>NW_027071826.1:39570122-42403872 GCF_038088225.1 Cyrtonyx montezumae | reverse complement strand
AATCCTTCAAAGCATCCTCGTTTGACCCATTGATCAAACAGCCTCAGCTCTAGCCAGCATACTGGGGAAAACATGAGGTTGGTACCTTCTCATACTTAGCAATGATCTCTGCTTTTTCCTGGGTTATTAAAGTGTCTATATCTTTCTTCATGTCAGAAGCTGTAAAGCAGAAGAAAAAAAATATTAGAGAAAGAGATAAGTAAACCTGTACACAGTATAAGAAACGTTGTAAGAAAGAGCTAATAGGGAAAAGCTTTGCTGACAACTTTAGCTCCCAGCCTTATCTGAAAGATAACATGACACAGATATTGAGAAGTCTCCATACAAAAAGAAGTTCCATACACGGAACTCATATGCACGCAGCACAGCTGAGTCCTCGTGATCAACGGCTTTGAAATCAGCACAGCGGGAGCTGCAGTGGCTGATTGGGGTACAGGGCGGGTTTTCGGGAGGTTCCAGTCTGTCGGGAACCGAGTGAGAGCGGCCGGACCTGTAGGCTGTTCTCGCGAGACGTTAACGAGACGTTAACGAGGCGTTAACGACGCGTACGCATTGCCAGGGTTTCAGCGCCCTCGGCCACATCCCTCAGCTGAATAGGGCTCAGGGGGGGCAGCGAAGTGTCACTACCCACTGTTTGTTTGTTTGTGGGTTTTTTTTAATATATATATACTTTTTAATTATTATTATTATTTATTTATTTTAAGTTATTACAATTCATATATATATTATAAACTATTTTTCATTTATTTACTTTCAAATTTTCATTTATTTGTTTTTATTCTTTTTTGTGCCATGGTCTCTACTAGACAGAGGGCTTGCCTTAAAAAGGCTGTGGCGACCCAGACAGAAGGTCTGCCTAGAAGCGTGGCTACACAGGTCTCTGGTTGCAAGGAGTGCCAGAGCCTGCTACTGCTGGATGAGGGTGCTAAGCAGTTCTCCTGTGCGAGGTGTGAGCAGGTGGAAGATCTGCTTAGCATGGTGGTTGAACTGAAAGAGGAGGTTGAGAGACTGAGGGCCATCAGGGACTGTGAGCGGGAGATTGGTGGAGGAGCTCCCTAGAGCGCCAGAGAGAAAGGCACCGGGGAGATCCCTCGCAGTTGGTGGTGGACTCCCTGACCTGTCCCCGTAGGGCAGAAGGGGGATATCTGAGGGACAGGGAGGGCTGGCAGAGAGTCCCTGCTCGGTACCCTGCTCTGTACCGTGGGCAATCTCCCCCTCTGCCTCCCCAGTGTCCCCAGATACCCCTAAGCAATAGATTTGCAGCATTGGATGTTGAAGAGGTGGTAAGGGGTGAAGTGCAGGAAGATTCCCGCAGGAGGTCACCAATGGCAAGGCAGTCACCTCCGCACATTGAGACTGCTGCTACTAAGAAAGAAAGGAAGGTGATCGTAGTGGGTGGCTCCCTTCTCAAGGGAACTGAGGGCCCCATTTGCAGACCAGACCCAAACCGCAGGGAAGTGTGCTGTCTCCCTGGGGCTCGGATCAGGGACATTGCTAGAAGACTCCCGGACTTGATACGCCCCACCGACTACTACCTGTTACTCGTAGTTCAGGCAGACTGCAATGAAATATCTCAGAGAAGTCTGTGAACTATGAAAAGAGATTTCAGGGGATTAGGGCGATTAGTTCAAGGGGTGGGAGCACAAGTGGTGTTTGCTTCCATACCTTCTGGGGCGGTGAAGGACACAGAATGGGCTAGGAAAACACAGGTGATGAATAACTGGCTGAGAGGTTGGTGTAGAGACAGACACTTTGGGTTTTTTGACCACGGGGCAGTTTACTCGGCTCCTGGCCTGTTATCTGTTGATGGGATGCACCTATCTCAAAGGGGGAAACGAATCCTAGCACAGGAGCTAGCTGGACTCATTGAGAGAGCTTTAAACTAGCTGTGATGGGGGAAGGGGATAAAACAGGGCTCACCAGTAAAGAGCCTAAGGAGGCTGTGCTGGAGAAAGGGGTGAGGCAGATATCTCAGCTGAAGTGCATCTATACCAATGCACGCAGCATGGGCAATAAACAAGAAGAGCTTGAAGCCATTGTGAGGCAGGCTAACTATGACCTTGTGGCTAATACAGAAACATGGTGGGACCTCTCCCATGACTGGAATACTGGGATTGATGGCTACAAGCTCTTCAGAAGGGATAGAGAGGGAAGAAAGGGTGGTGGCATAGCTCTCTATATCAGAGTGTTTTGATGTTGAAGAGCTTGAGGTTGGAAATGATAAAGTAGAGTCCCTATGGATAAGGATCAGGGGGATAGTCTTTAGGAGTGACATCATGGTGGGGGTCTGTTATAGACAACCTAGTCAGGTTGAAGAAATAGACGAGGTGTTCTATAAACAACTCGTAGATGTTGCACGATGGCCAGCACTCGTTCTCATGGGGGACTTCAACTTCCCTGACATATGCTGGAAATATAATACCGCGCAGAGGAAGCAGTCCTTGAGATTTCTAGAATGTGTGGATGATTGCTTCCTGACACAGCTGGTGCAAGAGCCTACCAGGGGAGATGCCTTGCTAGACCTACTTTTCACTAACAGGGAAGGACTAGTAGGAGATGTGAAGGTTGGAGATTGTCTTGGCCAGAGTGACCATGAAATGGTGGAGTTTGCTATTCTGGGTGACGTCAAGAGGGTGACTAGCAAAACTACTACCTTGGACTTCCGGAGGGCAGACTTTGACCTGTTCAGGACACTTGTTGCAAGGGTCCCTTGGGACTTGCTCCTGAGGGGTAAAGGGGTCCAGGAAGCCTGGATGCTCCTCAAGATGGAAATCTTAAAGGCACAGGAGCAGGCAGTCCCGGAGTCCCGTAAGTCGAGCCGGAGGTGAAAAAGACCAGTGTGGATGAACCGGGAACTTTTGTTGAGACTCCGAGAGAAAAAGAGAGTCTATGTCCTCTGGAAGATGGGTCAGGCTACTTGGGGTGACTACAGAGAACTGGCCAGGACTTGCAGGCAGAAAATTAGAAATGCTAAAGCCCAGCTTGAACTTAGACTGGCTACTGCTGTAAAGGAGAACAGGAAACCCTTTTACAAATATATTAACAGCAAGAGAAAAACTAAGGAAAATTTCTCTCCTTTACTTGATGAGGCAGGAAATGTAACCACAGATGATAAGGAAAAGGCTGAGGTTCTCAATGCCTTCTTCACATCTGTCTTTAATAGACAGGACAGTTGTCCACACGGTACTTGCCCTGACCTGGAAGTCCGGGACGGGGCGCATAATGCACCCCCTGTGATCCAAGCAGAGACGGTCAGAGATCTTCTCCTCCATCTGAACTGCCACAAG
The DNA here is from genome assembly GCF_038088225.1 of Cyrtonyx montezumae. Lineage (NCBI taxonomy): Eukaryota > Metazoa > Chordata > Aves > Galliformes > Odontophoridae > Cyrtonyx > Cyrtonyx montezumae. The sequence continues at coordinate 42,400,585 of NW_027071826.1, read as the reverse complement.
TCCATGGGGCCAGATGGGATCCACCCAAGGGTGCTGAGGGAGCTAGCAGAGGTGATTGCCGAGCCACTTTCTGCCATCTATCAGCATTCCTGGTTATCTGGAGAGGTCCCACAAGATTGGAGGCTTGCCGATGTGACTCCCATCTACAAGAAAGGCCGTAAGGAAGACCTGGGGAACTACAGGCCTGTCAGCCTGACCTCGGTATCAGGGAAAGTTATGGAGCAGATGATCTTGAGGGAGATCACACGACATGTGCATGGCAATAAAGGGATCAGACCCAGCCAGCACAGGTTCACCAGGGGCAGGTCGTGCTTGTCCAACCTCATCTCCTTCTATGACTGGGTGACCAGACAGGTAGATGAGGGAAAGGCTGTTGATGTAGTCTACCTGGACTTCAGCAAGGCCTTCGACACGGTCTCCCACAGTATTCTCCTGAGGAAACTGGCAGCCCGTGGCGTGGACAGGTTCACTCTTCTCTGGGTGGAGAACTGGCTGGAGGGCCGTGCCCAGAGGGTAGTGGTTAATGGAGTTAAGTCCAGCTGGCGTCCTGTTACGAGTGGTGTCCCCCAAGGGTCAGTTTGGGGGCCCATCTTGTTTAATATCTTTATCGATGACCTAGATGAGGGAATTGAGTGTACCCTCAGTAAGTCTGCAGATGACACTAAGTTGGGAGGATGTATCAAACTGCCTGAGGGTAGGGAGGCCCTTCAGAGGGATTTGGATAGGCTGAACAGCTGGGCTGAGCTCAATGGGATGAGGTTCAATAAGACCAAGTGCCGGGTCCTGCACTTTGGCCACAATAACCCCATGCAATGCTATAGGCTTGGGGCAGAATGGCTTGAAGAATGTAGAGAGGAAAAGGACCTGGGGGTGTTGGTTGATGCTCGGCTTAATATGAGCCGGCAGTGTGGCCAAGAAGGCCAACAGCATCCTGGCCTGTATTAGAAATAGTGTAGCCAGCAGGAGCAGGGAGGTGATCATCCCCCTGTACTCAGCTCTGGTGCGGCCGCACCTCGAGTACTGTGTTCAGTTTTGGGCCCCTCACTACAAGAAGGACATTGAGGCCCTGGAGCGTGTTCAGAGAAGGGCAACAAAACTGGTGAGGGGTCTGGAGCACAAGTCTTATGAGGAGCGGCTGAGGGAGCTGGGATTGTTTAGTCTGGAGAAGAGGAGGCTCAGAGGAGACCTTATTGCACTCTACCACTTCCTGAAGGGGGGTTGTGGTGAGGAGGGGGTGGGCCTCTTCTCCCTGATAAATAATGACAGGACGAGAGGGAATGGCCACAAGTTGCGCCGGGGAAGATTTAGATTAGACCTGAGGAAACATTTTTTTTCTGAAAGAGTGGTCAGGCACTGGAATGGCCTGCCTAGGGAGGTGGTTGAGGCACCATCCCTAGCGCTGTTCAAGAAGCATTTAGATGAGGTGCTAAGGGATTTGATTTAGTAGTTCAGTGGGTAGGGATGGTGATAGGAGGATGGTTGGACTAGATGATCTTGTAGGTCCTTTCCAACCTTATGAACCTATGAACAGCTGCCAGCTCCTCACTCTGTGCTGGGAAACAACTGAACTGGAGCTAGCAGAATCTCTGTCTACACAGCAGCTCTGCCTTTGCTCTGCACATGCTGTACAGAAGACAGAAAGCTTTTAAAATTAAGACGTGCAAACCAGTAGCACTGATGAATTCTGAAATCCTTTAGCTGCAGACAGGATAAGCACTGGAAGTCGTGCCATGTTATCATTCACACGGCTGTGGCTCTGCCAGCCAACAGGTCCCAAGTGAAGCATGCATATCTGAGGAGTAGGGAGGGAGCTGGGAACTAGCATCAGTTCCCTGATGCCTCAGCATTATGAAGAACACAAACCTTCTTAGAATAGCTTGTTAGGTTGCTTTTTGTCTGCTCCAAGGAGATTTTTGCCTATTTTGCCGGCTGTAAAAGGACTCAGCAGGGTTGGGAAAAAGCTATTAAGGGCCATCACAGCCTTAAAACTATCCTCCCCACTGCCACACAATGAATTATCCAGTGATTTACCCAGAGCATCTGAAAGCTAAATGACTTTAATAATACAGCCCAGAGATTTATTGTCTGGCTTGAAAGGAGCACATGGGACCCTTAGCTGGACAGGCTCCTGCAAGACATTACAAAACAAACCACGTGGCCAGCACACTGACTGCCCATGTGTGCTGCACAGGAGTGGGTCGTGCAGGTCCTGCCACATGCTGGGGGCAGATGAACACAGTACACAACGAATCCTGACCCTCTGCAAGCTACAGTATGGAAAGAAAAGGATTACCTTCCTCATTTTCACTTCACAGATCCATCTGGTAATGGTGATGCCCTTTTTTATTTGCTTGCGTGGTTCTCATTAATTTGAGGACCACTACAGATCAGACCACTAGAGCCACTAGAGATGAATGGGGAAGCAAGAATGGAAGGAAGAACACTGCTTCCCATGCTTTCCTTCAGAGAAATTTGAATCCAAGGAAACTTGCTCTTGTGCCACACCTTCTTACATCACTTTTGGGTTGTTATGAAGCTAGAGAATTCAAATGAGCTACTTAAGGTGATAAAAATACAATATTCTGCAGGCTGGAGGGAAGAATAAACTGTATGTCAAATTAAATGTGCAATTGTTTTAAGACACGAAGTGGAAAGTATTCTGAACATTTCTACCACACACTGTAATAGAATAACCAGAGGAAGAGCTGTTTGTTAAGAAAGGAAGGCATACATAGCAGAAGAAAGCAGCAAGACCACATGTGTTCTGGCTTCAGCCTCCGCAAAAGGCTCCCAGCAGCTAGAAACCTTGAACTGGTGCAAAGCAGCCAGTTCTGCACTTCATACCCGGAACACACCCATACTAACCTTGCTTCTCTGTAAATGTACTGCCTACCCATGCAGAACACTGCCTAGCCATCAGCAAACCCAAACTCTTCATAAAATATCCAAGTCTCTCATAGATGCTAACAACCTCCCCCTTGCTAGCTTGCCACGTGGGATTTCAGGCATTGGCTGAAGCCAGAAATTGTCTGCATCCCCATGACTTTTTGCAAACATTGCTATTTCAGAGTCACTTACTGTTATAATCCTTCCCAAGATATCTCAGATTGTTTTTTTTCCATGAAATCATCATCACTTTATTTAATGGTAAATATTGATATCTACACTCCATACTCCTTGACTTGAAGGTAAATCTCACTCATTGAGATTTCCCTCTGGTCATATTACTGCTGCCAGAAAGAATAGTGTTGGGCTCTGCTCACTGAATTGACCCCATTAGGTTTAACACCATCAGCCATCCCCTGGCCTGGCTCTCTCCAGCACCTGCAGATGAAGCAGATGCTGCCACCTGTTCCAGAGGGGCTCTGAAGATACACCTGCACACCTTTGGGTGCTCTCTCACCCCTGCCTGATGAATACAAACAAGGAGGAAGTCCCATTAAGCTCCATCAGGATGCAAGAGCAGCTCACAGACCTGCATACAGCAGAAATGAAAATGGTGGCAGTATCTGTACAAGGACTGGAGCAGAGGCCTTGAAGACCTGGCCGATGGCAATGCAGAGCTTCACAGAGGATCACAAGGAGTTCCACATCAGCACGTTTTGGACTTGATCCTCAGGAGTCCCTTTAAACTCGGGATATTCTAGGACATTCTATGCCTTGAGATGCCCCACAAGAAATTCACTTCAGCCACGATTCAAGATCTGGCAACTCAGAGACCTCCCTGCATAGCAGTTTTCTGTGGGATCTCTGGCAGAAAGCAATTCCCAGCCTCTGGAGGGAGAAGCTGCAGGGATATTGTGCACTCTCCTTCACATAGGCTGAGCTTGAGAAAAACAGAATTTTCTTCTGAGCCTACCACTTTAAGCAGCAATTTCCTGCACAAGCTGAACCCTGCTGCTAACCCTCCCTGTGTAGGCTCCGCTGAATGCTCACAGCCCCCCTGCAACCAACTGATTTCCCCTCCTCCACACACTGCACCCCAAGGCACACCTCAGAAACCTGCAGGCCTGCCTCAGCTCTTACAGTACTGCACTCATGGCAATGGGGCTTCTAATCACTGCTTGGGAGAAGGGCAATCGCTAGTAACTGTTACCCTAAGAAATGAGTTTGGTTAAAATGTGTCAGAGTCCTGAATGTGCAAAAAATAAACAAACAAGCAAAGGCACATTTTGGCACACATCACAACCTGCTGGCCTGTATCAAACTGAAACTGCTGTGGAACATAGTCAAAAGATATGTAGCTGACGACTGCATCCACCACCATGGAAACTTAGAAGGTCTCTGTTCCTGTTCTGCACTCTATTTTAAAAGAACATTTCAACAAATCAAATCATGTCAAACCTTAGGCTGCCCACGCTCCAAGCCTGCACTTTTCCTGCAGGAACATGCTGCACAGAGCTGACCTCTGGCTGCCTGTCCCAGGGCAGCACTTGGAGCAGAGCCCTGTGATGCACAGCCTCAATGGCACAGCAGCTCTGTATGCAGTGGGCTGCAAGATGCTCAGAATGCCCCAGAAGGCTTCACTGAAGCACACAGATCTGTGTCCATCCTTGCTCGCTGCTGATCTCTCATCTGGCAAAGCCATGCTGCAGAAAAGGGAATTGGAGTTGTGCTCACAAAGTCAATAATGGCTTCAGGAATGAAATTAACTACCAGGCAGGATGAACACAAGATACAGGAGATCCTGTTTGCATGTTTACTTCCTTGACTACAACAAATCAAAGAGCACACAGGCATGTTAAATTTTTTTTCTAAATAGTGTACGGAGTGTGAAGTCAGTTGAATCTTAAGGAGGTAAATGATTCAGCTGAGGGGTCTCTGCAAGTGACTGCTTGTAGATCACTTTCCATGACTCACAGGTGTGTCACAAACAACTCAGATCAGTTCCGGTCTCACTGCATCTGCATGCATCATAACACCACAGCCACCTCTACATGAACACGTCCCCCTCCTTTAGCAGGGGCACTGGCGACAGCTGAGTAGGTCTCCAGTACAAGCTGCATGATGATGCAAGTAGTGTTGTCCCAGGCATCCCAAAAGCAGAACATCCTGGATGACCACAGAACATACAGGATAATCCATAAAGGACTGTCCAGCACAGGTCTGAATGATTCACTGCCACAGGCAGCACACAATTGCTTTTGGGATGATCTGACTGAAACATCAGGCAAAGAGAGTGTGGTGATGTAAGGCACGCTGCCCTTACCTGCGCCTATCTCAGGTGCCAGGATGCATCAGTTCAGCCAAAGTTGTGCTCTCCCCTTTGGGCATCTAACCAGAAGTAAGCACTCTGTCGCAGGCTGCAATGATTCCTGACCATGCGCTCACCACAGCTCAGCCCTCAGGAGCCCTGGTGCACTGCTGTCTGGACAAGAGCTGGTTCCTGCTGCAGGCTCACTGCAAAGGAAGCAAGGAGCTGGTAAGCTTTCCATCCCATTTGGTGCCCCCCACAGTGTGTTTCTGTGAGCAAAGGTGGCCAAGGTGCCATCAGTATTGTGCAGGCTGTACACGATGTGTAAAGGAAGGAAGCTCACTGGGAACAAGGTGAGATTTTGTGCTGCTAGCAACACAGTGGGAGATGGATCCCCAGCTGGCTCAGGGGTTGGTTGGCTTCATCGTCATCCCCTGTGCATCTCTACAGATGGCAGAGGAAGGACAGCACAGTGTGGAAGGAGTAGGCAGTAATGGAGAAACCCAACAACAGGAAAATCATTCCCCTTTTGACTCAGTGTGCTCAGGGCGAGCTTCCTCCCCACCCAGTGTTATGTCCCCAGCTGCTTTCCCCTCACAGGGCTCTGTGCTTCAGCCATTTTCTGTCCTGGCTGAGTGGCAGGACCTTCCCTGGCAGCCCCAAACCCCTCTATCCCAGCAGGCACACTCTTTGCAGCCCAGTAGTTGAAGCAATTCAGACAACAGAGCCCCATGTGTAGCTGTCGTTATGATAGCCTCAAAAATTGGTATTTCTTTCCATTTTAAGCGGTGACAAAAAAAAAATTAAAGACATGAAGGCTATCAACCTGCGCTCTGTGACGCAGACACGTGCACAGGAACAGAGCAGCAGGGAGAGAAGCAGTGCCAAACCGTAGCTCGACACATGCTGAACCCCCAAACACACACATACACTGTGCCTCAGCAGCTGCTATTCTTAGATCTCACAAAGAATTAAAAAAAGAGATTTTAAAAAGGAAGACGCATGCATTTTTCTCTTTTTTTTAGAAGCTTTGCTATTTAAATGATTTCTACTTGACCTCTTTAAAAAAAAATAAAAAGAAAGAAGTTAGAGAATGCAGAAGTCCATGTGCCGTTGTGGGAATTGAAAACTTATTTTCTCCTTCATCTTCCATTCCAGTGTCTATAAATAAAGGCCAAAAATCTAGAAGAAAAATCCCCCTCTTTGGGCAATGCATAAGCCTGGAAAGAAACTGCATAAACACAGAGCTCAGGAGCAGACTTCTGGCTGCTTCAGAATGAGAAGCATTTTACATTTCTTTAACTAAAGCACAGGAAGATACAGAAATGATTGCTCTTCACTTCAGCATGCAACAGGCAGGATGCTGAGCCTGGGGTATACGCTGCCAGCAGCCTATGCTCTCCTTGGCACAGTGGGACTGCATCCTTATAAACTGCAAATAAGGCAACATCAAATGTCCTGTGATATAAAGGCACTGGGACAGACAATGAAAATAAGAGGTAGGAAGCTAAAAACCTACTAGCCATGAGATACAGCTTGTCTGCAGAAGACTTGCCAAAAATAGCCTGTGGGGCTATTATATCCCTAAGCTGCAGGCATCTAAATAGAGTTAAAATGAGATGACATGTACTGCGTAGGTCTCGCCCCATGCTCAGGAGAACTAACCCAGACCAGATCAATGCCCTTGCTCCTAGGAAAATACATATTTGAAAGAGGTTCTCCCCACACCACTTTCATTCTTTCATCCACTGTGATGGGTTTATTGGGAGACACAGCAGCCAAACCCACTCACCCTTGGCAAGCCCTTGCGGGGACACTCCCTGACCACATACATTGCTGGCAGATCCCTGGACTCCCGCTACCTTCAGACAGCATCTCTAGACCCCAAAGCACAACTGCTGTTAACTTCTTCCCTTCCACTGAAATCCCACGCAATCAAGTCAAGAAATAGCAAACTTCAGAGAAACAAGAAGCAACTGATCCAGTGCTGGGAAGGCACTGAAAACATGTCTCCCCAGGCTCCACGATCCTTCACAGTTCTGCAGTACAGCACGAGGACACACAGCGTTTCTAAGGAGTATTAAAGCAATCTATTTTAAATTACAACATAACCTTTCCCTTCCTTTTTGTTTGTTGATAACTCCTAAAATTACTCAAACTAAACGCTCACAGGAATTTTTGCTATTTTGTGCAAAAGCACCATTATGTATAAACAAGAAAACGTAACGGCTGTTTTCCCTTTGAGGAAATCGCTCACACAAGAAGCCTCCCCTCTTCCCTTTGTGGAAAACATGTTTATAAAATCCAACTGGAGGGGAAGACTTCAGGCACACACAGTACTCACCACCGCATGCAGCTTACGAAACAGCACCGATCATGCAGAGCGTCCTGTTAGAGGCAGCTCACCAACTGAGCAGTCAATATAAAAATAAATCCAGTTGGTTGGGTTTTTTTTTAAGCTGCTAAAATCAACATCTGTGTAGTTTGGTCAGGGCTCCAAAATACTTCTTGTAGTTCACAAGGCATTTGGCTGTTACCACTTCACCACGGTTGACATAAAGCGCATGTCTGACACCAAAAATGGATCCATGGAGCCTGGGTGCCAAAAGGCAGCCATGCAGCTTCTCAGCCACGGAAGAGAAGAGCGTGCTGACAGTTGGAAGTCAGTGACATTACTGCAATAACAGTTAAATGCAGCAAATGACACAAAAACCCTTACGTTCTTAACACACTTGTCAGCTGGACTTGATGATCTTTGCAATTCCATATTCTGTATTTCTCTGCTAATCTTTGGCATATACTACGGTGTAACAACATAAACTACTGACATAACAGGCCATCCCAAACCATCGGGAACTAGAAGTTCAGGTTTGCCAGACCAGCATGTTCTCCATGTCTAGTTTTGAAACCTCCTGTGACAATGCCAGCACTGAGATGAGCCAGTAATTCATCTCAGTTTCTGGGGAACGAGCCTTCCCCATGAGCTCATCACCTGGCCATAAGCCCAGAAGGAGAGGGGCTGAGAACAGCCTATGGGTAGTGCCCCCAGGCAGAGCTCTGGGAAGCTTGTCATCACCTCATCCAGTTCCACAGCCATGTTTCCCAGTCTTCGCCCAGGTGGGTCACCACCCCACGAGCTCAGCAGCAATCCTGCCTGGCTGCTCTGCACCAGTCCTGCCCATGAACCTTGTGGCAACCTTAAACAGCTTCCACTGAAAGAGATGGTAAAGCGTGACAAGGCTTTATTTATTTATTTACTTATTTTAAAAAGAAATGTTACTGCTCCTCACAAAAGACATGGAGATGCTATGCTGCTCTTGTTATTTAACTGGAGTGCTTCAACAGAGCCCAAAGTAGGAGAGCTTCAAAGAAGTTCCCACACAGGCACTGACTCAAGCAACTCATTCCTACTTCCTACCGAGGGAAAACGGTCAAGAAATCATAGAGCCATGAGATGGTTTGTGCTGAAAGAGACCTCAAAGACCCATCCAGTCTCAAACTCCTGCCACAGGAAGTGACACCTCCACCCTATCTGGCTACCCAGGATGCCATCTACTGTGGCCTTGAGCATCTCAAGGGACTGGAAATTCACAGCTGCTCTGGGCGATCTTTTTCAGTGCTCCACTCCCTCACATTAAAGAATTTTCTCCTCATACCTAATCTAAATCTATCCTCTTTCAGTGCATCTGCTACCTGCTATTACCAATTTCCATGTGTTCAACATTTCTGATATGAATAACGTAGTCACAGAAGCAGGTCAGAGGATTTCAGTCTGTTAATGACTGAATGAGGGAAGTGACAGTAAAAATAGAAAACATACAAAAAGTTAAATCTTCGCTCTTAGCGATAAAAAGAAGAGGGAGAAGTTGAAGTAGATCAGAGACTGTGGCAATGATGCAAAGACAGGCATGGTGAAGATCCAAGTTCTACAGAGAGGGTGAAGAAAGGGACAGATACTTCTTGAAGATGCAACAATTATTCCAGCTCCATTGCCTTCCACCCTGTGGTCTGCAGCTCTGGAAATAGATGGGCTACGTGGCGCAGCAGCCTGAAGAAAGGAAAATCTGGTCCTTGGAAAACAAGCATGAATCCATGAATTGTAAGATGGTGAAGAGGCCCTGTCCTGACACTGTGAAGAAAGTGCAGCAAACTCCCAATGATGGCTAAGGCAAGACTGTCCATAAAAGCCAGCAGTGCTATCTGCATATGCTGTTCTCCCCAGAAAGCAAATGAAAACAACTCAAGCATCACCTGCATTTCAAAAGGACAGTAAGAAGTGAGACACAGTCTGACTTAACTGAAGAAAACAAAAATGATGATTTGAACTTGAAAGATGCATTCATCTTTAAAATGCTTTAACGTTCATCCAAGAAGCAAGGAGACAGTTTGCATAAAATTTGTCCACTTGCAACGAGAATGATGATTTCTGCTGGAGTTTGGGAAATGAGAATCTTCTCATTCCAAGATGAAAATCTGGGAGAGCTGAATGCATCCTACCTCTGGTGCAGCTGGCCTCTGCACTATGCAAAAGTGTCCTGAAAAGGGAATTCGTCAATAGACAAAAAAGCATCTGAGAACAGCAGAGGGTATTTTGACAAGGAAAGGCACAAAGAAATTGTTTTTCCTGAAGTAAAGAGTGGGGCCAACACAAAAAGTAAGATCCACACTTGATCTGCTTGACTGCAAACGTAAATAGAATACTGATTGCGTTCGAGGTTTACTGCACTTTATTTTTACCAACATCAAGTCATGATAGGGAAGAGCTTTTTCAGAAAGCAATCAGAGCCAGTTTGCTCTACATCATCACTGTTAATTTAGCAGAGGGGCCTCTGTTGGGATGAGCACAGCCCCCAAAGCACAGTCACTGCAGCTCTGTCCCAGCTGAGAACAGGACAAGAAGAGCTCACCTGCCTGGTTCCAGCATCTCGACAACATGACTGCTTGTCAGAAGCAGACAGAAAAGAGCTATGAGCTCACTCACCCCTCGTACTCCAGGACCCAGATCTCCACCTAGCCCGCTGGTCACAGAGCTCCCCATCACTCAATTCAGGAGTTCAAACTCATCCCAAACCCTGTAGTAATTCCATCACCCAAGAGAAGCACCACATATGCACGCATCTGCACTAGCGCAGCAACACAAAATACTTGGTAGAAACAAGTTGAGCAGGACAACGAAAGTCATAGCACTTGTACAGCGTCCACGTGACACAGGACAGCTTTCCTACCACTAGCCTGCAGTGCAGCTTTGGGAGATGCCTGTGTTTCCAACAAACACATTGCTGCAGCTCAGGTTCTCTGCATTTCTCCTCCTTTTCCTCTGACACCCGCTCCTCCTAGAAGCACAGCTGTAGCAGCACACAAGTGAAGCTCTGCAGGTCTTTTCCTCACCCACATCTTGCTACTGGATCCTGCTCTGTTAACCCTACAGCAGGGAAGTCTCTGTCTCTCTTACAGCTCAATCTCTTGCAGCCCTGATGCCTGCAATGCACTAAAGCTATGACGCGTTTCTCCCACTTCCTTACATTGATGGAAAACAAAAGCACCTACTGTTGCTCAACATTATCACAAAACATTTGCTTTTCCAGACTGTTTCTCCCCTCCTCCTTTTGGAAGGGATTTTGGCATAACAGCAGCCTCAGCTCGTGCTCCCTGCTAGGAAAGGCAGTGGGTGATTTGGGAGCTAAACTGCACACCATCTCCAGACAACATTCTGCCCACTCAGGCATCAGAAGTCTCTCTGCTCTCACCATGCACTGTGCATCCTTCCTGCAGACCCCTTATCAGCACACTTCACCTCCAAACCCACACTGCTGCAGACACTGGTCTTTTACAGCAACCACAGAAGTGTGCTAAGCCCACAATTAAACATAGGGGATACACGAAAATGAAGGCCCTGTTGCCAAGCTCACAGCCCTGAAAAAAGCACTGAATGCATTAGCACACAGTCACGTTTTATTTTTAATATATTTTTTTAAGCAAACAGAGTATCAGGTTTAAGGTCTCCACATCAAGACAGGCAACAGAAGTCCAACTCAAGACCTGAAATCCTCAGCTCTCACTACCCAAGCTAACCTTGAGAAGTGCTCAGTGATATCTGCCCGTGGTGCTATCACCCAGCAAGCTGCAGGAAGTGTGCTTGGTGTTCTGAGGAGCAGATATTTGTTGGGTGGGGGTTGTTGGTTTTTTTCTGACTCATGGCTGGACCAATGGTTGAGCACAATCTCAACACCTTCAGAATGCTCTTCTGTTGTTCCAAGGAGATGTAAGCCAAGTTTTGTGCATGCGGGTGGTTGGTAGAAACACACCACAGGATAGAAGCACCATTTGTTGCAGGCAAAAGGGTCTCAGCTCAGGGAGTATTTCCTTATTCTAAACTATTGCCCATTAGCAGAAAATCCTCACCACTGATTTGGGTGCTGACAGAAAAACAAAATAGAGACAACTAAACAACCACTTCAACATCATTCTCATCCCTTCCCCAGGCTCCAGACATTGCTCCAGCCCCACTGCAGTCAGGAAGGGCCTGACCCAAACCTGTATGGTGATGCTCTGACTGCAGCATCCCCAGGAGACAAGATGCTGGCATGGATCACATGCTTGCTGTGATGCCTTGAACCTCAGGCTGCAGGGAAGGGATGAATGCTGGGCCTAGCTAAACCAAGCTAGGAAGCCTAGGAGGGGCTGGCTGAACAGCACACTACCATTTAGGAATATCAAAAGTAAGGCTCCTACATTACAAAGGCAAGGTTTTTTAGATGCAAGTTGCAACTTAAAGTACACATTACAAGTTTTACAAGGAACTGCCTGAAGTTGCGCTAAATGACGTGGGATGCTGTGGGATTTCTAGATTCTAGAGGACACAGAAGCAACGTTTTGAGGCCAGAGAAGCACCATCACAAGGCACCACACATCTCGGACACAACTCAGGCATCTCTTTCCAACCCTCCCCTTCTGCTCACAGAAAATGCTGATGAGTGCTTATTATTTACAAGTGGCTTAATTGCCCTCCTCACTTAATGTCATCAGAGCAAGCACAGAGATGCATCTAACAGCTCAGAACACCAGCATTTTGCTTAAGACATCCCAACCATTTCCTCTAGCAATTATCAGCAGCCAGATAGCATCAGCAACCCAACCTGAGAGTGCTTGCGCAGCTCCTCCTCCTCATGCCATTGCTTCTTGAGGTTATTCACAGCCACTCTGAGGTTCAGGACTCAGACATCAGGAGAGAGCAGCACAGCAGCCTATGGATGGATTAAGATGCCCTTAAGGTTTTACGCAGGAGTTCATCTGCCTATCTGTAGTATCTCAGAGATGACAACATTTGTGGGAAAGTCCCACAGCTCTCCATATAGTGAGCTACAGATCAAACCACCCCACACAGACCTCAAACTTAGGTTGCCCTTCCTTATGCCAAGTTTCTATGGGATTCTTCAGCAGCATTTCTGTCTATTCCTGTGTGCAGTTCCTTTTATGTGTCTCGTCTGAACTCAGTGTTCTGAGAGAGGCTGAGATCTCATAAGTTGCATTCCCAATGGCTTTTCAGAAGCCAGGTGACAGCAACGTTACCACTGCTGCAGACACCCTTGTGCCTTGGAAAAGGCCCTCGCAAGTTACACCCAGTTCTAAAATCACACCCACTTTGACCCCAAAATCCACCATCAGACACAAATCCATCAGAAAACAGGCTGCCACACCCTCTTCCCCTCCCCTCAGCAACACGCCTTTGGCTGAAAAAAGCTTCTGCAAATACAAATGCTTTAAAGAAACTGTTATAAAAGTGTATTGAGATGGTCACAAAAAAAAAAAACACCAAACTAATTCTTCAGAAGAGCTGCAGCTAAAAATACCCAATTCCCACACCCATTCTTCAGAGAAAATACTATCAGATGTCACTTCCCAACATTAAAAATGCTTGTTTGTTTCTTTTTTAATTAAGGTTGTGTTGTGAACACTGGTTTTTCTTGCCAGCAATCACAACAAGGGTACCTTCAATCCTGATGGCTTTTGCTGTTATCTCAGTCTCTAAACTGCAGGGAAATAGTGTATAGCCACCCATACCAAGTTGCAGAGTGCTTGTGCCATCCAGATTTATCTTTATTTTTTATAGTTCAGGATATTGAGGTGGAGAATGTGGGAAGGAGACAACGTCAACAAGCAGAGCAGCAGCAGTGCAGAATGAGCATCAGCTCGCGTGGGTTAGAATCCACATGCCACCCAACCCAGAGCTTGGGTTTGATAGGAAATCCTCTATATTGGCAGGCTAAGGGGGAAGCTTAGCTGCTGCCCAAACCTGTGGAGGAGGTCTTCGATGTTCAGTGGACAAGAGACACCCCATACTTCTCTGTGTGAGTGCTAACACAAAAAGACGTGGGTCATGTAGTGCCCATCAGGTGCAACCTGCAGAGTGGAGATGATTTATACAGTGACAAGCATTCGTTTAATAAATACTGCATATGTCTGCCTCCTAATTTGTAACAGTTCATCAACTCTGCTCATTCCACAGGACCCCCACAGTGCTACGCATTAATAATAAAACACATCTTTTTCTGACAGCTTAAGGAATATTTTTAACATGAAAGTGTCAGCATTATCCTTTCAGAGCTGAGCCATCCTGGCTGACAGCTTCATCACATCACATGCAGAAAATAAGCAGGGCTCTGAGTGCACCTCATTTGCACCCAAAAAATAACACATCTGAGCCCCAAAACCAGAGCTGCTAAAATCAGCGCACACCAAAAAGCATCACCTGCCACAGCAAAACAGACCAGCACAGGTATCATGCTTAGTGCTTATAAAAAGGGCAAGAGACTGTGTAAATCAGAACCTCTAGTTTACCAACTTCTAAGAACGGACATCTAATTCAGCTTGTCCTTACAAAAGTTTGTTGCCAAACTCAAGGTCTAACATGAGCATGGAACAGGTTGGGAACAGGCCACTCACTTGGCAAATGGTGAGAAAGAAGAGACAGGAAAAAAGTAGAGTAATAGTAAAGTTTTGCCTTCTAATCCTTCACGTATATACACTGTGCCCCCATTTGGAAAACCTTAAAGAGACGTCAAAAACTAAAATTAAAATGCTTCTGGTTCCTTACTGTGGCGCCCAGCCCACTGGTTCCATTCTAGGCCAGCACCATGCTGCCCCATGTACTCACTGCCCTTTGGGGGATGCATCCAGAAACCCTCCCAAGAAGAGCAGAGTCTGGGTGGCTGCTACCCACAGCAGTGGAAAAACAATTGGAAGGACTAACCTGGAAAGTGATGAGCAGGAGAACAGGGACAGCTACGGCATCGGCCTTTAAAAACTTTCAGGAGATGCATCTGAGAGCAGAACAAGATGAGAGCAACCCAAGCCCTGGTTGGATGACCTCCCTGTGCTGTCCTCAAGGAGGAGACCCCAAAGGATGGCTTCACCACAACACAGCTCTGCAGCCACAGCCTTCCCCTCTGCAGGGGCAGCCCAGACCAACTCAGAGAACTTGCCCACGTGGTGACATCACTGGGCTGGTGCCTAAATAAAAGCAGCTTTTAATAGAATTTCCCACTGACAGGCTTTATCTGGTAAGCCCTGAAAGCCAGGGCTTCATCAAGCGGAAGGAAGGAAAAGGGAAAACAATAACCACCCATATGGGGGCCAGGCAGGTAGGCGTTGTCTTGGGAAAGAAACCAAAACAAACCCAGACTGACTGCCCAGTACCTGTGCATGGAATATGAGGCACCTGCATGAACAGTGCTTATTGCAAGGGAGCTCTCTCTGTATTTATTTTCCTTTCTAAACCAAAAAGCAGCTCAGCCTATTTCTGCACCATGGTAGGGAAGAGAAGGATGGGGATAAGGATAGGGAGAGAAAAAACTGTGCTTGAAGGCTGGATAACACATGCTTCCACATCAGAAGTTCTTTCTGGCTTCATGTTCACGTGGCAGGTACTGTGCTTCCTAAAAGCAAACTGGAGTTGTCCACATATCTAGAGGGCTCCTTGCTGCAAATAGTTTCAGGACAAATCATCATCAAGCAGCACGTTCTGGAATCTCACAAAAAAAGACCAACGAAACCAAAACTGCCCAGCAGTTCAGGCGAGCTCACACGTCGTGCTCGTCATCCTCTTCTGCGTAACTCTTTACCACTTCCACAGTGCCACGGAGCAGTTCCCCTTCCTCCCTCTGCTCCTCCAGCATCTTGGGCCGGGCACCCACACGGAGCGCCTCGGGATTGCCAAGTGACTCATGCAGCAGCAATGCGAGTGGGAACGGCTCCCATGCCCAGCCTGTAAGGACACAGCCTTTTATGGTATTTTTAGAGTGGAAGTTGTGGTGGTTTGTAGCACTTTGCCTTTTGTTTTGCCTGGGAGAACAGAGCTCACACTGCCCGTGCACCAGGACCAACAGCAAGGAGCCTGCCACAGGTCAGAAGCAAGACCGTGCTGCTCTCTGTGGACTCCGTTGTCCGCAGTGCCACCCACTCCACATGGTATGGGCATGGCTCTAGACACAGCTCCAGCTCGAGGATGCACACTGTGCAGTGGACACTCTAACTGTGGCTGGTATAAATATGCAGCAGATCACTTTACGGACAGCTCTCTGCTCCTTTCCAACTGAAGCACTATCTGCTCTAGAAGCGAAAGGCATGACAATTTCTACGTCCTCATGAATCCCCAGTCACAACTCCAAACAGCAGTTGATTTTAATTCTCTCAAAACTGTTAAATTCAAAAATAAATTAGATGATAACCTGTACATGCACTGGAAGTCTAGAAGAGCTATCAGGACGAAGGCAATAGTAATCGATCCTCCTGATACAAAGCACTGACATCAAAGACCTCTTTTCCTTTTGCCAGCACCAGGCAGCTGTGGAAGCAGCTGGCTTACCGTGGGATGGGTTATGCAGCTTCCCGAAGCACGGCAGAGGAAGTGCAGGGAGTGCTGCTCCAGAGTGAGAACTCGAGCACAGCAGACAAAGCAGAGGGGAAGTCAGGGGGAGTTACGCACCAGTGAGCGCACAGCCCACTACGTACCCTGGAGGCAAGCCAGGATGACAAAGTCTATAAACAGCAGCCCAACTCGAGGCAAACCCCTCCAGCCTTAAATGTAAGTTGAAAGAGAGCCTTAACAGCGATTTGGTGCAGTTACAGCATCCACCACTCGCAGCGCTACTCATTGCCCCAGGGCCTGGCTGCTCCGAATGAGGGCACGGCCCTGCCCCTCGCTGCACAACTCCCCAGTGCATTTTTTGAACTTGCACGAGCACCGTGCACGCTGACATTCATAACACATCGCTGGTGATGATCTCAGAACCATTCTGCAGTCGCCACTTCTGGTCTCCTAAGGGAACTGGCAGAACTCCCCAGATAGTCTTGGAGGGAGACTGCTGCTTCCTCACACATCTCCAAGCTCAGGGAGTCTTCCTGCAGCTAGGCAATGGATAAAGACTACAGAACTAAAGTTAAAAAAAAAGAAAGAAAAAAAAAAAGATCACATGAAAGGCCATCCTGTTCGAAGGAACACAATGAATTTCCTGCAGTCTTCAATGTCTACACATAAAGCTAAAAGCCTTGCCACAAGGACCACAACATCACACTTGGTCACTAACCCACCTATTTCTCAGTATTGGAGAGCCAGCTCAGCCCCAGGCAAATAAAACTAACTCTTTCTGGCCCCATTTCTCACAAACCAACCAGTGTCTGTGTACAGAGCAAAGCAAGCCACTCACCTTTCACTACCCTTTATTTGGACCAGCATTATCAAATCCGATTTTTATTGAAAAATAACAACAAACAGGAAGAAAAACAAATGCAGAACAGCATTGAATAAAAAAAATAAATAAATAAAAAAATAAAAACAAACCCCTCCAGCCAGGAAATGGGTACACTCAACACTTACTTGGGATTCAGAACTCCTACAGCTGACCCCTCCTGCCCTTCACACTCCCATAAGGAGCAGAGCAAAGGGAAACCTCCTGCTGCCCCACTACCCTAGACAGCCTGCTTGCTACAGATGTACTTAACAACACTTTGTAACAGCACTTTGATACTCTCACCCACAAAGCAGAGCTTTCCCAGCCAGCAGGTATCTTGAAAGCCTAAAAGCATCAGGCAACAATTCCTACAGAGCAAAGCGTTAATCCAGATGCCAGGCTGGGACAGGTGGAGCAACCTTGGTTCTGATGTAGCCTGGCTATCTGCTGGCTGTAGCTCACAAGGAGCCAATTCAGCTATGCTGAGCACAAGGTGCTCCTCCTGGAAGTGGCACATGGAGCACACCAGGCACCCACCTCACCCTGAGCTGTCAGCAAGCAAACACACTTGGCCAGAGCTGGTCTGCAAACAGCGTGCTGATAGAAGATTTCAGAAGCCTTGCACAAGAAAGCAGAATGAAATAAAATCTCAGCAGGGCTGGTTCTCCCCAACATATAATTTTTCCCCAGGCAGCACAGTGCAGTGTGGCTGTGGCAGCATGTTGCACGGGGAAGGGCTCGATGCAGCACTATGCCAGCACATGGGAACGCCCCACGGCAGGCTCCCTTTGCCCAGTGGTAGTCTATGCAGTCCCAACACAAAGCCTCTAAGTGCGTTTTAGGCTCAAAAGTCAGCTGAAACAGGTCCATTCTCCCCTCCCACTCCATAAATACGATCCAAATTGGGTCATCTCCTAACAATATATGAATGACATTCATTTAAGCCTCTGATGCCCTGCTGACATAAGCTGTGTCCTTTCATTCTCCTTGCACTGCGAGTGCTAAAGATGCTTTTGTACAACCCCTGAAGTACTCCATTTAAAAACCATGGTAACTACAGCATTGCATTCAGTTGCTCTTGAAAAAAGCCAGTCCCCTTTCCCCTCAATAGGCTCTTGGATAGCTCAGGGACAGACAGAAAAACACTGCCCGATTCAAACTGCTCGGCCACGATGGCTGGAAATGGGATGCTGCTGTGCATCACTCATGAAGTGCTGGGGACCCCTCAAATGCTGAAGGTCACTCGTGTCCACGGCAAGACAATACCTGCCATGTCATGACATAGAGCTCCTACCTGGGCCCTGCAGCCAAGAAGCAGCCAGAACATTAGCAGCTGCAACATTAGATGGGTAATTTCATGAATTATTCCCTTCCAGTATCCCAGTGAAGCAGAAAGTGAAGGAGAGAAGTAAGTCCTGCTGTTATCTTTACACAGCAGCAACAGTTGAGTTTTGGTGTGGTTTCTCTTGCTAGTCACAACTCTGAGGCATTAAAAACACTTCTGCATTTCAGAATTTGGAAGCCTGTCTGCTGGCACCAGAGGTGTCCTCCTTTCTGAAATGGAAATATTCAGATGTGTGGGCACAGAAATGGATGGAAAGAACAGGGCAGCTCTCACTAAAAACACCAATGAATGGGAAAAACTTAAGAGAAGAGGCCCTCTCAAAGAAGGGACATTTGTCTAAGATGGCAGGCCCAATTATTTGTCTTTCTTTAAAAGGAAAAACATTCGTAGCTCTGCGTTCATTAAAAAAAACATATACACCAGCAGCAGAAAGTCTAACGCCTTAAACATGACCTCACTGCTGCACCCTCCCCTCTATGCCATTTTAGCAGACTTCTTTCCAAATCCAACTACACACCGTTAAGAAGCCACATTCCAAGATTTAAGGTTTTAAAAATAGAAGTCTTTAAGTCTTTAACCACAACGTCTGTGAAAACACCCTGCCAAAAACATGGCACCACACAAAAAACAAAGTCTACCCTGTTAGGAGCTTGCTCCAGGAGTAACACACAGAACGATGCTCTGTGCCTGTCTGTAGGAACCCAGGCACTGTGAGGCGTGCTCCCTTTTGAACACTGCATGTTTCAAGTCACTGCAAATTAGCTCAGAGTTGCCTTACACCAGCCCGAGGAAGACTAGGGATGCTCCTTATATCCAAGACATGGCTGCTCCCTCGCCAGCTTTCATGTGAAAAACTAGGCACAGCTCCAGCAGAGGAGGTAAGGACTGAGCATTTCAGCTTCCAGTACCTGACTGGAGCAAGTGCTGGCTTATAGGATTTTCCACTTCAAAAACATATACATTTCTTCTGGCAAAACATCATCCTTCCTAAGACAAATGGTTGTTATCAGAGAAGGGGACGGGGTGAACCGAGGACAAGCTGATCAGCTAACTCTGAATTCTTTATTTCTGCTGCTATGCTCAATCCATAACCTTAATTTACAGCAGGACTGAAACAAGAGAAAGCTTATAACGGGAAACAAGAAAATTGCTTGGAGAAATTCTCACCATCCACAGTCTGCTCCACAAGAGCCTGTCAGTACCTGCATTTATTTTCATGGGAGTTTTGTTTACGAAAGAGCTACGCTTTTTGAAGTCCTAAAGCAAAACACCACAGCGATCACAAAATAGTAATCATGCAGCTGATCACAGTGTTCAAGGTGGGTTAGCAACATGCAGTTAGAGAAAAGTTTTGCTCACGGTTAAGTTTATGAATGTTTCAGCAAAAGCCTCCTCCTCAGAGCAAGCTGCCCAAAAGCTTCCCAGACCTGGCCCCCCTGCCACGCTAACTAGCTGTACTAGCTCAGGAGATCTCTGTATGCTTTGACAAACACTCTAGCAAGCAGGGATTTTCCAACCTGCGACAGGGCTTCCACATCCCCGTGCCAAGCATCTCTGCCTCCAGCAGCAAGCTGCCGCTGACAGGCACCGCAGGTGCTGCTCTGCCTTCCTTTCCCTATGGGTCAAATACCCTAATAAATGAAGATTTCACAGCTGGCAGAGAGTACCACTGGCAGCTTGCTCCAGGATCACAGGGACACCAGGCTCCTGATTGCAGAAGTCTGATAGTCGCCTTCCTTAAAGTGTAACATCTGTAATCTTTTGTCCATGCTCTGCTCCTCCCATCAGAGGAAGGGCAGAGCCATGTCAAACCTCAATGCTAAGAGCAAACTTTGGTTTCGTGTTGCCACAAGGTTCTTCAATGGCATGAAAGAAAAAAGAAATTCCTCGCATTTGCAGCAAGAGATGGAGAAGTCTGCAGTGACCTTGGTTTCAAGAGGAACACAGTGTTTCCCAAGCCTATCTGTGTAGCAGCCCCACAGAACTGTGGCTCAGTAGGCGACCCCAGCTACCCACCCTAACCCCTTCTGCAAGCAGTCATGCTGACAAGTCCTGTGTCTGTTCTCAGAAGCAAGAGATCTCCCACTCAAACATGACAAACTGCTCAGTCCAAATGGGAAAGAAGGAACACACAGATAACGGAGGATGGACAGCAAGTCAGGATGCCAAGCAATTTGCTAGCCAAGCAGAAGACAGAATGTAATCAATCCACAGCAATGCACATGGCCTTTCAGCTGCTCCACTGGCACTACTTTGCTCAGTGAGCTGACCAAGAGGGGCTGCACATCTCTGGCCAGAGGTCTACTGCCTCACATCTGAAACACCACTCAACCTTCCTCCTCAAAGATTTAATGATGCAAAAAAACAGCACAGCAAGGATAATACAACCCTTGCTCATCAGAAGACCTGGAGTACAGGTGACTGCAGCCCAAACTGCCAGCAATTGTTCCCAGACAAATGTACTCACAAATGCAGACATTGCTTGCACCAACTCAATGCTCAACCCTAGGCAATAACCCAAATAATACTTACTTTTCCTTTTTTTGATGACTTGCTATGTTCTACAAAGCAAAGTGGTGCATGTGTGCAGTCAGGACTTCCGTTATGGGTGCCATGTGACTGCCCAAAAACTGAGAAGTTCCCACCAGCCAGGAAGACAGTTATTTGCTCCGTGTAGGTCCGTCATCAATTAGTCACCTCAGTGCCAAGGAGCATTTGTGACATATAAAAACTCACAATATTCCCGTTACTGTATATCTTCCATACTGCCTAAATAACATCAGCTTCAACTGAAGACACTGAAGCTACTTCCCAGCATTTCTGTAGCACCTGTATGATAACTGGTCCAGCACCAGAAGACAGATTGAGAACTAGAAGAACAGGTTGAGAAGACAAGCTGAGAGCTTTAAAGATCACATTGGAAAAATAAGACAAAAAGAAAAAGGCTCACCAAAAGCAGTCATCCAGCCTCTGCTCTGTGTATCTCCAATCCCTGCAACATGCCTCAGCACCAGGAAAATACAAGGCTTCTAGCTCACCCCTTGACTAGTCACCTCAGCAGGAGCTCTCATAATCCACAGTAACTAGCACAGCTTTCCTCTGCCTACAGTGCCCAAACTAAGTAATGCCTCAATATGCAAGAAGTAGGAATACATGGACGCGCGAAGGAAATCTTTGCTAAGAAAAGACCAGAAAAAAAAAAAGCCCACAGCCAATACAGAACTATCCATCCCCCACATCACGGTAAATAATTAAACTGCCAGAAAAACGCAGCATTTACAGCAGAGCATGACAGCTCTCTGGGCTTACTTTCCCCATGTGACAGCCTGCAGGAAGGCTGTGCTGTCAATTCACTTGGGCGCATTCTTGTTTCCATCAAGTGATCTCTTGCACTGGAACCTGCAAGTTGGGTTTGGGGTTGATTTTTATGCATGTGGTTGTCAGCTCTGGCGATCTGAAGAAACAGGGCTGGTTATTTAATTACCACAGCATTTGGAAAACCAAAGCAAGTTCATTGACAGCTTTCAGTCCTTTTAATGGGTTGATAAGTGTCAGGAACAGCCAACTTCTGTCCTCTGTGATGAACCACAGCGATTGTGTTGTTAGCAAGCACCGCTCTCACTTCACGTTTAGCTGGGAAGACAGTGCAAAGGATATGCAGCTAAAGAATTGAAAGATGGATAAATTGCTTAATGTTTCAGTAGAAAGGAAGATGTGCAACAAAACTCACTGCTGAATAACAGGTATGGTGACATGGTGCATGTTTCCAAATTCCTTCTCTTCAGTCTATGTTCAATAACTCCTCCAGAAAAAAAGTCAATGCAATAAAGCACTGGAACACAGAAAGTTCCATACTAATGCAAGGAAGAACTTTAATGTGAAAGTAACAGAAACACTGAAACAGCTTGGCCAGACAGATTGTGGAATCTCCTTCTCTGGAGATATTAAAGACTTTCCTGGCTGCCTACCTGTACGACCTGCAGTAGGAAACCTGCTTTAGCAGGAGGTGGGACTAGATAATCTCTAGAGGTCCCTTCCAACCCCTACAATTCTGTAATTCTGTGAAAGCACAGGACATTTTTTTCAATCAAGTCTGCAATCAATCTACTTCCTCTCTGACTGGAAGGTCAGTCCCACCTAAGCACCCACAAAGGTTCTGCCTAAAAGCAGGCTCCAAAGCAGCATGGTCAAAGCAGACAGAGTACCATCAGGAAATATTAAGCCCCAGGAATCACAAAAAAGCCATCTATGTACTGAGGCACAAAATGAAACAACCTGCAGGAGCCACTGGTTTCACACAAAGTAAGTCAGGAATGTAGAACAACTATTCACTACTCAGTGAAACACAGTCAGACAGCACATTATAGAGTTACAAAAGGAGGAAATTCCTCTTGGTGACACAAATTGGGCTGTGGTGTGTTGTGCTATTTAAATCGAATTACAGAAACCATCTGAAAAGTAACATGTAAATGGCAAGAGAACAGTACTATCAGCAGCTGTGACACATCCTCCTTCCCTGAGAATCTGCTTCAGGTATCTCTGAGCTGATGCAGGCCAAGATGGACACAGGCACATTGTCCCCACTTGAGTTACCATGTGCTGCCATAGACACTTACCAAAACCCTTTGGAGTGGGTGATACCAGAGGTCGTAAAAATCTGTACACACACGGAATACAAAGACACCACTATGTCATACCACCGAAGAAAGCTTTTTTAAGATACACTTCTCCTCTGGCAGTTGAAGCACCAGGACCATGACACTGTTTCTAAGCTGCTCTTCCATTTGATCAAGCAAGTGGCCATGGTGAACTGTGGCACCGGTGAGCTTGCCAGGCTGCTCCAGGGTGGTTGCTGGCATGTTTTTCTTTCAACACAAGCCCTCCTCGCTAGCAGCACAACTGGTCATGACAGAAGAAAGTTGATCAGCTCCAAGTTAGAGTTGCTCTGTCAGAAGACGCATGAACACAGTAAGGTCTGAGAAATAGGTCAGTGGATCACACATGGGATATGCACCTCCATTAGACCAGAAGCAGACGGAACACCAGTAATATAGAGCAGAGCGATCAACTATCCTTCTCCCTGTAGCAGCCAACCATCCAGGACAAGTAAGCAGCAACAAATCCTCTCTTCAGGTAGCGAAGAGGTTAGTACATTCTGTTAGGAGATTGATAATCACCAGGGCTTTGCGTAGATCATTCAGTTTGTCCCCCAAACCTCAGCTGCTTCACCGAGGCACCTTGTCTGCCTCCTGCAACAAGGTCAGAAGTTGTGTGCATGCAGAAGAGGAAGCACGGGCTTGTTGCTGCAGCTACTTTTCAACTGGGTTGACCAAACCTTCCTGTTTCTCTGCAGTTACTCTGCACTTCCTACTCCTGGTGTCTGCTTCAAGCATCCACGTGCACTGCAAGCAGCCAGGCACTCTCACATCAGGTTTCTCCAGTGCTTCCAAACATAAGGAACCATGAATAAAGGCAATGAAATTATAAGCTTACTAAAATTTTATGGGGGCAAAAATATAGATGCTGTCACCAATTGCTAGTTAAATAAAAGCCCCTGAACTGACAAGTGCAGAAAGTAAAAACTCTTGGTCAGACATCTCTTGCCACATGGTGATGGAAAGATAAATGACAGCGCACAAATCGCTGTGGCTCACAGGGACAGTTTCAGAGCAAAACCCTTCGCAGCTGCAGCACCTGTCTCAGCAACCACCGCCCTGCACACAGGAAAACAAAACAAAACAAAACAAACAACAAAAATACACCTTCTTTCTCCATGCCCTCATGTTTAACACACTCAAATGCTTCAAAAGCACAACTAAACCATAATGCAATTCCCCCCTGAAGTCCTTGTCTGAAAAGCAGAGGCCAAAAAGAACCTGGATGTATTGCTGGGAACATCTGCACCCAGTGCTGTCAGAAAGGCACACACAAAAATGCGTTATCCTTCAGGGCAGACAAATCCCTCCACTCAGAACATAAAAACCAGGACATCCTGTCAATGGGGCCTGTTAATTCATGGTCCCCGAGCTGTGAGAAAATGTGAGCTGACAGCAGCATCAATACAAGCAGTCTGTCCTCACTTCTGTTCACGAGACTTTACGTGCTGGCAATGCACTCCAACAGCATATTGTACCTGCTCTTTACACGAGGCATCCTGCCTCTTTATCATACAGCGAAAGAGCACTTCTCATGTCTTCTCCTGCCTTGTACCAGCTCCTGGCAGCAAGGGAAACAGAACAAACAGGCCTCCTCCTGTTATAATCCTTAACCCAGAAATACAGACTATGTAACATACCAATAAAAGCACTAATCTAATTCTTGTCACTAAAAGCTGGCTGTCACAGGAGCCCAGACAGATAAATAAGCTGCTCCACAGCAACAAGCAGCTAGCTCAGTGGTTGCTGCAGCCAAGTAATTTCTCATTTATATCTATACCAGTTAATCAGCTTCCTTAATGAACCACAAAGTCTACACGGCAGGGGGAATCCCACCCTGTGCCAGGCTTTCAAGCAAACCAGCCCATCACAGCATAAACCAAATTGAGCTCAAGGAAAAGTGTCCAGTAACCAGGGCTCCTACTGTACCATGACATACCACAACAGGGAGCTTGCTCGTGCAGAGCCTTGTCACGGAGCAGTGCTGTGCTCCACTGCACCATGCAAGCTTGAAACGGAGGTGAACACTGGGACCGAGTTCCCTTCCCTTACTTTGCAGGTATGCTGGACTTCTCTTTGCATTGAAACTGCCCAAGAGAACAGAACTGAAGCTGCCCTGGAGAGGTTTAGCAAGACGTGAAGCACGCCTTCCTACACCCCAACTTAGCACCTTCCATCACTCTTCATTACCCAGCCAGTTTTTGCCTAGGGTTACATGGCAGGAACATCTGCATCACCTCTCGGACAGCTGTGCAGACTATGAAACTCCTGCCATCTCAAAACTGCATGTTTCTGGCCAAAATAGCAATCTTCTGGAGGTCCCTGATGACTTGTTTTTTCCTCCTTCACCTTTATCACTTCATCTGAATAGCAAGCATTTCCTCTGTTAGTTTTGGTTTCTGTTTTGTATGAGGGGTATTTCTGTCTGCATCTTTTGAGTTGCTCTTCACAAGAAAAAAAAACACCAGCTCCAGGCTGCAGCATAACCTCGTAGTTAAGGACAGCTGCAGACTGCTTTTTTTCATCTGCTAATAATGGTTGTTTTTCTTCAATTCCAGGGTAGGCAAATAGCTCAGCCTCTGGGGAAAAGAGGCAGCAACTTTGTGTGTCTCAAGCAGAGGATCTAAGTGCAGAGCTCGCAAAACACGCACCTGTGAGTCACCCAGACCCCCTCTGCGCCCTCCAACATCTGCTCCACTGCCTGGGAATTGGCTTACCGAAGCAAGAGGGCTGGCAGCTCCTTGGCTCTTCTCAGCCTAGAAAATTCTCTCAAAACGTCTAATACTCATTCAACTCGCTGCTGTGTAACCAAGCTCCTCAAGAGAGTGCAGACACCAGCCTTATCACACCCTAAAGTGACACAGTTACCAGCTGCCAGGAGATCATCTCTCAGCCACAACCATGCCGCATGTGACAGGGTCTGGCTTCACCATCCCTCCAGGCAAACTCAATCCCACATGTGCTCCAGGTCCTACCTGTCAGCAGAGCCTTCCAGATTAGACTTCATTTCCTTTTCATATCTCAACTTTCATTTCTGAAGCCAGATCAAGAGGATTGCTTTGCAACGTTTTTGAATTCATCTGTTTTGATGAAAGGAGGCAGGTTTGGTGCTTATTTTTTTGAATTTCTACTCTGCAATGCTCACAACTAAAGAATTAATGTGCTCTGGACAAAGAGCCAGGCGGTTCAGCCAGCTGCATTTTTGAAGATTCTTTGTGGTTATCTAAGGCAGAACTAAGCACTCAGATAAATCAAGAAAATAATTCTAGACTTTGAAGGAAAATGCAACTGAAATCAATCAGAAGAACTGACTTGTCCTCAGTAGAGTCCCGTTTCCCACATAAAGGAGGAGATTGCCCAACCTGAAGATGAATGCAACTTGGAAGTAAGCACAAGCACTGTGATTTCCAAGCTTAGTCCAATATTTAGGGCAGTCCTTCACTAGTTGTTGATCACAAGAAACATTATACCTACAAACACTGTTTTACTCAGATAAAAATTCACATTGTGTATTTTGCATGGCGTTCCTACATATCATTACACAAAGCATATTTTCACATGTACAACTATTAAGAAAGCAGTAGGGATCTAACTTAAAATTAGTAACATCATCGGTCTTCTTACACCTCATCTTTGCTTCTTCTGCAAATAGGAACACTATGTAACTCTACAGCATGCCACTATGGAAAGGCAAAATCAAAGCAACTCTAAGGACTAGGAGCCAGTCCAGCGATGCTAGTATATCCTTTCCTTGACGTTTACTTTTAGGAATGACCTCTCTCAATGCTAAACTCTCAACATTTATCCAGGAGAGCTTCTCGACCAGGGATAGCACTAGGTGGAAGAGCCAAAGAGAGAAAACACTGCAGCACTCAGACAACTCCTGGTCACCTCAGAAGGTCTGAAAAGCATTTCCAATTGTGGTGGCAGAAAAAGAAGGAAATGGTATTTTCACTCAGAAAAACACTACTACCAAACGTCCCTGAAGGTTCAAGAAAAGGGTAGACAGGGCACTGAGTTACATGGTTTAGCAGGCATGGTGGTAATGAGTTGGCTACAGCTACCTAAGAGATGCTGCAGAGACATGGTTAGGTCCATCATTAAATTATTCCCTCATTTAACCTATTTATAAAGTCTTCTAAAGGCTTTTACCTCATCAGTACTTTTGGTTAGTATCTGAAAAAGGTCAACCTTGCAGCAACCTTAAGAGAAGCAGTTAGATAAAGACAGAAAAGGCACCTTTTCTACAGAAATGAAAGGTATTGTCAAACTTGGTACACAATTGCAGCTTAATATAAGCAGGCACTGTATAATTTTGAAGAAAAATAATTAATATCTCTCCACTCCTACCACCAAGCTTCTCAGAGGGGTTGACTGAGTGAGACATGACTCAAGTGGTCAAAGGGACAAAAGGGAAGGATTCATCCTGAGCATGCAAACTACAGCCACCCCTCCAACAAAGCCCAGCCAAGGAAGAACACCCCCAAAAGAAACCAGAAATGTTTTAATTGCTATTAAAAGCACACAAGCTTGCAGTTTTAAACGCACGAACTCGGAAGTGATATATCGTCTGAATACGCTCCTCTTATGTGGTTTCTGTAACAGCATCTTCATTATAGTACAAAGGGAAGAAACTAATTCATTCAACATGCATGTGGACTTCAGTTACTTAATCAAAACATTTCTCTATGACTGTTTAAGTAGTTATATTGCACTGTTTTGACTAGAATATGCGCCACTGGTTTCTCACATGTGGATTTTATTGCAAAATTCTGTTGGGGCTCTGGAAAAAAGCTAATTCAAAGGATAGATGAGAACAGTGACTTGAAAAGAGGTCTACATGTGTCCCACCAACCTCCTCCTGCCCCACAAACCCTCTTAACACATTTTTTCCCCCTATCTTAATGGGAAAGGAAACCTACAGTGATTCAGTATTTCACGTCTTGTTGAGAAACAGTGCTGTGAGAGTCAAGTCACAGCAATACATCAGTGAAACAAAAGAAGGAAAAAAGAAAAACCAACCCAGCCCTTCCTTCATTGAAAAACCACATTACTAGCCTTTCATTGCCTGCAGCAAGACACTGTAGAAACACTTGTGTGCACAATTCTAAGCTTTAGCACACTGCAAACAAAGATGAATTAGAGAGTCCCAAAAACCCCAGCAATCCTGCCAGTGACTCCAGTGAGCACTGCTTTCCTGCACACCAGAGGCTGTTTCCATCTCCCCCCAGAAGCATAAATGCACATTCCTGTACAAAGGGAGCCACAGCTCCAGGAGCATCCATGCCACCAGATGTTCCATGCACGCCCAGCAGCCTACAAGCACATCCAACAGAGCTCAGCTAGAGAGGCCAAGTACCAGGACTGCAGAGCTCAAGCCCAAGGAGTGGAGGACTCCTCTTCCCTGGGGTATGTATGTAAGAGATGAATGGACACAGCACTCAGGGACATGGTTTAGTGTGATGGGATTTGGTAGTCAAGGTTGATGATTGGACTTGATGATCTTTTCCAGCCTAGATGATTCTATGATTCTAAGAAGCTAATGCTCAGGAAACTTATCTCCTGAACATCAGATCACAAAGCTGCAAATCATCACAGAAATCATCCAGCAGCTGAGCAGTTGAAAGTGACTTGCTGTAGTGGGTGGGCAATGAAATCAGTGCTCACAAGAAGACAGGGAAACAAGTCAGCCTCATCTCAGGAAACAGCACAACTGCACCTCAATTACCATCTACCCAGGCTGACTGAGCCCAAAGCCCTTCACTAATATTCAGTACTCAGTGCAGGGAAAGGACACACATCCCCACTCCCCAAAAAATCCCACCAAATAATGCACACTTGTCAGTTAGAAGATATTTAGTTCCAATAAATATGAGTGGGGAAATGTCCTATTGCCGTTCACTGGGGATTAGAGAAGCAAACCTAAGCCTTTGCACAGCCAGAAGATCACATCCAAACAAACCATGGGAGATGTGCAGATGTACACACAGGGCCCAGCATCAGGGATCAAAGTCAGAAAAAGGGATAAATAATCCCAGCACCAAGCAATGTCAGGCCTGGTACATCCATATACACACAGATACTAATAATAACCTGTTATTTCTGGAGGGAACCAGGGGGCAAAAGTAGTTGCTGAGCTGCAAGGACAGATTTAGCATGTGATGCTACTTAGAAACCTGGAGAAGCAGAGTTCATTACTCAGTCAGAAACCTCAAGTTTCAACAAAAGTCAATTCCATCTAGCTTATGCAGTCCTGCTTAGAGCTGGATTTAGCACGATCTTAAAGAAAACTCTCTAAACAAGAAAAAAAACCCACAAGAACCATGCTTTCAGAAACAAATGCAAGAACTACAAAAACAAATTTTCTGCGTGGTGCTTCAAATACGAGGCATTCTGCGAGATGAAATATTGCTCCCATGATTCTGCAGTTACTCTGATGGCTACAGAAGCATTCAGGAGACCACTATGGTCAAAATGAAAAAAAAAAAAATAGGAAAAAAAAAAAAGGAAAAAGCTCACAGCTTTAGAATACAATGTGAACAATGCTGAGCTATTCAAGCAAAAATGAAAGCTGCTGTTGGGAGGGAAGGGGAAATGCCCATCACAATTAGCTTTGGGAAGCACTGCTCAAAACCCTCAGTAAAGAAAGCAAAATGGAGACCACTTTCTGAAATCTGGGATGACCAGTGCTTAGCAGCAACACAAAGACACTGCAGCAGTTGCATGCTAGGACTAAAGGCTGAAACAGAACATTGCTGTTCTAGAGTTATCTATTCCAGCTGCCTGGTGTTTGCCCATTTCTATTCGCATGTGGGTTTTGGAGCCTCCTGGTACACAACATGGGCTTGGCAGCTCTGGGCACTGCCTGCTCCCTGCAAAGCTCCCAGCCCTGCGTGGGACAAGCCACCCTGTCCCCTCGAGGCTGTCTCTGCTTAGCACCGTGCTGGGAGACAGGGAGCAGTGAATGGCTGATTGTCAGGACAGGGAGGAGAGTCCAAAGCGATACAGCAAACAGCATGGCACACACACGTGCAACGCCTCAAGCTCTGCTGGCAAACCCCTTCTCACAAGGCCACAGCTGCTTTTGCAACATCTGGGAGAGAAAAACAAAGAGGGGCAAGCTGGTACTGCCTCAGCATGCTGCTGCTTGTGCAAGGGCAGGGCGTAGGGCTCCCAGCATCCCGTTACTCAACACTGCCAGCCTGCCAGGAGCTCGCTGTTGCAGTCGTCTCCTGTTTTGACCTATCTGCATGAGGCTATATTTACAGCTTCCCCACCCTCAGGTGTCTCCTTCTAGGTGAGGAGATGAGAAGCCAGGCGTGCATGATAAATACTGAGCTGAGGAGAAGAGTGGACTAACTACTTATCCTCCCCATTACTTACAGAATTTTTATCTGCTGGTTTGTCTGCTTCCTTCACAGATACCTCATTAAAAAATTCCCACTGCAGGAGAGAGAGAGCAGGGGCTTCCCTTAAGTCACAGTGAGGACCAGTCATGGTTGTGACTTACTTCTGGCTCTCCTCCACAACAAAAAAGCCAGGAAAATACGAGAGCAAAGCTCCTTCACAAACAGAAAACAAGTTCCTGGGGACTGTGCCATCCATAGCATCTCAGATCCCAGTGAGCAATCCAGGCAGGCGGCTTTGGTTTCATAAATCACCAGCACAAGTCCAAGTCTTCCAGCAATATTACCACTCCCCTCCTTCTGCCTTCAGCTGCAATAAGAGTCTTTCTATACCACAAAGAGCTGAAAATAATTCCTATTCTTTAACAATTCAGCAATTCCTCTGAGAGCTGTTTAGGATTAAAAAAAAAAAAACAAAAAAAACCTTATCGGATGAGAGCAGCAAAACTCTGAAGCCAAGCACCAGCATTTGTCTAGAACAAGTGGCACCACTCAGACATTATCAAGCAAGGAGCAAAACACAGCCAGAATGAGTCTTCATCTTAAATGAGAACTGTAGCTTTTATCTGAGAAAAACAAACAACTTCACTACAGGGAGACTCAGCCAAAGAGGGAAAAGGCAACACAAGTACTCACGAACTGATAAAATATTTGATAGCCTGTTGCATTTCTAGTTTAGATAGAAAAATAAAGAAACAAACATACCAGAATATCTTTAGTGTTGAGCTTCTCTCTAATTCTAGGACATGGGTTTTGGCAGTAAGCCTGGTTTGCACCTGAGGGTAATGCAAAAAGGAACATAAAAACCCAACCTGAATGACAACTGAAGAGCAGCCATCTGTGTGGGTGTTTCTCTTTCCAAACCGAACTTGGAATGAAGAGGGTTTTCCAAAGAGCCAGCCAAGGAAAGAGAAACTTAATAAAGAGACTCAGTGGGATCTGAGTGGAGAGCATGCTTCATGCAAATACCAGGGTGAAGGCTTCATTCTCCCTGCCTGCCACCAGCAGCCTTCACAGATGCTCCTTTTCTTCCAGCAAAAGCCGCTGGAAAGAGTGCTCTGTTTGGAAAGCAGATGTGCAGAAAGGACGTGGCTAACACGTGGGTCAAGTGTCTGCTGTGCTTTTCACTCCAGGTCACCGAAACACTGCCCACACAACGGCCACCTTGCTGTAAATACAAACGGGCTGCCCTCCTCACAGCCCAGGTCCTACCACGGGAGTAACCAACATGGAGCATGTAATTCTACAGCAGAGCAGAAAAAACAGAGTCACCCCATGGGACAAGTAGCAATTCAGACAGCCACCAAACAACCGCCTTCAGCGAGGGCTACAAGAGATCTTTTGCATGTGAAAGCAAATTCAAACACACTTAAATTTGTGCTGTCATGGTTACGGAGGGCTGGCTAACCACAAACTGCTACATACCCACGGAACAGACCTGCATGCCACTACCGCTCTAAGCAAAGTTCATAAAAGCTGAGATCTGAAAGTCAGCTACGTCCTTCACTGCACGGTAAAACAGCCTTCCCACTGCTCCAAGCACACATGCACACCTCCGCCTCCAAGTCTACCCACATGTATGGATGCTCCTTGCCTGCCTGACTATACTTTACTGTACAAATAAAGCTTTTGGCATGCTCAAAACCCATTAAATTTCATCATTTCATTAATTACAAAAAATACAAGGAATTCAGGTTACAGCAAATTGAGTCTTCACCATCCTGCACTGCTTACAGCTCCATGCACCCAGCAGGATCAGGAAACTCCCATGAAGTTGACTGGGAAAGGGCCATTTAACACAGCAGAGACAAGATGAGGTCAGCCAGGTTACAGCACAGATTGAGAAGGTAGAGGATTTTTTTTTTCTCTTCCCAACCAGGTGAGCTCTGACACATCTGTCGACAGCACAACTAGGCTGCTCAGTCTCTAGCCAGCTTTCTTCAGCAGCTCCACTACTGTCTCTGGAGATGGGGTATTACTTTAGATGGAATCATTTCAGATGTATCCCTGGCTCAACCTGGTACAGCCGTCTTCACATGATCTTATCCAGCAGATTACAATATATGCCTACACAGTTCAAGCTCAGAGCATCAGCATCAGCAAAAATTCACTGATAGGAGAAATATTTTCCTAAGCAGGAGGTGGATATCTCCTCCAAGCACTCAGCTACTAGAATCAAACTTTCTGAGCTTTTTCCCAAGGCTCAAAAGGAGAGTTGACCCAGGGATGCCCTGAGATTCCCATTCATTTCGTATCAAGTGCTAGTAAAAGGAAACTGAGCTGAATTTTCACATGCTTAAGGCTATTTAAAGTAGAGAGTTACCTGCCTAATGTATAAGGTTTTTCCAGTCTTCTGAGGGCAGGAGATAGAAAGGAAAAGAAATGCCTTTCAGTGAGAAAACACCAATAAGACAGGAGTTTCCCCTAAATAATTAGCAGTACAAGAGGGAAAAACATCAACTTTCCCAAAGGGAAGGCTTCAAATTTATGAAATCTGTATATCCAGAGGTCTTTGAAGCTCAAAGAATTCATTGCTGTATTATATCATTGTTAACTACAGAAGCTTTTTCAGACCTCGAGAAATGCACAGAAAAAACACTCCCCAGGACCATTTCTTTCCTTCATTTGTCTTTTTGGAACAAAATGGAACAGGAAACCATGGGCTCAGCTACCATGTCCACAAGAGGCTGTTTCCAGGCATCAGAGGCACAGGGCTGAACACCACAGTACTACAAGGACCCAAACAGACACACGCATGTCCCTCCTCATCAGGCAACACATTCTGCATCCCATGCCAACAGGGAGCTTGAAAATATGTTTGCAGTGAGCAAGTATGCAGGGAACCAGAGATAACTGAGTAACTAACACAATCTGAGTTTGCCAACTGATACAGATGGCTTTCACCAGGAAGGTAATAATGCATCTCAGGAAAACATAAGCCCTCCAAGGGAGAAGAGGGTCATTTTGGCACTGAATTTTTCCAAACGTTCTCAGAAAACTCAACAGGGAATGGAAGAAAGGAAATGTTCTCCCCCTGCTTAAATTTTTTTATCAGGTTAGATTAGATTAATGCCCCCAAGAAGGATTACTGCTCTAGGCAGTTAACGGGTACTCCTACTTCAGTTCCCACAGTGCTTTTCTCCCAGTGACTGAAACAGCACTAAGAAGTTTCATCCCTAATCCCCCCATGGTGACACAGCTCTGTTACCTGCAGGCCATACTGGCCAGCAGAGCAGAGAAGCAGGAAAATATATCCACTCGGACCAAACACAGAATACAAATAGCATTCCAGTGCTACTTCCCTTCTTTCTTCTGTTTTCTAAACATGGAGAAGCAAACTGAAACTCCCTGTTTTCTTAATGGAACCTTAACAAGCCTGCTGTGCAATTGTCTGCAAGAAGCTATGGAAAACAAAAAAGGGCAAAGCAAACCTGCAGGGCAACTACTTCAGTAGAAGCAGCCAGAAACAAATCATTTGTAGGCACACACGTGAAGGCAAAACTTATTTGTCAGAGCAGCAAGTATTAAAGGCTTTGAACACAGCTATCCATCTCCTGTCTCACCCGCAGCAGACCCATGTTTGCAGTATGACAGCTGTAACTGTAATGACAAAGCCTCTGCAAAAAAAAAAGTAGTACAAACATTGGGGAAAATAGAAGAGCAAAAGGTAACTGCATCTCTGAAGGGCAGTTCTTCGTGCAACAAGCCTGGAATGGTTACAGGCAGTTGGTGAAAGCAACGAAGCACATTAAGAAATTGACCAGGAGCAGTAGCTGGGCAAGAGAGGAAGGGACAGCTGCAGCACTACCCCAGGAAACTCCCCACAGGACTCTTCACTCCCGTGCCTGACAGGGCTATCAAAACACAACAGTGATGAAACCCATCTGAAGTAGGGTGAAACTCAACTCTCAGTGAGCCTGCAGTGGCCCCCACCACAGGCACACCCTGCTTTGGCTCTGATGACTGATGCTGTTTATCAGGCACCTTCTTCTAAGCTGAATGAAGACATGTTCCTGTGGGCAGACATACCACATCTAACATGTTCCAGGAAAGCAAAGTCCATCCATTCACTGTCACTTCACTTTTGTGGCAGACAATACAAGGAAAGCCAACAACTATGCACATACCCAAACCCCAGCCACCAAACTTGCCAGGCATGGGAGCATGTTGGCTCCTATATCTATCCGCTGCCTGCCCAGCAACTGAACTGTACATCTCAGCAATGCAACATTGTTCTCAAATGAGATTAACCATCCTTATGCTCTCAAAACAGCATCTCAAGCTATTTTTTCAAATCAGCATTCAGTTTTATCACTCACTAATACAACATTTCCTCTGCCCTCCCCACCCTTCCCCCATTCCTTGTATTCAGTGAAACTGCTTCTTCTGCAAATCACACTGCAAACGCTGAACCTTTGCTGATTAGATGGGGAAAACCTTGACTGAAAACAAATCAAATGGCAGAAAATAGATCCCTGCGCAGTAAGATCAAGTACTGGATAATGCATGCAACAGCCCTGACAAAAGAGCAGTCAGTCTCCAGATTTGCATGAGAATCTCATCAAGCTCAGTAGACAGCATCTGCAATTACAATAACCTGCCCCATCTTGTAAAAAAAGAAAAAGAAAAAAACCCAGGAAGTAAACAGGGAGGCACAGAGGTAGGGTTGAACACACTTGGGTAAATCAAGTTTCCATCTGTTTTGTCCAGCATTTCGTCTCCTTTTGAATCCTGGGCTCTACTTTCTTTGTCATGCCAAAGTTAGGCTTGTTTATTGTTACTTCCTAGTTTAAGCATCACTTTTACACCTTTGGAGGGTTATTCTGTCCTGTCCCATGCACCACTGCTGCCTGGCCCAACCAGAAGCCAGGCTACCCCATGTGCCTCCATTGGCTCTCAGAAAAGGATGCAAGGATGAGAAGTGTCCCAGCTAGCACATTCCTGTGCTCCCTGAGAACCAAGCTGCTTGAGGACAAGGATGGCAAACTGTTCCCTATGTGGCCACTACGGGAGGCAAAATCCCATTACAAAAAATCCATTTTTATATTTCAAGTGTGGAAGAAAATGACTTTTGCTTTTTGTCACCAGCTGTCTGGGGGACGGACTCAGCACTGCTTCCTATAGGTGCACCTCAGGCAGCCTGCTAGCAAACGAAGGCCATGCTTACCTTTGCTGTTGCCATCTCCTTATGTTCCTGCCTTTAAATAGAGATCCTCTGAACTCTAACATAACCTTAAGAAATTGAAAGTACACCTAGAAGGCCAGCACAGGAAGTGCAAGCACTGCTGATAACTGCCTCTGTCATCGGCTCAGAAGCCTAGAGCATGTGTTCTTGCAGGGCACAAGTAGTCCCAGTAAATACCAGGAATGAGGTGGAAGCAGCTCCGCCCTAATTCCTACTCCTCCAGTCCTTTGCTGCACCACCCAGGCAATCCTGGATGAACCAGGTTTTCAAGAAAGATCGGCTCCCATAATTAATCCACTTATTTTTTACAGGAGCAAGAAAGCTTCACACAACAGAGTTAAGGATTATGTCCTCTTACAGTCAGTTTACCACTCCTCAGACCTCCCTGAGTGACCACAAACAGCAAAGCATTCCATCGGGGTCCCCATGGCTGCACACATCTCTGGCTGGCTGAGACCCAATTACAGTTACTGAAAAGCAGCCCACGACACAGCCCTCATGGCAATGCACTAACTGAAATCAGGTGCAAACAGACCTGCTGCTCACATACATGGGGTGATTACTGACAGTACCTCAGCAATTAAAAACAACTCATGCAACCCACATTGCCAGTTTTAGAGACTGCACATGAGATTTTTCAATTGAAGCAATATACACATAATAGCTCGAGAAGATGCACTGGGTAGCACTGGGCACAACTCCACTGCTTCTGACAGTAATCAGTGGCCAAGCAGATTAATAATTAATTATCCAGGAAGGAATAAGCTGCTACAGGCTGTGCAGGCTTTAAGTACAAATACATTAAGAGAACAGGAGCAGATTTGCTCATGTTGGGATACCTAGATGAAAGGCTGTCCACCCAACAGCAAAGGCTTCTGGCAAAGCCCCTAAAGCAGCAAAAACAAGCAGGTTGGATTTGGGGGAAATGCATAAAAGCATGAAAGGTTTAAAAAAAATTAACAAATGTCAATACAGGCAGTCCTGCACAGTCAGATCCCACTGCTGGAAGAGTGCACATCCGCAGTACAGCTTCATGCTTCTGGTGCCACATGCCAACCTTGCAGCGTTTCACCCACAGACACATACAGGAAGAGTGGGGAGCACTGCAGACGTACCTGCTCAGCACACTGACTTCTCCAAAGACACCAACAACAAGCCAGAGCACGATCCTCATTGGCACGTGGGAACCAGCAAATCCTGTGAATGTCAGACAGAGTTAATTAGTGACAGTAATAAGACATGACTGGTGAAAGGATGCCAAGTCAAGCTCAGGAGAAAGTGACGGATGCTAGGTCTCTGCACTGAATATATTCCAGCCTAGTTCTTGCCCACAGCTGAGGCATCTGACAGAAGGTTCTTAAAGGACTTGACCAAAATTGTAGAAGGAAGACGAGGTAAAGGGCAAGACTATCTGTCCCAAAGAAAGACTGTCTGCACAGCCAAGCTTCCTCAGCAGTCAGTGCACTGATGTTAAGGACTAAGTAGAGGAGCCAACAAGACACTGAATAAGTGGTCCCTGCTAAACTCTCCTGCTCTTTTCTGAGATCCCCTTGAAGATCTGCAGTACTTCACTTCTGCAACTCCTTCAGTTTCTTAAAGCAGATGAATTCCATCTGATGTCAGACACACACTCCTTCTGCTTTTCTCTTATTTATTCAGCACAATGGTTGGATATATCCTACCAATTGTCTGACACAGCCTTTGTACCTGAGTCACACCACAAGACATCTAGCAGCACTGAGTGAAAGCAGTGATAGAAGTTGTCTCTGCTGGCTGTGGAAACACCCAGCTGTATGTATTCAAAGTCCCCGCTGCATGCCAAAGAAGAGACTGCAGAAAAATAGATGCTTTACAGGAAATGTTTCTAAGCAGCCACAAAGAGACATTTGTCTGGCCATACAACTGCAGCAGAGGTCACCATGTAGAGTAACAGGGAAACATGTAATACAGTTGTAT
The DNA here is from genome assembly GCF_038088225.1 of Cyrtonyx montezumae. Lineage (NCBI taxonomy): Eukaryota > Metazoa > Chordata > Aves > Galliformes > Odontophoridae > Cyrtonyx > Cyrtonyx montezumae. The sequence continues at coordinate 42,363,115 of NW_027071826.1, read as the reverse complement.
TCTTTCCTGTTCTGAGGTAATCGTCTGGGAACAGCAACGAGCACTGTGACTGAACAGCCATCCTGAAGCACATTCTACCTGAAAGCAGGTTAGAAGGTGGGGGAAGTAAGGAAACAGCAAGGCACAGCAAAACCACACAGGGAAAGCGAGGGTGGGACAACAACTGTGAGCAGCTCTTCAGTCAGAGCACCAAACCAGCACGGGGGATGTACCGGGGCTCTAACAACCGGATCAGCTCAAGGACGTCTCACTTATTTCCTGCCAACTGGAGGACCTCATTCTGAACTTTGAGAAAACTTACTCACGCAGCGCATCAGTTTACCTTGGACTGAGAAAAAGAGACTGACTTGTTTTCCATAGTCCCTGTGAGTGACTCACGGATATCAACCACAATAATATTTTTTTTAAATAGAGAAAAATCATAATCTATTCAAACCTCCATTCTCTCCTTCCCCATTACAGAAGGGCTGAAGGCGTTTCTAAGGAGGAAAACAATGCTGAAGACCACAAGACACAGACGTTGGACGCAAGCCTCAAGCACAATTTTTCCATCACTGTTTATAATGCTCTCCCTGTCGCTTTACATTATCCCTCTAATAAGAACATAAGTTATTTATTCACGTATATACCTCCAGGAGGGTCTTTGTTGTATTTCTTTTGAAGTCACTAAGTGAACACCGTTCTGCAGTGGAACATAAAATCTCTACAAAGACAGCAATAATACAACACAAACCCAATCTGGCCAATAATCTTCAGTGACAGCTTATTTATACAATACAGAAATGCAATTTCCCCCGGCAAGGAAATTCCTGCCTTGGCTTCACATGGCTTACATCTGAAAGGAGCTCCATTAGCTTTGTAGGGCTTTATCTGTGTCGGCATCAATCCGCTCCTGCACCAGAGCTCAGCCTGCTGCTAAGGAAAGCATCCAGCACTCCGGTGGAAGCAATTATTTCTCCTTCCCTCTTTCTCCATCCTCTCCTCTATCAACTTTCTGGATGCAACTGCTACTATTGGATAACGTTACAAAAACATTACTGGCAAAGTTCAAACTCATCTCCTACCGGTACTGTCGAGTAAGGCAAACAGAGATGGCTGTAGCTTCACTAAGTGCTGCTGACTGCTGGATTTAATAAAACCCACATGCAGGTGGCTTGGCCTGCCATCCTGAAGCAAGCCCAACTCTCAAACAAAGCATTTTGTCCCACGGCAGCCAGAAACACCAGTAACACTGCTCAGTGCCAAGGACTCAACTGTGCGCTCCGACCATGCTGCAAGACAGCCAAATTGCAAAGAACAGGGGTAGAGGTCCAAGCAATGCTGAGTGATCTGAGGATAAGGAATGATGGGTGCAAGCAAAGCAATGAGGCAAGGAAACAGCATGGCTCTGCACAGTAGGAAGGCAGCAGCTGCTCTCTGCCACTTGGTGGGCCTTGGCCATCTTGGTAGACCTTTTCCAACCTAGATGAAGGCAGCTCAGGCCATGAGAGCAGGCAGAGGGCAGTGAGAGGATCCAGTGGCTCCAACTGGTCTGCCAGTCCCCAGGACTGACCACGCAGCTTTGCTAATGTCCCTGTAAAAAGCACACGCTATTAAAGTGGCCTCACTTTTAAGACTAAATAAGGGTATGGGGTGATTCTTGTCAGCACTGAGAAATCATAAAGTTTTGTTTAAGAGGCTCGTGGTCAATTTCTTCCCCTCTCCTACGGCCTGCTGGTGATGATCTTGCAACACCAGCATCTTTAAGCTCTGGCCTCGTTACAGACTACAGCAAACTTAGTTTCGGTGTGGCTTTTAACAGGAACGACGTGCAATCCCCTCCAATACAAGCACGTATGACTAACTCCTAAGGTATGGAAGCACACCAAGAGAGCTATCAAAAATACTCAGACTCCACAGCCTTCGGAACTTGAAAAGTCATCATCAAGGCAGCAATGTACTAGCAACGAGCACCTAACATGACAGCTCTCCAGCCTGAGACGGGACAGATGAATGCTTATAACAAGGCAGGCATGAAAATAAACCCATCCCGAGGCCTACGGCCAGAGGAGAACAGGATGGCAGAACACGTCTGCAGTGTATTTAAGCAGAGAAATACTCTGCTTGATACATTTGGAAGAAATGTTTTATTTAAGAGCTGAGCTCAAAGTCTTTCTGGGGGGAGAACTCCCCTGCGTTAATTGGGAAACTGAACGTTTTCAGCTGTTACTCTGCAAGTACACAAAGCTGCCTGTCAGCAGTGCACCTCAAAGGGCTCTACCAACTTCAAAGCCTCTCAGAAATGTTAACACGCATTGCAGACCTTACCCCTCCCTTGCAAGGAGGGAAACTGAGGTAGAAGCAGCACGAACGAGCCTACAGTGAAATCGGCACCCAGCTTCCCTATGGATATGGCTGCACTCAGTATGCGGTGCTCACTCCCACTGATGTTATCCCATCCCACAGGACCTCCAGCTCTTGCAGAACAGCCTTTTCCATCTTCCAAAACCTCATGGAATTCATCAAGGTACCATAAAACATACTTTTTCCCCCTCACCACTCCCATGAGACTGAAAAAGCAGACCTTCCCTCATACACAACAACTGCTCACGGCGGAGACAGGAGGGCCCAGTACTCACATTTTCCCTCACACCTCTGGGGTGCAAATAACGCATCATTTCACTGAACCAAAAGAGACAGCCCTCCCTTTTTCCTCCTTGTCCCAGTCACCAATTCCACACTTGTGGCAGCAACTGTGGTTCATCTGATACAACCAGGAATCATACTAGAAAGAACAGAAAAAGGAAACCAATTTCTAGCAGGAGCAAAGCTGATGGGAAGCACAGCCTGTGAAAGACGGCACAGTGGTACAGCTGGAAACATAGGTGAGGCTTTCAAGCAATGGCACAGCTCTGGGAATAAGTAACCCCTCTTGATGTGCATCTCCGCACAGGGTGGATGGAGGCTCAGGGATCAAGGGACTGTAAAACTCCAAAAACAGCAACAACACAACTGGAAGAAGTAAAAGCCATGAAGCCATGCTGCATGGAGGGAGCTTATACATCTGCAGGCTTAGAAATGACAGTACACCCAAAAGCACCAGCTATCTATAACTATCCATACCAGCAACAGCTCTACCTAGCTCTCCTGCCCCTGGACTCTGAGACAAGGCACCCAGCATGGGCAGAAAAGCACAGTTAAAACTCTTAACACTCAGATCTCACCCTTCACAGAAATACCCAGTACTGCTTTTCCACTTCATATGTTTCGAGGTTTTCTTCCCCAGAAACAGCACAAGGCTTTGAGTTTCCATGGCACTCAAATCAATTAACCAGCCAAGCATCTCCAGCCACTCTGTTCTCAGTTCTCCTGATAACTGTTACCATGTAGAGCACATGCACTCCTCCCCAGAAATATCTCAAAGCATCTTTAAGAAAGCCATAAATTCTATTGAGAAGCTCGAGCTTTCACCTCAGCAGAAATTAATCTTACATCAGTTACTGGAAAACAAAACAAACCAACCAGACAAACTTGACTGATTAATTCAGGACAGTTTTAACACAGCAGACACCAGCAGGCATTTCCAAGCCAGCCACAATGCCAAAGGCCTCATGCTGGGCAGGACACTTTATCTCAGACAGCTTTCTGTTGCCCCTCTCAATTAAATGGGCTCACTGGTGGGTCTGACACACTTCAAAGCTGGCCACAAAGGAGTAGGGCTGGAGTCTGATAAGCAGCACGATCCCTCCCTTTCGTCAGCTGCTGGGGTTTTATCACAAAACTGCAGCACAAAGTTCCCCAGTTTGGATGAGGGTAGCTTTGCAGGTCCTTGCCAGCCTATACCAGAAGAAAAGTTCTTGATGCCACTAAGCTGAAAGCAAAGCCTCAAGTCAAACCACACCAATGGTCAAATCATCCCCAGCTTTCCAAATGCCCCAACTCTACATCCTCCCACTTTCCACCCCCACCCACTTGATCTCACCCCGAGCAGCCTCCTCCAGGTCTCTTCACACACCAAGGCACCAGCACAGATCTGTCAGGCCACCTCTTGAGCTCCCTGGGGCTGAGCAATGCCGGGAGGTATCCAGGCTCAGAAATAAGAGAGGACCTGGAGGAGCTGGCTCCCTGACGTCGCAACATGAACGTCCAGTTATTTGTGGTTTTTCTACACGCATCGTACAAGAACACAGCCAGTGCTGATACTCCATAACAGCCCCTAGTCTCAGCCCATCCACCACGTTGGTTTGCACTGCTACAGCAGTTTGAGCACGAAAGGAACTTAGTTCAAGGAAGCCAGGCAGAAACTGCACCCGCAGAGCCTGCTGTGGGATTGACACCTTCAGCTTAAGGCAGTCAAAGGGGTGAGGCCACCAGGCTCCACTTGCTCAACTTTGAGATGTTGACAGCAAACAGGAGAATGGGCTGGGAGTCTTTAGGAGGCCAATAGTGCCAGCACCAGCCCTTTTCCCAGGGAGCAGCACTATGGGTCAGGACAGCAGCAGCTCAGCACTGACACAGCCACCTGGGCAACGATGCAGCAAACCAATGGGGACACAGATGTGGCTCAAAAATACTTCAGTAAAGCACAGTGCCAGCACAGAGCCACCTCAACTGTTGCTGCTTTGGCACAAGCAGCTGAGAGGTGATTTAAGTGAGGACCAGGGACGTGAGAGCCACCAAGCATATCAGTGCTGAGCTGCAGGTTTCCTATGAAACTCATGAGGCATGTCAGTGGGCAAAGAAAATTCCAACGCTTTGAAACAGTTTTGGCAACTGTACCTGGTTAGCACTGCAGTCAGCACCTGTAAACACACGCACAGCTTCTGACCTACTTCTAACTTTACCACCCACATTACATCCTCGCTGGTAAGTCACCTCTGTTCTGGCAGCGATGCTCTCACCACTGTTTTTGACTCATGAAACTGATGGGGGAGGGAAGAAGCAAGACAGTAAGAACAACACAACCCAGAGACTATGACTACAGGTTTTCAGTAAGCTACATTTCTGCCTGGAGTTCCTAAATACACAGGTTCTTCTCTTACCAACTGCTCCCCTGCCTGCTCTGTACTGAAGTCATTGGCAAGACAGGCAACTCACTGGCAGCACAGTCCTGCTGTGTTCCATCTTCAGACTACACTTCTCTGCGTAAAGCTGAATGGTCAGACAGTGCTGGCTCTTGTGCCTGATTTCCAGGACCCAAGCCACGAGGAGAGCTAAAAATATCCCAATTAACCATTCCTTTCCAATGTGGATAATACCCTGCCACCAGGGTATATTATATGACTGCAGACAGGAAGATGCGGTCTGCAAAAAAAGCATTCAAACTGGGAAAAGAGCCGGCCAGGAGAGCCACCTCTGAATTCAAATGTGGGGCCACACCACCAAAAAAAATGCTGAAGAGCTCGTGCTAAAAACTCCTGCTGTGACTCCATGCACTTGCAGGCTTTCACCCCAATCTGACACACACATAGTAACACTTCTGTGCTGTCTGCCCTGCCCTGCTGACACACACAGCTCGCTGGGGATGCGTCCCTCGCAAGCCATCTCCAGCTGCTGGCTGGGCCCAGTGTCATCCTGCACACCATGAGTTAAAGCAGGAAGCCTTCATTTGCGGTACAGTCCATGACAAGCAGACTGCTAGGCTCCGAGAGGCAGCACGGCTCCAGAGCCAAGCATTTCTTCACACACATTTCATAGTGATTTTTTCCACTACCCAATCGTTACGCTGACATCTACACTTTTAAATACCAGCTGTGGGTAAGTCGGGGGGTACCCTGACAACAGCACACCGGGGAGAACTATCAAATCTTCTCAGTTCAAGGCTGAGCACAGACTTTATGCTGGAATTACATCTATCTCCCAGGCACGGGGCTACCATTAATGGAATTAGCAGGCACGCTGCCTCAGCCTCACCGAGGCGGGATAAGGTGGCAGCTGGCCAGCCCCATCCAACTCCATCTGCACCGCCTGCCCAGCTTTGCCGTCTGCCCTAATGAGCCCAACGCATGACAAGGGCTTGGAACAGAAAGATCTTGAAACACGAGCTGTCCAGGACAATCAATCTCTCTCTAGGAACACCCAGGCCCAGCATCAGCAATCCTCCAGTCTCACTGAGCTCTCATGCAGCACAGAATGGAGATGTGTGCCAGTGGTGTCAGAGCAAGCCCATGGCCAAGGAGCACATCCCACAACTGCAGAGAGAGCCCAACTCCTGGCATCTGTTCCAAAAACGCTACACAAAACAGACAGCAATCCTTCCAAGGCACAGCAAAGCAGTCAAGACTTTACCATGGACACTGCCCTGCACAGGGTTCAACAAGGGCAAACGCTGAGTCCTGCAACTGTAGAGGAATAACTGCATGCATCAGTACAGGTTTGGGGCTGACCTGCTGGAGAGCAGCTCTGCGGAGATTTGGCTGGGTGTCCCAGTTGATCAACAGCTGACCACTAGTTGGCCATGAGCCAGCAGTGTGCCCTTGTGGGCAAGAAGGCAAATGGTATCCCAAGGCACATTAAAAAGAGAATGGCCAGCGGGTCAATGGAGGCGGTCCTATCCATCTACTCCGCCCTGGTGAGGCCACATCTGGAGTTCTGCATCCAGTTCCAGGCTTTTCAGTTGAAGAAAGATGGGGAACTTCTAGAGACAGTTCAGCAGAGGGCCACAAAGATGTCTGGGGCCTGGAGCATCTCCCTTGTGAGGAAGGGCTGAGAGACCTGGGACAATTTTCAGCCTGGAGAAGACTGAGAGGAGATCTTATCAGTGCTTACAAATATCAAAAGGGTGGGAGTCAAGTGGATGGGGCCAGCATCTTTTTAACAGTGCCCAGTGATAGAACAAGGGGCAATGAGGACAAACAGGAACATAGGAAGTTCCACCTGATCTTTACAGTAAAGAGCTTCTTTATTGTGACAGAGCACCGGAACAGGCTGCTCAAAGAGGTTATGGGGTTTCCTTCTTTGGAGATATTCAACACCCACCTGGACACCTTCCTGTGTAAAGCTGCCTTAGTAGGGGGCTGGACTTGTGACCTCCAGAGGTCCCTTCCAACCCCTATGATTCTATGATTCCATCATGCATGAGCTATCACATAACCACGTTGAGAAACGTGCGACATGGCATGACCTAGTCCCTTATATCATCCCTGCACTACCCCAGAAAAGACAGGCAAGAGTGCTGCAAGCCACCAAAAGCCAAGAGAGATACAGCAAGAAAGCCTACTGCAAAGCCCAAAATGCACTGCAACTCAGCATCCCTGGGGATGGTTCTTTGCATAAAGTTGCCATAGATTAGGGCTTTTTTTTTCCTAGACACCTGCAAAGAGACTTCTCTGTCACATGCAAGGAGGGAGTGAGAGTAGAAGATGGAGATTCATCAGCTCCCAATGCTTGCCTCCATCAGTACATGAAAAACAAATGAGGGAGACCAGGGATGGGACTGATGGAGCACAGCTGAAGTCCCTCACGCCCCACACCTGCACTTGCTCTGCAGCTGCTCTCAGCAGCACAGGGTGCAGGAAGGCAGGCTGCCTCGTGACAGGAAAAAACCCCACAGCACCGAGGAGGTGAAACCTCACATCTGAGAGCGTCTGTGTAAAGTGCAGCCAGCTCACAGCACAAAATGTTTCTTCCAGCTCTACAGAGTCTAGCAGACGCTTTGCAAAACTGAGCAGGGGAAACACTATGGCAGGTGGGGTCTGCTGGGAGGGATACTCATGAGAATCTCTCTGTGCATCAAAATTAAAAGAAAAAACGGAGCCTGAGGGCAAGAGCACACAGTCCTGTAGCTCAGTGGGACAGATGTCAAAGAGAGAGGGGGACAGCAGAGGAAGAAACGATGCATATGCAATGCTCTCCAGGCTGACTGCCGGGGGAAAGCTTCCGTGGGGTTAAAAGAACGGCTCAAGTACGGGGCTGTCAGAACTGTGAGTCAAGCTCCCAGTCAGGAAGGCACGCTGCGGAGGGGTGTGGTGGCGGCTGTTCGGTCGCTGCCATTTGGGTTTTTCGAAGATAAATGCACTCGCTGGCTGAAACGCAAACAAGAGAGCAGCCCGCAGCCGGGAAAACGAGCAACGCGAGGCAGGAGGGCTTCCGAAGAGCTGAAAGCGTGCTGCTCGGGCCCTTCAAAGAAAGGATGCGACGCTAAAAGAAAGGGACGCGTAAACTTAAAACTTCCCGGTGGTTTCGAGAAAATAGCACTCGGACCTGCTAGTAAGAGCGCTGCGGGAGACAAAAGCCATCCGCAGACCAGAACCTGTCAAGGAAGGGCGATGTACACCAGCAGAGCGGGCGCCGGGCGAAGCAGTGCCGAGCCACGCGCGGCTCCGGACCCGCTGCCGTCCCGCAGCCCCTCGCCGCCGCCCCGCTCCAACCGCGGGAGAGAACGCAACGACTTCCCCGCCCCCGGAGGGCCGCGGTTCCCTTCTGCGGGGTTCTCCGCGCGGGGAACGGGGGGGGGGGGGGGTGCAGTGCCAGCACCGCGCGGGGAGTCCCCCCCCCCAGACCGGACACGCTCACACGCACCGACGTTCTCCCGCCCGCCCGCCGCACAACGCCCCGCGATGCTCCGCGCCCCGCCGCTCCTCACCGCAGGCGGGCGACCGCCAGCTCCCGGCCTCGCCGCGCATCCCATCCTCAGGCGCGCACCCCAGCGCCCGGCCCGGCCCGCGCGCTCTTTCGCGCAGGCGCTGTGGAAGGCAGTGCAGGGCCGGGTGTTCCCAACAAAGTGGCAGCGTCTCGTCTCGCGAGACGAGAATAGGGCCGGCACGAGACAACGATCCTAACGGTCGGGGAATTAGCTCAAATGGTAGAGCGCTCGCTTAGCATGCGAGAGGTAGCGGGATCGATGCCCGCATTCTCCAGTTACTTTTTCTTATCCCACACTGTCGGTACCGCTGTTTACTCCAGCCGTCTTAGGCTGGGGACTGGAAGTGGTCAGGTAACGGGTCTCCTCTTACGATCTGTAAATGTATTTTGCTGTTTAAGAAATACCTTTTACATACTCGTCAAAAAGAACTCATAGAACTGTAGAAATCATTTAAGTTGGAAAAGATCTCTTAGGTCATCAGGTCTGACCGTTAACTGAGCACTGACAGGTCTACCACTTCCCTAAGTACCACACCTACATGTCTTAAATACCTCCAGGGACGTGACTCAACCACTTCCCTGGGCAGCCTCTTGCAATGCCTCACAACCCTCTACGTGAAGAATTTTTTCCTAATACCCAATTTAACCCCTGCCCTTGGTGCAACTTGAGGTCATTAATTCTCATCCTATTGCTGTTACCTGGGAGAAGACACCCTTAACCTCCCTTCAGGTCTGCGTAGAGAGTAATAAGGTCCCCTGAGCATCCTCTTCCCCAGACTGAACAATCAGTCTGGCCACCTGGGTACACTGAGGCCTGCACCAGCAGCTCCCCTGTGCTTGCCTTTATTGATTTGTGAAGAGGTCAAAATACTTCAAGAAGATGCTCGTGTATGTGCTCACTAGTCAACAAATCACCAAGATTAAAAATCCCCCTCTGCCCAATGTTAAGTCAGGAATTCAAATTCTCCACGTTTTGGAGGGTCGGTGTTTTATTGCAATGAGCCACAGGCAGTAATCTAATACAGCAAAAGAAAGAAGGAGAGAGTGAATTTTGAAAAGTGAAGTTAAACTTTCAATATGTGCAGTGAACTGTATCGTGAAAATAAAAAGCCAGAGGAACACACTCGGCTTGTGGGTTTTTTTCCAAGTCACAAGCAGAACTGGAAACCAGAGGTGTGAACCAGTCCTGCATACTTTCTCCACTTACATGTATGAAAAAGTGGCCTTTTGGACAAAGTGAGATTTTGGCAAACTTTTTTTAGTCTAAGCTGAACTCACACGAACAGGCACTGCAGAGCCACGCTGCACAGCTATGATCTTCCTGAACAATATCAGCAGTGCTGTGCCACGGCTGAGGACTGCATGTGGTTTTCCTCCTGCAAGTTGTAGCCATACTCTGAAAGTCATTCCGTCCCCACCACCCATCATTCTAAACAACAAAGCTGAGCAGAAAGGACAGTTCCCATCACAAACAACTAGGTTGAAAAGAGGATGCATTTCTGTGAAGTGATTGTTTTGTATAAATTTCCATGGATTCTTGGTGGAGAGAGACTGCTTTGCTGACACCTCTCAGCCCCTTCCAGAATATAACAGCCAGACTGAGGTCTGAAAGGCAGATGAGTGGATGGAGGTGAAGAGTTTGTTCTCATCTTTTAAGAATGATTTATACTCAGGATTTGGAGTGCCAGACAAAGTCATGCAGTAACCAGCTGTCACTGCAGCAGTCTTCAAAGCTGTACAAATGGTTCAGATATTCGCGTGCGGTGGGATTTACTGGGAACGTGAGATCTGTCACAGCCTCCTCTTTCATCAGCTGCTGCACAGCCGATGCAAGGAGATTCCAAGGGGAAATACTGGTGTGTTTATGGTCTGGTTCTCTCTTTCCCCCGCTAGCTGCGAAGCACAGCTTCACCCACTCACCCGCTCCAGCCCCGGTCCCGTAGCCGCTGGGTGACTGCAGCAGCGAGAGCCCAAATGTGCACAGCTGGGGCCGCACCGCCCTCTGCAGCTCAATTGCTGTTGTGCAACTCCACCAGATCAGAGCCCTGGAGTCACTCTTAACTAACAGCATGCTTCTTGTTCAGCCTAGCAGAGACCACAGCCAGAAACTACTCCTTAGGACAATATATTGCACAAATACTCAGAATACTATTTCCTTAGACCAATCCCCACCCCCTGCACGAAACAAAGAGAGCAGCTTTTCTATTACGAGAACAAGATGACCACATCAGAGCAGCTAAACATTCCTCCTAATGGCTTTCTTGTGGGAATCTCTGCCGAGCCGTCACAGCACAGAGCCACCATATGTTTGCACACATGCAGCTGGGGAGCATTTGCTCACATTTGCTAGGAGCTCAAAGCTTGCAGCCACTTGCTTGCCAGCAGCATGTGCTTAGCCACCTCCCTTGTGCTGCTCCTGTGGCACTGTGGCTCTGAGTCTTGATGTCAGATGCTCCACCCTGGCTCCACAGATGTTGGAGCTGCTTTTTCCCTTCCAAGAGCTTTATCAGCCTGCTGGCTTTTGAGGAATGGCCCGTGTTCTGCATTTCCTCCCCCCACAAAGCCTCACAACAAATGTCTCTCAGGCAGAAGGACAGGCTGACAGAGAGAGGAAGTGCCAACGGCCAAACCTGGGCTCTGAGTGTGACAGATGGGGCTGGGTGCATGACTACAACTTGCTGCCATGGCTCATAGTTTGCTGGTAGGCATCACACAGTCAAGCTAGCAAAAGAGCTGTCACTACCCTGAAAATTCTTGTGTTTTTAATTGCAATTAAGTGCACACACAAAGGCATCGTGAGAGCAGAGAGGACAGAATGGCAGAGTGCTGGAGGGCGGAAAAACGGGCGCTTTCAGCTTATGCTAATGAGTTTAATTCTGAGATTATTTAAGTAGCCGTCTGGATTGCTTGCTCTAGGTCATGTGCATATGGACATCAGCTTTAAAATGAAGTCATCTGAAATGCAGAGACGTATCCCAGCCTCCCCAGGACACAAGGCTGCCCTGGCTAGGTCCATAGAATCATAGAATGACCTGGGTTGAAATGGACCTCAAAGATCATCTAGTTCCATTTTCCGTGGACACTGGTGTGCTCTCTTTCTCTTAATGCCAGGCTAAAGAACAGAGAAGCCCAGCTGGGAGGCAAGTGTGCTCCATTTCCTCTGGGATGTATTATACCCAGAGGTGCTGCAGAAATACCTCTTGATTGTTCCTGAGATGCCCCCAGTTGTCCCCACACAGTGAGGGCAGCCAAGGGAACATGGGTTTCTGGCTCTCCAAGCAATCAGTGCTCCTAGAATGAGCACTGCTCTGTGTTTTGCTCACTCTGTGCTGTGTGTAGGGATGAGTGATAGCATGCAATTTCAGAGCACTGTTACAGCCTCCTCCACAGACTTCCTTATACTCATGGCCTTCCTGAGAGCACCCCAGCGGGTGAGAGCAGCCTGCAGCATCCTTCCCACCTGCATGTGGTCATTTGTTGGATGGCTCGTGCCATTCTCAAGCCACGCATCCTCTTACTCCTTACAAGGTCCTCATGCCCCAGCTCAGACAAACCCAGTCCTTGGGAGCAAAGAGCTGAGAAATGAATCCAAAACAGGGCTGTAGCCTTGCTGTGCTGTTATCACACTCATGTGGGGCTGTCCTTGCTGGGATATTCTCCATGCAGCCACTTTCCTGCCCCTACAGGAATCCAGTGACACAAGTCCACCGTCCAGAGGGCAGCCAGGTGTGAAGCAGGGCTCCTGGTTCAAGTGGCAGGGATAAATGGTTATTAATGGACATTAAACTGCCTCTATCACCACAGGGTTTTATGGGAAGCTCGCTCTGGCACCATCCCTGAGCCACATCCTGCTGCAGCCACCACCAACCATTGGTATTTGCAGTGAAACAGGGCAGTGATCCTTGGTGCTGCCGCATCCTGCAGCCCAACTGCACCAAGGAGGAAAAACGCGATTGCAGCCCAGCAATGCCCTTCTTCCTCTAGCAGATACCATGTGCACAACAGCTGAGGTTGCATAGTAACAGCAGCAGAAAAGCATCCGCCTGGCCCCCACGCTCCTGCACAGACCTGAGCAGCAAGGTATGTATCAGCAAAGCACCAGGCCCAGAAGATCCTTAAAGTTTCCCTTTTGCTTAGCAAAGGGGAACAGCAAAGGGTTTTAGAACAGGGGCTGCTGTGTTGGAGAGCTGTGGAGCGAGCTAGGGGCATGGGGTGCTTTGTGGGAGTAGAGACATCAGAGAAGCCAAGATTTTGGTGGGTGTGTCATAGAGCTCTCAGTGCTCTGCCCCGCCGTGTGAAAGGCTAAAGGAGCTTTCACCAGGGTGACAGCAGCGAGGTGGGGACCAGCTGGTAGCGGGAGCAGGAAGTACATTGGGCAATGATGAGCGTGCCCCAGCCCTACTGCACTGTGCTGGATGGGTGTGTGCAGCCCAGGGCTGCATTTCACAGGGCTTGGAGCAACACCTAATGGAGGGAGCACAGGAGAAAACTGTGCCACTGGGGCTGGTAGGGGGAATGGAGGGCACCTCACAAGCCTCTTAAGCTGTCCCCATAGACAGCCACCAGAACAGTGAAGAATAGGGATTGCTGCTGTTCCCCAAATGGCCTGTAGGAAGGAGTCGGTTCCCAGTCCAAGATGGATATTGCAAAGTGTAACTTCTGGTCCTCTGTTCCCCTGCGCATCACCTCCTTACAGCGACGTGCCCTGGTGCCTCTGCTCTGGGGATGAGAGAAAGGGGATTAGAGGGATGGAGAAAGAGGAAAACAGGGGGAAAGAAGAAAAAGGGGCAGTGGGAAATGAGGGAGAAATGATGAAAAAGAATGGGGAGGAAGGAAAAAAGAGGGAAGAGGAAAGGAGAAGGAAGAAGGCGAGAGAAAAGAGAGGGAAAAAGGGAAGGGAGTAAAGGAAGAAAGGGAGGAGTGACGAAAGAAAGATAAAAGAGAGAGGAAAAGAGAAGAAAACACTGGAAAAAAGAGGAAAGGGAAGCGGGGAAGGAGGAGCGGCAGACGCGCTCCTCCCCGTCCGGCGGCGCGGAGCCGCCCCGCAAGGAGGAGCGGAGCGGAACGGAACGGGACGGGCGGGCTCTGCGGGCGGGCGGCAGCGGCGGCGGCTCGGCGGGCGTGGGCAGGGCCAGGCCGCGGCGGTCCGGGCGGAGGTACGGCGGCAGGGCCGCGTGTAGCAGCGGGGGGAGAGCCGAGGGCTGCGGGAGCGCTCCGGGAAGCGCCGGGTCCCGGTGTCGGGGGGGGGGGGTTGTCCGGGAGCAGCTCGTCGCGGGTCCCCGCGCTGCTGCCCGCGCTCCGGCGGTCTCGGCAACTGCCGGCTGTAAGCGTTAACCGCGAGGTGGGAAGGGAGGGAGGATGCCGGGGGGTCGGGAGGGGGCGGAGGGCAGCGGGGCCCGGGGATGCTCCGAGCGGTGCCCGCTCAGCGGGAGCCCTTTGTGATCGCTGGGGGAGGAAGGGAGAAGAATGCAGCGAGCGGGCCGGAGGCGTCCGCCGGGTTGTGCAATAGTTTGTGCTGTTGGCTCGCTTCTTTCCACGGGTTTGGCTCGACCCTGCCGCTACCCCACCTGTATATAGGTGGGGATGAGCTGCGGGTCCCCCAGCACTGCCTGGCCGCCGTGCCCTGCCTTCGGACGGGGCTTCCTTCCTTCTAAAGAGCACAGCTTGACCAAGTTTCATGGCAGTTCCTATGTCGCACACGGAGTTGCACGTCGTGCTGCAGTCCCGGAGCTTGCCGCTTCCTCCATGCGTTCAGGCAGCACCGCTCCCGGCACAGATTTTGGGTGCAGAGCATCCCCGCACCCCCATACAGCCCAACAGCTTTGGCACTGGGGTGCCAGGAAGCACTCTGCCCCGTGTTTGTGGTTCCAGAAGTGACGGGGATGGGGAAAGGCAGTGATGAATCGTGCTCAGCAATGTTGGAGGTTTTCCTTTTTTTTTTTAAACTGCCTCATTCCAATGTGATAACTCAAGAGGTCAATTTTCTTAAAAATGGATTCTCCAGAATCTCTGACTGTATCATGACTAATCATGACTGAGTCATGTTAGCACGGCCGAGATGCCAAAACCTTTTTTGTCACCTCCGGCTTAAGCACTGCCCACTGTAGTCTGAGAGCAGAGCTCAGCCCTCAGCCTCACCATACTGTCCTGTGTGTTTATTGGCACTCTCTGTACCTGCATTCATTCAGAAGTGCCATCTGACTGCGGAGCAAAGAAAATCCCTGCTTGCCCTGCTCTCTTCACTTTGAGTGGCCCAACAGGAGTGACGTCTCAATGCTTGGGAACCGAGTGGTAGAGGAACACTTCTCTGCACCTGCATTACACTTCTTGAGGATGGGCATTCATTCTGTGAACATGAAATGAGCTGCAGCGTGTGGGTTTGGAGAGGGTTGCTTTGCTTGCTTCTCCATCAGTGGCAAAAATAACAGTTGGATTTAAACTTTTCAGATCCTTTCTCGACTTTCAAAATGGACCTTGACATCCAGTGTGAGGAGATGAGCCCATCGAGATGGGCTGAGCTTCTGTCCACCATGAAGTCCTGCAGCACCATCAGGTAGTAATGCAGTGTGTTTCAGTAGTGAGACTGAGCGGTGGTATTGTGGACTTGTGACTTAGAAGTTGCACAGGAACAGGGATGTTTCTATTTTTGCACAACATGTTGATTAAAAAGATAAAAGCTGTCTTGCAAGAGGTTTCTTTTTGGTCTAGAGATAAGCAACGGTCAGTATGAATTAACACAGCTGTTGTAGTGTGGTGTGCACGCTCAGCCAGGCAGTGCCTGGACTGGTTACATACATTGGTTGCATGCTTTGGTTACATGCTTGACCCATCACTGGTAATTCTGTCTTTCTTGGCAGTCAGACCCCTCCAGTGGGGGAAGGCATCTCTCCTTTTGCTCATTAAGTTGCACACTCACTGGGCTGCAGTTCACATGCTGCCAAGTGACTGTTCCTTAATTGTTACGCACAAGCCACATGCCACCTTTTAATTCTTTACTCATCCATCAGAAGTGCCCACCCTGTGTGCTGAGCAAGCCTCTGGAGGGGAACTGAGCTTTGTAGTGTAAGCTGGGGGATGGGGTGAGACTTTGGATTTGTTCTGCATGCTTCCCTCTCTGCTGCTCTGGAAATTCACCTTCTTTAAGCTGGCATCTTCCTGCTTGGGCTGGAGAGGAAGGGCTACATCCAGCCAGCAGTGGCTTGGAGGAGATTAGGCAGGTTGAGTGTGACTTCCTGTTGTTTTGTAAAAGAGTGTTTTTTGCAGGCAAGCTTTGTGGGCTTCCTTAGGGCTGCCTTGGCTAGCAAGTAGAAGGCAGGGGAATGGCTGTGTACTGTGCAGAGGATGGGCTGCTTGAGGCATAGTGGATGGGAGTAGCTATGTTAGGAGCTGTTCAACAGTGTTGAACACAATCCCACTGGGAGATGCCCCTGCCGTGTTGCACACTCCTGCATGCTGAGAGCTGTGCTAGAGAAAGGCCATGACTAATCCACAGGACACCAGATTGCTAAGAGCGTCTCTGAGGCTGGGAAACCTGGCTGAAGACCCAGTTTGACTGGTCCTGGTGCAGAACCAGTCTGACAGCCTGCACGCTGGCCGCTAGCTAGATGTGGCTTCAGACGCTGGTAGTTTGCTGCTGGTGAAGTTCTGATGAGGGTGCATCATCTTCTAGCTCTGCTGAGGTGGTACAAGACTTGCATCTGCATAGCACAGCCTGTGGCTTGGAAAGCTGCCATCCAGTCCCTCCAGTACCTGACCACCCTCTGGTGAAGAACTTTTCCTAACACCCACCTGACCCTCCCCTGATGCAGCTCTATGCCGTTCCCAGGAGGCATAAAGCGAGTGCTTCTGCCAAGGAGACCAGCATGACTGTGAGGACTAATCTGCCCCATGTCTGCTTCTCTTTCAGGCTGGATGACTGCAATCTCTCCAGCAGTAACTGTAAGGATCTCTCCTCTATCATCCATACAAATCCATCCCTCAGAGAGCTGAAGCTCAACAACAATGAACTGGGGGATGCAGGCATTGAGTACCTGTGTAAAGGCTTGCTGAATCCGAGCTGTAGTTTGCAGAAGTTATGGTAAGTGCCTACTGATCGTTTTGCTCTGATATATTTGCAGAGTGCTGTAGATGAAGTCACAAGGCAAACTGGTGTGTGATTGTAGTACCAGAATCATGATGGTGCAACTCAGCCATTATCTAGGTCACATGCTTTGGAAACAGCCATATTTTTCCTTTTGCTTCTGTCTCTAGGAGCCAAGCAAAAGGTTGTTCCTGGGAGCCAAGCCAAAGTTAGCACTGCTATGCCTGACACTTCTCCATGGCAAGAGCATGATATCTCATAATTTCAAACACTCATATAGCAATAACTTGGTTGCCACACAACTTCTGTCAGCCTGAGAGCTGAAGGATCAGCTTCAAAGATCCTTATTGTAGCATACAGTAAGACTTCTAAATGGTGTGTCCAGGGTTTTAAGCCAAGTTGGATGAGGTTTTTATTTCTAGTTACTCTGGATCCTTAAAATAGCAATATTTACTTGGATGGATTGCTTTCTAAAGGGCTACACACTGTTGGTCTCTCCAGTGACAAACCTTAGCAGATGCACCTCTCCCAGAACCTCCGTAGTTGAGGTGCATTTCTCTCACCTCCACTGTCTCTCCTTTAGGCTGCAGAACTGTAACCTGACCAGTGCCAGCTGTGAGACTCTCCGCTCCGTCCTCAGTGCACAGCCGTCACTGATGGAGCTGCACGTGGGTGACAACAAACTGGGAACCTCTGGGGTGAAGGTGCTGTGCCAAGGGCTGATGAACCCCAACTGTAAGCTGCAGAAGCTGCAGTAAGTAGCCACTGGGCATTTTGGTCCAACAGTTCACCTTTGTCTTGTCTTCCCCTTGGGACAGGCACAGTTTTGTGGCCAGCTGATTTCTTTCTTTTTTGTCTGAATGTGGCCATGCATATTTATGGGAGTGGGTCTTGAGGGTTCTGTTCCCATTAGCCCTCTTGTCAGCAATGGCTAGTAATGCAAGAAATCTCTGACATCCCAGGGTTCTTTCTTTTTGTGCACTGTCTGGTTTCAAAGCAAACCCCACTGGCATATTTTCTGTTTTGCCAATGTCGAGCGGGTAGCAAAACACTTGATACTTGGTTTTGCCTGGATTTCTTCTCTCCTTACAGGCTGGAGTATTGTGAACTCACTGCTGATATTGTGGAAGCTCTCAACACTGCCCTGCAAACCAAGCCCACCCTGAAGGAGCTGAGCCTGAGTAACAACACACTGGGAGATACAGCTGTGAAACAGCTGTGCCGGGGGCTGGTGGAGGCAAACTGCGACTTGGAGTTACTACAGTAAGGAGGAGCTGGTCATCTGACTGCAAATAGTCCGGCTGCTGTTCCTGCCATGCATAAAAAAGGAGAAACTGCTGTCAAGGATACTTGAAGTTTAGGCCAGTGTTTTGCTGGCTCAGATTTTTGTAACTGTTGAAATTGAAAGTGCATGTCCAGGGCTTTCAGGATTTTGTGTTTATTTGTTCATTTTAAACTATCATGATTCTGAGTTCACTCCTGCATCAGATGGTCGAGTGTGAGCCCTTAACAGCAGGTTAAACTTGTAACTACAAGGAGCAACTCCTCGCTGGTGTCTGAGCATGGAGGAACAATCACAGTGCCCAGTTTGCAGCAGGGAACCATCCCACAGCCCTTTTCGGGTCCAAACTGGGGGGTTTGGAATTTGCAGCTGGTCTGGAGCAGCAGCTCAACATGTGTTTGTCTCTGCAGCCTGGAGAACTGTGGGATAACCAGCGACAGCTGTCAGGATATCAGCGCAGTTCTCAGCAGCAAGCCCTCGCTGATGGATCTGGCTGTGGGGGATAACAAGATCGGGGACACCGGGCTGGCTCTCCTGTGCCAAGGACTGTTACATCCCAACTGCAAGATCCAGAAGCTATGGTAAGGGTAGGCAGGCTGTGCCTGAGTCCCTCTGGTGGCCTGTGAGCTGTCTGCAGTGTGTTGCTGGTTTGCTTCTAAGCGGAAAGCTTCCCAGTTGCACCCCCTAGTGAAACAAGGCTGTCTCTGCTGCGAGTTCGTGGCTGCACAGAACTGGGTGGGGACTCCATGAATGTTCGTATTTATCTTCTGGTTCAGACAGAGCTTTTGGTGTGAAGGATGGAGAGTAAGGAGAAAGCTTGTGTGAATGGATGAGTTTCTTGAAGGACAGAAGAAAACGAAATGCTGTAGCCAGAAATTCACAATGCTAACAAAGACTTCTGTTTTCTAATCTAAATAATTATTGGGGCAAAATAATATTTTGTTCTTCCCTGCAGGTTATGGGACTGCGACCTCACAAGTGCTAGCTGTAAAGATCTCTCCAGAGTCTTCAGTACGAAAGAGACCCTCCTAGAGGTCAGTCTGATAGACAACAACTTGAGGGACTCTGGAATGGAAATGCTGTGTCAGGCGCTCAAGGATCCCAAAGCTCACCTCCAGGAGCTATGGTGAGCTGCTAACATAAATCCACAGTTGCAATAGTTCTACAAACATCCTGTACCTAAAAGATAAAGACTTTTGGACTAGGTATGGATGTTGTGTTTCTAAACTTCTTAGAAGATCTGCCCTGTAGTCAATCTGATTTAGCAGGAGGTTGGATTAGGCCTCCAGAGGTCGCTCCTGACCCCTACAGTTCTGTGATCCTCTTAGAAGCAATAGGAGACCAAGCATTAGTTGGAAAGCTTCCATCTACTATATTTTATTCTGTCACAAATGGCAACATAGGTGTGAAGGGCCTCAAGTAATAGCAAAATGAGTGCTATGATCAGCTATCACAAGTTCTCCACTGAAATGTAAACTCTCATTGATGAACCAAAGTTAGAAAGCTTGTATCTCATGTACTGCAGCTTCAAGTGTATGTCCTGAGAAAGCTGGGAAGAAAGTGCTTTCTGTGAAAAGCTGTAGCTCCATGCAGAAAAAAGGCTCTGTCTTTGGCACTTGCTGAAATGTGTAATTGCTTCTTCTCAGAAGGACTGGATAAAAGTCAGGGTTGAAACCTGTACTGGCAACTTGATGGTCTAAATCCGACCAAAGTATAATTGAACACCAAAAACAGTTCTCAGCATCCTGACAGCATTCCATTATGGATTAGGATGGTCTGGTATTGCATAGCCTGGTGATGGACAGTGTACTTCCTCGTAGAACTCCAGCAGGCAGCACTTCAGCTTTCCTACATTGCTGGTTCAGCTCCTGCCCCTGGTGGGTTCCTGCCCTGCCCCATGGGCGTGGGAATGAGTGAGGTGCCCCAGGAGCTGATGGTGAGACTGAGAGTGACTGTGAGCATCACACACATCTGCAGGCAAGTGCCTTTCCTTTTCTGAGGCAAGGATCCCAAACACTGTCAGATGGAGAAGTGCTGCTTAAAAAGGGTTGGCAGGCAAGGATTGAGAAAAGTGCAGTAATTGTGGGAGGGCTGCAGTTCCTCTCTTCCCACTCTCCTCCAAAGCAAGCATGAAGCAACCAGTGCTTGATGCTCTCCAGATCCCTGGAGTTCTCATGTCATATTTTACCTTGCAGGGTTAGAGAGTGTGGGCTCACAGCTGCTTGCTGCAAGGCAGTCAGCTCTGTTCTGAGCGTCAACAAACATTTGCAAGTCCTGCACATTGGTGAGAACAAGCTGGGCAATGCCGGGGTGGAGATACTGTGTGAAGGGCTGCTTCACCCCAACTGCAACATCCACTCTCTATGGTAAGGTACACCCTCAGGGGGCCTTTCCTCTGTTACGCATTACCCTTGCAAGCACAACATGCAGAGAGGGATAACAATGGAGTTTTTTTGCTCACAGGAAACAATTCATACCACAAATTGATGTTTAACTACACCAATCCCAACCTAGCAAGTAAATGGAAGCCATGGTTGCTTCTGCATGTCCTGACAGTCGTGATGTCTTGCACATGCAATGCAACGGTGCATCTGTGATTGTCATGGGGATTCGGTGGAACAGCCCCTGCTGATATTTCTGAGATGCTAACCTGTGGGAATCTCCAGGCTGCACCAGCATAGCCCAAACTGGGGTTGAAAGGATGGCTCTGGAGCCAGCACCTGCTGCACTTGCCTCTCTGTCCTCTCCCCACAGGTTGGGCAATTGCGATATCACTGCGGCCTGCTGTGCCACACTTGCTAACGTCATGGTCTCCAAGCAGAACCTTACAGAACTGGACCTGAGCTACAACTCTCTGGCAGATGAAGGTGTGATGAAGCTCTGTGAAGCCGTGAGGAACCCCAACTGCAAGCTGCAGCAGCTGATGTGAGCAATGCCTGTGTTCCTTTGGGCAAACGGTGACCCTAGGGAGTCACCTAGAGTCCCTTCCAAGTGCTGTGACTGCAGTGGCTGAATCTGCTTTGGTCCATAAGGCCCAGGAAGGAGGAGATGGTGATGCTGGGGAGGGAACTGTGCAGATGTGTGACTGGCATTAGGACTGGACTCTGCAGTCTAGCTGGGGCCCCTCCTGTTAATTAGTCTCATGACAACCATCTGTGTGTCTTTCTGCCTTCTTCAACCTTAACAAGATGTTCACTAACGCAACTTGTTGTTTTTTTTTTTTTTTTTTGTTGTGGTGCAGTCTGTATGACATTTTCTGGGGTCCTGAAGTGGACGATGAACTAAGAGCCCTGGAAGAGGCCAGGCCTGATGTGAAGATCATTTCATGAGTGAAGACTGCCTGCAGAGCGAAGTCAAAACAATGCCCTCTTCTTAATCTGAACTTCTCTTCTGTAAAGCTAATTAATTTAATATAGAATGTGCTTTTACCAAAAAAAGCCTTGTGGATTCCCAGAGCGGGGGTCCGGGTAGCTGATAAGCCTTGTGTGTCGCTGGATCTGCCAATGCTGAGGCTCGTGGAAGCATTGTGCGTTTACACTGCAGCATTGCTATCCTTGAAGTAAAGAAATAGTGGGCATCTGCTAGGAGCAGGACTGTGTACCCTTTAGGAGCTCTTTAATCCTATAATCCCTCACAATGTATTAGTCAGGCTTTAAAGAGAGCTCCTTTCAAAAGGCAAGGGGAGAACTACCTCCTGTTTTATTACAGGGGGGTGCCTTTGCCAGGTCTCTGGGGCTCTCCAAAAACCAACAAGTGTGCTTTTTAGTCTTAAGACTGAGCTTTCTGCTACCGTTCCTTAGAGGAGATCTTGGAAAAGCAGCGGTGGCCAGGATGCTGGAAGAGAGAGAAATGAGTGGCTCTTCAGCTGCTTACAGTCAGAATTAGCATCCCTCAAAAAGTGATTTTTTCCTACCAACAAAAGATGCTGTGTGTTTCTGCTAGTATGAGGGAAGATTAAGTGGTTTGATACACTTGCTCTGGCAAGAGTGGTTCTACAGGAGTTTTTATTAAAGTCTGTTTGCAAATAATTAAATGCTTCATTTTTCTGCTTATAAAAAAAAAATAAGATACAGATTCAAGCAATAGATTGTATATTTTTCCCTCGTGACCAACCCCCATCTCTTCTGAACCACACTATTATTAATACCTTGCTTCATGTTTGCTTTTGGTTATTTTGCTGGCTGAAGCACACTGGGTGGAGACTTGTCAAGCCCTTAGGAAGGCTGCAAGCCTAGAAAACGTTCCCCTTTGATCTGAGGCTGTTTGTGCAGTCAGAATTTTAGTAAACCTCATTGCAAGGGAAAGCTAAGCTGACACACACCCAAAACACTGCAATGAAAGAAAAAGTAGCTTAAAAAAAAAAAAAAAGCAAGTGAGAATCCGGGTGTTGCTCTATGCTAACCCTGCAAAAGAAGCATGTAAAAATAAGTCTTATTTCCCTAAAGGTGTTGCTTGGTGTTCTGGTTGCAAATTCCACCTGGGCATGTGATTTGAAGGTGTCCTATGGGCTTTGTCACCTGATGCCTACACAGTCACCTTGTAACTGGCTTTCCTCGGGCTTAGGAAAGCGAACCCTTATGAGGTTCTTACAAAGGAAGCATTTACATGAGCAGGGCTCCTGTAGCAGTCAGAAGTGCCCCAGGAGAAGTTTACTTGTGCCTTCAGGCAGGTGTGAATGGCAGGGTAGGTTTGTTCCCCACCACGCTTCTCTTATGAGGATTAAGAAGTCCAGGTCTAACTCAGTTCACAGCAGATGTCTGAATGCTAATGCAAAGCTGGCATACCCCAGTGTTACAGCATAAACGAGCTTCCCTGCACTGCACAGCCTCCCAGCCCCACTTTCCAAACCCTGCACAGAAAACCACGAACCCTATCAGGGGCAACTACACGCTCCAGGCAAATGCTAGCCACTTAAAAAAAAAAAAAAACAGCACCTTAGACCAAATAGATCAGGTAGCAGAGAACCCGTCTCCAGAGCACTCACATTATTTTGCATCTAGATCCCAGTAGCAGCAAGAGCTGCCTGCAGTGCCTTAGGACTCTGCAGTCTCAAAGCATGTGATCTGGAGCAGGGAGGTCACACTGCTCCAACAACACTGCCAGGAGTGCTCAGCATCAGGGTGTGACCTCCCCATGCATGTCACACTCCTCCAAAACCCACTGGCCCTCTGCTGAGATGGTCCAATGGGAGTCACTTTTTGCCTGAATCTTCCTTTTTCTCAGAAAAATCATCATTTTTGTCATCTTTTCCAATGTTACGCAAACACCTTCCTGCATGTCTCACTCCACCACCACCCCTTCCTCCCCAGCTCTTGGTCTCATTTTATCCCTTTTAATAATAGCAAAAACACATTGACTCAAAATAATACAAAGTAGAAGGCCAAAGCATCTCCCCCGGCCCCTTCCAGGCCAGGAAGGACATGGAAACACAAAGCTCTCAGGCTGCATGGAGCCAACCTCCTACCAGAGGGGGGGAAGGCTACCCTGCATGCGCTGTAACCCTTCCCAAGCTGGAGAGCAAACCAACAGCACACAGGATCTACAGCCACATGGTTAGGAGTGGAAACTTTGACCCTACAAGTGTTGGGACAGGATATTCTGCAGAGCTGGCTTTTTCCACCTCCACTTACCTCTTTCCATGAGAAGTTTTCCTTCTGCCCATGCCACACTGCCGTGGGATGCTCAGCCATTCAGGTGTTGCAGGTGACTACAATTCCTCAGCTCCCATCACAGAGGGGCTCCCCAGCTGCACTGTGAAGGCCTGTAGGGGATTGCTGCTGGAGCTCCTGCTGCCAGCCTTGAGGCCTCAGCTCATCCCTGGTGTGCAACAACCGCAAACCAGACAGCACGCAGAGGAATTGGGACGCAGAGCCCACTAAGGGTCCCACCTCCTTCCTCGTCTCTCCCTCCTCAATGCTTGGCCCCTGTAACAGCCACGGGGCTTGGCACTGTCCTCCTGCTGCTGAAGGAAAGCACCATTCCCACCTTCCATGCGCCTCACTGCATTAAACCCGCTTGTTAGATGCACCTTTGGGCTCATGGCTCTGCACCTGGGGTGCACAGGGGACGCTTTGGCACGTCAGAGAGCACTCCAGACACGTGTGCAAATGCTTCTGTGACCCTCGCAGACACATTTCCCAGTTGGGCACCCGAGCTCTCTGTGGCCACGATGGAGTTACCCAGGTGCCAGCCCAGCCAGCACATTGTTCCACGCGTACACCCTGTTCTGCTCCGGCTTCGTCAATATTGGCTCCTGCCTCGCTGTGCGGGACCTTGTTTTCCTGGTGCAGCAAAGCAACCCCGCGCCGTGTGCTGGCAGCAGGCTCAGAGGGCTCCTGCTCTGAAGGTATGATTTGGGTCCTGCGCTGAGCAAGGCCTATGGGAGGAGCTGGGAATGGGATCCTCGTGGTTTTGGGGGAAGGGTGGCCATGTCCCCTGTGCCTGCATGGTTATTTCTGCTGGGGGCTGCCTCTCTTAGGGGGCTGGGGAAGGAGCATAAAGGTGAGCTGTTTCCTCTTACCAGCACAAATACAAACACGAGGGAAGCGCCTGATCTGCCCTAGGCTGCCATTTGTGCATCAAGGAATGGGTGACAGCCAGATGGATGCTGTGACACCAGGCCTTGCAAGGGGAACTGGAGTTCAAGCAGGCTCCAGGAGCACAAGAAGAGGCCTTGTTGCTTGCCCCGGTTTAAATGGCTTCTCACCTGAAGTTCTCCCTCACTCAGGTGCAGACTGTTAAGAGTAAAAACCTCTCAGGTGACTGGCAACCAAGTTTAGAGCAGCAGTCTGATGAAGGTTACCTTCGTAATACGCTCTTCCTGAGGGCTACTGATAAATCCTTCTGGAAGCTCAGATCTGCACCTCAGCCTGCCCGTAGCTCCACCTCACAGCATAGCTTCTTACTGTAGGTTAGCAGAGAGTTAAGCTTCCTGTCCTGTTTTAAAGGCTTCTCTTAGTCCTGTGTTTTCAGGGAAGTGTTTATTTAGGCTGAGGTTTAGCTCTCATCCACACAAGGATGTAACTTCTGTATTGCTTCTTCAGGGTCCTGCAATGAAGGTACAAATAATACAGTCAGCAATAAGAACACATAGAAAAAATATAAAATATTTGGTGTTAACAGCAACCCGTTCTAATGTGAAGAACTCATGCACACTGAGGGGTTTTCACTCAACTGATTTCTGCTTCAAGGTTTGCAGTGGACTGCATAGAGCAGCAGTAATACCTTGGAATGGAGCTAGTCTAAAGCTAGGCTCTGGTTCTTGGTTACTCTTACTTGCTAGAAGCAGGCAAAGTGTTTGTTCTCTGCAAAAATTTGTGTTTTAATCTTATCTTAAGAAAAAGAATAAACCACCAAGGCCTATTCCCTACAAGGGCAAATAGGTATAAAGGAGTTGAAGGGATGAAGCACTCAGCTCTGCTCCTCCCTAGATAGGCCCACCTGCGTCTGAGACAGGAGCTGAGCTATTGAGGGATGCTTACTCTAAGGGGCTGGCAGGATCCCTCTCTTCACTCCTTGCCTGGATTACTCAGGCTAAGCAGGGATGAAAGGCTGCACTAAGCCATAGCCTAATGGACCTCCATCATCTTCTTAAAAGCAAAATGTAGCTTCTGCTTCTCCTCAGGACTGGCAGGTTCTTTACAGAGAGCAAATGATGTTGGATGAAGCTGAGAAGCTCCTTAGCAGAAGACCTCATAGAGAGAGTAGAAACTGGTGCAGCTTATAAAGGCAATTGGAACAATTAATGGAAATTAAAAACACCTGTAGATTCTTATTAGCAGCATCTCTGAGTTGTGTACTGTGGGGGGTAAAGTTTTGCTGGGTGTTTGTGTTGCTCCCCCCAAGCATCTTCTGTCAGGTACTGTCAGGAGGCAGTAAGCAGGATAGACAGCGGCTGTAGGAGGCAGTAGAGGTATGTGGAGACAAGGCAGCAGGCTGAGGAAAAGCTGGCAGGAAAATCACAGGTGTTCCCTGTTTCCAATAGCCTTTCTCATTGGAAGTCTATAAGCTGCTTTGTGAGTTGCTCTGGACAAAGGAATGGAATCCAACAGACACCAGTCTACGTGGCAGTAACAGACCTGTGATGAGGTTGTACTAATCTGGTGAGTACAAACCTGTGTAAATAATGCTTCACACCCAGCAAATTGACTAGTTCTCTGTGTGTGGGCCTGAGCTGCAGCATATATGACTGAACATAGATCTTTTTCTGTGCTCTGCTCAGGCCTGATGGAGTGGAGAGGCGATGCTGGCAGTGCTGACCCTTTGCTTCCTTCTCTTTTCCAGGGGAAGAAGACAAGATGCAGAACAGCTCCACCACACTCAGGCTGCACAGCTTACAGCTTCCCTTTTCCAGCACCTGGAAATATGGGATCCTGGCATTAGCCATCCTCTTGCTCCTGGGGGCCCTGACCATCCTGGCTTACCAGATATGCCAGCTCCAGAAGCACAGCAGGACTGGGAAAAGTAAATTTTGGGCAGTAGTTTTCTTGCTTCCAAGTGTATGCATAACTACCGCCGGCACTCCATGGCAGGCAGCTCATGGAGGTGCTCTGGGGCAGCTAAGGGAGCAGTTCCTCATGGGGAGACCCCTGTCCTGGTGCTGCCTGTGGGGGGAACAGGGGCACGCAGAGCCCTCTAGCAGGTCCTATAGCAAGGCTGTTCCCTTGCTGATGGCTACATGGTGCAAGCCAAGTATTGCCTACTCAGCTTTTCTTTATCCCCACAGAGAAGAAATATGACAGTGGAGATGGGGTGAGGATGAGGGCAGAGAACGGCCTGTGGGGGAAGAAGGTGCCACCTCTTCTGCTTGACAGCAGCCAGCAGAGCGACACGGATATGGAGGCACGTACATCAGTGCTGGGCAAGGCTGAGAGCTGTGCGAAGCCTGGTGCTGAGGGAAGTGAAAAACCTGCAGTGCAATTTCTGGGAAAGCTGGTGACAAAACTTGATCTCAAGTTTCACTTCTACTTGCTCCTCCTCTATGCAGCATTTGTTCAATCTGAGGGAAGGAGCAATGGCAAGCCTCTCCTTTCCCTCCCTCCCCCCCAATCCCAGCCCGTGTCTGTTACCGGAGGGATGTGGTTTCCCGTAACACAAATTCCTCGAGTTCCTGCTGCCCTCCCCACAGCAGCGCAGGAAGCCACGAGGCAGGCGATGGCTCAGCAATGGCCCCAAAATACCACCAGCAGCTGCTGAGCCTCAGCTGGCTGCTGGAGGGCTGCAGCTGCTGAGAGAACAGCGGAGCAAGAAGGGAAGGTGGCTGAAAGAGCAGCTGCAAGGGCTCTATGGAATCATAGAATGGCTAAGGTTGGAGGGGGCCTTAAAGATCATCTAGTTCTAACCCCCCTGCCATGGGCCAGCTTGCCACCTACTATGTACCAAGGTATACCCTGCTTCTGTAGGAAAAGGAGGGTGATCCAACATACCATGCTTTAAAAGACCCTTCTCTTTCCCTTCCTCTCACCCTTGTTTCTCCAGATGGCGGAGTTGGGTGTGGGGTCGGTCGTGCCCCATCCCTGCCTCTCCTGTAGCATCACTGAAGACCCAAGCAGTGACCCGAGCCCCCCGCCCAGCTCCAGGGGCAGTCTGAAGTTCTCCCTCCTGTACAGCAGGGAGCAATGCGAGCTGTTGGTGAGCAGCCTGGAGGTGTGGGGCCTGCCCAGCCACAGGTACAACGAGGTGGCCATCTGGCTCCGACTGCTGCGGCGGGTCCCATCCCACACCCCTGGGCTCCAGTGCGTGGTCCAGGAGTGGCAGAGCCGTGCAGTGAAGAGCTGCAGAGGGACGGCCTTTGCAGAGCATTTTGTCTGCTCCCTGCAGGATGTGGAGGTGGAGAGGAGCACCCTGAAGCTTGAGGTAGGATGGGGTCCTAGCTTTGTTTGTCAACATAGAGCACTGCCCTCGCCACTCTTGAGGTGTCCCCATCTCTTGCCCCTCTGAGGAATGCAAAGTGGGTGGGTAGCTCTGGGCTCACACACCAGATCCTCTTGAGTGGCCATGAACAGCTGAGATGTTGGCAAAAGGAGAAGAACCAAGCTCTTAGATAATCCCAAGTTGGAAGGAGCCCTCAAAGACCATTGAGTCCAACTCCCGGCTCCACACAGGATCAATCAAAATCCAAACCTTATATCTGAGAGCGTTGTCCCAATGCTTCTTGAACTCTAGCAGCTTGGGGCTGTGCCTGCTCCCCTGGGGAGCCTGCTCCATGCCCACTGCTCTCTGGTGAAGAATATTTTCCTAACCCCCAGCCTAACCTTTCCCTGTTGCACAGATCCCAGTAGCCGTGAGATGCACAGGAGCAGGCCTCTAGAGCAGGCAGCTGCCTCTGGAGGATGCGTGGCTCATAGGGATGTTCTCAAAGCACTGCCCTGTCCTGCACCTTGCCCCATGGACGCACTTTTTGCCTCTTTCCCACAGGTCCAACATTTTGACAAATACTCCAGGTATACCGCTCTAGGGGAAGTCAGGGTTGCCCTGAGTCAGCTGAAGGCTTCCCAGAGCCTGGTTTTGTGTGTGGAGCTGCAGAAGATCACAAAGGTAATGCATGGTCTTACCCCTTGCCCCCACACAGTGGCTTGGTGGGCTGTGCACTGTGACAGCCATCCCTTTGCTTACTTAAGGAACAACTCCTGTCTTGTACCCTGGGTTCTGTGTGGTGTGCAGGTAGTAGTAGGTAGGGCTGCCCAGCCCCCTGCTGACTGTGTACCCCCTGCCCTCCACAGGACATCGTGGGAGAGGTGCTGCTGTCGTTGAGGTGCCTGCCCATCTCCCAGAAGATGGAGGTTGGGCTGCTCAAGGCAAAAACTGTCCCCCCTCACAGCGCTGCAGAGAAGAGTAAGGATTTTGTACCCCCAATTGTCTGAGCATGCTGCTCCTCTCTATCCTGCTGTTGCCCTGGGCTCACCCACACAGATGGGCATGGGGTGCTGGAGAGGAAGGTCCTTGTGTCCCTCACACACCAGCCCTGGCAGAAAAGCACTGCTTGATTTCATTAGGTCATCACGCTAACAGAGCATCCAGCTGCCTCCCATGAATCCCATTCCTCTGCTTTTCAGAGACTCAAACACAGGACCCCATCACAGTGCTGCTGCTGCCCTCAGCTCAGAGCCAGTTTGCTTTTCCTCTGGGGGATGCCCTGGGTGAGAGCAGTGCAGAGTTGCTGCCACATTCCCTGGGGCTGTAACCAGATCTCCACTATCATCCTTCTGTCTCCACGGAGGAGGTGGCCCTCTGAGAACCACAGACACCTGAGAGCAGCCTTAGAGATGCTCTGCATTGTAGATAAGCTCTAAACAGCTCCTTCATCCTGAGAAAGCTGAGGTAGAACCACTTCTAGTTCCTATAATTCCATGTGTGATGTTTCACAGCTGCAGAGACTTCCTGTAGAAAGTCCTTGGGCAATGGGGCTCCACCACAGTGGGATGGTGGTGATCCCCTAGGTCCTACCAGCTATCAGAATGCAACTGCCATTTCTCCACCCCTTTTTCTCTTCCTGCCCCAGGCATATATGCGAGGATAGATGTTTCCTGCAGACACCACAGGCAGAAGCACCAGAAATCCAGGCCACAGGCACACACCTCGCTCATCATTTTCAATGAGACCTTCCTGTTCCCCATGCCCCAGACTGCAGCGTGGGACTGCTCTGTGCTTGTCTCCCTTTATGAAGTGGGTCCTGAGCCCAGGCACCTCATCGGGCAGGCCATCGTGGGCAGGAGTGGGGCAAAGGACACAGCCAACCACTGGGACCTCATGGCCAAGTCCATCCAGCAGCCTGTAGCTCAGTGGCATCCTCTCCTCATTTAGAGGGGAGGACATCTGATATAGTTCCTTGTGCTGGTCTGGCTGAGTTTTTTGCATAAACGAGCAGCATTCACGGTGAATATATCTAAAAGATGAGTCAGGGCTTAACATTCTTGGTAAGACAGAGGTAACTTCTCCTTTAGCTTCCTCCCACTGTTTCTGCTGCTCCTGGTGGTATCATGCCAACTTCAGTAGAGCAGCAGGGACTCAGCAGTACCTGAGGCTGGAGGAGACTTGTGTATCTGGCAGGAAATAGGGCTTGCCTTGCAATGCCCAAGGCTCTAAGTAGAAAGAGGAGTCCCTGCTCCTATTTATGAAATAAGGAGGTAACAAAAGGTGAAGTGATTTGCCTCAGCTCAAACCAGACATGCATGCTGGAATGGATATGCTGGCAGACCTGGGTAGGCTTGCACCTGTATCTTTCTTTCTGAATTTTGACGTTTTTTGGCCTTGGAAAATTTCTGGGACACACTTTCTGCTGTAGGTGCAAATAAATAAATGTAAAGGTGAAAAGACATTTCACAACTTAAAATGTCACCTGTCTCTCTGTCCTGGTCTGATATGAGGAGACCCTTTTGTCATTTCCTACACTCCTGCCATGTCCTCCTGGCTGCTGTCCCAGGCTTGCAGAGCACACGTTCCCTCACTCAGCAGCACCCCTCCTGCCCTGGGGGCTGGAGCTCCCTTTTTCCTTTCTAATGCCTTTTTCTTAGCTATGCTTCCCAGAACTCCTGCCCCTGCTCAGTCACAAGACATGTGTCACCTTAGGAGAAACCTGTTGAATGCATGGGTGGGTTTTGCATAGAGGGCAACCTGAAAAAACCTTGTGATTTAGGTCACAACATCTTATTTGGTGTGGAAGGCAGCAAAAGGAGGCTAGTGGAAAAGAGGCCACAGCCTTCCAGCTTGGCAGCTGAGATGAGATGTTCTCTATTTGCTAGGGACTCAGATCTTGCTCAGATCTGCCAGATGGGAGAATTCCCTCACTGCAGTGCCATGCCCTGAATCCCGGTCACCATCCAACAGCCCCACTGCACTACTGCCTTTGCAGGTTGCTGCTGAGTGTGTGGTGTGACCTCAGTCAGACCCAGATGTTTCCAATTTGGGGAAGAAAAGGGTGGCCTCTAAACAAATATCTCATGCATATAAACTTATGCATACGGAAGTAGACACAGTCAGGGAAATATCCCTGAAAAAGACACCCCAAAGCCATCACCAGAGCAGCAGAGTAAAGCCATATCCCTCTCGTGCAGGTTCCACTATTCCTTGGCCAACCCACAGCCTAGAAATCCACCTCCGGGGTGCAAGTGAGTGTACTGCTCAGCGGGCTGCCAGTGCTGTGAGTCAGTGTTTATACTGTTAAACTATTAAGATAATTTTAATCCTCGAACAGTCAGAGCTGCTATAATTAGCCTCTGGCAACTTTCGATTCAGAGCTATTAAAGCGAATTGGAGATTTATTTCTGTGCAATCACTCCTCCCAGGTGCTGGCAGTGTGATTTGGGAGTGCACATTAGCGGGATGCTGAATGTTAGCATTGAGCTTGGCTCCTCACAGACCCCTTAGCCACTATGGGAAGACTGCAGATGGCAGTGAAGGGGATAGGGCTGCAGCCAAAATGAAGATGTGAGCGCAGAATGCTATGGGGAGGGGAATGGGTAGAAGCAAAGGGATGAAATGTTGTACAGAACCAAAGGAGGCTCCAGGGAGAAGTGAACCAGCCCAGAGCAGCCTTATATGTGCGTGTGAGCATTAAGTGGCATGGACAAGGTAAGGGCTGGAAGGACTGCAGCTGGTGCAGCCAGGGCAGGGTGGGCCCCGCTGCCTGCTCCCAGCACACTGAGGCCTTGCTGTGGTTACAGGCCTCACTGCTCAGCTTGGCTCTT
Source organism: Cyrtonyx montezumae (assembly GCF_038088225.1). Lineage (NCBI taxonomy): Eukaryota > Metazoa > Chordata > Aves > Galliformes > Odontophoridae > Cyrtonyx > Cyrtonyx montezumae. The sequence goes on along the minus strand of NW_027071826.1, from coordinate 42,331,506 downwards.
CCACCTGAGTATCCAGGCTGCTTACAGGGGAAATGTTGCCCTGTATGAAGCGTGTGCCCACAGGTGCCTTCCCAGAGTGTCCTTGACATATGGCTTTTAGCACGTCAGTGAGCAAGCCCATGCCTCCAGGCAAAGTCACGGCTCCCAGAAGGACGTCTTAATCATTAACCACAAAAGACGCAATTTCCCCGCAATTCAGAGAGCACGGCTTTAGATTGAGATAACAGCAAAGGCCATTGGGGTTGGGGGTACTGCTCTCCCTGCCTCGCCCAGCATTGAGGCCGTGGGCACAAAGAATCTCTCTGGCCATCAGGCAGCACTTTGGTGCTATGTGGGTGCCTGAGCACTGGCACAGGGATCCAGAGGCTGTGGGTCTCCTCTCTGGGGATCCCTAGATGTCCCCTGGCCATGGGCCTCCGCACCCTCTGCTCTGGTTGCCCCTGCTGGAGAGCTGTGTTTGGTTTCTGTAGGGCTGGGGACAAAGGAGCCAGAGTTAGCTGGAAATGAGATGTTGTGCTATTGGTTCTCCTCACAAGGGCACTGCCCCAGGGGCAGCCTGCTCCCTTGCTCCTTATCAGCCACCCCAGAGCAGCTCTGGCCGGTCAATCCCACACACAGTGTTTGCTTTCAAGTGCTGAAGCCAAAACCTGTTGCTCAAAGGGACACGCAGGATCCAGGTGGCCTGGAAAGAGAGAAGTGTGTGTGTGGGTTGCTTCACAGCACAAGCACACATGATGACAACCTACGCTCTCTATTTTTACCATTTTACCGGGGTGGTAGCATGACACGCCTGTGCCATGTCACATGGCTCTTAGCCACTAAAGGGACCCTTCCTTATTCTGTGTTTTTACAAAGCTGAAGGGATCCAATCTGGGAAAGCCTGTCACAAGACAAACCTGAAGAAATTAAAAAAAAAAAAAAAGCAAAGCAAACACTTGTAGAAGTAAATAATTGCACAGCAGACATGTGAAGCTGTAAAACACATGGAAAATACAGATACACTGACCAAAAGGGCAGCGATCGGCCTACACTGCTCTGATCTGTGTCAGTGGAAGTAAAGGTCAGGCCCACTAAAGCCGTGATTTAGTGGCTGCAAGATGGGAGGACATTATTGCCCTTTTGAGTGATGTCATCTTCCTGTGTTGAGGTCAGAAACCCCAACAAAGGGCAGTGGAGCTGCCCAAGGGCCATGGCTCTGCAGGGATCCTTCCATCAGCTCAGGGAAGCCAGGAGCAGTGTGGGGGCTACCAGGCATGGAGCAGCTGCACAGATGCAGAAGGCAGGGCTGGCTCTTGCAGCCTCACTGAGGTCTTTGGTTAACACCAACACTTGTGTACTGGGGGTATTTTCATAGAATCACAGAATCATCAGGGTTGGAAAAGACCTCCAAAGTCATCCACTCCAACCATCTACCTACCACCAGTATTTCCCTACTAAACCACATCCCTTAGTACCACAGCTAAACATTTATTGAACACCCCCAGGGACAGTGATCCCACCACCTCCTTTTCTTACATCTTTTCCTCCTCCCTTCCTCTTTTTGGGTTATTTTTGCTTTCCTGGGAAGTGAGAACACAACCTGTGACACAATTGAGGTTTCCATCTAACCCAGTTGGACCACATGGATACAGAAACACTGCTGAGGTGTGACTGGTAACATTTCTTTCTCCCTTTACCCCGAAACTGAATGGTAGAAAGGAACATTTTCATGTGATCCTCATGCTCTTCCAGAAATAAACTAGTGCATTAGCTGGCACTGATGTAAATATTTCATAAAAACCTGCATATTTATAAATGTATCTGGCAACAACAAGAAAGTAACAACAATAATAATCATGTAGGGAGGACAGATAAAGAAAAACAAATTAAAATATAATGAAAACATTTCATCTTAGGTTGTTTACAGTTTCAAACTGGAATGAGAAAGACTTCAAAATGAGTTTCAGAAACCCTAACTCCAAGTCCTGGATTTTCATCCAAAGTGTAATTCAATGCAAATGGATTATTTTATCCCTACAGAGAAACCAGTATTTTTCCAAATAACTCTACCAGGGGATTTATGAAATAAGCATTTTCCTTTGTAACCGCTGCCTTCTAATTAGATTCCATCCTAAGGTGAAATTGTTTAAACCCTTCAGAACTGAGACATTGCACACAATTCTCTATAATCTCTTCCTGTGGAAATTATTGTATTATTTAATAGTCTTTGTCTCGAGTAATTAGAGCAGGCTTCCTTCCGCCCTTCCACTCGCTGTTCCCTTTATTTACATCTGCGATGGGCTCACAGAGCTGCAGTCTCTGTGGGCCTCTAGTTCACACAGTTCAACACCATTCAGTGAGGTTTAAAGAGGAGGACGTGGGCTCGGAGGGATTACTCAGCATGGATTACTTGGTCCATTTGGGCTGCGGAGCCCTTTCCTTTGGTATATATGGTCAAGGCAAATCTCATGCGGCCAATCCCAATGAGCTGTAGGAGGAAGTGCAGGGACAGAAACCCACGTGCAAAGGGAACTGACAGCTTCCAGATAGCAAACACCAGAGCTGAGGTCGGCAACTTTTCGAGGTTATTGCAGGCAGCACAATCATCTCCAAACCTTTGATTCCCGACCCAGCTGAGTTAAGCATCCTGCCCAAGGGGGAGATCCTATTTCTTCAGGGCAGGACAGCCAGCAGGGAACAGCCCAGCCCCCTGCGAGGCTGCTCCTCTGAGCAGCACTGCAGTGCTCTGCCAGTCTGAGCCTCAAACCCAAGGACCACTCGGGGAGCTGTCTTTTCAGGCTGTTCATGCCAGCGGGGCTGGCCGGCAGCCAGACTTCGTGGCTGATCCCCGTTTAATGAGCCTGGTAGGTACACATCATGTATGTCTTTGTTTGCGCGTTATAATATGATCACACTTAACCCCGAGTCTGCAGGGGCTCTGTCTACTTGGGAAATGAAAGCCATAAAAAGCGAATTTCGCATGAGGCAAAAACAAGCGGGCTGTTTGCTAGTGACCAGCTTTGTTGCCTGGGTACCCTGCACAGTAGCTCCTTTCTGCTCGCTGCCAAGGCCCTGTAAGAGCACACTGTGCTTCATTTCAGCCCAGAGCCATTACTGCTATTTATTCACCTCCGGTGCAACGCTCCATTTGCCGTTTCACGTGAACCCGGCAGGCACCAGGGACAACCCTGCTGAGTGCTGAGAGACAGCTCGACCACAGCATCTGCAAGGATCTTTCAGGGAGGATCTGAACCCTTAAAGCCTTTTTCTTCACGAGGCACAGCACACAGTGCTCCACCTCCCCTACCTGCAGAGACAGTGCAGGGCTGTGCCAGCTCCCAGCACCAGCTGCATCGTGCTGCTGCAGCTGCACTGGGGGTGGAGAAGCAGCAGCGGGGCAGTTGGCTTCTGTCTGCCACACTCAGGATTTTACTGCTCCTAAAAAGCTGTGACACCGGAATAGAGGTGGTGCTGCCACTTAGGCTAAAGACAGTCAACTTTCTCCATTCTAGGAATTCATTTATTCACTTTCTCCTTTGTTCTCTATTTACAACTCAGGCAATACATTCTTTAACTCGCAGCTTTACAGGCTCCTGCACAACTAACCAAGGCTCTTCCCTTCCCATCATCAAGACCAAAGCAATCTGCAGGAAAAATCAAGTCCCCACACAACACTGCTGCAAGTCCCTGTGCCCTCTGGGGGCGTACACAGTCATAATCAGGTAGGAGAAAAAAATGAATTTCATGTGAGGAGGAAAACCCAGCCCCTTCCACATAAACTGCAGCACTACAAACGCCGAGTTAGCAGGGGGCTGGGGGCAGTACAGTTCTTATTGAAGGCAGCAGACCTGATTGAGACGCACACGCAGAGGGAGAGTGACACTGATAGTGAAACTGTTTCAGAAAGCAATTTCAAAGAGGGATGCCAAACAGCCATGCTAAGTTTATCCCGTTAGTATCCTCAATGCTGGGGAATGGGGATTCGCCAGGATAGCTTATACTAGAAGTCTCATTTTCATCAGTTAAAAGTAGGTCCTTTCACCAGCATCTGGACTTGCAAAGTTGATGAGGACACTAAGTCAAGGATTTCTAAAGCAGAGATAAAAGCCAACAGGAGAGAAAAGCTCAAGCACTGATTTTATTTTCAAGTCAACTGGAAGAAGTAACCGTTTCAAACTGCCTTTACAAACAGCAAGCTGCATTGACTCAACTATTTTGAAGCTAAAGAAAAGGCTGGATCACATTTAAAGCAAGTTTTAAGAAGGCGACTCCACAGTACTCCATTAGAGATGTGCTGATGCATACAAGCAACTGCTTGCCAAGCTTGGAAGCAAGCTATAACCACTGCTACAAGTCTGCCCCAAATGAAGTAACAACAACAAAGAAGAAAAAGGAACTGTTGCAGCCTTATCTAAAGTTTTCAAAGAAAAAAATTACAAGAACTTACCTTTAGTAGGCAGCCTGCAAGAAAAACTACACGTGGAAGAACCCAAGCAGCACTCCCTGCTCACTGGATTGGACCCACCTGTGTTCCCAGCTAAGCCTAACACACAGCACCTGTGAGAATGCCACCCTTCCACATCAGATCATTTTAAAGGCACAGGACAGCACCTTTATTTTTTTCCCCCTCAGGGTCTTCAACACTCAAAGGAATACAGTCATTCCCAACTAGCTGAGAAACACCATTCTGAGTTGCTGCCTTCCCTGCCATTCCCACTGGATTTATTGCGTGCAATAACATATAGTAAATGAAGCCCTCAGCCTTATAAATCACCCAAACATTCATACCACAAAAGCCTCACACGGTGTGCCAGCAGAACTTAGGACATGCTCTCAACTTTTAACTCTACTTGCAGCAGCCTGAACACTGCCCTGTTAACTGTTTAGAGTACTCAGCAGGACAGTAAATCGCTTAAACCTAAACCTCTCCTTACCTCTAAAGCTATATACTTCAAATTCAGCTTCAGTCTACCTCTCACTACTGGCTTTAACAGCCCCTCTTCCTCATGCCTCCTGTCAGTACTCACTTACACAATAGTACAAAAGGTGCATTTAAGCAGAAAAGAAATCCCACAGCATCAAGCCTCAAGTTTAACTCCAGCTTATCTTAAAGGCAGAAGCAAAGTATTTCCAGCAGAGATTAGGGCCAGAAACTGCAGTCATTTGACCCTGCACGTACAAGAAATACTTAAGAACATCAACTATGATCTTTTCAAGTGCTTTTATATTTATTATAAAGCATTAATAATTGTGTATGCAAAATGATTCTCTATACTAGAGAATAAACCAACAGCTTTTACAAGTTATGCAATACAGTACATGAAATGGTGCACATTTTCTTCAACTGCTTGGAACAGTATTCGCTATACACATGAGAAAAGGGTAGACTTAAAAGTTTATTATTTATAATACAGTGTGTTAGAAAGCACAACAAATAACGTTCAAAATAAACAAGTTCCCAAAAATCTAAAGAAATCTTTAGATGACATGTACACAGATTATACTCAAGTTTCAATATACATGTTATTGTTCCCCACGAGATGCTCCACTTTACTGCATTGCTGGAACATGCTGGAAGTTGGAGGTGCAGTAAAAGCACCTCCCAAGCCACGTAAGCGTTGGACGGGCAGAACAGCGACTTCCTGAAGTGTTCTCCGCAGTCTTTGGCTCTACTACTCCTTACAGCCACGTACCGAGGCAACACAAGTCAAGAGGAGATGGGATCCGATCTGTTAAGTCCTGTCAGTGTCAATCCAGTTGTCTGGGGGAGTAGCTAGAGTAATTCAAGGCACTCTTCCCAGTGCTAACCGCCCTCAGAACCCCCTGTGCGGGACGCAGCATTTCAGGAGACAAGCAGGCTGCGCTACGGCGTGTTCCTGAAGGATGAGGAAGGAACGGTTGAAGACAAACTCCTTTGGAATGTCCAGTTCAAAGTTCATTCATACTTCACAGGCACACCAGCTTGAGAGAAACATTCACGTGTATGCAGATGACACCTCAAAGCACACCACCTCCACGTGTTTCCGTGCGGTATGGTTAAAGTGGTGTAAGGGATCAGCAGCTTCCAAGATAGTGTTCAGGGGGCGTGGTGGACCTAATCTCACAGTAAGATTTGAAGCCTACTTCACAGTGTAACAGTTGTCCCCTTCGCTTTTCCTTCTCATTAAGAGGCAGTGTCTACAACGTATCACCTTTTCAGCTGTTCTGCTTACAACCTCCATCAGCCTGACAACAAACCCCTAGAAAGTACAGTAACACTGTTTGCTCTGATGTAGGTGGTATTGACACTTAATTGTAAGCTTCTCCCATAATATAAAAGACCCTCTAGATTAAATTCTAGATTTAAAGGATTTTAAGATATTGCACTGTTGTATTTTACTTTTGCCTCTCAATCTCATCCCACATACTTAAGAAACTGTAAACAAGTCATTTTTATACAGTCTTCAGTATTGTACTCCTGCCTTCCAGGAACTGGAAGTCAGTGACACCTTCGTTACAGATACAGTAGCCTAAGCACGGTGAAAGTTCTGTCCAGCTGCCCTCTTCATACAACAACCAACAGTCCGCTCCTCCCACGTTCATACTTGGAGCTTCTTCTTCTGATCAAAGTACGCATCAAATCTGGATAATGCATATTCCTGGAGAAACAAGGAACATTAGTACAGTGAACAGCCACATTTCTATGTCTGGTAAGGGGAAACAATGAAGGTATTAACTCTGCTACCTCCCTAATCCATCATCTCAATGAATTTGATCTATTTGCTCAAGGTGATCTCCCCGAAGGTTTTTCTGCCTCTAAAATCTCCTCCCATCTTTTAGTTAAACCACTGTTAGCTGCTGCCACCAGAACATCAGGAAAAAAAAGCCAAGATTTCACTAGGAATGGCTTCTGCAACACTTTCTGCAAGATATTCAGCACACCTTAAGGTTGTACTTCACAGTATCCTGAACACATTGCATCAAGAGTTTGATCTGGAAAGAAAAGCTACTTGCCACTGCTATCGTTGCACAGTGGGTATGAACACGTGTAACACGTACTTTGCAACTGCTCACTTTTCCAATTCACACTTACTGTTTCCCTCTTGCAGGGGATCTCACTGCAGGAGAATCACTTCCCTGCAAGGCAGCCGTCCCACTGCAAGGTCTGACATGCACAGCTAGCCTGGCTATCTGAAACGAAAGTAATTTCTGAACTTTTATGAATCCTAGTTCCTCATCGTTACCACAAAGGCAGCAAGAGCCAGTGACAAATGGTTTTTTTTTTAATTCCACTGAGAAGTTTTAAGTTGCACTGAGCAGCCGCTTCATTTACTCTGATAATGTATCACGGATTACTTACAGCATACATTTTTTAATTCAGTGAAACTTTATAATTAAAGAACTTACCAGGTAACCAAATTCAATGGATGAAATCTTTGCTTGTATTATAGACCACAAACCCCAGAAGAAGTGTGATGCAAGGGCAAACCTGAAATTACAAGACTGCATTTACTATAACACCCAACCAAACGACCATTTACTTCTACCACACAAAAGTAAAGCTCGCAGTTGACAGGTTTTTCTTTAGCATATAGAAACTGCTTAGCATCTTCCTTGGCTGAAGATTGTCTGAGGCACAGAGGCAGGTATCAACAAAAGTTTCAAGACAGAGCCAAGAAAGGTAAGTTACCTGTTAACTTCTAGCAACATTTCTTCTTCTAGTTTGGACTTCTCTTCATTGCTCAGATTTTCAAAGCCATCTTGGAATGCAGACAAGTAACTGGAGATAAAATGAAGCTAGAAGGCAAGCAATCAAAAAAAAGTTACAAACCCGTCTTCAAAGCAGATTTGCTTCTTTCAGAATTAGGCAGGCTTTCTAGTATGCTGTATTTCTTCCAAACATTTACAGTGCTAGAGATTATTATTAGATTAATGATGATCTTACTAATTGCTTGGAAGTCTGGTTTAGGAAAGGACAACAACTGACATTTCGCTACTGCCAGCTAATTTCACAGCTGCACTTCACAGCTTCTGGACTTCAACTTTGTGGTGCACAGCTAAAAAACACACCAATTCTACCCTGAATGGCTGTTATGAACACCGTATAGTTCTAAAGCAAAAGTAGTCAGGATTATAGGAACTACTATGCATGAGAAGAAGAAAAAGTTTTGGAAAAAAGCACTGGAAAGGAGAGTTAAGGTCTGATGATTGTAGACAGTGGCTTATTATTCTTATGTGCCTACCTGCTGCTTCTTTGAAGGATACTTAAGAACACTAGCTTTGAAGAATGGATACTTCTCATATGTGTAATCATACATCCATTCACAGAAGTGATTTCCAATGTCAAAGCCTCTGAAAAAGAGACAGTCATTATTTGCACACTAGCCATTTGCTCTTGTTTTATCAAGCATAGAAGCACAAGGCTACTTGGTAGAACTTGCTACTGATTTTGCTAAAGGAAGTAGTTCATCTATCAATTCTCTTCAACTTCTTTGCAAGTCACTAAAATCAAGCAGAAAAGATGGGCAGCTATTAAAAGAAACTATCAGCTACATGAAAACACTAAACTTTGCTACCGAGTTTGCTAGCAGCGTAGAAAGACAAAATACTCAGGTAGGCAATACATCTCAGCACTAAGTCAGACACATCTAACATCAGCATTATTGCAGACAGAAGTAATACTAAGTAACCAAACTCTCCAGTCCAACAAGCTCCAGCATCTGTGACCATGTTTTCTCCCAGCTAAGCATACACATAAAGCTGTCAGAACCAAAGCTGTTTGGACTAGTTACATCTGTTGTTCACCACTAAGAGCAGAAAACAACTCACAGCAACAGACATATCCAAGCAGCTCAGCACTTGCTCTCATTCTGTTTTTTACAGTGCAATACACCTTGCTCAATGGAAAAGAAAAAAAATGATTTACCGGTAATTATAGCTGCTGTATTCAAAGTCAATCAGCATCAGTTTTTGTTTTTCGGAATTCTCTCTGCCTTCTAGAAGCAAGATGTTACCTAAAAACGTTAGGAGAATATTAGGTAATATAATGTTAATATATACAGCGTGCTCAGGCGCAAGAAAACCACAAAAAAGCAATACTGTGTTTTAAGGAAGACTGTTCAGATAATCCCAGTTATCCCTTACACCTACACAAGAGTAATAGGAACAGCCAAGTTGCAAAGCTGAGATGTATACTATAAGCCTTGAAAAAGAAGAAAGCAGAGAAGTTTTCTTCTGTACAGGCAGAGGTAGCTCTGCTTCCCTCCCCAGGAGTCTTACTTCTCTAAGACAGTGCTTAGCTTGCAGCAAAACCAGGTGACACCATCAGGCTTAATAGCTCTTGCTGAATTGCTTATTACACTTGAGATCTAAATTATGCAGCACCTGCACAGCACTATCATTGATCACAGAACACTTGGGACAGGAGTTGTTTTTCCAGCAGCCTCAAAGACACAGTCCTGGCCACTTAGCTCTTCTATGTGGCACAACAGGTTTCTTCAGAAAAGCCCAGCCTGCTCCTCTATAACGGAGATTGTTTTTATCTGTCTTTCTATTCTCTATATCACAGTAGCTTATCTAAAGCTCTTAAGTCTGCCTGTAGTCAAACGATAACGGTTTTATTACTGGTAAAACGATTTAGAGTAATTCTAATTTCTGCTATGTTCTGCTCACTCCCCATGTGTCAGATCACCTGTTTTTATGTCAAATCCAACTCTCTTAACCTTTGCACCAGTAGAACAAGCACATTATTTTCCCCCTATTCCTTCAAATATATCTCTAATTCTTGAAAATTTAGCTTCCAAAGCATGTCTGAATCCTATCATACTCCAGACTCCCTTGGTATTGCACCTGGCCACACCAGCCATGAGATCCTGAATTCTACCACTATTGAGATAGCCATTCTGACCTCTGACCAGTAACTTTTTCCCCTTGTGCTGCATATCCCTACGTGTCTGTCCCCTGAGGCCCATTCATAAGCTTTAGCTAACAAGGCAGGCACCTCTAAGAACATGACAGCCCCACATGTGGTGGTCCTGGTACAGTACCCTTCTAGCTCAGCCTAGCTTACCCTCTATACAGAGGCAAAGGCAAGTCCAAACATACACACCCAACCCCACACCCCAGCACTTCAAGCCCTATCTCTTCTCTCTTCCCCTTGGAGAACTAGTTCATAAAATTGTATGGATTTCCTACAGAACTCTCAGAAAAAGATTTAAAAGTGGTACTAAGTTTTTTTCTGATGTTTCTTACTGGTACAAGTTGAGAACTGCTGCCTCAGTCTCCTCTAATCTCCACTTTCACCATTCATTTACTTTTTCCAGCATCTTTCTCTCAAAAGGGCTAAAAGATATCCTAGCTCACCCAAGGCTGCTAAGATACTGCTAATAGGAAACTCAAACCTGTACTAACAGAGCGTGCATACACGCTTAGCTTGAGTTATGAAGCTACAATCACTCCCTTCATTAGCCTGAACAGTTGTTAAGTCGATGCATTTTGCCTTGCTACTGCTCCACACTGGGAGTTCACAGGCTGTTACTTCAGGTCAGCACCTTGATAACATGACTACCTCCCAGAGAGCAAACAGGTGATTGGAAAAAGGATCAACACTGCATCACTGAACAAGGCCAGCTTACCTTCCTGACAGTCGTTGTGGCAAAATACAACTGGTGATGAAGTAGCTTCAAGCATAGATCTAGAAAACAGTAATACAGGAGCTAGTAAGTAACAAATCACTAAGTTCAGTTCAACTTCTAGGTGAAGGATGGATTTTGTTATAAGAATTTGAAGTGCTATTCATTTCTAACAAAAGCCTGTTTTCTTTAATGTGAGCACAAGGCGAGGACAGAAGTAGGACTTCACTGATTGGCATGTTAGATCAGCAAGTGATTTTATTAACTTGTAGCAATTACTACCCACGAGTCGGCTACAGAACCACAAAATCTCCAACTTGTAATGTGAAATGAATATAAGGTACCATGCTGTACAATGTACTTGAACAAATACACAAATTGATACTAGTTGTAGATAAGCCTACCTTAGATTTTTCATTTCCTGGGGCAGATTGTAACTGAGGAGTTTGTTCAGTTTCCTTGTTTTGGATTCTCTAGTGAATTTTATCCTCAGCACTTGATTTAGATACCTATTATTAAAAATAAAGATAATAGCACAATGCTTATGCCAATAAACAAACACCTTACCACATCAAGATTAAATTTAACTAGGAAGTTTAATGGCTAAAGAAAATGTGCTTTCTCCCTCCCCCACAAAGTAATTTAAGTTCATCAGGTAACTACGGAATGGTTTTTGAGTACCCTGTCATTCATGAAAAATGTTCCAAATACCAAGTTCACAACAAGCCCTCTTGTTCATGTACTTTAAAGTAGTGTATAACTTACTTTTCCATTGTCCCAAAAAGCCACTTAGGTTCTTTATTAAAAGGCATTTTCATGCCATGAAACACTGCCATCTTCTCAGCTATTTCAGCAGATATGTCAGGCAAGCTTAGTTCTTCAGTACTTAGTTTCCTGCTCTGTAATAAGGTACAGTATTGTTAAAATACAGTCAAGTGAGAAAGATGAGTACCAGAGTCAGTACTTAGGTGATACTTGGAAAAGCTGAGTTAGCTAGCTCAGCTTACTTATGACTTAGTCAACTCTCTTCTAGAGCAAGACCTGGGGAATATCAAATCTCACACCAAGAATACCCTCAAAGCAGACTGAGCATAAATATTTAAGAACATCAAAAGCATCTGCTCTCACTGCTTTTAAAGGAAAGTGTTACTCTATAGCTTCCAATGTTATGTTTGGTATCTAACAAGCTTTTTATCTTCATTTATTAGTCTCTGCAACAAGCTGAGGAATTTTTAGATACCTCTCCCTGGCAAGAGCTATAATTGGGCTCTCCAACACCCACTGTAACTGTATTGAATTACAGCTACCAATTACTGCAGACTGCCAAGTACTCCATTCCCACATCCTCGCTTTTCTGGGCAGTTCAGAGACCTTCTTGTCATGATCAATTAAAACAACTAGCAGCCCACTAACTAATCACAAACAGGACTTACGGGAATAAATTCCTCTAGTCTCCCCTGTGGAAAGATTCCATACAGCTTTGGGCCAAGAGCTCTCTCTGCAAGAATGGCAAACATAACACTTTCCAAAACCATGGCTTCTGCCCCCTGAAAAAGAAAAAAAAATCACAAGATATCAAAACATTAGGTGGTATCTCCAGATAAGTTTAAAAAGTCTACAAGCAGGGAGGAAACATTCTATTTAGATACCTCCGCATGGGCCACGACAAAGGAAGACTAGGCAAAAACCAAACTATCTTCTCCACCCTAAGCTGTGGGAACTCCACAAATTTATTTCCTGAAAGAGCTTATCCTACTGAAACACATCACAGGAACTATAAATATTATTCTTAGTGATTTTAACACAATTTGCTGCAGTACCTCATGAAAGGACAGTTTAATCACGCAAGTGAATGAAGTGAGTGACTGAACTAACCAGCTCTTCATTCAGAAGAACGAATTTGGGTTGGTTTCTTCTAAGCACATTTTAGGTCTTCCCTCTTTCTTTTTTTTTTTTTTTTAATTAAAAGGAGAGAATAATTTAAACTCCTACTAAGGTGAATAAACATTCTTCCCTTGCTATGACCAAACATTCCTAAGCTTACATGAGGTTTTCTTTACATCAATGAACTCAACCCATCACAATCATAGGCCAGGCAGATTTTTTTTTTTTATACAAAGGTTTCAAAATTAATAGAAATACAAAGTACATCTCAAAAATGCAGGTAAATTCACTGAAGTATAGCTTCCTTGATAGGTAAGATAACTTCTAAAACTGAAGCTGTGAAATAAAACTCTACATCTAGCAACTATGTCATCAGGAATCCAGCTTCATTTATGTTCTATGGGTTGATTGCTGATATTTGGGCAGACCACCTCAAAACCTGACCCATGATGCTAACAAGCCTAAGTAATAAGAGCACAAAACTAGGAAAGCTCTCAGGTATTTTGGACTACAGAGCTCTTTGTATGACTACTTTCATTGCAGTCTCAGATAGCAGATAACCCTTTCCATTCAGGTTCTACTGTTAAGCAATCTTAGAGCAGTTTCACTGCTTCTTTTTTTAATTACTGTCCTACACCTTGTTGCACTGATATACTCTCAAGAAAGTGTAGCATTTCACTTCAAAGTGCAGCAAAGACTTATAACCACATTCTGAAGTATTAACTCCAACAAAAAGTGAAGAGGCCATCAAGGAAATCGATTGAGAGTTTCAGATGACTTGCATACGAATGCACAAAATCCATACCCTCCACTGTTTTTACATCTCAGCTCTGAAGCAGAACTAATGGACCAAAAGATACCTTTTTTTTAATCATTTCACAGGCACTCAGTTCCACAGATATGAACTTTCTAGTTCAGTTATGAAGCCTAACACCAAGCACCAAAAAGCAAATTAGATATAGGTTACTACGGGTCGACACCAATACCAGCAGACACTGAACTTGTGCACTGCTAGTACAACACCAGGGTCCTTTAAAAGCCTCAGCACAGCAATCCTGTTGACTTCTCCCACTAAGAAGTTACCTTCTTGATTTCACACCTCACTAAAAGAGAATTCATGATACTTGGATAACAGCAAGCACCAAAGAAGCATCATCATCTTACACATGAACAAGTTTCTCAATTATTCTTCATCTGTGAAGATACCCTATGAATCCCCATTCCCACCATCCACATTCTACAAGAGAAGTACGCTTCCCCCCCCAAATTCAAGATTAAGTATCCCTTGAACCCACTAAACTTCATCCCACCACTTCATGCTATGAAAAGCCAACATCAACAAAAATAAGCTCCAGAACAGTTGACAATGCTAGCGTTTTTCTACAGTCCTTCACTCACAGACTAATACCTCAAATCACACTTGAATAGCAGAGTTCAAAAAGGGCATGTTTTTCACTTGTCCTATGTCTGATCTCCATTAAGATGCCCCTTAATGCATCAGGAGCAGCAATCATTTACCATTTCAGGTTACGTCTTTTATGGCTCTGCCTAATCCAAATTATCTACAACACTTGGAGATGCAGAACATTAAAATAATCCACAACTACATGCTTGCAAGTTTCTAAACATTGTTTCAGCAGTATTGATAAGAATGGCTGCATGTCTCCATGAAAGATCTACCTCAAGGTAGAAATACAGGCATGAATATTACACAAAATCAGCTGTAGGTGAACAATAGTTTGAACGCTCTCAGACCTGGCACTTAAAAGACAAAGGTTTTAACAGAGCAGAACAAGGGCAGTTCCAGTAACTTCACTGAAATTTCAACTACACGTCAAAAGTAGACATTCAAAACCAAACATTTTAAAACCAGTTTAAGGTGAGTTTGGTTCTATTCTCCAGAAAAACACTTGAGCCATTTTAGATACTCAGAGGGCAAAAACAATACAAGAAAAAAAAGCAGCACTTAAACTTGAGTAATATTTACTTCCTCTTAATCACTGCCAAAACCATTACAGAACTGAAAAACAACAGCACAAATGGTAACGCACAAGAAGTAAACCATCTGGCTAACAAGCTGAAACACTACCCTTAGGAGAAATATTGCCAAGGTAGAAATCTAAGCTACCAAATTCTGTTCAGGTGACTATAAAAAAACTGCACTCTGCCAGACATTGTGCTGGATGAGCAGAAATGGTTCCAAACACAAGCAGTCTAAAGCTTGCAGAAAACAGATGATCCAAGCACAATGCTAATCAAAACCACTCTGTGTTCAAAAAGAAACTCCCCAGCTCCATATACTTTCCTCAGAAGAGGAAAGTTTGATTTATTATAGAGTAGAGATTAGGTAGAACACTGATCCTCCTCTAGCACAGAAAGAAGAGCCATGCTTTATTAGCTGCTTTGGCAGGGGGGTTGGACTAGATGGTCTCTAGAGATCCCTTCCAACCCCTACAATTCTGTGATTAGTTACAAGGGCAAGACTTGGTACAAACACATCTATTTTGAAATAGGAGTGTTTCATGTTAGTGTAGAATACTTCAATCTTTCCACACTATGTGCAGACACTCCCATCATCGCAATACTTTTATGAGCAAATAAATGTCTTCTTACTCTTCACTGCTCCTAACAACACAGCCCAGGCACCAGGCAGACTAACTACGGTTCAGAACAAGTAGACTCATGACATTCCCCTATTTCTAAACTTCTGTTCAGTAAGCAAATTTAATTACTTACTTGCAAGTCATTTTCCTTTTGAGACTGTTCTGATTCTCCTTTATTACAGGACCTCTATGAATGAGAAAAAGCAAACACAATGAGAAGATGAAATTTAACATGATTAACCTGCAACCACCAGAACAACGGGAGCAGAAGTGCCTGCTACAGTTAACTAGAGGCCTCAAGTGCCTTCATCTGTGACAGCTACAGCACTAGCATCCATCTGACCTCTGACCACGATACTATTTCACCAATTCCAAAACCTTTCAAAAGGATGTGCCACTGAGACCAAGCCACTCCGGTAAACAGCCCAGGAGATGGGTTTCAGGTATTTTTATTTCCCAGTATTTCAAAACTGCATTTCAATGTATCACAACCTTAAACATATGCTTTTAATTAAGAGAAAATTGAGTCCCTCTGAATGACGCCTGGAACGACATTCTTCTTGAAGCTAAAATGCTTAAAGAGATAAGATACATAAATTACATAAAAGCCTTTGAAGGACTATTGGTAAAGTTCACAAAGCACTCGTAATTACCTAGTTTAATTCCCCCCCCACCCCCCTAAATTCTTGCAGCCACAATTCTTTATGTATCATATACTGTCCAGGCTGTTATGTCCACATACCAGTGGGTATGCAAATCCAGGATTTTCCTTCAAATGAAATCCCCATGTAAGTTAAAGACATATCAGCAAGAACTGCAGTATACAAGCAAAGCTTTAACCAATTCCAAGCAAAACGTATTGTGCTAGGCTTGTTGACTGCCATTATAAAGCAGCTTCCAAATTATACCCTCAGCAATCCAACCTCCAATGGCACATGCTTTCAATAGAGCCACACATTTAAAACTCAAGACGTAATCAAAGCCTTGTCCTTTAAAGGTCTGAAGGTAAGGAGAAGAGAAAGCAAATATTTGCTTAGATTTAGCGATAGTTTGTGGCTGCTACTTTATGTTGCAATTCCACCACAGACTGTTTAAACCAGACTGAGTTTAGAGGCCCATGAAGGTAGCCTGCATCTCCACCCTCTGAATAAAACATGTGATTCACAGAGCCGTGTGCATACCTTTCTGTTCCAACGTTCTAACACCTCCAAAACGGGTGGAAATACGAACTTAACACGGTTAAGCAACACCAGCTGTCCTCAGTACAATACAACAAGCTAACGGTTCATACAAGCTATGCAGTTGCATTACTTCAGAAGCTATAGAAGAAGTATAGTTAACATGAATCGATGGTCTTTCAGCAAGTACTTCCCATTCCACTAGGATACTAAGCTTAAAACGAGACAATGTGAAGACTACTATTAGTTTATATTTCTTTCAAGGAAATTAATAGTCAAAAACGCATTCACTGAAAGCTGAATGTGTAACTACACAGTAGCATTACAGTAACTTAGAGAGAGCTTCTCTGAGCAAGCATGTCCTACATCAATACCACTATTGCATCTTACAGATTGCTCTTGAACAGTCAGAAAGTTACTCACCATCCAGGAGTCTTTCCTGATTAATGGTGCTCTCAGAATGGTTCAGTTCATCAGAAGGCTTTCTCCTAGAACCTGAACTGGCGTCTGCTTTACAGGAGGCACGTGTAAAGAGCTAGCCAGTTTTAAGGAGTCCACCTCAAATTAGTGTCAGAGATACCCTAATGGCATCTACTGTGCCATTAGGAGATGACAGTTAGGGGCATCACCGCAGAGTCATCAGAAAAGGAGACTTCTGCAGCACCCCTTCCTCTTTTCTGTTCCCTCAGTGTACAGCATTAGCATCCAGGGGAGAATGAATGCACAGGAATTCACAAATAACTTGTAGATAGGAATGGGAGCTTGGAGAGGATCAGTCTTCATAAGTGGCCATGGTAAGTACTCAGTCTAGATTTAGCAAAGTCTCCACTACATGCAGTCAATGTGAATGAAGTAAAGCAGGATGAAATTTTACGTAACAGAAATTTAAGAGTTAAACTCTTTTAAAAGAGTTCAACAGATGTTCAAGAACTACGATTTGATTTTGTCTGCACAATCATCTATGAGAAAAGGGGACCAAAGCCAAACATCTCAAATCATGAGATACCATCAAGTAGTTATTTAAATACTTGTTCGGTGGATATTACTGTGAGAAGGTTTATTCTCAAAGCATATTATGAAATCTCACTAGATTTTACTTAGAGAGGACTACTAAATCCACAAAGACAATAAAAAGTTGTATACAGTCTACTTGGAGATTTGCTGAACATGGAAACTAATTAAATGCAGTACATTCCAGGTATAAGACCGAAGTCCCAGAAAGGGAAACACTGCACATTAGTTGTGATTAGAAGGCAACCAGACTACATTTACACACCTGGCAGCTTGAGGCAGAGAATGGAGTTCTGCTAGCATTTTCTCCCTAACCCCCCTATTTATTTCTCTTGTAGCTAAAGACAAATTGTATTCAAAAAGATGCTTGATAGAAGAACTCTGCAGTGAGGGAGCAATTTGTAGCTTTTTTCCAACATTAACTGCTGGCTCTGCCTACAAATGTAAAACTTTCAAGTTAACTCCACTTTTCTGCACGTACTCAGCTCCAGTTGCTTTTACGTAGATTTCCAAATCCCAAGAAATTGCAACACTACAATGAACTGATTGAGAAGTTACAGAAGCAGGGGGAAGCTTTTTCTAATTCTAGAATCTGGCTGAAGACATTTATTTGAACAGGAAGGGAACATAAACAGTTTTAGATGCTGCAGTGACTATTTCTGCTCCTGGGAACCTACCTGCCTTTCATCACTGATCCCTGCTAGGCCTGAAGAAACAGGCCTGAAGCCCTAGGATCTAGCACATGTAGGACCTGAACTGGGAATTCTTGTTCAAAAGCCACAGAGACTTCTCTAATCCTCTTCATTTCAAGTTACCATTCTGTTATGAGGGAGCAGAGGAAAGGAAGGGGCAATATCTTGATATTTTGTTATTGCTCTAAACATTCAGATGCACAGACAGTAGCTGGTGCTACTTAAGCCTAATTTTTAAACATTGACATCCAGTACTAAAGAAAATGAAAGCTGTAGAGAACGCTCCAACTTCAGAGATCTCATACTATACCGTGAATCGTGTCTGTCACCTGGAAACCAGAGTGCTCTAGGCACGATCGCATGGGCAAGCCTGCAGCAGAGAACACATGCATATACAACTAAAGTGGTACATTACCCCCAGAACACCCTTAACTCCACCCAACACAAATATATCCCCATAAGAGGCGTTTGGTTTCTTTCAAGCTGTCTGCCAGTGCCAGGGACTCGTAGATACTCCATGCTACAAACAGACATGGACACCAACAACCACAGAAGACGTTGATAATTACAGTTACACAGCAGTCTGTATTTTATTTAGTTAAAAAAATAAAAAGGCAGCAAGGCAGGTATGGAAAAGGATTTGCCACAGAACCGTGGCAACCATTTACACTCATTCTGCATCTGCTCACAAAGAAATTGAGAGACCAGAGATGAATAGTAGGTATACTGCTTTGTTTTTCCTCATTTCTATATGAGACTTAGCTATTGCCAAGTAACAGAGTCCCAGTGAAACAGAGTCCAAGGTTCTTTTGACACATGTAAAAGAATGGGAATCAATCACCATTTTACCTTTAATAGGTAAACTTTAAATAAATTCACCTTAATTTGGGCCTTTCTTTTGTTGACGCTGTCACACATTGAAATTCTATTGGCATTTCTAAGAGGTGGCAATTTTCATTTGTTTCTGAATTGAAGTAGAACCACTGCAGTGATCTGTATATGAAATCCAATCTTGAGGCCTGAACATTAAATGGTGTCGCAGAGAACTTTTTATTTTAGTTGTTGTAACTGAATTTAGCCAACAGTTAAAGTGATTTTGCAATGAGGAAGTTGTATTTTCAATGCTCCCTTTTAAATGTAGCTACTAAGCTGGAGCAAAAATAAAAGAAGCAGAGAACGACATTTTCCTTTTTCCAATGAGTGACATATCTGCATTGTGCCTCGAACATTTGAGTTTTAATGTGGTTAGTACTTTAACCTGTCACAAGCACAAATTCTTGTCTTAAAAAAAAAAAGTTCTGCTCAAGGATATACTCAAGAGAAGTCCTTGATTTATAAATATCCATGCCAGTGCGACCATTGGTAGTAATGGCCAAGCTAGTTCCGTTCATCTCCTCCCAGCTCCCCCCAAAACATTCATGCACACAAAAAAAAACTGGCTTTTACGTATCAGTTATGACAGAGGAAGGCACGGAGCCTTCCCTGCGTGGCAGTTTTAGCCAACTGGCATGGTCTATATTGGATGAGTTTCATGTACTGACATTTGTGTCTTCCAAGATTCGTAATAAGCAAACTGGGGCTATTTTCAAACTGAAAAAAAAAAAAGTTCCTGTAAAAGGTGGCTCAGAGAAAATGATGGTGTCAGTATTATTCACTCAAGCTAGTACGGAGTACTTCTACATTTCACTTCTACCCTACTCAAAATTTTTACTTTAATTCATCAGGTATATCTGTATCAATTTGGTGCCGACTGCTACAGACCTACAGTACTCACAGGGACAAATAAGAGGAGCTGATATCACTTTCATGCTCCAATTGCAAAGGAAAACAAGATGGGCAAGAGTTGAAACATACTACAATGACTCAAGAAGCAAGTCAGAACTACTAATACCCAGTGTCAGTTAAAGATAAGTCACTGAGAATGGAGTCTTGACTTTAGCATTACGGTCTCAAAACTCAACTTAAGTGGTGTCCCTTAATTTCTACAGGGCCTTAAACTTAAGTGATGTAATTAAAAAAATTAAAGATCACACTCTCATGACAAGAGGCTTGTCATAAGATTTTGCTTAAGCCACACCGAAATCCGTAAGAATCTTAAGTCAGGTTTTCAAATATACCCCAATAAAACAGTTTGCTTATATTTTCACTTGCATTTAAGGTACAGGGGCTGGAAGAGACAAATGTTTGTTGACAAAAATTGTGAACCTCAATGCAATCTGAAAGTTTTACCTTGGGACTTTTTCCTGCTTACTTAACCTTTAGTGAACTGCACCAACAAGAGCAGTCATTTCACTGCCACTACGGAAATAAAGGAAGTTAGACATCTCAAAAGATCCTTCAACACCAAGAGCAGAAAGGTTAGAAAGTTATGAACACACTTTCAAATTTCAAACCGAATTAGTTCTCTGATTTTAGAGCCCCCAGTTTTTTTGGGGGGTTTTTTTGTTTTATTTCTTCAGCAGATAGGAGCACAGAAAAGACAAATTAAGAAAAATATTCGGGAAGAAAAGGGCAACCAAACACTGGAGTCTGCCTTTCTTTTAAAAAAGAAAATAGGGTGGTGGGGGGAAAGGCTACATTCCTTCACAGCTCTTGGGCAACAGAAGTTCTATCACTACATGAAGTTTTATAGCCCACTTTCCTACTGAAGACATATCAAGTCAGTACTGCATTAAAAACATTAATAATTATGTATCATCATATCATCAACGCTAGTCACTCCAGAAACAGTTTCTCCAAGTTACTTTTTTTCCACCACTTTCCTTCTGGTTTCTCTTAAAACAAAGTACAGATTATTTAAGCTGGAATTAATCCACTTTTACACACTTCTTGTTTGACAGTTTAACTTTCCCAACACACAAACAGTGGTGTAGCTGAATGCTCTGTTCTATTCCAAATCACTGGAATCTTATACATTACTTCTGGTAAAGTCTCCATCTCACATTACATAAGAACACTTTCAAGCCCGTTAAGAGACAGTACCCAGTGAGATTTTTGATAGAAAGCTTGGTCAAAGCAGCAGGTGCAGGAAGAATGGACCAAAATTTCAAGAACAGTCAATCTCCTGCTGTTATTGGATTAGTTTTTCAAAGCAAGGGACTACTAAAAGTATCACAAATTAACAGATAACGAAGCCAGACCCTCTATGTCAAATAAACAATTGTCAATGTCCAAACGTAGCTTTATGAAGCTGCCATTTTTCAGAAGGCTAAACACTTAGGTGATTTACTGCAGTTCAATCAAATGTCTAGCAGAGATGGATAAGACAAGATCTGCTGTACAGTCCTACAGTAACAGCCTGCAAGTTTTAGATGACATCTTTACAAGGTTTTCTTACGATTTAAAACAGATTTGCCAAACACTCCTCTTAAGGTTTGACAAATTCAAATGCTGTTTACATTTTACTATTTTTATTGGCAAAGAAAAAAGGAACAGTACAAGAGTCTGATAAACATCTTGTTAAGCTTTTATGCCAGCTATAGGTACATCAAACACTTAGGAAAATATATTTTGGAATGAGATGGCTACATAGTATTGATGTTCGTGCAGCATTCTTATTATAACACTAGAGATCAAGTCTTCCAGTAGCAGTTACCCATGAGGTCTCTAATAAAATGCTTGAGCATTCTGTCAGTTGAGTTTGACAAAAGCTTTAATCTCAGTTCTAAGTCCTACTAAGATTAAAATCAAATTGTTAAAATCAAACGTCCCCCGCAATCTTGCTAGTTATGCCAGTCCTACATCACTATACAGAAGCAGTTTTTAATAATGTCTCTAGAACACTACAGTCCAAACTTAACACCATAAACAAAGCATTACTGATCAAACGGACAGCAAATGAGTCTTCAGCTGATAGACGCCAGCCACGATCTGTGTAGAAAGCAGTGTAAGTTCTAGACCATAACAAACTATAGAGAGAACTGCTTGAGCTAACCGTCTACCCAGTGCTGCTAAAACACATTCCCAAACAGATAGCACACTTACAGTGTGTCACAGATGACCATCTCCAAACGTATCTCAATTAAGCTACAGCAGCCCTCCCGCTCCCAGAGCACTGCATGTACTCACCATCTGCAGGATTGCACCATATAAGCGCAGGAGAACTTTCCGTGGTTCATCTGCAACTGTCTCAACGGAATCAGGCAGCGAGCACTGAAACAGCATGTTGCTGAGGCCACCCCTGCAAAGAGGAGGGTATGGGTTATTAGCTAATTTGGATGAGCATACTTTTCACCTGCTATGAACTGGAGACTATGAACTTTTACTATGAATGACTGATCTACTGTAACGAGAGGAACACTTCTCCAGTGCTACCCATAGCTCACCATAAAGACTTACAGATGCAAATAACAGCTTGAGCCATCATACAACACTCAACTAAGATGCAGGCTTCTGTTTATGTAAATATTTTCAAGACTCAGAGATGTTGAAGTCAGATAAGCCTCTTGTACTAGCAGGATGACAGCAGGATAAGCTTAACACCACGCAGCGACTGCAAACTAAGTTTGAATTAAGAGCTGGTATCACTAGGGTGGTAGCTACAAAAATTAGCTACAAAGGTTGAAGCTGAGTACTTGTGGTGCAGCACTACTGATGAAAGTCACATCAAGCATTTGCTATGATTGAAATCACTCTGAATCTTATCAGGTATGACACAAACTGGGGAGACCTGTGCTTCAGTCACTCAAGGGTTGCACACAAGTTTGCTGACTTCTCAAGTAATCAGGAAAAGTGACGGCACCTTTGTGTTTTACAGGTTTACAGGCCAGGCACCAGATGAAAGCAGTACTTCCTAGTTTCTGGCAGTCAAACATTAAGAGCACTGAACTGTGCTTTCCTTATGACATTTTGCACTGATTTCATTGCTCTCAGTACACTCTTTAAGAAAACTTCTGCAACATCATAGAACATTCTAAGCTGGAAGGGACCCACATTACTACTTCCTCTTACAACAGACAAAAAAGTACTGAAACTTCTGTTTTACTGCCAGAACAGAAATGCAAATCAGCTCTACAAAACAAACAAACAAACAAAACCAGCCATGTGTCTATCTGAATATTACTGATGCCTTTCAAAAACAAATACAGTCCAAATATAGTAGCTGACAGAAAAGAGATGACTAAGCACAGCTGTAAAAGCTTGGTAATTTTCACCATAATTCATCCCTTATGGAAGTAACTGTAGTATCTAAAATAGCAGTACTAGTATTGTCATTTCCATCACAAAGCAATATGTTCTCCCTAACACCCAAAGCACTGATGTACAGGTATTTAACCATGCTCCACAGGGAGCTCTGACTCCAGGAACCCATGGCAGATCCAAATCACAATGGATAAATGACAGTTCTTAGTCCCAGCCTGACACTCACCTTAATGTTTTTTGAAATAATTATTTGGGCTCTTGTGCAATCCCCCTGGGAAATAAGAAAGACTTTTTGGAGACAGCTACCACAAAGTGGATGACTTGGTATGCCTCTACTGGGAGATGACTGATAGAAGAGGGGCTGGACTACAGACTGAGAGCCAATGATTGAGAAGGAAAAAAAAATAGGGTAAAACAGCTGCACAATATGCTTAAGAAATCAGACAGAAGAGAACCAGGTGGCTTGGCAGGCACTCAAAAAAAGGATGGTTAGGGAAATCATATGAAGTAACTGAGCCATGAGGGTGAACAGGTAGGAAAACCACAGATGGAAAGGGTATAAAATGAAGATCAGAAGCCAATCATTCAGAGGCAATCAGAACACTGGCTGGTTATACCAACTACGTTTCTGGCTTTGCTGAAACTGTGCTAGACAGTTTTCTGAAAGATTTTCTAACCCCTCAATGAAAAGATGGGTATTTAAATAGGAGAAATAAGCACACGAACTCAGTTCATAAAATCTACTGAAGTAGAGCTAAATAAATCCTGTCTGAACACTCATGCTACTTAAACATACTCCACCTCTATACAACACATCAAAGTCCAGAAGCCCTTCTTTTGGACCCACTCCAGATAAACAACAGCAGCGTCCCGCTCAGGCTGAACTCCATTCAACACAAGTCTCACTGGTTTTATACATTCCAGAACTTAAAAGTTACCTCCAATCAAGGAAATTAAAACCAGGATAATAAAAGGTAAGTCTACTATAAGCTACTGAGGGGTAAACCCTTCCAAAAGGGTCACCTGTTTGCAAAGCCAACCGTAACTTCTGCAAAATCACAGCCACAGCAGTTAGTTGTGCTCGTGCTGCATTCTGATTGCCTGTGTATCTTTCTTTCCTCTCAAACAAAGAAGTAAGGACCCCTCCTCATCTTATGAGGCTCTATTTAACTGATATTTGCTGGCTCAATCTGCACAACTGCATCAAACTGCAACAGTGACTGACACACTGAGGAATACACATCCTCAGATCCTCCCAGCCAGGAGATACCATAACTTTTTAAGTGGATCTCAGAGGGGAGGATTCCAAGTAACACTAGAATAACTGTGCTAAACCCAAAGGCTTTAGGAATACAGTGCTTACAGCCAGCAGTGCAGACTAACAAGGATGAAAGCAGAATCAAGCAATGGGGATTACAGAAACATCAGCCCAGTCAATTGCTGAGGGACAGTATCAGTTCCCTTGGAAATCTCTCCCTTTGTTAACTCATTATGTTCACTGCCAAGCAAGAACTAAAAATAACACAGGCCTTCTGTGCTGGATTTCCACTAGTTGAAATTTAATGGTATAAGCCAACCACGCTCACTTTGAGATACAGGAGGCAGCCATAACCTTTCAGAGCGCTCAGCAACTTCACCCACCAGCTCCCTCAGAACCCGTGGATGGATCTCATTGGGTCGCACAGACTCACGCACCTCCAGGTAATTCAGGCGGCCAGTTGACTTCTGTCAAGTGTCTGTAGCTCGTTACTGCTAATTAGAGGGTATGTACACGTATTTCTTGCGTCAATCAAAAACCTAAGCATTAGGAAAGCGAGCTCAGAAAGGCTCGAAGGGAGTAATAATAAGCACCGCTGATCTCTGAAACTACAAGTGCAGCCGCCCCAGGTCCGGTGACAGAGCTGAACAAGGAGCCCACGGGCACACACACGAAGGTTACTTATATCGCAAAGAAAAAAGCCAAAGCTCTCCCCCGCTGCCTGGAGGACACCCCCGTGCCCATCCCAACCGCCCGCAACTGTCATCGCGCTGAGTCACGAGCGCGCACCGCGGCACGGCACGGCACGGCACGGCTGGTGCCGGGCAGCACCGCGCCGCCCCCCCCGCCTCCCGCAGGACACTCCCCGCCCCCCCCGCGCGGTTCCTCCGAACCCAGGCCCCGCCGCTGCCGCTGCTCGGGCCCGAGCCATCCCCGCGGCCCCGCCCCTCCGCCCGCACTGACCTGATGGGGCTGATGCGGAGCTGCTCCTCCCGCAGCCCCCGCCAGGCGCCCGGCAGGAACTCCTTGCACCACAGATAGGCCCTGCGCCGTGTGCGGGGGTCGAGCGGCGGCTCCTCCTCGGGCGGCGGAGGCACGGGGGAGGCCGGGCTCACGGCACCGCCGCCTCTGCCCGCCGCCGCGGGGTCCTTCCCCTCGGGGCCGCCGTGGGAGAGCGGCGAGGAGGGCTGCCCGGCGGCGGGGAGGACCACGCCGCCCCCGCCGGAGCCGGGACTGCAGCCCAGGAGGAGCCCGAGCGGAGAGGGGTCGGTCTCGCCGTTACAGAACTTGGTCTTCATGGCGGGAGGGGGCGGCGGCGGGGAAGGAGCGTTGGGGCGGACGCGCGCGATGGCTCTCACTATCTCTCGATCTGCCGTCACCACGCACTTCCGCCTCCAATGCCAGCTGCGACTGAGCCGCGCGCCCGCGCCCGGCCCCCCTTTTATAGGCAGCGCGGCACGCGGGCCCGCTCACCTCACGCTTCTTTCCTCCGCTCCGATTGGCTCTCGGGTCTCAGTTCCGGCCCAGAGCGAGGCTGAGGGGGTGAGGGGGGAAGCCGCGGAGCGGGCACGCGCCTTCGGCCGCCTCTCGGAGCGCACGCTGATTGGTGCTCGCCCACCAGGGAGCACGAAGGGGCGGGTACGGGGCGCGCTGATTGGACGCTCTCAATCGCCCTGGTAACCGGCGCGCGCAGCCCGGGGGAGTGTACTGGGGGGGAGGGGGGGGGGGGGGGTCAGTGCAAGGTGACCCCGCCCACCTCCCCTCTTCCGTTACGGATCCTCAGCAATAGCGGCCCGGTGCTGAACTGCTAAGTAACAGTTTCACGGATAGAAAGTTCAATGGGCAACACCTACCGGCGGCGGCTCCGCACGCGGGATGTAACAGTGAAAACACCACAACTAATTTTACCTCTCCGAGTGGCTGGCCCTTCTATTTCCAAGCGCTTGACCTTCACACTACATAGTCACAGCATGAGTAATGGGACATCAGTCAGAAAACAGAACTCCCAAACCCAGCAAAGTTAGTTGAAATCTTGTAGATTGCTTCCGGTGTGGACAGCAGGAAAGAGACACAGGCACAGGGAGAATTCTGCCTGCTTGGACTCAGCAAGGAAACTCAAACTAGTTGATACTGGCCACTTCGGTGACATTTGTCCTCGCCGAGAAACGAGCTCTGCTTTAAGTAGTCAAATTTATTTCAAAGCCTCAGACAACCTGGAAGCAGACAGAAAAATGTTTGTTTTGTATCTTCACGCTTACAACACACTCACCTTTTCTTAATATCAGTTTAACTTAAGCTCCAATCCCATAATGATTTCTGTTTTGATAAGCATCTGGATGCAAATGAACTCTATATGCTTATTTCCAACAGGAAACGGCTAAGGCAGTTTGCTTTGCTCATTACATCATTTATTATTTTAACACTATTAGTAATTAGTAACTCATTTTAATTTACTGTTGGGTTTACAGAAAGGGTGTAACTCACTTGAAAATCGTTCAGAATGTTTTACAACAAACACTGTCTATCCTCTGGGGAGCCACGAGTGCATACAGTGCGATAAAGGCAAAGAACAGAGCAGCAGAGGAACATGTGATAGAAAGAAAGGTGAGTCACATAATAAGGGCTTGCAGATGTAGTCCATCTCAAGTCATCGCAACACTTTACTTGCCAAAAGCATTTTTCTTTCACTATTCCCAGAAAATAAGTGTTGCTTAAGAAAGGAATTTGTTATTGGCAAGAAGATTTTCAAGCCTAAGTTGTGGGTTCTTCATGCAGTGGACTGTCAGTGAATGAACAGAGAAAGGTTCCCATTCTAGAGCTCCTAAGGTGGTCATTTTCACAAGTTTTACATGCAACTTCAGATAAAATAAAATAAACCTCTTCCTTCTACTTGTATGTGTGTTTTTTCTTCTGCTCCTAAGAATCCATTATGCTTCAATAATGCATGTAGTCAAATTCAACAAAACTAAGGCTTCTGTTAAGATCAGAATGTACCAAAAAAGGCATCAGAAGGAAAAAAAATAATCAAAGAAGGGAATTAAATACGAACACTCCAAAACTCTTCAGTGAAAACACTGGAATTAAACTTGAGAAACTTGATTATGTTCTCAACAGCAATTGATTCCTGTTTCCACTTCTTGTGCACCAGAAGCACCTTGTTAAGTAACAATGTAATATCCTAGCCCTGGATTAGTCAATCAGCCTGCCATTTTAAGTATTGGGAAAAGGCAAATGCATCTTCATGTTCCCCATGTCACTTTCTGTACCATAGCAACCAAGCTGCATTAGCATGCTTTTTTTTTGTACATAGCAAACATAGGTTCCGTATCCACATTCAATTTTTGATTCCATCTAATAGTTTTATCAACAGTCACACCTGATAAATGAGACTCATTAAGAGAATATTTCTTCAGCTACCCGCATCCCCTGGATACATGGGCTTTAAAGTGAAGGAAGTAATGGTGAGATAAGAAGAGAAAGGGCACAGACAAAACACAGAGTGACTAATTATGCTGTAAATGAGGAACATTCTGAACTAAGATTCCCTGGGGTGAGCAGAGGCTTGCCAGTTTGCATGACCTTGGCTATCAGCGTGGAGAGGGAGAGAAAGCTACCTACCCATCACAGAAGTGTCACACCCTCTGTAGTTCACTTTTCCCTCAGCTCTCATACCATAACTGTGCAGGTTATTCCCCAATGGCTTCACAGAATGTAGTGATCAGTGCATCCACTACATCCTTTACAACAACAGAAGCACTTCTTCAACAAGCCTGGATGGAAATATCTACTTTTCAGTGGTTATGGATGCAGCCAATCAAATATTCAATCAAGAGAGGACAGAAGACTTCTTTTCTTTCTTTGACAGTATAACACAAAACATTTGTTTTTATTGATTTGCATGATTTACTAAGGCTTTGTAGAGTTGTTTTTCCCCCCTACTTTTCTTTAATAGTTATAGATCTGCAGCAAAGAGAACTGCAGTTGGATTGATGCATGATTTTATTCACTCCGATTGCATTTGTGCAGCACAAATTGCTTATTGCTCTCAAAAGGGCTAAGTCTTGGCTTCTGACTCATAAACACTTAATTTTCTTTCACAAGTCTTTCTCATTATTATACCAAGAAGCATCAGATTTTACTGGCAAGATCAAATGCCAGCTAAGCCCAGATCTGCCACATGACACGGAGAGAATGACACTTGTGCAGAAGGACGCAGATACTTTATATCAGCTGAAAAGCTTGCAGATGTCTTAGCAGTTGTTGATAAGCATTCTTTACGTACCAGGAACAGGTTGCTACTGAGATTGTGCATCCCATTTCTGAACCTGGGCTGAGGCTGGAGGCTTTGAGATGGGAGCTGTGCAGTCATTTCAAGTAGGGGTGAGAGTTCAAGGCCGCCTCTGTGTCCCTCTGCCTCTCGGCTCACCTCCTCACAGTAGCTTTCTTCTGCCTCAGCAAAATGTTCTCAGCCTAGTTCTGTGTCCAAGTTGCACTTGGCACAGTCTGCTTTCACTTTTCAATTCCTTGCTTCTATGTCTGGTAAGCATTTGTTTCAAATTCAACAAGGGGCTAAAGCTGCTGTTTCTTACTCCTTGCATCAGCAGCTGAAAGTGGCACTCTGAAAGCCAGGGTTTGTGAGGGTTTGAAGATGCCTAAGTTACCTAGGCAAGATGCAACTGCAAAAGAGGCTACACTGTTGTCCCATCTTCCTCTTCTCAGTGAGGGTAACGGGCTCCTGGAGGACAGCATTCCTCTAGGTCCACGTCTCCAGCAATGATACTACATGGTAAGACACTGAGCAGCCTAGGCAGAGCAGAGTCACCCAATGAATGTGCAACATCATCTATGCTTTGACTCTGAGAGAGAATTCTGGGGCTAAACTTGAGAAGATCCATAAAGAGAGGTTGCTTTATTTTCTGTGTTTGCTTAGTTTCCAGCTCGAAATGCAAGCAAAACCTGAGGTGCAACTTTGGACCTGAAGTACATCTGACAGAGCACCTAAGGGCTAAATATAAAGATTTACTCTTGGAACTGGCTCAGCATATACGTCTCCCACTAACGTAAGGAAAATGTTACACCAGAAAGCAGCCTTACCAACATGATAATATGCTCATTCATTTGCTGCATTGGTCTGAGATAACCACAAAGACCTAGAGCTTATACAGTGCCAGGTACTCCAGGCAGCATGCAAAGATAACACTACCTGGCTCAGGTTCCAGAGAATGACTTTTCCTGGAGTCACGCTGACCAAACCTTTACTATAATAGAGGTTACTTAATTACTTACTCCACACTGATTTCATCTCATTGAAGAAACCCAGATGAGGAAGTTTCTCAGGACCCCAAGTGTTTAAAAAATCCAGTAGGAATTAACTAAGTGTTCTCTTACTACTTAAAAACAAACACATAAAAAAAAGCAGCTTTAAATCTCCTGATTTGTGCAGGGCACTAAGTACAGCCACAGCCTCAGACCTATGTTTAAAGAAAATGCTGCAGCAGCTGGTTCCCTACCTGCATAGAATTAGCTCTCTCTCAGTCTCCCACGGGCACACGTCCTGCACAAGGGCAGCCCAAGATGGAGCTCGTTCCCCTGACTGAAAGTGGATCAGCACGAGGCAGATGTGACGTGGTAGCTGGGGAGGAAAGAAAAACAACACAGAATTAAGCACTGTGCATGCAATAATGGTTTCTAGGAAAAAACTATAGAGAATTACAAAGGACAATGACAGCAATGTGTTGTAGCAGCGTACTGGGCACTGTCACTGCCTATGTTAGGTGCTCAGAGCCTGCATGTCCGTGAAGATCCTGAGCATTCACTGAACATACACACAGACAGAGCAGGTGCAAAGCCAATTAAAGGACTTCCTTCTCATGTTCACGTCGCTGCCACTAAAGCGACAGTAAAGACACTATACTTAGACACCATACAAAAAGATCCAAGAACACACATCAGCACAGTGCTGTACTCATGAATAGCAGCCAGAAGGAAAATAAAAATGTGCATGCATTCCTATGAAATTCCAAAATCTATTTTTGGCCCAAATCACGAGGTAGGTCACAAACTAATCTGAAAATGACTTAGATTTCCAAATGATCATTTTTCCCTCCTCTTCTGCCCATTATGCAACAAATTGCTATGCTAAGTATGCATAGCAATGGACTAACACCAGGCTAAAATAACTGATTTGTGACAGAACTTGCAGTTCCAGTACCACTGGTTATTCAAGCGTGCTGCAGTTTTTTCCGGTGTTAGGTTTTAAAACAAGTGGATTCCAGATATGGATTCTGGACAGAGCAGTTTTGACTTAGGCACTGTTTAAATAGATGTAATGGCATAGTTTTTACAGCACCCTTGCAGCCTATCACTCAAGCCAAAGCATGGTTTCTAGCTGGCTATTTTCTGGGGGTTGTCAGACCTCATTCATCCATAATGACCAGGGCTGGGTAAGAAGGCAGGAGAGCAAGGTGCCTAAATCTCCTGGGAGCCAACCCAGCACTAGGGGGTCTCCCTGGCAGAATGACAGGCAAGACACGCAATCCAGGCAATACAGCTTCAGCAATCCCAGTCAAACAGACACATTTATTCCTCCCTGGTGATAACAATGAGCACCCTGAGGTTAACAAAAGGTCATTAAGTCAGAAAATGTTTCCAAACATGCAACAGCATGATTATTCACAGAGTTGCCTGCCAACCGACTCATCACTGGACTTCAGCATACGCACAGTGAAGAGCACAGTGAGTAAATACTGGAGTAGCAGTGCAGAAGCATTAAAACATTGCAGGTGATGTTCTCAGAGAGAGAGCAGCTGACTGACTTGCAGGTATTTTAGCCTGAAACCTAAAGAACAGTAGGTCTTGTCTGTTTTACACAGACACTGAGGATTTACTAGGCTGTCTGACAAGTTTTAACTCATCTTTTCCATTTATAGAGGAAATACATCCCTCTAAATTTCTGAAATCAGACTGCGTTTATAAAGTTGGTCTTCAGTCCTAGTGAATTAATGACATCTGCTTATTGTATAGTTTTAGATTTTTCAGTCTTCTTTTTTATTGACACAACGACATAAAATAAGGGGAGCAGATCTTTCTGTGAAACCACACATCACCCAGATAAATGGGCTTCATTCAGAACCCATCACTGAGAACACCAGGCAGGTAGGGGTACCTGTACCCATCGCCACAGTGATGTGGGATACACCTACACCTGGACTCAGAACTAACCACACTGCTAGTTGTTATGGGAATCATGATGCACACTACAGAGCCTTTAGCTGTGGCATTTTACAATCCACTAACTTAATCCTACTTTGTTTACATTTTGACCCCAGGAGGATAACACAATTACACACAGCAATTAGGAAATTATCATTAAGTAATTAATCCAAATTAGAACCTCCCCCCCCCCCCCGAAATAAATAAATAAAACCCCAAAAACACAGAACTCTGCCAGTTAACTGAAGGGTGTTGCACTCCATCACAGGTATTTCATAGTTTCGTGAATTAAATATGACACAATGTCAAGAATTTCTCCTTTCTACTCTGATAAGAATTAGTACCAACTGAATATTCGGAGCTGCCTTGTTATGTATTAACCAGTCATCTGGGAATCCTGTTGAGTAACAGAGCAGTTGTTGCAACACCAAGACTCCCATATAAATCATGCCTGAGTCTTAAGCAAATATTGGTTCACAGGCGAGATATGACTGCAGTTTAAGAGGTTACAGGTGCAGACTGAACTACTTCAGAGAGAACCACTCCCTCTGTGCCCATGTGAGATCCACATCAAAGTGCTCATGTCAGTTTGAATCCAGGGAAACAGAGCATTTTTCCTTCCCTTTAATACTGTATCAGAACCTATTTTTGATGCTGTACAAATCAAAAGGTATCACGCTAAGTTATGTAGGAATTTGCACTGCAGATAGGTGCAACTTCTGGGAAGAGGGGAGTGAGAGATGAGTTATTTTTACAAAGTGTAGGAAGCAGAGGGAGGGGGAGGACATGCAGCTTTTTCTGCCATACAGATGTTCTAACGACTGATAACCAAAAAACAGAGGAAGGAATTTGAGGTGAAAGAAACTTATGATGATAAAATTAAAAGCTCTCTTGTACGCTTTGGGAAGTAGAAGGAACCTCTCTCTCATCAGAGGGAATAAGGCACATGGGGAAAGGAGTGCCCCATCCCACTTGTTTTTACTCTAACATGAAGTACTGTGAGCCACATCCGCGCTGGCAACTTGCTCTTCTATTGCAGTACAGATATCTCCTTCACTTAGCCCCAGATCCCAATTGCTCTTCGGTACAGGGGGAACACAGGCACTCTTCTGCATGCATTTCACAGTTACATACCTAAATCAAAAATAGATTTCCCAAATCTCCTGGACTTTTACATCTCAGTGAGCCCAAAGCCAGTAACCTGTAGAGCACGCATGCTCCATTCCACCCAGTACAAGTGGATCATAAACAATACAAGGCAACTGCTCTCAACTTCCAAGTGAGAGTGGCTCTGTGATTACTATAGTCAGTAAACAAATTACTCAGAAAAAAGTTTTTGTCACAGAAATGGAGTTCACATTTGAGCAATGCTGATGGGCACGTTTACATCAGAACAGCTCAATGCTTAAGAGGTAAGAAACTAGGCAAACCTTTAGCTCCTAGACCAGATTTTTTATTTTTAAAAGGTACAAAAAATAAATTATGAATTACCTTAGCTTACAGAGTAACACTGTTCTCTTGACAAAGTTACTTGTGAGAGATGCAGCTGGAATCAAAGCTTAAATAACCACATCACCTGAGACACTATGTAAGTGATAAAAGTTTGGAAATAAATGCCACCAAAGAGAACACTTGCTTGGGCTTGTTGGCCTTAATTGTTGCTGTTACCCAAAACCAACGGGACACTGAATTCAGAGTAATTAGCCCAAGACAATATACTTCAGGTGACGTCTTTACTCTGAAATGCTTTTCACAATGCAGAAAGGCACTGTTCTTTGAACAGTTCTCCATGCAGATTCTACCTGCCACACACACAACCCATGTGTGACAGTGGAATTGTTCTGGCCAGCTGAACTGGATGTGGTTCAGGCCATTTCTTACATAAATTCTCCCAACACCTGATGAATGAAGGACAGAGGGAATACAGTTCTCTCTCAGTTCTTCCTAACTGCCAATAACTGTCAGAAAAAATCCCCTCTTATATCATTCTTCAGCACATTATGCAATTTAAAACCCTTTCCTTACATTTGTAGTCAGCTAGTGTATTGCTCTGAATTGTGCAAGAAATCCTTCTCTCTGCTGTTTGACAGGCAGTTAGCATTAGGGAGCTTTCTGCCTCTGCAATCTAGCTGCTGTGGGAGAAACAAACCTGTCTTGGTACCCAGGTGGTCACAAGCCATATTCTCTTTTGCCCTGCAGAAGCTGCCTTATCTTCCATGGGAATTAAATTTGCCAGTTCTCTTCAAAACAAGCCTCCTTTTTGGGGTTGGATTCGGCTAAACACAGAGAACTGCCTTCAGCTTCTTTTCAGGCTTTGACACGGGCCTGGTCAGGCTACCCACCACATCAGGCATCCATCAGCATACAGGACCCCTCACCCTGTGGGATATCAGGGATCTCAGCTCTACATGGCACCCAGTAACACGACAGCTACAACAGATACATGCTCAAATGACTGATTTAGGAATTAAACTCAAGAAGCACCACTCTGAACAAAGCGTGAACCTTTCCTGCTCAGAAAATAATTTCCTCAGCCACTTTGCAGTTCTCAGTGCAATGCTGCAACAGGGAAAATACAGTAAGCAAGGGCTGGGCAGTGATAGTGCAATTCCCCCTCAGCACCTCTCTTGTGCCAAGTTCAGGGAAAGGGTGAAATTTTGTACTGCTGTCATAACAGTTACAATATTTTCTCCCTGAAAAGCGCTTCTATGCAGGGACATACACAAGTTAATACCTGCACATTCTAGGTATGTTTGAAATAGACAAGTGGGTCTGCTGAAAGAAGTTCTAGCTCATCAACCATGTAATCAAATAACACATGAATGGAGAAAAATTGATCGTTGTTTTGACTCCAAGCATAACATCCGTTAGAGCAGTGTTACTTTGAGGTCTTCAGATGGTTGTCTCATAGAATTCTCAAAAAAGAACAAGCTCTTCCAAGCAAGAATGACAGATTTTTTCCCCATGTTGTTTTGGAAGGGTTTTTAAGATCAGCGTTTCTCCAAGCCAGCAGCTGCTGGAAACTTCTGGGGCATCTTCTGGGACATGGATGAAGTGGCCCATTTCAGCCTTCCTGAGAGGCTTCCTCCATTTGACATCACAAGATCACAGCTAAAAAGGTTTTGCTTCAAGGACAGGGAACATACTTACTAAACCAATGGAGCATGTGGGATCAAGGACTGAGAGTGCCATGTCTCATGTTGACAGAACACAGAACCAGGCCATCTCCTCCCTGTTGTTACCCCACTTGGCTTGGGTCTTTATTTGTCCTTACAGGACACCAGTGTTCCCACGCATGCCTGGCAGCTATCATTCCCTGGCACAGCCATGGTCATCCTGGTAAGGAAATCAGAGGCCCAACAGTGACAGCCCCAGTCTGGGTCAGGCCATTCTGGAGCTTGTACAATTGCCCTGTCAGTGTGGTCCGAGTGACGCTGTTCTTACTGCTGTTTAGAAGCATTCCCCGTGGCTGCATGGCCAGATGCCACCAAAAGACACCACTCAGTTAAAGTTCAAACCCAGCTGGCAGCAACGTTCCCTCCCAGAATGACTTCAAAACAAACAGAGTGACCTCAAAAACAGAAATAGAAGTACTACTCAATTGCCACCTGCCTTCCTGGAAAATCCCATTTTCATCATTTTCACCTACTGGCCAGCACTACAGGGTTTTTCCCCCAGTGTCCTAAGGCTGCATTCTCCAGCAACCTAGCCTTGGAAATGAGTGATAATGTCTATAGTGTTCCCTCCCCCCATCACTGAAGTCTGCAGGGATCTCCAAGGCATTTTCTCCCATTCAGAAGTATCCATCTCTGAGTAACCTCGGTAGAGTTGCAACTTTAATAGGACTTCCTTGTTCACAATAGATTGCTCATTTACAGTTTTCCTATGTTCCTTATCTTCCTCTCAGGGAAAAACAACTTCAGCCCCCCACCAGACCTGAGGATTATACCCAGGGTGGGATTTCACCACAGACATGCATATCTCAGCTCAGCTCAGACTGAGTAGTCAACATTAAGCATTAAGGGCAAGGTTCACCAATCCCTGAAAATTCTTCAAACAAGTGCTGTTTTCTTTTGTTTGATTATTTAAGGAAGTTGGATGAGGCAACTTTGGTATACAGATCCATTTTATAGATATCTAAAATGAAGACGATGGCCTGGTTGTATAGGGAAGGATGGATGAAAGTCTCTGTATCCCCTCACTGTCTGAGGAAAGAACTTGAGAAGTATCAGAGCATCAACACAAAGATTCAGCACGTGTGCAAAAGCAGAAGGGGTGATATTTTCTGTTTCAGCTTGGCTGTTGCTCTTGGCTAAGACAAAATAAAGCTCTACTATTATTATTACCACATCTGAGGGATCGCTGTGAAGGAGAACTCTACCACCATGCAGAGTAACACAGCAGAGAACCTAACAGCTCTCTCCTTTTCTTTTAAACTGTGTTAAAATGATAACACTTATCTGCAGACTAACAATAGCTGTACAGCAGCACAGGAAAGTTAAACAAGCCTTAAGACCAGGGGCTGCAGCCATCACCCCTCATCACTGACTGACTCTGTAGACTACATATACTTCCAGGAGAAAAACCTGCAAAAAGAAGAGGTTTTGAAGGTGTTTATTGACCTAAAACTACAGCCATACAGTCCAACATGTTCCATACACACGTCACCCTCAGGTCTTGTTCACAGGCTATCAAAATCTGAGACTTTAAATCAGAACGTAGCCAACATCAATAGCAGATAATGTTCTAAAGTGAAATTCATCCATGTGACAGCAAAAATAGTAAACAAATCAACAAACCAAACAATAACCAAAAATCCTGACACAGAGCCAGTCATCAATAGACAAGCACCACAGGGTGACCGAACTAACGTGTCCCCAGAGACTGTACAGCTGGCTGTAGAGGGCTGCCTGCACACAGCACAGAAGGGAAGAGGTACACTGGGGGGATTTCTGCTCTCCTCTCTGTGTTCAAAGCCAGGCAGTTTGCAGATGACTCGTAAATTGTCTTAAGGCACTTTCAAAGGAAGACAAATGTTGTTTGGAACACGTGGTTTCCTTGCTAGAGCTGCTTAACTATGAGCAACTCAGCTGCACTGCATCATGCTAAGCAGAGCAGGATCCCTCTGTATTTAGAGGTTTTCATGCTACTAATTACTGAAATCCAAGTGAAGACACTTTCCACAGCGGTACACAGTACTCGTATGATTATCCTCCCATGTTACATCAAATTAATTAAAATATTACAGGCTTCCTGGGCAGGGCTTTATTTGTTCCAAGTTGTATTTTTTCATGTAGTCAGCTTTCCTTTCAGTAAGGTGTGTTCTTCCACACCCTCCCTTTGGCCTTGAGAAGGCCGGTTCCTCAAGAAACCGCTCCATGCTCTGTTTGTTTTAGTAATTCTTACCCAAGGTCTTTATCTCAGAATCCTGTTTGTGCAGCTTTGGACAAGATTCAG
The DNA here is from genome assembly GCF_038088225.1 of Cyrtonyx montezumae. Lineage (NCBI taxonomy): Eukaryota > Metazoa > Chordata > Aves > Galliformes > Odontophoridae > Cyrtonyx > Cyrtonyx montezumae. Next base: position 42,294,480 of record NW_027071826.1, on the reverse strand, counting down.
TACTTGGTGAGGAGGGTGAGAGAGGGGGGAAGGATTTCTTAGTGCCTTTAGTATTTAAAGTTATCTTAACCAGGTCTATTAAGCAGATGACTTTAGTCTATCGGCCCCAGGATGGTGTGACTCTCTCTCTCTTACAGTAAGACCAAATGCAGCTTGACACAGCAGCTATAGGAAGAGAAAGGGCCATGGGAAACTACAGTTTTTGGAGCATGCACAACACAATCAGTAAACCTGAGACCAAAACACTGCAGCAAGTAGCCCACTGCAAACCCCTGACTCCGGCAAGTCTGTTCATGACAGCAGCCAACTAAAATCAGCTCCAGCTCCTCTTGCCATCACACCTGCAAATGCATGGCTTGCAATGCTAGCCCAGGTAATAAATTTGCTAAACAGAGCACTGGATCAGTGAACTGGCCTGTGTTAAGAACACATACATGACGGAACAAGAGCTACTGGCCAAGGCTGCTCATTCAGTGAGCTTAGCAGCTGTGGTGCAGGAATGCCTGGAATGTTTCAGCCAGCAGGTACTCAAAGAGATCCTGCTCTAGGAAACATCTGCAGTTCTCACATCAATAGTCTCCCTGCCCATTGCCTCCCTGAGACACCAACAGTGCCCCCCCCCCCCCCCCATTCTCCCACAGATTCTTCATGTAAAGCAAAATGTCTTCCACTCCAATCTTAACCTCAGCTTTTCTTTCTGAGAAAACAAAAACAACTGTCATAGGAAACGGCAGTCTCACAAATCAGCAACATACTGGTGTCATTCCAAACCAGCTCTGGGTCTGGATGTGGCTTTGGGAGTCAGGCTGCTTTTAGAGGATGGTCTCTTCCACAGCACTGAGTCCTATAGTCCATTTGTTTAACGAATTCCAACAAACAGAAAAAAAGTTGTTTGGAAAGAGGGTGATATGGTATGGAGCCCTTTTTTTTCTGCCATATCAAAATGCACATTTTGTCAGCAAACATTCCCTTGCAAGATTCCCAAACTCTTCTAAAGATGAAACACCTCTGCCCATCCAATTAATTCTTATCACTTCTGGACAGATAACGAGACTGGCAAAAAATGTCTTCTACCCATTCATAACTGGGTGAGAACCTTCTCTTCTAGAAGCGAAAATTGTGGATCACCATAGCTGGCATTACATCTGACCTGAAGTGCAGATGTAACCATTTGAGGGGGAGGCAAAAGCAAACCAACTTGCCAATTTGGCAGCATAAAACTCTGGAAACACATCAACCAACAGATTCCCCTATCTTGTTTTCAAGTTCACCTGTGTTACTTACAGACTCCTCTTTTCCTTTCCAAAGCTCAGAATCTGACCAGAAACATGGCCCTTCCTAGATTGCAAAAGATTCCTCCATATGAAGCAAGGCAAGTTGGGCCTGTCCTCCACTTTCACTGAAGTAAGCTCACAGAATTAAGGAAGAAAGCTACTTGAGCTCTTGCATGCCACCTCCAGATCTAAATCAGAACAAAACCCACCACAAATTAGGGCAGCTTCAAGGCTTCACTGACTCAAGAGTGCAGGGTCATCCAAACAACAGCCTTGCGTGAATCTGCTAAGTGGAAGAACTGATTTAACTCAGTGGTCCACCATAGCCTGGAACTTCACAGTTGATGGGAAATGTCACTTGCTTGGACAGTGCCACAAAGTTGAGGAGGAGGGGTAATAATGGCATGCCTTGGCTTGTAGAAGGGAATTTCCTTTAACACAGTATTGCTCTATTAGCTGAAAGAACTCAGATGCCTATTTTTGCACAACAATTCTTCGAAGGCATTATACTGACATGCTTAATTGAAGACCACGCTCCGAGGAACTGCAAAACTCATCACTCCTTCTTAAGAAGTAGCTTTTAGAGAAGTCAGCAACTCTATACAGAAAGGGCAAAGCTATAATAAAATGGGTGGAGGAAGTAGAAAACTCCTTTTACTCTTGGATTTCTGCTTTCCACCACATGGTGCATGCATTTCTCTGACTCACTGCACAAAATAATAATAATAATGGCCTCACAGTTGCCTGGAAATCCCAGCACAAGGTCCCTCCTCCTCAGTACAGTTCAATCTTTTAATATTTTCAAGGTCTCTCTTTTCCATGGGAGTGCTGCACAGCCTTGTTGTTGTCACAATCGCTGACTCATCCAGTCTTGATCTAATTTTTGGAGCCTCTGAAAGAAATTGCTAGAAGCTACAGACAACAAAGCCTTCAAACCTGACTTTAAGACCTATGTTTTTGCTATATCTCACAAGAAGTTGCCCTCCTGCTCTGGGTGAAGGAGTGTGGCTCTTATGTAGTTCCTCAGCTCATAGCTAGAAGGTTTGTGAATGCTGATCGTAGCAGCTGATGAGAAACTGAGCAGAAAGGGTTCAGTGAGAGGCTGTATTCAAACAGGACACAGTACTTCCAACCAGCAACAAAGAAAGCCCACAATGTCAGCTGCCACATTTCTCTCTCCGATTAACAGATCAAAAAACTCCATTTGTCACAACTCTGAGAGTGACAAGTACTTCTGCAAGAATCAAAGAGGACAAGCGATGCTCATTCACCAACAGTGGTCTGGTCACTGAAATTCTCAAGGAGATATTCAACTTTGTTCCTGCACACTGAATTTAGCAGCTTAAAGCACCATCCCATGCCACTGTGGATGCATGTTTTGCTCTCAGAGCAGAGGTGACAGAGTGCATCCTCCTGGTGCCCCAAAAGGAGGACAACAGCACAGGAATTACAGAGCCTGAGTAAATGGTTTGATGTGACACACAATGATGACCTAGAGCTGCTGCTTTAGAGGTCAGGGACAAATCAGCCACTGGTTTATGTGGCAGCATTTATACCAGCCAGCATTATTAAAAAATGTCACCTGTGGGCTCTGTGAAAGAGGGCTGCTTTCTCTATCCCACAGTGGAAATGAAAACCTCTTTCAACTACAGCCCTGCAGAACTGATGGTCAGTAGAGAAGAGCTATCTAGCCAAACATCCCTTTGCTCCTAACTGCACTTTTGTGATGCTTTAATCAAGCTCCTTTACAAAAGGAGAAGATCACAACCCTTTGAATGGGAACATCTTCGGTACACAGATTTGTTTCCAAGCAGCACTAACAAAGTCCACTGCTGACAGAACCCATCTGAGGCCTCATCCAAAACTTAGACAGCTTATCCTGTTTGGTAGTTTTCTTTCCTTGTTTAAATAAACTCTCAACACATGATTTTTAAAAGCAACAAAACTGAAATCCTGGAAAACCTACCTAGCACAGCTATTACAAGGTGCAACAGTACTTCAATCTTTAGGCATCTGCTTGCAGAAAGGCCACCTGAGAAGAACTTGAAAACTTGAGACGTAAAGCACAAACCATTAAGTGAAATATTCAAGTAACAGAGTTAGCAGGGCACTATGACAAAGCCTGAAAGATTGCCAGTGTCAACAAACAAAACCTGCTGCATGCCTGGTCGTAACAGGAAGCAGGAATTCCTTGCCCAGAGATGTCATCTGAACAGAAAGTCCTGGAGATAAGTTCTGTGAGAGCACTGACCCTGGGGTGGTACCTGCCAACAGTCTGATGGTGAGATGGCAAACTGGATTCCTCTAAACTGAGGTGGCACGTGCAGTTATCTCAGAGCACTTTACCACACTGCAGCTGAGGCAGATGAAGTGCTTATACCAAAGTTCAAGCCATCGTTGCTCCAGTGAACACGTAATACCACAGCCCTATGGGGATTCTTCAAGGCTGAGGAAGTCCAGAGTCTAAGGTCAGGCACTCGTAAATGAAAATTTACTCACACTCAGCTGACTCTGATGTTGCCCTTTGAATGGACACATCAACAGAAGTTGTACTGCCTCACTCACCTCCCTTTTCAATACCATTTTGTCAATGCAAAGTGGAAGCAGAGATGACAACTCAGACCTGCTATTGTGAACTTTGGCTGCAGTGTGAACTGTTTACCCTGACCACAGGGTAGCATCACCCACTAGGCTCCAAAATCAACATGAACTAAATGACACGACGGGCCCAGATAACATTCACTGACAAGACAGAACAACACTGGAGAAGTAAACCATCAAACTCCAACTACTGCCTTGTGAGTTGCAACACTGCTTGGGGTAAAACACAACTCTAACCTAAGAACATGCTTTGTAACCAACATCCTGCTTCATTCCCTTACAGAAGACTTAAGCATGGGCCTAGAGCTTTGTAATGTGGAGTATTAGTGTACTGGGGGCTGCTCAGAACACAAGCTTTTTGAAGTACTTGGTCATGCCTACTTGTGCTAACCATGCAGTCATGTTTAACCTCTGTATTCAGCAGAGTAATCCTCTAGCATTGCTGTTAGCAATGATAACTTGCACTGTCCTCCTTAACCCGTCCTTCATAGGTTTCCTCACTGGAAGTCTTCCCTGAGTGGGAAATTTCCACTCCTGGAAAATTTCCCAGAGTGGTTCAGCTGACAGTTGCATTAAAAATCACAGCATGTGTCTGTAGATGTCCTTGTATCAAACATTCAGAGATGTAACACAGCAGAGACGTTAATTGCCACAGCTATGCTCTTAAATGACTGCTTACATCCCAGGGTGTGGCCTTACCAGGGCTGAACAACTCCAAGAACAGAACTGCAGATATTGCTCCCCTAATAGCTGCATAACTTTATGTCTTTGCTGCAAAATCAATTACCCAGGTTTCTCCCTCATTTTCAGGGTCACACATCCACACCTACACACAAAAACCCAACTCATAAATCTTCCTGCTGGCACAATAAGATAAAAATTAACAAGATTGCAAGGGCCATCCAGTGCTAAGACAGCCTCCCTGCCTCACCAGCTTCCCAGAACTGTTTTTAGAGCAGATAGTTTGCACTGTCCTCCTTGTCTTGTCCTTGACAATTCTGCCCATTGTTCCCTGGAAAACTTCCCAGAACAGTTCAGCTTACAGCAGCACTAAGAAACTCAGCATATGTCAGTAGATCTTTTTGTATCAGATGTACTGAGATATAATGCAGCAGACGCTTAATTAATACAAGGTTTGCTCTGTTATATCCTCTGCTGGTTATTACTTGAAGAAAGAATGAAAGAACAAGCAAACGAGTCAGCAAGAAACCGTAAGACCCTTCCTGCAGCAGTAACCAGACTACTGTTTTTTGGAAATTTCCCTAATACAACAACAACAAAACAAACAAACCAACACACCATAAAGACAGAAACTTGGGTAGTAGTGATTTTGAACTCTACAACTTTTACTTTTTCCCCTCTGGTTTTCTATACGTGTGTTACTGGAAATATAATTGACTGTTAGGCAGACAGTCAACCTCCACACTTGCATCTATGAAGCAGCAAGCCCCTGGAAACTACTACTGCTTGTATCAAAAGGAGATTTTCCACCAGAACAACCTGAATTCCTGAGTTAACTGATATCCTGCTTTGTCTGATCACTATCACCATAGTGACTGCAGGAGCAGCCACTCTGCAACTCACAGATCAGAGAGGAACAGGAAAGAAGCAGCAGAAAGGAAATGGCTTGAACTGAGGGATCAGTAGAGCAGCAAGAGAAGTGGGCCTGAACTTAGGGCCCAGTGAGACATAAATGGGCTGTGGTCAGAAGCACCCTTGGGCCATGCTGTGATTGGAGAAATAGTTTAAAAAGGAAAGAGGTGAATGCAGCTTGTGCATATGCTTGACAGACTACCAGTATAGGAGCACCAGAAGAAAAGTCAAAGTGAGAAAAGAGCAGCTGAAGATGAGGAAAGTAAAGAGGGAAGGAATTCACAGCAACGTAACAAATGCCTTTTAGCTAAAGCTGCAGTGAGCTGATTCACACCCCCTACCCGACATCGTTTGTGTGGCCTGCTCCCTCTCCTGGGGAAAACTGGTAAAAAACAAACAAACAACAACAACAAAAAAAAAAACCCACCAAACCACAACCCAGACTGCTCCGAAACAAGACACCCACAGAGCTCAGGGCAGACAGAGCCTGCATTTGCCAGGTTATTCCGGTCAGAGAGGGTTCAAGGTCCCTGTGCTGCCCCCTCTGAGCATAGCTGTCACAGCCAGAGAATCTGTACCCTCCAGGCTCCATCATACACATGCACAGACAACAGCAGTGCTCTATCTCCCCGCAACGGTGCTGCTGCCAAGCACCTCCCAAAGCATCCTCTGCTCTCAGCCAGTGGGGCTGGCCATACATTTGCACAACAGGCCAGCATCCAAGAACTGCAGTGCTCATGAGCACTTGACTTGTCAGAGCAAATACCGAGGTGAAAATGCTTCTTTTCTGGGAAGCGGACAGAGATCATCAGTTCATCACAAGTGCCAGAAAGGCTTGATGTTTTTAGTCACAGAAATAAATTTCAGTGTCTGTGAGTGAGGAGAAGGAAAAAAAAATAAAATATACTTTTGTACTGAGAAATATTCACCACTTACCTACTTCTTGCTCTTTTGAAATTCCAAAGATCAGTTAAAATCCTTGTAACGAATCTGTCTAAACATTGTATGTTACAGCAGCCAGTAAAGACCCACATAATGTAGCACTAGTCAGACTGGGACAGAGGAGAAAGGTACTGCTGAGCTTAATAATGCATGGGGACATACCATAATGGGTGACACTGGTGTAAGACCGATGGCTCTTTAACCTCTTCCTTCCAAATCCATGCTTAGTTGAAGAACTTTTCTACAGCAAACTTATGACTTAAGAATACACAATTAAAAATGAAAAGTGAATCATTAAGTAATATCACACCAGGCAACCATGCAATCAGCAAAAGTCATGAGACCTGCAGCCATTCCCTGTTTGCTTTACAGCTGCTTTGCAGTGCCAAGACTCCTACTTACACCATTTTGCACTTCAACTGCTGCAGCACCTATTCCAGCCAGCTCCTGAGGGGAGTGGTGTCTCTTGGAAAATCCATTCTGTCTAGAAGCATTCTTACTGAATGCTACTGCATGGCAACATAAAAGGGGTGGAAGACTCACTTTTTACAGATACAATGGGGAGGAAAGATGGAAAACTTTTACAAAAGATAAGAGGAAAAGAACATTTCTATTGCTCCATGGAATCTTCAAGCACAAAAGATGGAAGTGTTTAATTACATTACTGTTCTAGTGATAGGAGTTATGCCTACCTACTTTAAGACGATAATAAAAAACTCTGCAGAATAAAGACAAGGACTTGTCTTGAAGAGCTACAGTTTTATTAGATTGGTGACAAGCTACGAAACACAGATCAAGAGCCAAACTTCAAATTCTTCAGTGATGTGTAAGGCAAATCTCATGAAGGACACAGGAGCAGGAGAAGCAATAAATACAAGGTAGGAAAGTTCAAGACTATTAAAAAAAAAAAAGAAAAAGTTTATTGCAGCCTTTCCAGGCCAAGGCAAGCAACTGATCTGATTCCCAGGCACCAAAACAAGTTGCTACGGCTGGCTGAGACCAAACTGATCCTTCTCCCCAGACTGCCAGCTTTGCTGCTGGGGCTGCAGTGCAGGATGCCAGCCAGTACCTTGGACTCCACAGTATACAGCTCTTGTCTTCGTCACAAATCCACCTCTACCAGACTTCATTCTGGAAACTGGGCACCAAGTTAGGGGTGTTAGGGTTCACATTCTCTCCTGTGCCCCTTGGCAGAGGCACTCCTCACAGTCAACTGTTAGCTCTGTTTGCAAGGTCCTTGTCCTACTAGTATCTATCATCAGTTAAACCCAGCCACATACCTTTAGATTTGACACTGACTCCTATCTCCTCAGTCAGGCAATGCTTGAACCCATATGGAGTGTAACGTGAGTGTCAGGCCTTTTCACTGCACTAAAAGCAGTACTTACGAGTTCTCTATCTGACACTTCCCCGCTATGTGCCATTAAAGAAGCCAATTCCTCTGTGCCCAAGCACCTCTATCTATAAGCCTGGCACAGCAGCTCTGATTTCTTTCAGAGATCATTGTAATATATGGTAGGTTACTGCCATGTTGTTTCTAGCAATACTTGATCTTGAGAACTGACAGTTTTTGTGACAGTAATGAGCCTTGAGAGCCAGGGTTGCTGAGGGCCACGCAATATTTAGTACATCTTCACAATTTACATTCCTCCAAAGTTTCCATGAAGATTTCATTACAATGAATCTTTTAGATTGGTTCAGATAATAAGTACCTTGCGATGTGGGAAAGAATGTGAAGTAAACCAAGCATCAGTCTTAGAGAGAGATGTTGACTAGATAGCCAGAATCTTCCTAATGATGGCAACACATAGCAAGAAGTCGCAAAGCCTGAGCAAATAACGACTTAAAAGTACCACACAGCAGCAAGACAGGCAGCAGCCAACTTGTTCTCTCTTGATTTTGAGAGCTGCGAGACCTGCCAACAGCCTCTTCCCCCAAAGAATGCATGCAGCATTCCTGAGGCAAGTGTTAATGCTGGATCTCGACCAAGAAAGGATTCCTATAGACAGCAGACAATAGCAGGATGTTATATTACTTGCTTCTTTCTATTGTTTCCCCTCCAGTTCCGTTCCCCAGTACCTCCCCCTTGACTAAGAACCTTCATAGCAGCTACCAGCTGAATGTGAAGTGCTATAGCACGTGCAGCCTGCTTAGCCTGCTTGCTCCTCCCAGGAGTTAATTCTGCTAATAAGAACAGCAAATTCTCAAAGAAACAGGCATGGATAAGGCTGGAGCATGCTGATAGAGGAACCTCCTCGTAGTGGAATGCAAAGGGATTAAAGCTAGCAAGAGCACAGCTGTGTTCAGCATCAAGTTATTCCTCAATTCCCATTGCCCAGCGTTGCTCTGTAACTTGGATCATGTCCTGCCTCCAGCTCACTGCTGGTCTGCTTGCTTTCTTCTCCACACATCATTCAGATGCACTCTCGGGATATCACACAGCAGAAAGCAATAAAGGGCCACGCAGCTTCTAACGCATACTGGCTTCTAAAGAGCCAGGCGGCAGGGCTGAGAAATCCCACTCTTGGAAGACAGGCGCCACCTTGTGTTGGGAATGGCAGCAGTAAAACGGATAAAAATCCAATCTGGAAAACCAAATGATAAAACGTGACCAGAAGCCAACTTTGGAACAAATCTCTGCTAGGAGTTTTGGCTCCTGGTACCCACCAGCATCGCTCTCAAGGACTAGATGATCTTGTAGGTCCTTTCCAACCTTATGAACCTATGAACCTACTGTCTCTGCTGTAGGGAGATTCTGCTTTTTGAAGGGGCAGACAAACTAGAGAGAGCAGCTCATCCTTACAAGTTCTGACTCAAGTCACAGCACAAAGCCTTACTCAAAGAAGGCAGACCTCAGATGTAACTGTGCATGATCAACTGCAGATGCCTTGCTTTCAGTGGAGACAAGGGAGAAACAAGGTGTCACAGTAGGCAGTAAAATTTTGCAGAGTGTTACTGACTTCCACACTGGAGACTAGATAGCAACGGATGTGGAAAACTCAACCGTGAAACACCACACAGATTTTACAGAGCAACTTCAGAATGTAAAATACTGCTATGGTGGTTATCCTGAACCAGTGTGCAGGTGAGAGAGGCCAGATATTTGGCAGGAAAAAAAAATGCAGTTTGCTTCTTATTAGTTTCCTTAAAATTAATGTTGAGGATTCTACTCTAGGTCAGGGTTAAATTTTATCTGGTCAAACTATGTGAGACACCTCAAACAAATTTCTGAAAATGCCTGATTCTCCACGCTGACTTTAAGGGGACCTTTAGCATAACCAGCTTTGGAGAAATGTTTATTTTGTTCAAAAATGGGACATTGCTACTCTGTGAAAATATAAGCTCCCTACAGATTCAGAAAAAAAACAACAGTATTGCTTTGAGTCTTAATCACTTCAGGGTTTCTTCATAAGCTTTAAAAGGAAGAAAAGCAACTTGTCCAAAATATTAGGGACATAAAAATTCCTCCACAAACACCTTGGAAAGGAATAGAGTATGAGTATCACATTCGAGAAAACTGTACACAAACAGAATGCAGTACTCTGAATTCTGCTAAAGCTAGGTACTCTAAGGATTAAACCACCGTGTGGACAATACTTTTTTCTCTTAAAGCAAAAGTAGTAAAACCAGAAAATTCAGAATTCAGTTATATTTAAAAGAAATTTGTATGTTCCACAGAAACGAAACTGATATTGCTGCCACCATAAAGGTCTTAAAAAACTTAATTCCAAAGCTACATGTCTGAACAGTTGTCTCCAGCAAGGCCAGGGATGCATACAAAGGTTGCCCTCTATGCACATATTCCCAATGCTAAGTCAAACCAAGAACTAAATGGATGGATCACTCGTCCCATCACCAACTAACCACCACGACAGTACATCTCAGCTTTTTGACAGAATGTAACATCACATTCTGAAGTGGTGAGCTGAGAGGAGGGCTCATTGACTAAATCTTCAGCATGTGGAAGGCAAAGAGAACACTATCAGAATTGATTTACATCTTCCACTTCCCTGTCTCAGATTCCTGCCTCTCTTGGTACTTGCTCTGATAACAGACAGATCAGTCTCATTTATGATGGCACCCAATTCAGCAGCTAAGGTGGCAAAGAAGTGCCAATGTTGTGCAATCTCACCAGTGGGATGAGGTCTTGGTGATGCACAGGGCTGAAGGTCTGAGTTTGACTGTGGCAGCAGTCCTTAAGGTGATGCTTAATGCTCATATCAGCAGGACAAAATTAGCACTTACTGAAAGCACCCTTCAGGATTCTGTCTGCTAGCTCAGGAGTCCTAGATCCAATCTGTTTGGTGTCCAGAGACTGAAATAAATAACTCTCCTTCTCTGTAGATGTACAATTTCTAGGACAGCAGCTACATCTCACATGTCCATCAGCTGCATAGGTTGGAAGCCTTTAAAGAAAAGAGCTGAAGATGGAGTAAATCAGCACTAACTCCTGTATAGAAGCAGTAAGCAAGAAGGACTGCATGACCAAAATCCTCCTTAACAAAGGAAGTATCCCTTTTAATTGGATGTTTACTGGCATTAATGTGGTATCCAGATGCTCTGCCTGTCAGAGCCGTGAAAAGTGGTATATAAATACAAACTAATTATTTGACCTCTGCAGGCTTCTGAAAGTCCTGTGTGCCCTGCTACTCGTGACATATTTTGTATATGGAAAGCACTCTTGGCTCAGACCAAAAGAACTTCCAGACAAGTTAAAATCTGCCACAGCTTTTAACTGAAGTGCCACCACTGTGCCCTTCCAACCGATTGAGGTACTAAGAGGCTACATCTGAATATGTTGCATTTTCATTTAATAGACTCTTCAAATCAGGACTTTACAAGTACAACTATAGCTTTAAATGACTTAAAAAAAAGAAAATCCTTCAAAGTCTAGGAAATACTGCATGTTTTTCTTTCTAAAAGAAGTAACTAAGATTTTTCCACCTTTTTTAATAAAAGGAAAGATGAAATGCTTTAAGACATTCAGAACACTTTAATATCTCACCTCCTTAGTCTTTATTCTTCTTCCATCTATTGCCTGCTGTTCTTATGCTACATGGAGTTCACACCTGATGCTATTTGTAACCACTGAAATAGCTGAAACACAAGTATTGTTAGCTTCATCAAAAATGACATTCATCATACTGCACCATAAATAGTCATACCAAGAGCTTAAGGCTTTTCAGGCTTATTAGATTTCTAGTAAAAAGATTCTGATCCTATTACAAAGCGTGTTCCCCAACCTAGAACTATTCCCCATCAGTCAACATAGGTAGCTGCATAAACTCAGAACTCAGTCATATCCATAGAAGAGGTCCTTAAGCAAGACTTGGGTCACACATACGTGGTAATAAGAACAGCAGAGATCTGGGGAGAACTGAGACTATTTTTCCACTTGATCTTACAATGCTCAGTTTTGATGCAGAAGGTAACAGGAAGTTGAGAGAGGACAGGGAAAAAAAACCAAAACTGTTCTGTTCCCATCCATTTTTCACCTCAAAACATCTTAAATGAAAGCATGCAGAAAAGGCTCATACAGATTGTTAACTAACATTTCAAAAAAAGATCGTGATATTCAACTATCAACTTTGAAAAAATAAACAGATTTTTCAGGAATGATTAACATCACCTCAGAAAATACACTCTGTCCCATGTTTAAATGGGATACAAGTTGCTAGGCTTCTGAATTTCACTGCAGATCTGAAGTAGCTAAACTCTACAGTATTTTACCGTGTCATTTGGGAAGAAAATTTTCTGAAGCACTTAAGTGACTTAAAAGACTAAATCTGATTTTTAAAAGTAACTGTAAAGCCCATCTTACCATTAAGACTAAAGGCATTTGCATAGTACATTCCCTCCCAAGGACGTATGCTTTGAGATCAAAATCCCTAAGTTGCACTTCAAAGCTTTCTGTTAATTACAAAGTTGGAAATTGTTGCTTACCACTTAAGCATGTGCAATTTGGCACCTCCCAGACACTGACTGGAAAGGCTGTGACTTATCTGTGAGGCTACAACATTTTGGGCAGTCTCTGCACGTGAGCCCTTACACAGGAAAGGACTCTGCTGGAAAGACATTGGATGCTGAGACAGAAAGATGTTATTCAAGAGACTGGGATAACAATGAGCATGAATTATCCAGCAGTCCTGTACTAACACTGCGCCTGCAAGATTTCTAAAACTATGAATAAAATCATTTTTTACTCAACACAATTATGGGTTGTAAACTGGTAGAGAACAAAAATCTGTTGTAAAACGTTGCAGCCAACATAATAATTGGAGCAGAAAAACTAAAAATCTAATTATGGAAGAGAATTGATTTTTGATATGCATCATAAAGCATCAATGGAAAAATCTATGCTTTGTTGGACCCACTGGTAGCTCCACATTTGACTAGGACTCACTACCAAAACCACCAGTCTCTTGCCTGTTAAGTCAAACCAATCTGAAGAGCAACACTAGTTGGCTTCATTCTGCTCCAGAGCTGACATACCTGTACCTACAAGCAGTTCTCCAACATCACCACTGTTTCTGTGACAGGAACTTTCTGGCTAGATTTCCAATATGGATGAGATCAAGTAAGATTACAAAAGTTAAATCACATGTAGCTGCCTAGCTCAGGGAAGAAGCTGTGGATGTCCTTTGCCTGTGAAGAGAAGAAACAGCATTGAAACAATTGGCTTTGCCCTACAATAGTAAAAACATTTTGTGGGATTATTGTAAACAAGATATTACAGCTAGAACTAATGTGACATTGTGGAGAACACGTAGCAGCTGCAACAGGCAATAAAGAGCAATTCCTTACCTAGTGTCATTACTATGGAACAGCACTGAAGAAAGACAACGTAACCCTGTTACCTTGTGAAATCAAGAGTTCTGTAAGGTGCAACAGAGCATGCAAGTCTACCTGTTTCTTTATGGCCTAGCCAAGCTAGAGACCGTTTCCCAGGAAGAGGAATTAAGAAAACACACGATACTGGTGGATACAATGCAAACTTAAGTAACTTGGCTTTTCATGTTCAGCAAGTCTTATTCCACACAGTTTCCAGGCCTTCATCCTCGTTTCAAAAGGAGCAATAGATCATATAAACATGGGGAACAGAGGCAAACTGACAACTAGAAGCAGCAGCAGTTAAAAGCAAACTTCTTGAATACGCACCCAGGGAGCACTGTGGGTACATTTACATACTGTGGGTCAGGCAACATAACTGAACAAAGCCAATGCACTGTGAAAAGCACAGTAATATTGAATGTTGCTAAGCTTCAGATGCTCAGGTATTAGTTTGCACAAAGTAGATGCAGAAACAATACACTGGTGGGGGGGAAGCACTTGCAAATCTACCAGTAACAAGACACTGATGCCAGTATCGCAGAGAATCCACAGCAATATTATCAGAAAGTTTCTTCTAGACTAACAGAAAATAAAATTAAAAAAAACAACAAAACACCAAAAACTCTCTACCCCCACTGCTTGCATATTACAGATGAGGCAAAAATGAACAAGTATCACTAGTTTAGCCTTACTTCAGAAGTTAGAGTAACACTATCAATCACAAACTTCTTGTGTATAAAATACTTTTACATACCACCTCAAAGAAACACAGGGAAGGTTAGAGTTTACTCTATGCAAGGCAGACAGAGTAATCACCTGTTTTGTCTCCTTATGACTGATAGGAATACTACTCAACAGGATCAAACTACTTGCAACATATTTTGCAATGATTGTACTGTGCAATAAGCCACTCAATTTTTTAACATTCATATTAAAAAAAAAAACCAAAACTTAAGAACACTGAATCTTCCTAATCCTGTTACGTGAAGAAACATCATTTGCTTTCATCTTATCTTTGCCCTCTACCCTACTGACTCTCCTGCACTGAGAGGCTAGCCAGCCAACAGCTACACTTCTTACCACAAATATCCATAAGCTCTTGTTAAACCTCTGCTCAGCTACATGGGGCCTCAGTGTGCAGCAGCTGCACAAGGATGCCCACAGATCAGCAGCCAACCTGCTGTTTTAGGTTTCCTCTTTATCCTCCACACCTCTTCCATATATAATGAAGAGAGCCAGTCGATGCAGCCCATTTCTAACATGCCTTCTGCAGTTCTCCAGCCTGCTAAAACCTTGTCCTGGCCACCTTAAGTTATGGTGGTCACTGTAAACCTACTCAGCTGCTGCATGTTTCCTTACCAGCCTCTTGGGAAATAAAAGACAGAAGCTAGAGGAGGGTTCCCAGAAGCTGCATCACTAACCTGACAGCACTTTGAGACCTGAATAGGAAAGAAAGGAACACCCTCAGGCCGTTAACTTTTCATGCATGTGACACAAACATTCGCTGCCTCCTAATCTTAGTGGTAGGAATAAATCACTATAAGCCAACTTGTATACACATGATGAAATAAAGTTCTTGTTTTCATGGCAAAAGGACAGAAAAGACCGTGCTTCTACAAGCCGCATCTCCCCAGACCACCTTGGAAGAGTACATCTTATTAGTTTCAGGAAGCTTCTAACACCAAAAATCTTCAGCTAGATACATCTGTGGGCTTGTCTATCCATAAGTGACTAAAATTTTACATTCTCCAATACATGGAACAATATCACTCAGACTTCCTGATGCCTAAAGAGCTACCTATAAAGGAACTACAAACTCCATCACTACAATCCACCATACCTGGCTCAGTGCTCAAAAACAACAGCATACTTACCAAAGTCTTTCGCATTCAGGGTTCATTGACCTAAAATCTCATGTCTGTTGGAAAAAAATTGTGCATTACATACAGGCTTTTTTTTTTAAACATACATTTTAAACATGAGACAGACTGCCTTTAACAAAGAACAGACATTGTAAAAATGAAGTTGCAAGTATTTTGTTTAATTCTACACTTAATTCTATGCTAAAAATAAATAAGGTAAATGAGATGAAATGGATTCCACCATACGAATTGCAGCCTAACAGATCAGTGAAATGCATTTGGAAAGATTCAACTGAAAGGAAAATAATTATTTCCTGTGGAAGTCAGAGATGGCCAGATCAATTCATGCAAGCTACCCACACATTACTACTGATGTTCAATGCTTCCAAACCTGAATAAGACAACTGTTATGGAACTCAAGTCCTTCCTCTTGTGGGCACACAGCACTGGACTGAACATGACAATACTATGCGAATAGCAGTGAATTAAACTGATACAACACCACGTTTTTTAGATGTTATGTTTGTTTCTACATCCTTAGATGCAAGAATTTTAAGTCTTGAACCATGGTTGAAAAGAAACACAAACCAAACTGCTGTACAGTCATGAAAACTACAAAACGTGAAAATGTTAGCCCTGCTTCAAAGAAATGACTTATAAATTAGCTGCTTTACACATACAAACACATTAATTGTGCCCAGAAGCAGTAAGTTTTCCTCATGTGCTTGGAATTAAGGAAAAAAAAACCAACAAACATCACCCTGATGCTCTTCACTGTTAGGAAGTAGATTCTGAAGTATCAAGTGAACTATGTATGAGCAAAGAACTCCCACTAATGCAGAGTTAAAAACTAGGTTTTACAATTTCCTATTTTATTGGCATGGATGTATTTCTAAACTTAAAAACCCTTCTGGCAAGTTATCTCAATTTCTTATGACAAAATTTTGCACAACACACAAATATTTACAACATATACATATTTTTTCAGTCTTTTACAACTGGTTCTTAAAAGACAAACATTTTATAGGTTACCACAGAACAAAAGCTGTGACTTAGTTGTTTTTAATTTCATAAAACTATCATAAGTTAAAGTGAATAGATTTTCTTTAAATTCCTTGTAGCATTTTACAAGTGCAACAGAAAAATATGAAGAACCAATTCAGGATAGCTGCAGTTCATTGGATAAATGTTGCCCGTTGTAGTCACATTATTTCACAGCAAATTCTTGAAAAAATAAGCACCAATCATTCTTGCAAAGAACAATTTTATCTAAAAGTATTGAAAAGTGTTAAATACAAGGTGTTTAATTTACATAACAAGCAATAAATACACCATATCCAAACTTTTATTCTGCATACTGCTACCCTTGTACATATAATGTACTAAAAAGTCAGCAAATTGTCAACACCTTTTAATTTTTTTAATTTTTTTTTTTTTTTAAAGAAATCAATTTGACTTCCAACCAACGGTTTGCTACTATAACAAAGGCCACAAACAGTACGTCTGGGACAGCATACAGTGTTAAAACTGACGAACTCCAAGGGGGAAAAAACCATCTAGCAAATAAATCAAAAAGCTGTAGTTAATTGCTGGTGATATTAACATATACTAGAAAACCTTAAATATGCTGCTACTATGATTTTTTTTTGTTTAGTCAAATATTGCAAGAGCAAATTAACACTCTTACAGACCAAAAATAATTGTGTAGCCACACTGTATTCTCATTGTCCTGCATGGAAAGATTTGATGCAACTTACTTTGCTTGAGCCTTTATTTTACAACAGAGCATTACCTCTACCTCAGAATTGCACGTAAGAAGGCTATTAAAAAGTACAATAAAAATCTGCACAAATCAGACTTAAGAAGAGTCAGTATGCTGTACACTTTCTACAATATTATGTCGATAGGTGAATAAACAATAAAGAAGTGCTGCCACTAAGTTTGTCAGAAAGTTCTTCAGCTGAGGAAAAATCAAATGGAATTTGTTGGTGGTGGTTCTTTTTATTTTTTTATTTTATTTTATTTTTTTAAATGACATCCAGGTCAGTTTAAGACCTAAAAGCTTATGCATTGAGCCTTAAAGACTGATCTTCCCTCCTTCTGGAAGAAATATCAATATCTATTGAATCCTTGCCAACAATGAGCCTTAATCTCTTTGCTGGAGGAAGAGGAATAAAGTCATCAAATTCATCATCATAGTCATCTTCCTCTTCATCATCCTCTTCTGAAGAAGATTCATCTGCTGTTTCCTCCTCATACTGAGCATAATCATCTACTTCCATTCTTGACTCCAAAAGGGAGAGAGTTTCACTACAACACACACCATTTTCATGAAGGTCCTCAGGATACGTCCCTCTGTTTTCCTCCTCTCGTTTTAATTGTATTTTTAGTTTTGTTGAACTATTGCCTGATCCTGAGTTAAACCCATTATTTAGCTTTGCTACATATAAGTTATTATCCTTTTCATGGTCTTTACTTAATTTGATGCTTATTTTTGAAGAATTCATTCCATCAGATTCTTGGTCATTTGCCTTGCTACTGCTATCATGGCGCCTACGAAGAGTCAGTTTCGGGATCCCAGAGCTATTTTCAAGGATTAGCTGTGCATCATACCTTGTGATTCGTCTTTTCTTTTTAGTTTTTGCAGTTCTGAAGCTGTCCTTTGCTTTGAAGCTGTCAGATGTTACAACAGAACAGCTACCAGATCCGGAGATACAGTCTTGATAGCTAACAGGTATATCTACAACATTATTCCTCTCTCTGTTTTCCGAGTGAGAACTGATCAAGTCTGGTACTTCATCTTTTACAGGTGTATTGTGCGTATTATCTGCTTCATCTAATTTTGCAGGTGGTTTCACCAGTTTTCCTTGTCGAGATTTCTTTTTTGACGTGCCTGCGTCATTTTTCTGACATCTGACCTCCCCTTTATGTGACGTTCCATGAGCCAGGCTGTTTTCATCCACCACATGAGACTGCGGCTCTAAAACGTCCGACTGTGTTCTCGTCAAGTCATTCTTATAGCTATCCAATGTATTTGGTTCAAGCTTTATGTCAGAGGTCTCCTTCAAACTCATCCTTGTTCTCACTGACCTCCGTGTTATGTATGTGCAAGGTGGAATATCACCATGCTCATGAGCACCTTTCACAGAATTCAGTTTATATTCTCTTGCTGCGTGCCTTGTTAAGCATCCACTAGAGACTGCAACTTTGACTGGTCCCTCTAATTCTTTATCCTTTTTAATGGGCAAGCTTTTATACAAAACCACTTTAGGTTCTTTGAGAACTAGATTTCCCATTTCGAGCTTTTTAGAAGCATTCTTTTGCTCGGGCCTTTTGCACTGATTTCTCTGTTTCATCTTTGAAAGTAAAGGCTTTGAAGGCTTTTTCAGTCTCTTTGGTACCCTGGAATTATTTATATGAGTTAGTTTAGATGAGGTAGAGTTTGATGATGCTGAAATTCTTGATATAGACTGTCTTGTTAATGTTCTATTTTTGCCATTCTTTTTTACACCAATTGAAGTTTTTCTGTTAGCTGCAAAAGAAAAAAAAAAAATCATGATACTGATTTAACCAGAGGTTTCCACTCCCCAAATACTGCATTTATTTTTTCTTTTTTTTAATCATTTTTAATCAAAATCTGTCCAATAGGATAGACATTATGCAGTAAGCAGACTGACTGGCTCATTTCCTATTCAGATGTGAAGGGACTGTCAGAAATACCCAAGTTCATCTAAATTCCAGGAGTACATCTAAGAACTCATCTAAACTCCCTCCCCTCCACTATACCAAGTTTGATGTCTGTTGTTTTTGTTTTTTTTTCCCACCCCACTCTCAGTGGGAGAGGCAACTGAATTGTACACACACAAATTCCACATTATCCTCAGTATTTACTGAGTATTATTCCAGCAAAAGCTGAGGATCAGCAAGCTCTTGTTTTAACCCCATGATTTTTTTCTACCAGGGGCCACAAGAAACCCTTAACTACTGTAATGGTTTCATTTTCATTTTTCCAGTTGCTTGTCAACTGTCACTTAACGTGAGAGCAATAGAACTCCGCATGCCCAAGCAAAGCTGCAACTCTAAAGCAATGTAATCGGAGATCATACAACTGGGAAAATGTTTGTTACTGGTTTGTTTCTTAATGCACAACATCAAATAAGAGACAGATGGAGCCAAAATATTTTATAGTATCAAAAGTGACTCAGTTAAGTCAAAGTTGAAATTATTTGTATGTTGCCTATATTGTGTGTGAGGGGAAAAAAAAAAGAATAAAATAAGTAATACTCACTACTCCATGAAGAGAAGTCTTTCAAGTGCATGACAAACAAAAATCCCTTCCAATCTCTTCTGAAACTGTTAACTGCTCATTTCAGAACAGGTATCTGAACTATCAGTCCTGGATGCTGAAGGGGAACAGCTGCCCAATTTAAAGCATCTCTAAAGGTAATGACTATTCATTTAATAATCTGTATAACTATTTCTGTAACAATTGCTTTCCTACAGAACAGAGATACCTCAAACTGAGTTTTCGTTCCTAAGCAATATCACTGCCTGTGATTATTTACTGTATTTTTCAAATATGTACCTCATCAACACAGCTCTTTAACTGACAAAGTTATAAATATGACACCAATTATTAGCTGTAGGTATACAGAACAGATGAAAATAAGACTATACAAACAAATCAATTACTACTTCTCACCACAGAAAGGCTTAAGGAAAACAGTTAATTTGCTATATATTCAGTTTCTTTAATTACAGCTCTAAAGATGAGTATTTGAGATGCTTATCAAATACAAGACAGTAATTTCATAACAGTGAAAGTTCCCCATGTTCTGTGAAACTTTAAGTCCCACACTTGCTTACTTGCATTAGCTTTTTCCTGAGTGGTATCTGCATCAGTGTTAGAGCTGACGGACTGGCTGTCTGAGTTTTTGCTGCTGTCACCCAACTTTTTGAGTCTGTTCAATCGTTTATCTGTTTCTCTCAGTCCATATTTACTATTAATCACAGGAGTAGGGGCTGGCAATCCCACTCTTGATTTAAAAGCACCAGTTCCGCGTCTACAAAGGCAAAGATGACAAAAATAACCAATAATACAATTTATTTTACAAATAAGTGATTTGAAAAAACTTAGAAATTTGTTTCATATATATTAGTCTGAATCCTAGCAACATATGGATAAATAATACCAACAACCTTTGAATTTAACAAGGAATCATGGGCTGTTTTAATCAGAGATCTATACAGGTATCAGTTCACTCAAATGTTAAAAGAACATTGTTCACTTATGCATCTTTTTCTTCTTGCAAGCAATAAGTAGGCTTTCTCTTGCTTTACATCTGTTTTAGTAGCTTTTCATAATGAAATTATACACGTGGAGATGGAACATGGTAGTTCAAAATAGTACCTGAAATCAACAAAAGTTTAAGACTTTTTTTACTATTAGCAGCAGCTTAATTAAAAAGAAGCCAGCTCCAGTTAAAATGCTTATTACTGCATGAGTAAGAGTTTTAAGAGTACACGGAGTGGAATAAGATGATCACATATTTCTGTTTTCCTTTAAAACTGAATCAGTGTCTAATTTTCATGGTAAATAAGAAACTTGGACGTTATATTTATAGATTAAGAATTCCAACAATTGCACTTCAACCTCTACTACCCATTATCCTCCTTCAGTGCTCATAATCATCCCACAGGCTTGCATTTTGCAAAAATATTGGAGACAACTTCAGTTTGGAGTCCAGTGTGCTGCACTGGAAGAAAATCCACAAATTGCAACCAAAAGTACATCAAAGAGGTTGGAGAGGATTTCATTCTCCACAAAACTAAGTATTATTATGCAGATACAGTACTTGTTCTCTGATTATTATTATTTTTTAATACTAAGCATTCTTTTGGCATTGTTTTGAACTCTGCAAATTACAGACAGCTAAAATAAGAAACCAGGCTGAACTTAGCACAAGAGGCAGGCACTTGAGATCAGAACAATAGTGCCATAAATAATGACAACAGCCTTCTGCCATGTCTTTGGTGCTTGCTTATTTCAGTCAGACAATCAACATGTGCTTACCTAACAGTGTAAATGCATGTATGCACATTTTCTTCATGCTGACTTTTGGAGACTTGAAAACATTTTTTTCGGTGCTAGCCTTCCTAGCCTTCCCTCAGCTCCAAAACACGACCCACAGTATTTTAGAAGCCTACCACTTTTAACATTACAGAATTACAGCCTTTACAGAATAGTTGAAATTGAATCTCTTAAGAATTACTTTTTGTGGCATACAGATATGGTTGACTTCTCTACACATCTTTTTTTTGTAACAGTTATATATTAGGTTGGCTTATAAGCGCTTGTAATGACTCATTTTCTCTCTCAGCTCCCCTAAATTCAAATCTCTCCTGTAATTTTTGTAACATAACCTTGTGACTGAGAAGTAGACTCCTGAAGCACAATTTATCCAAGTGTTAAATTTGAAATACAGTTTTCACATACTTAAAACCTAAAGATGACAAGTTTCTGAAAATATTCTGACATATGACGTTGGTCCATTCTGAAAGTAAAAGTATATCAATATTACACTGAAAAACACGAGTAAAGAAACCTCTAAGTTGGAAGGCAAGAAGCAATCATGACGCTCATCTATTCAATACTTAGTAGCTCCCAGGACTGAATTATATTTTATCTAGAAGCTCTACAGATAAATGTCTGAGACTGTACCCTTTGCTTGGAATGACCTACCAACATCAAATGAATTTTGAGGCTTGCACCAGCAGGTTTTTCCCTTGAAAGAATTGTTAATAACCAAACTGCATAGTAAAGATTAAGGTTAGATTATTAAACTATTTACATGAGTGTGCAGTAAACTATTTCTCAATAGGATTAATACTTCCATTCTTTGTAGGACTCTTCTCTCTACAGTCAGCTCTCAATAACAGAACTGTTACAATTATTGCATACTTTCTCTTGAAAGCAAGTGAGGTTATCACAAATGATGTTGAACCTTTATGCTCACAGCAAGCAGAAGTTTCAACACAGCAGAAAATAAAAAAAAACAACTCTGAAATTCTTTTCAATCATTTTATTAAATTAGGTTCAGATAATGAAATGAAAAACAAATATAAATAAGCTTGCTGCTACAGTGCAACAAACAGGTATAAGAAAATACTTTCCAAACCAGCAGACACTTAATACGTGAAAACAACTAAGCTCATTTTCATCAGAGCAAGACAGAAAAGACCAATGAAATCTACTTTGTTCTAAGAGTTGCAGTCAGGATCTAGTTCCTAAAGGGCTTATAGTATCTGTAACTACTTCTCTTTCCAATTCTACCTTATTCAGAAGAAATATCTCGAAAGATTCTAGATTGTTTTTTGTTATTCAATTTCCAGGAAATACAAAAACAGAATATAGGAGTTCTTAGCAAACATGACAATTCACTAATAACTTGGAAAAAAATCATTATGATGAACTAAGAAACTATAATAATGGGTCAAAGAATTGTGTACTCACAAATTCAAGAAGCGTTTAGATGAGGTGCTAAGGGATTTGATTTAGTAGTTGGGTAGGGATAGTGATAAGAAGATGGTTGGACTAGATGATCTTGTAGGTCCTTTCCAACCTTATGAACCTATGAACCAACTGCCTCTAGTTTTACAAAGTATGTTATGAATACACCCAATTGCATTGGAAAGACTTATTTACATCAACACATACCTTTCACAGGTGTAACATTCGCAGTATTCATTATTCTCTCCAAAAAAGCCATCTCCATAGTAACAAGAGATTTCTTCTCCAGGTTCAATATCTCTTAGAGCTTTCACGCATGCTGTATCTCTGCCAGTTGACACAAACTTAAGAGGACAGGAAGTGGCAGGGGGAGGGAAAGAGAGGCAAGTCATTAAGGTTGAACAGTATCTAAATTAGAAAACAAGAAGTAAAACAGCTGGGTAGGAAGAGGTATAGGGGTAAAGGAAAAAAAAGGGGGGTGCTTTATTTTTAATTTCTTGCTTACCTTACAGTTAGGTCTGCAATCTGAAAAAGGTCCAAAAGATAAAGTCAATTAACTGTTGATAAGACCTGAAACATGAATAGTTGTAGATATCTAAAGTAAGGATTCACTCTGACTTCAATAACTCTAGAATCTCAACTAAATACTGGGAGTTGTAGTATTGCATAAAGCTGTATATTAGGAGATAAACACTTAATATAATTTGCTTTCTCTTCCCTATTCTACCACATTTTTCAAATTCCCTCCTTTTCAACATAACAGGATTTATCTTAAATCCTACCCACTTTTCCTTCAGCACACTAATACAATAGAATCAGTGAAGATTCTGTGCAAGTGTTCAAAAGCACAAAGAATTCACTTAAGAAATATGTTATTGCTGACTACATTCATAAACTTTGCTGTATTAACAACTCAGAGTAGGCCTCAATATGCTCCACTAATTCAGCTGCCAGTTCTAAGGTCTCTGTGAAAGAAGAAGCCATCATTTTCCAGAGCCTTCTTTGAGTTTCTCAGTTCACAGCCAGTTTGCTTAGTCTGAAAAGCTCCCAGCAGTGTTCTACATTACACTAGTAACCAGAGAAAACACCAGAATCAAGCATACTGATGCTCTCTGGTGATCTAGCTCACTTACAACAACGTTTCTGAATAGAACTGCTTGTGCCACTTAACACAGTTCCAATAATTGTTACTCACCATGATTGATAAATGCAGCAGGACCAAGCCAGAGTTGTGCACAGTTTTTCCTTGTGGAATACATTACACTAAAGTCATTTTCCCCATGTCTCAGCAGCATGTTTTCTTCCATTTCTGATAGCTCAGCAATACAGCCAACGAGTAATTCTATTTTATCATTCCGTTTCCTTTAGCATAAAAAATAGTAAAAATGAGAATATATACGTAAGAAAAATCAAAGTGTAACAGCATAATATTTTTTCTACAAAAACAGAAGATGACAAAGATTACACTAGGTAGACTTTTTCTTCTATATGAACTAAACGTCATTATGCCACTACATAGGATCAATTACATGAAGCCTGGTTACCATCACTGTTTCTGCAATCTCCTGAGGATGCAATAAGTAACCCGCAAGAGTTGTGACTGCCTCTGATGAAGATTTTTTTTCATTTTTACTTATCCCTGAAGCCAAGACTTTCAAGTGCAAACTTCTTTTATAGAGACTGCACTTATCAATAGTGTGTTTGAATAATTTTCTAGCTATTGACAGGGTTTTGAAGGAGCCCTCCTCTTTTTCCCTCCCAGAAGGTCCTTCAAAATTTTCAGCAGTTTCAACACAAGTTTTCAACACACTTAAACAGAGTTTCCACTCCAATTCCCTAGTTACAATTTTAATGCTAAATCACACCATAATATACTTTAAAACTCATTCAAAATAATTGACAGAAACAGAATGTAACAGTTAAGCTGTACTACTTACCATTCTTTTGTTGCAACTATTTTTGCTCCATTCTGCTCAGAGGAATACCGATTGCAAGGCAGTATCTCAAACCCACTGTCAGTTGCAAACATTCGTAAATAAATAAATACCTGCAATGAAAGAAAAATAATAGTATCCTGTTAAAAGTAGAATAGCAGTGAGGAAAACGTGTGCTCAAGAAGTCGTCTTGGGTCTTGAAGAACCATGGAGACATAACAATCTTGTTTAAAAAGATTTTACTCTTTCCAGCTCTGAAAGAGATATTATTTCCATGAGAAATCCAGCTGCTGAGCTCAGGGACTGCTGAACCAAATCACAGTTTCAAGCAGTTCCTTTTGGCAGCTTTAGTTAAGCACTTTGGGAAAGCACAATTCAGTGCCTACTTTCTTCTGTATTTCTCGATTGAATCTATTTTAGAATAGGAAAAGGCCAAATTCCTTTTGGTTGTATATGCAAACAACATATTCAACTCCAGAAGGAGGGTTTTTTTTTTTTTTAATTTTTTGAAGTAAAACAATACTACAGTTTCTGTGCACATGAACAGCTTATATGATATACACAAAATAATTCTGTGGTGTTCAAAGTAGAGGAAGAGCCTCCCGCATAAAGCACCTATACCCATAACAACTGAGCTACTTTGAGGTACCAAGGCTTTTCCCTTTTCCTTTATGTTTCTTTGATTTACAGTAGCTGTGAGTTTAATAAATAAACAAATGGGAAGAACTAAACAAAAATACAGCATAAAAAGAAGTCCTCTGTTTCAACAGCAGGGCTTCTCTCTTCTGCCTAGGACTTAAGCCAACTACAGAAGAGGCAAATGCATTCTCCCTTCTATATGCCTATGAAATAAGTAGCAACGGAAAGTTAGCTTTCCCCAACACTTCAAGTTATTTGAATTTTAAAAAACACAGGAAGTTCACGTTAAAAAAGCATTCCAACAAGCAACACGTAACTGCAGAGAATTACTTCACTTTGCTACTGCTACGTTCCTAAGAAACTTTTACATTTTCTTAGCCTTTCAACCATCTGAAAAAGCACATTAATTACAAATACACCTACATGTTCTTTGAACAACCTTTCCTGCATTTTGTTCTTGTTAAGAAAATAGTGCCGGGCCCAGTCACCTGACGTCAAGGACTTGAAGGCTTTTTCTAAGTGCTCATCTTTCTTAAAACGTTCAATCACCTCTTTTAGTTCTTCTTGCCTTCCTTTTATAGGTCGAAATCTGAAATAAAGAATAAAGCTATTCCAGTCCACTGTTATTCATTTGCAGTCTTCCTCACAGTAACTCACAGCATGTAAGATCTTTTGCTAGCCAGATGAATATTTTGCTTCTTGCATAAAGAAACTGACTGTTAAGCAAGCAAACCATAGCCCTCATTTTCAGTGGTAATGACAAAGGTTCCAAGCTTACTGCTTGGAACTTTAAAACCTTCCTCTCTGATGAGGCACAATTTATGTATAACATGAATTGCTGAAAAGATCAAACACCAAAATAATAAAAATAATATTTCTCAATTTTTAACACCTGTGATTTCGAAACAGCAGTGAAAGAAATAGTGTAATGAAAGTATTGTTGGCCCTAACTTTCCTTATCAATTTATGATGGCTATCTGTACAAAAAAAATTCAAGAAAATAAACAGGACACTCAAAGTTTTATAGAGGACTTGATACTAATGTTACTATACACAGTTCTGGCTTCTGTAGTTGAAGTTAACAGCTTTTGACTAAATTCATGACGTAAAAATCTTACTAAATGTATACTAGTTTCATTATCTCTAGTGAAGAATTACCACACTGATATTACTTCCTCTTACTTACCAAACAAAGCCTGTGTTAGGTGACAAAACCAAGAACTGATAAATAAATTACTTCATTAAGTTGGTGGAAGGAAACCCCATCAGCTCCAGCTCCCTAATTCATAACATTAAGCGTTGCACATCTCAATTCTAGTTTAATCATGAATAGCTAACAGTAAAGGGAATATAACTTCCTTCACAAGGAAGGAGAATGTTCCTAATACAATAAAGGAAGATATTCTAACAGCAGTACAGTTTCCAGAGGCATCGCAGGTTATCAGCTTTCCATGTTTGAAAGAAGTTCTTTGCAATATAGTAACTCCACAATTCTTTTTGAATACTGCAACAATTCAAGATCTATCAATGTAACCTTGTAAGCTTCCAGAACAGAAAATATAGTAGGTAAATCAAAGAAGACAGAAGGTAAGTATTCTACCTGCTGGAATAGCATCAATCAAGACTACAGTAATTCTTACCAAGAAGTAGATGGTGCATTTTAAAACATGCCCACTTAAAATTGCAATAAACATCAAGCCAGAAATTTTCCAGTTACCTTTTTTAATGAAGAACATACTTATCCCCACTCCCTCAAAGCAAAGTGTCCAGCAAGCCTTGCTGCAGAAGAAAGCTTCCTTCAGACTACAGATGAGGTGACTGTCATTTTGTTCTGTTATACTGTCTTCTTCATCTATTAGTCAGATACATACATTCAAGAGAAAATCTCCTGGTTATTCTAAAAATAAGAAGGAAACTTCTCCCAGATTTGATTGCCAAAACTCACAGCTTCCTCAGATACCATGGGAATTCAGAACGAGACAAACTACACTTGACTAGTTTCAGAAAAGGACTTACTCTTGTTTCCAGAGGCAATCAGAAACACCTTTTGTCACAGAGACTCATTTGTACGTCTATTATCTCAAGCACAACTCACACCAGCACACACAAATGTGACTGGTCAGCACTTTATTTACATCTATAACAACCAACTACACAAGAAGAAGAGACATAGCATTTACTGCTAAAAAGCAGTCTTTGTCCATTTCAGTTCTTCCTGGGCTAAGTGAATGATCGCTCTTCTCTTTTACATTTGTTGGGTTTAATTTTTACTCTTCAAACCAAGTAATCTGCTGGAATAAAGATAGATGGAAAAGACCACATTCAACACTGTGGTAGCGCTGGAGACGTGCAACAAAAGGCAGTTCAGTTTATACCAGCTAGAGAAAGCAGTACCTGAACTCCCATGAAGAAGGGAAAAATGAAAGCATGGACGATGCAAAACTTAAAACAGAATCAACATCCTAAGTCTTTGAGAAGTTAGAATAACATCCTATAGCCTCAAAGTGGCTCTCCTATTTCACTTCTTCCACAATGCATCATTCTCTAGAGGCTGACCAAACATCTAGACTTGAAGAGCTACCTTAGGTAGCTCAGGAACAGGCACTAATCTTGTGTACCTCCACAGGTTATGTCAGCAGGGGTTTCTCCAGGTTCTTTTTTCAGGCATTCCACACTGCTACCAGAGTCTTTTTAAAAGTCTAGCAGCAACTCATGTAACATCATCCTTGACAAGTAGAAATACTATATGCACAAATCTTGAAAAGACTAAAAAGAAGGTTGAAGGTATGGTAAAAAAAACAAAACCAACCAAAGAACACCTTGAAACACTAACAGGTCAGATAAACATTACACCGTACACATAACATTTGAAATCTGAAACAGGAAAAGGGTTTTTTAAAGTACATGACTTGGAAGCCAAGGGTTCAAAAATGCTGCCAAGGATCTTCTTCAGAACCTTTGTCACATTTTACTGAGATTGTTTACCTGGCAAAGAAGCAAAGAAAGAAAGGAATCCAAGCAAGCAATGGAAGCACCCACAAGTATGTGGGAAGAGACTGGAAACCAGCAGTGCAACACAGACCATTCCACTTCACGGGTTCCCGACTCAATGAAACAGAATGACAACTTGTACTCTGAGCCTCAGTGAGTTTTTCCACAGTTCAACTGCAAGCATAAACTACAGTATATAAACTGTACGAAGTCTCAGATAAGCCAAAATACCACAATCCAGATTTCTCATGTTTCACAGGGACATTACCACAGACACTGCAATGGGTACCCAGTGATTTGACACAAGTTATGCCAACAGGCCAAGAAAGCCTGAAAGCTGAGTATTCCTTGACAACGTGAGTCTCTGCTGCATTTATATTAATGCACTTCTCTAAAGAGTGTTATGAAGTAGAAACTTATCCATTAGGTTTTCCCAGCACTACCTGCCAGAAAACCAACACTGAGACAGCTTCTCATAACTACCTAGGATTTCGGTGTTACAGAGCTTCCTCATTCACATATGACATGAAGAATCTACTGATCTGCTCGAATCACCTACGTGAATGTTTTCCAGCAGCACAAGAGAGCCTGAAAAGACACCATAGCTAAGTATATTTAAGAGCTGAGCAAAAAGAAAAAAAACAACACTACTAGAAAACTACATGGTGTAAAATGGGAAACTATAAGAGAAACAGACAGATGGAAAGACCACAAGAAAACCAAAATGAACAAGCCAGTCACCCCTGTCTCAAAACAGAGTCAACTGAAGTCAGAATCCAAACTTCCGGTTTGCTCCCACGAATTATGTCTTTATAAGACTCCATCAAGAAAACTAAACAAGATGTTCTCATATCTGAATCTCATCATAGGCACAAATCTTTGAGCCACCCTGAAAGCAGCTTCAGGGAAGCACATTTCACAGAACACAGAGTCTGCTGCAGAATGGTCTGGCTGTTAGAAGTAAGCTAAGAATGGAAAACTCAGCTACCACAGTATCTTTAGAGAAAGACTAATCACCTTTCTTCCTGACAAGCTGCAGAATGGAAACTTCTTAAATTTCCCAGCAGATGATCTTATCCCAGTTAAGGGTCAAAGTGAGGCTGCCTCAACAAGCAGGACGTAAGAAAACAGCTTGATGAAGCACAGCTCTTTCTTCCCTCTCAATTTCCTCTTACCTCAGGAATACTTAAAAGAATCTTCAAACTCCAAGGTATAAAGCCAAAGGTCAGTGAGATGCTTGCCTACACAGGAAGTTAAAGGAGAGGCTCTGATAAGTTTGGAAGCACAGTACCTTATTCAGCCACTGAGAGCACTGGGCATGAACAAAGATGGATCCTAAAAGAGTTGTGGTACAAAAGCCCATGTAATTCATGCACCTGATAGCACCAATGCGTGATAGAGGACTCTAATCACTAAACTTAATTCTTAAATTCTGACTGGGAAAAATCAGAAAGACTACATTTGTTGAAACACAGCATCCTGTTGGCCTCTTATCTTCCAGACAAAGTGCTTGTTGTTGTTCTACTTTAGTGGCTGTGGAAAGAGAACAAATTACTGCTTCTCTAACTCCAGAAATTCAGCACAAAAGCCAACACTGCAAGGCTGTTAAGTATACAAAGACAGTAGAACATGAGTTGAAAAGTAGTATTTAGGTATCATTTTTCATTTATCATTCCTACTACCTGTAGTAGGAATACCTTAATTAAAGACAAGTTATATAAATATCAGTTTTTGTGTTTAATCTCCAGTGCTGTTATGAGGAAAAATCCCATATTCCTTGGAAAGCCAAAGCTCAAGACTGCATTTTTTAAATGATAAAGTAGTCCACTTAAGTACTTAAGTTTCTTGAACTGAAAACATACACATACCACTGCAGTCAAAGCTCAAATCTGATCTAGACAGAAGTAAGAATTCTAGCAGCCACAGAAACTCATTCACCAAAATACAGTTGACAAATAAATGCAGCACAACAGCTAATTCTAACACAGTCTTTGGAAATGGGAAGAGATGAGTAAGAGAACCAGAAGCAAGCTAGGCAACTTCACTGAATTCACTTATCAGGAAAAAGTAAAGAAAAAAAAAAACAAAATAGGGAACATGTACTTCACACAAAAGTCAAACAAAACCACTTTTGGCGACAAGTACACAATGGCATCTGAAGAATGTAAGAGCTTCAGAATGAAAAAGTATACTGGTACCTCTAACACATCTCCACAGCACAACACTGAAGTTGAACTATATAGACACACAAATTCCTTCAGTAGGTGTCAAGTGCCTTTTTCCACATTTAAACTCCACTCAGTCAAGATGACCCCTTTAATTACTATATTTAAACAAGCTGAGAAGAAGAGATTCAGCACAGATCTCTGAATGCCAGGTATCAGGAGCGACACCCCTCATCCAGTACAGGAACAACCGACTGTCTCCCATATGGGCAGCGATTTTCTACTAATGTACTATCTTGCAGAGATATGAGCTACCAAACAGGGGATGAAGACCAAAGGCCTGTAAAGAAGGCTAGAAACTCTGGAAACAATCTGCTTTCTCTTGGAAAACTAAGATGAAGAAACAAACAACACAGTTACTTTTGAGTAACACCATCGAATAATTTCGAGAGCTATATTTTATGCAGTCTATCAAATGCCTAGCAACAAGATATTTCAGTGGAATACTAGAAAAACTCACTGGGGGATCTGACTGAAATCTTTTGAAAACTAGCTTTCAGCTCTTTGAAATATTACTGACATAACTGCTGACAAAGCCACCAGCACAATAACCAGGTCAGAGGACACTGAGATTGTGGGACCTTCCTCTTACTGACTCCAGGAAAAAAAAAAACACACAACAAAAAGGCAACAACAATAAACCACCACTCCACATAGAACACACTCAGGTTCTTGTCATTATTTCAATATAAAGAAGATATAAAGAAAGAAGTTTCAGGAAGTATTTTGATATTTAACTATAATGTTATAAGTTTCTTCTCTAATCAGTATACTATGGGAAAAACAAACTATCTATACAAACTCTTCAACTAAAGGAATGAATGAAGTACAAAGAGTGCTTGTATAGAAGACACTTCTATAAACAAAAATTCAGACTTGGTTTCTAGAAGCAAGACAAATACAACTTCAGTAAGCAATCATCAACTCACACTCGGCTGCTAGTCACTAGTACACTTTCTGGACACTTAAACAGCCAGGCAAAACTGCCACAGTCACTTCCACGTGTGTCTTCAAACAAACTGGAACACGGGAAGAGGAAACATTTGCATGCCTTCATAAGTGGATATTTTATTTTCAGCTCACCTCATTACACAAATGATGTTACTAAAATTCATATGGCTATACCATGCTGAAACAGAAGATACCCAGTGTAAGTTGAAAATGTTCATTTTCACTACAAGCATAATTTGATACCTGAATATATTTGTTTTGAATTGAGTCTACACATATTCCCTTCTCCCTCCCCACCTTCCTTCTGAAATACATGAGAGTGACAGTTCTCCCAAGTTCTAGAAAAGCTACATCTTACTAGATGGAAAGAAGGTGGTCCAAGCTAAGTAGCTACAGCAATAAACTGAAGTCACCACTACTCTGGAAGACAAACAAGAACTATGCTGAGAGCTTAATTTTGATTCATTACAATGGTAGAAACTCTCAATAAGACATTAAGAAAGAGTCAAGAAGACAAGCTTCTGGCAGAAGTTGTAAGCCTCACCTAAGTATTTCCCATAGTGCTCCAAGATTATTAACTATTGTCCTTGAAGGCTGCCTGTAACTGTTCTCCAAGCCTGAGAAAGGAAGAAACACATGATGATAGCCTTTGTGTAGTCTTTTGTTGCAAGTTAGTAATTCGAGAAGTATTTCACGCATTGAAAACATATCATTTACAAAAGCAACTTCTCCAGCTACTGATATAATTTCCTTAGCAAAAAGCAAAATAATTAGCTGTTTCTGAACAGCTATAGACTAACATTCATGCAACAACAACAAAAAGGGCTTTTGAGCACACGTGTTCAGCTCAATTGACTCTTGAAAATGCAGATACAACTGAATATCTACCTATACACTGTTTGGGGCACAACATGCTATTGTAATCAACAGCACAGAAACAAAAGGAAGAAAGCTGGGATTTCTCTTAAAGATGGACTCTCTGTAGAAAAAAAAACAAAAACAAAAAACATCTCACTGGAGTAAGTCTCTACAGTTACTAAGAACATACTGCTACAACTTCAGGTGCAACTCACGCTGTTAGCCATAGCAGCCAACAGCTTGTCACACAGACACATACATAGTACACTGAACTGATACTCTGGTTATGTGCCTATGCTGTACAGATAAACTGCTCTTCTTTAAAAATATCCACAGCAATAGTTGTAAGGGTCATGGGAAGCAGGAATCCCAACAGGGCCTAGAAACCCCAGCTCAGAACAAGATCCCCCCTTTGTTCATACAGTTATAAACACACAGTTCCTTGTCCTTAGAAACTTACCACTCACGCATAGCTTTTTCAGTAAGCCAGCAATGCATATCTTTTACAAAAGACACTTCTACTTGGTGGTGTAATTAGCAAAACAGGAAGAGGCATGCAACATCTAAACCATGAGCCCACATTGAATTTAAGCCAAGCATTCAAGCAGGTGCATAACAGTATGTGCAAATCTGGTAGGAAGGTTCCAAATGTGCACATCAATTTATCTTATGTATACACAGACATATCTGAGCAGCATTTCTTCAGTATGGATCTGCAAGAGCTTGGTACCAAGTGGCACTAACATTGGAAATCAGGAAGTAAATCTCAACATGTAAAAGTTGAGGGAAACAAAAAAATCAATGGTCAAACAAAATAAACAGGAAATACACCATACTCCCCAAACACCAAATCTTGTATTTGAGATATTATTTCAAATGGCTAACGGTTTAAAACTTAGGATGAGTTTATGTATGCTTTTCTAGCTTAAGCAATTAACACACTACTGCACAGCAGAAACTGTCGCTAAGGATAACAGGAAGACATGTGACAGCACTACAAAACCATACAGCTACAGAGCTTAAAGTTCCAGCCTCACATGCAGCACCATTCTAAAGGCTGAATCCACCGTCACTGTTTCAGACTCTTTAAACATGCAAGAAATTCCAGTTATCATCTTAATCGATGTAATCAGAGGACCACAATTCTTTTCTAGAAAAATAGAAAAGTTACCTAGTATTCATTTTGTGTGTCTGAAAACCTAAGTAAGGGTCAAGAACCAAACTAGTTGCTAGGTCATCATTTTCACACAGTTCCTTGGCAGACATTCCAGAGGAAGGCACGTAACGACTCTGACCCTCAAATCCTGAAGCACCACTACCTGCAAATAAAAAAGCATAAACCAGGTATCACTTATGGAATGTTCTGAAACCAACCTACATTAGGGAGAAGGGGATGCTGCAACTGAAGTTTGGATAGTAAACAAACCAACAGAACTACAAAAGAAGCAGCAGGAGCACAGTTCATTTTTAATGCTAATGGTTATTGCAGCTGACAATGCAGAGAACATTTCAGAATGTATTTTTATGGGTGCCTTTAATTTTGGCTTCTCTTTCCACCTCCCCACATACAAGCATTTTTCCAGAGTACATAATCCAGCCATAGTTGCCTATAATTTCAGGTCTGTGAGTTTGACAAAGCCGTAAAAATTTGAGCCTGACTGTCCTAAAATTTGAAACATAGGTTTTCTCCAAATTTCTATTTCATTCCTCATTCCAAGACAATAGCAAAAATAAACACCCACATTCCTTATCACAACTTCGTAGCTACTACTGATATAAGTGACTTTACAGAAAGTGAGGTTTACTTCATCACAGAAACACGTTCACTAGAAGCTGGGCTAGCTAGTAACTCGAGTCATATCTGTTATCTAGTTCCAGTCACAGTTAGTGATCCTCAGTTAGTGCCAAGTGTGTACCTTGCACACAACCACCTTCAGATTAATTTTCTGTTCTATTACTCTCAACTTTTCAACTGAAAAGACCCATATTCCCAAAATGAGTTACTATCAGATATATTAATTAATTAGTTGGACATAGATAAGAGTTACATACACACCTCCTCTGTGAATTGAGACACAGTAGAAGCTGACACACAAACTGACAGATGAACCACAAACACCAAAGTGCACAAACATGTACTTACATCTGCTTGATCTTCTCTCCACTCCATTTTTGCCAGACCTGGGATTCTCCTTTCCTGTATGCTGCAATTTGGCCTGATTCTGCACGTGGTCGTTAGACGCCCTGCTTCCACTTCTCCTGCCATTCACCACCATGTTCTTGGATTCTCCCAACCACTTCATACCCACAGACAACCTGACCCAGTTGCATTTAGTCACTTTTCCAAAGGCTCGGAGAAGTGGATGAATAATTTCAGCTTCAATACCTACTGGAAACAAAATATAAACATCAATAGAACTTACTTGGAAATCTGCTTCCGAAACAAAGCTTTAACACACACAAATATATAAAAAAGTAAAATGGTGATCTGCATTTGCAATAGAAAAAAAGAAAAGTAATTCACTAGCAGCAGTAGAGATAGCTGCCACAAACAGACACTCACAGGAGAACTGCAGCCCTGCAACTTGCTGACACATCTGGAAGCAAAGACAGAATTCTAAAGTTGGTAAATTGTTAAGGAATGTCTATATAAACACACATCCCTACGTAATTATACAGATATACACACAATCTGAAGATCATTGAGCATCAACCCCCTGCCACGGGCAGGGCTTCCCCCAAGAGATCAGGCTGCCCAGGGCCCAATCCAACCTGTCTGAGCACATACAGGGATGGGACATCCTCAGCTCTCTAGGCAGCCTATGCCAATGCCTCATCACCCTCTAAGCAAACATTTTTTTTTCCTAACATCTGATTCTGTTTCTCCTCTTTTAGTTTAAAGCCATTCCTTCTTGTCCTGCCACTCTTAAACTACGTAAAAAGTGGCTCCGCCTCCTGCTTATAACTCCCTTCAGTCATATACATCAATACATGCATAGCTATGTGACTCCAGGAAATCGAGCATTTTCACACATACACCCAATTAAGGTTATATTTCCTAATAAGAGCAGTATACAACCTGCTTTGAACTTACAGCAGAGAATGACATTACACAAACACCCTCCAAAAAGTAATGAAGTAAAATACAAAAACCAAACCAAACAAGCCCAAACTCACAGAAAACCAACAGCATTTTTAGGGGGTGGGGGAAAGGAGGTTAAATCCTCGTTTTAAAATGGTGTGTAGCTATATTCAAAAATCCATCCGTAACGTCCCAGAGGACCCAGGTGGTTTCTGGTTCACGTGACAAGAAGCTCAACAACACACCTCAATGGGCTATGATCACAGTATCACTGAGGTTGGAAAAGACCTCTGAGATGGCCAAGCCCAACCCACCACCTCCACCATGCTCAGTGAGCATCTCCCTCAGTGCCACATTTACCCTTTCCCTGAACACCTCCAGGGATAGTGACTCCACCAGCTTCCCGGGCAGCCAGAGCCAGTGCCTCAGCACTCTTTCGGAGATGTTTCCTAACAACCAATCCGAACTTCCCCGATGCAGCTTGAGGCCATACCCACTCATTCTATCACTGATTACCCAGTAGAGGAGGCTGACTCCCACCTCCCCACAGCCTCCCATTAGGTCGGTGTAGAGAGCAATAAGGTCTCCCCTGAGCCTCATCTACTCCAGACTGAACAATCCCAGCTCTCTCAGCCGCTCCCAGTCAGACCTGTGCTCCAGACCCTTCACAGCTTCCTTATTTTTTTTTCCTGTGTCCTTCCTCGTAGCGAGTGGCCCCAAATGAACACCGCACTAGAGACGCACCCCCAAAGGAGCTGAGTACAGGGGATCACCTCCCTGCTCCTGCTGGCAGCGCTATTGCTGATACAAGCCAGGATGTTGTTGGCCTTCCTGGCCACCTGGGCACACTGCCGACGCATATTCAGCCGAGTACTGACCATCATCCCCACAACCCTTCCACACAGCACTCAGTCACTCTACCCCAGGCCTGAGGACGGCTACAGGCAGGCACTCCCTTTCCTCCCTCCCACCCGGCTCCCTGCTGCCCCCTAGGGCCTTCCATTCCGCCCGGGCCTTCCCCACCGCGGGGCTGGGAGGGGGCGGACGCCCCTCGGTGATGGAGGCCCAAGGGGGTGTGGGGGAGAGCCCTGCTCCGCCGCCATTTTGTGCCCCCCCTCCCCGCTCACCTCAGGCCGCCTCCGCTCCGCCGCCGGTGCTGCCCCAGCGTCCGCCGGGGGGGGGAAATGGCTCATCCAAGGGAAAAGAGCGAGGGGTGGGAAAAAACAATTAAAAAATTTAAAAAAGAAGGAAGGCGAGGGGAGAAAAAAGAGAGACGAGCGAAGGGGGGGAAAAAAAAAGTAAAGAGGTAATAGTGAAAAATAATTCCGGGGGGGGGAAGGGGGGGCGGGGGGAGGAAAAAAATGGCGGATTAAAATCCAAGATGGCGGCGCCGAGGGGCGAGCGGCGCAGGGGGGAGGCGATGGAGCCACCCGCCGACAGATCCTTCCGCCGGACCCCGCGAAAAAGAGTCCCCCCGGCTCCCTCGCAGGGACCCCGCGGGGCCGCGGAGAGGGCCGGCAGTGGCCGCCGCCGCTTCCTCCTGCTCCTCGCGTTTCTTTTTCTGCGTTGAAGGCCTCCTTCAGCCGGGCTGCCGAGCCAGGTGATCCGCCGCTCCAGCCACCACGCTCCTAAGTTTCTTCCTCTCTCTCCTGCGAAGCCGCGACCTCCTCGCCCCCTCCAGAGAGGCGCCGCCTGCCCCTGCGCTGCCGGCGGCGGAGGGACACCGCGGCCCCAGCCTCTTGTGCCCGCCGCGCGGAAGGATACACAGCTCGAAAGAAAAACCGAGCCGTCCTCCGCCTCCTTCGTCGAGCCGCGCCGCTCCCCGCCTCCCCCTCACGCGGGCCGGCGCAGAGGCAGGCCGCGACTCAGCGAGCTTCCGCGCCTCGCCCGCGGCGGACGGACGGCGGGGACCGCAGCGCCCATGACCGCTCGGCGCGGCGTAGGGATTCCCGTAGAGAAAACGAGGTCCGGGCCGCCCCGCCGCTCGGCGGCGCACGGGGAGTAAGAAGTGCCGGCCGGCTGCGTGTTGCTGGGATCC
This sequence comes from Cyrtonyx montezumae, assembly GCF_038088225.1. Lineage (NCBI taxonomy): Eukaryota > Metazoa > Chordata > Aves > Galliformes > Odontophoridae > Cyrtonyx > Cyrtonyx montezumae. The sequence goes on along the minus strand of NW_027071826.1, from coordinate 42,257,149 downwards.
CTCCGCCCGGGGCTGCCCTTTAAATGTGGGGAGTCCCAGCTCGGGCGCCGCTTGTCTCGGGGTTTTAAGGGCGAGTCGCGTCTCGGCCACCCTGCTACGATACGCAGCCGTAAACTGCGTGTGTGGCTGCGGCCCGCCCGGTGAGGCCGCCGCTCGGCGAGCCTCTGGCACCTGCTTCCCCTTCCGCCTTGACGGGGCTCTTTAAAAATGGCGCCCAGGCGCTCCGCTGAGGGAGCGGCGGCGAGAGCGCCGCGGGGTGGCCGGGGCTGCTGCGGCCCTCGGGCGGGGCTGCCGTCGGTGCGGTCGGGGCGTGCTCGAGGGGCAGCCCCTCGGTGCAGGAGTTGGGTGGTCTGCGCTGCTGCCGCGTTCTGCTCAAAAGTTCCCAAGTTTTACCGCGCGCCCGATGTTTTAAGTTGCCCCTTTGTGTTTATTGACGCACCACCGCGCGGTGATCACGTTACGGTTTGTTCTCAGACGTAAATTTCATTTTTCTGTGTTTACCGGGAGCTTTTAGAGTATTCGAGTTCTCTGCAAGCCACCAGAAACGTTTGTGGGAGCGATCTGCCGCAGAGAAAGTTCCAAGAGCCATTTGCCAGGGTCTTCGGAGAATCACAGTTTGGTTTGGTTGGAAGGGACCTTACAGCTCACCTAGTTCCCACTCCACGCCATGGGCATGGCTGCCCCCCACCAGCTCAGGCTGCCCAGGGTCCCATCCAGCTCAACCTTGAGACCCTGCAGGGATGGGGCTCTCTGAGCAGCCTGTGCCTGTGCCTTGCTGCCCTCTGAGTAAAGGATTTCCTCCTAACATATTACCTGGATCTCTTTTTTAGCTTAAAGCCATTCCCCCTTGTTGTATCACCACTGCACTGTGCGAAAAGGTGATCCTCCTGCTGTTTATCAGCTCCCTTCGTGTCCTGGAAGTCATCTGGTGGTACATAGTAGGAAACTAAGTTTAAGGTTGATAATAAAATAAAACTAACAATCAATTAATAAACAAACTTTTCATGTGGAACTGAATTCTACTTTAACCACTGGAGTGCTGTAGTTCCTGGGAATGGCATGGATTCCGTCAATCCAGACTGAGCAAATGAATTTTACCGTAACAATAAGGGGCTGCACTTGAAGCTGAGCCTTGCCATGCCACGTTGTTAAACCAGATTAGCAGAGGTTTCATACTTAAATTGCAAACCCCAGAAAGCTTTACTTAGACCAGAATTGGTTATTAAGAGGACAGCAGGCAGTGGCACTGTGATAATATTAGTATCAGCACTTGCATATTGTTTTATAGGTGCCTCAGCCTGTTCAGTGCTTGCGTGGACTGACTTCGGGCACTGCGTAGTGTGGGCACGAAGGTATCGCTGCAGTTTGGTGAGTTCTGAGTGGAGCTGAAGGGAGGGCAGCAAACTTTATTTACACCCTCCTGCAGGCTCCAATTTGTGATCTGAAAGCAAAGCAGACTGAAAAGACTCTTTCAGAATACATTTATCTTATAACACGTTTTTCTGCTGCTATTCTGATAGTGATTATAAAAGTTAAAACAAAAAATGATGCTATTTTTTGTTTGACTGCAATTGGTTTTATTATTTTTCCTACCTTCTAGCATCTTCCCACTGTAGCTCTTTCATTCAATAACACAAAATGTTGTCTTTGAAAATCAGAAGTCAGGTGGTCAAACCGTGACAGCATGCTTCAAAAATAAGTCTACTATGTTAAATTATTTTGCCTGCCCATATTTTGTTCTGAAGACCAGCAGACGTGATTACTGGCTCCAACTAGATGTTATCAGAAATTTGTTGTATTTGTTGTATTTCTACTTTGAAAACCCCCGTAGAGAATTTCAACAAAACTTTCCCTTCCAAAATTCATGCTGCCACTTAGGCTTAGTCTTCACCGGAATGCAAATGGTCTCAGATTTGAAACTTTTATTGTTTCCTAGTTAATTATCAAAGAACAGCAACGATGGCATCATTTCTTACAGGAGTAGAAGCTTCTTTCAGTCATGTTACCTGGTATTTCAGTTACCTGACAATCATGTGACTTCTGCTTGATATTTTTTTTAATGATAATACAGGGCTGAAAGATGTAAAATATGCCAGATGAGTTTATTTCAGCATGCATTGGCAGGAATCAGAAGTTTTTAATTCTCAAAGTAGCGTTCCTAAATTGTAGACAGTAATACAATTTATAAATGACTACATTTACTCTTTGCTGAGTTTGTAGCTCTTTCCATGTTGAGGAGATTTGCATTTTCAGTGTCTCACATGGGCTGTGACCCTGTAGTCGTAATATTGCAAACTTTCTGAAAGCATAGTTTTCACTGAAACTGTAGTTCTTAAAATCTTTATGTGATGAGTGGTTTTGTAAAACCACATCTTTCAAGCCGTGAAATTTGACTTTTGGATTTGAGTTAGGTGTAGAGACCGCTGCATTGCACTCACCTAGGGCATCAGATAGGTCCAAGCTTCTACAGATTCAGAACCAGACCTTCAGTACTTTCCTCTCCATGAAGAAAGACTGCAAACAAACCCTGTCCAGTGGTACAAAGCCAAATTCAGCTTCCAGTGGAAAAGATATGGCTTTTGCTGAGCAAAGGATATCTTGTCCCCATGTGACAGGAATGCTGTTTATTATTTATTGTTTATTCTTTTATTTGCAGATCTTACTTGAAAACTGTAGTTACGAGAGGCATACAAACATGAAACTGAAAAGTCCATTGCCAACTTGACAGTTTAACTCAGCCACATAGGCATCTGGGACTTTTTGCCTACTTCTGTTATGCAGGACTTCTGCATAGCCCCAGTGTAAGCATTTTTTGAAATAGGCATCTGGGAGTGTTTCATGTGCCAGTAACAAAGCTGAGTTGTCATACGTGTTCCAGCTCTCCCTCAGGCCTGCCAGGCTAGGGCACCTCATGCAGGGAAAGTTTTACAGCACTGAGAGGAGTGTCTGGGAACAGAGCACACTGAATACTGAATAACTCAGGGTGGTACTGCTCTGACCAGCCCTGGACTGTTTGTTACTCAGACATGCTCCAAGCTAATTCCCATGCATAGTTTGACACTGCTCCCCCCCATACTCCATTGCTCGGAAGCTCTGCCCAGTTTCACTGCCCTAAAGCACTCCTATATACTGTACAAGCCCCATGCTAAAATCTCCAAGTTTGTGAAAGCATTAACAATAGTCTCTTTTAAAAATAGCACTATGTCTTGTAGCTGCTACAACTTCTGTTGCAATTTTAAGCTGCATATACTGTACCCAAATCTGTACAATCAATCCTGCTGATAGTAAGAGTGCAGCAATACCACCACATGAAGTAGAAGCAGGAGGAAATAGAAGTACAAGGAAGAGGCTGTAGTAAATCAGCAGGTGTAATGAGCTTGATTTTTCCTTCGAGATAACGTTTTATCTTCTGTTGACACTAAGCAGATGTTCAATAGCTGTTATTTTTACTATTTAAAAGAAATGACGTTGTACAAAGTGAAACAGGTTTCAATTTGCAAAGGACATAGCGAGCAGTGGATAAGCACTTTATATTGCACTGGGCACACTAGGAATTTGTTTCATTTGTCTGGTGAGTAAGTACATGTCTTCCCCACGATGCCTTTGAGAGGATCAGTCCCTTCCAGTCAGGTCCATGCAGTTGCCTTGAGCACCAGAAGCTGTGCCTCCCAAATGAGCCATGAGGTGTGCCCCTGCCATCGATGTGCGATTGCTTCTGACTGGTGTCACAGATAAGTTTGCACCGATAGTTACAAACTTGAAGTTAAACATCACAAATGCATAGGAAAATGAATTAAATTAAAGACCATTTGCTATCAAAATCTTAATAATTTATTAAAAAATGTACATTTTCTCAGTAACAGATGGTCAATAATAGATGATAGATGGCCTCCTCTGTGTAAATTAATGGCTGTAATTCACTTGAGGGCTTCTGCTGATGTCATAAGCTACCAGAGTGCAGCTTGAGTGATTTATTAACAGCTGCAGAAATCCTAGAGTGAATTACATCCTTGTATTCACTCAGGCCCTGCAGATTGTTATTTTTAATATATAGAGGTTTGTGTTTCTTCCATATTACAGGAATCTTTTACATGTTTGTAATATATGAGTATGGTGCAGGACTGACTTGTGTGAAAGCTCAGCTCCCCGTCTGTATTAAAGGCAGTCAGATTTTCTCTGCTAACGCTTATCAACACCAACCCTTTATTTTTAAAAGAAGCTAATCAACATTTGCAGATGTTGATGTAAATCCTGCTTTGTGTTCTTTTCCCCTAATGTCAAATAACAAATAATGTCAGTATCCTCTTTTCCAGGAACCCCTGTGTTCACTCAGTGTTTGTAGTCACTGCCCCTTTTCACATTGAGTTATACCCAAAACAAAAAGATAGTTAAGAGGTTGATGCTAGAGAGGAGTAAGTGCAATTTCTATTAATATCTGGATGTGTAGGAAGAAGGCAACGGATCCAGAAGGCTAGAAGAGGTGCCTGGAAACCAAAATCCCTCATAAACAAAGAAGAGGTTGTCCCATCTCCTAATGCTATCAGTATGTAGAGTGAAAACTTTGCCTTTCTTCCATAAAATTCCTGTTCAGTAGAAGAGAATATTTTCTTATTGGCAGGCCTCAGAAGATGTTTATCTTACATACTGGCCCACCTTAACATCTCAGGCTCATTCTTCTAAGACTCAAATTCTCTCTGCAGTGATCCATACTTTCTAGTTAGACTTATCCTTCTAAATTGTGAACATATGAAAGTAAATAATATTCATTTCCATACCCTTCCCATCCTCCCAAAAAGTGGGAGTAGGTGTTAGAAAATCCTGTTTCTCAAACAAGGGGTATATTTCTAACAAGTAATGTTAAGTTCTGGAGGAAGAGTAAAGAAGAAATGAGAGTAAATAATGAAGAGTTTCATGGCAGGAAGGAACAGTCAGAATTCATTTGCAAATGACTCGATTATTTTTGCTGAAGATGTAAAATTTCTCAGCAGAATTTAACAGTGAATGTTTGGATGCTTCCAACCTTTCTCTCTTCTCTAAGATTAGTTTTGTTTGGCTATGGTTAGATCTTGCTGGTCATTAGGAGAAGGCTGCATTTGTTGTTTTCTACCAAACGACTGCTGCTTTACTTCTGCCTTCCTTCACCAGTCTCTGTCTATGAATGACCTGTCTTTAAGACATACAAATGATTATTTTTGTTGGTTTTTTTTTCAGAAAACAATTTGAATGAAAACAGGCTCTAGAAACTGTTCACTGCCTTGCGGCAAACTCCTTTGAAGTCATTGTGAGTTTACTAATTTCAGCAAGCCTATTATTGCTATTACAGTGTCACGGACAAAGCCCAGCCACATCAGGATCCCACTATGTTAGATACTGTATGAATGTACACAATGGTATCAAGAAATAGGAAAAATGTCTTTTTTCTGCTTTCTGGAATGAAATGCCATCCTACTGATCCTTTTAAAATTGCCTGTGGATTTTTAGTAGCATATATCCAAAAGCTTGACTCTTCTTTCTTAATTTTTAAATGTTTAGGAGCTACACATAGGGCAGATGATCAGTCTGTCCATGATTCGCAACTTGAAAGTCATTTCTGAAATAAACTCTTCCACTTCCTCTCAAATTGAACCTGAATCAATTTATTTCCTTTTTCTCTTCAAATTGAGGTTAGGTTGATTGTTGATTTGTTTGTTTGTTTGCTTTGTTTTACTTGTTTCTACATGTCTGCTTGTTAACTTTGGACTCAGTTTGTATGAAAGGTGTGATGCAAAAATTTGAGAGCTTGTCAAATAACAAACTTGAACTGTTGAACTGCTGTGTCATTTTCATGCTTTTATGGTGATGAGTTTTATTGTCTCCATGGTGGCTGCACTGTCATTCAGAGATTCATTGTATTGTCAGGAATTTTTCGTTTTCTTTCGTCATATGGACAAAAAAAGCTACTAGTTCAGTACTGTTGCAGTACTCAGCACCTTTCTCTAGTCTCCCTTTTATAATCAGGCTTTTCTTCTTTGTGCAGAATGCCAAATCACTTCAAGAGTGTAGAGTCCCAGGTATTGATGTATATTATTTCTCTGTCTCTGCCTTATTTCTGTAAGTTCTGAGACAGTTTGTTCCATAAACAGCAGCAAGCAGTGTAATGTTCTCAGTCCCTCAATTCCTATAAATGGCAAAATGAAGGTAGTCATCACATGAATGCCTACCAAGAGAAACAATGTGCTATTTACTATTTATAGATTCGTGGTAAATAGCAGTGGACCAGGTTTGGCTATGCAGTCTCTTTGGATCAACCAGACTGTGTGTGTAGTAAGAGGGGGCGGAGTTTTGTGTATGCATTACAGAATTCTAAATCCAAAAATTATGCTATCTACAGTTCTGTCACTGAACAGATTCAAGCCGTGTGAACAGCAAAGGCAAGCTTGGTGTCAAGTGGTACAATGCATATAAACACTTTTTCCCCTTGCAAGCTTTGTTACTATTAAAGATGTTACTTGTTTGTTTGTTTCTTATATATATATACACATATATATATATATAAAGTACAGGATTCTGGAAAATTTCTGGTGGGTACTGCTCAGAATGCAATAGAGCATGCTGATTAAGGCACTGTCTGTGTATATTGCTTGTATGGTTTATCTCACACCTGAAAAGTGATTTTAAAATGATCTGAAGATTATACTGCTAATTTCACATTTTCGTTTGTGGGTTTGAGTTCCAGTGACTATCAGTGGAGGCACTGTTAGTGTTCTGTTCATTATCAGACTGTATAATCTAGTAGTAATTATTTCCTGGTTGCAGCTTTTGCTTGTATTGGAGAGAGATGCTGATATTCAGCCTTCCCATTCTCATACCAGTCAGGTGAGCTTTTGATTTTCTCCTGATGGAGGAGGTAGTTGTCAGGTGCACTTTTGCAATCCACGGGATGCTCACTCCTGTTAGGCTCTATCAGTACTAAGTACTTACTTCCCAGTGAGCACTGGATCCACGTGTGAATTGTGTATCCCTTCTGGCATAAACCACACAGACACTTTAGCAGGAGTGAATCCCATGAGAAGGGCATTAAATCAAGCGTGATACTCTGTTTTCCCCATGGATACCTAAAGCTTGAGCTATTGTTTCCAGAGAGGCTGCTTTACCCAGGAATGGTGCAGTGAGGAGAAAAAAATTGTGGGTATGTAATTTTAACTTCACTCACTGGGTGAGCATAAGATTTTTTCCACTTTCCGTTAAAAGATTAAAAAATAGAAAGAATAGAACATTTCTGGTGAGTGACAGAAAATAAGCCATGTGCATCTCTGCAGCATTCCTATCAGGCAAAATGTTTTACATTCGTGACTTGCTGAGAAAGAAAGAAGGCCGATTCCAAGTACAAGACTATACATTCCAGAAGCATGCAAGAGGTTAATTTGAAGGCAGGTGAAGGATGAGGAGTTAAACAAATTCTGTCTTTGGCTGCTCAGTCATTTGTTATTGGGAAGAATAAAAAGTACGAGCTAAAGCAAGTTTGAACTAGATATATCAACAACTTCAACAAAGGAAAATGGCTTGAATTTAATATATGCAGCTAAGGGAACCCTTTTTTTCCACGCATCTATGTTAAGATGGAAGCTAGTACCTTTCAGAGGCAGCTTGGGGAGCAAATTGGAAGGAAGACAGACAAAATGTCCTTTAAAAGCCAGGCAGGTTTTGTTTGGTGTTTGGATACAGTACCAGCTTACCAGTTATGTAGTCAAAATCCCTTTGTTTTTTTCCCCTCTAAAGCTGTAAGATATACAACAGTCATGGTGCTTCTCTGCTAAGGCACTTCTCCAGGTTCTTTGATGTATCAGCATTACAGTTCTGCAGATGAGAATATCACGCTATTCTACAGGAAAAGGAACGTTGTTTTAGAGCACTTTCGAAACTTCAGGAATGGTTCTGGAAGGTCCAAGGCAAACTCACACTGTAGAGATGGAATTTTCTGTAACTCTCCCATTTATTTTCCTGATCACGGTTGCCAAGCTTAGTCTTATTGACACAGTTAGTTGGCCTACTCCTACTACCGCAAATATAGGTCATTATAAATTATCACAAAGCGATCAGTAATTTTTGATCTTAATGTCCATTTGGCCACTTGTTTGTCTAATGTCTGGTAGAGTCTGTGGAATAAGTAACTCAGGCTTTGCTTACTTCAAATTGAAAGGAAAGTAGATCACAGAATCATAGATTGTTAGAATCATCTGGGTTGGAAGGGACCCTTCAAGGCCATCTGGTCCAACTCCCCTGCAGTGATCAGGGACACTAGATCGGGTGCTCAAAGCCCCATCCTGACTGACCTTGGGTGTCTCCAGGGACAGGATGTTCACCACATCTGCCATCAGATCATTTGTTAATGTACCGTTCTGAGACTTCACGTTACTTCATGTGCCCACGATAAGAAAGACTATCTCAGTGGAATGGAATTACAACTCTGATAATGTTCTGTCCTTAAATATGATAGAAAGTCTCACTGGATTCCAAAGAGCAATGCAATAAATCTGCCTCAGTTATTACTATTTCAGGAATTGTTATAATTGACTTGCTTCCTTATAACTGTAAAGCACATTGAAAAGTATTCTGTCTTCTTGCTTGCATTCTAAGAGGCTTTTCACAGGTGTAACACAATATAACCCTACATCTTCTTTGGTAGTTTTACTGGAAATAAGGCTTTTCTTCACTCCTTTATGGGCTCCATCCTGATGACTTTGTCCCTTCTGTGAAAACTGCAAAGTGGCAGATGTAAGAGGAGTGATTACAAATTGAGCTCTGCGAGCATAGCTGATTCAGTTAACAAATTGTTATTTCATTCTCTCTTTTTTTTTAACACCTACCCATGAGTTAATGGCATCTATCACATAAAAGTTGCCCCAGCGTAGAAGTGCTGCTCTAACAAAGCATTGACAAAGAAATCACCTATGCTCAGCAACTGAGTGCAATTCTGGCTCACCTGATTCAGGTCTCTGATTCTGTAGCTGAAGGCCTGCCACTTAAATGCCAAACCTATTTATCTGAACAACTCCAAGTTGCCTCTGAGGTGGGGTGGAGTGAAACAGAGAAACTTCCTCAGGAGGAAGTACTGTGTCCATATAGAGTCCTCAGTACAGGAGGGATGTGAACATGTTGGAGCATGACCAGAGGAAGGCCATCAAGGGATGGAACACCTCACCTACAGTGACAAGCTGAGTGAACTGGGGCTATTCAGCCTGGAGAAGAGTTGGCTCCGAGAATGCCTCATAGCAGCCTTCCAGTATCTAAACGGGGGCTGTAAGAAGGAGAGGGACAGGCTCTTTAGCAGGTTTTGTTGTGATAGGACAAGGGGAAACAGTTTCAAACTAAAAAAGTAAAACAATAATTGAGTATGAATATAAGAAACTTCTTTTTACAGTGAGACACTGTAACTGGTTGCCCCATTCCTTGAGACATTCAAGGTCAGGCTGGATGGGGCTCTGAGCACCTGATCTAGTGTAGATATCCCTGTTCATTGCAGGGGAGTTGGATTAGATGGCCTTTAAAGATCTCTTCCAACACAAAAGTTTCTATGATTCTATGAATAAGGGAAACTTTCCTTGAAATATCTGAGTACTGATCAGGAGCCCCTTCCTTTTAAGGAGATTCTGGTAGTTTTTTTGGGGGTTTTTTGTTTGTTTGTTTGTTTGTTTTTGTCTGTGATTTAACACATGAAGAGGAACTTTATAGTTCTGCTTTCAGAAGCACATTTTGCCATCCTGTTAGAAAGCTGCTTCTCCAACATCTGTTGCCAACAGGAGAGGTCATAACAGCCTGACTTGCCACTTGCACGGAGAGTCACAGCCTATTTTACCTTTTATCTTATGTTTTACCTATGTGTTTTTCTTCACTTCCTCATTAACTTGTAAAAAATTAACTACTTGCTGGCTACGATAATAAAAACTTAGTCCTGAGAAAATGCTATCAGGTTCAGTTTCTAAGGAAAGGTGACATGGCAGGTGAGCTGGCAGGGAAGGGAACTACGTTCTAGGTAGTTGTAGGACATACACAGTTTGTGAATAACTAGGGAAAGCTGAAGGCAGTGGGAAGGCCTTCGTTTCACTGAAGACCCTGGGGGTAAGAGCAATGCCTTGTTAAATGTCTGTCAGACAAGCTGAGGCTAACAGACTATATCAGATCTCGTGTATCCACAACAGAATTCCAGGCCCTGTGGTCCTGTGCATAAAAGGAACTGTGTGCAAGCCCCAGCTGCTGAAGATGTTATTGTATCTGCAGTGTTGTGCTAAATGCAAAGGGATTAGTGTACCTTGACAGTGATTTGTGAAGGTCTTCTGATTTACAGCTGCCGCTGGAAGTAATTGAGCATGTTTTTGCTTCACTTTTAAACAGCTTTTGTGCTGAAATTGGGAAGCACAGAAGAATAATAGTGTTTTTTTTTCCTGCCCTGCTTTACTCCTGGTAGTGTGTTCTTCACAGGAGAGCAGACATAGCTGGTATTTAACAGCAACTCCTTTAATGAGCTGCATGACTGAAATCTGAACTTGTTCTTTATTAGTGCTGACTGATAAGCCTAAGCCTTCTTTCTGTTGTGGTGGAATATCATAAACAGTCCTTTGCTTTAATATTTTCATAGAAACATGTAATTTCTGACATGTATACACTCTTGACTTCTGCCTTCCTTTTTTGTCCAGGTGTTCTAGATACTCTTAACAGATCAGTGGTTTCAGTTGCAATGTAGATGCTTTAAAAATGGGTTAAAACCTACTTAAAGAGATATTTGGGCTGCAGACTCAGCTCAGTGCTAAATGCCAAAACTCTATTTTACAAGATTGTCTCCTGCAATAGCTCCTCTCATATATGGTTCCTGGTCTCTCGGCTTATTGCATCCCATAATAACAGCTAGCCTGTTCTCTGTGCTTTTCTTCATCCAGTATCCATTAAGAGCAGCAGGCAGAGCTAGTAGGACAGGGTTGGCCAGTCATGCACAGCCTTACCCCAAAGAGCTCACTTCATGCCAGTGCCCACTCTTTCCAGTCATTTTCTTGCCAGAGCCATTCAGGGCATCTCATGCTTATCATGTTGGATGCTACTAGTAAGGCTGAACCAAAGCTTTGTGTGTGGATTTCAGGTGGTACCTTCTGCATTCTCTTATAAATCGAGGTACTTCTTGCTTTCATTCTTTTTCCAGTTACTTAGTGTTGGAGTTAAAACTTTAGACCAGAAGCATAATTGAGAAGCAATCAGCAGCAGACTGGTCACATTACTTGTAAGCTATTAAAAGCCAAACAGCCCCTTCAGACAGGGAGATAATGTCCAAGAAGCAATCTGTTTATTATATATACTGATCCCAAAGCAGGAAAAAAAAGGACTAACTTCTCTTAGCTGCACATTTTTTACTTATACATTTATTTTCTGAAGGCAGAAAAATAGGATTGATTGAAGCACGAGGTATCAGTAGGACTAGCAGAGGTGGCTCTGCTTATGGTATATTTTTCAGCAGCATTTTGTAGTTAGTGTCCAAGCGCTGTTCTCTAGAGTTGTTCCATTACAGTACATTCTATCCTGTATTCCACTCTGTTACGTCAGGGAATGGAAACTCCACGGGCCTTCAGCCAGTAATTTGGTGATTCACAATATCAGATAATTAATAGCAGGCATTTTGCAAAAGCCTTGCTGCCTGTAGCTGATTGTACACCTGCCTATTTCTCAATGTGAAAATTTCATCTTATTTCATGAGTAAGATGATTTGATTCTTATCTGAGCCTTCGGTCCCTTTAGAAGCAAAAGGTTTTCTGAAGTGGAATTTTGTGGAGGGAATTTTGACCAGTGATCTATTAATGGACTGTATGTGTCTCAGTAGTGCCTTGTGGTGAGACAGTAGCTACACACAACAGTGACAGTGCCCTTTTATTTTCTTTTGGGAAAGACAGTGTCAAGCTTGTTTCCAAACATGGGACTGTGGGATCTTTGCTCTCTTGCTGTTTACAATCTTATTTATGATTCCACTTTTAATCTTCCTCTTTTAGGAGAAAACTGTGAAGTTGAATGATTCATTTCTCATAATACCTAACACCTCCTGACGCTCTGGTGGCAAGGCTTAGATGCAGACGTAGTGGTCATGGCTGTCAACAGTGAAGTTATTTTAGAAATCTGGAGAAAACAGTGGAGGGAGATGAATATATGTATTCTTTCTGCAGTCTGTACTTAGCCTAAAGGATCTCACATCAGCTGTGCATATATGTGCCATATGAAATGTGCTACATGATGTCCTAAACCAGGTTGATTCCTGAAAAGGAAAGATTGATATTTTTGCTGAGACTGACGGGATATCAGGGCTAATAGACTCTTCAGTGACAAGATGAATGCCACAGAAGAATGTTGCAATTCTCTTGAAGTGGAGTTTCTGATGGAATGTTTGTCCCCCATTGTGTTGGCACTACCCAAATTTATTGACTTTCAGTCCATGTCTTCATACTATACTTGTTTTTCCAAACCCTTACAAGTGATGATACCTGTGTGCATGCATTTGCCCAGACGAACAGCAGGGATTTGTTAAAAGCTGAGTTCTTTGGAAACCTGGTCCTTTAATATGATCAAAAACATATTCTATAACTGCTTAGTACTCACTTCTGTTTAATAGAAACATCCTGTAATCCACCGCAAGCTACGGATCTAGAAAACTGAGAAATAAATAAAAATCAGGGACTATCAAAATATTTTACCTTCTGAATGCCCTGCTCTTCTAGCTCATTGTCCTAAATTCTCTTCTTTTTTCTCTAGCAGAGCACCATGACATCTCACTTGTATTCTGAATGTTCAGAAATACAAATATTTATCAGGATATTTTTAATAAGCTGTTACTAAATGCTCTTCCTGATTTCTTGTAGACTCCTTTGGAAAGTTAAGGTTCCATAAAACCCTCGAGCAGTCATTTAAAAGAAAATTTAATGATGTTTTTGCTTCAGAGCATATGAAAGAAAAATTTCTTTGGAAGGGAGGGAGAAGAGGAAGGGAATTTGAACTTTTCAAATCAATCTCCTGCATTGAGGAAGGCCAGCTCATGAATAAAACTTGTTAAAAACAAAGTTTCTAAGTAAAAGAAAATGCAAACTGTAATTGAGAGCTACCATTCAAGGAAGCTCTTGAGGCCAACATCAGCAAAGCTTTTGGTTCACTACTGCAGCCCAGGCAGAGCTGCACTGTTGTAAAATAACTGGAGCAGAAAAAGGGTACAATTTACCTCCTTTATGAATGCTAGGTAAGAACATAAAAAATAGTCACTTCTGAGCCACTCTGACAGCTTTTTGGGGGGAGATGATGTTGCACAGACAGGACATTGCCTTTACTTTTATTTAAACCCATGGAAGTCTCTTACTATGGAGTATTCTCACGGAGGAGCTTCTGATGCTGCTGTCATATAGAAGGATAAATGTTAGCACTTTAATCTCAGAACTTTGAGACCAGACCTTTGTCCTTTTCTCCCCATAAATGCCATTCAGTTAGAGTATTTTAAAAGCTTTATCCTAGCCTTACATATATACCTGAACTTACATTTCAAAGTCAGTACGTTCTCTTTAAAATGTGTGTGATGCATTACTGTGCTGTAGAGAATTTCAAAAGGGAACACTGGGAAATTAGAGATTAGTTCATAACTAAGTATCTAAGGCCCAGCCTCAGAAGGATACCCTAGTTTAAAAATAACAACTTAATTTCTTTTGCTTTTATATGTGATAACTGAATGAAAACACTCTTCCTAGTGATTCAGAGAAATCTGGCTGGTACTATTTTACTCTTTCTATAGCAGTTTCTATTCTTTCTAGGCAATTTCAGTTGGGGAAAATGCTCATCTCGTCAGGCTACATAAGACCAAATGCATCCTCCATCTTGGTCCCCTGGGTCATACAGAGCTCTTCACTGCATTGTTCCTCCTCGTGCTTAATCTAACCTGCTATGGAAGAGAAGCTGCTTTAGTCATGTTTGCTTGCTACACAGATTTGTCTGGCAAACAGATTTTGCTTTACTTTTCTTTATGCTAGAAATCTTAACAAAACACTTTCTCCACTAATGGCTTTTTTCCCCCCAACAATTTGGGTCCAGCTGCTCATTTAACAAATAGCAGTGTTGCTCTTTTCTTTTAGCACACTCTAATAAACCAAGAGTAAATTACTGGCTGACCTACTTACTGGGATTGCTTAAATAATCCTCAATATGGCAGTATAATTTGATGCCTTAAAATACAGGGCACACAAGTTGCAAGTTAAACAAAGAAATATTGAATGTTAATGAAAACACAATTGGCTAATATAATCACCTAAGGGATATAATGTTTCATATCTAATGTTCCCCTCCCCTCTCCCCCTTTTTTTTTCCTTATCTACAGCATTTTGTTCTTTTGTCTGGTAGATGAGCTAGTTTCTGGATCTCTGAATGATCTGAGCATATCTGATCTACAGCTAAAATAAGTTTACGAAAGAGGTGGTTGTGTTTCTATCTTTAATAGGTAGTATGTTTTAAAGGAAGGGACAAATGCGTGGTTGTATTACCCCATTTTTTGATTTGTGCATTTGTAGTGTATCTCTATGAATTCCCTGCAACGGTCCCTTTTAAAAAGAAGAAAAATATTTCAGGAGTGGGGCAATATATAAAAAAATACCTAATACACACATTGTACATTATCAGCATTTCATATTACAGACTTGCATTATAGAACTGAACGTAAATTTCTCCAGATCTGAAATGACATACGTCTACATTCATATTTGTCCATTTGGGACAACTGCTTTCTAGCAATGAATAAAATATGAGAGAGATGCTATCCTGTCACAATTCTCTTCTTATTTTTCTTTCCAGTTGCTACCTTATTCTTGTTGTGTTGGTCTGAATTCCCTTATTGTAAAACATTAGCATGTAGTGCACTCTACTGTTTACCTATCTAAACAGTTATCAAATAACACAAAGCTTCAAATAGGGCATGCTTAGAGTTGCAGCTCAAATCTTGGCAAGGATGGCTCTGCTTTTCATTTTTCCTATGTGGTCTCATCAGACTCCAAGTGGTCTCTAACTGAGAGACCTTCAAAGCAGTTGTGTTATTCATGACTCCCTGTATTTTGTAATTGATTTTGACCTGAAGCTCCTGAGCATGTCTGAACCTCAGAGATGCTAAACATACATCCTGGCCATCAATGAAAGTATATTACCTCATTACAAATACTTGAGCAACTAGATTTTTAATTTCCACTTAGTTGCTTAAGAATCTTTTAGGATTTATGCAGAGGTGTACCTGCCACAGAAGAAGATATTCAGAGAACGCGTGATTCCTGATTAACTAAACAACATTGAACCCTCAGCTCTGTAGAAGCCTTTATTCATACACACAATCTTGTCTTAAACGAGGTCCATTTATTACACAGCTAGGAATTCTCTCTACCTGGATACGTTGGATTTCTGATCTAATGAGTGATAGTCATCCTAAAAAAAATTGCTATCTGATCCAACAAGCATCACTTTGCCTGAGGAAGGACACTATTGCCTGAGGAAGGACACTATTGCCTGAGGAAGGACACTATTGCCTGAGAAAGACCTAGGCAGGTAAAGGAGAAAAAATACGTGTGGTTAGAAAATGAAATCTGCATTAACAGCTTTCAGCAAAGAACTGACAGTATCTAGATTAGACTGGAATGTCTGGTCACCTTGGTGGCTGTGGAACAAGGAAGAAGCTTACTCAAGTTATGTAGTGACAGCACTGTGAACTCTCAGCTTCTGATTCTAACCAAGAGACACATTTGCACTGAAACAAGACTGAGTATAAAGGACTAGATAAAGAAGAACTTGGCAATAGCATAGAGGCTTGATAACTGTCTGGTGGTAGTTGAAAAATGCAAAGAGAAAAGTTGTGGAGCCAGATTTGTTCACAGGCTGTCTTTACAGAGGAATTAAGAGTACAGCTTCTTTGCTTAATTTTAGGACCTATGTACTGCTGTCATGTTGTCTGAGAGATTGTTGAATTATCACAAATAACCTGATGAAAGCTTTATGAGTCATATAAGATGAGACTGGTAAAGCCCTAGAAATTTTTACGGAAGAAATTGCGTATTGGCTCAAAGTGGGAAAGAACTAAGTGGATTTGGTAAGTTAAAATTTTGATAGTGGAGAGTAGAAGTGAAGAGGAGAGGAGAAACAAATAAAATGCATGGGATGCCTCTTAGCTGCATTCCTCCATCTGGTCTTAGGATTCCAAGTGTCTAGTTAGCATTACTGACATAAGCTTACTTTAACACCTACCTCCTTATTCAGAGAGTGGAAGTAGAACATGGTTGTTAAATGTAAGTGCCAAAACAATGCAAAAATTAGAGGGAAGATTAAAATCCAAACTTCTTTTGTCCTAACAAACACTTCCTTCCTGCTCTTTCCATTTGGTTTATTCTGGAATAGTGATCACAGGAAGATCTTTGTTGAATGTCTGTATAGCAGACATTACTAAATTGGCAAGCTTTTTGTATTCCTCCTCTTGTATTTAGTGAAGACTGCATGGAAACAGCTGAACTAGCTGCAAACCAGAAGGTGTAAAACAGCCTGTGTAAATCTTTATGCTGCTTGAGTTAGGTGGCTTTCAGTATCCGAGCTAGCTAGCGTAACATACCATTATGTGGTGACATCTGAAGCTTGCAAGTCTTCAGCCTCCCTTTTGCTCTAAGTGAGGATAATTTTCCTATGGCATGGCCAGTTTCAGCTGGATTGTTCCCAGCTTGTCAGTGTTTCATGGAGAAGGTGTGTTACTGCTTTTAATAGTACTCATTAGGAAGTTCTGAAAAAAACAGCAGAAGTCTTTTCACTGCATGCCTTTCTTATGCAGCAGTGTTTGTAAACGAATAGACCTGCAAAACAAGAAGCATTTCTGGAAGAGCATCTGGAGGAGGAGAGGATTTTCTCAGCAGTAGAAAGAACGGGGTTTCTCACAACACTTGTATGATCTACTGAGACAAATTCCTACTTAATTTCCATGCCAGAGGTCAACAGGTGGAAGATCACGTCTCTCAGTGGGAAAACCTGCTCTGAAACACTCCTTCCAAAGTGGTTTGAAAGGGTGTGGTTATATGTGCATGTCCCAGCAAGTGCAAATTGCACTTCTTTGCTTGACTGGGCACCCTTTTGAAGTCTTCAGGAGTATGGCAGTGCCCTGTCTGAAACACAGCATGGCCAGCTGGTGAAAAGAGGTGATTCTTCCACTACATTCAGCATTGGTGAGGCTTCACCTTGAATATTGTGCACTATTCTGGGCTCCACAATATGACAAGGATATTAAAGTCCTTGAAAGCATCCAAAGGAGGACACCAAAGCAGTTAGCGGGCTGGAGGCACTCCTGTGAGGAGGGGCTGAGGTACCTGGGTTGTCTGATCTGGAGAAGAGTTGACCTCACTGCTTTCAAAAACTCCCAAGGAGGGGATGCAGAGAGAGGTGCCAGGCTCTGCTCCTGGGAACTGATGGCAAAATGGAATGGTCCAAAATGCACAGGGGAGGGCCAGGCAGAGCATCAGGAAATATTTCTTCACCACAAGGGAAGTCAAACACCGGAACAGGCTTCCTAGTGAGCTGGTGGTGCCCCCACACTTGTCAGTCTTCAAGAGGCATTTGGAGAAAGCCCCCATTAATATGCTTTAACATTTGGTTAGTCCTGATATGACCAGGTGATTGGACTTGCTGAGCTTTGTAGGTCCATTCAACTGAACTTGTTGAACTAAAGCGAACTCAAATAAGCTGAGATAGAAGTTTTTTTTGTGGTTTTTTTTTTTTTCTGACACTTGTCTGCCTGGTGCATCTGGTTTGAAACCTTGTACACATAGGCTTTAAAAGCACTGGAAATTCAGTGCCTGCTAGTTAGTGGAGACAGAACAGAGTGCTAATTTGGTAGCCCTTATGAGTCCAACTTGCTGTAAAAGATGATGCTCAAAATGTTCTGAAGGAAAATTTGAATTTGCGATGATCTAATACCTTGTGCTCAACTGTTCAGTGATTTCATTTAACAGCTGGGAGAGAATAAAGAGTGTTTGGTATTTAAAACCAAGAAGATACTGTCCAAAAGAATTAGGAGGGCAACCCCCATGGGCCAGAGGATATTGTATGTGGGATTTGTCTGTTACAAAAGAACTAAATAAATTATGAACTTTGTCAGATGGTGATCTTTTTAATCCTCCAAAATCTTTGCTACAGCAGAAGTACGGGATCTGTTTGTATCTTTTTAAATTTTATCTTTCCTGTTGTCATTTCAAACGAGTGGAAAAATTGTCTGCTGAGAAACTGGAAGCATCTGGACATCAAGCACTATTCAATATACAATTTAGATAAGGGTGGTCACTCTTCACTTGTTTTCAGTACTGCTGCTATTCATTTGAGACCATGCATTCAACTGAGCTTGGAGACCTGCTTGCTGTGGACAACCCAAGCACCAGGCTCTGTTCTAAATGTCTAACAGTCTTTCTGTCTAAACAAAATGTTGGAGAGAAGTGGAGAGTGGAGTGACTATTTCCAGAGAACTGCAGAGCTGGGCAACTCTGAAGCTTACACCAGTAAGGATTAGGCCATGCAACTTTCTCAAGCTATCAGGGAACAGAGCAGTGCCAGCCTCTGCCAGGGTTCAGTGTATTTGCATGCAGCAGAGTGACAAGTCAGGCAACATGCAGGATGCAGCATGAAAACAGCATTTCTTCATCTGATCTGACAACATTTGATGGAACACATCAGAAGCTATAAGGACCAGGAACTACTTCTTTTCAGCCAGGCTGCTGATGTAAACTTGGATAGCAGATACTCCAGCTAGATTACAGAAGCAGGGTAGAAAAGGTCTTTCTTTTTCAAAATATCCACTTGTTAATTTTACATATTTTCCCCTGGCCTTTTCTATTTTTTCTTCTCTTACACTGAGACCTCTGATATTTTCACATGGAAAAAGTGAAAACCTGTATAATCCTTGTTCTGTATCACTTTTCTTATGAACAGAGAGGCAGGATTGGAAGGAAAATAGAGGTTAAATACCTGAACTTACTTGCTTTCCACTTATTTCAAAAATCAGCATACATATGCACCTGTACACAAGTTGAAATTCAAGGCTGGATGTCCAGCACTGACGATTCATACCATACTTTAATTGTGCCTCATGCAGTCAGATTATATACAATGATCTGATGCATGAAATGGCAAACAGAAGCATTCCGTGGAGACTGTGAGTTGGCAGTGGCAACCCTATCAAACCACTGGCAGGAATGCATAGTTGGTAAGCCTCTCATAAAGTCAGGATCTCTCTGGGCTCTAAATCTGACCTGCATGAAGAAAAGAATTGCGACACTAACTGAGGTAACTAGAGAAATCTTACATGCTAGCCTTCCTCTGTTTTGGACCCCTGCTGCCCCAGCTCAAGGAATTTTGCTCTGAGCTTGCCAATTCATACATATTCATACTGCTTATTGAGTGAGACAACAGATTGGCTATTTAATCTCTTACTTGCTGTTGTTGCTATAGTTTGTTAAGCAAAAAAACCCACAATTTTTACTTTCCTTTTACATCAGTCTCTTTGAAACTGTTTTAGCGTGTTTCAAATCGTTGAAGGTACCATGACTTGGATAATTTTCATACATTAATGTAATTGCAGTGCAGCCTGGAGAAAAGCTGTGTGTTAGGCATTGCAGTAGGCACTATATGTAGATATTGTCCACTCCTTGTACTGCTTACCACTTGCAAGTTGCTCTGGGAAGACACAACACACAAAAAATGACAAGGAAGTCAGTTGTTTTAATGGCCCAGACAGCTACCAACAGAGGCAGACCCAGAGCCCAGCAGCTAGTTCCAGGCCTGAGCTCACTGGACTGCGGGACCACTATATACACATCACAACTGGCCATCTCACAGGTGTGTCTGGGCTTGTGAGTTTGAATTAGCTGCCACTTATAGCTAAGAGATGGATAAGGAGAATGTGGTTATGGTGTGACCCAGCAGCAGAGGGAAGTTCCCTCTGTCCCCTCCCAGCATTGGGAACTTCAGCAAAGAGAGGGAACAGACCTTTCCATTGTCCCATCCTAGCCCAAAAAAAACGAACAAACAAAAAACACACACACAAGCACAAAACAAAACAAAACCAACCAACCAAACAGAAACCTTGCTGACTTAGTTTCAGCCTATGATTTGCTTGCAAATAAATAAAATGAGTAGTGAAAATTTGCTGTCTGTCGACTGGAGTTCTGTTTCTGTTCTTTGTGGCTTGGATGTCTGTAGCTTCTTTAGTCTGGGAAGGCTGTAGTAAAGAAAGAAGAGACAGTTCCTTTGTTTATGCACTGTTTACATCAGCATGCAGCTATTGGTATGAGAAACAGCCATTCCCTGAGCATCCCGCCTATAGAGTGAGTGCTTAGAAAGAGCAACTATGAACTACAAGGTCGGGCAGGGAGCGGTAGTGACAAGTGGTTTCTAATATACACTGATATTTTTTCTAACACTTAGGAAAGAGTTAAACAGCAGAATCTCCTGATCCACTTTTCACATCCCATGGAGGCTGTCTTACAGCAAGGAAGAATTTCCTGTCCCCTTGGTAGGAAACAAGTTTAAAACTATGGTGGCTGGGGATGGCCACAAGCTGGCAGCCCATATTTAGCAGGACTGATGAGCTTGAGTGAGATGCAGCCAGCATCAGCAAGACAAAGACAGAGATAATGAACATTGGAACAAACCCAGAGAATGAAGGGAACCAGGCAGTATTTGATGAGAGCTGAAAGGAAAACCCGGATGGTGTTTCTGAGCAGTGCAGTCCCCTGCAGTTTTTCGAAGGATGCCAGGGTAGGGGGAGAGATAAGGACAGAGCAAATAGATCCCACGTCAGTGCATTCCCACTCAGTCACAGGGTAACCTGCTCCTGGCCAGCTGCAGGAGTATGAGAGATATTGACGAACCTTTCTGTTCTCCTTGGAAAGTATTTAGCAGAGAGCTATGAAATGCATGGAAAGAGTTAATGGCTGTGAATTCAGCCTGCCTCCTCCTCCCCACTGTTTTCTCTTCCACTCCAGTGTTGTTACTTTACTGCAGTACTCGATCTGAGCTGTCGATGGAGCAGCTTCTTTATTGCATGTATCGAGACATGCAAGCAATGGCTTCCCCCAAAACTCAGACAAAGCACTTTAGAAAAAAGCTAATTAAAAAAAAAAACAGGCCAGTTTAACATGTATGCTCAGGAGTCTGCCA
This sequence comes from Cyrtonyx montezumae, assembly GCF_038088225.1. NCBI lineage: Eukaryota > Metazoa > Chordata > Aves > Galliformes > Odontophoridae > Cyrtonyx > Cyrtonyx montezumae. Next base: position 42,235,945 of record NW_027071826.1, on the reverse strand, counting down.
TAGTGCTTCTATTTAGTGATCACAGTTCTTTTTGCTCGACTTTTACTGAGGAGGGAACTCCAAAGCCATCATCAGACCCCTCCTCCTTCTAGAGTTCATCCCTCTTTTTTCTATTTGCCCCCACAAGAAAAGCAGTCATAAAGGAAACAAAAGTAAGGATGGGACAAAGTAGTAAGCAGAGTAAGAGGAGGAGTGAGTAGAGGGAGTATGTAGACATCCCTGTTCAGTTTCTGAAAAAATGTGTTCAAAGGGATTCAGTTCCAGCTTTCAGCAAGCCCAGTCCTTCCATGAAACATTCAAGTCCAGATGATTTTGAAAATTCAAGTCTTTCATATATCTGCTGCAGCATCTTCTGAGTTTGCATTTTTGGGATGGGTGTGGTCTAGGAGTTACATTTAAGATGCCTAACATCTTTTTAGGGCAGCACTCTCTTTGCTAAAAAACATCTTAGGCTTCTTGAGATAAAATATGCTTCCAACTAACTTCTTTTTACATTTTCAGTTAGTACAGCTGACTTAGAGAACTATTTTATCTGGGAAAGTGTAGGTAGTTAAGATATTCCCAGCACTCATGAAAGGAAAGGAGAGGAGAAGGAAAAGGAAAAAAGCAGAGGAGTGGAGAGGACAAAGGAAAAAAAACCAACAAAACTATCCATGTGTTAGAGGCTTGAGGTTTGACAAGGAAATATTCATGGAATTAAAGAGTTGTTTTTTGCCATCTCTAAAAAAACCTTTCCCAATTTTGTTGAATTATAAGACTATGAAAATTACCATTCCTGCACGTGCAGTAGAATTTGTTAGTGGCTCTGCTCTGTTGCTGTGTGAATACTGTGCTCTCAGCAGATGATACTCTCCTATCCCACTGGGCCCTGAACATCTTTCTGCAGGCTGGAATCTGAAAATGCAATTGTCCAGATTTGAACAGCACAAATTTGGTGTGAGAGCTTTGGCTTTAGCATTTCTAGAAAAGGATCAACATTTCCTGCATGTGCTTTGATTTGCTTATCTTATTATTTCTTCAGTGTACAAGATACAGGTTGCAGCAGAATTGCTAGGTCACAGCCTGAACAAATGGTTGAGCACCAGGTGAGAAGTCATGGACTAACCTAGGGAGCTCAGGTACAAGCAATGAATCCATCCCTCCTCACCACATCTTTGAATGAGATCTTACCAGGACACATCCTGGGATTCTTAGGATCCCCGTAGCATGGAATTGCTTCCATAATTGAAAAATGGGGCCCCTTGTGGGACAGAGGAAATATATCTGAGTCGCTAGCCCAAGTGTCTGAGTATTTTCATGGTCTCAATGAAGATATACTGATTACTAGAGAACAACAGTTGGCTGCATCCACTGTGGCATGGCCACTGCTGATAGCTTTAAATAAATTAAATTCTTCTGGAGAGGCTTTGACTGATGAAAATCAATTACTATGTGACCAGGTTGAAAAACTTGAATGACAGGTCACAATATTGATGGGGAAAATCCAAATCTGATCATTCACCTTCAAATGGTCTGAAACATCTCTTTGAAAAGTACCAGGAACCCTAAACAAGGGAACCCTTGAAAACTAGATTCTCTAAATGAAAGGACTGAAAGGTTGGATCTCAGGGTTCCCCTTGAGCTGGATCCCTTTGAAATCTGACTGACTGTAACTTAAAAACTGAAAAAGCCTGCCAGATAGGCTGATGGAAGTGGCCTTCCACCCAGACTACATTGCATATAACAGTGCACCTATGCAGAGCAGCCAAACTTATGGATCTAGTACAGTGGTTTAGGTAAAAGCCAAAAGAAAGCATACCAGAGGGGCTGCTCTGGTTGTGGGACGTGGGGCCAGAAAGCATTGTAGTAAACAGACAAGGAATTTCAATACTGGCGCGCATTGCTACTCACTCTGCCCTCAGGCAAAGATTATATGCAACAGTCCAACATAAAGAGGAAAATTGTTCATTAATTCAATGGCTGATGGCTGGATGCCAAATAACATGGACAAATAGAAATGATATACCTTTAATGACAGGCTTATGGACATCTATGTAAGGCTTACGCAACTATATTAGAGAATTAAGTACATAGGAGGTGTATGATGAGGCTTTTGAAAGTCTGGGTCTGGTGAAATTTTCAGCACGAATGAGAGATTTCATCCTGCAGCAAGCTTCACAACACCAGTATGGTACTTTAGTATCCATGCTGAACCCCCTTGTGGCCTCAGAGGCCATAATACAGCAGGCTGCCCAATTGGTGGCAGCACTGGGAGGAGACAGAACTGGTCAGGTGTGATGTCTGAATGGTGGTGGAGAGATCAGAAGTCCATCCATGACCATGACCTAGGAGACTGGCCCCTAAAGTAATCTAATCTGGGCCCATTAGGGCCTCAAAACAAACAAACAAACAAACAAACAAACAAACAAACAAACGTTCAATGACCTCATTAGGGCAGGAGTTCAATTTAAAAAGATTGACAGACAGCCTAATCAGATCCTGTGACAATTATGGAGACAGTTAGCTGACAAACAAAGAATCCAATCATCCCCTAATAGGGAAGGAAGAGAATCATAGAAAGGATTCCATGAGAAATGTAGAACCTTGAGAATTTCATAGTCCCATCAAAAAAGTGTAAGCCTTCTCAGGCAGCCTGGGCAGCTGTGGCCAAGCCATTGGAAGAAAAAGACCTGGGGACTGCTGAGCTGATGACATGATGGGGGAGCCAAAATCCTTTGAGACTAGGGCCTCTGGAGGGGATTGGAGGCTTTATCTTGAAATAATGTTTCATTGGTCCTGGCAGATTATTCAGTGGGTTATGGAACTAGTGGATATTGGAGCAGAAACATCAACTATATATGGTGACCCAAATAAATTTTGAGGCACTAAAGCAGTGATAAGTGGATTTGGGGGACAGATGATTCCTGTAACTCCATTGAGGTTGAAATTTGGGGTTGGGCATCTCCCACTCTGGGAATATAGGCGTGGCTAACCCAGAGAGCTCAGGTGCAAGCAACGTACCTGAGTGACCAGAAGGGGTAGAGCCCAGATCCACGCCTCCTCACTCTCATTTAAGTGTTAGCAACCAAGAGAGTCCCATCTCTGTAGATGGGGATCGTGTTCTTCTCTGATTGTCACTGATCCTTGGAGGAGATGAGCTAATTTTTTTTTATCTTTGTTACTTTTTATTATTCTGTAGTGCTTATGTCCTAGTAAGAGGCATTGTCATTGCCTTTCGCTGCTGTACATAGGTCTAAGGTGATGTGTAGTGATTTGATGGTAATGTAGATGCCAGGTGATAGGAAGTGCAGTGGAAAGCATGTATAAGGCTGCAGGAAGATCTGCAGTTTTTCTGTCAGCACTTAGACTGTGTCAGAGAGTGTTTCAGATGCAGACTTGTGCACCCTCATCTGTGGGAGGTTATTTCTGCTACATATGGCATGTGTTCGCTTTCACCACTTTGCCAGTCTGCATGCCCAGGGAAGTCTGCTGGAGCTGCTTATGCAGAGATTCAGGAGCTATAGTAGGTGTCAATGTTCTCGGTCTCCTTCAAGTGGATGTGGAGTTAGGTCAGAAGGTTTTGTAAAACCAATCGGATTTTAATGAAAGTTTACTGTTTACATTCTCTTCAGTAGATTTCTTCCATCAAATGCTTATACTTTGACTTCATCAGCAGCTGTATGTACGATATAGGTGTGTGGTTTCTCAGCTCCTTTACTGTTTTTTTCTGAAACACTTCACAGAAGAGTGGCACTCTTCAAAATCAGAGAGAGAACTTTCTCAGGAACTGTAATGGGCTCCAGCAAAAACTGAGCACTACTGGAGAACTCTCCACTTCCAATAGTGGGAGAAGACAGAAGTTGCTTTTTTCCCTGATACCAAGAGCAGTACAAAGATACTGAAGTACTGTAAGCTTTATTTTCTCGTAAGCAACAGAGACATACGGAAAATGTCAGCAAAATCATGTGCTTGGTATATACTCTGTTATTATAAGGTGTCAATGAACACTTTTCCTAGAACTGGGAAAGGGAGGAAAGCATCTTAGACTCTATCCAGTAACTGATGTCCTATCAGTTTCTTTGATTATGAGTCATATTTCCTCCTACCTCCTGTTGTTGTGTAGCAGGGGTTACGAATGTGACTGGCTGGGAATAGCCATCCCAGTCACCTCTCAAAGAAAGTGCATGAGCCAGGAGCATTCTCTGAATTCCACTGTCTGTAAACATGAATTTTTTGTTATTACCTGTAATGGGATAAGCACTTACTGAAGAGGAGTTCAATTTTGAGTTGCCTTCATCTTCCTGATGGTCTGCTGATAGTTCTGCAGTCAGTAGCTTTATTGGCTCTGTAATGCTTTACCAGGGGATCAGAGCCTGAGTAATAGTTGTGGGATAGTTGCTTAGGCTCCTTCTCTTCAAGAATGTCCTTTTTTTCTTTCTTTCCTGTTTTGTGTGCCTGTTTCCCACTTGGTCCATTCTTTCTAGCTTTGTGTATTAGTGGCCTGGAGCAGAGTGGTTCTGTAACATATTAGAGCTTTAGGAGCTGGTACCTGACCTGGTTCTAAATTATCGCCTTGATAAAGCAGCAACCATTTCTTCATTTGTCACAATGAATTGTCTATCAGTCTGTAACACTTGTTTCTTTGCTTTTCAGTTCTTTAGTCCTTTAGGCTTTGTTTGATAATGCAATCATCCTCTGCATTGCTAATGGTTTGTTTTTTTAACTCAGGTCTTACATTCTGGTAAAACCCCAGTTGTGTCTTTCTGAAAAGTAGGCATCCTTCTTGAATCCTTCTCAACACTGTGACTTTACTCTTCTGCGCATTCCTAAGTAATAACCATCACCAAAGATCATCCTGTCTTCTACTCTAAGTTCTGCTTTCAAGAGATCACTGTGGTTGTCCCTATGGGGTTAATGCAGAAAGGCAGAATCACAAACGTAAAATCAGAAGGGATCATTATTGTTTCCTAGCCTCATCCTTCTCATTTAACAGAGGGCACAGACCTTCTTTAAGCCTTGAGTTGTCTCGTATCTTGTGGCTTAATTGGAGAATTGCTTGATACCAATTTTCACATACAAAGTGCACACATCAGAACAAGCTCAGGATAACACTGGCAGTTTGTTTGTCCTGCAGTTATATTTTTCTAAGTGCTAAAATACCTTAATGGTTTAAGGGCAGACAAAAGCTATAAGTGACTTAACATTTTGGTTGCAGACTTGTAGGTAGAGTATTGACCCTAATACTTTTGGGTGCTGATGTTATTTGTTTCCTGACAAGGAGTGGAAATGGTACAGCATGAAGTAAGATGCCAGTACGTAAATCTGGATATTGCAAGTGTCTGTGGTACCAGTGCACACATCTTCTAACTGTAGTTTGTGCAGACATACTCTCTTTATCTGGTCAAAGTAGTAACCATTCACTCTCTTCAAAGGTACAAGGATGGCTTTTCTGTCCTTCTTTGTGGAACTCTATAGGCCTCGATAATGAAAGGGTGACTCTACTATGCTTATATTCTTCCTCACCACTTGACCTTGTGCTGTTGTTGAGGTCTGAGGTTTTAAGATTCCAACTGAAAAAGAATTATTCTTTCAAGAATCTGAAAGCACGCGCTGAACATTATCAATTGCAACCTCTATCCAGGTTTTATGTCACAACTTGATTGCAAAGTAGGATTTTCAGTCTAGTTCTGAGATGTGTGCAAGGTGAAATTCTTCTCAGGTATAACCACATACATGATATCAAGGATCTTTGGCCTGTTTGCAGGTCAAATAACTGAATGGCATTTGGCCCAGAGTCATCCTTCTGCTTCCTGTACTTAGGATCAGAAATACAATCAAATAGCTGTGCTCCTAGAAGATTCCTGGAGAGAACAAACACTGCCCAGAGGATCCTAATTCTGAGCTGGGCAGCCTAGGAGGTGCTCACTGTCAGGGAGGATGTTGAAGTTTTATGACTAACAATAAATGTGGCTGTTTAACACTATTTAACCTTGCCCTGTGGAAACTAGCCATGCTGGCCCCTTGCATCATCATGTGATGCATCTGCATCATAGCAGATACTTTTAGCTGCACTCACTGATGGCAAGTGGAGGGAAACACGGAACTTCACAACTTAATAAATGGCTCCTGCCACATCTGCGGGGTGCTGAGAATAGAATCACAATATCACAGAAGCAGTGATCCTTGCTGAGCTGACAGGTCACTGGTTTTTGTGGGGCTGTTCCAAGGCATGCTCAAATTTTTATTCAAACCCTTCACATAGCCTTAAAAGAGTTTGGACTTGAAGCCATGGATTAGATCTGTCCCTCCATGTTGTTAACAGGGAGATGAGTCAGTCACTTCCTCCAGCCCAGAAGGCTGCCAAAAAAGTCTCAGAGCAGGGGACAACCTGAATCACAACATTTGTTGGCCACAGAATATGAATTTCCTCCAGGCAAATGGGAAGCCAACGTGAAAAATGAGGGGTGTGTGGTGTTAACAAGAGGAAATAGGGATGTGCTTTGGGCTCTATTTTACATCAATAACCTCTGCCAGTAGTACAAGCGTTATTGCTAGTTGTGAAGTTTTGCTGTTATGTTTGCTTTAGTTAAAGAAGCTTTTACTACTTATTTTTTGAAATACTGTTTCCAAAACCAAGTCCTTTCCAGAAGGACTACAGCATATTTTGTTCTACTACGTATTTTGTTCCTCATTCCACTTTTGTGATTGTCTTGCTGGCTTGGGAGAAGAAGCTAGGGCTTAGGTGATGTGCATTTGTTTCTGCAGAGCTGTTCAATTTCTTAACAACATTCTTAAATTTTAAACTAAGAACTGACTCAGTTTGCACATGGTATCTAAGGGAGAGGCATCTGGGACAGTTCCAAATATTAAGACTGTAAATTTTACTATTGAGCACAATTGCATGGAGAAAAGGGAGAGATCAAAGACAGAGTGGCTGCTTGTCTGCATTTGTCAGTGTCTTCATTCAGACATAATCACAGCAATGTGCTGAATTCCTTACCGTGAGTTATAAATCGAGAGTAGTGTGTGTCTGTATGCCTGGCAGCATAAGCCCAGTTTGGGGGAAACTGTGGCAGAGGTATACAGAGCAAGATGTTTCAAGCCACAAAGCAAGTCAGAGCAGAAGTCCAGCTGTCTGCTTTCCCAGTGTGATGTTTTCCATGTCATCAGCTGGAATCATTAGTAACGCTGCTGACAGCGAACCCTAAAGGAAATTTGTTTGAGGGTGCTAATGGATTACAGTGAGATCTGGTGTTCAGAAACACCTTGATATCAGAGTAGCTCTGTTTGAGCCCATTGTGGATGTCCTACATGAACTTCTGACTTGTTTGCTTGCAAAGGCTTAAGACATCCTTAACTCAAAATGCAAAGAAGGGAGCATGGACCTGCCTGTCATTCAAAGTTCAGTGTTTTTGCTTCAGTCCCCAGAGAAGGGGGGTTTGAAGTAAAATGTTAGTCTGTGAATTGGAGCATCCAGTAACTTTTCCCTTTGTGCCAAGGGCAACTTCTGCAGCAAGGCGAATACATCGCTGTCCTTAGATTTAAATCAACGTGCCCCAGGAAGTATTTGTGAAGTTTGTCCATCTGAGTCGGCGAACTTACCACTATAAAAGTGCTGCAGTGGTTTTAATCATGTACAGATTAGACTGGAGGAGAGTATTTCTTTTAGAGGCAGTTCACATCTTGATTTTTCTGTTGTATTTTAGAAAGGGAAAATGTTCCTTTATCTTATCTCAGAAGGAAGTTCTTATTATAAGACAGTATGAAGATTGAAGTAACTATAAATGAAGTACGGTTCAGTGTTGCATTTGTGTGCGCACTTGTACCTATGCACTGTTCCAGTCTCATTTGCCACAGACTGGTCTAGAAGCTCTTTGCAAACTGGAAGTGCTTCACCCCCCTGCATAGATACTTACAAATGCCTGTGCACCAGTGTCCTTTATGGTCTCGGTTCGTAAACACAGAACTGAAACTGACAGAGTAGTGAGCTAGCAGAAGCCGTCATCTGGAGCTGGACCTATTCCCACCCTGAGCCAGCTTCCTCCACTGGGTAGAGTGATGAGGGATCTCCAGGTACACCACGTTGTCCAGCTCTGCTAAGCGGAGAGGTTGCCTTCAGTTTCGTTTACTTTAGTGGTATGAAACCACACCACAGAAGTGAATTGAGGAGGGAATGGAGACACAAGCTGAGCACAAGAAATAACCAATGGCCATAATATCCCTCAGCAGACAAGCTTCCTGTATGTTATCATCCAGGCTGACCCTCCTGAGGTTATGGAATACTGTATGACAAGATCACAGCCAGCAATAGTATGGCTGCAGGCCAGGAATGAGGGAAGAAAGGCTAGTTCTTCAAGTCTGAGTTTTGCTGACGCTGGCGTGTATTTTTCCATGCTTTGTGTTTGGGTGCCAGTATGCTGAAGGAGAGGCAGAGCTGGTTTGGCAGATCCCTGCTTATGTTACAGTGAAATTCCTGGAGCAGTGAAAATTTTCATCCATGTGGAAATCTTTTGATGTTGTGAACTGTGTTCAGTATGGCAGCAATTCTTCCAGAAGCCCTTAGCCACAAGCATGTGGATAAAGACTTGAGCAGAGGGCAGGATGGCTCTGAATGAAGGTTCTATTCATGAAATCTGCACAGACCTGTTTGTTGCAACAGAAATAAAGAAAAAGACCGAAACTGAACACATTTTTCCCTCCCTAGTGCCTATGGGGGGGGGGGGGGGGGGGGGGAGGGGCAGATCCACAATGTGTGAATGTTCAATAAGATGAACTAGTTGAACCTCTTCAGGTAGGAGTCTGAAAAGGTAGGATGTAAATCATTTAGTAGTAGCAGTTCCTTGCACTGTGAACATCTCAGTTCAGAACTTAGTTATCAAAAATTGTTGAAAGATGCATAAGGTTATATTTGGTTATGCAGTATTCTGGATCTATATGGGAGAGTGGAGTTAAGGTGGCATAAACTTCATGAACTTTCAAATGTTATTCCATTACTGTAAATCCCAAATGTCAACTTAATTTGGATTACTGTACTTTAAATAATTCATTCAGAAGAGAGCTAAAAAAAAAGTCTTGAAGCCTTTCAGATTCATCTTAGAATTGAGCTTTTGGGATCACACTGTGGTGAGTCCAAGCAAAACTTCCAAGTTTTTCATGGCTTCCACCTGAAATCACCATGGGCAAGCCTTTTTCAAAAGTTAGCAGGTTCCAGGGAAGCTGGTGAAGCTGTAGTTTTGTGCCCAAACCTGAAATTTAATGACATGCGGATGATTGATGTAAATGCTCTGCAGAGATGCAGCTGGGGCATGTGGGCAGGCTTGAATTCTAGAAGCATTCAGTGCAATGTGTTTCACAGCACACCAGGCTGGGAAAGGTCAAACAAAAGAGCACAGGAACAGTATATGGTGATAGCCTATATCTAGGGAAGAAGAGAATTCTTAAAAAGTGTTACTGCATGCATAGTTTTCTCTTGTAATGTGGGGTTTATCTTGAAACCTGTCCTGTTCATCAAGAAAACAGCAGCACAGAGTGTGAAAGACCTGGGAAGGAAGTTAATATTAAGTTGATACTGAGTTTGTGCAGCCCTGGGAACTAGGGAACACACTAAAGGGAAAGTGTCAGATGGAAACTAAAAGCTACTGGTACAATTAATCTGGAGCAGTTAAGAAGACTGCAACAGTAGAAACACAAGTGTGAGATAAGGACACTCAACTCAGTAAAGGTGGCAGGAGGTAAGGCAGAGCGTGTTGTAGAGAGGTTGGAGGTATCAGAGGATCACATATCCTTGTAGAAAATGTTATTTGTTATGGAAGAACTGAAGGTGACAGCACAGAGCAAAGGGAGAATAGTACAGGGATTTGTAAGAGACTGGGAAGCTGTTTGTACCAGTAATGGATATAAAAAGCCTGCTGACCAGATGGTCACCAAGCTCAGCAGTAACAAAATTCATACTCAGCTACTCTGAGTCTGGCACTGGAGAAATGGCGAATGTGAAAACAGTAAGTCAAAAGATTGATTGCAAATACAAAGGCCAAGGTAAGGATGCTGAAAGAATCCCTGAGTGCATGTAGCTGTATCAGTTAGAAAACAGTTAACAGAATGAAAATTGGTGGAAAGCAGAAAAAGGCAATGCTGGTGAGGTAGAATCAGCACAAATGATGGAAGAAGTATGTAGACGTTGTAAAAGACCCAGACCGTTATTTTAAAACATTTACAAAGTGCAGGAAAATGTGAACACCGAGGGAGGAAAGGGATTCCTCATGTAATAATGTTTTTAAAGACTCTAACTTAATTAGGCAAAATGAAAAGGGTTTTCCAATTCACAGTTGCAAACCACCCATCACTGGCAACAACATAGGCAGTACTAGATATTTATGTTGATATGGAACAGTTAAAAGTATATGCAGAGAACTTCTATTTAGGAGAACAGTACCAGAGCTGGGATATTGCATGCTGTCTTTCATATAGAAAGGGAAAATGCATGAAGGTTAAGATACAGATCATCTAGCATGGAGTTAAATGCATATGTCCCTCAATGTGATGAAGAGCCTACCTGCTACTGAGTTTTGGAAGGAGAGAAGGTGTTACGTGGCAGTTTCTGCAAGTTTTAAAAAGAAGGCTAGAAGAAAAGTTGTGCAATGTGATGAAGAATAGGAGAACCATTAGATTGGGTTTATTACATCGAGATTGTGGAAAGAGTAGACATAGGGCTCCATGAGAACACGAAAAAGCAAACCCCAAGACAAATTAAAAGAGTTGTTTTTAATTGTCCATAAAAATGAAATCCATTCTGAGATTATATGAGCCAAATTATTAAGTAAATTGAGTGCAGTGGCAGGATTTGAACAAATCTCCTTAAACATAGTGTGCTCCAAGACCCATACTTTGATACCACTCTGTGGCAGATACTGCATTCTTAAGTGGCCTTTTTGAGTATATACAGCACAGTTCTGGCAACAGAATAATGATCCCAGGTGCTATGGCTAGTAGAGAAGAAAGAGTACACTGGTACCTTAAACTAGTCAACAGGAACCTGTAATGTCAAAGAAGAGTAGAGGGACAGGGTGAGATCTTAATAAACTTAAACCAAACAAGGCTGAATATCAGTTCTGAAGAAGAAAATCACTTATCCAGGATGGTGAGACTGTTTTTGGGAAGGGGGAAAAAAATAAAAATGCTAGAGAACATAAAGACTGAGGCCATGTTAAACATGCAATCTGAGAAAAGTTTGAAACTGTTAGTCATGGAACAGACTGTGTATCAACATATGAAGCATATGCTGTCATATGTATTTATCATTACTAGGCAGGACCTGTGTTGCAACTTGGGAATTGCAAGGCATTTACTGGTTTTGGATGAACTGCTCTATCTCTGACTGTCCCTCTCCAAGTCCTTTTCTATATCCTGCAGCCCACTGTTTTGTTGTGCTTTGCTCTTTCATAGTCTCTGTTTTGAAAATCTGGACAAGTTGTGAAGTCACGTGCATCCATATGTCAGCATTTGTCTCTTTTCAATTTGTTTGCTCATCTTGTCTCAGCTATTATAGCATTATTTGCATGCAAGACTGACAACCTGTTCCATGGGCTTATCTAAAAAAAAAAATTGTAGGATAAGCAGATTGGTAAAATTGGCTGAAAATCCGTCAGTGACAGACCACAATGTGCTTGCCACTATATTCAAGTAATCTGAAGGCTTCTGCTATTTTATTTGTTGCAGTTTGATATGTTTAGAGGCTTTCAAGTAAGTGAGGGAACTTGAAATGGGTTCTAAAAATATGGTATAGTTTGACAGATATTAATATTTCTTAATCTGTGGTCTATGAAACCTCAAGAAGTGGGCTGCAAAGTATTTTCCGTTTATTCTCTTTAAAACCTATGTGTATGTATTCCCACTTGTTCAAATTGGGAAAATTACCTAAAATTTAGTAGCATCTTACAATATATCTCAAGAGCACGCTTTTTTCAGAAGGAAATATTGCACCTAAAATAGCCCATTCAACTGTTTTTGTAGCAATCACAGTCACTGTACCAAAATGTATGTTTTGATATGACTTGACTCGGTGACAAAAGACAGTGACACAGGAACACAGCAGTAAGTGCTTGTCCCAGCTACTTTCAAGTACTGTGTCATACATATGAAGGGAAGATGGGAAATCTGATTCATGGGGGGAAATGTCTCAGGCTGATATGACATTGTGGGGTTGGAAATCCTGGCTTCTGGCAAGGGAAGGTTGGAGAGATGCCAGGTTTTGTGTGCTATAGAGAAGGAAGTTTTATTAGCTTATTTTGCATATAATTCCAATTTCTAGTCAAGGTTTCTCCCACAGATCAGCCTTGCTGTTCAAGCAGATACTGTTTGTTTGACTTCAACATCACACAGTTAAGGTCTGAGCACTATGAAATGCAGCACTAATAGCTCTAAAGAGCCTGGCAGAACATGTTTGGTTCTCTGTGCTCGAATTGTCTGCGTCGTTTTATGCCCTGCCTGGTAGGTTGTCCAATCGAGTATTTGTGTGATGTCAGATTTCCTGTCTAGAAATTTACCTTTGTAAGCTTGTATTCTCTGTACACTTGCCTATATTATATATCATAAAGCTGTAGAAACTAAATTCTTCTTGTTAACAAAGATAAAATTATAAAGCTTTTATAGTATAAAAGCATGGGGTTTTGTTTTGCTATGATAATGAGACTGCTGCAGGGAACTGGTTGCAGGTCCCTAAAGAAGGATCCTTCCACCCTATCTTAGGTTGGATCAAAGAGAGCCATAAGTTAACTTCACCACGTCTGCCTCTGTTGGCTCTGTATATCCCTGTATGCCTCTAGGATAAAATCTGCATCACTTTTAGCCAGAGCTTGGAGACTGTCAGCTCTGTTCAATTAGCAGCTCCAGAGGTAGCTCATTTTTCTAAAGACTGAAGATGCATCAGTGAGAAGCTGAGAAATATTTAGGGAACAGGAATCCACAGTGGACACAAGGAACATTTTGTTTGGTATTTTCCTATTTAGAAAGAAACAACAAAAATCCTGGCCTAGGCAATGCATGGGTGGAGTTGCATGTCCTTCCTGGGCAGGAACTGGCAATGATTCCATGCCACTGTTACAACGTTCCTCCTGCCCCTGGTGCCAGGCGGGGGGGGAGGGCTGCCTCTGGAGGAGGGAGTGCTCATCTGAGTGTGCCCTGCGGGGAGTTCACCAAAAAGCTGACTCCCATGCTTGGCTTGCATGGGTGCTTAGGGACCTTAATCTGCAAGCTTTGCAAACCTGAATGCATGGCTCTTTCTCTATCAGAGCAGGCAGTGTTGCTGGGCTCCCTGCACCTTGCAAGAGCATCTGGGGCTGCCTGTGCTGGTAGGCAGACCCGAGGCCAGCCACATCAGCAGTAGGGAGGAGCTAACAGTCTTGAGCTGACGGTCCTACTGCTCCTGTTTAAACTGCCACACTCTAGAAATAGCTGTGTGTTATCTGTCTCGTGCATCGCCTAAAAGTCAGGCAGACTTGACAGCAAATGGGACCAAGCAGTAAATGAACTTGCACTGCGTGACTTCATAGGTCAACAGGACAGGGAGGGGAGGAAAGGAGGAGGAGAAAGAAACAACATCAGCTTCATTTCAGGCTCATTTCTCTCTCCACTGCAGTCAGACAGGTTCCTGTTTAAATCAGGCAACTCCATTTTTCATTCTGAATGAATCACTGCATTTTTGAGGTAGAAATAATAAAGGATCTGTCTGCCTTCTTATCCAGCCAGGTTTTCCTACAGTTTTGCCATTCTCTGCCACCCAAATCATTATGACAGCTCATCTGTAGCTAATAATTGTCATTTGCCTTTTGCAGGACTAAGGGTAAAGTAGCTGCCTCTGTAGGAAGTGGTGTCATGCATTTTCTTTTCAGACAAGAACATCCTCCAGCATAAAGTGAGAGGAGAGATTGATGATTCCTGGGCGCTTAGTTTTAAGGATGCAGGAAGCAAAGTGCCATACACAGTTTTATATTCAAGAGAACTGAGGCACAGTGAGCTGTTACTCTCCTTTCCCTGAACACTTGCTCCTAGGGAAAGTGTGAAATGGGACATAAGCATTAAGTTGTCGATTATAGTTTTCAACTTTTCTTGCAGAGATGTGTTGTCTGTGAAGTGGGTAACTGATCAAAGCATTGATCTGAGTCTTCTCTGATGTTGCATAGCACACAGCGTGGGCAAGTCAAGCCATACTCTAACTGCAGAAGTGAGGGCATTGAGCAGTGGTTCTCTTGGGGAAAGTTCTTGGTTCAATAGCAGCAAGGGCTGGGTTAATTTTGGAATAAAATCCCCTCAGGGTGTCTCTGTGAATGTCAGTGAAATTTGCCCTTCTTGGAAGAAGAGAGATCTGCCAGAAGATGTGGAAAATGGGTGTGATGAATGTGTGATTGATTATGGGTTGATGTGGTTGTGAGAGACTGTGTTATGGTGCCATGGGTGGCAGGTGAAGGCAGGATTAGTGCCACTATCCAAACACTGCTGCAGTTGCACCAGCAGTACTGTCTTCTGAGGGCCCGCTGCCAAGAAAGGTTATTTTGCGCTGGAATGAACGTGTACAAGAAAATGTTGCAAAGATTATCAAGGGATGACAGTCTTATTTTAAGTAAAACCATCAGGAGGGCTGTGGCTATTCAGTTAGGTAGTCTGGAATGGAGGAGGAGAGATGATTCCTGCCTTTAGATACAACACCTGTGTAAACACAGGCAGAAAGAAGAGAAAAACTAATGACTGATGTTGGCACAAAACCCAACAAGTTTAACTTGTTATATAGAGAGGGTATGTATAGACCTGAACAAGAATTTAGAAGGCTTTTAGCTGTTCCAGGGATTCCTCAGCTGCTGGGCAATGGGCTTTAGAAAAAAAGGCCTTGCTGTTTCCTTCAAAAGACTACAAAAAAGGCATTATTTGTTCCCCCTGAGGAGGGAGAGTGCATATCCCAAAATATTTCCAGCAGGCACATGAAGTATTTTGTGTTCCTTCAAGTGTATTGGAACCTTCATCCTAGGCTGAAGCTTGCAAGAAGCTCTGAAGTGAAGAAACTTGTTTCTGTTCTTTTTCCCATTTTGTTTTGTCCTAGACTCCCTGTTTATGTATAAGTGCGACAGACAGAGCTGTTTCTGTGCTAACTAAACTGCTGTGGCATGAAAAAAGTGGAGGAAGGAGATGGGATGCATCATCTGTATCATATTTGCTCAGCCATATCACAGGCAAAATCCATTTCATTAACTATAGGAACAGCTGCTCTGAGCTTAGCGCATCCCCCTGTTTTGCCTAGCCTAAATGAAGCCTACCTAGCATATAGAGAATAGGATAAATTTGCCTTTGAAAACCTGGAATGGTGCTTGTAAATGGAGGTGGAGTCTACTGTTCTTATATTCCTTCATGTTCAGTACTGAGCAAACTGATATTTGAAGAAAGCACTGCCTTGCTTTTGGGATGAGGTACAGAACATTAATAAGTCTATGTCTACTGAAGATCTGTAATTCCGGAGGGGAAATGGCATCCATTGCTGCTGGCTTGAGGAGTATCTTGGGAGACAAAGCTACCACTGGCACTAGGCTTAGTGAAGGCAAATCTTCTGCTCAGTTTCAGGAACAGGGAACAAAGTAGCTGCTGAAATGTAGCCACGAACCAATCAACACACTTTCTCCAAGGAGGAGAAGCTCCTCTGACAACATTTTTATTCTGAAAACTGCATTTATATTACAGATTTCTAAACCTATTGGGAATCATCCTGTCCCCTAGTGAACTCCTCTCACGGAGGCAATGATTTTGTACCCATCTCCTTCAGATATCTGACAACAGTGCCTGATAAATTTTGCTGAGGATATTGTTGCTTGTTTTTCAGCAGTGAGGAGGCAGGAATGTTGAGGTTATTTTTTTTTAAATGTTTCCAGTTAAAAAAAAAAGTTGCAAATGGAAGGAAGGATTTTCTTTCTTTTTTTTTTTTTAAACCAGGTCTAGAAGTATTAATGCTGATGAGGGCATACTGACAGCTTGGCTGTAAATAACCATGTTAGTGTTTGCTAGCAAGGTCATGTTTACTGAGACTTAAAATTGGTTAGTAGCCATATCTCACAAGGCTGTTAAAGCCTGTGACGTCTTTCGGGGAACAGAAAAGATCTATTTTTGGCATTTCCTCTTTCTGAAACTTGCTTCCTTTTTTGGGAGCTTTGTTCTTTATTGTCAGGGTGGTGCTGACTTCCTCCCTCTCTTCTCCCTAATCACCTCTCCCATGGCAGCACAGCTCTCTGTTGTGTTGTGACGTCCCTTATTCTGAATTTGGTGTCACATTCTGTCATGCTCACGGGCTTCTGTGCTACTGCCAAAAATAAATGCTGCAGTGGCCCTTCCCAAATGCATATGGACTCAGCTGGGTCCCTGGGACTTTTTATAGCCCTTCAGCTCAGTCCTATCTTTGGTAGCATCAGCATCTCCATAGCAACCAACTGTGATGTCAAAGTAACATGTTTTTTGGTGAGAACAGCAGGGAGCAGTGAACTCTTCATAAGCAAAGATCCAATTTTCATGCAAATGTCTCTCATAATGTTTGCCCACCGCTGCTCATGGTTCTAATGCTGTTACCTTGCTGTCCCCCATCTGTCGCACCCACCTGTTGTCTCATCCTTAGCTGGGTAATGCTGTGTGCACTTCTTTTCAAGAATGTATGTGTGCTGTTGAGAAGTTTACACTCCACTCAGAGCAAAGGGAAGCACTAGTAGGAAAGGAAAAGGCTGAGCAATATCATGGTGAATACAAATTACTTTCTTTTTTTGTAAGCCAGAACTGGTATGATTAGTTAATATCAGCCATTTCCAGGCCTTTCCACTTAGGGAAGTTTTCCAGGGGATGGATGGATTGCAGTGAGGTGGACTGGGGCTCCTGACAGTATAAGTGGTTTTCTGCTGTCCTTTTTGGGACCACATACAAGCATGATCCCAGGAACGTTCAACCCATAGGTGAAGAATCATGGCTTTGTGTATTATACTGACAACTAAAAGGGAACAAAGCAAACAAAGTTACAGAGGTTGCTTACTAACTGCACCTTAAATAAATGCTCGAAACTGCAGATTCGTCCCTTGCCTTGCCCCTGTGCATATCCTCTAACCCAGAAGACAGCAATGGGCAGTGGAGGATTTCACTTGTAATAGGATCTGTCCATCTTTATCTGTAGCACTGCATATTCTTTGGACCAAAAGACTCACGTGATGCAGACTGCCTTGTGGTATTAAGGATTAAGCCTGTAATTTGGAACAAGTTTGATTTGTAGGACAGAGTTCCCCCCCTGCTGAGGGTAGAAGAAACAGCATATTGTAACTTAATGCTGCAAAAAAGTAGAATTTGTTTCCTCAGAGCTCTCCTAATGTTATCTGCTTTGTTGGGCTAATCATGTTTTTCAGACTCCTTGCTGCTGAACAAGGTGTGTTGCGGGCTGGAGGATGCTGGGAGGTGTGGGAAGCTCCGGGGCTGGTAGAGAAGCAGGAGGGCAGAAGGCAGGTTGGGACTGCAGTGAGTTCCCCAGCCTGTCTGTCAAATGAGAGCCAGGGCAGAGGGCTGCAGGAGGAGCCCTGAGTGCTGGATGTCCAGGGAGAGGGCGGACTCAAATGGGGAGAAGCTTTTATTCATGGAAAATTCACTTACGATTGAGTGATGATATTGGTGAATGAGATTTACCCAGTTCTAATCTGGGCAATAGAATCAACCTGCTCCTCCCTGTCTGACCTGAATCAACAAAGAAATGAGTTTACCTCCTCTTTAATTACAGGTACATCGGTGGCTCAATGGCAGCTGAAAATACTGTGTGGTTTCTCCAGCTTCTAATTTTTATTACAAGTATATATATGTAAAAGAGGGCTGAGGGGGGGAAAATGAGTTACTCCATGGCCCCGCAGAGAAAACAAGATCACACAAAGCCTCCATCTGTATTTACTACGTGGGAAGACATAGGCAGGACTTACTCATCTATAAACTGGTTTGCAGACTGACTTCTCCCCAAGGTTGTAAAGTGCAGCAACACTGGGGGAAATAAAAGCAGCAAGCCAGGCTGACATGCAGATTTGATAAGGTTGAAGGGAAGGTGGGCTGCTCTGCATCCCCTGGTGTTATATTGAAGAGGCAGCACCTGCAGGGGCTGCCTTGCTCAAATGCAGCCCTGTGCAGTGGGGGCTGGGTGCAGGCAGAGGGGATATAAGAGATGCTCAGTGTCCCTAGCACAGAAGTGCTGCATATCTGCCTATTTCATTGGTGAAAATGGCTGGTTGCTGTCCTCCTGATGAGCTGTGAACTATAATCCTGAGGAATATATTTATTAGTGGACACTGTATCCACAGCTTGCAGCATGTAGATGTTACAGTACCAGTTTGTTGTTACAGACTTACTGCAGTTTGTTTCAGTGTAAACACTGTTTTATAGAAATGTTTTCTTGCTGTTGAAGAATTTTTTGCCAGTTTGTTGACAGTGAAACTTCTTGTAGAACAAATCAAGCAAGTTAAAATGTCAAATACTGCCCCGTGTTTCAGGATGAAAATCCTAACACAAATATTTATTATAGGGAAGCATGAACTTTGCAAGCTAGTTTTTAAATTTCATGGCAAATTGATTGTTATGTCAAGAGACCGTGTAAAGGTTTTACTTTCTAGTTGTGAAGTGCATCATCTTTCATTTCTTATCAGAGTAACTTGTTTAGGTCTGTTGAGAAAATCTGTTTCTGTGATTTGAGAATTCACACAAACATTCTTTCATGCATCTGATCAATATTTTAAACTCAAACTTGTTTGAAAAGATCCATTCCGAGCTCTGTACAGGAGAAAGGCCCAATAGCACCAGACTCACTGTTGTAAGGGAGTTCAAAATAATGCTGCACAAATGAACTGGTGAGTGTGAACAAATCCATGAGCTGCTAATCTGGGACCATGTATCCCAAACTGATTATTTCTCTATCCTGTCTTGAATATGCAACTCCTTTCAAAAGCAGTAGACAGCTGAAAAAGGAGGCCCAAGAAATTAAAGGATCAGATGGCAGAGCTTAAGGGACCAAGTCTGAGTGTCAGTTGCATTTCTAGTTAAAATCATACCCCAGAGTGGAGGCCAGGAGCATTTTGGTTCCAAATACATGTTGTTTTCTCCAGCTGAGCTTGAGTCACTGCAATCTGTTGTGCAATTGCCCCAGGGAAATGATGGATGGAGCATATATTCCTCCTAGTCAGGGTGAGAGAACCACAGCACTCTGGGACGGTGGGTTGGAGAAAATAAACCCTCAAACACCTATCTTGTATGTCTCAGATATGCTGCCAGGATGCTGATATCACCTGCAATGGAGCCTTCTGTCTATTTCTAAGGATATCCTCTGAAAAGTCTTTCAATTGGCAGCAAACCTCCATGGACTCCAAAGCTGTTAGGTGATGACTGAACACAGAGGTTTTACAGCATTCTGTGCAAGTCTAACCTCAGATTATGGCTCTTAGATCTGGTACCGTGCTTTGTTTCCAATCCTGGACATTTTCTGAATATTTTTTCAGGGCACTTTTTCATCACCTTTAGCTCCTCCTAATGGCAAACTTAGAGTATATGGATTTTGACTTTTATAACTACTAGACCGCTGGAGCCCTTTATCTGTGAAATGCAGAAAATCCCGTACCTCTGGACACCAAAACCTTTCGCCAAAAGGTAGCCAAAATCTCAGAACCCCAAATCATGGTTCACTATGGGAAGTTTGGCTTTGTTCTCATACTGGGGAAGGAAGATAATTTCTAAGACAGCAGGTAATACAGTAAGCTGTCTTGAGATCATCAAGTAGATGATGCTGGAACCATGAAGGCTCTTTCAGACTGGGGTAGGAGTTCAGGCATTCTAAACTCTCTTCTGGATATTGAAACCACTGATCAATGGGAACTATCTTTGCCTAGGCTGAAAACCACATAGCTCATTCTGAAGTTGTGTGATTGCTGTACTGCCAGAACTCAGTGCAACAGGGCATCTCTCTTTATTTCTTCTGCTTTAAAATCAGCAGAGTTTTGCCCCAAACTCCATAATAGGATTTGGCACTGCTACCCTAGAGAGCCTAGAAAAGCTCTGATGGGAGCCAGATCTTTGTGCAGCACACAAAATGTGACGTTGCCTATGTTTCAGAGAAGCTCATAACAGAAAGGGGATCAGTGCAGGTAACCAGTGGGGTTAGTTAACTTGGGGAAGGCAGCCAGGTAACTCCAGTGGAACTTTAGGAAAGGAAAGGTCTCAAGCAGCCAGCACAAAACCCCACATCTTGTTCTCAGAGTGTTTAGATCTTCCTCGTGCAGCACTATCAATAAGCTTAGACAAATAAGTGCCCAAGGAACCCTTATGTCTACCTCCCTCTAGATTTGGTATTTCAGTGCTAGCAAGAATATTAGAAGTATTTTTTCCTTTTTATTGCCAGCCTATTTATACCTGTGAACTATTTGCCGAGTCTGGGCTCTGGCATCCTTTCTACATTTTATCCTTCCAGTTGAAAACTTTGAATGAAATAATAGTGCTCAGCATCTCTGTGAAGCAATAGGGAAAAGTAAAGAGCTGTGGAAGTAACCCAGGGCTATGCGAGATCACGTCCTTCTAGTTTCTGGATTGCACTGTGATTTTTGCAACTGCTCTGCAGTGGCATTTTCTGCTTTAGTTTTCTTTATAACAGTGTTAACAATTAGCCCAGGGCTAGACATTATTTTCAGAGCATTAACTCATGTTCTGGTTCACATACTGTGGCATTAAAAAAAAAAGTGGTAAAATAATCTGCTTATTTGAAATCCTGGATATAAATGTTGAGATTCTAAATGGCTGAACTTCCAAGCAGTTCCTCTAGGATAAGAACCAACTGTACCTGACCAGTGTTACCTAGTGAACAACCACTTTCTATCATGCTGTAAGAGGTAACATGGGATTGTAGCATGACCTGCATCTGACTGGTGGCTTTCTGACAGACTGCCGGAAAGTTGCTTCCCATGATTCATAGTAGCACTTCAGATTTAACTTAGGTCTTTGCTTTCAAGGTATTATTCATCTCCTTGTAGACAGTGAGAACACTCCTGTCTCCATGTGTTCTAGTATACAGTAGGGATACTGAAATTTAGTTAATTTACTTAGCTAGCAACATGTATTCAGTTTTAATAACTGAATACAGCCATAGGATTTGCTGGTTGCATATTGTCTTTCTCTCCTTCCTCATGCGTGCTTTTCTCATCTCTTCCCAAGTGTCAGCGGTTTGTGGGATGGTTTGACCCAGTACTGTGACAGTTGAGGCAGGGAGCTCACGGGCCCACGCCCCTGGGAAGGGGGAAAGGGAAAAAAGGAGAAGGGAGATGGGCCTAGGAACAAAACAGCAGCAACTATCTGAAGAGGAAAGCTAATTTACTAAATAAGTTATCAGAAAGCAAAATAACACAATATAATTGGAATTGAGACTAATGAATCAAATAAAATGAGCAAGAGAGGGTGTCCAATAAACCAAAGGCCTTACGCAACGCTGAAGGTGGGCAGCTGCAACAAACAGCCACTGCTGAGCTCCATCCCGAAGGGAAGAGGGTCCCGTGACTGCAGACAGCTTTTATTTTTCCCTCTGAGTGGAAACACGTAAAAATGCAAAGCATTGCACAATCCTCTGAGGAATGTAGTTCTTCTCTTCTGTGACAGGTACACCCAGAACTATTGACGATCCGTACAGCTAGAGCATTAACTCTTTAACTCCCAATATACTACATGATGTTATGATGTGGAATATCAATAATATAACAAAAATCATAAAACCATAACACCAAGAGAATCAAAACACAGCAGTGGTATCACGAAAGCACATTTATAGGTATCATAACAGAGGTTTTCATGTGCAAAAACAATCCTATATCGATTTTTTTCCTGTAACATTAATGAAAACAGACTTATGATTGCATCAATCACTGGTGTCTATCAAGGAAAGCTTATACTTTTCTTAGCTTTACCATGAGTTGCTTCAGTGCAAGATTTTCTGCAGCAAAAAGGCAATGCATTTTCTCTAACAGCCTCAATGTGCCAACACTGGAAAGAATGAGGTTGGAACTAGGCTGAAGAATCACTGGGCCATCCTCTGTAGGTGAGGCTGGTGAGGCAGGCTGGCCTCCTGCCCTTACAGGGGAAACAGAGCCTTGATTTCAGGCCTGAAATTTAGGAAGCATGGTAGCTGTTTCTTCAGGAAATCAAGTGGTGGTTGTGATTAAGGAGGGCCCTTGTTCTGAGCATGTCTGTCTTCCACAGGGCTGCCAATTTTGCACCTCCCTATCCTTTACATTTATTTTGGGGCTGCACAAGTTAGTGTGGCTTGTTACCTGCTTAGGATGTCACAAGCTCTCTTTTATTGCTGAATGGATGGCTCAATCTGAGGAAAGCCCTCAGTCTCTCTTCTCTCTGATGAGCTTCCTGCTCAGGCTGCTAGACCCAACATAACTGATATGTCCTTCCCAGATTCTTGTTGTGCCCCAGAGAACAGCAGCTCATAGGCATGGTTTTCCCTACAGGTGAAATATGTCCTCATAGATCACCTCTGTAGACCCAGCCTCACCAGGTTCAGCTGTGCTTCCCTACCTGGCAAATGCCCTGACCTCTATGTGCAAGTAGCACTGGGACTGACAGGTTTGGGAGCTGCTTTTTTCTACCCTCCATGACATAGTCCAGTGATTATGGAAGAATACAACCACTGACATCAGGATGGTAATGGATTACACTGGGTTGAACACAAGTCATAGCTGACAAGTCCAGCCAGAGGATTGAGGCAGGGGGATGTGATATCTATGGATTGGGAGTACCTTTGGTGCATGTGTGACAGAGGGAGAAGGAAAATGGTTATTGGCTAAAAAGACTGCCTAGAAGCTGTGAGTAATGCCTGCATCCTATCATTGCTCATCTCTATTGGGGTAATGCCTCACTTCAGGCACAAGGAATGTGGCTTTTTCCCCTGCACTGCCTACCTCTTCACAGTTGAATTCAAGGGCAAATTTTTTTCCTTGCCCACTTAGAATGTGTCAGGCCAGAGCATACTAGCTGCTGTATGCCTTATGTGACATAGCCTTAGGCTGGCTGCCCATGTTCCTGGCTCAGCAGATATGCTGCTGTCCTACCTTTCAGACTTTGGACTGAGCAGATTGTGAAAGACTCAAATGCTCCTCCTCAGCAGATGTTGACTCTCTCCCCCTTTCACTTTCCAGGATGGAGGAAGAGGTTGATTTATTCATATCACTGGGGTAGCAGAGGACAGAAGCAAATGCTAATAAAGTAGCAGCGTATTCTCTGACATTACTCAGATCCTGAGGTTTAATGCATGTTTCCAGGATTGCAGCCTTCTTGTGAGTGATATTTTAATTTGCATCCAATTACAAATAAAGTGTTCGGCATTTTCCTTTCGAAGGGAACTCTGATAAGATGATGCGAGGTTCTCCTCGTAGCTTAATAGTTGCAGGAAGCTTTGTACCTGTGTTTGTGTGCTTATGATTGGATCACTACTTCTCAGAGAAGCCAGACTGCTCATCTTTGTCACATGTTCCATACTGCAAAATGCTAAGGGAGATTCTTCTCTTGCTCAAGCAGCGATAGAAGGAGAAAGGAGAAAGTGAGAGGTGAGAAAGGAACATCATGCCAATCTACCACCCTGCTGTGCTGAGGTCCTGAGTGAAGCTTGGTCTTGTAACAAGAGTGAATAATAACAACAATGCAAGCTATGCTGTAAACATAACATTTTGTCTGTCACTGCCTCTTAGATTACCAATTATCTAACAGCAGCCAACAAACCTGAAGCCATTAAGGCTGGGAATTTATCACCATACAAAGATGCAGATCACTGATCAACTATCCTCACAGGCTCAAGCCTTTAACAACCACTGTGCCCAGACCTGCTGGACCTTTTTCTGGTCTGAAGGCTGGCAGCTGGTTTCACCATCTTGCTTTTTGTACTGCAGAACCTGCAAACTGCTTCATCAGCAGAGTACACTTCTGGGAGCAGGCAAGTAGTTTGGCCTTTTTTGTCCAGGTGTTTGCCTGAGTACAGGCCTGATGTAGTTTAACCACAGTGCTCTTACTGAGTTTTTCTTGCTTAACTGAAGCTGCACGTTATGTCTTCTCAATGTGGGGTCCTCAGGACTCATCAGAGATGAAGGGAGCTCTCTGGAGGAAAGAATTCTCTGCCATCTTTGTACACAGGATCTAGGACTCTGCCACAGTCTTGGCTGTGCGCCTGTTCTCTGTGCTTCCTTGGCAGAAACTCCCAGTGTACATGCATTATGTCTTGCCAGGGGCAGTAATAACTCCAGTCATGCACAATCAGGACTGGCCTTTACTGCTCCTCCTAGTTCTAACAAAACAGTAAAATTCCAATCTCGTATACAGTAACTCCTTTTTCCTTTGAAAAACAGAGCAAACCAAAGGTCTAAGCTATGATCCCTAGAACCTGTGACTCTTGCTTGGGAGCATAGTCTGGTCTCTGGAGTATGTGCACCAAATTGTGCAGGCAGCCTTCATCCATGGATGGATGCTCCTTCATGAGCTGTTTGCCTTGACAACCCAGTCTTCTTAAATGCCATGTGAAGAACTGAAGCAGTTACACAGACGTTACCACTTGGCATGAAGTATCATTCTGAGCCTGGTTCCATGTTGCAGCCTCAGCCTAGATGAAATAGCTTACTTAAATTGTGACAGATTTACCTACTGAGATTTATTTCTTAATGACTTCACTTGTCTTTATTTTATTAATATTATTATTTTATTTTTTGCATTTTAATATTTTAAGGGCATTTTCTATTCCTGATATTGTTTTTGCTGAGGGGTGAGGATACCCGTGGAAGGGTACATCTGAAAAACTTGCTGGCTTCCCTCATGTGAAGAGTGAGATCTGTCGTATTTCCCATGATGCTGGCAGAAAGGTGACTCTTTCCTTTAATTCCTTTTCCTTACCTTTGGTAGTGGCCAGCCAGAGCCCATCAACCCTGAGGGGAAAGGGCAGGGAAATGGTTTTCTCCTCTGGTGCAGGAGTTTCCTTCCCCCTTCCCTACCTTCTCAGATTGATCAGGGATTAAAGTTTGATATGACAAATAGCGAATCATTTGCAATAAGCACAGGAACCTCTGATGAGCTGATGTTTCCTGACCAAGCAATGCTTTGCCAAGCGGTTCCCTCCCCTCAGCTCTTTCTCTGCTTCCGTTTGCTGTGCCAACTGCTAGAAAATACTGTGTGGTGGCATTGCTATTTGCATATCATTATCCTGTTTTAAAGAGAAGCTGAGGCAGCTCTGCTGAACTGGAGCCTGGGAAGGAATCACAAGGGAAAAGCATCTGTTTGTTGCAGTGCAAACAGTGCAGCATCCATCCTGGCCTGTTACAGGGATGAGCCCATGCATGTGTGGACTGCTATCAATCGTGTCTTTCTTTCTTCTGCTGTCAGTCCATGAGCAAAAAGAGCAGAAAGGAAATCTAAACAGCAGTGATCCATTTTCCCTAGGCTGCAGTTCAGTCTCTGTCTGTACACATACGTTTGGTACACTAGCAGGTGATCACTGTTTATGTAGAAAGAATTAAGCACGGCTGGCCCTTTCTTCTACACATTTTCCCCAAGGTGAGTGGTGCGGCAGAGAACACAGTGTAAGAGACAAACCCTCCTGCAGCACTTAGGTTCAGTTACATTGCTGCAGTCTCAGTTTGTGCCAACGTGCCCCTGAGGAACAATCAGTATGTGTCGAAGGATCCAGGTCCTTCTTTCCTTGACGTTTTGGAAACTGGTGCTTTTGAACACTAAGTTCTGCATCTGTGGGTTGGGGGAGCCCATTGGGTGCAAACAGCAGTGTACAGTGCTGGATCATCAAGCACTGGGCTCCCTATGGAGACAAGGACAGGACAGGCCCTCCCTGACAGGTAGGGCACAAAGGAAGGGCTGAGGATCTGGCCCTGGAATGGACCCTTTGCTTCTGTCTGCAGCAGAGCATATCCCTGAAAAGCACCATCCCACTCTATCCATCCTTTCCTTCAGCCTGGAGGGCCCTTTCTACTCTGATTAATCCAAGACCTCCTCTACTACCAAGTACTATGTGGTGCCTGATGGTGACCTTCAGAGTAAAGGCCTTGACTTTTCCAAGTGCTCCTGACACTGTTCTGGAGGGAAAATAAAGTGTTCAGCCTTCTAAAGCTCTTCAGCTGAGATGTCAATTGGCATCAGACTTTACAAAAAGAAAAAAAGAATTAAAAAAAAGCAGGACTGCCAGGCTTAGCGAAATGCTGGTGATGTTAAATGTATTAGTTGAAACAGCCACAAGATGATCTGTTCCAGCAGTGATGTTGTGCACAGCAGGAAGTCCTGATGAGATTAGAGGCTCGAAGACCTATCCACAACATACAGGGACCTGCTGATGATAAAAGAACATCTGTGGGTGCTGTTGATGCCTGAAATCAAAATAAAAAGCAAACTGCTGCCTCTCATAAACACTGTCTCTACATGAAAAATTCGGTTTAATCCTCCACCCTGGCTGAATGGTCTAATTAAAGCAGTCCAGCACTGGTGAAGTGTCCAAACTTCCTGTGGGGCATCTCACAGAATCATTAATGTTGGAGAAGATTTCTAAGATCATCTAGTCCACCTACCACCAATATTGCCTGCTAACTATGTCCATTAGTACTACACCTACCCTTTCCTCTGACACCTCCAGGAATGGTGACTCCACCACCCCCCTGGGCAGCCTGTTCCAATGCCCCACTGCTTCTTAAGAATGTTTCCTAATAACCAACCTGAGCTTCTCCTGGTGCAACTTGAGGCCATTCCCTCTAGTCCTAACACTGCTACCCAGGAGAAGAAGCTCACCCCTACCTCACTACAACTCACTACAACCTCCTTATGGATCATTGTAGAGAGTGATAAGGTTTCCCCTGAGCCTCCTCCAGACTGAACAGTCCCAGTTCCCTCAGGCACTTCCCAAAAAACTAGTGCTTCAGATACTTCAGAGCTCCTTTGCCCTTTTCTGATGTGCTCCAGGGCTTCAGTGTCTTCCTTGTGGTGAGGGGACACAGACTGAACACAGAACTTGAGGTGCAGCCCCAACAGAACCTTGTACAGGGGATCGCCTTCCCTGCTCCTGCTGGCAGTGCTATTGCTGATACGAGCCAGGATGCTGTTGGCCTTCCTGGCCACCTGGGCACACTGCTGGCTCATGTTCAGCACACCCAGATCCTTTTCTCATGCCAGACTGAAGGACCAGACCTTTCTGAAGATTCAGCTCTGGGGCTTTTCTCCCCCTTGGAGGCTTGTTGTCCTCAGAAACCACCCTGGCTTTTCTCACATCCTGTGCTTTATGGTGAAAGGCTGTCAGCCACTGGTTGCTTTGCCTTGTGCCCATTTCAAGAAAAAACACAGCTTTACTGCAAGTCAGCAGCTTCCAACACCAGCAAAGCTAAGAAAGGACAGAATCTAGTCCCCTGGTATATACGCTCCAGTTGGTTGTAAGTCTCAAGAGTATGCAGGACTGTGGCACTCTCACCAGCAGGCACAGTCCCAAAGATCCTGAGCTGAGTAAGCAGTGCAGGAATGGTAACAGCAGGGGGGTCCTAGCAACAATCCAGTTATCACTGAGTAAATGGAAGGCAGCAAATCAGGTCTGAGATCAATCCAGGACAACCAAACAACTGAGGAAAATATACGAGAGCAGTTATGCCTATGGTATATATAAGGCCAGGAGATAATTGCCAAGGATTAAGTGAAATTGAGGTTCCTGGGCCCACAGGCAGATGTTGCGAGTCCCAGGTAGGGGTAGTTAAGGTGATAAAGGCCCATAGATGTCCTCGAGCCCCTGACAGAGAGCTGCACATGAAGCTTGGGTACAGTGACTTCCTCTCCTGGGTCTTACAGTGGACAAATACCTAAATCTACCTGAAGTGGAGTGTAAGTGCAAAGCATGCCTAGAATCAAACTTCTCTGTGTTTTTGCAGTCTCAAAGAATGTATGGTTTAGGAGTTGCTTGAGCCAAGTGTAGCATCTGTGTCCTGGTGGATTTGTCTTCCTTGAATATAGTCTCTCCTGTCCAGCATATAGTCTCTCCTGTCCAGCATCCACTCATATAGTCTCTCCTGTCCAGCATCCACTGCATTCCCTCATTCCCTCATATAGTCTCTCCTGTCCAGCATCCACTGCATCCTGAGGTGGGCAGTTCTGCAACTGCATCACCCATCCTCAGTGTGTTGAATCTGCCACCTGTTATCTTCATTTGAGTCTTTTGTATCAGAGGGTGGTTAGATATCTCTGTTAATTTCTCCCATACCATCTCGAACCACTTAAACTATGTCAGCAGGCATAGGATGTTGGAAGGCACCTGTGTACTCTGATCACTGCAGTCAGTCAACATGGAGTGCTTTGGTAGAAGCCTCTGTATCTCTTCTCTTCCTTTGAAACAGCTGAGTTTGGAGTTTGATGGTGTAGAGAAAAGAGATGGAGGTACCCAGGCAGATACTTCTCTCTAGTCTTGCAACAGCTAGATACTTTCAGAGGAAAGGAAGCTACTAGCATGGTGAAACCACATCATCTCTTGCCTTATCCTAGGCTGGCTGGTTGCCAGGCCAGTGAGGCAGATCAAATCCCATCACATCTCACTGTTCGCTGTGACCTGATGCTGAAAAATGCAGTTGTCTGTCCATGGCTTTACCTGCTACCTATATCCTGAGCCAGCCTTTGGGAATTCAGTTTGAAACGGGGGTATTCAGCTGCGCTCTATCCTCCTCCACAGAGTTGAGTAATTTTTACTATTTAATTTATTTATTGAAGTCAGAGCTTTTGGAAAACAGCCCCTACTCTCCCCAGAATGCTGCTTGAGAGTGTATGGAGATATGAACAGTGAGACTGTGGTCTCTGTTTTAAATGACACAGGAGCAGGCTGCACCTCCCTGCTTTCTCTCTGCCTTTTTGTTCTTTACATTTTATTCTTCAACTCTTGATGGGGCCCTGGAGATAATTCTTTCAGACAGCCAGTCCCCAGCAGCTTAGAGGATACTACTGCCTGCGCAAGAGCAGCTGGACCCCTCTGCATGCCCACAGGGCTGAAATACACAGATTATTTCACTGGAGAAGGTGGAAGGGGAGTGATTCACTGTACTTGCCCAACCTCAGCACATAGAACAGCTTAACCCCTGCACTGCTGCATTTTCCACTCTGCTCTTGTTCTGGCCAGAGTGTGTTTGTGTGCAGCTTGGGACAAACCCAGGTGCTGCATGAATGCCACCACTTCTGCAAGAAGAGTTGGTAGAAGGAAAAGAGATGAGTAATGACAAGACTGTGGCAGATACAATGAAAGGTGATATCAAACAGCAAGGGAGAATGCAGCATTAAAGGCGTGAACCATCTGCAATTAATTGTATAAGGGAGAGAAAAGAGGAGCTGTGGCAGGAGCCCCTCAGTGTGAGGGATACCCACGCTGCTGTGGCACACGCCACAAAAAACATCCTTTAAAGTTGGCCCCTGGACCCTTCGTCCCTCAGTTTGCAGGAATGTGAGTGCAAGCTCTCCAAAATGCTCTGTAGTGGTTTGCAAGCAGAC
This sequence comes from Cyrtonyx montezumae, assembly GCF_038088225.1. Classification (NCBI taxonomy): domain Eukaryota; kingdom Metazoa; phylum Chordata; class Aves; order Galliformes; family Odontophoridae; genus Cyrtonyx; species Cyrtonyx montezumae. The sequence goes on along the minus strand of NW_027071826.1, from coordinate 42,206,404 downwards.
TCAGGAGCTGCTTGCAGTGTCCTCTTCTGGATCACTCCAGCTCTCAAATGCTCCTACTTGTACCTGTCCACCAATGTGTGAATGGAGCCAATCTGTTTTGAGTCCAGAAAACTCTTCATTGTATCCCAAGCAAGGGCATCCCACTCCTCTGTACAGCCTCCACTGCTTATCTGTCTGCACAGAGTGCAGGCTTCTCTGCTGGGCTCTGCCACATTCAGGACAGGAGGAGATATGCTGCAGATACCTCAGCAGCCTGTGCAGCACCTCCCCTGCTTGCAGCACTACTGAGCAGCGTCAGCATGAGGGAGCTCTGAGCTGAGCTGTCACGAGAGCAGGAAGCTGTGGGGAGAGAGAGATGCATGGTGGACATCTGCTGTTGGGATGTCGTGGAGAGGGAAGAAAGCAAAGTTCAGGAGGAGAAATGTTGCTTTGTGGTAATACCACAATAAAGGAAGGGGAAGAGGGAGGCCTGTCCCTTCCCAAAGGGAGGTTTCAGCATCTCTCACTCATGTCTGTCTTTTATCAGGAGTCCACTGCACCCCTTGGGAACTGTTTAATCATCTTTGGACTGGACTTATGTCAGCAGGAATTAACAAAGGATGACAGATGAGGTGGGAAATGCCAGCAAACCAGTGATGCCTTTTCCGGCCCAATCTTTCCTTATTGGTTTGAAGCCAGGTCTCTGCTGCTTTTACGCGGTGTAGGATTTTTTTTGGTCCATAAATACCCTTTGTCTCTCCTCTATTCCCACTCCGGAAAAGCAAAACTTGGAGCATCCTCCAGGGGACCTCCTCTCTCACAGCAGTTTGCAAGCCACCACACTTACATAAGGTTTGGCATTCTTCCCTTTCTGCCTCCCATTTCCTCCTCATACGCTCTAAAATCTTGCAGACTCATTTGTTTTCTCTCTTGCATGTCCTTGGCAGATGCTTCCCTGCTCTCTGTCTGAGGTCTCAGCAGACCCTGCATTCACCTGTCCTGCACTGGCACTTCTGATGGTGCCAAGTCGACTTTTTCTCTGGCATAACCAAGGCCATATTTGCAAGCCCACATTGTTGAGGTGCGAGAGGTCTGATTTGTTCATGTATCATTCAGTGATAGCGCCTTTAATTCAACTGGTGGGCTCCTGCACTGATGAATCAGTCTCCAACTGACAGAGATGGACTGCAAACTCAAGTGTAAGATGTGAATTGGTTAGGTCTAGGTACTTTCTATATATCTATAAAGGGTTAGTGATTATTTCCCACGGTCACATTTAAAGGGAAAGAAGACATTTTGCCATTTATCATCTTTTTTATAAAATGAAAGCAAGATGGTAGGTTTGGAGGTCTGGGTTGTTTTCTAGGCAGGGAGCTATCTTACCTCCTAAATCTCATGTGTAAACTTAGAAAAATGTCCTATCCTCCTAAAACTCATGTGTAAACACAGACCAGTCTGCAATGAAAGAACCTGCATGTTCCTCTATGCATTATTCACCCATGAGGAGCCTTTGTTTATGCAAAGATTTCCAGCAGTCAGTTGCCCTTCCTAATCCAGCAGCCAGCACTGCAATCCGAGCTGTGTAGAAGGTTGTCTGTTGCTGTGGCTATTTCCTTTGGTGAAAGCTCCCTGCCTTAAGAGGGGCAGTGATTTAACACAGCACTAAGAGGAGTGGTTCCAGGGGCAACTGATTACGCTTGAGATTACACTTGAGAAAACCCTGCAGGCTTGAGATCACAGGAAATCCAGGAATCTCTGACCTTGCACATTTTCCTCGTTTTTCTCTCTCAGCTGATGCTAAATCCATATTAGCAAAGGAAAAGGCTGGCTGGCAAAGGGTGAGTTTGACAGTATTGCTGGAATGAACCCTTCAAGCCCTTCTGCTCTCCTTTGGCAGCCACTGTGGTCCAGCCCTGAGGGCTTGGAGACCTTGCTAGCTGAGCTGGAACGTGCTGACTCAGCTCATCTGCAAAGAGAATTCTGAACCTGACCTACCCATTAATGTTTCCTTCAATGTCAAGGGAAACAGGATGGGGGCAGACCATTTGTTACCTCCAAATCAGAAGAAACACTTTGAAAGGTTCTCTTGGAGATTGAAATGTTCATGGGGTAGGGGTCAAAGTTTCAACTCTCTTACACTTGAATAACCCCATATGGATTGGCACTGGTAGGAACTAGCAACCTCTAGTGCATACAGGCATGCTGCATTATGCATCAAAAATGCATGGCCATGCATGAATATTGCCAGAGTCAGAAAGAAACTGCTGCAAAAACAGCACCAGGTTTGGATGGCATATGAAGTGACCTCACATGCCCAGTTGCATGACTGCAAAGTAGCTGGAGTTGAAAATGTTGCAGATGAAACAGGTACAAAGCAATGGGGTTAATTTCCAGAAGTTCCTCTCCTGCCATTCCTCCTCCCTTACACTTAAGGCTCCTGGGTGCTTTGAAGAGAGTGATTCTCATTCTCTTTTGTCCTATAAGAGTATAGGCTTTGTGGCTCTTCTTCCTCAGTAGTGCCACTACTGAGACCCTTTCTACTTATTGACTCAGCTCATAGGAACTCAGCATCACAGAATATGACTTTTCTGTCCCATGGGCCCCAAATGTACCGTCAGATAGGATTATAAGTTTATTCCTGAAGAAGCTGGCGAAATAAATATAAAGGGAATAAATGGTGTACTCATGTCCTTTTTTACAGAAGTGTGCACACAGCAAAATGGAGATGTGTGAAGAACAACATTACTAGTGTGTCTAGGGGAGCACTCGTACACCTCCCCATTCAGACAGGTAACACTCAGAGCATGCAGTGACATACAGCTCCAATGAAACCTAATGTGAACCAAGAATAAAAAAGCAAGTTGGCTATACAAGCCATTGGCAAAGTAAAGCCAGTCTGAAAGCCCGGCTGGAAAAATATGGCCAGTAACAATTTTAGTTCTTATGTGATGAGCAATGTCTGCTGGCACCTAGCAAGCTGTCGACATCAAGCTAGCAGAAGTGAGAGAGGAGGCTGAATAATGCCACGCTCTGCAGTGACATCAGAAGGTGATAATTCTGCAGCCTGAAAGTAGTTCCCAAAACGACTTAAGATAACAACTCATCCTTTCTGGTGCTCAGTAGGTGGCCAATGTGGAGCTGATCTTGGCAGCAGGGAATGCTGCCTAGTTATGCAGTGTGACAGAGATCCCAGGGTAGAGAGAATCCTCAGCTGAACGGAGAATTATTTAGCAATCGGTTAGTTTAGGTTTATCTGGCCCTCCATGGTGACAGACTGTTTTTGTTGGCTAATAGACTCTACAGCCCTTTTAAAACAGTTACCTTTGTTACTACATGTGCTAATCAGCTGGACTTCTAGGCTCCAAGCTGAAGGAGGATCTTGCTGTGAAAATTCTTTGCCTTGGAAATCTTATGATACAAAGAAGTGAGAAGGCGAGCAGGTGGGGGAAGTACAGACGGCTGGGGCTCAGTGAGGTGGCTCCAATACACTTTGTTGCCTCTGTATTGAGTGCCCACTCTCTGAGAACCAGGCATGTTGGAGATACCTTTACCTGGCAGCTGGAGTCCCCAATTCCTTTGAAATGCTTGGCATGAAAGTTGAGTGGAAGATTACAAAAGAGGTCTGCAGCAGTGTTGGGAACTAAACTCAAATCCACTGAGTTTTGTTTTGGGTACAAATGAAACCTTTTTGCTAATATCTGGAAATATTACAGTATTTACTGCGGCAGCTGTATAGACAAAGTCAACCATGGGCCCAAGGAGGCCACAAACAATTCAAAACACCTTATATGTAGGCAGTATACCACACAGCAGAGCCACTTGACTCAATCTGACTCCTAGTCCAAGTTCATCGCTCAGCGTGTCACATGATAGGTATCGGTATCTATTGTATCTTCTTCTCTCATGATATAAAATTACATGTAAATTAAGCATTTCACTATTTCAGCACTGCTGGGGCTGCAAGAAACATGACATGATAAAGGTACCCAGAGGAAAATAGTGGCCAGGCTGGACTGGAGTTTGAATCTCACCACTGGGCTTCCATCACTCTGCCCCTCCCAGTGCTCTCAAGGTGAAGGTAGCCTCAGTAAGAAAAGGAGAAACCTCCAGAGTCAGAACTATGTCATGTTGGATTTATGCCCAGAACTGCCCTATTATGCTGCTTTCAAAAGATAAGTCTATAGCAGCTGGTGGAGGTTTTATAACTGAGATTGCCCTTGAAGCACACCTGCTTTTCCTGCAGCCATGTAAAGGGATGGACATCATTGGAGTAAGCACAGGATCTGAGCAACAGCTTTCTCTGTGGAAGACACCAAGTGAGCACAGTGTTTTCCCTGCCTCTTGCAGAGGCTCTAGTCCTTTCAAAGGGAAAGCTGTGACCTGGGGTAGTGATGCATGAACATGATCTGTGATAGGGACTAATTTCTTTGAAGAGTACTAGCCCTGTCTTGCAGGAACTCCAGCTTTCATTTCCCTTTCTGCACTCTAGTCTATTAAAATTACCAGAGATCATATTCTACTACAGGTAAGTTTTGAAACTACTAAAAATGGTTTGTAATCTGTTAAAAATCCAGGCAGCTTTATCTAGTAACTGTTCAGGCTGTGTGAAGTATTTTCTAACTTGCTTGATCTGCTTCAGATCTGACGTAGCCTGAGTGATGTAGCAAAAAAACAATTGCTGCACTTAGTCATTAATGAATAGAGGGCCATATATCTCACTCATTCTAATAATATGCTGCCAGCATAGATAGATATTTTCAGTATGTTATGTTGTTACTCAGTGCATTATGCAACCACTCGAGGTTTATAAGGACTGCACCCAGTTGATTGAGTGGAACTAAGGACCTCGTGCAGTGCCAGTGGTTTGTTCACATTGTTTTCTATGCCAACAGCTGTGAACATTTTGTATAGGCAGAATTAGTGATGAAACTTCTGATGCTTGAGTTCTTTCTGATGGCTGAAAGATCAGAGAAGTGGCATTTGTCCACATTGCTTCATACTGACAGAGAAAAGAAGCCTGCAAGTATATTTGTTTGCTTATGGGTTTTTCTTTCCTGATGTGATTATGTATTTATTCTTTTTCTGCACTTTTGCAATACCAGAGATGTCAAGTCCTCTTGTATTTCTCACTGTTGATGGAATACTTGGAAAGTACCTAAGTGGAGACTAATGTACAGATATATCTCCAGACTCTGAATATGATTGCCAGTTGGCAGCCATGGATAATTCCCAGATTCCTCTTCCTGTGCTCTGCCTATAGGCAGCTCTAGGGTGTACAGACCTTTGATATGAGCTCCCAAGCCAGCAGCACCACCTGCTCCTGCCTCACCTGCTGCTCTTTGTCTCTTGGCATGAAATCCCTGGCTAAGGTTACTGGCCCAAAGGACCTAACAGCTGCTGAACTGGATTATTATGTGCAAGGAAAGAAGCTAGGGAAATAGAGAGAGTAGTCACTTACTTGGTGGTTTGTTTTTTTCCCCTTTAAGTAGGGAAAAGTCATGAGGGTAAAAGGAAAGAAAAGAAGCTTTGTTTGAATTGCTGGTTTTGTGTCCCATCCCTTCATCCCTTCAGAGTAATGAATCTATACAGCTTCTGCCAGCCCAAAGCTTGTTCTTAGTACCTGATAAAAAAGAGTTTTTCTTCTATGCCAACAGAGAGTACAGCTGACTACAGTTAGTCAACATTTTTCATAAAAACAGGACTAGAACATGCCATAGCATTTTATTATGGACCTTGACAATGCTGTTCGTAGAAGACAAAAACACATAAATCCTCACTCTTCCCCTGTTAACCCACCCCAAAGTTGCATTAGCTGTTTTTGCTAAGACTTTTGGAAGGCTCTTTGTGTTTGTGTTCAGCTTATATTTTATCATATTTGCCATATCACTGTCCAGGACACACGCTGTGACTTTCCTCTATTTCAAACCTCTTCTTGCCAACTTGGAATAAAACTCTTTATTTCATGGTGTTCATCCTTCCACATGGTTATATTAGAAAGCATTTTGATTAAGTGAGTTTATGGCTAAGTAATCCAAATCCTGCCGTGCAGGAGTGGTGGCGGATACTCCCCTGCAGTCTGTCAGACATTTTGCAGGACCTCAACTGGGAGTATGGTACTGCTCCTGGGCACAACTGTTGGACAGTAGAGCATGATTGTTATTATTTGCATCCCTGTTTTTCCTCTCCATCATCTTTCATCTTCCTTAAGACAGAATTAGTCTGAGTACCACAGTATTCTTGTGAGACTTGGTAGAGCTGCTTTTAGACTGCTTCTTATCGAACCATTCAACAGCTTCTGCTTAAACTCTTCTTTCCTCTCTCCTCCCCATCCCTGAAGATTCTTACTTTCTCTCATTAGTGGTTTCCCCCTCGCCTCTATCAAATACCCTTTGAGCAAGCCAGTGGTGATGCTGGTGATGCTGAAGAGTGAACCTGTACAAAAGAGTTTCCACATTTCTGATTTAGGCCAGAGAGATTACAAAAAGGGTCAGTCCAGAGCACCAGGCAGGAAGAGCTGCTGTAGAGATCAGTGGTCTCCAAAGTATGAGGTGGATATCCCAGGAGGTACACAAGATGATCCATTGGGGTGCAGGAGGAAAATATTAGCACATCAGGTGTACATGTATAGAATGTATAAACATAAATATACATATTTGGGGAGCAGCACATGCTCAATTTTTTTTTTACTCATAGCAGCATGCAGTCAAAAAACTTAGACATGTCTGGTCTACATTACCACAACAGACCTTCCCTTCCAGGCTGGCAGGAGTTTTGGGCTGGAGTGGTAGAACTAAAACCTTCCAGGCAAGGAGCCAATGGGACCAGCAGTTTCAAGTCCAATTTAGACCTGGATATAAACAGAAAGAGCACAGAGACAGGAGGGCCCCACATGAATAAAGAAATGGCTGTGGAGAGAGCTGTTACGGGCTGCTCTCTGCATATATGCAAACTGCATGAGAGGGCTGGACAAGCAGAACAAGTAGGATTGACGATTCAATGTTTGCCAAGCAGTTGTTGTTTTGAAGGGAGGCTGTGATATCCTCAGCACAGAGGCTGACAGATGGTGATTTCTGTTATAGGAAATGCATATTTAAGTCTGTCTTCCAATATAAGAGTGTACATTTTGCTATCATTAGTAAGCAAAACTTAGGCTGCATGTTAAGAGCAACAGCTATTCTGTCCCATTTACATAGACACATGCAAACTTTGTAGTTTGCAGCTGTGCTAGGCAGTGCTTTGGCATTCAGTTTCAGCCTGTCATCTTACAGAAAATAAAGCACGTTAAGCAAAGAAGGCAAATATTTGCCCACTGATAATTTAGGGACAGAGATGTCTTATTTGAGAGTCAGGTTTTGTTTTGGTTTTTTTTCTCCCTAGTGCTGCCCAGAGGTGTATGAATGATTTCAGGGTAGAAGAGCAGGATGAACTTGGCGGGGCAAGAGATTTGGAAGCCCCGCGAAGTTGCCCAGCATCACCTCCGCTCCTTGGCTCCCTACATCCAGCACCTCTTCCTGCCTCTGTTGCGTTCGTGTTTCTCTGTCTCTGCATTGCCATCTAGCGGTGAGACGGCCAAGAGCCCACCGGGGAGGACCAACCTCCTCCAGCTGAGGGAGACTCGGCCCCAGTGTGAAGCACTTTTCGGTGTGGGGCACGTTTCCCAGACGCCAGCAGGAGGGCCAGTGCCCCTAAGCTGTTAATGTGAGGTGGCACATGCATGGCTTGAACGTTGTTGTTCTGCATCTGCTGTGGAGCTGAGTGTGGAAGAGAAGATGGATGAAGGCCTGAAGCCATTTGAGTGAGGCATTAGGGACTGACTTCAGCTCTGCCCCTCCTTTGGTTTTATTCTGCTGTCATCGAAGTGGTGTGAGGGCTGGCTTCTATCAAAGATGCTAATTTTGGCTGACATGACTGCAGTAGGTTAATCAAGCAGAAGAAAGAAAGGAAGCAGTGAAGGGAAGACGCTTTAACCCTTCTCTGTGTCCTCACAGGCTCTTGACAAGGGAGCCGGTCCCTGAGCCACTCCTGGATGTGTAAGTGCCCCTCCTCATCTGCCTGCTTTCCAGTCAGTCCTGCTCCCCAGGGGTGTTTGTGCAACCAGCTACTACCAACCCACTCCTTCTTTGACTCTTTTAGCAGCCCTGGGATTTCCTAGATGGAGCCTGGGAAATCAACAGAGCTCTGGCAGGGCAGTGAGGAACGTCTGTTGGGGCACCTGGCATGGCCCCCATAATTGCTTCCTCCTGCTGCCCTTTCCCCTGCTAGCCCCAGGGTAATTTCCGAGTCTCTCCTTGGCTGGGATATATCCCCCACGTGGCAGAGGAAAATCCACAATCAGCTCAGTTAATGCTAAACAGATTACTTTCCCAAACAATCTCCAGAACGTACGTTACCGGTTAACCACCCTGTGTTGCGCTGGCAGTACCTGATCCCAGCAGCGTGATAAAGGCACTGCATAATGCTGCTCTCTGTCTCCTGCTGGCACTGCACTGCCCCCCATCTGAAAAAAGAAGTCGGTGATGGTGCTGATGCTATATCATTAGAGCAGCTAGGAAGAGCATTCTTCCTCTACTGCTCAGACTGGGTGTGATTTGTTTGGGTTGCTTTATTTCTTTATTTCTAAACAGCAATACAAAGGAAAAAGAAAAAAAAAGAAAAAGAACCCCCCCCCCAACAACTATGGACTCGATAGGCTTGTTAGTACAGTGTGTCTTTCAACAAAGAAAAGCCTTAGAGCTTGTCTGAATTTAGTCAAAAGGTTTATTTTAAAATAACTTCCTTTTTTTATTTTTTTATTTATTTTAGCACCACCAAACACACCTATGCTCCACACTGATTTAATTTGTATGAATTTCTGCTCATTTTTTTATTTTAGTATAAAAATGGTAAAGCCTGGGGTGAAAAGGTGGTGGTAAGAATGATGTCTTGTAAAAGGGCCATTTGACATGAGGCTGGCAGCAGCACTGCCAGGCGTTGCTGGAATAATCTTTGTGTCTTTGGGTTATGCAAGTAACTACAGTGTCTTCATTCTGTGCCTGTCTGAGGCCAGAACGCTGGTGGTTCAATGGATGCTACTGTTAAGGCAGGGAGCAGAGAGAAAACAATTCAGAATTCATCAGCAAATGCATTGTCTGCACACACACAGACTGGAAAACTCAAAACCTCCACAGTACTGTTTATAGAGAGTTCAGTCAGCCCCAGCTTCAGCAGCACGAAATCCTCAGGTGCTCTTGGCATAGGATTAAGATCCTGTTTTGTGGTGTGAGGAGGAGGTTTGAAGCAGGAAACACATTTTCACTTGAATACGTTATGCTCCAGATCAGATGATGTGCAAACTCTGCTATTTGATTGGAGAGGGAACTCAGTTCTTTCTCAGGGCTCACCAAGCAGGACAAACCCACCTTTCAGCACAAAGGATCTAGGCTGAAGTTCAAGGTTATTACTTCTAAGTGCTCTTGAATCTCTCCAAGTCAAATCTCCTCTCAAGAGGGCTCTAGGCAAAGTTTGGATTTGGTGACTACTCTCATTACTTGGTTTCTCCTTCTGGTTAGTGTCTCCCTGTTCTCTGACACACCCCTCAGCAACCACTTTTCTTACTGTTGGGATTTTTGTTTATGTTGCTCCATCCTTGCTTTCTGAAGGGATTGCCTCTTCTCCCCCAAAACGCCCTTTGCATCAGCTTGGGCTGTCCATCAACAAAGTGCATAGCTAGTGCATGGCATTCTGGCATGACTCAGAAGTCCTTATGGATGAGTGAAACACAGCAAAGCAGAAACCAGGTCAACAGCAGTCCCATGAAAACTTAGCTATACCTCTGTCATGGCACTGCTGTTCTTTTTCTGTCCCAAATGTTCTTCCATGTACGGCCACAGCAATCCCAGAAGGAGAGGTGTGCTTAAAATCCTAGTGTAGACAAGGCAGGTTGTATTGATCGGTCATGTTTTGCTTTGTTTTATGGAGAATTAATCAGTTAACACATTGAAAAGATGTCCCTTCTCCTTTTCCACTGCCATTAGTAAAGGTAAAGCCTGTCTGCTTTGGACTGGTGTGCCACTCATTTGTACCCAGCTAAGAGATTTTCCATGTTGCAGTGTGGTAGCAGGGTAATGTCATGGAACTGTGGTTAGAAACGTATGCCTTACACCACAGCCCAGAGGCTGTGCTGGAAAAACAAACCACCAGGCACTGTGGGCTCCCTAGGCCTTATTTTATGTTGGTGGGCACCCCATTTCTTGACACTCAGTGTCAAGAATGCTAGTTGGGTGCTGGATGTTACAGCAAATTGTGCCACGTGTCACGTTCAATATATTTCTGATAATGCGCTGCTAGAAATATCTTCCATGCTGCTTCTGAGCTGTGAGGAGTTAATGCATGCTTCCACTTGTGCTTCAGGGATTGCCATGGCTTCAGAAAGGTGGGACTTCTGGCAGAGCATGAGATCCATTTTTCATGATGAAGCTGCAGTAACATGATGCCAGTGGGACAGCGGAGTTTGAACATAACTGGAGCATCCTGATGGGTGAGCAGTGTTATATCCAGAGTTCAGTGAATGCACAGAGCCAATCTTTTTTAGCCATTTGCACACTTTTAATTCTTTATAATAACTCAAAATGTAATCGTTTTGATGCTGTCATTGTGACTTTAATTAGGTTAACATTGCCACAAACATGGTACTACATGAGAGAATCTTGGCTTTAAAATAAGGTTATGAAGAGTATTTGGGATTTTAATTATGGGATTTTAATTAGGAATTTGACATTTAGGGGACTGCTTGCAGTGGATGGAAACCCTTGTGCTCAAATGGGAGGGGGTTAGCTCACTGAAATTGCAATTGGCTTTTCTGCATTTCAACTTGTAAGGACAGTTGTTACATGTTTTCACATTCCCTGTGAATACAAAATCCATTGTAAAAAGACAGCCAAGATTCTCATTCCTCTTGACTGAGGAAGCCAGAAGGTTCTGAAAAAGACTCAACTGCAAGAGCTGGCAAGACTCATGATTTGGTGGGACTGAAATCAGGGCAGCAAAAGATGCAAGACCAGAAAGGAACTCCAAAGCATCAGTATGGCTTTTTTTTCCCCTCCCTCACAATGTGATTTTCATTAGTCATTTATTGAGCCTAGCAGATGCCAACATGAAAACTATGCAAAGAGCAAATCTCATCCTCCAAGTGTAAATATTTACAGATCATATTCAATGGTATTTAGGACTCTGCAAACATATTGTCAACAGACTCTTCCCTAATTGCTGCCTGAGAGTTGGCAGAGGCATGTCCTCTGTGCAAACATGGTTATGGGGAAAAAAAATACAAAATTATAGGAGGCTAAATAAGTTCTTGGCTTAATTTGACTGAAATAAAACCAGAAGGGAATATGGCCCACAGCAAGTTAAACTCTGGTACAAGAACTCTTACCACATACAGAGTTGAAGAGGTGGTCCCCATGCTCCTAAAGGACAGCTCTACCACTCCAGTCTGCCTTAGCACTGCACTAAAAGAGCCATAGCGTAGGGCAGGCAGGTTTAACCTTCCCCACGTTTTAGGGGATGTAATTCCACCTCTTCTTAGATGTAATAAGAAATGCAAAAGTATTTTTTGCCATGCCTCACCTGAATAAATTTATTTGAGTAATTCAGAAAAGCAAATATTCCAGATCCCAATCACCATCTGTTCTGAAAGAAAAAAGAATATTTTTATTTCTTAAACCCAGAACTGCCCTTTGTTCTCTAGCACAGTCAGTGCCCAACCCTAAAGGGGTTAATATCTGGGACATTACTTGACTATATTAGAGCCATTCTGTTTGAGCTAAGATCCTGAAGTATTCCTTCCTGCACCTCTAGCCGAATCCTCTCTGATAACATTTTCTTAGATCCCAGAATCTTTGCTTTCTTGACAACCTGTAATAAATACAAACCAACAGAAAAATCAGGAGTGGCTTCGCCCTCATTTATATTCTGTGAAAACTTTTTATCGCTAGCATGTCTTAGTACCCTTGCTTTTCACAAGGGGCACATGAAGTTGCAAAAAGCTTTAAACACATTTAAAAATGATGTCCTCTGGAATTCTCAAAGGAAACAGCCTGAGCAGCAGACGTGCCCTGTGTATGGCAGGGAGAGAGGTGAGCAGGGCACGCTCATGACACAACATTCTTTGATTGCACGATCACAGCTTTTCTTTAGTACCTGTACTTTCCTATTCCACATCTGGGCTTCTCTGTATGCTTTTTTTCTTTTTCTTTTCTTTCTTTTTTTTTTCCTTACACTGATTCTTTGAGAAGTGTTTTTGTTCCCCACTGCACCAACACTCGAGGCTATGAGCTGTCCTGCTCCATCACTGTGCTTGGTCCTGGCAGATAACCTGTTCTACAGCACACAGTCCTTCCCCCAGTTTCAGCTGTCTCTTCTAATTCTCCTGAATAGCCGAGCTTCTTCCTTCCTCCCTCCTTCCCTGGAAAGGAATATTTCAGTATACGTCAGTATCTTAGACAGAAGATGGAATGATCTGCCTATACAGTAGATGCAGGCAGACACGCTTTAAATTGCACCCTTTATGTGGAGCGCTAACCAGCCCTGCATTTTGTCCGTTTTTAATTATCTGATGGATCAGAGTATCAACTCCTTCTCTTTGTTCATTTATAAACTTGCGTCCTAAAGTTACATAAGGACGCGTGAATGATTTCAGCATCACTTTCTCTTGTGGCAATTAGCAGCTGAAATCTTAGTGTGAAGTAGCAGAGGCTCCTTCTTCACCCGGCGAGCATCACAAAGAGCGCACAAAGCAACACGGAATGCGCCTGTGTACACAACGCTCACACACCGCTTATGTATACGCACATGCCCCAGCCGAGCGCGGGCAGCCACGGCCACCCGCTCCCACGTCACTTCCGGAGGCGCGTGGCTCTCCGCTCGCTGTTTCCGGGGTGAGGCGCTCCGCCTGCGCGCCCGGAGGCTCCGCCCCTCTCGCGGCCGGAGGGGGCGTGGCTACAGGAAGTAGGCACGGTCCTATGTGGAGGGGGCGTGGCGTAGAGCCTGCGGACCAATGGGAAGAGAAGAGGGGCGGGGGCAGATGCGGTAGTGGGGCGGGGCGCGGCCGAGGCATGTGGCGGGGCGCAGCGGCGCGGGGCAGCGGTCTTTGCTGGGGGCCGTGTTGGTGCCGGGTATGCGGTTGCCTCCGCTGGGGTAAGTGTCTCTTCCGGTCCGGTCCGCCTGAGGGAGCGAACCGCGGGCGGCTGTGGAACCGCTGAGGGGGGGCCGGTGTTGGGTGCTCGTCGTGTGGGGCTGGAGGTGACGCGACGTGCGTGGGGAGCGGGGAGTTGCTGGGGTGGCTGCGGGAGGCGCGGCCCTGCGTTCGTGGAGGGCTGAGGGCGACACACGGCCTCTGTGCTCGGGCAGCGGGCTGTTGCCGCGAGTGTGTGCGCTGGGACCTTCCGCACACACGTAACTGTGTTCTGGGGGAGCTCGGGAGCGGCGGTGCTTTCTTGGTAACCTCTCTTTGTCCCTTGTGACTCCCAGCGGTTCCTCTGCTTGCCCCTTAGACCATCCCCGACCTGCGGTGGCGATGGTGCTTGCAAGACGTTGGAGAGATGTGTCCAGACACCTCCCGTCTGAATAAATAACGTAGGCTGCGTGGAGCTGAGATCGTCTTTGTAAGTGGCGTTCCACTTTGTCTGGCACTGTAGTGGAAACTCTTATCTCTTCATACCTTATGGGAAGGTTCTCAGCAGGCTTAACAGTCTTAACAGGGCAATGCTGTGGTGCAGGCAGGGAGCACTGAGTTCCCAGTGCCGCATCCCAGGGGCTGGGGTCAGGACATTCCCTAGCCCCTTCTCTGCGGTCTCCCAAACTTTGTCTTGTGGGATTGGTCAAGACAAATCCTGTCTCAGAGTCCTTTTGCATAGGGTGGGAGAGTGCCCATGCATTGGCTGTCCCAGTCCCTTGGTCATGCAGCAGCACTCTCTTTCCTCACCAGTTGTGTCACTTGGCTGCTTATCGAAGTCACACCATGAAAGCACTGACCCTCCCAGCCTGAGCCTGCTAAGCTGGGTGAACTCCCTGATAGCGAGCACCCTGTGCCCTTTAGGACTCAGAGGCTTGTGGCTGGTTGACAGCAGGGCTAATAAGATACATATTGATGCTGTGTCTCTCTCAAAAGCATGTGTACTTCTGTATTAATCTCATTCATTCACCATAATCAACTGTACATTATATTGTAATGGGTGGTTTAAAGGGATTTTTATTAGCTTTCATGTCTATAGTCAATCAATGCACTTGCTATGCGCATCTTTTGCTTGGTTCTTGTTGAAATACATCATATATGTTTATAGGCACAGATCCTTTTTGTATTTTCCTGGGGAAAAAGTTTGGACTATGTGCCCCTTAACTTGTAGGTGCAGGCATCTTTGGGTTTTGTTCTAGTTGTAAATTCCCTGCTGGATTTGTAAAACCATCTGCCAGAAGGCAGACTTTGCATCTTGTTATCTGCTAATGAATTTCTAATTGGAACCTCTGCACAACCCGCAGCCTCAGCCTTCCAAACAAAGCCTCCTGGTGCAGACTTTTCAGAGGTGATAAAAGTAAATTTGTGAGTAAAATTTCAAGCTTCAGTGATGAAGAGAAGGCCTGATAATGTATTTAAAAATCTCTCGCTCTGTAACCTGGATTATTAGGGCAAGTACCCTTTTAAATGTTATAGATGTCTTCTTCAGTAATGGGTGACAAAGTTTTCAAGGGAAGATGTTGTAGGAATGTTAGAGAGTGGAGATGAATGTTTTAAACAGTGTGTGCAGGAAATGTCCAAAACTTTGCCTGATGAAACTCTGAAGAATTGATTGGTTTAGGGGTAGGTTTTTGCCTTCCTTGGTCTCTGCAAGGCCCATACGAAACTTTTTTTAATACACAGGCACACTGACGTGTCCCTATGCTCTGGTGTGTAGCATTAAGTGAACACACGTTCTGTGTAGCATCATTCACACTTGAACCAGTTTCATAAATGGAAAGCACCATAAAGCAAGCCCAGCAAGAGTTCATGCCAGCCTGTTTAAGGTGAGAAATGATGAGCACTGTGGAAGTAGGAGTTATTAACCTTTTTACCTGCTGCATGCTTGCATACTGGCAGAGCAGGTGTGTCATATTTGCTGCTTCATGCTGGTTGATGTGCATATTGTGGGCTTGGAGCAATGCTGTGCATAGTGTTAAAGTCTTCGGTGTTCTCTGCACAGGTGTGCTGGTGTGCTGCAGCCCTTCTGCTGTGACCTGTTACGGGGCTGGAAGTCTGCTGTCATGGTCAGGTTCAGCCACTGCACTGTTTTAATTCAGCCTTCCCCTTGAACTGTTACCTGAGGTTTGATACAAACTCCTAACACTGAGAGCAAATATGCAAAGGGAAAGCTGAAGGAGGAAGCAGTGGGTTCTTCAGTGCTTGCAT
Organism: Cyrtonyx montezumae; assembly: GCF_038088225.1. Classification (NCBI taxonomy): domain Eukaryota; kingdom Metazoa; phylum Chordata; class Aves; order Galliformes; family Odontophoridae; genus Cyrtonyx; species Cyrtonyx montezumae. The sequence goes on along the minus strand of NW_027071826.1, from coordinate 42,191,007 downwards.
ACTGATCCTCAGCTGTGGTCAGCTGCTACAGTTGCTGTGCAGAGCCATGGCAGCCCAGGCCAGCTGACTTTTTGAAGGGGATGTCCATCCTTGTTACATGTAGCTGTCACAGAGTTCATTTCTGTGGTAGGTGAGAGAACCCCCACTATGCACAGCGATTGCTGGATAGAATTCCATGCTTTATGGTGTGCTGGAAGCCAAACTGTATATTCTTAGCTTGAAGAGGTTGCAGCTCATTGTTCAGGTGTAACCCTTCATGCTACTGATACCTTACAAGTTCAGATTGAGGATGACTCCCAAAGAGCTGTTGGGCTTGTTGGCTGGAAAACCAAGAGGTCCTCCAAGGTTAACTGTGTGATATTCCTTGAGCCTGTTCTGGACTGCATGGAGTTAACAAGCACTTCATATGCTTTCTTTCCTCCTATCAGTCATGTTTCTTTGGACTGAAGTTGCTGTCTGTGTTCAGTGAATGAGATTTGGAGGAATCGGTGAAACTTGTGAGTTTGACAGCTGGGATGTAAGGATGCTGCTGGCACCAGGGGTATGGTAGCAGTGCTGAAAATGACTGCTGGCAGAAGCTAGCTGTGTGCTTTGGAAATGTCACTCACTGCTCCTCCAGCTCTTGGCTGCTTATGCTCCAAGGCAGCTGCCTCACAGGTAGCACCCAGTAGTGCCTGCAACAGAGTGATCCCTCCTGGTTGAAGTCTCCTTCCAGTGGAGTCCCTGCTGTAGGGATGTCTGCCTTGGGTTGAGAGTGGAAGCTGGTGGCTGTGCTCTGGTGTTACCCTGGGTATCCCTCCAGTGAGGCCTCCCCCGGTCCATTCTGAATGTCAGTCAGTGTAGGTGCCAGAAGTCCTGTCAGTCTTCTGCAACCTTTAGCAGCTTTGCTTTACTCTGCTATTGTGGGCTTTGCCTCCATGATCCAATTTTGAATTTTGACACCAAGAAGCAGAGGTGTTGCTGCACTGACACAGCTGCTGCTGAGTGTCACTGGGTGGGACTGTTGGGTCACCCTGACAAGGGGGGTTATCTGTATACAAATGCTATATTTCTTCTTCTCTGAGCCCTCTTCGCAGCCATCACTGCTTCTTCTAAGGATAACCCTCTTCCTATGCCTGTAAGATGGATGCTCACTGGAGTGAGTCATCAGCATGACAGGCCTTGCCGAGTTGTTTAGATAGGTTGCTGCATGGTACAAAGCATGACTGGGAGCACTTGCCCAGCTTGGTATATGGGAGATGCATCCTTGCACCAGTGGAGAGGATGAACCAGGGAAGGAAGGTGTTGAGATCTCCTTCCCAAAGTGCCAGGGAGATGGTGCTCAGCTTGGAGGACTATTTGGGCAGTAGATCTTCAGAGTGCACTTCAGACAGAGAAGGTGCAAGGGTTTAGAATGTGCTTTAAAGAATAATAATAAAAGTTAGAGAAGAACAATTTGGTGAAAGGGATGAATGTTCTCATTGAATTTTGTGTGTATATTTGTGTTAGATTTGTATTTCTTGGGCATGGGGAGGATTTGCACTGCTTTAAATAAATCTGGCTTTAAATCCAGTTACTTATACTCTGAATACAACTGGTATGTGAAGACCAGGCTGAAATCTCATTAATTTTAATAGGATTAAACATGTTCTTTAGCTGAGTCGTCTTCTCTATCTTTCTTTCTTTGGCTTCTCTGTATTAAATAGCAGGATAAACCTCTGTGCTCTACCGTCTCTTTGGGAAAATGCTTTGACAGTCTCAGGGGAGTGATTGCATACAATCATATTTTACACTTTTTTTCTATTTTTTTCCTGTGCTTTCAGCTGTAGTTGTTTGGTATGCAGGCTTTTACTAGCTTTTGCTTCCCCTAAAGGCCTGGGAATTCTCGACAGCAAAAGAAGTCCCTTAGGAGGGGGGACTCTGACCAGTTCCTCTTACAGCTATAGGCAGGCTCTTTGGTCTTCCCGTGGCTCCTGCTCCACCCTGTGAGATAAGGGATGACCAGTCTGTAACTTTTTTTTTTTTAAGCTTTTCTGAACGGTGCTGATCCAGGACTTTTCCTTCCTCACTTTTCTCTTAGGTTATCATGTCCTTTTGTTTCTGAAACAGTGTCTCAGTTGATCTGGAAAAATGGTGCTGTCTCTAGGTAGTAGCTTCTCTGAATCTTTATCTGGGTTTCTGTCACTCTTTGACCTGAAGAAGCTTAATAAAGGAGCAGTGTGCTTTCCTGTCCTTTCTTCTTTGAAACATCTTAAATTTTTTTAGTTCACACGTAATGAATAGCTTCGAAGATTTCTCTGATATGAAAGATAATTTCCTGTTACAAAAGCTGTGCTAACTCTTCCTGAAGCCTTGAAGCCAGATGTAATTATTTTTGGTGTTGACTTTCATCTTTGTCTTTCTGCTCTATGACAGTGCTTTTAATGAGTGGCCTCCAATTTGCATTTGCTGTGTAGATATGGCAGGATCTTTGTGTTCTGTCTGCGGTGACCATCTCTGAGATGCTGGACTGATGGAGTAAGCATGTGCTGTGGCTGAAAGCATACTTTTGCCATTGTCTGGGGTATGTGTGTCTTGGATGAGCGTATTTTTGCATATTTTGGGTGGTGAACTCAGGAGAAGAGCTTGTCAAGAATGGCTAATGCTGAATTGTTAGCAGGATGGCACCTTGATCCATAGCCTTGGGCAACTTTGTTGGCCAGCAGGTGATCTATGTGGACTGGTGGTGCCCACTGTGTCGAAGTGCAAGCAGCTTCGTCCCTGATGAAGGAGAAAATGTTGACTTGAGTTCTTTTTAAAGGAACAAAACATACTTCTGCAGTTAAGCAGCACACGTATTGGTATAGAAGCACAATGTCACAAGCCTGCCAGCAGTTGTGTGACTTTGTTTAATGTAGGTCACAAGTTCCATTGGTTCAGCTAGACTTACTCTCATGCATGAAATTAAACAAATGCTTTGTGTGTTTGAAGAACTGGAGCTGAAGGCAGGTAGCTGGCATGGAAACAGCTGATAACTTTCTTTAGGGTCACTTGCTGCTTGAATATTATAGAAGTGTGTTGCCTGCATGGATCTGTAACACAGATGGCTTTGCTGCCAGCTGGAAGTAGGGTTGCATGGCACTGAGTTAATTTTTACTTTAGAGAGCAGCTTTTGACTGGATTGAGTGTATTTGTAGATTCTCACTTGTTCATCTGTCAGTTATAAAGGGAACAAGGATTTCTTGAATTCAGAAATCTTCTTACATCCAGAAGCTGGATTTGTGTTTCTGTGGCTGCTACTTTGAAAAATTGCTCTTAAAAATGGTGAGCGCTGCCACTGGCAGTAGAAGAGCCTTGTATACAGTATTGGTTAAGTATATACCATGTTGCACTCAAAGCAGGTGCGCTTACAGCTGCTCCTGAGCAGGGTGCGATGGAGTCTTTTCAGTGAACATTCAGCTCTAACAGAAAAGTATTCCTATATTGACGACCCATCTTTGTAATGAATATCTGGGTGAGAGTTTTGGAATAAAATGGAAACAGAAAGTGCTGGTGGGAGGTAGGCTGTTCTTCCTCCGCCTTGCTGCTGTAGCTCTTGGTGCTATTAGCACGTCATTCTTTCTGCTTTGTATGTTCTACATTTGGTCTTTGACCCGTCTGAGTCTGGAAGCAGATGTAATGCAAACTGGAGAGGGCAAATGGTCCCCTGGGAGCAGGCTGAGAACTGCAAACCATTCTGTTAAATGAGCTCTTAGTTTATTACATGTCTTGGAGTAAATCCATTGATTTGCAGAAATGCATTGTTATCAGAGGTTCCTTCTAGCTTTAAAGTATGTGCTTCACAGTTGTGATTCATTATGTATATCCCACAGTGCACTCAAGCATTCACCTTTACAGTTGCTACCACTGAACATATCCAGTGAACAGAGTGCCATCCAATGAACATAGGGCTGTAATGCAGGATATCCTATAGCCGTGATTCATCTTCATAAAGAATGACTGGATGTAGAAGAGAATTTGTAAATAAAATTCATGCACAAATTTGTTTTAGTATTTTATGAGACAACATCGAAGAGGTAACACAGAGCCTAAAGGCAGATTCACTGTGTTTATGTATTTTCTTATCTATGTTGCCACCCTGATAACAAAGTTAAGGTGAAGACTGAATGAGCAAAGGTGTTAGAACAGAGTGTAAGCAGTAAAGTGGAACATGACCTGTCTATTCTACATTGAAATAAAATGTACCTTTTTCTGGTTCTGTGATGGGTTTAGTAGGACTTCATCCTTGGTAGGCTGGAATTTGCTCTATTGGCTCCTGCCATGTAAATCTAAAGGCAGATTTCTGTGAAAGGCCAAAATGCATCTTTTAAAGAGGTGCTTAAGAGTGCCTCTCTGTGTTGCAGAGTTTGACCTCAGTCTACACGCTGGCCTCAGGGCTGGCTTCTGTTTCTAAAAATGTAAGCTTTGGAATTACAGAAGCTTTACCACAGGTGGCATTTTGCTGAATCAAGAAAACCTGAATTGGTGTCAGCTCACCTTGTGTACCTAGTACAGCTCCCAGTGCAACTCACTGCTGTGCTGTGCATGGCTGAACAGTCTGTAATGGGAACAAGAGCTGCCAAGAGGGCAAGGGCAGGTTTGTGGGTGGTGACCATGAGAGACAGCTGATGAGGCTTTCCAGCCTGTGAATTAGTTTGTCTGATGTGTAGTTCTAAGGATCATAAGCTTGCTTTGAGGAAGAGAAGCATTGTTTCTTGGTGTTGTCTGCCTGTGTCCTCACCCATCAGCATTCATAGCCTCTTCTCATTCCGGGTTTGCACTGACTCCAGCAGCAAACTGAATTTGGAGCAAAAGTAACATTTAGTAGGCAGGAGGTACATGTTAATTCAAGTGCAAATTATTTATTTCTTAACATGCCACTTGTTATATGTTTTATTTCATTCAGCCACAGCCTGTTCCACTTGTTGATTCCTGACTTATAATGGCCTTGGGCTATTACAGATGGAATCAGACAGGTTTGTATTTGATTAGGCTGGAGCTGAATTCTGAACATCGTTCAGTGTATTGAAGAGAGCGAGTTACAGTTTGATTTAGCTGTAGGTGTCTCTGTTCGTTGCAGGGGAGTTGGTATAGGTGACCTCTAAAGGTCCCTTCCAACTCAAGTGATTCTAAGGTTCTGCTTGTAGTGTGACTTTTGCAGGTGTGCCCTTATCTCTGTTTTTGTTGTCCATGCTTGAGCAGCCTACCTCAGACAGTCTCTTGACTCAGATAATTAGTGTATGCTGAGCTCATGTTTGCACCAGAGTTGGCTGATCTTTTCATTCTTTCGGTATTTCTAGTCCAGTATTCCCTTTGGTCCAGGATCAGAATACCTTTGGCATAACATCGACGGCCAGGACTTTTTAAGGGGTTCAGCCTGTCGGCTGTTCACAACCTCTGGAGGAGTAGGACCAAGCTCCTGCTTCCCTGTCCAGGCGTCACAAGTTGAGAGTGGAGTTATAACTTAGAGATTTCTGCTTAGAAAAACAATTACACAAAAGGCAAAGCACCCGTGAAAGGGACATTGGCAAAACTTGGAAGTGAAGGTGTCTTATTTGATCAAATAATATAGATGGGAAGATAAAGCAGATAAAGTTTCAGGAATGCTGATCTTTTTCCATTGCTGTACTGCTGGGTAAAAATTGAGACTGCGGAAAGCATGGAGTTACCTGAGAGCACTACAGAAAGATATCTGTACTTGGACCCCATGTGGAACATGAAAGACAAGTTGCACGAATAATGCAACTTTTCGCTTCTGTGCCTTTGGTACAATGTCAAAGTGATGTCTGTGGTAGTTGTTAACCTGTGCTGGTTAGTTGCTCTACCTTTGCAGCTGCAGAAATCAGCGAGAGTAGGGAGAGAAAGATGTTTTCTTATGTTTTAATGGTTCAAGTTTAGCTTGGTGTATGTCTTAAGGAAGTCTTCCTGGCTATGAGGAACCTACCACAGGAAGGCCAGCAAGGACTAGGAGAGCTGCTATTGCATTTGATTCCTCTTTGGTTTAGAAAAATAGACTTTGCTCATCTTCCCCACCCACCATGTCTTGTGATCTCCATGTCCTTCAATTTATCAAAATCACAAAGCAGGGAGGCCTGTGGCCAGCAACCTTCATTTGTTATTGATGTAAATGTCTCCCTGGCATGGAGATCTTGGAAATAATCTTCTGGTTTTTGCTAATATACATATGGTGAGAATATTTTGGGGTTTTATTGGCATATGATAAGCTGGAATGTCTTTGTGCTGCATCTCACCTGGCAGCTCTTCTGTATCAAGTTTTTTTGTTTGTTTGTTTTGTTTTTACTTAACAAGGGTTTTATAGCTTAAAAAGGGAAGAAAAACAAAAGACTCCTAGATTGTAGGAGTTTATTTTAGTTCATTTGCTTTTGATGATGACCTACATTGGAGGCAGGTATCTTTTATTTTCCATATTTCAAGGATTTGCACAAAGATCCTACATCCTTAGAGAAAAGAGAGATTCAGCAATGCTTTCCTCAATCTTACCTTTTAGAACTGAGCGAAATATCCTAATGCAATGAATGCATGGAAAAGTAGAACTTTCTTCTGTGTTCTTGAATCTCTCTGTAGTGTTGTCTTACGCTTTTGTAGTGTAGAGTACTGTCACTTCTTTGTGCAGTCCTGCTCAGAGTGGACTTAATATGTAGGCTTAAATTCCTGAGCAGACCTGCAGAACCTTGTGTTCTGGACAGAGCTTTTCTGTTTAAGTGGGGACCTACTGGGGGTGGTTCCTCCAGGGGTAACTGCTGAAAGATGTTTAATTAGAAGCATGTGGTGTCAAATGCCCTCTGTATGAGGACATCTCCTGTTCCTGTGAGATGACAGTGGACCTGAACATTTGGTATCTTCTTTGGGTGTGGGTCAGAACAGGCAAGGTTGCATTTCAACTGTACTGCACATTTTCATTGCTTGGAAGAATTTGTGATGACAGATTTATTGTCTGTTTCCAGCTTTACACAGTTACCCTTTGGCAGTTCATTTCTCTTCATATGAAAATGGGATTGTTTCACACGTTCTGAAACAAGCTGCATTTTCACAAATGAAACAGCTGTCCAGTCATTTTTCACAGGAGAAGCCCTGTTGAGTAGTAGTTCTCACCATCTGAAGTACAGAACATGGGGGTGAACGTGGGTGAGGAAGGACAGTGGGTGGCGATGGGAGGGATTCTTGTGTTTTAGACTAAGACATTTGTTTTCTGTGGGAGGCAAGGCTTGATTTGTGATAGGCATGAAGCCTCAGTAGTGCCAGTGTGTTGTCCTCATTAGTTAAGAAAGAACTGCAAACTGCCTCGTGCTCCCTGATGGAAGTGGGGAGGGCAGGTGGGAGCTGAGGTACTCTATGACAAAGGAGATGGATAAAGCTGATAAACATTCAGAACAAAACTAACCATAACAAAGCCAACCACAAAAGCCACTGCTGCTTTATCTGCCTCAGATGGTGAGTCTGTAGCACTGCACTGCTCCCACAGGAAGCTGGAGGTGGAGGAAGAACCTCAGCTCTGGTTTTGTCAGCTGCCAAACACAGGCTCTACCCGCTAAAACCACCTTTCTGGGTTCTTCGTAGGGAAAGGAAGAGTGAGTGAATTGCTGAAAGTCTGGAGCCTAAAGGGTACAGTACGTCATCTATGGGCATGAAGTCTGCCACTCAGATCCTCCAATTAGTCCATCTGTTGCATAGGAATGGCTTCCCATTCTTTTTCCTGGGACATGGGGGGTTTGGAGGGAAGCTCTGGGCATCATCTAGTCCAACTCCCTGCTTCTCCCTGTTGCTGTTACCAGAGAGCTTTGCATAACGTAGCCTTGGCTCAGTTTCATGTGTCATACATTGGTCAGCATGGAGGCTGAAGTGCTTTTTTACATGAGGAATGTGCATGTGTCAGCCAAGTCTCCGTGTGATCACAGAGCTTCTCTGCCAAGCTTGGAGCTCCCACTGCCTTTTGAAGAGTCTTTGAAGTGTTTGTTCCAATTATGCAGCGTGTTTTGAAATTTCTGATTGCATTAATTGTATGGCCATTTACAAGCAGCAGAATGGATTTTCTTGCGGGGAGTCATAAGTGGCAGCTGGACATATGCAGCAGCTGCAAACTTCTTTTGATGGTTGCTATTTCCACAGCAGGCTTCAGAGATTGCAGCAGCTCAAGCAGCTCTCCAGGACCTGTCCTTAAGAATCTAGTGTGATGGAGTCTTTGTGGACTCTGCCTTTGTAGGATTGGTTTTGCCTTTCTCATGGATGTAGATAGGGAGAAACCTCAGTGGAGGCAGCAGCGGACTGCATAGGTGCCCATCTAATGCTGTGTTCTGTTCTACCTGCTGCAGTGAGAAATGCCTGCTGATGCAAGAAGAGTATGCCAGCTCCTCTGTAGTACATGACCAGCTGTGTGCTGTTACAGTCTGAAGAAGCTGTGTGACAGTAGAAGGAATATAAATGTCATCCTTCCTGACTTGCACCAGCATCTTATTTCAGAGCACGTGCAACCTGTGTCCTGGTGTAGCAGCAGATGGTGCTTCTCTTCATGGAAGGGTCTGACAAGGAACAGGGAGATGCTTACCTGAGGATGTTTTTTGTGGAAATTACTTATGTGGATGTAATGATTCAGTGCTGTTAAACATTGTAGGCAATGCTTGTAGAAAATGAGTGGGTTTTATACATCTCCCTCCTTATGGTGAGCTACTAGAAAGTTCCAACCCAAACCCCTCTATGTTTTTATGACCCAGTCATCAGCAGTATGTTCTCTGCCCTGTGATCCACAGCACTCCTCCTTCACAAGGTCTGATCAGTTTGTCCTTTGCTGTTTATAGCAGGGGACGTTTTGTAGAAACAGCTGTGTAACTTGTCATTACTCTCCTCAGGAACTAAGGGAACTGAGGCTGCTGTTCAGAGTGATGCCAGGTCCTCTGGCTGTGCTCAGCTGGCCACGGGTGGTGGGAGATGTTGGGGGGGACATTTTAATGGGAGTGTTGAACTTGCCTTTCAAGCTGTATTTACTTGTGAGTTCTTTACATAACGTAGTTAAAATCATTTGAAAACAATCTAAAGGGCCAGCTATTTTATTTCTCTAGCAGACTAATGAGGTGGTGTTCTTGCACATCCTCAACTTGATATCTGACAGACACTGTTGTAGGTACAAATCATACCAAAGTAAAGCTCTCTTGCTGGGATAAGTAGTTCTCTGACATTATCCTCATCTCTCCCTCTCACCCACTGATGCAACCGTGATTCAGAAATCTACCTCATTTGCTTGGGCGCTGCCCCTTCTGTTCCCAGGCCTGTCTGTGTGTGCCAGTTCAGTGGCAAGCATGGCAAACCATACGCTTCTCAAGGTTGCAGCAGTGATCCTGTTTCCTGTGTTCTGGCCTCGATTTGCAGGATGATATGTGTGTGTCTTTCCTTAGCAAACCCTGGTTTAATTCTGTTTTTTAAAGAGTGAAATATACACTTGTTCTGATAGCTGACATCACACAAAATATTTAGCAACAATGGCAAGTTGAAACCAGGCCTTATGTCTTTTCAGCTTAATGTGAGAAGTAGCCTTGTTGTTTATAGAGTGCATTCCATCCTTGTTTTCTCTGTGTTGTTGCTGTTCTGAGGACACCAGGATCCTGTACCATGTCTTCACATTATTTCCCTGAAGCATTTCCTTTCTTCTCTGGCCTGGCCTGTGGGAGCATGAACAGTATGGGTACCTTTCTTGAAGTGGAAAAAAAAGAGACCATGGTACCTGTGGCTGTGTGACACGGTCATTTCTTTGCATTCATTTGGAGTGGTTCTGTGCTGTACACCACCTGCTGTGTACCTTCCTACCTGAAACTGTGCCAAACCTCAAAGTTTCTTTGCACCTACTGTCAGAAACAGGCAGAGATGTTCCATGGGAATGAAAGATGATTTATTTGCAGCTCTCTGACCTTATTTCATGCCTAGTCCATGCACGGCTGTTAGCATGAGTTTGGGAGCAGTATGTGCTGACTCTGACAACTCAAAGGAGTACATGCTGCCCTAAATGACTTGCTTTGTTTGCTCACTTTGCACCTGTGATCCTAACACTCTCTCTGTCCTTCCACATATTGGTGTGATTGTGCCTCACTGCTTTTGCCATGCTGTGTTCAGGCAGTGCACATAGCTTGCAGCTGCTTAACCAAGAGCAAAAAGCTGGCTGGGAGGGCCTGGAGCCAAGGGTTCATATTCCAGGGACTGCTCTTACAACATCACCCTACTCAAATGGATGTTGTTTGAAACAACACTTTGATTTTATTTATTTCCCCCTTCTCCCCCCTCCTAATGGATTCCTTTGCTTGAGTTCAGGGAAGTCAGCAAGAATGGAGGGACACTTCTGAAACCCAGCAGGCAGTGCCCTCTGGATGTCTGTGTACATTGCAAAGCCATCAGTCATTCAGTTGTTGACTCAAAGTTATTCTGGTTTTCCAGTGTGTTTGTTCCCTGTTGATTTGTAGCCACAGATGGTAAAAGTAAATTTTACACTTCTCAGAGTTCAGGTTTTTGTTGTTGTTTCTTTTCTTCCAGATTTTATTCCTTTGCTGTCTTTTGTGGTTTGATTTGACTTTTAATTTCCTTGGGGGATGCTTTACATATGGAGAAGGGAGTGCTCAAAGGATGGGTTGTGCCCTGATTTTTTGAAATTGCCTCTGATACTGCTAGTGTTGATTTTTGTATTTTCTGACTAAAGCAGGTGATGGTTTCTTCTGGGTAGAAACAGGATTGAGAAGGAAAGCTTTAGCAAGTGCTCTTCTGGGATGTAGCTGTGTGGGGTCAACTCTCAGTGGAGTTTCTTAGAGTCAGAGTATAAATGGAACCATATGGGATGGGTTAGAAGCATGAGGGAGAAATAAAGACTATTGCTTGTAATTATAAAAAGCGGTGGTTAAGTTGGAAGAGTGGTCTGTAAGTAATTGACTTTTGCTGTGAATGTATAGGATTGTGTGAAGGCTTCGTTAATCTGTCAGTAGTTTTGTCACCATACCACCCAAATTAACCACCTCTTGAGTACCTGTGAGTGTGCCATGTAAGTATGTCCATACTATCTGTTCTTAATCCCCTGTTAGTGCTGGGATTAGAGCCCTCCCAGAGCCTTTTGGTCATCAGGTCCAATGGCTGCGAGGTGCCAGCTATGCTTAGAATCAAAGAATCATTAAGGTTGGAAATGACTACAAAGATCAGCAAGTGCGATCTTGATTTCCTTACCAACCCATCCTCACCATTTCTCTTAGTACCATATCTCCATGGTTCTTGAACACCTCCAGGGACGGTGACTCTACCACTCCCTGGGCAGCCTGTGCCAGTGCATCACCACTCTTTTGAAGAAGAAATGTTTTCTAATATCCAATTGGAACCTTCCCCGTACATTGTGAGGCTATTCACTCATCCTGTCGATGTTATCTGGGAGAAGATGCTACAGCCTCCTTTTAGGTCATTGTAGGGAGCAATAAGGTCACCCTTGAGCCTCTCTAGACTGAACAGAGGAGTAAATGCATATATTATTGCAGAACCAACTCACTCCTGTTGACACTTAGGCTATAAAATATAATTTCTTGTAAGCCTTCTTTCACCTTACCTTGAGTGGGTACTGCAAACATAAGGACTCTTTCAGATAGAAAGCTGCATCTTTAAGATCTGTTTTTGCTTTTTCTGTGAGCCAGGTACTGCTTGCTGAATCTCTGCTGGTGACCTGTGAATTTGAAAAAATAAAAATAACCAACCAACAAAGAACCCTGCAACTGTTTCTGTGTAAGGTGGCAAGATGACAAACAGTGCTCTGAACACCTTGATTGTTGCATAGGGCTGTAGTTGTGCAGTGCACAACTCTCCTCTCAGCAGAGCTGGACTGGCAGGACTACATGGGGCTGGTGAGCCTCTGTTTCCTGCTAGGGCTTGAAATGCTTCTAACTGCCAGGTGGGGTGACCCAGGCATGAATTTCTGTCTAGAGCAAGAAACCTACCTGTAAAAAGCTCTTTATAACCTAAATAAATATAAAGTAAGCAGGAAGGGTGTGTTGGGAAGCACGTGGCACTTCTGTGCAGAACTTATAGGGTAAGTAGGGATGATGAATTGGATGCGCTGTATCTTGTAGTCAGGATTTGTTCCTACCTTTGGCTTATTGGCAGCCCAGCACAATCGGGAATAGCTGTTGATGTTTCACCGTCTTCCAGGCAGGGTAGTTCTGAGTTTAAACCTCTGTTACCCTGATCAAGGCTTTGGAAACTAGAGTAAGGAGAAAACTCAGAAAATTTCATTAAGGCATCAAAATGTCACTATCTGGGATTGGTAATAAATATTATCGTGGGCTTTCTTGGTTGGAGGGTGGAGTGTTCTGAATCAACAATTTTGACAATCAGCAGGAAAATCAAAACATGCATGAACCAATCCTGATGCTTGATTGTGATTGACTTAGCATTAAGGCAGGGCTGGGTTCTGGGAATATGCAAGATCTGTAGATCCCTGTATTACCAGTATGCTCGGGCTGGTGAAAGCATTTCTTCATGCTGTCCCCAGGCTTAGTAGGGTTGCAGACTGAGTCCAAAGGTTTTGTATCTGTGCTGGATGGGCACTGAGTTTGACTTTGTACACTCTGGGTGTTTGACAACAGCCGGATAAACTCTGCCGGCTGAAATCAGAGCGATCGGTAGCAAAGCTCTTCCTGCTCTTTGTGGTGATCTTGACTACAGAAGATAAATTTCACATCTTTAAAACTTCTTCACCTTTAGACATTGAGAAAAATAAAGGAATAAAGTATAACCTGCAGCTTTTAGCTTTTGAGTTGAGTTGTTCTCTGCTGGGGTCTGAGAACATGAGAGCAAAGTACCATTCCCCAAGAAAGGCGCTGAACTTGGGAGTAGGCTTTCCTCTCCCTGCCTTTGCTTCATTGCCTGTATGTTGAGCAATGATACCTACTTGCCTTTTGTACTTTCCTTTTTTTTTCGTTCCTACTGTTAAGAATGTGTTTAGCAAAGCATTTCTAGCACAACCTTTTCATATAGATCTGTCATTTTCTTTTGTTGCAGGGGTACTGCAGCTGATCTGAAGGTGATATAAGAAAGTATTCTCCTGTACTGCAGGCTCCTAGAAAGAGAAGCCTCCCTGCAAGGCCAGCCCTTAAGATGTGGACTGCCATTGTATTCTTCCTACTGATTTCCTTCTGTATATGTGAAAACAGATTTTCTGTCCTGAAAGCAAGAGGAGTGCATGTAGTGCGAATAAGCAGGCTGACAACTGGAAAACAATGCAGGCAGGCTTGTAAAGGCCCAGCTGCTTCAGGTAAGGTTCTTGTCCCTGGGCAGGAATTCCAGCTGGGTTATCTCTTCCTTAGAGGTCTCTTTTGCTCCCCTGATAACTTCTTTTTTTTTTTTTAATTTTTTTTGCAGGCATTTACAAGTATGGCTTCTTCGTGCAATACTTTGATTCTAAATAACTTCTGACAGCTTTGGTCAAATTGAATCCAGAACAATAATTTCCTATGGCCTTCCTGGCTTTCGCAAGAAACAGCATTCATGTGCACTTAGTATGTGCTAGTAGCGTGCAAGTGTTAGGTCACTTGACATGGAGGATGATTATTCCATGCTGCCAGATGTGTGCAGGTGAACAGTGCTGTAGAGTAGACAGCTGCACTGGAACGAGTAGTCTTTGCTCACTGGTATTTGTGTGGTTATTTTCCTCCTTAGAAGAAATGAATTGTTAATTGTCCTGATATCAAGCACAGAATTAAACAAGACCAGGGAAGGTGAGGGCCTTCTGGTGCCTACCTCTGAGATGTCTTCAAACTTCCAAACAGGTCTTGAACTCCTGAACAAGTCTTTCAGGGGTATCTTTGTTAAGGACCCTAATTTATCTAGCCACGTGTGAAAGCTTGTAGCACCTACAAAGTGTCAGCGATGCTGTGGTGGAGATGAGACAGTAAATGGATGTCTGACAGCCAGGCTGATATTCAAGGATGCCTTCTTGTAACATCTAGAGCTTTTGAACTCTTGGCAAGGATCTGCCAGTTGAGGATTCCCAGATTCCTGATGAGCAAGATAAACCCACACTGGGAAGGGAATAAGCTTCTGTTAATCCTTTTCCATCACAAACCACACTCAAGCACTTTCCCAGGCTGCTTCTGTGGTGGCTGGTCCAGGGCTGGGAATCCTAGTGTCTGAACAGCCTGGGACAGAGAGCAGAGCCACCTGGACATCATTCTGGGTGGTCTTGTGTGAGCTTAGGTAAGATAAAGTACAATATGTCTGCAAGAGCAAATATTCCCTGCTTCCCCAGTATGTGTGTACATTTGATTTCTGCTTGCCTTTCAGAATCTGGGATTTATTTCCAGTGACAGCAAGGTTGAAAATGAAATGTCACTTTTGTATGGCAAAATCTTGATGTTTGTTGCCTGCTTGATTTCCTTACTGAATGGCTCTGTACAGCTTTTGTTGTCCCTCCAGTTTCTGCTTTTTTCTTCTTTTTTTCGTGTTGTCTTTTAATTGGAAGTGAGCAAAGAGGAGTGACTGTGAAGCAAGAGTCTTGCACTGGAAACATCAACTGGAGCCTCGGTCTTCAGCTCCAGCTCTCACTGAAGGGAGCACCCATAAATCCACTTCTGTTGGAGTACTTTGTCCTGGGGGCAGCTGGGTGCATTTCTTATAGTAACAAATCCTAGTGCTGTAACAGTGCTGACCCCATCCATCCTTTTCTGAACAGATTTGAACTGTCTTAGATATGTAGCTAATGCAAAGTATGGTGATGGCTTTTTGTTTACCCAAGAAGCAAGAAATGACACAACTTACAGTAGTTGATGGTTTATGATTCTCTTCTATCACAGCTTATCAAGAGAGGAAGAGAAGGTGGGATTAGGAAATGGCACATTCAGCTGTAGGTACAGGGATTTCAAGTTCATAATTTTTCTCCAAACTCTTTTGGTAATGTAGGGTAGTGTAATATCTTTTATTATGAAAAGTTCAAGCTTCTCATATCCTTAATATCCTCAGTGAGGGTAACTCTCCTTGTAGATAAGAACTTTAAATATAGCCATATGTACCATATGCCTGTTCTTGGCCCTTTCTTACACTTCTATGAGAACATGGAAACGAACTACTGCTACTACTGTACATTTAAGTTCTCTTTCATCTGATGGGTGGTCAGTTGGACTCACACATGATTCATCACAAACTGCATGTTCTGTTTTCTCCTCCTGTGGTTGCCTGTTACAACACATCAGAGAGGCAATAGTGCTACGTTTCTCCTGTGGTTGGTTGTTACAACATTTGTTATTTCCCGTCCCCAAAGTGATCTGTGTAGTGATATTAACGTAGAAACGTAGCATAACTAAGTTGGGAAGGGACATCTTGAAGATTTCTGGTTCAAACCCCTCTCAAAGCAGAACCAGCTTAGATCAGGCTGTTCAAGGTCTCACGGAGAGCATGCACTCTCACTCTCCCAGCCCAGCCATTTAACTGCCCATAAGGTGGAAACTCATTGTTCCCTGTATCCTGAGGTGGAATTTACTGTGTTAGAACTCACTGTCTGCTGCCTCTCGAGAAGAGCTTGGCTCACCAGAGGCATTCCTTTGCAGTAGATGGTTGTGGACAGCAATGAAAATTTCCTCTTTGCCTTCTCTTCTTCAGAATGAACAAACCCAGTCCTCTCAGGTCCCTCTTGTGAATCAAGTGCTCCAGCCTCCTAGCTATCCAGTAACCTTCCCTGGACTCACTCTAGTATGTCAATGCTGTTTTTGTATGTTGAGGAGCCCTGAACAGGGGACAGTGTTTGAGACATGAGTTTATCAGTGCTGGTTGGAGAATGCTCGTTGCTTTCTCAGAGTTTGGCTGTGTGTATGCAGACAAGGACAGAAACAAGCTAAAGAATTAGACAAGATGCCAGAAGTGAAAGTTCCTTCTGTGATGACTTAAGTGAGCTTATTTAACTTGCTGGGATTTGACTGAATGAAATGTAATTTCTTTGATGCCTCGCCTGGCCAGTGGTATTGTGGTTCAGCAGATAAATAATACATTGCTTTGTAATTTCAAGCCCTAAGATGGGAGCCATCTCCTGTGTGTGATAGTTGTCATCTCAGCTGCAACTCACTTTTTTCTTCATTAAGACATCCAGTTGAATACTAGCATTTAAATGAGATCTAGGCAAGGTTTTGAAGTATCAGACTTAAGGTGAAGTCTTTTCTGGCCTGCAAGTTTTTGAGGGTTGTGTGTGTTTTACCAGGACTATTAACCAATTACCAATCTCTTGCTGTTTTTAGGTAACCAGCATTGCAACTGGTCTGTGTCCTACCAGAGTCACTGCATCCTCTTGCAGTGTGACCAGCTAAGTGTGTGCCAGAATGCTGGGGGACAAGACATCAGAGATCTGCTGGGAGGTAATACCACACTTCAAACTTCTGCTAAATCCAGGATCTGATCCTTTTGCCTTAAATTTAGACCTTGACTGGCTTTCATTTAAGGGGACATAGGTTGTGAAATACCTGCATAATGATTTGATAAACCGGAAGAATTGTTGTGCTTGTCAGCTCTGGCATGAACACGTGCATGATATGCCTTTGGGTAACTTTTACTGGCCTTTCCATTTTAAAGGCATGATTCATTCAGGGCATTTGCATTCCACGCTCTGTCCTTTGGAAAATAAAGGCATAACAGATGTATTTATATTTTTTAAGAGAAAAGAAAAATGTTTTACCATTGTGTTTTTTCTTCCGGAATTGCCAGGATTTTTGTGCCAGAGGCAGCAGGCTGCTTGTATAATTGGGGCAGCCTTGGTAACATTGCAGTTTCAAGGCAGAACACTCAAAAGTCACCTCAAGCATGTGTGAATGAGGTCAGATTTGGGCTTCAGTGTTTTATTTTTAGGGAACTCATTGTTTTTTTCTCTTTAAAGAAGTTGTCTTCGGGGAAAGGGAATCTGTCCTGTTTCACCACCAAAGCTATCAACAAGAAAAAGAGAGGATGGTAAATGCACAGGTTGAACAACGCAACAGAGAAAACCTGTTTTTTTCAACCACTCAGGCTTACAGGATACACTTGAGGCATTTGCTTGCTGCTGACTCAACGAGTGCAAGCAACAGTACCACCACCACAGTGACCGCCAGTACTACCACAGTCATATCAACTGGTACAAGTATGACTGTCCTCACTGCAACTTCTAAAACAACTACTAAAGCCTCCAATGCCTCTGGAAGTCTCCAGACTACAGCCATGTCATCCACTGTCTTTTCCCCCACTCCTGCTAACGTTTCTGCTTCCACTTCCAGCAACGTCACCGAGCTTCCAATCACCACTGAAAACTTAGGAAATAATAGCTTTGGCTCAGTACTGCCTCCTTCTCCCACTTCTTCCTCTCCCCTTGCTGCCATTTCTGAAGCAGGTACTCAAATGAGTGAAACACAGGAGTTTAACCCAGCGAGTACTTCCCGTTCCACTAATCTCACTTCTGTTGGAGTTGGGCTGAAGACACCAAGCCCACCATTAAACACTTCCACCCAGCAGGGTGCCCGGACCTCTGCTGCACTCACCCCCTCTGTGAGTCCACATTCTGAGAAGCCAACAACTGTAATGTTGCCAAAAACAAGTGCAACCCCAACATCCTTGAGTGAATTGTCATATTTTCAGGGTTCTACCAAAGATGCCATGGTTTTAACTGTTGGCCCTACAGCAGAAGCTACAACTGATCATGGAATGAAGTCATCATCTCATGTTCCCTCTACTAAGTATACAACCACAGCTCCAGCAAACGCCCCTGGAACAACAACATTGAGCACTGCAGAAACTCAGGGCACAAACAGTGAATATCTTCTTATTGCTGCTGAGCCTCTGACTCAGTACTTGGTGGATAAGAGTTTGCTTCTTGCAGTGCTTTTATTTGGTACTTTTTTTTTCATAACTGTTATAGTTCTTTTTATTATTCAGGCTTACGAAAGTTACAAAAAGAAGGATTATACACAAGTGGATTACCTAATCAATGGAATGTATGTGGACTCAGAGATGTGAAAAGGTGGGGATAAAGTAATGGGTGAGAGATGGAAAAGAGATTGAAAACCCACCCGACTTTGTCTTCCCCATTCGCCTATAACACAAACTGAAAGTGCTTCCAAAGTTACTTCTGGTGCAATGTAGGAGAAATGCCATGTACTGTATTAAGAAAAAATATCTATTTTTTATTCAGCTGCAAGAGATTGCTTTAAAAATAGTCATTCTTAAAACTTTTCCATAATGTGCAATAGCTTTGGCCATTATTTTTCATTGCAAAGCTAACCTATCAAGGGGTAAGATGACATCCTCTAAAAAGGACACAGTGCTTTTTACAGTGTTTGAGTGCAAGTTCATCATGTTTCATTGGCTTCATGTGCTCTTCTCTGGAAACAAAGCAAAGGATGCTCTCAGCTCTTACAAAATGCTCTCTCATCGCTAGATGAGAAGGGTGAAGTATTGCCACAACAGGGAGCTTCTAATCCAGTGTCTTGTTTTGGTACACTTCTTGCTTGTTAGGAGGTCTGTTTACAAGGCATTGTAAACACTGCTCACTGTTAACCCAAGGTACCTTTTCACCATGGAGCAGATTACCGTGCCTCTGCATTTACATGATCGTATTTTTGTATTCATTCAATAAATGGGGCCCTGGTAGGGCACATCTTGTTGCAGTTCTGTTTGCATTTCTGTTTTCATTCCTGTCCTTGCCAGCTTCGCGGCAGACAAGCAGCCTTTTGGGGCTTGAGCAACTGAGCTCTGCTTGAGTGTTCCACCTATAGGGTCTTAGAAGGCTGCGCTGGAAAAGCGACTGTTGCAGAAAATGTTGATCACCTTTCCAAATATGGCTTCTGCTTTTTCTGAGTGTTATGCTGTCAGTTTCCCAGGTATGCAGACACGCTCACCTTAACTGCCATGAATGGAGTGTCAAACTCTTTTCTTGCTCTCTATGGACCAGCTTAGAGTCACCAATGATCTGGATCTCTTACTGCACAGATACACGCAGCTGACCTCAGACCTGCTGTTGAGAGAGAGTAGAAAGCACTTGATTTTTTGGCAAACATTCTTCAGTGATTAATTTTGCTCTTACTTGAGTGAAGTATGTATACTGCTAGCAAAACATCACATCAACGTGCATTGTATTTCTTTTAACTAGATTGGTGCATCTGATGCAGCAGTGTTGGGAGCATCCCTCCATATAGCTTGAGAGTTGCAGCCAGTTGAGATGCCTGGGAGTCAGCACAACTGTTCTGAGCTATTAGCAGACATCAGGCAGATGCTTCACAACTGCGGAGTCCAGAGACTTATCTTTACATAGAGATCTCAGGTTTCACCTTAATTGCATGACTTAAGCAGGTGAGTCACTAACCACAGACATAAGCATGTGGTCTTTGCACTGCATTCAAGATACTGAGATAAGAGCTGTCTCAGCTCCCTGCTGTCTCCTGAGTAAAGACTTGGGTGTTACCTTGGATTCATTTCTCTACTTCTTGTCATTTAGACGTCTCAAATACATGCCTGCATTTAGGAAAGGTGAATCCAGGCAATAGTGCTCTCTGTTTTAATTTCTTGCTGTGTGAGTGAATTCTTCTCTGCAGGAAGTGCTTTCCCACATGCAGAGTTGGTGTTACAGCTGTTCTGTAGTAATTCTTTCTTCCCCAAGTTACATGAGCCATTACACAAGGGCAAACATCAAAACCATTGAAACTGAAATTGCTTATCTTGGAAAAAGGAATTTTTTGGATAAGCTTCGCACCAACTGTGGCCTTATTTCTGCTGGTCTCTGTGGATCTCCTCATTGGGGAAGAATAGAAGACAGACGCCAGATTCTGTGGAGGGGAGCAGAAGTTTATGAAGTGGCATTAAGTATTTGTTACCCTCTTTAAAGTGATGTTAGAGCCCTGTACTGATTTTTTCAGAGTGAGAAGGGGCCACTACTTAAGATTCTATTTTCAAAACAGACGCTTTTTAGGGTTTGTTTATTAAAACACAAACAAAGCCCTTCAGGGATAATTTAAATATGTATGATATAATTATGAGAGTTGGCATTGGGTTACAACTGTATTTACAAGTCTGAAGGAGTTTCTCATGGACAAAATGAGGGTGTTAACTACTGCATCCAGCTTAAAGAAACCACCATCATAAAATTCCTTGTGGCTTCTTGACAGGTTCTTACAGGAAGGTGACTTCTCATCAGAAGCTTTTTGCAGTTCCCACAGCCCCATGTATGTTTACATCTTGCTCTCTTTTGTGTACTGGCACAGCTTGCCATGTTTTGTTCTTAACTGAAGTTATGGTACTTCCAGCTGTGGATTACTGTTTCAGCAGAAACTGAAATTCTTAGTGCAAGTTGGAGCACTAGAGCATGTCTTGCCTGGTGCAGCTTTACACACAAGGTAGAGATCATCATGCAAACCATGATGATCTCCAAGCATAGTGCCAGCTGGTGACATGGCAAGTAAGTTTTTCTTTGCATCCCAGTGCTTTTGTGGGACAAGCTTGGTTTATGCATTAAAAATAATTGTCTGGAGCCTAGTCTCTAAAACTCAAATGCATTCTGGGGCTCGTACATTGAAACCAACTTTAATGATGTGGCAGCTTTGCTGGTTTTATAATGCTTTAGCATCCTGCTACTCAATGGACATGGGAGAGGGTGGACAGTGAGGCTGTAGATGCTGGGTGAATATAGGGTCCTCTGAAGGGCTCTGCTCTAGCAGTGGCATGATACACAACTCAGAAGGTATGAGAGCTTCCTCCCTGCTGGCTCTTTACGTGTTGGAGGCCACCATAGCAAACACTCAGTCGTTTCTACCTCAAACCCATTCTTTCTGTTGGGGTGGCAGCCTGCCTCCCAGAACATACTCCTTTTTCTTGGTAAAGTGCTGCAGTAGTAGTTAACAGCAAGTACATTAAACAAGGAAATGCAACACCTTTTGAATGCTTGCTTGCTGAATTCGTAGTATAACAATAGTTGGGGTCCTACCAAGTTATCTGCCAAAAACAACACTCTGCTGCTTATGAAGCACAGTGTATCTGACGCACACTGGGGTTCAGCCTGCTGCATGGCCTCTTTCTTGATAAAACAGGAACATCCTGGAATTAAATTTAGATTTGATTACTTCTAGTACCACCTCCCTACTATTTACTTGTCTATATTAGTATGTTGGTCTAGGTAGCAGAGAAGAAAGGAAAGAAAAGAATAATAAACTGTTTAAAGGAAAAATCAGGACAAACAACTTATAGACTGAATCTGTGGATTTGTAATATGCCACGTGGTGCCCAGAGTAGGGGAGCATAAGCTGGACTCTTAAGTGTTATCTTTTAAAACATGTGATGCAGATAGCCAAGAAACACATGGGAAGCTTTGGAAACAGGTATGCGTGGAATTGGTTTCTCTGGATTTGTCTCATGGTTGCTCATTTTTGGCATTAAAGAAAGAATCTTGAGCCCTGCCTTACTGAAGCATTTCTAAGGACTTCTTCCTTTGTGGGCTTTCTGGTATGTAGTAAAGGCAAGTCCATAATAACAGCATCTCCCCTGGCCAAGGCAGCTCTGGTTGTTTCTTCTCTATGGGCTCAAAGCCTCATGAAACTTCATTACTTTTGTTGCACTTGGCTGCAATTGGTCCATGTGTTTGAAAGTAAATAGTATCATCCTTCACAAAATATGGGCCTGTAAGCCTGTATTTTTCTAGAATTTTTCTAGAAAAAATAAAGCAGGCTAAACAACAGGAATACCTAGAGCTAGAATGACTCCTATCTGTTAGAATGTCTTCAAGATGAATGTAGTTCAAGGTTAGGACTCTGCTTTGTTATTTTGGTTTTGCTGAAGAGCTGCTTCTCATGGGCAAAGCTGGTCTTTGCTCTACAGTATTTTGGGCCAACATCCTTGTACTCTCATATCCTTGGACCAGATAAACCTGGTCTCATGCGGTCACACTTATTCTGTTCAATGTAATTGTCCAGCCTGTGTCAAAACATCTTAACCCAGCTGTGGTTCAGGAGGGTGTAGAAGCCCATTAGCCTATGGTCTGTGTTAGCATTGCTTCGAATCTTGTCTTTCCATGTTGTTCGTGGGCTTGATGGAGTGCTGAGAGCACCGCTGCTTTGACTGAGCTGTGCCAGCAGGCTGTGCTGCGGGGCAGCTCTTCTGCAGCCTCCCTGCTCAGCATGCCTCCGGCAGGGAAATCCCAAAGGGTCTGGGAAAAGAGGCTCTGCCTAATCTTGGGCTTCCTGCTTAGCCTTGGGTGATGCTTCGTTTGTGCCTTGGCTGGAGCTATGTTTGCATTACCAACTATGTTTGAGGGAGAGATCCTTTGCTGGTGCACAGGACTTGCCCCACATCCTACTGCTCCCAATAAACGGGCTAAAACTATTTGGACAAGAATGTGCAGTCTGTTTGTGAAAGCAAATAACTTATCTTTACGAAAAGCAATGCATGTTTTAACCCATTCAAGCTGGGGCAAGTGAAAGCAATTATGTCGGTTTGAGGGTCATGAACTCGGGCAAGTGGTTCCTGTTCTTTAGTGGAAGCAGATGAAATTCCCAATGCTTGTGAATGTAAACACTGTTAAATCCTCCAGCATAACTTCTGTGAAAGTAGAGGATGGAGAAGAAAGGGTGAGAGGTTCAGTCAGCCTGAAATTGCTCACGTTTAGAGGTGACCATTCATAGCTCGAGCTAGATGGGATAAAAAACATGTCAGGAGATAACCAAGTACTAGAATATAATTCATCAGAGATCTCAGATACTGCTCAAATTAGAATCATAGTGTGATCTGAGTGGAAAGGGGCCCATAAAGCTGTCTAGTCCAACTCCCCTGCTATTAAGGACACGTACAGCTTGATGGTGAGAGCTTTCAAAGGTACCTAGAAAGTGGCATTAAAATCACTGAGTTCTACTGTGATTTCTCATGTGTGCCTCCTTTTGCTGTAGGTTCACTTTTGGAGAAATATGCTCACCTTTGGTCAGTGCAGCTAAGCTGTGTACAAGTATGTTACAAGCCAATGTCTAGAGATTCCAGAGAGGAAAGCTAACCAATCTGTAGGATAAAAGTCAGTTCTTCTATCTCACCATTCTATTTGTTGGGTCAAAGTGTATTGAAAGGATGTTGTAAGGGTTGAAGGCAATTTTATTGCTGTTGTCTTCTTGATTTGACGTATTTCTAAATGAGGGACTCTTCTGTAAGAGAGAGGAGTCTGGTCCCTGAGCAGTTTGTGGCATGCAGTGAGCATCCCATTTTTGAGGAAATGGTGAGCCTCATTAACACGGCCTCTGCACTGCTCCTAGATCACATGCAGCCCTGGGGTTTGTTTGTAGCCAAGCAGAAAGCTTTTTCAAAAGATGATCTCATTGCTTTAAAACCACACGCATGTGAACCAGAGCGGGAAGAGAAGCAGTGCCTGGAAGGGATGGAGTGCTTCACATGGGCAGCACATGCATGTGTCTTGCATGGGGACAACCCATGTGTTTCACCAGCCGTAAGCCAACAGCATGCATGGGGCTGAGCAGAGTGTCCTTTTCTTTGAGTGTTTGCAGTTTTGTTAACCAGCAGGGAGTTCTGGAAAATGTTAGTGAGAGCTGTCAGGCTGTAAAGAGCTCCCAAAGGAATGAGCAGCAGCCCATGGGCTATTGTAGCATAGGACAAATCCTAAGGATGAATAGGATCATGGAATCATTTGAGTTGGAAGGGACCCTTAAGGGCCATCTGGTCCAACTCCCCTGCATTGAACAGGGACATCTACACTTGATCAGGTGTTCAGAGCCCCTCTAGCTAGACCTTGGGTGTCTACAAGTACAGGGCACCCACTGCCTCCCAAGGTAAATTGTGCCAGTGCCTCCCCATTCTCATTGTAAAAACTTTTTTCTTATATCCAATCTAAGTCTCCCCTCTTTCAGTTTGAAACCATTTCTCCTTGTCCTGTCACAGCAGCCCATGCTAAAGAGTCTGTCCCCTTCCTTCTTACAGTCCCCCTTTAGGTACTGAAGAGCTGCTGGAAAGATGACCTGAGAACTCTTCTGTAAAGAAGTAATGAATGATGAAAGAGATCAGATCAGCTGAAGAGAACTGTGGGCATGGTAAAGGACAAGAAAGACCAGGTGTTCCCATGAAGAACAGTATTTTCTCAACTGTTCAGGCTATTAGTCTTCATGCTTCAAGGTGTGCAGGATTTCTGGCAGGATGAAAAGGAACACACCTCTGCAGGTATTTGTGCAGAGCTGTCAGCAGAGGGGATTAACAACCAGAAGAGAAACATTTGAGGTCCTCAATGTTAGCGCTGGAGAGAAGTTACCTGGCTGACTTAAGCAGCTAGCTGGAAATACTGGGCTTTGCTGATTGTTCCACGTAGCAGAGTCACAGAGCCAGTTTCTGTTCACAGGGCTGTGTAAAGGTTCACTTCATCAAGTCCTTTTCCTAGCTCTGCTTTAAGGCTCTTCCTGTTTTTGTGTACTTCCACTGTGTCTGCAAGTGGGATGGCCTCTTACTAGGATGCTACAGGGAGGCTACTCCTTATTCTGAGCTGTTATTGCACCCCCAAAACCCTTTAGCATTGCTAATTAAAACGAAACCCCACTTATCAAATGGCCATGTACCTTTTCCTGGGCTGCCATGGTACTCTGGTCAAGTGTGTTGCAACAGCCATGCACTTTTTATTTTCTCATTGGGTTTTCTAGTCATTCCAGTGAGCTGAGGAGGTCATAAGGTAGATGGAGACTAACAATAAGCCTGCATTAGAAGCAGCTGTACTGTAGAAGAACTTTAAACCTGAAGGAAAAGCAGGCAGGGACAACTTTAACCGCAAAGTGTTCCTTAATTGAAACTGACCTGCCTGCCTTGTGATACTGTATGGGTCAGCTGGAGATTAAGTCTGCGTTATTAACCTACCCCTGCATAGACAATTTCAGCCTCTGGCAGCACAAGAATTTTTTCTGAGCAGTCTTTGGCTTAGACCACCTGTAGGCTACGGGAGAGAGGAGGTCGCAGGAGCACTCTGGTGAAAGCATTGCTGTACAAGATTATCTCTGGGGCAAATGGTTTTCAAACTATCTCCCATTTTCTTTGCGCTATAGCATCACCTGTTTCTGAGCCAGCAGAGCCTGGAGAGAAGCGAGTGTGCTGAGAGGAAGTCCAGGCAGGTGAGGGTCTGGACTGACTTATTGAAACAGTTTGGGAAAATGAAGGTTTTGGGTGCTGCTTGTGTTGAACTCTCTGAGGTACCTCCTTGTTCACTGGAGATTCAGACTAAGGTTTTTTGTGACCACAACTGCTGCTCAGCTTCCAGCAGGGCTGAGCAGTGCTGCCCTGGCCCAACACCAGCTGTTTTGTGTTACTGGGGCCTGATAACAGCTTCCTCTTCCTTGTGTGCTGCAGTGACTGGATGCTTGTGAGGCCTTCACTGCTGCCTGCAGGCAGCTGAAGGGAGGGTGAGAGACTGGTGCTGTAGCTATGAGAGTACTGAAAGCATAAGCAGAGAGAGCGTGGCCAGGTAGATGGTGAACACCAGGTTCTCTTCTTGCCTGTAAGGCTTTTTGGAGGTGGGAGCCTAATCAGCTGGCAAAGCAGCACTGTAGGATGGGTGAGAGCAGGGCTGCATCTTATTTGTCCCAGATGCAGTGGGGTTGAGTGCACCATTGAAACTTGCTTCCTGATGAATCACTTGTTGCCACTTTCCTGCAGTGCAGATGCCTGTAAACATGTGATAAGTGCCAGCCATGCTACCTGGTCTGGAACACCTTAACAATAGGGTCCCCTTCCCATTCTTCTGTGCCTGTCCCTGACCATAGGTGCTCTTGAGATCCTGGGATAGAAGAGCAAGAGGTGCTTCCTTAATATTGCTGACACTGAATGTGCTATGAAATACTTAGCCTTCAAGTAGATGAGAAGCTGACCAAGCTCCTTCTGAGCATGGTGTGGCTTTCATTAGCTGATCTTCAATTATATTTAAATATTTTAGCTGTGCTTCCCTTTGCATCAGGCTGACGGCTGATATATATTGAGATGGTACACTTTGCTTAAAGAGCTTGTGAGCAGTACAGTGTAGTGGACTGGGACTAGTAAGGGAAGACTATGTACAGAACAAAGTTGGCAATTGGCTTAGGGGGAGGACAAGAGTGGGCAGGTCCAGAGAAGTGGCTGGGCCTCTGGTTTCCAGATTACTGCTCTCCCCCATCTTTCCCCTAACAATACAGTTTTTGTTGATTTTGTAGAAGAACGATCCACAGTGGGGAGGGGGGAGAACAGAAGCTGCTGCGCTCTCGAAGCAGCGTTAATTCTGCTTCAGAGCTTTCCACAAGGCATCAGCTCACCATCAGAGATGTCAGCTCCAAATAAAACTGTTCCAGGGCATTTCCTCAGTGTGCTGCTCCACAGCAGGCTGCGTTGGCTGTGACACTGAACAGACCCTGCAGCGCGGTTTAGAAGAGCAACAAACCCACTGCCAGGAAACACGCCTTCGTTTTGTGGCAGGCCAGGAGAAAATGTGTACAAGGCTCCAGTTGTTTTGTGTGTAAGAAGTGCTGGGTATTTTGAATCACAGGAGAGAGAACGTGGTACTGAGGCTCAGCGTGTCTTGAAAGGACAGATGAGGGATGCTTTTCTGAGTAGAAGGTCTCAGAACTTGTGGATTTTCATGCAAATTATTTGCTAGCTTTGTCTCCCCAGAGGTTACTGCAGCTTTGTAGAATTGGAGGGGTTGGAAGGGACCTCTGGAGATCATCTCATTAAACCCCACAGCTAAAGCAGGTTCCTTACAGTAGATTACACAAGAAGGTGTTCACATGGGTTTTGAATATCTCCTTGCTGAAGTCAAGGTACACAGCACCCACTGCTCTCATCTACCTGGAGGTCATGATGTTGTGGAAGGCTACCAAACTGGTCAAGCATTACTTCTGCTTAGTGAATCCATGTTGACTACTCCTGGTAACTTACAAATGCTTGGTGATGACATCCAGAATAAGCTGCTCCATCACCTCTCTGTGGATGAGATGAGGCTGGCTGACCTGTCTTTTTGAAGACTGGAGTGACACTGATTATTCTCCAGTCTTCTGGCCCCTCTCCTGTTATCCATGACGTTTCAAAGATGACAGTGAACAGTTGGACAGTTACTTCTGCCAGCTTCCTTGGCACATGTGGCTGTGTCCCCTTGGGGCCCACGGATTTGTGTGTAGAGTTTGCCTTGACACTCTGACCAGAACCTCCTCGACCAAGGAGAAGTGTTCTATTCTCCATAAGACTCTCTCTTATCTCCAAGGTCTGGGATTCCAAGAGGCAGTCTTAGCAGTAAAGACTGAAGCAATGAAAGTGTTTAGCAACTCCACCTTCTTGGTGTCCTCTGTTACATGAGCACCCACTTCATTCAGCTTTCTGTTGTGCTGATTCAGGTATTTCTGCTGCTATGCTCTGTATTCAGCAGCACAACTTGTTTGGGGAGGGAGAGCGTTGCTTGTTTTGTAGCTTTTCAACTACAACAAAGAAAACTTAAAGTGAGTTGGAATTGGTTCATTTCACAGATATGTATTACAGTTGAGCTGACCCCGGTGGGATGATTATCAGTAAAGGGAGCATGGGAAGGGAAGTGTTTTTTCCTTCATGCTGCAGTTGTTGCTTGGAAGTGCTTTGGCCCTATTAGCTATCTGGATAGAAAGATAAATGTTGCTTTATCCTAACATTGCTTTTTCCCGTTCCTGGTTTGGGATGATCCAAGAACCACCTTGATAATTTCACCACAACAGTTTCCAGTAACTCACTCCTCTCTATCCCAGTTTCTTTGTCCCCGTGAAGCCCATCTGCTTCAGACAGATCTTTTCTGGGACTGAAGAAGGGAACCTCACTGTGTCGCTTCCCCACACCATTGGGTGAGCTCCTTATCTTGGGAACAAGCTGTTCTCTGACAGCCTCATTCTCTCTTCTGATGTTGGAAGCAACCTTTCCTTTAAACCATCTTCTTTTTCTCAGAAGAGCAGGCTTTGCAAAAAATCTTTCCTAGCGTTGAAGAGGTCAGAACCTCTATCACCACTTCTGCAATTGAGTGATGTTGCCTAAGAGACTCATCTCTGGATTTGCTCCTGGATTTTAAGTAACGGATTCTGGGTAGATTAGCTCAGTAGGCATTGATGTGATTCAGCTAATTTGAGATGTGTTTTTGCTGGAAAATTAACAAGTGCTTGTCTGAGCCAACTTGAGAAGTTCTCTCAGTAAAGTGAAGGATTGCTCAAGATGAGGTGACAGAATATTTATTTTAACATTTAAATTATGGCAACAGTTGCATTTTTCCCTGCCTGCTTACTGCCTTAAAACTGAAAAACAGCTGAACCAAACTTTCCAAAAATATGGGACAGCAACCCAAAGGGCAGAATTCCAGCTGAAAAGGTAAAAACCTAATGAAACTGCCCATGCCTGGAAAAAGCTACTTGAGAACAACCGTGATTGGGTGACCTTAGGAAGAGTTGTCCATACATGTTTCTCTTCTCATACATACTAATGGCAGTAATGGTGCTAGATGGCCAAGGAGTGTATTATAGGCACTTCAGGTACTTATTGAGATTGCAAGAGGCTCATGCAGACACATCTTAACAATATACGGCAGCACTGTGCAGCAGTTCTTTGGAAGTGTAGAAAGATGGTTCCTGGTGAAGACTGAGGTTTCCTTTGAGAATGTGAAGGAAACTATCATTGCTCCAACAGGATTATGGCATGGCCAGTAAATTGCTAGTCTGCTGTGAGCTTTGTAAAAAATGGTTGGTTCTTCACTTTGCACCTCACGCAGAAAAGAAGCTTTCTAGAGCAAAGCAGTGTTAGAAGATACAGAGCTCAACCTGGGAAGGGAACCATCTGAAAATGCAAACGCCACCTCTAGCAGCACAAGGTATGTTATTGGTGGCTGCTTATTCAAATGTTGACTCAGCCTGCTTTTTGGGATCTGACAAGATCAAGAGCCCTGAAGGGTTATGGCTGTGAGCATTAATAAAGCAATCTTGTTAAGAGATAATTAAGTTCAATTTATTAAATTCCTAATTAAGAAGCCAACTGTAAGTTTGTTAGGTAAGGAATGCTCAGCTGGAATATTCACTTTCCACACCCTTGCAAGAGGTTAAAATTGGGAAAAAGGGAGGGAAAAAAAATCCCCACCTTCTGAAATAGAAATTATATTCTAGGTGTGGTGCCTGTGGAGGAAGCAAAGGCCAAAGCCTCTGCCCCACTGAGATGGGCTGATTAGCACAGGGTGGGGTGGGGGCTCATTTCCAGAACCTTACCCTCATTCTCCAGAGGGAAAATTGCACCATGTGAACAGCTGGTAGCACAGCAGCAGTTCTGCTTAGGTGCTATTCCTTGGGAACAAGAGAAGTGCAAATCTGAATGTGGCAAGTGATCTCTTTTTGCATCTCTAGTTTTCTTGGGCATTTTGGGTTAAGCTCTGCTGTGAACCCTTAGCCTACCTTGAGGCCATAATGAGATCCAAACTGCGGGATGTACAGGCTGGCCAGGCAGAAGGGGTGTGGAGGAATGAGATGCTTGCGTGGGGAAAAACAGGACCTAAGAGGAACCGATGGCAGTATAAGCTGACTGAGGGAGGCTGCAGTTGAAAACTTCAATTGAAGGTTTCTGAGCTACTTTTGTTAAATAGAGGATGCTCCCTCTGTACTATGAAGGTGTCCTCTATGTGAGGGCATGTTGGGCTACTCAGAGCACTGTTCTGCTCTTGCCTTCTGTAAGCTTGAGATCTTCTTTGCAGAAGTCTATTCAGATCAGTCTTTCCTTGCTTAAAGTAGGGGAAGGAAAGGAGAAAAAAAAAGTGCTGAGCTGATGTTTCCTAGCCTGGAAACTTGAGGATCTGGAGTGAAAATCTGCTGCTGTTATCTTGTATTTATTTTTTTGTTTGTTTGACTGCAGATGAGGGCTCCCACAGAGCACAGCAACCTTTCCCAGAGCTGGCGAGGGCTGGTGATACCAGGGTTCAGCCACACCTAGGGAGTGGATGGCACATAGTGCTTGGCCTGGGGCTCCGGGGCAGGCTTCAAGGTGGTGCACAACACCCTTCTGAGGCTGTTCCTCCCACTGCTGACAGCAGCCCTGGAAGCTGGGCTTGGCTGCTAATTTCGCCTTGATTTATAAGGCTTTATGCTTTCCAGCTCTTCTTATAGCTTTGGAGATCATTTGCCTTTCGCCATTGCAGGGCGTGCAGTTCCACGGTCACACAGCTTTATTTTACCTTGTCCAGCTTGAGTGACCTCAACAGACCCGGGTGGTGGGACATGAAGATCAGACTGGTCATGGAGCAGAGTCAGGTGAGGGCCAGGACGTGGAGTTTCAACTCCTGAAAGACTCCTGGTGAGGTGGGTGGCAGCAGCTGGAGCTGTGTGATACCTGGTGCCACCCATGGAGAGACAAGCAGAGCTGGATCGTGCCTTAAAGCTGTTCTCTTCGAACCACGTTGGGTGTTAATGTCATTACAAGCTGGATGGATGTTGGTATGGAGGACATCTCATTTTGCATTCCTCCCTTTTGCTGTGCAAGTAGCAGGACCAGCATTCAGAGCAGCCTTTTCCTGAATGTGTCTGGGTCCCATTAGTACCCTCAGTGCTTATTTTCATTTCAGGCAGGCAGGAAAGCAATTAGCACAGAGGTGAGATTTCTGATAAGATCAATCCCTTTTCTGGCAACCGTTCAGAGTCTGCAATTATTATGAGGGTGCAAAGTGCTCACAAAACAATCCATCAGTCTTGCCTCCCCTGTTGATCCAGGTCCATAGTTCAGTAGGAGGGGATGATTTGGGGTATTACACAGAGTGGTCTCTGCCACACTGTGGACACCAACCAAAACTGGAGTATCCCTCCTATGCCCATGGATTTTACTAATCTCAGTTTGCACTGGCAGAAGCTGAGAGGAGATTACCACTTGTGCAGCTGTATATTCAAACATGTTAATTTTTATGTATTAATGGTACATATTTAACCCCCCCACCTTTTTTTTCCTACTAGGTTTGCTTTCTCCATGTGAACTAATTCACAGTGATGCTCTTTCTGGTTACATGGATTTCTTTTCTCTACCCTCCTCCTCGTGCCTCTTTCATAGCTTAAGCCAAAATATTTGTCTACCGCAAGCGATCAATGCCAGATTTGTTGTGTGGGCAGGACTAACACAGCAAGGGATAACAAAACAGAGAAAATTGATGCTTTACTAAAAATAGACTCGCTGCAGAAGGTTCAAACTGGTTCCTCATGTCAAAGCTGAAGGGTAATTAATTGAGCAATTGGGATGAATTTGGAAAAAGATTCTTGGTGAACCACATCCTTCCTGTGCTCAATGAGCAGACAGCGTGTGTGCTCTGAGGGGCAGCATGATGCAATTAAGTGAGCACAGTGGTGGTGAGAGGGACTGTGTTTACAGCTGTTGGTGACTACAGCTGCCCATCAATTTGTTTTGGTGCAAGAGGTTACGGTGTTATTGCCGAAGGCATGGGCAAGCACTGTGGAGTGGAAGGGGCTGGGGAAGGGAGAGCTGTGAGAAGCAAAGAGGTGAGCACGTTGTTCCACATGGACTGAAATGATAAGGCCAGGAGTGACTCCTGCAGCCTTCTCGTCTGGCCTTGTGAATAACACAAGCCTCATATGATTTTGTGGTTATCTAGCTGGTGCCTGTTAGGCAACTGATCAGTCCGTGCGTAGCTCTTGACTGGCACTGTAATTCCCAGAATATCAATGCTATCCGTTTTCCTTTAACTAGCTTACATTTTGTGTAAGTGTGAGATCTGGAAGAGGTTAAAACTCTGCTAAGGTAATATTGAGACCTGCAACTGTAGAAAGGTGCTTTAATAGGTGGTCATACAGAACAGTTCAGCCCAGTGTCAGGTGTCTCATGCTAATCTGTAATGAATAGGGAAAATATATGAACCGTGCTGTGCTTATACCGTAAGACGGTCACAGCTTTCAGCTATCAGTGCTTTAAAAACTTCCTGAACTGGAGGCTGCATCTATATCATCATGTTTTACAGACCCCAGTGCTCTAATTGGTTCCTCAATTTACGTGCTATCTGCACAAAAGCCATATTTCCCACAGCTTGTGTCAGATGTGTTCGCCTGGCAGTTTAACCACTGCTGCCTCCTTTCCCCATTGGCTCTTCCATCGTGAGAAATAGCAAATGTTCTCTATGCCCTCCATATTGCTTGTGTTTGCAAAGACCTGTGGCATAATTCTTGTCTAGTGCCTGTGTATATCATTCCTGTAGTCCTGACAAGTCTGACCTCTTCTAGACAAATCACATCAATCTGTCTCCTGTTTAGTTTGTGCTTTGGTCTAGGTCCTGGAGATTTGATTGTGAGCTTGAACTGTGAGGATTCAGGATTTGGGGCTCTAATAAAGTAGACTGAGAGCCTTTTTCATCCACTTTGAGTGCTGTTTCCACAAGAGAAAGTCATAATTAAATGCTGGGCCCTAGCCAGACTTGCCTGCCAGTTCTTGCATCCTGTTTGGTATTTCCCCCTAACAGTTCCATAGAATTCTAGAATCATTTGAGTTGGAAGGGACCGTTAGAGGCCGTCTGTTCCAACTCCCCTGCAATGTGCAGGGATGTCTGCACTAGCTCAGGCTCCATCCTCCCTGACCTTGCGTGTCTCCAAGTACAGGACATCTACCACCTCTCTGGACAAACCATCTAGCTAAACTAATAATCACTTAAGGATCACAAGTTTCATCCTAAAGCTTATGGATGAGTAGAAGTGCTGGGAATTGTGATCCCTGAAGGTGATAAGGTCTGCTGGGTTCCAGCAGCTGCCTGTAAGGTTTGGGCAGCTGCATGACAACCTGTGTTCTGTACGAACCTCACACTTCGTGTCATCGTGCTGTTCTGAGACACCAGAGGGAGACGGAGAGTGAATTTCTCAGCGGACCTGGCTTTTTGTTTCAGCTCTGAAACGTTTCCAGGTGCTGCTGTGTGCCCAGGACAGCCCCCATGCTCATTTGAGTTCCAGTGGCTGCCTGTAGGTTGGGTGACAACCTGCATTATGCCACGAACCTCACACTTGGTGTCACAGTGTGGACTGTTGTAATAGCTTACTTCTCTTCCTAGTGTGACCTGTTGCCATGGGATTGAATGTGATCAAGTAACCTCTGGTGTAGATATGAGTTCTTGCAGCTGAGTGAAGCACCATAGCAGTCATTCAGAGAAGCAAAACAGTCTTTTTTTTTTACTTTCGTTTTTGTAAATGAGATCTCCTGTTCCACTTGTGTTTTATCGCTCGTTCTTACTTGCCTGTTTTTAATATCTCTATTCCAAAACCTGCAGCACTACCATCTCAGCTCTGACCCAGATGTAGCAGAGGGAGCACTGCAGAGCTGTTGCTCTATTGAAGTGACCTGCAGGTGTAGCTGTTAGGAGCTGCTCTGGAGGGTGGAGGTGCCAGCATTCAGTCCAGGACACTCCACAGGTTATTGCTAGAAGGACACAGTAAATACATTCCGTGGGGTTTTACAAAATTCAGAGGGGAGGCTGCTCACTGGGTAAGTCATGAAGATATTAGGAAAATCAAGAGGTCTGCTGTGATTATACAGTTTGGCGTAACCAAGCCTTACCATTTATGAAAGCTATGACTATTCCTCAATCTATTCTATGACTACTTTCCTGCGGGGAAATGTCCTGCACAGTTTCCTCCCAAAATACAGCAGCAGCTGCTCCTGTCTTTCTGTGATGCCACAAATCTCCTCCTGAAATAGGGGTTGAGATGCTGCAGTTTCCTGCACAAATTAACCACAGATTTCAGCTGCTTAAGTAATCCCCTGTGGGAAGGGGACACTGTAATTTGAGAAAGGGAAGGCAAAATCCTACTGTGCGGGGCTGAAACCTTCTTGGCACATATGTATGCCCAACGGTGGGAAACTAAGGCTGGGGATTATGGCTGCACCTGTACTCTTTGACATCCCTTTGCTCACGTAGTCCATAAATAGGCTTGCTCACTTGTCACTTCTTTCACCTCAGTCATATTACTGGAGGGTGTTGCTGTACTAAACCTAAATTCTGAGTTCTTTACAGTCCTTCATCATTCTGTTTCAGTAATGTTATGGGTCTGGTTTAATTGAAATAAATGCTGTATTTATGTTCATAAATATAATGAAAAGGCTTTGTTTTTTTCTCTCCTCATTGCTTCTTCTACATATCTGACCTCAGGAAAGTTGCTGGGAATCTTCCATAGAGCACAGCTGGGTGTGGGTGATGTTATAAGCAGGGGGATGTAAAAACCGTACAGTGGCCCTGCCTCTGTATTAAGGATAATATAGTTGCGTGTAACACAGGAAATCACAGGCCGAATGTTGACCACTGCATCCTACATAGATTTTGCTAAAATTGGGTTTGATTGCCAACTGGTGGCTAGAAACTAGCTCTGACTCACTCATTCTCTAGGGCCACCCACCTGGTTACTCTGAGGCACTGGGGCAGGCACATTGCTTGTGGCTGCAGCAAATGTGCTGGCCAGAGGTCAACTGAGCAAGAGATGGTGTTTCCCTGCCAGTGTAGAAGGGCTTGTCCTGATCCCATCTTACTAATAGATTTGTTTTAGGAAAGAAATGAGCTGGCTCCATGTACTGTGGCATTAAAACCTAGTATGTATTTATACTCCTTTTACTGAAAGATGACAGGCATCAGGGCTTGATGTTAGTTTGTGGAAATCAATTGGGAGGGCACTGCAGTAAATTAGCTGAGAGCCCCCAGTGGAAGGTGAACCTTGAGACAGTTTCAGGTGGGGCTGGGATGGTCTTACCTGTTCAAAATACAGCTGCAAGTACAAGCTCTAGCATGTCTAGTAAGGGCTGGTATTTGCTGCCTATGTCTTTTAGGTGCTTTGATGGGATTGACCTTTGTGGGATATAGGAGTAATTTGCTGACCAGCAGGAGTAGGGAGGGTGTGGCTGAAGAAGGATTGCTCCATATGCAACCTGTGTCATATGCTTTCTTAGCTGTCTCCCTTAAACCACAGAAATCCTAATAGGCTTCTCGATGGAAGGAGAAAGCCAAACTAGGTTAGATGAACTTTTAGCCTGCCCTTATAATGTAATTGGAAATGAAAGGTGGTGTGATTGAACCGATGGATCTTTCCAGATGAAAAGGCTTAGCTGAAGCCTCTGGGAAGTGGTGTGGTGGGGGAGATTTTTCTTTGCTTCCTTGATCTAAAAAACTGAAGCTATATTTGAAGCAGACCTGAGAGAATGAGGTCCTTTACAGTCCTTCAAGCTTGTCTGTCCCAAGTGAGCCCCTCATATCTATGTCACTCGAGTGTGTAAATGAGCATTGTGGACAGAGATGACAACAGAAACAGCCTTTCCTTTGCGAAAACCATTGTTTGTGTTAAACTCTTAATTTGGAAGTTAAGGTGAAGAAATCACAGAATTGCAGGGGCTGAAATGGACCCCTGGAGATCAAGTCCAACCCCCTGCTAAAGCAGATTCCCTACAGTAGGTTGTACAGGAAATGTCGGCTTTTTGTAGCCCTTTCAGCTTAGCAGGTTAGATATACAAGGCAGTTAAATTTCACTACTAGTTTAGCTGTGTGGAAGAAGAGGAGGAACTTTGGAGGCCTCTTCTATTTGTGCATCGATCTACTCTGGGAAGGCATTAGGTTGAGCATGCTGCCCATGTAGCAGTGCTGCTGGACTGGGAAGGATAACCAGGTAAGGGTTAAAATGCAGGAAAATTTGTTGTTGGCTATCAGGCTGGTAGAACACTTGTCTTTCTAAGCCACAAGAATTCCAATGTTAAGGAAATTAGTTCCTGAAGATAGCTTACTGAGGAGCAATGTCCTCAGTAAAGGTCTTGTGGGAGAGAAGCTTGCTTTTTGACCTTCCTTTGCTTGGCTCTGCTTTCAGGCTCTCTCTCAGTTGTTTGCTTAATGCTAGAGCAAATCTAAATAACTTACTTTTCTGGCTTGGAAATCAGACAACTGGAGAAAAATGGAAAGTATATTGCCTGTGCTTTTCCCTGACTTGTGACCACTCCTTTTCCCCTAACTTCTAAAAGTCATTGCATGACAAGAGTGTGCATAGAAATATACTGAGTGATTTCAGGCACCATCAGTATGTCTTGGATATGTCGATGGCTTGCATATGGTTATTCTTTCCTCTGATGAGTAGCAGAGATTACAGATGGTAACACTCTGCAGTTGGTAGAGAGATTCAGATCAATTTTTGTTTTTTTGGGGGTTCCTCAGAGAGCAATCTACCAAAATAAACAGAGAGGAAGATGTTCATCACCTGCCTGTTTTAAACAGGATTCCACCTGGTAAGGCATTCTAGCGTGGTTCATTCAGATTTGTTTTGCACCACAGAGATTTTCCTATCTCTACTTCAAACTACCCTCTGTGGTGTTTTTAGAGATGGAAAAATGTGCTGCTCTGTTTCACAGAAGCTACTTATAGTAACGTTCGTGGTGCTGGAGGGATGTCAGCTTTGCTAAGCGGTGGGGCAGGGGGGAAGCAGGGACTTGAGATAAGAATAGTACATGAAATCTTAAATTTGACAGTCCTGTCAGGGAGGAAATTACAGCTTGGAGGAGGAAAAGTGGTTGTCTTTTGAGTTTTCTGTAGTAAATATAAAGTCTGGGGGTTTTGGCGGTGAGGAGGCAGTTCCACCAGGAATGTGTAAGGCTTTGTTTGGGACATGCCTGCCACAGCTGTTTTTCATTATAAGAGCAAGAGGAGGACTTGGTGACAAGGATCCCTGTGTGCTATGGTAGAGCTGGTGTAAAAGGCAGGCAGTGATGAGTGTGGAGGGAGAGGAGTTTGGGACTGGAAGATCCTGGCAATCACTTGAACAGCCTAGGTTGCACTTGAGTGAGTTTGGCATAGGGGTTGCCCTTTCCTCCCATCTCTACTGAAACAAGAAATTGCTGAACTCACCTGACAGTAACTGTGGTGCTGTTTCCAGCTATGTCAGGGGCGGACTCCTGTCTCTTTATGGTCTGGGCTGAAGAATGTGTTGCTTGATTCTTAAATTATATTTTAAATTCTGCTGTTGAGCCAGCTTAGTTTCACTGCATCAGAAATGCTAGCACTTATGGCTGAGTTTCTGCAAAGATTTGTGCCAGAGGGGACGAAGAGCAGAAGAGGAGGAGGTGAGAGATGTGGGGAGGAGCTCTGCATCTCCTATATAGAGATGTGCTGTCACATAGATGTGTGCTATCAGTTGCTATTAACAGAAGACAGAAAGGTGAAATAATGTGACCAAGGCCATGCAGCAGGCTGCTGGCAAAGCACATGCACTGGAGACATGTATTTGCTGCTCCTGCTGGACTCTGCTCTTTTTTTTTTTTTTTTACTAAGCAGTCCTAGCAATTTACTGATACTGCACTGCAATATGTGCATGTAGAGCATCAGCTTCTTTTTTTAACGAATATCCAGTCTTAAATATGTTTCCATGTAAACCAAATGCAATCTGGAATGAAAATAGAACAGAGATCCTCTTTTCCTCCTGTTATCCCCAGCCAGGCTGCTGAGAGAGTTTGATGTTGTACTAGTGATGCTGCCAGTGATGTGCTTGGTGAAGAGAGCATCTGGGAGGCTGGAAACAACAGTACTGCAGTCAAGAGTTGTTCAAGCTTCACCAGGTTTTCTAGTCTCTAATAAGCATTCAGGTCCTGCCTGTCCCTTTCTTTTCCTATGTATACCTTGGGAATAATTTTCTTGAGGTTTGTCTTCTCAATCAATGCCCCATTACAATCAAACTTCAGTCAACAAATTTGGTATCTTTGAGCTCTCTTCTGTTTGTTGGTTTGGACAAAAAAGGTTTAAAAGTTTTTAGGAGGAGAGAGAAAAAGCTGACTAGCAGAAAGTCACACGGGAGCTGGAATTTGATGATCCTTGGGGTCTTTTCCAGCCCAAGCCTTTCTATGATTCTGTGTGGAATATTGTCACATAACCTGCAAATATAGTTCTGTTTCTGACCAGCCGTGGCCATTTGAAAAGGCAGTGATGCTCTTTGCATTGTGTATGTGAAAGATACTGGGATTTTTCATTTTAATCTTCCTGACTGCCTTCCTATCTTAAGGGAAGGGGGTGTACGATTTTTTGCTTCTTAGAAAGACTCCGAGTCAGCACTGATGATGTTCCACCTTACAAGAATACCACGTACCAATGTGTTTGGTCATTGAATTCAACTCTCTTCATTCCCACCTAGTCCAGACTGGTTTGCACTCACAATCTGTAAATTCCTTTAGAGACTGTTCTTGTTCTTCTAGTTAAAGAACAAATAAAGGAGAGTTCTTAGTGTAGACAGAAGGGAAATAATATTAGAACCAAAAGCTGGTCTGCTCCCTGTTGGTTTGATAACGGGGAGCAGGGTAGCTGATGACTAACTCAGGGCAGTGCCAGAAAGTGCTGATGACCACCGTTCCTACCAGGGGTCTGGTCTTGGCTTCTTACAGGGGAGTCATGGCGCCAAGAGCTTGAGTTGGAGGCAGTCATGGAGCCAAAGTAAATATTTAAGTGAAGGCTGATGAGCACACACTGCTTCTCCAACATCGTGGGTTTCTCAGAAATCTGAGTGCTAAAAACTTGAGCTTTTTCATTTTTATCATAACAACAAAGTCAACTGCTTGGGCAACTTTACTCAATCTTTTCCCTTCCTCTTCCAACTATTTCCCGTCCCTAAGCTCCCAAATAACCAGTATTAATCATTTAGAAGGCTTAAAAATAGAAGGGGGATGTAGAAAACAAGGATTCCACCTTTCCCATACAGGTAGTGTGGGCTGGAACACAAGGCAAGCAATGAGCACTGTGTCCTTGCTTCTGATGGAGATAGTACAGCGCATGTGCTGCTCTTATTGCCAAAGGAGCAGCAGTGCAGCATTGCTGAATTTCAGGAGCATAGTTTGAGAGCCTGGCCGTTGTTTCTCCAGGTCTTTGTTCTTTTTGGCCCCCAAATCAGGCTACTCTATTTAAGAATTAGAACTGGTCTGGCTCCTGCTTCCCAGTCAGCTGAAATTCCACAGGATGTGGCTTCTCTGCTTTTCCTCTCCAAGTTCTCCAAGACGAGACTCCAAATACAACCACTTCAGAGCGGGCACACAGGCAGATTTCCTCACACCTTTGTTCTCCAAGCAAGTGACTTGAGTGCTTTCCATTCGACCAAAGAGTGAAACACTGAGTGCGTTCCATGGCTTCTGACTAAAATGAACTGCCATAGAATTTGTGATCCTTTGCCATGTTTGCATTGCAAACTATTCCAAGAGCTGTTTTAATTCAAGAAGGATGACTTCTGATATATTATACTAGTTAGACTCATGGTCACATTTCATCTGACTGTTTCTGGAGGCTTGAAATAAAACACTTAGTTTTCCTCAAAACAAATCTGTTTAATAACCTGTTGCAGCCCATGCCTACTAATCATCTCAGACAAGGAGCTACTGCTCCTTTATAGACTTTTATTTCTTTTCCCCGACATTCCTTCTTGAGGTTGATCTTTCAGTCTTGACAGACAAAGTGCAAGCTCCTTGTTTTCAAGTTGCCACCTTGTGCTTTCCACTGTGACTTTTTATTGCCCAGTTGCTAAGGATCCATTATTCTTGTTGTGTTTTCCCTTTACTTTCCATTTGGTCTCGGGTTGTTTCAGAGTTTATAGTGTCTGATCACAATAGTAAGAGATGTCAGTGTGGCATCTCTCATGTCACAGAGTGTATTGTCAATCATTGTTGTACTGGGCCTGTTCGTGTGAGCTGGCAATACATTCTAGAAGCACTATAGCACTTAAGTAATGCTTAATAGTGATTTTATTCTGTGGAAGCTTTTGCCTGCCTCACTAATGAACTGATGGATCTGGTGTAGGTGTTATGTGATGGCCTTTACTTGTGCACTTGAAAACATTGTTATTCCAGGATGGCATTGGAGACTGTCCTGCTGAGGCCATTCTGTTAGTTGGGTAAGGTTTGAAGAGCAGTCCCAGAGTAAAGGATAGAAGTCCTTATCTACAGAGAGTAAGTGGGGCTTGGAGACAGGAAGCTTGAGGTCACAGGGAAAAGTATATGCAGTGGCTGGATGGGCATCTTGTCACCCTGCAAACCCAAAGGGTAGCATCACCCATTGAGTGGCAGAGAATTTCAAACTTGTGGCTTCTTTCCCTGTGTGGAAAGGAATTAAGCACAATGACTGTAAAATTGCTAAGCAGTGCAGCCTTGTCTGGGTGATAGATTTCATGGCAGCTAACATCAACATCTGGTGATTTTTCCATCGCTTACAGCCTTATCTACATCTTTGCTATGTTTTTTCTTGTTGGTGAGTATTCAGTTAGAAACTTAACATAATGCTTTTGTTAGAAAATATTAAAATCAGGATAAGCAAGGGAGAAGAAAGACCTCGAGGTCAGATTGTTTTGTGCCACTGTCTCAGGGCAGAGCTGACAGTGTGCAATGAATCCTATGGGTATTTGTCTTACTGGATTGCTTAAACCTCTGCTAGGGCTGTTTCCTCACTGCCACATCTATTCCAACTATCCTTATTATTATAATATTTTCCCTTTCTTCAAAGTTGGACTTCCCTTACTGTGGTTTGAGCTTCTCGACCTGTTTACGAAGGGCATGGAGGGTAGATCTTTTCTCTTTACAGAAACTAATACTGTTCTCACTTCTCTTTCCTATAGGGCAGCCAATCCTCATGACTACTGCAGCTACTGTTGCAATTTTCTGATGAATATCACAGCTACTCTGTGGTATTTTCATCCAACCCATATTTTCCTGGTAGGTGCTTCCAAATGGTTTGCTAGTTTTGTTTTCTCTTGGAATTAAACTAAGAAAGTCATACTTCTGAGTCCTCCCTTTTTCCCTTTTGAAGATGAACATTCTTTTTATGGCTCTCCTGCCTTCCAGAAGCACTTTTAGTCCTGCATGAACTGTCAGAGGTCGCAAGTAATGGCTCTGAAGGTTCTCTTAAATTTCCTAGCTTTTAGTTGGATGATATTAATTCTATGTACTGTGTCTGTTTTATTCTTTCTGGATTCTGGCGTGAGGTTTTGCCTGTGTAGCTGTTGTGTTGACTGCCTGATACAGAGATATTATTTTAAGAAATACTGAAGCAAAAAACCCATTACAAACTGTGCCTGTTTTGTGGCAAATCATGAGAACTTTCACTGCTTTATAATAAATTAGTTCCTCACTTGTTTTCCTTTTACTTTTGTACTATTTATCATCATTCTTCATCGTGCTGATTGTATTTTACTTTTAGCTGTGGCCTCCTTGATTTTTATAAAAGCAACAGCACAGGTGTACAGAGATAAGCCTTGTTTGTAATTTTTGTCACTTGTCCCACTATTTGTATGCTGCTTCTCTGCTGAAACAGTCATGGTTTGGTCTTTTTATCCCTGGCACTAATATACTGAGAGTTTGTACCTTAGTTACCCTTTATTTAAAGATGATAGGCCTTCAGGTACTCTGACACTTTCTTGTTCTGTTGTTCTCAACCTGCTTGCTTTCCTACTTCACTGCTATCATATAATAGGGAGGACTTCGCTCCCTTGTGTGTTTCCTTGGGAGTTTTCATCTGCAGTACCTTTCCTCATGTGGCTGAATAACTTGTGGGACAGCCTGTGCTCTGTGACATTCCTGTCTCTCTAGCCTGTTACTTTCCCTGACAATTAAAGGTGACTGTTTCCATCTTCCAGTATGGCTGAAGTTTTATAACTTGTTTTTTAAGCTGTTTATTTGAGGTTTGAATTTACAGAGGTGTAAACTGCCCCTCTGCCAATCTGTATTCTTAACTTACCATACATGATGAATAACTTAGACACTTGCTTTACAAAATCTTTTGGAGAATAAGGCCAAAAGGAAATCCCAGAAAAGAGAGGTGAAAATCAGTAAATCAAAGCTAACTTTGAGACTGTAAGTCAGTAAATTGAGGGAACTACTAGAGGAAGTTGCTTGTGAAGACTCCATTTTTCTCTGGACCAAGACCTTAATTCAGTCATATCTTCTACTTTGGCAGAGTGCTGTAATGCATTGACTTAAGCAATTGTTCTGATCTCATAGAAGTCCAAGAAGTGATAAAACCTCAACTCTTCTGCTCGGGTACTAGAACATTGTATCCTCTCTATTTTAATTTATTGGTATCATGCCGATACTTCTGAAGTAACTTAAATTCCTGTCCATAGGTTCTGAGCTCCTGAGAGATGCTTTGGTACCACATTCCTGAACCTCTGTGCATAGTGGGCTGTATCATTCTATCAAAATGCATGTCTATTACCTAATTTGTACTGTGCAAATGTTCTATGTTTAAGCATCAACTCATTATCAGAGATCTGTGAAGGAGAGCTGTAAAGAGTCCAGGATCATTAATGATCGTGCTTCCCATCAGTGAAAGATTCAACAAAAGCTTCCTATAAAACCATGGGTATGAGCTCTACTACCCCTTCGAAGCTGCGGTTTAGCTGATGATGCTCACCGATGCTGCCATCTACGGGAAATTATTCTCCATTGCAGACCTTCAGGCACGTCTCTCACTGATGCTCTGCCATGGAAATAGCTTCATCTTTCTGCACAGTTTCAGTCATCTTGCTTGCCAGATAGGAAACTCCCTACGGGCATATTATAGGTTCTTGTATTTTACAAAGTGATGAGCAGATCATGTTCAAGAAAATGCTAAATGCAGTGACTGTGTGTATCAGTGCCTGTGTCAATCTTGTAGAAAACTTTATCACCACTCCTTTCCCATTTATTCCTGCCTGCAAAATTTCCCTTATGTGTTGCTTTCCTTTTTTTTTTTTTCCTCTCTTACCTTCCACATCCTTTTCTTGGCAGCTGCCAGGAGCACTCAGTGTAATCCCATCAAGAACCACTCCAAGTGCTGTCAGCAAGCAGTCAGCAAGTAGAGTTCATGTAACAGATTGTTTTCAGGATCAGTTTCGACATCCACCATTTTAATATCTAAATAGTCATGGCTCTGAGCCATATCATGGGGCCTTTCCCATTGCATACAAGAAGCATTTTCATCTTGCCAGGACAGAGCAAGTCTTGCCTGGCATCTGAACCACCCGCAAAAATTAGTCAGGCAGTAACTAGTTGAGCATGGCTTCACCTCTGCTTACAAGAGGCCTTATCTTAAGTACCTTGCAAAAATTAAAGAAATTGTTTTTTGTGCTGCACATGTGAGCCTTTATCTATGACCTCATCTGTAACCTGGTTAAGGGAGCATCTTACTACCATTTTGTTCTGAATCGTGGAATCATTGGTGTTGGAAAAGACCACTAAGATCATCTAGTCCAAATGTCAGCCCCTATTCATTCTGATACTATTTCTACATCTTCTAATCTTACAGCACTTGACTTGATGATGCCTTTAGTGGTGGGGGTGATCTTTGTCTGTTAAAATAGGAATGAATGTAACAGGCACATGTTAACAGACCATCATGTTTTGCAGTTTCCTCTGTGCACTGGAAGGGTAATCACACTACAAAGGCTGCGGACTCCACAGCCACCCATGGTCACACAGACCTTAGCAGGTTATTTTTTATAGTATCACTTTATTTTTTTTAATTCTATTTTATTATTTGTACAGTATTCTTTTAGATGTTGAGTATCAACCACGGTTGACTGGTGATAAGGTGAGGCAGGACCTGTCTGTTATGTGAATAAATGCTGTGTCTCTGGAGACAGATGGATTCCAGGTTTACCTGTTGGACTCCCAGAAATGTGGGCTCCTCAGCAGCTCAAGTGTGACTGTGTGGAGATTCTATTTGCAAGTGCTGTCTGGAATTTTGCCATCTGCATCAAACCTGTGGTGCACAGAGGAAAGAAGGCAAGTATGTGAACGTCAGTTTGCAATGAATTGAATGCTGTGATGAAAAGCCAGTTACCGTGGGTGAGCAGATAGAAGGAAGGGAGTGATTGCTTGAATATAACACTTAGTGCATAATGCTTTTTCTTCCAAAAATGAGACAGAGTTACTTCCTTCTTTTGAAGGATTCTGAAACTCTTTTCTTGCTCTGCTTGGTACAGGACACCTGTGCTTTGCAGGGATGTTTGAAGCAGCATAGAGGCACGTAAAGATGCTAGACTAAATCATAGCACTTCTCTGATGCATTCAGCATCCATTCTTGCCATTCCCCTTATCTTGAGATGAACTCTTGTCGCATGAATCCTGCATTTGGAGAAGGAATCTCTGGGTACGCTCTATCCTACGTCATGACTGAAGCTAAGATATTCCTTAAGTGATTCCCATGTGACGAATAGCACTGGAGTGAGGC
Source organism: Cyrtonyx montezumae (assembly GCF_038088225.1). NCBI lineage: Eukaryota > Metazoa > Chordata > Aves > Galliformes > Odontophoridae > Cyrtonyx > Cyrtonyx montezumae. The sequence continues at coordinate 42,146,837 of NW_027071826.1, read as the reverse complement.
TGCGGAAACCTGCCACTGCCTGTTGTAGTAAGGCCTTGGGGGATACCTTGTGGCAATGGGTGTGCAAATGTAAAGTTTTAGGTTGCTGCAAGCCCTGCAGAAAAGGAGATGCATAGTTGCACAGACTGAACTACTTTGTTGGTTGCTCAGATGCAGCACAAGCCGGCATTAATAACCTTGCAGTCTGGAGCAGGCAGAACGTATTGTAGTTGAATTTTTATTTGGATGTCTTCTTATGATGTGTTTCACTTGGTGATTTTTACAGTATTCCTTGAGTGCTTGTCTCTGTGCCGACTCCTTTAATTTTTGCTGGTGCTTTAGATTTCCACTGAAGTATTACAGTTGCCTGTAATAAAAGGTGGCTCTTCACAAAAACCATAGGACAAAGACAACTGGGATGGACTTAGTGTCTCTTTAGACAGAGCGACTCTCCTATCGTGGTTCCCTTATTTGCCACCAAAGGGAGAATTTTTCCTCTCTTTGGAACAGAATTTTGTTGACTAAGAACTAGATAGAAAGTGTGGCTCCAACACCAGAAATGGTTAATTTTATAAGCAGCTCCCCAGAGGTAGCTGCTATGGAGGCTTAATCAGTAACTCTTGCTCCCTCAGTGTGGAGAAATGTGATGACTGCTGTTCTGGTAGCTGCAGCAGGGAGGGTAGCTATGACCAGAAAAGTGCTCAGAGTCCAAGAATCGCCACCAAAAAACCCACTGAACTATATTTATGTTTTTAGAACATTTTATGGTGACATGTTCCTCCTCCTTAGGCAGTGCCAGCCCCTTTTTCCTGAGGCTTCTAGCCTGCAGGAGTCTTTGGGAACAGAATCTTTATTTTCACCATTTCACTGATGCAGAATACAGTGTTGTTTCAGTTAATACCAGTAGGGCACTTTTCATACTTTTTAAATATTAGTTTTCCTCTTGCAAACCTGTCAGCCACCTCTCCTTTAGCTCACTTCTCTGGGAGGACTATGCCCCGTAGTACTCTGATCTCTTGATTCACAGTGTCTCCAAATTTTGCAGACTGTTGCTTGGTAGGCCTCGCTTGGGTTGTGCTACCTTTCACAGGGAATGATGGTCTGAACCAGCAAGATGGATAAAAGAAGAGGGAAAATGTTACCATTACCAACAGGCAGAGTATGGGCAACTGGAGAAGCCACTGAGTGCTGCCTATAGAGTTTGGTGGATGGCCCAAGCTTTCTGAAGTGTGTCCTGATGAGTCCATGACCTCATCCACTCCTTGCTAAGGTTTCTTTGGATGTCTTCCTGGGGGGTGTAAGCTCAACTATGGCCGTTGTATGTATGTGTTGTCCTCCTTGTGTCTATTTTTTGGAGGAGATAAGGGAACCTGCATCCAGACAGTATTTTTTCTCAATCATTTCTAACTTACTGTAGGTTATCTGTGTGCAGATTCATTTGTGATGAAAGGTGAGAAGGACTAAAAATCTTGATGTATGTTTAGCTTGAGGCTGCTTCCTACCCGAAAGTTGAATGAGGGATGAAGTATGAAGACCTAGTCTGAGATGCTGGAAAAGGAAAGTGACTGTCTTGTGGCACTGGAAGCGGAGGAAGAAACTTTTGTTGCTGTCTTTTTCTTACTCTTCTCTTTATATCCCTTTTACAAATCACCACAGAACCTCCTCAACCTGTTTGGATCTAGTGACTTTGTCTTCAGTAAATAGTGCTGCCCAAGAGGAATAAAGGTGCTGATACTGTGGTACTGATATTTGCCATAAAATAAAACCTGTGTGTCATTTATAAGGCAGTAAATTCACTTTAGGGGCTTCTGCAGTTGTCATTAAGTGTTTAGCTCTACAGGAGCTCAGACAATTCTGGCAGCTGGGAGAGGAGGATGCTGTAAACTGGAGTAGGAGAGAGAAATCCAGAAGGAGTAAATATGTAGAAAGCATTTAGAGCATTCCAGTCGAGCCAAGTTTTCCAGCTGTGGTGGGATGGCAAGGTTATCCTGGAGGACATCCCTGGGAGCTCAGATACAGCTGGGCCCTTTGTTTTCCCTTCTAAGCCTCTGCACTTCCCTCTTTTTCTCTGTCAGGGATGACAACAATGGCAGAAAACAAGAGCTGGCCTGCCTGCAGCTCCGGGGGGAGTGCTGGGCTTGCAGTCTACATTTCTCCCCTTCGTTCTTTGCACAGCCAGGCCCCAAACCTGCTGTGGCTTTCTCTACATTACACAGAAAGGATGAAAGGAAAATAATTTTCCCTGCCCCTTTTATGTAGGGGAAACTGAGGAAATGCTACACTGTGACTTGCTCAGGTTTACAGAAGAAAAGTTGGTGATATGGGACTTTGGCTCTATGCTGGGAGCGTAGAACCTTCTCTGAAGGGAGTCCCTCATTCTTTCAGTGAGAAAAAGGGGGAAAAAGTGAGGCCTGACAGGGCTATTTTTAACCTGTTTTTTACTTCCTAACAAATGTATGTCAGACGTTTCAGGAATGTCACAGCTTTGCTTTCTCTGGTTTTGCTGGAGGAATTCTTGCAAGGCTGGCAGAAAGGTGGGAGGCAGCTTCCTCAGTGTGGAGGTCAGGCTTCTTTTCACAACTGCCCAAATTTAATTTTCTCCAAATACCCCTGCAACATACGTATGGGTTAGAAAAAAAAAGCGCATCATTGAGGTTGGAGGAATACTTTGCTCTTGGTTGCTACTCGATTTGCCATCATTCCAGATTGTGATGATTGTCCTTTTACCAAAGGTGTTGCTATTAAAGTCACAAAGAAGCATAAACTTAATATCCAGTAAACATAAAATCTGCTAAGTCTGTCTTTTGCTAGCTGCCTCCCTCCATAGCCTGATCTCCCTCCTTTCTGTTTCAGATTGGAGTCTGCTTCCTAGTCAGTTAATTGGAGGAGGAAGGGGAGTGCCAAAGAACACTGCACTGTCTGAAAATAAATTTCCATTCCAGTTCTGTGCTACTGCAAAGGATGAACTTCCACATGGTATGAAGCCCTGTGGGCTATGCCTGTGAATAGTCCTCCATCACAGCAAAGGTTTGTGTGGGGCTCTGAGCAGTCACCAGCAGATCTTCTCAGTCTCAATAACTCTCCTTACAGCAGAGTAAGGAGAGTTACTTCTTTCCTTTGAAAAATGCTGGTCTCTGAATTCTCTCAGTCAGTGTGTTATCTTTACCTCTTCATGCAAAGTTGTGCCATTAATGATTCACAGCGGCTCTGGTTTATTGCAGAACTTCTATCAAGAAGGACCAGCTGCTGGTTTTCCTGTCTTGAAGAAAACTGAGATTTCTCCAGGTTTTAAATGCCACCTGGAATCAGCCCTCACTAAAATAAGCGTTTTAAGCAAGCACAAAGGTAGAACAAGCAGCTTTATTTTCCTTTGTGGGCTGATGTGAAGGTCAGCACTATAGATGCTGTAACTTCCTCAACACCATCCCAACATTAAACCCCTCTTAGGGAAAGAAACCGGAGGGGAGCCTGCACCTGGTAACCATCAGGTCCCAGAAGAATTCCTGAGCATTTGGTCCCACAGTTTGAGATGGGCAAGGATCCATGGGGCACAGAGAACAAATCTCAATCATGACTGCAGAACCTACAGCAAGGCAAATCCATTAGGAGGTGACTACTGTCTGGGGAACGCCTGAAAGGAAAAGCAACTTTTAAACATCTATTGGTTAAGTGCTTGCACATGATTTACAGCTTGTGATTTACAAGGGGATGCCTTGTCGATTCCATTTGTATACAGACTGCAGCAACTTTATTTCCTACAACAGGTTTGGTGTCGGCACAAGGGAAAATGGAGGCTCCTAGGAAGACGCGGGATGTCTCAGGGGCAGCCAGCACAGCTCAGCTCCTGGCATGGTCTCCAAGGCCTCGTGTCCCAGAGCAGCTTCTACCCCTTTCTCACTGGTAACGTGTTTGTATCAACAGGCAGCGTGCTCGATGAGGAAAAAGCAACCAAACCGCATGCTGAGAAGCGCCTTTCTTTGCGATGCAGCCCCGTTGTGTTTCGGCGCGAGGAGGAAGGTGAAGGGAAGAAAACGGCTGCCCCTTTTTCCGGCGTGAAGCAGCAGGTACGGACACACTGAGTGAGAAAACAAAACCCGGAGACGAATCTCGCCAAGAAAGAGCGAGCAGCCCCGGCGCGAGCCGAGCGGCCGCTCCCCGCCAGGTGCACGGCTCCTCCCCGGGCCGCCGTGCGGGAGGCAGCTCATACCCCGCCAGGGAGGGGGGAGCGGGGAGCGGGGGGGGCAGGACGAAGAGGAGGAGGAGGGCCGGGCGCGGCCCCTCCCCCTTCCCGCCTTCGTCCCCGCCGAGCGCAGCGCCCCGAGCATGGAACCTGCCTGAGACGCTCGGCGGGCTCCGCTCCGGCAGCTGCTGCTGCGGCACAACATGGAGGCGGCGCCGCCGCTCCCGCTGCTGCTGCTGCGGCTCCTGGCCGCCTCGGTGCTGCGCTGCGGGCCGGGCTCGGCCGGGGGTGAGTACCGGGGGGGGGTGGGGGGGAAGGCGAGGAGTGGTGGTGGGGGGGAGGGTGGCGGAGAGAGCTTCTGCCCCTTTTGTGTTGGCGGAGTTTGGAGAAACTTCCCCACAACTCCGCCGGGGAGGAACGCGCACATGGACGGGACGGGCGGAGCGGGGCTCCCCGGAGGCGGCTGCGGGCGGCGTGCGTGCTCCCCCCCGAGTACGGCTGCTCCCGGCCCAGGGGGGCCCCGCACAGCACAGCGGCCTGCCCTCCCCTCCTCGCGGGGCTGCTTCCCCCGGGCGCCGGGCCGCGGAGGGGGACTCTTCGGTGGCCGCGTCCGGTTGCAAGAGAGAGACAAAAGTCGTGCGCGCGTCCCCCCCCACCCCCCGCGCCGCGCTTCCGCGGTCCCGGATTTCTTTGGGGTTTGGAGGAGCTGGTGTCGGGTGTCTCTCACGGGCGCAATCCCAGGCTCCGAGGCTCCTCACCCCAACCCTCGCACTTCCAAAATGGTTTCAGAAAAATCCCCAGTGGGACTCGTTCCATTCCGAGCGCTCGCGTCGGTGTGAAGATGTTCCTGCTTGAGGGAGTGAAGCTGTGCGGCTCTCGGAGGAGAGAAGGGAGCTCACGGCTGTTACATGCGGAGGCTGAAGAGCTCGCGGTGTTCCCTGGGGGCTGCCGCACGTTTCCCTGCTGGTGTTATGAACTCTTCTAAACATTCGGCGGCCTTCCAGTGTCTAAAGGAGGGCTGTGAGGAGGAAGGGGACACACTCTCCAGCAGGGGCTGCTGTGACAGGACAAGGGGAAATGGCTTCAAACTAAAAGAGGGGAGATTTAGGCTGGGTATAAGGAAGAAGTTTTTTACGAGAAGGGCTGTGAGGCATAGGAACAGGTTGCCCAGAGAGGTGGTGGGCCCCTCCCCTGGAGGCACCCAAGGTCAGGCTGGACAGGGCTCTGACCTGATCTGGTGTAGGCATCGCTGTTCATTGCAGCAGGGTTGGCCTTTACGGACCCTTCCAACTCAAACGACTTTAATAACTTTCAGTAGTCTTAGGGTAATAGCATAATTCAGTTCACTGTGACGTGAAGTTGATGAGCGTGCTCTGTGCACATGGGGCAGAGCAGCTGTGAGCATGCTGAGGAGGCTTGTGCTTCCAGCTCCCCAGCCCTGGGAGCAGATGCCTGACTTTAAGGGGGCTTTTACCTCTCAGAAGTATTTTGATGTACTTATCTCACAAGTATGTAAATAGATCTCGGCAGGATTGGGGATGTGCTGGGACTTCTGTAGTGTTCAAGCTTTTGCTAAGTTCAGCTTGGTAAAGTGGATTTGGAATGCTTTGGCCATGAAGTAACTTTGCTGTAGGGCTATGTCCTTGTTCTGTACGTGGTCATATCGGGAGATGGTTTTATTAACGTGGTTTGGAATAATGATAAGCCCGTGTAAGATGTATGTTGCACTGGTCTGGAGGTGAGGCAGAGAGATTGCTGCACTTGGTGCTTCTGTGGAGGGAAGCTGAGAGGTACTCAGCTATGGCAGGCGTGTATTTTTGTCTGAAAATATTTAAGTGCTTAATGCTGTATAGCAGATGTTTTATGTCTGGCTCTTAAAAAGTAGAAGCGTTTGAAATAACTCTCGTTAAAGTGTTACCTTTAGTAAGAATTGCTCTTAAATTCACCCAAGCTTGGTTAGCTGCTGCCCGTGGAGTTCTGCATTGGGAGATTGTGGTTTTCTTTAACGGAATGACGATTTCTCCGATGCTAAGACATGCAGAATAAAGACAGCTGAGCAGAGGAGTGTGCTGGATCATCACAGAAGCTTGGAACTTGGAATGCACTGTGAAATAAAAATGCACACGAGCACAGCCCTCACAGTGGCTTTTAATTCACGCTGTTTTTCTTGAGATAATCTAAAACTGATGAAACTCCTCGCTGTGCCTGAGCGTGGAATGCAGCAAGATGGAACACGTGCTTCATTTGGTGATGAGGGAATGCTGTGTGTGGGAGTCCCCATGACTTCAGTGCCGCTTCAGTTGGTCTGTCATTGGCTCATGGAGCTCTTCTGGCAACCACTGCCAGCATGATGCGAGTCATGGGCACAGGTTCTCTGGGCTAGAGGGGCAGCACCGGAGCTTCAGGCTTACCATGAAGTTTTAAGTTCATATTTTCAGAGCACTGGCCCCTCTGTCTGTGGACAAAGGCTTTCAGTCTCATTTAGATACGTTGCCTGAACTCATTTACTAAGTCTGAGCACTTAAAATTTTCTCTCTGGGTAGATGTTTACATAATGAATGTATCAGTTGGACACATAAGGTCAATACTTTAGAAGAGTGAATGTGTTTCAGCAATAGCCCAGTGTAAAGTCCATCATTGCCTTTTGCTATTTTAAAGGGTTTTTTTTCTTCCTCAGCTGCTTGAACTTCTATCTTACGATTGTTTTACTTGCTTATAACTAATAGCAAAATAGGCCTTGGTGTTGTTCCAGCAGTGAATTTTCTCTATCTTTTTTGGATAATGCAAGCCAAGGTGACTTGTAACAAACAGAGATTGTTTCTGAGAACTTGTAATGCCTTATTGTTATGGTAAGGTCTGTCTGTAACAACAAATAAATGTTACAAAACGTCTCCTGGAATGAACACTCACATGGCTTACAAAAGAACCTCACAAGGGAGTCCAGTGTGAGTTTGCTTCTATTTAGCCAGCAGTGCCAAATTGAAAATATAAATAATAATAATAAATGAGAAACAGCTTTAATGGCGGCAGTTTGCGTTGTTTACTTTCACGTTGGGTCTGGATTCTGGTGGATGTAACATATGGTAGGAAGGCAATCTGACTGCATGGGGTAGCGAGCAGCACCAAGTTGAAACCCAGTGTTAGGAAGGTGCTGCACATTGTAGGTGACTTTGTTGCTCTTCATTCTGAGATGTGTGGACAGTTTTCCATTTTTCATCCTGTTGCTTTCCAAAATAACATGGCCAGCAGTGCTGCTAGTTGACTTAGAGCATGACCAGGTTGTGACAGCGTTGGCTGGGGACACTGAGCCACATACTTCCTGGGCACTTGGGACTTTCTGAAGAAGTTAGAGATGTGCCAACTGGGAAATGCTTCTGGAGAGCCCTGCACTTGTGATGTTAGGCCATGGAAAATATCACGACAGAGTCAAAAGGATATTTTGAGCAGATTTTGAGGTTGTGGGAGGTTAAATGGTTGTAGTGAGTGGAGGAGAGAAAATTGGAAGAATGCCCCAGAAAGCATTGTTCAGTACAGTTTTTTTTTGTTAGGAGTTCATGGGCCAACAATTCTTTCAGTTCCTCCTTGTTCTTGGAAAACTTAGAATGGGGAGCTCACCAGTGCTTCGCCTTGGTGGTTTCTGTTCTCCAAAGAATAGATGGGAAATATCTGTCAAGCCACAGAATTCTACTGAAAAGTTACAGGGAGTTCCAGGAATGAGTGCTGGGTGCTGAGGGTCTGTGTAATAAGCAGGGGTTTTAGTTTAGCTGTTGTTTCCTTTTGCTCTTTCTTGCCTTGTGCTTTACCAGCCAGCACAGGCACGTGTGAGGTGGTTGTTTTGTATTAATGTGAAGTGGTTGCTTTGTGTTAACATTACATCCACAGATTGACTCTCGCAAGGACACAAGTAAATTGACACACGCTTGGTTTAAATTGGTTAGTTTGCTCCAGATGATAAAGGAGGTGAAGCAACGAAACCCATTTGTAAGCCAATAAATACGTTACATGAGCATGTTAGGTTAAATTAGCTTCAAGGGGACAGGCTTACAGGAACATATCAAAGAGCATCAGCTACAGTGTTGCTTCATTTCAAAGTGCAAAGGTTTATTGAAGTGGACTGCACTGACAGCATGTGCAGTAAGAAGTTCCTGGTGCAGCTGTGAATGGTCTGAGACCATCAAATAGTGGTATGGGTGTTTAAAAGTAGCCTTGCTTAATAATAAAGATGTTGAATACTCCTTGACTGTTCTGGATTTCTGAAGTGTGTTAGGTTGTTCTGAATAGTCTGCTAACCTAGCATCTGTTATTTATCTTTAATGCATAAGGAAATGGAACTTCTCCAGCATAAATTGAGTTCCTTCAAGTGGTAATTTAAGTTGTCCTTGTGGGCAGAGATAAGGTTTTTGAGCTCTTGTCTTTCTGCTGAGACTATGTGGGTATAACAGGCAGTTTTTCAAGAAAGCTATGAAGTGTGCTGCTTGTGAACTATTGTGCAAAAATGATGGAATGCTCTGTTCTGGAGAATTGAAGCTGCCAGTGTGTTAGCTCATAATTCTCCCCTATACTATGAAAAGCGGACAAGTGGAAATTTTGTTTGTTTTTACTATGGTAGAAATGAGTAGTGTGGTTATAGGAAGAGCTTGATTTTCCAGGTTTTTCTCATGGGTTCCTGTTGAAGGCCAGGTACTGCACTATGAAAGTGTAGCTCTCTAAACGTGGAGGTTCTCTTTCTTTTGTTCCCTGAGAGTTCCCATTGGTTTGAGGTTTGTCTGGGGTGGCAGAAACTTGGTTACTTGTGGGGCTCCTTGAGATCTCTGCATTTAGCTCAGTATTTGCCAGAAATTTGTGATGATGGTTTCATAGGATCATAGGCTAGCCCGGATGGAAAGGGACTGTAAGTATCATTGAGACTTCAGAGGTTCTCTCTTGCCCTTTCTTTAGGTTCTTGTGAGTGTATATCAACTTTAATTTCTCAGTGATGTGGCATTAATTTAAACCTCCTTTTTACAAGTGTTTTATGACGTGTGATAACAAAGGTGATAAATTAGCACCAAGGGACTCTGGATGCTCAACCTGCGGGGATTGGGTAGATCTGAAGGTGGGGGTGGCTGCAAGTGAAGACAGAAGCTTGGCTGCTTCTTTCCGTGGTGTTGAAGACTTAACGAAGCTGGAGCATGTGAAGCAGGCTTTGTCTGCCTGGTGTTTCTACACCTCTCGGCTGATGAGGAAAATTTGCCGATGGAGTGGACCCCCTGAGTTAATTTCTTGGCTTGTGTTTGGGAATTGGATAGTGTTGTTGCAACACAGTCTTGTAGAAGCTCATTTTCTGCTGCTCTGTGCTGTTGTAACTAAACCACAGGGAGAAAGGAGTGGAGAATGCAAGAAAACGGTGCTGCTATAACTGAAGTTTTCTTGAGATGTCATTTTGGAGTGGAGAATTTGTCGTCAGCCATATGCTCTAGGTTTTCAATTAGGCACAAGTTATGCCTAACGACAGTAACCCACCAAAATCCTTGTCAGTAACTCAGCATACCTTCTGTGCAGATTTCAGTTTTACCTGGATTTCAGGCTCATGCATGCTTTGTCCAGTACTTGTACTTTTCTTGGCTTTCATTTCCCACTAACACATTCTGTGTGTGTCTTTGGATCCTGCTTTTAGTTTAACCACTTAGACCCGTGTCTTGATGTCGCTATAACAGATTCTGGAGTAGAAGTGCAAGGAATTAAAGCAAGAGCTTGACTTTTGAACAATGAGTTTTCCACTCATAACAGTGAACAATTCAAGAAAGAGAATAAGTGAAGAGCTTTATTATCTGATGTGGAACAACAGGGGGTGTCTGTATAACATACCTAATACTCTTTCTTACTTGTAGCTTAATACAAAAGCCAGAGTGCCTGAAGAACTCTACGAAATAGCGTTGTGTTTTAAATCTCAAAATGGATCCTTTGTTTTATAGATGGTGTCACCTTTAAGCACCGAACCGTAAATTAAATTTGTATCAGTCACACCGTGTGTTGTGCATGTTTTTTGTGGGTTTAAAGTGACTTTAATTTAAGTAACTTTAGTTATAATTCTAGAACAACCAAGAAGCTCAGGTTAGAGTTGCCTGGTGGTAGGAATTTTGATGCAATTTCTCTTACAGTTTTCATATCGCTTTTGATTTTTCTGTTTCCCCTACATTTACTCAAATTATACGGTTTTATTATTATTATTAAGGGGAAAATGCATTAACACCAGAAGGCTGTTGATGGCTTACCTGGATGTACTTGTGCAGGGGCTATGAAGGCAAGCTGAACTGCTGTGTTAGTGGTCACGGCCTCAAGTCAGAGCCAATAGGATGAAATGCACGTGGGTAGCAGTCTCTGCTTAGAAGGTATACACAGCTGTGGGTGATTAAAATAAGTCTGTCCATTTTCTGCATCTTCAGTAGTTGAGTAGAAGAAATCTGTGCTGTGGAGAATTTTTGTCTGTCTGGGTTTTAACAGCTAGCTTTTTCTATCTGGATTAAGTTAAGACTATGACTTATCCGTGTGCTAAAACTCAGTTTGCAGGTGTTGGAGTGCTGGAAAGCACATACGCAGAAATAGTTAAAACATCTGGACCCACTTCGGCAAACTGCACAGTGAAATTCAGGGAGGGTGTGGCTAACACAGGCGTCTCTGACTTTGGCCTGCCTTGAAACCTGTATGAACCTGGATCTTCATCTCCCCTGACCTGTGTTCTCAATAACCCCCTCCCTCCCCCCTTTGCTGACTGTTAGATGATCTGTCGTGCCTGCAGAACAAGCCTGTGCCCATGGCAGGAGTTGGAGCTCAAAGATCTTTGAGGTCCCATCTAACTGGGGCCATTCTATGGTTCTGTGTCAGCTGAACTTTGGATTGCATGCTAGACACTTGGTGAGGGTTTGAGGTGTGTTGCCAGGTCTTTGCTACCTAATAAACTCTGACAAACAAGTACTGCAGATGGATAGCATTTTCAGATGAGTTGCTGTCTGTTCATAGCCAGCTTGTGGCCAAAAATGTGATACACATTGCGGTATTTGTTTTCTCTCAGAAGTGTTTTGCTGGCTCTGGTCATTTCCACTGGTCGTTACTGTCATCTAACTGCAACTGGAAATGATCCCCTGCTAGGAAGATCTTTAAAGGGCAGAGGGTTGGCCCTCCACAGTTACCCTAGCTGCTTTTGGGCTTACTGTCCACTACAAAAGCGACAGAAGGTGATGTGTTTGGAGCTGGGAGGCTGTAGTCCTTCTGCTAGACTGAATCTCGAATGGTTGTGACAAAATCCATGTGCTGGATGTCTGTTAATGCTGAGGCCATTCTGCTGTTTGCAAATTTCACTGCTTTAAACAGCCCTCCAGACGTTTATGGAAAGCGAATGCGTTTTGCCTGAGCCAGAGGCCTGGAAAATGCCAGGGCTTTATTTAGTGACTGGTCGTTGCTCTGAGTTTAAATGTGCTACCAGATAACTCAATTCCCCAGGGCAGAGATGGATTTGCTCATAGTTCAGAGAAGTGCTGACATTGGCAGAAGAAATCTCTTGTGAGGCCATGGCTGGCTCATGCTGAAGTATGTGCATGGGGAAGGGTGTGAGATGCTTGAGAAGGGGATATATGCCATATACGTCTGTGCGTGTGTATGTGTGAGTGTAGATATAATATGTATGTATGTTCTTATGTGCTTAAATACTTGGTTAACCAGTTTCTCCTGCTCTGTTTTCTTCTTTCATTCCAGTGGTTGTTTTACTGAATAACCTTCCATTTCTGGGGGGAAAGAAATAAAACAAAACAAAAAACCCTGGTTTTTACATAGGCTTCACCTCCATATCTTTGTATATAATTTTAAGTAAGAAAGTTCTGCAGTCACTCCGTGTTGGACTGGAACTCAGCATGCCTGGGTTTGTTCTTCGTGTTGCTACTGCAGTCTGTGAACTCCAGCCTTGCATCTGAGGAAAGGTGATAGATGATCCCTCTGAATGCATCTTGGAGTGCTTTACACAAGAAGCACCTCAGAGTAATCTTTTCCTATACATATGCTTTTTAAATAACCTTCTGGCAATAAACCTTCTCTATTTGACTGCATTATACTCCTTTCTTAGTGCATGGTGTTACGTTACAAGAAAATTAAGCTGCACACTAGCAGAGCTGTAGAAAAGTATCCTGGAAAAGGCAGGAAAGTGCGTGTTTTATTAACCAAAATTGCATGCATGATCAATTCTGTGCAGCTAAATCTTTGATCTTGTGTGGCCATCACCTTCCAAACTCTTTCTTTTATAATTCCTGTGTGGTGTATCTTTCTCCAGTGATGGTTGCATTTCTTCTCAGCCAGTGAGCTCTTCTAGGCAGGGATCTGGTGTATTATTTTTCTTTTTACCTGCTTGCTTTCTGCTATTTTCCCACTGTCTGAAGAACCACGATTGCTAAAGGCTGTAATGTGTGTAGGTGGCTAATTAAAAACAGTGGTCAAGAGAGCTCTTGGAAACTTGTTGGGTTACTTCTCTGAGCAGGATGATGAGACAGCATCACTGAATGGAAGGAAAAAAAACAAGACAGAAAACCACCACCCTCCTTTTCCTGGTAGCTTGAAGAGCCAACTTGCTGTCCCCTTAGCATGTGGCTCTGCCAATGGTGTCTGCCCCCACAGACTTGGTGTAACTGGAGGAGCTGCAGCATAGCCTGTGTTTGAGGGCTGTTGTTAGGCTCTGGGCCTCTCACACAATGGAGAGAAGTTGATTAGGTAGAAGTGGCTTTGTCTTGTGACCTGTTCCAAATCACCTCTCAACTTGCCTGGTCCGTGTTAATGTCTTCATTGTCATTGAACAGACTTAAGTGATCCAGGATTCATTTACCTTGGGGATTATCACCTCAACACATGCAGCCCTTCTCCGTCCTGCTACAATAATTACAGTTCATGGAAAATAACTCTGGCTGCTGCTCCCCAGGGTGTGGAACTGCTGGCATCTGGAGATAGAGCACATCTGGTGCTGGTCCTCAGAGGCAGGAATTGGCCAGGCAGAGCTTATTGCATACGGGACCGATACTGGTGACTTGTTTACCTGAACAATGGCTAGGGGATCTTCTTAAGTGTTGGCTTTTCACCCGCTCTTGCTTATTCTTTCTTTTTCCCTGAGAAAGTCTGTGTAGTGAGGGAGGGTGTGGAGTTCTGCTACATTCTTGATGCAGCTAACCCAGTACCTCAAGCCACTTTTGCTCCTTGGGCCTGTAGCTCTTACACAGGCAAGAAGCAAGTGTACAGGCTGACATGCCCCTCTAGAAGGCAGCTGGGAGACCATGTTGCTGGCGTGTATTTGTGCTTCTCAGACTCTTAGATTTCATGGGATCAGTGTCACAGGGACATGCAAGACATTGTCCTTTTTTAAGGAGATGCACTTTTGAGAGTGTCTGAGGGATGTTCTTGGAACCTGTTTCTATCACCTTTCTTGTATCGATTCTGAGGCTTCTATGAGGTAACAGAACTTGCTTCATCCAAGCTGGAATATGAATTCAAAATTGGGCAGCTATTCCAGAACTCTCCCAGGAACGCTCTTATTTTAGAATGGTTTCCACACAAAGATCTGTTCTGAAATACTTGACTGTAATTCTTTCCCAGCATTAGGCTTGGAGCTTGTTTCCAAGTATAGGAACTGGGACTGTATAACAGGCTCACTGTATTCAATCTGAATATTATATTATTATTAGGTCCTGTCGTGATGTGAACTCATTGACTAGCATGGTTCTTTATAACACAACACTTGTTGATATGCTTGTTGGCAGCCTTTTAGGACCTTCTCATCCATTAATGCTGGTTTCTGAGGGAGGATGCCTTCTTTCCTGAATTTCTTCTCTGAACTCATAGCTAAGGACTTATAAGAACATCTTTGAGGCCATGTGGGAAGAGTGCCTTTGGGATGCATGTTTCTGGGGTATGACACTTTGTCACTGCAGGAGTAAATTGAAGGACTGCTTGAATGGACAACAGAAAAAGAAATGCTTTGTTTTGGAGTCCACGTGGCAGAACAGGTACACTGAAAGAAGTGAACCAGTATGTGGCAGAGATTTGTTCTTCTTGTAAATTCTGCTGTTCTTGAATTCCAGCTGCTTGTCTCTATGGCAGTTCTGCAGCTGTTAATGGGAGGAAGCTGCTTTACACTTTTTTCCTATGCTCAGTTTGAGACTCTAACTGCAATTTTCTTTTTTTTTCTTGGTTTGTGTCAGAAACCAAAATGATTCCATGTCTTTCTTCCCTGTTGTGTGACTGTCATTGCTACACCACTGTGTTGACAGGATCTCATCATTGCTTCAGTAAAACATCATGGCAGTTTGGAGGCCGTGTACCCACTGGTGCTTAAGAAATGCTTTTGCATGTTTTCTGGAGTCTCCGGCATGAACACATGGTGCGTGGAGAGATTGCAGGGATGAAAATGCACCTTGCCAGCTGCTGTGCTCTGCATTACAGCTGTGTACAATGCTTTGTCCTGCACAACTCATCTGCCACTTCATTGTGAGTCAGAAGCAATGCATTGAACTTTATAACAATCTCTAGGAGTTGTCCAGGAAGGACAATTTTGATAACGTTTTTTTTTAACTGGAGAATTGGTATGCAAGAATATAGCAGCCAAGCTCAGTGGGAGGTGGGTAAGCATTATGTGCACACACTTAAGATAGTAAAAAGAAGCTTTAGCACTAGTTTGTTATTATAAAGTCTGAACTAACGTTGACTGTTTATGTAAAGGAGTGGGCTTTGCAGGTTTATTTTCTTATTTAAACATCAGCTGGACACTGGGAACCGATTTCAGTGAGTTGTGTTTGCTTAGTGTGCTTGGCATTTAAAGGTTTAACTGCTTGAGCTATCCAAGCTCGGTTTCAGAAATTCTGAACTTAATGAGGGTGGTAAGATAGGTAGTCTTTAGTTATTATCTTTATGCACGATGTCAGTTGTATGCATGGCCAAAAGTGAGCGTTCTGTTAGCTTCATTTAGAAAGACTGAATCAAGGAATGGCAATCGATTCAAAGTCCTATCATAAACACTGCTTATTTCTAGAAGGATCATTTTTGCTGGAACATTAACAACTGGGTCTGTCTGCAGCAGGTGGTGTTCTGCTCCAGTTTTTCTCCCAAGTCCTGCAGAGCATACGTCAAATGTGTGATCAGACTGCTCAGTACTGCAGCACTTCCAGCCCTGATTCAGTCGGTGAGCTGACGTCAGCGGTGCGTTGCGAGGCAGTCATGTTACAAAATGCTTCCCTGTGTCTGAAACAGCATGAAACTTTCTGGTTCTGACAGAGGTAAATTCACGTTAAAAACTGTTCTCAAAACAAGAATCCCTGAAACCTGTCCATCAGCAACTTCAAAGGACAGTTTTCCATACAGTTGTAGAATTGGCAACAACAAAAAAGGCTCTATTTGAATTGCATACGGAACTTTGCATGCAAACCCCAAATAGCCCAGAATTCGGTTTATCTGCAAGTTACAGTTTAGATTTTAATTAAGTTTTTCATGTTCCCTGGTGTCTGACTTGAGATTCAAATTGCATGCAACAAGTGGTTCTCCTGTTGTTTCCTAAATGCTATGCAGGGGTGTTTTGGTTTGGATTTTTTTTCTTCTTTGTTTCATGTCCTTTTTTGATAATTGAAACAATATTTACGCACAGATTGAGTGTCATGGCACTCAGTGGATTGACTGACTCGAAGTGAGTGCTGGGGAACCTCTTCTTAGCTAACTGTTGCTTTAAGCCTGAAAGAAGAGGAATTTGGTTGCAAAACCTGGTGTAATTTAGCAACAGTGTTTCAGAGGGAGTGTTTTGTCCAGTGGTTCTGGTTTGGGCAGTACCCAGCATCCATATCATGGTCTGTGCAATGACAGCACAAAAATGTGTGGCCGCACAGCAAATGAGATTTGGAGGACTGGTTGGGCTGAGAGTAACCTCCTTCTGTTACAGGCATTACCTTTTCTTTTGTGAGATTGATTTTCCTTGCTTGTTTCTTTCTTTTTCATTTTTTTTCCCCCGTTTTTCTTCCCCTCCTTCTTCTTTCCCCAACCAAATTGTTTTCCTGTCTTGGTTTACAGAAGTATGACAGCATAACATGCAGTTGGGGAAGTAGAGCTACTGGGTGAAAAGTGATTCGGCCGCAAAGACAGCTGTGTGTATTTGTCCTAGTGCTGTCTGGGATCAAGTTAATTTTCTTCTCAGTAGCTGTATGGTGCTGCTTTTGGGATTTTTGATGAACATATTGGTGATAACACAGTGATGTTTTAGTTGTTGCATAGCAGTGTTTTCACAGAGCTGAGGACATTTTAGGAGGGAACACAGCCAGGACTGCTGACCCAGGCTGAACAAAGGGATGTCCTGCACTGTGGGCATCAAGTGAGGAGTGGGGGACGTTCAAGGTGATGGCATTTTTCTTCCCAAGAAGCCAGTCCCTGTGCTGAACCACACTTTCTTAGGAGTGGCCAAGCACCTTCCTACTTGTTGGAATCAGTGAATGAATTCCTTCTTTTTCTTTGCTTGTGCAGCAGCTGGAGCTCTACTGTTAAACTGTATCTAGGCCCAGGAGTTCTCTCCCTTCTTCCTTTCCAGTTCTCTGCCCCATCCCACCTGGGGAATAGTGAGTGAGTGGCTGCATGGTGCTGTGCTGAGCTTCTGCCAGGTTCCAAAAAGCAGGAGTGTTGGGCCTGTGTGTAACCAGCTTCCCCCTTGGGGGATGCAGAGATGCTGCATTGCATTGGCTGGAAAGCAATAGCAACTCTTGATCAGTGGCTTCGTGACTGCGCTTGCAGCAGAAATGTGTTATTAAATACTTGCATGGGGGATGGGAGGGGGGAGACACTTAATGATACAGGGCAAAGTATGACTTAAATTTTTTTTTGTGGTCTAATAAAATTGTGATACTGAAAGATCAACAATTTAATGGGTGTGACATGCTGAACTTTGAAGGAAGGGCAATGCCACATGTTTCCATGCAATTCAGATGTTACACAGCCTGTGTTGTTTCGTTCTCTGTTCTGTTTTTTTTTTTTTAATTCTAAACTCAATGTGTTATTTTTTGTGAGTCTTTAATTGTTTGTTCTGCACCTCATTAGAGACAAGAATAGCATCTTGGAGGATCTTCTGAGGAACACAGAAGTGGAGCATGTGTTTGCGTTTACAGAGTGATGTTACAGGGGGTTAATTGTACAGATTAGCTGTTATGCAGGAGTAGATAGTTGCTTTCCTCTTTGATGTTGTGTTGTTCTGTGGTGTGCCTGGACAATTACTGAACGAGATGAAATTTTTGGTTTGAAGGCTTCAACTTAAGTAGCCTTAAGAAACGTTTGGTGTCATTTCATGTCGTGTCTTATTACCATATTGAGTGTGTGTCAACACATGCGCACAAGTGCGTATTTGTCTGTATGTGAGAACACACGAGGCAGTCTGGGGTTTTATAAGGGTTTTATAAGGGAGGGAACATAATGCTGTAATTAGTGGGCACCTTATTATAATATGTTATATTGCTTGCTCGCTTATACTACGTTTGCTCTTCGTGTCGTGCTGCAGAGGTTGCCCCAGCTGAGCAGGCACGTCAGTCTGAGGTGCCCTCAGCTTGGGATGGGAGAAGAGGGCTTCTATCAGCTGTGCTTCGAGTCCCTGCTTGTTTGTGTGGGCTGGGTTGGTTGGTTTGTTTGTTTGTTTTGGTTTTTGTTCTCAGGAGAAAGCTGAGTTTCACAAAAAGCAAGTGCTTTTGCGGTCTAGTTTCCATTTAGTCTTCAGAGTTGGGTGTAGGTTTCCCTTTAGCTTCCAGTGCTCTGGTCGGTCGATCGGCCTTCCTTCTCTGTCAGTGTTACCAAGGCTGAGTGGGTGCAGACACAATCCTCAATTTTCTTGCCATTCTGAACCATAGCGTGGAGTTGGAAGTGTTTGCCGAGTTGTGCTTTGTTGTTGTGAAAGTACTGGATGTTTTCCAGACACAAAGGGGGATTGCTTCCTGCTCTGAGACTCCGCAGTTGAGTTGTGTCTGTGCTGCTGAAGCAGGTGTAGTTATTACACTGATAAAGCAATCTTGCTGTAAAAGTCCTGATAGAGAGGCAGTGCAGCTCCACACAGCTGATACAGTCTCAGGTGAGGGGTGAAATAATGCCACTGGCCTTTCACTTACTGCAAAGATTTCCTTTTCTCTTCATTTTTGCATTGAAAAAGCATGCTACATCTCAGTGTAATAATTACGTCTTCCTCTTTAGCAAGCAGGACACATTAGAGCAGGACAGAGGAAAGGGATACCCTGTGCAGAACAGTATAGTGAGATCCCCGACAGCCACAGGTTGTTTGAGTTAGCTTTGTTTTAGTAGAAATAAACACGTTTTGCACAGCCCTCTGTGATACCACTTCCTTGTGTAATGCTAATAGGCTTGTACCCTTCCTCCTGCAGAAATAAGGGGTAACTTTGCTGACTTAATGAGCTAATAAAAAAGCAAACAAAACCCTCACCACTGGATGTTTTGTCACCTGTGTTCTTTGAGCAGATTCAGAATGTGTTTTAACTGTTTGTGGGGAAAACCACCTGTGTTCCTGTTTCCCTACCTATCCTTCCAGCAGTGTGCTGCTTATGTTTGTGGTCTTATGATTTTGGAGATGAGCCAGGTGTCTTTTGATTACCAAAATGGCAGCTTCTATCCCTGTTTTCCTTTGATCTGACACTGGCATTTCTTTCTGTTTTAATTCCCTCCCCCTTCACCCCCCCTCCCCCTTTATTTTTTTTATTCTGCATTTGAAACAATTGCTGTGTAATGGAGCCTGGGAGTTATTTCTTTTGGCACTTTAATTTTCTGAAACTGGAGAATAGAGAAGGTGGAAAAACATTTAGTCACATTTCTCCAGATGCATTGTACATCAGGATCCACGTGCTATTTGCAGTACACCTTATCCAAGCTGCCTAAGGGTTGGGAGGACTGGGTGTCTAAGATCTTCCTTAATCCATTTGCCCTAGAAAATGTGTGCCTTTCGTTATTCTAAACTTCAGACAATTTTAGTTGGACAAAAATAAAAAATAAAAGGCTTATTCTGGCCGGACAGCAACCATGGTTATGGTTCAGTGTTCCACTTGACTCTTGTGGGTTCTCTTCTTGGCTCTGCCATGGGCTGCAATGGGCAGCCACAGGCAAGACCCTTAATCCCAGCCTTCTGCGGGCTTCCTTGCATTCTTAGTCTTGTGTATCTAAACAGAAAGTTCTTCAGGTTTGCAGCCTTTTATAATATGGCTGCACGGTATCATTCAGGGTGAGAATTCTCCATTCTGGCTTCTAGCTGTTACCATAAGGTATTGTGTAAAGCTGGTGCTTTTTGTTTATTTATTTATTTTTCTCCCCTTATTTCCTTTCAAGGGAACACGCTAATTCCATTTCATTTTGGACCTCTTTTATGGGGAACTGAAAGCTTTTTAGACGTTCGCTTCCTTTCTTGTTTGGGAAAGGCAGATATGTGTTGGGTTAAAACAATAATTAGGCCTGGCTGTTTATACAGGTGGGGAAGTGTGCGGGCAGAAGAAAACTTTCCAGAGTGAACTGGGAAGAGAAGAATAACACATTTTTTTTCCCTTTAACCTGCTGATGAGATTGAGGTTCACAGAAGCTTTCTTGTATTTGATGACATTGTGACAACTCCTCCTCTTCGTGCAGCAAAGATGGTTATGTCAGTTGTAAGTCACTGAGACTCAGTTGAAAATTTCAGCAGGTATGTAAGTATAATTTAAAAAGAATAGAATAAAAATCAAAGATGAGATATAATTTGTCATAGGTCTACATGAAAATATTCTGTAATCTTAATTTTGTGATTATGTGCGTGTCTAGATTGGTGGTCAGACATCAGACTTGTGTTATCCATAGCTGCTCATTTACTTCAGGACAAATATTTCACTTCTCCAGAGCCTGTTAGACAGACTGGTTAACTGAAATTCATTTTGTTTGTTTGCTCAGACCACGTTTGTGTTGATTTGTTCTGATATGAGACTTGAGAAATTAATGGCTTCAGCTTTATGTAAGTTTGTGTGCCTGCTGTCCACCCTGTTATCTTGTCTTTGCAAGGTGGGGAATCGTGTATTAATTGCTTATAGAATTACATTTGACCCAGAGAGCTGCAATAGGAATGGATGTTCTTGGGTCCTGGTACTGATAAACCACTTGGTAGATTACAGTTTCATTTCCTTTCTACCAGACCACCTTGTGCAGCCACTGTTTAAATATTCCTACTCTTTGCACTGATTCTGTGTAACCATTTCGTACCTTACAGATTTGTAACATACAAACATTTTTTTTTTTCCTTATGCAGCAGGGCACTCCTTCGAATTCTGTAACAGTGTTTACCATTTTCAAGCCATGCTGGAGCTATCTGTCAGTTGCTTCAAGGCAGTTTTCTGTGTGCAAATTAATATGGCACTGCACATGTAACCACAAACACTGGAAGCAGGCTGTCCGTTGAGATTTCTGGTATTTTCTGATTTTAGAATAAGAAGCAGCAGCACTGAAGCAGCCTCTTACGTGGTATTGCAGTTGGGCTTTGCCAAAATGGATAAGTGCAAGGGCAGTGCTTAAAAATAGGGATGGGGATGTGGCAGGAGAAAACCGTACTTGGATATTTCACATTCTATGATGTAAAGTACATGGCAGTAACTTTGCTGCTGTTGTTTTAAATGTAGTAGGCATCAATTCCCCCCACCCTCAATGTTAGGCTTGGTGCAATCTCAGAACTGCAGGGAAAACTGAAGGTTTGTCCTTTTATGCATAAACTTGTTTAGAAAAATGCAGGTGAAGGGGTAACTTCCTCGAACACCTAACACTAGCTTTGCTTTGAGTAACAGTTCAGGTCATGAACGGGGGGAAAAAAAAGCCTGTGGTGTCTCCTTTTAGATTCTGGATGCCAAATGTGTGTGAAAGGAGCAAGATCTGTTTCTGGTTGGTTTTTTTTTTTTTTTCCAATTTATTTTATTCCTCCTTGGTTTGGCAGACAACTGTCTAGCCAATAATAGTAGATTATGTAGTGATGATGGTTCCAAAATCTTAATGGATAAAATAGTGGTTCTACATCATTTGGAAAATTTGGCTTGTGAGTTTTCTTCAGGACTTCAACTAATACAGGCTTGACAAAGGTATGCTTGTTTCTGATTGGAGTTGTTTCCAATTTCTAGCTTGAGTTCCAGATGTTATGTTAACTCCAAAGGACACAAATCTTAAAATAAAAAGCTGGAAAGAGACTTTCTCCTTTTTTTCTGCACCAAGTGTATGATATGTGTCCTTGAAAATCTAATCTATTTGTCAAACTGCTCAGAAGTAATGTATGCTAGATTGAACTGGTGACAACTGCTGTTTGTTGGAACAAAACTATAGTCATGTCAGACTCTAATGTAGGTTCTGTAATACGACTTAGTTTTATTTCAGCAGTTCAAACATCTTCCCAAATAGAACCATCTTGTAAAGGGAAACCTGACACGTGGTGCCATGCTCTTGAAGGTAGCAGCAGGGAGAAGTTTTTAGTGACAGGTTGTGGTAAGGACTTCTTTCTGACTTTTGTGGCTGTATGGGTGCCTTCTAGTCTTCAATTGGTTTTATTTTGGTGATAGCTTGTTAAGAAGGGAGAGCAAATGCAAGATGAAGTGAAAAGGATTATTTAAGATAATGAAATCTGTAGTACTGTGCTTGTATTTATATCATGGGTAGTACTTAATTTGCTTCCTTTAATGTAGCACACACATACCATAATCTACTCAGAGCTTTGTAAATCACTCCTTGCTGGAGATTATTCTGCTTCAGCCAAGAACACTGATTAAACTAAATTCATTCCTTATGGCTCCTTATTTTTTTATTTTTTTTCCCTCTGTGAGGCCAGTGTTTGTCCTGCTGGAACGACATGAAGGAATATATATGTTTTTTCTGCTGTCTTCTGTATTATTCTATAAGTCTGACTGTTGTTAAGTGTTGTGGAGGCAAAGGCATGACACGTCTGAAAATTTAGCTTTTTCTGAAACATCTGGCCATAAATAGCTGGAAGTGAAATTTTGAACACAGATTCTCTAATGCTTCTTCAACTTTTGACAAAAGTTTGCCAAGGGTCTGAGAGGAAAATAAATCTGACTTCATTTTGCGTTAAAATGGTCATAGTAAACAGAGTAGAAGTATGCTTCCAAGATCAGCCGAAATTCCAGTCTTCCTTCAACTTAAAAAGGCATCAACTCTGAAGATTTTCATCATCTGGGTAGGATTATCAGTTTCTCTTACTACATACAGTTTCTGCCTTTTCAGAATGCATTGAATCATGCCTGTTTATCTTCCTATATTTGAAAGGATGCATGGAAAAATTTTGAAATGGTAAAGATTATTTCACTAGATTGTTAATCTGTAGTAGAAATCTAAGAGGTATCTTGCAAATGAAGCAATGGGAAGGGCAAGGGGGGAACCTTTCCGTTGTGTTGCATCAGGTTTTCCATTTGCAAATTCTGTAGGTGTAGAAGGACTGCAAAAATGCATTGTGTGTGTGTTTGCTGTACAGAATTTTTTTGGGAAAAAAAAAATATATACTCTTTTTTTCCTGAATTAAACTTCAGGCTTAAACTGTTTCTGAACTATGAGTGATTCAGTTGGCTAAAAAGGGTGCCGTAATGCCATTGCATACAGCGATTTTCATAAATTGATTCATGAGGCTGTGGTCGCATCCTGTGCTCTTTGGGACATACCTGCACTCTGCTGGTAATGCAAATTAATTCCAGTATTCCCTTCAGTGGTGGTACTGTTAACATGTGTGCAGAGTGTGTGGTTAGCTTGAATTGTTCTGGGTGAGCTATAGGTTTGTGAGTGAATGTTGCTCTGTGACTGGTGATATCCTTGCTTCAGAGACTGGATCGCATTCCTTTAGCAATTAGCTGGCATCTACCAGTTGTCACTGTGGATCCAAATACCTTTTGGAGAGGTCTCCTGCTGTTGGCTATATTAACTCCAACTCCCTGGGTTAGTCCCAAACGATTACCTAACAGAGCTGACAGTATGTCTCTCCGTTGGACAGAAGTGCTTGAGTAATGTTTTCCCTGAGCATTTACTTTTCTTTTGAGTTGGCAGTGTATGTGGCTTGCTCACTGATAGCTCAACTGTATCGCAAATTAGGGAAGATCAGTCTGAACTCTAGGCTGGAAATTGGTACCTCACCAAAATAATCCTGCCAGCAAATGAATACTGGAAATAACAAGAGGGGATGGCTTTAAGTTATGCCACCGAGTGGTTCTGGATATGGATATTAGAAAAATCATCTTCATTGAACATTGGAACAGACTGCCTGGGGAAGTGATGGAGTCACTGTCCCTGGAGGTGATTGAGAACCATGGAAATGTGGTACTTAGGAACATGATTTATTGAGCGTGATGGTGAAGGGTTGATGGCTGGACGAGACGATCTTGGAGGTCTCTTCCATCCTTTCTGGTCCTGTGAGCTTCCAGAAGGTCTGCGAAAGAGAGCAGTAAAGTAACAAAGTATACACTCCAGCCTAGCTGAAGAAACATAAAATAGTTGCTGTGCTACTTGTCTCTATAATGTTTCACTTAAGGATGCTTCCATAAACGCTGTTGTCATGCCTGTACCTCCAGCATCAAGCTGGCTCTCTGGATTTGAATGCGTGTAGTTTATATTCAGAAGCTGGCAGATTCTGTCAGTCTGTAACTATTTCTGTAGTTCGTGTCTTCAGGAATTCAGCCTCAGAATATCTCACTTGTTTTCTTGAAATAGGTGTCGAGCCTCTAGATATTCAGAATTGAAGAAAATCTGGGAGAGAGTAGAAATGTGGGGCCTTGAAATCTTAAAAGGTTGAATTAAATAATAGCTATTTAAGATTTTTGGTTCTGTTTTTTGTAGCTCACTAATTCGTTGTGAACTCATAGTTATTAATTGGTTTGTTGGAGTCTGGGTTGGTTATTTGGTTGGTTGTTTTTTGGTTTTTGTTTTTCCGGTGATACATAGCCATGGATAAAGCCCAAGCATAGGTGATGTGAGAAACATGTCTGAGGTGGGAGGGTGGCATCAAGACTTGGAAACAAGTTTTGGTCTGGGGTCCATAATGGGCAGGAGAGTAACCAGAGGCTGCATGGCTTTGGCCTTATTTGCCTTTCTTCTGTTTGCTTTCTCCTGTCAAAACAGGCAGGTTTTTCTGCAGATGGAAATGAGAGCTAATGTCCCTTCAGAACATAAGAAGGACCTTTACAGGTGGATTTGTGTCTTAAATATATATATGATGGCACAGAGAGGTTTGCTTTACTCCTGCAGGAGATGGAGAAGCTTGTTAATGTTGCAGTAGGTTTTCGTTTAACATACACTCTCACTGGTACTATGGTAGTAACTGGTGCCGATGCATTCTCATAAAAAGCCATTCTTACAGATGGCAGTTGTTATCTTAGCTGACACATTAAACCTGTGAGGTGTGGCTGATCGCTTGTTCATCAAGACATGGTTGTGAAAGGTGTGGGATTTGCTGTCTGTATTTAGGCTGGGATTTTCAGTGAAGCTTTGGCTTTCGTTGCTGAAATCTGATGGTAGTTCTCAGTTTTAACACCCTTGGAACTCAATATAGGTTGAAATCTAACCAGTCCCAAACTCAGCAGTTGACTTGTGGGTGCTAGTTTTCAGAGCTTGCTGTTAATTCCCACTTGGAAGAAAAATGTTCCAATCCTGAATAGAGTCCATATTTGCACTGAAGCTGTTATGTAGATTGTACTTCTTCAGAAATGCTACACTTAAAATCACAAGTTGCAGTGGGCCCCTCAGAAGAATAAACAAGCTGTTGTGAACAGTATACTTTTGCTTTTTTGCTGTGTCGAAACTGGAAAATCCTATGGCTATTTTAACCTCTGTAGAATGCACAGATGGGAAACCTGAGGTCAGGAAGAGGTGGAGGTTCAGACTGCAGAGACAATATCTGTTTAGCATTAAGTAGACAGAATTGCATGAGACTGCAGTCCTCACAACTGTTTGGCTGAATACCAGTTATGCAGTACATAAAGAGAGATAGCCAAGAGCCAGGAGTTTTGCAATAATGCTTAGAAATTTCCTCTTTTTAACAAAACAGACCAGATGAAAATTGCTTTCTTCTCCAGTGAATTGTGTTCTCCTCTAAACAAAACAGCTGAAGTGCTTGTGTGTCTTACCTTACACGTATCTGAGCAGCTTCATCTAAGTTTCCCCACATCTCTGCTGATATTTAGTTTTTTATTTAGTTTTTCAGCAGCTCTCTAAACACTGTTCTGCGTGCTGCTTGGTGGTCTCTGCTGTGTTGGCTGCTCACATGGGCTTGGCTGTCCTTCTTTACAGCTGCTGAACTCTGCTCAGAGATGATGAAATGTGCTGTTCCATGTAACTAATTTCAGTATTTGCTACAGGGATATTAAGGACAGTCTGAGAGCTATTGCCTCGTACACCAGGAGGGGAGTGCATGTGGTGTGCTTAATGGGTGGTCTGTGGGAAAAGAAAGAAAAGTTTGAGGAACCCCCCCCTTGAAAATATGTCCATAGGAAAATGATCTTAAAGATTCTCAGGGAGCTTGTTTCCACCCTCTGCAGAGGTGGGGTCCTGCTGGATTATGCCCACCAAAGCCAGTGGTTTGCCTTCTCTGGTATGTGAAAGCTTTTTACTTGAAGTAGGTAATGTAATTACTTGTGGAAGCAAGAGAAAACAATGAGTAAGTTCAGAGTGTGCTGTTGGAAAGTTTCAAAACACTTCTTGCCCTCCCAGAGAATCTGAACGAATCCAACATTTCAAAGAAGGAATGAGAAGAGAAAAAAAAAAAAAGGGGCTGGGGGAAGGGTAGGAATGAAAAATACCTTTGGATTTCTTCAGAGAAATCCTTTCACACCTTTCATCCAGGGGAGATGAATTAATTCAGGCCAGTTGAGATGAAATCATGTGTAATCAGAGCACTGTATTTTGCTATCAACAGCAGTGTTAGGAGTAACAAGCCATAGGCTGACAGACAAAATCAACGCTAAATTCAATCTTTTTGTCTTCGTAAAACACTGTTGTTTTGGGGGGAGAATCTTCCACAATGCAGAAAATAACACAAGATCTTAAAGTAAACCAACACCAATATCTTGCTGTTTATTTTAAAAGGAACAAACTACAAAAGCTGGCTGGCAGTTTGTCTTGGTATTTTACCATAATATTTGAACATTAGTATTAGATAAATGTACTAAATGCATCTGTTTTGAGTGGCTAACAGAGGAACAGTGGTGTGGTTGTTTTGTTGCTGGGATAGGTGTGTGCTTTTCTTGTTATTTGTTGCTGAGCGCTTCAAGGAACACAGATGAAACTCCTTTGCTGGGGCAAGAATTGGTTGTACAAAAAATGTTTGTGAGGAATGGCTATCCAACTGCAACCTTTTGAGAGCAATTCTACAGCTTTCTGTAGCATGTTCTGGTATCTCTGGTGCATGTTTTTTCTCTGTGCCCCAACCGTGCTAACAAAAAAGGCAAAGCCAGGGCCTGAAGAACCTAATGTCTTCAAGTGTGCCCTTTCTCCTGTCACTGAGAGTGCGTAATCTTTATCCTCTCCTAAAAGCTTTTACTGGCTGGGCTATTATTTTGCTTCTGTTTTTCTCCCTTCCTCCTCAGCACTTCTTCTGAAAGGAGAAAAAGTTCTTAGATTCCCATACATCGTGTCCTTTCTGAACCCACTGAACTTTTTCCTTACTCTTTTCTGTGGGCCCTAAACCAGATGTCCCTTGAGCTTATGGGTGATTTGCGTAGGCCTTCCCTCAAACACATTTGTACCTAAAGCTCCATGGCTTCTTGAGGGTACGTCAGTGGATGAGCAGCCTCATGGCAAATAGAGGGCTGAGCTCCAAGATGTCTTCTAGCAGTGGTACTCTGCTATACAGTATATAGTTATCTGCTCTGTGCATAAACATGGGATGTTCTTACTGGTTTAAAATAAAACCTTTCCCCCCCCGAATTTCAGACCTTAATTGCACTTGAAATTAAATTAATTGTAAAAGAGAAGGAAATTATCATCAGGTGGATTTACCTGAATGGTTAGAGGAGTGGGATATGGGAGAAGGCATATATCTCCCTGTTGAAGTGGGAATTTAAGCTGTCTGTCTCTAAAGAGCAGGGCCCTTACAGCTCATTGACCCACACATTCACTCCCTGACTCACAGAGGTGCTGGTGGCAGGGATAAAAGGCATAGTACTTCTGCTGAAAGTGCCTTGTGAACAAGTGTTAGGTTGGCCTCATGACAGCCTTCTGGGATAATTAACAGCAGAAGGGGAAGGTTTGTAGTGGGTGATTTTTATTTTTCTTTAATTTTTTACAAATGATGCCTGGCACATGCTGCTGAAGCACCTGCCCAGGTCCACTGAGGTTGCAAATGTGGGAGTAGAACTGAGGGGCCATGGTTTTGAGTCAGCTTGACAAATTGCTCTCACCTACCTCTGTTGCAGCAGGAGTATTCTTTCATTTCGTAATTACACTAGGAATTCACCTTATCTAGAATAGTGGGTTTTAGGATGAAAGTCGCAGTCCTCTATTCTTTGGAGGACTGTATCTGGCATGTTTAAACTCAGATCGAATATGTGTAGTTTGTACAGGAAGATCAACATTTAATCTATGTTTTTGAAGTTGGTGATCAATGGATTTCAGATCCTCTGCAGCAGCAGCAGCTGCCAGCAAAAAGAACTGGGGTCCAGAATACAGAGCTCAGGGTTTTTAAGGAAGAAAAGCAAAGTGTAAAATGAACAGGTGTAGCTGTGGGATTTGTATAGGCCATTCTCTTCTTGTTTTCTGAGGTGCTGGATTTATTTAAAGAGGTGGGGTTGACAAAACCCTTGGCTCCCATCCTTCCATGAACCAATCTCTCTCCTTTTTACCTTCTTTCCTGTTGTGTTGGTGGTTTGTTTTTTCTAATGGCTCTAGTTAGCAGTCTCTGTGTTCTGGCACATGAGCTTCCTGCTGCCACCAGCTGCTGTCTCTCACTCCTTGAGCTAAGCCATGAAAAATAGGGATAACACCCAACAGAGTGACGGCATGTGAAATAATTTCCTTCCCTGAATGTTTGGAAGCAGCCTTACGCTTCGTATCAGAGGCCTAGTTTCCACGTGTTCCAAAAGAATTAGAGCTGAACAAAAAGAGGGATCGCTTAAATTATTCTACAATTCCATACTGAGATGGCAGGACCCTTAAAGACCGCCTGGTCCAACTCCCCTGCAATGAACAGGGACACCTACATTAAATCGGCCTGACCTTGGGTGTCTCCAGGGATGGAGCATCCACCACCTCTCAGGGCAGTCTGTGCTAGTGTCCCACAGCCCTTTTTGTAAAGTACTTCTTCCTTATATCCAGTCCAAATCTCCCTCATTTAGTCTGCAACCATTTCCCCGTGTCCTGTCACAGCAGCCCCTGCTAAACAGTCCGTCCCCTTCTTTCTTATAGTCCCCCTTTAGATACTGAAAGAACGCTAGAGCATTTTGTCCTCTAGAACTGGTTTAGAGCTGCTGTGACTGTACTTACATGGTCTGTTTCTGTACAGCAGCTGTTTTTAAGTCTAGAAAGCTGACGCATGCATGCTGGCCCCATATCCCCTCTTAGCGTTTCTGTAAGACTGTACACACTTGGGTGCAAAAGTTTTGACATGTTTGTTTTTGCCATCTTGTGAGCCTGTGGCAGCGTGTGTGGGGGTTGTTTTTGTTCCATGGTAATGAGTGTTTTTGTGGTCTGGGACATGGACTGCTGCAAGAATTATATGCTCGTCTCTCTGTCCAGCACTATAGATGGCTTAACCACAGAGGTCTCCTGTGCGCTTATCCTGCTAAGAATTGATAGAATATTTACAGTATAAGCTGTTGCACGTGCTGTTATTTTGTGTAGCTGTGTTAGTTGGTATGCTTCTTAAAATGAGACCTTGGCTCTGTGTTGTGAGCCAGGCTCCCCGGTCCTTGGTTGCTCCTGTTAAAGGCACAGCCAAGCCTTTCCATGACCTTTAGCCCAGATAAATGTTTGAAGAATGGTTAAGCAAGGCTCTTCTCCTCTGCTGTACTCTGGGTTTTGCTCTTCCAGTGTTTTCAAGAGGAAGAACTCTGCATGTGCCAGGAATTGTCATGCCTTCTTCAACTGCAAGGGAGTGCAGACAAAACGTAGGCATGTGAACAGGTATCAAACAACAGTGAAAATATCACTGCTTAAAACTGGACAGCCTCAGCTTGTCTTACTGGAGCTTCACCAGCAACTGGTGATGTGCTCTGCTGTCAATGGTCATCTTCATATTAATATGTAAACGAGTATCAGACTGGTTTTCAGAATGATTACTGAACCTAATAGCAAAGACTGGTTCTGAAGGTCACATAAATGCATGAGTGCAATCGTCAGGGTTTTCACAGAATCATACAATAGCTTGAGTAGGAGGGGACATTAAAGCCCACCCAGTTCCACCCCCCACCAGATTGGGATGCCCAGGGCCCTGTCCAACCTGGCCTTGAACACCACTGGGGATGGGGCATCCACAGACTTTCTGGGCAGCCTGTGCCAGGGCATCACTGCTGTCTGAGTAAAGTATTGCCTCCTAACATCTAACCTAACTCTCCTCTCTTTGTTTAGAGCCATTCCCCCTTGACTTATCACTTAATAAGATAAGGGCATAGGTAAGTGAGCTGTTGTAGACTGCTGAAACTGATACCTATGTATAGTGGTTGACCAAATAAATTATATAGCGGGACCACAGTTCCTTTAATCATCTTTTCTGGGGCAGGTAAAAGCTATGATTCCATAATTTGCCCAAGAGCATTCAGAAAATCTATAGCAAAGCTGGAAATTGAACCCAGGCTAGTCAGGACTGCTTTCATATCAGTTAACAAACTCACTAGAAGCTGTATTTTCAGCCTCTTTTTGCATGCTCCTCCATATAAATAGCTCTGCCATAAACCCAAGGATATGTTTTCCAATTAGCAGAATTAGCAAAGCAGTGTTTGTTGAATATAGTTTATTTCTAGAATGGAGTGATGTTCTGCAGCTATTGTATGATTGTAGAGTTGCTGCAAATCTGTACCTAAGCTACAGAAGTTTAGATCGTTACCTATCTACATTTTGTTTGATATTTCATGAGACTTCATCTTCTCCTTTTGCTTTATCAGAGTATTGTGAGCTCCAACTATGTATGGAAGTTTTAACTATTTCCTATTATGGAAAAATATGAACTGTTCTAACTTTAATGAAAAAGAGAACAACTTTTTTCTTTTTTTGCTAGCTACATTAAAATGTTGCCCTTTCAGTTGGGTGGTAATAGGCTGTAAACAGCTTGTCCTCCACATTCATCGTTATACTGTTCATTCTTTTCTCTTTTCAAAATAGAAGTTGGTTTCCCTTTTCAAGCAATTTACAGTTGTCAGGAGCATTGCTGATCAAAATAGAACGTAGAACTAAGCATTCCTTTGAGACCCTTGTAACTTGCTAACCACAAAATCACTTCTCAAGCAAGGTATCTTGCATCTTGTTGTTTAACATATGCATTTGTTTGAAGGTCAGTGCTAATAAAAAGCTAGTTTTTGGAGTCCTCATCATGTCTCTCTCTTTCCCTACTGCCCCTTAGTAAAATGAGGCTTCAGAAGAGGCTGGAGTGGGATACAAAATGAGCTGACCGTGTGTGGGTTTGTATACAGCCTATAGTGAGAATGTTTACAAATTACTGCTTCCACTCAGACTTCTGTAGAAATGCATTGGTGGTTCAATGGAATAAACATGACTGAGTTTGTAGGGTGAAGAAGGCGACAGTGGTAAGAATAGCAATTGTTATTAACTGTCTTTCTGTTGTTAACTGGCTTTCCAGTTTGCCGTGTTGAGAGTTGTACACTAGACTTATGAAGATGAAATCATAGAGTGGCTTGAGTTGGAAGGGGACCTCATGGACCACCTAGTTCCAGACCCCTTAACATAGGGGAATCTTCATGTCTTTCAGGAATTCATGTGTATTAGTAGGACAGAATGACTTGAGGTTGGTTTACGTGCTTTTGAAGATGGACCTTCTATTCTGCATACAGGTAGAACTAAAAATTATTGTGCACCGTGTGCTGGTGGGATGATCTTGAATCTCCAGTGTGGTGGGTGGTTTGGTGATGGCATAGCAAATTAATTGTTTTGTCAACATAATTGGTTATGTTGCTTTTAGAGTTTGTTTGGTTTCCCATTCTAACATTTGGAGGGGAAAAAAAAGTTTGGCTGCCCAAAGGGCCCATCTCTTGTTTGTAAAGTACTAATGGTACGTATAAAGATAATTGTCTTACTTGTCTTTCTTGAATCACATCTACTTTGGTTGCCCCTTGTAGATTTATTGTTTGGTAGCTGAGAAAGTTGGAAGTTTGTAAAATTGTGTGAACTTCTGTTGGATTATCTCAGAGGCTCTATTTATTTGCCATACAGTTAACAGAGCTGCCTTTGCCTGCTGGTAGGGTGTCACGCTGCCACTGCCTTACAAGTTCTGACCTAAGGCGTTAAGTGCAAGGCCATGGAAACACATTTAGCCTGTCTTCTCACTTTGGTGCTTGTCAAGTTGAGAGAGGTTGTATTTCTTCAGCAGCATTCCAAGCCAGAAGCGATGCTGAGATTCAGTTCCTTTATCAGTTCCTTTTTTTTTGTTTTTTTCATCACTGCTTTTATTTTTTTCCTCTCCGTGCCAGCAGTTCTCTAAAAGGGCTCTGCAATGAGATTTGTAAAACACGTTCTGAATAAAACAGGATAGTGGGAAGGAGTGGAGAATTGAATATAATTGGCAATATCTGCCAAATGTGTTTATTTTTCTCTAAAAGAAATTAAATTCTCATTTGCTTTCAGAAAGGATGGACTCTGCATCTTTCAGTAATCAATCAGTTTATATCAATGTACAAATGCAGTCAAATCTTACCACAATTGCAAGCAGGTTGGTACAATTTCCCTGCTGGTTGTTCATAGGGAACACAATGCATCTGTACTTCAATCAGGACAACTCCAAAGCATGGAAGTGACAGTGGGCACAGTAGTTAATGCGTTATCTGTATGCTGTTGTCCTGCTGTGTGCATCAGTGGGGAAGAAATTTCTTGAAAGCGATGGGGAACTGGGGTAACATTGATACTGATTGGATTAGACATTGTTCGTGTCTGATCTTTAGTTAAGAAGCTGTTGAGTTCCTCTGCTGTTGACTGAACTTGATATTTCAGTTTGTTTTTTCCAGTGTAGCAATGTTTATAATGGCTTCAGTGTGGAAATGTCTAAATGAAAACTTGCCCATTCATATTCCTTAAAACATTTTTGGGATTATATATATATATATATATATATATATTTGTCTGTAGACTTTTTATGGATTTAGTCTTCAGCTGGATATGGGACAACTTTGGTAAGGCAATTATGCATAAATGAAAAATCCTCTGCCTCAGAGAACTTGTGACTTACACAGAGCCTGCTAACATCAAACTTTCCAAGTGTTCAGATGGTTTGGTATAGTGCCACTTAAAATAGACATAGCTTTGGGGAAACAATGAGTTGCAGAGAGGAAAACAAGCACTTTGCATTCTAAATGTTTTTTCTTCTGCTTTCAATAAGTAACCTGTTGGGCTTTCATGATATCACTAGTGCTTTTAAAGATGACAGAGAGAAGGAAGTGGCAAGTTAGGAAATGAGACGAGAATGTTACCAGGACTTCATTTCTTAACAAATAATTATCTTCAAGCTATGTAAACTGTTCTGAGTTATAAATGTTGTAAGGAGGAAAAAAAAGACATTCACACTGAAACATTCGTGTTAACAGTTGTCTGTGTCTTTGCTGTCCAAGACCCTCATCAAAACCAGCAGCTGATTTTAATTTTCCTTGTTACTTTCATTGGTACAGACTTCCTCCAAAACAAAAAAATAAAGCCACCTCTTTCCTGACTTGAGGAATAAAGGCCATGCAGGGCATTAATAAAAGGCTTAATTTTTGTGCATGTTTTTAGTTTCATCTGATGTTGAGTTGTAGGCCCTTGGCCTGCACAGAAATACACAAACTGCTGTCACAGATGTGCTGCACTTGGTCCTGTGCTGTGGCATGTATTCTCCAGTGCATGTGGAGCCAGAGTTCATGAGAAAAGCAATGGCACGTGATGGGCTGCCTGCATAGCAGACTTGTGACTCCAAGCTTGAGTGAAGTGCCTTCTTTTTAAAGTACAGGAGGAACTGAATCTGAAAGTCAATATCAAGAGCTAATCCTCATCTATTAGATACAGTAATGTGAATTTGAAACCAGAGGTATTTATATCACAGGCTTGAAGCCGTACAAGATGAAATAACATATCTGTCATTGCTGCTCCATTCTGTGTTGAGTGGCAAGCTTATGCACCTCTGCTGGGTATATGTTGGAAGCAGAAGCACTGAATAGAATAATGGCACGTGAGTCTAAGAGCTGGCCAGTGTAGGCCTCCAGCCACTGCTGCCTGATGTAGAAGTGGGATTGAGGTGGAGAAGGGTACAGGGCTTCAGAGTGAAATGCAAGGGCAAATAGAAATTTCATGACATAAGATCCCTACCAGGCTTCAGCCATCTGTAGAGAAGCTGAGGCAGCTCCATTCCTTCCAGCAGCTAGTGGCTTTTTCTGAATACTGGAATTCTCCTAACAGCCTGCAGCTGTGGCTGGCACAGTGACATAACTGCTGCTGTCTACAGCCGTACCTGAAGATGAACATTTTTCTCGTTTACTGCTGGATGAAGAAGGTGAGGGTGTATTTTTAAGGGAGAAATAAAGTGGTTTATTTGGCTGTTGCTCAGTGGTAGGTCTGCTTAATGTTCTCTTCTGAAAGAAGCAGTGGGATCAAATCATCCCTTTGCCTGAATCTACCCTTTACCTCACTCCCCATTTATAGTGGGTCCTCTGAAGGACCCACTTTTGTTCTTCGTTTCCTGGAGTTTTGTAATACTCTGTGGGGAGGGATGAGTTGAAGGCACCTTGTACGAGCATTTCAGCTTGTGGTGCCTAGTACTGCTAGCTTCCAGCCTGCTACTAAAATGTATCAGTATTGTCTTCTGTGTGCCTTTCCAACATCATGAGAAACTTTAAACCGTGAAGAATTTTATTCTAAACTTGGGTCATGAATTATTTGAAAGGACCTGTGCACGTGATTTGGGGCATTCACAGTTAACATTGGGCAGAAAAGATGGCAACATTAACACTGGAAATACCTTACCTGTGTTGGTCTTTACTTGTAATGCTAATATTTAAGAGTGAATTCTACATTAGTTTTGGACAAACTGTTAGAAGGGCCTCTGTCTGAAGACCCTGTTGTGGGTAAGAAATTGGCTCTACTCATCCCTGTCTTCTCTTTTAGTCCTTTTTCTGCTGAATGGAGGCGACAGTTTATGGGTACTGTGTGTTTTTCTTTTCCTTGTTTCTTCTGCTGTAGTGCCTGCCCTGGTGGTGCATTTATATTTATACCTCTACTTTATATTATTATGTAGTAATAATGCTAATGTGTTTTTGTTTTTTCTTCTGTAGCGTCTCCCTTCCTGCTTTTTGCCAACCGTCGGGATGTTCGACTTGTGGATGCTGGAGGCACGAAGCTGGAGTCCACTGTGGTGGTCAGTGGTTTAGAGGATGCTGCTGCGGTTGACTTCCAGTATTCGCAAGGCATCGTTTTCTGGACAGATGTGAGCGAAGAAGCCATCAAGCAAACTTACATTAACCAAACTGGGAATGTGGTGCAGAATGTCATCATTTCTGGTCTGGTTTCCCCGGATGGCCTGGCATGTGATTGGATTGGGAAAAAACTTTACTGGACAGATTCAGAAACCAATAGGATAGAAGTCGCTAATCTCAATGGAACATCTAGAAAAGTTCTCTTCTGGCAAGACCTCGATCAGCCCAGGGCAATAGCTTTGGATCCAGCTCATGGGTAAATATTAATTTGACTTAAACGCTTAAACGGATACCGTGGTGATTTATGTTGGTTTTTTAGTTCTGGGAAAGAAACACGGTCTTTTGTTTCAGTTTACATTTTCCCAAGGTATTTTTCTCAAGATCTATAACTGAGCATATGTTTAAACTTAAATATTTTGTGGCAAGAAATGACAGCCCAGAGCCAAAAAGAAAAATACTGCTGCTCTTAGGTGCCAAGTCAAATACTCAATTGGTATGATTGCCTAACGTATTCATTGCGCTTCTGAAAGGCAATTAATTTTTCAAGCCTTTTTTATTGTTATTTCCTCAGTTGTCTTGTCTGGTAAGTTAATTTTCCTTTGGTATGTGATGTCTAATGTGTCTAGTCAGCAAGGTGCGTATATCTCTGAGTCAAAACAAATTCTTGCTATGCTCTGGTAGATGAAACCAGGATATTTTTAAGTGGTGATTTTGAACAATTATGTTTGTTCTGGCAAGTGAAAGAGCCTAGGTGAAGTCAGGGGCTCTTAATGCTTTAAGATGACCAGGTTAGGATGTAATAAGAGAACGGGCTGGATGTGTTACTGTGGCTAGCCAGGTGCTTGTAGTGCTCTTGAAAATACCGGTGTCCCTTTACAGCTGCCCGTTCTTCACTACCCCCATCTCTGCACGTGTGCTATTTGCTACTGTATGCATTAACAGTAGTGACGTTCACTTTGTGCCCTGTATTAACTGCAGAGATGATTGAAAGTCTCCTATGCTAGCACTGTGGGCACCCTCTGGATGGAACCTTCCTCCTCAAGGAAATCATACTGTATACGATAGTGGAGTGTTGACAATAAGGGGAATGGCAAAGCTCACAAGCAAGGACATTTGCTTTTAAACTACTGTCACTTGTACTTTTTCTAAGGAGATTCTTTATCTTCCCATCTGTTTGGTCTGTGTGGTTAGGTGTCTGACCTTTAAGAGAATCTAACATCAGCTGACGTTTTCACCAAGCCTACCCTCTTTGTAAGAGGACACTGACTTAATACAAGGGTTTAGGATAAACCACAAATATAGTCATATTATTCTATATTGGCAAAATGGAAATCACTGCCCTGGGAGATGGGCATTTTCTGGAGGAGCCACCT
The DNA here is from genome assembly GCF_038088225.1 of Cyrtonyx montezumae. NCBI lineage: Eukaryota > Metazoa > Chordata > Aves > Galliformes > Odontophoridae > Cyrtonyx > Cyrtonyx montezumae. The sequence continues at coordinate 42,110,691 of NW_027071826.1, read as the reverse complement.
TCTTCACGTGTGTGATAAGTGAACACTGGAACTCAACAATGTGATCACCATATTAGCAACTGCTGTACTGCAGACTGAAGCTCTGAAAAGTTATTTTTCCAGTGATCCCTGCATAATGCTTTCCAGATGCATGGAAGGAGTTATGGGTACATTTATGATTAATATATGAAAGATACACAGGTTCTAAGTGAAACTGTGTGTACCCAAAGAAACAGAATTCTTAATCCTCTTGACAGGCCAAGTGCTGGAGCTGCCTGTATTTCCCAGATAAGTGGTGGAAAGAGAAGTTATAATCAGGAAGAGGAAAAGTGGAGTGACTGTGTTGGACCACGGGACATTCAGGAGGGATTTTATCCTCTCAAGTCCTCACTTCACTTCTGCTACTCTTCCCTTCAGGTGAAAGGAAGAGAAGGGCAGAATTGACCTACGAGGGACAAGAAATTCGATATGAACTCAGTTTGAGAGTTTAGGCCACCCAGCCAGGATCATCATGATGCTGATGATTTATTCTTTAATTCAGAGACACCTCTAGATCAACTGCCTTTGTCCTTATTGGTCACTTAAACTTCTCAGCTGTCAATTGGGAATACCACACAGGTGATACAAACCCTGAACTTGTGTGGGATTTGCTGCTCCAGCTGGATGCATGCAAGTCTATGGAGCATTATGGGATTCATGCCAGGGTACTGAAAGAGCTGGCTGATGTCATTGTGAGATGTCTCTCAATTATTTTTCATAAGTCTTTGGAATCTGGAGAGGTCCCAATAGTCTGGAAACTGGCAAATGTTGTCCCAGTTTTCAAGAAGGGCAAGAAAGAAGACTTTGGTAATTATAGGCCTGTGTCACTTCAGTGCCTGGCAGAATTAGGGAAAAGATTGTTCTGGGGCTTACTGAAAAACATCTGAAAGACAATGCAGTCATTGATCATAGCCAGTCCAGGTTCATGAGGGGGAAGTCCTTTTTAACAAACATAGTCTCCTTTCGTGACAAGGTTATCCACTTATAGCTGACCAACAGAAGCCAGCTGATATAATCTTCTCAGATTCTAGCAAAGCTTTCAGTGCTGTTTCTCAGAATATCCTTCTGGACAAAAGTCTAACACACAGCTAGACAGAAGCAGAACGCAGTGTGTGAATGATTGACTGATGGTTTGGACACAAATGGCTGTTGTAAATGGGAAAACACAAGGCTGGCAGCCAGTCACTGCTGGGGTTCCACAGGGCTTCATTTTAGGGACCATTCTTTACAGTGTTTTCATCGATTACTTTGATAAAGGATTTGGAAGTATGTAAAGTAAGTTTGTGAATGATGCTAAATTAGGAGAGACTGTTGACTCCCTTGAGGGTAGAGAGGTCTTGACAAATTGGAGAATTGGGCAGTTGCCAATCATGTGACATTTAACAAGAGCAAGTGCTGGATTCTGTCCCCCCAACCAAACCAACAACCTTGGCTGTAGGTACAAACTAGGGGACATGAAAGTGGAGAGGAGCCCTGCAGAAAAGGATCTGGGGTTCTGCTTGATGGCAAGTTGAATGTGAGCCAGGAGTGTGCCCTGGCAACCAAAAGGGTCATCCTTACCCTTGGTTCTTCACCAGAGGGCAGTGGGCATGGCCCCAAGCTGCTGGAATTCAAGGAGCATTTGAACAACGCTTTCAAACGTAGAGTTTGACGTTTGGGTGGTCCTTTGTGGAGCCAGGGGTTCAACTCAGTGCTCTTTCCAACTCAGGATATTGTATGATTCTATAATGTCAAGCTGACATTTCATAAGTGGATCCAGTTCCTTACCTTTTGATTGTTTTCTTTAGGGTAGCTTACGTATTAGTCATGGTAATGCATTTCATGCCTTATTAGGTGATCTTTGACTGTTTTGAAAAACTGATGGGATTAATTGGGGATTTCTGGTAGCATACTACTCCTACGCTAGGTTAAATCCAAAAGTACTGTTCTTAATAAAAAGTGGATTAAAATGACTGTGAAAGAAAGTGCGTCTGTGCAGTGAAATGAAGAGCTTTATAAAAGTCATCGATTCTGTTGGTGAAGTTTTACTTCTGTGAATCTAGTCTTTGTGCTTGGAAAGAGGAGGGATACAGGAGTGGTTAATTTTACATGACTTTGAAGGGCAGTTCTATATGGCAGCACTCAGCACAGCACAGACATGCAGTATTTCTTCAACACACACGAAGTCCAGAAAGTGTAACAATAGAAGAGGTTGTTTCAGGCTTGCTTCCACTACCCTGGAGTTGTATTGCAATTCAGCTCAATATTTTGTTTCAGGAACCACACTGAAAGATTAAGTATCAAATGTCAGCGCACGAAGTTACCTCACATTAGCTGCCTGGTGTGTGCTAGGCATCATCGTACCTTGGTTCTACCTTTCTGTGGGTCCTGTGAAAACCTCTTTCTTCCCTGGAGGACTTGTCTAATTACCTTGCATTTAATCCTCCAGGGAAAGTGTGCAAGTGTGAACGATCACTGTGGAATGGCATAATACATCAGGAACTAAATGGATTTGCCAGAACAGTAGATGTCTGCAGGTGAGATAGTCACCTTTCAGCATTCTGGTTCTCATCAAAAGTACTGCAGATGAGGAGAGAATGACGGCTCTGATTTTTTTGCACGGATAAATTTCTTGACTTGCTGGTGCTGCTTTCCTGAGCACTAGTTCAGTCTGTGAGGATTTTTTTTTTCCCCCATTGGGAGCAGCAGCTTGGTATGAAATAACTCCAGTGGCTTAAACTTGTGGCAGACATTTTTAATGTTTATTCTGTTTGATTTATGTATCAATCCAGTGCATCAAAGCAATGTAAGCATTAAATAGCCTGTGAAAATGAAGATAGCGTATCCTTTATAATTAACCAATTTTTCTCTGTTATGGTCTATTAAAATCAGCCTCCATAGAGCTGCTGTTCTGGTTAAAATGACAAATTCCAGTATTGCTTAATTTAACAAGGGTCGTATTAAATTAAGGGCAGGTTTACCCAAATATCTGTGCCCATTAGTTTAATACGGTAAACTTAAACTAACAAATCATGCATGACATATATTTGAGGAATAACAAGTTTGAATTTAAATGGATTTTACAACTAATTTCATGTTGTAGTTCTGAATAATTTTGTAAGTGCACCCATGAGATAGTAGTCTTGACGTTTGATTCAGGCACAGCAGGCTCTGAGTTTGAACTCTCCTGGAAACAGTTGTTCCTTATTTACAGGTATTTTTTGGGGTAGGAAGGCGAACGACAGAAGGAAAAAGAACTGTTAGTAGATTCTCACTTGTAATTTTGTTAATAGGCTTGTGTAATCAGATAGCTAGTACAGTTATTACAACTGACAGAAGAATGAGAATTAGGGCTAAACCAGATGAGAACAGATTGGAGCACTTGAGTAAGCTTATCTTTTTTACAGATAATGAAATCTAATGAGAATTAAACTAGGATTTTTAAACTGATCAATGCAGCCTTAAGGGTTCTAGATAAATTTTGCTTGCAGTCTGGAGGAATTTCCATAGGCGTGATTTTGGCCATAGCATTTTCTTCTGGAGAACTGGGGGAAAGCTTTGAAAATGAGAAGAAAATGTAGTGCAGCATTGGGTCTGTTAATGGTCTTGTTACTTGGAGTAGGTAATATTACACAAAAAGAATTTCAAATGAGGCAGTAGTACTAATTAGAACATAATCCAAAAAGGAGATGTCCTTGTCATCTATCACCTACCTCCAGACAATCATTGAGAGCATTCCTAGAACTTCTTTTTTCTAGGGCAAGGGATGAGGCTATTTTATGCCATCTTTGGATCTTCACAATGTTAGTGAAAATTTAACTTTAAAGTCCTGTGGAAAATGCCTAAAAATGTTTCAATGTCTCAGCCATAGGTGCATTGCTTAGTGGCAAAGAAGGAAGGAAATATCGTGCTTAGTTTGCAGTCTGTGAAGTTCTGTGGAAAATCTCCAGAACAGTTTCAGTGCCTCAACCACTGCTGCATTGCTTAGTGGCGAAGAAGGAACGTAATTTGTGTGATAGTTTGCAGCTGGAATTAAGGGGACCAAAAGCGTTTGCCAAAGAGGGTGTGGAATATGGCAGAGGATGAGCAGCTCTACCTTCCACTGTGCAAGTCTAGACCAGTTCCCCTATTGCAAGAGATGCATGTGTGACCAACATGATAAGGAACACAGTCTCCCCGACCCTGTGGGAGGAAAGGGTCTGTGCTACCGTTTCTCCTTCCATGCATGTGCAAATGCTGAATCCCACCACCTCCACTTGTGTGCAAGCTGCAGATAACATGTCTAAAACAGGTCCTTTCTGCAATAAATAAAAAGGACTATGGCTCAGTGGCCTGGTGTGCACCCACCACTTGAATATTACCCAACCAGAGGCTGTGGTGGAACCAGGTGTGGTGATCTGGATTGTCTTTTCCTGACTATACAAGTAGTACAGTTGTTCTCTTGCAATGTTAGAAATATGCTCAACCATCAGACTAGTTACACGTTGTATCCAGTCACTTGGAGTGGGTGCAATTTCTGGGAGCTGGAAAGCTTTTGATATGTTATGTGCACCAAATATCTGCAGATAGTCTCATGCACGAGAAACTTGAGGTTCTTGGAGGGAATTGTTAACTCACTCTAATTTTCATATGAGTGCCCTTGAAAAGAACAGTCTCTTCATAAATGTTTTGTCATTTTCTTTGGTTTGTATTTCCCTTTTTCTGCTTGTAGTTATGACTAAAGTATGTAAATGGTTCAAAGACCATTTGCATTATTTGTGCAACAGAGCAGAGCTGCCAGTTTGGGAAAGGCAGAATAAGGTACTTTTTTTCCTCCTTTACAGCTGAGATTGTGTGGGGAAGAGGTGGAAATGCATAGACTTTCTCCACTGTGTTTGAAATTACAAGCATGCAGGGAAATCATTGGCTGGCATTTGAGTTTTCCCAAATTTTGAACTGATACATTAATCAATATACTGAAGTAAATGGTGTGTATTATCTTGAGTCAAACATATGAGGGTACATAGGTGCAGTGTCTGTGGATAAGAGAGCAACCAACATTTTCTTTGCACTGTTGAGTTACAATTGTTCAATAATAACATTGGACCCTTGCCCTTCATTACGTCAGTACATACTACATGTTCATCTCTTCTCAGAAACGTTTGGGAAGAAAATGTTATATTACATTAATCCTTGTACCTTCCTTGTGTTATCTGCTGACCGAGAGAAGTAATTATGAGGGCTTGATTTAGCTTATAGTAGGTTTTTTGTTTTTAATTTCTGGAGAATTTTGACATATGAATGTTCTAAGCAGTCTTTCACAGATGAAGTGGGCTTTAGCTCCATTTCCCTCCTCCCCCTCTCCCCCTCTCTTTTTCCTAGGAAAGCCTGCAAGTGAAGTTTCTTTTTTCCATAAATATCAGTGCAACTTTCAGTAATACTGTATTTCAAGATATGAATTCTTCTCCTTAAACCCTCGAGCAGTGCTGTATCTCTTGACTGCTGCCTTCCTCTGGCACAAGGTATTTGGAAGACTGCTTGGGAGTTCTGAATTACTTGAGCCTTCTCTCCAGGGATTCTTTGACTTCATAGTGTCATGTAACCTGACTTCTTAACAGGCTGTTGAAGAGGCATTGAGTAAGTGCTTGTTTACCTTTGAGAAACAGGTACAATGCCTTAATCCTTTCCGTGTTGGTAAACATATGGAAAGATGTGCTCTTTCACTGTAAGCAGTTCATTGCAGTAATATTTGATTACCAATCAATTAATAGACATTAATAATATTTCGTCTTCATTCTAAGCTGCCAGATATTGTGCGTGTGCATAAAACATATATATGTATACATGTGGTGACTAGTTGTGATTGTTGCCTGCAAGTTCACTGCATGGAGTAAGAAGGTCTTTCGATACAGTGTTTTCTTGTGAAGATCATCTAGTTTGCAAAGCTTGTTGCTTGGGGAGGAAAAAGAAGGCGACTTGAGTAAGTACCTTGCAACTTATTGCTATGCAAGGCAGCCCTTCTCTTTCCTTCTGTAAATGATTGGCACTATTTCATTTAGCTGTAGAGTTTTTGTAGCTTAAACAGTGGGACAGGGGAAGTTAGTTTTAAATGTGCCGGATTCTGAACTTCATAGCAATTTCCTGTGAACTCCTGGTTTTTGCCCTGGGCTTGTGTAAGTTTGGGAACTTTGAAATTGGAGAAATCTGTGCTGATTTACATCATCTGTACTACTGGCCCCTTTTGTGTAAGCAGGTTATATAAGATTTGGCACCCATACTGTGTTTGGGAAGGTGGAAAAAATGTTCAGCCAGTGTGACTTCTTTTTATCATGGTACCTCCCAGCTCAGATGGCTGATGGGCTGCTCGTGGAGGCCATGGCCATGATTCCTCATCTTTTCAAAACTGATGACCAAGGGGATGAAGTACCAGGAAATAAGATATGACCTGTGGCTTTAAAGCTGAGGGGAAATACAGTCTTCATCCTGTTTTTACTCCTGCACCTGGAATTTTAAAATGAAGGCCACTGGGGTGCAGTTCACCAGCTTTATAATCTGTTTATTTTGCAAGGTGGCTTTCAGTCCCGTTCTTCTGATGTTACTGAAACACCATCCCTTTAAGCTCCAATTCAGTGTTGTAATTATGTGCCAAAATCCAGTGACTTGCTGACTGCAGTTAAAGTGCATTTGTTTAATTGTCTTTGTGCTGGAAAGCTCAGTAGTGAAACTTGCAGCTACCGTGCTAACTGCTACTAATAGAGCAGTAATTGGATTTTATGAACTCTGTTAATTCTAGCACTTTTGGCTACTGGATTATGGATTTGATAGTCCGTTAGTGGTTGTGTACAGAAGGAAGGATGTCTTTTGTCTTCTCACTGATAATTCTTTGGCTTTTGCTTTGTTTTGTTCTTGATGGTTTCTTTGGTGCTCAGCTTAGAGGCAGAATTGGCAGAACTGTTGTGAAGTTATTTCTACATGCTGATTTTTTTTCCCCTATAACTTTTGGCTTGAAAGTGTGGTGTTAAAGGATAAAACCTAGCAATGGTTAAGAAATACATGACACTTAAGCTTCCCTAAATAACTGAAAAAAGAAAGCAGGGAATTTGTTCCAGGGTTGCTTTTTGTTCTGTGCTTCTCTAGTGCTGCTTGTTTTTTATTTTTAGGAGTGTTGAATTGTGTTAGTTGCTTAGCAGTGATTTTTGCTCACCATGGCATTTTTTTATTAGCTCTTTAGGAACTGATGTTTTCCTTTGCTTTTAGCCTCAGTGTTGTTATGCTTTTATTGACCTGTTGCAACCCAGGTGGGATACAAAACCCCTGGGATGCCAAATCATAGCCCTGAAAATGCAGTCAATCTAATTTGTGCAAAGATACAAGCTAGTGGTTTTGATGCTTTTAGCTTCCTACAGTTATGGTGTGCCTTAGCCCCAGGGGTAATTCAAACCACATAACCTGCACTTAACCAACCAGCCCCCTTCCCTGTCCAGCCCTCCAACAGCCCAAGTGAAAAAAACACAGACCTGCCTAAGTGCATGTGTGTGGCTCTCCAGTATTATTCAGTGTATCTGTTTTCAGCAGGCTTTCAGAACAGGGAGCATTTTATTAGCATGGACAGTACCAGATGACATCTTCTACATAGTCTGAAACCTTATCTGGACTATTTTTTACAGTGAAATGAAAACAGTGAAGTTTATTAACGTGTTAGCCAACAGCAAAAATAATAATAAAATATATACATATATTTGAAAAACAAAAAAATCATCCAAATAGCGTCAGCTGTCTGTAAAACAGTGGTGACTATACTGTTCTGAAGTGCTTTGGTTTTGCTGAGGTCCAAATTATTTTGAACGTGTTTGTAAAACAGAAATAATACATCACTTAGTGCTCCTGGATTAGCTTAGCAGGTTTCAACTCTCAATGTCAGCTCAATTCAGAGCTCTTCCTAACATATCCAGTATGCAACTGCTGCAGTATGTGGCCTGTGACAGTGAAGCACGACTGTCCTTTGAAGAAGCCACACTGAGCTTCTTGTCTTGTTCTTTTCCACATCCTGCACCTTGTCCCCTCCCAAGGCCCAGTCAGAACTACCTGATGTTTGCATGATTTTTGTCCTGTCCTAATGACGTTTTGAAGATGCAAAGTGCAAGATGTTTCTGTTGCTAATGGACACTATTAAAATACTAGATTTCTCTCCTGTTTTTCCCATATGGATGTTGTGCCAGTTAACCCAACTGAAACAAGCAGATTTCAGTAGTGTGTGTGGGCTTTGATGTTCTTGATCCCTAAGCTGTTCCGAGGACAGGTTTGAAGCCAGTCTCAATTCTGATCACATCAAAGAAGTGGGTGTGTTAGTTCAGGTTTTTCTTTCCCTTACCCTGAAATTCGTATCCTGTGGAGTTTAACTATGAATGAATGCATATATATGTCTGTTTATGCTGAATATGGATCCTGATTATTAGTCTTATAATTTAAAATTGTTTCCTTTTGTATTGTTATGCGTCTCCTTCTCTGGAGAGATGTTTAAGCCCTGCCTGGATGCCTACCTGTGCAACCTGGTCTAGGGAGCTGCTTTGGCAGGGGAGTTGGACTCAATCTCTAGAGGTCCCTTCCAACCCTTACAGTTCTGTGATTCTGTGATTTAGCTGCCTCTGGCGTGAAATTCATGCTGCTCTTGCTGTCTCTTCTTCCTCCCACCCCTTTCTGTTGGCACTGCCTGGTTTACAGTAGTGGTACTGTTAAGCCTCTCTGTGTTGGCTGTTTTTCCACACTGCTTGACTGCATTTGTGAACAAGTTGCTTCCTTACGCTGCCTGAAGATTGGGGAGCTTCTTTCCCAGCCCTTTGCTGACCTCTCTTAATGTTCTGACTCTGATAAACTGCAAGGCTTTCGTCTTACTGTTCCAGTTTAGTTTGCAGTATTTCTGTAGCTAAACTCATGTCATTCTTTCCAAAATAACTAGACTTCTCAGGATTTATAACTTGTCCGGAGAATGCTTGTCTTCAGCTGACTCTCAACATTGCATGTCTCATCCAGAGACTGCATGTACTTAATTTGGTCTGAACTGGATTTGTCATTGTTGTAAAGTAGAAGAGGATAAAAAAGACAAAGTTTGACACTGTACACTCTTGACAATCCCACAGAGCATTCATTTAAAACATGCAGTTTTATGGCCTTATTAATGCTTCATTCCAAATGCTGTGTTGTGATTTGCGTTGACCAAAAAAAGTCAAAACAGTCTAGCTGATGCTATGGTGGGAGAGGAGGGCTGAAGAGGACTGAGCTAGCTAGCTGTAGGGTCCAAGACTTGTCTAGGCTGATGGGAAGTAATGCTTCTCTCTTTGGGGAAGTTTCTTAAGGAGCACTGAAAGTTGGTCATTCCTTCTTGTAGTGTGCTAATGTCAGAAGCAGGGATAGGAACCAGGGAAGGAACTGCTGCTCCATTTGGCAGCAGTGCGATTTTAAATAGGCTTACATAGAGCAGAGATTCAGATCCCCTGCTGCAGGAACAGCTCATCTCTTCTTATAATGTCTTAACTCCTGGTTTAGTCCTGATGAGCTAAGGGATCCCCAGAATGGTGTTGACTTGCTGAGATTCCTGGCAGTTCAGCAACTGCTGCTTGCCAAAAGGATGGAAACCTGTTGGAAAAGGGCAGGAAGCTATAGCTGAAGCAAAGAGTTGCTTTTGCTATTCTATTGATGGCATGCCGTCTTGTGAGATGAACTGAGGGGCACTTGAGAGCATGTGAGGTGCATGAAACCATCGATCAGTAGATGCTTGATGACCTTGGAGACTCAGTATGTCTTGAAAAGTTCTCCAGGAAGATAAGATGAATTGCAAGGACACCCTACAATCAGGATGAGGTGATGACAGGGTAATTATGACCTTTTCTGTTGTAAAGTCTAAATGGGAGAGGAGTGCTTTGAGAGTACTCTGCTTGTGTACAAACTGTTCTTCTACATCTTGTCCAAACCTATCTTTATGCTGCTAGCCTTTCTTAGCACTTCTGCTGCTTTGTTTTTGTTGTTGTTTTAGACCTCTGAATGATTGAGTTCATTACCTGTTAATTAGCTAAAAAGTAGGGATGCTCTTCTGTGGCAAATTATGTGTGAAGATGAGTGTGATAGTTTTGTCCAGCAGCCCCTGTAGCCAAGTGTGTGCCCTGTGAGAAGGCATAATCTGTGAAATAGGGCAGCAGGTTTGAGGGGCTGAGGGGGTGCAGTTTGGAACTGGGGCTCTTATAATGCAGTAGAAAAGCCATGAAGGGCCCTTTGGCGTACCGACTTTTTTTATTATTTCTCACCATCTGATCACGTTACTCCTCAAGGCAAGCTGCAGGCGTGTTTGTTTATAAGACAATGGAGAAGAAGGATTTTGCTGAAGGGTAGTTTAGATGTTTTTTTCATCCTTTTTATTTTAGCCTGTTTGTAAGATGTAATGGGGCGTAACTAGTTTAGTCTGTTTCATTTTGCTTTTAAAAAGCTAGCATGGGATTTCTAATTTTCTTATAAGCTCCTGTTTGGTCTGCATTAAAGTATATGAATAAATGTGGTGTTGACATAGCCATATTGTGGGGGCGACTCCAAAAGTAATGCCTCCTATTTTATGATGTTGGCCCATGGCATCAGTGGCAGATGTTGGTGGTATGGCAGTAGAGGCAGAACCTTTCTGCCAGTATTCTGTTACATTTTTTTTGCCATGTGACAGATGGAGGGCAATCTGACACGGAAGTGAGGATGAAGCAAAAGTATGGCATTGAATTCCTCCGTGTGGGGAGAAAATGGCACCGTTAGCATTCATTAATGGCTGCTGAACGTTTATGGAGACCAAACAGCGGAGCTGAGCACAGTGGTTAGTGGTGCATTTCTGCAGTGGCAGCACCAATTTGAAAGACAAGCCACATTCTGGATGGCCATGCACAGCTGTTGCACCATAAACGTGGAGAGTGTCTCCATCAGCTCATCCATGTGAATCATCAGATTGCAACCAGGGAACTGTTTATGGAGCTGAATCTCAGTTTCAGTGCATTGGAGACAGTGGTGGCAACACTGAAGCAGAAAGAACACCATATGCAAGTTTGTCAGGAACTATTGAGCCAATGCAAGGCCAAAGATGGTTTCCTGGGTTGCATCATTACTTACCAGTAATGATCACTCACAAAATGTGATTTCACCACTGTGAGTCAAAACAGCAGTGCATGGAATGCTGACACGTGCGTTCTCCACAGAACTAAAAATTCATGATGCAGCCCTCAGCAGTAACGTGATGTGCTGTGCACTGTCATCTAGGATACAAAAGAGTGATCCTTCTGAGTTTCCTGGAACCCTGGACAAACTAGCAACTCTGACTACTGTCATGACACTGACGAAGCTGAAGGCTTGATCTACCAGAGTCAGACTGGAACAGAGGATAACATTTCTTCTGCAGCATGAAAACACCAGGCCCCATACCAGTTTGAAGACCGTTGAGCACATTGCCTGTCTTGATTGGACTATCCTACTACACCGTCTGTATGTTCTGGAAATCTGGTGTTTTGTAGCTGAGAATTTGTTCCATCAAATAGTGTTAATTGTGGTCTTTATATCTGTTGCAGTATTCATGGGAATAAATAGGAGGCATTACTTTCAGAGCAATCTACATATACAGCCCAAAGTTACCTTTGGGTAACTGAGATTTTCTTCATTCAACAGTCAGATTTTAGATGCTCTGAATAGAACCTTCACTTTGCAAGAAGGAATTGTATGCTGTTAAGCAACCTGGGCAAGGAAAGTAACAGAAGTTCACTGAGCAACCTGTTACTGATTTTAAATGGGTCTGGAAGATAACACTGGAGTAAGATGGTTTCTGTTCTGAGCTTGTGTTTGTTTCAGTAGTTTATGCCCTGTCTAGAATCCATTCAAGACATTCCAGTGAACTCAGTGGTATTAACATCTGTGATGCAGGAGAAAGAAAATTCTATTTTATGGTTTGAACTTTTAAGAGAAAGTTTCAATTTAGGAATTCTGGATTTTTTTTCTAAGGAGCAAGAACTGTTGATGCTAGAACAGCTGTACTGGGACCCCATTTCTGTCTAGTTTTCTTTTTTTCATTCTTTTGGAGATGTCTTGAGATGTCCTTTGCATACTTGAAGCTAGCATAGCTACCATATCTGAGAACTGATTTCACTGAAAATTGACCTGACTGGGAATGACTTATTTGGCCAGATGAGTTTCTCAGTCTGATTCTCCAGCTGGTTGTATAGATGGCTGCTCTTGCATCTGCCCTCCTCTAATTGTTTGTCAATAGGCTGCCTCACCACACAGTTTGAACTGCCACAAATTACAGCCTGACCTGTTAAGGAAAACCAAAATGAGCAGCAATTTACATTCATATGTCGGCCTGTGCTCTGTGGCAGCTCTGCTCCTGCTTCTGCTCCTTGAGGAACAGTTGGCCTGTCCTGGCTGCTGGAGCAGAGATGTTTTGGGAAAGGCATCTGGGGACAGGAATGCACTGCAGCCATCCTGAGGTGAGCTGTCTCAGTTTGTCAGTCAGAAGTGACAAAGTCAGACCTTGTCTTTTCTGGCAAATCCCTTGTTTTACCCTCCCACACTCAAATGTATGTGTATTGTGATACGAGCAAGTCCTTCTCTGTCTATAGATTCATAGATACATTAGGTTGGAAAGGACCTACAAGATCATATATCTATATTCCACTCTCCAGTGGGGTAAACACGCCAACAGTGATATATTTGCTACTGTGATCACAGTGGTTTAAATGGCTGCTGTAGTGTAGGATGGAAGAATCTCGTGTGGTATGACTATGCTAAAACTGGAGTTGTGGCTGGGACAGTGTGCAGCACCTACACTGAGATCAGAGTATTTTAAGCTTGAGTTCTAAGAGATGTGGACTGAGAATAGCTTTGCTGGCTGCTGTTGCTCTGCTGAGAGGATGGCCCCAGCTGTTTGTGGAGGGGCCACAGAGCTGCTACAGTTTCCATGGCTGTCTTATTTTGTAGGGGAGAAAGTCCTGTAGAAGCTAAGAAACCTAATAGCGATTATAAATGTTGTCCCTGCTTCCTTCTCTAAGTAGACTGTGTTCTTTCATAAAAGAAAACAAGAGGCCTTCCCAACCTGTGTGTGAGCTCAGAAAGCATGTTTGTTGACCTTTGTGGTTCCTAGCGTGGTTGTATAGCCCTTGCTGTCTTCTTCAGGGGATTTGAGACAAACCAGATTACAAAAACTGTAAGCACGAGCTCTGCAAGGCTGGAGAGATGCCACTTCTCTGTAGTTTCTGGACTTAGCTCTAATGTAGCTCAGTACGGACACTGAGCTGGTGCCTGTCCATCGCTGCTGAAGAACTTGAGTGCTGGTGAGTACAGTGCACAGGCACCTAGCTGGTTTTGTTTGAGAACTTGCTCTGGTTGAGGGCTCGCTGACACAGAATGCCGGAAATAGGTGCACTGGGAAAGCACTCAGACCTTGTGGGATTCACCATTTTTTAGTCCTTTCCAGTTGATAAATGCTTTTAATGTCTCTATTCAGGCTACTTGAATTGCCTGAAAGTGGAGCGACAAGGAAAGTGGGGGCATTGATAGGAGAAGGAAAGCATCTGAAATCTTAATCTAACGTGATTCTAAATTTGCACATTATTTATTGTTAAACAGAAACAAACTTGGGAGTACTTGCTTTTATTTTGTACACCAACTTTCAAAAGGGAGTTCACCCATGACAGTTCTGGAAGTTTCCTGGCTGGGTAGCAGCTTGTTGTTTCTGAATGTGATTAAGAATAGATATTAACTTGTAATAACTGATCAAGCAAGGACAATGCACTGTTGTAAATGCTTGTGATAAACAGGGGCTGTCCAGCATTGATGGCTAAAGGTAATATGTTATGCAGAAGCAATAATTCTGTGTCATGCTTTCAGGAAGGACTCTTTTTGCACCCTCTGGAACTGCTATTTGAATTGCTGTCTGTTGATGCGTTTAGGGAAATACATATTTGTGAATAACACTACTTTATGGTGTGACACGAAAGAAGCAGAATCAAAAATGCTTCAGAACATTACAAAGAGCTGCTATCCCTTCTGTTGCTGAAGCTAATGAACATACACTGCAATTAATTTTTGTGATCTCTGCTTTCTTTTTTAGATACATGTATTGGACTGACTGGGGTGAAACACCCAGAATAGAACGGGCAGGAATGGACAGCAGCGCACGAAAAATAATTGTTGATTCAGATATCTATTGGCCAAATGGACTCACAATAGATCTTGATGAGCAGAAACTTTACTGGGCTGATGCAAAATTGAGTTTCATTCATAGAGCGAATCTGGATGGCTCCTTTAGGTAAGTTTCCTTTAGTCAATAATATAGTATGAATTATTTCTCACTCCCTTTATTTGTTTTGAACTGAGACTTTTTTCAGTAATCTAGAATGCCTATACCTTGTTCATTGTGAACTCAGATGTTATTAGCTCTGTAAAAACAAAATACTCGTGTGCTATAAAACAGTCTTTAAGGGTACTTTGATTGTTATTTTACTATAGATTGTTTGTGGCCCTCTTGCACGGCGTTTTTAAGGCTCATACTTATCTTGGAAATATCAGGAGTTGCTCATCCTTGGCCCTAGGCAATATAACATTCAACTAATGCTATAGAGACTTTCTTATATTTTACTCAGGGTTTTTTTTTTTTGACAGGAAAGATGTGTTGAGACACCTGTCCTTGTCCCTGTCCAAAGATATACTCTGTGGCATGCCTATTAAGTACCCAAATTCATCTTATTTCAGACTGTGAGTGAGCGAGATTTTCCTAAGGCTTGATAGAAAGCACAGTATGCAAATGTGCAGGCTTCTGTCCAAGTGTCCCTGTTGGTTTTGGCTGTTATAGAATGACACAGATCACCCTACAGACAGGTCAGGCCTGGGCGTTTGAGTTTGTACCTTAAGCTCAGCAGTGTTCCACGGGAAGATTGCATTGGTTCTGAAGGGCATCAAGTATGTAAATATGTAAATTATGTAAATAATTGAATCTTATCTTGAAGCACAAATTTGGATGCTGAGATTCTGTTACTATTCTAAAGAAGTCTACCTTGGGGAAAGAGAGGGACATTGTGTTATTATATAGCACTGTGTTGACTTGTGACTTGTCAGAAGGTTGCTACCCCAGTGTGTCAACAACACCCTAAGGCAAACTGGAGATAACAGTGACCATTATGTAGTGCACATGAGCTCTATTTCAAAACATCTAAAATTTCTCTGTTATGCAATCGTTCAGTATTGATAGAAATTTGGAGTTTGGATTTACTCCTGCCTATATTGTGTGCCTCTTCTCCATCAGGTAACACTGTATTTTCCATCGGTATCTTTCAATTTTTTGCAGTTGCTTTCCATGCCTGATTTTCGCACTCATAGAAGAGGCATAACGATATTGACATCCTTTATAAAACACTCTTAAGTTCTATTGAGAGCGCTCTGTAAGGGCTAGATAATGGTGGCATTGTGGTGAGTGACAAGTATTAAGCGACTGTCAGAAGCATAGACAAGGGAAAAGGCCTTTAAAGAAGGGAGTGGGAGCTCAAAGGCTTCGTGCAGGTTCACAGAAAGGAAATGCTGTCTGAAAGTTCTAAATCTAGCAGATTTTCATAGAATGCAATCTAAGTATGTTTCTCTTGTTTAGGTGTGGGTGATAAAGTTTTCCAGTCTAATTCTACACTTCTCATGCGCATTGAAATGTAATAAACTTGCATGTTTGTGTAAAAACCTGGAGTTGTAACGCATAAGTAAAATGTATTTTGCTCATATTTAGGTAGAGGGAGACCACCTGAAAAAGAGTGCATATATCCCAGCCATTTTCCTTTGTGACAGATTGGTCTGCGTCCACCCCCCACGCAGTGTTGTATTTTACTAAAAAGGAAATAGTACTTTAGGAATAAAAATTATGCATGTACTATTTTGCATTAAAAAAAATCTCACTGTTGTACACTTTTTACTTATCCTACTGTCAGTTGCTGGAGAGCTGATGTCATGCTGGATGTCAGGATATTCCCATGCAGGCTGTGTTCAGTGAAATTCCTCGTGTCTGTCTCGCTGCATGTGGACTGCAGGCATAGCTATGCTACAAAGCAGGTTAAACAATATGATAAAACTTCCTTAAAATATTATGCATGTGAATAAATTCAGTGAATATTGATCTTAAATTTTCATTTTTTTCTTTATTTCATTTATTTTGTATGATTTACTTTTTTTCCTTCCAGCGATGAATATGGAAAAAGAAATCTACGAAGCTGAAACTCTTAGGTCTTGCTTGCAAAGTAGACTTCAATAATAATTCCAATTTATCATGAATTTTGAACCAATTAAACAAAATCGACCTTCTTTATGTGCAAATGGATATGTGAGAGGGAGATTGCTTCTGTTTCTTAAGCACACAGCCTAATAAGTTTCAAACAGAGCTATCAACAGAAGTCTTAATGCAGTTTCAGTACTTCAGAACTCAGATGAGAAGAAAATTTGCACTCTGTATGGTGAATTAATGTTACCGAAGCAATCTGCCTGATATACTGGCTAGATTCAGTTTCCAAGCATGTCAGCTGGAATGCAATTACAGGAGGGGGGAGACTTGATACCTAAGAATGATGGAAATAGGGACAATATATGGTGGAAGACAGCTGCTACCATACTAGAATACAAGTACAGACACTGCGGTTACTGGTTTAAAAAAAGGCAGTAGCAAAGGAGAGAGTGGAGAGGAAAATCAGTAGTTCTATTTGTTCTGTGGTGTTTAATGGTGAAAGAAGCAGTGAGAAGTTGAAGGACAGAAATTTTAGAGCAGTTTTAATATTCTATCTGGAAAAGAAAGAATAATGCTAATTTTATTTTTCCATATTGCATATGTGAAAGTGCTTGCGTATGCCAGTCTGTTTTAATTCTGTCCTATGTGTGCAAGATTAATGTCTCAATGCATATGAAGAATTCTGGGGGTATTTTTTATTCCACCCTCATAAACTGCAAATGGAAACTATGCTGATTAAAAACAAAATTAGCCTTTCTCTCCAAAGTGTTAGCTGTTTTTGTTATTGTTATAAACCTCATCTGTAGAAACAATTCAAATGCAGATTGGAATATAAGAAAAATATATTCCTCGCTTTCCTTCAGAATAATGCTGGAAGTTAAGGTTTCTCACAGTTGTACCCTGATTAATCAGGGTACTGCTTTGCTGCCGCAGAAGCCTTTAGAAGGCCATGTGAATGCCTTTGTACACACCACGTAAAATGCATAATTTTTGTGAAAACTGAGGTCACATTTTGATTGAGGATTTGTTGAGTGTGCTTTTGCTGAGTGAAAATCTCCGAAACTGTTGGATTTTAGCAATTTAGTGAATTAATTGCAGTGTGTATGAATCTGGGGATCCTGTGAGTTCAGAAAACACATTGGAAATTTCTTGTGTTCTGTGGCTTTTGATTCAGCTCGTAATAAATGTGAGAAAATATGCATACACAGAAGAAAGGGAGTACAGCTGAATGCCATCTGAAAATGTGTGAAGTGTTTTTGATTTATATTCATCACAAGTATTTGGTCTTAGACAAAGCATAACTGACAAGAGACAAACTGTTGACTTCTACCTTAGAGAGAACATGCAAAGAATATGGCTTTGAAGAGCATGGATTTTGTGATGGACGACCTGTGTTTTGTCAGCTTGTATTGTGCGGGTCTGTTGTGAGGCAAACAAATGGCCCTCAAGTGTTTCTTCATTTTCCTGCTCTGAAGAAGAATTGGTGATTGCAAATGTGAAAGTCCTGTTTAAGGATGTCATATACTGCAGATGAGGACGGGGGAGGGGGGTGAAGACAAATAAGTTTTAATGGGAGGAGCGTGCTTCAGACCTGTGTTTCCTCCCAAGGGCAGTTGTATGTGGATGTTTGCACAGCCCTGTTAAGGAACTCTGGTGTGGCCTTTCAAGAGGTCAGTGTGCAGCTGAACCATGTGTTGCTATGAAACATGGTATATTTGTTTTCTTATTGCTATGAAGAGGCAAAGTCTAAGTTGTCATTCCTACATTTTTGCATAGCTAACTATTTATTTGGAAGGTGCTTGCTGTTATGTTCTCTATGGGCATACTGGTGTGAAGTGACTTAATGGTTGCTAAAACCAGGTGTGAATGAAAGAAAAACAACCTTAGAGGTTAATTGTTGAGCTTGGCCTACTGTAGCTGCTGCTAAGTGGTTTATTTCAAAGCATTTTCAAATTGATGTGTGAAGAAAACTAATTTTCAAGTTATAAAGACTGAAAAACATTGAAGAAGGAATTTGTAATATAATAATGAATGGTTTTAACATGTAGTACAGGAGGATATAAGCAAAATAGTTTATAAAGATATGCAAATAAATGTGTCAGATATGTATTTGCTTGGGCAAAGTTCCTTCTGGATTAATGTAAAAGGTTGTTTTACACTCCAGTGTGGTTGTCACTTTTATCACCAGGTGATTCTCTTCACTCAGTGATTTTAATAAGAGAAGACAATTGCTATATGAGTTTTTAGAAAGTTGGTTGTTTTGTTTAGTTTTGTTTTCCTGTAAGGTGTCTAGTGAGAGCAGTGCAAACTTAAGCTTGCCCTTTCTTTCGTCTAGGCAAAAGGTTGTTGAAGGAAGTCTTACTCATCCATTTGCCCTGACGTTATCTGGGGACACCTTGTATTGGACGGACTGGCAGACACGTTCCATTCATGCCTGTAACAAACGGACAGGAGAGAAAAGGAGAGAAATACTATCTGCTCTGTATTCACCCATGGACATCCAGGTCTTAAGTCCAGACCGGCAACCCTACTGTATGTTTTACTTTTCCTTGAAGCCTTTTTTAGAACTGTTACTCATTTGTCAGGAAAACGTTAATTGCAGAAATGAGTAGTGTGAAGTTTTAGTGTTTTGAAAGCATTTCAGGGAGTTAGTTGTGAAACTGTAAGTACTCTATCCGTTATCTTTCTTTGAAAGTTCAAGCCTGAGTAGGTAAGAGCTCACTTGTCATCCCAGTTGGTAGTGAAATTCCAAATCTGGAGCAGTACTTCAGTGATATCTTTTAAAGACTTACCTTAGAACTTTAAAAATACTGTGATTTTAAAGACATATGAAAAAAAATGCTTATCACTGCATTTTTTTATAAGTACACTTACAATAAAATATGTAATGTTCATTTTGTACTTAAGGGCAATTTTTGCAGGCCAGACTCAGTGTTGCTTATCTTCAGTATGCAACAGATTTGGAGTTTTGTTATGGAAAGGTATTCAGCTTCCATAAAAAATGTCTGTGCCTCTTTTTTACCTTTGTTTGTTGATCCTTCAAAGGAGGAAAGGTGTTAGGGAATAGAGAATTTAAAAAGACTATCTGTATATTTTATGTGTTTGATTTCACATGGGAATTGGCCTAGCCTGTTTTTAGTAGAATAGTGAAAATGAGATAAAAACAATAGTGTGGGAATGTGTATAATTCAGTAGCTCTGGGAAGTATCATATCTTCCATAGGGAAAATATTCTTGTTTATTTGGATTGTCTAGTTCAATTATGCCAGTTCTAAAGTCATGTTCCCCAGCAAAGTTTATAGGATATCAGCAAACAGGCTTGGAATTAAGGAAAAGGAGATCACTTTGGTGATACAACACGTGCAAGTTTTCATTGAGGTTGTCAGGTATGCACAGCACCCTGGTTTATTTCAGAGCTCCAGATAAGAATTTGTCTATGCTGAATTCTTGCCATTGCATTTAGCTCAGGGAATGTCCCAGCCGTGGGTCACATTATTTCTGGGTCAGTCACAATGAAAATATGATGAAAATATGATCTGCTGAAAATAGCTGAAATGCCATTGACTTCATTAAGATCAGGTTCATATGTCTTCCTTTCCAACTTTCTGTGACTATCAGTGGAAGAAACACAAGTCAAATTAGCTGGAATTTTTGTATTTCTATAATGAAGTACTTAAAATCAGTTTGAATAAGCTTTTGAGAGCGCTTGCAATGTCTTTGTTATTAAATATGTCAGTGTTTTCTGTAATTATTTGTGGTTACTGCTCTGTATCTTGCAGTCATTTTTTGTTCCAGGTA
Source organism: Cyrtonyx montezumae (assembly GCF_038088225.1). Classification (NCBI taxonomy): domain Eukaryota; kingdom Metazoa; phylum Chordata; class Aves; order Galliformes; family Odontophoridae; genus Cyrtonyx; species Cyrtonyx montezumae. The sequence goes on along the minus strand of NW_027071826.1, from coordinate 42,090,651 downwards.
AATTGCACTCCCGTCCTTTCCTCCCCTACTCCCATCATTTTTAAAATTTACTTTCATGTTTTCAGAATTACCGGGGAGCTGAGAGGAAAGAATAGATAACTGTAATCTTTATAGCATTTGTGCTTTTTCTAATGTTGATGAAGTGTCCATGGGATTTACATGTTCCCTCTGTGCATTTCCTGATGGTTCAGAGATGTGTCTTGCAGCTGGAAAAAAAGCTTATTTCCAACATGCAGCAGTACTGTAATTCGTAGGGTATTCCAAGCCCCAGTTCACATTTCCATGCTGCTTAGCAGACCCAGCGTTGGTGAAATATGTAGTGTCCAGAGCTGTTAACTGTGTTCAGCTTCAGAAACATTGGAAGAACAGGACAGTGAGAATATGCTGAACTGTCAGTTCTTTCAAAGTTGGCCTTCTGTACATCTCAGATTAGATACTCCCAGAAATAAATTGCTGGAGAGGGATGAGGCATCAAGCACTTTATTTTGTGGTTCCTTCGTTATTTAGCACCAATCCCACACCAGTCACTCGGGATCTGTGGTAGCTTGCTCATAGGAAAAAAGAATAAAGGCTTTTAGATGTTCTAGAAAAAAGGAAAATGAGTCTGATTGATCATTTGTTTGGTTTCTTGAAGTTCACACTCCATGCGAAGAAAACAATGGTGGTTGCTCCCATCTGTGCCTGCTTTCACCAAGAGACCCCTTCTACAGCTGTGCCTGTCCCACTGGTGTGCAGCTAGAAGATGATGGCAGGACGTGCAAATCAGGTAAGAGCTTGGCTTTTCTACAGTAGTGCTCTTGACTTGGTTTGGGCTTACTGCTTAAATGTTAAGTCTTGATGAAGTGAACTGAATGGAACTGTCTGGACGTACTGGAATTTCAGTGTTCTCCTGAAATTGCAGACACTTTGTCCTAATTGCTGAAACTTTGCACTCAAATTTCCTACCTGGTTACCAAAATTTTGCTGAGTTACAGAAATTGTGTACGCTTTAACTGCATTTTGTGTTGCCAGTTTCTGTAGAAATGGAATAGCATGTGGAGGCCATTGCAGAAGCAATTTATTAGAAGAAAATTACTGTAGGATCTCTTTCTATTTGATCAGAGGCCCATAGGCAGAGGTTTGCTTCCTGTTGCCGTCTGGTTGCATATCAAAGAGCAGTATGCTTAAGACCTGCTGAAAGCAGTTGAGTCTCAGTCTGTGTGCTCGTATACTGTTTCAGAGATAAACTCATATGTTTTTCCCCTGCGTCCATTAGTTTCATAATGAAATAATCTGAACGGAAAAATGAAAAAAATAAGTTTTAAACTGAAAATATCACTTTTCTGGTGCTGATGATGACTAATCCTTCTGTTTCCCTTTGGGCTGTTCTCTGTGAAGCGATATATGAAGCACTGTACTTTTGGACGTTACATTAATTTTCAAAAAGTCAGCCAAGGCTGTGTACGAAGCAGCTTATAAAACTGAATAAGATAATAGGATGAGTAGCTTTTCAGGCGCCAGTTCCCTATCACTGAAACATAGATGAGGAACCTTGTATTATTACTATTACCACCAGAAAAAAGGCCATTCAAAGAATAATAGCTAGAGCACATGCTTTAAACGAAGTACATAACTAGATGCATGTTCACATCAATAAATTGAGTCAAGTGGTATACTTGGAGAGCTTGGCTCTATTATTGTTCAGGAAACTTCTTTTAAAAAAATTAATCATAGCAGAACACGGGTTTAACGCTAATGTAGCCATAGGGATGCTGCGAGACAAGGTTCTACGGACAGACTGAAGGACCATCCGTTGCCTGTCTCTGCTGCGTTTTCACGAGGCGAGTCAAAGTGTGTAGTTATTTTCTGATGTGGGTTGATTCCTCTAAGTACTAAAGCAAGCATAATGGTGTCCTTTCATTTGTGAACTTGAAACAGAATTTGAACACCGAATCTCCAGGGCTTAAGGGCTAGCTTTATTAGCTCATCCTGCTACAATTGAAAGGCTTATAAGGTAGTTCTTGCAGCTGCTTGAAAGACCTTTCTCTTTCCTTCTTTCCAGCTTTGGAAAGTTTCCCTTTCACAGCCTTTAAAAAACATTGCTGAATATGCAGGACAACCTTTTTAGACGTTCATATTGACCTTATGTTTCTGGCAGTGGGAATGAAGGTCAGCCCGCTTTTGGCATTTTGGCGGATAGCGCAAGCAGGAGTGACTGCTTATACTGTGCTTTCACCTTTCCATTGTCAAGCCGGACAATCTGTCAAGGGTGTTCTGTCAAAGGAGGGCAAAAAAGTGGGATGGGAACAGGAAATCTGGTTTTGCATAAGAATGTGGCCTTTTGGTTCAGTTTTATGGATTATTTCTTTCCCAAGCTCCACATCTTTTGTTGTCCTGTCTGCCTTATGCCGGCATCCATGTGCTTCTCTTTCCACTCTTATTAATTAAAATTAACTCCTTGGTTGCAAGGAACTGACTTTTTGTTCTCTGCACGAGTCCTTTGTAGTAAAGTTGTGTCAGGAACTACAGATGCAACAGTGTTGACCACCTCTCCGTTTTGCTGCCTGTTAGCTAAAGTGCTAAGTCACTTAGGCATATCGGCTTCCTTGATGTTAGACTTTGAAGTGAATTGCAAAAATAGTACCATGAATTCCTCTGTAAGAGGAAAAAGCATTTAGTTCTCAAAACCTCTGTCCATGTTGGGAGTTTACTGGTACAATTACAGCTATATACTATTGCTGTATAGTTCTGTCAGAAAGTATTCTTGTGCAGATAAGCCTTGAGATTGGGACTCTTAAGCAATTTCAGCTCTCTTGGATAGTGAAGACTGTGCACATGCAGAACATTCAGATACGAGAATTGTAGCTTGCTGCAGAGTAACTGTTGAATGGTAATTTGGCTAGGTAATTAAGAAGACATGAATTCAAGAACTGGCTATGCTACTGTATTGTTTGCTGTTGTTTGTGTCTTCGTGCACTGAAACTTCAGAAGTCTGGATCTTTAGCCTTTTTCTGAACATATAAATACTGATTTGCTGGAGCAGTAACTCTTGCACCTACGTTAAGTGAATAATTCTTTAATTTTGGCTTTCTGTATGGGTTCATCCTTGTTTTCTCTCTGGTGCTAAGGAGTTACGCAATGTAAAGGGGAAAAAAAGCTATACAGCAGATATACTTCACTAATAAGATTAAATATATGGCTTAAACATATGGATAGATGACAACTAGCATCATGCACAAGATCCTCTCTGGGAATGTGTTCTTGTTTTGTGCAGGTATCAGATTTATTGTGCTACTTCCCTTCACACTTGATGTTGCTCTGTTGCCTGAAGTTTTTATCAGTTGAATTTTCTTCTCTGTCCACACCCATAGCTGGATTTGCTAGGAAAAGATGTGTGCAACATTTGATAAATATTACAAGTTTTTTTTTGTCTGTGTAGTGGCAGGCTTGTTGATCGGGGTATTTGATTGCTGAAGGTGTAGACAAGATGAGTGCTTTTCTTGCAGTTGTAGAGTTGGGTAGGGAGGTTGTAATTCCATGTCTATTCATTACGTCAGCGGAATTGTTCCATTAGCAGTCCTGTGAACACTCAGTAAAAATTCCCGCTCAGCTCTGCACTGTGCAGCCTCACCTCCACCACTGTTTTGGGTACCACAGTATCAGAAGGCCATAAAAAACTGTTAGAGAGCACCCAGAGGAGGGCTATGAAGATGGTGAAAGGTCTGTGAGGCAAGGTGTGTGAGGAGCAGGTGATCTGTGCCCAGGTGTGCTCAGCACAGAGCAGAGGAGCTGAGGGGAGGCCTCGTGGCGGCCGCACCCTCACGGGGAGTGGAGGGCAGCGCTGAGCTCTGCTATGTGTGACGGTGACAGGGCCCGAGGGAGCTGTGTGGGTTGGGTTGAGTGTTAGTGAAAGGTTCTTCTCCACAGGCAGTGAGCTGGGAACAGGCTGCCCAGGGCTCTGGGCACAGCCTGGAGCTGCTGGAGTTCAAGGAGTGTTTGGGCAATGCGTGAACGTATGGTTTAATTTTTAGGTGATCCTGTGTGGAGTCAGGAGTTGGACTGTGATCCTTTGGGTCCCTTTCAACTTGGGATATCTTATGATTCTGCGATTTTTCAAGTGAGCTTTCAAGCCAAGATCTTTGAAATTACTTATGAAGTTGTATTGGACCACCCTTTTCTGGAAGGGAGGACAAAGAGTTCTGTTTGTACTATGGCCTGAGGTACTAAAAACAAAGAGATAGTAATCAGTGTAACTCGTAGGAAGCTGAGAATCTTGCGACTTCACTGCAACTCTGAGGAAGTTCTGTAACCTGAGTTGTAAAGGCAGTTAATGAAACTGCATTAATATCTGTTGCCTGACAGGCATTGGGTGAACCAAAAAGTAACGCATTCCTTTTCAGATCTTTGAGTGAAAGAACCCAGTCTTGCCCATTTATAATATAAGGAAGTTACTGTTTGTAATGCCTGCTGGAGCCCAACAGCTCTAGTCTGAAGTAAGCGCCTGTGAAGAGTGTTCTAGTCAGTAATAATTCTAATTACCATGTAATTTCCAGGAATAACTGAACTCTGAAATGTCATACTTCAAAACAGAACTTCTTAGACCAAGTGGCTTTCTTGATTAATATGTGTTTGTTTGAAAGTCTTCTGAAATCCTACTTGAGTAATCCCATAAATCTTTGAGAATGGAACAAGAATTTGGTTGCAGCCATTTAAAAGGGATGTGTAATTCTGCAATGCAGTGCAGTCTTCAAGTGATAGCTCTTCTTTGAGCAACTCCATCTTGTGTATGCTTATCACGCTAGCAGTCTTTTCTCTTGCCTTTCTTTGCTTGGTGCACAGTGAACAAGATTAATTTATCTGTTTCTGATTACTGCTCTGGTGCACTTTTTGGTATAATTTTACCACTTGATATGTATGCAACCTGGATTTTTCCACCCTGTTCTACTTCCATGGAGAGAGTTTTGCTTTATTCTGAGGGGCAGAGGTGCAGTCTCAGATTTCCACTGCTTTTCCCTCTTGTCTTTGCCTTGGCCTTGTAGTTCAGTTTAATCATAGTCAAATCTAGAGGATTATGGTATATATTGTCAGCTAATTGGGATTAAACTCTACTTTCGGTCTCTTTTATAAGATAGGTATGCATTCTTTCAAGATTGAACTAATTTCTGCAAATAGTATTCAGCAGTCTGTTCCCTGCATGTTTCTGGAAAATGTGCAATCTTTCTTCTCTATTTAGAGCCAATGATGCTAGCCCTCTAAAATGTTCAATGCCTCATCTTTTTTCTTAGAAGTGGGTTTGTTTCCCTGTAAATGGTCATCCCAGCTTCTTAAATTCTCTCTGTCTGTGTTCCATTCCCAAAGGATATTACTATCATTGCACATCGTTCTCTGCTATCATGGTACCAAGCAGGTCAACTTGTGTGTCAGAATTTTAAAGCGTATTCATCTATGTCTGATGGCACAAAGCATTTTGAGGGAAAACAAACCTCACCCTTCCGAACTTTTAATAATTTGAAACCATGTCTGTAGAGTTTAAAGTAGAATAAACTAGGACTTCAGTAATATTTTAAAAAAATAGTATGTCTTTTTAAGTTCAATAGAGGTTCTTAGAGTTATAGGAACTCAAAATAATTCCAGGATCTGTGCAGTTTCTGGAATCTGCATGCCCCAAGGTTCTAAGAGCTATTTTTCAGTTTTATATTTGCTTCTCCATAATGCTTGTTGCAATGTAACAATAAAACATTTCAGTAAAACTACAGATTTTTACTCTACACATTACATAAATATAGCAATTTCACCTGAACATCGTTCATTTTCCCTGCACACAGGAAGTAGTAAATGGATTCTTTAATTTGCTTTACTTATGCGTATAGGTTTGTTTATTTATTTATTTACCTATTTAATTGTCTTCATCCAACCTCAAAACAGTTTTCTCACTTTTGCCCTTCCAATTGATTCTCTTCCCCATCCCACTTGGGGGGCAGCGAGTGAATGGCTGGGTGATGCTGAGTTGCCTACCAAGGGTAACCCACAACGGTTGTGCAAACTGAAGTTTGGAGAGGAAGATATTTGTTTCTCTAGAAAAATCGTCTATTTCCTGTGCAAGTTATGACCGATGGTTAATGTGTACTTTCTAATTAGCTAGCTGCTTTTGCATGTATCTTGTACCTGGCATATCAAAGTGTAAGTGGTTATCTGGGACATTTGGCATGTTGACCGCAACTCACCAGAGAAGCATTTTTGCAGTACAAAGCAACTGTTATTTGCTTTAAAGTCAGAAAGCTTTGGCTTTTGAGTCAGTCCCTCATAGGAGCTGTAGGATTTCCTCTGCAAAGGCAGAACGTTTGTAGTTTTTCAAATAACTATGAAATTCTAGTTTCTCAAAATAAAACTCTGTTCTCGTAATTGGGGAAAAAGGCAGTAGCTTCAAGTGTTTGAATAATCAGCTCCCTTTCTTTTAATCCTTGATTCTGTTGTTGAGGCAGTTCATCAGAGTTGGGTAATATTCTCAACTGCGTAATTTCTCCTTGCCTTTCTTAACAATGCAAAACAGAAGGAAGGAGCAATTATGTGCCAATCTCTCTGTTGGAAAACAAAGAGTAGAAAAATTATATTACCAACAAAATATATTGTGGAGAAAAATATTGAAAGAATCCCTCCATGAATATCTCTTTCCCCTGTGTGTTATCTGATTGAAATGCAATCATGGGGAAACAAAACAAAAACAAAAAACAAACAAACACAGAAGATACTTTTGTTGCACCATGCTCTGTCTTCACAGATGACTTCTGATTACCATCAGGAGATCTCGTTCATAGGCTTGGCAGGATTTCTTGTTCTCCATCTTGCTGCTGTGCTCCCAGTGGCGTTTCCTTCTGTCAAGGAGCAGCTAACCCCATGTGTTGCTTTTCTAAGACTTATCTGGGGCCTTCTTGAAGATGGCCTCTTTGAACTAGGCATTTGTGTAACTGGCATCTCCCTAAATGCCTGCTACCATTTTAGATCTGTAATTTTGTGTTGTTTCCAACCCTCCAACAGATGATCTTGTGGAAGGTGGGTGTTTTCCGCCAGATGAGAGGGGAAGTTTGGATAGTAGTTCACATACACAAAGAATATACAGCGGAGTTCCTGCAAGGTGGAGATTTATACAAATCTTAGGCTATGAAAATGAGATGAAGTAGGTTGAACGAGGAAATAACGCTTCATTCCCTGCATCCAGACCCATTTTGACTATGGTACACTTCTTACTCCAAACACATCCCACTGATCCTTCAGCACTCAATGAGCTGTAATTGTATTACTTAGTTGGAAACAATACGTGTGGGACTACATGCCACTGAGATGCCTTTGCAGTTAAAGAGGAAGAATTGTAAAAACTCTCCAGCAATGAAAAATGGATTAGGAAATATGGGGGATACTCTGCAAGTAGGAAGCCAATGAATAAGCCATCCTTTTGGGTATTATCTCCAAAATGTTTCCTAGGATTCTTAAGCATTCTATTTTTTTTCTGTTGCTTCTGCATTCATAGGAATCAGAATAGTGGAAGGTTTGTTCATTTCTGTGCTGGTTTTGAACCTTGGTGGTGTAAGTTAAGTAAAGCAATAGACTTCTTCTAGTTCTACTCCATTTCATAAAAATTTCATTGTGTTTTTTTCTTTTCTTCATTTGTGTGTATTGTTTGTCTTGAATATGTTTTCCCCTTGCTTTTGGCTGTATTTTTGGTTATGATTTCATTTGATCTGTATGAAAAGATTACATTATTTTCTATTCATAGTATCCTTTATCCTCCTAAATGTGGAGCACTTTGTGTAGTGCAGAAATGAAATAGCCTCTTATGGAAATGGCCTTGTTTAAAATTTCACTGGATATCAGCCATTAGAAACATGCTGTAAGGAGCAAACCTGGAGGGAGTGGAAAGTCTGCCTTATCTTCTTCTAACTCTGTTTTCAGCAAGCTTACAGGAGCAATAAATGAAACTCTTTCCAGACTGGTGTGTTGCAGATTGATGACTGCTTTGAAAAAGCAGAACACGTTCCAGTTAGAGATGGTAGCTAACTCATTTTGTGCATGTTGAGTCTTCCAATCAGCTCAGTTTTTATGCTTCAGAAGAACCACACCCTTTGTCTGCACTGAGGTTTATGTGTAAACTCTTGTTATCTCGCATTTTCCATGCCTGAAGTACCTGCCCATGGAAAGTTACCAAGTCTCAGTGCTTGCTTGTTAAGCTTCTGCAGCTTGACTGCCTCTTCCAGCATATTGTGAGCAGGCACACTTTTACTGCATCAAAGTAGCGACAGAAGGGTTGAGATCTGCAAACCCAAACTTGTAATTGTTTGTAGCTTTTTCCATGATGTGTATCCTTTGACAGATGATGGTGGCTGTATTTTCTGTGGCTCCATCACACTTGAAACTAATTATTAACACTTAAGCTTCAAAGCATCATACAGCTATCAACCTTGGGGGAGCCTGTGAGGCGTGATGTTATGGAGGAAAACAGTGCGGAGAAACCGATGTATTGTAAGGTTTCTTGATGAGTTTGAAACTTCTGCAATTAGAATGCAACCAAAGTGGGATTACAGTAAAACTGTTGTTTTTCTTCTGCACAGTATTTAAAAATATATATATTAATTATGTAACTTGTTGAGTTTAATGGGTTTTTGATTGTTGGTGTTTGAAGATGTCAGCACCAGAACTTTGTGTAACAGAATCTAGTAAAGTGGCTGAACTGCTTTAAAAGATAGTGATTTCATAGTCTAAGTCTGTAGGGTTGTGTACCTCCTAAAAACAAAAAACAAAACAAAACAAAAAAAACAACAACAAAAAAAACCAACAACAGGTGCTTTAAAACTGTGCATTGCAAGGAAATACCAGAATCCAACAATTGCACTGTATTTCTAGAAGTGAGAATTTGTGGCAGACTTTTTCTTAGTCCACCCTTTTTCCTATGTCTTGCAATACACTGTTATTAAGAATTCTATTAAAAGAGGAGTTAATTTTTTGCTAATTAAAATTAGGAGCTGGGACTGTGAGAACAGTAAGTTAACATTCAGATTTACCGCTTAACATTTCCAACTTCCTGCCTGTGCTCTCTCTTCAAAGCATATAGCATACAGACAACCTGACCTCAGGGCAGGAGTTAAGACTTGATTGTTGAACTGCTTTGAGGTCTTTGGATGAAGTGTCTGTATAAGGGTAAATTCTTTTTCTTGGTACAGCAAGAGCTAAGCAGTTGTGGTGATCAGGTTACTGCCAGTGCAGTTTTAACTGGAAAGATCTTCTGAGAGTTAGCAGCTTCTCTCTTAGCAGTAGCTTTACAAAGCTGTGGTACTAGGTACATACAGTCTTGAGATGCTTTGTAGATCCTAGGCCCTGAACTAGAACAGTGTTAACTGTGTATTCTGTGTAACAGCAGCATTCTTTGGAAGAAGCATTGCTTATGTCTTAGTCAGCTGTTTTGTGCTGATGATATCACCTGTAGAGTTTAATATTCTGTTTGAGGTACTTGTTCGTTTGTGAACATCATAACCCTGCCTGAAATTGTAGCTCTTTTCTGATTTGGGAAAAGTAACTATTAGGAGTCTGCTATGGAAGTAATAGAAGGAACATTGGACAACAGCTTTTCAGTACAACGTGCAGGGAGATATGATGTAATTTAAGAGTTACGTGAGTGCTCTGGTATTTCCTTCCTTTGTCAGAAGTGTTTTCGTTGTGCCTACTTACCTTTCAATTCAAGCCCGAATGTGGGCACTCAAAACATTCTCTGAAATAAACCTTTCCTGTTTCTGTTTTGTTGGTTGCATACTTTGACTGCATGCAACTCTCAGTTTTAAACTGATAAACCTGATACATGCTGCATGCTTCCCCTGGTAGTGTCAAGTAGGAGAGTACATTCCCTGTCTCTCCCCACTCAGAGCCTGCATCGCTGCAATACGAAGCAGTGGTCTTTATTTGTGGGTATTCTCAAAGTTTGTTCAATCTCCTTAAATGTTTTTATGTTCTGCAGAAGTTAAGTAGCGAGAGTGGGGTTTGATACCAGCTTTCAACCTCTCATAATTTCATTACATCATTCTTACTGTGGTGTGAAGACTGGCTGATGCTGAACATTATGCAAGATGTTGTAACTGTTTTAGATATTGTGGAGATTGTTAAACAGCATGGCAGCATTTCTTATTTTCATGCACTCCATACAGAATCATGAAGTTTCTCCCCCACCCCCTTATTTCAAACAGATTGTAAAAGAGTTGCCTGCAGTCAAAGTACTTTCTAATGGACCGCTTTCAAAAAGAGCTGACTGCTTTGTTCCACAAAGAAGAACGAAAAGCTTTACCATTGTTGTACTTTATCTGATTTTTTTTTTCCCCCACAAATATAGAGATCTCAAAAGTTGCCTTTATATAGACTGGGTGTGTATGCACATGCGTGTACACAGAACTAGGGGAAGAGTCCCACAATGGAGCATTGTTCTGGCCTGATTAGCAGGCAGACAAATGGGAAAGGAATAGCATGGTGTTTTCTGGCATGGATTAGCAGAAGGAACCACTGCAGTCTACATTTGTTTAGATTGGGTGAATAAATTGGAGCATTTGTTACTGTATTATAGACGTCTTGTCACTTGTCAAATGTGAAGTGGGCCAAGGGAAGAATAAAAAAGGCTCTTGTCAGGCTGGTGAGATGGCCTGCTTCACTGCTGTCAGCTCTGATTGCAGTTAATTTTGCAAATAGAATGCAGCTGCCATTTTCAGCGCTGAAGCATGAATTTTTAATAGCAAGCACACAAAACAACGAAATCAAAGCAAACACTATACCTAGTATGGGTATTAAAAATAATTGGTTCCTGGGAATGGAAGGAAAGCGTCACATGTACAAACAAAAAAGTCTCCTAACCTGCTTCTGTGGGATTTCTTGATTGCAAAGAGAGAATATAGTCTTCAGGAAGTGAGAATTACTGCCTTGAACAGTAGTACGTTTTTCTGTTCTGTTTGTTTTTTTAAATTGAGATATTGTTAGCACTGGTTCTGCACGTTAAGCAGAACATTGCATGGGTTTTTATGGATATCAAACCTACCGAAAATTCTATGGAAGGTTGCAGACCTCTTTTAGAGATTAAAAAAATCCAACATGCTTAAGTAAAATAGTTTTTTGAATTGGTGGGAAAAATAAAAGAACTTGAAATTGAGTCTTGAAATGCTTTCTGAATAGCAGCTCTTGAGTGGCCTCGTTTTTTTCTGGTGGCTGACCTATGGATCACATAGAGGACTCTTACTGAACTTCTGCTGTGATATAGTATTTGGGATAGTTTGCATTTGCCCTCATGAACCCCACAAGGAAAAGATAAATAAGAAAAAAAAGAGTAGTTACACACAAGGAGTCATGGTGTGATGACCATGCTATAACGGTGATTCTCTGTGCATCTCTTGTCATGTGGCTACATGGGAACAGTGAGAAGGTTTGTGAACATCGATTTAATCAAATAAATGCTGTAGCACTCCAGTGCTGGGTAAACAGCTCACTATAATGTACTAGGCAGGTTCTGGGATATCTAGCATTATAGCAGACAAGTCACAGCGTAACATTTCTGTAGCCTTGAAAACATTCCTACAAACACTAATAATCAAAATGCCTCCGTGATGCAGATAAAAGTAATGAGCCAGACGAGCGTGTTTGTCCAGGTTTCTGGAGAGAACCAACAACACTGCTGAGATAAGTTCTCATCTCATAATGCTGTGCACAGAGCCCAGTGCCAGATTTTTCTCTTCTTTTATAGTAGAGGCAAATATAGTAATAACAAACACTAATTTTTGGAGTGCATTGTAGTAAAGGCCAGGATTTCTGTATCTATCAAACCTAGTCCACAGTGATGAGGAGAAAGCTTTCAGAAAGGAGGTGGGGAGAATGGAACAAGACGTACTGGGTTAACGTTTTCTCTGCTTGCATGTCTTGTAACATCTAAGGATGTAGATAGTGTCTGTCAAGAGCCTTGTTGAGTAAGAATTTAACTTCATTCATAAGTTCATAAGTTCATAAGTTCATAAGGTTGGAAAGGACCTATAAGATCATCTAGTCCAACCATCCTCCTATCACTATCTCTACCCAACTACTAAATTAAGTCCTTAAGCACCTCATCTAAACGCTTCTTGAACAGCGCTAGGGATGGTGCCTCAACCACCTCCCTAGGCAGGCCATTCCAGTGCCTGACCACTCTTTCAGAAAAGAAATGCTTCCTGAGGTCTAATCTAAATCTTCCCTGGCGCAACTTGTGGCCATTCCCTCTCGTCCTGTCATTACTTATCAGGGAGAAGAGGCCTACCCCCTCCTCACCACAACCCCCCTTCAGGAAGTGGTAGAGTGCTATAAGGTCTCCTCTGAGCCTCCTCTTCTCCAGACTAAACAATCCCAGCTCCCTCAGCCGCTCCTCATAAGACTTGTGCTCCAGGCCCCTCACCAGTTTTGTTGCCCTTCTCTGAACACGCTCCAGGGCCTCAATGTCCTTCTTGTAGCGAGGGGCCCAAAACTGAACACAGTACTCGAGGTGCGGCCGCACCAGAGCTGAGTACAGGGGGATGATCACCTCCCTGCTCCTGCTGGCTACACTATTTCTAATACAGGCCAGGATGCTGTTGGCCTTCTTAGCCACCTGTGCACACTGCCGGCTCATGTTGAGCCGAGCATCAACCAACACCCCCAGGTCCTTTTCCTCTCTACATTCTTCAAGCCATTCTGCCCCAAGCCTATAGCATTGCATGGGGTTATTGTGGCCAAAGTGCAGGACCCGGCACTTGGTCTTATTGAACCTCATCCCATTTTGCTCAGCCCAGCTGTTCAGCCTATCCAAATCCCTCTGAAGGGCCTCCCTACCCTCAGGCAGTTTGACACATCCTCCCAGCTTTGTGTCATCTGCAAACTTACTGAGGGTACACTCAATTCCCTCGTCTAGGTCATCAATAAAGATATTAAACAAGATGGGCCCCAAAACTGACCCTTGGGGGACACCACTCGTTACAGGACGCCAGCTGGACTTAACTCCATTAACCACTACCCTCTGGGCACGGCCCTCCAGCCAGTTCTCCACCCAGAGAAGAGTGAACCTGTCCACACCACGGGCTGCCAGTTTCCTTAGGAGAATACTGTGGGAGACCGTGTCAAAGGCCTTGCTGAAGTCCAGGTAGACTACATCAACAGCCTTTCCCTCATCTACCTGTCTGGTCACCCAGTCATAGAAGGAGATGAGGTTGGACAAGCACGACCTGCCCCTGGTGAACCCGTGCTGGCTGGGTCTGATCCCTTTATTGCCATGCACGTGTCGTGTGATCTCCCTCAATATCATCTGTTCCATAACTTTCCCTGATACTGAGGTCAGGCTGACAGGCCTGTAGTTCCCCGGGTCTTCCTTACGGCCTTTCTTGAAGATGGGAGTCACATCGGCAAGCCTCCAATCTTGTGGGACCTCTCCAGATAACCAGGAATGCTGATAGATGGCAGAAAGTGGCTCGGCAATCACCTCTGCTAGCTCCCTCAGCACCCTTGGGTGGATCCCATCTGGCCCCATGGACTTGTGGCAGTTCAGATGGAGGAGAAGATCTCTGACCGTCTCTGCTTGAATCACAGGGGGTGCATTATGCACCCCGTCCCGGACTTCCAGGTCAGGGCAAGTACCATTTGGATAACTGTCCTGTCTATTAAAGACAGATGTGAAGAAGGCATTGAGAACCTCAGCCTTTTCCTTATCATCTGTGGTTATATTGCCTGCCTCGTTGAGTAAAGGAGGGAAATTTTCCTTAGTTTTTCTCCTGCTGTTAATATATTTGTAAAAGGGTTTCCTGTTCTCCTTTACAGCAGTAATTCATTTTAAGCAGTTGCATCTCTGCAGCACAAATTGCCAAGCAGCCAGAACTTTAAATCAGTCAAGTAGCTCATTCCCTTTATTATTTCTCTTTCCCATAAATGTCAGTTAGAGGCATGTTAGAAATTACAAGAATTCTCCAAAAAATGTTCAGCTGAACTACCAATGAGCTGTCCTGTCCCACTTGTCAAGTAGAATTATGATTATTTTTATTCTGGTCAGTTGGGTCAACAGAGAAAACAGCCTAATCCTAAAGCCCTGGATTGCCAAGTTGTCTTCTCCATGATCGTTTTCAGCTGCGTGTCTCTGTGGTACAGAATATTCCCAAAGTTCCCTGCCTGCAGAAAATGTTCAAATGGCTGAGTATGTTAGAAGCAGGATTGTTTTTTTCTTTTGCTGGAAGATTGAAGTCATCATGCTGTTGGTAATTCTCAAGGGGTAGTGGCTGCCCTGTTTCTCCTTTCCTGGTCAAAATCATATTTGATATGCAAGTGAATGTGTACATACAACAGCTAGATGAGATATGGTCGAGTCTGGTTATTACTGCTGTTTTGGTGTTATTAATATCCTCCATAAATAATGCCTTACAGCCCACTGTCTAGCCAGCACCTGTGGGTATAATCTGGGCCTTAAGTTTTGATCTGCCGGTTTCTTCCTCGGGTATGTTCAACCCTGACCTTGTTCCCCATGAACGAAGGTGAAGATGCAATCATTCGTGAAGAGGCAAAACGTATGTGTTTGATTCTTATCTGTCTGTTCCCATGCAGTGATACCTGTAATGTTGGCCGTCTTAGAAATGCATGTAATGCTGGTAATTGCTGTGTTATCAGTTGCTATGCATATATTTGGTGCTATTCAGCTTCACACTACACATACTTTAGTATTAAGATTACGATTGCAGATGTTAATATAATGGAAATTAGAAGGTAAGGTGAATATGAAACTGTGCTGTGGGTGGCTGAGAGTTGCAGTGCTGCTTGACACAGTTGAACCAAAAGTTATTTATCCCCACTCAGCTTTTTATAGAAGATTTGGATGACCAAGTGCATCCCCTTTTCCATACTGAGTAGTGGGGCCTGAGTTTTCACTTGCACTAGACGTGGGGTTTTATTCTGACTCTTACCAATGAAGAGTCCGTATTTCAGAAATATGGAAGCCAGACTTAAAGCTTTGTCTCATGAGCTATTTTGTTGCTGTTTTTGTTGTGCTATTGTAGCTTACTGTCTGAGATCCGCAGTTGCAGATCAGGACCTGCAGGTGCTCTCTCCATTGGCTTTCTCTCCTTTGGCTGTTAGGGAGTGATTTTAATTTGCATTGGGAAACTAAGTGTTTTCTGTGTTCTAATGTGTTGCAAAATAGTATTTATGGGATTTTTTCCTGTAAAGAAGCCATGTGGTGGTGGACCATCTGTACTATTTGAGGTAACATCCATGATCCAGGTGATTTGGCTTCCTTTTTATTTCTGCTGCTTCCTACCTTGACGTGTTCTGGACAAGCCCTTCTATTTGTACAGGCTTGCTGAAAGTATCCTTTTTTAACATTGATCAGTTCTGAGTGCAAACTTTAAAAATTTTGTAGCTCCTCTTTTTCTTGTCATTACATAAGAAATTAGCAGAGCTACTGTGGAGCTGTTGTCTATCCAGAAACGTCAGTATAGCCCAAAGGTGAGTGTTGCTGGGGGTAATCCTTGAATTAGAGAAGAGCTCATCAGACTCTGAACTTCTCTTGTTCCCAGACTGCTTTTTTAGGTACTTTCAACAACTGCAGTTTTCTGCTTGCTTAAAAAAGGAAGTTATCTTGCATTTGGTAGAGCAGTTGGAGCAGATAGAGTTGTTAGCAGTGTCACCTTTAATTTGTACTGTGTGCTGTTACAGGTTATTAATCATTCCAAGATTGCTTACCTAAGAAGCATGGTAGAAGAGGGAGGTATAAGCTATATATATTTTTTTGTTTGTTTGTTTGTTTTGTTTTTGTTTTTTTTGCCAAAGCACTTGATTCATTTCCACTGTGTGGGTTATCAGCCAACGCTTCTAAGTACGATAGAAAATACCAAGTAACATCTTAGGTATTCCATTATTTTTCTCCTATTTCCAGGAGATTGACAAAGCTTTTGAAGAAGAGTAGTTTTACCAGTAGTGCTTTCTAACAATTGCTGGTACAAGTTGTTCCCTTAACAAAAGGGGAACTTGACAAATGAAAAACTGTTTGCTGTGTTTACCTCGGGGAGCAAAGGAGGAGAGAAGCCTTAGAAGCTGTCTGGTCACTTGTGCCTGTTTCCTGCTTAACTTGGGCTGCAAGTCACTGGTTTTGGTATGTTCAGATAAGTAATCAGAAGTTTGAAGCATGAGGAGCTCTTCCTGAAAAAAAGTTTTGTTTTTCAGCCTTTAACATTAGAAAATCTTAAGGAAATTTGAAGGCAGACTGCTTTCTTGCTTCGCTGTCAAGAATATGTGGATTCTCCTTCCTCCTAATTCTCTGTGTATTCTTACGTTCTGGTTTGTTGTTGTTTCCCTTCTGCCCATGCCTTCCTCTGAAGTTCACTGATTCAGCTGATGCCATAGTTAGCGGACTTTGTCAGCTACCACTGGCTGGAAGAAGCATTTCTGCTGGAGGCCTTCGCCGTGCCAGCACAAGTGTTCACAGAGCTCTGCAGTGAACTGTTCTGTCTAAAAACTAAGCCTTATCTCTTCTGAGTTGGTTTTGGTTTAGATCAGCTCTTTTGTGTGGTATGCAGCACATAACCTTGTTGCCTATTGTGCTTGCACCTGGAAAGGAGTGGTCCTGAAGTGAGAACAAGCAGGCAGTAGCAAGGAGGAGGGCAGCACCGCTTCATTTGGGAAAATTGCTTGGATTTTGTTCAGACACTGCCCTTGTAGACCCTTTTTATCAAATCCTTGCAACTTGAGCACTATTCAGAGCTTCTGAGGTATTATTTGGAGGTGAAACTCTGGTTTCCAAATCCAAAAGCAATTTGCAGTACCGTCCTGCTCCTGATGGAAGTATGAATTAGGTTTTGATGTGTGGTTCTTCTGAGTCCCCAAAACTTCATACATACGCCTAGGTGAAATTTTCTTCTAGAAGAATGTTCTTGTGAGGATTTGGATTTATGTTCTTTGTAGTGGTCTCAAGAGGATGTGTCCCATATTGACCGTTTTCATTTAATCTGGGCAGTTGGTGGGACCTGCAAGTTATCACCTCCAGCTGGTGCTTCCTAGTCTGGGCTAAATGAAAGAAGTGACATCATTCTGCTTTCCAGTTCTGGAGTCTTGCTGAAATGTAAAAACTTGTCAGCTCTGAAACTACATTTAGAGAGAGAAGGAAAAGCACATATATTGCTATTTATTTTCTGAAGCACGTGGGTGGATGTGGAGGAAATGTCTTCAGCAGCCTGATGTTTTACTGTGTCCTGGTTTTGTACTGATAGAAGAAGGTACCAGTAGGAAACTACGGAAAACTGTTAGTCTTTGAAGTGTGTATGCTCCAGGTTGTTTGATGGCAGTAAAACTGCAGTGAGGAGGTGGAGTACAAGAGAGAGAAAAGTATCCTACTGACTTAGTTTCATTATCAGATCTGACCAGATCTGAAATATTTGCTATAGCTGTGACTTGCTATTGGGCTATCGGGAACAAATCCTTAATGTAATTTGTTTGTGAAATACTGAAGCCTTCAGTTAGTTCTTTTTTTTAAAGATGTAATGCTTGTTTGTTGAAAATCATGTCTAAAGCAGTGATACCGCTGGCAGGAAGTTTGGCCGAGCTGGGGAATTCTATATAACACAGTGAAATATTTGGACTTACCCCACCAAATTACTGTTCGATTCATGCTAGTGAAATGAATGACATTATTCCTGCTTAGCCTGGGTTATCTTTTGTAACTTTTTCTTCTTCCGTTACTTCTTTCTTGATAGTGGAAAAAGTAGTTTTGGGAAGCATCCATTATGTAGCCAATATTGTAAAAAATTCTAATCTTTCTTGGAGGTATGGTAGAGGCACAGGTGGGATTTGATACCAGCAGCCTTTTCAAGGATGGCTTTGTGATTATTGGATTGGAATCTGTTAGATGTTGGTTGCCACCAACACTATTTTACCTCTAGAAATGGAGTTGCTAGTGCTGTCCAGTTCTTGTTTTCCATGGTAGGTTGTTGTGCAGGCTGGAAATTGGAGCTCGGTGTCTGCAAGCGGCGTGTTTGCGTTAGTCAAAATACATTTGATCTGGATGTTGGTGTGCTCCTTGGCAATTCACCTGCATGTAGTTCTTTTTTTATCTGGATAATGAGGGCTTCTGATTTAAAGCAAATCAGTAGACCTCAGCTAACTACCTGTGTGGATGGCCTTTTTCTAGATTGAGAGTGAAATGGTCCATATTAGCTGGGGAGGCTGGGAGAAATATGCTGTCACTATGTAATAAGAGTGCCAGCACAAATAGCTAGTTGAGAAGTGTTTAGGAATAACTCCCTGTTCAGACAAGTCTGTAGTTCAGTGAAAGCTCAATCTCCTTGTTTTGAATATTACTCTTATTACAGTGACAGCAGCAATTCATGGTTTGCTGTGTTGTGTTAAAGTGATCACATCAGTAGTGAAATAACTCTGTTGCTGGGGCTTCAACAATAAATAACAAAAATAAAATGATAGTATGAATGGTTTTCTCCCCAGGTGCTGAAGAAGTGTTGCTGCTTGCTAGGAGGACTGACTTGAGAAGGATTTCCTTGGACATGCCAGATTTCACTGACATTATTCTGCAGATAGACAATATCAGACATGCAATTGCAATAGACTATGATCCTGTGGAAGGCTACATCTACTGGACTGATGATGATGTTCGAGCAATTCGTCGGGCTTACCTCGATGGCTCTGGAGCACAGACTCTGGTAACCACAGAAATCAACCATCCAGATGGCATTGCTGTGGACTGGGTGGCAAGGAACCTGTACTGGACTGATACTGGAACAGACCGCATTGAAGTGACCCGTTTGAATGGGACATCAAGAAAGATCCTTATATCTGAAAATCTAGATGAACCTCGTGCAATTGTCCTCAATCCTGTGATGGGGTAAGTTTTTTTTTTTTCATTGGTAGTCCAGCATTAGTAAGTTTTCAGGTCCAGTTTGTGCCCTCCAGAAACTGCTTGAAAAATCTGCATGTTACAAGGTGATGTTTATGTTGTCACATGTTCATTTTGTTCTGCACATAACAAGCTTTCCCTTGCTTCATCCATCACATACATATGCTGTGTGTGTAGAAGATGACCACTAAATGCAGTGTTCTTGAATGAAAACATGTTGTGTGTTTGGTTGAATTTTATTTTCTCTGTATCTTCAGCATTGTATCTATTAAAGAATTGGGCCACCATGCACTTCCAGTGCTTTGATTTAGTTAACAGTTAAAACTTTACATTATCATTACTGGTTACAGAATTTACAGACTGGTTGAGGTGGGCAGGGGTTAGAACTGGATGACCTTTAACATTTCTTTCAACCCAAACTTTTCTACAATGTAGTCCAACCCCTCTCAAGCAGAGACATCCAGAGCAGGTTGCCCAGGACTATGTCCAAGTGGCTTTTGAAGGAGACTCCTCAACCTCCATGTGCAGAGAGGTGATAGTTCAAGTTGGTTGATTTGTTTGCTATGGCTTGGGAAGCAGAAAGTTTTCAAGTTCTTTGAAAAATAGAGCAGATCTTACTTTTTGTCTTGCAGGTTACATGCACTGATTGTTTCTGTCATTTTCTTTACAGTTACATGTATTGGACAGACTGGGGTGAAAGCCCAAAGATAGAATGCGCTTATTTGGACGGCTCAGAGAGGAGAGTTCTGGTGAATACATCCCTGGGTTGGCCTAATGGTTTGGCACTGGATCTTGAAGAGGACAAACTTTACTGGGGAGATGCAAAAACAGATAAAATTGAGGTAAGAGCTGATCCCATTTGTCATTCTTTGAAAAAAGTACTGTTATTATGTGCAGCTTTGCGTCTTGGAATCATTTATCCTTTTGTTTTTTTGAGGAGCCTCTTGTTAAATATAGTGTTAAAATTAATGAAATGATGTATCTGGAAGAAAGGAAGCACATTCCAGTGTTTCATTGCT
This sequence comes from Cyrtonyx montezumae, assembly GCF_038088225.1. NCBI lineage: Eukaryota > Metazoa > Chordata > Aves > Galliformes > Odontophoridae > Cyrtonyx > Cyrtonyx montezumae. Next base: position 42,070,755 of record NW_027071826.1, on the reverse strand, counting down.
TCAGAAAACATTTGCAACAGATGCTATGTTTGTTATGTCAAGAAATATTCAATTAGAAACCCAGTATAAATTTAATTACTTGAAATCTCAGATTTGACGTGGGGCCTTTTGCAACAAATGGGATACTCGGCTGTAACCTCCTTGCCTTTTGCCTTGTCTGTGGTGCAAAATTTGATGCAAGATTTGTGCAGGAGAAAAGTACATGTGGAGGCCCTAGAGAGCCATACTACAGGACCTTTATGACTGTGTTGTCCAGAGATACAAGGAAGAAAAGTTGTTTTTGCACTTGGGAGGCCTGAGATGTTCTAAGACACATTCTTCTAAGGAGATGCCTTTTTTCCCTTTTTTTTTTTTTTTTGCCTTAGTATCCCATGATTAAATCTTAATAATTATGAAGTACGCTACCACAGAAACTATAGAAATACAGAGAACTGAATCTTGAAGTAGTTTCACTGAGAACAGAAGGTGATAAGTTAAATAATTGTAAAATGCAGATTCTGCTTTTGAGGTAAGACTTCTTAAAGTGTCCATGAGATTTTACCACTTCTCTGAATTAAGTTTTTTGTCTGAAAGATGATCCAGCAAATTCGTAGAGCTTATTAATATTGTGATGTAGAAGGGGATTGGTCTTTTTTGTTGTCCAGAAATATTGATCTACAACCACTTTATAAATGTCATGTGGATGCATCCATAAAATTGTTGAAGGTCTGTATGTAGGGCTGGCTTACTTGCATGAATTGGTCTGTTTAGTTTGAGGCAGATGAGAAGAATGAAGGCTAGGTGTGAGAAAAGGAAGGAACTGCTGTGCAGACCTTAGTGGCTTAGTGGTAAGACAACTCACAAAGGGGTTATCAGCTTTCTGCTACTTCTCTATGGCCAGCAGAATGTCATTATGTTAGTTGGGAAACAAGGATGCTGGGGAGACTATTGGAAAGAGAGGAGGTTTTTCCAAGAGAAATTAGAAGAATATAGATAAAGATGGATGTTAAAAGCGTGAACAGTTGCTTAAGATGCTGTTGTGTTCACCAGGTTACTGGCCTCTTTCCTCCTATTTCTGAGAAAGAAGGAAAAAATAGATTTTGAACCTAGACCTAAATTAGCTATAGTAGTTCATGATTAACCTAGGGGTTTGGATGACAGCATGCGATATGACCTGAGGTCAGGCAAATTCAAGATTTCATACTCTGTTATTAGTGCTGTCATACTGACAAATGTTCCTTTATTAATATGTTGTTTTAATGCTCTGGGCATCCGGTGGCAATAGGTTCCTTGAGCTATCTGTGGTGTGTTGTTGTTTATCTTTCACAAAGATGTTGGAAAAACAGTTGGAATGTTAAAGGTGCTAAATAATTAGCTCTGAGTATTTTAATTTCAAAAAGGAATTCTCCAGGGAATTTGAATTGGCTTCAAAGTAAATTGAGGGGAATAACCTAGCTAATTGAAATAAATTCATAAATAGAATTGCCAAACCAAAATGTGAGAAAGAGTGCTTCCCCTCCCCCCCGTTCTAAAATAATAATGAAGTTTTCTTCCTATGGTATGAGCTAGTTTGTTGAGGCTGTTTTGTCTATGCTGTTAAAACAGTGTATTTCTGTAATGATACTTAAGGAAAGCAATATAGAAATTTCACCCAAGTCCTGTGAAATCAGTTGAGTTTTTACATTATTTGAGGTAATGGTATGTACAGCATAAATAAATTTTGAGGCTTTTGGTAATGGCTGTGCTCTCTAAAGTTTTTGCCATCTGGAAGAAGGGAATTAAGACTGTCTGCTAGCTTCAGACATGTAACTTAAATGTTTGGCAGTGGCTTGGCGTGCTGGGCTTGCTGACTTGCAGAGCAGTCTTCTCCCTCCTTACCTTTCAGGCTGTAGGAAAGAGAACATTCCAGATTCCACCTCTTATAGCTGGAACTGAAATTGTGCAATTCATTTCACTGGTCTAAGCTGTCTGTCCAGTCTGGCTTACTTCACTGTAAGACAGTGAAGCCAATGGTACTGTTTGGTTTGGCATCAATGTTTAGGAAAATTGGAGAAGCCAAAGTAAGGGCTTTTTTATTCCCTCCATTTTTCTTTGTCTTATTATACTTTTTTTGTGGTTCTCTGTTGCTCTCAAAAATAGAGAGAAGAGGGTAGTTCACTTGGTCTTAGGAACAGAAGATACTCTTACATGAAGTGAATTGTGACATCTTTAGATTTTGACTGTTGCATATTGTGCAACCCACTTTTAATTTTTAGCACAGAGGTTTAGATATTTATATCTCTATGCTGCTAGCAATGAGTTTATGCGTTCTTATATTAAAACAGGTGTAAATATTCCCATTTTAAATCCTTACTCTCTCTCCCCAACTTTTTTTTTCTCTGCTCTGTCTTCATACTCAGAATTTACTTCTGCTAGTTATCATGAGCAGATTCCTTCTGACATTTACAAATACCTGAATAGGACCATTTAGGATATGGTGGGGGAAAAATATCATGGATGCCTGCCTGGGGCTCTGACCAGTGCTGTGAAGGGCCATGCTGTCGTCTGTTCTGGATTGGTACTGTACAGCTGCATGAGTTAAAATGGCACTGGCATGCTATCAGGAGAAATGAATGCTTAATGTCTATTGCAGAATTTCCATTAGAAAATAAAGTTCCAGTTTCTGTTTTGGAATGTGTGCCAGACATTTATATTCTGCTCGCTTGGGAAAGAACTGCATGACTTAAGTGGTTATTGACACAGCCCAGGTAGTGACTGGCTCCAAATTGGTCTCCAATAAGGCTTATTTTTATTAAACCTCCTTAAAAGATTAAAAAAGCAAAAAATGCACTGGGGAAATATTCCATAATATCTAACGTTTATCTATTGAATTGTATTTCACATTTCTTGTTTATCTTGACATATTTGCAACCTTATAGTTTTTTCCTGAAGCATTTAGATGCTTGAGAGCTTCCTTCAGTACCGTAGGTTTTCCCAGTAAGCCATACTTTGCACTGCCCTGCTAGCCAAAGTACGTGTTAAGTCCTGCTGTATGGTATATGAGGTGGGACATTTCCATTTATACTTTCTATTGAAGTTATTCTTCAACACAAACTCATTCTTCTCATACATGTGTTCTTTTGCCAGGAGCATTTAAACAGCTCGCCCAGCACAGCTAGTGTGTCTTGGTGGGTTATTTTGTCTGTGTAAGTATGTTGTCTACTGATGGTCAAAAGCAACAAGTAGCTAACTGAAAATCTTGCAGGGATCAGAAATTACAGGGGTGGCATAAGGTAAAGGAGAAATTCTCATCCCCACCATTTTCCTTTATCTATCCAGTTTCACCTGACTCTAAATGTCCCAGCTTACTGTGTAGAACTTGCAAAATTGAATGAGCTGAAGGCATTATCTCTGCTACTTTGCAGTGTGTGGTTGAACTTAGTCTGTCAGTGGGAAAAGTAGTTAAGCCTGATGCCTGTTAGTATAAAAAGTGCCCTGTATAAGCCTGTACAATTTCCTCTAGTTTTCTGAAAAATGACTTGTAGATTAGAATTGCTTTCATTGTACACTATGTATTCAACTGCTTTCCATTTAGGAAAAATGGGTGAATTCAGCTTGTGCGTATTGGTGCATTTCTCTGCTTGGCATTCTGCATTTTCTGGTATTTGTGTATCGAGTTCTTAGGGAAGTGACTGAACTTCGTGCAGCTTGTCGGACTGATAAGCCCAGGGCATCTGTCCTGGTGTTGCTAGACCTCAGGTTTGAAATGTGCTGTGAATGTCTGGTTGGTTCCTTGGTTTGTTTTGTTGGTTTTTCTTGTGGGTGTTTTTTTTTTGACACTTTATTGATTTGTTTAGAGCAAGTTGTGACATTACTTCTGTGTGCACTCTTCAACAAATACAACAGAAACGCTGCAGAGCTGTTCAGGTTGCCGAGCCGTGTTCTGTACCAGGAGAGTATGTTCTTATTTGTGTGTGTAAAACTTCATGCAGTGAAAACAGCAGTTACTCTTTCCTGACAGAGACCTTCCCATCTGCAGCGTTCAGCTGCAATACAAAGGGCCCAGTCACTCCGCAAGCGGTTTGTATCCTGAAGAAACCATTTGGCAAGGCTTGTCAAACTTTGCGTGACAGCAGCCTATGGGGCTTTCACTGCGAATTTGGCACCCCGTGGTAACATTGTTCCCAGCTTTTTAAATTCGTGCTTGGTTTGGCAGAGTCCAAGGCAAGGAAAAATATATACTAAGTTTTGAGTCATGTCTGTTGAAATCATATGTTTGTCCACACGGCTTCATTTGTAAGTAAGGGGCACAAAGTAATCCAACAGAAATTTGGATTTTACTGACCGAGAAAAGGTACTTCCCAGGAATTAACAGATTAATAAGGATTACAGGGTTCCAGCAGAGAGAGAAGCAAAGGCCCAATGGCATCCACGTGTAGAATTTCCTAATTCTCCTTAAAAAACAATTTTGTGGTTAGCCAGGTTTCCCGTGTCTTATTCCTTTCAGTATTTGCTTAAAGTGCCTAAGGTGTAATTGCATAATGAGCAATTACCGAATTCTCAGGTGCCAGTTATTATATATGCATTTTGTGCAATATTCCTGGAATAAATGTGCAGACTTCTGGCAACTTCCCTTAGTCCTACTCACCTCCCCACCCCCCAGCTACTGTCCTTCATTTGTTTTTGCAGAAGACTTGTAATTACGTGCAGTAATTCTTTAGTTTTACAGGATGTTCGTGTCCGAGGTGTAAGTCAGCACCAGCTGTCAATCCTGGAACTCACTGAAGCATTTTCCAAGATGCAGTTACATGAGCTGTCCTTGAAATTTAAAGTAACCGTCTTTATAATTAGTTTGTTGTTAATAGTATGCTGCTGAAACACTGTAAGGTGTCATTGGGAACAAGCTGCTGCTTAAACCAGAGTAGTCTTTGCTGAAGTGGATTGTACAGAAAAGTTAGCAATCTAGTTTAAAGCTGTGCTTTCTATGTACGTCTGAGTATACTTCAGACATTACACTGCATTTTTGAGCCACCTGGCAAGGAAAAAAAAAGCAATATTTATAGATACGGAGTTCTAACTGATACGTGATACGTTACAGTGTAAATCTTTGCTTTGGCATTTCCTGCTCAGAGATTAAAAAGATTCTGCAGTGTAATAAACTGTATGGGAAATATTCTGTATTGATTTACTGAAACAAGAACATCTCTTGGAGAGAACAGCTACTCGTGTCTGTGTGCTAACTAGTCATATAAAAACCAGAAGCACTGATTTTTCTCTAAATGTGAATATATTTCAGACGACCATGTTTACATTAAGGAAATACAAATACAGTGTTACATCCCTAATATGAAATGTAACTGTCTTCTGCTTCTCACTTTTTTAATCAATTTTTTCATATTCTTTGTTAGATGCAAGTGCTAGATAATCTAGAACCATATAAATGTTATTTGTGAAGAGCACAGATCAGAACAGAGCTGGCAGACCTGTATGCTTTCCTGCTCTTTGTGCTGATATGTTCAGCAGTGTATTCCTGCAGCCTGGACTGCTCTTTTCAGTGCTGCCATTAGTGCCACACAGTGTTTTTTTTTTTTTTTCCAAATGTACTACTACTAGGGTGTCTGGGACCAAACTGTGTTGCTAAGGGATTGAGGTGTATGAACTAATTTCCATTTGTGGCCATTGGGCATTTTGGTGGTGGTTGTTCTTTATTTTTCTTGTAGGTTTTATATGTAGTTTGTAGTCATCATCCACTGCAGTGTTCTTTCAAGTTTTTAAATAGCTTTTTATTCCTTTATTGCTGTGTGTTTTGCTTGAAGAACCTGCAAGCAGGAACGCTGTTGTAGGCAGTTTTCTATCTTTTTACATGAAAGGAGCCACTCAATTCTGTGCAGGAAACATCTATGCATGGGCACCAGGTATGCAGCAATGTCCAGGGAACAGGTATCTGACTATCTTCCAGGCTTCTGAAGGGAAGTAGTCTATACTAGTGAGCGTGGGACTAAATTTTTGCCAGCAGACAGATCGTCACTGTGGAATGGATAGGAGGAGTCATTTGAGGAACGGGCTATCTTGAAGTATTGTCATAAGTTTATGGCAGTTGTTAGGCTTTGTTAAGACTGATGACAAATTGGTTGTGACTGCTTTTCCCAGGGGGACGTTGCTGGAATGAAACACTGGCTTTCTGGGAGGGAAGAAAGCTGCATCTTTGACTTCAATGCTTTAACAATGACAATTATATTTATATGTTGAGAGCTGTATAAAGAATAAAACAGATACTAATTCTACAAAGTGATATTAAGTTTAGCAGATCTAAAGTGCATCTTTATGAAGAAGAAAGAAAGCTAGCACAAAGGAGGAAAACCTCTTCTATTTGTTCATCTTCAGGATTCCCCAGTCTGTCTCCTGCCTGTTTGTGGTACTCTGCACCACCAGCTTCGTCACCAGATTTGCAGTCGAACCTCTACCTCAATTGAGACTGGCTGGGACGCTGTTGAAGTCTCAGCTTTGTCTGCTAAAGAATTTTCAGATTTCTGCTTAGGTAGTTTTGGAACTATCTTTCTTAACTATTTTTCTACCCAAAAAATGATGTTGTAGTTGATGGAACCTTGTGCACACCAGCCTGTAGTTCAGAGCAGAGATAAACGCACTGTAATCTTGAGCAGGTCAGACCCCTGAACAGTTTCAGATCCTAAAACTTTATAATGAATTTTAACTCCCCGTCTGTGTTAGGTATTTCCAAGACAGACTCTGGTTTAGGATTTCCTGGTGTGAGACTGCCTCTTTCTGGTACGCAAAAATATAGTCAGCCTCTACCTGCTAACTGGCACATCCTGCTTGTGAGCATAGAGCCTTCTAGCTCCATTCTTTGAAATACAAGACTGAGTTATCTATCAAATTGCCTACTGCTTAATTAGGGATTTCCATGCATTATTTTATACGATGCATCACATGGAATTTGTTTGCTTTCAAGAGGACTGTTACCAAGTGTGGTAGCTGCTACAGAAGGTGACATCCTTGTTCACAAAGTGAGAGGCTTTAGCTATTAGAATGCAAGTACTGGACCTTCCTGCTCTAAACTTTGTAATAAGGAACTGTTCACAAAGCAGAGAGATCCATGTGAAGGAAGGCATACTCATCAACATGAATTTGCTCTTGTTCCCCTTTCAGTGAGTTAGCTCAGCTGACGTTCTATTTGAGCCCTGAGCATAAGAAAGACATGACAGTATTGAGGGGGAGAATATTTCAAGCATTTGCAGCCAGCGTCTGGTATAAAAGATGCACTCAAAATTTGGCCAATTCCACCCGTGTTCAGGTGCTCTTGGAAATGTCTGTTAGCTTTCCATTTTAGAGTAGTCTTGAGTAAAACCCCTCTTGTCATTCTAAATGGGGTGGGATGGGATGGAGAAGGTGTCCTCTGCAGCTGAATGGCAACTTAACCTCTGTTATTCTCATCTGCATCACCTTATGGCTGCAGTGCAGCAGCCCAGTATTCTGGAAAGAGGAGGCTTCAGTACATGAGGAAAGTGCCGGATTGGTGTCTCGTCAGCAGCCTGTGGTGCTGTGAGCATGCTCTTAGTTCTTTAAGCTAGATTTCCCATTCAACTTGAAATCAAATTGAAGACCCTAGTTTCTTCGTAGTCTAGACCCAGTGTAATGAAAAGACAGCTTACGCGTCTGGGGTGAAGCTGCTGCCTGATGACCTTTGTAACATAAATGGATTTTTCCAGTTTTGTAATAAAGGCAAATCTGTTTTGTAGTTAAGAGAATTATTTTCGTAAGGGCTGTGCTGTGCTACTGGATTAACCTTCCCTCTTCACTCCTTTTCCTGATTTCCAGGAACTAAAAAAAACTAAAAAGTTCAGTACTGTCTGCTCCAAGTGCAAAGTTCATACCAGTTGACCTTGCTTTCACCTTTGTAAATAACCAGAAATGTTAATCTGTAAAGAAGTGAAGCAAAACCAGCCTTGCAGCAAAACCTCATTCTGCAAAAGCGTGGGCTTCATTTCGCAAGTAGAGAGTATGTGAGATGTGGGCTTTGTGTTAACCCCTAATGCTCCAGGAGAGGGTTCTCAAATATCATTTGATCGAAAGAGGACCCTCCGTAGAATGTTCTTGATCAGGGATTCTCCCAGACTTCTATATGCTTGATATTTTATCTGCATCCTCAAAGTGAAAATCCACCAATGCTTGTAAATGCCAGCTAAATACTCCTCAGTGTCTTTCTACAATGGAATCTGTACTAGTATTATTTTCTTCTACAACCATTTATGATTTATTAGGATTGCTGAACAGTCATAAATATCTCTAAATCTTGTCTATTTTCCAGGGGCTGTATAGTTTTGTGCTGCTTCTGTAAAGGGAAAACTGACAGACAGCATCTAAATTTGGTCTTGTGGAGTGCTTAGGAATTCCTTCTGTATGTGCAGCCTTTGCTATATTTATCAAGAGGAAATCCTGAGGATGTATTTAGCTATGATGTTGAAGAATTATTTGAGTTTTACATACTTTAGGCTCACCTTTCTCATTGAAGAATTATTTTGGGTTATCTGTTATCAAATCACCCTTTACTACTCTGCTAGGGAGAGATTTCTGCTTTGCTTCCCTTGCTGGGGTTGCTTTCTGTATTTAAAAGACAGATTTTGTATTTAGCTGTAGGAAGGCTTCTCTATCTGTGACGTACAGAATTGGGTCCCCCTTTATGAGAACCTAATGTGTTTTCTGGCAGAAATAGGCAGTCTCCTCTCTCTTTTCCAAGAATAATGCAGAGCATTGCCATACAGCTCACCTCTGACCTGGGAGGAAGACAAGGAGCTGCTACCCAGGAGTTGTGACCCCCACGAATATTGCTTTATCCCAGGGTCAAGAGCCATTTGCTTCTGTCTTACAGATAATTGTGTCAGTATGCACAGTGCACCCTATCAGATGATCAGGTTTGTCACCGTGGTTTGGGAACTGGTTTTTCACTGGTGTGAAGTCTTTCCCCAACTATTATTTTTCTGCTGCAATTATGGAAGGAAAGTACTGAAGATGCTTGACCTTTCCAGTGTCTGGAACTCTCTTTTCCATATTAATCCTTCGAAACCACTGGGAGGACACCGCACCCTTTCTGCTATTTATTGACATTAGGTGTGAGCTTTTCAAATAAAGAATACAGAGTTGAGTGCCACGAACACAAATTTTAGCATTCTTTTAGTCCAGCTTTCGTTTTGTTTATTGTGTGTGGGTGTGGTGGTTTGGGTTGTTGGCTTTGGGTTGTTTTTTTTTTTTTAAGGGTTCAGTTTTAATTATAGCATTTCTCAGCACCATAGAAGATGATGTTGGAAAGCTCCACTGATTCTGCCTCACAGGGATTGCTCTGCTTTACCTTACCTTCAATGATAGAAGGCTGCTACTTCTGCTGGTAAATTTCTCCATAAACTCTTGTCCTCACATCTGCCTGCCTTCATCTGTTATACTCTTTTCTATTCAATGTTTTTTTTCTCAGAGGTTTCCTGAAGTGTAGTTGGCCACTAAAGCTCCTCTTCTTCCATTCCATTACACCAAGGAGCCCAGAGTGTAGCTGCTGGGATGGCAGGAGGCACTACGTGCCTGCTTCAGAATTCCTAGAGCATTGGTTGTGAAATGCACAAACCAGGATGCTGATAGGAAAAGGAGCCCTGATGTTATGCAGAATAGGGATTTTCATGTTTCTGAAGAATGCATACTAAGAACTGGAACATAGAACTTGCTTTTTGTGCCACGTCTTATCAAGTTGCAAGAACTGATTTTAGACTATCTTCTGGCCCTAACAAGAGAGAAGTCTGATGTATGTACGTGATGGCCACCACCAGCCTTCCCTAGGACTCCTGAGGTTGCCTGCAGCGGTGGGAAATTTTTCTTGTAAATGTCTGTAGTGTAGATGAAACCAAAGGTTTTTGTGTCTATTTAGCCTTTCTAAAAATTCTTCAGTGTACTGATGGGATAGCAGTCACTCAAAGGAAGACTTCCTTTGCTGGCTTGATTGACCGGAGTCATTCTGTGGGAAAGGAAGCTAACTTATTCTAAACTGAAGGTGACCCTTGCCTTTTTGTGAGCAATAAAGACATAATAGAAGCCCAGTTAGGGTTCAGTGGAACCCCCACGGCCATCTGCACACTTCATTGGCAGAAGTGGCTTTCACTTGAACTTGCATTTGACAAGTGTTTTCTGTCTCTTTCTCATTCAGAAGGGTCCTTCAAAGCCAAGTAATTGAAATGCTCTCACCCCTCGCTCCTTTTCCTCCTTCTCCCAGACTCACTTAAATTGCAGGGCGTTGGTATTCCGTGTTAATGAGTGAAAATGCATGCGCTTCCAAAGCTCGCACATTTCTCCTTCCCATAGGGAAGCTTCTGAAAAACTCTTTTCCACACTCTCTAGCAGCAGCTTCATAAAGGAAAAGTTGAAAAAGTGTTTCTGTTGCCTGTTGCATTGCTGTTCCTCTCCTCCCTCCCCCTCTTTTTTCATAGCGCTGGACTTTTGAAATGAAACACAAATCAGGTCTCTGGAATAAAAGGTTGTGAGTATGCCTTGTGGCATTTGGAATGAGACTATTCACTGCCTGAATGACTATAAATAGAAAGCTAGGAGCTGTGTATTTCTCAGTTCAGACTCCCTGCAAAGAAGCGCCCTTCCCAGTAAAGGGTGACTTTTGAAAGAAACCTTGTTCCTTGTGCTGAATTGAATTGCTCCACGAATTCTTCTTCTTGCAGCTTGCATGAAAGGCGTTAATCTCTAATTTATTTCTCCTTTTAAAGGCAGCGTTCTCCATAATAAATGCATATTCCTAGCCGTGTGGCCAGATATGCCTGTCTTGTCTGTACGGAGTTTCATGTAAAATTCCAAATGCAGAACAAACATTGTTCTCTGCGTTTTGCTCCTGAAAGCTTTCTTTTGGCTCCACTCCAGCTGTCGGCTCCTTTTTATCTGGTATTCATTCTTCGGGAGGAAGGCTAAATTAGTGGCACTCAGGTTTTTAGGGTTTGAGGAACAGAATGGGAATTGTGATTGATTTTTATAATAAAAGATTTGATTCTCCCCACAGACTTCTGATGTTACCGACATAAGAACCCCAATAGCTTACTGTTGCATTTCTTCAGACAATTTGTTTGGCTGATTTGGCTGTTATAAATGCTCATAAATCTCCTGTGTTGTGCACTTATGCAAATTTAGCGCAATCATTTTTCTTCGTGCTTCTTTTTTCAGAAGTACCGTGGTATTAAAGGAAGCAGCAGAGTGGACAGGAGGAGAATGTTTGATGGGTTTGAGTTGGCAGTGTTAAATATCCTAGCACTCAAGCTGTTGGCTTGGCTTCTTTCTTTTATTTTTTTCCCTTTTCTTTTTTTTCCACTTTTTTCCCCCCCTCCCTTCCCCCTCCTAACACACTGGTGTTTTGTGCAGTGTTATTTTGAAAGCTGCTTCTAATTTTCTCCTCAGACTTCTTCTTTCACATATTTTTCTGCCTTCTAAAAACTAACAAGGGTAGTTTTCTTTGTGGAATCTTTTTTTCCTGCTTCAGAATTCTTCAAGTCTTTACGAAGGCATTCATACATCAGGCATTCGTTGTTGGTTCCATGACTGCTGGATTCCTAGTTGTGTTGGGATTTGCTTTTCTTTCCTTATTTTTTTTGTTTAACAGAAGAGTTTAAAGATGGACAAATACCTTCCGTTGTTAAAGCTTGGGCTGTGCATGACACCTACCTGTGCAATCTACTGTAGGGAGCCTGCTTTAGCGGGGTGGTTGAACTTGATCTCTTGAGGTCCCTTCCAGCCCCTGCAATTAAGTAATTCTGTGGTTTGTAGTGTGTTTTTTTTCCCATTAGTGTTTATATAAAATGACAAACAAGAAACAGAAGATAACTATGTTATCTTCTTAGTTCTTAACTTAGTTATCTGTTCAGATAACTATGACCCTTTCTACTAGAAAGGATAAAACAAGCAGAAAAAGTGTATTCTTCAGTAGGCCTAAAAAAGCCTCCAGGCAGGCTAAGGAAAGCAAACAATCTGTAATATATAATTTATTTTCTTACAATTTACTAAATTATAATTTCCTTAGCTTAAAACCCACAATCAATGTCACTATAATAGGATCTTTTCATAGCTGGGCGCGTGAATAATAAATGTTGTGGACATATGTATTCTAGCTAGACATTTCCTTCTCTTAATCCTGACTATTGGGACATCTTGATTATCCTTGTCATTTTACATTTTGTCTGTGTACTGGTTTCCTTCTGGTGTACCATCTGTTTTCCTTGTCACCTTTTATTGTGGTGACTTCCTTCATCCAAGACAGGCCCCAGCCATCCTTCTGCATTTGCAACTAGTATAGGTATTTCTCTCGCCTCTTCCCTTCCTCTCAGAAGCCCGTTGCGAGCCATTCTATGAGTGTGGTGGGTTCATTCTGTCATGTGCCATCTTGCCTTGTCTATTGTGACTTTTGTCCAATGTTTATGGCCACATTATAGACGTCACCTACCGTCCATTCATAGTTGTAAAAATTTCCTGCCACTGTTCCCATCATAGCTCCCCATATTATGTACTTTTACTGCAATTTCATCCGCCTCTTAATTTGAAGTGACTTTGTTTCATAGAATGTTTTGCCTCTATATTATCCTTGAGCAGATATCTTGATTTGGAAAGACAAAGCAATGACTTAGTTATATTTTACCAGTTATTAATTTGAGCTGTCCTTGAGTTCCTTGTTTGACCTATGGTAACCTTACATATAAAAATATACACACACACACACACGTATACAGCCTTATTTTTAATTATGTTGCCCACTAGTTTGATTATTTGAAATTCTGGATGTATATACTTTTTAACCTTTAAGCATATATATAAAATATATTTTCAATTACGTTTCTATATGATCTTGAAAAGTAAAACATTATGATTTTTGTTAAATGATTGGCAAGCAGAGTGCCCTTTTCTTCTAGCTATCGGTCTGATTTTATTCCATGTGAAAGTATCAAGTGTATTTTCCAAACTGCTGTAAAGAGCGAACTTGCTGAGAAGGACACAATTAGAACCTAGGTAATTGTGTGTAACATAAAATAAATCTTATTTCTGTCATATGGATTTTTAAGAGTTATTTAGGAAATCGGAAAACCCCATTGCTCTCACCTAGAAGGCAAAGCGTGGGGGGGAGCCCTCAGCTTTAGAAAACAGTCTTGTTGTTTGTAGTCTTAGCTTTTTACTATTAATCTGAATGACTAAATTTGTATCAATCATTTAGAATAACTACTCTTTCCAGGCATGACTTTTGCTGGAATAAACTGTATGATTTAACCACTGTGAGCTTATACCATCTGGTCTTCTCACTGAGATGCATGTGTATGGTTCAGTCTGCATAGCAGAGCTTACATTCCAGTTTTAATGCATCATAAAATGTCTACAATGAAAGATCTGTTTTAGTTTGAGGCTTCCCTCCCCTTACTCAGATAGCAACAGTGAAGGTTTTACAAATTGTGCTGTAGGTTTTACAAATAGTACACAGTCTTATAGTTTATCTCCTTAATTTCCCTTCTGTTCTTTCCATGTGAGTTTTTCCTAAACCAGAAGCAGTGGATGTTTGGTTCTCATCTGAATTCTTTGCTGTTGTATACAGCCAACAGACTAGGAGTGTGAGCCTCATCTGTTAGGGACTCAGAGCAGTAATAACTATAGAACTGTGTTTTCCAGTGATATAAGATAAATTAAAATGTTGCTTTTGCTTGAATAGTTTTTTTCCCATATATACTTCAGTCTATTTGCTGCTGCTTTTTATTTTCCTTTGGTTTACTTTTCTTCATTCTAACCTCACAAAGGTAGTGTTGTCATCAGCTCTCATGTCTCAGAGCTTCAGCTGCATGCCTGTAGGAGTCAGAGGATTTCTCTCTAACATATAACTGAGATGATGTGTTCAACTTGGCTGCATCTGGAGGCATAGCACTGAATAAGATCAGTGGTCTGAATTGATGCAGAAAATCCTTTTTTAATTTGTATTTGGTGTGCCTTACTTGCCTGTGCTGAGTCATAAAGATTACTTGATCTGAGGATGAAAGGAATATTCTCTAGATGGTTGGCAGTTTGCTGTCTGGTCTCGTGTATGAATCTTGTACTCTTACTTAGGATAGCAGTGGGAGCCATCAGTGTTTGTGGCAGTGTTGGGGTCATCCACTTTGCCCATCACATGCTGATTAGTCATCTTCAGTGCAACTAGAAAGGAGCACGGTATGGAGAAATGTGTATGAACTTAAAAGAACCTTGTTTTCATTGCTGCTTTTGACATTGAAGGCTGTGAAATGTTTAATGAGGTGGTGGTTTAATGGTTGTTGACTTTGGGTGTTTTGTTTTCTTTTCTTCTCCCTGCCTTGAAAGGCAAAATATTTATGGTACTTTTTCACAAAGAGTTCTCTGCTTTCCCCAATGGTGTCATCTCATGGCAGCTCAGGATATTCTACATATTGAATAATGAGGGACTGCCTGAACAGTGAATTTGGTAACTTGGACTTATGCTCACTGGAAATAATACAGCTATCCAAGTCTGTTGTCAGAGAAAGTCTTCTTCCAGAATACGGGCAGATTGTGTATGTTTAAATTATTTCAAACTCCTTGAAAAAGAGGTGACAACCTGTTTGAATATAGAGCTGCTACTATCTGTATTACTTACTGTCTGTGTAAGTGAGAAGCAGAATTTGGACTGAAAGCACAAAATGCATGTCTCGGTTAAAGTCTGAATTAAATATTTGTCACGAGCATTAAAAAAAAGAAAATCTTGGTTTTGTCTGCTCAAAAGTACCAATTTAAGCAAGGTTCTTGCTGGTGCTAAACCAGTACAAGAGATGTTTCTTTGCCCTTCTGAACTCTGAAACAGCAATGCCAAGCCTAAAGTATAATATTACCCTAGCAATTTTGAAGTGGGGTAGGTACCAAAAGAATGACTGTCTAATGCCAGGTTACACGAGGAGTCTAGAACGGTCAGCAGTAGGAACTGGGATCAGCTGAAGATCCCTACAGACTAGTAATTATGGAACTTAATAGCTTTTTCTGTTAAAGTCCAGTGGTGTTCTGGTGGCCCAAAAACATTTAATAGATCCCCGTCTTAAGACTTGGTTATTACTTTCAGGCAGGTGCTGCGTTTTGCATTCACTTTTTAAGAGCATCCTGAGAGGCAGGGATATACAAGTACTTCCCTTCTGGAGAGCAGCAATTCCTCTTTGCCCCCTGCCTCTATGAAGGTGGAGAGCTCTATAGGTAGGGCACATCATTACCCCACCCCTATGATTCTGTTAAATCAGTGCTAGCTGCTACTTAACCAGCTTTAAGAACCAAGTGAAGTTTGCATTACTTTGTTGTCATTATCTGTTATTCTAGCTTTTGAAAATTTGAACTTCCTGTTCTAATAAGGTACTTGATAGCACAGCTTTGTACATAGTTAAGTTATTTTGGTTCGTGATTCTCCCAGCTTGTTTTGATTTTTTGGAAGAGGTTGAAAACACCTGGCAAAACTTCTCGAAAGAGGAAATATTGTCAGTTGGGATTGGAAGATGGGCTGAGATCAGAAGTAGTTTGTTGCTCGAGACTGACAGTAAAACATAAACCGTTTGGTTTTGGAGTGACAGACTTAAGTTCTTGAATGTGTCAAATCTTTCCAGATTCTAAAGTAGGATGGGTAAAGGTTTTCTCCAAATTAAGCTGCAGTGGAAGTTGGTATGAAAGTGCTGTGTTTTTCTTTTTTACCATGCTACGACAAAAGTTTGTAGGAAAGGCATGATTGGAATGAACATGTTTCTGCATGTGGATGTATGTGGGTATATGTACACTAGTAACATCTGATGTGCTTATGTTAGCAGGTTGTGCACAAGCAGTTGATTCTGGTAACACTGATAACTTTGATTCTGATGTCCAAAGCTCCAGACTCAGAGTTAACTAATTGCTGAATGAGTCTGAGAACCACTGTAGTCTTCATTCTCAGTGTCTGAAAGTAAATGGACTTGAGCTTGTCCATTAGAGACCCCAGCAAAGATAAAAGTTAAATTGATTTCAGTAAGTTCTCAGTTTTCTTCTGCTTTGGAGATGTGAATGTTAGACAAGTCAAAGGCGTGCTGCTTCTCAGCTTCTCACCCTTGTGTCTTTCCAGATAAGGAGGTGAAAGTTGCCACCCTAGGTTCCTGCAGGTATTTTTTCTCCATATTGCAGTTGCTTTCAGCAGTTCTTTAGATAACCAAGGGAGTGGGCAGTGCCAGCTGTTCACAGCCAAGGGGTGGATACAAGTCTCTTTCATAGATATACGGTTGGAACTCATGGTGGCATTAAGATACAGGCAGTGGAATGTCATGGGAAGTCTCCTATTTCTGATCAAATCAGCTTCAACTTACTTTTTGGGAGTAACTTCCTTTCAGTATCTGGCAGTAGTTTGAGAGCAGTAGTTGTTTAACAGCTGCATGGTCCAGGCTTTTCCAAAATTTTTGAAATATCTTTCGTGTGGAAGCAATCATTTCTTTTTTTAACAGTAATTGGCCTTGGGTGTAGTGAACAAATTCACCACAGGCAGTGTTTGAGTAAATTATTATTTTTTTTTTTAACTCAGAATCAGCATAAAACTGACAAATATAAGCAGCCTGGTCCAGATCAGAAAATAGCCTTATCCCTAGCACAAACAAACCTTCCCTCTACCCAGAGAAATCCTTCAGATGATAAACCATCAAGTCTGACTACGCTCCCAAATTTAAACAGGAAACTAATATTTTTGTAGTTGCAGTGGCTGCCTCCTTCCATGTCCTCGGGCTCAGAACATGTGTACGTTTCCAGTACACACAGGGAACCATTGTTAGAAATGCTGTTCTTTTATGTCAGTGCAGTAACTTAGAGAAGAAAATCAATTACTGTGGTCTGTTATTCTGTTTAGGGTACTCTCTAGTTTTCAGCAGGAGAGAAGTTTAGGAACTTCCATCCTTAGTTAAGGATCTGGAGGTTCCTGTGCCTCACAGACCAATCCTTGAAGTATACAGCATCAGACAGTGCTGGAGTGAGACTGCCCCTCCGTTAGAAGTCAATGAAGATGATGCTATTGAGTCCAGCAGTAGGCTTTAACCAGATGGCATTTGGAATTGCTCCTTTATTCAGGGGACACAACGGGCTTATGGTGGCTAAAGAGTGCCCTTTGCAGGGTCAGAGAAAAGCCCTGATTTTCTCATACACTCAGAAATGAACAGTGCAGTTCAGGCAGACACGAGCATCCACGTTCTCCAGGTATTAACTACAGGCCCTCTGTGGTTGTGGTGAAACTGTTCAGAAGGTGCTGAAAGATGCTGTACAGTGGAAGTTCCTTTCCTACCAGATCAGGAATGTTGTAACAAGGTTGTTCTCTTTCCCTTCTCCTCCACTTTACCCAATTAATTTCTTCTCACCAGGATCCTGTAATTGTAGTAAATAATTGGTCAACACAGAACTGAACAAATACGAAGGGAGATGATGCAGCTAAGCAGACCTTTTGTTCTTACAAAGGTTTCTCCAGAACTTCTTTTTCAGTACCCTGAAAAGCCCATGAAATGCTCTAAGAAGTTCTTCTCCTATTGCAAGTGGTCAGGTACTGTAATTTTTAAGAATCCTCCTGTTAAAAGTAAGTGTTAAAATGAGGCTAACAGGAATTAATGAAATTAAAACGATAAAAGCTGCTGCAGTGCTCTCAAAAGGACAACTGGGAGATAAAACTCAGTTTGGCTGGGAAGATTTACTTTGTGGGCTTTCACAGGTTTAAGAATCTGGTATTCAGGCTTTAATTTACACAGAAGTGTGCTCCAGAAATTTAACCTTTTAGTTTTATTTTTTAAACAGTCGTCTTCACCTTGGAGGGATTAGCAATGAGATCATTTTCTTGTTTTGTACGGATGAGATGCATTCTCGATTCTGATGTAAATACCTGCTTTCTTGAGTTTGTAATTATCTGTAGGAGGACTTTAAGCTTCAAAAGGGAGAAAAAGGTAAGTTTGTCTCTACTTGGCACCTGTGCGCAAAGCTTTGCAGCACTTGGAATTTGGAGGAGTGACAGAGAGCAGTATGTTCCTTGTACTCGCCTCCAAGGATGTAGTGGAGTCACCTCCCCTGGAGGCTTTCAAGAAGCATTTAGATGTAGTACTGAGGGACATGGTTTAGTAGGAAACACTGGTGATAGGTGGATGGTTGGACTGGTTGATCTTAGAAGAGATCTTTTCCAACCTTGGTGAGTCTATGATTCCTTTTAAAAACATTCAGCCAAATCTTCCACTCAACTTTGTTCTCCATGTCCTCATGTACTGACTGTTAGGAATGTGAAAACTATGGATTCTTATTTCTGGTGCTTCCTGTGCTTCTGTGATTATTTTATTTTATTTTTTCAGAATGTGGGTTGGCAGTGTCAGTGTGGAGGCAGCAGGGCATCCTGCAGCTTTCCTGGTTGCATCAGCCCTTTGTCTGACCTGCTGCAGTGTGTGGTAGATTCCTGACTCGGTTTCCCTGCTTGCAGGACTGAGATAACTGATAGATTTTTGTAGAGTGCTTGAATCTGTGGCTGGAAAGAGTTGTGAAAGAGGCTGAGCACTGTAGCTGGAGTGGAAAATTGACCTCTAGATGTATTCCCCCTCCTAAGTGTACACTGTGTTTGTTTGATAGTGGAAATCTAATCCTTTGGGAATCACAAATTCCTGTAACAGCTCTGATATATAAATACAAACATACTCCTCATTACGAACAACTTCAAAGCAATCACAATATGGATTAAAATACACAGCCCCCATCCTCCGTACTTAAATGTGCAGCAATGTGAAGTTCAAATGAAGCCATTAGCAGTATCTCCAAATATTTGGCAAAAGCAACCACGCTTGTGTAGCTACAGGCAATGAAAGTCCCTACAACGAGAAGGGAGGGGATGGGGGGAGTAGCCTGCATTGATCTAATTAGTCAGTGAGGCACAAAGTATGTAAAATCTCATTATATATCTCCAGGAAAATTTGGCTTGAGAAGTAAAGAATATGTAACTGATTTGTCTATGGGTGGGTTTTTCATGTCTTTGAATTTTCCAACAGGAAACAGGATTTCTGGAAACATATTAGAAACACATACACACACACACACACACACATACACACACGTATATCTCAGTGTTCAGGCATACAAGCATTCATGTGTCACCAGGTCCTGAAACTCTTACTCAGCCTTTACTCAAGGCAGGCTTTCATGAGAAAGTTCCTGGCAGGGACAAAATTAAGATTATTTTTTTGCTTCCTAATGAAGTCTGAATCTTGCTAATGCCAGTCACAGCCTGAAAACACAGTGTGTGGCTGTTCCAGCATTACTAAACCCAGACGATGGGTTTGTCCCATTGCCCCAGGCAGTACAGCTCATGCATGAAACAGCTCTTCTGCCTAAAGAAGATTTACCTAAAAAACGGGGACTTAAATTGACTTTTTATAACTTGCCTTTTGCCCTTTTCTTTTAAGCCTTTTTGCGATTCATGTTACATTTTTAAAATTTCTCTGAAACCAAGAACACTCGAAACATTTATATTAGAATTTAAGCCAAGATTCCCACCCAATCAGTTTGTCTCGAGAGTTGAAGACTTATGTAAAATGCCAAGTAGAAGTTACAATCCCCCCCCCCCCCGAAGAAAAGAAAACCAACAATAAAAACAAAACCAACAAGCAGCCACCCACCAAGTCCTAAAGCTAAACAGACAAAACAAGAGGGGGAGAGGGAGGGAGAGAGGGGCACTGAAATGAAGAGACTCGCTCTGTCTTGCAGGAAGCCAGGTTAGAAGTGAAGAAATAAAAGGAGCAACTTCTCCCAGCCAAGCATTGGAAGAAGGATTTGGAGAAAGTGCTGAGTGCTACCAGTGCAGGTGCAGTTAGTGATTTAGTTCCTGTTTAGAGGGTTCTTTAATAAATATTTAATAGTGGCTATGTTCCAACCAGTATTTTGCTCTTTCCCTTTTCACATTCTCTTCTGTGCTGACGAGATCATTTGTTTAATCCTTCTCTTGAAGAAGTTGGTCCTATTCTTTAATTTGGATGTTAAAATCTGACTTGACCTAGACAGGTTCTTTCTCAGAACAAAGTGGGAGTCATTCTTGTTCCTTGTTTGCTCTCTCAGCTTTCCAGTGCATCTCTTAAATACGGAAAATTTGGACTTATCTTACATGCTTCCCCTTTCATCCTCAATTCTACCTACCCCTCTTCAGCAAACAAATGTAATTCTGGCATTTGCATACCAGGCAATCAGGACCTCTTTGATAAGTGAAGACCAAGGCCTGAAACTATCCCCAGTCACCACTTAATAGGCAGGTACAGTGATGATCATTTCTGTAACCTGCTAAAAGATCTGAGGGGATTTTAATGCCATGAAGCGCAGGAGGGAGTTAGGTGTTTAAAATACATGTCCTACCAATTTATGGAAGAACTCTTAAATAATTGTTATCAGTCCTTCCAAGCTACGTGAAACCTACATTCTTGCCTACTGATGCTCAGTTCTATGTCTTGGGGGAACAAGAGCCTTTCAACATTACAGAATGAGTGCACCCTCTGTTTTATATTGATCTTCATCCTTATGAGTCAGAGGTGGCATCTTCTGGAAGGTGGGTTATCCAGATGTGCTGCTCTCCAACCTAGGCAGAACGGCAGCTGCTTAGCATACAGCATCCTCTTTGTCTTCCCCTTCTCTCCCACAGACAGACTGATAAGTGTATTGTTGTTAGATATTTTTGCATCTGCCACACTAGTTCTGCTTTGCTTCTCTCCCTTGAACTCTGCAGCAACACAACATTTTCTGCACAACTTCTCCTTTTACTCTGGTTGAGGTGGTGATGTAGATTCTGCTCGTATTGGAAGTGATGTGGTGAACAGAACAAAAGATCTCATGGCCCTCAGAAACCAAGGTGAGCACAGTCAGATCCGACACTTCTAACTGGGCGCTGCTTACCGAACTGGCAGAAGAAAAGCTGGGCAACCAACCAGAGCCACAAGAAGCACATACCTTCTGACTTCCCTTGAAGGTGAATCTGGCAAGGTTCCATCTTGAGCTCTTCCTGGGCCCTGCCTTATACCTCTGCCTGTCTACAGATTGTTTTCATGTGACTTGGGTCAAGCTTGTTTCAAATGCGCACGCTGCACAAATGATCCAAGTGTGGCACACACGTGACTAATTATTCTTATTTTCTGAACACGAGTCAGCTTCGTCATTCCAAACGTTGGATGAGTTGAATATCACAGTGGAAGTTTCATCATTGTATCAGTCTGTGTGAGAGTACAAGTCTGTGAGGTGGTCTTGGCCTGCAGTTCCCAATTTAAATGTACTTGCTGGAAGGCTATATGGTATGACTTTATGCTTTTGTAAGAAGGAAATCTGATATAGATGTATATCACTGTTGGAGCACACATCACAGGTTAATTACTCACAGTTATTTTCTGTCTATAAACGGTGCTAAGTAGAGCTATATTAAGATGCAGCTAGCCGTAGGCTTTTTCTTGCAAGAGACAATGAGTACCTTAAAAATTGTATTTTAAGCTTCTCTGGAGCATTTTGTAAGGAAATCGTTCACCATTACTGGTGAAATTGTATACAGAAATGAAACCTTTCACACAATTTTAAATGAAAAAGAAATACATCCAAGTAGTTTTTTGAAGGCCAAAAAGAGACCAGTCTTATCCCTGAAAATCTTGTATCCTGCCTTTCTGTGTCTTCTACTGAATGGTCTAGCAACCTTAAAGCTAAAAGTGCTGTGTGAGGTATTAGCTCAAAAGTATAGCTGGATCTCATGCAAGAATGCTGAGCCCTTTTTGGAACAGCGATAGAATGCCTCACAAGTGTTGGGGCCCTGAACATGGAGCCAAAGTTTAAATCTAACTATAGAAGTTGAATATTTGTGTCCATGAAAACTGAAACCAGGTCTTCTTGCAGGCTTGCAAACTTGGTGGAGATTATACTGAAAAAAATACTGTTAGTTACTGAGTTCGCTAAATGAGCAATTACTACCATGTGGGTAAAGCAGGGGCTGCACAGCCTGTTGATGTACTTTAGCTGGCACTGGGAGTCTTCTACCTAAAGCCCCATGGGAGGTAAGTTTCCTGCGAGGTGGAACTTGGCCAACATTCTCTGGAGCTGGACTTGACCCTTGAGTGAGATGCTGAAGGGAATGATTTATGCACATGGAGTATGAATGCAGCACAGTGTCTCATTTTGAATAGCTGATGTGCTTTTGAAACAGACTTCTTAAATGAAAAGGCAGAAGGTAGCTGAAATAGACTGTCTAGCCTTTTTATGAGCTGCTTTCAGTGTTTTAAAGTTGGCTAAAGGGTTGAGTAGGATATTAATTGTGTTATTTTGAGGGAGACTACGTCTTTGAGTCAAAACAGTCAAAGAAAAGAATTTGGATGTTCCCTGGATAAAGCTTACAGAGAACACAGCAAGTGTAACCCACAAATCATACTATGTTTGTTCCTTTATAAAGGCAGACTTTGTTGGTTTTCTGTTTTTTGTTTTTTGTTTTTTTTTTTTAAGGGGGGGTGTGGAGGGGGCAAGAACCCGTCTGCATTGTCCACAAATGTTTGGATGAAGCAGGAGCATCATGCTGGTAGTGTGAGGAATAAGTTCTATAGTAGAGTGTTAGGAACTAGTGAAACTATGTTCTTGTGTTAGGTATGATCCACCCCGCTCTCCTCAGTACAATTGTTTGCTTTTTCTTTTATAATTCAGATTACAGAGTGCCTAAGTCACCTGCTTTCTTTAATCATAAGCTCTAGGAAGGACAAACTTAGAGAATGCAAATTCTTTCCTAAAATTAATGTTACATAAATACTAAGAAGGGAATAGTGAAATATCTGTTACTGGCAAATATTTGTTAACAGGTGGTCTCTTACCTATCAAAACCCAAATCTGATGCCCGGTGTCTCAAAGTAGAATTACAAGAATCATCTGAGCCCCCACAATACCTCCTGAATCACTTTTTTTCTTTTCCTCTTTGGTACCAGACTGTCAAGAAATGGTGGTTTATTTCATCACAGTGGCGAAATTACATTCTGTTCACAATATCTTTGGTATGAGGTGTCCTTATAGTTTGACATATGGCATGCAGATTTTCCCACTACATCAACAATCCTTCAAGTTTTTCTGGTGCAATAGAGTAAGCTTTTGAATTGAATGGGATGATATAGATTTGACAGAATGGAAGCCCAAATAAATATTTGATAATACAGCACAGGTGGTACTTCCACTGCTACTACTACAAGGTTCACTAGCTAAGACAAGCTGTGGTACCATGAAAGGAAACATTTCAAGAGCAAGTGTGTCACCTATTACGAGTTTATTACTTAAAAATATGTTTACAAGCCCTGTCTTTCTAGATGCAGCTTCTGGCTGCGTATGCATTATGTATACCTATGCAATAGTTAAAACCTACAGATGGCAAAACCAAATGGGAATTGTATGTTGTTAGCAATATATGTTATAAAAAATGCCTTGAGATCTATCTGAAATATGAAGACTTGGGCTTTTTCTGTATAAAACTATATTTTAAAATACTTTGAATTTAGAAGGAGAAACTTAAAAATTCTCTAAATAATAACTGCCAAAGTGCAAGGTTATTTAAATTTTTTTTCTTTGCTTTTCCTCTTTCTCTTAATCTTATTGAATCAATCTCAAGTAAAAGAAAATTCAGAGTAGTTTTTTTTCTGTTCCGGTTGTGTTTGTGGATTATTAATGTGGCTTATTAACATAATTGCACCAAAACTGGGATTGAAATTTCTTGTTTCATAGCAGTGGTGTGGTTCACAGTCACCACCACTGCTGGCAGATTGTCGGTTTGCCATCTGTTCCATATGTGCTGGAGACCACAGTGTAGAAGAACTTACAGAGTATAAGGTGGAGTGCAAGTGGTGGAGGTGGGAAATCCTCATCTCTGTGCCTTTTTTAAAGAGAAAGCTTATAAAATAACGTCACAGAACACTAATTTTTTATGTGCAGATGCTGAATAAATTTCCAGATAACTTACTTTTGGCTAAGGGATCACAGTGTTAGCAGAAGGGGCTCACCAAACTGTAGATGTACGGTGCTTTTTAATACAACGTGGTAATGTGTACTACAGAAAAAGTCTGAACAGGAAAAAAACATAAAAAAAGTGGTAGTATTATGTCTACTTCAATTTCTATATGACTGTTCTGTGTAAGAGAGAAAAAATGTGAATATATAGAATCATAGACTCCTTGGAGTTGAAAGGGGGCTTTGAAGGCCATCTGATCCAACTCCCCTGCAATGAGCAGGGTTACCTACACTAAGATCAGGTGCTCAGCTGTCCAGCCTGACCATGAATTCTCTGGGGTCAGGGCACCCACCACCTCTCTGGACAACCTGTGCCACTGCCTCACCACCCTTACTGTAAGACTTTTTCTTTATACCCAACTTAAATCTACCCTCTCCCTCAAAAAGAAACTGGTGATCACTATATATTGTTCTTCAATATAACTGTGTCATTTAGGCAGTTGAGAATATCCAATAGTTTTGTGGGGCTGGAACTGGAATGCTGGAGAGAAGGTTTCCATGCTTGTGGCTCAGTCTTCCTTTCTGCCTACAGCTTTGTCTCATTTCTTCAGCTGAATCAGGTTACCTGATAGCATACCCTCCAGGAGAGGCAGGAGTTTCTGATGTGTTACCTGGAATCCAGGCCTTCAGCGCTCTCTGGGAAAGATTGGTGGCAAAAAATCGTAAGAGCACTTTGCTTCAGGTCACAATTGAGTCAAGAACCTTCAAATGAGATTTATAGCAAAATAGTGAGATTTATTTAAGTCAGCACTGTAGCTGAGAAAGAGCAGGAAAAGAAGTTTTCCTCTGAATTAAATCCTTGATCTGGTTGACAGAACAGCCACAGAAATGTGTATACTGGAACAGAATGAAATGAGAATGAGCTGCAAAGGCTGGCGTGTGGGAGTGAGTTCTGGACCATCTTTTCCAGTGGCTGTGTCAAGTTTAAACTGATCACGAAACTACAGTGCCATTGTGTAGTTAAAATTCTAGCCTCAGCTTATGTGTGTCTGTTGAGAAATGAAAATGGGCATCCTGAAACTTCACTTCTAGCTTAAATTTTCTGAAGTTTGAGGAGTCAAGTGTTCGCCTGGGAACAGACTTAGGCCTTCTTATTGGGTACTTGTCAAGGTACTTGTCAAATTACACTGAATTCTGTAGCTCTGAATTCTGAGCCATAAGCAAGGGGAAGATAAGATTAAAGAACTTCTTCCCAGGAAAGTATCAAATGCTTTTGCACTGGTAGCAGTGAGAGCCAGGAGAACCCATTTCATGCCTGTACCTAGCGCTGAAAGAAACAAGAAAAGGGACTTGAAAATCTAATGAACGTTTCTAAGGGTACAAACTTGGGAGGTAATAATACTATGTGAATTACTATACTTCAACTTTTCTTGACTGGAAAGATTTCTTTAATTTTTTTACACAAAGATGTTTGTAGCAAACATTCTTCAGTTGCTTAACAGGAACAGCTTCTAGATTCATTTTCCAGTAGAATTTGAATTTGTAATCTAACATTAGGTATCTGAATCCTAAATGGACTTCTGCGAATACGTCTGCAACATCTTTCCATTGTGCCCTTGACCTCTCATCCATTGCCAGGTGAACACTTCAGGATATGATATTAACCAGAGGTGTTGAGATGAACCCCATTACAAAGTCCTGTCTCTACTGTCACCGCTAAAAACCCCATTTTATATTTCATTAATATATTTCATTAAAATACTCAGTCCACATTCTGTAAGCCTTTGGTGGATCTATGAACCTAGGAGCATGGAGGTAATTTCTGAGCTGAAAATAGGCTTCTCTAATTCATTGTTCTAAAAGTTAGTTTCTGTGGCTTTCATTCTCTGCACTGAATTGAATTGCTGCTTTTTTCTGAAACCAGAAAGGAGAAAAAGGCTGATGTCACTAGATTAGACTAAAGTAAAGGAGAAATGAATAGTTATTGTTTTCCTTAAGAAAGATCAGGAAGAATCCAGACTTCCTCATAGAATCATTTAAATTATGGAATCCATCTCTCTAGATTCATCTTTTAGAGTAGTGGGAACTGGCCTTGCAAGTCACATTAGCTTATGATCACAAGCTAAGAAATATTATCTAAATCCCTAATGGCATTTGTTTTAGTGGATTAGGCCAACGAAGGAGACTGAGTTTAAAACAGCCTGTTGCTGTTACAGGTTATAATTTTGAGTGTGTGAAATCTGACTACTTTAACAAGGTTAAAAGGATGATTTGTAATGTGTTGTATAAGTCAGCTTTAGAATTAAATTTATTGGGTACATTTTGTTTGCAAATCCATGTATTCATAGGTCAAGTTCTTGTTCAGAAGTAATCATTTGTAGGTGATTGCTTGCTTTTTTTTTTTTTTGAAAATAGAATGGTTATTTCAGGTGTTTCATGTAGAGATATAGATGTGGTTTTTTTTAATTTTTGTAGGCAACTTACCAGTGATTTCCTAAAGCTGCTTCTTGTTAGAAATTCCAGCACTTAAATAAAGCTTGAACATATGTTTCTGATTAATTTGTAAGCTTTCTGTAAGGAAATTTACAAGTAGACCAGTAATGTGACTGCAAATATTTTTGTTTAATTTAGAATGCATGCCTTATTGCTGTGTTAAAACAACAACAACAAAAAAAAAAAAATAAACAAAGAAAACCCAACAATATTATGCCATTCATAAATAAGTGTTCTGCTGGGGTTATGCCTTCATGTTACATTGGTAGGTAAAAGTGACATCCAGATTGAATGCTGTTGTGAATGCTTTTGTGCTTGCAACTGTAAATGCATGTAATTTTTTTAGTAGAGTTATTTTTAAATTCTGGTTTGTATAAATGAGTTCTGGTCTTTGATATTCTACAGCCATTGCATTTTTCTGCAATTCTCCTTCCTTTTAACCTCTTCACTGATCTGTGTTATAAGTATTGTGAACCAGAAGTGCCCCATCCAGTCTGGATGTGAGCTGTGCCTGCTACAGCAAAGGGAAACAGCTTTGGGTTTGCATTCACTGGTTAGAACCCTGTGCTCTGTTGCTGATCACCAGCCTTCCCCTCAGCTCCTTTTGGCAGTAGAAGATGACTTGGGAGGTGAAAAGCTCCAGAGGGCATTTTGGCTAGGCTAGTATTTCTCAACCAATTACTCATGAATCTCGCTTTGTCTGTAAATAGATTACTTAAAAGAGAGGCATAGGAGTAGTAAATTCTACATTAAACTTGATTTCTGTTTCATTTCAAGCTAGGGTTACCAAAGTAACACTGAGAAAGGAGAAAAGTATTTTCTTTAGGAAGGTTGACCAGAACTGATGCCACCATCAAGGTCAGCGTGAGATAAAAGTCTAGGTGTTATTCTTGACATCCCTTTGACTTCTTCAAGAATTCTGCTTGGATACTTCAGTTGCTCATTGATCTATTTTTTGTTTGGATTCAAAAGCTTGCCACAAATTATTTCTCATATCAAGCTTATCGTTTTAAGTTCTTCCTTCATGTTGTGTTTATATAGGTTATTAATATGCCAGCTGTCCTAATTTTGTCTTCAGGAGTGCTACATGCTAAACATTTATATGATGTGCTGTTTCCATTTACTTCAGAGTATCTGTAGAGTTGGGAAGTTGATTGGTTTTACTAAGGAGGGGGTAAAAATATTACAGGACTATTCAATTTGGAGGAAAGGGATATGAGGAGAAAAGCAAGGAAAGAACAAGATGTGTATATTTTATTTAAAAACCTATATATTCTTTCCCTTTCCCACACTAGTTAACTAAGTTGGAGTGGAATATTGTTTTCATAACAAATGTTAGCTACAGAGTTGTTGGAGGCCCCTTTAAACAATTGCAGTGGTACTTGATGTTTCAAAATTAAAAAGTTTGTTTACAGAAGGTAAATTTCCCAGAAGTGTATTAAATAAGCAACTTCCACCTAAAAATCAAATTGAAATACCGATTCAGTAAAACATCTGTGCTTTAGATTCTCACCACCAGTTGCCATAAATTAGTTTGGGTATGTTTGCCTTCATTTTTTCCCCTTTTAAGGAGTAAGGTATGCCATAATGTTCCTGCTTAGCAGAGAACAGTTGCAGAATTTACCAGCTGCACCTTTAACTGTTTGATATCCTGTAAGCAGAACTATGTTCTGTAAATGTCAGGGTGATGTAACAGTGCTTCATATGGAGAGCATTAGTTGTTCCTAGATTAGATTCATAAAATGTAAACAGGTTCAAGATTACAATCACACTAACACCACTTTCCCAACAAGAAGAAATTTATCTATTCATCAGTGTCTGTAGGAGCTTATTACATGTGCTTGTGTTTTGTAAAGTCTGTCTGAAAATGCAGTACTCTGTGGAACTAAAAAGGTATCGTCCTAGAAGACAAGTCATTGAAGATCATCAGGTATGGTGGTAATTATACGAAGAGTATGACCAGATCTACACTGCAAGTAAATAGCCATTTAACATGCTGATATTTTCAGCACAGGTACAGGAATATATTTTGTTTATATAAATTCCAATGAAAGCTGGAGATCAATATAAATTACTTAAGGCTATATTTCTTGTGACAGAAAGTTATATTTTGTTTCATTTGGTCTCTTTGTAGGTTGTTTCTGGGATTTTGTTTTGTTTTTTAACAGGCCACTAATTAACTTTCATGTTCATTTGACAATGTAGATTATATTTGTATGAGACAGGGCAAATTGATACGGTGAAACCATTCTGTATGAGATGACGTTGCATAGTCAGAATGAAATGAACTGTGTTGGTAGCCGTATCTTTGTGTGATGTTGTGAGTATAGTTTCTGCCTTATAGTTTTAATCCTGATTTATGGATAGATCTCTCAGGATTGGGGGCACTTTTAAGAGCTGTCCTGAGACAGGGTTTGGATATTATTGTTCACCAACTACTTGTTTTTCTGTGTGCACATGTGGCTCTTTGGAGACAGTTGGCCGTTACTGCTGTGCTTTAGCTTCATGAAGGTGCTTGTGAGGGAAGGCTGTCAGAAAGAATCATGGCATTTTATAATCCTACTTGTAATGTTTTTTATTTCATCTCTAAGTGTTTTTTTTGTGTTGCTGGAGTGAAAATCTGACCCGCGTGTAGCCACAGAGAAGCATCTTCTCCTGCTACATCCTTAACAAGCTAAAATGTTATCTGTAGTGAAACACAATGTAAAGTCTCTTAGAGAAAAATATCTGTATGTAAAGGATGGTATTGTGTCGCTACCTGTGTTTGCAGATTGTGGAGTCTGCAAATCTGCAAGCTCTGTCTATGTGTAAATGGCCAGATAGATCTGTTGTCCAACTGTCCTATGACCTTTTTTGATACGGAGGTTCTGGGGCTGTTTGCTTTACTTCTGTTCTCTTTCCTGCTTGCCAGTGTCTGCCAACACATTCCTGGCATTAAACCTCTTCAGAATAAAAAAGGAGGAGTCCACTTTTATCCTGAAGCATTGATGAAAGGTGGTTCTACTTCAGCTGTTGGAAATGTTAATGAATGGCTTAAACCCAGCTGAATATAGACTGTGGTACAGATTGCTTACAGCTGCTTTACTCTTCTCTTTTGGAGGCAGGCTTTTTGACCCTCTGGAGTTTTCCATTTCTCTCCCTTTGTCTTTTTCTCTCATGTTGACTGCCACCCATGTGGTTTTTCCTTCAGGTCCTTTCTAGCCAGAAACGCTGGGCATCATTCCCTTGAGATGCCTTCTTAGGGTCTTCTGGAGAGAACTGGCAGAAGCCATTCAAGGAACTTTCCCACAGGCTAAAATCACACACTGGGAGAGGAGTTGTAGATCTGCAGGACTACCAACCTAGTAATATGGCAAGTGTGTTGTTTTGTCAGTGCTAACCTACTGTGTCCTCTCACTGCTCACAGAGATTTTGCTCATCCCAAGGACTGCTTTCCATTTGTCTCAGCTTTGTAGCAATTGAATAAAATGTCTTTTCTTAATGAATTAAATATAGGAGCAAGGTGTCTGAGTTCTCTTTGTCTTTTTGTCAAGTGACATTCTGTATATATGCAGAATAGTTGTTGTTTTTCCCGGATGCATATGAAATATAACTTGACTACATGAATCGCACCGATGTGTAGAATTTAATTGCATTGTTTACTTCAATCTTCTTCAAAGAGCCAAGAGCTTTTGAGTGTTATATTTGGAAACGTTAAGTCGCTTTGCATACACTGCAGCAGCATCAAAAAAAAACAAAAACAAAAAAGCACACCTTATCACCTCACTATGCTTTCGTGTGTAATTCAGTTCATTAAGGCGTTTGATGTTGATTTTGTTTTGCCCACCACAGGTTTTGGCTGAGCTTTGTGATGCCTCGTTGAGAGATTTGTTATTGAAGTCTGAAGACTAATCAGGGGCTTCTAGTGTGTGCCTGTTCAAGGGGACCTTTCAGTGTTTTGTGTGGAAGGCATAGCAGATTTTAGCATTGCATTTGTCCTTTGACCTCAGTCAAAAATCCATTTATCGGTTATTGAAAGAGGATGAAAACCTTAAATAGGAAAAAAAAAAAAAGACCTGCTCTCCTCTGCCTTTAAGATGCGTTGAAGAAAAGTTGTGCATAATGATGGGGAAAAAAGTACTCTGTAGCAGCTTCCCTTTGGCTGCCGTTGGCAGGCTGCACACAATAAATGATGAGATAATAGGATGTTTTATGAGCTGTGCAGTTTTAGTGGAATGAGTTGTGCTTCTGGTCTTACTGTGAGGACTATCTGTAGGGTATTTTTTCCTGTGTCCTTGTGGCTTAAGTTCGTGCTCTGGGGTGGAGGTGAATTTCTGAAAAGATGGATGACAGCAAAGTCCAAAAGGCAATGTGCCCGTACCTCCGTTGAACTGCTTGACCTGGCTTCTGCTGACAGACAGACTAATTAGCACTCAATTAGTTAGTGCTTCATGCCCACTGCTATGGATTGGCTACCACCAGGAAAGTTCTGCAGCCCACCACACCACCCCTCCAGGTCAGAGCTGTGCTTTGCATCCAAGGGAAGCCTGCTGCTGGGGTCCACGGCATTCTGCTGACGTGATGAGGAGCAGGAGTGTTCAGACAGAGAGGAAATGCTTATTTCATCTCCTTCTTAGCCACTATGTGAACCATTAAGCATTTCTTTGCTGTCTGATTCCATATTTTTGGTCTGTTTGTTCCGTGCTTGATCAGGAGGACTAGAGTGCCTAGCAGGATTTCATTTGGTACTTTCAATAGTGTGGTAGTTGACAGCATGCACAGGTGTACACAAAAATAAATTATATCTATTAAAAAAAAAAGGACGTTTCTGTATCCTCAGATCCAATCTGAGCCTGGTGTGTTTGGTCAACAGCTCTGATGCTTGAACTGTTCCAGTAGTGTCCATATCTGTAAAAGTAGTCAGAAATGTGCTGTTTTGATCATCGTCCTGCTGATGCACTATTGTGTTTGTAAAGGAAATGTCTTATTTACAGAATGATGCACCAGTTTGGCTCTGGCACCTGAGTATGCACAGTGAACTTTTGAACCTGCAGTACAGCCTGTGGGATTGATACTGTTCTAAATAAGTGAGCATTTGGGGTTTGCCTGGACATGATGTAATGAGATAATTGCAGAACCATTTGGCTTTTAACCGCAGACATAACCTTTTTTTTTTTTAAACGTACTTTATTTAGCTTCATAAAATGAAAAGGCATTAATCTTTAGTCTCTGCTGCTTCACTGCGTAATGGATTGGATGACACAGAACTCCTCCGAAACTTAAAGAACGTTGGTGTTATTTTAAAGTGTCTCCAGCAGGAGGCTTTCAGTCTGGAAGGAATCCTGAAGATGTCTGCACTATGGCAATGCAAAATGAACTGTTACAGCAATGATTTCTTTTGCATATAGTGTGGTTAAATACAGGGTGCAGCAGCTGACTGCTCTGTTGTTGCAGTGGTGGTGTATGGGAAGTGTAGGGTATTCAATGTGTGCTACACTTTTTTTTCGCAGCTATAATTCATCTAGTAGAATTGGTGGCAATGTATGATTTGTATTTCTTCAAAATTGAAATGTTATGTCCTAAAAAACTGTGTAATCGAAGAGTTGTGTGTTACTTCTGCAACTTTGTGAAGTATTGCAAGAGTGACTGTAATAGGAACTTTAGCAATAGCAAGTTTCGGTCTGGAGGTTTCTGTTGTTGTTATTTGGTTACCTACCACAGGCGTGTATTCATGTTAAAAGTCAGATATTAGTTTAATAATATGTGATCATAAGTAATCACATACAGAAAATAAGTTGTGCGCACCCATTGCCTACAAGGTATGGGCAGAACCTTACAACTTACTTTTTTTTAATATCTTTATGAAATTATGGTTTAATTGGGATTAATATTACATTGCCTTTCGATTAACGATGTTTTTAATACCAAATAAATATTGCTTAGGCACTTAACTATTTACAAGTCAGAGGAATGCAGAGTTGAAATGATCATACTTGTCTTCAAATCTTTAAAGGAAAATAGAGGTGTTGTGCAGGGAAGACAACTTAATTACCTACAAAGTACAAGTTGAATATCTTGATTCTGAATAAAGAAATAACAACTGAAAGACAGTAAAGAGAAGATTGTTTAAATTTCTACCTCAACCACAGGTAGTGCATAGCCTAGATTAAAGCACAGCAGTTGTCCACCTGTATAGCATTTCTAGCAGAAGATGGAAGCTTGAGTCATGTTGGAAAAGAAAATTATAGTCTTTTGAATTAAATATGATACAGAACTTGATGCTGTCCACAGTGAGAGTTTTCAAATAGCACTTATTTTCCTTTTTTTTTCCATGTGTTCCACAGGTCATAAACGTTGATGGAACAATGAGGAAAACCCTTTTAGAAGATAAACTTCCGCATATATTTGGGTTCACGCTACTGGGTGATTACATCTACTGGACTGACTGGCAGAGACGAAGCATTGAAAGAGTTCACAAGATAAGGGCTAGCAGAGACATAATTATTGATCAGCTGCCAGACTTGATGGGTCTTAAAGCAACAAGTGTTACCAAAGTTTTTGGTAAGTGTGGTCAATCATAGAGTCTGAAGTAGTTTCTAGAAGCTCTTGCTTTCACTAAGCAGCTGTTCATTGCTTGTAATAACTGTTGTGTTTTGTGTTTGAAACATTTTAAAGGAAGGCTGCACCTATTTTTGACTAGTTGGGAAAATATACTGTTGCAAAAGAGATTTGGGCTTCCATTTTTTTAGTTTTATTCAGTCAAAGTCCTCTGCGGCTTCCGCTGCACTCAGTTTTTGTGAGAAGAATTTTATTCCTGCCTTGATCCCTTGAAGAAATCAGGTTTTGCACCATTTTCTGTTGTCTTGAAAGCTGGATGAGACTGAACTTCGAGATTTTTTTGTGATAGCATGTCTTTAGCTAAATCCCTGGTTCCCGGATGGAGAAAGACACTCATTTGTCTTCTGATCCTTACTTTCCCCTCCTCGTTCCCACACTACCCTGGTCGTGGTCATTGACTTGAACAAAATAAGTGAGAGATTGTAGTGATTAAACAGATGGGAAAGAGCTGCAGTTATCCACTTCTTTTTCTCATTGATTTGTATCATTGAACTCAGATGCATTTTTAAAACAGATGATTTCAAAGAGGTGTAAAAATGGAGCACTGGACCAAAAATAGCCAGACTGAATATGGATAATTGCTTGCCTTTGGAAAAGGGGCTAGTCTTTGGGGAAACTATAAAGATATGTTTGTATCAGTTGTACATACATAGGAGGGATAGGAGCAGCTTCCTAATGCCAGGCTAGAGGAAAAGAGGAAAAGAACAATTCTGAATGGCTCTGTTAACAACCTGTAGGGTTAACTTTGAGAAATTGCAGTTGCACTACATTTTCACTCAGCTTTTACCTCTCCTCTCTCCCCCATCTCCGTAATACACCAATATTTGTTTTGTTTTGTTTTTAAGGAACTAATCCATGTGCAGAGAACAACGGAGGCTGCAGCCATCTGTGTTTCTTTACACCTCAGGAAACCAGGTGTGCCTGTCCCATTGGCCTTGAGCTGTTGAGTGACATGAAGACTTGCATCATTCCTGAAGCCTTCTTAGTTTTCACAAGCAGAGCAGCAATTCATAGGATTTCCCTTGAAACCAATAATAATGATGTTGCTATTCCTCTTACTGGAGTCAAGGAGGCATCTGCTCTGGATTTTGATGTTTCTGATAACAGAATCTATTGGACTGATGTTAGTTTGAAGGTATTACTCACATGTGAATTCCCTGAATATAAAGCCACAGAGCAGTTTCTTTGATCTAACAAAGGTCTCTGTTACATGATCTATCCTGCAGTTGCTAATGTTGTCATTGAATTGCATCCAAGGAGACTCTTGGAGATGAAGACAGTTGCATTGTTGAATGCACAGTTGGGTGACAGGCATGCTCCCAGTTCAAATAAAAATCTGAAGTGATGTCTGCTCATACTGAGTGCTGAGGTCTCAGATGCTGCATCCATATATGTGTTTTCATGTCACGTAGTAAGCTTGGCACCCCCCCAAGCTTTTTACCACCTTTAAATTTTTATTTGGAACACAACCCTGCTTAACATTTGCTTCTAGCAAGCGACCTTTGTATTGGTTGCTGTCAGCCCATGGCTCCAGCTTGGCACAGAATAGGCATGGGAACTTGTCTGGCTTTTTCCATGTCATGTTAATAGCCCCCTGCTTGCTCCCATCTCCTCTATGTCCTCGTGTTCCCTAGCAATTTGAAATTCCCTTCTTATGTGTTTGGTTCATGTCCAGGTCCATGCTGAAGTGAACATGGTGATCTTCATCAGTGTTACTTAACTTCTTGAACTGAATTAAGTAATGGTATAAAATGGCACATTCACTTCACTGGAACTGAATTTCTCTGTTGAGCCTCTTAATAAGTTTTCCAAGAACAGTTGTAGTTGTCTTACCAAGGTACCTAAACCGTAATAGGAAAAAGTTCACTTGTAGGGCTAGGCTATATAGCTCTTTAAGACAGGGCTGTGCTTCAGCACTAACAGCACTAATGTGGATACCTTTACTCTAGGAACAGTAGCAGTATAACAAATTAGTGTGCTGCAGACATGGTTACTAAATAAATCTTGAGCAACCATGTGGAAAGCCAAGGCTGTGGTTGTCTTAACCATTGGTAGTGGAAAATATATTGCTTCAGCTTCATCATTCAAATCCTAGTCTGATTCTGAATAGAACTGGGCAACGTTTTACTTGTATGTGACCTCCTGTGTTATCCATCATGCATGTGGAAGTATAGCATATCACATACATATCAGCATATCTTAGTTTTCATCCCCCCACCCCTCCACCTGTGTCTTGGCAGCAGGTAGTGTAACTTCAGAGCCCTCCCCCTGTTTCTCTGCTGTTCTACTTGATCACTACATTCCCAGTCTCCAGTAGCCTCAATTATGTGAGGACTCATTTTCAAAAGGGGATTATACTTTTTCTGAGCTGGGGGGTTATACCTGTAAAAATACAGATTTTGATATTTACCTTTAAAAATATAAAACAAAACATCTCTTAGTATTAAGATGCTACCAAAAGTAGATAATTATACATTGATTCTGGGTGTTTACATTGATTCTGAGTATATCTCTGGAGGTTGTTTCATTGTTAATGGTTGGGAGTGGCTTATTTGTGTGTATACAGTCCTTGCCCTATGACTTATTTTGCTGACTGTATTGAATTAAAATATAGATAGGATCTGCAAATTGCTGAAGGTGGCTGATCATGAGAAAAAATTAATTCTGATTTTGCTGAACTTGCGATGTATTCCTTAGACTTAAAACATTACAAATAAATAAATATATATATGTATATAATTATGTACAAACAAGAGAGGAAGAAGGGTCAAGAAAGAATCAGCAAATACATTGTGCTTTCTGGAAGTTTTGTCCTTTTAAGGCACTCTGGATTGGTCATGACAAACTGTTAGCCTTTCTGAAAATTCAAGTCTATTTATTCTTTAAATTGCTTTTCTTTTTTTTAAGAACAAACATTTATTTTTAAAATGTAACACCACTTGATTGTTGCTTTTACTAAACTCTTTGTAAGCTAAACTTCATAATAATTACTTTTCATCTTGGTAAGTTTCTGTAAATGCTTATGTATCTTTACACAATTGTTTTCCAGACCATAAGTCGAGCCTTCATGAATGGGAGCTCTGTTGAACACGTGATTGAATTTGGGCTGGATTACCCTGAGGGAATGGCTGTAGACTGGATGGGAAAGAACCTCTACTGGGCAGATACTGGAACTAATCGAATTGAGGTAGCCCGCCTGGATGGACAGTATAGGCAGGTCCTTGTGTGGAAGGACTTGGACAACCCAAGGTCTTTGGCCCTTGATCCTACCAAGGGGTAAGAGACAGTGTTGTTTTTCTAAGCTTTGTTTCTGCTTGTGTGTGTCAATTTATTTGGCAGACTGTTTCTTCAGGGTCTTACAAAGTATGATAAGGGCTTGTAAGCTGCAGAACCCTGAAGGTTACAATGAAAAATCTGAAGAACTGTCAATCATGTTTTTCCTTCTTTCTTTAAAAAATAAGTGCTTTACCATATGCAATAACCATGTGGTTATTCCCTTTTTTTTTTTCTTAGCTGAACTCAGTCTCACGAAGCTCTATCATTTTATTCCACTTCTCATTGCAGGTACATGTACTGGACAGAATGGGGAGGTAAACCTAGGATCGTTCGAGCTTATATGGATGGAACAAATAGCATCACTTTGGTGGATAAAGTGGGTCGTGCCAATGACCTCACAATTGATTATGCAGACCAACGGCTATATTGGACTGACTTAGACACCAGCATGATTGAATCATCAAATATGCTAGGTAATCTATTAGATTCCATCACAGAATTACTCTATCAAGGACAGAAATTTGCAATGGCCACAGTAAAGCAACTAAATATAATTATAGATTGTTTTAGTTCAATCGTTTGAATTATTGTTTCCAGATGAATTGTTAATTCACTTATCTTTTTCCCTAAGATGTTGCATTTATTACATTTATTAGACTTAAAACCTGCATGTTACTAATAGGTGGTAAGTAGTAATTTGAAAAAATTGAAATAATGTGATTAATGTAAGCAAAACAGCTAGAGGGAAACCTGGACTAGAAACTGATTGTGGTATTGAGAAGAAATATAATATTCAAATCTGTGGTAAATTAAACTAGTTTTTAAGTGGAACCTATGGTTAACACTAATTTGCAGTGAGAAGGGGTGCTGAAGCTAACAAAGCTGTGTGCTTTTATGTTTACTTAGTGGATTCTGAAGAATCTGAGTGGGCTCATTAGTTAAGGCAGTGTTAGACTAGAACTGAAAATAGTGTTCTATTGAGTGTAGCATTGGATATTTGTAGGAATAAGGGACATACAGTGCTGATGAGGGCTTCATCTTCGTGTAAAGTGGCTGAGATTCATAGAAGTTTGTATTTGAAAATGTTTAGGGGACTGATTTATATTAGACCTTTGTAGTGGATCTCTGTCAGAGGCTGTCTAATGCTATAGAGGTATTAAAACTGTTTTGAATGTTGCTAACTGAGCCACCAAGTGTTATAGTGTAGGGATTTCTGCCAAACAAATTGTTTACAAGTCACTTTACGTTTCTTTGCGTTGAATTGCACTGTAAATGATTTGTTTCTTGAGTAAAATGCTGTAATTTCTCACGGTTGGTTCTCTGTGAATCTCAAGTTTTATATTTGTTGCTGTTGTGCATATTGATTTTGTTGTTGATCTGAGTGATTCTTGGAGCTGATAGCATTCTTGAATATTCTGTTCAGAATCTATTTGGGGTGCTAAGCATAAGAAATAGAACTGTATTTATTGAAATTGCAATACACTGTCACAATTTCAAATTGCTCCATAGTCAAGTGGTTATCAGGATGAGGTTTTTAAATGCAAATATGTAGGTTACTTCTTCAGCAGGTACTGCTTAGTAATGAATCCCAGGGGAAATGGTAATGACTGAGTTTGTTTTAAAAAAGGGAGAAAAGGCTTTTTTTTTTTATTATTATTTTTAATGTCTGTCACGTTCTCTATTTCATGACCTGGGGATTGTGCTTTAGTTGGTTTTCATTATTTTTGCAGGACAAGAACGAGAAATCATAGCAGATGATCTACCTCATCCATTTGGATTAACGCAATACAGCGACTACATCTATTGGACAGACTGGAATCTTCACAGTATAGAAAGAGCAGACAAGACCAGTGGGAAGAACAGGACACTTATTCAGGGCCATCTGGATTTTGTGATGGATATACTGGTCTTCCATTCTTCACGTCAGGATGGCTTGAATGATTGTGTGCAGAATAATGGTCATTGTGGCCACTTGTGCCTTGCCATACCAAATGGGTTTAGATGTGGTTGTGCTGCTCACTATACCCTGGATCCCAACAGCAGGAACTGCAGTTGTAAGTTTATTTTTTTGTTTGCTGCAGTGTTGCTCATTGCTTCTGGCTTCCAGATGCTTGTGATCCCTTTCAGTATAGAACCCAGTAGGCTGCTCAGCAGCACCCAGATACTTGCTCACTCACCCACAGCGTGGGGGAATAGGGGCAGTCAGGAGGGTGCATGTGAGAAAATTCTAGTTAAATGGGAGACTCAATGACTCCAGGTGCTTCTTGCTTCTTCCTCCTTTCCCCCAGTTTTATTGCTGAGTACGACACCATATGGGGTGCAACATCCTTTTGGTCAGATTGAGTCAGCTGTCCTAGCAGTGTCCCTAACCAACTTCTTGTGTGGCCCCGCCTGATGGGCTGCTGGGACAGTTTGGGCAGGAGAAAAGGCCTTGAGGCTGTGCTTGCTAGTAGCTGAACCTTAGGTGTATTATCAACACTATTGTGATCAAAAATCTAAAACACAGGACAATATGAGCTGTTATGAGGAAAACTAACTCAGCCAAAACCACTAGTCGCTACCTCTTACTCCATACACTGTGATGCTCAGGTCCTGTGCTATCCAATACATTCTCACTAACCACAAGCTCTGTTCCCATCCTTTGATTCCCATACACAGATGTTATTTTCTTAGTTACTCCTTTAAGCTGTTCTGCACAGCCTTAGCCACAGGCCACTTCAGAGGCCTATTTGTGCATCATGGCCTTATCTATGGTCACAGACGCTATGGGGTACACCTGTTACGAAGTGGACTTACCCATGTCTACAAATGCTTTGGGAGTGCAATTCTGTGATTCCCACGTGGACTTATCCATGGGTCACAGTCTCTTTGACTTGAATTAACACTGTAATTTCAGCCTGCCTGGTACAGCAGCAAAGTGACAGCAGCAGTTCCCTGGCCATCTGCCAGCCTGGGTGCATGTCCATAGCTATTATCAAACTGTTTCCAGACACAGTAGAGTGAGATGATAAGGAGTCCAGCAAATAAAAAAAGCAAACAGCAGTCACTAACAAGTGTTCCCAGTACATAGTAAGCAAGCGAGTTCTGTGGCATGAACTGGGCCTGCCAATTCATAGCTAAAATAGTCATAAATTTAGTCCAACACACTCCAGTCAAATCTGCTGTAATCTCAAACTCTTCAGGCTTCATTCTGGGCAACAGGAAGGACTGTTGTGGGTTAAATCTGGTAGGCAGCTAAGCACCATGCAGCTACTCACTCACTCTCCACAGCTAGGGTGTAAACAAGAGTTGTACTTCAGCACCAACCACTTCCAAAGCAGCTCAAATCCCTTCATATACTACCACCTCATGTTTCCCCTGCTGCTTTCTGCCATAGGCTCCAAGTGGGGCCATTCTCTTCAGCTGCAGTGTAGAGCACATTTTTTTTAATATCTCATGCTGCTTGACTGACCAAAGGGATACTTATATGAACCATATCCCTTTTAAGTTTTCAAAGGCTTCATGTTGCCCCATTTGGAATTATACTTTCAGGTCACTTAGTAAGAGAGGGCGTACAATCAAACTGAAGTACAGAATATGAATTCTCCAAAAATCCACAATGCAAAAGAAAGCTTGTGTTTCCTTTTTGGTAGTTGGTAGAGACATAGCTGTTATTTCATTGACCACAACCATGGGGATCTGACAACTTCCATCTTGGCGCTTTATTCCTAGAAACTGGGTCACCTGTGCAGGTCCCTTTATCTTTATTTCCATGGCAAAACTGGCTTTCAAGAAGATTTGGACTATTTTCTTCGTTTTCACATATACGTGTTTAGTTGTCATGTGAAATATAGTTGTCCATTTGAAATTGTCCCAAGTGTTCTTTGTCTTTTGTGTGTTGGTTTCTAGCAATATGTTTGTCCACACGAGTTGCACTTTTTAATGCGTTGTTTTGTCTTGTTTCAGCTCCTACCAGTTTCCTGTTGTTTAGCCAGAAATCTGCCATCAGCCGAATGATACCTGATGACCAGCAAAGTCCAGATATCATCCTGCCTATGCATGGTCTAAGGAATGTGAAGGCTATTGATTATGATCCCTTAGATAAATTGATTTACTGGGTAGATGGGCGTCAGAATATTATAAAAAGAGCCAAAGATGATGGCACTCAGGCAAGTTTACATTGTATATATAATTCTGTGTGGATTGTTCTCTGCACCTTATGACTTTCCCCTCCAGTCCCTTGCACCAAAGAATCATCAGTCTAAACTTTACTCTTGCCAGTTGTTATTCATGTATATTCTGTTTACATGTGAAAATTACAGAGAGCTTTCAGGACTGTGATTTTAATGTATACACAATGTAGCATAATAGAATATAGTACATCATATCTGAAACTACAAGCCTTGAACTGTGATGGTTATCTGAGTGTGGGCAATGAAGTAAGGGAGATTCACTGTTTGAATTATATTCATCTTAGAAACAATACTTTAAAATCAGTATTGTTCGTGCCAGTTCTGTGATCGTATTGTCATCATTGTAAAGCTCTTGCAAAATGAAGACACTCTCTATCTAAGCTGTAGTTAAATCCTCATTGAATGTACAAGTGACTGTTGTGTCAGATGGGAATAGGCTTATTCACATACTTCATTGTTCTGTTGGGTTGGGTGCATAATTGTTTTGGGCTATAGCTATTCACACAACAACAGAAAGAAGTGTGCTGTTCTTTTGGGCAGTGTTCTGCTTATGTTAGCATAGCTTAACTCCTGGGACAGGATAACAGATCATTTAAAAGCTACAGTTTGAATAAGAACACAAAAGGAAATTGAGAACGGGCAACATATATTTTCCTAGTTCTTGAGCAGTTATCTAAACAATATAATATGATTTCAGTGGGACTGGGCTGGCCTCCTCATACATCTGAGGCATCAGTGGTTTTACGGTGCCCTTTAAAGAAGTAGATTGTGATTTTCCTTTTCAGCCATTTCTTGTAAGATTGAGAGGAGATCTCTTAGTATAAGCAGCTAGCTGGGCTGTGGATGAATTTTGAAGAAGTTTATTTTGTTTTTTTTGGATGATGCTAGGTGCTAATTGTTGCAGTCTGTCTTCTCTTTGGTACTTGCTAGGTGCAAATTGCAATGAGGATTCATCTGCTCTGTTTTCCGCTATGCTGGTCACATAGCTTTGAAGACACAGATCCCCTGCAAATTTTGACTTTGCAATTTTCATTTGCTATTTTTACTGAATTTTGCTAATTAGTGCTTTTTGCAGGTGATGATTATTACATTTATATCTGGGTAATGTTACCTTCAATTTCAGTAAAATAATTATTACTCAGTATTTCTAGGCATGCTGTCAAGCGAATGCAGGGATAAAGATTTGAATAGAAAAGGAAAACATTATATTCTATGAAGAACTTGGTAGCTTAGAACCAAATTATTGAAATGTAACTTTAAGTAGTGAGTGACTCATTTAGCTTAAGCAGCCTGAGTGTGGCATAGTGTGTTCATGTTTCTAGACCCATACAACCTTTTTCTACTGCTGTTTTTACTTTTGCATTGGGAATGCCGGATTAGAACACTTGAGAAAGCCACCACTTCCCCCTGACTGTTACCATCTGACTAGTAGCATTCATCTTCGAAAAGTACTTTGATGTTGTGAGTCCTGCCAGGCACTGAGATCAGTGGTACACTAGTGAAGGTTCTATAATGTTAAAGCAACACGTGGAGTGTAGTTTTCCTTTAGGGACTCTGTGTGTTCTAGTGTTCTTCATAGAAGTAAAGTATTGATGTGTGTGTTGTAGTGCATACAGAGTAGCTACAACATTGGTCAGATTTGGAGGCAGGCTGTGGGAGATTTGAGGGTAATGGTTCCTGGAACTTAACAATGATGTCAGAGTTTGCAAGGACCTTCATAATGACATGAGGATTAAGGTGAAGTAATGCTTTTAGCACAAGTGTGAGGCAAATTTGTGGCCATCTGATGTGTGAGCAGACAGAACTAGGTTTCTCTGGAAGATCTGAGTTTTTAAGAAAAACCTGGTCTTAAAAAAAATAATCTGCCACACTACAAATGATACAAGAAGAAGCCTTTAGGGAGAGACTCAGATATATTCAGCTGGCTGGATAACAGTGCACATCTTGCCAGTAGTCCGCCCTGTTTGTTCTGCTGTTTTATTCAAGAATGTTCTGTGCACAAACATGCACTATTGTTTTCTTCCATCTCCTACTAATTAATTCTACTAATTAATTTCTAACTACTACTAGGAGGTCCCACAGCTGCTTTCTGGAGAGTTTGCATAGTCTTAGGGATTTTGTTCCGATATTTATCCTCAAATCCACAGTTTGAATCATGTATTTTTTATGCTTTGTCACATTTATTATATTCAGTGTTTCCTTGTGGTTTTAAGCTTTTCTTCACATAGGTGAACAGTGTTTTTTGTATTGAGTTCTTAGGAAACAATTACTGGAAGTCATTCTCCATATGCTGTCTTGCAGCCTTTTACTGTCATGAGTTCTCCAAACCAAAGCCAGAACCCAGAGAAGCAGCCACATGACCTCAGCATCGATATATACAGCCATACCTTGTACTGGACCTGTGAGGCCACAAATTCTGTCAACGTCCACAGGCTGAATGGGGAGTCAATAGGGATGGTGCTGCGAGGAGACCACGACAAACCTAGAGCCATTGTAGTGAATGCAGAGCGAGGGTGAGATGCCTTTCTGTACCTCATACCTCATACGGAACGCATTTGGAATGTGTGTCAGCTGTGTGTGCTGATGCTTAAATGCCAGTTTACTGGTAGATGGTTTACCATGTGTTTGACAGATGTTGAATGACAATATGTCAGAACCATGTGGATACAGTAGTACCCAGAGA
Source organism: Cyrtonyx montezumae (assembly GCF_038088225.1). Lineage (NCBI taxonomy): Eukaryota > Metazoa > Chordata > Aves > Galliformes > Odontophoridae > Cyrtonyx > Cyrtonyx montezumae. Next base: position 42,027,573 of record NW_027071826.1, on the reverse strand, counting down.
CTCTATCTGGAACACCTCTGAGTCTGTTTTTGTGTACAGTGCTCAGTGTACTCAGTTCAAAAGCTGCTGCTGCTAGTCTTATTGGGACTAACTCACTTGGACATGGTTTGTATTTATAAAAGCTTTTCTGCTTTCTCCATTACAAATGGGAGTTTAGCTTTGCTGATCTCTTGAACACTCAACTTTTTTGTTCCCGTTTTTTAAATAACTTAAACATAAACCTGCTTTTGAATTAAAAGAGGTAAAAATGCGGGAGAGACTGTGTTGCGCACAGGGGCTACCTAGGAGGGCTAAATTAGTGACCTTTGTCCTGCCTTAGTTCCAGAAATCCTCCCCTCCGGCTCTCCGTTGGCTCTGTGTTCTGACAGCTGCCACTCTTTGTTTACTGTGCAGTAGTGTAACGTATGAAATTAGGGAATTTGCCCTGAAGAGATGGTGGAAATGTCTAAATATACCACTTAGTAAATGTCTGGGGTTCTGCAGCTGGCTAGATCTGGATCTTTGTTGTGGAGAGCAACAGCCACCACAGTCATCCCTGTTTAAGCTGTTCATGAGTCCCATTTCAGAACCCATGTGCAAATGTGAGCTACTTCAGTTGAGTTCTGAAGCCCTCACCTAACCAGCTCTTGCCATTGTTCTCAGGTACATGTATTTCACCAACATGCAAGAGCGAGCTCCCAAGATTGAGCGTGCAGCCCTCGATGGCACGGAGAGGGAAGTGCTTTTCACAACTGGGCTGATCCGACCAGTAGCACTGGTGATTGACAACAAACTCGGAAAGCTTTTCTGGGTGGACGCAGATCTGAAGCGCATCGAAAGCTGTGACTTGTCAGGTATGTGGTATGCAGTTAAATATTTGGAGCAGCGTGTGTGTATGTACAGGACATTATTCCTTCTTTGATGCTGACCCCAGTAGCTTCTGCAGTTGCCATTTCTGTGCAGGCAGTCACAGCTAACAATTATGAGTGGGCTTCTTTGATGTGATCGGAATAAACGTGTCTGTAATGATTATCACTCTCCAAGAGGGACATTTGACTTTTGATATCTTTTGATATCTTGCAACTCATGCAAGATGAGATTTAAATAGGTGTTAACCATCACAGAACCTTTAAATTGCTCCCTCCTTTCATTTTCCTGTGGTTTAAAAAGTTGGCATAACTCTTCAATTTTTCTTTCTTAGTGTTTACAGCCTACTACATTAAGGTAGCATGAAGAGCCAACTGAAGGAGGGAAGCTTTTTTCTAATAGAGATGATAAGGCAGCTGGTACGATACGTTAGTGTTGCAAAACAGTGGAGGGAGATCAATTTGTTGCATTTTTAACACATTAGTAAAATAAAACATTATTTCACATCCATAGGAATAGCATCACACACTTCTTGGAGTGCATTTGATACTCAAAGCAGCTGACAGTGCTGAAAAAATGGAGAAATCTACAGAGTAGCATAGAGGATCCAGTCTGTGTTTTCTCTCTCACAATGCACTCTCATAGCGTGTGTGAAGAAAGGAAACTCCTAAAAGAAGCACAGAGGGAAGGGAACTGGTGCCAGGCAGTTATTCTAATAAATAGTATTCTAATTGAAATAAATGTTACATTCTTATGCTTGGCTGAGCTCTGCATAATTTATTCAGCAAATTAGTTGAATCTAGTGCTCACTAGAATTTTTATTATGTATCAAGATTCTATAATCGCGTTTTGTGTGGATATCCAAAACTTCTGTTTGGATGTTTTAGATGCAGGCATAAGGTCTTTATTACAAAACAAAATACCAGAGCAGAGGCAGGCACCAAGTTAGAATTTTATTTTGTATTCCACGTTTTTAAAATGAAATATATCTATATATGATAGGGTGTGCACAGCCTTAGAAGTGTTTTCTGTGAATGAATCGATTAATCTGGAATCCCTTGTTCACCTCAGACAAGCATAATGAAAGCAACAATTAAATGCCACTAAGTTTAGCGCAACACGTTACTGAAGACTACAAACAATTACAATTGAAAGCAGACAAATGTGTTACTTAACCTGAGCAATTGATAATGTTCCTGTTTAAAAGCATCTTCAGTTACATTCCATTTTTCCAAAACATGGAAGTTGAGTTTTCTGCTCAGCTGCTGAACTGGGTTTAGAAACAACAGAAATTGCCTCGGTGTGTTTCAAAAAGTGGTATTGCTTTGTTTGTTTTGTTTGTTCATTTTTACTGGGTTTTGTTTGTCTTTTAAATGAGTTAGAAATTGTTTGTTTGATCTCAGGTGCTAACCGTGTGACTCTGGAGGACTCCAACATCCTTCAGCCAATGGGCCTGACTGTGCTGGGCAACCACCTGTACTGGATTGATCGACAGCAGCAGATGATTGAGAGAGTGGAGAAAACTAATGGGTACAAAAGGACTAGAATTCAGGGCCGAATTGCTCACCTAACAGGCATTCATGCTGTGGAAGAACTTGATATGGAGGAATTCTGTGAGTTTCTTTAAATACCTGATGTTTTTCACTGTTGTTTTTCACTCAAGCTCCTCATCTGGCTGCATGTTTCAGTAATATTGGCTTTAGGTTAGGCCATGGAGTGCTTTCTGCTTGAGGGGCTGGACTCTAACAAAGGAAAAGAAACAAGTTCCTCATTCTTTCCCAGAGGAGGCCTTCTGCACAACTAGAACGTGTGATTTCACAGCACTTAGTTACCTGCTTTGTACCAGCTCACCTGATAGTGAATTAACTCTAAAAGCTGTTTAGAATTACAGTGGTTAATTTTTCAAGTACAGCCAAGTAATGAGTTGGAAATACTTTTACAAAGAGAGAAAAGGGTATAGTACCTGCCTTTTCTCGAGGATTTTCAGACCTATTTGTAAAGAGTGTCTGGTTTGACTTGGCAAGCCTCCAGTAAGGGAAAGAGAATGGGCAGGATGCTCCTAAAACACATCTCTGTGGATGTGGCATTTCTTCCTGATTAGAAGTCATTTTAGGTGCTCCATTCTGAAAGGGGTCAGTCATGTTGGCCCTTATTTTTCTGGCTTGCTGTTCCTGTGCTCTGAGTGTTGAACTTCAAACATTCTGTGTAGGATTATTCTGTAGTAGGTACCTGGGAGGCACCATAAACATTCATCCATCCTCGTGCTGCCTTCTTCAAGGAAATAGGCCAGTGTGGTAGCTACCTTAGGATGCACTACCATCTCAGGGAGAGAAGCAGTGAACTCTTCTAGATGAACCCAAAATCTTTCATATTTCTTCCCCTTTCAAGGCACACTGAATGAACCTGGGAAGAGGAATATCCTCTCTTTATCTTTGGTGGGCAGTAGTCAGTCAAGCTTTTCTCCTCTAACCATCTTTCACCTGTGGAAAGATGAGGGAGTACAGGACTACAGTATGGCAGAGTAAGGGAATGCAAGTCTGAGGTCTGGAGAGAAGTAATGCTTCCAGTATGTGAAGGGTTGTAGGTAGAAGTCTTATATAGGGAGGGTGCACATAAGTGCAAGCTTTCCTATGTGGATAAACAGTTGGAAGGTAACATAAGTATTTAAGCTGTAGCTGATTCTATTTGCTAATCCTTATCCAGATGTTCTTTTTTCTTTTACAGCACTCAGTTTTTCTTCTTCTGTGCCATTTCTCATGTTAGTGCATTTCAAAGGTAGTACATAATGATGGAAAAATAATTTCTTTAAACACTGTTAATGAAGAAAAAAGGAAGAGAGAGGACTTGATATCCCATATGTTTTTAAGAATGTTTATTTTATTATGGCAAGGGTAATGTTTCTTCTGAGTTGCACTGAAAGGAAGTACTTTTTTACATCTGAAATCTGTCCAATGTAGGTGACTTCTTGGTTACAACAGGAGAGTAAAAATAAATATGTGCATGTGTGCATGCCCACACAAGTGTACATGAGGGCACTTTTTCTGCTAGCAACCCATGCTTCAAGCAGCAGTGTCTCCAACACTGTGTTAAATTGATGAACTTGTTAAAGGTGAAAGCAGACTGCTGAGAAGCCTGAACAGATGGAAAACAATTTTGGCACAGAACAGTAATAACTGTACCATTTCTTCCCAGAGGAAGTTCTTGGTGCTTACTGGTAGTGAAGAATGCATTGTGCAGTGGCATCATAGGTAGGATAGACTCTGGCCCCAAAGATCACTCCAGCAGATTCAGTAAAGCACTCAGCTGGGCTGGGGTCCTCTGACAGCGACTTCACCTTTCTGTGCCTGTTTCTTGTCTGACTAATGCTTCCTTAGTTTGATTCCATTAGAAATTATTGGGTTCTCAGCACTTGTGAATAACTGATTTGGGAATGTGACCATGTAGCTTCCTGTTTCATAAATATATAATTAAGAACTGTGTGTGCTCACATTGCAGTTCTGTGAGTAACAGGGAAGTGTTGAGGATGCATAGGACTGGATAGTAAGAGGTCTTGGATATAAGAGGCAAATTCCGCAGGGTTTGGTGGGCTGGCATTCTGCAGAGATGACTGTTAATTCCTGATGCCTGGCAACTCTAGAAGTGCAGATGAGAGTGCATTGCCTTAAATGTGATCTTCTCAAATCTGCTTCTTCGCTTCTCTTCACCTGAGCTCCCAAATTCATTTTATAAGTTCTTTGAAGGTCTTCATAACGCTGTGAGCAGAAGAAATGTATTCCTCACAAAGTAGTAAATTAACTTTTGAGCACAGAACTGAAAAACCTTGCACTTACCTTCCTATGAATTTGTAGTGAAATCTTAGTTACTCAACTAGAAGGGTTTTATGGGTAGTTTTGTAATTTTGTCTTAGCTAGTAGCTAAGCTTTTTTTTAACACTGTCTAATCATTCTTTCTTTGTGTTTCTCCAGCTGCACACCCGTGCTCCCGTGACAATGGTGGCTGCTCACACATCTGCATTGCCAAAGGTGATGGGACTCCAAGATGTTCGTGCCCAGAGCACCTTGTGCTTCTGCAGAATCTCTTAACATGTGGAGGTGGGTTATGTTTAACAGTGCTGCTAATCAATTTGCATTGGAAAAATAAATAAATTAGAACCAGTGGAATATCAAATTTTCTCTATATCGTGCTGCTCGGTTTTGAGAACTGTCTATCTAAAAGGAGGATATTTTCAAAAACAACTGAATTAATGAAGTCAGAATGACCAAAATCAAATGGTTACTGTCACAAGAAACTTGCCCACCAAGGTAGCTGACTTTCATGTGGTACAAAATTATATGAACTTTCTGCAGGAGGTTGCATCTGAATGCAGAATGTGTATTTATACAGTTTTCCTAGAGATGATGTTACATTCTGTCTTAAATGTGACTTTTTCACCATCTGTTTTCCGCTTCAAGTTTTGGACACATGTGACTTTTCACTCCGTGCAGAACACACTTGTTAGACCATGCGATAGTTACATCTTCTACTGAGATTTTCATTATTGTGTGATGTGACAGATTTGTGCTATAAGCAAATGCTTATAATGATGTTGATAACCCATGTTCATCTAGCAGTTGAATCTGTACGTGTGATTCCCATAGTACTCCAGCTTTTCAAATAATGGTAACATGAATCACTATTCTGCCTAGTTAGGGACAGACAGTTCAGAAGCTCAGTTGCCATTATTTTCAATAAAGGCAACTCTTGTTTTTCCCCATGGTAGAAATTCCCTTTACAATTCCCTTTCACAGCCCCAGGAATTCTGATAATTGTTACCTTACTATTGCAGAAGGCATTAAAATGGGGGAAAAGTTACTTCTTTTTGGGAGATACCCTATGTTAAATTATTTGGCTCTTCTGGTACTCTGGGCTTTTTTAATGTATTCATTGTGTTGTGGATTTCATTTTTCTGGCTGAGCTCTGACCTCCTGTGGGACAGTCCTTTCCATTATAAAAGGTTTTCTTTCCCATAACCACAACACGTGATGTGGTCTCGGAGTAGTGGAGGTTACATATGCAGGGGGAAAAATAAAACAATCTACTTAGATTTCTTGCTGTACTTCTGTTGAAAAACGAAGCCAAAGAGAGATTCTTATGTTCCACTGCATTGTTGCCTTCCCCTGTAAATCTTAATTTTACAGGGCCTCCCTTTCAGTCTACTTCTTGTTTGTTTGTTTTTACTCTGATCCTTCACTGATCTTGCAACAGCTTTTTAATCTGTCTTGCCTACAGTAGTAGTAACCCATAGTATTTCAGAATAGGTTTATAGCTGTTTTGGTTGGAAAACATTTTGTACATGTATTCTTGTGAACACTCGACAAGTTTTTAAATGCAAACTCGTGCCTGCCAAGTGCAATTGTAATGCAACATTAAATGTGGCTCTTCATGCAGAAGTAGTAATCTGTATGCTGAATTATCTAAACAGTGCACACCTATCCAAATTAATTCCAGAATTATCTTGATGCATCTGTCTGGCATCCTTATCGTATCTACAGATGCCAGGCCAGTGGTTAAGTTTGTAAACCTCAGTATTGCTACGCCCAGTAATCATAACTCAGAAACTTAGAAATCATAGGAATGTCAAAAATTAAACATGCTTTTTTACTTTGTTTTTCAAACTCTTGATTTTACTCAAGTCTCATTCTTGAACATTTCTTAATGAAGGACAACACCACTTCAAAAACGGTTTGCATTTTTACAGAAGTTCAGTGCAGGCATAAGCATATTTTTCTCCATCTGAGGAATATGTCCATCACATTTTCACTCTGTTGAAAGGGCTGAAATTGAATGAACATGCACTTGTTTTGTTTTTTCTTTCTCCAGAACCTCCAACTTGTTCCCCAGACCAGTTTACTTGTGCAACTGGAGAGATTGACTGTATCCCAATGGCATGGCGGTGTGATGGGTTCCCAGAGTGTGATGATCAGAGTGATGAGGATAGTTGCCCAATATGCTCTGCATCTCAGTTCCAGTGTGAGAAAGGGCAATGTATTGATGCACACTTGAGGTGTAATGGAGAAATTGACTGTCAAGATAAATCTGATGAAGTGGATTGTGATAGTAAGATTTCTTTTCCTTTTCTCTTGGCTCTAACATAAGCAGCTATTTGAGATTCTAACTGTTTTGATACACGTTTATGATTTTTAGTTTCAAATGGGGAGGGAATGGCCTTAGCTGAACTGTCCACTGATTCTGAGTTTTTCTATGAACTGAACCTTCCAAGGCCACTGATTACTAGTTGTCATAAGGCAGTCTCTTTTCTGATAATTTAATATACTTCGAATTCACATAGAATCTGAAGTTAATTAACAAGTTCTTTTTACTGAAACAGAGGCTTCTGGATGTAGATAAGAAATATAACAGAGCTGTATTTGTTAGAATGGTAAGATAGTATGGACTATGTGAGGTTTGACGATATCTTCCACATGTTTTAACGTGTCAGGTGATCAGTTACACTTTTTTAGTTACTATAAAAGGTCCTTGCTGATTTGTTTTCTGTTATGCCCCATTTGGACAAAAATTGTGGTGTTTCACAATTTTACGTGAGTCTCACTAAGTAAGATGTGTAATGGTACAAAGGAAGAACAAGATAAGTGCTGACTGAATTTTGCCTACTGCAGCAGTACAGGTGTTCTGGTGCCTACCTGTTCTTAATGTAAAATGCATTGTGGCTTGGCATGTCTGACATCTTTTGGTTTTCTTGACATCGTTGAACACTCCCATTCAAGTCATACTTAATCTTCTCCTTCTTTCCACGCAGCGATCTGTCTGCTCAATCAGTTCCGATGCGCCAGTGGTCAGTGTATCCTCCTGAAGCAACAGTGCGACTCCTTTCCAGATTGCATTGATGGCTCAGATGAGCTCATGTGTGGTGAGATGTCTTTGCTTGAGATTAAGTGCTCTGTTTTCAGGTGGAACACCTTACAACAAAATGCAAAGCCCCAGTCTCTGCATTGTAATAATCTGTCAGGAAAGACTAGAGAATCTTGTCCCTATACTAACTAGGTCTTCCTTCCATCCTCTGTGTGGATACAGCAAGGAAAAGTGAATTTAATGAGCAAGAGTGCTGAAAAGGGCCTGGGTGGCAAAGAGAGAGAAGACTGCATGAATGGGAATGAGAGAATCTGTTTAGCTCACTTTCTGAAAATCTCAAACTGCATGTGCTTCTTGTGATCCTCCCACATATCCCATTTAACTCACAGCCCTCACTCAGTTCCCCTCAGTTCTTTGGATACTGTGAAGACACTTTTTCTTTCTTTATTTTTTCAATTATTTTCTTTGTGCACTTGGCAAACCTTTGTGCTGCCAAGTTAATGCAACTGTTTCCTGTTTGCACTTTGGGTCCAGTCCTGCAATTAGGTCTTAACTGATTAAATGGGTCTTTATGTAGACATAAGGCTGCCTCTTCTGGAGTTTCTTTGTGGAACAGAGCATTCTGTGGTTTCTTGCTTGACTGAGGGAAAGAAGTCAAGTAGGAAATAAAAATGATTGCTACTTTCAGGATAAAGATCTTGCATTCAAAAGAAGCTAGGTTTAACCAAAATGAGAATTTTGTGGTTTAAACTGGCTAATTTGGGAATATGTTTTAGTTCTGGATTTGTTTTTTTTCTGGTATCATATCTGAGTTAATCTGCCTATTTAAAGGTTAGGACCTTGGCTGACATATAAGCTGTTGTGCGCTAAGAGAGACAGAAATGAATTCTTGATGTTGAGCTGCTAGGAGTTCACTGGTAGTTCTTTACATTTCCTTTATCGTCCTTCTCAACTTCCAGTTCTTTTGCACTTCCCTCAACTGAAGGGCAAAAATTTGGAATGTAGTCAGTGTAAGATATGATACGTGTAAAATCTCATCTCAAATACTGCAGCACTTAACACTGGGCCATATGGGGGAAAAATAAATAAGTAGAAAGTATTTGAGATACTCTGGCTGTATGTTTTTATTCCAATCTGTAAAGTTCTTAAATCATTTAGAATGCTTTTCCAACCTAAAATATCACTATTTTAAGAGCTGCTTTAGCTAGGAAAATTTCCTCTGTTCCGTGCTTACTGTAGCTTGCCTACCAGTCAAAAGTCTTGCAGATTTTTAATGCTATTGCTAGCCTAAATGGTGTGTGGCAGACCAGATTACTTTCTGATCAAGGACTTAGTGTTTATGAGCATCCTGTGTCATTACTTCCCCACCATGAAGTGTGTGAGCTAAAGAAAATTCTACTGGTTATTGTTATATCAAGATGATAGGCAGTTCTCTTAAAAGGTGAATTGCTAAACGAGAGTACGTTGCTGTTACTGGTTTATTTACATGTAAGGGAAGAGAGCATGTGAAATCTTATGCATAGAATCAGAGTCTGTGTGGGAGATGCATGAGTTAGGTGCAGAGGCTTTCAAAGACACGATGTAAATGTCTGAGCTGACTGGCGTACTGCACAAGCTCCAGGACAGCATCATATATATTGCCATATTTTATGATGTCCTTTCTTTCCCCCTCCCTTTTTCCAGAAAAATCAAAGCCATCCTCAGATGAACCTCAGCCCCACAGCAGTGCCATTGGTCCTGTCATTGGAATAATACTTTCCCTTTTTGTCATGGGAGGAATGTACTTTGTTTGCCAGCGAGTGGTGTGTCAGCGCTACACCGGACCCAACAGCCCCTTTCCACATGAGTATGTCAGTGGCACACCTCATGTCCCTCTTAATTTTATTGCTCCAGGAAGTTCTCAGCATGGCACTTTTACTGGTAAGGATGGTAAGAACCCTAATAAGTACCATTACATTGTCTGGGTATAAGGTTTTGCAGGTTATTAAGAGCTGACCATTGCCTGAAGTGTAATGAAAACATCCTCTTTGGTTTAGCCCATCTCTGAGACAGATTTCCTGTTTGCTTTTGAACGTGTTTGTTCTCTCTCTTTCAGTCCTACATCTCTAAAGCAGCAGCATCTCTCTAACCTGACAAGTAATCTAAACATCTATCCTGAAAATTATACGCAGATGCTAAGCTTGAGATTGAAGGAGGACCTAAAATATACGTAAAAGCTTGGGATATTCACCTAATAGCTAACAGCTCAGAGACCCCACACAGGCATCAAAGGAAACTCTTATGTGATATATTTTATATTTATGATAGTAAGATATACTTTTCCTAGAGGAGATAGTTCATTTCTAACTACGAGGCCCTAAGAAGAGGGAGTATTTGTATTTTTCAGGAAGCTGGAAAGTAAATGTTCACCTGTAAACCTACCTGACAGGGCCAGAACACAATAAACCCATATTTCAGAGCATTTGCAATCTGCTTTTCCTAAAATTCAAATACATTGTAAACTTAAAGACAAATCAATAGTTGTGGTACTTGTTCCTATAGAAAAAAAATCGAGATGTGCTGTTGGTTTCTTCCAGCCATGGTTTTAAGACATCCAGATACAACTTAGGTTTTTGCTTTCTTGCATTTTGATGGCTGTGGTCAGCTGTTCCTGCTTACAGTCTGTTTTTATGGTTATCAAGGCTTTGTGGTTGGAAATAAAATTTGAGAATGAAATCATTGCAGGTGAAATCTTTGTGGTGGTGTTTTAAACTGGACTTCATATTAAAGCTTTTTTTAATGAAAGCAACTGTTAGTGGCTTTCATCTGTACCACTGTGGGTGCTGAACTAAGCTGTCAGTCCGATTCCTGTTCATATTTGTTATTTTTTCTAATCCTGGTACCATACATTTTCATGGCTCTGTATTGCTGTGACAAGTTACAACAGCTGACAGCCTTACCTTACCATTGGTATTAATTCTAATGAGAAGACATAGGCTGAAGTGAGTGGTCACAATCAGCAGTCACAAACAGAATCATCCTGCTTTTCCTAAACGTTTTCCAAATCTGAAAAATTACCAAACTAAACTCTTCCATTGGCACTGAATATTTTGACAGGAAGAATCTCAGAGCGCATAGTCTGACCTAAGTGCATCTTTGAGTTAAACAAATAGGACAGTGTTGTCTTCCCCTTTTCCTGTCACCCAGGTTTCCTTCCTTTTTTCAGTTTAAAAAGTGTTCTGTTTTTTTTTTTCCACAGTCAGAATAATTACTTTTTCTTCTTGTTCGTGCACTTGCAATTGAATTTCACTGGATGGAAATGAAAACTTTGGATGTCTCTGGCTTGTTTCTCTTGGGCAGTATATAATGCTGATTTTTGCAAATGCCTGAGTTTGTTTAGTTGAAAAATTTCTTTGTTAACAATTTGGGTGGAAAATTTGGATCAACTGATCTGGAGATTCCTTTCTCAGCAGACTGACAGCACTGCTTGTGAGGAACTGCAGAGTCACAATAGGTGGTCCGGGATGAGGTGTTTGCTTGGCATAATATAAAATTGAAAATATGTTGTTCTTTGTAATCCTGAAGTTTTTTATGTGAAAGATCGTTCCAAAAGCAACAACCAGTAGAGTCACATAGATTTGCCAAGCTGTGGATTTGTTTTCTGTTTCGCATTAATAGATGAAATTGTGGTTTACCTAACCTTGGATTCCTCTTTGTCTCACTGCAGGCATCTCGTGTGGAAAGTCTATGATTAGCTCCATGAGCCTCATGGGAGGGAGCAGTGGTGCCCCCTTATATGACAGAAACCATGTTACTGGAGCCTCTTCTAGTAGCTCATCCAGCACTAAAGCCACTTTCTACCCACAGGTATGTCTTGAAAATATGCCTGTGAGTCAGATATTGGAATTTAGCAGTACTCCTTCTCTCATGCTTCACCACAATCTCTAACTTGCTGAACAATTTCATGCTAGTACCTGGCTGTTGTGTCAGTGCCACACTAAAGGGATGAATAGAAAATGTGTAGATGGATTTATGTTTAAAAAAAATAAATAAATACAAAAGTAGCTCAGGAGCTGATGTACCTGTGCCATTGTGCCATTATGTTGATATCTTTGTTGGCTAAACTCTTCCATTGCAGTACTGGTCTAAGCTAACCTCTTACTGGGAATTCTTCCGCTCTTCCAGTTCAATGCTATGTGAGCCAGGACCTGCAGGGGCAGTGTCAGCCTTCAGAAAAAGTGCCACACCAGATTTTTATACAGAAGCTGTTGTGAGGTCTTTGCTAGATTAAAGTTACTGCTGATCCAAATGTTTTGGTCAGTTCTACCTGGTAGCTTTATTCTTGCCCAGCTTTATGTAAGCAACAAAAAGAAGCCTTCTGAGCAATGTAAGTGCCTTGGCTTTGCCCCCACTGCCCCATATTCGTTTAATACATCCAAACCTAAAATAAAGTCTCATAATTAACTTATATGATCTTTAAAAAAGAATGCATTAATCCCACCAAGCAGCAATGAGAGGAATAGAAGATAAAGTCAAGTGACTCGTTGAGGGCATGAATATATAAATATTTTCAAAATAAGTCGAGTTGCACAATTAACTCAAACTGAAGTACTATTTTAATCTTCTTAGATCTTGAACCCGCCTCCATCTCCAGCTACTGATCGCTCCCTGTATAACGCAGAGATGTTTTATTCTTCAAACATTCCTTCGACCACAAGATCTTACAGGTAAAGCTCAGATAAAAAGGTTTGATACATATTCCATTGGTCTGTCCTTCAATTTTGCATCTTAAGCAGAATGTTCTTGCTTAGATCTTTATCTTGACTTAAAAAAAAAAAGCCACAAAACTTTTTGTCTCTTAAATGACCTTTCAAATTGAAATTATGCTATTTGTGACCCATAAACATTAGCTTTGTTTCTTATTTTGACACAGCAGAGTTTAGCACCTTTCAGTATAGTGTTGCTGATAAAGAATGCTGTGTATTTATATTTATATTGCTTTATAATGGTCACTTAGCATCCTGTATGGAGAGTTTGGTCTCATCTGTTAAAGCTCGTTGATGGATTGACCTGTTTGTTAGTTCTTAGGGACTGGACTAAGTGCTCACGTTGGTCTTCTCTGGCTCCACAAATCTATGGATCTACCACCAGATTAGAGGCTGCCAAAATGCACTATGAGCTGCAGGTAGCTGTGCCATTCAGTTTTACCGCAGTTCAAATATTTCTCATTTGGCTCCTGTGAAAACCTGAGTTATGGCTTACATAGAATGAATAAACAACTATCTTGACTGTGGGTGTAGGTATTCGTTTTCAGTCTCTTTGTTTCCCTTTTCTAAAAATCACAACGAATGCATGTTTTTTTTTCCTCACAGGCCTTACCTTATACGAGGGACAGCTCCACCCACAACCCCATGCAGCACAGATGTTTGTGACAGTGACTATACTACTAGTCGATGGAAGGCCAACAAGTACTATATAGATTTAAATTCAGACTCAGACCCTTACCCCCCTCCACCCACACCTCGCAGCCAGTACATGTCTGCAGAAGAAAGTTGCCCTCCATCTCCTGCCACAGAACGAAGCTATTTTCACCTCTACCCACCTCCACCCTCTCCTTGTACAGACTCCTCATGACCTCAACAGAAGGAACTTTTCCTGTAAATATTTTTAAATATGAACAGATTTAAAATATATATTTTATGATTTAAAGATTAAAAAAGGGGTGGGAATTAAAAAGAAAAAAAATGTGAATAAAAATGGGTGGGAGGGATGGGGCTGTGAAAATTGTATAAAGGAAGAATATTTATAAAATTGATTTTTTTAACTTAATTTCCCTTCTTTTGTGCCATATTTGCCTTTTTGAAATCATGGAACTGACTCACTCTCCAAAGGATTTGGGGAGGCAATGTTGAGCCTTTTTGCATTTCAAATCGCCTTTTTACACGTGAAGTGTATGCAATTCTATTTACTAATGTGAGAAAAGAAAGTGAAGTGGCTTGTGGGAAGAAGAAGCTAAAAACCAATATTCACAGAGAAGAAAAGCATGCTTAAATAGTTTGTCAGTGTCTTGTCCCTTCTACACTACTGGGAGAAAACATGCAGAGAGTACCCACTGTCTTATGCTCCTGTTTGCTAGCCACCTGAGTGCTTCCCAGCAGAAGCTTTGTCCTGAGGCCTGGATCTTCAACCTCAGTCTCCATTTGCTCAGCACTGTACTGGAAGAACACTTATGTTAAGCAAATCTTTCAGCTTAGCTGGTCCCACAGGCATTGTGTCCTGACTCACACAGGTACCATACTGCATACTGATTCTGGAACTGATTGGAGCTAGAAACATACCCAGACCTCAGAAGCTTGATTGAGCTCCAATCACTTCCCCACAGTGAGTGTATGATAGTAGAAGAGGTTATGTTGACCTGGCAGTGAGAGCAAGGGGCTCGTAAGAAGAGAAACATCTGAGAGAAGTGCCTGACAAACTGCACGTTTGCTCAGGTTCACCATTTTAACTTGTGTTAAACCAAGTTCCTTCATTCTCGTCTAGCAACTGCTTCTTTGTGAGGCTTTGATGACTTGACTGGGAAGGAGCTGTAACAGTCAGTTGCTTCTCAAAATAGAGTTGTACTTCACACTTTATCCTGAAGTCCAGTAATTCCTCTGTGCTGAGTCTTTGAGATGTTCACCTGTGTTGAATTCATCAGAGAACTGCTCCATCTCCGATGTTTATTTCCCATAGCAGGATGATATGGTGACCTGCATTCATTTAGTAAGGAAATTTGTTTGTTTGTAGGATGTGGTATCTGCGAGTTCTAAACCAAAACATCTGCCATTTGAACAGTTTAGTCATGTCATCAAAATTTGACAGCAAATTAGGCCAGGTTTAGAAATGTAAAAAGCACGGGGAGGAAGGAAGGAGAGAAGGCAAATACATCTGACTGTATTAAAATGAAAGAAATAAACTGCAACAAACTACTGTATCCTCAGGACACTGTGATCAGTGAAGTGCTCATGCTTCTAGCTTCTACCAAAGCCCTTCTGTGAAAGGGAGACTGGGATAAGTGCCTTTCACAATACAGAAGATAAATTTTTGCTTTGATTCATCTCCCGATGTAACAAAGGGATTTGAGTATTGAATAGCAATTTTCAGCTCTGATGATGATGATGTGCGTCTACCTGGGATATCTGAGGGAAAATCTGAATATGCAGACCTGCACCTGTTTCTGCAGCTGCTGAATAACATGTGGTGGCTCTTTGACAGCCTTAATACTGTTGGCAACAACAAAACATTTTTTCTTTTTGAACTTAAATTATGTTTGGGTCGGTGTCTTTTGAACAGAAGAAGCCTAGGACTCCAGGGCAAAGGTCCTTGTTGTAGTGAAAGGGCTGGGACCACTATGTCCCAATCCAGTTTGTGTTTACAGATTTGTTAGTCCAGGTCTGTTCTTCCTGCCTATATTGTTCAAGGATAATATTGGTGCTGGCACTGTTGTATCACTGAAACTCTTCAAGTAGATTTCATTACCTTCACAGCTAAATTTTCGCTTGTGAGTTTCACATTTGGCACATAGATGATGCCCTCCATTTCCTGTGGAGAAAAAAATAGAGAACTGGAGAATCCAGCACTTGAGATTAAGATTGGATTCCCTTCCCCATCCCTTGGCAAAGTTAGCAGTTCTGTGGTATCCTAGGAGGGATGAGGTTGTCATCACTGATTACTCTTTGGGTGACTGACTTTGCAGATCCCTGAAAAAGTGTTAATGATTTGGTGAAAAAAAAAAAAAAAAGATTTTCATGTGATCGTGTTTCAGTGAACTAAATGAAGAATTGAGATCCACAGCTATTTTATGTTTTGCCTAATCCTATATGCGATATACATTACAGCAGTTGGTAGAATTTCACATTATATGTCATTTTGTGCATAACTATTGGCCATTGGTAATGAATGTATTTGTTGTTCCATGTTACAATTCTAGCTTAGAGCCACAACATATTAATGTTCCTTTAATGATGACACTGAATGCAAGATAACTTTTTTTTCCTTTTCCTTAAACCACTGTTTGTTTTAAAGAGCCACCACTGTAGTAATCGCAACCACTTTGTCTTATTCTATTACAAAGTTTGGAGTTGAGTACAAGAAAATTAGCAGTAGTGCTGAGAGTCACACTGTCTTAAGGACCAAAGGAAGTTGACCCTTAAGGTACTCAAAAGGAAGCAAGTACTTGCTGAATGGAATGAATTAAGTGTGTGCGCTCCTGTATTTCAATTGAATGTTCAGAAGCTCTTGCTGCTGATGTTTGCTGAGAAATTACTTCATCTGAGGCACTTGAGATTTTGTGATCCAAATGCAGGTTCCACACTGCTCCATAGAAGTGACTTGAAAAGCCACTTCCAAAGAGAACTTGTAAGCAGGTGTAGCATCTAAAGATCTAAATACTAAAATATTACTTTTGATTGCTGTAGGCTGTTTGTCCTAAAAGGATTACTGCAGTCCTGGCATCAGAAAAGATCATATATTTGAGTGAGAAGACCTACTTCTCTCCAGAAATATATCCTAATGTGTTTTTAGTAAAGTATGCTTTCCATCCTGTGAACCTTTCAGCTAAATTTAGGAAATGGATGCTTCTTTCTTCTAGATCAGGATGAGGGAAAGAGTTATGTGGAATTATTGAAAGCGTATGACAAGTTGTAGCAGTGTAGGGCTGAGCAGGAAATAAGCAGGGAAAAGTTGTGCTTTGTTGAGGTTTAGGCATGGTTCTGTTTGTGCAGAAGGGTGCTATGAGAAAGGCTGAAATATCCTGATGTATCCTAGGAGTTCTCTCCCAGGAACCTGCAGGGGGATGCATGTGATTGGACTTTCCATGTGAGCTTCTGAATACTTGAATCAGTTTACTGAAATATTTTCAAAACCCATTATGACTGTATATTAGCACTTTAAAGCAGCTTGGGATGGAACACAGAGCTGTGTCTGGATAGCGGCTAGTAATGGGCTAATGACCTGGTTGATTCTGTGTTACATGTAAGGGCAGATTTCATAGAAGAGAAAAGCTTATTTGCCTTCTGGTGCAGTTACAAAGGCAGCTACGAGGGTCGTCTTTTCTCTGTAGAATTTATTCTGTGGAACATTACAGTAGCAATGTGAACCTGTAAGGTAAATGGGCAGATGTAAAAATTATGATCTTCAAAGTATCTTTTGATTTCTAGTAAAGAGTTAGTGTGAATTCTAGCTGGACTTCAGCTAGACTGATTTGCACCCTGAAATTTGCAATGGGTGTAATTAATTTGTTCATTTTTGGTGGGCTCACATTGTTTCAGTGCTTCAATTCTACTGTTTGGATAGCTAAGATCAAATCAAATTTATAATGTACAACGAAGTGTGTTTTCTTTAGGGTAAGGACATTACAAAATTCTCAAAGAATTAGATTGTGCCATTATTGACATGTTCTAAAGAAGAAGAGTGAAATAAGTCTACAACTTCCTGAAGGGAGGTTGTGATGAGGTGGGGCTTGGCCTGTTCTCCCAGGCAACAAACAGGACCTGAGGAAATAGCCACAAGTTGTACGAGGGGAGGTTTAGATTGGACATAAGGGAAAACTTCTGTCAGAGAGCGGTCAGGCACTGGAATGGCCTGCACAGGGAGGTGGTGGAGTCACAGTCCCTGGCAGTGTTCAAGAGGTGTCTGGATGAGGAGCTACGAGATATGGTTTAGTAGCCTGTGGTAGCAGTGGTAACGGGTGGACGGTTAGACTAGATGATCTTGTAGGTGCTTTCCAACCTTGTAATTCTGTGAAGTTGAAATTTTTTTCTTTTTGAACAGTGAGTTGTATTTGTAGCAATAAACTTGGTCTCTCTGGTTGTGGGTCTAAGATGCATCACGTTCTCCCCAATTTTAGGGGGGCAACTGTTGCCTCATCGATCCTGGGGCTTTTGAAACTCTGAGGTGTTGGTGCACAGCAGTGATCCATAAGGTCTGGCCGTGCTGTGCTGAGCTACCAGTGACATGGACATTCCCCCACTGCCTGTAGGGTCAGATCACTTTGCTCCATAGGCTCTGGGGCTGCCCTGCATCAGAGCCTATGGAGCACAGTGTAGCACGTTACGAGTGTGGTCGGTCAGACTTGACAAAAGCTGTGCACTCTGAGCATTATCAGAAGCAGATCTTTTCTAATGTCAGTCATTTTGTTGGGGTGCTTGTTGAGTCAGTCCAAATGAGTAGCTGTGCTTATAATTGTACTACAAGTGATACCCATTAATGTCAGGAAATGAAAACAGAAGGCAGGCATGTTCCCAGTAATTAATAACACGCAGGAGTGCCTGGCATGGAGCCCTGAATTAGAAATAATGTATTTGTTGCTACGGTGCTGAGGGACATTTTGCAAACTTCAGTTTTAGGACAAGCCACAATCCAAGATGACAGGCATTTACAGAACGGTTATTCAGTTGTTTCTGTTTAATAATGAGTGCACTATAAATGATGAGTGCACTCCTCACCAGTTTCAAAGTGCCTGCTGGTTCCGTTACTGTTCCCTTACATGCTACAATGCTTTCATCATTTAATGTAAAAACACCTTTCTTTGACTGTCAGGAGTTCAACTGAACAGCTTAAGGTATTTCCCTCATGTTAAAAGTGATACTAATATGCATAGGTATTTTCATTCCTGTCATGTGTTCTAGCTCTCCTTCCTGAGAACAATTACTGAAGGTTTTGTAAAGGGTATTTTTCCTTTATTTTGTGTGTTTTGCAGTTGGCCAACTATGGTGTGGGCCTGCTCATGTGAGGTCATGCTCCTGGGCAGGGAGGGGGGGGGAGGAGAAACAGATACGAATCAGTGTTAAACCTACTGATAAGAACAATTGAAAGCAAGCTTATTAAAATAGCTTCTGCATCCTGCAACCAAGTTCCCCAAGTGCTGTGTCCTGCCATTGCTGGCGATGCTCCAGCTTTCCATGGCAGTGAGGCACCACAACCAGGTTGTCCCCAGCACAACCCACAGCCCCACTGTGTCCCACTGGGGAAGGCAGGGGCAGCTTCTTCAGCCAGCACAGAATCCTGCTGGACAGAAGATAGCAGAAACAATTCCTAAACAGGACACTTTATGTCAGCAAAATACGTGCAGAGAACACACCTTGAAAGAGGAGAAAAGCAAGTGACAGCTACAGAGATGGACCAAATCACCAGCATTTATGTCTTTGTTAAACAAGTGCCCCTGCTGATGTACCTTCCTCTGAGCAATGCTCCCCGCGGGAGCTGTGTCTGATGAAGGCAGCGATGTTCCACTTACATTGGTACAGAGATCCTGTTATACATAAACAAGAATGGAAGTATTTTAATTCCAACAACAAATGCAATAGTTGTAAATGGAAGTAATCGGCCTGCAGAGGTTAAAACAAAAGCTGTTAAAAAGTGCTTCGCTGTTGGATGTGAAATTTGGAGGGCATCATTAACAAAACTCTTAACCCGGACCGCTTTCTTACTTACCTAATTGTATTGTAATTGCTGCTATTTGTAAATGTACGTGAGTATACAAAGATTACCAAGATTTTTTATGATAAACACACACGATCATTTTATATATTTATATTAAAATGTGTATTCTGCAAACAGCCTGATAATTACAGCTTTATATGTGTATCATTTTGTAGGATTTGTTACTACAAAGGACAACCAAACCCAGTACTGAAGTGCCTTGTGTGTTTTAAACAGCTCAAATATTGACTGGGGAGAAAATGAAAGCCTTAAATCGCAGATGCCCCAAGAATCCTATGTTGAGTGTACTCTAATGGTTTTAGCAAAACACTGTGTTGAGTGCTCCTCAGCTCAAATACATCCAGAGTAGTGGAAGTGAAACTGACAGCTGAAAGGTTTCACAGCACATATAGAGTTTGTAATATTGGGATCTGTCTTTAATGCATTACTTCAGGTGGACATTCACTTCCATATTCATTTCAGCAGTAATTTTGACGTCTGTTAATTACATGCCATTAAGGGAAGTGCCAACAGGTGACACTTAGGCATTTGGGGATTAAATTGGCATTATTTTCAGGTTGTCATTACAGTATTTTTCAAAGTCATTTGTTGTGTTTCAGAAAGTCTTTACCAACTGTTTTCCAAATGTGGCCTTTAGGATACAAACAAACCTGGTTGGAACTGTCTTAAGAAAGATTTCTTTGAGGCTTTCATCACTTCAGACCATTATAAGTTAACAGTTTTCTGGTCGCAAAACTGCGGCGTTTCTGTATGTTAACAGAACTGATGTTGTTTGAAGTAACCGCTATTTTGTATAAAGATTTGTAAAGATAACAGACTCTGCCTTTGTACAATAGATTTTGTGGATTTTGTTTTATAATAAATATATTTAAAGTATTTGATTAGGAGCCCTTCTTCTGAGCAGTGATGTTTCAGCATCTGCACCAGAGGCAAGCAGCTGGTGGCTGTATCGGACACGGTTTGCTGAGAACAGTACTGCTGTCTCCTCGTTTTTATGGTAAAATATAACAGCGAGAGCAAGGAGGTGAAGGGGTTAATTGAAAACCGCTCATCTTTAGAATTATGACTTAGCAAGCCATTGAGCTTACCACAACTTTGTCAGCGTCACTACCCTGTCAAAATGTTGCAATTCATTTCAATAACTGCTGTGGTTTTGATATACTGGGTCAGGTCAGTGTTTCTTTTTCTTCCTTTCTTTCTTTTTAACGTAAAGTATCTTTCAAATCATCTCCTTAGGAGACAAAACTAAAATTGTGACTAAAGACTCCCATGTTTTAAGGTGAGCATACTTGAGAACTAGTTTTGCTGAGTTTAGTTCGTTCTTACATTCTTGCAATCAATACAGGTACTCTAAGGTGAGTGATGTTTCCTAACTGTGAAGTTAAAATAATCTTTAACTGTCTTTCTGTTAACAGTCACACGAGTGGAACTCAGTGTGTGTGGTAAGCTGTGACAAGGTGAAGCTGAGTTCTCAGCATTAAACATCTGTTCTTCCGAAGGCCTCAGCGTGAAAAGAATAGATGGAAGGTTTCTGAGAATAAGCAGTTCTGTTAGTTTGTAACTGAGAGATCGGTGTGAACTGACTATGGAGCAAGGATAAGGGAGAAGATGGACCAGAAAAGATAAGGAAAGATTTCTGTTGGCCATGAGATAGGTTCCCTGAAGACATGGCAGATAACAGTCTGGAGAGGGCAAGCTGACCAATTTGCAAATAATATCCTTCTGAGATCAGAGCCTGTCGTTATGGCAGAAATGTTCTGCTTGACGTGACTTCTCCTCATTCAAAAACGTATCCTTTCATAAGGTAATGTTTCTAGCCACAAATGGCACGTCTGTAAAGCTACAAGTCTCTAGGTATCAGCAATATCGGGAGCTGCAAAGAAAATTAACATGAAAATCTGGATTTGGATTTAAAAAAAACTCTAGCATCGTAGTGTATGAAACCTATGCTTGGAGATATAAGAGTTATATAGATATAGAAACCAGACTGTTAGCCCTTTTGTTTCAGCCCTTTTAAAAGCATTGTCTCATTTTGGCATGAGAGTAAAACTGCGGTCACCAAAGAGGGTGTCTTCTGGTGGGATTATAGGCTGGTGTGTTGACTTGGGCATGTGGGCATACTAATCTGAGAAGGGAGGAAGAACAAGCATGCAGATATAGCAGCAGGCTCTTCAGTCCTACTAAGGTTGGAAAAGACCACTAAGTTCAACCGTCAAGTTTAATGCAAACGCTGCTAGCACGTGTAGCTCTTCTCATAGTGGAATATCTTATTATAAAGATCTACCATGGAAACAGTTACGTGACAACAAACCTTTTGCTGCTATTGCTGATTTTCCTTAACCCTGTCTTAACACAGCAAAACTTTTTTTATGTTCCTTTTCTGCTGGGAGCAATATCTTTGCTAGGCAACGTTGTCTGTGTAGCTATAGCAGCAGTTTATTTGGTGCCTGACCCAGTGACGACGTGGGGGAATTTTGTCCGACGTGATGGAGGATGTGAGAAGTTGACAACTTTCCCAACAGTGGCTCATCAGTGGGTGAGAATAATCACTGAAGGGTTCCAGCTTGTGTCACTTTGACAAGTATGCTTTCCCTTTGTTTTAATATGCTTTAGTGTGCTCACGATTAATTTTTTTTTACCTTTTGTTTAGTACCACTCATGTTTGAATTGTTTGCATTTTGCTTAAATCATTTCTTAATCATTTCCATTTTACTTAGAAAACAGAAAATTGTGCCATTAAAGTTCAGTGCTACAATGAAGTCACTGTAAGTTGGCATCCCATTCGCTGTCACTTTGTTGTCCAGTATCCAAAGAACCCTGTTGTCCTGTGACATTTTTGGCGTAGTCAGCAGGATACTGGGCACAAAATGACTGACAGTAAATGGAATGCCTTGGAGGAAGAGATGCCTAGAGGGGGTTGGGAGGGACTGGCCTGCAGTCAGGACAGGATCTGATCAAATTGCTCTCACCCAGCTAATGTTGGGGGAGCAATCTGTGGGCAGGCATCAATGCCAGAAGAAGAAAAGAGGCAAAGGAAAGGAATCAAACTTCTGTGTTGCTGTTGAAGGGCATCTGAAAGTCATAGAGATTATTTAAAAAGAATAATTGAACAATCTGAATCTGATTTGCGGATTTAGGGTGACAATGTCAGAGCAGGGAAAGTGATGTGAAGAATCTCACAACCACTTCAGAACTTTGGGAAGATATGATTGTAAATTACATTATTGGAAGTCATTGTAAGAGGGCTGAACAACCCTAATCCTCCTTTTTAGTGGCAGATCATGTTGATCTGGGAGATTGGGATGGGAATATTTGGTTGTCCAGTGGCAATGAGGAGGAGTCTAACAGCCCTTTTGGAAAGGCAGATGTCCTTCCTATAGCAAAGATTACTGGCCAGCTTGGTCTTGGTAATGTAACAGGAAATGAAAGAGACAAAGAATTTTACTTCCACAGAAATAATGAACATCTCTCGACAATCTAAGAATCCACTGGATGTTTCTATCATTAAGTGGTTGTCTGACACTTGGGACAAGGGAGCTAGTGCTCTCACCATCCCTCATTCAGAAGTGGGAACTACATTATGAGCATACAGGCAGGCATTTAAACCGTGATTTATAAAGGTTTTGTACCCACGTGATAGTTATGACTGTATAACAATGTTTCTAATGGTGAATTCTCACTTGTTCCCTCTTCTGACAGTTGTAGTATTCAGGATCCTAGTACTTTCTATTGACTTTGTTTCTATATTTGGTCTATGAACGGTGCTATATTTAATATCTCACTGTACTTTCACTATGAAAACTACTGTTCCATTAATCATTTGCACTTCCTGCTTTGGTCCAGAAGAATACAACCTGGCAAATGCACCATTCCAGCTGAAAACTGTCATTCTGTCATATTACAACCAGTATCATCTTCTTGGTAATGCTCTTATTTCCATGTGATGGAGACAGTTTTGCAAGACAACTAAGACCTTTCTTAACCTTTCTCTTAACATCATGCAAATATAGACAGTCCTTAGTCTGGATTACATATTTGACCAGTTTTAGTGATTCCAGGCTCTGTTTTCTATGTGGCAGCACCACATGTAAGTGCTTATCTTGCCAACTTGGGAGGCGGGTGCTCAGTAGGTATGCAGATCCAGAGGAGCAGTTATCCTTTGTTTGCAGAGACACCTGCATGGTGCCAGGTTGTGGGTGTGAGGAGGATTTAGCATTGGCAGGAATGAGAGACACAGTAAAAGGGGATCCTCAACATGTCTTTCTTTCCCCCTGTCCTTGTTATCAACCATAGGATAAGTGCAAACGCTTCACGTTACTTTTGTTTGCAGACTGTGATGTTTGGCAGCAGCTGGGAATAGTTTCATATGGACTGTTTGTTTTGTTTGTCTCACAGGAAATAGGTGAGCACCTTACTTCTAACAGAAAGGTGTGAGTTTACCCAGCAATGATGTGTCTCCTAACTACTGCTTGGTATTTAAAGAGATTATTT
Source organism: Cyrtonyx montezumae (assembly GCF_038088225.1). NCBI lineage: Eukaryota > Metazoa > Chordata > Aves > Galliformes > Odontophoridae > Cyrtonyx > Cyrtonyx montezumae. The sequence continues at coordinate 42,003,927 of NW_027071826.1, read as the reverse complement.
GGTGTTGTTGCAAACAGGTATGTATATATAAGCACGTTTACTTCCCTGTCCCTTCTGTACTACCCCTGCTTTGAGTTTTGCTTCTTGCACAGTTGGGCCTCCTGTCCTTTGTTTCAGATATGCTTCAGATACGGGGAAGATGAGGCCTGCGATGTGTGGGTACAATGCTGTGGGGATCCAAGGCTGCTGCAGGACCTAGAAGAGCTGGAAAAAGCCAGTCTCAGGGCTGAGAGCTCACAAATAGCCTGTCCAGGTAAGGCTTGCTCTAAACGGTGCTGTTTTTCAAGTATTTGCATATGTCCAGGGTGTATTTCATTAAAAATGAGGTCAAATTTCTGGAGACGCTTTTGCACCTCCTATCCAGAGGGCAGGGAGTTCTGTCTGCACTGGGTGGCATTTTTTTCTTCCAAGTAATGGAATTAACTTGGGACTTCCTCCCTCTATTGCTGATCCAAACATGCCACCTACTGTTTGTTGGAAGGGAGATGTGGTGTAGCCAGTAAAATCAGTGCATACCTTCACACAACTAGATGCAGGGCACCTTTGCACTGCAAAGCCAGCAGGAGGACCTGGCTGACACAGGTTCGTCTGCTTTCCACCATCACAGAAGAATTGTCCTGCAACACGATGCTCCACACCTGCAAATGTCAGGGAGCAGCAAGGCCAAAGCCTGGACAGCAGGAGGAAGCAAACATGGAGCAGGGTGGGGGTTAGTGGAGGCATGAAAAACTGGTGTTGAAGTGATACTGGGATTGCAAGGCAACACTCAGTGGCTGCTTCACAGCGATAGCACAGGGAGTCTCTGAGAGGAAGCCATGTCTCTGTAGGAGGGAAACTAAGAAATGAACCACAGAGCAGTTGGGGTTGGCAGGGCCCTGTGGATTCATGTGGCACAAGCCCTGCTCCAGCAAGGACAGCCAGTGTGAGGTGCCCAGCATTTTCCTTGTTGGACTTCATGCCAGCGCTGATTACCCAGACCCCCCCATCTATCTATTTGCACCCCCTAGGCCCCTCCTAGTGTCATGCATGCCACTGACAGCACTGTCACATGGGGAAAGATCTGCTGTTGCTCTCCTGACAGCACTCCAGGCTTCAGCCCTGGTCTGCTGCTGAGGGAAGGAGGCCATGCTGGGGCTGTGGGTTGGGGTGCCAGGTGCCCCAGGACTTTCCCACATGCAGGAAGCCCAGCTGGCTTTGGCAGTGCAATTGAGATGCCCTTCTGTGGCAAAGATAGAGAACTGCAGCCTTCTTTCAGCCTCCTTTGTGCAAACCACCCCCCACACAGGTTTGCCCAGGCTGAGCTCCCTGGATGAGGTGGCAGATGCCTGCAGAGAGGGGAGGAAAGAAGGGGTTAAAGCACAGAGAGAGGGGGGAGGCTACAGCTAGCAGATGTCTGGGGCTGAAAAGTAGGTCACCTATTTCTGCCGGGGGGGGGGGGGGGGGGGGGGGGGGGGGGGTGGGATGGGATTTGAAAATCGACATCGATGTGCAAACAAAGCCAAATAGCACATCAAGGAGTAGAACTGAAGGCTGTAGCCTGGCAGAGATCCTCTGAGGACACCAGGCTGCTCTAGCACATTGGGCACAGCTATTAATTAAGATTTATATTTCAAAAATTACTTTATCTGCATGCACATATATAACTCTTGTTGATGCCTTTGCCACAGAGTCCACAGAGGACTGTCACTCCTGAGGCTGTGGTCCTTTGTGTGCCTATGTCTCTCCTTCTTAATGTAAAAAGGGTTAAATACTACTGTTCAAGCAAGTCATGAGGTCTCTGTAAGGCACTCTCTGTCTCAGAGGTTGGAACTATATAGTTGATTGTGATAGCTTACACTTTTTGGGAACCTAATCCAGACACTACTGTTCACATAAATGTACCACACAATTGGGGACAGCAGGCTGGGGGGGAAAGAGGAAGAGGTGGGGTGACACTCATCAAGTTAATCCCCAGAAAGTGGATTTCTCTGGCCAGGATAGCACCATTTGGTAATGATTTAGTGTCTCCAATTTATTAAAAATAATAATAATTTGAGGAAGAATTTAGAATGATAGAAAAGCAGCTGCTCTGATCAGTTCGGATTCAAGTTGCCTGGATTTCTCTGGCACACTAATTGCTCCTGACACACCATTATCGCAGAAGTATCTGGCTCACTGCAACGCGAGAGAACTTTCAGGCTTAAAAAGCAAATCTAAAATACTCATTACTTCATACAATTTGTTGAGCAAAAAATAGTATTTCTTAACTTTCTCTTCTACCTATTTATCAGCAGCTTGGACATCAGTGAAACTCTTCTGAAATAGTTTAAATGCTGCAGAAGACACAGACGACCAAGCTACTGATAAAAATGGTAGTAGTTTGGGAGGGATGCAACACAGAACAGGTACCAAGCACCTTTTAGAGCTCTCCAGTGCAGAATATTCCATGGCCAATTTAAAAACTCTTGTTCATTTATGCCTTCCATTTATGTTTTCTCTCTCCTCTGTTCCTTCCTACCTGGAACAAGGCAGTGAAATATAGAGCCAGGCTCTGGTTTTACTGTTGCAGTGTTTAAACCACATACAAGATTTCATCTTGATCAGATTAGGGCTGATACACCATTTTCTATAGTGGAAAGGGAAGAAAGAGAAGGGAGTGAGAAGGTTTACAGCAAAAACAAATCACAATTGTTCACAAATATCACTGGGTGAGCCAGTCTATTTCAATCATCTCACTCCTGTGCTTCAGTTCCACAGAAATATGAAATGAGTAGTTACTAGGCAGCTATATCTTAGCTGGTTGTGAAGTGATCCAATCTGTTGCCTTTATTTTCTTAGGAGAAGTACCATGGAGGTAATTTCTCCACCTTGTTTTTCCTCTGTGCTTGTTTAATCAGCTTAGCTATTAAAAGATAACAAGGGTTTAGGGCTATCATTAGCCTGGAGTGGTCATGTGGTTGTACTGGTAATTAGCACTGCTGTTGAACTCAGCATTGTTTAATGGGTAACTATAAAAACTACCACTACACAGCTACAGAAGCAAGAAAAAGTGAAGTCCCTCTCTTCTTGAATCTTTATCCAACTATTTGTTTAGCAGCTTTCTTATCTTGTTTATCTTCTGTGATATTCAAAGCATTTAGCTGCTTGAAATGGGATTAAGACCCTACAGTCTAAAATTGCACTGCTGCAACCCTCCTGCTGAGCTGCTCTGTAAGCTTTCAGGTACCAAAAACCCCTGAGAGGTCCAGGTGTCTCTGATCTGAATCTTAGCACAGGAACACTGCATTGCTTGGCTTATGTCCCCAAGAGTTTTGTTAGGTCAGTATCCTGAGCCCTGGGCATCCTCCCAAGGTACTGGGCTCTTCACAGCTCAGTCCTTGGTTATATTTGCTTTTGAAGCACTGCCAGAAGAAGAAGACATGAAAGGTGGGTGCTCCTCATACACTAGGGTTAAGCTCACCCAGTGGAGGCTGCAGGGTAACAGTCTCCCATTCCCTTCTTTGCACCTGGACACTAATAGACTGCTTCAAAGAGCTAAAGGACTTTGAAAACCATAACCTCAAGAGCTGGGGAGTGAGAGGGAATGGCATACAGATATGCTAGGAAATCCTGTATCAATCTATTTGACATCTGTATTATATATAACCCTGGAAACAATGGATTCATAAAACTTCCAGAAAAAATATCCGACATCTGGATAGTGTGCATCACAATTCTGTAACAATAATGTGTTGTTGGAAGGCACCGTGCAAAACAACTAGGTAGGATGCAAGCAGCAAAGAAACATTGCAGTGGGACTGTGGAGAGGATTTTGGTGTCAAGTAATTTTCTGGAGATTGTTGTTGAGGGGCGAAATGGAGTCCATTAGGCAGCACCAAAATGGCAGGCTGGTTTGCATACGTGGGGGAAGGTGTTACAGGAGATAAGGAACTGAAATTAGCGTGGGAGGGGAAAATATAGGGGACAGAGTACACGCTGTTTGGAAGCTATACTTACTTATTTCGGCAGCTTACAGTATAACTTGTTTTATTACCAGGGCCTAATGTAGTGCCTGACGTTAATAATTAATATAATCGGGTCTTCTCCTGTTCCCCACCATTTCTAATTTACAGCGTTTGCTTTTTAGCTTCTCTCCACACCTTCCTCTATTGTTAGGTCTCAGTGCCTCAGGAATCTTCTCACCACTGTTGCCTTCCATGCTTCCCAAAACTACTTTTTCCACAGGGGGATGGTATGGAGGTCCCATCCCAGTCCCCAGCAGCTTTTCCTTAGAAATCCTAATAGGATCAGTGTTAGAAATGAGATTAGAAGCCTGAACTTGAACATTTTGTTTCAACTAAATGGATTAACTCATGGGTTTGGTACAGCCAAGCATCCACATTCCCCTCAGCAGAAAAACCATGAGGTCGTTGTTCAGAAATGCTTCTTCCTTCTTCTTAAAGCTATTTAGTTTTCACAGTGCTAATAAGCTGGGCTAAATAATGAACATTCTTCAAAGTTTTTTTTTCTCTCTCTCAACCTATGAGGAGGATAAAGGGTTTTGTATGGGTTATGGTTAAATCAGAGATGTTTGCAGCTCAGCTGACCTTCCTCTACAATTGTTACCTTCTTGTTGAATTAACGCAGCTGGTGCACGGCACCAAATTGTCCGGATCTTTCTAGGTTTAAGTAGAACTTGTTGGTACCCAGAAGAGTTAATGAAAGTCAGATGAAGACTAATTTAGGCATGGTTGTACACCTGAGGTGACCAGATGAGGTCTATCCATGGGGGTGGAGGTGCAGCAGCAGAGCTCTATACAGGTGCTACTGCAGCTTCCCTGCTCCCATGGGTGGGACCCAGCATGCAGGCTGGGCAAACTGGAAATGAAAACTTGATCTTATGATCCTTCAGCTAGCCATCCCCTGCCCTGGAGAACACAACGGGAAGATAACACGTAGATGGGGATAAGCTGCAAGGGCACGGCCGCACTCCCCGCTCTGGTGTCACTGTAGCCATGGCAGAGCCGCGGGCTGAGCTGGTTCGGCAGGTTACCCGCTGCTCGGGAAGTCTAGCTTGTCTTCCAGGGACGGGCAGAGCCACTGAATCACAGCAGCAGCTGCCAAGTGTCCCCTGGCACCTGTGCAGGAGGCTTTGCTGGTCCGCTCTGGCTCTGGGACATGGCATTGGCTACGGCTGCAGGCATAGCAAGGAAACGTGCTTGGCACTGGCTGACAGGGTGACAATGGCTCAGCACAGCAGGCTGTTGACTCTGCTGTTTGTGTACCTTGCTGGGGACACCTGCCTGGGAGTGAGCATCCTGTTCAGCAGGCTGAGGGACCGATAGCATTGGGAACACCCATTGGGTAAAGCACGAGAAAGCTTCAGCCCTTACTGATATTTCTGTGTTTGCCTAATGGCACTGGCTGCGTGTGGGAGCAAAAGGCTGCTTTACAGTACAGTGCGTGCCACCGAGTATAATGTCATGGCAGAGGAGCGCAAGACTTGAAAAGTAATTGTTTTCTTCTGGGAGTAAGTAATATAACTCGTCTACTGGAGAATGCGGGCATCGATCCCGCTACCTCTCGCATGCTAAGCGAGCGCTCTACCATTTGAGCTAATTCCCCAATACGGGGATTATGTTACCCACGTGTCCCCACACAGCCGCGCCCCACACTTGTTGTCAGGCAGTTTGGTGCCCGTGCAGCGCCTCGGAGGGCGGGGCTCCGTGCACTGGCCAATGGCGGGGAACGGGGGCGTGGCCCAACGAAGAGCGCCTCCACCGCTCCCTCCCCCCGTGGCCGCCCGCCGGCTCCGGATTGGCCCGAAACAGTTTATTGTTAAATTTTAAGAGTCCTCCGCTCTTCCGATTGGGCGACGGAAACGCCGCTCACGGTGACGTTCCCCTGTTGCTAAGTTGGGAAGGTGGGAAGAGAAACGCACCCTTCTCGTGCGCTGACTGGCTAGCGGGAAACCGACGGCCCGCCTCTCTAGCCGTTTAAGCCCGTAGCGGCGCTCCCACTGAGTGACTGACAGCAGGGAGACTGCCAATGAGAGCCCTAGCCGCGCGCACCGCCCAATGGGAAAGGCGCGGGGCGGTGCCGGTGAGGTATGATTGGCAGGCGGGGCGGAGGGAGAGGAGGGCTCGCGAGCGCTGATATGTCCGCCATCTTGAAGCGTCGGTGATGGTGGCGAGCGGTGGCTTTCCCGCCTGAGCGGAGGCAGCCCGGGGCCTGCGGCGGGACGACGCGATTGCTGAGGTACGGCGGGCACGGCGGCGCCGCGGCCTTCCTCCAGCTACACCCGGGGCGGCCGACGCCACACTCGGGGCCCTCCGAGGCGGCGCGGGCCCGGCGCCTTCCCCCTCGCGCGGGGGCTCCGGGCGCTCCTCAGGCGTACCTCAGGCTGTGGGGTCGCAGCCCGGCGGGGCCTGGCGCGTTTCGGCGAGCCTCTCGCGCGCGGAGCCCTGAACCCGGGCGGCGGGGTGCCGCCGGCTTGGGCGCGGCGGGGAGGGTACAGGGCCGCGGCCTCGGGCCCGTCCGCGAGGCTCGGAGCTGCCGGGCGCCCGCGGAGGGGTCGCGCTGGCTCGGAGCGGCCTTGGGGCGCCGGGCGCCGCCGGCTGGGGCGGGGCGGGGCGGGGGGCGGCGCGGCGCGGCGCGGCGCTCCTCGGGCGGGCCGGGGCTGCGGGCGCTTTGCGGGCACCGTGTGCTGCCCGCCGGCACTCGCGTGCTCGCAGCGCTTGTGCGCTCCTTTCTCTAGGCGATGAGCCAGCGTTACGTTATTGATAGTGAATTTTGCTTTTCCTTTACGTCCTTCAAATCAGCGTCGCTTTATTCCTGTGAGGATGGGCCTTTTTATTTTTATTTTTATTTTTTTAATTATATAATCTTTTGTTTCTTAGAGTTTACTGAGAGCACGGCAGTGCTTGTTAATCTGTTGCTACATACACCTGGGCAAAATCCAACTTCGAGCCTGCTGCTTGTTTTTGTTTTGCTTTAATAGTTGCAAACTTCTCAAGGCGTAAGGGGGAGTCGGTGTTACAGCCTTGTGACATAAGCGCAGGTGGAGCTGAGGTCAGGGGCTGCTCTCCACCAATGTGGCATGAGTAGCAGCACGCCTATTCTGAGCATCCCAGAGTTCTGAGCGGAGGAATACAGAAATCTTAAGGGCGATGTAAAAGCTTTAGGAAAATGTTCCTGGAAAGTGTTTGAGTGCTTAAGAATGGAAGGTTGTATCGCAGGTTGTGGTACTGTTTACAGTGCCCTTCAGTGGGAAGGATGTAAATGTACTCTTCGCTGTGTATGCGTGATGGTGTTTCTTAAATGCTGAATATTAAGCTGATTTAAAACTTCCAGATCGTGCAAATAGTAGCATGTGAGCTGCACAAATACCCAGCACTCTTCTTTTTCTTAGTGGTAGTTTGCAGACCACTCCAAACCCTGTTTCAGCGATCTGCCTGGAGTACTGAAGTTAGATAAACTGCAGCATGCTTTCAGTGCAGCACACAGTGGGACGAGAGTCTGATTGCTCAGCTGTGTTACTTCTTTGTGCTCCCCTTGGTTGGTGGGGCATGGACTAACTGTAGCTTGTAGGAGTCTTTCTTATGCAAATGTAACAGAACAATACAGAATTATGTTTCCAATATATAATTTGTTAATGAGACTCCATGCAGATGCAGTATACAGTCAGCACATTAAGTTCTTAGCAATTCACAATCTCAAGTACTTCTAGAAAGGCTCTGAAATGAGTTTCATCTATCTATGATATTGCTTCGGCACAGATAACGTTTTATTTCTTTTCTGCATGAGATGCAATATCAGATCCCACGCTTTTTAGTTACTGAAGGAATTTATAATCTAAGGAGACTTTATTTTAGCTGGAGTATGTGTTGAAGGGTTCTGTTTGTGACATAATTAAGAAAACACCATGTTTCACATAAACGTGTAGTTTAGAAATTCAGTAAAGCTGTTTGTTCAGTAATAATATCTTTAAGCAAGGTGGTGTGTTATCACTTCTTTGCAGGCAAGTTAGATTTATATGTAAACCACAGTGGTTGTAATGTCTCTGGATTCTCTTAAGCATAAGGTGTTAGTGTTCTGTTATGGAATTAAGTGTGTTAAATAGTTGGCGTGCGTCTTCAGACTATAGCCTGCAAACTGCTCGCTGTGCTTCTGTTGACCTGCTAAGAGTGAGGAAACCTGATTGTTTCCTTCCAAACACTTATTTCTTGCACTTGTGCTATGGACTGGATACCAACCGGAGCAAATCAGATGATGATCTCTGGGTGAAATTCAAGTAACTTGATTAGAAACTCTGCAGTATTGTAGCAGAAAATTATGTATGTAACATTAATATTAACAGATGGTTGGAGGGTGAACTCTGGTGCTGTGGCTCAACAGCTTTGCTTCTCTGCTCAGCTTAAGCTTGAAGTGCAGGGTACAGCTGGCTCTGAAACAACCAGTGTGCTACCGAAGCCCTAGGAGAGTGATGCTTTGAGCTCACTGGTCCTTTCTCTTCACTGATGGTGTTCTCTTTTGTCCAAGTGCTTGGAAAACTTCATCTAGCTCAGTGGGTTGTTAAGGAAATCACTTTGTATTGCTGTATTGGAATCTTTCACTTTCTAGCTTCAGTGTTGCAGTGCTGTACACAGCACCTTTGTAGCAGGAGACTTGTGTTTGTTTCTCGCTGGTAACTTTGTTCATTCAAGGCTTGGAAATACAGCCTCTGTGGGCAGAGGAGGAGGTGCTAGTGTGAGCGTGGTGGTTTATTTCCTTAATAAGATAGGATGTCACAGGCATGCCATGTAGCATCAAATTCTGTCCATCACAGTAGCGTTTTCATCTGTGACTCTCAAGGTTTCCTTATACTTTGTCACCTGTCAGGTTTAGAATATATTTCTCAAATAGACACTGCATCCAGATTCACGTAAGCACGTACATCAGATTGCATTTCTCTAGAGCAAGACATGGAGCCATGGTTTTTGGCAAAACTTTTCACAGTAGTAAAACACGTAGGGATTGATGAAAAATAATATTTTGCTCATCTCAGCCCGTTTCTTCAAGTTGGATGAGGAGAGCAAAGGACTCAAAGTTATTCAGTGCTTGGGTTCAATCACTAAATTCACTGATTGGGTTTTAGGGTGGGAGGGAGGTCTGGAAGATCAAGCAGAAAGAAGAGGGGAGTATGAACACTGAAAGCTTTGCATGTCGTGCTTAAGCATTTTTGTGATGTGTCAGTGTTCCGGCATCTGTTGTAGAAACCATATGCTACTAAGCAACTGAAGTAAAATGTTTCTCTTCTCTTGGGTATTACATGCAGCTCTATAGCTAGTTTGGGATGTTTTTCAGGAATCTAGATGGACTGAACTGTTCAGATTGGGATGACATTGGGTGTAAGCTGCAAACAGCTTTTTTGTGGCTCTTCTGGAGCATTTTGGTAACGGTTCTTCACACTGAATTGGGAAGAAAAAAATCTGTTTATTTTTTTTCTTAGGTTTTGTCCAGAGCTGTGTTTATTTAATAGCTTCCCTTAGGTGTTGAGAAGCATATTAGAGATGTGGGGTGAGAAAAGTTCCTGCAGTAGCCAGACCCCTCGACTGTTTCTTTTTGCTGTTTCCCCAGGATCATAGAATTGTTACAGGTGGAAAAGGCCCCTAAGATCATCTAGTCCAACTGTAAGTAGTCCCATGTGGTCCTTCCTTAATCCTGTTAAGCAGACCTATTAGTTCCTCTCCCGTGGGGCTTAAAAACCTGGAGCACTCAGTGACAGGATCTGTGCACCTGAGGTGGGAGGGAATACCTAAATGACTTCAGCATGCGGCGGTATGGACTGTGAACTGTGTTATGTGATACGGCAGCGTATGCTGTCTCTGCCTCTGAATGTAACTGAACACACTGAAAATAATCTCTTGACAATACTGGGAATCTGTTGTTACACAGGAGCAAGGGACTGAGTAAAAGACTGGAGTTATTTGGGGTGTGTTGTCAAAATGGGTAAGGAGAGCAAATATGAACTGGGTAGTGAGGGTTTTATTGAGATTGAACTAGTGTGAAAGGCAGGAGATTTTAACTTAGAAACAAAAAAACTACACGTACACGAAAGCAGAAAGTGCTTGATGCTGAGACTTGTGGGGTTGGTTTCCTTGGAGAAACGCCTAAGAATTTTCCCATTTAATTTTGTGTGAGGTCATTCCGAGCATATACATACACTGTTACAGTTCTGTGGGGAGATGGGAGTAAGTGGCCTAGTGGTCTCTTCTGTGTCCACTGAGTCTTCTGGAAACTGAGCTCTGAAAGGCAGTAGGCTGGCTCCTGGCACCTAAAGATCCTTCTGAAGGTGTGGAAAACTCTAAAGCCTTTTTATGGAGACTTTGGTCCTGAATGAGGCTCTGTGGAAGGGCCACCTGAATCCCTGCTTGGTGACAAAACGTGGTTGGGATTGAGAATGGAAACTTTCCAACTAGTGGCTATTTGTAATGAGGTTGTTAAATGTGTTCCACACTCTAGCAAACGCTGTGCTAAAATGTTCGTGTTGTTACAGGCTATCAAGTGAATCCTGGGCAGCTTTTATCCCTGCTGCACTGTGATGCTGTCCCCACCTTCTGATTAAGCAATGTGAGAGCAGAAAGCGAGGGAGCAATGGGTGTTTCTGGGGGGTTTGGCTTGCTACAAATTGCTGTCACTTCAATGGAACTTGTGCTGTCAGAGGAGTATCAGCTGCTGCTGCTCAAGGTAGATTTCTGCATCTTTATACCAGGATGCTCACGCAGTTTGCATTTCTCTGGCAGAAACTGAAAGTAGAGGTCTTGATGCTTTGTTTGCTGCTTGTTGGTTTGGGTTTATTTGTGTGTGTAAGTAGTGGAAGCAAACCCTTCCTATCTGGACGTTACAATAGGATAAAGGTCAAGGCAAGGTCTTGGTGGCAAACAACAAGAAGCCAAAACTCTTTTTTCCTATGAAATGCCTTGTAACCTTTAAAATAGGCACGGTGCTCTCTTGGTATTCTCTTAGTACTGATGAGGTAGTACTTTAATCTGTCTTGTATGTAAAGTGCTCAGCTGGAAGCTTTTCCTTTTGTTACTGCCTTGACAGACTTGCCATGTAGCCGTGCAATTTGCAAGCTAACCTGTCAGGAAAATACCTCGTCAATTACACGTGTTTGACAAGTTCAGCTGCTGTCACCAAACATGTTGGGGTGGGGAAATAAAGATGGAAAGTCTAGAAATGACGAAAGTGAAGCTGTAGCAGACCCGGTTCTGGGTAGGTGGGTTTCTTGCTGAAGTTGTCACTTGCAGCTCCAGAAAGCCAACTAGCTTCCATTTTGCTGCTGGCCTGGGTGCATTCCAGATGGAAATCTTTGCAAGCTGCTAGAGCACAGAGGTTGCATTCCTTACCTCCCATTGCCTGTCTTGGTACCCTTCTGGCTGCCACAAAGGCCAAGTTCATTGCTCCTCATGGCACTGGCTGAGGGCTGACAGTGCTTTGCTAAGGTTTTCCCTGCCTGCGAACAACAGCTGTAGAAGTTGAACTGAATGGGGTATGAAGCTGAGAGTTCATTCTTTTTGGCTGTGACAAGCCAGCGTTTGTCAAAGGATCCTTCTTTCTGTGATTGATGCTGATGATGGGCTTTCTGTACCTTTAAGCCAGCTTTTATTTAATGGTAAAAAGATGTGTGCAGAACACCGTATTTATATGAAATTTGTCTTAGCCCCTCCATAATAAAGGAGATGGCAAAGATGCCATTGCTAGATGGTCTGCAGTTATCAATGGTCTGCATAAAAATAAGCACGATGCTGCTTGTGTTGACTGTGGTGGTCAGCGTGCAGCTTTTATTTTAACAAGTGCTTCTGAGAAGGGAAACAGGTGAAGATTTAAAAGCAAAGCAACTAGAAACCTGGCAATTGATGAAAGGTGGTGTGAGACCACTGCACAACTTGCTGGGCTCTGCAGGTTGTGAAAGTAAGAAGGTAATTGCTATCACAGCTCTGAGTTGATATTAGCACTTAGCTTTTACGTGTATTTTGCAGCTAATTCAAACCTTACAATTCTTCTGACATTACTGAGTTCTTCTGTTACTTTACCAGTGGTGTTAAGGGAGCTCTTTGCTCCTCTAAAAGGGACGTACTTTGCCATCAGACTCTCAAAGTTGTCTTATATCTGTAATTCTTCAGCTTGTTTTCTAGATGAGGACTGTCATAGACTCACAATCCGAAAACATAAAACTGCTGTAGTACCAGTGCTAGGTGGCTGGGGACCGAACTTAAAACTTGGCTCTTTCTCAGCCTGTTTACATGTGATTGGAAGTCTGAAACCCCTCTTAACGTTCCGGTGAGAAGAACTGAAGCAGAGCTTTAGAAAGGTTTTGATGACCGCTGAGAACGCAGAGTAGGTCTTGCATTTCCCTTCACGACTTTTGGCTTTTTGTTCAAACATGGGGTGTATATGGCACGTGGAAGCAGGGGGCATGTTCTGTTAGGCAGTGTTATTTTTTTTCTGATCGTGTCCATCAGAATGGAAGAGCTCTCTGGGGAAAGAATGCATTTGATTGAGGCACTGAATGCATCTGTGTCTGGAAAATCTGGTCTGACTGCAGTGAGAGCACAGCGCAATGGAGCTCAGGTTCTTGGAGTGGGGCAAGCAGAAAGAAGCATAACTCGGTGGCCACTTGAAGCTCTGCAGGTTGCCTTCTCTGTGATCTTCCATTATTTGTTGGCTTTCTAATTTCCCTTCTAGACCTTACGTGAGCTTAATGAATGGCTGTTATTTTGAACCTAAGCGAAAGTAGGTGAGACTTTACCAAAGTCTTCTCATTCAAAGCGTTTGCTCCTAGGTTGGTAAGCTGAATCTCACAGCTGACACTGTATTTTAATTTCCTTGCTTAATAGATAACACTGTTCTTACTTCTGTTGTGTTGAGAAATGTGCAAATGGAGAGACTGCAGAAATGAGCATAGAGGGGTCCTAAGTTTTGGTACATGAAATCCAGATTAGGAATCCTTTTCCTCAAGTATAAGTTGAAGTCAAGGATTTATTTTAACCTGCTTGAATTACACATTAAAAGAAGAAATATCTTCAGGTGTTCTTTTCATCCTGTCAGATGTATACACTCCAGAGAGCTGTAGGGATTCCAGCCTTCAGTTTGAAGAGCAAAACATGTTTGTTTGTGATATGGTCATGCTAGCCTGCTATGTCATGTTAGCCTGGGTATGTGCACAGAATGGGTTGATCAGTCCTGTCCTTACAGCATATGGTAGCTGAGAATTCAAGATAATACATTTAGGGGCTCAGCCTTTGCTTTATGAAAAGGGCAGTCTTGCCTGACACCTTGAAAATGTGCAGCTGTCAGAATTTATCTTAATGGTTCTCTAAGCCTTAGTATGAGGAAAAGCAGGAACATTTTGCCCAGTCTTTGCTAACTAGCGAAGTTCAGGTAGTCTGTAATGTGAGTGGAGAGGTCTGGGGAGCCTTTAACGACAGTAAAGAGTCAAACGAGAAGAAAGTATATGACAAACAACTCTAGGTTTCATTTTTAGGGTGTTAACTTAAGGCATGAGTCCATTCTAATTCTGTCAGAGCTATAGCTCACAGGAGCTTTGAGAGGCAGAGTGTTGGGCTCTGAGAGGCTACTGCCAGCTTCCATTTCTGAACTGCAAATGATACTAAGTATGCATTTTAACAAGACTGACATGTTGCATATGAAGAAAACTTATAAGACTTGCTTACACTGACCATACAGAAGGGCACTCTCTGCTGACCTGGTTTGAAGGAAGCAGCTCTCTTCTACCTCCGTATTTTCACATACCTCGAAACTTGACTTGCGTCCAACTTTCAAGGTCTAGTCAACAAGGTGAAAAGGAGGATGAACTTGTTTGCCTGAACAGTTAAAGGTTGTCCAGATAAAGTGGGTATGTTTACATTATGCACTGCAATGCCATGGAAGAAACGTCCAAGCCAATTACGTGTAGGCTTTTGTATTTACAGTCTGCCATGCCAAGTAATGACCTAGGGTCAGAAAGCTGTATGGGCCGTTGTACTCCGCTTTGTGAAGGCAAGCAAAGTGTAAGTGTGAGTGGCTGTAGTGCAGCAAAAAGTCTGACACGACTATATTGTTGTTAACACTGCTTCTGCTACTACCTTACTGTGAAAAAAGTTTCCTGTTGCCTGGTTCTGGTTCAAACAAAGAACCCTCTCATCCCTCCCGTGCTTGTTTTCAGCAGTGTCGCAGCTGGTTGGGGCAGAGCAAGGCAGAGGAAATGAAACATTGACCCAGCACTAGTGCAGCCGTGGTGGTAAATAGCATTCATTTTTATTTTTGTCTTTCAAGTTTAATAATTATTTGATCACAAATACAAAACCCCCCACACTTTGTGTGAACACTGTCTGAAGCAGAAAGGAATAAATGCATAAAGACTTCCGCTAGAATTCGTACGTCTAACCTTAAGGCTGTCTCCTTAAGTTAGGTTTTTAATTTTCCTTTAACGTTCTACCAAAGAATCCTGTACAACCTCAGCAGTAAATTAGCAGTACTGAGTTTTCCCATTTCTGGGAATGCAGTGCAGGCAGGAGTCCAGGAGCTATGTTGCAGATTGTCGTGTTGTTGGGGCTACAGAACTGTTGCTGAATTATCTTTTCAGCCATGTGTATTTTACTCTTGTCATTAGTTGCAGAAGAACTTTCATGCTACAGTCTTTAAGCAACCTGAAGTCATATGATCTGAAACAGAGATGGAGGAGATTCATCCTCGTTTCCCTGTTGTCTGTAATAGTGTGCTCCCTGTTCCTTGTCCCCGCTGGTCCTGGTGCATGGCAGACCCTTTGAACTACTTCAGCATGTGGATTTAGCAAAAATAAAAAAACCCAAACCACAGCTCTCTTTCCTTGGTTCTTGCAGCAGCCTCATCTGTCACCTCGTAAAGTATGTTTTCACTCTGAAGTGGCTTGGCAGAGGTTTGTCAGGTGTGGTGTCAGGGAGAGACCATACTGAGTGGAGAGTGTGGGACTGCTGGCTTAAATATGGTTCTGGGGCAGATGAGGTGTTCCTGATCAAATTCTGTAGTAAACTGTAGTATAGTAGTGTTCTAATGAGGACACATTTGGATTCTCTCCACCAGACATTTGGAGGGATTTGTTAAAGGAATGTTGATGATACTGCTTAGTCTCTTAAATGATTTTGCACTGCTCTGCCTTTGGTATTAACATTGAACAGTTTCCTATTGCTGGACAGCAGCTTCACTGGGGACACTTTCAGGGGTAGAAAGCTACTGGAAAAAGGGAAAAAATGTACTTGGTATGTTGTCCCAAAGTACAGTGTTACTTGAAAAATACACTTAGGATGTACTGAATACCCATCACCTCGCTGTACTGACATCTACTGCTTGGTCTCATAAATGTTCAGCATGCATCAATGAATGTCAGTGGGTGTAGTTTCTTCCTCATGGAGTAATTCAGTGACACACCTTTGCTTCGTCTGCACTTTCATGTCAGGCACCATTTTGTCATGTTCTGCTGCCATCTGTCACACAGCAGCAAAATGTAGCAGAGTATTGATGGGAAGGTTCAGCCATACCACTGCCATACCTCCACCATCTGCCCCTGATACTGTGGGCTGAAAACATAAAATAGGAGTGTTACTTTCAGAGCAGCCCTTGTATTATTTTAAGGAAAGAAGGGGTTTTCTTTTTCCCCTCTATACACATGCGCATTTGAAAACCAGAAATGGCAACCAAGAAAACTTTGGTAAAGCAAAGAAAATTCAGCACGCTTGTTTACTTTTTCTGCTCTAGTAAGTCACTTGACTCACAAGGGACTGGCAAATCTACTTGACATTTGGACCTGAAGATCTCAGGATGAAAAACATGTTTGACCTTTGAAAGTATTATAGTCAATGTATTACGCCAACCTTCAGTTCATGTGTGTGTTGGTTACTGAAGTAGCCTCAGAGAAGGCTGTGTTCCACGTTAGTGCATGTCAGGGCTTGGGATCTCTGTGCCATTGTGCATAAAGTGGGAGAGCGATGACTTCTTGTTCCAGCACTGTTGGGAGGTACCAAATAGCATGGTGCTGCAAGCAAAACTTCCTAGCCCTAAAATAAAGGAATAAACAAAGAAGTACCAACCAGAGCACGTTCACTGGATGGTTGTAACTGCAATGTTAATGTTACCTTGAATTCAGAAAGAACTCCTTCCAACCCAAACCATTCTGTGGATGTATTTTTCTTACACATATTTAGGTGGATAGAGTTGTTTTCTCCTTCGGCTTGTGTGTCTTATTTCCTGCAGAGCAACACTTTGTGTTCGTGCAGTTGTTGAACTACTGAACGGAGAGCCTGTTAACAACACTAAATTATAAAATGTCTTTTTTGTCGTTGTAGGAAGAAATCTGCTTCATCTAATTCAATCCTAATTCAGTCCTGCTAATCTGCTAATACTGTAGATTGAAAGATTTTTGCTGTTGCCAGGATACCCTGTAATGGGCAAGGAGCCTGAGAGAGTACAAATTCTGTTTTGTAAATTTTGTTAAAGCTTTTGTTTAACAGGTAAGAAACGTTGCTATTAAACTTCATCTATAGCAGTATACTTCGCTTCTGCATCTCTAAAGCCTGAGTTTCAATTTAAGTTGTTCCTGAATGCTCTAACTTTGTCCCTCACATTCACGAAAGGCTTGTTTCCCTGATTCAAGCTGCTCTCCCTTTTCTGCAGGTCAGGCTTTGTGGCCATTCCTTTCCTCTCAGCCTTTTTTTCCAACAGCTTTATAGACGGCTGTTTTCAACTTTGCCTTTTAATCCATCCTGCTGTTGCACTAACTATTGTTTTTTGTATTTCTCAGCCCCTATTCCACCTCTTCCCTTCAGTCTTAGTTGACCCTTGGGGCTCGTTCTAGATGCACTGTTGTGGTTATTCTATTTGTTTTACAGGGAACATGTTTTAAAGTGTTTTGATTTTGTGCCAGGAAGTGTATCAGCTGCCCGGCCTCCCATTCTTTGAAGAGTTTCAAAGCAAATGTGTTCATGAATTGACATACATTAGGTAGGAAAGATTTTTGGCACTATAGGTTCTTGTACTGGAGTATGGGTAATGCTTTCTTCTGCAGCCACATCTTTTTATCTCAGACTGAATGCTTCAGAGTAAAATTGTCTTCTATGAAGGTATGCATTATTTAGCTGTCTTGTTATAATATTGCTGAACCATCTGTTCTTCTCAGTACATAAATAACCTAATTTCCATTTTGAAAATAATTGCAAGAGTTGAAAATACTGAGCTCTCACTGAATTCCATGCTATTAATATTTTAAGTGCGTGAACTTTTGGCTGTTGACGTGAAGTTAGTAGAAAATTATTCTTTTCTATTTGAGTAGGACAGGCCGGTGTCTAATTTGTAGCTATTGGTAAGAAAAACTTATGTTTATTAACAGTTATTAACCAGTGTAGGAATCAGCAAGGATACGTGAGTTGCTTGGTTTAAAACTGCTCTTGTAACGTTACTGTGAACTGTATGTTTTTAGCCAGGCATTATGACCTCAGGGATTTGGAGGTATCAGTGTCTTTGAGTCAACATGAACTGTTCTGGAAGTTCTTTTATACTTCATCATAGCAATTGACTGCTGGACATGCAGTGAGTGACATCTATGTATACACACGTGATGGGTGCATATTGTCTATATTGTGTAAAAACATTTGTAGCTCTGATGTGGATCCAAGTGCAGCCAGTGGGAGTGTGGGACGAACAGGTGTGAAGGAGATGTCACCTTATCTCAGTTTTTAGCTGCTCTGCAACCATGGCAGGCCTCTCTGGGAAATGAAAAGAAGTCGCTTACTGTCTGGTAAACAGAGAGTGAAAGTTGTCTTTCCTTATTAGATAATTTCCCTTCTCATTAGGAACTGGCGACAGCAGTTTGAGAGTGTTAGGAAAACTACTGTTTTTGTACTGTTTTCAAACATGATTTTTCTTCTAGTCAAGGAAAGACTGCCACATATTTCCCTCAAGTGTGTAGTTAACTCAGCTAACAACTATCATTTCAGAAGTACCTGTGCTGTAAACGCACAATGGCTGCTATGAATTGTGTACGTAGTACATTCTTAAACTGTAGAATAGTTACTGCACTTGCTGATTTTTTTTTTTTGTGTTGTATTCCCAAACACTTCAGCTGCACAGGAATTGTTGATAGTATTTGGGAGAAGTGTTTTGTTTTGGTGTGTAAGTGAACTTCTGCCTGGTGAGTGTTTAAAGCACTGAACTGTCACTGGGTTATTTGCAAGCAGTGTTCCCCTGCAGTTCCTGTACCCTGCAGCTCCTCGGTGGTAAGAACGTACTAAAATGATCCCACTTGTTTCAGAAATGGAAGAACTGTCTCCCAAAACAATGCCATTTTCCTGCTCTTATTTTCATTTGTGACTGCTCGGTGCAGTGTAGTGCAGTTGAACGTAGGGCTTGGGACAGTAGTTCGTATCATCTTAGCAGTTTAAGAAGTAGCCACTAGAGTGTATTCTCTGTCCGTTTTCACGACTGCTGTTTCCATCTCTCTCTACAATTTTTTCAGGGGTGTACTTTTGCTTAGCTGTATTTTGAACAGATGGTAAATTTCCAGTATCAAAATAAGGTCTTTACAAATTCTAGTGTTGTATTTGATTCAAACGTTCATTGTTTTGGGCAGGGGTAAGTTGGAAACTAATGGAAGTGTCGTTAACCGATTGGTATCTTAGTGAGCTGGCAGGACACACTTGGTGCTTTGAAGAAACTGCTTAATGTTAAAGGTCTTTGAAATGTTGCTCAGTTCTCATGGTGTTACCATTAAAATATGTTATTTTCCTCATTACTTCCCTGAGCCTGCTCACCTGGTTGGTTTTTGGAACACAATGGATTATTTGCCCTTAAAATGCTTTATGGAAGTACTGAGGAACGAGACTTTGAGTAACTTTGGTACCAAGGACTATCTTTGTGGCTCCTCTCCTTGCATCCAGTGATTAAGTTGCCTTCTGTTAGCTGCTACCTGAGAGTGGGAAAATCCTACTGTACTGAAATAACCCACATAACTTACAATGTGTTTGATCGTGTAAAAGCTTCTGGTGTAAAAGTGACTGATTTTTCCTCTGTGCTCTTGAACCCCATATGAAGAAAATAGTGTTACGTAAAGAAGTTGTGTTCTCAGTTCAATATTTGACAACACAATCTTCATTACTCTGCATAGCATTTCTTAGGGTCTCAAAACAGTGCAGAAGCTTCAGCTTGACACCTGATGCACTTGAAGATTCTCAGATGTAACTGTGTATTGCTGTCAGAATGTGTGAAGTTCCTGATGGGAGCTTTGTGTATGTGCTTTTAACACGTTCAGCTGTCAAATAAACATTGTTCCTGAAACAGCTTTCCGCTGAACACCTGAAGCCCTTTTAGTTTTCTTTTGGTTCTGGTTTAGGTGGTAACGTCTGCTTGTAGCTACCAGAATTATGAGCCATCGAGTTGGAGCTGACTCCTGGTTAAAGATTCACCTGTGTTACATGCTTAGAAGTCCTGAACTTAAATGAGCAGATCACCTGAATAGTCTTAAGGAAGTGTATTTTGTAAAGAGACTTGAGACGGGAGACAGCCTCCAAAATTATCCTTGCAGGGGCATATCTGTCTGGAATTTATGTTCATTCTGAAGACAGAACAGCTGTGTCTGTATTCAGGAAAGGTGTTTGACTGCTACATCTACTGGGAACTATGGAGAAATTTGTGGATGTAATTCTAACAAGTTTTGTTTTCATGGAGTTGTCAGCAGAGCATTTGGCCTCTAGAGGCAACCACGGCATAGGTCATGTTAAACAAAATGCACCGTGGTTTTCTTCATCTCTAGTAGCAGACAGAAGACATAAAAGGTTTGGGAAAGGAGCCTTTGTATGCTTTATTTCTTCTCTGCGGCACTCGGTTAAGAATTTCAGTTACCTGTGTCTCAGAAGGGTGAAGAATTTCTTCAGTTTATCGAAGTGCTTTCTCTTGTCACAGATTTGAAGTCAGGTATTAACTGTATGAAATGTTACTTCACCATTCACTTAGAGAAGAATCTGTTACAGTATTAACTTCAGGAAAAAAGGTTTTATTGTCGCAAGTGCTTCATAGTACCTTTGGTTGTTGTAACTTGTATCAAGCTGACGGGAAAGTATCTGAGGCAGTGTTTACGTAAATTCTAAGTTTGATGGTCTTTCTTGCCGGGAGCTTCAGAGGCAATGGAGAGCTAATGAAATGTTACGGAAGAAGAAAGTGCTGCAACAACTTCGCCATTTCTAATACAGTTTTTCTTCCATGTCTAAGAGTTTAGTGGTGTCCCACAGTATTTAAGTGCAGTTGAGATTTGGCAGTATTTTACATCCCTCGTTGAATCAGCATTGTGATTTTGCTGCTGGTATTGGAGCAGTTGAGTACTAGAACCCATCTGATGATAAATGAGCAGATAGTGTAATTTTGTGAGAAGCATAGCTGGAAGGTGCCTCCTCCTGATTAGAGGGCATACGTTCTAATTCTCTGCCTCTGTTAATGAGACTGAAATTTGAAAAAGCATGAAAATAATAGAGAATTGGTGAGGTCTGGGGGAGAGGGTGGAAAAGCAGGCTGTGGGAAGGACCAACACTTGGCTGTGTAACTTCTGCTGGGAACTGTGACAGTCTGTTTCTAGATTCTCATCAGTGATAACACCTGAGGAGATTATCTTTGGGGTTTCTGGAATTCCTCACTTGCACATTTTATGGTGTTTATTTTTCCTTATTCCAAAGGACCTGGGCTCCTGTTGAAAAGTGATGGAATAATCTCTGGCCGGCACCTGACATGTTGAGGGAGCATCCCTAAAAGAGCTTGCCTGGGAGACAGTTTGGGAAATAACGCAGTAACATGTTTGCAGTAGTATGCCTCTTTTTTGTTGTTTTCTGTTGTTAAACTTCTCTTGAAATGAGTAACTGAGAAATTCATGGAAGCTGCTGTTAATCACTGCACAGGGATTTCTATCTGGAATTAGCATTGGTAATGGTTGCTTGCAAAGATGCTACTTTCACTAAATGGGGCAAGGGGAGGTACTTGATCTACTTATTAGAGGCTTAAGGAAGGAAATATTCTGTGCCTTTAATAATGCACTAGTTTAATTGCTCCCAGTGAGTCTGTGTGTAGCCCAAATAATCCATAAGCCAATGTTTTTAATAACTTTGTGTAAATTAATTTAAGGTGATGTGAAATCAAGTGCTTTTGACATCTGCTCCTAAGGTTTATTTTCTACTGAAATTATTTGTGTTTTTTATTCACCTAATCACTGCATGAGCTCTCAAATGATTGTAATACAGATACTGCAATTAAAACTATCTGTACATTTTCTTGAAAGATTTTTGACCTGTAAGTTTTATCAGGAAGCTGTGTTATCTGGGGCAGTTGTTTATGCTTAGAACTCCTGACGTAATCCTAAGCAATGTAAGCTAGTACAAAGTGATCAGCACATAATTAAAGCAATAACAAGAGAAACCTTTAAAGCAACTGAAGCATCGCTGTAGTGAGTATACCAGACTTATTCTCATCTTTTAAGTATTGAGAGTCTTGCTAGTGAGGTTTTGATAGAGCCATGGATTTCTCAGCACTTCAGTGGCTGAGGTAACAGAATTTGACACGTCATTATTTTGAGTCTGAGTGGGACAGGTCATGTAGACCTTCATAAGATCTACTCTGACAGCATGACTGCTTTAGGGCTAACCAAAGGGTTAAAAAAAATGGTACTGAGAGTATTGTCCAAATGCCTCTTGAACACTGACGTGCACGGGGCATCCACCATTCCTGTAGAAAACCTGTTGCAGTGTTGGACCACTCTCACAGTAAAGAATTTGTTCTTAATGTCCGTTTTGAACAATATTTCCAGAAGGATGCTGTGAGGGATGGTATCAAAGGCCTTGTTAAAATCCAGACTGATGTCCACTGCCTGCCTTTTGTCCCCAAAGTGGACCTTAGCACAGAATGTGATCGCAGTAGTAAGGCAGGACTTTTTCTTCATGAACTCACATTGACTGTGCCTGATTGTTGCTTGGTTCTTTAAGTGACTTTCAGTAGCAGTGAGGGTGATCATCTCTGAAGCTTCTGCAGGTGCTGAGGTTATACTAACAGGGCAGCAGTTTATAGGGACTTCTCTCATGCCCCTTTTTGCAGGTGGATCTAATGCTAGCTAGCTTCCAGTCAGCATAGACCCCCAAGGTCTTTGGTAAATTGTCCAGAGGGTTCCCTTTGGGTGAATCCTGTCAGGTCCTGTTGAGCTCACACATTGAAATTTCAGTGACCACAGAGAGAAATTCGTTGCTTCCCCAGTTACGGTCTTCTACTTCTGAGGACTGTGCAGCCTGAGATCTGTCCTTATTCAAGATTGAGGTTAAAATAAATAAATACATAAAGGCATTCAGTGCCTCTATCCTTCCTCAGCCTTCCTTGTTAGATGGCCCTCTATCTGCCTTTTAGTTTGTATAAGAATGAAATATTTGTTTTAAGTGTTGTAGGTTATCAGAAGAGTGTATATGCCAAAGGTACCTGATAAAGTGTTGTAGATAAACTTGCACCTTCATCATATAAAACAGCAGCTTGTAAAAGTGGTCTTGCTCAAATAGGACTTCTCACTTTTGTTCTCTGCAGTAACCACATGCCCACACAGCTAATGTTGTCACTGATTTTCACCATTAATTATTAAACCTTCACACTTGGAGGACAGTTAGTAAAGGAGCAGAAAGAGGTTTTTCTTTTCTTTGAGTACTGCTTAAAACGGTGCTGCTTCCAGCTGTTCTTACTGATCTAGCATGTCTTTCCATCCACTTTCTCAGATTCTGCAATCATATAAGACTAGTTGATGCTCTGTCTTGGAACTGCTTGCAAGTTGTCTTAGAGAAACAAATCAACAGGGAGGTGCTCAAAGCCTTTTTAAATAAAAAAGGTTAAACTGCTCATGCCTGTATTGTCTTCCTCAGTGATCACCTGGGAGCACTTTCCTTTGAAATATCTGCAAAAGAAATTTTACTGTCCCTCCTTCTTCCCGTCCTTGTTTCAAGTTTGTGGAGAGGAGGTACAGTGAAACAGTAGGCCTTGCACTGAAATTAGCTCCAGTGCTTTTGGTGTGTGCTGCCTGCAAGTTAAATGGTTAGAATTCTTATATCCGTGGAGGTATTCTTTTCAGTGTCAGAGGTGGCACACTAGTGTGCTTATGCTTTGTCCGTTTCACTGCCCACCAGATCTAGTCATTGCTGAGCAGATAGTTTTGAGTATCGGGATATAGATCAGAAACAGAGTGGCAAGAACAGACATGTAAGAACCCCAGAGCTGGATAACTTTCAATATACCAGTTAAAATACTGGCTATTGCCAAAGGTATCTACAGAACATTCAGTCTTCTCTAATCAAGTATGATTTAGTAGCTCTATGATGGTCTTTAAGCATCTGCTGCTAAGTACTGTTCAAGTTCTAGAATACTTCTTTGCGTGCAGATGCTTTTGGGGTTAGAAGCTATGAAGCTGTGCTCTGAATTGTTTCTGCTGACAGTGCTTAAGTACACGTGTAAAACTAACACATGTGTATATTCTTTTTATCCAGACCAGCATGTTTTGGAAATTTGATCTCCATTCGTCATCCCACATAGATACACTTCTAGAGAGAGAAGATGTAACACTGAAGGAGTTGATGGATGAAGAGGACGTCCTGCAGGAGTGCAAGGCTCAGAATCGCAAACTTATTGAGTTTCTGTTGAAGTCAGAATGCTTGGAAGACTTAGTTTCATTCATTATCGAAGAACCACCTCAAGACATGGATGAAAAAATACGATACAAGTAGGAGAACTTTTGGGGGGTTGAGGGACTTGGGGATGTAGAAAGACACGTGACGTACTTCGATGTTTACTTGGTAGTGTATTTGCATTTCCACATGCTGCTCTTCAGTACAGTGTTGTTGAACTTTGAGCTTGTTTCCAGCATGCTTATAGAACATTCATTTAAATTGTTCTAATGTTTGCATGTTTTCTGAGCAGGAACCCCTCAAACAGGTGCTGCTCAAAAGAAATGGTAAACAAAATAATCAGGACTTAGATGGAAGATCTTTCATATTTTGTGATGAAAGGCCATTGAGTGAAAACCTGTATTTGCATAACATAGTTAGGTGCTTTGCCTTGTTTTATTAATGATTAGTAAGCTGTTTTGGGGATGCGTTTTAGAAAGTGTAGCACTCCTTGGGAGAATATGCTAACCATCTAATTGCTAGTGTTTGCAGAGCTAGAACTGTGCAGCTGTGACTGTTAGTTTGTTGAGGAGGTTCAAACTCAACACTCAATCTAGCGATTTTTAAGCACTTCTACCAATTTTGGCCTCTTTTAGGGCTGTCTGTGCAGAAAGCTGCTTTTTCTTAAAATAGGAAGTAAAATTTAATGTGAAATAAGAACTAGTCTGTACTGACTAGTTTTGCAGGCTTTATCAGACTTTGGGTAGTTTAGTGAGCCTCTACAGTTGCAATAGGTGTGGAGAGATTAATCCTCAAACTATTGGCTTTGACATTTTTAATGTAAGCCTTGTTACTAGAAACAGGCAAGCACACTGCTCCCTCCCAGGTCTCAGTCTGGTATTATCAGCCTACTTAATGTCTTGGTAGCTAACTTTTTCCTTTTCAAAAAAAAAAAAAAAAAAAAAAGGAAAAAAATGAAATCTCAATATTTGAGCAGATGAATTTAACAGTACCTCTGAAAATAAAAGGATGTCCTTCCCTTTCCCCACTTCCCTGGTGTTGTCCTGTTGCAAGTGAAGATGATGAATGAAAGAATATGGTTTGTAGCTGAATGTATGTCTGTGTTACCTTGCAGTAGTCAGCTTTTTTGTAATTAGTTCTGATCTATCATGCTTGAAAAAATGGTCCTATTAGAAGCCCTATTAGGTTCTGATTGAATATGTATTTCTTTGAAGTATGAATGGCTTATGGATTATATACACAGACTTTTTTCCTTTCTTGCAGATATCCAAACATATCCTGTGAGCTGCTTACTTCAGATGTCTCACAGATCAATGATAGGCTGGGAGAAGAAGAATCTTTACTTATGAAACTGTACAGCTTCCTCTTAAATGAATCTCCTCTAAACCCTTTACTTGCCAGTTTCTTCAGCAAGGTGCTAAGTATTCTCATAAGCAGAAAACCAGAACAGGTAAATGCTTGGAAGCTCTCCAGTTTAATGGTTTGGGTTTTGCCTGAGCTGTTTGTGCAAGTGAACTGGCTTTATGTGAGTGCTTACATTTTAGTTTATGTCAGTATTTGCATGGTGATGTTAGCATGAAATTGCTGTTGGAGATGTAGTTAAATGAATAGAATCAGTGGGAGGGGTCTTAAGGTGAGAGACATTTGAGTCCTCGTTCAGAAACTTAATACTCATGCTGCTGTGTACTGTGAACAGTTGGCATAACTTCTCTGGTACCTGAGCAAGTTCACTTTGTGACTGTCTGCTGAGTTTTTTAATTTACTAATTATCTGTATTTGCTTGAAAGCGTATTATGTTGAAGTTTTCTGTGTCCCACTTTGCTCTCTGAGCCAAGTGTGGGAGAATCTCATACAGAAAGTGCTAGTCTTAAAAGGAGTTGCAAGATGTGCACATAGGTGGATCTATCTTGTGCCACTGTTGCTACTCATTGTGTACTTTTTTATCCTGTCTTGTACTGTTCTCTTTAAGAGGCAGATGTGCTTAAGAAGTTATTTATTATCTCATTTTAGTAGGTGAGAGAAACTGAAACTGGTCAGTGTCATTTACCATGTAAAATAAAGGTAAGCAACCGTGATCTTCTTCTGTGTTCATTTCTAGATTGTGGATTTTCTAAAGAAGAAACACGATTTTGTAGACCTCATTATTAAGCACATAGGGACCTCTGCTATCATGGACTTGTTGCTCAGGCTACTGACTTGCATAGAACCTCCACAGCCCAGGCAAGAAGTGCTGAATGTGAGTAGAAGTTATCACAATTTTTGTCTGATTTCTGAACTGTCAGGAAGTACTTTGTAACTGATTCAGACCATTCTTGACCCATGACACCCCACTGGCACTGCGGGAAGGGAGTATCAAAGTTTGTGGGGTTTTTGTTTTTCCTTTTTCTCTTCAGGTGTTTATGAAAGTCTTAATTTTGCTTCTGTCCTTTTTTTCTCTGAAAAGTTGTTAATCCTTGTTTAGAAATATTAACAGAATGACTCAGTTTTCAAACTACTTTTAATTCCCTCAATTAAATTCCTTCACTTGAACAACATTCTTACCTGTGTCCACAAATGCTTTTACAGTGGCTAAATGAAGAGAAGATTATCCAGCGGCTTGTAGAAATTGTGCATCCATCTCAAGATGAAGATGTAAGCATTGGTCTGATGATCTTTGTGATTGCTGTACAGTAGTGTTAGAACCCTTCTAGTTTGACTATTTTCTGCTTTCTATTTTCAGCATGCTAACTCCACTATTTAATGGTGTGGTAGTTTGGGCTTGGGAAGGGCTTGCTTTTTTTCCCCTTTCTTTGGGATTTGCACGATTTATTGGATCCAGGTCAAAGCCTAGTGTAGACTGAATATTGTTTTGAATATTCAGCTCTAACATTCTGCCTTTTTAATACTGAAAATACTTTCAGTACCAAAAGCTTTTTGTCTTGTTACAGTTTGGATATGGCATAATATAGTTAGTATATAGATGTATATTATAGATGTATACAGTGATAAGTATAGTCTAAAGTGTTTTGTGGTAGAAAAGGCTGTCAAGTTTGCAGCTTTTCTTAGTGAGGAATTCTACCCTATCATGTTATTGATCTAATGATGCTATATTTTTTCTGTTCCAGAGACATTCAAATGCATCACAGTCACTCTGTGAAATTATTCGTTTAAGCAGAGATCAGATGTTACAAGTACAGAACAGTTCAGAACCAGATCCGCTGCTTGCAAGTCTAGAGAAGTAAGCTGGTTTGCTACATTTCTCATATTTTTTTCAGTTAATCAGAGCAGTATTTAACTTTTGGCCTTTAAAACATTAGGAATTGTAAGCTCCACTGTCCTGATGACTTCTCCTGACTGCCTGCTGTTATCTGTGTGATTTAAAATAGCTTAACAAATACGCAGAGCTCACCTGGATCAATTCCTTGATGGCTTCTCGAAGATTTTGTCTTGCTCTTCTATCTTGCCTCTGTCTAAGGAATGTTAGATAAAATATTTGCTGCTCTGTCGAAGTTAATGGGATCAGACGTATAGAGGTCACTTGATACTGTGCAGAATATGCATAGGGAACTTTGGCTTCAATCTGTTATTTTAAGTTAGCATGTTTGATTATACAAGATTTTTGTCTATCACTTTCTTCGTTTTGCTGGTTCTAGGGTTAGGTTTGTGGCTGTGTGATGTGGCAACTGCTCTATTGGTCCAACTGAGAACTATCCTTTTCTGTAATGCTGATTGTCAGATTTAAAACCAAACAAACACCATCAGGAGGAGTAGGGAAATGTTATTGCGGTGGTGATGATGGAGGTGACTGTGATAACAGCACCTAATAGCTCGAAATAATACTTCAGTTTATCCAGTTTGTTAATTTGACATGGGCTAACAGTAAGTAGTTCTCTTTAACAACTGTATCATAAAGAACTGTTGTGTCTAAAGGCAGTGCTTTGTTTTCAGACGAGAAATCATAGAGCAGCTGCTGTCCAATATTTTTCATAAAGAAAAAAATGAATCTGCAATAGTCAGTGCAATCCAAATATTACTGACCTTACTTGAGACAAGACGACAGACGTAAGTGTTCTTATTACTTATGCCTGCTTATTTTAACTCAACTGCTGAAATGCATTCCATATGCTTGACTGAAATATTTTAGTGGTCTGTTAGAGCTGAAGTGAAACAGCGAGCTATGTGTAATTATGCCAATGACAATCAACTCCCCAAATCACTGATGTTTCTGCAGGTTTTTTTCTTGGAACTCGCCACTTGACAGATCAGACTCATTTCATCTCTTTTTTTCCTAAAAACAAGAAATAGAGCACCTGTGTACAGTGTGCTGATTGGGTATTAACTTCCAAAAAAAAAAAGTTATTTGGAATTCTATTACAACTTCACTTCTAGAAACTAGTAAACAGGTTTGATTGTTTAAATAGACAATTGAGGCTCTTCCTCACGGAAGAGGGAATTTAGCAGCTGAAATATTCTATCTCAGTAGCTGAAAATCATGCTGGACGTTTCAAACATGATAATCCTAGATACATTAGGCCTAGTGTTCAGAAGAATCTGGCTCCACCATAAGTTTGTGCTTGATTTTGTATTTGTACTGTCATTTTTTGCTCTCCTCTTCATTCTGTTAATGTCCGCAAAATGGGGACACTCAAAATCATGCCTTAGTGTTGTTTTAGAACTAGTTTTGGTATAAATAATCAGACTTAGCTTGTGTGCTTTAGATTTGAAGGCCATATAGAGATCTATCCTCCAGGCATGAGCAATTCAACGTATTCTGTCAATAAAAGTGTTTTAGAAGCCATAAAAGCACGACTTTCATCCTTCCACGAACTCCTACTTGAGCCTCCAAAAGTAAGTGAAACCTTAAGTCTTGAAATAATTTGAAATGAGACTGTCACGGTGTGATTGTATTTTATTTGGCTGTCAAGAACAAAGCCTGGTTTGTCTGACAGCTTTCAGGCAAGAGCCCAGGTTCCTTTTCTGCCTCTTGTGACCTTTTCTATTCATTATATTGGTTTCTGAGCCAGTGTTTTTTGCTAATTGATACACTTCTCCAGCTTAAACGCTTCATGGCAAATAGCTGTGAAGATTACTTCCTTCTGAAAGCAAGGAATTAAGGCTTTTCTTTGTATTTTGGGGGGTCAGTACTGTTTTCTGCTCCTAAATCCTGTTTAATAGGAAAGAAGGGTTCTGGCTGCCTCAGTTGTTTGGAACTTGTGCAGCCTTTGTGTTGGCTGTGCAGAGTTGTTCTAGACTTGTCCAGTACCGAGAGCAGACCAGCTGTACTGCATATGCCTCGCTCTCGGAGCATACTAAATGCTTCTTTGTTCAGCTGATTTTTTATGGTAAGCAACTTACCCATGTCATGCTGTTGCTAAAGATAAATACAACCAGCTGTATGAATAGATATTTTATTTATGATCCTTTTTTTTTTTTTCCCATGCAATTATCACCAGCAGAATTTCAGCTGGAGGTTCAGGTCAGGGTGCTACAGTCTGTAGGAAAAATGATCTCGAGTGTCAGAGTTAAAGTGATGATCAGGAATGAGTTGGGATGAGGTTGGATGATGGAAAAAAGGTATTGGTAAAGACTCATAGCCTAAAAGAGATGAGACCTCAAGCTTTCAAGCACAGAAGAGGTGAAAAATACAAAGAAATTGTCTTAATTTGTAATCAACAACATGGCAAGATAGAGGTCTGTATTGAATTAAAAGCAAGGTATCCAAGTATTATTTTCCAATCTTTGAAATGCTAAGCATTTAAATAAATAATGTAATGAAGTTAGTGAGTCTGCTTTCCTTTAGAACTAGTTAAATGAGCAGGTTTTTATATCCGTGCCCTTAGGTTTTGTGTTTTGTGAAGGCTGAGCTGAATGACCTAACGTAATGTCAGCCATCTGTTCTGATGCAAGGGAAAAGCAATGGTTAGACAAAAAGTAAAATAGAGTTAGTAACTGTGGAAGGAGGGCGGTGCATTTCTATGTGGCCTGCTTCTCAAAGTATGCTTTGTGCATCAATACAGGAGGAAAGACATTTTTATAACTTTGCCTTGCTCCTGGTGTAATTGTTACTAGACTTTTCTCTTGGAGCAGTCATACTGTTTTCATGAAAATGAAGTCAGTGTTGTTGAGGCATAAAGTGTGTTTAGTGACTGTCCACCTAGCTGTTTTCAACTGCTATGGCAGTGCAGACTGTAGCTGAGTACGTGGATTAATGAGTGAGAAGTGTAACTATTCCCTAATCCTTTTGTGGGATGCATCTGCTTTGATATTCTGTAGCCATCCATCAATTTGTGGAGTCTTTGGTTTTATGTGGCTGTTTTCCATTGCTCCTTGTCTATATATAGCGTTAAAATAGGCTTTAGTGTTCAGGATTGAACACTGCTTTCCTGCAGTTTTTGTGCGTAATCATAATGAGCTGTGGCTTTTTAATTATTTCTTTATTTTTTGTTGTCTGTTCTTTCATATGAAATTTTAATGATTACGTGTCTCTTTTTAATTACTTTTTTCAGAAAAGTGTCATGAAGACCACATGGGGTGTATTGGACCCACCTGTGGGGAACACACGTTTAAATGTGATCAGATTAATATCCAGCCTTCTACAGACAAACACAAGCAGTATCAATCAAGAGCTTATAGAGCTAAACAGTATAGGAGTTATACTGGTAAGAACTTCACGCTGCTGTACTTTTGTGAATCAGTAATGATGTTTTCCCTCATCTTTGTTGGTGCAGATAACTTGTAATACAGTTTCCAGCTTTTCAGCTTGTGTTGTAGCTTCTACTGCATTGACAACTTTCAGTAGATAATTTCACTGTTAAATGTGTTTATTTGAAGTTAGCATTTTCTTTCCTCTGATCACTCTTACACATCTTACTCTTTGCACCTTCATAAATCCACGTGATTCTCTTGGGTTGGTTTTCTTAGGCTTATTTTTTCAACTCCATGTGCTTGAATTTTCAGCCACGTTCAAGGCTTCCCTGCTATTCTTCGTTTGCTAAGCTACTCCCTTGAGACTTCACTGTCCCTCTTTTAATGTGTAGAACACTAAGTGGTGTCTCAGTGCCCTCATGTAAACGGACAGTTACTCTGGGTAGCTTATACAATTTCAAAACTGTTTGGAAGCACAGTATTGCACAAGAAACTTGTAGTCAGTGAACTCCTTGATTTTTGTTAATGCACCATCTTTGCTTTGAGCACTTCCCACCTCACGCTTCAACCTCAGCAGGCAAACCCTTAGGTTGAACAGAGTGTTCCAGTGTTGGTATCAGTTAACAAATACCTAGCAAAACATGCTGGAATTTGTATTGCAGTATCAGAATATGATATGAAAGCTTCTGATTCTAAGCAGGTAATTGCAGTGTTTAAAATATTAGTATTTTTCAACCCCAGATTGATTTAATCTAAAATCTTTCCTTCAACTAAAGTAGCTGCAATTATGTCTTCATCTCAATTGCTCTGCCCAGCCTAGCTTTGCAGATGTGTAATGAAGTGTGTAGAAATAGCTAACTTAATTCAAACTGAGGTTTTATCCAGGTGCATTTTTGAAGGGAATACATGTGCTATGAATGTTGGATTGTTTTTATCACTAAGTTTAGAAAAAACAAACCTAAATTCAGTGAGTTAGAACATGCTTTTCATTTGCAGATTTCTTATAAGGCAATATAATAGCAGCTTATAACTTACACTTAACAGCAGTACTTACCTGCCTTGAGTTTCAGTGTTTTGTGGTATTTGTTGAAACAACACATGCTTTGCTGTGTAGACTTTATTGGAATAGTAATTGTCCAGCTCAGTAGCTTAGCTTTAGGCAAGGGTGTCATTAGTTTAGGTGAGCTGAAGGAAGACTTTTAGGTTCTTTAGATGTAGTTTGAATGAGTCTTGAATTACATTATTTAACACTCCTCCCATCACTGCATGTATTTCCATTGCTAACCTTGTTTTCCAGGGACAGCAATCATTTGAGTTTTGTAGTAAGAAACAGTCTAATATAACATGAAGTTTGGAAAAAAAGAAGGAAGTATAATCTGATGCTTAAAAGGAAACATGACTAAGAACGTGACCAGATGAACACAATTTGCAGTCTCTCAACCTCAGTGTTTGTCTTGTATAACGCATTAATCTCAAACTGCATCTGGATTATCTGAGATAGCTTTCTGTAAGAGAAGAATAAAACCAGCATAGATGATAGGTTCAAAGCAGTTAGATGTTACTTTTTGTGTCACTGAAGGATGTTGTAGGCACTAAAAGTCTGTGGTGAACTCAGAAAAGACATCTGTTGAAGGCTAAGAAGGTCATAAATAGCATTACATTCTCAGGGACGCTCAAGGCTGCTGCTAGCAGGAAGAATGTAATGGGGAGTGTCGTTCCAGCTTTCTGTGTCTGTAAGTGTGCTGTTGGTTACTTCCAGCCTAACTCTAGCTGAGTTTTATTCTCATCCAGCATGATAGTCCTTATGCTCTGATGACAGCAGGCAAAAGAAGTAACTTTTCTGTAGATCTCACTTTTGCTTGCATGTTAATAGTTACTGCAAAACTTGAAGAACCTGGTTGTGTTGTTGAAATTACTTGCTGGAGCAAATCTTAGTTTGAAGAGACCCTGGTTTGTATAAGCACTATGAATTTGTTTTTTCAGGACATGTTCTTCAAGTATACGTGGAATAACTTTTTGCATACTCAAGTAGAAATCTGTATTGCATTGATTCTTGCAAGTCCTCTTGAAAGCACAGAAAATGGCACCATTACAGATCAGGATTCCACTGGGGACAATCTTTTATTGAAACATGTAAGTTGTGTTTTTGGATGGAGTTTCTTGAATATTCCTACCCCCATTGTATGGTAGCAGTTACTCTTTCATAAAACATAGCCCAGTTTTACTTCAAACAACTCTGAGTTCTCTATGGTGTTTTCTTAACATGTCAATTCTGATTGTTGAACCTGAAAGTGTCACAAAGTGGAATTTTGCTGCCTTCAGAGTAAACGTGCATGTAGAGCTGCAAGAGCTCCCTTCTAATTGAAGTTCCTCTTATTTGTTAAGAATTAGAACTGCTATTTCAGTATCTGTTCACTACTACATTTCAGCAGCTGCCATCAAAGAGAAGTCAAAATAATGTAGCTTCAGTCTTCAGGGTTGGGTTCTGGCTGCTGCTTCTGAGCTTTGAAACCCTAAAGCAGTGTCTGTCCTAAACCTGAAACTAGTTGTTTTGTTTTGTAAGACAGGAGGATTTGTTGAAGTCAGCCCTGTAGTGGGTAGTGTTATTCCACTTAACTTTACAGCTGTTAAGTATGTTTTGCATTTTATTCCATAGCTCTTCCTTAAGTGCCAATTAATAGAACGAATACTTGAAGCATGGGAGATGAATGAGAAGAAGCAGTGAGTAACTAGTTTTCTCATTTCCTAACTGTTGTCTAAATACAACTTTAGTTGTGAATTATATGTATGATCAATTCAGAGTGAGCTGACGAACAAATACACTTGCTTAACATGTTCAGAAGACCAATGCATCTCTTTCCTGAAATATGCAGTACATTACATATTTATTGGGAAGTACAATTTGCTGAGTAGTAAATGGAATGATTAAGTTCTTAAAACAGTTAACGTTTGGATGAAGGCTTTCACACTTACTGGATTTTCTTTCAGAATCTTTCTGTTTGTCTTTTAGTAATGCCTGAATGTTAGATCATCTTTTTGGTAGCATTTGAGTACTCCTTCCCATCACCATATAGGAATAGAACTGTCGATAATCCTGACAATGTGTGAGATATTGCAGCAGTCTGTTGAGTCTGCCCATCTTCAGTTACAGAAACATATCGTGAGGGTTTAAGAGGATGGGGAAAAACAAACTCTCTTTTCTCCAGTATGCAATTGAAAATTAATAAACCGATGAAAGCATACTACGTTCTGGGGAGCAGCAGGCTCATAAAGCAGTGAAGGTGGAGATCTCAGCAATGGAATACCTCCTGAAATGTGTGATTGTGTAAAGGATGGAAGATTCAATTGGCCAGTGCTGTTCAAAGTTGTGTTCGGATCCTGAGGAAAAGCTTTCAGTGTTGACCCGAAGTGGTATGATGGTGCTCTGAAGGCTCGTGCGTTTGGCTTAGGAGACTTCTGAACAGTGCATGTTAGGGCTAACTTGTGACAATACTAAGTTAGCTGGCTGGGATACTGTTGCTGGTTTGCTGGTGTGTTATTTGAGAAACAGTGCTGCTCCCCAGAATTCTCCTATTCGATCTGGTGTGAATCAGAAAATACACGAGTAATGCAGCTGATCTGAAAATAAGGATGTTGAAATATCCGAAGAGTTTTATGAAGGAAAGGAGTGCAAGAAAGAGTGTGGCTTAGTTAAATCAGACTGACCCACCTATTTTCTATTACAGCCCATCTTCTGTGGTTATAAGAGAACTGCCAACCTAGATGTTGAGCACATAGATTCCCATTTCTATACATGCAACCTAAAACTATTCTCTGTTTGGATTTTCTTGATTTTAATGCCTGCCCTTGGGACAGTTCATTACCTATTTACTATTGTATGTTTGTGGTACTACTGGGAGCACTGTTGGTATAAACATTGGATGCTTCTTCTGTCTGGAAAAAATCGATTTGCTCTTTGTATCTGTTTTAGTTTCCATGGAAATAAATAGGCAGTGTTACTTGCAGAGCGACCTACATAATATCCCAGCTGATAATGCACCACAGTGCTCAGCATATAGGAGTGCTGAAGAATATTCTCAGCAGCAGTGTTTTTTGGAATGTTATGGGTGTCAGTGTTGGCTTCATCTTGATAACACAGCGTATTCTTTTTTTTTCCCCACACACAAATATGGAAGCAGAAGTGATCTTTTCAGGTGCTCTGTACTTTTTGGTAGCTAAAGGCCTGTTAGCCTTTTGGATTGGCTCAGTGTGGTCTCAACATTTGTATCTTAAATTGAGTATTTTTGTGTACCTCTAGTTTTAGGATACTGCTCTTATGCTGTAAGAACTTGGAGGTTAACTTGCCTGTCTTGTATTACTTCTCAGCTCTGGTAGAACATCTTATAATATGGTAGTAGGGTTGCTCAGAGTGCATGCAATTACATTTCCTCTGTCTCTTGCAGGGCTGAAGGAGGGAGGCGGCATGGCTATATGGGTCATCTGACAAGGATAGCAAACTGCATTGTGCATAGTACAGATAAAGGCCCTAACAGCATGCTAGTCCAACAGCTTATTAAAGGTAACCTTAATGCTCTTGACGTTTCTGTTTGTGACTTCTAGCATCATGTTTTTAGGAAATCGATCAAACTTAAAGGGCAGATTTTTTGATTAAAAAAAATATTTCTGGCACATTCACGTTAAAATCATTCCTCCTTAAACATATGTTTAATTCTCTTTCAAGCTTGTCTGAATGGTCTCAAAGCTCTCTGAAGTAAATGCAAAGAGATGCTGATCTGCTTAGTTAAAGTTTCTTTGCTAGATGAAGTAATCCACATGGATTTAGTATTTGTGTGTTCACAGTATTTCTGATGGCTTTGATTTATAAGAGAAAAAGAACAATTAAAAGTGGTGATCCTTTACTGTTGGTTGTATTACATTGTTTTTCTGTTTCCTATTGTAGAGCTTCCAGAGGATGTGAGAGAGCGGTGGGAAACGTTCTGTACAAGCTCTTTAGGAGAAACTAACAAAAGGAATACAGTGGATCTGGTAGGTGGTGTTGGATAATGTCAGAAAATTTCTGCTGTTTCCATCAGCCCCGTTGTTGTTTTCTCTTGTCGTTAGTGCAGTCAGTCTTTCATGCTGCAGTGCTGCCAAGGTCGCTCATGTGAGGTCAGGTGCTCCAGCCTGCAGATTGCATTGTGGGGCTGGCTGGTAGATGTGCAAGAATTAAGCACCCCAGATCATGTGGCTTTTGAATGAGTATTACACATCACAAGAAAAGGCATAAAAGCAGAGGACGCTTCAGGAAAAATTTGTCTTCATTTGTCTGTTGCGTGTGTGTCCTGACTGTGGTATTGTATTTGTGGGAGCCTAGGAGGGTGTGAAGTTTTTATATTTTGTGTGCTTGAACACTGCTTTTGTGTAGACTGCTCTCTTGACAAAAAAAGGAGTAAATAAAGTCACATAAACCAACTGTTTTTACTTGAGAATCTGTACCGTGAAGTTCTGGGGCTGTGTGGAATGAGGCAGTATAGCACAGTACTGAGCAAGCTCTCATCTACAGGTCTGCGTAGTATAAGTTGTCTTCCATAAAGTATCCCTTAAGGGTCAGCTGTAACTACTGTCACTTTGCCTTATTTCTTGTCGCCACTGGTGCTTTGACTAATTGCTGTCCCTGCTAAAATTACTTCTGGAGTGCTGTTCTGATGGAAAACAGCTACTTCCAAGAACGAGTTCAGCCACACTGCTACTTAAGGAAACAACTATTCTCACTGATTCTGTGGTGCCTGATCAAAACCATCCCTTCTTTTTAGGGTAATGGTTCAAGCAGTTGTTGCTGTGGTAATAACTCCATGTTTGCTTCTGCAAGCAGATATTGATTATGAATTTTTGAATGTGACTCATTTTTTATTTTTGCAAATACTGTAGACACCTGAGACAATCTCTTCGTTTTCCTGTATTCTTTATTTTGGAAAGGAAGATCTGTGTATAACACAGCCTTTTTGTGGCTATTAATTCACTTGTACTGTCGCCATAAGATATATTAAACAAGATTCAAGTTCTTTCTCAGGTTAGGTTAATGATATTGAAGTATATTGGAGTTTGATGTAGTACAGCAGTTGAGAAAACTGCAACCAATTCAGATTCTTGTTTGGATGTTAAATTGTCACACGATAAGCAAATGACTCAATTTATTTTGTATAGGTTACCACCTGCCACATTCATTCTTCCAGCGATGATGAGATTGACTTCAAAGAAACTGGCTTCTCACAGGACTCTTCTTTGCAGCAAGTGAGTTGAACTCTTGTCACTGCATAAGTTGTTCTTTTCTTAAAAACAAACCAACAAAAGAAGCCCTAGAAATAATCTCTCTAGATTTGTTGTCAGAGAATTTTTTTTAACCAGTTTAGATGTCTTTTCACACGCACATTTATTTTATCAAGACCATAGATGTGACTTTAAGCACGCGACATGGCATCTCAGTCTTCTGGTTTTTAAACAGAGATTGAGCTGTGTTTGCAGATCTCTGCTGGTCACCCCTCAGCCATTTTGTATGCTAGCTGTCTGGCTGGGCTGAACACAGTTTCTGTGACCTTTGTTCTTACTAGATGTAGAAGTTTGATGTGGTGAATTCTGTTTTCTGGAAAATATTAATTGCTCTGAAAGCAGAGTTGGGATCCTGTTGGGTCGTCTTGGTTAATAGATTTTTCCTTAACGTGCTCACCCTTAGTTCAGTGAGGAATGAGGAGGACTGGCTCTACATCGTTGCATGCTTTTAGTTTCAGGCAAAATGTCAAGTGCTGCAGTTGTCACCACAGTATAAGCGAAGTACAGTCCCATAACAGATCTCATCTAGCAGCTGGGATGTCTTTAACTTGGTAGACCCTTACTACCTGGCAAGTGTCCATAACTGAATCTTCCCAAACTACATTTATAATGTGCTTGATCACTTACTTGTGATTCAGTGTATGCTTTTGAGAGCTCATTTGTGAGTGTTTCAAAGATAGCTATTTAACATTTACCTTTAAGAAAAAAATAAATCTGAACTGTAAGGAAGGTTCAGATCCACCAGACTGAAAGCTTAAATCACATCTATGTCCACTTGAAGCTTTAGTGCTTCCATAGTATACTGATTGATGACTGTATTTAATGTTGTGATGGCATCTGGAGTATTTTTTGGGATGAGTGATCATGGAGAACACAGGTGCCATTTTTATGAAGCATGACAGAACTTTTCTAGTAGTACTGTCTGCGGTATAAATCTCCTTTAACTCTTCCATAGATTTGTAGTTTTGTTGTGCGAGACTGCCAATAGATGCCCTATACAAAGCACGCAACTTGTCTAGATTATTAACCAACATTTCTTTCTTTCAGCTCATACTAACAGCTGTGTAGTACCCAGTCTATGACTGTGGTACTTCATACGTCTTCTATACTTTTAGTAATAAGTAATTGCTTATTAAAGTTTGAATTGGGAGTGGTGGCTCAGATACAGAGAATAGATTCATTTTTATCTGCCATGTGGATTTTGTGCATGTAAGGTCTGCTTGAATTCCAGCATGATAGGTTGGATGCCATCTGTAGCAGCTCTGGTGAGAAAGTGAGATCTTAAAGCAGCTCTGTGCCTCTCGTGCACCCCTTAATAATCCAGGTAGCTAATCTCCAGAAGTGAAGAAGTAGAACCACAGTGAATAACTTGAAAGAAACAATGTTTTGTTTATCTTTTTTTCTAAGCTAAATGAAGTGTAAATTTTGAAGTTGTCCGATATCTTACTTTCCTCACAAGACAAGTCACTGATGGGAAATCGAAATTACTTACAGCATTCTTCAGCCACAGAAATTAATGAGTAAAGGTAACTGGTTACAGCTTACAGCTAGGCTACTCTGCAGAGCAGTAATTAAAGGAGGGGGATCAGGAGGGTACCCATTAGGCAGTAGGTGAGGAGTGGGAGATACTAATGAACCTATTAACCTTTTACTTATTCTTTTGCCAAATTAATTGTTGTCTGTGCAGAATCACACTTACATCCAAACTTAGTTTGATGCTGTGCTTCTAATAAATCCCCACTGTTCCCAAAAGAAATGTTTCTTTTCACTCAGACTCTTCCATTGCAAGTTCTGATGAGCACTTGTGGAACTGATGTCTTCGATATATTTCTGCCTGCTGATCTGTGACCCCTTGCTACCTGGGAATGCAACAAGGGAGCTGATGGCAGCCATGTTTCCTGGAGTAGCTTGACCTTGGCTGACTTTACACACGAAAATAGCACTGTTAGAAGTTCCAGGAGAAAGAGTACTGATTTAGTTCATTGTCCTGGCACACCTCTCTGCTGACATTTGGCACTGACATCCTTTTTAAAAGAATAAACAGTTTTGACACTGCACTGACATGTGGGATGTTCGGTAGCCTACTGTGTATGGCCTTCAGTTTCTTTGAGATGCTGAGGGGACAGCGTTAGTATGTATGTGCGAGTGACACAGTTAGTGGTAAGCACGGTTCATGCTTACTGTGTAGCTTGCTATCTCTAGTTAATGTTCCCTGGATTTTTTTCTGCTCGTATCTTAGTATTCATATTAAGAAGAGCAGCTTGTTCTTTTACACAGAACACTGTGTTGCTCCCCTGCTTTTTAAGGGTGCATTTGGAAGAGTGCTGGTTAACACATGGTTAAACTGGGGATCCAACTTTCTCACTGAGAGCTGCTGTTAGGCTGGCTTTCAAGTCAGTAATGTAAGGCGTGTAGTTAGTATGACCATTACAATTTCAAGGGCATGGCGTATCTTTTTCCTGTCTTATGTTTAGATTAGAGAGACTTTTGTTTCTTTGGAGCAAAGTGGGCAAATAGGATTTAGAGTATTATTAGAATCATTATATCACTGTCGTTGGTCCTGGGGTTGCCAGGCCTTTTCTGATTATCAGATGCAACAAATGACGTCCAATTTTATTGACCAGTTTGGCTTCAACGATGAGAAGTTTGCTGATCAAGATGACATCGGCAAGTGAGTATATTATTATGCTGGTTTTGACTATAGTCTCTGGAACTTCATTTTGTTTTCTTTTTAAGAGTGTATTTTGCTGTGGTTTTGGTGGTGACAAATACCAGCCTTCATTGGTGTGAAGCAGTTGGCCGTCAGACCTGTCTCCTGGTACCAAAATGTGTCTGAGTGCTCTTAAAAAGCCCCTCTGAGCAGTTTATATGGGAAAGCAGCAGCTAACCTTTCACGTGAAGCGTCCTGACTGGGCCAACATGAAAACGTACAGCTTGTGAGAGAATAAATACTAGCTCTGCTCTTAAAAGCTGTGTGTGATCAATGAGTTGGCTTTATTGGGGGACACAGAGAAAGTTATTTACCCCTCTGAATCAGTGTAGCAGAGAGGATGCGTTGCTCTACTTACTTTTACCTAGGAAGATGGCAGGAATCCGTGCCCCATTTCCTGTAGGGCAAAGGAAGGGAGGGGATTATAAATCTGCTTTTGTTTTTAAGGATGTAGCAGTTAAGATGTAAGAATGTGTCTTGGTCAAGTTTTATAAACAACAAAACCAAATGAAAAAACACAGCCAAACAAAAACTTATACACAAACTTCTCTGTTTTTTCAGTTCTAAGTGAACTGATGCCATAATGAGAAAAGAACGGGAAGAAAGATCTGAAAATGATACTGATTTAGTTAGAATTCATGGCTTGAGATGAAAGAAGATGGAGTTAAAAGAGAGCAAGATCATTACTTGATGATGGTTTGTAGAAGTGTAAAAAGGCAGTAAAACGTGAAGTCTTTGCTCTTCTGTAAGACGTGGTTTGTAACTGATGGTTACCCGAAACATGCACATGTCTCCCAAGAAGCAGAGCTGCCTTATTACACCATGTAGTCTGCTGGGAGGGTAGGTGAAGTTTAGATGGGTGAGAAAGTAGCTCAGGATGCTGTTCAGTGTGGCTAGAAGCAAGTGAATTTTGGCAAGGATAGGGGTTGGGCCTCCTTTGCGTAGTGCATGATCTTGGTGGAAGGAGGATGGCTCAGTAAGATCTTGAGGTATGTGGTAGGTACACTAAGTTTAATTTAGTTGTAGATTAACTGCCTTTTACTTTAAGATTATGCCTCTTGTGCAAGGATCAGTTGCAGTTTAAATTACCTGCTTACTGCAACTTGTAGCTAGGTGGTAGCTCCTGGGGTGGATGGGGGCAGCTCCTGTGGTAGTGCAGCCACATTTAAAACTTGGTCCTTTAGATCACTGCTCTTATACCCTGCTTGGTCTGTAACACAGTGAGGATTAGAGGAAGAGAGTGGCATGTGCTCTGAATTCACTGCTGTATGACCAGAGAACATGTTAACTCTTCTGATAGGTTGTCCCACCTCTTTCTATGTTCTCGCTTCCCCTGGAGATTTGGTTTGCCTAGTGCTACTTCTGGTGTAAGCCATATCTGTAATTAGTTTGGTGACACTGCTGTAAAGTTTGATACATGATGTGTGAAGCCTCCAAGTTAATGTGCAGCTTGGGGGGAAAAGGTTTCATTTGCATTGAGAAATTAGTTGACAAAAAACTAGCTGTTCAGTATTGTCTTCAGCAAACCAAAGCTGATGTTAGTTTTTTTCATTAAGGACCTTCTGTAGAGCACTGAAATCAATTGTCAGCTAAAAGAGCTGCTAACGAGAGATCTCAGAGCATTTCCATAGAGGTGGATCTTTACAATACTTCACAGCTAATAAAAACCACCAGGCTTCCTTGATGTGGAATTTGTGTGTTTTCTTTCACATGTCTCTTTAGGTTTCTCACTTTCATAACGTAATGATGTAAGTAAGGACTTATGAAAATGGCACGTCCTCTTGTCATAACACCATCTTTTCTTAGTGTATTTCATGCATCATTTTCTTTGCAGTGTTTCTTTTGATCGGGTCTCAGACATCAACTTTACCCTCAATACGAATGAAAGTGTAAGTATGTATTCCTGTACCTGCCGAAGAATTACTGTCTCTTAAACTTCTGAGTGGCCATTAAGTATCGTTGGTGGCTTTTGTTTATTCTTTTATGATGTATATATTATCTTGGGAAAGTAACTACGCCTAATTCCTGCCTTGTGAGGATTTTCTGGTTAGATTGCTTCATTGCTGCTCTTTATGGTTAGTACTAAGCAACCAATGCTAATTTGTGTGTCCAGGATCAAGAATAGGCTTGGATCTAATTAGTGCATTTTAAGCATAGAAACTGTTTCGTCATTCTGGCAAGGTAGTGGTGGCAGGAGTGAGGAGCAGAGGCTTCTGGCATATATACTGTACGTCAGCTGGGCTGAAGTGAGCCCTGCTACAGAAAGTAGAGCTGGAATCTTTGGTGGTGCAGCTCTGTGTCATTCCTATGTGCCATTCTGAATTGTGATGAAGCCTCCCAGCAGTTCTTGGATGAGTATGCTCGGTGTGTTGGCAGTTGAGTAACACAAGTTCTCGGCTTTTTTGAGAATCTTTAGGTTGTCAGTACG
Source organism: Cyrtonyx montezumae (assembly GCF_038088225.1). NCBI lineage: Eukaryota > Metazoa > Chordata > Aves > Galliformes > Odontophoridae > Cyrtonyx > Cyrtonyx montezumae. The sequence goes on along the minus strand of NW_027071826.1, from coordinate 41,962,202 downwards.
TTCTGGTTTTCCAGTGTTTGCTGTGAGGTGCGTTTTTCCCCCTCTATTTTAGGATTCTTTTCAAACTGATCATGTCTTTCCAGAATACTGATGCAGAATAATTAATGATAAAGAGATTTTTACATTTTTCCTATATTTAGGGCAATATAGCATTGTTTGAGGCATGCTGTAAGGAGCGGATACAGCAGTTTGATGATGGTGGTTCTGACGAGGAAGACATCTGGGAAGAAAAACATATTGCATTTACACCAGAGTCCCAGAGACGTTCCAGGTAGGACATTTGTGTTTAGCACTGTAGCAAGCCCTGAGTCCATGTTCTGGCTCAGGTTGGCTGTTTGCACAGGCTGTCCAGCTTAACTGTCCATTTCCGTTCTTCAGGGAAGCTAGTAGAGGGATAACTATAGTGTTTTTGTTCCAGCCTTAGTTTGCTTAAGATTGCTGTCTGACTGCTCAGTTCTTCCTGCTTCTCAGCTTTTGCAGCTTAACTCCTTTTTCTTTCCCTCAGCTCTTAATCCTGTCAGCCATTCTTGCCTTAGACAAGGCAGTCCAGTCCAAGGCAGTCTCTTACCTGTGTAGGCAGACCTTGTTATCCTTTCTACAGTGCTGCTGTGATCAGTGTCCACCTCCATTGCCATAGTTGCCCCTATTCGTACTGCAGTTGTGGATAAAACCGTATAGGCAGCTGCACTGAGGGAAAGGAGCCCCCAAAAATCAGGGGCTGATTTTTCATCCCAGGATAGCTTTGGCTTTTCTACCTCTCTTGTGATTAGAGTCCCAAACCTGTGTGCTTTTTCCGTTGTGGCCTTTGGAGTGCCTGGGGCTAATTCCTCCTGCCCACGAGCAGTTATACTCTGTATGTTGGTGTTGTGCATACTTAGATGTTGTGTTTCAAGGATGTGCTTAGTGTGTCATTACCTAACTGTTAATGTTGGTTGTGCTCACCAGGAATGGAGAGTGACCTTTAGGGTTCGAATACTTCCGTAAGTGGACAGATAGGAAAACATTTGGGTTTGTTTTCAAAATAAATGGTTGTCTTACATCGGTCTTGAAGAGAGTTTTACATTTCAGCGCTTCTGTGTGGTGTATGGAGATAACCTAATTCCTTTTTCCTCCCTTCTGTGTGGTAGGAGTGAAGGTTCTCTTTATTTTGACTTGCAAACAGAGGGAGGAAAAAACACCTATTTACATGACCCAACTGGAAAAGCTTTTAAACTTCGGTTTGGTTTTTTTTTGGGGGGGTGCAGAAATAAGGTGCATGCTGACAGCTAATGAGTTATACATCACTTAATCTATCAGCAACGATAGCTGTAGTTCTGTCAAGCCTTAAACTCTGTAATATTCTTTTGTGCCCAAGATCCAATCCCATGTAAACTCTCTCTCTGTATTTTAAGTTCGGGCAGTACGGACAGCGAAGAAAGTACTGACTCTGAAGAAGAGGATGGGACAAAACAAGATTTGTTTGAATCGCATGCCAATACAGAGGACAAAATGGAAGTAGACTTAAATGAACGTATGTAGCTTTTCTCCCAACTGCTTGGAATTACAGGAAAGTGCTGCATTTAGCAGAGTGTCGTTTTGTAGGAGTTTTCCTCTTAATATTTTTTTAATTCCAAGTATCTTAAAGTAATCTCTCTCACTGTCAAGACTACATGCAATAAAGTATGTGAATACTGGCAAATTAAAATTCCTTACATGTCCCGTGTCAAGTTACTGCAGTCTAAAATTCATCTCTGTTCTCTTCAAGAGAGAAAACTGAGTACAAGTCAGAATGGGAAAAATGAAAATTCATTTACACACCTCATATGCTTGCAAACCTGATAGGCTGTTAATCTCTGAACATAAAACGTGGTTGTTCTTACTGGAAGTTTTTCAGACCAACGTTTTGCCCTAAAGTGTTCTTTTAAAACCCATTCTACAGACAGCAAATGGATTTAGATGGGTGTAGTTTCATATGTGAATAATCTTGTTTGCAGTGTGTATCTCTGGGCTCTTACATGGAAAATTAACTGTTGTATTTCACAGTCAAGTTGCAAACTAAATTGGCTTTACTTAAACTGGCAACTTGTAGGCAAAAACCCTGTGTTTATCTAGACTGTAAGGAATTAAAAATTAAAATAGAAGGAATAGTTAAGGGTTTTCTTTTCTTTTGTCAGATTGGTGTCGTTGGCATCTGTGTGTCAAACAAGTTTTGATCCATGTGGGTCTCCTCCCATATCTGCCTGGGTTGGAATTTCTAATTGCTAGTCAGAGCTTCCTTTTCAGCCTGTTTTTTTGTATGTAAGTGTTAATGAAGAAAATGTTTCCCTTGGGTAGGTGAAGTATTTTGAATTGACCTATCCTAAATTAGATGCTTTTAAGTCCAGGTTGCTCCAAAATTTAATATCCCAGTAAATATCTTAAAGTTATTAGAGGTCTTAAGCTTTTCTGAAACTTAGCAGTGCTGCTAATGCATGAGATATTAGAGCCTGCCTGTATCTACGTTGCCTTGCTCATTTTCTTTGTAGAGGAAAATGTGCATAGGAAGCTGAAGGAGGGATGAAAAACCTTAGGGTGTTGGGTTTTTTGAAGTGTAAGCATTGAAAACACAACAACTGTTAATGTTGGGTAAAGGAATAAAGTGGAACTGCGCTTGTGATCTAATATGGTGTTTGTGTTCCTCAGATTAGTGCTGTTGGGTTTTCTCAGATCACTGAGAGTTACCGTTTTTGAAGTTCTGCCTTCCTAGCAGAATTTCTCTTAGAGAATGCATTCACATTTTAGCTATGTAGAGAATTCATCTGCATGTGCTTTAAAATATAGTTGAGAATTTTGCTGCTCTTTTTGTAATGTGCACGTAGGAGAGTCAGTGAGTTAGGCATATGTTCATTTGCGTTCCTTAAATTGGTTCCTAATGAATCTGCTGATTGGCTTTCTAGCACCAAATTGGTCAGCTAACTTCGATGTACCCATGGAGACTGCGCATGGTACCAATCTGGATTCTGTTGGGTCTGACGTGTGGAGTACAGAAGAGCCTATGCCAGCAAAAGAAACTGGCTGGGCTTCTTTTTCAGAGTTCACGTCCTCTTTAAGGTGAGAACAGTAGTGGTATGGGGCAAGTTCAAGTGCTGTTCAGTATGGTTGGGGTGTACCTCTCTACCCAGGGCTGTGTTGGAGATGTTCTGCTAGTCATGCAGCATGCTGTGTTCAAAAGACTCCATACATTATGCTATAGTATGATATCTTCATGTGATCAGTTTACACCATAGGCTTTTATAGTAAAAATGGATTCTAAAGGGTCATTGTTTTAGTGGACTTTCAAAGAATATTTGTGTGCTTGAATATTGTCACTGCCCGGAAGTGTGCTGTGACTTCTTTAGTATAGGCTGAACTCAAGGAAGACGTGACTGTTGAATGTGAAAGCCATAAAATGTTGATGATAATTCTGTTTTGTCAACGCTATAAACAAATTCTGTTGTTACTCACAGAGTTATGTAGCTCTGCTGTCTGGAACAGGCATTTCTATACTATTTTGGCCATAGATGATATACACTTTCTTCTCTTGGAGTGACCAGTATGTCAGAAATAGTAGAGGTCCTCTTTGTGAGTACCTAATCATCCCTATAGATGTATAATTGGACTTGCCATATGCTAGCAGTCCCATCTACAAGAAAGGCCGTAAGGAAGATCCGGGGAACTACAGGCCTGTCAGCCTGACCTCGGTATCAGGGAAAGTTATGGAGCAGATGATCTTGAGGGAGATCACACGATACGTGCATGGCAACAAGGGGATCAGACCCAGCCAGCACAGGTTCACCAGGGGCAGGTCGTGCTTGTCCAACCTCATCTCCTTCTATGACTGGGTGACCAGACAGCTAGATGAGGGAAAGGCTGTTGATGTAGTCTACCTGGACTTCAGCAAGGCCTTTGACACGGTCTCCCACAGTATTCTCCTGAGGAAACTGGCAGCCCGTGGTGTGGACAGGTTCACTCTTCTCTGGGTGGAGAACTGGCTGGAGGACCGTGCCCAGAAGGTAGTGGTTAATGGAGTTAAGTCCAGCTGGCGTCCTGTTACGAGTAGTGTCCCCCAAGGGTCAGTTTTGGGGCCCATCTTGTTTAATATCTTTATTGATGACCTAGACGAGGGAATTGAGTGTACCCTCAGTAAGTTTGCAGATGACACCAAGTTGGGAGGATGTGTCAAACTGCCTGAGGGTAGGGAGGCCCTTCAGAGGGATTTGGATAGGCTGAACAGCTGGGCTGAGCTCAATGGGATGAGGTTCAATAAGACCAAGTGCCGGGTCCTGCACTTTGGCCACAATAACCCCATGCAATGCTATAGGCTTGGGGCAGAATGGCTTGAAGAATGTAGAGAGGAAAAGGACCTGGGGGTGTTGGTTGATGCTCGGCTCAACATGAGCCGGCAGTGTGCCCAGGTGGCCAAGAAGGCCAACGGCATCCTGGCCTGTATTAGAAATAGTGTAGCCAGCAGGAGCAGGGAGGTGATCATCCCCCTGTACTCAGCTCTGGTGCGGCCGCACCTCGAGTACTGTGTTCAGTTTTGGGCCCCTCACTACAAGAAGGACATTGAGGCCCTGGAGCGTGTTCAGAGAAGGGCAACAAAACTGGTGAGGGGTCTGGAGCACAAGTCTTATGAGGAGCGGCTGAGGGAGCTGGGATTGTTTAGTCTGGAGAAGAGGAGGCTCAGAGGAGACCTTATTGCACCACTTCCTGAGGGTGGGTTGTGGTGAGGAGGGGGTGGGCCTCTTCTCCCTGATAAATAATGACAGGACGAGAGGGAATGGCCACAAGTTGCGCCGGGGAAGATTTAGATTAGACCTGAGGAAACATTTTTTCTCTGGAAGAGTGGTCAGGCACTGGAATGGCCTGCCTGGGGAGGTGGTTGAGGCACCATCCCTAGCGCTGTTCAAGAAGCGTTTAGATGAGGTGCTAAGGGATTTGATTTAGTAGTTCAGTGGGTAGGGATGGTGATAGGAGGATGGTTGGATCTTGTAGGTCCTTTCCAACCTAATGTACCTACGAATCTATGAATTGGTCAAGAACTGAGTTCTTATCCTGTTAACAAATCCCTCTTTTTTGCAAACCCTGGGAGGTTTTGCATTAGGGAACTGCTGTTTAGGCCTTAGCCAAGGCTCCGGGGAACTTGGTGTCATTCAGTTTCAGTAATGCTCTGGGCTTCCTGGCTTTGAAAGAACCAAATACAAGTTTCATTCTATAGTTTGTAAAATTTATTTTTCATTTTGTATTTGAAGCTCCACGGATTCCTTAAGAAGTAATTCTCCCGTGGAAATGGAAACAAACACAGAGCCAATGGATCCCTTGAGTGCAAATGCAACTGGTCTTGCAGCAGCACAGCTGGAAAGTGAGTACACTATCTTCAGAAATGCAAACAGATTGATTTCTAATACTTGTACCAAGGAAAGATCTCCCCAAACTATAAAACTCTGGATCCAGAGACCTCTCATTTGGCTCTGCTCTTCTGCTAGCCAATGAGAGTGACTTGTCAAAGAAATGCTGAAATTCAGTTTTCCTAGTTGGTATCATCTCTAAAAAGGCTGCATGTCATGAGCAGGGAAGCTAAATCTCTTCCGTTAGAGAAGCTGTATGCATGGCTGCTCTTAGCTGAGCTGGTGCCCAAGAATAGTGGCTGCCTCTGGTCACTTCCCGTGTGCAATAGACAGGTGGCCTCAGTGTGTTCAGATTTCCCTTTTTTCTTTCCAGATTATCTTCTCTGTATATGTGTACTCTGTTCTAAAGAGTTGATGCTCAATATGTGCATAACATGGGTTGCATATAACTCTTTGTAATCAAGGGTTCAAGAAGCACACAGAGCTGATAAAAAATAATCACCATTGTGATTGAATCGGCTTCTGTGCATGATCATGAAGTGGAAGCGTAACCGGGCACTTACTAAAGTTCTGATTTTCATGCAGCCCCAGGAAGTGTAGCTATGGAGGCCAGCTCAGATGGAGAGGAGGATGCAGAAAATGCAGACAAGGTAACGGAAACAGTAATGAACGGCAGCATGAAGGAGACGCTGAGCCTTACTGTGGATGCTAAGACTGAAACGGCCGTTTTCAAAAGGTGAGAGCTTACTTAGTGCTGCCTTCCCACTCTTGTTTTACACTGCTGCTGGTGGAACGTTGTCATCTAAAGAGTTACAAGGGATAATTGTATTGCAGTTGTCTCGAAACTTCATTCCCAATTAGTTACCAGAGTAAGATTGTCCTTATCAAATCTGCCTTTTCATTGCAAGATAAGCCCCGTTTGGTGCCTGATGCACATTATTATAATTGTGCAGTTGTAGATCAGAGACAAAGCTTTTTAAACTTGGCACCGAGAATTTGATTTGGAATTCAGTCTCTTGTGGAAGAGGTTGGGGGGAGAGATTGAAGGGCAGCTAGGCACTGCTCTTGAGAGTAATTAATCAGAGATTTGGGGTGATTAGTGGTGTGGGTGGTGGTGTCAGATCTATTCTAGTCTGCAGGTGGTATGCTAACTTGTTAATTTTGATATCTTTTGATACAAAGTGTTAGAGTTTGATATATGTCCTTACATTGTGGTTATATTCTGTATAACATGTACAAGGATTGTGCTATTGGTGTAGAAATGATATCGGTTCCCATCTTGTATATCAAGTGTTAATTTTAATGATGAAATGTTTTTTTTAATTGGATGTCACTTCTTAGCACAGGGGCACAGAGGCTAACTAATCCAACCAATGATATTTTTGCCTGCATTGATGCTAGTTTTCCCCCCCCCCTCTGATCTTGACAGATCAGAGCATGCTATTAGCATTTTGCATTCAGCTCTCTTCTCGTTCTTTTTTATTTCCTAGTACCTGACTCTATTAAACTGTGCTGAAAAGAAGTTGACTGTATGTATTACGGACTGTAGAGCTGCTATCTTTCCAAAGAAAAAACTTCCCAATGTTAGTCTCTACGCTGTCCTTCATAAATGCATTTTACTTCTAGCTGTCCTCTTAGTAGATCAGTACAGTTGATTCTGGATGCTCTGGGAATTGAAATGTAACAGCTTTCAGTCACTCTTGTTTCCATCCTTTTGAATATCTAAGCAGTAAATTATAACTCAAATCGAGTGCCAAGAAATGCTTTTCCTTATGGGGGAGGGAGTGTTTCTGACTGCACAGCACTTATAAAATCAAGTGGCAGTTAGAGAAATTGAACCTCGGCAGCTTAGAGGAGCAGTGTGACTCTGGAGTGGTGTATCATGGAATCAGAATGACTTCTTGACTTAGTAAATGATGCATCTACTCTCCAGTTCATTCTGTATTTTAAATAATGCTTTTATATGCTCTGCACTTTCGTTGCTACAGTTCAGTCACAGTTGGATATCACTGGTGCTTTTACATTTAAGCAGCTTTAAATGACAAGTTCTGTGACTTCTCATAATAGTGCAGAAAATGAAGTTAATGTGAGTAGGCAGCGCGGGGTGGTGGTTACTGCCTGTCACCATGGGGTTACTTACCTGAGCTGTGGATCTCTTCAGCTGAAAGGAGAGAGGTGCAAAGGGAAGGAATGTGAGTCTGGGATCTTGAGTTGGGAGGGGGGAGATTAAATGTAGAAGAGAGCTGAAGGGCTGAGATCTTAAATGTGGACTGTTTTAAGTCCAGTATAGAGATAAGCAGCCTCATACTGGTCAGAGCTCACGTGACTTTCTTTAAACCTACTTTTAAATATGCTCAGACAGCAAATGGGAAGTAGATATTTTGTCCTGAGGAAATAATATTAAAAGAAAAAAATCAGTTTAGATTAAGAGTGGAGATCATACTCTGACTTGCGTATCTGGCAAAGTGGATACTCTCAGACTTACATTCTGTGTAAGTTTCTGCCAGCAGAAGATGATGGCAATTAAATTGGTGTGGAGGAGAAGAGGCATTGTAAGGACAGGAGCTGCTCTGTGGAGCTTAGTTCATAAGGGAGAATAAGAAGTTGAGAAGGAGAATGGAGGCTACCTCTTTTAAAATAGTTAATAAGTAAATTTAGAAAAGACCTGGTGCTTGTGGCATTTCAGACAGACACAGAGATTTGAGACAAATGAAGTAATGGGAAAATGGATCTCGGTGAGCATTCACAATGTAAAGACATAATTCTATAGGCTGCACAGATTGGAGGACTTGCAGGAGGAAAGGATTCTTTGAAAGAGAGAGGATCCATTGACAGGGGAGAAAGAGAAGTCAGCAGTGAATGCTACTAAATGCTCCTGACAACTTAAATAGACTTACTGCTGCAGAAAGCAACTCTGGTGTCTGTAGAGCTACCCCTGTGGGTGTGCAGTTAGCTTTGTACCTTGATGTGCTAATGGGGGCCTGAATAAGTGGGCTGAGGAGGGAAACCAGAGGGAGGGAAACTCTTATGCTTCTCTACAGTGACAAAACACGAGTGTGTTTCCCAGTGTGCGTGCACTGCTTTTTCACCAGACTGTTCATTGTCACATCTGGGAAGATGCTGCTGAGTTGAAGTAGAGCGAATGACGGTGTTGGTACTGCACAGCGCGTGCAGTGCTTCCCTGCCTGCTCATCAGCTGGCTGGCTAACAGGGGTGGTGCTGAGTTGGTGATTCTAACTGCTAATTGTTTTATGGACAGACTTTGTCGATGCCAATTTCTAAGGGGATCTTGAATTTCTTTTATACTTTCTTCCTTCTATTTTTGCAAACTTATGGCTTCAGAGTGTTGAAATCCTATCGGTATGTACAGCAAAGGATTGTAACCCCGACTGTTACCACTTCGGGCTTCACACACATCCCTTATTTACTTCCTGGTTGTATTTGTAATCGTATTTCCTGCATTTTTATCCAGTCAGTTTTTAATGGTTTTGAACGCCGGTGCCTTAAGTGTTTGTTAAGTCCAGAATCATATGCCTGATTGTCATATTCCAGTCATAACTTAAAATCCATCTGCATGTGAAACACCAAACCCTTCTCCCTGTTTTCTGCTGTTGCCTGAAATGTATTACAACTTAGAAATTAAACTTACAAATTAAACACCTTGTTTCCTTTCATGTAGTGAGGAAGGAAAATTGTCTACCTCGCAGGATGCTTCTTGTAAATACGTGGTAGAGGAGAATGCAGAAGTTGCAGAAGAGGCTCCTTCAGCTTTGCAGCCCACTAACAGCAGTCCAGAACAGAGGTAACTGCACTCAGGGATGCTTTCAATTCTCTAAGTAGCAGCTTGTGCATTTTTCTGTAGTAGAACTAATCTAAAGAGGTCTGAGTTGAGTTCAGTCTAAATGTGCACTTGCAGCTGTTGATAAGATTTTTACAGCTATATTGTCCCGCCATACTGAGATTCTTGAGTTGTCAGAAATGTATCTGCCTAGTATTATTTGACTTGCAGATATTGTTGTTAATATTCCCACTCTGTTTTGTTTTACGTATTGGTTCACGATGCAAACCTGATGATAATTATGAAAGCTACAGTTGAAAAATGAGAGATGAAAGTTGACGTAAGCCGGGGCTGCTGTTGTCGTGTGTTTACATTGCAGGACAGCTGCTGTGTGGAAGGGAAATGCCTTCAGTCATGCTTCTTTAATTGTGATCTAGTCAAATAATTGCCTCTGATTTTGAATCAGTTTCAGTTTGCACCTTTGTCTTCATGAGGTACTACTCTAAATACTTGTAGAGTCGGAGAAAAGTTCTCTGAGTACAGAAGTTGCTTGAAATAAAATTCTCTGGAGCAGTCTGCATTGCTTAACATATGTACTGGAGGAAAGAAATGTTTGGCAGGTTGGCTGCTAGTACGATTTGTTCTTAAATGCTCTATCAGTGAGGAATCTATAGTAGGTGAGAAGAATTCCACCCTTGAAAGTGGTGTTGGGTGAAAACCTTGCTCAGGGACTTAGGTCAGAGCGGTACCTGGCAGAGGCAGCTTCCAAATGCTGCTGTGGACAGGTAGGGGCAGTTCTGCACTGCTTTGTTCTCCTTCCTGCCAGGAGTCCCACGTGGATGGTACTGATCTCGTTGAAGGCAGAAGAGTGGCGGCACTCTTTACTTTCTAGTCAAGACAAAATTTTAAACTTTAGTAAGCTGGGATGTAGAAGATCGCTTGACACATAACAACATGACTCCACTGAATGTTTTGATTATACTTTATGGAAACTAAAGATGGAATTCTATTCAAAATCAGAGATTCTGTCTGGGGCTAGTTGGAGCAGGTATGTTTTGCATCCAGGACATGAGGTTACACTAAAATATTGCTACCTTATTTTGTGAGCCAGAGCTTTCTAGTCTGCATACATTCTATAAACTTAATCAAGAAATTTATTTCAATTGAGAAAAAAAATTCGGTCTTCCACGGCCTCTTTATCTAGAGGTACTGATTTAATCAATACAGTGTTTTTAGCAGTGCTAAGCATTGCACTGTAGGGAAGAGAAAAGCGTGCGGGTGCGAGGGGATTGCCTGCTGAGGAAAGATGCTCCTCTTAACCGACAGAGGGCTCTCAGAGCTAGCAGTTCCTCCGATTGCTTTCAGGTTGCAGGGAGTCTCAGGGAACTCCTTTCATTGAATGTGGCTGGCTTCAGCAAAGCTCAGTGCTTTCTCTAAAGGTGACTGTCACAGCAGATCCTCATATAAGTACAGAACAAATATGTAGATAAACTGAATTGTACTTTTGGGGCTCCATGCATGTGTGACTAGTGGGAGGAGTCCCCAGGTAGGTCTTTGGCTGGCGGCCTTAATAGTAGTCTCTGCTAGGAGCCCTTTTCTGTCGTGGATGTTTTGCAATTAGTACATAGTTGACTGCTCTCTGAACTGTCAGGACTCCTGTCCGTGCAGCACTTGTTTCTTACTTTCCAGGTTTCTCTAGAAAGTGTTTAACTTTGTCTAGTGCTGTCTGTCTTTTTATCTAATATGTACATATTTTTTCTTAAAAAGTGTTTTTAGTGCTTAGCAGCCAAAGACTTAGCTAGGGGGACTCCTGCTGGTCATGTGCATGTAGAGCACGGACCCAAGAGTGGCTTCTCTGTGATGTACACCATCAGAGAACAGGAGTTACAGGTAACTTTTCTCATGCAGTTCCAAATGGTATTTATATTCTTTAAAGGGAACTCCACATGTGTTCAGCAGACTTGCGCTAAATGGAAAATGAGATTTTTTTGCTATTGTTGCTTGAAATTCTTAATGTTTATATACACAACTGATTTGATGTCTTCATTCACATTACACCAGAGCAGCCCAGCTCACGTTTGCCCAGACTTATCTAGGACTGTATATACTGTTACCATTTTCACTTTTACAGGTTTGCTCTTTAACTTCTTCCGTACTTCATCATCCTTTCATGTTAACGGAATGAAGTTCAAAGTATCAGTGAAACAGCAGCTTATAAACTTAATCACCAAAGCAGTTGTCTTTCCTGTTATGTCTTTGCTGCTTATGCTGTCACATGTGAACTGAAGTATCCCAGTACCATCGTTTGTCTCACAGAGTAAGATGTGGAGAAGTCTCAGGAGCGTGCTGTTTATCAGAGCTTCTCTAGGGGAGAGATCAGCATCTACAGAGATCATTCAGTAACTCAGTAAAGATAAAACACATTTCACTGGTGTGCTGAGTTACTGTGGCTCTGCCAGACTAGGCAGAAGAAGCTCCGGACAGTGAGTGGGATGAGCACGTAATTAGCTCACTCCCTCTTTTTAACTCTGGAATTCTGTTCTGAAAAGTTTAATTATCCTTGCAGAAAAACATTGGGTTTTTTGGCTCTGCTGTGGGGTGAGTGTTAGAACCTTGTAATCCGAATTGGAAGAAATGTCACAGCCTTTGCTAGGGACAGCCTTGTCTGAGCAGAACTTCCCAAGTTGGAAGGGACCCACAAAAATCAGAGTCCAACTCCTGACTCCACACCAGGACTAAACCGTATGTTTGAGCATTGTCTAAATGCTCCTTGAACTTGGGGCCATCCCCACTGCCCTCTGGTGCAGAAGCTCACCCCAACACCCACACCCCCCTGACACAGCTCCATGCCGTTCCCTCGGGCCCTGTCGCTGTCACACAGAGCAGAGCTCAGCGCTGCCCTCCGCTCCCTGTGAGGGTGCGGCCACCATGAGGCCTCCCCTCAGCTCCTCTGCTCTGTGCTGAGCACACCTGGGCACAGATCACCTGCTCCTCACACACCTTGCCTCACAGACCTTTCACCATCTTCATAGCCCTCCTCTGGGTGCTCTCTAACAGTTTTCGTCCCGGTGTTGTGGCACCGAGAAGGCACCCAGTGCTGGGGCTGCAGCTGCACGGCCTCTCTGCCTCAAGGAATTCAACAGTTTTGTTTAATGTAGCACTGTCTGCAAATTTGGGCGTGTGAAAAAAAAAAAAACAAAGGATACAGCCTGTTTCTTGTACACTTACATCCTTTTTTGGCCTCTTAGGACTGATCAGCGCACCCTTTTAGGAGAGACATCTGTTAATGGCCCTGTATGATATGTGATGTCTACTGCCTTGGCTGAAGAAAATGAACTGATACCCGGGGGTTTGAGCGTTTCTTGAGGATTTCATCTAGAGCCCGTTGAAGCCAGTTACTGCTGCACTAATTTTGCAAGGGATCAGGACCAGCAACATTTATATTCTAGATTTTAAGACATTGTACAGAAATTCATAAGTGTAAAAATATTGCACATTGAGAAATACCAATAATTTTTGCGTATGTTTATATTGTATTGTTCTAATTAACGGGTGGCCTGTGAAATAAGATCCTGCTACCCATGTAATGATGACAGTAGTGTTACTATAGTTACAAATGGCTGTAAGAATAGTTTTATAAAAAAAAGTGAATACACAAATCTAATGTATTTGAGACATAACTATTTGACGATTAGTGTGACCAAAGTATTTAGCAGTTTTTCATACATTTTTCACCTTGTAAAAAGAAGGAAAAAGAAAAAAAAAACCACCAACAACAAAAAAAGCAACCAAAAAAACCATACCTGAATTCATGTTTCTTCCAGGTTGGCGAAGAGTTGTAGAACCGAAATGCCCTATAAAAGTTATTTTGGTTGTTTTAGCATACAAGTGATTTAAATGACAGTTTTGGTGTTCAGCATTTTACAACAGGTTTTTTAATTGGTAATTGTTTTCTGTATTGTTTAAAACAGATCAAAAAATGTAAGTCTATTGGTAGAGATTTTAAGTATTTATTGCTACAACTTAGTTGACAAATTGATGTTACTGTAAAGCCATATGTTCTGTTAAGTCTTGTTTGCTTGAAACAATACCTTCCAGGTGAAACACTAGAATATTTGAAGTGCACATGGCTTGTTGTGTTAAGTGCTTCACCTGCCTTTTAACCCATTCACCATTTCCTTTACTGCCGAGCATTACACGACGGAACATTTCAGAACAATCTGCGTATTCGAAACGCTGTAATCCTCTTAGACAAGTCAATGAAATGCCCGTGCTGCTAATGGAATTACAGTACATGCATTTTAAAAGTATATAGTGTTCTTTTAATACAAATTTTGGCAGCAGAGCATGTTAATTGTTACTTTCACTGTACTGATCTGTGTGAGGCTTTCATTTGTATGTTCTAAACCAGTTTTTTTTCGCAGCTGGTTTGTGTATATATATATAGTGATTATGGAAACTAATTCTGTGTAATTTATAATTTTCTATGTCAGTGTACAATTCCAACAGCCTTCTCAAACAAACGGAAGCAATATTCTGTATATTGCCACCTTGTCTGGTGAAAGGGTTAAAGTACTTCACCTCCTGCACTTTTAGATGCGAATCCATTTTTATTTCTGTAATAATTATATTCATTTATTTTTACATCATTTGTTTTCCTGACCAGTATTTAAAGCCAAAAGGATATTCTAAACAATGGCCAATGATTTATTTTAGAAAGCGTCCCAAGCAACGTGCCTAAACATTACATTGCATACAGAAATAAAAAAAAAAAGGAAAAAGTATAATGGCATTGCACTTATTGCTTCCTGTCTTGCACTTTTCACAGCAGATTTTAGTAGCGACTTGTTGCGAGCTCAGCAGTTGTGTGGAAATGGAGAGAGAAAAACAGTGATAGATGGAATTGGAAACGATGCTTGCCTTTTTGTTTGTACCTTACACGTGATGGAATTGAGTCGGTTTGTGTTGAAGTGCAGAATTGCTTTCTGATGCACCTTTGCCGAAAATGTTATCTGTTAATGCTAAGGTTGGCAGTTGTCCTTTCACCCTTTTCTAATCTGCTTTGGAAACAGAAATTGCAAGCCAGGTATAAATTCCACATGCAGGAGAGCAGTCCTTTCCAGTGAAGTGATTTGATCCCTTGCTAGCACGATGTGTTAACTTGTAACATAGCCAAGAAGAATGAAGGTGGTACTGGCAGCACGTCAGTCATTAACTGCATTATTTCAGCGCCGTCGCCTGCAGTTTGGTCAGGCCTTCTAGTTTGCCCTTCCCACTGGTAGTTCATGCAGGAGATGAAAATTGAAAAAGGAGTGTTTTGTCCCCTGTCCCTCAGTTCCTAACACGTGCTTTCAGGTGAGTAGAGACGTGATGGCGGTAAGTGCCATTTACTCCATCAGTGCAGTCTGCCTTCTGTCTAAAGGGTGCGTTGGAGATAAGGTAAGCCTACCTACTTTATGCTGATTGTGGTGGTCTCATGCCGAGCTACTGCTCTTGCTGTTAAGTTGGGAGGCGTGTTAAGCCTGGGATTGAACCTAGATTTGATGCAGTGAGCTTGTTCTGAGGTCTGTGGTGCGTTTTGCTCGCTAACTAGGAAAAGTTTATTACTCGTACTGGGAACCCGGAACTTGGAGGGAAAGCTTTGGTAGTGAAGGGATACCTTGGTCTGTTCTTGTTGCTTTTTTTCCTCACAGGCTTAGGAGGACTTGAACATACTCGGATTAATTGTTCTCAATGGCTCCGCTGCCCAGTTTAATCAGATTTGACTTGCCTGCAGTGAACTTCAGTTCTCTTGAAAGAGATTTTATTTGCAAGGTGGACTGACGTCCAGGTACCTTTGGACGGGTTTGACTTCCTGCAGTACTCTGTAGCAGTTAGCCAGTCGTAGCGAGCTGATTTCAACCTTGTTCCAAATGTGTGCATTGCAGCATTTCACAGTGCTCCTGGAAATTGGCTACAGGTGCAGTCACTGAAAACGGGGACACTGGTGGCAGTTAATGGGAAATGACAATGGGAGAGGCACTCTCTGACAGCAGGACAGCTGAAGTGATCTCATTAAATCCTTGTAAATGCAGCGCAGTTTAACCATGCTTTGGATTGAAGTAAGTTTCTCTTTCTACTCGTAAGCTTTTGCCTCTGCCTCTCAGTGGGTTCTGCATTGTCAGCTGCACGCTCCTGTGAAAACTCACTGTGACGTTCCCAATGAGGAGGTAAGAAAGACTTACTCAGGAAGATAAATTTTTCATAATGAACTTATATGCCTGTTGAAATTAGCTTTAATTTCCTTGGAGATTACTTTGTTTTGACGTATACTTTATTCAGTAAAGGAAGTATTTATTGTATATAACTGGCTATTAATAGACTTAAACAGATCATTTCTGGCCAGTAGTGCAATTCAGGATGAGTGCTTCAGGCTTTACTGTAGAAGCGTGTTGTTTCCCAAAAATCAGAATGGAAGTTAAAAGGTAATTTGAGAACAACAAGCCTTTTCTTTTTAGCTTTTGTCTTATTTTGTATCAGGTAAGGCTTTGACATCCTTCTGTGCCATTATTGGCAGAACTAAGGTTACAGCATGGAGAAAGCGTAAGCCCATAGAGTTAAAAAGATTCTTAGCATAAAAATAGAGGCATTAGACTTGTCTTCGTGGCATCATGGGAAGTTGCCATGTACTTCTTTCTCTTCTGCTACAGGCTAGAGCAGTGAAGAGAACCGAGCTTTACACGGTGCTCTGCTGGTAGTACTTTTCGATGTTTCTCTCTCCTGTAGGTGAGTCGGGGTTAGTGTCTGATGTATGTATTTCTTCATCTCTGAAGCAGTAGGTACTGTGCAAGATGAGCTCAGATTACCTTTAGTCCATCAGCCTGGCCTTAGCTTAACGTAATGCCAATTCCAGGTCCTACTTTGGGAGGGGTGTTCTTCCTCACTGTGGATTTCGTATGAGTGCTGGTGGGTGCCTTTCCTGTGATCTGTGTTCACGTCTCAAAATCTTGATTCTGAAGACTCTAACTTAAGTTGCAATTGTCTGTTCCTTATGTGATGTGCAGTCACTCAGTTGTGAGACTCAGCTTGTCCTTTCACTCAGATTGACCCGAGTTTCACACTGTTACAGTCTGTGAATGATTGTGTTGGTGGTCGGGTCTCAAGAAGTCATAGCGTTGCCTCATCTTTTTCCAACGGCACCTGAACCTGTTATTTACAGATATGCCTGGGCTGCCTTTGAATTCCAGCATGTGTGACTCTTCCTGCTTTTGTTGCTGGGAAGAAATGTGTGTGACAATGGTCAGGGTCTTCCCTTCCCCCCTTTATCTAAACCGGTTTTCTGTTACAGGACACAGTTTCATTTTGAGTAGTGGGGTTAGACTGCTTCGTTTGCTGAGGTCTTGAGGCCTGATGACCCTTTTTCCTTATGCCAAACAAATATATGTGGCTGGAAAATCATTCTTGGTTGCTTGTTTTTTTTCCTATTGGAAGATCTGAAGTGTTGAGCATCATCTTGTGGTTCCTGGATGAGACAGTGAGATGAGATAGTGATTTCCATTACGAGTGGTGTCCCCCAAGGGTCGGTATTGGGGCCCATCTTGTTTAATATCTTTATTGATGACCTAGACAAGGGGATTGAGTGTACCCTCAGTAAGTTTGCAGGTGACACCAAGCTGGGAGGATGTGTCAAACTGCCTGAGGGTAGGGAGGCCCTTCAGAGGGATTTGGATAGGCTGAACAGCTGGGCTGAGCTCAATGGGATGAGGTTCAATAAGACCAAGTGCCGGGTCCTGCACTTTGGCCACAATAACCCCATGCAGTGCTATAGGCTTGGCCAGAATGGCTTGAAGAATGTAGAGAGGAAAAGGACCTGGGGGTGTTGGTTGATGCTCGGCTCAACATGAGCCGGCAGTGTGCTCAGGTGGCCAAGAAGGCCAACGGCATCCTGGCCTGTATTAGAAATAGTGTAGCCAGCAGGAGCAGGGAGGTGATCATCCCCCTGTACTCAGCTCTGGTACGGCCGCACCTCGAGTACTGTGTTCAGTTTTGGGCCCCTCACTACAAGAAGGACATTGAGGCCCTGGAGCGTGTTCAGAGAAGGGCAACAAAACTGGTGAGGGGTCTGGAGCACAAGTCTTATGAGGAGCGGCTGAGGGAGCTGGGATTGTTTAGTCTGGAGAAGAGGAGGCTCAGAGGAGACCTTATTGCACTCTACCACTTCCTGAAGGGGGGTTGTGGTGAGGAGGGGGTGGGCCTCTTCTCCCTGATAAATAATGACAGGACGAGAGGGAATGGCCACAAGTTGCGCCGGGGAAGATTTAGATTAGACCTGAGGAAACATTTTTTCTCTGAAAGAGTGGTCAGGCACTGGAATGGCCTGCCTAGGGAGGTGGTTGAGGCACCATCCCTAGCGCTGTTCAAGAAGCGTTTAGATGAGGTGCTAAGGGATTTGATTTAGTAGTTCAGTGGGTAGGGATGGTGATAGGAGGATGGTTGGATCTTGTAGGTCCTTTCCAACCTCATATACCTATGAACCTATAGCTAGCATGAGCCTAGTGGCTCTGTCTGCTAAAATTGATGTGTCTACACGTCCTAACTTTACACCTCATTAATCACTTGCTTGGTTTAAAAAAATGTTAATAAGAAATAGAGATGGAGGTGATTCTCCTGTAATCTCTGCTAAACCATCATTAAGATGTGATTTCAAATGAGAAGGGTTCTGCTCTGGAGAGAGCTGTACAGGACTTGTGCACATTGATCAGCCAACATTCAAACGAGAAGGGGTTGTAACTGAGTCTTGAGGTGCTGATACATCTACAGAATCTCATTCTTTTGTTTTTCTATAGTCTGCTCAGAATGATGAAGCTTGACAAGCTGAATGGAGTGTGCTCTCTCGTTTTTGAGGCCAACTTCAACTTATACTTTGGAGCCTTTTTGTTGATGTCTTTATGGCTTCCCAGAAACTTAGGCAGGAGATCGAATTTCCAGTATTGGTGACTGCAACAGCACTGTTGATTTCATCTATAAACTTGTACTGGTGCTGTTAACTGTATGCTGCATTGAAACTTCCTTGATTCATCATCAAAATGGTTGATTTAGCTGCTTCAACTACTGTCACCAGCACTATTCTCAGGAATACACAGACAGGTTTACTGCGTGGCTTTGAGTTTGGTGTTGCACAGGTGTGAACTGTTGTAGCAGCAGTGTGGGAAAGGCAGCGTGTGTGTGGTACAGCAAACTTCCAGGTGGTCTAAGGAATGGTCTAGTGCAATCCAAAGGAAGTTAACTCACCTGAGTTGTTGCCCACTGACCTTTAGGAGCGTTCTTACTCTTACAGTGGCTGCTGACTGTCCGTGCAGATGACGTGCTGGGCCTCTCCTGCCTCTGCTGTCGTGGTACGAATCTGTGTGCAAGGACTGCTCACTGCCTTCTTGCCATTTGTAGCAGCTGTAGATGAGATGGATAAAACATTGCAGTAAATAGCAGAGTACCTGCGAGAAGCGAAGGGGGGCAGTGCTCACTGTGTCAGTGCTGCTCATTTTAAGAGACTTGTATCCCTTCTGTGGAAGAGCTTTATCCCTAATTACTTGTAGGACATGAGAGAGCAGTACTGGAGATGAGTTTTTTTCTACACTCTAAAGGAGTTAATTACACTTAGGGGGACAGGTAAGTTCATTCCAGCTAATTACTCTTCTACTACAAGTAGCTCTGGCTTTTGTGGCAGTAAGAAGTCTGGACATGGTTGTGTTTGGCACACTCTTTTACATACAAGATCTCACAGAAGTTAGATTTAGGACAGTGCACAAAGACAGATACTGCAATGGAGTGGTAGAATTACAAAAAGTGATGCACTTGTGACATTTGTGAAGAAAGTGTTCCTTTTTTTCCTAGAGGTTAGATGCCAAATACAGGTGAAGACAGCTAAGGGAAAGGCACACGTGTGTGAAGCCAAAAGAGGCTCTTCACGCTTCTGTTCTGCAGCGCTGTAGCACAGATGATGGCGTTTCACTTTGTTCCTCCTGCTTCATGAGCCAGAACTTTGCCTCTCGCTGTATATGGAGAGCATTAATTGTATTAAGTAACTATTTTAATAGTTCTAAAATTCTGGTGTGACGTATTATTACATAAACTAAGGGGGCAGATGGAACAAATAATAATAATGAGCCATCGTTACACATATCTAGCATTAAAGTGCTGCAGAAAAAGGTTCAGCATCTTCAGCCTTTTCACATCATCAGCTCCCTGTGTGGGGGCCCTGTGTGGGGGCCCTGCTTGCACGTGACACGACTTTTGTTTCCAAACCAGAAGTTCAGTGCAGCAAATCCTTTTTTTCCTTTTTCTGTCTTTCTTCTTTTCCAAACATGGTTTGATTTCAGAATTGTAGTTTCAGATTGTTAGGGACCCACAAGGAGCACTGAGTCCAACCCCCGGCTTCGCACACGTACCCGTAAGTTATACTGGCTAGAACTGGCTGATACAGGTACCCCCATACCAAAACAATGATTTCCCTTAGCTCCTCAAATGCTCCTTACTCCTCTCCCCAGCATTTTGGTAATAAACTGACTCGGTATTTATGCTGGGGAAAATTAGACAAGAAATGTGTGCAGAGGTGAGCTGCAGAACTAGGGAACAGTTTCACGCTGTCAAAAACTGTAATAATTTGAACAGAGAGCACAGAAAGCCATGTGAACTCCAGCCATCGAGTGAGGATAACGGGGGAGAAGCACTTGTAGAAATTGCTGGGTAGCTGGTAGGTAATTGAGGGGAGGACAGAATCTCCAGCTAGGAAAAAAAGACTTGTGCAAGAAGGGCAGGATTGAACTTTGATCTCTGCAGCTGCATGTTGCAGCCCCTGGGTTCTTGACAGCGTGCTGTCTGTCTGTTTGGACCGACACAACAAATAATTGTTGCTCTGTTTGCTGCCAAAAGTTTGCCTGCAATAAATGGTGCAAAAGCCGCAAAGTTTGTGTTCCTGAAAACAATTCTTTTCAACTTTCCTAAATACATTTAAAATGCAACTTTTAGCTCAGTTGCTTTGCTGTGAAACACAGCTTGTGCTCTAAGCTGATTACAGGGGGTGTTCTGGTGCAGATGATCTGCACCCTGCAGGAGGGATGTTGGGCTCCACGCAAAAGAAGGAAAGTCCACTTTATCTGAAATCAGATACTTCAGAATGAGGGACTTGGGAATCCCTAATAAGATAGCAAAGAACCGCACGGTTCTTTACTTTCGAAAAAGAAAATAAACTTTTCTGTCGTCTATTGTAATAAAATAATCTTTGATAAAACAATATAGGACAGAACACCAATGCAGACAACAGACAAGTGATTTAAAACAGATGTGAAATTCCCTCTGTGTAGAAAATTATAGGCACTGGTGATGACATTAGACACGTATGACTAATCAGAGTTAATGCTTGCTGTTGCCAATTAGCCCTATTAGCACAAGCAATTTGAGCACAGGATGACATTACTTTAATTACTGTAAGCAGCTTGTTCATTTGTTGAGCAGTGTGCATTCAGAAAAGGGCTGCTCTGTCTGCAAATTAATCGTAACCTTCTTCATCATTGGAAATTCAGGAAAACCGAGGGAGGAAAGACTTCACCCCCAGAAAGAGGGGAAAAAAATGGGTGATGGAAGTCCGACAGCAATTTTGCTATTTTACTGCTATTCTTTTTTGATAAAAAGACAAAAGCTATTGTATGATTTCTGTCTGAAATCTGTATATGAGTGAGACAAAATTGCTGCCATTAGAGTTAAGGCAAAGACATTATGACCATTAGGTGGTAGCAATGCAAAAAGAAAAAAAGAAAAAAAAAAAACCCTCTTGTGAAGATGTACTGCAAAAATAAGGCTGAGCAGATCCAGAGGAGGGAAAAGGCTCAATAAGAAACCCAGAACTTATTCCCTGCTCTTTCACCACACTCCATTTTGTTACCCATCTGCACATGCTCTGGTTCTTCGGCACAGGGTGAGGAGCAGTGATGTTTTTGTGGCGCGGTGCCACACTGTGGAGTCAGGATGAGCATATTCCTGGCCAGCACCATCATCACTTCCGTCTCTGTACTGTGCTGAAGACCGTGCTGTGGATATCTCCACAACTGCATCCATGCATTAAAGGGCAGAGGTGTGGGCACAGTAGGGATCCAAGTGAAATGGCAGGAGCTCAGAAGGTGACTGATAGCATCTGACAGCTTCTGTGCGTCCTGATTTTCTTATTTGGTGGCAGTGGTTTCTTTCTTTGCCTTGGAAATGAGGACCCTTCCTGAAGGTTTCTTTTCTCTCAGTGCATACAGTATGCAGTGGTGCTCGTCAAAGACTGAGCTCACAGCATCAGTATTAAAACAGCTGTGAGACAAGGGTGGGGCTGAAAAGAAAAGACTGCTGCACCCTCCAGGCTGCAGGGAGTTACTTCGGTTCTTCTCGAGTTTCATAAACTTAAAGCCCACCACGTTTGCATCCTGATGGATACGAGCAGTACAAGGCACGTTTAGCAACAAATCAAACAATTTACCCATTCTTATTATTTTGCCACGGATAGAGTTAATTTTTTCCTAGTACTGCTATGGTGCTGTGTCTTGGATTTAGGCTCAGGCTGATGTTTATAACACCAGTGCTGTGGTTGTTGCAGGGCAGTGCTGCCACTGAGCCTAGGCACAAGGAGCGATGGGGAGAATGGGCTCGACTCTGCCGGTTCTCATGCTATCCCACAACTCTGATGTGTGCTGGCAGGCTTTAGCTTTTATCAGATTGCATTTGCGCAGACTGTGGGGCTCTTTTTAGAGGGCAGTCGTGGTGTGATGCTCATACTTAGGTGGATAGAAAGAAATAACATCAAAAGATACAGCATTGTTTTCTGTGCCCATTTTGTGACCCACAGTATTTCTTAGGCTAACGGAGCAGTCAGCAGCACACGAGGCTCTGCTTACCTAATGCCAGGTGCCTCGCTCACATCCATCACAAGTGCTTTTTACTCCATTGCACCCAGCTGCGCTGCTCCTGAAACAAATAAGGGACATTCAGTGTCATTGTATTTCCATAAAACTGATGCTCCTATTTCCTTAGCTCTTCTCCTTCCACTCTCCAGAGGCTTCCACCACCTTCTATAATATTAAAGCAATTTTCTCTGGCTCCATTCTTAAAGTAAAAAATATAAATAAGCTTGTGTTTTTCAGGCTCAACTATGCTATCTTGGGCAGAGCATCACAAGTGCTTTCCAAATGCAAGTACAGAGTAGACGAACGCTGGTAACAGCAGGTGAAAAGGAGAGCTCAAACACAGAGTGTGTGTAGATTTCAGAGCAACTGAGCGATTCTGAGCCAGCTGTTGAGTTTTTAATACCACGTTTGACCACGTTGTTGTCAAGCTATTTGCAAATGGTGCTGGCAGAGCAGCAGAAGCCAAGCCCTGCTCACGGGCACGTCCAGCTTGCTTTGTTCTTTAGTGTGCAGAATGCTGCTGCTTTTTGCAAGGAACAGCAGTGGCTGTCCTCTCTGGTGTTGTGTAAGGAGCCCGAGGGGCACTTAGCATTCGGCACAAGCAGTGTTTAGACGGTTCACTGTTGTGTAAGACTGTATTAGCCTAAACAGCAGCCTTCTGTCTCCCTTTCAGTGTAGTTCTCTCTCAGAAGACATCAGAAGCTCACCATCAGTAGAGCATCTGGATAGCAGCCTGTAACCTAAACTCATTTTAACGTTTCTGGGCTTCTCCAGACGCTGTCACTGTGAAGAAAGCGATCCCACCCCTCCTTTAGCTTTTAAAACCTGGCTGTCAGCTACCAGTGTCCCTCCCAGATCAGTGAAGGGCTGTGCCAGCATGAGCACAACCAGTGTGGAAGAGTGCACAGGGAAAGGCGAGCAGCTTTGTCCTTAAACCTGAAACAGAAGAGTGAAACTGGAAGTATCGGCTCAGTGCTGAGAAATGATTTCACAATACTGAATGAGAACAGTTGATAAAAGGGCAGATGAAGTTCTGTGTTGATGATTTCCAAGCAGTGTGCTTGGGGTTATAACACTGGTAACATACTGAGAGAAACTTACAGCTACCACAGCCACCACACTGAGCAGAAAATCTTGGAATTACCTTTTGCAAATAACGACCTTATGCTGTAGTAGTCAAAAAAGTGGAAGGATTTTAGACTTTACCGGAACCGTAAGGAACTCACCTGTTTGAATCCGTTTCTACTTGAATACTGCTTCCCCAGAAAGAATAAAAGGTACTGTGAACAACAGCAGAGATGGTCAAAGGTAAGAAACATACATATGTGGGAGTAATTTGTCCTCTGTGCTGCAAAAGGGGACTGAGAACAATTTTTTTCTCAAAAAAAATCACGAAGAGAAAATGATAGGTTTCCTACACAGCAAGAAATCAATTAAACTAAATTTTTCAAGCCACAGGTCTGTACGTGTGTATATAAAGCTTGGACAGGTTAAAAAGTGGTTAGATAAGTTGACGACAGCTAACAAAAACATCAGGCCTGCTTGCTACATCGGAATACCCTCAGCTCAGGGAGCTGCAGTTGGCAATGGGCGCTGCCAGGAGTGGGACCCCTCCGTTTCCTGCTTGAAAAAGTAAGCTCCCAACCAAATCCGTATTAGAAGGAGGTCTCAAAATGTAGAACATTTCTCATCTGTGTAAACAGCCCTGTGTATTGATCACAGAAATTCTGGCATAGTCGGACATTTAAAGTACAGATGGAACTTCTCTATCAGCTGGTCTCAGATTTATTAGATGAAATATGAATAGCATTCCAGCAGTGCCTCAAGCTAGAGGGAATGAGGCCTGCAGCACTACTTGATTATTACTGTATTTTCGTATACTATGTCTACACAGATAAAAATTGGTTTGGAAGTGGAAGCTGACTTTAAAGTCCTCTAATTCATCACTGAGATAGATACAGCCCTTTTATGTCTGTTGGTTGCTTTTGCCAACTGCAGAAGAGGAAATAATATTGTATTTTGTAAGTTAGAGCTTGCTGGCATGTGCCACTCCTTCCTTAATCTGAGTTCTGTAGCTGCTTAGCCTGAGTAATGCTGTGGCAACAGTAAGTTACCTGTGCCTGAATACAGACAGGTTGGCATTAACACTTATTTTTAATACACCACTTCTTACCTTTAATAATTAAAGTTTTCCCATGCTTTATGTCCCCTTTTAGACTCTAAATACTGGTCAGAGCGTGGAAGAAACTACACGATCTACATCTTTATGATACAGCCCATCATCTCTATAGCAAAACAAGAACTTGTTTTCTGCTTATTTTTCTGTTGACAAGTTCTGTATTAGAAAAACACACCAAGCCAATCTTTGCACAGCAATAAATCTCCTACTTTTCCCGATGCATGTTCCCTGCAAATATCTACATTTTAATTCCTTCCTGTTAAAATTACTTCATGAATTTTGCTCTGTGATACGATCTCCCTAGAAATCTTCTATCTTGATGTTTAATTGAAATGAAACAATTCCCTGACAAATGCCAAACACTGTAGCAGAGAGTACCCCGATGTTCTGATAGGATCCATACTTACTGTGTCACAGGAATGACTGTGGTGAAGTTGGGTTATGATGAACCTCACCTTTTGAGTTATGAAGATGGACCCGCAGAGCAGTGGGAAATAAAAACATCCGTCAGCTTTATTTAAGTGTTCTGTCTCTCTTGCTAGAAGCATGCTTCTGGGGAGTAGAAGGTATTTCTGAGGGTGAGAGAGTGGGCAGGAGGCCTAATGCCTTAATAGCCACAACGCATCAAAAAATGGATTCAGAAAATAGAAAAAAAGATAAAATCGTTGGCTTTTTCGGTAGCATCTTTTGTATAGCATTCATACATACTGTGTAACCGTGTAATTGTAACCATAAATAAAAAGTGTTTCTAGGAACCATTGTACCAGTTATTAAAATGACCCTAATTCCTTAAGGCACAGCTACAGAATAAAAGGAGAACTACAGTGGCAGCCGTGGCTGAGAAGAGAATATGCTGTCAAGAGCAGGTACAATATTGATGGCAGATAACCAGAGGCAGAGTAGGTCAGCATTTGATCTGCGTTCTAGGTAGATCGTGATGGACCCCACAGAGAGGAACGGAGAAATCTGTATCATCTTGAGCTGCACGTGGATTGCAGTGTGTCATTTTGTCAGATTTTGCTGTTGCTTTTAAGTTTAGGAAAAAAAGTAAAAAAGGACAACTAACAGACACACTTTTCTGAAGAATGATCTGAGCCCAGGGCACCAGGCCTGCATCCTTAGCCAGGTGATGGAAGTACATTTATGAACGATTTCATGAACTGCAGAGTTAATATTTACTGTTATAAATGGTTATTATTACAGAACTATTATAACTATTTCAGCAAAATTCAATATGAGGACTGGCTGGGGAAGCAGACTGCGCAATAACCGAGTCCAGAAATCAGAGTGATAAGGATACATAGATGTGCCTACAGACAAATGTAATTCACTTGGCTTACAGTGGAATTAGTCTGCAGATAAGAGGACTATTTTACTATTAAACATTTTCCAAATAGTCCATGAATTAGGACTTTGTTTTAAGAATGCAGGCTTGAGAAATGATTAGTATGCTTCTTAATAGCCCCGAATGACTCACAAGGCATTGTGGTTGACACCAATTGCATTTTAAAGGTCTTCATCTATAGCAGGCTAATAAAAAATATTTTAGACGCATCTACATATTGAAATGGTTTTGAAATCATTAAAATTTCCCTAAATATCACATACATTCTTCAAATAAGAGTTAATGCAGGAATAAAAAGCAAATAAAGTAAGCAAGCTAACCATAAATATACTTAAAAACGAGTAAATTTCATTTATATAAACTACGAATGTCATTTTCTATCTGTAGAGCACGCAGTAATAACTGACAGATAAATGTGATGCTCTTTAAAGATACGCGAAGCATTTCTGAAACCAAGATCAAGATTCCTGCTGTGAGACAAATCTCAGAAAAGGAAACCATCTGCCTAATGCTAACATCTGGGCTTGGGCTCAGAAGAAAGCTCAACTGCCACTTCAGACGACAAGCGCTTTTCTTAGAGTCCAACAAGTACAGTATTTGCTGCACTGTGCGTGCAGGAGCTGTGGGATCTGTGCAGTGAAGGAAACTGAATAATACGTGGCAAGTCACTGCTGCCTATGCCCTTAATAATGGGTCTTCCAGCATTTTATCATTAGCTGTCTTTTAGCACTTGGGTTACAAACAAAGAAGGGGTCGGGGAAGACACAGCGTTTCTAACAGTTGCAATCTAAAATTTAAAACCACATATGTGAGTCATTCCAGAGGTGCAATTCAATGCACTCTTAGTACAAGTTTGGTTTTTTTACTTTAGGGTTATGCTTTTTCTGTTAAAATGAAGATTTTTCTTCTTATTGAAGAAAAAATTTCTTCATTTGTCTGACAAAATTCAGTCCACAGTTAACATTCTTCAGCATTATTTTGAGAAGGTATCACTGATTGTTGCAGCCTCACTTGTGTGGTAACTGCATATGCGGGTGAGAAAATAGTCACTCGTAAAATCAAATCAAAGGCATAAGTGTCCTTTAACAGATAGATGGGAGAGTTATCACTCTTCAATTCTGTTCAATTCTTGAACTGGATCACCCCAGGCATTTCAGTTTTTACTTAAGTAGAACAAAATGGAAAGCACAGATCTCAGTTCACCTCCCAGCACAGCCAGGTTTCTGCCATGCATTCCGGTATCTCCTGCTAAACAGTAAGGCAGAAGCACTTGTGTTGTTTTCCCTGCATTTTGCAGTGATTTCCTCCAGCTGCTTGTGGCCCAAATTTAGCTCCTGAAACAGCAAGAATTTCAGCAAGTACTTACCGGCAGGCTGGTAGGACTAGAGTAGATGCTACTGTAATTTTAATGCACAAAACATGCAGGATTATGAGCTGTGTTTAAAAAAACACCCTTTTCAGATGCCACGTTTTGTAACCCATCATCATTCTCCACCTTTAGCTAAGTCTCACTTCATATTTGACTTGAATTTCTGAGTGAACATAACTACCAACTTAGAAAACCATTAGACTGTTCTACCTTAGCAGCCAACAACTGTGCGAGTCCCACACAGCAGGCCCCAGGTAGAAACAGGGTAATACACTGGGCCAGGGTATCAGTTACCAGCAGAAATGTTTGAATGAAAGCTACTTTTATGTAGCAAATATTTTACTAAGCAAATATTTTAGACAAAGTTCTCCAGGAAACTGGTGCAGACCATCAGCCACACCAGCTAAATCGATAAGAATATTGAAATACAACGAGTCAGAGTTTTTGGATTTTACTTGGATGGACATGATGTTGAGGAGTTCCCTGCATGGAGCAGCCATCATTAAAAATTGCCATCATCTCAATATAGTAGAGAATAGAATAGAGCCTTGTACAGTCCCTACCCTGTAAGTGAGACAAGGACTGAAATGTGGGTACTTACGTAAGAGCTAGTTAGTTATTCAAGTTACATTACAGTTTGTACCTTGACGCCCACTAGCGGTGTCTCGTCAGTACAGCTGATGGGGTCATACACAGCTGCTTAAACGTTGGTAAGTAAAATAAATCCCACCCTTCTCTTTTTCCTCATATTTGGAGAAATTTTTTGTCTTTTTCCTTAGTTGAGGGAGTAGCCTACCAGCAAAAAGCACAGCGTCCTCTTCCCACCTTTCAGTGAAGCCACCTTTGCTCAGCCACCTATTGTTCCGAATTCAAAAAGCCATCTACAATCTTGAAAGTAATTTACTGGTTCCTATCAGGGACCATTCTTCTCACAGAATATCATTTTGTAACTGAGAAATCCCTCAAAGTGCAGTTTAAGTAAGATGCTTTTTGTGTGAGGACTTTGATGGTGAAACACCCCCTGTGGCCTTCAGCAGTCTAAATTTACTAACTTTCAAAGACTAAGTGAACCATTTTGATTAGCAAATGACAGATGAGAGAGCAAGGGTCTATTTTTACACGTCTGCAGATACCCACTAGCAGAGGTAGTCCTGACCGCCCACAGCATCTCATTCATTTGTTGAATCACATGAGGGTGATGCCAGATGCTGCAGTTGCTGATAGAAATTCTTTTCACAGAGATACATTAATGGTATCCTGGACATACGAAGAAAAAAAAATCAACCTTGAAACAGAATAAAAGTAATTATTCCTATTTTTATCATGCTAGCAAAGTGTACCGTGAGAGAACTGCTTATCACAAAAGCATTTAGGAAATTGTGTATTTCCCTCTTGAAGTGTTAATGCCCATTTACCTTTTCAAGACAGTAGGTACCTAATGAAGAACAGACATAAGTATTTTAATAGTCTATAATTTTTCTTGTTTTTCCAGTATATGCGAAGCTTATTTGATAAATATTATTCAATTACATAGGAAAACTAGTAGGCTAGCTGTCTGCCAGGCATATTTCTGATTTTTTTCTGGTTTATTTAATTTGCTTTATTTGATTATTTAGGGAAAAAGGAGCCTGTAAATTTTCAGTAATAATTGAACTGTGCTACTGTAAGAAAGAAGGGGAAAGGGGAGGAAGGCACAGAGGCAGGAAAATAAAATGCAAAGACATACCTAACGTTTGAACTAATCTGAAGAAGAGCATCCACTTACTTTACCTCATCATTTGTAGATTGACATTACTACAAATCAGGTGAAGAATTAATGTACTAATATATTTTATGTCAAAAGAAAGAAGTATAACCTTACTATTGAAGGCTAGCTTATGAAGTCAGGAATTTGTGGCTGATGTTCTGGAGAAAAAACTTACACTTATAAATCTTTTTTTTTTTCTAAAAAAGATTGATAGATGTAAGCATTAGGCAAATTGTTGAATTCTTTTTTTTAAGACTTCTGAGACAAGTCTGTAGCTGCTTATACTGCTGGAAGGGAGAGAAAGGGCTAAATATTCAGAAGCACTTTCTTGAGAATCTCCTGATTCCTAATTCAAGTACTGCAATTAGACACTATGAAAACCACCTCTCACAAAAATGAATTATGGTTTTGAATACAGACATCTACATATGTGCAGAGATCTCTTCTTGAACCTATAAGTAGCTTGAAACAGTACTTCCAAAAGAGTTACAAATCACTCTTGTTTTAATCCTGCTGCCAAATGGGTGCAGTACCATAAACTAAGATGGCTATCATTTTCCTTTTATTCACCACCCACAGAAGAAGTGATCGAACAGGAGTGACTGTGAAAATAGGAGATCGATAGTTTTTTTTCCTGCTACATGTCTTAAGAGTAATTCAAAATAAGAATGTTGGCTCAAACTGCAGAAACATGAGTCACAAAACCTTCTGATGCCATTCTTACAGTGTTAGCCAAGAGGTGAAAGCCAATAAAACATGCCCATCAAACAGTGTAAAGTACCATTCAGATGATTGTTCTGCAGAGTAATTCATTCTTCTCTACTTGGCAAGTAGAATAAATGCTTCCTTCTCCTTGTAGGAAACAAAAACCAAAAACCCCAGGTAACTCCCAGGAAACAACCCGAAACATGGTAACATGCTGCATGGGTACACCTGGGTTTGAAAAAGTACATTTTACTATTTGCCCATGGAACAGGCAAAATTAAATACATACGGATCGAGACAATAAAAGAATAAAATACAACAGAGGTAGAAAATTGGCAATTGTGAAACTTTCCAATTGAAGTACAAAGCTGTTAGAGGCAACTGATCCAATATCAAGAAACTGATCGGAAGCAATCCACAGACTATTCTAAGGGGCGTTTGCCTTTGCTGAGCTATCCTTATTTGCTCAGTGCTTATGGAATAAAGGCATGTGATAATTCCAATGATGCCAGCCTAAAAGATACTCATAAGAGTATCTCATACTGCTTTTGTTCGTTCGGTTTTATTAAAAATTTGCAGTCATCTGTTAGAGATGACAATAGATGACGATATGATAGAAACTGCTGCTTACTTTCATTTAAAGCAAAGCAGTCGCCTCCTTTAAGTTCAAGTCTTCTGCTGTAATATTTGCTAAGTGTGTATGCTGTCAACTTTTCCTCAAATAGAAGTGCTAAGTTGAAAGATGTGAAGAAATTATCAATTTGTATACATCCTTTTTATAGTACTGAGTAGGTTCCAAACTGTTTTAAATGGGAGAGTGTTGGTCGCTTTTTGCCTTTTTGCATAGCAATATTTTAAAGCAAACTGCACTCACATCTGTCTGGCTGATGTGGCAGTGTTATCATAAAACGAACTCCCAAACAAGAGAGCTGAAGGCAAGAACTGGACTCAAAACCTACTGCAGATCAAGTCCTCAGCACCATTCTGCCTCTGGCTACTTGCAGTTACAGGAATGTGTTCACTTCCTTCCTTTTAATAACACCGAAGGTTTCTGTTGCATTGAAGGTTTTTGGACTGCATCTCCAGCAAGATGGTTTTGCACCTGCGAGCTGGCTTAAATAAAACTGCTTCTTTCCACTCAACTACTCCAAACACAACATACTGAATGAAAATCATTACCAAATATAACAACTATTTACCATAATTTTTTTACTTGGTGTAATAAAAAAGTCTATGAGAATCTATTAACACCTTTAACTACAGAAATAACAAGCCTCGCTTCATATTATTGTACTTACTATTATACCACATATCTATTTCACAAAGACAGTGGAAGTTCTGTGTATCTCTGAAGATCTGCTGTAAAAATTTGGATCCTGACTGGGAATAGGGAAAGAGATCTACCACAAAATCAGTGAACAGAAATAGAAAAAGCAACTATTTTTTCAGGCTAACCCTTGCAAGTCACAGTTGCAGCACTTGGAATATCTTTCCACCTGTGAATACACAAGATGAAATCCTCTTCCCTTCTTTGAAAATGCAGCAGACAAAATTAGTTGCAGTTCTGGTGTATTATGTGTGCGATGCACAACTTCTCCCCTCCCCCCACATGCACAAATGCAGCAGCCCCACCATTTGTAGGGATAAGAAACAAATTCAATCTGTTTGAACCACACTTATTCAATCCTTTCTCATCTATTCAGGAAGAGCTAACAGCCCAGACAGAAGTTCCAGCTGAAGCTCAGAGTATTGCTATCAACTGGACACATTATCATCAAAAGCAATAGGAGGGACTGACAGACATTGAAAACATTCTGACTTATTGGTCCTGCTGGTGAAATTGAACTCTGTAATTCCTATATTTAGTTCTGATTGATATCTTTTCATATTTAGCAAAAAGAATCATGGGTTGACCATAGGTGAGCATCAGATCAAACAGACAAAAGGTGTTCAGAAATCAAAATTCCATATGAAACATCACCATCCTCCTTCATTAAAAGACAGTTATGTGAAAAGCTATTTCCTGAATCGAACCCTCCGGAAGGCAGCTATCCTTAAGTTTAGCTTCCAAATTATATCAGTATAAATAAAATATAAAATTTTAGCAACTGTAGGTGCAAACCATCTAAGAACAGGACAAGACAATAGAATAGCACATTAATCGAGCATGATCCATCTTTCCAGATCAGAAAGTTAATGTTAGAGACATATTTTCCAAAACTTGCTGTGTTAAGGTGTGCCTCACAGTCCCTTCAACAGAAGAAAGTTGTACTGCTAACCAGAATATGATTATAATTTCTGTACAACAATAAAGCATTGAGACAGAGAGCTAGCTTTTGCAGTTAGTATACAGAGATTAAGCTGGCTCAGGAACAGCACGGTTGCACTAATACAATTAATCTAACAAGAAATAATTTGCTCTGCCAAGAAAAGCATCCCCAGTAAAACCATTTTCTCAGCACTCAAACTAGCTCATCCCAAACCAGCTGGAGTTTCTTCTTCGCTATTCTACAGGAAGTACCACAGGCATAACCATTCTGCTCTCTTTCCAGGAAACACTTCGGTCTGCATGCTAAAGAGGATGGCATGCTGCCCTGACTTAGAGAAGACAGGGATTTCAAGACATAAGTGAGAGCGTTCTGTGATCTTATTCTCTCAAGGCAGCTTGTTACTGTTGTGAAAGATCACAATTTCTGTCCAAGCATTTTAGCCATGCTTTATGAAGAAAAACAGGATACATCAATATTGGGGTTTCTTTTTTTTTGTACCCCAAGATGTAGAGTTCCTAAAGTTATGTTTTATTTGACAGAAGACATTTTGAAATAGACACACATAAAAATGAATTCAAAAGAGAAATAAAGATTGAAAGTGGTGTGAAGATACGAATAAAGAGGTCGGGTTCAGTTGTACTGAAGGAGTTGAACAGTGGCAGTTGTATTAAAATCTGATTATACAGAAAGGGTACGTTGTACTCATACACACTTTTTTTTTTTTAAAATACCTTTAAATCTGGAGATTGAACTAGTCATAAAAGCAGAAGATGCTACTCTGTACTGGGCTTACCTGCCAAGGTTTGGTAGCCTGGAGGCCTGCGTGAGCACAGCCCAGCACTGCCCCATGTCAGATCACAGCCAGGTCCAGCTGCTCCAAAGGGATCCTCTGCTGGGCAGAGCTGAGCCACAAGTGACACTGGGTGTGCTCTGGGAGAGCAGTTTAAGAAAGGGAAACACTGCTGCACAACAGGACCTGGGAAAGAGGAATGAGAAATGTAAGAGAGCCTAGCAGTCACCAAAGTGGATGCAGGAGGAGGGCAGTAGGTGCTCCAGTGCAGAGCAGAAGCTCCCCACGCCCTGTACCTCCTGCTATAGCCTGACAACTGAGACTTAGAGGTCAAAGAAGTCACGCCTTCCAGTAAATAATACATAAGAACTGCCAGAGTAAGGGCTCTTCATAACTTTCACTTTTTTTCTGTGTCCATTGCTGAGTAAGAAGAGAGCCTGGAGAGAAAAATCTAGCAGTCAAATGCAGAACGCCAATAGGACTTAATCCATTTAGTTACCTTTATAAACTTTTGAGGTAATTACCATTAATAAAATATTGTATTTTATTGGTTTCCTCCACATACTAAAAAAGAAAAGGCCATCTCTTTAATTACAATCACCATTTTCCTAAACTTCTTTTAGAGACTTCAAAAGAAGAAGAAGAAAAAAAACAACACAACACCTCATGGTTTTCTGTGCAATAAAACAAGAAAGAAAATCTTAATTTGAGAAGGCATTTATCTCTGCTTTTCTTCTTGTTCATGGACCTCAGATATTTACAGAACAGTCACCTCTGTAATCTATCTGATCAAAAGAACAGCAGGAAAATTTAGCAAAATGAAGTGAAAACCAGGAGTTCACAGAAGTAGGGGCTGTATGAAAAGAAGAGCACAATGCATCAACCTACACAGTACGTGGTCTTCGACAGAATAAGCCCTTGCATTCAGAGGATAAAAGAGCTCTTTTTTTTTCATAATACATATAATATCAACACTTTCATGTGACCTACAGGTCACAAAGAAGCTTTCTTTTATTTTCAGGAAGCATACTGCTGTTAACTGTAAAAAAAAGTATAAATGCACTTTTTTCTTTTAACTGTATAAAAACTGGGGGTTTCCCTAAAACATAAAGTTTAATCAAACATTGCAAATGCACCTGAGCCAAAGTAGTGCATAAGTAATTTCTGTTCAATGTATACAAGTGGTATGAGCCTTTGGTCGCCGTGGGAGGCCATTAGTCCTCCAGGTACAACAAAATCTGCAGATTCTGTGATTACCAGTCTGGTTTGCTCCTTTTTCCATTTTTCTTTTGATGAGAGAAGACCCATATAAGATCTAGATTTCCCCATCTCTTTGACAATGGAGAGCAGAAACAAGTAGAATCCATGAAACACTTTCTTATTTGATACAAAAAGTTGACATCTAATGCTCTAATTTGAAGCAGCTAGAAGGCTTTTCACTTCTATTTCTTAGGATGATAATAACAAAGTAAACCGAACAAATCTGTGAGAACCTGTAGGCCAGAGAATAGAGAGTATGTTTTTTCCTGGACTCAATAAGAGAAAATGGACCACCACAGTCTGCCCGCCTGCACTGCTAATAAAAAAAATAGACCTTTGTTGCTGCATAGCCCTTGGAAAAGAGACTAGGTACTACTGAAAGGTTCAGGTGAAATTCAAAAGAAAATGAAAGAATATATTTACTCTCATAAGAACACACAAGATTTATTCAGGACTGTTCTGTGGGCTTAATTTAGGTATTATAAAACTCTCAGCATATAATTCTGAGAGTTATTAATACTGAGAATTTTGGAAACAGGTTAGAAGAAAGATCACTGGCAATTATGCTGTGCATTATATGAATAGTTTTTAATTGTATACGAGGAAATATCCCTACTTAATTATTAGATTATAAAAATAATGTCCTTGGAAAAATGCATACATCCCTGCAATATGCAGTTATAAAATGTTTTGAAGAAAGGATGTAGTAAGGATTTATTTATAATTCTTATGTGCCACAGGGGCATGCTTTCAGTTGTTTTAGTAACATGGCTGATAATGCTACAGGTGTACTGAATATTCAGTGTATTTCACTGGGTCGATCAGACTTAATTGCTCTTTGTAAATGACAAAACAAAATGGAGTTGCTTTCATTAAAAAAACATTGCTTCTGCTGCCTTTTTCTTTGCAAAACTTCTCATAAAGAACTAAGGACTGATTAAGCAAACAATATTTCTCAGAAGAAAATACTTCTAGCTAGGAAAATCTCATCTTACACAGTTAGGTAGCTTAGTGTTGCAAGTACAAGAAATTATAAATACGCAGAATTGAATTGCAGGATAGACAGAAAAATGTTCTCAAGAGATTAGGGAAGAACTACAAATGTAATGACTTCCTGTTCATTATATCATCAGCAGAAATAAATAAAAGAAATATATATATATATATATATAATCTAAGAGGCTAATACAGATAACCGAGCTGCATGTGCAGATGGTTACTGCTTGTGAGACTTCTGGTGAAATACAACCAGCTCCCATAATTGTGGCTAGATAGTGTCTTGCTCCTTTTTCTTTTTACCTTGTACTATACTCAGAATAAGATCTTCAAAGATCTGTTCAATGAAATACATGGATCTTATTCTGCAGCTTAAGAGGGTCTATTTTTCAGTTGATAGTGACTAGGTATAAGGCATAATTGCTGAACAGGATGACAGATGGTTCTGAGAAATCCTGAATAAATTTTGGAACAAATTTTGAGTCAGCATCACTACTCCAAAATACAGCTGCTGTTTTCACTAAATCACTGCTAATTCATAGTCACATATAATGTAGTCATGGTTCATAGAATGTCAGGTTATAAAGTTAATTGCTGATGTTCAAATGGCATAAGCCAAAGTGCTCAACTGTTAAATCAAACAACTTCTTATATGGTACAGAGATTCAGGCACTGATTAATTTAAAAAAACAAAAACAAAAAACCAAACTACCATCTTTGCTTTGGTTTTTTGGTTTCTGTCTTTGGTTGGTTGGTTTTATTTTTGTTTTTTGAGATTTATCTGAGGAAAGTAGGAGCTTAATGGAGGCTATACATTCTGTTTCATACAAACTGACAAAAAAATGCTAGCAACAATTTTGACTTTCCTCTATTGCAGCTACAAACAGTTCAGGACACATACCGCGATGGGATGTTGCAACATAGAAAATTCTAATTAGATAAAGCAAATTGAAACAAACAAACAAAATCATCTCGAGCATAACCAAACACTGGAGCAGGGTCCCACAAAGGTTGGGGATTTTCCACCTTCAGCAACACTCAGAGCTCAGGTTAGATATGCTGCCTACAGAAGCCGATCTAGATGACTTCTTGAGGTATTTTTCCAATTTAATTACTGTATCAACCTATGAAAATGAAAAGAAATTCAATAGGTCAGGAAGTATTAAGTTAATTAAACCTGGTTTGCTACAGATTACAACTTAAGGTTGGCAGCCTGCTTCATTTCTAGCATTTTCCAAAATGCTCTGCGGCAAAATGAAAAAGGAAGACAGCAAAATAACACTCATAAACTCTATTTTTTCCAGTAAAGCAGACCAAGGAGATTGGAGACAAAATGAGACAAAGGCAGAGAGAACATGAAAAGGGGCGATGGTCCTACAGCAGTGCCAAAGAACAACAAAGGAAGTGTTAAGGACGTGAGAAAATTTAAGATGGCAAGTAAGGGAAGCTGGGAAGTTAAGATGTCGCATGTGCTGGGAGAATATACAAGGATAAAATCTGAAATCAATCACAACAGTAAAAATGCACATTATGTCACAACATAAATAGTCCTGAAATAGTTGTGAGAAATGTGCTGTGCACAGTCCTTGGTCACACAGATAGGCATGTAGGAAGACTGGAGAGATCTCCTATTTGAAATGCTTCACTTCTGAGGCATTAAGTGGGCCTGCATTATACGTGACACCTTCCCTGAACCTGCTCTCTACAGAAGCCTCTACGTAAATCCCCTAATACTTGATTTCTTAAGAGTCCTTTTCTATCCATATAGCTACCAAATCTTTCCTAATAAACAATCTCAGCAGATTTTTTCTTGCAGATTAATCCTGTCCTACCTATTCCCGTTAGGCAGGGAAAATAATTCAACGATTTTCTTATTGTTTGGAAGCGTATCATTGCAGCTGCAATTACATGACATTAGTTTAGGCCCCTACAGGTGAACTACATGTCAAACATTCTGTTGCAATCAATGGATAGTTAGCCAAATGAGTCACTGGAACCACATATAGATGGTTGTATTAGCATAAGCAGTATCACTCAACCATAGTGATTTCCTCTCTGCTACCATAGGAGCTTGGTATCTAACTCATATGTAAGGAAGTTCTTCAAGCTAAGAAGCTGAATCCTGTCCTGTACGTCCTTTACTTCTTTATTCTCAAGATTTTCCACGGGGAAAGTGAGTACCTCAGACTCTTAAATGCATCTTTTCCCGTAATAAAAAAACTCAAGGGTAGGAGGCAGTGCTACATAAATGAAGTGTGTGTGGTGGAAAATCCAGTCCTCCCCTGACCATCATTTACTACAGTCTTGCTAGGGCTAAGAGATCTGTTGGGGAATTTGAGTACCTTTATCTCAAGATACCATCTTGACAGACTGTCTGCACTCACTGCCTTTTGTTAGTGGTTTTGGCTTGCCTCAAACTTTCAGTATTTTCCTAATTCTTCCCAAGCAAATAAGCAGGTAACTCGCATTGGCTGAACGCTGATCTAAATTAAGAGCACGGGCTCCCTCTGTAGCCACTGGGAAGAATAGGCGCTATTTGTGCCTATGGAAGTCAAAAAGCCATATACCCAAACAGAAAGTAAGCAGCTTTTTTTCTTTTTTCCTCCTAATTGAATTCGTAAACATTCTTTTTCAGCAATAGAAAACCATTGTGAGGGCATCTTATTTAACCTACCCCTTGTGTGATATCATTGGCATTTTTATTCTGCAAAGCCATGGAAAATGTCACATGCAGCACAGACGCTGACATTTCTCTCCCTAATTCCAAATTCAGTTTTCAAATTAAAAAAAAAAAAAAAAAGCCAATATATCCAACTTATGTGTCAAAAGCCTTGATGGAAACTAGGATCTTGGAAGCTATTAAGCACTTGTATTCCCACTGAGAATCAGAAATGTGATTGCTCGGCACACATCAGGATCTCAGCATATATCCTATCAAATTTAACAGAAGTTTTGCCTCCTCATGAATCACGAGTGTGAACAAAGATAATTTTAATGCAAGTTTCAGCTTTGTGTGATCTCTTCTGAACCACATATCTTAATAGATCATAAAATTTGCTGCTTTTATCAGAGCTGAAATGCTGCATTTGAATGTCGAGCCAGTGAGAACTGTTTTAAGCCTGAGATGAAATTATTTTGGCTTGGGAGGTTTCAGGGTTGGTTTAGTGTTTAGAAGGTTTTCAGGTGTGATGGGGAAAACATAGTCTCCCTCTTATTTACTATTAGCATACTCTTAGCCCTGGTCTTCAGGTGAAAAGGCGGATATGTTTGCTTCTGAGAGCTTGTCTCTGAAACCATTTCCTTCCTTTAGTGGCCCTATAAATGACAGCAGTGGAGCAGAGGCTCTACTACATATAGCCACTTTGCCCAAAACAGCAGTAGTCAGGGGGTGCAGTAGACTAGAAAATACAGTAGGATGTGCAACCTGTATCGATCCACTACTGAGTGAACCAGAAACCCTGACAAATGGCATTTCTTTGAATTTCTATTTCAGAATCTCAGCACTTTTCTCAGGTTATTAGATAAACTCTGACCAAGAGAGCTTCTATTTCAGTCTGACATCTTTAGAAAAGGAAGCTTATGTAATTGCATTGGCTGGCAACCCATCCTTGATAGGTTTGAGCCTGTTGGCTAATTGTAACCAAATGTGAACAATATTGTATTCTCTTGCAAATTTTATGATGCATTAATCAAGATTTTGGACAATGTCACTGGATGTATAGTGATATATTATTTCAGAATATTCCTCCAAACATTTTACTCTGTTCTTTCTTTCTTAAATACACAACTAGCATAAAATCAATGTGCGTCTCAAAGTAAAAAACATTTTAAAAGATATAATATGGTGACAATTTGGTTGAAATGATATATGTAGTATGAATAATAGCACTATTAGCACACTGACTGATGTAATAACAGGAAACTATTAGTTGATATCAGTGTAATTCAGAACAGAAAATGGCCCTTCATACATAAGGTATCTATAATATTTAGTTCTATTTGACACTGAGTTGCAGGTGGTAAAATGGGCAAAAGATACTCTCAGTGAAAATTGCCTACATTTTTCAGGAATTACAAATTGGAAAAATGGGAGAAAAACAATAGTAAAAGCTTTGGAAGGATGAAGAAAATGTCCTTTCACTTACTATCACCTTTTTCCTAAGGAAAAAAGCTACAGGAAAAAAAAAAAGAAAAAAACAAGAAAAAAACCCACCATATTTTCAGTTCTATGTCCATTAAAGAAGAAGCAAGTTCTACACATATACAGGAGCAAAATAGTCCAGAGGTTTCTCAAAGACTTGAAGCATAAACTACCTTAAAAATGATACAGTCGTGTATCTACGTGACTTTCAGACAAATGCAACGTCATCAGCTTCTGCCTTGTTAGATTAATAAAGAGCAGCTAAGGTATCAAAGAGTGGGGTAATACTGCTGCTCTGTGACACCATCTCCATTCACCAGTGAACTATCATTACATTTTTAGATCACTGAAGCTGTTAACAGCCTTGTTGGCATCCAGAATTCTTCATTGCTCCTAAATATCCAGATCTGTCATCAGTGTCTATACCCTACTGGAAATAAATTTATGCCTTCCCTACTCAGATTTAGCCACAGGAAGCCTTGCACTTGTGACCTCCATACACAGTTATGGTAAACTTCTGTATTCAGGGTTAAAACACCAGTCTTTTAAAACTACGATAGTTTTTTTTTTTTTTACTAGAATTGATGCTAGTTAGTTGGATTATGATCTCCTAATAGAGCATTTTCTTTCTATAACATCGAAGTTTTGTTGGAATTATACTAGCATATGGGAGACAATTTTGTCTTGTAACTAATCTCTAAAGTCTAGAATTCATTTCCATTGCTTATATAAAATGAGAGATTTTGCATACGTACCTGCAGCTGGTCTTTAACAGTGTGGTCACACTCGATGCCACCTGGGAAGACAAAACTCATTTTTCATGAAACTGACCATCACTGTGAATATTTTTATTGTTTTATTTCCTATCTACTCCATCCTGGCTGTACAACTTAAATGAAGAAAAAGTAGAATAATTTCTTCCTTTTTCACTTATTTTCTCTCAGTAAACTCTATAAGGAAGGGAGCATCTCCAGCTCCTGCCAAAATACACCTCAAGTCCATTTTCTTTTAGTGTTTTGTTTTGTTTGTTTTCAGAACATCATATAAACATACATTCATAATTGCTTCTGTTTTAGGCCAATGAAAAATAAAACAGATCATATTACTACATCAATTGCATCTAAGAGAAATTTTTGCTGTTCTACTCATACTACCTTAGTATTTATCTTATGATTTAACACTTACTCACAAAATGAAACCAACAAATACACCAGTGGAGAAATTGGCGTGCTAAAGAGACATGTCAATAGGAAAATAAACCATGTAGTTAAGCAGAAGGCTGTTTTTGAAGCTAAGCTAGAAAAGGCAGGCTTCAGACTAAATTCTAATTCTCCTCTCTATGCAGTGAGGTTTAGAATTCTTGAGGAAGAAAAAACAAGGAAAATTGTGGAAATGAGAACATCAATTGTAGGAATGACTGACAAAATGATTTAATTGACACTAACCTAAAGATAGATTTACACAAAATGTATAATGGGCAAATGATGGATTAACTGCCTGAGTGAACAAAGAGGATTTCTTTTTCAACTGACCCTAGTGAAGATGAAGAGGTCATTTTCCCCTGAGATTCTACAAGAAGATGCAAGAATTGTGATGCAAAATTGAAATAAAAAATACAGGTTAATATACATTGTTTCAAGTCTTTTTTACGAGAACTCAAAGACAGTAGTCAAAGACAACAGAAGTATTCAATTTTTATAATACTGCTTGAATGCAAATTCTGGCTTTACGTTAATTTCTGTAGTTGTACTCAAACACAAAGAAAACACTTTCTATCTGAGAAATGCTTCAAGTTTCAAAGAAGATTTCTGAGGAGATGTTAAGAGCTGAAAGCTAAGAATTTTTATCCAGGAGTACATCTTTGATAAAGAAAAATAACAATTCACAAAAAAATGTAATAATAATTTAAAAAAAATCTGTTTTCCAGATCCATCTATTCTGAATTATAAGGATGATGTGACAGTTGACAGAAATCAAAGCAAATTTCTTGCTTCCCTTTTATGAACAATAAACTTTACTCAAGCAGTTTTAGATCTGGAATTCAGTGACGATCAGATAACTGCAATGCTATGGCTTCTGACAAAAGAAGTTGGAAAACAGAACTACAAGACACAGCTTCTGCCACCTGCCAGGAATATGAACATTATGCTACTTTAAGTAAAAATGCTATTTGCTTCTAAACTAGTGAAATATAGGATATTGTATTACCTGCTGGCAGCCTTTACTCCATATGCAAGTTCACACACAAGCTCTATAAAAGTTTGCAAATATTCAGCAGCTTCAGAAAAAGGAGCTGGAAGTATAACATTCTGCATAACATCTCTTAGGATCTTCACGTTGAAAGAGGAGTTGAGGGGACTTGAACTGAAAAAATACTACTGCTGCAGAAAAAATATGACTTGGCAGGGTATATCCCGACACCGGGAAGGAACACTGGGATCTCTGCCTTCTAATTCAGTTTTGCTCATCCCTACACAGGCTATAGGCACAGATAAGAGAAGCAAACATGAAACTTCGCAGGCTGTAATTAAGATGCTGAGGCATGCCCAGTCTCTGGGGAGAGTTTCATTTCTACCCTTCACATAAGACCTTAAGGACAAGAAAAAAAAAAAAAAGTACTATCTCAGATGCAAAACACTGCTGTTTTGCAGCCTAGGCAATGAGCAAACAAACACAACAGATTTCTGACCAACTCCTGTGTCTCTCCACGCTCCAAAGCAGCACGAAAATATGACTGAGTATCTTTAGCTCTATTTGCTGTGATGCCGGGGGAAAGAGACGTGAATCAAAGGGTTTTCAAGGGGCCACAAGCACCCATGGGAGCAAGTGGAGGGGTCAAGAGAGTGAGTGACAGAGAGTGCGAGTGTGAAGTCTTTTGAGTTCACAAATGCAGTGCCCAAACAGTGCAAATCTTGCTAGCGGGCATCACACATCGTTGTTTGTATTTAGCTCTGCTTCCATAGCTGATTCAGTGAATAGCGAGCCAAATTCAGCTGCTTCTGCTTGGTCTCCACTGATAAGCACACTGCAGCACATGCCAGACTGCCCAGGACAGAGCTCCTCTCACTGCCAGCCTGCCCAAGGCCACCCTAATTACAGCTAATTGCCTGGACAGTTATCTCTCTGTCTAAGCCTGCGTCGTGCTTCCAAAAGCCTCTAATTGAATTGCTATAATTTTTGCCCTTCCTAATGCAGTGGGTTGGTGAGGTAAAATGACCCACAGGAGGCGGAGAGTGGGGGGGCTCCACAGCTCATAAAGAGCGGAGGGGACGAAGGGTGGGCGAGCAGAGCTGTGCCCGTGCAGCGGGGCCATGCAGTGAGCGCCCGCCAGGAGCAGCCGTCGGGACCGCAGCTGTGGGACATCCCAGCAACCGTGGGGCATTCCAGCATCCGCCGTGGGACAGCCACCTCGCCGCCTGCCAGCTCCTCGTGAGACACCGTTGCGCCCCAGCTCAAGGTACTCAGTCCCTTCCCAACTCTCGGCCTTGTCCCGCTGCTCCCCAGAGGGAACTGGGGTGTGGGCCCCCGCGGGAGGAAGGCTCATCCCCACCCCGTGCCAGTGGCCAGTTTGCTCACCTGCTGTGCGGATCCAAGCTAGAAGCCCGGCAGCGAGAGACCTGAAGCACTTACCCTGGTGCGGTTTCTTTTCAGATGCAGAGGTGTGCGGGTTTCCTGTTTCTGTCTTTAATCCTTTGTGCTGCCCTGTCAGAAACGTTCGGACTGGTTTTATCTGTAAGTACTCATCTCCCATGGGGGTCCTTTCCACCGGGCAGCATCCGTGTCAAAGCCGACAAAGTGACAGCAGCTCTTTCAGGATACACCCTGTGTTTAGAGATGCAGCAGTTAGACAAGATGTAGCACTCATATATCAGTGGCTGTTAATTAATTAAATACCAGGCTTTTGAATAACAGCTCCCATGTCACAAAGAATATGAAGCAAAGGTCTAGAGCAAAACTCAACGTATAACCCATTCCTGTCTGACCCAGAAAAGGTGGTGTGGATATGGACCTTTTACAGAACCTGTCATGTAAATCCAAGCAATCAAAGACAATTTTGCTGTTTGCTAAATGAATATCAGGAAGTAACAAACTTGAAATGCAAAGTCAAAATTGTGATTTACAGTTTCGTTTATATGATGTGAAAGCTTTACAGTTCATGGATGGTAACGACAAAACCACTGGCTGCATGGGGAGGAGGCAGGAGCTAGCATAGTAAATGCTTTGATATTATTATATTATTTATTTTTCACAAAATTTCTCTTATTTCAAACCTTCAGAAGACACTTCTGGTAAGAGACCATCCATTTGGGTGCCAATTGCCTCCTTGACTTCAGAACATACAGCTCAAGCACTAATCCACTCGCACTTTTCTTTCTTCAAGGCAAAAGAAAAAAGGGGTTGGACTTTGAACAGTGCTGGTTACCTACTTGGGCCACGTAAGTCAAGCACTCTTTCTTGTATTATTTCAAAACTCACGTTTTTTCTTGTAAAACTTTGTTGTCTGCTGCTTGCTTATCTGACAACTACACTGAGCCTGCAAAAACTGAATACATTTTTAGATACATATTATGTGCCCATTACAGAATTGAGTTGGCTTAGACAATAACTGCTTCCAAAGAAGAGTCATGATGTGAGATGTTATACACAGTTGCACGTCTAGTCACAATTTGTGCTACTGACCTGTAATTTCCATGTGCCAAAACTTCTTCTTTCCTTTTTCATGGAAGCGTTACAAAACATCATAGCATCATAGATGTCAAAAGAAAAGTGACATAACGTGAAATTCTGGCATTACTCAACTTCTTTCAGATTTCAGTTAAAATCTGTTTGAAAGTGGCTTTAGTATACTACTATTAAAAAAAATCCAAATA
Organism: Cyrtonyx montezumae; assembly: GCF_038088225.1. Taxonomy (NCBI): domain Eukaryota; kingdom Metazoa; phylum Chordata; class Aves; order Galliformes; family Odontophoridae; genus Cyrtonyx; species Cyrtonyx montezumae. The sequence continues at coordinate 41,918,489 of NW_027071826.1, read as the reverse complement.
AAAACAGAAACGAAGTGCAAAGTCATGGCTATAAATACATAACAGTTTGTTGTGTGAAAAATTCTTCAGGTACATACTATTCAAAATACAGCCACGCATACTGGTTCACAAAGATGGAAGATCATTGGATTATAAGAAAAAAGGCAGATTATGTGTGTGCAGTTGTAAGAAAATATATGTACATTATAAGCAAAATGGAAATACAGTGCTAAGCTCTCTCAACTATTTCTGGTTGAGGTAGTTACACTCTTTACCAATATTCGCATATTCCCAGTCTCAGTGGCACATGACAAATGCTGCAGTACATACTGTGAATCTCCATACATCGACCACATAAAAGGATATATAAAAACTGATTCATGCATCTTATATGTGTCAACTGGCTTTGTAAATCTACGCCCCAAGGCAGATCTAACCAAACTGACAAATATGGAAATGTGCTTTTCAGATGCCATTTATCTAAGACTGGGTAATAGGTATCATCCTTTGTTGCAGGTCGTATTGATCACCTTTTAATGATAAAGGAAATGCCCATTGCAAGGGGGAGAGAAGAGGCACCAGGGGCATGTAAGATAGTTTACATGAATAATCTTCAAAAATTTATCTGCAGCTTGTTCTTTAAACACCTTGGCAACACTTTCTAATAACAGGTGAAAGGGTAGCACAAAACAAACTCCCAGTTTACCCTTGAATGTACAGTCCTACATTTTACTTAGAACTTTCATTGAATTCAGTAATAGGTTTGATAAATATGCAGAGGTAGTACAGGACTGGGTCTGTAAATGACAGAAATCATAACCACAAATGTGAAAAAAGGATTATTTTTGTGGCACCTTTTTTTTTTTTTTTTGTCATTTTGAGCATCAGCATCCAACAAAAAGTGTTCATCATTATCTGTTCATTGAAATCCATGAAAGGCAAAGGTTGCTGCCAAGTCAATTAACTCCTCTGATTTCTAATTTATTTGTCAGATGCAGTAGATAACCACAGATCTTTTAATGACAAACATGGTTTCACTGGTAAACGTGAAATACAGCCTGATGAGGATATAAAAGCAGGTAATTAAATTCTGAAAGTTAGTATTTTTGATCTTTTAAAATGTCTTATTTTATTTACTGTCATCAATCTAATTTAACTGCTTAGATATAAGACTACTCCTACACTTTTCCAAAAATCCAAAAATCCCACTAAATACTGGTGAAGAAGAAAATTTTAATTTCACCCACTCAGACCAGAAGTGCTCTCAAACACTTTGTTGCCTTGGGAAAAGTACCATAACTGCATTACTTTAAAAGCAGTATGATTTATTGTCCTTTAAATAAATATATTTTTTTCTGCATACTCAGTTCAGTATAGCAGACTTAACCGTAGACAATCAAGAGCTCATTTTCATCAGCAAAGAAGTGAGATCATACAGAATTCTTTTCAGTAGGGCAACCAATAAATGTTTTTTGATTCTGATATTGCAGAGCTGAAATCAACTGAATCAAAATCATACAGCACTACTTATGTAAGAAGATACTTGATCATTTAAAATAAACTCTATAAGTTGAGTCTCACAATGTTTCTATATTTAAGTAATTTGGATAGTTTTCATTAAAAATAATCCTTTTTTTTTTCATTTCAAAAAAATAAGACAAGTCAGTTAAACCCAAGCCAAATTAAGATTTACCTCAGTTTTTATGTTTTCAGAATGAATGCCAGTTTAGCGTTGGTTTGTAGTTATATATTTAAACACCACCACCAAAACAAGAAGTATTTCTTCAACATCTGTATCAAAATAATATTTTGCCAGTCAGAAGCAATGTTACAGGAAGACAACATTTGCAAACTAACAATATGGCACACAAGGCAATGCTGCTATTTGCAAATAAACTGCCAGCTCCTTTACAGAAATACGTAATCTTTAAGAACTATGGAACTACTCTGCAGGAGCTGCTGCATGCCCAAACTTACAAGTAAACATAACCAAAGTTGTTTGGATGGGATCTAAAAAATATATAACTGCCTCTATCATCGACCATATTTTACATGCTCTTCACTTCAACAAATGCTGAAAGCTCTCCAGATAACCTCAAACTTGTAGGCTGTTAGTCACATAATATTAGACTTTAAGATAAACAAACAAACAAAAACCCACCAAAATCAAGGGGCTCAATAATTTATTTTCTTGCAGTTTAAAGTTATTCCTATTTCACTACTAGAGTCTGAAAGTAATTGGCTATGCACAATAAAATCCCATATACTCATAGGAATTTGTGTGTATTCTCAAGTCCCTAAAATATGTATATATGCAATGAATATCATATTACAAATAAAGCATGAGTCCACTAGCAACTGGTATAACCACATTAATCATAATAAAAATCCATAACAAATGAGATCAGAATAAAAATGAAATCAAGGAAAAAAATGTAAATGAAAAATATTATTAATTTAAGAGTTGATGTGTTCGTGCCCATCCAAAGACTGGAAGCTAAGACATCTAGACTCAAACTTCCACACAAATTCTTAAATGCTGACTCTCTTTATCAGAAACCTTCCTTGCCTTACAATTTCCAAATCAGTATTTCTCACTTGGGCCGCACAGCTCATCTGTAAGTCACTACAGAAATGAATCATTTCTACTGTCATGGAAGAATTCCCCCAGCATTCACTTGCTGCACAACCTGCCTTTCAGACTGTTTTCTGAGATGAAACATGTCCTCAGTGATAACATCAAGGGACAGTATTTTCACCAGTGTGATAATGGACCGTGAGTCAGATTCTGCTACCCATCTCTTCTATATGCAGAGAACTAAAACACCCAGCAAAATTACCTACAATTTGTTCCCTTATATAGCATATGCTTCCACCTCGTTGATAAAAAGCAAGATGTCTCTACTTTTTAGGGCTTTTTTTTGTTCTTTAATACACACAACAAACGTATTACTCATTTTCCCAAGCGCAATACCAAGCTTTGAGAACACTTGATTATGCAGGCAACTTAAGAAGTATCAAAAAAGCCAACTTGCGCAAGATTAAAGAGTGTATATAGTCCTCGTTATATATATGGAAAAGCACATCCTTCTGAGCCTTTAGATATGTCCCAGACCCAGTTGTAAGGACTACAAATCGCTTCTGTATCACTTAGCATCATACTGAGAACAAAATCAGCCTTCATATAGAACTTTCAGCTGTTTTGTAAAGCTGATGAATTTGCATCATTTACCCTTCCGTTTCATCTCAAGCTAGCAGACACAAAAGAGGGAGTTGAGAACAAAAGATAAATGTCTTCTGTAATTGGGCTCACTGGCCTTAAGAATCATGACCATTAAGCTGTCAAAGTAGCTCCTCTGCAGCAATGGCATACAAGGCTGTGCAATTTCAATTCTGAGAATTGCAGCTGCACACCTGAGAGTTGCTTTGCTCTTCCATGAAACGAGGTGTTCCATTTTAAGGATATTTTTTTCCAGATCGTCTTTTCAGGATCCTTATAAATTTAGCCACAATGTTATATGCAATCAATAGATATATTGACACCATGTTAACATTAAGTTACAACCAATTTATTCTTTAGGAAATCTTGGAAGACCACTGGCTGATGAAAACATTGTGCGCACAGTAATTGAATTTTTGACTTACTTGCATCTTAAAGGTTAGTGAATACCTTTTACATCCAGTTACATTTAGCAGAAGCACTGAAGATCTGTTTCTGTTGGCCTTTCTCCTGTGACATTCAGGACTAGTCTTGAATGTACAAGTCTGCTGCAGATTTGCCTTTAAGCAGCATTTCTGGGAGTAAGGGTGGGAGGAAGGGAGAGGAAGTCAGTTCTACTTTAACATATCTAGGGATACATCTGACTTCACAAGTACAGGCAGTCCTGTCAAAATGAAGGTGAACAAATATCCAGTGCAAGATGTTTCTAGTATTATTAGATTACTGCCAACATTGTGAAAATAATCAGTTTCTACTAAAATGTTATGGACCCAGCAAGCAGATAATTGAAAACAAAGTAAATGAGGTCTGATTATATGTGAGTTACAAAAACAATTTAGTAACAAATTAGATAAAAGCTCAGTTTACCTCCAAGAGCAGTTGTCTGAAATTTAGAAAAAATTGTTAGCCATGAAGAAATACATATCCCTTTCTCCATGTATTCTACAAGAAAGACACATCACAAAATTGCAAAAGCACTATGCTGCATGTTAGCAAACAGCTCTAAGTGCTGCTGGCAAAACTATGGGAAGTCACAGAACTCTGACAAGATTTGTAAAACTGAGCTCAGAGCTATCTTGGAAGAACAGTAGCTTCATTATATCATTAGGTAAGGAAGAAATCTGCTTCTGATTTTGTTCATTTTAATCACAATTCTGAGTTTCTCTGTCATTTTCTCAGACAAACAAACAAACAAAAAAAAACCTTTAATGCAAAGAAAGATAATTTCTAAAAATGTCTTCTGCCCTCCTAAAACTGTCTACGAAACATTTAAAAACTTAATATGTATTTGCAGAGAAGATAACAAGGAGGAAAGAGATATTTTCTTTGCAAATGACTGCCTGCCTCCTGAAACAGAGAATTCCACAATCTGTAACTTTCATATTCTTAACTTTGTATTGAATGAACTACAAGCAATTTTGTGACATGCATATGATGTGAAATAGTAACAAAGATCTAGGTGTTATATTTCAATGTCATTATATAAAAGACATACAAGAGATCTAAGAATTTTCCATATATTTAGGAAACAAAATTCTAGACATCTTTGGTATATCTTGAGTATAATTTTCTAAATGATTTGCATCGACCCAAGCAAAATAATTTTCACTACTTCAATGTTTAATTAATCAAATCTTGTTACAGCTAGTGCTACAGGCCTGAGCTCCCTTTACAGCTAGTGCTAAAGGCCTGAGAGAATTCAAATTGCTTCCTGAGAGAATTCAAAATGCTTGTGTTTAAAGAAGATTATTAGCATGTATATTTACTGTGGATAAAAACATAGCTTGTTTAGCATGACACTGAGAAGGAGACCTAAACATTCATTTCCATACTCTCCTATCTGAGCCCAGGAAGCAAAAACAATAACTGGATAAAAAAGCAAAGTATGTAAAACGTGTGAAGTTTGGGAGTCTACTATGAGGAATAGGCTAAGGCCTACTGACTTGTTGGGCAAGAAAAATACAATGCATCTCATAGAAATAGAAATTATTTCTTCCCTGGGGTGAAAGAGAAAGAAAGGTGTAACTATAAGTATCAGTTCCCTATTTAGGATAGTAATGCCTAACACCTTCTTCTATTCAGAAAGGACAGTATTGTTATCTGTCCTCAGAATACAGGAAAATGGCATCTCCAGATCATATAAAATGACTTTTCCTTGAGATAGTTCATGTATTCCTAGGCTATAGAAGACAGAATATTATCTCATTATCCCCTAACAGTAGGAATTGCCAAGACCTAGTACAAACTTCTACACCAAATCAGAACTGTGGATTTTGAAGGTGAGAAAACATACATCAATACTATGCTCCTGTGGTGGAGATGCTTTAACATTTTTCCTCGAATATCATTTTACCACATTAAATATATCCATTTAGATACGTTCCTTCAGTGGTGGGGTGAAAATTGCTCATGGAATTCAGCATCAGGGGATGATGATAACACAAATTAGACAAGTTTCTGTCTACCTACAAGATTGAGTGTTTCAAGTAATATTATTATAAGAAATGACTTTGAGATCACAAAAAGTGGTCTTAGCTATTTATCTTGAAAATGGCTTCCTCCAGTTTAAAGTCCTGTCCAGGTAAAGCTGGATGTAGAATGGCATGGGGCTGCCATTAATATTAAAACTTCTGAAGCTTGATACCAGTAGCATCACTGTTGTTTCTTAATAAAAATAATAAAAAGTAACATTATTATAATAGGCTGTTAGCATTTAAAAGAAAGAAAAAGTTTATAAAGTAACAAAAAGTGCAAAGATTTGCTGCTTACAATTGGCAGAAAATATAAAAAAAGTATGCTACTATAACTGGATCTTATTATTTACTTGCCAAGATTATTATGCACATTAACATATCTGCTAATTCATTTTTTTTTTCTTCTTTGAAGAGGTGGGAGCACTTGACAATTTACCTTCACCAGAGGAAACAAACCAGTCTTGAAGAGGAAAACATTTTTATTTTGTTGTAGTGCAGATTTCGATTCAATTCTAAGCAAAAGATCCAGAAGAATAAAAGGTGAAATGTATTGTTTTCATTAATCTGAAAAAATGGTAAATGATGTTCTGCCTCTTTGGTTTTGTTTTTCTCTCCTGTAACGTTATGGTGTAAAATTTTGCCTTAGTAAAATTTTTCTGTAGGTAAATGATAAAATAAAAATAAACAGCAACTACTTCATTTTGTTTCCCTTTAAAAAGCACCATGATAATTCATGTACAAATCCAGAAAATTGTAAGATTATGCTGCACCTATGCTCATAAAACAGAACACAGTACTACATATGGAGCATCTTAGCTCAGTGAGACACAGGTATAGTTCTGTTTCAGACTGTTACTATCATACAGTCTTTTTAGGTCACAGAGCTGCTCGTACTTCTATGCTTCATGGAAATCCTTCCTCCTGTTCATTTTCACACAGACACAAAATAAGCACATGCACCTTTTGCATTACACATTATTTATCTGAAATAAACCAGTCCACAGGCAGAAGCCTACTTTTACTCAATATAAATGTCACTGTAATAGGTTTACACAAATTGTATGTATAGTCTTCCTATTCCTATGCCATCTCAAATACTGGGTCTGCACTCTTTAATGAGGAGACCCCACTGTCTACTCCAGGATTAAAAAAATACGTTATGAGTTGCCTTAATATGAGTCCAGCAAAGCACCTGAAGACCTGTTTAATTCCTCTGAAGAGTTTTGATGTAGCAGGATCAGGATGCTAGGCCCATAAAGGCTAAACAGCATAGCAGAAACAAGGAAAACTTAAAGTATAAAGAATCTTATAAGGGTTCCTCACATTTGACTTTGACATTCTGCCTAGCGCAATGAAATATCATCCTTTCAAAATGCTGTTTTCTGGAGCACACAGACTGACAGAAAATTCGCAGAACATTATTACATAATCTGTTTTTCACTTTTATCATAGCAGAGTACATTCTAGATGCCAAGCCATTAGCGAATAATCTGAAATCACAGAGCCATTTCATCCTGTCAGTCCACCTTTGCTCTTCCTCTGATAATCACTCCAACTATGGTTTAGTGTCTGATATACACCTTCTCAAGTGTACAGAGTATTGTCCATCAGATTCAACAGGCTTTTGGGGAAGCCTTTTTTCCCTCTAAACTATCTGGTAAAGTTATGGGATTCCAAAACATGAAAACAATATAGCAAAATCTATCTTACATATATTAGTGTTGTTCTGTACTTCATTTTTGCTAGTAATGTCCTTATTTGCAGTCATAAATTTGAACCATGGCTCACTAAAATCAAGAGGAATTTTCAGCACTCAATATGTGTGTCACTTGCAGCTCTCCGTAATAATCCATTTTTCTATGGAAAAGCAGCTAAACCCACGATCATTTAAAAAGAACATAATTAAAGCATTGAAATTCTTTTGAAATAAGACAGGGAACTGAGTTCAAAGTTAGAAAACAGTTCTTACATAAATTAGCATACTGCCAAGCTCATTAAGTTTGGAATGATCTTGTTGGAATGTCTACTTGAAATTCTGAAAATACAGATTACTTAAAATGATGAAAAATCACATAGAATCAGGTTCCTTGCAAGATTTCAAAAACTGTCTGGGCAAGGAGGTCCACAAGTTCTCACACACTGAAGTAAAACGTTAAATGCACCTATTACGAATATATATATTATATTAATAATAAATAATATATATCCATCCACAAAAGCTGTCTTTTAGCTGCCTGAAGCAATCCACATGCTTGTAACTCAACACTACCACATTCAAACATGTTTTGGTTATAATACTCCAAAATACAGAGCAATGTGGAATTTTAGAAGAATTTCTTTATTCTCCAGAGCTTTGGCCTTTGGAAATATAAAGGGCCAGAACTGGACCATTGAAAATGACCTCTGAAAATGGGTCATTTTCAGTAAGCCTTATTTTATTGATGTTCTCATCTTATCTAACACTACATTTCCGCAACTCAGACATAAATTCTGCAGATGGTTGGAATGACATCTCCATAGTCAGCCTCACAAAAAATACCTGATAAAAATGCACTTTGAACTACAATTTGGAAGCCATTGGTCTCATCAGAGCAAAGAGAAGACAAAAAGATTTGTTTCAACCAAAAATTGGAGAGAAGCAACTCCTAACCATTTTGTCTACATTTTATTCACTTAGTCGTTGCCCCGTATCATATCTCACTTCTGTTTAGAATTAGATCAACCTTCAGTCTGTGCTAAAAGCCAAAGTCTAAAAAAAAAAAAGGTAAAACTTATCTGTAAAACTTCGTTGCAATATTTGCTAATGCAAAGAAATTAGTGGCATACAAATTTAATACTGAGAATGAACAGGAGGTTTGCATGATTCTAAATAACTGGATAATAAAATGGAAGATGAAATTAAATGCTGATGCAAGCAAAGTAATACGCACAGAGAAAAACGATTCTAATTTTGCATACACATAATTGTGGTCTAAACTACCTCCAGAAATACAGCTTAGACTAATTGTACGTGGTTCTCTAAAAATGTCAACAGTGTTTACAAAGGCAAGTGGAATGCTAGGAATTAAAATGAAAGTAGGTAAAAACTCAAAAACATCACTTTGCTATCGTTCCCAACTTTGATACCATTGTACTTCTGATCAGCCCATTGAGACAAAAAGAAAAAGGGTACAACAGAACCAGAAAAGCTATCAAGAAATGTGGTAAGTGCCTTCAGCAGAAGGAAGCAACTTTTATAAGCAGAGAGACTAAACAGACCACAACATGTTAGCTGAAGAGATTGGTAAAGCGGGAGATTATAGTCCTAAAAATCACGGTTGCAGTGCCTAGCACATTTATTCCATACTGTAACCCAGAAATTAATGATTACCTAATAAAGTGATCAAGTAACATTTAAAACTCACTTCAGAAAAAGGAGTACTTCTCCATGCACTTCATAGTGAAACTGTGGTACTGGAAAGCACTGCAGAGGCCACACTTAACAGTAACATTTAGAAGAAAAGTCCCTCAAATATGATTGGCCTAAATGAACCTACTGGCTCAGAAAGCCTAACTGGATGGCTCCTTAGAACACATTATCAACTTGTGTGTGTGCAGAGCTGTAACACAACCCTTGTAACCATGACTCAGGGCTTAACTAAAGCAGGGATTCTTTATCTCATATCAGCTAATGTCAGTTTAGAAAAGAAACTTGGAAAATCCACATTTTTTGGCAAAAAATTATACAGAAATTATGACTGCATTTCATCAAAAAAGCTCCAGCTTTAATGTAGTCCTCCACTTGTCAGATAGTCTCACCGATATTGTTTAAATGCAGAGCAGTTCAATGCAAAAGAGGGTATTTCCAGATGGTGTAGTTGATACAGAACAGTCTATTCAGATTAGGAGGCCATTAAGCAGCTGACAGGGTACATGCATTTTCCCACCTGTCTACTCATGTAAAGGTCAGACTGCAAAATTAGCATACAAAAATTAGATAGGAACTCAGAATAATGAGGAAGCTTGATACAGGAATTGACATAACTCTGCTCCCAAGTTTGACGTTGCAATAGTTGAAAGCAGACTACAGCCCTGTTTCATACGACCAGTGCACTAACTTCCCAAGCTAATGGAGAAACTCGTGCCAGTTAGCTCACAAATGACTCCTGACAATTTCTTAGCTGTTCTTTTGCCTTTCAGACAAGACAAGGAGATAATTATGTGAGACAGTACAAGAAGTAACACGTTAATAACCCTCAGACAAAGCTATGGAATTATTTTTTATATGATTTCAGAGTACATGAGACAAAAAAGAAGCAAGTCAGAAATGGGCACAAGGGAATAGTTTGTAATTCACCTAGGATATAAATTATCTCAAGGAATTTCTAAGGCAGACGTGATGCTTGAAAGGAAGTTAAGTGTTATTAGCAGAACAAATGACATTTCACCAATTGGTGAAGTTTATCAATAAATTACAGCTCTTTTTGTGTCATTATTTTGTGTCCTATCATTTATTTTTAAATCAATGCAAATTACAACTCTGACACTAAATTTTGTGAGGAGTGTGCACAGGCTGGGTACAACGCATAACTGAACCAGCCAGAGAATACTGCAACTTACAGATCAATCTGCTGCTCAGACTCAGCAATGAGTATGAATGAGTATCTGAATGGGCAGATGCATAGACGAGCTGCTTAGGGCTCAATACTGAATATCTGGGAACACAGGTTAGGGTCTCCACACATCAAAGGGCTGAGTTTTAAAAAGCCAGGACTGATCTACAGATGAGAATTACTTTATCTCCTTGCTCGTTAAGCACTGAAATTTTCTCAAATAATTAATTTTCAGAGCCCTTGAGATTCAACTCATACACTTTCCATAATCTATGGTGTTTCTAATCAAAAGAAACACTAAAGATTTTCCACTGATTAAGTTAATATAAATCATACAGTTTTTCTGAGTGCCAGAAAACATGTGTCTCATACAGAATGCCTCTCCAAGGGGAAATTCTAAAATATATTCTACTAAAAATTGGGACAAAAGCTATTTTATGTTCTTTGAGTTTGTTTTGTTCCCATCTAATAATTTTCACATAAACAAGGGCTATTTATCACATGCAAAATTGAAATATTTCAGAATGGATTGCTTCTACAGTTTCCCTTCCAAAATGTTTACGAGGCCACGTTTCCTTGAAGCAGTTCCAATAATTAAAATATAATCTATCAGAAAATAATTGACTTGATTTATCAATATGATTGGTTTTTGTTATATTTATCAATGTCAAAGGTGGTATTTCAGCTTTAAAATTGAAGCTGTGGTCATTTATGTTACTATAACTTCCTATGATTGCCATTTATTATTATTTCAGTGTAGGAGTGTTAAATCCTGCTTTACAAAGCACCCTGTTCTGAAAGATCATAGATTTAGGAATTGCCCCTTTGGGGGTGGATTTCACACCAGCTGGTCACTGTAGCTACTTAAACAATACACAGCATAGACTCCAAAGTTTTGTGGGAGAACTGTATGCACCTCTTCTGGATACAGAAATTTGGGGACAAATACTAGGCAGCTTCTTTTAGGACTTGTTAAAGCAACTTCAGGCACTTAAACTGAAGAGGGCAGTTGTACTAAGTGAAGATCTGAATTACCTTCTGCTCTCAGCTAGCTGAAAGCGTGAGCCTTAACTCCAGATTCCGAACAACCTTTTAAGTATTTCTGCTAGCTTCTTCAAATGCAGGATGAACCTAGGCCCAAAGACTTAGAGAATCAGCAGAAGCAAGGAGGAAAAATCGTCATGGTTATTAAAGCAATACAAAAAACATAATCCTGAGCTTTTCTCAATGCGGTTTTTCGAATTATGCCCGCTTGGCTTTCATGCTGATAATGTAGTTTATTAATGTTTAAAAATACATTTCTACAAAGTCAGCACATATGCGCCAATTCCTGGTCTACCAAAACTTAGTAAAGCAGTACTGATGACTTTTAGACAGGCTTACATACGTAAGTTAAGATCTGACACATCCAATGGAGCAGCATTATAATAAAATCTCAGTTTTTTTTTTTAAATCTGAGTTTAGGATTAATATGATTTCAAAAATAAAACCTACAGCCATTCTCATTCCCAAAACAGCACTCCTCCTTCCTGTCTGCTGTAATGCAGATTATTCATTAAATCCTGTCATTTTGTGCCTTCAGAACCATCTGATTCAATCTATTAAGGAAATAATACTGTTCCCGTTATGTTTAGAAATATCCTCGTTTCCATTAAATCTTAATTAGTTTTATATAGTGCAAACTGTATCTCTTTTTCCAAAACATTTACATTTTCTCTACCTTTGCAGCATTTCCATTTAAAATCCTTTTCCACTGTGTATTATAGAGTACTTTATTTCTCATTATAGCATTCAACATTTATTTACAGATTAAGTTTGGTTAAACATTACAGATTTGTTGTGTCAGTCCTTGTCTTGATATCCTTTTCCCCACTCTAGCTATCTATTAGCATAATGTACTCTAATTACTAGCAAGCTGTATTTGTGACAGCATCAGTGGGCCAGGTGCTCCTCTCTGAGTAGAAAGCAGATTTAACACATTTTGCCATGACCTGTAATTGCTATTAAGCATAGGCACTATTCTTTTCCTCAGACACCAAAAGGCGGCTGCCCCTTAGGGAAAAAATAATACATACGTATTATCTTTTAAGACGTGCAGCCTTTTTTAAATTCAGAGAGGAATCACGTCTGCAAACAGGCTTGAAATACATTTCTTAAAAGAATCAAAGCAACACAGGACTCTAAAAACACCTCCCAGTGGCAAAGTAGCCAGGTGGTCATAAGATGTGACTGAGTCCGAGTCCCACTACTTGTAACCTGACAGAAGCTTGGATAGACTGGGTTTCCATTAGAAAGGATTGGGCACCACAACATTTAAAACTTTGCTGGAAAATGGAAGGTGCATCTGCTGAAAAAGATATTCTTATGCTACAGAATCTGGGAATTTTACTTTTTTTGCTGGACCCCCTTTTCAGTTTATAATAAAAACATAAAGACTCACACCTAATTAAAAATTCCTCAAACCCAATAAGAAGCTAATCAGCAAGTTCTATCAAAAGGCAAAATTCAGAACAACAATTTTATTTCTGCCTTTTTCTACTCAGGACATTATCACGGACATGGAAATAATTTTTGCTTCTGCTGTTACAGGCATTACGTTTCAACACAACTGCAGTGCCTACTTCAGCAACCCTTCTGGATTCTCTTCACACAGCCAAACACTCACAAGTTAATTAAACATGAGGGAAACCTGGTAATCTTTATCAACGACATGATCAAGTACACACTGTGCAAGTTAGCTGATGACACCAAGCTGAGCAGTGCAGTAGATACAGCAGAAGGAACAAATACCATCCAGGGTGACCTTGATAAATGCAAAAGGTAGGCCCACATGGACATAATAAGGTTCACCAAAGCAAACTGCAAAGTTTTGCACTTGGGTTAGGGTAATCCCAGGTAGGTATACAAACTGGGAGAAGAACTCAAGAGTAGCTATGCCAGGGACTTAAAGGTTCCACCAAATGAAAGATTTAGCACGAGCCATTAGCGCACACTCGCAGCCCAGAAGAGCAATAGCATTCTGGGCTGCATCGGGAAAGGAGCAGCAAGCAGTGCAAAGGAAGGGTCTTGTCAGTGGTGAAGTGCTGGAACAGGTTGCCCAGTAAGGCTGTGAGTGCCCCATCCCTGGAAGTGTTTAAGGCCAACTAAAACAGGACCCTGGGCAATCTGATCTAGTGGTTGGCAACCCTGCCAGTTGATCCTCAGGCCCCTTCCAACCCCAGCTGTTCTGTGACAAGGGTTTCCAGAATAAAATGTTTAAGTATTCGCAGGGTCAAGGTTTGTAGCATTTTCTCCCCCCTGTTCTGAAGAAATGGTTTGAATTGTAGACTACATAGAACATATTCATAAGTTCATAAGTTCATAAGTTCATAAGGTTGGAAAGGACCTATAAGATCATCTAGTCCAACCATCCTCCTATCACTATCTCTACCCAACTACTATATTGGGATGTTTTGTGCAAAATGCTTTAGCTCCATAGTTTTTGTGCATTCAGGTGAAAGCATGTACAAAGTATGGAAGGCTGAAAGCTGTGCAGACTGTATTTGGAAGTCCTGGGCTTCCGAATTAACTGAAGATCCAGATGGCCACAAGGTGGAAGTGTTGCTCTACTTGAATAGAAAGAACGACCCGCGTGTATTTAACAGATTTTAATCAACGCAAACATCTCATTTACTCGGAATTGGAAGTCCAAAAAAAAAAAAAAAAAAAAATTATGCGCTCACTCACAGAGAAAAATGCAGCGGCTGTGTTTGACTACAAATATATTAATAAAAATGTTTGTATTTGAGGAAAAAAAAACACCACGTTGGCTGAAAGGCAATAAAAACCACAAGAATGGCTTACCTACACTTCAGTGTGAAATAATAGAGGGGAAAAAAGCATACCTTTTACAGTGTGAACGGGGAAGATTCAAGCAATATTCGGAGGACAGTATAATCACTGCTTGAAAAAATATTCTAGTTAAGAAGCAACATGATAGCTTCCGAATCTTCTTAGTGAAAATCTCACATTGTAAATAAGATTTCTTTTTAATCTGTCATTAACTGCCTGCATGCAAGTACAGAGAGCTACGCTATCTTGATGATTGGATAACTGGTTTACATACTTTAATTTCTTTTTCTGTAATCATTTTAATTTTTTCGCACATTTTCAGGATTTAAGAAGCATCAACCTAAGAGATGATGATCATTATTAATGTTTAGATGGTTGCAACAGCCTAGAGCTGTAAAAATCAGTCTCTCTCTGGAGACAACTGTTCTCTCAGAGGTGACCTCCTTTCCTTTGAAAGGTCAGTGTGAATAGTCTTCTTCATGGAGCTCCAGAGGTAGCACTCAGAGCCGCTAGGGGGAAAGATGTAACTGGGCAGGAATATAGCCCACAGGACTGCTGAAGCAGGATTTCAACAGAACACGTTACACAACACTGAAAATGTATTCTGTATTCTTTTAAAAAACTAAACTGAAGGACACAGAGAGCAACAACGAAGGGATCACTAGACACAGCTTTGAGAATGAAAGTGGCTATGTAGAGCTGCTTTTATCTTTTGCATGTCTTGTAACTTGGTCAGCTGAATGTAATCATACCTCATTTAGAGCCAAACAGCACCTTACAGACCACTGTACAAACCTGTGCCAATCTGGTGAAGCTGCATTTGATTCCTCACCTAGGAAAAAAGGAGGCATGGAAGAATTTGGTTTCTAAAACTGCTTTCAAATTCTTTCATGAAAATTAATCGCAAACGAAAGTAATATGACACTTGTATAAAATGCTACATGTGTGTTATCTTTCTCATCACAGAAAAAGTATCAGCATACTCTCAGTGTTCAAAATCACTAGAAAAAATCTAATTTGCATATATATGTGCACATATATACATACAATTGATTTGGGGGAAACCTGAGCATTCCAAATCATAAATTTGGACACAAGTTTTGAGGCAGTGGATCCATTCTGGGAATGTCGAATGTCTGATAATTAAGAAAAAATCAGCAGCTCTGAACTCTGTAATGAGTATTTTTTTATTTTTTAATGAAAAACTGTGCAAGACTGTGGAGGTTAAAGGTTTAAGGTTACACAGGAAAAAAGTGAATTTCTTGGAAATGGAGATATGTATATCCATGCATAACAGAGGTTATGACCCATGCAAAGTGACACTTGATTTTTAATCATGCAGTTTAGCAACTATTACTGGGGAACTGATTTTATTACTAGGTTTTACAGACTAAACTGATAAGAACAAAAGTGTTCTGATGATTTAAAATTTATTCTAGATCTGTGGACTCAGCTGTGTGGGAACTTGAATCTTTAATTCTTCCATTCCACTCAGTTACTAGCAACTCAACCTTTTACAGCATAATCTTATACCCAAGGGTGATTCAAGGAAAACAAACAAACAAAAAATGAACCTAAGTTTTACCAGCATAGATCATGCACTGCTTCTGATGTCAGTTGTGCAAACCCCTTCCTCTAAAGTCAAGGCACCACCTGTACAATAATCTCAACTGGAGGTATCAGAACCAGGCCTCTTAACCTTGACTAGACGATGTTGAATGATTGCATCAATTTTCTGTGACCATTCAGTGATTGGATCACATGATTAGTAGTTCACTCATCTTTATCTGATTCATGGTTAGTGAGCGCTCTTCAAACACTCTTTACCACTGGGAATCAATTCATAAATCACCTCCTATTCATGTGGGAGCTCACTGTCTGAAGAAAAAGACTATATAATGATGTGGTTTTTATGCTTGTCATCTCTTAAGAATGTAACAGATCTGTGGGGGGAAAAGAAAGCCACATAACAAATTACACTGTCTTGTCCCACAGCACTTTCTTTTTCTCTTGGTACAAATACATTCTCACTTAAGCATATGACAGGAAAGCAGCTTTCACAAAGCTTTCTGCACTTTTTTTCCTCCTGTACTTAAAGAGTTCATATACTGCTTCTCTCTGATGTTATTTTTAATTTGGTAGAATTTAATTATCACGTTCTTTGTTTTTTCCCCTTCTCCAGACCTCACTGACCCATAAAATTCTTGATTTTAATCAATCTATAAGTATTACAATAAATCCCTGCATCCTCCTGTAAAAGAGGTAAGAATGCAGTGGCTTCTATACAGCTGAACAGAGGGAAAATAGATTACACATGTGGTGTCCAGCACTTGAGTTTGCACGCCAGACTGATTTCTCAGTTCTTATCAGGGCCAGCTGTAGCATGAATAAACTGCTTTTAGGTAGGTCAACACAAAGTACAACCTAGTAGTGGGCAAAAAGCATGCAAACTAGTAAAATAAGTTTAAAGGATTTACTTTCAAGGACTGCAGAAAGCACAAATTTCCAGGCCCATCTCTAGTCAGTCCTTTGCTGTCACTGGCATCAAGTCCATAAGTACTTTCCTGTATAGCAAAGTATCAGACTGTTAATAAGAAGGATCGATTTTTCTGTCATATGGGGACACTCCCAGGGTGAAGTGCAGTTAAAATTTTCAGTCCTGTCATGTTGCAGAAGCTTTCCAGCAGCTCAGTAGTGGAGCTGAGTTTCACATGAAACCAGCAGGGAGCTAAGGGTGACTAAGGAGCTAAGAAGGTAGGGAGGAGTGGCTTCCATCCCAAGAAGGGTACAATTTCATAATATCTGACCAAGAAAGGCAAAGCATTTATGGTGATGATAACTAGGTTCAGCTAACATTCCAGACTGCTAGGTGAAGCAGTCTGAGATAAAATGAGAGAAATGCATTTTACATGTCAAAGTCAGTGTCAAGCAGGCTTTAGATTTAGCAAATGACTATGTGCGAGAGCCTCAGCTGTAAAGCTCCTCCCTAGTAAAGTGTTCCTGCTATGTATTGAAAGCAGCCCAATTCCCAGGAGACGTTGGGGGGATGCACTCTGGGCCCTAGCACTGAACAACTCTTGACATCCTATGGTACTAAAAGTTTTGTCTACATTGTGCAATGAAATGCTGTTCAGAGACATCTGCTCCTCAAAGGTGAGTTAGACCTGCTTCTAGGTCCAGTGATTTCAGCATAGCCCTGCAGTGTGCTAAGAAGGAATAAGCAGAACTAGTTAAACCATTAGAAATCAGTGCCACAAGTAGATGAATGCAGAATCCTAATGGGCAGAGCTGCCTACTTACTATTCTTGATTACAGCCATGCATACTCAAGGTAGTTTGATTTAGTCTTTTTCATGTACCCTATGGATTTACAGAGTTCATTCAAAATGCGACATTTCTGACAGAGATTAAAGGGGCTATGGGTGCCCTCAGCTCTTATGTCACCATATAATATATGCTAATATATTCAGCACAGACGAATGCCACATCTTTCTTTTGCACAGTGAATACACATCATATTGTGTTACATTATTAGTGCCATTAGAGTGCTTATTGTCCTGAACAGTCACCACAATACAGACGCTCTGAAATAGCTGGTTCACAGAAACCAATCTAGAAAGTTATATCTATCTTTGTCATAACTCATCTGATGTTCCTTTTGTATTTACAGTCAATCCAGTCAATTCAACATTAAGAAAGAATAGACCGAATAAGGCAGAAAATGATTTATGAGTGGGTACAGGGGAAAAGCCTGCCAAGTCTCTTTAATATCAAGCTAGCACTAATGTGTGGATGTGAATAAGATTAAATTATTAACAAATGATCAAAGCTATGACTGAAATGACATTATAAAAGCTTTCTTGTTTAAATTGTTACAGATTTATTTTGTTTACTTAGAAAAAAAAACAGGGAAGAAGAAAAAGAGGAAAAGTGTGTAAGAACAGTGCATCTATCCCCTCCTGAAACTCAGGAAGAATTGAGTGAGAAACTGGTTTAGAGCTTGTAAAGGAAGATAAAGGGATCTGCAATATAGAAGTATACCTATTAAAGACTCTTGGTCAAGGAGAGAAGACTTTCAGCAGTGCCTCATTGAAGCATTTAAAGGATTGAACCCTACAGCAGTGAGATATTAGCCTGGTCATCCAGGGGAAAAACAGCATGACAATTCATTAAAAACCTAGAGTACAATGGGGACATCTTTAAACTCAAAGGGAGAAAAAAAACAGGAGCAGGTGCTTTAGTTGTACATAACTGGAGGGAAGAGTCAGAATGTAGTAGAACAATCATAAAGATCACTCATTTAAGGAAGAGAAAGCCCAGGCACAATAATGGCACTGGACATCCCTGGGATCTCGTAAGTGGAATTAGTTTTGAATACTATCTATGTCATAAGGGGCATTACGTTGCAAGCAGATAGTAACAGGCACTGCATTAAATCTTCAGGAGCAAATTAGCACGAACAAGAGAAGGTATTCATATAACTTAAATGCTTCAAATCTTGGGCAGGCAGGTATGTGCATGTACGTATGTTCGTGTTTGTCTAGCACACAGATATGAATATCAAGATGTTGGCTGTGAACAAGAGTTCACAACTAGTAAAGAAGACAAGACAAGAAGAGAAAGCATTCTTGTGTTTACAGAGATGGGCAAAGAAATGTGTAGTCCACTGCTAAACGGTAAGGGAGAGAGTTAATACAGAGGGAATCATGAACTATACTATTTTCAGGATTTGGTAGCCTAGAGATCAAATAAAATGTCTTATTGCCAACTCTAATCAAAGGTACTGTTCCAGCCAGAAAACTAAGAAGAAATGGACCTGGTGAGGTATTCTAGATCTTTCACCTAAAGGAAAGGCACTAAATTACAGTTACTCTAAATCATATTTTCTGCAGCCATGAATGTCAAACTAAAAGCAAATATCAAACATTTTAGCCAATGTGATGTTTCCAAAAGACAAGCCTTCAAAGAAAAATCATGACTGCCAGCACAACCAATACAATTTACAAATCAGAGACCTTTTTCAGAACCTAAAACCAGTGAAAAATCTTGCTAATTTAAGTGGGCCTGACTCTAGTCTGAATGAATAGGAAAGTCAGTTTTGCCTTGTTTTGATTCAACATAGCAAAGTGGAACATAAATACCTTCCCGATTTGAGAAAGCTGCTTGGGTTAATAGTGAGTTAATCTCCATAGCTGTGAATTGTCTCCAGTTTTAATGATCCAACTCATAGTAAATTTATGCAAAATATTCTCCAGTGTTTCTGAAAGATGCAAGTAACACCTGCTTCCAAGTCGATATTATCTCTCCCATAAGAAGCAGCAGAGTACATGAAAAGCCACCTGCAACTTCTTTTTTAATCATCCATAATACAGGAAAGTCAAATGCCAGACTTCATCCCTTCAAGGACAATTTATGAAATATCACCCCCAGTTTGTTTAAAAACATAAATAAAAACCTGCTCAGCAGCCACAATGATTTCCCACACAAAGGAGATCCCAGAAATGCAGGGGTTGTAAGGAACTTCTAGAACTCATCTAGTCCAGCCCCCCCACCGAAGCAGGCTCTGTAGACCAGGAAAAAAAAAACAAAAACCATGGTACAAAAAAACCAAACAAACAGAATTTGCACTTTCATGACTCTTTTCACCAGTAATACATATCCACTGACTTCACTGCAAAGTGAATGAATATCTGATTCTGGAGCAGCCTGTTTATGTTTCTTGTCTATAATCCTGGCTCCCACCAGGTGCTCTATCAGTGGTTCAAGACCTGACTTGCATTTCCACAATATCTCACCACCATTCAACCAAGAAATCCTAAGAAAAACAGCACAGTTACTATCATTGATTCTATGTGATAACGGGGCCAATTTTAACAGAAAAAAATTACTTTCTTTATGAATACTACAGTTAGGATAATCAAAAATGTATACTCATTGCTTTTGCAATCAAATGACTAAAGGCCTGAAAGAGTAATATAAAAAAAGGGGAAAAAAGTACTTCTTTGTATTTATGTAATGAGCTAGGGAGCACTAAAAACTCAATACTTGCAACCAGTATTTTGAGGAGACCATGAAAGCAAAAATCTTAATAGATTAATTTTCTGACAATAGAAAATAAAAAAATAAAATACAACAGCTGTTAAATGTGCTCATATCACTTCAAGCAAATAAAAGTTACGTGAAAGTTGCAGAATTAAAATTAGTTCTTCAAAGAAACTTAAGCATTTCTTAAATGAAGGAAAAAATGATAAAACATAGAAGTGACAAGAAAAACTGTCTATACATTCCTACTGAAGAAAAATTTGTACATAAGATATATACACGTGCATATTATATATATGTACGTGTAATTGGGAAAAAAAAAATCAAACTTACTCCTTGAAACACAACGGCATTTCCCTTTATTCAGGAAAGCTTGAAAAACTGAAATACTTGTCGCTACTCTAAATCTTACAAATAATAGTGACTAACCAAGCTGTATTAACAATTCAGACATTGTTACTGGACTCTGACGAAACATAACATGCAATTTTGCATAACTATATACACACTAGCACAAGCAGCTTTCAAATCACAGCAAACCTGCAGCAACCTCTGATGATGATTATATTCACTGCAGTTGATATCTCTCAAGAATTGCCTGTTTCTCCTTTTGATAGTATGTAAATCTTAATAGACTTCTGAACCAAGCACAAGAGAAAATATATGCAAACAATTAAATGTGACTGGAATAATGATATGAAAGTGGGGGAAAAAAACACAACTACTACTACATAGGGACAGCTTCACATTGAAGTAAATTTCTATGCTTCCCTAGTCCTCCTGGGAAAAATCCTGCTCCAGAGAAATAGAATATTTTCTTTCATAACATCTCCCCATGGAAAAAAAAAAAAAAAGAAAAAGGTGCTTTTAAAGTAGCTACTCTGATTCCATGTGATTTCTAATCTTTTCAAAGGAGTCACTTCTTTAACCATAAGCATTGCTAATAAGTGACAGCTACATACAATGCTTCCTAAAATCCTTGCATCAAATGACTTCAGCTTCATCTGGCACCTTTCCCATCTGCTGTGTTAACTGAACAATCCATACGTAGTTGGTGGGCTTCACCTTTATAATCAAAACAATTTGAAGCACCATGTTATTCTTACCAGTTTTGTACATACAAGTGAGCAACTTTTTCTCCTCCAGGGCTATCAGCTCGCACTCCACAATCCAAGTAAGGTGCAGAAGTGCAGAAAGGCAGCAGAAAGTAAAATCTGCAAGCAGTACTTGCATCAAGCAACACCCTTTCACCTGCTCAAACACAAACACAAACTGCAGGTGTCAGATGACCAGGTGGCACCCTCTACGATTTTTTATGCTGCATAATACCCACAAAGAGACTAATATCCTTTTGAGGCTATTCGGGATTGAATTACTTTGCTAAACTTCAGAGGAAAGTTTCTCTACTTCTCCTCGGCTGTTACATTAAACACCTAATACTGAACCAACGTGAAATGTCATATTTTCCCCCCAAACACAAAAAGAGTTAAAAGCTACAGCACAAATTAAATTCTTTAGCACGAAGACTAATTAGAAGCTGACCTCAGTATTCAAGAGGTTTGCCATATGAACAAATAGGTAACTATTTAATTCAGTGTAACAATAAATCCATATCAGCTTTGCTAGATCATCCAGATCAAAGAACACACCTCTTGCACAATAAATCTACTTCAAAGGCAGACATCTATGGTTTTCAAAATGCAAAACAAACTCATGCATGTATTTCAAATACAATTTTTCCATACTAGTTAAGGGACCTAAACATAAAAGATTTTTTTTTTCCTTTATGGAAGAGGAATGTGTAGCTACACACCACAATTTTGTTTCCATGTTCCTTTCAAATGTAAGGACGTCCCCTCCCCCACACCAATAATGTAATTATACCTTCATGTTTCTCTTGTTACAAAGAACTGAAACGTTGCACTGCCTATTTTACCAGCTTCCTTGCCAGGACAGAATACAGAGGGATGTGTTTCTAGCTACAGTAATTACCTTAATTTTGTAGGAACACAAGATTGCTGTGTAATCGGCTATTACTAATGCAATTACTCTGAAAACATGGCTCACAACAAGATGTGTCAGGGGTGCTTCTACATCAGCACAGATTGTAGTAATTTAATAATGAGTCACATTTGGTCTCTGAAGCAGGTGATACTGATTGGCAAATATCCACACTATAATGAAGACTTATGAAAGCACTATTTAAGGGATATGCTTATAGGATAAGCAACAGGGTTTTGCAAATTCACCATACACCTCTTACTGTCCCTCAAACATTAACAGTATTTCAGTAATTTCTGCTACAGTAGAGGATGTTGTTCAGAGACCCATTGTGTAAGGTACTTGCTCAGGTTCTGATACTTCTATTCACTTGTAAAGACCTAAAATCCTACTGAAATAAATGGGCTAGATGTATTATGGGCTGAGACCGAAACAACCAGAAGTTTAACGGAAAGCCACAAATGACCCTGCCATCCCATTTCAGAGAAAAAAAATTATACTACGAGGAAGTCCTTTTCCCTTTAAACAAGGCCATGGAAGTCCATCAAATCCCTCAGGACCTTCCAGGAAGCCTGCAGCAGAACTAAGAGAACTTAGTCCTCTGAAGTCCCCACGTGGTACACAATTTCTGTAACACAGAGCACTGTGCTGTGCAATTTCTTAGTAATGTTTAGCTACAGCACACATCATCTCAGAAGGCCAGCCTGATACAGCTTCATTAGTTACTGCCT
This sequence comes from Cyrtonyx montezumae, assembly GCF_038088225.1. NCBI lineage: Eukaryota > Metazoa > Chordata > Aves > Galliformes > Odontophoridae > Cyrtonyx > Cyrtonyx montezumae. Next base: position 41,895,620 of record NW_027071826.1, on the reverse strand, counting down.
GTAATTGTAAAAACGAATTATAACAACAACAAAGTATGCCACACCATGCTGCAACACCTGGAAATGAAGACCACCCCTATGGTCAACAGAACAAGCTAACTTAATGTTGCTTTGCCACATAAGCAGAAATACAGTCGTACCCCAAATGCCAAATACATATATATTGTAATGCTATAATGTAATGCAAAGTGTAGCAATAACAGCAGAGTGGTACAACCATAAGCCGCAGCAAACGAGAACAAGGCCAAATAGAACAGACATGGATGAAAAAACAAAGGAAGAAAAACTGCATTCCTTTGGAAGTCTTCAGGTACACACTGATCTCCAGCAAAATCCTCTTGCCTCCACTACCAACCCTTACATGAGGTTTGGGAAGGGGTGGATCCTGGTTCCACCTCTTCTGGTCACTCAGGGGTACATTGCTTGCACCTGAGCTTCTCTGGCTTGGCCCTGCCTTCCCACCAGGTGCTCAATCACTGGTTCAGGCCATGAATCAGCATTTCCACTACAAATGTAAACTAATCATAGCAGCTACCATAATTCTTATTTCACACCCCTTCCCCCATCCCCACCCCCCCCAAAAAAAAAAAAAAAAAAAAAAACCACAGAAAAGTCACCTATAGGCAGAAATCAAATTATGGAACTAGAGTTTTATCATTCTGCTAACACTGTCAACGCAGTAAAAATAATTCAATTCATCTAATTATTTTACATGCATACGGAGTTAGTTCATCACTTTCAGTAACATTCAGTACTTCTTGAGGTACACATACAGGCACCCAGACCTAGGCAGGGTTAACAGAATAGGGTAGAAGTATGAGAAACTTCCAGATGCTGCAGACAAGGGGAAGGCTAAAAAATCAGCTGCCCAACCAGAATCTGTGGCTAACCTAATCGAATAACATGAGAAGTTTTTAAGATGTAAAATACTGACAATGTAGAAGCAGGAAGTCACTTAGAGGGAAAAATGAAATATTGTTAAAAGGTACCTGTGCTAATTTTCTGCAATCACCAACAAGGTTGAAACTATTAAACAAGAATGGAGAAACTGGAGGAAGAAGAAATTATGGTGAAAGAGCAAAGCAGTGATGCTGCCTATTTGTTCCCTACTAAACAGATCTTCACCTAATCAAACCAACCTGGAGCAGCACAATAAATCTGTTGTTCTGACCTTACTCTGAGGATCCCAATACTGTGAGAAGCCTCTACCTTCACCTCAACTCAGGAGGTGTACTTAAGCTCAGGTTTTGCTCCTTCCTGATCTACATCTCAGACACACCTATGCCCACCTACACACCCTGTTGAGCTTGGCTCACTGATTTGAATTCCTGGTTTGAATGTGTTTACCTCATCACTACAGACTTGTCTGGCAACAAGTGGACCAATTTATTAGTCCCAAGGGGTCATCTTGCTGAGTTACCATACACATTGCCAGCGTGGATTGTAGGCACAGAGAGACGGATCTTCAAACACAGTCCCTTGTCAATGATTTATACAGTTTAGAAGAGCCCACAGAACATCTGCTTTACATTCCCTTCACATTGACTTTGTTGTACATCTCACACACAATTCAAGAGATTCAAAACAAAACTGTGATACAGAAAGAGTCAGAAACTGAGGACATCAACAACACTCTCAGCATTGGCCCATCCTCCCACTGATATTCCCTTACATCACTAGTGTCCAGCCTTTTGGCTTGCCACACTGAATGAAGACAAATTATCTGGGGCCACATTTGCAAAGGTTGCTCTGAAAGTAATGCCTCTCAATTATTGCCATGGAAACTACAATTGATGTAAAAAGTACAATAACACTACTAGAGCAAATTCTCAACTACCAAACACTAATTTTCACTACAGTCACCACCAATACGTATGCATTTTCACCAGTGGTGAACAAGAGCCTGCACACTGTACTCATAACAGTCTGCACCAGCAGAGATGACCCACTGCTGAAGCACACCACCCACAACCTCACTCATTTCCATTGTTTCATCACCATGGATGTGTTGATGAATGTCACTGGGTGCAATTTTTTCCATGTAGAGAAAATAACTTCCATACCTTTTGCTTCTTATACACCTTGATGTCGGACACCATTTTGTCAGACTGCCCCTCTGCTGCCATCTGTCTCACTGCAACAAGACATAACAGAACGTTGGCAGGAAGGTTCAGCCTCTACTGCCACACCCCCAACATCCACCTCTGTCGCTGTGGGCCAATATAATAAAAATAAGAGGCATTACTTTCAGAGCAGCCTTCATAAAACCTACATAATGCGATTAATGCATATAAGTAACAGACTTTATTTATTTTTATATTAAAACATAAAAAATGAAAGCAACAAAACTAATGCATTGGTATGGTTCAGTGGCAGCGACTGCAATTCTTAGTGAGTTTTCAAGGTGTTTGTCAGAGATTTTTGATGAAAGAAATCTTTTTTCCACTCTTCCTCTGTTTTGTCCTTGAAAATATTGTTCACAAATGTACAAGCCAAAAGTGATGATACAAATAAAGCATGACTGCAAAGCAAGTGATATTTCTCTATGGTAAGAGAGGGCTTAAAGAAGTCTGGAAAAGAGACACGATCAGATTTTGGATTGCAACTCTAAACGTTCCTTTTAAAAATTTGCAAATATTGTATTTAAGTCAACTGCAAATGAAGTCACAAATAAACCAAAAATCGGATTTTTTTTCTTGCAATCTCAAAACCTATTCTCAAATTCCGTTATCAAAATGGAAAGCAAGGCTGCATATATTTTGCTGCTCATAGGCCTGTTCAGCCAATGTATCAAATCCATAAATTTATTTGCCAGTACTTGAGTTATCACTACACTTCACCCTCCCCACTTGCCTCTGCACTGGAGATCTCAACAACAACTTACCAAGCCTTTTAAGTACTCTGATACATCCATTGTTAAAAACTGAAAAAAAGATATTTGATGAGAATGTTTGCTTTAAATAATTTTGCAGTTGTATCCATCAAAATAATCTCAATTTTATCCATCTTAAAAAAAAAAAAAGTGTGGGGGGGAAGATTTCTAGCTGAAATATTGTCATTTTTAAAAAGATCTGGACTTTTTATCTGCAGGGGTTAAAATGTAGTTAGTTCATGGAGTTATGAACCCATGGGCTTGCTCATTTTTTATAAAAAAATATATTAAAAATAAAATCAGAGACAGCTTTTGCCTAAGGGTACTGCTGAAAGCTGTAGCTCAAGTCTTGTTTAACTCATTTTCCTTACTTTGCTATTTGCACTTCATTTATCTCTCTCCCCAGCTTGCACTTTTAATTTTTATGTTTGGCTGTAGAATTTTTTTATTTTTATTTTTAACTTCCCCACCCCTCTCCTTCTCCACTTTGAATATATTTTAATTCTTCACTTACTTATTTGGAGTCTATTGATTCCCCAAGCTGCGTGTGCTCTTCTGACTTCATGACCTCACAGTAACTCTCTCTAGGGATAAATATTTTTAAGACAATGCCTTAATGTAGATATTAATTCCAAAATAAAAGGAATTGGTCCTAGGAAGTGAAGGATCAAGGAAGAAGTGATATATCAAGATGGTACCACATCCCTTTCGGTGCACTTTAAGAACACATTTTCTCCAGCGACCTTCAGCAATCCCCAGCAGCAGTTGTTAAAAACAAAGACATACAATCCAATTCGTTCATATATCAACTACCACTCATTAAAAAAGCCCTACTTCTTATTAAATAAATTTTTAAATAGCATGCAATCATACTTGGCATCCCATCAAGCATTATGAATAAACACACACAGAAAATATCTTTATTCTTTCAAGCTTAAAAGACAAAAATAACCAAGCAAATATTAAACTAGCACAAAACATCTAAAACCAGAGAGTATTAATTTTTATATAATCTGTCTAATCATTTAGATGACAATATGGCAGTAATAAGAGAAATAAGTTGCTAAATCAGAGAAGACACAAAGCTAAATTAGCAGATTTGCCTACCATCACTGGAAGTTGAATCATTTCACAATTCACATAACAACAAAACTAAGACAGCAACTTCTTTCTCAGTGCTTGTTGGCTCTCCACTCACATAAACATTCAACGAAGTCATATTAAGTTAAACTTACTTTAAACTAGAATCTATGTGAAAACTGAAAAATTGGGCCAGAAAAACACAAGTTTCACTTACATCAGCAAATTCAGAAAAAATACAGCTGAAGTCAATGAAAGTAGTCCTACAAAAATTCAAGGTAAGGTCATCTAGACTACGACTATATCAATATTACTACTCACTGACATTAAAATATGCTAAACATTATTCAACTTTCAGACTTCCATATTTTAATTGCACATGTAGGATCTGGGATAAACACCTTCCAAATTCCTCCATGATCATGTATTCAGCTTGACAGACAGAGTAACCTCCTTTTTCTACCTCTTCAGCTTTCACCAGGAGAGAAGTACACGTTGCTTTCACATCTTCCCAAGAAATAGATACAGCTGGTTCTCTGACACGGAAAAAGAAACTAATATGAAATATATCCAGTTTAAATTCAGAAAAGAATTTAAAAGGCAAACTGCAATCCTCTTATCTAAGAGTTGGAATGCACAGAGCTGACTCAGACTAGCTGCACTGTTCCTGTTAATACACATCCCTGTAGAAATCTGTTTTACACTGAATAGCTTTTACTTCCAATAGTTGCTTCTAAGTTTTTCTGATTAACCACATGGAAGACTGTGTTCACACTACAGAGTTGATGTATGCAAATGCTAACCAATGAGTGCAGACAGGGAAAGGTTACACAAAAAAAACCTCTATTTCCTTAAGCAAGGGTTACCCAGAACCTACATCATGTACAAAGAAACATGTTAAAAGCCTTAGCTAGAATCTAGGAGGTGCTAAATGTATCAGACAAGTGCTGTTAAAGGAAATAGAATCCAGTCCCTCAGGGATTCCCTGAATGGCACCTTAACAAATTTTCTTTGAAAGAAACTACCAGTTGTTAACACTATAACTCCTTCTGTAACATTAATAGCAACACTCCATCTATTGGCACCATCTGTCCAATCTACATATTACACACAACAGATATTACTCAGATATTTTCAAAAGAGATCATCAGAATGTTTTTTCAACAGAGCTAGCAAAAGAATTTCAAGGCACCAGTTGATGCAAAGAAAATACTGCATGAAAATTGAGAATATTAAAGCCTGGAGTAAATCTCACTGAAATCAATTAAAAGGGTTTTTAATTAATTTGAATTGCAATTAACAGGAGATTCTACTTATTAAGCCAATGACTAAAAACAACCAGTCAAATATACAACTACATTAGAAAGTAAAACATTAGACTGGCATGGCCTTCCTGAAAAATTTTACAAGCAAATTGCCAAAATCAAATTGACAAGTGGTGTGCCAACGTAAGAAGAGACAGGAAGAAAAGAGAAGTGGTATCAATACAGTCATGAACTGAAATCCACAAACATATTAGCATACTTCTAAGGGCAAGATTTATAAGAAATAAATGGGAAACATGAAATGAAGAAAACTGAGTATGTAATCAGTACAAAAATAAGTGCTGTTTTTTTTAAGAACTCATATCCCTGAACTCTTCATATTATATTCCTAAAGAATAGGAACAGCCTTCCCCTTAGATATTTTTTATTTACTTAAGAGGGTAAAAACTGATTTTTATCTGATTTCTTTTATATAAGCCATCTCTCATTTCAGTCACCATTTCTTAGATAAATACAATAAAAATCCATTACTTAATAATAATCAGCTATCAATTAAAATCCATTTGGATGTGGTGCTCAGGAACATGATTTAGCAGTGGGTTGTTAGAGTTAAGTAGTAAGGTTAGGTTGGTGATCTCGAAGGCCTTTTCCAACCTGAGCAATTCTATGATTCTATGAATAATGGTTACATGAAAAATTAATGAAGTCAGGTCAGTGTATTATTATCTATTATATTCCCAAATATTCACCTGTGTTTCTCCAATTTTGGTAACATTTCAAACGTTGTCGCAAACGGGTTATTTTCGTCATTGTTTCCAATGTCCATGTAGTTTAGCATGGTCAGCTGCATTCTTTTGTCTGGACATTCTTCATAATTTTTGCAACCAATGCATTTGCAAATAGATGAACATACAATCTTAGCCTGGCAAATATAGAATACTTAGAATAAAAATGTATAAAACTGGAACCAAACATACACCTGAGCAACGACTGGAGTTATATCTCCAGGGCTTATAATAGATGTGTGTGCTTTGGGTACTCTCAGAGAGAGCCCATCAGTATCAGTGTTAGGAAGCAAGTCTGTTCCTCCCAGAATTCTTTTTGGATAATGATGATTCTCTTTGCTTCGTATACTGGACAAATCAATGCCCCCATAAATTTGTGGTTTGTGCAAAGACCATCTGAGTTGGCAGAAATCTATTCCTCTTTTCATCTGGAGTATAGCAGTGGCTGAGAGCTCATGATACTGAACATTTTAACTGATCAACTTCAGCTAGAATTATTTGAAGTCATGACAAGACATGACAAGAGAGGGACAGCTTTCCCTTACATAATTTTTTTTTTTTTTATGATGAACTATTCAAAGAGATAAGTCGTTCTTTTTAGAGACTACTGTTTACAGAATACAATCAATGTTAACATAATAACCACTGACAGGAAAACCTGACAAACTCACCTCAAAGCACTCACAGTAATTCTTGAGGCATCCTGAACGCTTGCAGTTACATCCTTTGTTACGGTGAGGTTTAATATCTCCAACTTTGCTTTGTCCGATCTTTGGTAGGAAAGCTTCAGGGTTTCTATCAAGACATGCCTAAAAAAGGGGTGTTACATTAAGAGCCATTCAAAGGCTGTTCTATAGCATCTAAATGATATCCAATATTTAACGAAGAAATTCTTATTTTCACTTGGTGATATAAGGAACATACGTAAGTTTTCCAAAACGTGTGAAAGCAGAAATTCAGAAAGAACACCGAGCTGGGTGAGATCAGACGCGATTTTATGGAATAGCCTATATGGCTCACACATCTGTTATTCTTCTGGGGCTGTTTTTGTCTCTCTGCTGATACTACTTTCACCAGAAACAAAGAGCTCTCAGAGAAAAATGAACCCATGCATATACACCTATGCACATCTCAGAATTATTAACCATATAATGGTCCATAACAAAGCTGTTAAGCAGAAATAAGCACTGGCTATTCCACTGGAGAGCTGCATACAAGAAACACAAACCCACCAATATCTCCTTCTTTCAAAGTTCAGTAGTTTAAGACGTTTCATTTTCACTTTAGACATTACACAACAGATATGCATTTGTATAAAATAAATTATTGCCCAGATTGTGTGGTCTGATAATGTACAAAAGTTTGCCCCCATACTGTTCAATATTCCACTAATGAAGTCAGTTTCTGAATGTAGAGGCTCACTGGCTCACTGCTTCTCAAAAGTAAATGGTTCAGCATTGCTGTGATGAGCATGACCTTTGCATTGCTGTTTAGTCAACCAGAAAGACTAGCACAGACAGCTACCAAAAGATCTGCCAATTAAAATAATAATTTAGAAAATGATAATTTCATAGAATCATAGAATGGTTTGGGTTGGAAGGGATCTTTAAGACCATCTAGTTCCAATCCCCCTGCTACAGGCAGGGACACCTCCCTCTAGACGAGGTCATTCCCAGCCCCATCCAACCTGGACTTAAACGCTTACAAGAAGGGGGCATCCACAACTGTTCTGGGCAATCTGTTCCAGTGTTTCACCACCTTCACAGTAAATAATTTCTTCCTAATATCAAGACTAAATCTACCTCCTTCCAGTTTAAAACCATTTCTCCTCATTCTGTCACTACATGCCCTTATAAAAAGTCCCTCCCCAGATTTCCTGTAGACCCCTTCACGTACTGGAAGGCTGCTATATAAGGTCCCCACAGACTTCCTCTTCTCCAGGCTGAAGAGCCCTTGCTCTCCTCTCTCAGCCTGTCCCTGCAAGGGAGGTGCTCCAGCCCTCTGAACATCTTCATGGCCCTCTTCTGGAGCTGCTCCAACAGCTCCATGCCCTTCTTGTGCTGGAACACCCAGAACTGGAAGCAATACTCCAGATATGGTCTTATGAGAGCAGAGCAGATGGGAAGAATCAACTCTCTCAACCTGTGGGTCACAATTCTCTAGGTGCTTCTCTAGATGCAAGCCAGGATATGGTTGTCTTTCTGGGCTTCAAGAACACATTACGAGTTCATACTGAGTCTTTCATCAACCAACATCATCAAGCTAATTCTGACTTTGGGAAAAAAATTTCCTTCCAGTGAAAACATTTTCTAAAATTAAATTTGGAGTTGTACATTTTGTTTCAAGAATGGAAATTATCTTTCCATTAACATACCACTAGTTTCAATCAAAAGAATCAGAGGCTCCTTAAAAGTAAATTAAAAAAGAAAAATGTTATTTTTTTGCTTAAGAAAAATCTAGCAGCAGCAGTTGGTGATATTTCGTATAAAAAAATAACATATTTCAAAGACCATAACCAGAGAAAAAACAATATTAGTGTATTTTTCATACACAAAGCTGATATTGATATATACTGTATTTTATTTATGTATTTATGTCTTTTACCTTAATGGCTTTAAATCGTTCAGTTTCATGATGTGGATTGTTGTAGCAATTACTACAGTTGCAGTTGTTGCAGAAGTCACTGCTGGCAAAGCAATCACAATACCTACAACCAACACATAAACACAACTTAAGAAATGAAAACTGGTTCTAAATGTTATTCTATTTCAAGGAAGAATTTATAGTTCCCACCCCTCCTCTGTTATTTAATCGTACCCAAACACATGCAGAGACCTTTTCTCTCTCTTGTTCATTTTCACATACTGTGAAATACACCCACTCTATAAATGAATCAATTTTTAATCATCGGGTAAACCTCTATGCATTTTAGTTATTTATTTACGTGCATAAATAAAAGCACTGCATAATAGTTTGTAGATTAATTATGTACAGAAGTGATAGAGTAATGATACTTCAATATACAGCATTTTCATTCTATAAATGATTTTCTAGACACACTGTGATCAATGCCTTCTAGGTTCTCTTTCTGTTTTCCATATTTTTAATTATATTAGCCATCCACAACTCTACAATGAATTGTGAATTTGTTTGATACTAACTGACATAAATCGTTGATCTTTAACTAAAGATCAGATGAGCAATTTCTGCTCCATATGGCTTGTTCATTAGAATACATGTATTGTATGTTTATCCTTCCAAATATACACTGCTATTAATATTTACTAAAAGTTGATAAGCTATTACTTACAATTTAAGACACTGAGATTTTGTGCAGTTGCATGCTTTCTTAGACTTAGCAATCCCTGAAACAAAAGGTAGGCTACACAGATTGAAAGAGGAGGAAAATAAACAAATATACAAATAAAAAAATGGTCTATACTTCTGGAAATTTGATACATTCTTTTTTTTTTTTTTTCCTTCACCAATTGCAGTGCTGTTAAATGGGGAGTTGCAGAACAAGTGACAAAAAGACGACCATCTCCTGCTATCTACTAGTTGTCAGTACTAGGGGCAGGTCAGCAACCAGTCAGAACCCAGTAACTGCAGTGCAACTGCAGTGCAACTGCAAAGCACTCTAATCTATCACACCAGGCTTGCATCTGCCTTGTATTTAAAAATGATCTGCAATTAAGGTTTATTAAAAGAATCCCATTAGTGTTAGAAATATAAACACACATAAATTATACATAAAAACACATTCATTATATTTTTTAAATTGTCAATTAACTCAGAAAATTAAATGTTTTTCAGACATTTACAGCACAGTTACACTGATTCTAAGAAGGCCTGAAAGCCTTGACCACCAGTACATGGAATAATGGCTACCATGATATATACACAAATCACTCTTACAAAATTGCATGATAAGCAGCTATATTACACAAAGATGTCTAGGAGTCTTTGCAAGCATAAAATTCAAAATTCATAACTGACCAAGTGTTGCAAGCATCTTACCCAGCTGAACTCATTTTCATTTCCAGATTTGATTCTGGGTGGAAAGTGGAAGTGCTAGCTACTGATCGTAAGTACTCATGTTCAAACTGTTTGAGACAAAATACATACAGTTTGCTTACATTAAATTTTAAAAACAGACTTCTGTGAGTTAAAAAAAGTTACACAAAGAGAATGTTTTGAGGATGCTTTGCCATGTATAGTGATAAAACTCATGGAAGTACAAAGGCAAAAGCACACACATTTCCTTTTAAAAACTCCTCAGTGTATCAGGATACCAGTTTCTCCCAATGAGAATTATTAAGAGCAGCTGCCAGTGTTGCAGTATTTGCATGCTGCTTTCAGTTTACTGAGTTCTAAGTTCAGTTGCTTTTAATTGCAGTAATCAATTGAAACTGGCTAGTGACTTCATGATGTACTTTATGTTCAGCTGCAATATGGCATTCTAATTGGTAGAAGACTAAACAAATTAAAAAAAAAAAGTATTACTCTACAGTCCAACAAAACAGATTATTTTCTCTTCAGACATATGATAGCCTAGTAAAGCAGGTACAAGGAAGTGCTGTGAGTAGTAGTGAATCACAGTTATTTTAACTGGTGATTAATCTAGCTGCTGATAAGAAGAAAATGAATATATTTAAAGCAAGAGAAGAAATCTAGAGAACAACTAGTAGAAAGAACTGCAATCTTGTCTACATTTCTAGAATGCTTAGGCACCAATTTGTCAGTACACTGCTTTTAGTGATTAAAGACTCTATACTTTATTGCTCCATATGGCCCTTGGGTTTTTAATTTCCTCTTTTACGAGGCTGGCTGTTACCCACAAACCATCTGCTGTGTTTGTACTGACATTGCATACATTTAACACAGATCACAAGTTAACAGGTAAACATCTGCAACGATTTTTGCTACCACCTCTGTTGGAAGTGACAAGAGAAATCAAACATCCACAAGGATCTTTAGTCTTTCATATTAGTTTTTAAAAATAAATTGAAATACAGTTCTATCAATTCATTAGCAAATAATAATTGAGAAAATTATAAAGACTTACTGACTATTAAGTACTAGTCAAGAAGAATAGCATAAAAAAACCCTACCAGAAGAAAATATTTTCCTTCTGGTAAAAGTCAGTGTGTTTTCCTTCACTTCTCAAAAGAGTTGTAGAATAGTTCTCAGAAATAATGTAATTTACATAAAGAGCAAATTCAAGTTTGTAAAACTTAAATTTATTTTTCTAATGGAAAAGTGCATTTTTAATTCTGTCATTATTTAAAGAATCAGAAGACTTTGTACAAAGAAAGTGCACTGGCTTGTAAAACTGAGCTGCATAAACCAGATAAATTGTCTTAAGAAAATGCATATGTTACTTCCTGACATTAGACACAAGAACCTATATTAAGAAAAGTTTATGCTCTGCCTCATATGTAACAAGAATGAAGCTTCTTTACCTCTTGTTTGTTTGAATCTGAAACAGGCAAAAACTGCCCCAGCACAGCTGTTACAGCGTTGCCCACATCTGGAAAGATGACATTTAACAGACTAATCAATGTATAAAGCTAAGTCTATGCATAAAACTTTTTGAATTAAGCATATAGGTGAATGGGTAGTTTCGACTTTTTATATTAATAACAAATAATAATTTTAAAAAACCCAACACAATAACAACCCACAGACAGTGCAGACAAAAGACAGATGCTATCTCCTACAATTTAGTTTGGGGATCAAACTTACTCTACAACTGTATCAAAGAAGGACCTCAAAGTTCTTTCTTCAGGAAAGTTTTTTTCAATTAGAAAAAAAGCTGATACTACAAGAACACTGCTTTACAGAACTCAACTCTTCACCAGTTTTTTAGCTAACAATGCTAAAAGACAGATGCTTATACTCTATGATATCAAATACATTTAATTAGAAACAGCATAGACTTCTAATATTTTGATATGAAAAATGATCAAAACATGTTTATTCTGAGCTGTTATTTTATGAATTTTCAGAATTCTGAGAGAGTACCTGGAACCGACATCTTCTGCTTATTAAAAATACAACAACAAAGAAACAACTAAAGACCTATTAAGAAATCCATGGCTGTAAGTATAGAATTCTGTGCAAGTTTCAGTGAGGCACTACATTCAAGAAAATGAGTAAACATTACTCCATTAGCCTTACTGAGATTATAAGATTAATCTTACATTTAAAGAAAATTTTAGATACAACGTCTGGACGTACACCTTTTACTTACTGAGATTAGTAAATTGAAAGCTTGGGCAAACGAAAACTCGAACAAGAAGTCAGTCCTCACCTCAGACTTTTTTTCCCCAACATTGCAGAAAATTAATGAGAGCTTGGATGGATTTATATAGGCACATTTTATTTAATTTAAATGTACCTGGTTTACTCTTTTGATAAAAATAAACAAACATGCTCCATAATCTGCTGAGATTCAAACACTCAGCATCCGTTCACATCAAGAACAGTGCGTGTATGGTGCCTAGTAATAAAAGGCTTTGTTTTCAGGGTGAGATTGACACATGCCACTGAAATAATAAGATATCAATAAATGAAGAAATAATGTTTCCATGGAAGATAATCTGGGTTAAGAAATATTTAAATAAACTGAAACCTCCCTGAAATAGTGCTACTTCTAAGATAAAAATGCATTGTTCACTAAACATCTGAATAGCTGAACAATTAACTTCGAGATCTCAGAAATCACCTGCTTTAAAAGACGGATGGAATTTCAAGTTCTATGAATGAAAGAAATACTTCTAGGACATTTTGAATCCCAAAGCTAACGCGTGCCCAGTAGCCCTCAATGATATTGATCGCTTATTGTGAAACAGTGACACTTCGTGGTATGCTAGGGTAAATGCAACTATATGCAAGAGCTGAATGCTACGCACGCTTCATAAGAGAAATTAATCTGTGTATTACACATTTTAATTACATTCAATACGTCCATTATATCATTTTCATAACATTTAAATGCCTAGAGTTTTTTAATTACTACAAAATAAAGTAAAATAACTTGTGATAGCTGTACCTAGCTTTGTCTCATCTCTTCTCATTGCTGATTAAGAGTAAACGTGTGCATTTGCATGTTAACTATGATCTGCTACCTGACATGCTAGAGATTAATTTAACTTTGGTTTTACCAGATTGAAGATAATTATGTCGGTCTTCATACTGTGGAATTAGATGAATTGGTTTTAGATCCTGTGTGTCACAATCCTTTATACAGAGTATTTGAGTACCTCCTTCCAATTGGCAGATCATCTGGAATAAATAAATAATGATAACCTTCCTTCTAAGAAACTGTACTCCTAAGTATATACACAGAACAGTTTTTGTAAGAGTAACATGCTTCATAAATTCGCATCATCACAGACTGGAGTCTCTCAGACACATGGATCATCATACACAAAGATGTCTGCTTTTTGAGGCTTTCAATTTGTTTGGTTTTGAAAGCAGCTGTAATACAGAAACTCCTCAGCTTAGGGTGAAATGTGCTCCTGGTTCTCTAAACTGTTCCATAGGCTTTTGCAAAACACATTCTAGCCAGCCTAATATCCAGTTCCCTACTCTGAACAAACTTCACTCCACTTGTGAAATAATCTTCATATTACTGTACGTAGTCTTGAAATAAAAAATGACATTTTATATATATAAAAAACAGCACTTCAACTGAGTAAAATTTAGTCTCTGAATCTGAGAAAAGCACTGTCTAATCAGTCTTGACACAGAACTAAATGGAATTTTTGATGTGTGTGTGGTACAAGTAAGTTAACATTTTCTTTAGCATGTAACTCTTCAATCAATTACCAGACAAATTACCAGGGGGCTGGAATCATTTCTGTGTAAATATCCAGGATCCTCTGCTACACTGTGCAATGCTAATAACTTGCAGTTAGACTCATCAGCATTTGAACTCTGAAATACTGCTCCATCGCTGTGATTCTCTGTAACATTTCTAATTACATCTCTTACTTCAGCCTGAAAAAAAAATGAGTATTATACCTTAACATGCACTCCTTAAAATCTTTATTGAATTCCAAGTGCACACCATGAATTCAATAGTCAAACGTGTACTTACTCTTTCTACATAGACAGAAGCACTGGTCTGAGGCAAGCCATAGACACCACTGGAGCATTCTTGTACACAAAATAAAGAAAATTTTGTTATTAAGGCATCTCCTTGCTTTTGTTTGTTTTTAATGCCAGGAGCTCACTCATAGTAATGAGGAGAGTTTGATGTCACTACAGTGTTACAGTCTTACAAAATAATATTAAATATTTTCTCTTATAAAAGATTTGGGGAAAAAAGGCTTCTATATGCGTTTGGTGTCTCTAAAAGTTTTATCATGACCGTCTGGTAAATTCATTTAGCAATGACATTACATTAGCAAGCTGAAAGACCATGTATTCCTACTGTACAAAGGATGGCTGGGAGACTGAATGCACTATGAAGAACAAGGGAAAATCAAAAGTAAGCCTGAACTTTGTGGTTGAAACAACAAGAACATACACGAACTAACACTGATCTGCTTCAAAGCTTTCTCCTGCCAGACTTTCTTAGCTTTATGAATGTCAACGGAAGGGGCTCATACTGCAACTTCCCAAATTCAGAAATCGTTTTGTTTAGATATTTACACCCTTTTCTTAGCCTGTAAGAGGAGACAAAATAATAAAATAAATAATCCCAGCCTGTCACATGTACACTTACCATTAAAGCAATCTGGCAAGTTTTTTGACTCCATAGGACTGTTTTGGATTCCTTCAAACTGATCATAATAAACACCATTATCCCCACCTTCAGCTGGAGGTATTAATGATCTGAACACCTGAAGAAAACAATGTTTTATTTATATCTATTTTATAGATTACACATCTCCTTCAAAAAATAAAAATAAAAAATAAAAAAAACCCAATCCACACAGATAAACAAAAACTGATTTATGGCAATCTTCAAAATTGGAAATTATTTCCATTTCCAGATTAAAACTCGGCACATAAATGCTGCAGAATAACCAGCGTTACCAGACACTACTGACAGGTGAATATTACTTCTACTTCGTCAGTTCAACATACAGTTATGGTTTAGATCTAATAAGTTTGTAACTATAAGAGCATCATACCTAATACCTACATTTCAATTTTTAATAATAGAGCAAATGAACAGAAATAGAACAAATAGAAACCAACTGTTGTGTAGTTGCGAACTAGAACTGAGACTGCTTGAATCGGGCAAGTTTCTTTCCACATGTATGTTCCCTGCTCCCTGCTTAATACAGACCGTAGTTCAGGGGGATAAGCAAGCAGCATAGAAACAGCAGATCAGCTTTAATTCAGTAAAAATAGCACTCATAACACGATTGTAATTTTGTTCTAATACTAGACGATTAGACCACTGAACAGAAGAGGTGAGCCAAACACATTTTTGTTACCTACAGCTTGACTTTGAAGAAAGGAACTATTACACCTTAACTGTATAGACTCCTGAGAGATTTGAAACTTATTAACAGATCCAAAGATCAAAGATTTTGATTATTAAACAACTGATAACATTGAACATTCATGTAAAGAATCTCTGAAGCTAGAGATCTTTGTAAACCATAAACTGAAATCAGGAAGCAAGGTAAAACATGTAAGCTTAACTTCAAGGTAGACTTCTCCAGATGAAATGGCACTGGGAGATACTCCGCAGCTGCCACTCAACTTTCAGTCTGGCACCTTGGAGGGATATTGCAAGAAAAAAAAGAACAAAACATCAGTCCCATTCTCAATGAAGTGATTTTTGTTAGCTTTTGGAGGGTTTTAATGCCTTTTTGAATTTCTGTATCTTAGAGCAGTGACATTCATTAAAATATTTACAAGGAAAAGAAACGTCAACTGGTGTGCTGAATTATTTCAAAGTATCTTCCCAGAGGAAACGTAGAGTTCCTCAAGAAGCTGCCTACAGAGCACAAGCTGAATTAGGTGATTTCTTCAGATGCTCCACAACAGTTAAGACACAAACGCATCTAAGTATTCTACAAAGGAACAGTCTGCATTGAGCAAATGGATTTGGTCCTGTGACCATCACTGAAAGCTTAGTGCTGCACATCTTCGTAGATAGCAATTAATTCAATATAGAAGATGCTACCTTCAAAGCATGCCACTCACAAAACTACTTCTACAGATATTCAAACAACACAGGCCACAGTTTACCATCGCAAATAAATTAATTTCAAGCTCAGTCAGACTTCTCAGATGACAAGCACGCCACCTGTAGAACTGAAGGACAAATTTAATATGATGTTTCCACTTTGTATGACTACCAGACAGCTGCTAATGCCAACAGTAAGAAATAAAACTGAAGCGGGTACTGCATGGTAACATTTTTTCCTTAGCAAGCAAAATAACCAGCCATTTAAAAATAGGGCTAAACACGGGCAAAGAAAGAACAGCAAACAGAATTGGAAGTTCACTGCGTGTTATTTATGGCGAGAGGAAACCGATTTATTTCTGTGTTTTACCACTGAGCCTGTTCTAGTATAAAATTCATGATGTTACTTCAAACATCACGCAGACCCCATCTTAGGTTTGTATGTGGCGATCCTCCACGTTTAAATTGCAAACAAGCACACACACCAACTCTTAATTCACACATCTTACAGGTACGGTTCCGACATTTTGATTGACTGCTCCTTCTGAAGAGAAAGCGCCTGAAGTTGGAACACTGTTATTTTTATGCTGGGTCACTGCAGAAGAAAGGAAACCGACCACGTCTGAAGGCACGTAAGGTGAACGTGGGTATTCAGCTGCTTCTGGAAGATATAACGCTTTATATTTTTCAAGATCTTCATTGGCACAGCTGCCATTTCCGTGCGGATATATTCCAATATTTGCTGTTGTATTCTGATTTTCAGCAAATAGGGGATACTCGAAGAGATCCACCAAAGCCTCTCCCACATTTATAGTGTATAACTGATTGCCTTGACTAGGTGGCAATCCTTCTTCAACAGCATTATTGATTACTGCCGGCTCCGAACCTAAGTTTTCAGAACTATTAGGAACGTTCTGATTTAATGCTTCAGATACAAATCCCTCATCCAGAGCTGCTCTGATGTCAAACAATATCTGATCCTCCATAGTCGCAGGCAGGCAGGCGCATCTTTTTAACTTGAAGATCGCTAATTTAGCTCTCCATCCGCACCCGGTGCACCCCGCAAGCAGCAGCAGCTTTACTCGCCTCAGCGGGGCGAGGCGCACGCCGCGTGCCCGACCGTTACGAGGCGCCGCCCAGCGGCCGACCCGCGCGGGCTCGGAGGCGCGCTCCTCACGGGGAGCCGCGGGCACGCGCACCGCCTGCGGTTTAACTCGCTCCAGCTGCCTAATAGGCCGCGGCAGTTTGTCCAGAGCGGCGCCCCGCTGTTTTTTGGTGTTTGCAAAAGAAGGGGTGAGACGGCTTTCACCCCGACAAGCACGTTCACGGCAGTACGAGCCGGTTAATCCCGTGCACCGGCTGGACAGCGGCAGCAACGTTACCTGAGCACAAGATGCTGTGTCCATCCGTGCAGCGGAGGCTGCAACGCCCGTACAAGTGCAGTGCCAAACCTCTGAAAAGGCTCCGTCAAGTTTAATATACAGATGCATAATGGCAATTTGGAAACAGAAAGCAAACCTCTGCAGGGTAGACAACACACAACAACACTGTCCCAAAGTAGCCCCTGCTATTAATATGATTTCTAAGGAGTTTGCAGGTACTAGGAATCTTCAGATCAAGCAAATAAAGTTTTAACTTCCTTGGCCTGAATTACTTCCCCACTGCCTTGTCTTTCAGATCCTGCAGATCATTCACTGCCAAAACCAGCACTGATTACCCCACCTGTGGGCAGACAGCTTCAGAGAAACTCCAGCAGCTGTTTCCACCCCTCATATTACCTAAAGACTGACGCTGTTTCTACTGAACCTGAAAAATTGTCCATTAACACATTCTCTGTTAACTAGCAAAGTAGCTACATATAAAACTCCTCTTAAACTGAAGAGTGCCCTGCCACTTTGCCCCCAATTGTTTTCAACTACAATGATTTCACAAGTCCAGTAACAGCAAGGGAGCTGGAAAGAAAATACAAAAGACACTAAACATTCTACTTAGTAGTGATAATTGTGAAACTTTTATTTTATTTTTTGAAGTCACAGGAAACGGTAGAGCACTGAGACAAACAAGTGAATGTAAATAACCAACCACAGAAGTAGAGTAAGTGAACAGGATAAAAAAAACAGCTTAAAGTAATACATTTTATACAAGAAAGCAATTGATACAAAGGCTGAATTAGAAAAATGCCTTTCAAGGTCAGGCTTGCATAACCCCACAGTCCTTTAGAAGCCCAGCCCTTAAAAGAATATGCAGTTTGGAATAGCCTTAGTCCTGGACAATGGCAGCCTCTGAATGCACCAAATTCCTGCTATTCCATCACATTAAATGGCTGAAATGATAAATTCTGCAAATTCATACGTAAAGGATTCAATCAATTCCACACTGGTATTTAAGAAGCAGGTTAATTTATTATTATCCAACCTGACTTTTACTACCTACCCATCCCTCACTTAGAGCTCTTTTCACTAACTGATAACAAGCGATTCAACGTTTAGTTATGTATGAATAGCTTTTCTAAAATACAGACATCAACAATAAAGTACACTGTACTAGAAAGTTCATTCAATTCTAAGTAATTTCAATTACATTCCTATGGCTTTTGAGCAAAAAAGCAAGTAGTTTTACTGTATGTACACAATATCGAACATCATTTTAAATTAATTCATTATTAACAGCCTACATTCACTGTGGATTTCTAAGATTTACATCCGAAAAGCCTATTTTATTTACATGCTGTTGACATTTTAAAGAATGAAATAAAATCCTGTTTAGGAATTACGATCTAACTCAAAAAAAAAAAAGTAAAGAAAAAAGATAAATTTAACACTACTTTAAACATTTACAATAAAACAACTTTATGTGCCAATTATACTTTAAGAATGTAAAATTGCATTGATAACTGCACTAAATACAATTAGACATGAAACATTTAAAACCTGAGAGTCAAATCTAAACTCTTTTTTGTTTTTGAAAATCCTAAAAGCCCTGTGTTAATCTAAGCACAGACTGGTAAGTGGTCAGTACAAAAAAACCAACAAAAAAAACAACAGTGCATTATTTCTGCAGCTCCAAAGAAAAAAATACATCACCCATAACATCATTGCACTAATTTGGTATATGTTAGCTGCAGTAAGGCCTATATTAAAGTCTCCTTTCCCACAGACTTCATCCAATCAAATAATGAGTGTCTTTCTCGTCTCTACAGGACGAGAGGGAATGGCCACAAGTTGCGCCGGGGAAGATTTAGATTAGACCTGAGGAAGCATTTCTTTTCTGAAAGAGTGGTCAGGCACTGGAATGGCCTGCCTAGGGAGGTGGTTGAGGCACCATCCCTAGCACTGTTCAAGAAGCGTTTAGATGAGGTGCTAAAGGACTTAATTTAGTAGTTGGGTAGAGATAGTGATAGGAGGATGGTTGGACTAGATGATCTTATAGGTCCTTTCCAACCTTACGAACTTATGAACTTATGAACTTTGGCCAACTCCTATGGGGGAACCTATGTTTATGTAAGCCTGTATTTGCTTACGAATGTAATCAGAACCTTTGTTGAGGTTTTCCACCTCAAACACACACATAACAAGTGTTTTCATAGCTAGATCAGAGTGGAAAAGCAAACAACCATGAAGAGGCATATGAAGTTAGAAATACTGGCCAGAAAAAAAAAATCCAAAAAAATGAAAAATGCTAATGAGAAGCTTCACAGCAACCCCAGAGAGCTTTCAAAATTACTGTAGCTCTGGAGAAACATTTACTGAATTAAATACTGTGTACCTTCTTCTTCCAGAAAAATAAATCTGCCCTAATGCACTGTACTGTGTGATCTAAAAAGTAATGACACCGATAAAGTTTGAAGAAGAGTAACATCACACCTCAAGTTACTTCAGTTTTTTAGTAATCATTTTACCTATGCATTTACAAATATGCCCCCTTTTCAGTGAAATTGTCAGCCCTATTCCCACTCCCATTTTTGCTGCATCCTTCAGAAACCGCTTAACACAAAGGGCCACTCCCAGCAGAGGTCTGAGGCCATAATTTCCCCACTCTGGAGCTATTTTCCATTGCCTTCACAGCCTGTTTCATGTAGAGAGCTGACCATGTAGTCCCTTGTCCTTTCAGCTGGCAAATTGCAATTGCTCAGCTTCTACATGCAGCCTTAGTTCATAGATTATCCGACAGGTTTGAGTTTAAATATATTTACATTCCCTGGGACCCAGAAACTCTTCTCAGTGAATCACTGATACCATTCAGCTAAATGAGATCATAAGTATCTGTAGCTCTGAAAAGTTAACTCCTGTGCTTCCTAGAGAATGGCCTTTGCCAGATAATAGGAGATCATTTCATTAGAGCTTTGAACCTAGCTGCACCATACACAAACAAATTCAGGTCTACTTATAGCCACCCAATTTATGATTTCAAAACCAGATCTGCATTACTATTTCCCCCTCCACAAAAGCAATGTAAAACCAACTCCCAGCGTAAGCTTTTCTTCTGTGTTTAGGACATTTCTTTTACTAAGGCACTGGCATGAACAAGCACACAGGTCCGTTTTTTATGTACCTAAAAATGAATCACGTAGCAAACATGCTTGTAAGTAATAAGAAAAGTCTGATACCTGCTAATTTGCATAATATTTTACTACTCACTGCAGCACGTACTTCTTTCCAAAAAGAAAAAAACTCCACCAGTTGGTGTGTTGCAGTAGGTCACGATGATGTTTGGGTTTTTTTTTTAATCTTATGAAGAAATTACCTTGAGAGAATCTAATGAAGGTAAACAGCCACAAGCGTTGTCCACTGTTGAAATAAAGCAGCAGACACTCTGCAGAACATTCTGCTATCAATGCACACCAAATCAGATCTTTTGAAGGCTTTGAGTTTAAGATTTGATGTTTCATCCCTTCCATTCTGGAATACAAGTAGACTCAAATAATTTTAAGAAGAAGAAAAAAAATAAGAGAAAACTGCAGGAGCTAGAACATACATGCCCTCATGCAATAGTGGTATACTTCATCCCTCGAAACTTACCAGATTTCAAAAGTCACCCTTTGTGGAACTAAATTCTTCCAAACTACTCAAATAATAATAATAATGAAACATTCAAACCATGGCTAAGGTTTTTATAGATGATCAAAAGGACTGTAACTCAGTTTCTTCACCAGCTAGTGTTTCGGCAAGCCTTGCTTTTATTCACTGGTCAGAAGAGTTCCCATCCCAACAACAGGAGGTTGCTTCGTGGCAATAACACAAGTCATTTGGAACAGTTTTTACTAGGTTGAAACAAACCCATGATGTCAACCATTGCTTTTTGGATGTTCTTTCCAAAGCGATGAGAATCCTTAATAAATAAAACAAAACCACAATGAGCTGTGCAGCCTGGTAACAGTCATCTTTTAAGCAAAAGAAAGAATTTTAACATTTTGTAACTTTGGGACTCATAGAGTCAGATCATATATATTACCATAGAACAGGGAAACTAAACTACAAAAATTCTAATGCTACATAAATTAATCCAGGTTTATGCTATTCCTGACCAGTAAATTCTACATTATGAATTTATGTTTCTACACACAGAACTGAGAATTCCTTTTGAAATCAAATGTGTCTATTGCTTTAAATTATTACTTAAAAAAAAAACAACACCTAAACTAGAACACCTATTCATCTATTTAATACAAGATTATTTTATCTAAACCAATTCTCAAGAATGCAAGGAAAATGTAAAACAACCCAAAGATACTGAAAAAGTTAAAAACCCATTTGAGTTCCTACTGGAATCCTGAGTTCATTAGAAGAACTACATCGAGTATGTACGATGAAAATCACAATTACTTAAGCAGTAAGAAACTATTCCAAGAGACAGATTAATGGTACAGGGAAGAAATAAGGAGTACAAATATAAATCATTAGCTACATTATAAAGTCTACTACAGGGAAACCCTAATTATATCACGGGCAAGCACATAAAGCTCTGCCTTGTCTGTATGGACTTTTGCCTTGACTGATAAAAGGAAGAGTACAGGGAAATACAACGTATCAACCAAAGGGCATGTAAGAACAACTTGAACCACACATGAACAAAGTTGTATTTTCTAATATTTAATGATTAACCAGAGGCATCAAGATCCATCAGATAAGTTAAGGTCTATGTAATCCTGCTAAAAGTGAGTATGTTTGTTAGTCATAAAACAAAGGGGAAGGACAAACTGAAGCTCACTCAGTGCTGACCTCTGCAACAGAAGGATACTCATGGACAACATCACTACACTTCAGTTATTGGGTATTATTCTGATAAATCATGATAATTAAGTTTCCCAAGCACAGATTAAACCTTATGCAATTTCTGTCAGAGCTATTTAGACCAAGGAGATTTAAAAAATAAAGAGCATACCACTGTATTATCTTTACTACTGCAGCCATAGGCACATCAAAGCTAAACTGTAATAACAAAAAACAGGAGACACCCATCTTACTGCTTGCAGGACAGATATGAATCATTTCACAAAAGTTCTAGGGAACTAGAAGTGAGCAAACATAACCTTAAGACTTTTTTTTTTTTAAGCATCGGACAGAAAGGTGAAGTATTACATTGTTTCCGCAGTTCACAAGGTCACTACATTTATAAAAGCTGAGAACATTAACATACAGCATATGCTGATAAAGCTGAGTACAAATGTATGTTGAAGTCCTACTAAATTTTTAGTAGACAGTGAGTCAAAGAGTTTTACAAGCAGATATCAGAACAAGAAAGGATCATCCCTTACCGTTTCAGAACAAGAGAATTTGCTAGAGACATGGAAATGGATGGCGTTTTCACCCAAGATAATGTAAGAAACACCGTAACCATCATCAGCCACCTAAAGGAAGAAGAAAATGACAAGAAGAAATATTGAACTTACCTTTCCTTCACTACCTACACAATCCCTGAAGTTTTCAAACCAACCAACTAAAGCTCACAAAGCCAGCTTTCAGCTTGACAAGCCAACTAAAATACTCCATAATTACCCTGACTTACAAGTGCCAAAGAGTAGTCCTGGGATCTCTCACAGTTCTTTTAATAGAAATGCTTTTTGAAACAGATGAATCTAACCTACCACATAGAAAAGTCTGTCTAACAGAGTTAGAAGAATATTATCCATGTCTACATTCAAATCTTGATAAAATACTACAGGAGCTCATTAAAACTCACACAGTACACTAGCTCCTTGGAGGTCCACAAAAGCTGCATAAAACTGTTTTATTCTTAGCCTAGCTACTACTCATATTTAGGAAGACAAGCAGACCAATCTGAGTAGCTTAATTCAAGAAAAGCATGAACCATTTATTTTTTTTAATTAGCAATTGTAAATAAAAAACACAGAATGGTGAAATAATTACTTTCTACTAATCCCAACCTGAAAATCTAGTTTAAGTAAAAAAAGTGCTTGTCACTGTAATAGTAGTATGACATACTAAATCTTTAGGTATAGGGACTGTGACAGTATCCCCAGTTTATCAGAACTCCTTGCTGTGGAGACCTAGGTCACATTTGATAACCGTATAGTTCTTAAAAGATTATCCATTTTGTAGTGGGCCAAGGGAAAAAGGTGACGTTTTTAACATTCTAAGTGTATACTGCACTTTCAGTGTGCAACATTAAGAAATTACCAGTCTGAAACAAAAGTGTTTTTAAAAGATATACTTGTATTTAGTAAACATACAGGTCCAAATCCACCACCACAAGATAACATCTCGGGATTCTTCTTCAGATCGATGTGTTGCTGTGGTGTCTGACTTGTTGACAGTCTCCAAGGCTCTGACAAAACCTTTATTAGGTGAAAAAAAAAGATACAATCAAGCACAATGTGTTGCTTAAGACCATGCAACTCTCAAGAAATAGTTAAAAAAAACACCTTAAAATATATTCAGTGAAGCAATATTAGAAGATAACTCCAGGTAGCATGTCAATGGAATGAATAATTGGGAGTGTTAAAAGAAACAACTGAACTCTTGCAATACTGATTACATGTTCCATGCAAACCTTCATACAGTATTACTGAAAGTCAATTGGTAAGTGTATACATAAAAAGAAAATGAAAACAAGCTGTAAGATGTTAAGCCACGCTATCTATACTCTTATCTTCCTTCTGAGGAAAACTAGAGTCCTATTAATACGTAAGCAGATGCTGGAAAATGCTAAATAAACAAATGATTATTTGCTGTAACTGATCAACAGAGATCACTTACTTCCTTGAGGAAAGGAGAATCCACAGAAAGGTACTTGGAAACCACATACAGGCAGAACAGATGGCGGTCAATGCCAGCACCAGTCATGGCAAGACGATACAAGTGCTGGTGTTTGGTAGCTGCAAGTCGGAATAACTTCAGCTTCTTTTCATTCTAACAGTGAGAAAAGATGAAAAAAATCTGTAAAGTGAATACTATTTAGCTTCTTAGAAAGCTATAGATAATCAAGCCTCAATGTGGTTTAAGAAAGGCAGGAACTGCAAGAGGCATTTTTGAAAGCAAACTGACAGCATATGAATGTAACGCAAGGGAGAAAATTCCAGTCTCAAACTCACTTTTAGATATCTATTTTGTTAAGATTTTATAATATTGAATGCAACACTGAAAATATGGTAACCTGCCACTTTGGTCCAGTATCCATTATTTCAGCCACTTATTCAGGATGCTATGAACAGCCTATTTGTATCCAGGATGAAAAATTATAAGTCACTGACAGTCATGCTAAGCATGACTATTATTGGCATTCTAGAGAAAAATTCTGTGGACAGTCTATGGAGGATGCAAATTCCATGCAAAAACACACGTAAGAAGCAAGAAGTAAAAGCAAGTGAGTATTAAAAGAAAAAAAGACTGACTTAAAATCAGAGTATACTAGCAAAACTATCTACCCACACAGCTTTCCAGACTGTGTGAATAAGCTACCGATCAAAAAATGCAAGAACAGTATAATCACAGGAATGGATGTGTGTGTATATGCACATTAGGAAGAGTTCACACTTCTATAAATTCAACAGTTTCACAATGGCAGGTCAGAATTACCATATTAATTACCATATTAAAACTAAAATGTGTCTTCTTAACATTTTATTGTAAGGTATTTCTAAGATATTTCTACGGCCTCACTGAATGCAAAAATTAAGCACATTCTGTTAAATCAAACTTATCAACTCTACAGCAGCAACTTAAGAGAGCCAACTCTCATACCTCAAATAAAGGGAGCTAAGAGCTTGGCATGACATTCCTCGCTTGACAGATAATGAGAAATTCACAAATATTACCAGTTTTCCGGAGTTTGAGATCCACAAAAGTCGGCTTACTTGGTTACTGAGTAGTTATTCTCTTTTGGTATAGCCTTCAACTCCTGCCATACTGACAGGATGAAGACAGTTACCTGCCGCTACACCTCCACTCTCAGAACAAGGCATCACTCTTTCGTTAAATGTTAAAAACTACTCAGAAACTTACATGAATAAGAAGCCCTAACCACATGCTTTAGGACTGTAATAGAAATCAGCACAGTCAACTTACACTTTCACTTGGATCTTTCATGCTTTGAACAAAATTACACGATTCAACAGTACACGAACGGACAGTTTCTGTTCTGCCTTCTCTGAACAAGCGTGTCATAGAGGCTTCATATGTCAAACAAAATTTTCCCATGTCCTTGAAAGTTGAAAAATAAGACTTAGTGGTTTAGTCAGACGCCTCTCTTTCTTAATCAATGGTAACATTCAAGGTAAACACACAGGATATGAATCACTCCACAAATTAAGCAACATTAAGTTGTTAGTAGGCCACCATTAGCAGTCTTAAGAAAATAAAAAAAAATAACAAAATGAATAATGTAATTTGATAAATGCTTCTAGAATGACCAAACTAGCAAAGACTACATTACACATTTTACATCCAATCTACTTTGATTTGTCATAAAAAGAACCCAATTCAAAAACTATCAAAAAAAGCTTATCACAAAGTTCAGTGGCTTCTTAACTAACACAGTCGTAGTTAAGAAACCCAGAAAATTTTCAATGCAAAGTTTAATAGCATAGAGTTGTATGGCTGCATGGGGATGAAAAGAAAGTGAAAGAATGGGATCTGAGAATGTGAACACTGAAAACAATCTACAAAATCCAAAACCAGCAGCTTTCATATTACCCATAAATTCTAAGGTTTTATAATATAAAAACCTTTATCTAGCACACGGTACCAACTCTTCCAGTTCAGAAAAGTTTGTTCAGCTTAAAATTAAGCAACTAAGCACTTACTAAAAATATAAAAATAAAAGGTGGTTGGGATGGTGTGTAAAAAAATCAAGTTATTTGCCATGTAGCTGCCTTAAGGAATGGCAGCAAAGAGAGTGATAACAGCAAGGGAATCTGTATGCTATGACATTCAATTTGGAATTACATTAAAAAAACAACAAAAGATAAATTAGGAGAGCTAATACTGATAAATGCTAAAGAATGACAGCTAGAATGCAAAACCTGTACATTTTGCTATGTGGGCATTTTTTGAAAACATGAGGGGAAAAAAAGGTGAGCTAACAAGAAAAAAAAACAAGCATGGCTTTTAAAGAATTAAGGAATAGAATATTCATTACTACAGAATTAAGGGGGATTCCAAACTAAAAGGTAAGTTTAATACCACTTCGATTTTAACAGCAATAACAAATACACTTACAAAAGTTTTCACATCTGAAAGATACCTAGGGATAAAACAACTAAGCAGAAGAAAATCTGCATCAGCAAGTCAGCCTTTGGACAATGAATTTCCAGCTGGCAATCTGTTTCATATTTGTACTAACTTTCATGGGATATCTTTAATAACCTCACACTAGCAGTGCAAAGTTAGTTGGAAGTACAGTGTACTTTACACATTCACACATTCTAATCACAAGTACAGAAACACAGAATCTTATTAAATTGGCTATGGTGTAAGTCATAAAGACTGCTTTTCTTACTCGGTAGTGAGCAAGCTGCAGGGCAAGTTGAATGAAGGCATCAGGGCTGGTTTTTGCTTTCTTTATTAGCCCCTTCCCAAAAACATCAAAGTAAAATGAACAGAAGTCCACATCATCTGCCAGATCTCTAGCAGTGCTCAGAGACCTCTCGATCACATCTTGGCACTGAAATACAGAAGTGAAATACTTAGCTATATACAAATATATACATGTATGAGCAAAAGAAATGCAGAGTAAGTGCACACATTTAACTGATATAACAATGTTCCCTTTTTATAAGCCACTAACATCACTGCGTAAATATTCTTCCACTGGAGAAAAAGAAGATAGGTTTGTGAAAGTTAAGATTCAAATAGCTTAAAAAAAAGTTTTAAGCCAAATCATATTTGGAGTCCAAAAATGCTCTTAAAACAAAAAACATATTAAGACTGTTCATATCACTAGAACATTAAGTGTATCACCAGCCACTGTACCACCAGCCTATGAAATAGGATCTTGGTAGTTTGCATTGAGCTTGGGAGGGAAAAAAAAAAGAAAAAACATTATTAACATCTAGACAGAACTCTGAATACAAGTAAGACAGCTAATCTCAAGGAAATGTTACACAACCATAGGAACACAGCAGCAACTTAAGCTTCACTGCAGTACTGTTCCTATTTACAATGGATGGCCATTTATTTTTGACAAGTTGCTAAGCTAAAAAAAAATTCTAGTAAATAAGAAAAAAAGTAAAAATTCCCTGAACAGAATTAAAAAGTGGCATTAAAAACTCTGCCATCCTTTTAAGTAAACTGGGTAAAACACACAAGTAATATAAATACTTTACAGGGCTCAAGGAAATTAAAGCTATTTCAGTAGCTCATGATGTGATTTGACTGCTCAGGATGACTGCCCAGTCATCGTCTGCTGCACACTTACTTCTTCTGGAATTTCCCACTGTAGTTTGGTAGGGATAGGAATATTGTGATTGGTTTCTCCTTTGCAGTGTCCATCCTCTAAATAGCCTAGTTCAAGATACTCAGTTGTCATTACATTCTGTGAAGAAAGATACGTTTTCAGAATTGCAAACACATTAAATCCTTATTCCACAAGGAAATGAAATTTTGAAGTCCTAACACATTTAGGATAACACATTTTTAATACACAGTGAAATACAATCTATTCTCAAATATTGCATATTACTTTAAGGCATTTTTACTTCTAGGCAGGAAAATACCAGACAACACAAGATACTCTACTAAAGCACTGCAAAATGCTTTAATTAAGCCTTTCCCAAAAAGGCTTAGAATCTTTGTTCTGTTCTGATCCTAGAGAACCTTCTGTAAGCCTGTTATCTGACAAAACCAGTTCATCATAAGAGAGTTTATTGCAGATTAAGTGCAAATTCTCACACACACACAAAAATCAGAACTGTTTAATTCTTTTCAAGACTTCCAAGTTGCTCAGTGGTCCAGTACATTCATACACATACTAGACCTCCTCGGCTAGTGTTCAAGACAGACAATGCTGAATGACAAAACAGACTCTGCCTTACGAGATTTCAAGTGAAACACTGGTTTGGTTTTTTATGACCTTGAGAATACTGATCTGTTCAACATGGAAAGAAAAAGTTTGTTAAGAATCTGTTACATACATATACTTATTTTTAATCTCTTACTTTAACTTCCTCAATTAGTGGGCAGAACACACCAACTATGAAATTTCCAAAATTTCCTAGGAAACTAAATTGGACTTTATTTTAGGCACCCTGATCCTTAGCAGAAAAGGGATTGACTAACAGCAAGTACAGAGATATGAACTATGCATATTGAGTGATTCTCTAAAATAGAACAAAGTAGCTCCTTTCCACTGCCCAGAACAGCTAGCCTGAAGTAGTCTGCTCAGTCAACCTCAAATGAGTTTTGACTTTCTCCCATTTAGAGAATGTAGTTAGGTCTTCCTCTTCCTATACAAATGGATACTCATAGATAATAAAATAAGGACATGACTTGGGGAATCAGTCAGATCTGGGTTCTTCTTGCACAGATACATAATTACATCCAAATTAGCTAATGTTTCTGAAATTGTTTTGAGTGATGAAGTCATAACTATTTATAGGACTAAACTTCAAAGAGAAAAACTATTCAGATAGAATTTCAAGCATTAAACTACGTTCATGATGAACAAATCCAAGAAAAAGTGCATTTATACTA
Source organism: Cyrtonyx montezumae (assembly GCF_038088225.1). Taxonomy (NCBI): domain Eukaryota; kingdom Metazoa; phylum Chordata; class Aves; order Galliformes; family Odontophoridae; genus Cyrtonyx; species Cyrtonyx montezumae. The sequence goes on along the minus strand of NW_027071826.1, from coordinate 41,866,314 downwards.
TTCATTGCAGTGAAACACAAGAGCTTACTTAAATAACATAGCAATCTAGAACTCAAAAATGGCCTAGGGGAAATCGAAGTTTAAGTTTCAAAAATAAGTGTGGGATTTTACAGCACAAGGAAGCTTAGGTGCTTCAGGAGCACATACAAATATGCAATAAAGTGCTATGTCAAAAACACAATAGTTTATTGATTTAGAATATTTTGAACAAGCTAGATAGGGTGACATATCACTTTCCTATAAACACATCTGTTGTCACTAAATTTTCATTAAGATCTTAAATTTAAGGCAACACAATTTCTTTCTTTTAGCAAGTTTAGTTTGTTTGTTTTTAATTCTGCCAACAACATAGATGACAAAATGGGTCCATAATCACTCATCAGCAACATTATTGCAAGAGACTGGAAAGGAACCAGATGTTCCTCAGAGCTGTTACACAAACCATCTAACACTGTATTCTACATTAACTTTCTGTATGGAACACTTACCTCCCACAGGTGTCCAACAATAGGAGCATCTGCCCATGAATGCTCAGCATTCAGGCCCATTTTACCATTTTTGAATACTATAAGAGTAAATGTTTTATCAAACCACCTACAAAAAGATAAGAATTCATAAGGAAATCTCAGTTTAGAAAGATTTTTATACTCCAACTTCATGTCTGTCAAAAAGAGATTCAAACACAAAACAGGCGTTTTTTTTTTTGTTCAAAACGGTCAAGTTTATATGCTTTTAAGTCACTAACTCATATGCATTAGCCACATGAATTAGCAAAAGTTTCAAAGTATAAAGGGTCTTCTCAAAGAGTCAATACTGTACCTGTCATAACACCTGCCATGTATTAAGGACTTTGCATATGCATCTAGTGACCTCACTGGATCTTCCTTCCTGTACCCTTGTTCATCATCATCCAATGTCACAAAAAATGCTGCTTTTTCAATAGCATCTAAGGACTGTTTGTTCTTCCCACGGCTAAAATAAGCCTGCCGAGCCTTAGCCCATGGAACCCTGCAGAAAGAATTTGGTTTACAGCCAGGTTACATGGATTACAGCATATTTTATCATCCTTAGTATCACTGCGAGACATTCCTCAACTTTTAGTTTTAAACTACTACATCAAGTTTTAAACTACTACTTGTATTCATTTAAACTATATCAGCACAGTAAAGTTCTAAACATACAGGTATAATACAATAGTAGAAATCTTCAGCGTCAATTCAGTACCTATGGGGGAGGCTCTTCAAATAAAACTAGGGAGGGACTCTTAATCAAGGAGTGCAGTGAAAAATTAAACTAAGCTTAAAACTTAAATAAGGTAGAATTTGATTAGACATCAGGAAGAAATTCTTCACTATGATGGTGGTGAGGCACTGGAACAGGTTGCCTGGAGAAGCTGTGGATGCCACATCCCTGGAAGTGTTCAAGGCCAGGCTGGAAGGACTTTGAGCAACAGGGTCTAGTGGAAAAATAACCCAGTCCATAGCAGAGGGGCCGGAACTAATTGAACTTTCAGGACCTTTCCAACCCAAACTACTCATCATGCTATCATTTCTAACACAAATGCAAAGCATAAACGTAACTCTGTAGATGTTCAAGATTTCTGCTGCACGCATACATGCGATATTGATCATCTACATTTAATAACTGAACAAAAGATACCTATTACATGGAACAGTAATAAACATGACAACGACTCACAGATATAAATATCCACTGCTGTAACATCCAAGTATAAGCGTCTGGACAATTTTCCATGAAAACTTCCATGGTAAATGCCCAAAACAGATCTTAAGTTAATGAACAAAGGAATTTCTATACAGCAGTGACACCTTTATTCATTCATAAATTTTTAAGTTCTTCTTTAAAACACTTTTTCACTAGTACAATATATCTTAGGTAATGCATTAAAACCCACAGCTCCTTCTCTTCAGTGTCCAGAAACAATCAGACAACACTGAACTTAATTTGACAAAATCAAATTGAATTCAGAGATCAGATATTCAGATAAATACTGCTTTATTCTGCAGTAGTAGATAATTTACATTCTCAATCTCGAGTACATTCTTCAAAACGTCAGAGAATCCCAGAGAAAATCTAAAGCTTATATAGTTTAACATGCTTAATACTGCAAAGCCTCAAATCCCTCTTCTTAACACAAACAAAGCAAACTTCCCTAGCTCTCCAGCTAAGTACAGGGAGTCTGCATACACAGCTGCAATTGCAAAATTATTTTTAGCTACACATCATCATTATGAAGGACAGCAAAGCAGTAAAATATCATCAATACACCTCCAAATAATAAAATTAATTAAAAAAAATGATAATAGCCATACCTATCTCCTGCAGTAAGAGCTGCTAATTTCTCTTCACCAGCCTGAGGCTCTGAATCATCATCAAGAATTCTTTGTATCTGCTGTTCGATCTCTCGAGGTTTCAACAGCCTACCATCATGGTACAGCCACACTTTGAAGTAACGCCCCTTGTGATAGACGACAATGTGTTTGCTGTCTTTCACGTGCTGGAGAGTATCTAGAATTTGAAATTGCTTTTGTGAAAACAAAACAATACTAATAATACACTATATAACAAAATGCCAACTGCACGTACTACTGATTAGCCACAGCTCATTTAAACGAGTTTATCCTCACTCTGTTTGTAAATAGAAGGTCGTCTGGAATAAGCCCAACCCTATGTCATGAAGGCTTTGTGTCAAACACCTAGCAAAGTTTTCTAAGCAGATAGGCAAACTCCTCATTTGATAAAAAACAAAACAAAACAGTAATTCACTTCTTTTTCTGTTCCAAAGAACTGTTGACATTTGTATAAATCTGAGGAAATCTGTTGATGAGATAGTGAAGAAAGGATGTCAAAAGCAAAGCCTAGAATTCATTATTCTGAGAAACATAGTACCAGGAAAGAGTAATCTACTTTGCCGTGTTCTCAGCTATCCATAAAGTTTTGGGAGGTATGCTCCATTCATTGATCAGAAGCAGTTTTATACTTTATGACACTTTCAGATAGCCTACATTAAGCTCAAGCTTTCCTAGGAAGCATCACAACTGCAACTGAAAGCTCCAAGAAAATCTGCTGTGGAATTAGTACAGGATTTGCTTCTCAGAAATGAGAAAAATGGATAGCAACATTTTCTTTAATCTGCTAACTACTAATGTTCAGAGGCTATCTTGTGGGAGAAACCCCTACTAAGCCTTTAGGGATAAATTCCATAGAAAATCAGCACCAAGTGGAAAAGAATTTGTCTCAACAGCTTGGATACTTCTCATTCTCAAAACTGATACATTGACTTTCACATTGAAGTATAGCAAACAAGTTACCAAATGTTCACCAGAAACAAACTGAATCCCTGAATGGAAATAAGGCCCTTTAAAGTTTGCAAAACATTAAAGCTTTTCAGGACTTTCAAGATGCAGGAATATTCAAGCTCCAATCCACCAGGTTATATAAGCCTATGTGACAGTCAAATGCACCTTGACCAAGACTGCTATATTTGTTAAGGCCCAGCACAACTCTTCAACATGGCATCACAACTTCACACATTTGAATTATAGGACAAGCAGTTGGAAAATCTAGATTATCTGTCCAGACAATGGGAGGGGAAGGTATCTGGAAGGTGCCCCTGTTCGTGGCACAGGTTGGAACTACATTATCTTTAATATCCCTTCAAACCCAAATCATTCTACAACTTCATGACACTATTAAAGAACATCACTGTTACCTGGAAAGAGCAATCCAACTTCAACATATGTGATATGTGAAATTATCCTTGCCATGCCATGGAAGGCATTAAAAAATAAATCACCCTATAGTTACATGGGGCTTCAACAAGCAACTGAAAAGACAGAGAGGTGTGACATACCCTGCTTTTCTATCTATAGGTGGTGTTAATGAATGCATTTATCTGCCTTCCTTCAAGATGTACTTAACAGTTATCTGAATTGAGAACATATATACATTTACAGTGAAAATGTATCTATAAATCATATTTAATCTGTACAACTAACTTTTTGGGCAGAGCTAACATGATCGCTTGTGGACCTGTAAACATTCTTAGTGTCGCACAGAAGTTGTGGGAACAGATTTATGCAAAAAATAACCCTGTTGTACTTAAACAGGTACCTCCCTCTATTCAACATTAAGATGGAAAAACTTAGGTTACTAAGAACTTCGAATAATCAGTTCACTGCTGGATGTTATAGTAGATTATAAAAAAACATTTTCTCAACGCATTACAGACAAAGATTGAGCCACTGTCCTTCTTAAGGCTGATTCATTTATCTGGTATCTTACAGTGCATACAAAACATCAAGATAAAAATGGCACTGAGAAGTCCACCAGGATTAAGATTGTACCTGCCTTTAACCTAGGTAAGCAACAGTGCTGGACATACATTCATACTGAGAAGAATACATTAAGATACTGTTGTAAATAATAAACTGAAAAAAAGTCAAAACAAGACAGATTTTTAAATGACTTAGATGAGAGAATTCAATCTTCACAAGGAAAGAACATGTATATCAAAAGAAACCTAAAGGAGTATAACAGAAAAAAAAGTAAAGGTTACATATAAATGAAAAACACAGGGCAGACCATTTCCTTAAGTCAGCTTCTAAGTAAAGAGACAAACACTGAAGTTTCAAAGTAGAATGATTCTGTTCAGAATGGAACAGAAAAAAATGTGCTCTACGGCAATTCATTACTTCCTGAGAAACAGCAGACTGATGCCCCTTAGCTGGGAAGACAGGATTCTAGCAGAAGATATCCCCAAACTTGTGAATTCCATTAAGATGTTTTTTATTCCTTGGATAGCCCTGCTTACCTGATTCTTCTCCTGGGATGCGAGAGGTATTAAACATCCGTTCCCATTGAGCTGAGCAAAGTGGAACAGTAGATCCCATCAGAAGAATCTATACAAAATACATAATTAAATTCTTATTTAATGTATACCAATACTAAATTAAAAAGAAGGAAAAAACCAACAAAAACAATCTGGTTAAACAGAGGCTGCAGAACAATAATATTTTTAATGCTTTTTTCTTTTTTTTTGTTCCTTGTTTTCCCTTGAACCACACGTGGAAGATTTCACTGACATTCCAGTAGCTGCATTTTTTTTTTCCCCATCTCTTCTCAAAGCTCACCTTTCAGGAGCAAGGACTGAAGATAGCTAGCATCAGAAATCCAATGTGCTCTATGGTCAACCTGGGTTACCCCTTGATTTCTTATGTTCCTGGTTAATCTACCTATGAAACTACATCATAAACCCAAGAGGGTACACAGCTAATAAGAACACTCCTACCCTTTCTTATCTACTTTGGCTCCCTTCCTCGTATCAAAGCCCAAATATTCAAAGAACTGCACAGTGAAGCCAGTGCGCAAGAGAAATCACAACACCAAGAACAAGGACAACCTTTGCTTCAAACACCTCCTACAGCAACAGTAACAGCTGCACTCTTCCAATGCTGTCCTTTGTTTCCAAGCAGACTTTCTTACAACCACTGCGTCCACATCAGGATCTAAATTTCTCTGAGTCTGGATGTTTTTGAATGCAGTGTTCTGCCTGACAAATATGATTTCTTAGGCACACTGTGTATTTGCTTCAATTATCTGGGTAACGTCCAAACAAATGAAACAGTAGAAAGACTTCACTAGGACACCTGCTATGAAGAAAAACTACAATTTACCAAAAGTTTCTTCTTTGTTTATATGACACTAGGAATAAATTTTATCCACCGAATCATCACAGACTAAGTATATGGGCTGGAGGTTACAAGGTTCACTTGAATAAAATATGAAACAGAAACAAATTTAGCATTCAAACAATATCTGCTTGAAAGACAATATTATATTTTCTGGAAACAGTGTCTTGAGGAAGCATGAAGTTACACTCTTGGTATAAATCAAGTGTTTCTAAGTTTCTTTTCAGATAAACCTAACTTTAAAAAAGAAAAATGTTGTCCAGCTGTATTGCTACACCAGGTTAAGAAACAATTCAGCAATATAATGCAGCTTTTGTTTTCCACCTTGATATATCAAGTAAATAAATTCACTGTATTTTGCAGATTCACTAAGCGAAGCAACTACAAGCAGAATCACAAAGAACAACATGAAAAATACTGCAAGCAGTACGCATTCAATTGTATTTTAAACTTCAGCATACAGCCTACTTCATATGCTACTCAATTTAAAACTCCTTACAGTCAGTTTTGAAAGGAAATGGGAAAAATGTTTTCCTATTGGGATCTTCAGAACTCAGTGGTTCAGAAGAACCATTACGTGCTTGGTACGTATCAATAATTTGTTAGGTGGTATGCTTAACATATGCAAACACAAGGCCTTATTTCTCTTTTGGGCAGATAGACATGTTAGTTTCAAACACTGCAATTAGCTGGTGTAACAGAAACCTTCATCTGATAGTCAGTAGTTTGTGCTCATGTGCAATTCAGGTGATAACAAAGATGTTTGAGACCGCAATTCAGTTGCATCTCACATATGATTCTGACACAACATATTCCTCTCCTGCTCTAAAAACTAATCACCTTCTTACGAACTGTGCTGGAAAAGATCAAAAGCTATTTAAACTGATATACATACTGGCTTGATTTCTTGTCTGTCCAGCTTTTTCCGGTAGAGCAGAATGGCATGGATAACATTACCAGCTCTAGCTGCCTGTATGGTTGTAGGATATAAATAAAGGAAGTCCTGCAAAGTACATAAGAACCTAATGTTAGCTATTACCATATTACACTGAAAAATATACTCAGTACTACTATTTGGGTTTTTTAAGCTTTATTCTGGTCAATAAAGAAAAGGCTTTAAAATACATGAAGTACACTAGTACAGTGAGCTGATAACTTCAATTCCACTTCAATAGTCACAATTTCCTTAAACAGCACCAGTCCGAAAACCTACAAGATAGCTGTTAGTCATCCCATAAAATGCTACTTCAAATTTGAATTCAAAACCACAGTATTTCCTACTTAATTTTTAACTTCAGGTTCTTTCACAATTTTACTTCCTGTATGGGCATTTACAAAGATCAGAACACATGACTGTGCTATGCATTAGGTTTGGCTTTTGTTTTTACGTTGACCTTTTCAAAGATTGCTTGTTACAGTACGTACAAAACTGTAAAAAGCCATTACTGCTCAAGTCAGCACAACTGACAGATGTGCTAAGTTTATTATGAAAATAACACTGTATAAGACATTTGTTTCGGATTACACTCAAGAAGGAAAAAAGAAAGCCATATAATCAGTGGCAACAGAGGTCTAAAAAGGAATATATTTAAAGAAAAGTAAAATAAGATCCATGGCAGAAATATTACAATGCTTCTTTGACCCCTAAGGTACTTACAGAATTACCTACCATTGCAAAATAGTTACTATTAACCATAATAGGCCCACGTCCTCTAAGGTAGATATATTCTTCCCACCAATCACTCACCTGTACCATGAAAGAAAATAAATAAAAGTTCATCATTTCTATAGTTGATATCTGCTGTGTTAATAATTCCACAACACAACACTGCATACAGAAATTAAAAGAAAACAGTTGGCTTGCCCCGCCGCTTAAACATACAAACAAAAACCCTCCACTGATATCTGATAACACTTAAGAAAAAAAAAGTGAGAGAATTTAATTCTGGTAATAGTAAGTTTCTGAAGAAGTTATCATTTTCATATAACACTTAAAATGCATCAGAAATCCCAAATGCTAGGAAAAACCAAGAAAGCTACAGTTAACACACAGAGCTAGATTTTAAATACTACATCAGGAAAGCTCAAGGGCAGCCTTGGGGTTGTCTGAGAATAACTCACTGCAACCTTCCAGTACTCAAAGGGTGCCCACAGGAAACATGGAGAGGGACTTTTTAAAAGGGCATAAAATAACAGAACCTGAGAAGTTGTGGATGCCCCTCATTGAAACTAGGTCCTTCCTAACCCAAGCCATTCAATACAAATTACTTCTGTACAGATCAAGTGGTCACCAGTGCACTTTGAACAAGTTTCAATTGCTTTCTTCCCCATTTGAGATAGAACAAAATTCAACAGGGAACGAATCAAAATACATTTGTTGAATGTTTAATTCTCCCATTGATCTACTCACATAGTTTGTGGCCCACCATGATTTTAGCTTTAAGTACCACTGAAGCCTTGGTCCTAAGTTAAATGCAAAATCTTTTGCAAGACCCTCCATTCTTTTGAACTCTTCATCATTCATAAGTGGCCGGACTGATTCCAGATACTAGAATAGAGGAAGAGAATCAGCATCAGTGGAGTCATAAAATATTTTTTGTTGAAATGATGAGAAGCTACTGTTTGAACAGCAGAGAGTATTCAGATTCAATTCATAAGGCTGCAAAATGCTGTGCAGTTAAAAACCCTTCTAAACATTTGTCTGCAAGATATAGAAATGAGACCTTGTCCAGAATTTTGCCCACAAATGGAAAAGGTCACTTTCCAAAAAAGCACATCTTTCCCTCAAGAGAGGAAACCATTTTAAAGAACCATTATCAAAAGAACTTAACTCTTCAGCTTTAAGCCATTTCTTTTTACCTTTAGTTTCCTTCAGACCCCCAGATTTTGTGACATGCAGTCCTACTTGCACACTTTGCTGCAAGACTTTGCATCATAAAACACACATTTACATGCATGTTAGCAAATATAACAAATACAAGATGCACTGAAAGCCCTGAAAAAAAAATCATACTTCATTGGAAAGTGTTACATCAACTACCGTATCATCCAACATGAAGCAAGCCAACTTCAAATGGTCATCAGTTCCAGTGGTTTGCCTTAGCCCGTATTTCTGTGTGTTAAGTTTTAATGCATACGATAATACTGATATCACCATGTAATGATTGTAAGATGTGGCAAAAACAAAACACTCTGACATAAAGACAAAGGCATCTAAATATGGATTCAACGTTACCAGAGAAAAATGAATTAAATTCCACACACCCTGTTGACTGTATCTTTAACAGCCGGAACTGGCAATCGTGGTAAAGACGTCTGGAAACTGTACAACATGGGCTTGCGTCCTGAGAAGAGTTTTACAAGAGTCTGAAGAAAAACAAAACCAAAATAGATGCTTCAATTAATTATGTTCCACAAAGGAAAATGACAGAGCAATAAGGAGTAACGTGGCTGGGAGTTCCCTTCACCAGTTAGCAATATCGTACTAAACTTAGCCAACCATCACCTTTATCATTGTTTAACAAAGGCAAAAAGGTATTGACAAACTATATTCCAATGTAAACAACACATCATTTGAAGAAAAAAAGCATCATGGTGACTTCCTCACTTAATCTTCTGGTCATTAGGCAGTACTGCTCACAGATGACACACCTTAATATCAACAGAAAATAGAGGCAGCTACTTTGTGCACTGTCATTCATTTTCCTCTTAGAAGATTAAAAAGCAAACGTACCCATTGATATTTTTCTTATAAAATTAGCAACAGAATCACCCACCTCAATCGTACTCCAAAACAGGAATTGTTCAGTCAAGGATCCCATAAAACAATGGCCATCATTAAAAATCATGCTTTGGAATCATGTTTTGATAGTTCTCTGTTATAGCTCAACATCAATCGTACAGATTTACAGGGAGTTTCTTTAAGAACAAGTCTGTCTCAGATAATCAATTGCATGATTTGAACACATCAAGTTGTGCAAGCATGCCAATGTTATACAGTCCTTGTGTTATCAAATAACAACAAACAAACAAACATCAAAGACAGTTTTAAACTCAGCTTCAGGTTCTATAGCATCCCATAATCTCCACGAGACCAAAGACAGAAACACTGCTATCTCTGAACACCTCTCAGCTGTGACATGCACTAAGCTGAAACTCTCAACCAGGCGAATTCTAGACTACACATGGAAATATACTGATATTAATCACCCCATTTTAGCATGAAAATAAAATGAAGTATTAAACCAACTGTGAAGTACAATCTTGGCTCAACATCTTATATACTGCATTTTATAAAGTTCACTATACTATGTTCCAATAGGCTGAAGACAGAAGAAAACTGATTATGTCCTTCCACTACTAAGTTGCTAGGACTTGCCCTCTTCACCCAAATTATGAACAACTGAAAACGCTACTTATGAAAACAATCTCTTCCCTCTCAATTTCCTTGGTCAGAACAGTTACAGGAGGACATTTTCAGGCAGCAAGGCCATTAACAATTGCAGTGTGTTACTAGCAAAAAAGACCTCCCTGCAACAGAGATCTGCTAGATGCAGCAGGGTGATCAGCCCAATGAAATCTGATCACACCTCACGGATAATATAAATTTAAAGCCAGGTGAGAAAAACATACCTTTTTGTGAGAAAAATCTACTTTCCATATTTGGAGATTATTTTATTCCAGAACACTTCAGCCAGGCAAGGCCAAGAGATTCCCCAAGCAAAGAGTACCCACCCAACTGACAAAAGCAACAAACACGGTCCACAGTATTTCTCTAATTCTCAAAGGTTTACCTAAGAATTTGAGACCACTAGAGTGATTGACAGACACAGATCTTAAATTATGCCTCCGATTTCATTTCCTAATACCCATCAGAAAAATCTGATTACTTGGAAACTGAAATATTTTCATTAGATGGGCTACCAGACTTCCAATTAGCTTGACAATCAATTTTTACTGCAGTTGAAATCACAGCACAAGTTTTCTATCCGCATGAATACTTGAACAAAATTAAAAATATTCTGAGCAAACTGTTATGCTGTTAATCAGCATGAATATCAGCTGAGAAAAAAACAACACATGCACAGGAAAATCCCTCCTGGGTAACAAAGGTTTAGAAAGCCAAGGTAGTTGGTACTGTTTTACAGGGAAACCAGTCTTTTCTATTGATGGAACTACCTAAAAAGAAGCAAGGAATTCAATAAAAGTTTGTATTAAGCAAAGAGGAGGCACTGCTGGGCACACCCGTACTATGGTCTGTTTTAAAACCATATGTAATGCATAGCACAATAGAAAAAAATATACGTAGCATATCATATACCGAAGTATATAAATATAATATGCAACAGAACGTGGTAAGTAGCACTACAGTTCATACTGTTTAAGGCTAGTGTTATAAGCCAAGATTAACAGCTTTAACGTATCCGTTTGGTAGGACATGCTGAAAACCCAGCCAGAGATTCAAGCAATTGACAGACAGCCTTACCATTCAGAGCCTGTACTGTACAAATTCAAGTCATGAGGCTCTCGACACTGCTTCCAGGAGAAACTAGTGATTAGAAATTTCATTTGTAACAAACTAATATTAAACTGTAACGTATACTCCGGATATCTGTTGTTGAACATCTTCCATAGTATATCATTACATGTTAAACACACCTCTTGATTTATTTTTTTTTTATGGCTGCAGAAATTAATTTTATCTTAGGAGGGCACTTAATTTCTACATCAACACTGGAAAGACTTTAAATAACTGAGCCTGAACAATAAAAAAAACGCTCCACCTTTCTAAGCACCTATACATACATTTCCTACACCTATTACAGCTGTTAAGGCAGATGGCGGCCTCTTAAACCCTTTTCCAAAGCATCTTAATTATCAAGAGGAGCCACATCATTCCAGTCTCATCTTTAAGTGTGAACTGCATAACAAGCTACCCATCTCATGTGTTTTCCCCAACTCTTTTTGGAGTCCTATGACTAAGATGGTTTGAAGGGACAGTATGTTATTTACTTTAAATGTAAGGTTAAGTTTAGAAAGAATGACTAAAAACACCAACATTTCTACTTTAAGAATTAGAGTAGTGATTTCTGGAGATAACAAGGTTTACTTTTTTTTGTTGCTTCATAACCTGAGTTTAAGCTGTAGTTGCACACAGGGAAGTAGGCATTTGAGTCTCACAGTCCCAAGGTGCTGGAAAACTTAAGTATTATTTTTCAAGTGTTTGCTCTTCCTTCCACAAAGCCATATTGAATAGTTTAATTATAGCATCAAAATGATCACAGTCATTAGTATCTAACAGCCCTTGTTCCTTGACACAGAAAACTGAAGCAAGACAGAAAAAAGAAAAATCTACAAAATTATCTACTTCAGGGCTTTGAAAACAGGCCACGTACGCACTGAGAAAGAACAGAAGGACAATCCTTACCATCCACAGCTTGGTGCCTGCAGAAAGCTTGCCATGTTCAGCAAACATCCAGCCATGGTAGGAAAGCAGCATTTTTAGAGAGTACCGCATTGTGACAATAAGGGCAACCCAAAGCCCTGTGCCAAAGAGTATTCCACTCACTATGTTCTGTGTTTGATTTGACATATAGCCACTGTTGAAAACAAAAGGCAGTATCAGTTAGTGTCAGTTTAAGTTTTAAAGAGAACTTAATACTACAAATTTACATTCCGTGTTACCAAAGGCAGGCATTATGCAAGCTTCATGCCTGTTTGCCCCTTCTTACTGAACTCCTTTCCAAACATCCTCTCCTACAGCCAGAACAAAGGCAACAGAAGTTGCCAAATGCACTTCTCTAACACATCTACAACAATGCAGTAATACTGGTAAAGCAACCCACACATTTAATAGCTTTTTGCACTGAGACTTACGCTCACTCTAGCACAAACATACTGTTCAAAGACAGGTATGCTTAACAGGATTTAGATGAAAAGCAGTTACACGTAAAACTGATTTGGTTTAGAGAACAGTAAGATTCCAGACTACTTACGTTGTATCAAGGGTTCGGTTGATTTTAGCTATTATTCCTAAAGAAGGATCAATTTTGGCATACATGGTTGACATCACGCCCACAACCACAATGAGCCAGCTGGAGGGGCTAGCAGGATAAACACCAGTGATAATTCCATTCTGGAAAGAAAAGCCTTCACATAATTTTTTCATACCAAAGTGGTTGACTTCATATTACCATGGAAAAAACAAAAATCAACACAATTAAGTCATTTAATTTTAAACAAGATTATCCAGCATTTTAGCAAAGCTTGCTAGCTACCAGAAACTCTCGCAACAATACCAGTAATTATTTCAGACTATACAGACTGTGCCATTAGTTTTAGTAAAAATACTGAAATCAGCAAAGTACTTGGGAATAAGTGACATTTCCAATTATGATTCCATAATTCCATCATTATGCCTCCCCAAACAAATGCCTGGCAAAAGATATTCTACTGAACAAGATACAGAAAATTGTCATTTAAAGAGTCCTTCTCAAAGTTTTAAAGTGTTTTTAGTAAGACTCCTTTTTAAAGGTCATTGTTGAAAGCAATGCTGAAATTAACATGTCACTTACCTAATGTACTACTAATAAAAAAGATGCCATTTATGATTGTGTGAGCAAAACAAAAAATTCACAAAAATCTGTATCATATACCTCCACTTCAGCTATATCTATAATAAACATGAATAAATTATACTGAGTGGTAATGCTACTAAAGACAGATGTTAATTTTGAAAATAAAAATATTCCTAAATTATTATTGGTAAAGAACACACAAATCAAGAACGTAATTTTGTATCTCTTCAAGTGACAAGATTCTAAGAGTCAAAATTATATTTTTGATCTATGTGAGTAGATATTATATAATTACATAAGCTGTTATGAAGAGACTGAAATAGAAGTATTATTAATCTCTAATGCTTGCTCCCTCTTATTTCCACAGAACAGATCAAAAAGAAGCATCCTCTCAATCTTGGAATGGTAACTTCAGCACAGCATCAGCCAATGCTGATGCTTCCTTAACACCTCTTGTTAACTAAAATTCATGCAGGTCACTGACTGTAAGGAACTTCAGATGCCAGGCAGGTCTAAAAATTAAGTTTCACTTAAAAAACAAACAAACAACTTCTACATATCTATGAGAACCCAAACCACCCTCAAGTTTTCCAGGCTTGACTCATCTTAAGTACCTTGAATCTGATGAACTTTTTCTTCCATGAATGGACACCAGATAAGTAAATTTGTCTGAGTGCCTCATGGCTCATTCGCAAGTCAATCCCATCTGGAGTTACTGTAAATTGAAATGCTACTGCTTGATGAGCTTCTGCCATTTTTGGAGAGTTCTGTTAAAAATAAATAAATAAATAAATAAATGAAGACTCTGTTAAAAAGGTACTGGAATCTAGCCCGGTACAAAGCATAATGTAATCAACACCACCTGAATTAGGGCAGCACCAGCATTTTTCTATAAGCATAAAAGTCTAACTGCTTTATGCCTTTTAAATTCTGAAGGCCGAGATTTACATTTCTTTTGCAAATTTCAAGTTTAAACTTCTTACTAAAAACTTAAGTTCCAGTTGACCTTCATCCCTTGTTAAGCAGCAGGCTAGAGCCAACAAGTGCAGTTTAGAAGGGCACTTCAAAAGCAGTCTATTATGACTTCAATCCCACTCCTCTTTACTGTAAGTACTGTAATGTCACAATCATCTGGAATGCGGGAGAAGGGACGGCAACGGTTTGTGCGTGAATATACAGTTAAGGAATGTAAACACTGGGAACACTGTATTAATAGGACTAGAAAATAAATACACAAAGTAGGAAGAGCATTAGGGAGAGAAAAACAAGATGAAATGCTGTTGTACATCTAGTAAGGTAACTGACCAGCAGGTAGAGCAATATTTGTAGAAGTACCTCTCTCTAGAACAGCCTCAGCAAATACAAGTGCTCCTAGAACAGTTGATGGTAATTCAAAAATCTCCCAAATCCTTCAGCCACTGCTCAGTAAGGCTCAAATCTGAGCGAATCAGGCTTCTGGGCCTCCAGAAGAATAGCTAAAGATCACAATACTGTGACAGAATACAATTTAATCTACACATTAACAGTGTTTCACTCGGACAGCAAAGAAACAAAGTCGGTCTTGAACCGAGTTCTAAGCACTGCACGCCCTCCTGGTAACAACTGCAATTTGTAGCACTCCATGACTCAGTTACTAACAACTGCTTATTTACAATGGCCTTGCTGAAAGCAAGTATCGGGAAGTCAAAGTCAGCTGTGTATTCATTCATACGAATTGCGCACCATCAGCTCTATGCCGACACCAAAACTTCATGAGCAATAAAGCAGAGACAGGCAACAGTTAATGCATGGTACACCTTGGACTCAAGAGGGTTTGCAAAAGCACAGAGCAATTAAAGAATTCATCATAAGTCTAGCGCTGTAAAGACAGTTTAAAATACCAAAACAAACCCAGCTATATCCCTGTGTGGAAGAACAGGCTCCCTGTTTGTCTCAAGGGCCAACTGGTTCGCCAGTTCACCCCTGGAATTTTACATTCTGGGATGTCAGTGGACAGGTCAGCTAGTTTCCACTTCAAGCCCCCTGTGGCTTCTCAGCCTGTAAATTTATAACCATCCTCCTGCTTCTGAAGAGAAAGAATTTCAGGAAACCCTCCCTCCCAAGTACAGGCATTTCTATTGTCCAAGGTAGGAAAAGATTCTAAGAAGCGTTAACCATAAACAGTCAGCCTCATATGCGACTAAATTTAATTTAATGGTCACGCTAAATTTAAATGTCTCAATAAGGAAAAATCAGATCCTTTCCCTTTACTCCAGAAAAACAAGTCGCTCAGACTACCGCTCGTTCTGAATTATGATGGCTGAGCAAAAAAAAGACTTCCTGGAGCGCCTTTCTTTGAACACTTTTTAGCCCACACAGGCCAGTTCAATCATAAGCCGCCGTACACTTCCCGTCCTTTGCATTCCTGCGCTGTCACGTGCCGGCTAACAAAGTAGGGAAAAGGGCACAGGCCGGACGAGCATGCGCTGCGTTCGCAGTGTGACTCGCCAGGGTGAGCGAGGCAGCGCCCACATCCATCAGCTCGCTAACACCGAAACAATAACTTCTCGTAACTTCAGGCGGTTTGGTCAGCAAAATATTTCTGCCCTAATGCACATTCACTGCTTTCCCAGCAGCGAGCCATAAACAAGAGCTCAGCGGTTCGGCAGATCTTACTTAAGGAAAAAAGAAAAATGAGCACACATGTTCACCATCAGCCTTCAATGGCTATTTGCAGCCTTTGAGTGTTTTTTTCCATCTTGAAAACACGTCTGCCCCTTAACAAAAAAAAAATCAAACAACATTAAAGGTGAAAGCTGCCTGTTCCTTGCTCTCCTCTGGTTTCCTTTCAATTCAAACATGCTGTATCAGCCACCAGCACATCTCCTTCTCCCTGTTCAGACCTCAGCTTGAGCCAATCAAAGCCTGCCACAGTTTTCCTATTGTTACAAACAAAACGCCGTTGGGTTGGAAGTAAGCTCTGCAGCTGAGAAAACACACGTCAAGTTCAAGTCCCGACAGACCTCGTGGTCCAAAAAAGCTATGACTGAAAACTCACATTGCTAGGTCTGCTACGCACAAAGCCTCTTCACTGTGCTCTCACTGCACCTCCAGGACACGGATGCTACCATTACCAGTGTTTAACTTCTTAACCTCTCCTGCCTGTAGGCGCAATGATTTCAGGGTGCAGATAACCAAGAGCCCACTTCATATTATGGCCCACACATTCTTGTACCCACTGAAGGAGATAAGGGTCTCAGCTCTGGGAAATCTGAAGCTACCAGAAATCCCACGTCCAGGACACCTCTATTTAGTCAGATACGCCGGAAGTCACCTCTGGGTGGTAATATCCTTCTGCAGATGAAGGAAATTAACAAACACAGGGTAAAATGGAGGGAAATCTTACTCATGTGGTTCAGAACTGCCAAAATCTTGGTTGAAGACTTAATTTCATGACTCTTGCTTGCAAAAAAGCTCAGCAGCTCAGCCTGAAGCTCTCTTCAAGATATTTCGACATCAGCTTTTATGTGTGGAGCACACATCTGTCAGTAATCAAACTCAGCTTACAAAGCAAATCCCTCCATTTATCCCACTCTGATGATCAATGGTTGAGGATTTTCTGGGAAGAGCAGTGACTGCTACGTTGTACCAATAAGAACACCACTACATAGGACCCCAAACCAGATTTAATACCACTGGAGTTCTCAGACATCTCTGATACCCTGACCACAGATTGCTCCCTGGTGGTGTGCAGAACTGAAGCATTACCCATCCCCATGCTCTAAAGCATGCTGCCAGATTCAGAAGCACCTGGAAGTGCTTATAACCTCATGCAGGTGCTCATATCTCTTCTAAGGAATACGAAGAATTAAACTTCCTTTCAGGAGATGAGCTTGCTGCAGTTTCTTGTGCAGAAACAGTCACCCCCCAGAAAATTAATTTCTTACCCATCTTGTCATTTTAGGATAGATCACCAAATTCCAAGTATGAGGACAGACGTAATCAAATAAGGATCCATATGAAAACACTAAAACATCATACCAGATACTAAACTAAAAGCAAGACGATGCCCAACATTGAGGTGTCTAAGACCAGCTGCAAAGTTAGCCTGCAGCAAGTTGCACAGCAGCCAGCAAGGCACCCTTCAAGCAAAGGTTAACTAAGTCCTGAGGTGCATTAGGTAGGACTGCTAACAAGTCAGGGGAGGTGATCCTTCCCCCATCCTTAGCTCTGATAAAGTCCGGTTCTGAGAACTGCCTCCAGTTCTGGGCTTCCCAGTACAAGAGAGACATGAAGTAACCAAAGAGTGGAAAGCCATTCAGAGGATTAAGCACTTGGAACATCTCTCCTATGAGGAGAGGCTGAGAGAGCTGGGACTGGTTGGCCTGGAGAAGAGCAGACTTGGAGATCTTACTAATGTCTATAAATACCTGAAGGGAGAGTGCAAAGAGGACAGAACCGGAACAAAACAAGCACTACATACAGGACAGAAAAGAAACAACCAACCAAGAAATTGCAGAGAGCCTTACAGGCAGCACATGTTCCTTTTGTTTAATCTTACTGCTTTTTATACTCTATGTAGGTACTATACGTGGACCAAGCATAACATTTCAGGAAGGAATACATGAAGTGAAAGCTGGAAGAACAATTTCCAAAGTCAACTGTTCAACACTGACTTCAGAAGAAAAAAGATAAATTATTAACTCAGTGAAAAAAAACCAAAGTTCTTCAATCATGATAAGTTCATTGTTGTCTTGATGATGTTCAGAAAGACTCCTCTACAAAACATTCAGACTCCAGCAGTCAGCATCTGTAGCATCCCATTTGCAGCAGGGCCTGTACTCAGGAGAACAAAACTCCCAATTCATCATTAGTGCCACTTGTATCATACATAAATACAAAAGCTTTCTGAAAAGCAGAGTTGCAACTGACCACCTAGCAGAGATTCTTTCTGAAATTTAACATAGGAGCCTGTAATAGTAGATCTGATTAAAAAAAAATAGGCCTGATGAAGAAATCAAGCAGTTCAATCGCTTCAAGAGACCATCACATCTTAGAGACAAACAGAAACCAGACAAACATTCAAGAAGAGTTTCCTGCAACTGACAGAAGCACACAATTAATCTGGAGGACAGAAAAGTTGGATTCTGCAACAGAATTTATACACAGACATTTTCGAATGAGCTTTATAGACAGATGTAGACATTTTAAACACTGCCATAATGAGAGCTGGCTGGTTCAAAGGTAGCAGGTAGCCTTCTTTTTTTTTTGACCTTATGTGCTGTATCTCAAGTGCCAGTGATATACGTGGTGGGAAACAATACAGACTCCTACTAAAAAGTCCTTGAAACTTAATGTCAAGTGTGCATACATAGAAAAGGAAAACAATGACCACCTCAACCCACTTAAGGCCCTGTATTACCAATAACAAAACCTGGGTGACTTCAGTGAAGCGTTTCCAGAGCATTTGCTATAAGTGCAGAAGATTCAGTCACTGAAGTGCATGCCAAACAGCAGTGCCCAGCACTGTCAAAGACACATCTGCTGTTATATGAGAGCCTCCTCACCACTATCTGATGATCCACCCTCTAACATCAGGGCAGAATTCTGGCAGGGCAGGCAGCTGACCAGAAGCCACCTAAGACAGTTTTACTCACAAGTATCTGGTGCTCCTTTGATGAGCAGCTGCACAAAGTTAAAACTAAAGCTAAAGCATTCAACTTAACAAAATTCCTAACAGAGATCAAAGGGGTCCTATTTCATTTACATAGAGTTCTCCAAACAAAGATTTCTACGCCTCTGAAAGGAAAATAATTTTTTGATCTATAATTATCATCAGTAAGCAGTATGAAACACACACAGCTCAAACATTTAATCAGGACCAAAAAGGTGTTTGTTTTTTGGATATCCTACCGGCCAATGCCACTTCCTTGTTCTGGAGCTGTGCAAAAAGGTAACGAGATTCCTCAGAAAGAGTAGAGAGCTTCTGCATGAACCATGTGATATTTTGCAAGTAACTGACTTCTGAACTTACTATACAGATTAACCAGCACTGTTATTCAGTTAAGAATCTCTATTCCAAAGTAGTTTGCTCACGTACCAACCTTCAGTAATAACTAATCATGCCTGAGCAGCAGTTTTCATTGGCTACTCTAAATGCCCAAGTTTCACCAACAATTTACTTTACAGTGATTAATTATATTCCAATGGGACTGCAGACACAAAAAGATTAAGAGAAATACAAAAGGAGTAAAGCTAATTTTCTTTCTGTGCAATAAACAACCACATGGATTACATTCAGCAGGTCTTCTCGGGTGAACCTCATAAATAAGGTACAGAAATAAAACAGAAACCAAACGATCGCTCTCCTTGAAAACTCCCATAAAATGATAACTGACTGAAGGCTGTCTTAAACTGACAAGTTCTCTCATGCCAGGTTAATCGTGGCTGAAGGGAGCTAAAACCAGTTTGAGTCTCCCCAGAAGCTGTACATGATTATTTACATGGTAGTTCCCTCAGAGGGCTGCCAAAACAGCATTACTAGACCAACAATTGAAACGGCTTAAGCAAAGCACTGAAAGAGATGGGAGTTTTTTTAACGTGAATTTTAAGGGATTTTTTTGGTTGCTGCTACTGCTGGTCATTGGCTTCCATATCTCCTATCCTCCCATATGGCTGAGGGATGTAGTCCCTAGAAATTGCAGTGTTTAAAGGATTTTCTGCACCTATCACAAAATCATAGAATTGCTCAGGCTGGAAAAGACCTTCCAGATCATCAAGTCCAACCACAACCTAACCATACTACCTTAACTCTAACAACCCACCACTAATTCATGCCCCTAAGCACCACATCCAACAAATGCTGTGGTTCAAGCCCATCAGGAGAAGTGAATGCGTGTATTCACAACAGTGGGACCTACTACAAACCTCATGCATGGCAGGCAGTTTGAAATCAGTGAGCCCCAGTGACACAGCTATCAGCCTGTGTCCAGTCCTCAGCATTTTCCAACATCACTTACGGGTGTAGATTAGATAACCTCTGGAGGCAACTTCTTTGGAATCTTGGCCCCATTTCCTTACACCCTTTCCAAATGCTAAATTAGGGTGGCAGGCATATGTGGAGGGACGATGTGAAAACAAAATGTCCACAGGCAAACAAACAGACCAAGGAATGAAATGCATACATACCTGAACAGCTCTGTCTTCCTCAAAAATAATTTGCAGTCTGCTTGCCACTCAGAAGTCTTCTATCCTGCAAACTCACTGTAGCTGGGATCTTGAGAAGGTCAGGATACACTCAGAGCCAGATTCATTCCAATACTGTTAGTTGCTAATAGCCATTAAAGTACAGCAATGGCAGTTAGTTGTACCTCTGAAACATAAAATCAAGAAGAACAGTTGGAGCTTTGATTCACATACAGCTTTCAACAGCTCAGGGGGACTGGATCAGACTGGAAGTATTCAAGCAGAACCAATGCCAAAGGAGAGAACTGTCACAAAGAGTAGTTTGAAACTTTTCCACTACACTGCATGAATATACTGGATTGATCTGGCTGCATTTAGCAGGCCTGAGATGGTGAATAAGAGTTCACCCACTACCCTGCTACTTCCCTGAGTTATTTCTGATGGCTGAAATTAGCAGTTGTTGGCTTGTGCAACAAGCAAGGTGATCTCAGGGGCCAAACTCGAAGTCTAGTTTCATCGTGCAGTTTAAGACATCCAAACACAAGTTCTGTCCTGCAGGTTTTAAACTCCCATTAAACTCAACTTTGATCCCATTAAGATTTCTTGGAGACACATTCAAAGAACAGACTGCTTTCACCAGCACCTCCAGGAGAAAAGCCATGGATAGACAGGAAGCTGCCTTCCTACATGTAGAAATTGATGACAGGCAAAAAGTACAGAGCAGACTGGTTATAGCAGACAACTTAATTACTAGGCTAACACTAATGAATTTTAATCCCTACAGTTTAAGGATCACATGGCCTCTTTCGTCTTCCTGAATATCATGCTTCTGTACTGGTTGGTTCTGTGATGTATTCTGCTTCTAAGCCTTTTGCATCGTTCTGGTCCCCACTACAACACATGACTGCACACATCCCAGCAAGCCACCTCTTCTGACCTTCTCAAAACTCACAATCATCTTGCCAAGTAAGAGATGAACACAAAAAAGCAAAACACTGCACAGCTATTGTCCTGTGAAGAAGCCTCTCACACCCTCAAAAGCTAACCTCTAGCTTCTGGGCATTTTATTTTCTTTTTCAAATGCTACCATAAAGGATGTTATCTAGGCATTTAGACCACTGCAGTTGTTTTTTTTTTCTTCCCCCTTCTCTCTCCCTTTGCACTAATTCAACTTCTGTGGTCGTGCAGTAAAGAGCTGTGTTTAACTTCCTGATGGCAGCAAACATTTCTGGAATGGCTTCACTTTCAGCAGCCCTGCAAAACATTCATCTTCCAGCACCCTGAAAGACCTAAAAGGTGACCACCACGCACGGTGACTAAAGACAAAAGGAATGAATGGCTCACGACCATCGTTCCAGGAGCGGAACACTGAAGAGCCAGCTCGGAATATTTTACTGATATTTGAACTATTCAAACAGCGTCAACCCAGACACAGAAAAGGGGAATGCTTTTTAGTCATGCAGATGCTGTTTTTCTGAGCAGGTGGAATGTGAAACTGCGTTACAGCTCCCTGCAGGATAAAGTCAGCGGCTTTGAAATATAAAAAGATGCACTTTTTTTCCCCGTTTTAAACATGAGCTTCCACTTGAGTCACCTTCACAGAAGTTCTTCCAAAACCGCTCGCGCAATCGTGCTCCGGTTGCAGCACTCCAACCGCGCGTGCACGCAGCGAACGTAAACATCCTCTCCGCCAAGCTCGCATCGGCCCTCCCATCACCCTGAACGTTGCCACGTGTTTATTATTTGATCCGCAGGGCGCTTCCCGGCCGGCCGAGCTCCGACCCGGGACGGCCAGCTCAGCCGGGCGCGCCCCCGCGAGCCAGGCCCCGGTCGGGCGCGCCGCCGCGAGCCAGGCCCGCCCACGTGACCGCGGTCGGGAAGTAGGGGAAAGGTCGCGCCAGCGCAGCGCGGGCGGCAGCAGGGCGCTGCCAGCGCCGGATAGAAGTTACTAAAGAGAAGGAAGCGGGCTCTATCTCAAAGACGGGAGGAGAAAGCAACGTGCTTTGCCTGCGTAACCTTCAGTTTCCGCTGCAGCACGCAGCGCTGCGACCCCTCGGGTTGCTCGGTGTTAAGATTTCCTCTAAGAAGGCGGCTTTCTTGCAGGAAGATGCTCCTGAATGAAAGCTCTACCACCCCGAAGCTCGAAAGAGCCCTCGGAGCCGCTATTCCCACAGCCGTGCCAGAGCTCTGCTGCGGTGCTGTCACGCAAAGCCACACTTCCCAACCCGCTCCGCCCAGCTAAACGGATCGGTAGCGATCCCATTAGCACCGAAAACGACGCGACCCCGCGGAGGATCCGGGCCCCGGGAAGGTCACGCAGGTGGGGATGAGAACGAGAACGTAAAGCGGCGCGGCTTGCCCCGTACTCACCGCCGCCCTCGAGTACACGCGACGAGGAAGCGAGCCGTGCTCCGCGGGACGGGAGCATGGGGCCGCTCGGCCCGACCCCGCGCTGCCCTTTTCCTTTCGCAGGAAAGCCTCCCCGGAGCCCACCGCTCGCGGGAGGAGGGCTTGGAGCCCCGCACCCACCCGCAGCACCGCCCCGGGACCCGCCCGCTGAGGTGATGGCAGGTGCCGCTGCTCACCGGCTCCGGCGCTCGGCGGCCCAGACCCGGCTGACAGGAGACGAGCGGCGGCGCCGGCAAAGAGCGAGTGGCGGCCGCTCCCCTCACACGCCCTGCCGGAGCCGCGCTTGCCGCCCGCTCTCCCATTGGCTGCCGGCGGCGAGGGGGCGGGCCCAACGCCAAGGGGTTTGAGAAGGGGGACGCGGGGTGCACCCCGGGTGGGCGGGGCGGAGGCGGCAGGGAAGCGGGTGGCGATAGGCTGAGGGGGGCGGCTTGCGCGCTGTGATTGGTGGGGGAGCGCGTGGGCGGGGCGGGAGCGAGCCGCTTTCGCGGCCTGCAGTGTGAGCGCGGGGTTGGTTCTCGGGTGGGGTAGCTGTGGGCTCGCGGTTCCTTGGGGAGAAACAGAGCTTGAATATGAGGTCAGAGCTTGGGTGTCTCTGACTCCCTGCTTCAGTTTGATCACAGCAGGAAGGTTGCTCTGTCCCTCGCAGGATGAGGGTACGGCCGTTTGGACTGCAGTCTGCCGGCAGTCTGAAGCGGCGCAAGTTGGGATCCGTAATATTTCCCTGCTGGGCAGATCCACCCTACCGCGCTCCTGCCAGCTGAGATTTCCACGTGCCTGAGGGCTCCAAAGCGTACAAACGTGATGAAACCCAGATGCACCAACACTACAGGCTGAGCCTCTCCTTTACCTTTAAGCTCATGCAACACCAATAAAACACTACGCTGCTGGTTGGGATTTTCCCTTCCAGTCTTCCCTGCCCTATGATGCAGTTTGAAGATGATGTTATTATTCCAGGAGGAAACATAAGGCCCAGAAGAAAATGAGAAAAGGGGAAAAGAAGACAGATTGAAGTATCAGCAAGAGGAGAACGGTGAAAATAAAAAAGACAGAAGTCACTAAAAACAATTCCAAATTCAACAGCATCCACATCTGCATATATTTACCTATAAGTAGAACAAATGCAATCGGAATGTGATAACTCTTGTCCCTTTGGTGTCCATGTGTTCTTCAAGGAGCACATTTTTTATGATGCACAAAACCTGAAATGTCATGAGTTATTATTTTCATTTGTTTTTTGTTTTGTTTTTGTTATTTTCTCCTTCTAGATGCCTCTTACCTTTGAAACATTGAAACAAACAAAAACCACAAGTCTGCTTTCTCTCATTTCTGTCTGGAATTTTCTTGTGTCTTAATCTTTCATCTACACTGTAATGAGGAAGAAATCAGTCAGTTGGGAGCAGATGTTGCTGTTCTTTGTCTCCTCCAAAAACCTGTGCAAGCAGCCACGAGTTAGGGAACACCCAGATGGAGAGCTTACTTTATCGTGGTGCTAAGCCCCATATATGAAAAGTATTGCATTACATGAAACTCTGTGATTGTGACTTAGCCAAACCAGGCTTGGCTCTATTTATCTGGCAAACGTAAACCTAGCATTACAGAGTGACTTGTTGCCAGTGGAACTGCCACTATCACCTGGGTCAGGCTCTACTCACCCATTAACCTAGATAAAGCAAGTCAGATACTTCCTGGGGTAAGGCTGTCCTATTCAGAACATAGTCCATCTCTTACTGGGGCAATACACACTGCTGAAATTCTCCATCTCCTCTGCTCACTGTATTTCCTCTTCCTGTAAGAACACAAAGTGATTGTGCTTCTCATGACTGAAATTGTAGTCACCTGCATGCCTGCAGTGTGGCCCAGACTTCCTTTGTAACCTCCTACTGCTCAGCAAAGTTGAGTCATTTTTCCCCCATAATTGACATATTTTTAATTTCTAAAAACAAGTACAGCACAGACAGCACATGCTTTGTGCTCTAAGCCCCCCTAGTAGTTAATGCTGATTCTTGCCATCCAAAGAAATGAAAATAATCAGCAACTCGTCACAGTTATCTGTGCCTAGGCGGACTGAAATAATTACAACGCATCATGATAGATGTTTAATTCTGGTCAGCTAATCCCAGTCCTTCAAGACTTCTTGACTCCAGTAAATGTACATTGCTTCTTTGCAGCAGCATTTCTTATCCAACACAGCTACTGTTCAATGTTTTTACTTCTGTGTATTTTTTTTGCCAGATCCCAGTGACGTGATATCACTAAACCTTAAGCCTGGACTTGGTTTGGAAAATGATTTTCCTCAGTGCAAGTCCCCAGTACGTTTTTGCATTTTTCTGTTTTGCTGATTTTTTTTTTAAAGTCAATTGAATTTCTCACTGAAATTGAATTAGTCAAGATTTTCAGCACACAAAATTACTATGTGTGGTCTCAGCTGCTTAAAGCAGGTATTTTCCCAGTTTGGTTGCTAGTTTCATTTTAACCAATACTAGGATTATTTTTTCCCCTCTTATCTCTTGTGATATCTAAACATGAACATTTCATAATTAGGACATAGTAACTCAGTGACCCATAGCAATTTACAACTGATAATCTGTGAGGCAAAACACATTAATAGTAAACAAACTGGAAACAGCTCTGAAATACAGATTTCATAGACAGGTAAGTGTACTTATGTTTGTATGCCAGGAGTCAAGGGTGAGAGCAAGGCAGGTAGTGCTCTCCCTGCCAGGGGCACCATGCCACAGAACCTGAGCAAGGCAAGCAGAACAGGTCCAGTGACAGTAAACAGGGTCAGGCAGATCATTTGACACGTCTGCAGCAATGAGGAAGTCCAAGGTTGTTAAGCTGGAAAACTGAGTCAGGGTCAGGGTCCAGATCAACAGGGAGTGTGGCCTGGCTGCAAGGCCAGGGCTTCAAGGACAAAAGCCTCAGCTTAAAAGCCATTTCAAAGAAGGGAGTCCCATTGTGGCCCCTTAGCAGATCCTCCCCCCAGACAGCTTACATTACACTTACACATTCACAGAATAGCCACATTTACCTGTGAGGCGATGAGAGAAAAGTGGAGGCTTTTACAAAATGCAGTGGCCAAAAGGTAGAGACTTTTACATGAAGATTCAGGTGTGGTGCTACTATAAAGCTGCATATTGCTCATTTACTGACTAGTGAAAATCCCTGAATGATTTCACACACCACTAGTAATGCCAATGTTTTACCACATCCTCCTTTCCTTACATGTTTCAGACCGCTCCTGACTCCCATGCCCTTACTGCTATGAGTCAAGCACCTCAGATACTGCTGTTAATACTAGCATCAAATTCTGCCAGCTCAATGATGTCTCAGGAAAGAGACTTTGATCGGGCTTGATCTTTCTCCATTCTTAAATACATTCTCATATAGTATATGAGGATATAATATTGATCCAAATGAAACAGAACAGGGTGAGTAGTCATGTCTTGCTCTGCTTTATTTTTAACTTGATATAATGGATACTACTAATTTTGCTTGACTGCACTGTCAACAGGGATGTTAGCCTATCCTATGGCGTTTGGACCTAGAAGAAGGCAAATGTGTCTCTGTCCCTTCAACACTAGGACATTTTAGGGAGACAGATGTGCTCTTCTCCTATTACCACTGTTAGAACTGATAAATCACTTAATATGTTATTTTTTCTGGAGTAAAACAGGCATTTCAGCTTCATGGTTCAATGATTAAGTGACTGCTCAGAACATGTCACAGGTTTAGCTCAGAGTTTATAAATCAAACACGTGTACCATTCCACTGCTCTAACTCCATGGACTAGGCTATCAACCTAGCTAGGCTTTCAAGCATTCTTGGAAAGTTAACACTTGCAGGTGTGTCTCAACTAGGAAGAAATACTCTTCTGCTTTAGGTTTTACATAATAATATTTCAGGTGATCAAAACTCACCCAATTTCCCCAGATTTGATCCAAGAACTTTCCGTGGCCAGGGTTCCGTGCACTCTCAGTGCCTGGAATTACTATTTTGTACACCTGAGGTGTTCTTACCTATCGTAACATTACCTCCAAGGATACGACCTGTACCAAGGGAATAGAAATACTAATCAATACCCACTGAGAAGTGGATAAATGTAAATCTAATGTAGTGCTGATCAAACTGTCCATAAACTTGGCAGGTAGCTAAGTTTCTCAGAAGTGGTTACATTTTAATCAAGTAACTTACATTAAAATCAAGTGACAGACCCTACCAACAATTTTAAGAGTACCTGAGCATATTTGGCAAAGAGTCCAAAAGAAAGGAAATGATAGCTGCATGCTTCAAACATCACATTCCAAGCAGTGCACTGTCTCTCTAGTATATTTTTTAATAAGTATCCAACAGTAAAAGCAAAACAAATAGCACTGCTATAGCATACAGTGAAAACTCTTGGAGTTCACAGGAGTTCCTACACTCAGAAAAATAGTTACAGTCTATCTGGAAGGAACATCCACAGCTACTGACAGCTCTTCAGATTTTTGAACACAGAATTTAAAGTGTTCTGCTTTTCATATCTCTTTCCTCCTGCTGTTTCGACTCTATTCCCTTAGAGCATTCCTGACTCCTGGCTTTGTTCTCCTCATTCACATTGATTGAGGAATATAGATATCCTGATATCTTCTCAGATGTGAGAAGATGGGTGGTATCCCAGGTATAAAGGGCATTACTAACAGACTTACAACATGTGCCTAAGGTTATATTGACAGTAGAAAAATGGAGCCTGGCCAAGCTGTGAAAGGAAACTATGCAGTGGATGATTTCTTAAGTAAGGGAAAAGTCAAAAATACAATATTGAAGGTCCCTCTATATTAATTAGCAAAAGCTACTGTGGGTGCTGTAACCTAATAGTGGTTGTGTTTGGGATACTTTCTAAACTCTACGAAACCCCAAGAAGGAGAACCCTCTTGCCTTAAAATACATGCCGTCATTTCCATTCTGCCCATTGCTCTGTGATTTTATTGCTCTTTGTTACAGAATAGCTCCCAGAATATAAAGGAAATCTGGATAAGACCAACCCAGCCCTGTCAAGCCTCTCTTGGTGTCTGTCACCAGTGCCAGTGCTACCCAGTACTCAACAGCATTATTACAGCCATCAAATTAAGATCCGTAGCATTGCTTTTTACAAGTACTGTTCCTCAGACGGTCAGGAAAGAAAAGAATATTCTAACCATACAAAGTCCCAGGAGAGAGCTCCTTCTCTTTGTAGTGCCCATGCCAACATGAAAACTAGCTGTGCTTAACTTGCTCTCTTATTGCACAGGTAGATTTCCGTAAACAGGTTGCAATATGAGCTCAATTCTGCAGACTTTGTTTCAGATGTATAATGCATAACCAAGAGATTTTAAGGCCCTGTAGATTTACAACGTGTACAAGTCTCATCCTCAGTCAAGGCTGAGCGCACACACACAAATAAAATCTACCTTTGTACCTTTTCTATTGAATTTCCTTATCTTTCTATATCTGCAGCCATAATAAAACATCATCTATTTGCTATTTGCTATTTGCTTCCTTTAACTTCTACAGTACCACCAACTCAAGCAAAGCAGAATGCTGAGTAGCAAGAAGGGAGAAAAGACCTCCAGTTAATTGGAGGAAGATGAGAGAAAGCAACTATCAGACAGCTTGTGGAAGGGGCAACAACTGTTGCATCAGCACAGCTTTCAACTTTCAAGGCAGGTACCCCTGGGAGCCCCAGAAGAGAGAAGCCTCCAATTAAGTGAAGCAGAGACAGAAACTGTGGCTAAGCTAAACACAGGCCATATTTGCACTGAAGCAAAATAGGCTTAAAATCTCCCTGCATGGTTATCCAGCCCTGATAGGATGGCAACCCTGAGTGCTGAAGGATCTGGTAGGTGTCACTGCAAGGACACACTCAATAATCCTTGAATGACTGTGGCCACTGGGAAAAGTGCCAAAAGACTGGAGGAAAGTAGATTTCACTCCAGTCTTCAAGAAGGACTTGCCTACTACAGGCCAGTCAGCCTCACCTTGAACCTTGGGAACATGATGGAACAGATCATTCTGGAAACCATTTCCAAGCACAGGAAGGAAAAAATCATCAGCAGTAGTCAGCATAGATCCACCAAGAGGAAGTCATGTCTGACCATCCTGATAAGCTTCTGTAATGAAATCACCAGCTTCGTGGACAAGTGGGGAGCAGTGGATATCATCTATCTGGATTTCTGAAAAGCCTTTGACACTGTGCCCCAAAAGATGCTCATACAGGAACTGTTGCTAGATGAGCAGACTGAGGTGGATCAAAAACTGACTGGAAAGCCAGGCCCAGAGGGCACTGATATTTGTTAATGGGAAGAGAGGGTGTCTGTTCACCTAAAAGGAGAGCAAACATTGCCAGAATTACTAATGTCTTACTATTCTTACTAGGAAGGCTGAAGGTTCAGAAGTTAGTTTGAAAACTGTTTTATTCCATGATCTTTTGTTCTGATATCTGTATTCGTCATCTTTCTTGCACAAGGAAGCCTTTACCAGGAGAAGCAATTTCTCATGTTGGTCCTTCTGCTTCATTTAATTAAAGGTGATAAAACATTTTTTCTAATTAATATTTCCTAAGCACATAGATCTATCTGCACATATAAGCAAAGCAAGTCTGGAAAAAAAGCTTTATACTTAGTTTAGGATCTGGTGAAATTTGTGGTACTCCTCACTTAAATAAAGGCACGTGAAATAATGGCTTTGTAGGTGAATAGCTATAAAAGCACCATATCTTCTTTTTGATTTCTGGAGGAATTTCAGTATTTAGTCATATTTTACAGTCTTGTGTTTCTCAAACTGTCCTGATAAGTAATATAAACTTACAGAACGCAAAATGCCTGACTGACCTATTTACAGACATCAGCTTCAGCTCCTATCAAGATGGGCAATGGAAAGTAACCAGGAGTACACAAGCACTCCTGTGCTGTTTGGCTAACTTTCTGGAGTGAGGTGAGCATCGAGTGGACTCTGCCCATATCTGTGACTGAATATTTCAATTGAACGTAGATCTGCTCGGTTTTGCAGTCATGCACCAAGGACAAACTACCCATACATATCTAAAACATACATCCAGATCTCCAAAACAGCTGATAACAGTACGAGGTGAACAAAAGCACAGATCATCATTGGGTTTTGCAAACAAGCTTTTCAAAATCCAAAGAAATATAATATATGTGACTTTGTTGGCTGTTTGTACCTATAGGCAGATCAGCTTCCTAGGTAAGCCGTATCTGCCTGGCAGCTATTCAAAATACTCAGTGCCAGGGAATTACTCTTACAAAGACCTGGACTGGAGCCTTGGTACTCTCAGTGCCTATGAGAAAGTTAGTTTTGTTTGCATTTGGGCCTGGGAAGCTAATTATTTTAAGGGCTGCACAGATGATGGTCTGGATGACTAGAATGCCACCAAATATAAATGCATTCCTGCAGCTTAATAAGGGAACAGGAGTATCAAGGGAAAAAGTCACTAAGATAGAATCAGTTTGAGGAATTATTCGTAGCACAGTGTGCCAGGAAGTCTCAGTGTTCTCTGATATGACAATGCAATTGAATAGGTCAGAGAAGGAGCTGAAATTGAACCTCTCCTCCAAAAACTATACCTTTTAGAATGATATTCTATGTCAAATAGCGGAGAAAAGTAGTATTTCTAAGGAACACAGAAAACAAGGAATTACTGCTTTCTAGTAAAATACATGAAAATAGTAGAACAGTATTTATTAGGGAGTCTTAATATAAGCTTAAAATTTGTAGCAAAGTATTAACAAGATTTTGGGAAATGGGAAAATTACGTGCTCAAAAAATTACAGGATTTAAAACGCTGCGGTATCAGTTGCATATGTTAGTGAATAGGGATTTTTTGCAGCGTGCTCAGCAGTCAAAGGAGACGAGGAGAATAAAAAGCCTTACTTCAATGGAAAGTAGGGCTTACTGCCCTCGTGTGGCTATTGATAAGAACAGCTGGGAAATATACGCTTCAGGTTTTGATTCAAGTTACTCGAGATGAGCATTCCCGAGGGATGGCTTGCACATTTTTGTCACTACAGAACGTACTCATCTTGCCTTTGAGGCAGCTGTGACTTGTCACACCCTAGCCCTTGACTAGATGGCCCAAGTCTTACTTTTCACTAGACTGTGAAGGGGCTCCTGCCCATATCCATCACTACTCAACGGCTATACTCATAATGCACCACAGATGAGCTTATACAATCTGCTTTTCTTCCACAGGGCACGTACTTCCATAATCCTCCTCTAATGGAGTGCTACACTGAAAACACTATCAGCCCTGTGAATGCACCACTGGCCTTCCCACAGTGGACCTGCAGTGTGCAGCAATGGAATGAGATGCCAGTATTGCATGGAGGGCACTTACTCAGCAAGGATCTTCACACCTGCAGTTATGTACAGGGATGCAGTTAGTGGTCCACACACCTTAGGTAGGGAAAGGATGTTAAACAACACGTGTGGCACGGTGCATGTATGGTATCAAAAAGGCAGTGTATGTGTAGGGTAAATATTCAGTATTTGACAGGAGGACCTGACTCGACTGGGAAAATTCAGGAGTATTTCCCATCCCTGCTCCTCCCTACCAGATTTGATTCTGCAGTCAAGTGGCGGTGGATACCTCTGAGTTTGCCCTTAAAAACAGTGGGGACAAATAGAGGGAAGAATTCTTTTTCAAACAGTCTGTCCTTTTGGAAGAGGACACAGGTACAAAAACACTTGGTACCCTTGCCCAGAATGGACTCTTGAACTGGACAAGACGTATGGTTCAAGGTTTATTTATCTCTCCTTCTGTAAATACCGGTGCTAGGACACTATCACCTACTCTGATATTTACACTCCAACCTTCTGAAAGATGAGGTGGGCAAACGTGGCTCAATCAGGTCTTGTTCAACCAAACACCACCAAATACCAACACGTCAGAAGTGGTATTGATACCTGCTGAAGTGGTTTACACAAGTCAACAGAAAAGAAAAACCAAGAAACATGCGTGGCTGGTAATGAGGAAGCATCATTGCCCCAGCTTTAGGGTACACTGCGGGTTTCCTGTTAAGTCACTGTTTAAGCAGGACACTGATGGTTTCATGTACACTGTGGTTCTCTTACAGTTCACTAAGTCTAATCCCAGGCCCCTTTGTGGCCTCTTAGAGCCAGCTGAAGCACAGTCTGCAAGCTTTGCCATCACTCTCAGGGCTAAGTGGAGAGCCAGCAACACTATTTTACACTTACGTAGTTAATTCTCAGACATCCAAAATTAAATGAGATAGATTGCACCACAAACAAGTTGGTTCAGTGATGCACTTGTTCATGGCCAAACACTGCCTGCTCAGTCCCACTGATGACCATAGGACCATAAGTTAGCCCCACTTTATACATCTGAAGTAAGTATTAGGCTGTGGGAGTTAGAGCTACACATATGAATCTCTGGCTATAGTCCATGCTGTATCTACAAAACTACTGGAAGAATGAAGCACTTAATTTCAGGAGAAAAAGATGTGAAACATTAACTTGAAAGCAAAACATTTTACCTTATTGTAGCAATAAAGTTGCAGTGACTCATTTCAACCTCATTAATCTTATTAAAATGACAGTTTCCAAAGAAATGCCTCCACTTTAGTGGATTCTCCTTTGAAATCCAACTCAGTTCACTTTACTTCACAGTACGGCAGTGCACGAGAGCCTTTTCTCGTGAGCCACTGTCTGAACAGTATTGGCTTCTTGAGTGAAGGATCCCTAAGAGGGCATACACCTGCACTGCTAGACTGCTAATTTAGTCTGCTGAGCTCCTGGCTCCTACAGCTGATTGCCTTGGGTATCCCAAGAAGCTCATTCAAACCCATCTATGTTCTTTAGATTACAACACGTAGCACATGCAGAGCCTGAAGAATCTGCAGCACTTCATTAAAATTACTTGTTATCCTTATTGCACCTGTACCGTGTTCTCATTCAAATGA
This sequence comes from Cyrtonyx montezumae, assembly GCF_038088225.1. NCBI lineage: Eukaryota > Metazoa > Chordata > Aves > Galliformes > Odontophoridae > Cyrtonyx > Cyrtonyx montezumae. Next base: position 41,833,497 of record NW_027071826.1, on the reverse strand, counting down.
ATATATTCCTGTCTGACTTCTGGGGCACAACTCTACTATTTATAATGAAGGATTTTTCCCAGTCTAAAGAGAGGTCAGTTCTGTGAGAGTTTGAGTCCCTGGCTCCAACCCAGAAAAACACACCACTTCCATATGCATTAAGTGACAGTGTTCACGTGCTTAATGATAAACCTATACCGTGATGGCTGCTGGAGACAATACCAAGTATAATCTCTAACAGAGCAGCTTTACTACAAAATACTGCATTTGAGCTCCTTACTTCTAAGATTTTTCAGGCTGTCCATCCAAATGACATTTCCCAAATTTATTCGTGTGAAAACAAGCAACTTGTTCATTAAACAACAACATTCAGTGCTAGTCCTTATATTAAAAATTGCTTTTAAATTTCAGAGTCTACCACATGCATAACAGCACCTAATGGGATCTGGGGCTTAATCTCCAAGATGACAAAAACAGGAGTGACAAATAAGACAGAAAGGTACAAGAATGTATATTTTTTTGTGCAGTTGTGGTATTTGATATGCCCTTATCTGATAGATGTTTCCACCTGATAATCTTCAGAAATACTTTGTTATGGTTTAAACCTGGCAGGCAGTGAAGTATCACACATTCATTTGCTCACTCTCTGGGATACAGGAGAGAACTGGAGTTTTATCTCATGGGTTGAGATAAAATCAGTTCACTAGTTCAAGCAAAAGCTGTGCAAAGCAAAAGCAAAAACAAGGAATTCTCTGCTACTTCAGCCACTCCCAAGAAAGCAGAGCTCATCCCACATAACAGCTTCTTGGGAAGACAAACGCCATGACTCCAAACATCCCCCCTTCCCCTTCCTTTACCCTAGATTTCATTTCTGAGCATGATGTCATATAGCACAGAATATCCTCTTGGTTAGTAGTCCTATCTATGTCCAACTCTCAGCTCCTTGCTGTCAGAGTAGCAAGTGAAGCAGAAAAGTCCTTGACTCTGTGTAAGCCCTGATCTGCAACAACTGAAAACACTGGTTTGTTATCACCACTATTTTCAACAAAAATCCAAAACCCAGCATCAAATGAATGTGAAGAACAGTCATGACAATCACCTTCACAAAAATAGATATTATTAAGGCATGGGGATAAGAAGTAACATACTGTGAGTTACAGAACAGATTGCTGGGTGGCACAGAGTCAGCATATAAGGCACAAAATTGTGCAAGAATCACCTATAAATGATGACTTGTTAAACTAATGTGTGCTTAAGGTCTACAGGGGTAGTTAGTCAGTGACACACCTAATTCTTGGAAGCAGTGAAATGTTCTTAGATATTTAGTTCATTTTGAGTACTCAGTTGACTACAAAACAGAAAAATCCAACAGTTTAAAGGCAAAACCTAGCAGGTTTTGAAATACAGAAGAACTGGACTGACATGTGAAACTAACCACTAGAGTCAATGCATGTGGCAGTCTCAAGTAGCTGAGAATTAGAACCATTAAAATTAGAAAAGATCAGTGAGATCACATAATCCAATCCCCGGCCCACACATGCCATGCTGCCCACTGACCACATCCCTCAGTGCCACATCCCCACAGCTCTTGAACACCTCCAGTAATGGTGACCCCATCACCTCCCTGATGGGATTTTATTTCATATTCAAATTTATTTGCTGCATGCCCAGCTACTCCACCCAAGCAGCCTTAGAAAGCTTCCTGAAGAACCTCTACGCTGCAAAGACAGACACTTGGAGTCTTCTGATAAGAAATGCTATTTTGAGTGGAGAGCAGGAAAATGTCAGAGCACCAGCCTGGCCTGACACACAGGTGTGGGGATCAGTCACACAGTATTTATTACATGCCCTAGTTCTTTGGGAATCTGAGAAGAAATTAACCTAGTACTTCACCCCTGAAGATATTTAGAGAAGCTAGGAGCAGAACAGGGCAGAGAGAGGATAACAAGATCTAAATTGTGTCTGGTTGTTCTTAACCTACCGTCAGCAGCAGGGGGAGACCTTAGAAAGCAAAAGAAAGAACAGGAAAAAAAAATGAACACCTGGATGTGCTCAAATAAATATTGTCTAAATACAAGGGGGGAACCTTAGACTTTGAGCTAAATAAAACATGTGAATTATAACCGGAAAATCTGGATACTTGGATGTGGTTTTACCCTAGAAAATGAGCAAAGAAAGCAAGAGAATTTCAGGCAAAATTGGAAACTTTGAAGAACAGATTGAATTTATCTAAACTCAAAGCCCAGAAACTGGGGGACATACTGGACCTTCAAGTACTCACACTCAGGAACTACACTGGGCAATGGGGGCAGAGGGGACAAGCATTTCAGTAACCAAGTGAATTTGGAGACGGAATTACTTGGGATTTCTCTGATAAATGGACAGGAGTGTCTAAGAATGAAAATGTCAGCTGCAACATATGATACCAGTGCAAGATCACTCAGACTGAGCTGCAGAATGTGGCTGATTTGTATGGGCAGAGGCCTGGGAAAAGATTAGAAGAATGACTACCATGACTGTGGGACCAAGGAGTAGATTGGGTACAACTGACTCCCCAAGAAGAGATGCATCTGGAAATGATTTCCCAATACCAAGGGTGATTCAGAACTTAAAAATGGAACAGGCAAATGGAAAATTGATTTAATCTCTTTGGGAGTGGTTGTGAGGACCATACAGCAACCCCATCCATTTGATTGGAGGGACAGAATGGTAACATGAAAGTGTACATATAGAGGGGCATCATTTGAGAGATTCAGCTATTCAGAAGGTGTTTCACTAAGCCCAACTTAAAGATATTTACTTTGGGAATGCAATCCAGACTGTCACCTGGGGCACTTCTTAATCTTATATGAGACAACATAATGCTCCTGGAAGCTGTCCAGACAAAATAAGTTAACGACATAATTCTGGCATTAAACACAGTTGAAAGAATAACAAGCTGACAGGCAAGAGAGGATATTATGATTTGTGGATAAACCACAGAAGAAAGTAAATTACCAGAAAGGAGGTGTTCATAGCTTTACTGTGGTCAAGAGTCCAAAAAAAAAAAAAAAAAAGAAAAGAAAATTAATGGGATACCTACACATGGGAAAAAAAATATAAGCAATTAAAATGGAAAAAGAGAATTCAAAAAGACAGGATGATGGATAAATCAATTACACCCTCAATTCCCTTTTGCCATTCCCACCTCTCCCCCCCACTAAGCTTCAGTAAGGAATGGAAAAGTACACCAGGATCAAGTAATTACTCCCAGTCTTTCCTTGCTGGCTCATTGGAAGAAGAAGCACACACACACACAAAAAATCCAATACAGACTGACTAGCTCTGGGTCCCCAGCCCCTTGCCCAGAGATGCAACAATCCCTTAAGGCCTAAGAGAGGGATAATAGCACTTACATACTCCTGTTGATACAATGAAGCCAACATAATCAGCAGCAGTTGTTGTAATGGATCGAGTAGCTAAGATCACTTTAATTCACAGGGACGTATCCCAGTATCAAATAAATAAATAAAATGGATTGCTGAAAATTATTGTCTTTGTAGACAGAAGAACCTGCTGGCAAATTCTTTTTGAAATTACAACTGGATTCCTGCCTTCCTATCCAGAGAACTCAGCAGTGGGAAACTGCAGACGTTCCTTCCCTTCAGTTACCCACAGCAGCTCCACTTGTCTTCCAGTGCTTCCTGATGAGTACAGTGACCCTCCAAGCACCTTTTGGTGTGCTTTTATTGGATGAAAAACACTTTGAAGTGTTTCCTGGGTGCTAAAAACCTACTTCCAAAAATTATTCTAAACCTTCCCTGATTCTAAAATTTACCCTAATCCAAAACATCAACCCTAACACTAAACTCTAAACCAAAGTCAGGTACCTTGGAATGCTAATCACTGGCTCTATCTGTAATCGTGACCCTAATTCTAGCTCTAATCCTGAATGAGACTCAAATACCAAACTAATTCTAAACTTGTAACCTAACCCGAATCCAGACACGGACTCACTCTGACTGTTTTCTGGTGTGCTTCAGGTGAAGCTTAGAGAGGTCTGAAGTGCATCAGGGACATCTGTGCACATTCACTCCCTGAATTTGTTAAGGAGAGCCCTCTGGTGGACACTATGAGATTGGATTTTCTGCGCTCCGGGAAGGTCTATACATAAACATTGGTGCACGCCTGAATTTCAAGTGACTTTATAGGCAAACCAGAACTCTGAATGAAGTTTGGATACCAGAGGAGAACTCTTTTTGTCTTTTGTTGACTCATAAGAAAGTGGAAGTGTTTTTGGTAGACCCCAAGTGTTTCAGAATACCAATCCTATGTCCAGTTACTTATCCTAACCCTAAAAATGTCTGAATTAGTAAATGAAACTCTAACTTTTGATGTCTAAAACCCAAATCTACCCCTACCTATGACCAAGAAACTAACCTATTTCTAGTAATTTTCAAGTGCCTTCTGATGAGCAGAGTGCCCAGGTGCCTTTGGTGTGCTTCACCCAAATCTGAGGGTGCTGTGAAATGCACCACGTGCACCTACAACTATTTTGATTTTTCTCAACAGTCATCAAGAGTCTTGTGTTGTGTACCTAGGGACTTGGAAGGACTTTCTGTGCTGTAGACATGTTTGTTAGTGCTCTCTGATGAACACCAATATTTCCAGCAGTGTTCTGAGCACACAAGGAATCTCTAAATGCATTTAAGTATGCAAACAGAGCCTTCTGTGGGTCTTTCATTGACATTAAAGAATCTCTAGTGCTCCCCAGATGCCATTAAATCAAAACTCTAACGCTGACAATTACCTTAAGCCTAAATTGATCCTAAAACTTATCTTAAACCTAAAAGCAAACACTAAACTATAACCCTAAAGTTTAACCCAAACTCTAATCATAACCTTAACCTTCATCTACAAAGCCTTACCTCTCCAGACAGTCAAGGTCCCTCTGGATGCCAGCACAGCTTTCTGGCGAGCTAGGTACTCCTCCATTTTATGCCATCTGTAAATGTACTATCCTCCAGCTCATTAATGAAAATTAATGCCAAGGCCAAGGCTCATCAGAGGCATAGAGTTATGAGTGGAAAAAATGACAAATCCTAGGGGTTTCATTGCTGCTAGGCTGCATAAAATTTTCATCCCAAAGATTTTTCCCTATGTTATCACCATGTGTGTCAGCCAAGACTCAGCTAAGTCTGGAATTAGGATCCAAGAACGTACCAATTTTATCGGCTCCCTCAGAGTCCTTGTTTAACCAATGATCTAAGCCAGAATGATCATTTTGCTTTTCAGTACACCTGCATGTCCTTCCACATGTCCCAGAGCCCTGAGAGTGTCTTTTTGTGCCCTCCTTAAAACCTCTATACACCTTCAGAGCTGCAGTGGAATTGGTGAGCAGGATATGATCTCTGTACCTCATCTTTTCTTCCAAGTCCTTTGTTTGTAGTGCAGAACTTCTTATGTTCATTGTAACAAGGAAAGCTGAGTGGAAGGCAATGACTGTATTCTAAAGGTACCATTGATTACCATAGACTTCCATGATGTACGGTGCATGTTTCCACAGTTTATTCACCACAGAAGCTCTCAGCTGACTTCTCAGGAGCAGAACTGAGGATGATATTTGTTTAGAGATGCATATTACAAGTACTAGATAACTCAGCATAGGAAGCTTATACATGGCTCATCACTACACAAATACAGAAGCCAATCAGTGAATAACGAAACTTCGAAAAAAGCAGTGAGATTGAGGGGTATCTTTTGCCTGGTGCTATAACAAATAGGATACTCCAGATGGGAGAAACATTTAAGATGTTATTCAATTGTGTTTAACAGCTACTATACTCCAGGCATGATTTGTAGTTCATTATTATTTAAGTGCATTGTTGGGGGCACTGAGCTAATTCGAAATCCTGTTCAATTTTCAATGATTTCAAATAAGGAATCATTACATTAAGTATTAAACCATACACAAGAAGAGTATCTAAAACAAACAAAAAAAAAAACCACTAACTGATCAGAGGAGACCCTGTCATGAACTTAAGTGTTGCAGTTGCACCAGTCCATAATCTGACTTGAGCACATGCTCAGAATTGCTTCTTGGCCATGTTTACTCAGGCGCAATTACAAAACATTCCTCCCTGATATAGCAATCCAGCTCCTGCTGGCCTTATTCATTTGTAACACATCTGAACCAAAAATACCTGGAAAGACGAAAAGAAAAATTCAGATAACTTCATATCTATTGGAATCTGATCCTTCCATTGTTATCCATTTTATTCTTCCTTAGAGTCCTTCATTGTTACTGCTCTTAGTCTTGCTGCAGATGCAAAGATATAGCAGGTTGTGAATGGTACCATCAACCCTTGTCTTCCTATTTGTGAAGGTAGGCATCAAGCCAGAGCTCTCCTGAATTCTTCAAAGAGCTGAGAGAAAGAGAGAGAAAGAGCTCATTATGTCAAGTTGTTTAGGAAGAGTGTTTCTGGAGACAATGAGAAGAAGGATTTCCACTTGTTCTTGTAAAAACGAACAGGTCAGACTTTGTTTTAGAACTCCCACCTCTCCTACATCCTTCTGCACTTTTGTCTCCAGTGTGTTAACTGTTACTTACTGCACTATGTCTGCAAAGGCGGTGAGCAACGGCTTACATTGGTACTCAATGCCATGTTTGGCACACAAGGACTTCACCAGTGGAGCCACCTTCCAGTAGTTGTGTCTTGGCATCGTGGGGAATAAGCTGTGAATAGGAGACAAGTTCTTTTCCAGTGCCCCATTAGAAATTCTACCTTTTACACGTTCCTGCTCATTATTACTTCCTAGGAATCTCATAGCCCACACAAAACAAGACTTTTTGCCACTCTTGTCTTTCCCTCTGTCGTGCTTTTAGCACAAGGAATGCAATATTTTACTGCTTCATCTCTTCCTCATTTTTCCACTGTTATCTCTAACACCTCTGAAGCAAGGTTTCTCCAAATTAAGTGATACTGTAAACAAGAAGAATCCACTTTTTGCCCCTTTTCTCCAGAAGTAATTATCTTCACAGCTGGTCAGAGCAGGAATGGAGATGATTCCAACCTTCAGTTGTGTATTTCAGTCTTGGGAATAATAGTGTTAGTAGTTAGCATAGGTAGACCTAAATGACTGCATCAGATTATAAACAGATTGCCTTGGAACATACATTTTCACAAACATTTAAGCTACTGCTTTGGGTAGACCCTGTTGCTACTGAATTATTACACAGATCAGATCCATATTCAATTTTCACCAGTAATTCTCATCTTCCTGTGCGGCCAGTGAAGGTTCTGAATTAACACTATGATGATCTTCATAATTTTCAGTCTCTAAGGCAAATTCACTGGTGCCTACAACTATTTGTAGGATTCAGAGCAAAGAATTTCGGGGGGGGGGGGGGGGGAATAGAAGAAAGAACAATCTGTTAGAGTATGTACTCACTGATGTTCAATCTGAAAGTTCAGATGCCCAGTAAACCAGTCATTAAACAGAGACTGTTCTACATTACATGTTGCTTGGAGCTGGGAAAGGGAAAAAAGAAAAGCTAAAATCAGTACAGACTGATGACTGCAGACTTCCATTTGTCTCATAGCATACTGTACTGTGCTATTCTGATCAATTGTTTTCTTTTAGCTGAAGCTGAGCTACACTCAGTGCATGAATCATATTCCTCCTTCAGCTTTGTGGACCAGCAGCATTATGTAGACTGTCTAAAATGGATCGTGGTAAAACCAGGAGCTGGCTAACTACCAAATCCACTGCTAAACCATGTCCATGTGCCTCTTCAGTACCTTCAGGGATGAGGATTGTACCACTTCCCCAGGCAGACTGTTGTATAACTTAACCACCCTTTCCATGAAGAAAATCTTCCTTCTATCCAATCTAAGCAAGCCCCAGATGCAACAAGAGGCTGTTTCCTCACTTGTCACCTGAGAAAAGAGATCAGTACCCACCTCACTACATTCCCCTTTCAAGTAGTTTTAGAGACTGATAAGTTCTCCCCTCAGCCTCTTTTTCTCCATACTAAACAAGCCCAGTTCTCTTTGCTGCTCCTCATATGCTGTTTCCTGGTCCTTTCATCAGCTAAATTGCTCCTCTGAGCATGTTCCAGAAACTCAGTATCTTACTTGTAACAATCCTATTACTCTTCGCTTCCCAGTTGCAAGCAGGTATCACCCTTAATGCAATACAGCGGTTTCTTGTTGGAATTTGCATCAGCATGGCCACAACTGAATATATGTTTTACCTGGGTAGACACCCAGTCCAAATTCTTGTCGTAATAAATATCCATTGGGATATGGTTCATCTGTGAAACCCAGACAAACCAACTGCTCTCCAGCATCCTGTGCAATCAGACAAGAGGTCAGAATTCAGTAACGGATAAGGAAGTCAGTGATGAGCCACCGAAGTGGCAGTATAGGTCAGACCTGGAAATACATGTTAGAACACCAGATTTTCCTATCCAGCACCTGGACAAAACTCGTTAAGTAATTATGGATTTCATAAGGAATTATGAAACTTCCACATGAAACTAGAAACAGAATCAATTTCCAAAGCTCTGAACAGTATGTAAGGTATTTCTCAATTTGGTGATCATTCAGTAAAATCTCTTTGCTTTCACAGCTATTGTGGCAACACAAAACTGGATTTAATAATTAAGCAGTTTTAGCTTAAGCTCAAATAAAAAGACCAACAGAAGAGAATATGCAAGAATAAGGAACAGGCAGAGAGAGGTGGGCAGACAGATGAAAACACAAATGAAGACTGAAGAAATTTCTAAAGAGATATTACCTGAATATAAAGTAATATGCCAGGAGACTCTTCATTTCCAATAATAATCCATAAGTAAAAAAGAATCTGACATAGAAGGTCAGCATACAGGCCAAGTCCTCCCAGAGTCAAAGACAACAAAAGAGAAAATCATTAGATATTGCATTTCTTAAATTCCTTTCTTAGCATCACATGTACAAGATAAATTTCTACATTTAACTTCTATAGGATTTTGTAGTGTGTGTGGTTGTTTTTTGTTTGTTTGTTTGTTTGTTTTTCCCCTAAATTGATTAGTCTCAGGAAATCCAAATTAAGAAAAGCTAGCAGTTTCTTTATACAGCTTGCTATAATAGAATTTGAGTGGATTAACTTATTAGCAAATAGCTAAGCATTCAGAAACACAGCTTTAAGATTTGTATCAAATCACAGACCATAGCCCCTCCAGTGAGCAGCATGTTAGACAAACTATTTCATTTTGCCTAAAAGTGGCTCTGTTTCTTCTCATAACACATGCAAGAGAAAGAAGAAAGAAGCATAAGCACTGGCTATATGGCATGGGAAACAACTCCAAATGCATTCATACTGCTGACAAATCAAGGATAACAGTTCTTATAAAGACACACTCCTCTGTTTCTGACTGCTATGTACATACACTTAATGATTTTGCAAGAGAGGCAAAGCTGTGCAAGCCAAATAGCCTGTTGCACATGCCTTTATCACCAAAGTGGGGAACAATGTGTTTAGCAGAATGTATTCAGAGCCACTTAAAATTCTGTGCCCAATTGACTGCAGTATTATGCCCAGTCCAAAAGCATACTGTGTCATGCCTGAGCTGAGGAGAAAGACTGGAAGCCCACAGCTAATCCCTTGGTTGCACAAGCAGCAGTACTTACCACCCAATACCTCTTCGTGTACGCAATATAGAATGTGTGGCAGTGGAAGTAGGTGGGAAACAGGAGTGGAGGAAGAGCTGTAACGGAGAATTCATCATCACTGGCAAATTGTGCTGCTTTGCAACAAGAATAAGACTTCATTAAGATGAGAGAAGGGTGCAGAAATGAAAACCTGGAGATCAGGGCAGTGACAGTGGAGAAGTGAGAACTCTGAATCTTTCCTTTGTTCTGCTTGTGCACTTTAATAGGCATATACTATATAGCTGATGCAAACAGTCCTTAGAACTCTTACCTCACTCCCGATAAATGTACCCCAAAACAGATGTAAGCCAGTTGGTTATAAATATATTCACTTGGTTTCATATTTCAATCAAGAAGTGTACAGAAACCTGATCTCACATAGAATCATTCAGGTTGACACATCAGGAACTCAGAGCATCAGCTATGATGTTAGAGCAGGTTACTCAGGATTATATACAGTCAGGTCTTTAGCCCCTTTAAGAATCAGACATAGACTGATTATGTCCTTTGTTGCAGCCTATCCTAGCTCTGCTCAAGACTTGCTGATCAGAAGTAAGCAAGCTCTAAGCACCATTAGTATTCTCATGGTATCACAGGAAAGTAAAAATACTCACTGATGAAGAAGTATTTGTGCTGGTGATTGTATGGCATGTATTTTTTCTTTTTGATCCCAAGCTGTGAAAATAAACAATAAAATACTGAGTGGAAACTAAGCCACTCGTATGGTTAACTTGCCATTTTCCAGTCTCTCTTCAAGAAGTGCTATTCTGGCACACTTTCCACAGCCTTCATTACTACTGTCATCCTCTTGTGTACCTGCCCTAATATTTACAAACCTAACATGCCTTTTCTACAAATCCCCATTCCAGTGAACTTCTTTAATGCTTTATGGCTCTGCGAAGTGCTTTAGGGACAAGCAGTTAAGCAACCCTGAGACTTCTTCAGTTGGAGAAATGAGAAATGCAATTGCTGAAAAGAAGTTCTAAATACACTTATGACAAACCTAAATGGAGGTAACAGCCCACAGGGAGAACTAAGAACTTATACTGATACACAGCAGGAAAGAAAACAGCTGTCAGAGATATCAACAGTCTGTGTTAAAGGGGAATAATGTAGTAAAATTACACCAGAATGTTTTATCCACTAAAAGATGGTGTGATTCATAAGCGTAAGAGTTATGATAAAAACTGAGTGAATAAAGGTGAATTTCAACTGTTCGATTTCCTTGCTTTTGCACTCATGCTACATTCATAATTAATTTAGTGCAGCCTTACATACTTCAAATAAAAAAATATACTTAGTAAAAAAAATAGCCACGTTTTCCCTTTGTTTACATTTTCTACTTTCTTATTTGATTCCATATACTTAAGTGACAGTTTCATGTTGGCAAAGGTATTAATAAAATGATAATAATAATAATAATTCACTAATCACAGCTATTTCAGCAGGGCCTCAAAAAGCAATAAAGTTGTGCAGTAAAGAGTTGCACCACTGTCTTAGATTATTGCTTCTGGCAATGGCCCATCAGCACAAGCTGAGAACATCTTATGTGGACAAATAACATCTGCCCTAACTAGTCCTAGAGAGCTACAAGAAAAGCTACTGGTTCTTTAGCCCTGATGTGCCAGCTGCATGTCACATCAGACAAGCATGCCAAAGCAGCTTGTACCTCTAAGCCTCTGACATTAGCATCAAGTAATCCATGTAGGCATGCTTGATATTAATCTTCACAGATTACTAATAATTATTAATTGCTGGATTATTATAAAACCTACTAGGTCATTACGTTGCTATAACCATTAGGAGTCCTTTTCCTGCTGGGAAACACGTATGATGCAAATGCATTTGTCTAGTTTGTTTAAAATGACTTATCAATAGTTTAAGCAATTTTCAATGAACTTAATAAAAAATGTGATCTGCTCACAAAGGCTGAAGGAGACAGAAAACAACATTTGCTCAGAAACCACGACCACATCTTAGTGGGTTTTTTTATATGTATATATTTTTGATATAGTGTGCTTTTGATCGGTTCTCCCCAGTTCCTAGTACGTGGCTACATGTGCATGCACACACAGACATACTGACCTCCACAGAGAATTTCTTCCCCAGAGTAAACAAGAAAGGGTGCATGTCAATGTCAGGATCTTTCCGGAAGCAGTTGGGTTTGGAATGGTGTCGAGAATGCAAAAGTGTCCACCATTTGGCTGATGCCCCCTGTTTATGTGAAGAACAGAGTATAATAGCTACAATGTCCTCAGTGCCAATTTTCTCCAGTTCCCCTTCTTCACCCAGTGCTGAACACTTAATTCCACAGAGTCTTCAGAGCACACACTTTTGCAGGAAGGCCATCAAATCTAGAGAGTTTTTCCATGGTCAGTTACTTACAATCAAATGGCACATCACGAACTTGTGTAGCAAGTGGTTCCATTTTGTCGTCCTGAAGACTGAAAGATGCCCTAAATCATGTTGTAACCATGAGGCCTGGACCTGAAAGAGGAAAAAGAAAAGTTTTGGTGTGGCACAAAAGAATAAAGACCAGAACAATGAAATAGCTATTCTTTACTTTGAGATATCCATGTTTATTCCATGGACACTTCTCCAAAGCCACAGTCAGAAAGGAACTACGGAATGATGCCTTGAGCAATCTGATCTAAGAAAAGGTGTCCCTGCTCATGGCAGAAGGTCTGGAAGTGGATGATCTTTAAAGTTTCTCCCAGTCCAAACCATTCCATAATTCTGTGAATGTATCTTTACCAAAAATCATCACAGGTTAGGCATACTGGGAGCTCCCCACATGCAGAATTTCTTCTTATCATGTTCTGTAAACATGGGCCATATGGAGGATGTCTGCTAAAACCAAGAAAAGCTACGCCAAGTAAGGTAACAGGGAACTGAATACTGCAATAGTGTATGTATCAGAGTTGACAGAACTGCACGTGTACATGATGCAGTCTCTGTTGCTTACCTGGGAAATGGTCAGCACCAGGAGAGAGACAATAAAGGGCATGAAGGATGTCCCAAAGTAAAAGAGAACGAGCCAAGCAGCAGTATCCAATAGGAGGATGTGAGCAAGGTGCAGGAAGAAGAAGAGTTGATTCGGTTTCAGAAGTCCCATTTTCTCAATGGAGCCACGCAACTCACGGAAGTCTTTTACCAGCATTTTCTAGGGGAAGCACAAGGGTTACAATTTTCTTGCTCTCAGAGTATAGCACTGCAACCTCAAAAGACTACGTGTTTGGTGCTTCGTCCATCATCTCCCTGGAAGGTAACAGGACTTATTCAAGAGATGTCTAAAATTGTAATACCTTCTGGACGTTACTGGTTCACAAGCATCAGAGCCCAGCACTACTCAGACAATGCCAGGAAATAGGGAAGGCATGTAGATGAGGTTGACATCTAACACCTCTCCCCAGAGTATCAAATAGGAGGGGAAATGTGTGTGTGTGAAGTACCCTGTGGAAGGCATACTAAAACCATATGGACGCAGCATACTGTGCTTGTGGAAGGCTGTTTGGATGAAATTTCTCCTCTTTTTCCACTACTACTTCCAATAGATCAAGGTATGCTTTCACTTTACTGTTCCCAAAATTAATAGGGGAAGGCCAAATATCTGTAAAAAATGGCACCCAGCTGCCTTTGTATTGTCAACCACTGAGGATGGATTATGGAACAAATGACTACAGCACAGGTGATAGACCAACCTACCTTTTTCTTTGTCAGTTCAGCAAATACATTCCAAACCTTATTTCTGCTTCAGTGAAGTCCAACCCAAAGAACCCTGCCATACTAGCTTGCAAGCAGTAAGGCACATGAATGCTCTAGTGCAGGCCAGCTGTAGGAAATAGGCAAAGCATGGCCACAGTCATGGACCAAAGGGATAGGAAGTAGGCTTGGACATAAGGAAGCAATGGTGTCCATACAACCCCAAGGACAATTGTGTTCCAAGACTACTCATGTTTTATTGTCTGCACCTCTTCCTTTCTTTGAAATGCAAGATTGATTACTTTAACACTGCCATCAACACTGCTTCTGTGGATTATTATGCATTTTGGACTACTACTGAAGGCTAAGAACTGAGTTTCACAGTCTGTATTGTAAAGGCTAATACAGTATCTTCTCTCCCTACAAATACATACAGCAGAAGGGAATACAGTCTGAAATCTCACTATCAATTGACGAGAATTACTGAGTTGTTAGTTAGCTCTTTCTCAAATGTAGAGAAGGAAGGTGATAACTAATATTCATGAGAGCCAAGGCTCTAATTTATATAGTTGCTATGATAAGAAAAAAAACTTAGGAATGACATTCTCAGCCACCTAACATGGATTTAAACCAATACTCATGTTATTTATAAGTAATAACAAAAATTTATTAAGAACCTGGGTCCCTTTGTTTTAGAAGCTACACTAATAGAGAAAAATAAGTTCTAATCTCAGAATATTTGTCTTTGATCTTTGATTTGTGAGTGTGGACTTACATTTTTAGTGGGCTCAATACTGGGTTGATCTGGTGCCAGCTCTCCTATCTGCAGTGGCTTCAAGTACTTGCTCACCAGCAGCTTGTCAACATGGAATGCTACAAAAGCATCCTACAGATGCAGAAGAGTTGAGGAAGAGATAAGGAAAAACACAGTGTTACTACCTTCGATCTGTTGTGCATGCTAAAACATTCATTTGGAGCAACCGCAGTGACAAAGACTGCTGGTTTACCTTTCTACTCCTTTTTTGACCTTCCATCCCCACCACCACCTCCCATCACCTTTGCCTTGCATGCTTTTAAAATGGAATTTTGTTTCAACTGGCATACTTAGGACGTCTGATTTCCACGACTGCAATTACTCAGTAATTATGAATGTGGAAGCTGTGGTGTCTTTTGTTCACAGGCATGAGAGATTTTGATCTTTCAGAAATACATCCTTCTCAGAGGCTGCATTCTTACTTTTCCCCAAGTAGACATATAAGAATACCAAGAGTTCTGACATATAAATGCTACGTAGTCATGGAAAACTAAACTAGAAGTAACACGAGTTCTGCAGGAGGAGCTGATAGCAATGTGAAGTCTGCTTCAGGAGCCAAATCAGAACTACATTCCAACCAGCACTGGGTAGAAAATTCCACTCCCAAATTAACTAACACAGCATGGATTTCATCAAAGACCAAATAATATAGGCAACGTTTGCCTAGTACTTTGAGATACTCATACAGAAATGAATGTAAGGATGCAAGTCACATGAACAGGCCTGGTTAGGTGTTAACTGATCTCTCACAAAGATACAAGCATGAAAAAATAGTGGTGTGATGGCTTCCAGGCAGGGCTGTGGAGAAAAGTGCAGAAAAGCAAGAGGAGACAACTCCATTAACAGAGCACGTACGGAGTAGCAGCTGGAGCCCTGAAGGGAATAGGAGTGCACACTTGGATGTGCTACAGCTGAGACTGAGCTGGAAATGCGGTCTGTAAGAGCAAAACTCCTTCATCTGTGGAAAATTGCTTTTGTACATTCAAACAAAGGGCATCATCTTACTGCTCTGCTGGCATGCTTTAAACCGTCTCTCATCTGAATCAATTTCTGCCAGTCTAGCCCACATCAGAATTAGTGCTTTTACCACATTTCAGCCCCAGATTGCTACAGAATCTGTCCTATGTTCCAAAACTGTAAAGGTCCTGTTCAACAAATTTTGAGTCCTATGTGCAACACACTAAGTACTGAGTGCATAATCACTATCACAGGTGAATCTACGCCAGCAGTTCCCACAGTGAAATTCAGCAACAAGCAAGCAGTCCTAACAACAAACAATAAGCAAGCAGCTTCTCTGCAAAATCATCTACAGGAAGGAACACTATTTCATGTTGTTGCGCTAGCAGGCATTTTTACAGTTGCCAAAATGCAAACAAGTTTAACTAAACTGCAATCCAGAAGAAAAAAATCCAGTCTTGATACAACTGTTCCTGTTTTCTTTGTCACTTAATCCCCCTCTTCTATCTGCTGTGAGAAGAAAGGAAAATCAGCAATAAAAGGAGTCTACTTCACTCATTTTCCATTCCTCAGATTCCTCTTCTTACTGAAGAATGCACATCCAAAAGATTTAACAATTGACCTATTCCAGGATGCACAGACCTCACTATAGTCTTCTGAATTTTTATTAACAAATGCCTCTTCCACTACTTCCTCTCTCTGCCTCCTATGTTAAATTAGAAGTCTATGGGATTCATACTGTCTCACGAAACTACACTGAGTACTGAAGAGGAATTTCTTACTCTATCTGCAATGTTCAAGTTGTCATCCAGTGTGACAATAATTGAGTTCTCTTTAAACAGTAAAGGTTAGGTTCATATACAATCAGGCTACACATAGAGCAAGGAGTCAATGCCACTCACTTGCCTTGCTCCTGTTACAGGTTGCCAAAGGTCTGCATGGTTTTCTCTGTACTTTATTACATGACTGCGCCATAGACATACTTCTACCAAATAATCCAGCCAGGCATTTTCCTATTATGGTGAACAGCCTATTTTACAAGCACATCTGTGAAGACAGTTGAGTTGAGGTCACACAAAACTGGCTGTAGGGTTTATCAGGGCTTATCATCTGAACATGATATCCATTAATAAGATGAAACTCAGGTCCTAGAAACAAATAGTCTGTATTTTTCAGGTTCGTCCATTATTCAGTCTATTCCAGCAGCCTGAGATGAAAGAAATCTGACAGTACTAACTAAAACAAAGGAATGATGGAAAATATAGAATGCAAAGTGCTGCTAATTTTCATGAGCATTTTCATTTTACATCCCATACATATGGGAGATCCTGGAACTATCTGTCATTTGTTGCTCTTTCAAAACACAGAGTAAGGAAGCAATCTTATTTGTCACATCTTAGTGATAAATCAACAAAAACACAATTTTCAACATCTGCATATGACAGAAGTCAAGACTCAAGGAACTTGCTTAAAGTTTTGATATGCATTCCCACAGATTCCCACAGCATCAAGATAGACAAGAATGGTGCTGAATATATGTTTTCTTTGTCCACAGACTAACATGCCAGCAGTTGGTTTTTAGCAGATTCTTTCAATTTTGTTAATCCAAAGGATCAGAATGTCCACAGGCAATAACAATAGAAACTTTTCTGGAGTGCTGCTAGTGAAAGTGTGCTGTGCCTTTTTTTCCCTACAAATTATGTGGGATGACACTTAGGAGGGGATACCCTTCCTAGAAACCAAGAGAGCAATTTTACTGTAGTTGCCTTATGTCTTTTAAGGTATCTGAGACATCTTCCTCTCTTAACACATGCTGTAAACCACTGCAGTTATAGCAGCTGTAAACATCAAGAGATAAGAGCAGTCCTGAGGACATTGATGGGATAAACAATTACAGCCTGTTTGCCCCAAGAATAAGCCTTTTCATAAGCACCTTCAATCTGGAGGTGTTCAAGGCCAGGTAGAATGGGGCTCATGGGCAGCTTGATTCGGGGGAACATGCCCCTACCCACGGCAGGGGGTTGGAGCTCAATGATTTTAAGGTCCCTTCCAACCTGTTCTATGATTTACTAGTTCCAATAGCATAATCTGGAAAGCTTGCACATAACAACACTACCACTGAGCCTGTTGCAGCCCCTCAACCCCCATGAATTTCCAGCACAATCATTCCCCACTTTCCTGACACATGATGCTGGCCAGGCACCCCACACTCCGTACAAGCTGCTGGTGAGCATCTCTTTCCCATCCTGCTACCTCTCACCGTGACATCCTGCCCAGCGTGGCTGCTGATAAGAAGGGCACCACCTGGGTGCCTCCGGTAGAAGTGGCTGATGTCATACACCTTCCTGTCGATCACCACCCAGCGCTCCTGTAGTGCTGGACCCTGGCCTGTGCGCTGTGCAACCTCCTCCCAGGTGAACCATCGCATCACTGGCTCAGACTCCGCATTCCCATCCTGCTTCCTGCCCCCATGCCGTGGAGCCATCCTTCTGCTCCTGTCACTGCTCAGCCTCACCCAGCAGCCCCTCCATCCTGCCTCTGTATATAAAGGTTGGGACACGTCAACTCAACACAACCCCCGCCCACCTCGTTTTCTCACTTCATCTTTCAGGAAATACAAGTGGTGTTGGCAAAGCGACAACTGCAGGCAGAGCTCCTCTGGGCTTCCCTCTTCCCAACCCCCACTCAACAAATACTCACTCAAACAAAGCCTCCTCTTTGCAGCCCAGCAACAACATTGCAATGCAAGCAACCAAAACTACCCAGTAACTCCAGGTGCTGAGTGCCAGACCATTTACTTTCTTGTTTGTGAGCTTGTTTTGTTCCCAAGACTTTCTGTGTTCTTACTACAGGAAAAATGTCACTAAGAAAAATAGTTCCTACCTCTCAAAATAATATCCCTCTACAGCTCTCCTGGGACATTACAGCCCATGAACCCCTTAGTGAGAAATGTGAATTGTGCAGAACAGGAGAGGGAGGAAGAGGCTTCCACAGCACCCCTTGCTCCTCAGAGCTCTGCACTTTGTGCCTTTGATACTTGTGTAACTCTGGGGTGGCAAACACAAACTGTTACACTAGGTTCTGATGTTAGGCTTTTTCTCCCCTTTTCTCTCTCTTGTAAAATTACCAGCTTTTGGAAAAAAAAAAATACAACTATTAACTTCAGGAAATTGTTAGTTACAATTTGATTTAGTTTTCTGGTCTTCCTTAAGCAGTCGTGGCGACCATTTTATTCTTTAATTTAGAAACAGACTATAAAGTCTTGAAACTATTCTAAAGTCACAGCTGAATTAGTGATTTCACTATTCCACATAAGAGAACACATGTTAAAGCAGATATTGGCATCCGTCAGGATGGAGGAACGCACAATGAGAGTGGTTTTCAAATTATGTGACTAAACCTAAAAAATTAATTTGAGTTATCTTTTCATTACTTGCAATATTTCACTTGAACTAATGCCCACACATTCATAATATTTCTCACGTACCCACCAGTATTTTTTCCATTGCTTTTGAGTTTGCGAGGGTCAGTTCTCACTTGGTAATAATTCTGCGGTTCAAGTTAGAAAGGTTAATCCAAATAACCTTGAGAAATCTCACAATTATCACAGCTGAGCTGTTTAAATAGTGTTAATGGCTTTTCTCCTTTATAAGAACACGTGAAAAGACTGGAGCCAGTTTCTCAGTTTAGCTGCCAATGTCAGCCAATAAAAAAAATTGATAGTCATTACCATTGTGTTTCTTTGCTTCTTCCCTTTCATTACAGGCAGTCAGAAAGCATACTTTCTTGTTCCTGGGCTTTGTCATCCCTCAGTCTTCTGATATTTTCTGTGCGCTAAAGTTGAAATAAGCCACTTCTGGTTCACTGGTACACACTTTTGGGAATACAGCAGGACTTGTTCCTTTTGGCATCCCTCCTACACTGGATATTGTGATGTTAAAACAAACAAACAAAAAAACAACCTGATCAACCATGGTTCATTCCTAAAATGATATTGGGAAACTTCAGAATCATAGAACATCCTGAGCTGGAAGGGGTCATACAAGGATCATTAGATCCAGCTCCTTGCTTCTTGAACTCCAGCAGCTTGGGGTCCTTCCTGCTGTTGTGGGGATCCTATCCCATTCCCTTTGGCCCTTTGGGCTGCCAGGGCACACTGATGGCTCATATCAACTCACCACCTGCCAGAACACCAGATCTCTTTCTATGGGGCTGCTCTTCAGCCTCTTGTCCCTCATTTTGTACCTATAGCCAAGGTTGCTCTGTCCCAGAGGCAGAATCTGGCACTTACTCTTGTGTAACTTCATCTGGTTGGTAATTACGTAAGCCTCTAATTTGTCACAATCTCTCTGCAAGGTCTCTCCACTTCAAAGAAGTCAACGGTTTCTCCCAGTTTTGTATCATCTGCAAACTTACTTAGTACATGTTTGAGTCCTACTTCCAGATCATTTATAAAAGCACTGAAGAGAACTGTCCCCTGAAACGGAGCCCTGTGGAACCCCACTAGATACTGGCCACCAGCCAGTTGTAACTCCATTTACTATTAACTCTTTGAGCCTGATTCATCAGTATCTTTTTGCCCATTGCATTATGTATTCATCTAGCCGTATGGTGCATATTTTGTCCAGGATACTCTGAGAAACAGTATGAAAAGTTGGCTGAAACCCAAGAAGATCACAGCAACTGGCTTCCCTTGGTCAACCTTGGGAAGGAGACTAACCACAGAAGGAGGCTAAATTTGTTAAACAGGACTTTCCCCTTGTGAATCGGTGTTGGTTGTGACCAACTGTCTTCTCTGAGAGGCATTAAGCAGCAGTGAGAACTGGCTGTTTCAGGAGACAGGCAATATCTTAGCTGAAGCTTTAGATTTTAAACACTGCCCTCAAGCACCTAAAATTGTAGCCAAACTATTAAGTTATTTCATGAATGTATGCTAAACCCTTAGATAACTGAACCTTTAATTACTCAAGATTGAGCCACATGATCCATTAAGAGAAGGAACTACAAAATGGTTTGTATGACACTCATGATTTTGCCATTGTGTCAACATGTACATGTTACTCTGATAAAAATGCTGATAATAATATTTGCTACTTCATCAACCAATACAATAAAACAATATATTTTGTAACAAAGAGTCAATTAATCTGAACAACAGCTAGCTATTACATGAAGTTGCCAGCTACTCCATTTTTTATTGGATTCTTCTTCTCCAGGAAACAAAACTTGAGCATTTCCAGTACTGCAGCTCCCCGTTGTCACATTTTGCAACTTGTCCTTTCACAATAAAAGATCAAGCTGATTAAAAGATAAGCATCAAATTATGATTTATGGATCTAA
This sequence comes from Cyrtonyx montezumae, assembly GCF_038088225.1. Classification (NCBI taxonomy): domain Eukaryota; kingdom Metazoa; phylum Chordata; class Aves; order Galliformes; family Odontophoridae; genus Cyrtonyx; species Cyrtonyx montezumae. The sequence continues at coordinate 41,813,031 of NW_027071826.1, read as the reverse complement.
CTTCATGGTAGGTAGTAGATTCTCCTACCCTTGACAGGACAAGGGGAAATTGTTTCAAACTAAAAGAGGGGAGACTTAGACTGGGTATAAGAAAGAAGTTGTTTTTTTTTTTTACAGTAAGGGTGGTGTGGTACTGGAACAGTCTGCCCAGAGAGGTGGTGGATGCCTCATCCCTGCAGACATTCAAGGTGAGGCTGAATGGGCTCTCAGCACATGATGAATGAATCTTGTATGCAGGTTAGAAGCCGAACAAAGATTTTTCAAACCAAGCTGTTGCATATCATAATGATATGCCTATTTAGGTACCTTTCTGCAGGCCATGGATAGCATGGAGTTCTTGAGCACCACAGAAACATTAACTAAATTAATGACATCAAAGTAATATCTGTAGTCTCCTTTAACCTGCACAAATTCTGAAAAATTAGTTTAATATTTCCACTGCTTGATTACTGATGGTCTGCATAATCAGTTTCCACATTTGAAAATGTCCTAATAAGTAATTCAAGGAGGTTAAGGCTGTGTTAGTGCTTCTATTGCTGCCATGCTCTATACTAAGTGTGTCTCTATATGCTAACACACTATCTGGGGGTATATTCCTTTACCCTGACAGAAGAGGCAACTGACAATATATTTGCAATATTTTACTTTGATAAATACTTTGATTTGGTTTGAATAGCAAGAAAAAAAGACAGGGTATTGGTTTGCCTGATAATCAGCATATAAGATTGAATATTCCTTTCTCTTTTTTCTATTTTGGAGTGCTAGAAAATAAATTGAATGGATTGCATAGGATTCTTCCTTTGTTACTGTAACTGGGTGAAATCTTTTTGACAGGTTGCTCTTTCTTTACAGTTGTGTGGGCAACAGCAATAATTTCAGTAACAGATAACATTATGAATTTTAACAACACAAGCAATTGAATGATATAATCAGAGCAGCCAGTCACAACATAGACACCACTATCCCCATAAAAAGGGATCTCTGAAAGCAGCACACGGTGTACTAACTGAAACAAAGGAAAAGGGAAAAAAGTACTAATTAAGATCTGTAAACCAAAACAAAGCATATATAAACTAAAACTAAAGCAAACAAACAACTTTTTTTTTTAATGCAATATCTAAGAGAAGAATGCAGGTTGTATTCCTGAGCTACTATTTGCTCATACTTCCTGAGCTACTATTTGCTATAGCTATTTTTCTTTGTTTTTCTTTTTTGATTCCTCATGTTCACATGGTGCCATATGTTATAGGAATGAGGAGTTGGCACTGAAGGTTTGTGCTGCTTACTGGAGTTCACAGCAACAAGCAGGAAAGTCTGCTATAGTAGGGACCTGAAAAGGTGCTAATGCTTTATTGAAGACTTATGACATGAGTCTTTTCAGCCAAACTGTTGCTAATAATAAGACACTGTCATTCACATGAGCTTAAATAAATTTGGAACTCATAAAGCACATGCTTAAGGAAACATTGATAGTTGATGCCACCTAACAAGTGAGGATGGAGAAAAGGCAGTCTTCTAAGGCATTTTTGCCAGACTTTTTAATATCAGTGATAGATCCTGGACGGCCCGGTCCTCTGAGATGTCTAGAGAAGTCTTCCTAGAGAGGTGACTGATTCCCTGTGCCTGTCAATCACAGAACTGTAAAGGCTGGAAAGGATCTCTGTATATTTCTCAGTCCAACCCCCTGCTAAAGCATGATCCTTACAGCAGGTTGCACAGGAAAATGTCCAGGTGGTCTTTAATATCTCCAGAGAATGAGGCTCCTCAATCTCTGTGGACAACCTGTCCCACTGCATGAGGTATTTGGATAATGGCCTTAATTATATACCTTAACTTCTGGTTAGCCTTGAAGTGGTCAGGGAGCAGCACTGGATGATGTCTGCAGGTCCCCTCCAACTGAGCTATTTTATTCTGTTCTCTGTTCTGCTCAAGTTATTCTATTGACAGCAATGTGGTCTTGCACTGTTGTATGATGCAATATGTTCTTTCGTAATAACAGATCTTATCTTCTGCCCCCCCAAATACATTGGAGTATGACTCAACGGCTGCAGTGCAAAGAGATTTGCTGAATAGAAAAAGTGATACCATCTCTTTTCCTGACACACCATACTACACCCTTTTTGGCTAGAAGAGTTGATTATGCCCTGTTTTGGTGATAACTGCACCCACAAGCTCTGAGAAGATGCCTTAACCCCTTGAAGAAATAATAGAACCATATGTAAGCATTCTCAAAGTAACTTCTCCCCTTTAGATTCTCAAATGCATCAGAAAACCCTGCAAATATTCTCATTTATTTCATTCTAATTGCAAAGCACCAGGTCACCAGTTAAAACATTCTTGTCATTTTTTGATCTAAATCATACCAAGATTCCCCTGTATGTAATTCAGTGCTGAAAAGGCACTAAGTGTGTGCCTCTACATGTCTGAACAAAAACATAAGAGTGTCAACAAGAAGGAGAGGCATCCTGATGTGATGGAAATTCAAAACATTTAAAAGTTATTTGAGCCAAGCTATGCATACTGTGTTGCAAGAATCAGGGAAGAAACAAACGTGAATAAAATGTACAAAATATATATCCTCTATGGCATGGTGGGATCTATCACTAAATGTTACAAACGGGGAAGGACAGCTCACAGTGTACCCAGTCTGAAATTTTTTCAACTTTCTCTCCAACTCATGCAATGCAATAAAGTATACAGAGATCCCTCAAACACTGTGCTTCCTAGGGTATCTTAGCATGGAATAAATTCTAGAGCTGCTAATAGGACAAATGGAAGATAAACTGAAAAAGAAGTCAAATACAAAATTATGGAGATCATTGCGGTCGTGTTTAAAGACATGGCACAATAGAATGGATTTTTTAATATAAATGGGGATGTGACTTTTATCAGCCTTCTTTTTCACATCTCAAACTTTATGATGCATGGCAACAATTACCTTGCTACTTCAGCAGAACGTAGACACGGTGATCACATACAACCTCTACTTGAACCTACCTGTAAAATCAAGTGCATGTTTTCTTACTCCAGAATGCATCAGAACAGCACAAATCTGCACCAGGGGAGGATCAAGCTGGACATCAGAAAAAAATATGTATTTGCCTTGAGGGTGGTCAAACACTAGACCAGCATCTTCTAGAGAGATGCTGATGTCCCATGGCTGCTAGCATAGAGAAGGCATTTGAGCAGTGCTCTCATTAATATGCTTCAACTGTTTGTTAACCTGAAGTGATCAGGAGGTTGGACTTGATGATCTTTGAAGGTCCCTTTCAAATGAGCTATTCTTCCCATCCTATGTCATCCCCACACAGGAAGCATTCCACTTACTAGAACTACAAGTCAGAAATCGAGCAACTGAAATCTTTATCAGTCTAAATAACTTTATCATGTGGTATAATTTTCCATTTCAACAGTAGCTGTTTTTCTGACTCAGACATCAAAAAGTCAAGGAACTGAGTGTTTCTGAGTCAGAAAAACTGAAAACAGAATAAAGGTTATGTCCAGACCCTTGCATGATTCATATGATGTCCCATTCTGGCAGCTCCTCTCTTCCTCTCGCTCCCCTATATATATAGAGGTTAATACTTTGTTTTACTATTAAGACAAGGTTTCTCTATACTTTCCCTAGCAAAACAAATATTTAGGCCTAGACTCATTATATCTAACACTAAGTGTCTAACTTCAGTTATCTTCCTACACTAAGAGATTAGGCTCTCCCTGGACAATGCAACTGGATATGCACTTCAAGTGGGTGACTATTATAGCAGGCCTTAGATTGCCCCATATAGAGTACTACACTTACTCAAAAATTTAGACCCTTTTATCCTCTTCATCAGGATTCTGGCATCACATTCTCACCTCCCTAGAATCAAAAGTGCAGACCAAACAACTGTTTATCTCCACAGCAAGAGAATCCCTCTTTCCTTCTACTTGATAGAATCTATGCAAAGCAGCATAGGTATGAGTAACAGCTGTTTCAAAGGACACACTGTCATCCATACACCAAAGCATCAGAGTGAGGGGCTGAAATCTCATATTAAGTCTTGGCCTTTCTTGATAATCATTTATCACACCACTACTGAAGTGCTTTCTCATCATCTAGTTCTGCCCATTTGAAGGTATACCTAGAATAAATTATCTGCTGGTTTCACCTTCACATTGTCAGTCTATAAGGGAGCAATTGATTCTTCACAGTTCTTAATTTCTTAGTCCTTGGGTTTCAGAAATAGGTTTTATATGTGTTTTATAACCATTATTTCTTCTTTTTCTAACCATCTGGAAAGGAAGACAAAGAGAACAGCATTCTTTATATACGTGCCACCACAGTTCCTCTTTCTTTCTATACAAGACAAGAACTGTGAATTTCAAGAGAAAAAGTACAGTGCTAATAATCCAGGAAATATTTTCTATGCGTGGAGCTTATGGATTTTCCATACTCTGCATGGACTCACAGATACCATTTATAGAAAGCTTTATCTACATTAGTAATTGGAGAGAACTGATTATTACAACTTACTTAACCCACAAGATAAAGATCCATCCTGCCTTCCCATCTGGGGTACGTTGGCAGGTACTGACAAGTCATATCAAATAGCAGATGAAAACATTTCATAAGGCTGTAATTTATCAACATGAGAAGTTTTTTCTATACATAACATGTACTTCTTCCATCAGATCTCATGAAAGGTGCTTCCTCTATGTGAGGGTAACTGCAATATTTCTTTGCATCTACCAGGCTCCTACAAAGGACATGATAATTATGTTTTTATTCAACAGAAATTAAATGTACATACCTACATACTTACAAATATTTGGAGAAAAATAATGAAAAAATTCACCTGAAAATTTGCTCAGCTCCTTTTGTTTCCTCTCGTGGGCTTAATATTCCATTTCTGTGATTTACCTAATATCCCTCCTTCTTCATTTTGAACTAACATTTTTGAAGACTGGGGAACCAACAGTTTGCACATCACCTAGAACGAGTTTTCCTCAGCTTGTACAAAATCCCTAGCATTTGTCTTTCAACACTGAGAATTCCTTGTCTGATAGGTTCTAAGTCTGCATTTTGGTTTCAGAGGCACATCACAGTGTAACTCATAGACATCACTGCGCTCCCAAAACTTTTCCCCTATCTGCTTTCAGGTGTTATCAGGCAGCATTAATTTTCCCCTTAACATATTAATGAAGATCATATTTAGAATTTTATTCTCTAGTTTGGAAATCTACTACATTCTTTCTCAGCCTTTGAATTTCTATGCAATTCTAGACAGATCATGTTGGTAGGGAAAAACCTCAGTGTACATATATACTCTAGACACTCTAAATGAACAGTGAATTAACTTGAGTGAGGCTGAGGCACTTTCAGATAATTTAAGCATTGAAAACAGATAACTACATGACATTTTCCTGGGATAACTGAATCAGTATCACACCACCGCACAAGCATGCACTGTTCATAAGTTCATAAGTTCATAAGGTTGGAAAGGACCTATAAGATCATCTAGTCCAACCATCCTCCTATCACTATCTCTACCCAACTACTAAATTAAGTCCTTTAGCACCTCATCTAAACGCTTCTTGAACAGCGCTAGGGATGGTGCCTCAACCACCTCCCTAGGCAGGCCATTCCAGTGCCTGACCACTCTTTCAGAAAAGAAATGCTTCCTCAGGTCTAATCTAAATCTTCCCTGGCGCAACTTGTGGCCATTCCCTCTCGTCCTGTCATTACTTATCAGGGAGAAGAGGCCTACCCCCTCCTCACCACAACCCCCCTTCAGGAAGTGGTAGAGTGCAATAAGGTCTCCTCTGAGCCTCCTCTTCTCCAGACTAAACAATCCCAGCTCCCTCAGCCGCTCCTCATAAGACTTGTACTGTAATAAAGAGATAATGATTTCAAACACTAGAGGGTGCTCAGACCTCTGTTCATTTATGACACTGAATGTGAAGACTAGGTATGTGAACTGGGTAAGTATAATTTGACCAGTTCTCTGTTTATGAATGACTAATAACAAAATAGAACAACCTTAAAATGAAACGGTGGAAAATGTGACTACAAAATCACACCAAATGAAAGCGTTTCACGTCCCAAAAAAGGATAAGTTGAGAGTTGAAATAATTCAAACACAATGAATGAATTCCTTAAGTTGGTTTAATATATGCATAATATAAATGATTTATTTGTTCTTTTTCTAATTATTTAAGAAAGATGGACAGCCTAAATTAGATGTAGAGATGCTTATCTTTTACCATGGACAAGAGAACGTAGATAACAGCTTAAAATAAATACTTAGCTTATAAGGTTAGGCAATATGAATCCTATTTAATAAGCCCTTCATTATTATGATTGATGATAATATGCTTCTGGTTTGTTTTGTTGTTTGTTGTTATTGTTGTTGTTTGTTTGTTTTTGAGCAGTCATTGCTGGAGGCAGTGAAAGTTTGAGGCTATGCAAAAAGCTGAAGCACTTGATACCTACTTAGATTTTTTCCTCATTCCTTCTCTTCATTTTGAACCGTGGAAAACTTACCTTTGCTTTTATAAATGAAACCACAGAGACCTGTAAGGAACTGTACTTTCAGATCTAACCACAACAGATTTCAGAAAAAAAAAGTCTAAAGAAGCAAGTAAAATAGGAAATCAAACAATCGAAACAAACTTGTGGAGAGTTACCCTCTTACCATTACCGTGTGCACTCACTGCACTTCAGCTTTGATAATGGGTCTGTGTCATCCTTCTTTATTCTCCCTAGGGGAAAAAAATAAAAATCATGGTCAGTTATTTAACCAATCTCAATTGAAAATTGGCGGATTGCACACTTAGAGTTGTCTTACAAAATCCCAAACACCCACACAATCTGTGACAACTCAGTCACTGTTTGCTGGGGTTTTTTTTTGAGGGAAATGAGGGGGAGCAAAGTTGGGCAATATAATTCATTCTGTCAATTTGGAACCGGTATCAAGATTAAAAGGGAGGATCTCTATTTTGTAGCTGGACTAGTTTCTTGCACAACCTAGCACCTACAGGTTACCTCATAGTAGTGTTGCATGCAAGGTGACTGGTTCCACGTTTCATCACAAGTCATTCTTTCTTTTAGGATGTTCCTCCTCTGCTTCTCAGCTAATCAAAAAGAAGCAGAAACCGGAAGTTAATGGTAACCATTTTGTTAACCAAACCGCACAAATTGTGGTTTGGCAAATTATTACTTGCCATATCAAACTTATCTCTGTTAACAGGTTAACAGAGAAGTTTGGCATATAACTGCATTTAGAAATATAATATAATCTTTTGGTATTCATGTTTGTACAGATGACACTGTAGTCAGGATACGCCACTTACTTCATATAGCCAGGCCCAAAAGTGCAGCTAGCTCTGGAGACGGTACGATGCGATGTCATAGCAGCTTGAACGAGGCAACAAAAGGACTGGAGCTGCACATAAAGCAAATTATTTTCTGAGATGTTCAGGACGGTACATTGTGACCTGGAAAATCTGTCACTCGCTTCATATGAACACATCCAAGAGCACATCTACTGTCTGAGACTGGATAAATGACACAGGAAATGTCCAGGCATGCACTGACTTTCTGTAGCCTAATATTCATGAAGGGCATCCCCAGTGCACAGATCCAAATGGGAATGCTGGCAAAACCAAGAAGGCTGATGACATAAATAGTTGCTTCCTTACAGTTTGGAGAGCTATCCTTGCCCATAGGACACAGGTTGAAACAGTGCACCTGTCACAATGACTGTCAACAGTATATTTTTCAGAAACTGCATTTTCTTTCAAACCCAGATTCTGAAGTGCATTACTTGGGTGTACTGTGATCCACCTGAAGTGGTTACCTTGGTAACACCTGAAGTGTTAACCTTGGGAGGAAATTGACAGCATTTTAACCACACTTAGTCTTTGTAAGTGTATTGCGCCAACCCAGCACGATGGATATTAATGAATAACATGCAAGTATTGCACTTTATTTCTCTTACTTGCTCCTAATCCTAACCAAATAGTATCCTTGGACAATGCCTGTGGGATACTTCTGAAAATCTAAACAAAGTATTATTATTCAGTCTTAGCCCTGGGCAGCTATTAATTGCCTGTATACGAATTGCTCACAGGTAATAAACCTAAGCAAGGAGGTGGCGACGCTAGACAAACAAAACGCAGTGCTGCAAGTGCTGTCTTTTGGACAATAAACATGAAGCTTGACAGTAACTAGGATTATACATGGGTGATCTGGATCTTGAAATATGACCTTCTACATATCAAGATCTCCCAGTGTCCTTTTCAAAAGGTTGCAGGCAACATAATTAAATTAATTTCATAATGCAATTCCCTTCTCATTTGTAGGAGGCATACAAGTGCTTTGTGAGCTGCAGACTGAGGCAAAAGAATGAGCTTCATTAGCCTAGGCTGTTGGAGTCTGTCCCAGCCACTACTGGGGTGTCACAGGATATAACACAGAGAAAACAAAGGAGATGCAAGCTGCTCCCAGTACATGGCACCATATCCCTTCTCACCATTGATTGAAACCAGACATAACATAATCAGGAGAGAAATGAAAAACATCTGCTGCTTCTAACATGTTGGCATTTAGCCCAAGATTCTGACCTGCCGGTTTGTTGTTATTGCTGCGTTTCCTGTGGATGCATCTTCAGTGTTGGTATCAGCACTTGCTATTCTATTAGGAGCTGTGCAGTTCTGACCATTTTTCTGAATGTTTCAGCTCTCAGCAGTCACAAAAATGAGTATAATCTTGTATTTGTTAATAGAGTAGAAGGAAGAAGGGAAAGAAGTGTGACAAATTCTTGATTTCTGCTTACTCAGATGATGTCGATCTTTTTCTCCTTAGTGCATAAGAACCCAGAATTGACAGCTGGGAGATTACTTTTTGGGGCAAGGATATTTGGAATGCCAGGGGAGGGTCAGGCTGAGCATCAGGAAACATTTCTTTACCATAAGGAAGGTCAAACACTGGGACAGGCTTCCCAGCAAGGTGATGGTGATCCAAGCCTGTCAGTGTTCAAGAAACACTTGGGCAATGCTCCCACCAATACACTTTAACTTTTGATTAGCCCTGATGTGATCAGATGGTTGGGCTTGTTGGTTTCTTTCAACTGAACTATTCTATTCTATTCTCACTTATTTTTATGATCATAACATTTATGTATTAGGAAGTGCAATATTACCATTCTATCTTTGCCCAGGCTGAACAACACCATCTGGAATTCAGTTTCCAGAAAGATAACTGAAGTCTGGAAGTCCAGGGATAAACTGAGCTATGTTGTGAAAACAGCTCTCTCCTAGCCTCAGCAGCTAACACAAAGGAATTCATACAAAAGAAAACAAAAAACTAAATCCATTCCTAGAAGTAACTGCAAGACATTACCACAAGGAGGCAAACTGACATTATTTTTCCTGAAGCTTTTTCTTGGCATAAGATGGATCCATACTATTCCAAATTATTCCATTCACAAAAACAAACAAATAAGAAATTTAGAAAAATCTCTCCCATGGAATTCATGTTGAGATCATCCACATTTGTCTTAACATAGACCTTCTTAGAAAAAGGATTAAGAATATGATGTATTTAATAGCCTCATAACTAAATAACTCACTCAAAGCTGTGCCTTGCCACTTTTAAGTGTATTCCTTCCTGTACTGAAAATCTAAGTCCTCTGCAGTCTAGCAAGACTGATTTTGTGCAGCAAAATTTGGAAGATGTATTGAGACTGAAAAATAGCAAGTACAGCATTCTATAGACCATCAATTAAATATTTAATCTAATGGAAAGAGCATAATCAGTCCCGATGAATGTACTAAGATACATTTTATCACGTAGGAGGCAAGGATAATTCACAGCACCAAGCCATGTCTATCTTTATTTGAGCTGCAGCAAACCTATGCTACTGAATATATTCAAGTACAATGATTCTTGCCACATTCTGATCAAATTCTTGAAGATCTCTCATCTTCTTCTCATTATTTTTTCCTGTATCAATCAATTGTAAACCCGGACAACTCTTTGTGAACAAAAGAGACTACAGATTTGCATTTAGTATGTATGTGAGCTGGAGAGTACCTGGAGCACTCAGTTTTTGCTCCTAGGGAATAATGCTAAAGGTGTCATACAGTGGCCAAAGGAAAGTGGGTTGAGCCCCTTCACTGGCTAGTTCAAATATTCATCAAGAAATAACAACAGACTCTGATGGGGAAGGACAGTTCACAGAAACAGTCTGACTGCTTGAATCCAGTGAATATAGTTGAAATCCCACTATTGTTTATCAAATCAACTTACAGTGAGAAAAAACATCATCAAAATACCAGGGCTAACAACTGAAAAGAGTATCCCAGAGGTAAATCCATCAACAAGATGTTATTAGCAAGAGATAAAGGTGGCAAGATAACTTACACAGACTGTATTTACAACCACTATAAAAATGTCTTGGGACTTTCCAGTTTTGAACTGGTAAGTGTAGCAAGAGTGCAAATTAACAGTTCACACAGAAAAATTGAATTGTAATTAAAATTAAAAGGCATTTTTTAGTGACAATATTTCTGAATACTTTATACGTAGCTAAAATGAGAAACTCGTGCCCATGATACTGAGAATTGAAAGGATTCAAGCAACATAAAGGAGCTGAGATTTTCCGTGAAATACAGGTTCATTGGTCCTTTGGAGAGAACACATTTTATAAGGTTGGTCAAACTGTACATCACAATCCAAGGAACAAATTATCTGAGTAAATGAAAATTAATTTTTCTAATATTTTGTTACAACATTGTTAAATTTTATCTCATTCCAGAGAGCACAGAAGGTGGAATAGAAGCACGTACTACTTCTGATTAGAAGTCACCTTGCTTCAAACTCCAACTATTGGTGAGCTTATGACTTCAACAAGAAGTCCTGGGGGCTAAAGGTGACACAAGGAGACAAGAAAGTAAGAAGCAAAGGAGCAATATTTAGAAGAATTTAGAAGAGAGATGCAGAATTAGAAATGAATGGTAGTTGAAACAAGGCTTTGATCATGTTGAGCATGAGTGCTAGCAGAAGCAAGTCAGCTTACGATGATGATAAAGTGCAACTTTAAAAGCTTTCTCATGAGGTAACTTCATCTGTCATAAGAGATAGGCCTCAGCGAAAGAAATGGGCCTCGGAACACATTGCTGTTTCCTTGTGTGGTATATCTCAGTAACATCAGCTTGTAACAAAGAGCAACAGCAGCTGATGATGGTGGCAAATGAGTTTACACGTGAAAGGATGTTAATCTTTAGAAAAGTTAGAAAAAGTTATCTTTAGAAAAACATAACAAAACAATTAAGCCAGTTGACAAAGCTTACCAGTCTTGGAAAAACACATCAAAGTAATAACTCCCACCAAACCTGTGCTAATCTTAAGACTCAGTACTCTATTAGCCCTAGGCAGTGGGGATTAAAAAAAGTGCATTAGTGTCAGTTCTCAGCTGCAACAGCGTATCAATCCAAATCTAACCATTAGTGATCAACAGATAGTTCTGTATGTTGAAATCTTGGCTGTTAGTTCCATTACAAGCAACTGATGCTTGTAGAATGATATGTAAGCTCTCCAATATATTATAACTTTTAATTATTGGTGTAATAAAAATGTATATTAGAATGTTATATGGAAATGCTAGGGGTTAAAGAAGAACAAGTTTTCAGTGCTAATGAAATTAGTTTTTGTATTTTAAGGTCATTACTACAGTATGCCACTAATAAAACAAAACTCCACTACGAGAAGATGCAAAGCTATAACTGTTAGGTTCAGATCTCCACTTCCATTGTACAGTGCTGCAGCACTACACTGCACCATGTTTAATATCCCAAGCAGCTAGAGCTGCAGAAAAAGAAACTTCAACCATACCTGAAGTTAGTCTTCAGCTACTAGTCACTAGAAATATTTTTTTCATAACCCCAGTCATTGGTGGTAGGTGGTCAGTTGAACTAGATGATCTTAGAGGTCTTTTCCAACCTTGGTGATTCTATGGTGATCAGAACTGCTACTCTGTTTGGTAACTGGAGGTCTACAAGAGCCAGTTCAGCTCAGAACTGAGCACAGTAATGATCTCAGCGTTCAAATAATAATGAGATCAAGGAAGGAAACTATAGGCCATGGCTCATTCTTGTGAGATTAGGCTGTTTGTTATGCAGGCCTCAGTTTGCCAAACCACAGCTTTTCCTGTTTGGTTCAACTTAGAGTATTGCTGATGATACAAGGAAGCAAATATATGAGTCATGGAAGCCAAGAAAAGTGAAAATGGAGAAGAAGTGAAAAATTCATGGGGAAATTACTTATGAGAAAGATTATAAGGCCACGTGGAATAAAAGCAGGGAGGACAAAGACAATTGCTTGACAGGACTGGAGAGCTACTTATTTCAAGGTACTGCAGTAACTGACGTTTTTCCACCCAACTAATGACTACACAGCCATGATATTCATTGGCACTGGTGAGCACACTGTGCTTTGCCTAGCATTTACTGTGTGCATTAGACTATAAATAAATTAACTTCTGTGGACTCCTAACTTTCATACAACCCTATGCAGCAAATTTCACTGCGCAGCAAATAAAATTCATATATAAGGCTTAGGCTTACCAAGTACAAATATTGCTAGGCTATGTAAAATTCTCCAACCTAATGCAAAACCTGTCAGGCTGAGATGTCAACACTGGACCTGCGTACTTCCAATCCACCATCTTTCCTTCCTATGTCATGCAATATATCTTAGATACAACTAATGGAAAGTTGAGTCCTGCGTGGTTCTAAGGATTAAGAAGCAGAAATGTAAATCCAATTTTATTAGGAGCTTTTTGTCTTTCATTTTTATTTCACAGACCTAAATAAGTACCAAGTACTCTTACTTCATCATACTGCAAGTTTAAGCCTGCCAGGAGTCAAATAGTAGGGTTAGCCCATTTTGTTACAAAACCACTAGACCAAAGAAAGCTGTAAAAGATGCTACACATAGAAATTAATTTGTTTCTTAACTGTAGTGCTGCTTACTATTTTGAAGTATTTTGTTTTTCTTTTGCCAGCAGTGTTTTCTTACCGTAAGTGGTAAACAGAAAATAAATAAATAAACAGACAAACTAATTTGTAGTGCATAAGGCTGGAAAATGAGGAATTAACAAATCACACACAGTTCAAAATACAAGAAGATAGGCTCCCTTTATCTTTTTTTTATATACCAGCTTCATCATATATACCCTTTTCACTCTTGGACACGCTTGTAAAAATTGATAACACACTGTTAATTCAAGTTTCCTTGAGATCTAGGGATAGAACAAGATTTCCTTTGAGGACTGAGAGGGTAACTTGTCTTCTTTTAGGTACAGCCAGAGTGGAGGTTATAATTATTGTATTTCTCTGGTTAATAAGAATTAGACTTGCAGAGGGTCAGGATGATTGAAAATTCCTTGTAACTCAGAACTCAAGAAATTCTGTGTAACAGTAAGCTACAGTTAAAAATCATAAGTTGAAAATAACCAATATGCTACACTCATTGCTAACATTTTGTGTCATAAAAAATCCTTAATTATAACCACAGTCTTATGGCCAGCCCTCTTTCTGCCAAGAAACCCCAAAGAACCTGCCCGTCTTTCATAGTGTTGGGTACATACATATATCTCCAAGAACTGTGAGAGGGACATAGCCTTCCCTCCTTCACATCTTTCAAGAGAAGTATGGCTATAATATACTACAACAGAGAATATATTCTGCTCCTCTCTCTGCCATGACCTTCATAGAAGCATCCAAGATACAAAGAAAAAGAAAAGGTAACGTTAGCACATCTGTTGGAGTAAAAATATTATCTTGTCATGCTATTCTGGCACAACAGAATATTTTAAAAGGAATTCAGCCTTAAAGTAAACTTTTTGTTGCACAATTTTGTGATTCTTAACTTCTGCAAAAAATGAAGTTGCCCTATTTCTAAAAAGAAAGGGAATGACAGGGAGAAAGCCCGTCAAGAAGAGAGGAAGAATGGTTTACACTCTTTAAACAACTACACACAAGTGATGGAAGGCTGAGTTTTGCCTCACTGGCTGTCAGCTGTCACAGCTTCTAACAGAAGGTTTATTGCTGTTTTTTCAAAGTTGGGAAGGACAGTCAAAAGAAGTGAATTAAAATATAAAGATTAGAAAATATCCTGAGAATCTCTCTTCATTTTCACACGCCCACAGTTTACAGCTTTATTCATAGGGTTAGGAAGCTTACATCATTCCACAGATTGAGCAAACGTTGTATGCTGCAATATCAAACTTTTAGCTCATGTGCCACAGCTGACATTTAAAGCTATTAAATGATCGTTTTTATGACCAGTACATGTCTGCTTTCCTATGCTCATTCAGATGCATGGCTGATGTATAGCAGCATTTCTGATTCAGCAAATTGGAGCTTCGTAATGGTGTTGAAATACTTCATAAGAAATACCAGGCTCCAATGGAAGGACAGATGCAACATTCTGAAATTCGTTAACTCTGCTTATCCTCACAAAACAGGGATAAAAGAGGGAATCTTACTTTGAAATCACTTGTTTTTAGTGAGATATCTCCATTTTTAGGTAAGCTGCTACTGCAGTGTTATAGCTAAGAACATGCGTTCTCTCAACACGTGGGAAGGAAAAATCATGGTCTATGACTTTGGTCAATGATACGGTCAATCGTATTTCAATAAACGTTGAAAAAATAAGAAAAATCCTCTCTCAGCTTCACAATGACCCACAGCCTATTCACATCTATTGTAACCAGCCAAAGTTTCTCAGGCTGTTTTATAATTCAAGAGAAACAGAAGAAAGACTAGGACTTCGTGCTATGGGATTTCAAAGATCCTAGTAGGTTAGTGGGAGTGGAATGAGCTACTTCTGAAAGAAGATATCCTTTAATAATAGTCAATAACAGTGTAATCTGCAAGAGCTGCTATTTTCTTTTCCAATTGAAAGTCACCACACATTCCATCTGTGTATGTTCTATATGATCCTAAGTTATCTGACTGATGTATACATGCATAGGACTAAGCTACACTGCATCTATATTAAAACTGGGAGACTTAAATAGATTTGTAGAGAACATAATCAGTGGATTAGAAGTTCAACCAGCTAAGAATGTATAAGGACCATGGAAAGACCTCCTTTAACTAGACTGTTCACTTCAAAACTGAACGAAACACTCAAGATCAATATAACAAGGGTAAAGCTATATGTTATGCCTTGTATTATGTGGTACGGAGAGATAAAAGCACATAAAAAATCTACCTCTCAATAAACTGTAAAATATTTACATTTAAATGCAAAGCTGCTAGTAATATTGCCTTAGCAAAGCATCTACATTTATGATGTACACTTTTCAGAGTATCTAATAGAAACGCCTTTGTAGGTAGCCCTAAAGTTACAGGTAATAGAAGCTTTAACCTGCCTGTATGACACTGATATAATAGGCCGTATGCTAACGTAATCAAGACCCAGTTACATACTGACTGGCATGCAACTATCATGCACAGTTCTATTTACAAAAAAAAAAATGGAATTATGAGTCACAGAAAATTATAGCCACACAGATTTCTGAGTGTGGCAAGGCTTGTAAAGTATAGAGACTTATTTGCATAATTAGCTTGTGCTTACACAATGTTCCTCATACTGTGCTGGCATAAAACTGCATGTACCAACACATCATTATTTACTGGCACAAGAACTGGGCAGCAATAAACAGGCCCTGTCGCCGTCACACAGAGCAGAGCTCAGCGCTGCCCTCCGCTCCCTGTGAGGGTGCGGCCGCCATGAGGCCTCCCCTCAGCTCCTCTGCTCTGTGCTGAGCACACCTGGGCACAGATCGCCTGCTCCTCACACACCTTGCTTTACAGACCTCTCATCGTCTTTGTAGCCCTCCTCTGGGTGCTCTCTAACAGTTTTATGTCCTAATATCGTGGCACCCTAACAGCACCCAGTGCTGGGGGCGAGGCTGCACAGCGCAGAGCAGAGCGTGACAATCCCCTCACATGGCGGCAGCACTGGGCCTGGTGCGTTCCCTGTGGGTGGCAGGGCCACCCTGCTGGCTCACATCCACTTGCCACCAGCCAGAACACCAGACCACTTTCTGTGGGGCTGCTCTCCAGCCCCTGTGTCAGAGAACACGATCCACAACATGTAGAAGACCTCTAAAATGAGGATAAAATTCCTGCTCAAGAAATAATCAGAGAACCCAACAACGGACGCCCTAAACGCGAGGCCAGCTGCCACTCTTGAATTCAATTTTGCACCGGGGAACAACTTCCACAGAGAAAGGAACATGTTGCTATCCAATCCATAGGTGGTGAGAGGTGGCTATTGTGGCTTCAATCCGTTTTACTAGGAAAAGAATTGAACCTAGACAATTATACTCCCAAAGCAACTGCATGTTGGTGTACTGACATAAACACTACATTAAAAAAAGAAATGAAGAAACGCCTCTTTTACCTCCCTTTTAGAAAGAAAATAAACATAAAACTTCTCTGAAGAGCACAGTCCAGCCTGTCAAGTTTATTACAAGCGAGCCTATGGATCAGACTTCTTGGGCAACACAGCAGACAGGAAAAACTAATAAGATCCACCCTTAAGTGGATGATAAGAGGAAAATTGCTAAGACTGAGGCAGATCTCTACATGCACAGAAGTGTAACTCAGCATTTGAAGAGCGTTAGAATAATAGCAGAACACACCTACTGAACCAGATATAGTCAACACCTTAAGAAAAAATACTTCAGGTGGCAAGCTGGAATATATTCACCTATGTCATCAGATTTACTGCAGAGATTGTCTTTCTATTTCTTGTTGATTGCCCCATGATGGATATTTATTATATTTTGTGACTTCTTTCATGTCAAGCAATAAATAAGTTGTCTTCCAGTCAGTTATTTAAGAATTTACAAAATAACATTAAACAACAAACACAATTTTTTTCCAAGACTGGGGAGGAGAAGAGAGGAATTGTTGAACAAATCTTACAATTTTACTCTTTGTTGGAGGGTTTTTTACTACGTTTTTGTCTCAAAAATATCTTGTTACTTTCCTTATTTAGAAAGGGAATGCCTTGAAACAAGCCTTTTTCAGCAACAGGCAAAAGAAAACTATGAATTTGAATGCACACAAAATGACCGGATGAATGTTGAGAACACAAACACAGTTGGGTATACAAACTGGACAATAACAAGGATTTTAGTGCCCATTATTTCAAATATAATTAAACTTTGATCTTCTATAAGGGACATCAGATCGTTGTTTAATAGGAAGCACACCGCATACTCTGCATGACACTGTATTCACACAAGTAGAATTCAGTTCCTAAGAACTATTGACGCATTTCTTTTGCTTTGCAGTTCTTGCTGCCTTCCTTATTGTTAAGGCCCTCAAAAGCTTGGTACTTGTTGACTGTATAACAGGGTGGCCATTTGTGCCATCACTGACTTGTAGGAAAGTGTTCCTCTGAGATACCTGTAGTAAGCTAACAATTTTGGTGTACCTGTATATGAAAAAACACTTCTAACAGAATCTTAGTATAAATTCCTAAAGAAAGCAGTATTGTGCAAATTGTTTTCCTAATTTCCGTCTTTCTTCCAGGTATTCCTGATTATACATGCTGTCTTCAAGGGAACATTACATTTACAAAGAACTCAAATGCCAACCTAAGTGACTTCCTAACTTCCCACCAGGGGTTACACCAAACCCTTTAGGTTTGTGAACCACATTAGAACTAAACAAAGATAAACCAGTTTCATGTATGTTAATAACCTTTATGAAATAGATAAAGAGATAAATCAATATTCACATAGAGCAGCACACTGATAGATCAGTTAAAGAGACAAAAACATTTTAATTTAAATGAGGTTGCAAAAAAAAAATGACTCAATAAATTACTACATTAAAATAAGTAGAACGCTGGCTAAATGGAACAAAGAATCCGATTGATCCATGAGGCTGACATCAGAACTAGTTTGTGTCAGTCTTGTCTTCAGAGAATTTCAGTAGAAATCAAGATGTAATCACCACAGCTTTCATGTCCCACTGGTTAAAAAATAAGAAAAAAAACCAACACACCAAAATCCTTAATACCTAAACTACCTTCGCCAGGACAATAGAGCAGGCAATGAAACCCTGCATTCATCCTAAGAAAGTACTATCACTTAAATACTTCTTATAAAAATATTACTACTCTCACACAGCTTTGGATAACTGACCTTTGATTTGGGAACATAGAATTATTTTAGGCTGTAGTTAGAAAAGGTTTTCAAAGTGCATTCTAAGTAGTTTTTAAACAACGGTGCTTTTTAATCATAACCAGCGATATCTGTCAGCAATTATTAGGAAATAATCAGAACAGCGTTACTAGAACTGCACATATAATTTACAAATAAAGCAAATGTTCTTAAAACAGAATAATTAATAAAATTAAAAAAAAAAAAAGCAAGGAAGAAACTAAAGTCCAAACTCCTTCTTGGGATCTTTACCTTATGAGCTTGATAACACTTGTCACTTGGAAGAGGATTGCTGTTCTCTTGACCTCATTGACCATCAATGGATTGGAGATGTGTCTGGCTGTCCACAGCAATATTTCACTTTAAGGTCTTCCCCATTTTCTTCCCCTGAGTGATTTGCCCACTGAAAGCCTGGGGCATGGAGTTCTGGGCGTGAATGGTAAAGAACCACTTATCTTCCAGTTTGTCCTTGCTCTTGTGGGCATATTGTATACTTATTTGGCATTGCAAACTACATTCACAGTGCTAGGACATTTAGGTGAATACAATAAAATTCAGGTTTTGCTAGTTAGGCTCAACTGTCTCATAATGGACTGAATTTGTTATAATTCATATTAGAAAAATGTTATAATTAAATCAAGATCAGACATATATATCAGAGGTCATATACTCTTGCTAAGGAGACCTACTGTGCCTTGTATGCAGGTGGTCATTATGCTTTCCACTAGCAGAAGCTTTGCAGAACCCTAAGTACGGAGGGGCTAGGTCCTTCCCCTCCTTCTTGGAGGAGCCCAACAGCTTACAGGAACAAAACCTGTAAGAGGTTCTGTTCCTTCTTTGGAATGCTGAAATGGAGGAAAAAACTCTGTAAGGGCTAGAGAAGACTGCAAGGAATGAGAGTATTAGGAGGTATGATTTAATTGCTTTTTTGGATGCAGGAAGGAGCCACAAATGTACTTAGTTGCCTAATGGTTCATTTATGTAAATACACATTTGTCCTTGAAATTACTGGGAAGTATTTTGAGAAAAAATAATAGATGTAAAAGTCAATAAAAGCAATAGAACCCTATAAACCCTTGAGACCTGGACCCACCCCTCAACACCTAGGTTTCTAAGGCTCATTCAAAGTCAGTCTACTGAAATTAAGAGTTTTAAAAGTCTAACATCAGCAAAGATGTGTAACACATCACATTAGAAAGCTAATCAGACAGCAAACAATTAAATATATATATATTTATACATACAAATTATACACACTATACAGAATTTTTGGATCATATTCAAACTAGCTGTTAGAGAAGTAAATCTTAGTATCCAGTTATCTACTTCCCTAAGCATTTCATGAACAGTACAAGATATAACACTTCAGTTACCCAGTAAGAGAAAGCAGTGTACATATGATCACTAGTGATGACAACATACTGCAGGCCACCTTGTTCTTTGCTTATTTACCTTTACTTGAATATCCCAAGAAAGTCTTCCCATCCTAATATATTCTGACTTCCTGCAGGTTGCATTGCCTAACTCCATTTTCACTGAGCCATTAAGCCAAAAATACTAAGAATTTCCACTTAGATTTTTCCCATAAGCAAGGAGCAGAGTTATTTTAAGCCCCACCTACTCAGTAAATTGATGCAACTGATTCAAGAGCTACGACTCCCAAATTTAAAGGCCCAGTTTGTCATGGCTCTGAATGCCGAGTTTGAGAGCAGCAAAAAATAGAAATATCGTGGTTCAGAACAATGAAAAATATATATCTTTAATTCCCTTCCCCACCCATCATTCTTACTGCAATTAGCTTTGCCCAGCTCCCAAATTCCTACGTCAGAAGCCACAGACACTCTGTTGGTCTGTGCTGACTCTTTGCAACAGTTGTGAAGAAGTTCCCTTCAAGAGCTGCCAGCATCTATGCATGCAGATAGGCTTCCAGCCAGTGTTCTCCTGACTCTTTCAGTGAGCTGCAAGAAAAAAACATCATTTATAAGGAGGCACTATTCAGCTTGCATTACAGAAAGACGGCTTCTACAAATGTTAATTGATACTTACTTCAAAATGTCTACAAACGCTCTGAGTAAAGTCTTGCTTTTATACTCAATGCCGTGCTTATCACACAGGGCTTTCACCAGAGGTGCTGCTTTACAGTAGTTGTGTCGAGGCATTGTGGGAAAAAGGCTGCAGAATTGAATGACATACAGCTATTGTAAGTCTTGGCTTGCAAAATGCCCTGTACCCACTATTCAATTTTTTTCCCAGCCATCTCCCAGAGTGAGAGCAAAAGATCTGATGAATATAGTTTTGAGATGACACATCCTTTCTCACTTTTAAGTGCTCGTTATTCTCTCTCTTCTCCCTGTATTCATACTTACTGGTGCTCAATTTGGAAGTTCAAGTGCCCGGTGAACCAGTCATTGAAGAAAGATTGGTTCACATTACATGTTGCATGGAGCTGGCAGGAAAAAAGAAGAGTGATTTAGCTTTTATTTCTCTGGAAGTCTAGATAATTAAACCCCAGCAATCACCCTTGACTAACATAAAAGACAACTTCTGGTGTCTGAGACACCTTCATTGACATAAGGAATTAAACAAAGTTTAGCTTGAAATGGATTCTTGGAACATAGGTTAATTTGGCTAGATCTTGCCTCAGTAAGAAAGGTTTTTCACTGATGTGCACACAGGCTTGATTGCTTCTATGGGATGATAGATGGGATGACCATGTCCTGTAATTCAGAACTGCAGGCCCATAGCTTCCAGAAGAAAGGATATTCTCACCTGTGTAGATACCCAGTCTTTGTTCATGTCATAATCAATGTGCATTGGAATGTGGTTCATCTGTGAGACCCAAATAAACCATGTACTCTCTAGGTACCTGACCAGACAAACATAGAAACACATTTAGTGCATCTAATTGCATCCAGACTTGCCATTAAAGCAGACATTTAATTATCTGACGCATAAAAAAGGGCAGGGCAGAGAATAGGGACTGAGAGCTTTCCAGCAGCAGTTACCAAGAAGATTCAAAAAAGCAGTAGCCTTAAAGTAACTATCTACCCAGCTTCTCGTAAGACTTACCTTACGAAGCACATTTGCAAAATTCAGGATTTTCTATTACATTTTGTTTCCTCTTAACTTTTGGAGGAATTGCCTCCTGACTTTCTTTTGAGAGCCACTAAATCTGTTGTTGCAGAGGTCCTTGAGCAGCCTCCTCCACTCCAAACTCATAATGCTTTTCTTGGCTCACTACTTATTCCTGAGCAAACTGCAATTTTGTAAAGTCTGACTAGTATGACTTTTTTTAATTTATTTCTATTGACACTCAGTATTGTTTACCAGTATTAGTCATGGGGACTTTGAGTATGCTATATGTTACCTGGACATCCAGTAGTACACCATGAAATTGTTAAATCCCATTAAAGGAATGTACATGAGGCAGACTCGAATGTTGAAAAACACCACCAATAACAGTTCCTGTTTAAAAAAAAAAAAAACCAAAATAAAGATGATGATGCCTTCATTGAAGAAATCCCTCCATTGCCCCTTCTTCACTTTATTTCAGCATAAAATATGTTCTTCCTATGATCTCTTACTTAACAAGCATAGGCTCCACACCATCACTCTGCCTCCTGAGTGCATCCCTGAAATATTCTCAGAGCACTAGTTTTACTTAACTAAACACCAGGAAAAAATATGTAATCCCAATCTGTCTAGGTACCATTGTTTTCTGTTAGCTTTTATCTACCTACTAAGAGGCTAAAAGGCATCTCCTGACAAATTCACTGTGGTCTTGTTGAGATAAGCATTCATACTAAAAAAAAAAACCCTTTTCTATCCCAAACCTCATGATCACCTTGGTTGAAAGGTGACATAACTATATGGCAGAGTCAGGGGCCAACCCTAGTAGGCAGCCAAGCACTACATAAGCTCCTTGCTCAGTTCCCCATCCCTGGGAGATGGGAGTAGAGGAAAGGAAGAGCAAAAGCAAGGAAACCCAACCACAAACAATACAAGCGATTACATTTTTTAACTATTTCTGGACAGTGCAATCAGTGCTTACCAACCACTTTTTCTTCCTTATTCCAAAGTAGAATATGGACAGCTGGAAGAAGGGTATAAGCGCAAGTGGGGCCAATACTGCAGGAAAGAATAAAAACAGAGAGATATTTATAACTTCACTGCAACATAAATCGTTTCAAAATATTCTTCTCTGCGGTGTGAGGAAAATTTGCTGGTTTCCATTTGCAGTAGCTTTCAGGTGTCCACACAATATGTTCATTTCATTTCAGCATCCTTCACTTCTTTGTTTCTTTCCCATCCCTTACATTTGAATAACACTTATGCTGTACCTAACATCACATAGCCAGAGGAAGTTCCTCATCACATGAAGATTCCTTAATGTTGTGATTATCTCTGAAGCTGTGATTTCAATGGGAGTATCTTTAAATCTGTTATTTTGGGAAGGAGATGAAGTTGCAATTTTGGGGTGATGTACCTACAGCACAATAGGAAAGCAGAGGTACTCACAGCTGAAATACTTATGCTGATAATTGTAAGGCATGAACTTCTTCTTCTTTTTTCCAAGCTGAAAAAAATGAAAGGACACTGTAATGACCTAGTTGGAGAATTTAGATCCTTCATAAATACTCATAAAGAACTACCTTTTCCATGTCTTTAATCCAACCTTTCTTTAGAAAATCAGGCACTGAAGGTCCAAAGCAGTGAAAAGAAACATTTCATTTGAGCCTCCATATCCAGGTATCAATATGTGTCAATGTCAGAACACAACAATTTTTAGGGAGAGTCCCAAGACTCATAACAGGATACAAAAATGCACAAAATTAACAAAAATATTCAAAAGGCATTTGAATTTTGCAGGGGAAGGTTCCAGTGATAGCAATGAGATTCAGTGTATTCATGTTCACACACTCACCACAGCACTTAAATCATCTCTGCTTGGGGAGGAAAAGGTTATTCAGATGAAAACTGAGGCAGGAAACAGCGGATGATGAATGCAGGATGTGTTTGCTGAGAAAACTATGCCTAAATTTCTGTATCAGATGGGATACGGGGTGCAGACATGCCAATTCTTTGAGTGGTATGTTCTATAAAGTGGTTGTTCTATAGAGACGGCAAGATCATTGCTGCAAAATCTAAGTAGTAAATACTCTACAGAGATGTTTGCCTTTTTGTTAAATATCTTGACTTCATGTAACAGTGAAGAGATTAAATACTTACATGGCACAAGTACCCTTATTGCCTCAGTGTATTTTTTCACTATATACACAACAGGATTCTTGATATAATCTGCAAATTTTGTACTTTTGATACTTTGAAAGATAAGACAATATTTTTTTTTTCTATTTCTAGAGCTCCCTTATAATTGAGGAAAGTCTCAAAGATATCTTCACTAGATCAAAACTGAAACCTAACACACTGAACAAAATGAAACCAATGAAATGCATTTTGCCCATCCACAGCGTGCCTGACTCATTTCTGTTACAAGCTGAAAGAGATGAGAACTAGTTTCCTGTACTTTCACTTCCATCCAACCCAATCTAGCACAGGGACATATACCTCATTGTAGATACTGCTCACTCATGTTAATGCTATGAGAGATCTGAAAGATCACTGACTAAATTCTTTCATGTTGCAGCTGTTTTCTATTAATAAATACTTTGTATAAATTCTCTTCCCAGGAGCCTTCCTGAGACAGTGGAGCTGGAATTTTCCACATGCATCGGAAAGATTTCATTGCTTATTACCATCTAATAGAGAGTGACGCATTATTTAAAGAGAATGCTTATCTAAGCAAGAGGTCATTTCTTCATTCCATGAGTAAACAGAATTGCTGGGAAAAGAAAAGGCAGGAGACCTTACCTACCCCGATATACGAAATCACAGGAAAAAGGGGGAGATGTGTTTGTGGAATTCTTTTTATGTGATTAAAAAAAAAAAAAAAAGGAGATTAAGTAATAATTTGCTATGCCTGCATTTTGTGCATAGCAGCTACACTGGTACTGAAGGATTTAGGTGCTAAGCAGGTCCTCCAACCAAAAGGACCCAGAGGGAACATCTGACTCAATATCTACAATATCACTAAAATCATCTAACACTAATCAAGTGGACTGACTCATTGTTTGGAAGGCCTTCGAGGTACTTTCCCTGCTCTTCTAGCAACAGAGAACTTAAGTACTGATTTTAAGAGTTTGCTGCCTAAGCATCATGATAACCAGGCCCCAGGTTGGTGCTTAAGTCAGGTACCTTGAAATTGAACCTTGGTGTGAATGCATCCAGCAAGGATCTGCTACTGGGAGTGTGGGAGTCAGAACAATCTGACTGTGAGACTCTTAGACCATCTAACACTTTGGAAATTATAGAATCATAGAATTATAGAATTGTTTGAGTTGGAAAGGATTCTTTAAGGGTATTTAGTCCAACTCTCCTTCAGTGAACAGCAACACCTACAGCAAGATCAGTGGGTTTGGACCCCTGTCCACCCTTACCTTGGAGGTTTCCAGGGAGGAAGCATTCACCACCTCTCTGGGCAACCTGTTCCAGTGCCTCACTACCATTACTGTAAAAAAAAACTCCTTCTTACTTACAACCAGTCTGAATTTCACCTTCTTTAGTTTGAAACCATTTCCCCATTTTTCAAGTTATTATTCCAAGTTTAGGCAGAAAGCCATAATCATAATATCTCAGTTCTGTCTTTTATGCCAAAGGCCCTCCAGCTCCATACTCACCTCCACAGAGAGTGTCTTTCCCAAGCTGAACAGGAGAGGGTGCATATTGAGATCAGGGTCTTTGCGGAAACAGTTGGGTTTGGCATGGTGCTGATTGTGCAGATGATTCCACCAGCTGGCAGGTAACCCCTGAAGGAAAAGCCAAATACCAGGGATTTAGATTAGAACTCTATCACCAATCACTGTTTTTCAACCTATCATTGACAGTTGCACTATATTGTCCTCACAGGTAATGCTGCTTGAATGTAGAGTCACTCCCACTCATTGTTTAGTCCAGATTAGGCCCAAAGAATATTCCCACAGTAAGGCAATTACCTTCAGGACATTTATCACAATGATCTGCAGCAGATGGTTCCATTTAGGCTTCCTAAAGACAGAGCAGTGCCCCAGATCATGTTGGAACCAGCCCATCTGGATCTAGAAGACAAAAGGATCGCCAGGGATTCAGAATCATAGCAGGGTTGTATTAATTTACCCCTGGGAGTCTCCTTAGCGTCATAGCATCAGTTCATCTCCTGATCTGGGGAAGAAGGACTACCTGCAGTCCTACCTGCTCAGTGCTGAGAATTTCCTTCAAGAACACTGCCCATTAAAGTTGCTCAATATCAGCTATTAATTTTGTTGTACAGCAAAATATCATTGCAGTGAGTTTGACTGTTAGAGCATAAAGTCTCTTGTACCCATCGAAAATATATACAATTTCCAAGTAACCATCCAGAAAGTGTAAGAATTTCCAAATCCAGAACTTCATTGCACCTCACAGCAGAAAACTATTCTGAATTAGTGAGTGGGGTTGGCTCATGATGAACCAAACATCAGAGCCATCAAGCAGTAAACAGAACTCGGATCCAAAAATGGAATTGAGAATGACACATTCCCTCTTCTGTCTGGGGTGAATGATTAGATCAGCCCATCCCATCTTATAAAGCTGCCTACTTAAACTTGTAACACCATACCGGCCAGAATGAACAGCTTGTCAGCAAACCTAGGCTTGCTAGAAGCAATGAAAACTGCTTGTTGTCTTCAGCCAGCTTATTAGATCTAAGAGGACAGAGTAAATCAGTGACTGGAAGATGAATGTTTCATTGATCCTCTTCATTGAGATAAAACAAACATGTCCACACTTTTTAATTGCTGTCAGCAGTTTACCTGAGCAATGGTGAAGAATGCCATGCCAACAAGGAAAGGCAATAAGGATATCCCAAAGTACCAGACTGTAAGCCAGGATGCAGCATCCAGTACCAGGAGGTGAAGGAAAATCAGAATGAAAAAGGTGGAATCTGGATTCAGAAGTCCCATCTTCTCAACAGTGCAGCGCAGCTCACGGAAGTCTTCTAAAAGTGATTTCTGTGGGTAAAAGAAGTATTAATGCACTAGCTACTTTGAAAATGTAATACAGAAGATCCAGGAATCCTGGAATGGCCATGGAAGTGGCCATGGAGACCATCAAGTTCTGTCTGGATGGGGCTCTAAGCACCCTGATCTAGCTGTAGGTGTCCTTGCTCATTTCAGGGGATGTTGGACCAGATGGTATCTAAGGGTTCCTTCCATTTCAAATGATTCTATGATCCTAAGTCAGTGGAAATATTTTATCAGCGGAATTCCTGCACAAGGGTGAGTATGAGATCAATAGATCTCTGCTTTGCTTTGACACTGGGAACAATTTGCTGACAGGCTGTGTCACTGAGACATCGCAATAGGAAGAACTGATCAGCTGTTGGTGCTCTGGGGCCCATTCCTCACACCCACGTATGGATCTAGTTTTTCTGGGACAGTGTTGCATGTTTAAATGCATGACTATAGCAGCTGCCACCCCAACCACCAACCCAACCCAAGGTACAATATCAATTCTGCTGTTCCACAAATTATATATACCCCTCTTTTTTATTTTTTCTCCTCCCATGCAGAACCCCAAGCCATTTCACAGCTCCTAGGTCACTCACCTTTTTGTTAGATTCAAAGCTGGGTTGATCTGGTGCCAGTTCCCCGATCAGCAGAGACTTCAAGTATTTCTTCACCAGAGCCTTATCACTGTGAAATGCTACAAAGGCATCCTACAAATCAATACACAGACAAATAGGATAAGAAAGGTATACTGTCAAATACCAGATGCCAAGTTTCTACTTCCTCCACATCATTGATATAAAACACAACCCTGATTCCTTTTCTTTTCCAAAGACCTTCGGAGCCCTATTCCTTCAGCTGTTCCTGTAGTGTTTTGCCATCAGCTGGAGCTAGGCCCAAGGAAGCTGGAGAAGTTTCAAGAAACTAGATGTCATATAAGTATCTGGGTGAGGCTGGTAATGAGTATGAAAGTGTTGATGAAAAACTATTTGCAGAGGGAAACATTCTCTTTCATCTGTTTCTTTCAACACAGTCCTTCCTTAGAAGGCTTCAGCCAGCAGCCCTGCCCTATGGATGGGACCCGGGAGTAGGAAAATACATCAGTGAGGTGTCTGCCATATTTAGGAAAATACAATGATGCTAAGCCCTGCCTTTATCACAGTAGGACCAATGGAAATATACACATACAGGGCTATGTAGCTTTCTCTTACTGTTGCCCGCTTTTACATTAATTGACATTTTGGGTAACTGAGTAACACTAGCCACACAAACGTATTTGTTCAAGAACCATTCATAGTACCAGTTTCAAAAGGAAATATAAACTGTGGCATAAAGGAAACAGGAAACCCCAGATGAATCACAGCTCTTCTTCAGTTCATCTCCTCAGTGGATTTCCCAGAAGGAAGGTGAAGATGCTACCCATAGTCCTTTATCTTCCAGAAAGAGTCAATATCACAAAACCCTCAGTGTCTGACCAGTCATGTCGATGCAGATTTTGTCTCTACAATAAGCTAATCTTTCAGTCATGACACAAAAATGCCTGCATGATTCCAGACAAGAAGAGGACTTCCCTTGTTCAGTTTGGCATTCCTCTTGAGCTTGTCTTCAGAAAAGGCCCACCTTGGAGCACTTTACTCAAGCCAGAGAAAAGTGGCATCTTGAACAGATGAGCTTTCCACAGACTTCTCATGGCCCTTTGTCACAGTGAATCATGAGAAAGTCTGCCCAGATCCAGTGGTCTGGGGAAACCTTTCTGTTATGAATCTCTGTTCCTCATCCTACCATTTATTATACTATATTATGTAGGTTCCTCTTCCCAGGAATTTTGAAACAGAATGAAGAAGTAAGAATCTGTACAGCAGCTTAGAGGCAAGAGACAGGAACTTTATGTGCAGAATTTCCTATCCACAATCTCAGTATCATGGATTTGTATCAGAGAAATGCAAACCTTTTCATCCTGCAACATGTTGCTTATCCTCTCTGCTCTTACCTTACCTTACAAGAGATTACCTTAAAGGAGTATCATCTGCAATAAACCTAACTCCCTACATTTGACATCAATGTAATCATTCTGCAAAGAGCACTGTATATATTTGCAAAGTTATGCATATAGAGAAAGATAATTCTCATCATATCTTTAAAATGAGCTCTGGATTGGTCAAGAGTGCTGGGTAAAAAAAATCTTGGACTTTAGGCTTGAGAAGAGAACATGGGAGACCCAGAAGGGTCTTTTTCCTTCACTTGAGAACACTAGTTATTTTTCTGCTTCAATTTCAGACAGTGAAAAGAATGCCTTGTGCAAAATAACTGCTCTGATCTGTTTAGAACCATGAGTTAGGAAGAGTTCTCATACTTCATATACTGAAAAGTGAGGAACAGAAAGGACAAACTACTTTCTTGAAAACAGAAAATCTGTCGCAACAAGAATTAAATTTGGGTCTCCACACCAAGTGTTTTTGTCCTAATCCCGATCTTGCTTCTGAGAGTTCAGAAATTCAGTATCAACTTTTAGCAAATAATATATGAAATCTGCTTAAAATTTATTATTTCTTTCAATGAACAGCAACTCAGAGAGATCATCTAAATCAAACATTCTTGCAGGTGTCTCCACATCGACTCTCAGATGGACTATCTGTAGAAAGTTTTCTCATCTTCTGCAGCCAAATGTCATTCTATTGATCTCTCAGTTGTTTTTCTTGTATTTTATTATTCTTCCCCCTCCTTTAGAATAGAATTTTTGATCAAGACCTTTTCTGTCACACTCTTGTACAAAATAGGGTCCTTCCCTATTTTCTTGCTCCTTTTCTTGCTCCACTGACCTCAGTATTAATACCTGTTTCTCTCTGAACATTACCCCTTCTTCATTCATGCTCTTGCTCTGTCTTTGATTGTCCTTGTCTTCTATCACATCTGGAAGTCCTCAGACACTAAAACAGTAGTACACACTGAGTGTACCACTTCCCAACCTCTTCCCTTTCACTCTACTGCAACAGAAACACTTTGCAGGTACTTGGAAGACAGCCTGCCCCATCATGCCCAGTGGCATGACAGCCTGTATGCATGAGCGCCGTTTACATTTTAATGTAATGAACCTGAGCTTTATAACTTATGCAGCAGGTAACTCTGATCTTGAGGGTAACTAGAACCATACTTTTACAAACAGCACAGATACATCCACTACCTTATCGCAGGATCACTGAATGGCTTCAGTTGGAAGGGACCTCAAAACCAACGCGCTCCAACCCCCGCTGTGAGCTGGTTGCCACCCACCAGATCATGTTGCCCAGGGCCCCATCCAAGCTGACTTTATCAGACCAAGCACAGAGCCAAACCATCACAAGTGTTCTCCACTGGAGTCCAACCACGTCATCCTCTAGTCCCAGCACTGGAACCACATTCCTCCACTCCGTCCCTAAATCTTACCGTTGCATCTTGCCCAGCATAGTGGCCAATAACCCGGCTGCCCCCAGGGTGCCGCTTGGAAAAATTGCTGACGTCGTAAACATTCCTGTCAATCACCAGCCACTGCTCCTTATTTGGGCCATGGCCATTGTGGATTCTGATCTCTTCCCAAGTGAAAAGCTGTGGAAAAGCTGAAACAGGTTTCCTTTCCTTTTCTGTGGAGCCAGTCTGCGGAGCCATCTGCACTTCTGGATGTGCATTCAGCACTGAGATTCGCTCATCTCAGCCTTGCCACGCTGTGTTCAGACAGATGAACTGTGTCAGCCTACCCGTTATACAGTCTCACTCCCAACCACACCCTGTGTTTCTAGGGCTGGTTGACTCCCTTCACGCAAAACACACCCTCGTCTTCCACGTTCACACCAGACTCTTTGACACACCCATGAATAAATGCCCTGTTTCTTCTTGTCCTTTCTGAGTTGCCACTGGAAGGTCTGATTACTCAAGAGACCTGTAGGCTACTCCACTGAATATAAATATACATACACTGAAAGATTTAGGAAGATAATTTAGAATCTACTATTCAATCAAATCAGATGGCGATATGATGAAAGAATATATTAAGTGACCTTCTTCATAGACCATTAGGAAATGGATATGGTAAGCTGTTAACTAGTTTCCATAATTGACTGAACATGGATTTTAGCCAGAAGAGAAATCTGAGGAAATGTCTTAGCAGTCCTACAGGCTTTTGCATCATTATCATTTTAGAAAACTAAAGCACTGTTAGCACTCTGTAATGCATGAGTTTGTCATTAATCCAACATTTACCATACAATAGATCTCCATAATGGCATACAGAATCAAAATAAAAAAGTATAAGGGAGCCTGTGTGGTGAGCCAAAAGCTGCCCATAACTATGTTTGCTAGCATATCTCATTCAATTGTAATTCCTGCCAAGAAAGCATGGAGCTTACGACTACACCAACACAGTGAAAACAGCAGAATGCTCTAAGGTCTGCAATCCCTCCATGAGATATCTCTAAATCTTTCCTATTGAGTGACATCATTTTTGTGCCTGGCCCAGAAAAAACTAAACCCACAATATATGAAATACTGCCATCATTCAAATCTGATATTTTTTAATCTGAAATTACCATCCATGAATGCTTTTAAGTAGTAGGCAGATGTGGCATAGTCTGCCTCATCAAATTTTCATCAAAACTCTTTATAGGGCAATATTGAATTAAGTCCTTAATTATGAGCTTTTCACCTTACACGAAACTGTTCATTTGCATTTATTAATCTATTGTGTTTGTAATCATAAATCATAGAATGGTTTGGATTGGAAGAGACCTTAAACATCAAGCTGTTGTCCACAAGCCTTTGAGTATGACCAATTCCTTACCCATTGTATGGTTCATCGCTCAGACCCATTTCTTTCCATTTTAGAGACATGAATGCCGTGCTGGACAATGTCAGCTGCTTTGCCAAGTCCAGGTAGATGACATCACTCACTCTCTCCTTACCCCCTATTGCTGTTATCCTGCCACAGAAGGTCACTAAACTTTTCAGGCATAATTTGCCTTTAGTGTAGCCATGCTTGCTCTCACCAATCACCTCTCTGTTCTCCACGTGCCTTAGCATAGTTTTCAGGATGATCTCCTCTAATGATCACTGATCTGTTGGGCATAAAGGTGAGACTGACTGGCCTGTAGTTCCCCACATCTTACTTTTTTCCATTTTTAAAAAGGATGGTTATGTTTCCCCTTCAGTCACTGGAAACCTCTCCACACCACCACACAGTGTCGCAAATAGGATTAATGATGGCTTAGCAACGAGATCCACCAGTTCCCTCAGGATTCACCAACACATCTCATCAGGTCCCATGTACCTGTACACCTTTGGGTTCCTTAGGTGGTTTCAACTATGGTCTTTTACACTGGATAGTTCTTCATTCTTCCAGTCCCAGACTCTGCTTTCTGCAGCTTGGGCAGCATGGCTAGAGCACTTGCTGATGAATAACGAGTCAAATATAACATTGCTGTGATGAATGCAGCCAAGCTGTGTTCTTGAACAAGGCACTTCAGCATGATGAGTCCCACTTTTGCCTGTGTATTCTCTCACTCAGGCAGACAGCATGCAGGAAGCCCAGGCAAGAGTTGCTCAAGGCAGAGATGATCTTATGCATCAGGAGAAAGGCTTCATTTACTTTATGCAGAATAACTTTATTTTGGAGATTTTCTGCATAAGAAACTAGAAAGGAGTTTACAGCCTATATGTGCTAAAAGTGATCATGAAGTTTTTCTTCTTACAGTTACCTTCCTTAGTACACCCCATGCAGTTCTCAGTTTGCAGACATTGCCAGATGTGAGGTCTATTTTTTGTCTTCCTTTATTTTCTGTAACAGTAGCACAAGAACCGTTGGACAGAGACAACTGAAATCACACATAGCAGAGACACCTGCCTTGCCCTCAGCCCTGCAGGAAGCAGGCAGGCATTCCAGATGACACAGAGCTGTAAATGATGCAATTCTAATACTTCAAATCACATAGCATCTTGCAAATTAATCACTCAAGCCCAAAACATCAATTTAAATCTCCCGATGTGTAGCAATGCTTGAACCACCCTAGCTGAAAGAGAAATGGGACTACTGATATTCATTAAAAGGCAGTGATAAAAGAACTGGAGAAAAAAAAAAATATACTGTGCTGTCACATGGTATTTTGTAACACTTTATCTTGGCCTAAGTAAAAGCATCTACCCCAATCCATATTTGTGCTCACATTCCAGAGTGGTATTGGCATGGGGTAGTTTGTCATACATACAGCCTGTTTCATACTTGTTGTGGTAGTAAAATATGCAGCAGTTGTTGCAAATGTGAGTTGTTTGTATGGTTCTTTTTTAAGTGATTTCAGAAAAAAAAATCACGTTACTCTACAGCTATACACAAAACTTGCCCTTACTCACCTGTAAATCTAGCAACTACCTGAAAAGGAACAGATGAAAACGGGGGTTTCATTTCTGGTCTACAAGGAGACAAAGAACACAAAGCCTAGAAGACATTGGAGTTAACAAACACGGAAGGTCTCAAACACATCCTTCCCCATCTTCCCACATCCTTTCTTTGTCTGTGTTATCCAGGTCACCAAACACATTCCAGAGCTGCATGGAAAAGTCCAGATAGTGAAAGCCACAGCAGGCATGTTTACCCAGAGAAACTATTGCGAAATCTGTTAAGGTGAATTTGCACCATAGTGTTCTGCAACAACTGCCCACACACTCTCAAAATCTATATGGTACACATCTGGGAGCTTGTGCACATGTACAGACCTCTATTGGTGATAACTCTTTTCACAAGCACTTGATATAGTTGTCCAGATCTCCAGAAATTCTGTAAGTGACTGCTGAACTGGTAGCTATTACAACAACATTTTTATCCAGTATATATCCATCTATTTTCATTTAGTCCACTGCAGATAAACTGGCACAGCGCAGAGTGTACCTAGATTAAAATATATATATATATAGTGGTAAGGTACACAACACTGAAGTGATTTGTTTCCAGGAAAATATAATCCCTGGAATGTCTGAGCTGCACTGAGCACCCTGACAAGCCTGGCAGCTTCTTTCTCCTCCCCATGGGTTTGGCTGTCTGTGCTCTGAATGTGTGCAGCCATGTACAGCCTGACCAGACTGCTGCAAAAGAGCCTGAAGGGCTGTGAAAAGCCTTTGACCTCCACGGGAGCTGCTTTTCTGCTCAGGGAGCCAACTGTTGTGGGATTTAGGCTGCTCAAACAAAGTCTGTATGAGCTCAGGAAGAATTTCTGCTTTGAAAGAGTGGTGATGCGCTGGCACAGGCTGCCCAGAGAGGTGGTGGACTCACTGTCCCTGGAGGTGTTCAAGAACTATGGAGATGGAGCACATAGGGATGTGCTATAGTGAGGAAATATCAGTGGTCAGTGGATGATTGGATTAGATGACCTTAGGCACATTTTCCAACCTTAACGATTCTGTGATTCTATGATTCAGTCCATTCCTTAAGTCCGGTAGAAGTAGTAAGCTAATATGTATGTATTTTATTGCTTTTTCCCAGTGAAAACAATTTTTATATCTTTTTCAAAAGAGAAAAAGCACCCATGAAATCCTACCATTTGGCTGGCAGCAAACTGCTTTCACTCTCAGTTGTACTTTATGGGTGAGCAATAATAATTAAAAAAAAGTGCTGAGAACTCTGCCATGGCATTACAGTGAGGCATAAAATCAGGTCCTGTCATAAGCACAATGAAACTCTCATCTAGAACTCTACGCATTGCATCATTTGTAACTGCACACTCATATGCTTTTTAAAGAGGGCCAGTAATAATCTATTCAACAGTCACCACATATCCCTGTGCTGTGCATCTCCTTTGACCTGCAGTTCCTAGGAAACATACCCTTGTCATGCTCCAGCTTCACAGATGCCCCTACGGTTTAAGGTCCAAATTCAGCAGAATCTAAAATCAATATATACATTGTTACAGATAAACTGTAACGCACAACGATCCAAACTAAAATTATTAAACGCCTGTGCCAAAAGCATTTTGTTTTCCTGTTGTTATCATTTGGGATTTATTTTTTCATACCACTCAGCATTTTTATAGCAGTTTCTGAGTTTGGCATACTGATTGCAAACATAATTGTGCATCCACAAAAGAAAGATCCTGCAAAAGGCAACCAAGCTTGAACATATTTTAATACGTGACTTGTGCAACACCAATTAGGAACCACGGCATAAGCAAGGATTAAAACACCCACAGTAGTTCTACTGCCTACACACAGAACACCATCCTTTTGTCCTTCCTGAGAGTCTTGGGCTCCCTTCCAGCTTTGCAACACAGGAGGCAGGGATCCTGCAATCACTTGCCTTCTGCCCCATATGGAACCAAAACCCCACTGGGGTTTTCTTGCAGGCAAATTTTTGCCTGTGCTGATTTTCATGGCTGCCCTCTCAGGCACAGAAACACTGCTCACCTGCACCCACGAGCACTTCTTCATGCTTCCCTTGTTTTCAGAGCAGAGTGGCTGATTTCTCAGCTGGAGAGCCATAATTCAGTCTTCAAGTACTATGCAGTTTTTGCCTTTAAGGCAGCTAGTAGGTTAGATAGTCCCTGTTCACTGCAGGGGAGATGGACTAGATGCCCATTAAGGATCCCTTCCAGCTCAAACAATTCCAGGATTCTATGATTCTATTCCATGCACTTTGACCAGGAGGCATGACTCCAATTTTAACTTCTTCATATCCTCACCCCAGAGGCCTTACTTCTTCTCCGTCATATTTTTAATATATATGGCTGAAGAAGCTTTTACTAGTTGCTTTAATTACTTTTACAAAGTTGACATTTAGAAATGCCTACTTGCACTTTCATGACCTTGTCTCTACTCTTTCCATTCCTAATCTGCTTGAGCATAGTTTCTCATCAGTGTAAAATACTCTACCGAATTAATTTCACCCCTCCTTACAAGGCAAAAGAAATCCTTAAGGGTCTTATACTGGGTTCCCCCACAGTCATGTCAGAGCTCCTTATTCTAGCTGAATACATGACTTCAGACAGTCATCTACATGTTAACAAGGCCAAGTACCCATGCCTGGGAGAGACAGACTCCTTGAGTAGCTTAACTGCCACAACTGGTACTACGGAGAGAGGGCTCTTGGTGGAGTCTGTAGAAGTTGCACAACCTACAGAAGTGGAACTCAGAAGTAAGGGTAGAAGTAGGAGCTGGAGACAATCACAGGATACTAGCTTTTCATAGAATCATTGTGATTATTTCCACAATACATTTATTAGATCTTTCCAATATTAATAATTTTACAGTCACAAAATTACTTGAGAAATGCACAAGGGCAAAATTCTAGCACATTCAAGACCAGGGACCTGAGACTGCAGAAATAGGAACTACTACTCTTATAGGAACTTCAGCCACATGCCTGTCCCATCTGTTTTGATTTCAGGTTCTGTGCTCAGGCACGTCCTTGATTAATGAGAGAAATCAGCTATACCTTTCTGAAAACAAGGGAAGTATACTGAAGAGCTTCCAGGTGCAGGTGAGCACTAGGTTTATGCAGGTGAGAGGGCTGCCCTCTAGCTCAGCACAGGTGAGGAGCTGCCTGCAAGAACATCCTACCTGGAGTTTGGTTACAAGAGCATAAGACTCTAAAGATATTAGAGAATCCTGATGAGTCCTATTGCCCTGATATTGTAGCTTTACAAACTCTCTTTTAACTTATGAAAAAAAAATCCTCCATTTCCTGCATCTAGTATTGCATCTGATGACACAAAATTCAGGAATCTGTTCTAGTCTGTTCCTGTATTAACATGTTCTACCTCACAGCAGTTACTAGCAGTGACTATCTTTTGTTAATGTTCTCTTAGAAGATATACTTTCTTCAAGAGTAAGAAGATGTCTACTAGACACAGACCATAATAAGAACTAGTTACTCAGAACATCTGAAACCTAATAAGACTCCAGCAGGCCTTTCTCCTTATTATTTAATTCTCTATATCAGTAACTTCAGAATATTCACTCGACACAAGCATTTGTAGCTTTCTAGTTTCAAATGAAGTCACATTTCTGATCTTCTTTGTAGATGAGGGAATAAAACAAAACATCAAACTGACCAAGACATAAACTGAACTAATTGGCAAATCTTCATTTTCCTTTCCTTTTTTGTTTGTTTGTTTGTTTTGTTTCAATTTTGGTTTTTAACTTGGGCAACATCCAGCATTTATGACTTCATTTAATTCATTTTTCATAACTATGACTGCAAGACAATCTTGGAAAGGAATTACAACATTTACACCTTTTCCAAAGAAGTTATGATTCTATCTGATCTTTGAGGCTCCTTCCAACCCAAGCCATTCTATGATTCTGTTTGGTTATGTTTCTAAAAGATTATTTTAGAAGCACCCAAGCTCATCCCAGAGTCTATCAGGCAGTCATGCAATGACAACAATACTGGCCCACAAGACAATGACTTCCTTACCTACTTCCTTAAAACTGTGGCATCACCTACCCTGAAACAGTTAACTTTCTTTATAGCAGCCTGTGTGGTTTTCTGTTTTAGATTACTGACCAAGAGAGCATTGATAATGACTAATGGTTTTGCTACTGCTAACAAGAAATACAAAGCACTGCTTGCCCATCATCAAGGACCTCTCTGTTTCTCACTCTGCCCCCACGAAGCAAGTGGGCTGGGAGTGGGCAAGAAGCTAAGAGGTGACATAGCCAGCACAGCTGGCACAAGCTGACAGAGGGATATTCTCTTCCATATAATGCGATGCTGAGAAATAAAAGTATTGCTGAGGAAGATTCCAAGGAATGCCAATCTTGGTATGACTATCTGAACATTAAACCACTTTCCTTTTCTTTTGCCTTCACATTTTACACTGTTTTCTTTTCTTTTTTTTTTAACCAGAATATTTTCTTGCTTTTGCTCTTCCAATTCTTTCTTCCACCCCACTAAGATGCAGTGAGTGAGTGGCCAGAGTCAACCTATAACACGTCCTTCTCAGCTGAACTTAAAATCACACCAAGAAAAAAAGTAATTTACAGTTAAAAAAACCTATTTCAATAAACATATTCCAGCTGGCACATGCCTCTCCTTCAGCTCCTTTATAATCAAGTCCTGGATCAGCCACTTCATT
The DNA here is from genome assembly GCF_038088225.1 of Cyrtonyx montezumae. Taxonomy (NCBI): domain Eukaryota; kingdom Metazoa; phylum Chordata; class Aves; order Galliformes; family Odontophoridae; genus Cyrtonyx; species Cyrtonyx montezumae. The sequence continues at coordinate 41,775,627 of NW_027071826.1, read as the reverse complement.
GCTCAGTTTAGAGTTAATGTCAGGATGAAGGCTTTGAATATTAGGGTTGATATGGGAGCCAGACTGTTTAACAGATGTGGATTTACATTTGATTGTATTCTTACCCCAAAAAAGGTCTTTTACACAGGCAGGTACATATGCCACACAATCATAGAATTGTAGAATAGAATCCTTTGGGTTGGAAGGACTGATACTCACACATCAACCAAAAGGTGCTTTGAACTATGCCCTGGGTCATAACAACCTGCGCAGCAGTAAAGGCTTGAAAAACAGTGGCTGGAACATTACACAGCAGAAAAGGACCTGGTGGATTTAGTGATCTTGAAAGTCTTTTCCAACCTAAATGATTCTATGATTAATTTTGCAGTTACTTCCTTTAAGTAAGTAGTAAGCAAGACTGCAGCCTTTAAGCATTCCCGGTCAGTTCTCTGAGGCATCCCTTCTAATGCCTTGCTGCCATCATGTGGCTGTTTCAGTGCTCAGGTTCCACGTTTTTAGGATGGCTGTAGATGTTCATAAAAGGTGTACTTGAGCACATATTGCAAGAAACTGAAGGAGGCCTTGGACTTGCAGTTCACTACTACAAAATTTCAATATGCAAATTATCAGAGTAATCTGCCCCAGTGGAAATCAGAAAGCCCAGGGTGATCATAGAGACTGAGTTGTCATACAGCTCATTTCTCCTCTTGAGCAGTCCTCCAGAGCTCCTAGAAAACTCAGTGTTTACAGTGCCGATTGTCTTGACTCAAGTCTGCTTTTGGTCTTACTTTTTAGGATTCATAACATGATGAACTGATTAATTTCACTGATTACTTGGGCAAAAGTTTTGCTGTATTGCGGATGCTTCTTTCAGTGGCAGAGGAGACACAAGATCCTCCAGTCTTTATGTGCCTAAGTTCCACTTAGTGCCTATTATCTTCAAAGCTGTTAATTCTTAGACTGCTCAAGCCCTGGGAATAGCTTAATTTTTTGAATTTTTGAAATTGACATTTATATGTTAACATTCTGACTCTGGACATCCAAAAAATAAAAAAAAAAAGCCAACAAACCCCCCCACTTGTTAGGCAATACCAAGCACTTCCAATGTAAGTGTTGAATACTTACGACCCTTTTGGCATATATTTTTTCCACTTACCTCACTTGTCACAGTCCATCTGGTAAGAGCATTCTAAGTAAGCTTCATGAACTGAACTGAAGTCTAGCTGCCCTCCTTCAAAAACACACTGGAGTACTTGCATCTTCAAATAGAATCTCTCTGACTAGAGTTCTCAGTATCCCAGCAGCCAGAGAAGCTTAAGCTCAGTTCCCTCTTTTGAAGAATGTGATTGAAAACCTGCTCTGACAGAATAGGAAAAGGGCCTTCTTTGTTGCAATTCTTCTACATGCCTATCTGAGTTAAAGGTTCACTAGTCCACAGAAGGAAAGCAAAAATTCTCTAATTCCAGCTCCCTTTGCTACCAGAACAGTCTGTGTGGTCTGGTTCAGTAGTTTAAATTCCAGTTGTGACACTTGAGTTAGGGAGATGGAATCTCTCTGCAGGATCTTCAGAGGCAACCTTACCTTCAGTGCTTTTTCTTTCCTAGTGTAGCAGCTCCCTACTTGTCCAGCTTCATCCATGTGCATGAAAAGCCTAGCCTGGAGTACCAGTTATGGAGCTGAGACATTAAACCACAGCTGCTCAGATCAGTGTAACAGGACTTTTGTGGCTTAGGGCCAACAATCCAAGGCCACAGAAAATTTCAAATGCAGTCAGTCTTCCCCCACCCTCCATTCCACAACCCAGAGGACAGTTTTGTATTATACTGCCCAGGAGAACAGCCAAAGCCACGAGGCTTGCTCCTGCTGCTATGAGATTAATGAAGCCACTCTGAGGTTTCATATGAGAGCTAATAGCTTGTTGAATGCAAATCCTTACAGAACAGCTCTGTGGACGTTTATTCCACACTATAAAGAGTGCTGACTCTTACAAAGAAACACTTTACTCTCATGACAGCAATAATTTGTAAGGTAAGAAGTTTTATTTTTAAGACTTCCTCCATCAACAGTTCTAATAATAAAAGGGAGAGAAACAGCAGGAAAAAGCAAGATAGAAAAGAGTGACCAGGGCCCACTTCCTTTAAAGTTTTTAAATCAACCGTTATTGATGATTTCGTTATATTTTTATTATTTCCATTACAATTTTATTCTGTGCTTAAAAATAATCTTAGCCTGAGAAGACATTTCCTCCATTTCCACACAAGCCATACTCCTTTTGGATGCTGACCAAAAAAAAGCACCATTATCTTCCCCAAAATCAGGCACACTGTATTTACAGTTAGTAGCTAGGCAAAAAGAGAAAGCACAAAACAGGTGGAAAACTACACCCTGTTCATCTACCTGAGAGACAACAGAAAAAGGGATTGGTCCCAGAACACAGACAAAAAAACCTAAAAGGTTTGAAGATAAAAATGTGATGGAGACATCTTCATTACTGCTGTGCCAATGGCTGTATCCTATTTGGTATCTGTAGCACTGGTGCAGTAAAGGCAAATACATCATGGAACATAGTAAGGCTAATTAACATTACAATCAATCACACAGTAATGCCCTCTTGGGGTGTGTTTTGAAGGCACATCATCCAAAAGAGAAAGATCTGTAACGGTTTGGCCAGTGTGTGCCTGTGGATAAAGCAGCCTGCTGACTTCTGTTGGTTGAAGAGTTAAATATAATTTAACAGTACCCCAAACCATAACATTTTTACCACTCTACTAAGTTTTTCTACAGGGACTGATAATTCTCCTTGGGCCAGAAGTTCCAAGTTCTTTCTGCTTAGCAAATCACCCTTTAGTCCAGAGTTTAAAATAAAACAAGTGAAGCTTCAGGTGGCCAACACACTTACTGTCTTTTTGCTTCTGTAGTAAACTAACCCACATAGGGATCCCAACTATGGATATTCTGTATTTCAGTAATTGGTTCAGTAACACTCAGAAATATGGCACTGTGGAAATCATTTGCAAAGACTCCATAGGAAGTTACGAATGGTCAAGTAACTCAGTGGCCTCCAGCACAGAAGAGAAGTGCAGGGGAACATTCACACAGAAAATGGCACTTCAGGCTCACACATCTACAGGCCTGCACTTTCCTGTTCCTCTGACTTAGGCCTCTAATTTCTTCACTCTTATTCCTACAGAACTGCTGCCTGCACCTTTTCACCCTCACTCATATATACATAAATAGTGGTACAAGCACTCATATGCTCCCCACTGCCCCTTGGTCTGGGGGACTTCTATTGCCATTGCTGATTATATGTAGGTTTGTGAAAACATAGCACGTACATGATTTCTTCTTATTGTCCTCACATTTCAATTACTCCCATCACATAGTCTCTCAGCTTTCTCGCTACATTCACAATGAGAGCCACCTCAACAAAGCCTATGTTAGATAAGAGATTTCTCTCCTATATACTCAGCAAATGAAGTGTCAGCAGACAGAAAGCAAATTGTTCCCAGTCCTAAAGAAGCCTCCAGCTCGATGGAACCACCTCCTCCATTCTATTTTCCCTGTATCTCAGCACCAGAGAAGAGAAATGAAAGAAGCACAAGAAGAATTAAGAACACACCTTTAAAAAAAAAATTGTATATATCACATTCATCACTGGAATCAAGCTGTGTCATCTCCCCACCTCTGGCTTAGCCAGCTCTCTCTCCTTTGTGCAGTGTTCTTCCAGAGATCTCCACAGGAAGAAACAAGGGTGGGGAACTGCTCTGTAAGGATCCACTGCTTCTTATTTATGTAGATAAGCGTCCAGCCAGAGCTCCCCTGAATCTTTCAAAGAGCTGGGAAGAGAGAACCACATTTCCTTAAAAACAAAATAATAAAATACAGCATCTATACTTCCCCATAAACTTGGGTGGAAGAATTTCCACCTATAGATCAAGCAAAGGAGACCCTTAGAGCCAAGTCAGTGCTGTCTGTAGCTCTTTGGAAAAGATGAGAAAGAAGGAAGTCACACATCTGTATCAGATGAAGACTGGAAGGCTAAGAAAACAACTTGAGTAGAATTAAACAAAAGGAGTAAACATGGTAGAAGAGAGGCATGACTTTTCAATGGAAAAGAAATATAGGGCTGATGAGGGAGGGAAAGAAAGGAAGGCACCACCCTCTATATCCCTTGCTTGCTCACTCTGACGTTGAACAGCCTTTTACCCAGAGAACGCAGTGAGTTGATACATACTATACTATATCTGCAAAGGCGGTGAGTAGTGGCTTGCAGTGGTACTCAATTCCATGTTTGGCACACAAGGACTTCACCAAAGGGGCCACCTTCCAGTAATTGTGTCGAGGCATTGTAGGAAAAAGGCTGTAGGGGGAAGAAAGAAAGAGATTCTATTATTGCCCTGCAGAGTTCCCATACCCCTTCTGTACCTAAGCTTAGGAAGCACACCACCTCACCTTGTGCCTTCAGTCATTAGCATTCTGCAGTGGTTTCCCACACTACATCACTCAGTAGCTGTACTACCCGGGAAGCTGGCAATTCTCATTCACTCCTATGCCATGCGTCTCACACCTGAAGTGGTTTTGGTGCTCACCAGCACTCCACAAAGTTTATGACCATGATCCAGATTTCCCATGTGGGGATTCCATCCACTTATAAAGAGCGAAGAAATCACCCACATTTTACTTTATTCCTGAATTAGCTGATAGAGAGACACGGTCCTCATAGGCTTTTCAGGTCTTGTGTAACTAGTGCTGAAATACTCTCATACCCCCAACCCACGCTACAACTCACTGGTGCTCAATTTGGAAGTTCAGATGTCCGCTGAACCAGTCATTGAATAAGGACTGACGAACATTACAGGTTGCCTGAAGCTGAGAGAAAAAAAAAGAGATAATTATGTGTTCCTTGAGGATTGCTCCTTCTCTTACATGAGTCAAACACTGCAGTAAGCAGATAGAAGTTCCTTATCATCACATGCCTCCTCATTCAATACAGCAATCCCAAAAGCCATCTCAAGTCAACATGAGATGGTCATGTTGTGGTATGTGATTGCTAGGGACATCGTTTAGGAGAACAGACTTGACTTCCCCACACATCTCTCACTTAACCTATGTAATGCCTTCTGAATTTAAATGAGAACACAAAAGTGACCCACCCTTCATGCATGGGAAGATCTCCATCTGAAGACCATTGTAGCATCTTCGGTTCTTTTCTTTGACAAAATCTGTATTCTGAATTCAAAGCCTACATCCCACTTCTGCACATCCCTCCTTTGCAATATCACTCACTTCACAGTGAGGACAAGCTGCTTATGTTTTCCTCTCTCTGTTCCCATCACTGCTGTGATCAGCTCTCTTTGGTGTTACGAACCTCTCCTCGTTTAAAGACACAGCTCTCTGAAAAGAGGATCTTACCTGGGTAGAGAACCAGTCCACGTTCTTATCATAATCAATATGCATTGGGATGTGATTCATTTGTGTAATCCAGACAAACCAGTTACTCTCTATGAACCTGCACACAGAAAAACACACAGAGCCATCACGGATCCCACACCAATGCCACAACTAGTCAGTATAAAGCACTTATACTTACATAAGCTAATCAACAATTGATAAAATTTTGTATTGATAAAAGCTAGGAATTGATTGATAAAATGATAACCAGAAACCCCAAACATCTGTCCAGCAGATCAGGCCTACAAAGACCTTCTACAGACACGTGCCAAACAAACAAGCTGTGCCCTGCTGAAATGAATAACAGAACGAAACAGGAAGCAGATGGGAAAGGTAATCAGGAGGCTGAAGAGCTGATACGAAAGGAACCAAGTAGAGAAAATGCACTCAGTTTTAAGTTGAACGATACCTGACTAATAGATGAAGCCCCAGGATACCCTTCACCCCCAGTAAGGGCAAGTAGGTGAGAAAGAATCGGATGTAGAAGGTCAGCATCCAGGCCAGGTCCTGTAAAGGAGGGGACAGATAAAAGTTTGTTAAGAGGAAGACCTACTGTGCTTCAAATTCATCTCTCTCCAATTTAGAGACAGGACTGCTGTGCAGGACCACTTCAAAGGCCTTAGAGAAGTCCAAGTAGGTGACGTCAGCTCCCTCGTCCACTGGTGCAGGCACTCTATCAAAGAAGGCCACCAGACAAGTCAGGCAAAATTTGCCCTTGATGAAGCAATGTTAGCTGTCTCAAATCACCTCCCTAGCTTCCACATGCCCTAACACAGGAAGATCACGGAACAGATCTTCTAGGTACAGAGGTGCGACTGACCAGTCTATAGTTTCCAGGGTCTTCATTTCTACTTTTCTTAAACATGGGAACAATGCTTCCCTTTTTCCAGTCACCAGGGACACTACCTGGCTGCCATGACTTACCACATCAGGCCGTTCACTTTTGTTACCCAGCTCTGAATGGAACTGTTACAGAGAAAGGCTGCATGGAAGGTAGGCCTCTCTCCTCCACCAAACATCACTTCTCTGATCATATAAACCCACTTCCTTGATAGGGAGATGAATGGCTCAGAGCTCTTCCCACTAATGCAGTATTTCCTACACTGAAATGCTTCTGTAATACAAGGAGAAGTCACCACCAGCAAAATGAAGTTGACTTACCACCCACTGCTTCCTCTGTACTACAAAGTAGAATATGTACCACTGGAAGTAAAGAGGCACCAGAGCTGGGGGACCAACTGTAATAGAGAAAGAGATTGCAGAGATATTAACCATGCCTTCTTTATCACATTGAAGAGAACTGGAAAACTGAGGGGTTAAGTACACACTGTCCACAGAACTGTAAAATGTAGAGTTACTCACTGATGAAGAAGTACTTGTGCTGGTGGTTATAAGGCATGAATTTCTTCTTTTGTACACCAAGCTGTTAAAATAAGCAAATGACACAGGCCATAAACACATCTGCATACACAATCTCATCGATTACTAAAAAAAACATGCTTAGCTACCTCCTTTGAAAGAGATATCCTATCAAATCATACCAGTATCCACCATACCATTGGCTTCACTTTTTCCCTGGAATTTCAGCCTATGACTTCTGTGCCACGTTTTCTGAAAAGAACCTGCTCTCCCTGCCTTGGATGCACAAGACTGGATGGTTTCTTGCATCACAAACAGCAAAAGTGTGCTGGAAGCTCTTGCCCGACAGAGGGCACATCTGATTAAGAACACTTAACCGCATAGCGGTGAGAACAGTCTGCTGCCAGTACAGCTTAATTAAAAAGAGAAACTTACACTACTGACAAAAGTGACAGTGTGTAAAACTCCCACCTACTCGCAGTTAGTCTCCAAAGCACAGAAATAAGCATCTAGACACCAAACTGTGCCCACAGGGGCACAAGTGAACAGACTATCCTCCGAGGCTGCTAGTTTTTCAGTGTTCACTATACAAAGGTAAGATCACATTGCTGACACCCTCAAGGAATTCCATTACATCGCTGTACAAACCCAAAGTCATTCACAGGCCACTAATGCCAAGGTGTGTGTTCCATACGTTCATTAAATACTGAGACGGTCCATTCGCCAAACCAACTGGTCTCTTGTCTCCCAGCTCTCTCCAGCTTTCCCAAAACCACATGCTGCAACCTCAAAGACTACACTAGGTCTCACCTCTACAGAGAGCTTTTTTCCCAAAGCAAAAAACAAGGGGTGCATGTTAACATCAGGGTCCTTCCGGAAGCAGTTGGGTTTTGCGTGGTGCTGGAAGTGGAGATGGTTCCACCAGCTGGCTGGTGCTCCCTGCAGGAATCAGAGAATCACTGAGGTTGGAAAAGACCATTAAGATCACCAAGTCCAACCCCAACCCATCCCCAATAACCATGTCTCTCAGTGCCACACCTATGTTTTCCTTGAACATCCAGGAACAATGACTGCACCACATCCCTGGGCAGCCTGTTCCAGTCCCTCACCCTGCTTTCTGAGAAAAAATGTTTCCTAATATCCAACCTGAACCTCCTTTGGCACCACTTAAGGCCACTCCCTGTCAGACTATCACAGTTAACCAGGAGAAGAGGCCAAATTCCCTCACTACAACCTTCTTTCAATGCTTTGTAGAAAGGAAGAGATGAGAATACAGTGCCATTAACAAGTTGCACCTTCTGCCCTTAGTCCTCCCTTCCCAGCAGCTCCTTGCATTTCTTCTTTCTTATATTGAAGTTGTTCTGACAGCAGAGATTCCTGGTCTGTTCTCTGGTAGATCACCTAGCAGCAACTGCTCACCTTCAGGTGGCCAATCACAAATTTGTGCACCCAGTGGTTCCATTTGGACTTGCTAAAGACTGAAAGATGTCCAAAATCATGCTGGAGCCAGCCAGCCTGGGCCTGGAAGAAAAAAAAATGGGGGGGAAAAAAATAAAGAGTTGGGAGCCTTCACTTCCACTAAGGGGTTTCTCCTCTACATTTACTATTCCCACATTCCCTGTAAGACATTGGCTGGTTAGCAAGAACACATCCCATAAGCACAGAGAAACATTTCCACTACCATCACCCAATCAAACAATCACCTTTTATTGTATACCAGTGCAGTTCAGACTCTGCTAACAACTTTTAGTCACAGAGTAAAGAAGGAAAAATTAATGGAGCTAAAAATCAGCACTCATTCTCTTACAAAACTGTACTGAAATTGGCCACAAAGTCCCCATTTAGGAGCAGCTTGCTGCTGCTTTCTCTGAGTACTTGTAATTCCAGAAGGATCAGCTGGCTACAGCAGGAATAGCTGGGGCTTTCAGAGCTGTTCTGCCCTCTTCTCTAACTCACTGTATGTTCCCATGGGAACTTGGTGGCTTGGCCAGAGTGCAGTTCCTTAGAGCTCTGGCACAAGGGACCTCAGAAGTGCTGCATGGCTTTACTTTGTGTGAGAAAAGCTGGAAATAAGAAGAGCTTTGATGGGCTGTGGGAAGGAGAAAGCAGCATGAAGCCTGTTCTACCAAAAAAACTCTTGTCATGGTACTGCAGTTCTGCCCTCTCAGTGGAACCTGGGGAGAAGCAGAATTTTGGGAAGTCCACAAAGACCAAGATTCTTAGTCTCAAAGGACTGCTGTTGGGTGTTTCTGGGTCTTTTTTTTTTTCTTCCCTTTGGTCGCTTTCTGTGCCTAGCTGCTTACCTGGACAGTGCCTAGAAGCAATGCAGAGAAGAGGAAAGGCACAGTGGATGATCCAAAGTACCAGATGGTGAGCCACGCCGCAACATCTAGCGCCAAGATGTGACAGAGATGCAGGAGGAAAAAGGTACAGTTGGGTTTGAGAAGTCCCATCTTCTCAACAGTGGCACGGAGCTCACGGAAATCTTCTACCAGCTTTTTCTGGGGGGGGGGGACACAAAAATACATACCTACTGGTCTGAAAATACCTCAGGAACCCCAAGAGGAGCATTATGTCTCCTCTTCAGGGAGCTACTATGGCAATGGAGCAACACTGGGGGTCAGTCACATATGAGACACATTTTCAGCAGCTACATTATGACCTCTGAGTAGATTAGTACTTCTAGGATACTTCCTTAGCTGACTGCATCCGCTTTCTCTGCTCCTACCTACAGGTGATTGATAGGCATCCTAACTGCCACTAAGTAAAGAGCACTGCTTCCACCAAAATACCACAGTTTTTGAGATACTTACATTCTTGCTGGGTTCAAAGCTGGGTTGATCTGGTGCCAGTTCCCCAATCAAGAGTGGGTTCATGTACTTTTTCACCAGGGTCTTGTCAAGATGAAATGCTGTGAAAGGATCCTAAAATACAGATATAGGGACAGTGTGAGAAGAAGGACAAAAAACAGCACTTTGGGTGGTAGCAAAAGGAAGCCATTTCGTCATGTCTTGGATTAAGTAGAAAGCGAACCAACTAGCAGAGCTGGCAGGATCTGATATTTCTGTCATAAACCTTACCACTTTCTTCTCACTGTGAATAATCATTTGCAGCTGAAATTTCTGTATTAGTTTCTGTCAGGTTGCTATGAAGCACAGTTCACCTAGAAACGTGGGCTTACTCCCACCTAACCTTAAAATTTCATAGAATCATTAAGGTTGGAAAAGACCACCCAGGTCATCCAGTCCAACCATAAACCCATTACTGCTATGCCCACTAAAGCATGTCCCCTAGTGTCACATATTTCTCTTTCACACTGCTGAGCCCCAAGATCTATCACCTCAACCACATACTCCTCTCTCTTTTGTCTTTAGCTTCTACCTTATTGTCCTCATACCCCATATCAGGAAATGAAAGACAGACTACAGAGAGGGACAAAACATTAGCACAAAAACAGAATCAGCTAGCTGAAAAATGGGGCAAGAAGGTCCACAGGCAGATGGTGGCAGCTCCACACCAGTCTCTCAAAACCTCTGCATTGCTCAAGCATGTTGCTAGGCAATCTCCAAAGTCCATGCTTCCACACCTCCCTGGACCAATCTTGTTTTCTTTGTTGGTGACTCCTGCTCCCACCTGGCTCCCCTCTGCATCACCAAAGAGTACCCCAGTAACTATCTTCTTTTTGCTTACTATTCTGAAGACTCTAGTTAGAGAAAACAGTTACTTTTATCACTTAATTGCAATGTCAACCATAGGGCCATTTGAGTTGGAAGGGACCCTTAAAGGTCACCTGGTCCAACTCACCTGCAATGAATGGGGACAATTACACTAGATCAGGAGCTCTGAGCTCTGTCTGGTTTGGCATAGCAACCACACAGCCAGGTAAAAAAACACTACCGCCCCTTACTGCTTTTGTTAGATTCCACTTCGTATGACAAATTCCCTCGGTGCACATGGCAGCATGACATCTGCTTCCTACTTCAGCATTCCTCTCCAGGAGCCCACCTTAGCACACCCTTACAATTCTCCTGGTCTAGCGAGTGGCAACCGTGCCTACAGCAGTGGGATTGGTGATCTTTAAGGCCCCTTCCAACCTAAGCCAGCCCGTGACTCCTCAGTCTGTGGTCTTCCCTTCTCCTGAACGGCACTGGGGTTCAAAACACGAGACAGCAAAGGGTTCAAAACGCAGGCAGCGCAGACCCGGGGTCAGCCGTGTGGCACCTCGGAGGCAGTAAGCTCAGGATCTGAGAACGGACGAGGGGCGGCAGAGGGAGGGCGGAGAGCAGCGGGAGGTGGATGCGGGCAGGGCAGGGGATGGCACCACGCGCTCAGACCAATGGCCACCAGCAGCGGGGAGCAAACCCCGGCGGGCTGAGCTGCGCGGAGCCGAGGGATGGCCGCCTCTTCCTGCCAGCACCCAGGGCGGCACAGCAACGCCAGTAAACGCAAAGAAGCGCTCCTTCCTTCTTCTTTCTGGCTATTTTTGTTTGTTTGTTTGCTTCCCCCCCCCCCCCTTTTTTTTCCTTCTTGCAGAAACCAACGGCATTTCTTCGGCGGGCGCTGCTGAGCAGCGGGAACCCACGAAGCACTCCGGTCCGCTCCCCATCGCAGCAGCGCTCCCGCCCCGTCCGTGCCCAGGCCCGGCCCCGCGGCCCCTCACCGTGGCGTCCTGCCCGGCGTAGTGGCTGATGACGCGGGAGCCGCCCGGGTGCCGCCGGTGAAAGCGGCTGATGTCGTACACCTTCCTATCGATCACCAGCCAGCGCTCCTCCGCCGCCGGGCCCCTGCCCGTGCGCTGCGCGATCTCCTCCCAGGTAAATCGGCGCAGCTCCGGCCCGGCCCGCCGCTCCTCCATGGCTCTCCCCGCCGCCCGCCCGAGTCCCCCCACCGCGCTCGGTCGCAACCTCCTGTTGAGAGCCGCCCCGCTAGCCCGCCCTTCATTGGCTCCCCGCGCCGCAAGGCCCCGCCCTCCTCTCCAGAGCTCAACGCCCATTGGTCCGCCTTGCCTTGTGCCCGCCCCCTCGGGGCTGTGCCGGGCGGCCGGGCGTCGGGCATCGCGGGGCGTGAGGAGAGCGGAGCCCCGCGGCGTGCCCGGCTCTGCGGGGTGTGCCCGAATCCTGCCGAAACAAAGCGAGATCCGCCCGTGCGGGGATGCGCACGTATCACAGCGAGTGTCCCACGCCCTTCTCCAGGTCCCCAGTTTCCTTTGTCTCTTCCCTCACAGCCCGCTCTGACCCAGTTACCGCAGCCGCGGTTGGCTGTAGCCATGGGAACCGAGCAGCGCACCAGGGCTGCCCGGCTCGGGATGACCCTCTGCCCGCACCAACCACGGACTCGACCCCTTTTTTCCCTCTTTTTTTTTTTTTCCTTTCCTTCCTTTAGCTGTCAAACTACGGATTTTCCCATTCAAATTACCCCAGATTAACTGGTTACCTCTGAAGCTTTTCTTGACACAAAATCTGTGCCTCCGATTCGGGCATCACGGCAGTCCCACCAGTCACCGCAGCAGGGCAGATGTCCCGCACCAGCTTGTCCTCCTGCAAGTGCCTCATCCGGGATCTCAATGGGCCTCGCACAGGAGAGAATGAAGTCTTTGTCGCAAAGACTGCAAGGAAAAACCAGCTGTTGTTACACACTTAGCAGCATCCAACATCCAGCTGTGACTGTCTGCACTAATAGAGTCGGTTTTCATTTAATGGCTTTAGGCGATTACCTAGAAAAAAAGCAGAGCACATGGGGACTGGCAACGTGGAGAAACAGAGGAGAGGGCCTGAAAGGGCTGCAGACCTTCCTGAAGCAGAAGACAGTGATTTGGGATAACTGAGGGATCAGTGGGATCTGAACTTGCGGGGAAGTCCTGCTAATAGAGTCAGTTCTTGTCTGCAGCTCACCCTGAGCAAAGCCCAAGGTGCAGAGTGCATGGCACTGTGGTGTCAGCAGTGAGGCTGAGAACAGGGCCAGGGAGTCAGAGGAGAGGACAGCAGGGTCAAGAGCAGCTCCTCCGAAGAGAACGAAATGCGGAAGAGTTACACGATGCAGGCTGCTGCCAATGCAATTCCAACAGCTGCTCTACGGGAGGAAAGCACCATATTTAGCAACATTTCCCTTGCAGGAAAGAGCTGGAAACTTGGGAGTTTCAGCTCCCTGTGTTCCAGCTCTCTGCAACGCTGCTCACCGGCTGCAGCATCACTGGGATTGAGCTGCAAGAGCCAAATGGTTTGGACTGGGAAAGTTAGTGTTGTACCTGGACCTCTTTGTTTGGGTTACTAAGAGCTTAATAACACTAACAATTAGTTCTTGGGTTTGCTTATAAACAGCATTTCTTCAGTCCACATTAGCTGCATGGAGTGTTTGCTCAGGTACTCTGCCCTAAAAGCTAACTGTTAAAAATTAGAGGTGACAGTTATACCTGGCAGAGGGAAACAATGAATATAAAACATGGGATAGTACTGGTGGAAGACTGTGATTTGGAAGGAGGTTTCAAACTTGCCAGAAAAAGCAACCAAAAATCAGTATAAGGACAGAAGAGCTGAGATTAAAAAAAAGAGTGCCCTACAGAATATGTAAATTAAGATTAGTAACTGAGCTAGTAAGGTGCTAATTGTTTGGTTTTTCAAAGAGAAATCTGAAGAAAGAGGAAATGGAAGAACCCACTGATTTCCTGGTGCAGATAACAGCAGAATGTCTTCATTCTAAATCACTGCAAATGAGATCACACTGATAGGGCAGTGTTAGAACAGAACTTTTATCTCCATAACCTCACCCCAATGAGCATTTGCAATGTCTGCTGCTTCCTGTACTAATTAAGTGCTATTATACAGCCTGCTTCCTTGGCATCCAGACCTGACAATCCCCCACAGCCAAACCAAGATCCTCTGCAGAGGGTGGAATTGGTGCCAGTGACAGCACTGTAATGGGGGGGGGGGGAGGTTGGACTTTTTTTGTTTGCCCTGTCAAGTCAGTCAGCTCTTTGGCACTGTCCTATGACTTGAAAAAGTGTCACCAACTCTTTTCAGAAAGTTGGGATACGTCAAAGGGAAAATTAATTATATTTTTTTTTCTACACTAAAAGAAAAAAAAAATGCAGGTAGACATTAAGCAACAGCGGAAATTTTCTGTGGGAGATCAAGGGGCATTCCTTGCACTTCCAAAGGATGCATCCCATAGCCATAGGATCACAGAATATCCCAGTCTGGAAGGCACCCACAAGGACCATGGAGCCCAGCTCCTGGCTCCACACAGCATCGTGGTTCATCCTTTAGCTCCCACATCCCCCAACTCCGTTCAGATGTAACCAAACCTCCAAGCTGACAAATACATTTACGCAAACAATGTTTTGTCCAGTAAGAAATGTCAAGGACCCAGATGGCAACAAAATGGCTCTGCTGGAACTGATTTTGAAATGTAGCAGGATTCATGGCAGTTAGAGACTGTGGTATTTGGTATGAAACTAGCTCCCTCCTTCCTGTTATTTAATCATTTCATATTTTAACACCTAAGGGCCTGGCGCACAGCCTGATTGGCAAGGTGCTCTGTAAATACCTGTTTTTAAAGACCCTCATGGGTCCCTTCCAATTCAGGATATTCTATGATTCTATGAACACATCACCATATGAGAGAAAAGATAAGAGTATGGACAGTTGCTGTTGACAGAAAAGAAGGCAATCACAAGGCAGAGGTAATCAGATGTGTGAGTAGGGACATTTACACTCAAAACTGGGGACACAGTCTTCAAGAAACAGTATTGCTGGCAAGCCAGCCTTCTTGAGAGCTTCGTGTTGACACACGAATGATGGGCAGGGTAGCTGAAGATGATTAAATCACTTTGAAAATGGAATCACTGTCCTGCAGCTATTTTCCATGTAAAAGGGAGGCTGATGTGTACCACTGTAGCCTGGTATTCCAGTTTAAACATTTCTATGCACTGGTGCCAGGGGAGGTGCTGCTGCGTGCCACTGCCAGGAAAGTGCTGGTGGGACAATACCGAAATCATCCTCCAGGTATTCCATTCCAAAAGGCATATTTTCAGAATCTTATCTTGCCAGCCTCTAGATTATACTCTATAAAGGAACAAGAAAACTAACACAAAAAAAAAATCTAGGTTTTTTGTTTTGTTTTCCTTCCTCAGAAACTCTTTCCTTAACATCACCAAATTCCCTTTCTCTCTCCCCATTCCATGCCAACTCAGCAAGAAGGCCTTCACTTACTCGTTATCTTATGTATTTCTGTACTGCTTAAGGGAGCAGACATACCCCTTCAATACGTCCCTCCTATAAAAACTCCCTTGCTCTACGCTTCTTTGCATCCCTTTTCCACTTCCTGATGTGTTTCTCACCACTCTCCTGACTCTCCCATTAAACTTGGGGCCTTTGTGTCCATTACACAAGCTCTTTGTGCAGCTAAAGCCACACCACGCAACAAATGCAGCCTTTCACCTAGTTGGCCACAGCACCAAGTCTGTTCTCTTCCCATTGCCCTGGCTAGTTTTGTGGCCCAGGAGCCAAACAAAACCTAGAACAAGTGCCACAGGGAGCCTTGCCAGCATTACAGCCTGTGCTACAGAAAGATGATAGCACTGTTGTTGGACGGTTTTTTTGTTCGGTTGGTTTTTTACAGGAACCTTTCAATGGCCTGCCGTTACATTATTACACAATTATCTAAGTGAAATATCTAGAACATCAAATGACGAGTAGCATTAAATACTTCCTATCAATGTACATCTAAAAGATACAATGGCAGATTCCACTTCTTACCAATTGATTCTTTCTTTCAGTTTATTTCCACCAGTTTACACTGATACATTTATTTCATTAACCTAGTGTCCTGACGGACTATGACCATCAGTCCATACTGTGAATTACAAACTATCTGTGTCTTTATCTCTACAGGGTCAAAAGAATCATGACTTTGAATCTGCTCTTGGAAATGGAGGATAGAACCTTGAATTAGGGCACTGAACAAGCAAAAATATTTCATGAGTCTGCAAATCTAAATTCCTTTCAAAATACCTGGCATTGTAATGGATCCCCTCTATTTTCTTTCTTATGGTAAAACATCCTTAGTGAAGCATAAAGAAATGCATCTTAGGATAATTACTGCAGGTGAGAAATATATATATATATATATAATATGCACTAAAAAAGCAATTTTCAAATTGAGGTCTGTAGACCTCTCAGTGTTCACGGATTTGAGTGTTCAAGAAGGATAGCCCAAAAGTTCACATTCACTAAACATGGATCTCTCACTGGGAAACTCTTAAGGCATAAGAGATCAAAGCAGCAAACTACTGCCATATGGAACTAGTCAATATAGATCTGGCTGACAGCCTGATTTCCCTTAGGATTTCTTTCCACACGTGCAGCCGTCCAAGCTGAGGCCCAGTGGCCAACATAAGCCAAGCTTTGGTGTGAGTTCTGTATCCCTATTTAGTGAATAGAGCTTGTAGCAATCTCACTTTCACAGTTTGAGCCTGTGCTTCCCAGATCTAGCCTGAAAATTCAAACAAATCTGTAGTAAAATGACACTACAGTTGTAAGCAGGAACTCGGAATACCAGTAAACACGTCAAGCAACAAAATCAAAGTAAAAAGAGAACACAGGTGACTCAGAGCTGCACCTAAAAAAGCATTCTGGCATCTTACCAACTGCATCTCTTCCTACCTGTCTTCTTCAATGGAGTTCTTATACAAAGATAAGACCAGAAAACACCAGAAAGAGCAACATTTGAGAGTGCACCTGTGCAAGGTCACCAAGCTGAAGCAACACCATGGCAGCCTCAGCTACACAGTGCTGAGAGCACAGAGAGCACAGCCTTAGTCAGAGCTATGGAGATCAAAGCATCCCATGTGCTCCTCAGCATCGCCAGTGCAATTAAAGTCCTGACATTCCCAGAACTCAGCACAGAGGTTACAATGGTAAATTTTCCCACATGACACGCAGCAAGCTTCAGGTCCACTTTAATGCCCTGCTACACCACCAGTGCCCTGCTGACATCTGTTATTACTGTCCTTGTCAGAGGTTTATTTTGAACTGAACTAAATAAAGCTGGCGTGTCTTGGGAAAACATTCCTTTCATTTCTGACTTCCATCATCCCATGCTTCAGGAAGGACTGTTTAACAGCCCAAAGCCCTCATGCAGCAGCAAGAGCAGGCAGAAGCAGAAGCCTTTAGGTTGCCTTGGCATGAGAATGGCACCAGGTGGTTCTCACTGGCATGGAAGCTTTGCATGTTTCTTTCACTTTGCCTTCTGTTCCTATAGCCTACGTACAGTGTGTGGGTGGAGAAAGGGAGGGGAGCAATGGCTTTTTGAACATCCATTCTCTATTCTCAGCTCCTCCAAGCCAATGGCAGCAGAAAAACAAACAAAATAAAAAAACAGAGCCTGAAGTAGGGCTGGGTCTGGCCAGGAGCACAACAGCACTGGGGCTGCAGATACTGCTTGGCTTCCCTAAAGAAGGTCATTGCCTACTTGTGCACAGCAGAATCACAGAATCATTAATGTTGGAAAAGGTGTTTAAGATCACCAAGTCAAACCCCCACAATGCCCACAGACCACGTCCCTCAGTGCCACATCCACAAGGTTCCACAGCACCTCCAGGGACAGTGACTCTAACCACTTACCCCCCTGGGCAACCTGTGCCAGTGCATCACCACTCTTAGCGAGAAGAAATGTTTCCAGATATCCAACCTGAGCTCCCTCCTTCAGTAATGACATGCAATAGATGGCTAGAGAGTAAGCAAAACTGTGAACTGAAGTGTTTGGTGGTCACCCATAGGGGTTCCTTCACCTGCTTTTGCAGACCAGGTCAGAGAACATGGTCTGAGCTACAAACCCAGCATTATTCCTGACCAAAGATTTGGTCAGACAGCAGAAAACCACCCATGTGTCACACATCAAGAGGGGCAATCTGCACCTTAAAAAATTAGTGTGAAACTCACTTAGAATCTGCTAGAGAGATTGAAGGAAGGAAAAGTGTGCCCTTTACTTCATAATGAAAAGAGTCACAGGGGAAGATGCCTATTGCCAAGAACGCCATGGATCATTACTGCCTTGCCCAGAGAAGCAGTTATGGGTACCCTCAGGTGTGGGATAGATACCAGTGAAAGAGCTGTTCCATTGGTTTTGCCCTTGCACCTCAACACCTTGTGCAATATCCTGGTAAGGATTATGTGCCCCATGGCAAAGAAAAAATGGTACTATCTCACTGCTTAGCAAAAATGTTGCCCTAAGCAGGAGGTTGCCTTGTGAGTGGCACCAACCACTCTCACGACAGAGGGGCAGCTTAGATTGCAACTTGACACGCACAGAGAAAAACAATGCGTGTTTTGGGCAGAATAGCGATATGTGCTTCCTAAGTTAAGAAGGGTGGTGGTAAATCTGGAGGAAACAAAAAGGGGAAGAGGAAGAAAGGAGACGACTAGAAAAGAAGGGGGGGGGGGGGGAGAGAGAGAGAAGGAAAAAAACGGGGAAAAAAAGAAAAAAGAAAAAAGAAGAAAGAAAAAAAAAAGTAGGAAAAAAAAAGAGAAAAAATAAAATAAAAGAAGTTTTAGAAGCAGGAGCCGGAATCCTGGTGCCGAAGCCAAAAGCAGGCGTGGGAGGAGAGGGGCTCCCCCCTGAGCCGTTGGGGCGCGGGTTCGCGGCCCGGCCTGGCCGGCCGCCGGCTGCTCCCTTCGCAAGATCGCGCGGGGCCAATGGCAGCGCCCAGCTCTGCGGCGGGAGGGCCGGGATTGGTGCAGGGGCTCTGCTGATCCCCGTGGAAGCCTCACCGGTACTGAATGGAGGGGGATGCTGGGGAGGCGGGGGGGGGGGGAAATGGGCCGAGCTTGCCTCAAAACGGAGCTATGTGCGAGGAGAAAGTACATCAGTGAGGGAAAACGTAGCCTAGGGGGCACTTCGGAGCCAACGACGGAGCTGTCGGAGCCGGGCAGCGAGAGACAAAGAGAAGGGAGGACATGAGCAGAGGAAGCGGGGGAGAGCCGGGGATCAGCTGAGCTAAATCGGGCACGGGAAGCTCGTCCCGCCCGCACAGCCTCGAGCCCCGCGTATCGAGAGGACAAAGCATCGGCCGGCCCCATGGGGAAGGGGGGCGAGAAAGGAGAGGAGTCCGAGGAGTGCAAGCCGCAGATCCGCTCCTACACCTGGGAGGAGATCCAGAAGCACAACCTGCGGACGGACAGGTGGCTGGTGATAGAGCGGAAGGTGTACAATGTCACCCAGTGGGCGCACAGGCACCCGGGCGGCCAGCGGGTCATCGGCCACTGCGCCGGCGAGGATGCCACGGTAAGGACACGGGGCTGCTCCGGGCTCCGGCACAGCCCCGCGGGCACGCAGCGCCCGCCCCTCTCCCCGCACATGGGCGATACCCGCCGGGCGGCATCGGGAGAGGCTCTGCTGCGTGGCTTTGTCTGCGTCCGTGCGGTGCCGGCAGCTGGGGATTCGTGGGCCGAGGGTCTTCCCCTGGTTTAGGGCGTGCAGAGGTCCGCGCGCTGTAAGGGTTAAGCCCGGCCCCTGCTTCGCGAGCGCTCTGTTGCGGAGGTGAGCTGAACAAGGCGCCGTTCAGCTTTTACCCAGGAGAGAATTCTCCAGAGAATTGTGTTACAGGTTTCTACAGGGGAGGGGAAGAAAAAAAAAAAAGTTTGCTGCTGCTACAGCTGCTTCTGGGCTGCGCGGCTGGATTGTTTCAGACGCCTCTCGTGTTTCAGCAATTAAGACAAAATAGAAAAATAAAAAGAGGGCGTGGGAACAAATTGGTTTACAGATTGCTGTCTGCCTTTTCCCATGTAGCGTTAGCTGCTGGTCTGCCGCAGCTTTAACACCTGAACAAGAAGGCTGAGTGTGCAACAGAATTACTAACATTACTAACGCTTTCCTTCGGTCTCCCTCTGCCTGCGGCTATTCCCCGCTCGTTTCCTGGAAGCACTGAGATGCATCCTGTTCTTGTCCGGTTCCAATTATTGCCCCAAATGAGTAGCTTTCTGCCTCAAAAGGAAAGGGGTGGGGCTTTCTCTCTGCCGCACAAGCAGCGAGCTCTTCTGATGGCTTCCTATCCCTGAGAATTCACTGCAATTCCTCCACAAGGAACCAAAAAGCGTCTGCTGTTGCATTTGTCTCTGATCTTTGCAAGGCAGACTGAAAGACAGGGTTGCGTCTCCGCTGCCAGCTCCTTCTCCCCAGCATAGCATCCCTCTGCACTCAGAGAGCACTCCACGAGGGCACGGCCTGAAGGGTACTCTGAGATTGCCTGGAGCACTAACACAGAGTTGGCATCTGTTTTCCAGCTTCCCCATGGTGAATAACATTTTACTGCCAAAACATCTCCTGTATCCAGAGTGAGAAAGCTTTGGCCTTGAGCCTGTCAGGCCTTTGCTAAGAAGTTTCATTTAGAGTTGCGTGATCTCACAAGCGGGAGAGCTCTGGAGGAGGAAAAGGCAGTGGTAAAGATTCAGCTCTTAAATAGTTTCCATCTTCCTGGAGTCCTTCCTTCACACTTCATGCAGCCCAGCAAACGTGCCCCAAAGCAACTCCAGCTGCTTCTCCATTTGTCTTTTACCAATACTATAGGTGATCAGTTTTGTCTATCTATCCCAGACTGCCCACAGACAGACTCACTGCACTCTGCATCCACATCAGGGCCTTTACAACAAGCCAGTTGGTGCTGTGTGACCTAATTCATCTTTTGGTGCTCGCAGGACAGCTGATAGTTTGCTCTCATGACAGCTCTTATGCTCAGCACACTCAGGTGCTGCTGGTTGGGCCACAGTGCTCAGGACAGCATACATATGAGTTTCCCCTGCTAGTGCCAGCAGTCACTCACTTTAGGCTGTACCTCAGCACAGTGATGCAGCACACCAATCTGGGACAGGGACAGCCTATTGTGGCACAACATTGTGGACAGCTGCCTTCAGGAAATGAATAAGGCTTAGAATATGTCCCAGCACCTTGCAGCATCTCTGCTTTAGAAGATGTTCAAGAATGCAAAAGAGCACCTTTGCATTGACTGCACTAAGTACTTTGATGCTTGGATACAGCTCATAAGCCAATAAATAAAACTCTTCTTTCCCCACTAAAAGTGGCTGGACAAATTCTCCCTTCCCACAAGACATTTGGATTATGACTGTGTTCTAAGATGCACAACTGCATTTCTGACCAGTTCCAACCTTTCCTTTTCATCCAACCCAGAAAGAAACAAAGCTGTTAAGTTCAGAGATGGAGGAGAGCTCTCCCTAGGAATGTCGTGACACGTTTAGAAAACCTTTTTGCTGTTGTCAGGGCACCCTTGGCTAGACAGCTCTCACTCCTTACATGCCTCCTGCTGCAGAATTTCTGTGATAAGAGTATTATTCCGAAGCTCAACCCAAAGTCCTAGAATGAGGTGAAAGTTTACATGGACTTTGGTGCACTTTGGAACCAAGGTTGTTGGCTGGGAATTTGGAACTCCAGAGCCAGCTTATGAATGGAGGTCAGCTCCCAGCAAGGTCGGCTAGACACAGTGAGCGTGTTCTGATCTGTCCTTCCCGTTTATCATAGAATCATTAGTGTTGGAAAAGACCTATAAAATCACCAAATCCAACACCCAGCCCACCCCCACCATGCCTGCTGACCTCAGTGCCACATCACGAGAAAAGGGGACTTATAACCACAGAAATCATTAGCCGAGGTGTCTGACGAAGTCATAACCCCATATTTCTTTTAACTATCCTCCCTTTTAAATCATGGGCCTTTTGGCCTCCATGAGATCCTTTGGTTTGCTTCCATGAGGAATGGAAGATAGAAAGCTTTCCCCAGGTGTTATAGGATCTCAATAGAGGAGGAGCACCGTGAGCAAAATAAAATAAGCTCCAAATGAAGTTGGAGTTCTTATGCTGAAGACCATCTCACAAAAGAAAACTGTGGCTTAGTGTGGCAAACTTATCATGGAATCTTTACAGCTCTTTGAGGTGAACTCTGCTCAAATCAAATACGCTATGAAAACAGAAGTTCAACCCCCCTCTCCTGAATGGCCTTCAGGCAGCAGACTTTCATAGGTATTTATATCCTAGTGGGGATTCGTACACATTCCTGTTGGCCTACCTTTCAAGGGAATTAAGCAGGATTTAGGTGTTTAGTTGCTTAGGAAATTTCTTGGGTTGTCTTTCTCTGCCTCTCTAGACATCATCCTAGGCTTCAGTGTTTACTTCCCTCTGAATCAGCAAATTCATCAGCCTCCAGCAGAAGGCTTCTCTGGTAGAAACATAGAATCATTTGAGTTGGAAGGGGCTCTTCAAGGCCACCTGGTCCAATTGCCCTGCAGTGAACAAGGATACCGACAATCAGGTGCTCAGAGCCTGATCCAGCCTGCCTTTGAATGCCTCTATGTATGGAGCTTCCACCAGTATAGAAATACCACACTGAATGGAGATGACACCTCTCTTTCACAGTAACATGAGGGAATCTGCTGCAAGGAAGGACAGTGCTAGATATGTGCAGGAACAGAACAATGGGCAGGAAGCAACAGCTACTGCTGAATCTCACTCCTTTTTCTTCTCCAGGATGCATTCCAGGCCTTCCACATCAATCCCAGCTTGGTTCAGAAGTTTCTCAAGCCATTACTTATCGGAGAGCTTGCACCAGGGGAACCCAGCCAGGACCGAGATAAAAACGTGAGTATTAGTGAACTGGGGTTTATTATGGACAAGTGCCACCAGTTTTCCCTCTAATAAAGTCATCCAGGTAGATTATAAAGGAGCCTTCATTCAGGCGGCTGAGACCAGTACCAGCAAAGCTCTGAAGAACAACCACAATTATTCTACAAGTGGTAGGAGCAGTAGGGACCCATGGGTGAGGAGAAACATGTCCCATTTCAATGGCTGTGCTTCAGGAGCAACAGCCCAGGAGGTATCGTTTCTATCCACTACATATCCTCAAGCCATTTCTGTACCCCTCCCAGACAGTTCATTCATTCACTATTCAGGCACTGTGCATGACATGACTAGTTCTTGCTAAAAAAACCCACCTTCATTCCATCCTGTTGTTTATGGCTGGCCACAACCATTGGTATATTTGTATTACTCAGAACGGAAGAGATGATGCCAATGGCTCTCTGCTACTTGTAATGCTCATTCAGACAAGTCACCAAGTGCAACTCCCAACACAGCAAAGTAGTGCTGGCTCACAGCACGAGGCTCGAGTTACTCTGCTAGCTCAGAGTGTGAAGGGTCAAGACACAGACTCAGACCAGCCAGGGTATTTGCTCTTAGGAAAGCGCTATGGAAAGCTATAATAAAACTGTATCCTTCCTTACTTCTGGTGGAGCCAAACAAAGGACGAAATAACCAAAGTCCTTTGCATGGAACCTAGTCTTCCTTGGATGCATTCAGACTTGCTTACAAACTGCATGCTGTGTCTCGCATGTCCATTTTGCAGTCCCAGCTGGTAGAGGATTTTCGGACCCTGAGGAAAACAGCAGAAGACATGAACTTATTCAAAGCCAGTCCTTTGTTCTTCTCTCTTTACTTGGCCCATATCATTGCAATGGAAGCATTGGCTTGGCTAATGGTTTCATACTTCGGGACTGGCTGGATCACAACTCTCATCCTCGCCTTCATCCTTGCAACTTCCCAGGTAAGAAGTAGTGAGCACAGAGATACTAGTTGCCCACATTTAGTTCAGAGGAGGTCAGCATGTGCTGAACTTTTCTAGACCCATCCAACATTCTCAACATGTCAGCCCCATGGCACCTTCTGGCTACTGCTACACAGTGGTCATTATGCTACATACATTTTTCTTAACTCCTGTGCCTTTCCTTCTCCAGGAGATGGAGGCAGTGGCCTTTTCTCCCTGGTGACAGTGGCAGAACCCGAGAGTATGGCATGGAGCTGCATTAGGGGAGTCAACTTAGGGGTCAGAAAAAGGTTCTTCATTAGAAGGTGGTGGGCACAGACCTGAACTGCTGGAGTTCAAGGACTGTTCAAACACTGCTCTCAGACAGGGGTTTGGATTTTGGGTGGTCTTGTGTAGAGTCAGCTCAAGGCTCTACACAACTCAAGGAGTCAAGGATCCTTGTGGATTCCTTCCAACCTGTGTTATTCTGTGTTTCTACAATTCTATGCTCCCCTCCAGAACCAAAACAGAGATTTTTCACCTCTTCAGTTCACTCTCTCCCGTCTTTCTCATGCTTAGAACTTGCCTTCTGTCTCTATTTTCTTTTATGCTCAACTCTGTTTTCAAGCAGCTATACAACTAATTTACTTCCATTTCAGGCTCAGGCAGGTTGGCTGCAACATGACTTTGGACACCTTTCTGTCTTTAAGAAGTCTTCCTGGAACCACATAGTCCACAAGTTTGTGATTGGACACCTGAAGGTAAAAGTTCTTATGGACAAAGGGGTCAGTGGAAATAGCTGCAGTCACTTTGACTGTATCAAAACAGGAACTTGCATCTCTCAGTCTTTCTATAATGAGCAGATGCGGAGAGAATTTTCTGTTTTAAAAACAAACAGTAGTTTGGGTATAATCAGAACTGCACTGTTTTAGTGCAGCTACCACTAGAGGAGCTGTGCTTTTACATGCATTAATTCCTTGTTCTTGTATCTACTCAGGGTGCCTCTGCAAACTGGTGGAACCATCGTCACTTCCAACATCATGCTAAGCCCAACATATTCAAGAAGGACCCAGATGTGAACATGCTGCATATTTTTGTCCTTGGAGAAACTCAGCCTATTGAGGTAAGGCAAAGTGGCTAAAAAGTGGAAAACCGCTGTCTTTAAAGACATCAGAGAACACCATTCTAAAACAGAAATTTGCTGGTTTTGCTCGACCCACTTACAAGAGTGCTAAAAAAGCAAATGCTTTTCCCAGGGACTTCATATGTCTATTGAGGTCTCTTGGGAGTTACACACTCCCAGATATTGGGTTGAAGAGCAGGATTGTCTGTATAATAGCCTATCCATTTCCTATATATATCCTAGGAAATATTACTTGGGGATAGCTGAGAAAAAGCAATACACAAGGGATGGTAGAAAGCTGTTCAAGAAAACTTCATTCAGCTGTACTGAAATATCAACTTGAGGGGAAAATATGGTGTTTCTAAGTACTTTGCCAAAAATATTTCAAAACTGATCTTCCACTTCCACAGAAAATATCTTTGAATATTTTGGACAACGTCCTCATACTGGAACATTTGCCATGCATGTGGGAGGATATTGCTTGCATAGAAACAGGAGGACATCTCTGTGGGCTCCTTGTTTGTTTGTTTATTTATTGAGGCAATATCTGTGGAGACTTTGACTCAATCTGAGGGCTTAAGCCAGCAAAGCTGAGCTGAATGTTCAAGGCGTACAGAAACTTTCTGCATGTATAAACTAACTGCAAATGACTGCACTCTTATCTCACTCTAGAGATCTTCCACCATCAACTCATCTTGAAATAAGTATTTTATGCAAAGTCCAAGAGCGAAAGCCAGACCAACTGTGAATTTCTTGGGTTACACCAAATTAATGCAGTCATCTGTTAGAACAGGTTTCTTACATTAGCTGTGTCCCAACATGTTGCACACTGTTAGGCAGTTAAAGTGTTTTGATTCAATCTGTCTTTCTAGAGCCAAAATGCTTAGAATTTCATAAAAACCTACACATAGAAAATAAACATTTGGTCTTTAAAAAAAATTGAACAAATATTTCTAGTTAAAAGCAGCAGCAATAACTGCAACAAAATGATCTGCAGCAAGTACAACTCAGGCAAGTACAAAATGAAAAAGCAAATGCTTAATCAGCCAGCTTTTATCCTATTAAGAAAGTAATCCCAGAAATACATTGTGGACATACACACTGGTAAGTAGATACATATACAGAATATATTGCACACAAAGTATTTTCAAGATGCTGAAATGTCTCTTGCATGTGACTAAAATGAAAGTCCTCTTCTGAAGCATAAAGAAAGACAGTGTCTAGAAAATATAAATCAGCATCTAGCTCTTCACCGTGTTGGTACTTCCCATTGGAAAATATTGTGCTTGATAATTGGATTTTAAAGTAAACTGTGGTCTACTTAAAGGAAAAACTGAAGACACTCCATTCTCAGGATGAGAATGCCAACGACACTTTAGCATGGTTTGAGAGCTGGCACACTGGAAATTCATTGGGCACTCCAGTCCCATGCTCAGCACTCAAGATCACCAGGAAAGCTCTCTCTGCTGTCTGTCCAAAACATTCTGTCATGGAGATTAATGGGGAAGTTTCAACTGTTTACCAGGAATTACAGGGAAAAATTCAAGTCCTTTTCTGTCAGTCATAACTAAAGAGACCGAATTTGACCAAATTTGTCTTTGGAGGAACACGTCTGTATCTGCTGTGTGTAGGTGAACCATGGTAACACAGCAGTTGGTGCATAACAGCTCTCAGGGACAGCACACTACTTCCAATCACATCAAACTAGCAACACAGGCATTGTAGACTTAAATACACCTATATAACTTCCTGTGTTAACTTAGGGCCGCACTAGTTTTTCCACTGTTGGTAAAGTACAACTTTACAAACCTCTGACAGATGGCAAGGCTCATGGGGCTGATGGCTGCAGAAATCAGAAAGAGCTGGTGGCTGGAACATTTGGGTGGAAGATTAGCCAAGGTTCAGCACCTTTCTCTGCTAATGGTATCCTACCTAAGAACTTTCCAGAGGTCACACTTCGCTATGCCTTAGAATAATAAATGTTGGAAAAGACAGCCAAAATCATGTAGTCCAACTGTCGAAGTCTTGCCTTGGTGTTGGTGATTTTGGAGAAAGGACAGTTCTAAGCACAGCCATAACCCAGGCAGGATGAGCAGAAATGCATGAAAATGCCATCAGGTTCACAAATGCAATGAGACTATCAACATCAAGACAGGAGGCTTTAAAAAGGAATTTACACACAGAAGAATTATGAAGTCAGGATATTTATCCATAATAAAATTCTTTCTAGCTTTGATGGTGTGGAAATTTGGTCAGAACTCTCCAATCAATAAAGAAATAATGCAGATGATCCTCTCTTACACCTGGGCACTATTGTCCAAAACTGATCTTTCTCAACTTTGTCCCACAGTACGGCAAGAAGAAGCTGAAGTACCTGCCTTACAACCACCAACATGAATACTTCTTCTTCAGTGAGTATCTGCCCTGTGCTCCTCCTCTTTCCCTTTGGTCAGGGGAACTGAATTTCAGTTCAGTTTCCAGCCCTACTGTGTTAACAGAGCAATGCATAAGTCTCAGCTCATCTTTCCCTTCCTAAGACATACCATTCATGGGACTGAAGATCTGTGCAGGCCTCAAAATCAATTCAGTATATTCTCATGGATATCCAAGCATCTTTAGCATTACCAGCATGTCTATAGAAAGTAAAGCAAGCAGTTGAGACTGGGAACTAATCTCTGTGTGAGGGGCTCAATGGAATACCTTCATGTGATGAGTCAAGATGGACAGGTGTGAACCAGAGCCTCCTTCACAGAGAAGTCACCTGTCCCTGTCACCAGCACATCACTTCTTTTACCAGTGCTAGGCAGACTTCCCCAAAAAGAGTTTCTAAATCATCAGCTCGCTTTCATGTCACGCACTTTTCTGCCTCTCTGATGTCCGAAACATTTCCCTTTGCTTTGCAGTCTTCCCACCTCTGCTCATCCCTGTGTATTTCCAAATCCAAATCATCTCAACCATGATCAAGCGCAGGTTCTGGGCGGTGAGTGACACATTCCCTCAGTCTCTGTGGGGTCTGAAACTTGAGTAGGGAGAGAGGCCAATGGTCTCTCCAGCACAAAAGACCTGGCAGAGGGTGGGTGGGAAGGGATTGCACTTTACTTTACTGATGAACTGATGTCCCTAATGTTACCAGCAGAACCACATTGTATGAAATAAGCTAAGAGGTGTCTCATGTTTTCTCTCTTCCTGTAGGACTTGGCCTGGGCCATCAGCTACTACATGCGCTATTTCATCACATACATCCCATTCTATGGCACTCTGGGATCCCTATCTCTCCTCATGTTTGTCAGGTAGGAGATAAAGAACCACCAGTCTTGGGCTACCCAAGCTCCAGCTCTGCGGTGGCCCACAGGCTTTCCTCACTTAGGTTCTCTGCAGTCATTTACCACACAGTGTATTATTTTCTTGGGTATTCCTACCACTTTGCTTCCTTCCCATCATTTCCCAGTTCTACCTCCTCACAGCAGAGCTGGGTCTGGTGCTCAGGACCTTCCTCAGCCCTTCAGATGGTTCAGCCAGGATTCTTGTTTCTTTCCTCAGACCCCATTCTCACACACCACCCAATCCCAACACTCATGTATTTTCCACACTGTCCAAGGCCTAACCTTTCCATAGTGCCTCAGGCAAAACTCTTCCCAGCTCACTTGGAAGCTGCCTCATGAGCCCTCCTGAGAACCAGAATGGTAATGCTCCTAACTTCTCCCATGCTGAATAGCTCATGTCCTGTACACTACACATGCACATCATTGCTTCTACACGGAGGTCAGTGCCTCAGAAATTTGTTTCACACCACAGATCAGTGCTCCTGGTAGATCACTCCAAAACTACCTCTCAGTGCTCCTTACACCAATGGAGAAATTCTTTTGTGTGTTGATTCTGACTGGTCTTCTGCCCCTTTCTTTTTACCAAGCCCCGTGAGGAGCTTCTCTTGATTATTGCTGTATGATAGATGGGTGGAAAGTTCACTGAGAGGTCTGAAAACATGATCTACAATCATGGGTTGCCAAAATGAATCAGACATGGCAGGGTCAAGAAGCTTACTCACTGCACAGTTACACTATTCCAGATGGTAGCACTGAATTTGTTTTCCTGTTTTGCATGTAGTATCTGCAGCTCTCTGGCTAACACCAAAGGATGGCATTTAGTCCCACAGTCAGCATAAGTTTTAGGAAAACATTTCATCAGAGTGAAAAACATATTGTAAAAAAAAAAAAAAAAACATGTCTTCTAAATGAAAAGAAATGACGGCAGATATGCAAAATCCTTCACTAAATCTGAAGTCTCGCCTCCAGAAAATGTAACATCACTGCTCATGATTTAAGTTTTCACAGCTACAGAGCACTTTGGTCCTGTTTTTTTTGTTTGTTTGTTTGTTTTTTAATATAAACTTCAAAAGATAGACTTCTGTGTAAATGGGTAGCCAAAACTTTTATCTGGATTCAACAACTGACAAGAATTGACCTAGTATCTCCAAAAATTTTTCTATTTTGATCAATCTGAAAATACAAGATGAAGAGTATTCCCCTTGCAAAATTGTTTCCAGTCCCTCATGAAGGTTCAGCAGGAGGTGGTTCCCTGTTACTATAGTTCTGTTATACTCGAGTCAGTAAAAGAAGAGCCCTGGGAGCTTTAGAGAACAATGCATCATTGTAGTCAGCTCTCCCATAGCTCAGAGCAATAAGGATATTCAATGAGGCTCACCACTCTCAATTTAAAGACGTAAAGCATGAAGTTAAATAAAAACATTTCATTTTGTTTTGATCCCAGATATATGAGTAAAAAATTGAGACTGTTAATGTCAAGTGTCAGCTAATTAGAACAGTCTTATTCATCCTCTGTAGGACAGATGAAAGTACTGGAAAAACAAACGATCAAAATCCAGACTTCCAAACAGCTCTGAGATAGCTCTGTTTAATTAGCTAACCCCAGTCAGTGATTTTATGAAATTACTGCTGGATCCATTATAGTGATTGCTGAAATTACTGATGAAAGCAGAGCATCAGATCATCTGCTTTTTCTAGACTATAAGCTTGTTTTCTGAAAAGGGATGCCTCTGAACAACTGCTTGGCAACATACATCTCAGTCTCAGCATAGTGAAAAAGCTTTGGGTAAACAGAAGGGCGTTCCTTCATTGGATAAATAGAAGTGCATTTCTGTAGACTGTTCTCCAGAGGATAAAATCGTAGTTTACACCACTGGCAATAAACAAGCCAATCTCAAGTTCAGAATTCAGAACGATGGTAGAGTTACAGAGAGAACAAAGAGAAACTGAGAGCCCCAGAGTGCTAAATCTGACAACCAGAATGTTAACACCACTAAGCAGGTGGACTTTGGAACTGTTGTATATCCAGCAAGCAACTGGAAAGAAAATCAACTCAGAATTTCTAAATTGTGGCTGCTTTTTCTCAAGCAGTTGGATTATAGAATCACAGAATCATTAAGGCTGAAGAAGACCTAAGATCTCCAAGTCCAACCACCAGCCCATCCCACTGAACACATCCCTCAGTGCTACATCTCTACAGTTCTTGAGCACCTCCAGGATGGTGACTCCACCACCTCCCTGGGCAGCTTGTGCCAGTGCAGCACTGCTATTTGGAAAATAAATTTTTCCTATTGGTTCTCTTCAGTATTACATCTTTATTTAGAGAAAGAAAAATTAGCAGGAAAGATCGATCCACTCCTGAGGAAGGAGAAGGATAATTGCATTAGTTCCAAAGGCATAAAGAGAAAAAGAGAAATTCATTGCAGAAGTGATTCCCTATGGTTTCAATAGGAAAAGGTTTACATTTAGTTTTGTATCTTGGGGAAATATTTTTCTCATGTGCAGTATGCCCTGCTGCTCCCTGCATACACCTCAGAACCTGGTCTGCAATCTGAATTGTTTTGTCTCTATGTTTCTGAAGGTTTCTGGAGAGCCACTGGTTTGTGTGGGTCACTCAGATGAATCACATTCCAATGGATATTGATTGTGAGAAGCACAAAGACTGGCTTAGCTCTCAGGTAATGGGGAGGGAAAAGAATACCTCTGATTCCACTCACCCCAAACTGGATTAGAAATGTACTCAAAGTGTACTCAGAGTGGCTGGATTACCATATAATCCATAATAAATAATTACCAAATAATCCAATAATAAAGATTTTAGAATTACAGTATCGTTAAGGGTAGAAAAGACATCTAAGATCATCTAGTCCAACCATCTACTGATTCCCACCATTTGTTTTCCCCGAAGTCAGTGGTGCTCATTCAAGGTATGGAAGTCCAAACTTCTGTATTGAGTTTGATAGTCAGAAGGTTATATTTTGTTTCTTCGGATCTGAAGCAGTATCAGGTGCACACATGGTATATATAGGCATACACATATGAGCAAATAAATCCCTCAACAGAAATTCATCTACTGATGCTAAATGATACTTCAAACCAACATGCTATCCCTGTGCTGAAAACACATCAACTCCAGTTAAAGAAGGAACTTAGTGTATTTTTAAAGTTTGCAGTTTTCTAATGGAATAAGGTCTGCAATGAAGATGTACTGCTTTCTACATATAAATCTCTTGAATGCCAGGTCAGACAAATTCACACCCTTTATTTGTGGTGATCCAAGTCTCATTCAGACCTAGAGGATAATGACAGCAACTTTGGCACTGTCTGTATGAATTCTGTATAACTGAACTGAGAGAAGCACAGGCATACTGGACAACAGCTAGTTGGGAATAAAAGTAGGCTTCCTGCACCTATGGTGTTTTCTTCTCCAGTTTCCCATCCTGATACTGTTGTTAACCATCTGGTCTCCAGCTAGATAGGCTGAGATTTAGGACCCTGTCCTTGGGCTGATATGTCACCAAACATGACTATCTCCCTGCATTGTTCCTTGATCACTGTTTAAACCTGTGTGGCATTGTCAGCACAACAGCTGATAGCAAGCCCTGGCTGAGGATTAAAGCTTCCTATGCTGCAGTCAGCATTCTCAGAATGGCAACCTACATAAGTGACTGCTCATAGTAGAGGAAGACATTTATTGTTTTCCAGCTCCTGCCACAGGTAAGAGGAGCTTTGTGTTGATTTTAGGGTGACTGATTCACAGCTATGAGGGTCACTAACATTCACAACTGCTTTCTTGCCTCCACAGCTGGCAGCCACCTGCAATATTGAACAGTCCTTTTTCAATGACTGGTTTACCGGGCATCTGAACTTTCAAATTGAGCACCAGTGAGTATGGACCCAGTATCATTTGGCCATTATCAGGTTGTCACAACACTGGACTTGTGGCCAGGGATAGTCTGCTGAAAACATATGTGCGAGATAAGACAGAATCCCAGAGAAGCGCAGGTTGGAAGGGATCTCACAGATGATCTGGTCCAAATTTTCATGGTAAAAGCAGGCCCTACACAAGATTGCCTAACACCTTCTCTAGTCAAACCTTAAGAATCTCAAGTGTTGAGCCCACCTCATCCCCAGGGAAATTATTCCAGTGATTAATTGTTTTCATAGTGAAAGATTTTCCTCTTACATTCAATTGGAGTCTCTTCTTGTGTAACCTTTACCTATTGCCCCTTGTCCTTCCCATGTGGTGCCCTGTAAAAAGTGTCTCCATCTTCTGTGTAGCCACCTTTTAAATACAGGAACACAGTGATGAGGTCTCCCTGAGCTCTGCTTTCCTCCAGGCTAAACAAACCCTGTTCTCTCAGCCTGTGGCAGACTCTGATAATCTCAGTGGTTCTTTTTTGGAGGGTGGCTCTCTCTTCAGAGATGTCCACTTCTCCTTTGGAGCACTACCATATTCCAAGCAAAGTCAGTCCCAAACTGCAGGGGGGTCATTGTCACTATAAGCACAGCATCTTTCTCTCATGCTACCTGATACTTCAACTTTCACTCCCACAATTTTGTGTTTTAGCTAAGTCATTGGTACAAAACTACAAGATACAAATGCTATGGATTTGGATACCAAAGCTGAAGAAGTTGTCTTAGGGTACATTTCAGAAATTTCCTCTCTCCCTAAATAAAAGGGCTTCAGTGTTTTATGGCTGGAGACAGTTGTGTGGGACTGTACATGCTGCTGATAGCAGATTTCAGGAAGGGTGTTGAAACCAGGGCAGTTTGTTGTCAGTGCATTTAGAGTAAAGCTGACTGGTTTGTACGTCAGCTTAGGATATCCCTCTGAACAGTACAGGGCAAGGCAATCCCAAGTTCTTTACCTGCTTCTGTGTTCCATGAGATAGAAAACAGAGCCACTGATAATTCAGTTTGGCAAGAAACAATTAGTACTGCCCAAAGAAAATGGGTAGCTATCTCAATAGAGCAAGGCTGCTTCCTCTCTCCTGCTTCTTTTGCATTGCACTTGTAGCATCTTCTCCTGCATAAACTGACTTCTATTGTCTCTCTTGAACACAGCTGTGTTCTGAGGCCTGACAGAACAGCAGGAGAATCAGTGTATTCTGTTTTCACAAGCCTCCTTGAAACAGAGTACTGTAAAGCGTGGATTTCTCTCTGCCTCTCTTTCTTTTGTCTACTGGTACATCTCAAGAAGGCATTAATAATTGGCCCCTATGAGAAGGTGGATGGAGATACCCATCCCTTGGGGTTAGTCTCTAGAGTTTTCTCAGATTTGTTTTCTCTTTCTCTATTCAAGCCTGTTCCCAACAATGCCACGGCACAATTTCTGGAAAATCAAACCTTTGGTGAAGTCATTATGTGCCAAGTATGGAGTCCAATATGAAGAGAAGTCTCTTGGAAAAGCATTTGTTGACATAGTTGGGTAAGGTTCTTTTAGTACCATCAGCAGCTTGCAATTCAATGTTACACAAGCATCCTATCATTTCTACTACAGGGAATTCAGGACACCATAGACCTTTGAGAAATAGCATTTTTGTAATCTGGTGTCACTTGAGTGATAACCTTACCTTCACATCATAGCCCAAGAAATACCTGCAGAAACATTGCTTTAGCAGAAATGGCACAACCACACAGCCCCACAGATGTAGTGGACCAATGCCAGATTACAATTGGCATAGGAGTGAGGAGATGCTTCACTACATCATTTTGGGTGGACATAATTGCTGCCCCCCAAAGCTGCTTCTGCAACTGGAGCACTTCTATCAAAGTACTTTGACTGGTCACTTTGGGAGACCAAAGAGCAAAATAGGCAGCTCCTGCAGCATTCGGAAGAAGGATATTTTGTGGGGTTCACGCTTAGGCTCAGTAACAAGAGTTCTGCTCTGTAGAAACAGAATGACAGAAGTTCACAAGCCAAGCAAACCTCTGTCCATTTTCTTTCCCCAGGTCACTAAAGAAATCTGGAGATTTATGGCTGGATGCTTACCTCTACAAGTGAACATGAGTCTTAATGGGGAGGTGTGAGTCACCAGGAGGGATGGGGGTGAGGGGGGAGATCACATATGTGTCTTTTACTATCAGAATTCAGTCTACTTCTATGTGCACAATTTGAGGGGAGTTTCCTGTCTTGTAAACTGCTACTGGTATGAGCTCAGGCAACCTGTTACATCTAGACAGATGTAAAATACACTTGGCACAGCCTTCAGAGAACGAGACCCAACGCACAAACGGATGAGTGGGAGAGAACAGAGAGAAGCATCTAAAAAGCAGACATTTAGCTCTCCATCGTCTCCTCTCTATTCACTCATTCTCACTCTGACTAAAGCACATGAGCCCCTGATTCACACACGCAACTTGTTAGGCTTCAGCAAGCCCAAGGACAATACTAGGACATCCATGTCAGCTCTGCTGCAGGAACCTCACCCCACGGGGCCCGGCAGCCATACGCTGTGGCTTTCAGTTCTGCCCATAAGCAAAGCATACTAATTGCCCATCAATACTGTGTAACCACAAATGGTTTTTTCACCTGAGCAGAGCTTCAGCAACACCCAGTTCTGCCTGTCCACACATGCCCAGCAGAAACCAGGGCTGCTTCTCTTACCAAAGGTCTGGGATGTGTGCCCTGCTCCTGAGACAAATCAGCAAAGAAAATGGGTTCATTCTCTAGGAGGAGGAGCTCCCCAACCACTCAGCCTGACCCCAGGCCCTATGGGGAGGTGGCTGAAGGCAGAACTGACCAGGCTGTGATAGTGATGTGAAACCTCCCATTAAAACATCTTACAATTTCCTTAAAACTCTATTCTCTGTACGGTATCAGATAGGCAAAACCCATGACTGGTTTAACCAGAGGATATAGCTGAACAGCTTCCAGATCGCTTCCATGCAACCTGATTGCAAGCCCACCCCAGGTAAATCAAACCCTGTGGATTAACCTGTAATACAGTGGAAGAGACAGATTATCTACAATAAAGAGCCATAGTTTCAACAGCAGTGCTTGGTTACAACAGCTTTCCCCGGCTCCAAACACATTTCCTAGAACAAAAAGGATGCTCTAGTTATTAGGCAATAACTTTGCACTTATTGCATTGCACAACACTGAAATTGGATCCTAACTTTCAAACCATCAATGCCAATAAAATCTCACAGAAATCAGCAAGGTTCTGCATGCAGAAACAACTTCAGAGCTGTGGCTATACACTTCCAGAAAATATGTATTGTCACCTCCCTCTATGGAAAATTGGATGAGATTTCTATGCTTGCAGACAGGAAATTCATAGGTAGGTCTGTAACTTAACCTAGCTACTAATATTTCAGATTTATGAAGGGCTTATTTTCAAGTTCTTGCTCACCCCTCACCTGAATATCACAATGAATTGTTAAGATTAAAAGTTACTCCAGGTTATTTGAAGCTTGAACAGAATGTGAGCAATTTTTATAGTTGATTTCTAATAGCACAAGCAGTGATGTCCTTCTGGATGCTGTAACTCCTCAAACAGGTAGTAATGGGCTAGTCCAGAATTCTGAGCAACACTGCTAAGTATGCCTTAATATGTCCATCTGTTTTCAACTCCTCAAACGGGCATTTTTCTTTCCAAGACCTTAGCACAAGATATCAAATGGAAGAAAGAAGGGACAGAAGAGATCTTAATATTTAGCTGTTTTCCGATGACTTCCCTCTTTTAGACCCTGGAAACTCTCGTTTTCATACAAATTGTGCAGCTGCTTGTATCCAGAAATAAAACCTGTGTAATGCTATCGTAAGAAGCGACTTCCAAGCAGCGTGTGCTGTTCTTGCTGCTGCAAGATATAAAGGTCTCTTTTTGCAAAGAACAGATCACCAGCCCCTTGTAGTGCATTCTTTTAATTGTTGTGCTTATATGTTCTGAAATTTTGTCTTGTGAAAATGCAAGAAGCTTGTTACCTTCCAGGCAAAGCCTCACTGACAGCCTTACTCATGTATTTTCTCTCCTTCCCTCCAAAAAAAAAATCCCAGCCCACCATCTTGGGACACCAACTGTTTCACATGCAGCTTAATGTTTAAGTTCTCCACCCATTAACTCAGTCAAACACAACCCTGGCAAAGAGCCCTGAAAGCCTAGAGAAATCTACCATGTTAAATGATCGGTAGCATCAAAGTGAAATCTGAAATACAGATGTTCCAGAAGCTTCAGTAAAATTGCAAACTTAGCTCACCAAAGGATGCAAAGTTCACATGACCTTTCTGAGCTCTGTTCCCAGAGCAAAAAGTTTCCCTTTGTAGGTTCCAATTAGCCATCAAAATTATATAAACATTGACATCTGTGCACAGTTTTGCTCCAGCATTCTGAAGACCAAAGCTAATCCTGTGAAACAGAATGAGGTGAAAACATACATTTTTTCTCTTCACGAAGGCAATTTGCGTTGCAAATACACACCAAAAATCTCTCAAACATGCCTGGAGCCTGCCAGGGCTTGCAGACAAACTCACCTGAACCACATCATTGGCTATAGGAACACTTGGCAACGTACAGAGGTTGCAAGTTGGAAACAGCATTTGTTTCGGTCAGATGATGGAGGAATAAGCAGCAGAGGGCTGGCTTGCTTCTCTTCAGTCACACTAGCAGGGATTGCCACTGAAGTTGAAGGAGCGGCACGTGCAGAAATGTTTAGAAGAGAAAGGCATCAACTCTGGGCAAGAGATGTGCACATGTATTGAAAGGAGTAGCATAGAGCTGGAAGAGACACAGGAAAGGAACAGACAGTGTGGAAAGACAAATACTAAGGAGGTGGACAGAGAAGAAAAGGCAACTTGAAACCAGGTGCCCCACATTCCCCCATTAATTACTAGTCTCTGATTGGCCAACAGCTGAGGTAGGGACACTGGTTTTGCACAGATGCCCACAAAGTGAGAAGAAACCAGCCCCCACAAGGCAGATTAAAAGCAGCCATGTCTCAATCACGGCCTCTTCCAGCAGATGCTTTCCTACGAAAGCCCTCCTAACTGACTCCTAACATTTCAAGTGTTCCTTAGTAATTATTAAAACATCAGACCTACATTCCTTATAGGACAGCTCCTTTTATTTCATTCTTAAAAAAAAAAAAAAACCCTCAAAATATTTTTTCCAGTGTATTCTGTTGCTCATTAAAATCATAACTATTAGTTGACCATAAAAATGCTTTCTGTGTTTTCTTCAGTCACATCCAGAGTCACGGCAGTGTCTCAGTGGAAAATCCCTTTTCCACTGTGTGGGGTGAAATGACTTTTATGGCACTGACAACAGAGAGATGTCTTTGCAGCCTTCACAAATCCCAGAACAATAGCAGTGTTTACCCTTGTCTTGGGAACCACCACCAAAAGAAGTTTTTCCATGTAAAAAGATTGGCCCAAATGTTCAAGCTCAGTCTCCAGGCACTTCTAGGAGGCAGGTAAGATCAACATGGATACAGAAACTTCTGTAGAAGCTTCCTGCAGTTTGTCAAAACTCACTTTTTCTGCCGATTAATGGCTCTCCCAGTGGTGCAGTAGGCAGCTTGCTAGTGGCTGTTCTAGTGGGCAGCGTGGTCCAACAGAGTCAGTGGGCTTTAGACAGCCCAGAGGCTTCCACACAACATCATTTAATGGAGCTGGGAGCTTGTCCTTGCAGATAAACCTATCTCAGCTGCATTGGCAGCTGCAGAAGCACACAGAAGACAGAGACAATGAGTAGGAATCACATAGGCTGACCTAGATCTTACAACACGAAGTCAGGGAAGGACAGTGTTTGGTTATCTGCTATTTTCTATCAACACAGTTTTCCAGAGTACACATTAATTGCTTCATAGGTAAACTAATTCTGCACAGAAAGCATTATATGAGAAGTCATAGAACTCGAAAGGGAAAATGACCCTACCTTGCCTCATAATCAGGACTTCTATTTGATCCTAAAGTAAACACATTCCCTTAATTCAAATTGAAACTCTTACACACACAAAAAAAAAAAAAAAAGAAAGAAAGAAAGAAAAGGAATATTGCAAATTGATATATCACTTCCCTTTCCTTCTTGGTACAACTGTTCCCAGAACCCCCAAGCATCCCCAACATAACATAGCTCGAAGGGGAACAAGGGCCCAGCCATTCTGAGCTCATGTCCTAGATTAAGATGCCTACACCCAAATAATGTATGACAGTCATACAAAAACACTTCCTGATTTTACTCAGAGCTCTATTCAATTCTATTTTAAACTGCTTAGTGACCTAAGAATAGGGAGATTTGTAATTGGCAAGATCTAAAAAGAAGCCCTCATCCATTAGCAATATTGCTTTAAAAAATCTCTTTTTGATTATTCTGTAAAGGCCGAATTCCAGATATCTCAGAAAACAGCGTACAACTCTGGACAGAGAACCATCATCTGCTTGAAAGCTGCATTATCAGAGGTAATAAGTGAAAAATGCAAAATTTCAAAACTCAAAGGCAAGCTGTAAAGTGAATCATCCACCCATGATATATCCAACACTGCCATAGAACAGAGCTGTTTGTCATCACACAACTTTCCTTTACATTGTATAGTGATGGCAAGAAACTCTACACAATAATTCCACCATCCTGGAAATTTCTCATACTGGGGCTTGAGAGTCTAGAGGGTTCTTTCTCATCTTCAGAAAGGCATTTTGAGACATACCAGTTGTTTAGCAATCAGAAGTCCTTTTCCATCACAAGTGTGTGTTTTCAGATGCACTGTAATCCCCTGGCACTGGCACTGGCAAAATCCCATAATTTAGCTGAAGGCTCATCATTTCAGCCAGAGCATGAGCCCCAGGGTGCTCTAGCAAGAGATAGCAGCAACATTTTGCAGAACTCTGACTAAATAATAAGCCCCCTCTAATGGAGAGAAGAAGGGCTTTCAGAGCATGGAGTCAGTCATGCTGCTCTGCATCTTGCTGAGGTGGAACCCTCACCATGCAGATGAATTAATGGCACAGGGAAGAAGAGATCATTACAAAAGTTCCCATTTGTGTACAGAGGTTAATATTCTCACATTCCACTTGCTGACAAATTTAAGATGGGTGTGGACAAATACTGACCAGAAAGAACATGAGAATAATTACACCAATAAGAAGATAACCTCTTTTTTTTCCTTTTTTTTTTTCTGAGTGAGAAATATACTGAACCTGAATATACCACTGAGATTGTAGTACAGGTGAACGAACTTTTCTACAACAGAATCTTCCCTACATGGCTTATGAACCGATTCATGAATTGTCTAAATCCACTTCATTCCCTTTGTCAACAGCAGCGTGCTCAAGCTGAGAATGTGAGTCACATAAATAGTTTAACCTAAAAACAATCTGCTGTAATCCTGAACAAAGACTGCAGACACTCACTTCTGCATGACTTTATAGGAAAATCTTAGCGATATTAGTCCAGTAATCCAAAGATATTGAAAAATAGCTTCAATGTATTTACTATGTACTACTCTTTTCCCTTTAAATATAACGTAAAATAGCAATAGTGTCGCTTATATGGAAAGCTAAGCTTGTTTCCTGAAACATATTGGTGTGAAGCTGCTGATTATCCATCTGACACATAAGTCCTTATGGTAACAATTGCTGTGTATGCACAGCAATATAAAATTGAACTATAACATTAATAATATCCAACATTTTGTCTTCAGTGTTTTTCTGCGCTCATTGGAAAAATGGACTCCTTCTGACCCCTGCAGAGATAGCTTGATTGCAAAGGTGAGGAAGCTCCACTGATGTGAATGGTGACTTAAAGATGGTGTGATTTTGTAGCAGAGCTCTCTCACCCAGCAATAACAACAAATGTCTGAATGTCAGATGCAGCTCAGGTCAAGCCAAAAAAGACTAAGAAGACTAAGGAGAAACTTAAGACTTCTGGGAAACAATTGAGAAAAAGGTAAATGGAAAGGATCTTCACCCAGAGCACAACTCTTGCCTGGAGCAAAATCCTTAGTACAGATAAATGTGCATCCTATTGGCCAGGTGCTAAATTTATATGACTCTAAGAAGGTTAATCACAGTAATTGCTTGTGCTTGCACATGTCCACGCTGATATGGGTGT
Source organism: Cyrtonyx montezumae (assembly GCF_038088225.1). Taxonomy (NCBI): domain Eukaryota; kingdom Metazoa; phylum Chordata; class Aves; order Galliformes; family Odontophoridae; genus Cyrtonyx; species Cyrtonyx montezumae. The sequence continues at coordinate 41,735,764 of NW_027071826.1, read as the reverse complement.
AGTTGTTTTTCTTGTCTGGTTAATTTAACTTACTTCGGTTATTATTCAGATCTGTTGAGAAGTCTTATGTAAGACAGAGGAACCATACAGCACTGCCTTTTCTGTGACTTTGTACTACTGTCATCATGGACAGCACAAAGCCAGAGACTCTGTGCATGGGTCTAGATTCATTCATTCTAGCAGCATTGCACCTTTCACATCCCTGCAGAAATCAACAATTTGCCTGAAAGCAAAATGTCTGGGCTTTAATACTGCAGCACGAAACCACCCTTGATCTCGGTTGGACAAAACCTCTTTTCCCCTATGTTCTGTTTCCTTAATTTCCCATTTAAATGTCACACCCTTTGACCTCTGTTCGTGCTATTTGTTTAAGCTAGAACGAGCTTGGATTTGGGGTGCTTTTTTGTTAGGTTGGTCGGTTGTTTTGTTCCGTTTTTCAGGTTGAGGTGGTGAAGTTTGTTTCAAATGTCTTACTACAAAATAAATAAATAAATAAATAAAAGCCCATACAATTTTTAGTGATACTTTCAAGTTCTGCAAGACCAAAGTTCATTGCTGTTGATCCTGGCCCATGGAAAAAAAGAGGGAACAGCAAAAGAAATACTGTTTTCTTCTTTTCTTTTCTCCAACCCATTATCATCTCTGTCTGCGTGAGTAGAAATCCTGCAATAAGAAGCAAAAAGATGTTGCATCAGGCTACTCTGGGGCATGAAACTGAACTGCACACAGAAAGAGGAAGAGAGATTAAGAAGCAATTTCCTTTCCGTTATGTCTCCATAACTAACTCCCAAGGGAAAACTCAGAACAACTTTAAAAGCTCTACTGAAATGTTTTATAAAAATACCCAAGTTTCAGAAAGGCTTTCACAAATGTGCTCCTCTAAGATTTGTCTGTAAATGACATTGATGTGGAGGGAAAAGTCACAGTGTGGCAGCACACACACTGTGATGGGTGAGTTCTGGACTCATCCCTGCACCTCACCTCCCTTACTGTAAAAAACTTCTTCCTTATATCCAATCTAAATCTCTTCTTTTTTCTCTAAATTTCTTACAGCTCCCAGATGTATAAGTGTTTATTCCTCCTGCAGTCTGTCAGGCTTACAGGCTGTCCCAACATTTAACCTGCTTAAAAGCACACTTATCAGCTACTCATGGGACTGTTGGGCACTGCAGCAATTCCCACTGAAACGTTATTTGCCATTCTCACCGTGCTGCCATCTGTTTGACAGAAAGTTTAATTTGTGCCTCATTTCTTATCATGGCATTCAGCAGGCAGCCTGACAAATGGAAAAGTCATTGAAGGCACTGGACAAATCATTTCCGTGCAGAAAGAGCAAAAGGTCTTTCAGTTGAAACTGACATAAGTGCCCGTTGTTGTGAGGCATCTTAAGCTGACCCTGAGCTGATTAGCAGAGGAGAATTAGAACAGCAAACCAGGGCAACTAAGGACAAAGAGCTGTCCTTGTCTACCACCATGCCTGTCTGCCAGGGCTCACATCAGCCCTGCTAGCCCAGCTCTGTCCTCTGAGTTCTGACCTCACCACAAAGCACAAAACAGCACACGAAGCCTTCTGCTGGACCACAAGTCAAAGGAATGCAACTGTAGCACTTAACTGGTGACCAAAATCCAAAGGGTATCATTAGAGCCACAGAGCAAGCAGGGCTGGAATGCAAGTCTGCTGTCTGACTTCTCTCTTACAACCTGAGAAATTACCCCACTGAGGGCCTTTTTTGGTTCCTGATGGTCCCACAGATGTTTTGTCAGCCAGCACAAAGTCCACCTCATCTCAAAAGGTGAGCTAAAGTCAACGTTCAGTTCCTTTCAGCTCAATCCAGTGGCCCTCAATCAAATGGAAATATTGACACGATAAACAGCAGATCTGACCTTTTGGCTTCCAGCACCGGTGGCACCACAGCGACTGCTCCTATAAGGACCGTGCTGACTTGGCAGAGCTGCCCAGCCTGGGCCTCAGAGTCACGTGTAGCTTCAGAGCAGTTATTGACTTCTTCCTGGCAAGGCCGCATTCCACAAACTTCCAAAATGACAGGAATTTTCCCATGGCCGATGGTTCTGATATATTTGTCATAAAGGAGGGTGGCTAGCCATCATAAAAGCTTTGGAATAGCAGAGGTAGGGGGCAATTTAGAGGCCATGTGCTCTCCTCCTCCCCTTCCATTGTCTGCACCTGTAACGCCTCCTTTTTTGGTTCCCAGAAACACTCATCTCAGCATGCTTAGGGGCCGGCCTGACCCACCGTGTGCAGATAGCTGGATTTACAGTCCTCTGCAAACCTGGAGTAACCTTGAACGCAGGGTGAAGGGCGGGATGGACAGCGGGGCACCCATGCCCGGTGTGCCTGTGCCCTCTGGTGGTGCTTGACAGGGAGAACACAGGGCACCAGTGACAACAGGTCCCATGAGAACCACCATCATGAGGCCTATAATGCTGTTTTCTGCACTGGCAGTACCTCTGTTTCTTTCCCCACAGATCTTCTGTTTTCCCGCCTTGCTGCCCTTCAAGGCAATGCTGATGGGGATCCTCATGTCTGCTGGAACCTGAATTCTCTCCTGCAGTGCAGGAGAGAGGGCACAGAGTAGCCTGGGGGTGGATCAGAGCAGAGGCTGCTTTACATTCCCAAATGAAGTCTTGAGTGGTGTTTCTTTCTCTAGGTAATTTCATTGAATCATAGATTGACTGGGGTTGGAAAGGACCTTAAAGTCCACCCAGTCTCACCATGGGCTGGTTGCCACCCAGCAGACCAGGCTGCCCAGGCACCAGTTCCTCAGACCCAACCTGGCTTTGGGCAGCTCCAGGGATAGACACTCTCTGGGCAGCCTGAGCCACCACCCTCATACTAAAGATCTTCCTAATATCTGACTAAAAATCTCCCCTCTTTCAGTTTAAAGCCATTACCCCCAGGTCCTCTCTCTACACTCCCTGATAAAGACTCCCTCCCCAGCTTTCCTTTAGGCTCACTTTAGGTACTGGTAGGCTGCTCTAAGGTCTCCCCAGGGCCATCCCTAGACATGACTCCAGCTCTCTCAGCCTCTCTTCATAGAGCTCATCAATCCCAGCTGCTGGGCAGCCTAGAGTCCAGTGGGGATGCAGCTGCATTTTCTGCTTGAGTTCTTTGGCCCTCCCCAAGCCCTACAGGACACATTCACCTCAGCATTAGAGTCAATCACAGCTCAACAAGGGGAGGAAGCTGAGAAATCCACTGGGAAAATAAGTTATTTCTGCACCAGCTCAGAAGAGTGTTCTGCTGCAGCCCGACTTGACCTTCCTTTTGGCAGCTGAGCACACACAGACGTGCACATGCACACCTCTCAGCCAACCTAGAACTGCAGCCAGACCTTTGAGGAGGCCAACAGCAAATGTTTATTTTTTCTTTATTAAAGGTGCAACCATCCTGTTGTTAATGGAGTGACTTCATATTCATTTTCAAATTGTTTTCTATGCTTCCTTTTAAAGATGACCTTATACAATCAATTCCTCCAATTCCTTTTGTCTCAAAGTGCTTTACAAAGTGACACTGAGGGGAAGCAATCTCCCAAACTACCTCCTACACAGAGATCATACCATCCCCAGTGCTATAATGTAGCTACATCTGCTCTGCAACGTAGCAGCTAATGGCACAGAATGACAAGTAAAGATTGAAAGGTCAGGGGGAACAGACACAAAGAGAAACGCCAGGGACAGCACTGACCTGAAATCTGCAGCTGCGGGAAAGACATTTCTATTTTCTCCATGGCAAAAGCTGATCTCTAATTGACACAGGTCTGCAGGCACCAATAAAACAGATGCAGATTGTTACCCAAAGATGTATTTTCCAGGCTTTTACTCCACATCTGAAATACATTCCTTCTGTGAAGAGCAGCTAATGCATACACTCGTCCAGCTGAGGTGCCTAGAGGCACTCTGTGGTTCAGAATAAAAGCAGAACCAAGGTGGTAACAAATGGGACCTGCAGGTCAGCCATATCTGAGCTGGACTCAGTTCTTACCCCTCCTGGGCATAATCACAGCAGCTCAGCAAAGACAGAAAGTTCTCATTGTTGCATCTCTCAGGAGAAGGAGGAACCTAATGGTGTGGGGTGGGGGGCAGCAACCCGCTTCTTGGCAATACTGTGCCAATATAGGATTTACGATGACAGCAGAGGCACAGCAACCTCACCTGGCATTTTTGTGCTCCGGGATATGGAAAGCCCCAGGGAGGTGGCTGAGACAATTCTACACTGACTGAAAAATGGGCTACATCAGCTACAACACTGTGTTAGTAAAGTTCTGTACAGACAAGCCTGAGCTACAGCTGGCCTCGGCTTTCTAAAAGCCACAGAGATATCCCTCCCAGCACGTTTTGAAGCATGCAGCTACATCCCTCACATCTGTGCAAAAATATCTCAAGTTTCCTCACTGGGGATGGCAGCCTGAGAGACGCTGGCTTTTCCAAATAGACATCCATCTCTAAGGCTGGTGTTATAGCAGAGAAGGAATCTCCAGGCCTCAAGGCTGTGCCCAGCATAGGCAAACACCTTATGGACACAAAGAACCTGTCCAGGACTATGGTTTCCATCTAAACAGTGCCCAAAGCTACCCTCAGAGTAGGAACAAAACAAAGGCATTTGTTTTTGGGTGAGGTTTGTATCTAGGAGTACCATGGGGGACTTCTGGTAATGTGCTAACAAAGTCTGCATCTCCCCATGACAGCCAACAGCAGTTTCTCAAGCCCAGGAGAAAATATCCAGCACTAAATGCAGCCAAGCTATGGCCAGCTGCAAGTTATGCAATTTCCCTACTTGTTTCCTTCTCCCAAAGGTCCCAGGTGCACATCTGTGGCCTCAGCCCTAGCCATTTCCTCTGGCTGGATTACAAGCACCCAGCACAAATGCCAAGCTAAAAACAGAAACCAAACCCTCTTGTGACTTAGATGGAAGAAAGAATTCTCTTGCAGGCTTCAGCACCCTCCACCCCAAAGAACGAGTGGAACAGACAGACAGACAGACCGCCAGCATCTGTCCCAAAAGACTTGCTTACTAAGAAGGGAGCCCAGGACTCCTGCTTTGCACAGGGCTGGCCTCAGACTACGCCAAAGCAGACTGTATATAAAAACAAAAGTTTAAAAATAATGGATATACACTGCATATCTCCATAAAGGACAGTCCATAGACAGTCACCCTTGAGCAGCCAGGACCAGCCCAGCTCTCAGAGAGCAGCTTGGCAGCTGCACTCCAGTCACAGTGGGAAGAATGGGACAGCTGAAGGTACAACTTGTGCTTTTTGCTTCATGATCAGCTCCAGGCATAGGGAGGGAGGGAAGGGAGCAAGGCCACTGCTGGAGAGGCACTGCATTCATCTGTTTGGCAGACCACAACTGATGGGTTCTTGATACAGGAGCAGTTTTCTTCCATGCTCAGGCCGCTGCTTACATCTCATTGGGATAAAACCCAAGTTTGGCCAGACACATCTCCCTCCGGAGTCGCATCACTTCCCAGTACATCAGCTCCACTGCAAAGTAAAAAAGCAAGAGGGAAGAAAATTGAAAAAGCAGGAAAAAGTCGGTAAGCAAGGCACAGCTAGACACCACCTCGTGTTACACTATGCTTTCAGTGCAGCCTGACAAGGCTCACCCCTAAATTGAGGGAAGGAAACAAAACACACCACAAGGTCCAGCAGGCCACCCCTTTACCAGCTCTGCCTCAGGATATAGCTCCCAAGAAATTGCTGACCAAGGAATGGGAGCAGCCGTCCCTCTTGTTCACATCTCTCCTTTGCCATTTAGCCATTTCTCAAAGATTCAGTGAGTTCAGGGTATCCCAAACTGGCCACCATCAAAGGCCCCACTGCACCCAGCTGCTATCCCCTCTTACCATCTTGCCTCACCAAGCCCTGCTGGATATAGCGGATGTATGTGAAGAAGTTGCACACTGCTGTGATCTGAGGAATAGAGGAAAGAAAAAAAAAATAAAATAAGGCATCAGCCTGAAGGAGTGTAACCCAGAGACAGGGCTGGAGATCCCCACTCTACCACTCTGACCAAGAGCCACCCTAACGATGAGAACAAACTCAAATCCCACAGGGCTCTGTCAGTTTGAGAGCTGAGCCAAGAGTTCTTCCACCTCAGGGCCTAGAAAATTTTGGAGGGCCGAGGCACCCTGGGAAGGTGGAGTACTCACCCTGGCCCTGCAGGATGGTGAAATGTAATAGTAATTCCCAGAGTCCCCCAGCATGATGCGGTGTTTGCAGGTCCTGGGAAGACCACTTAGAGCACACTTCCTGCAGGCAGAGAAAAAGAAAGAAAACATATCAGGCTATAAAGCAACTTCATGGCACAGCAGAGTACAGCCCCAGGAGATGGAGGGTGGAGCTCCAGAATTCAGACCTGTGTCAGTGAGCACTAAGAAAAACAAACCAACTACGACTGGCAATTAACCTTTTGCTCCTAGAAAGAGTCCATAAGTAGCAAGTTTAGGAGACCTTAAGCTGAAAATCTGGTACCATGAATTATCAGGCAAACCAAGGCATTGCCCTTGGCAGAACCACAGAAAGAGGTGAGGACAAAGCAGAGTATAATTTATGTCCTCAGGGCTCTGCACATCTCCATGCAAGGTTTTTGCTGAAGGAGCTCTGTCCAAGTGTCTCAGTTTTCCTGGTGAGATAGAAACGTGCCAGCTGGGGAACAAACCTGGTTTCAAAACAGATAATGGAGCATTTGAGCATAATCATCCCCCCTGCTGGCAAGACACTGAACTTCATCCAGACTTGTCACCTGTCTTCAATATCCAGCATGGCACGCAAGTTGTCCTTTGAGGCATCCCTGCACAGACTTCACACATCAAGCCACTGGGAAACATACAAGTCTGCCACACTACAGGAAAACACATTCAAAGATAGCCACTACCAGGCAAGAGTTATATTTTAAATGAAATTAAATCTCCTCTGAGCTACAAGCTCTCAGGTATTCCAAAAAAAGCCTGAAGTTCTTGCATCACACTTTATCACCACCAACTAGCACAAACCCTACTGTCACCAGCTACCCATTCTGAGAACTAAGAACAAGCTGCACTGCAGCCTTTATGCTAGGCTCCTCTTCCTTATTTCAGACTTGAAAGCCATGTGGACTGACTTTGCACTTCAGGGGGTTTTGGATATGGTTTGAGGTCCCTCAGAACATGCCAATCCCTTCCTGTGCTGGCATGGAAAAAGTTCAGTCTCACAATTGTAGAGATTTCAGACAAAGCAATGAAAATAAGTACACTTTTCAAGACAACACAGCTCCCAGGAAGACCATGAAAAGATGTGACCAGCAAAGGGTGCAGCACACAACTATTTTCTTGCCATTTCCTTCCTTTATTCTGAATACAAACAGTTCCCAGTACCAGCCAGTAGCATTCCCTTCACCATCACTTAACAGTAAAGCAGAATTTGCTGCTGCATCATCATAAGCATGACTCCTCAGAGGTCTAACACCTCATGAATGGAAGAGGGACATCATTCTTCAGCTGCAGAAGTAACTCTGGGAGCCATGAAGATGACAACATACAAAGGAGCACAAGTTCCAAAAAGTTTCTGAGGACATCTTGGTGCTTGCTTTTCATTGCCATCAAGCTCAGTCGCTGCCTGCCTAGACTCCTGAAAGCACTGCACTGAAGTCTGTACCAACTTGGGTGGAAGGGACCCAAGCTTGCTTCTTTCTACTCCACAGCAGGACCAATGGTGCCACAAAACCTTGCATTTTGCATCCAGGGAACAAATCAAATCTTTTTGGGGTCTTTTATTACCAAGAGCAAGATTCCTTGACACCTGGTCTAGGTGGAAATGTAAACAGTTAAAGAGTTAGGTTAGGCTCCAGCCTCAAAGCTGCTAAATTACACTAAATTAGTAATCTGTTAATGGATTAGCCACCCTTGCTCATCCACTAATAAATACTTCACTTACTTTACAATTTGTGACCAGAACACACTGTGAAGAGGGAAAAAAATAAATCAAAAGGAAGACAGCAAGGACAAACACAGGATGAGTCAGTCCTGTCAGAGGCCTAACACACTGTTGGGGAAAAATCTGTTGAGATGAGAGAAAAATGCAGAAGAGAATGGTAGGAAACCTGCACATGAGCAACATTTATTACAGGAACACCACAGCCTGTAAGGTGGTTGAAGGGAAAGGGGAAGAACTAAGGGAGAGAGCCTCAGCTGAAACCAAATTCAGTAACTGTCTTACTCTGGAAGATGATGTCACTCCTGCCAGCATTCCTCTTTCCTGAGACAATTTAAGGTGTCTGTCACATCAAACACAGTCACAGCACCAGATGGGGAAGATGATATATATACAAGGAGCAAACTCTTCTGACCTAGACTCAAACCCACCTGAAGCACCAGCAATGTTAGCAGTGCAAGCTGAGCTCAGGGGTCACAAGATACAAGAGCGTGAGATAACGCAGCTCTGTCTTAACCCTTGTACCCTATGTTATGCACAAGCCTTCAGAGAACATTAAAATAGCTTCTCTCTTAAGGAGGAAAACAAAACTTATCTGAGCTGAAGACACTGACACATCTCTAAATATCCCCCATTCAACTGCAGTATACCTGAGAAGAATTACATCAGCTGGCGAAGAGTTCAGTAAGTGAAGCTTAACTACCACTGCTCTTGGGCTAGAAACACTCAGCACCCTGGTACTGACTCAGCCAACTCCACAAGGCAGTGGGAGACAACCATCAGCAAAGAGGGGACAAGCACAACAAAGGCTCCTTACTTTGGCCCACCAGAGTCTTCTGCTGACACCTTCACCACAGGTAGCATCTGGGAAGCAACAGGCTCAATGGTGAGTGTATTCTGCTCCACAGCCACTCGCACCAGCTCAGACAGCTGCAGCAAAGAGAAATGATTGCAGATACAGATGCACAAAGGCCACCACCCTAAAGGTGTTGCCAGACTGTGCAGTTTCTGTCCTCAGTTTCCAGCACTCACCTCTTGCTTAGTAAAGTCCAGGCAAGGTCCTACATCTTCTCTGTAAATTCTGTCCAGGAAGGAGCAGGATTTATCCAAAGTTGGAGATTCCTTCCAGGACTGGAACTCGGCAAATAAAATGGAATCCATCTGCAGCAAATGTTTAGGAGAAGAAGGAGAGAGAAGGTAGGTAGAGGGAGAGATTCCATGCCTGAAGATAACTGTTACAGCGCAGGTAATCTAACCATACAACATCTGCTTGGCATCTAGAAAGGTTCAGATATCACAGAAGCGTCTGAAGGAAGCTGGCTCTCCCCAAGGATCTTTTGTCTCTCACCCGACTGCAGTTCTGTGCCAAACCCATCCAGCCACAGTGGGCACATTCTGCCCGAAACCTGCAGAGACCCATCTCTCCCACCTTCTTCCAGGACAGAGCAGCACCATGGCTGAAGGAAAGCCACCACACAACTGCTGAACACAGTAAGTGCCCGTGGCAGAAACAATGAGGGTGGCAGAATGGCAAAGCATAGTGGTAATGACACCAAGGACACAGAACACTTTTTCTCAGGAGAGGATTGCTGTAGAAAAGGATGAATTGGAGAAAGAAAAACAAAAATATAAAGCTATTAATATCAGCAGGAGTACAACCAGTGAGACCAAATAACAGAGAATGCCAGCCCTTTAAAGGCCACTCTGACTCCAGAACTCCAGTGTCTGGGGAGTTGAGGAAGTAATGGGAATACTGGGCAATCACATAGGCATGCAGAGACAAGCAGAACGTCAAATTCTGAGCAGGAATAGCTTTCCTGATTCCAGTGCTTGCTCACTGCTTTTTACAGATGGGCTTGCAAGAATTACTACTCCTCAGGACTTGCTCCAACCCCTCAACCAGCAGAAAGGTTACTCCCTCTAACACTGTCTAACTGGAAATACTTCAGCGCTGGAGACTATCCGGACACGATAGGCAGCAGCATTAGCCCAGTCACCAACCCATCAAGGCAGCTCCTTAAAAGGCCAGCAAATCCCATTAAAGATACTGAAAGGAGGAACAGAACTACAAAGACATGGTGAACGATACAAGAAGCATGAATTAACAAACTGGAAAAGGTCTGGGAGCTAGCGCACTCGCTGAATGCTTTGGAGACTGCTCACCTCATACCAGCAGACAGCTTCAGAGCTACAACATGGAAAAAGAAATTTGGGAAAACAAAACAAAAATGGAGGTTAGCATAAAAGGAAGCTAGAACCGAAAAATTGAAAGTGTGAGAGTCAGATGGGTCTCATCCCTCCCTGATCCTGTCCAGTATGGTTACCTGCCGCAAGGGTGAAGAAGCATCTGCCCCCAGTGCCTGCCAGCCTGGCTCATAGGTGAAGTGGATAGCCTTCCCAGGGATGATACAAAGGAGTAGAGAGAGGAGAGCAGGCACCCCAGACTTTGAGGCAAGAGAAAGAGACAGACAGTGAAGGAACATGTTTAGAGTGACAGGAAAAAAAGGGTGGTAAAAAGCCGTAACAATACAGAAGGTACAGACAGAGGTTGAAGGCTTCTCTTCCAGGGAACTAAGTGTAATGCTCAAGGCATCACAGGGCCACAAACTACACCTTTCAACTTCAGCTTGAGATGCAATAAGGGAACAGAAATGTTGCTACTTCTAGGCACAATTTAGGATGGGACACATTTTCCATAAAGCACCAAGCTGAACGCCATGTTTCCTCATACCACCCATCTTATGGGCTGTTAAACAACTTGAGAGGAATTGTAACCATTAGGAGAGCACAAAGGGCATTAGAAGATTAAAACCACTTTCTTCCTAGCCCTCAAATTAGCATCTAGCCAACTAAGTATTTGACTACAACTTCCAGAATATCTGGTTTGTTCTCTAATTAGCAAGAGAAACAAGTACAGCAGGGCTTTGCAGCTATTGAACTAAATTTTCCTTTGGTTTTCTTCTGGACATAGCCTTTGTTCCTCTCTGCCTGTGAGCAGAGCTACAGATGTTATTGCCATAGCCCTCAGGACAACAGCTACAGCCAATACCACCTGAAGCATTTCATCCAAACTAGCAATGAGAGAACTGCACAGAAGTTAGCAAAGTAAATCCACTGAAATCACTGCCAGTGTTGCTGGCATGGTCCTGTCAGGTGAAAGTACTAATTTCACCAGCTGCCCTTCTGCGTACACATTCTCATGCAAGCCAAGTATCCAGGCATATCCACACTCTCTTAACAATTCTTCATGACAGAAGCCACAGTTCCAAAAAAAAAAAAAAAAAAAAAAGTTTGGGGAACAAGCCAGACTACTGCACAGAGGGCTTCTCTCAGTCAGAAGTCAAGCAAAACTTCCCAAGCACAGCAACAGCAGTGGCTCCAAGGCTGGTGCAGTGAACAGCCCTCACCCACCTCTTTGCACTCACGACTGACTGGTGCTGGGATCACATTCTGGCTGGCAGCTGTGACAATCGCACTGCTGGTGCTCTTGTTTCGCCCGTGGCCTTTCCTGAAGACAGCTTTAGAAGGGCTCTGGAGCTGAGGGTGCAGCTCCCAGTTTGGAGAGGAAGGTGTGGATGTGATCACAAGCGTCTTCAGAGCTGTTACCTCTGCCTGCAGCATGTCGATCTGAGAGAGACAAGGCAACAATCAACAGAACCTTTAGCATCTGCTGCACTGCACCCAACACTGTGAGGCTGCAGGGAACTAGCTACAAGCCCGCTCATGAAGGCTTCTCCCCATTTTCCCAAATGCCCACCATCAGGCAAAATTTTAAAGAGGAAAACAAGAACTAACTGGGAATCCATCCCACTGCTCCTCAGTCTATCTTGCCCCAGGTTCTTTTCAGACACAATAACCCAGAAGTAATTTCACTTTCCAAGAAGGAACCGATCCAGCAGTCCCATGATGCAGCCTCATCAGCTCTGTCCACACAGCTGCAACAATTAAACAGCAGACTGCTTCTAATTGGTTCCTCTGACATCCTTTTCTCAAAGAGGAGAGGAGATCAGCAGTGGGTGACAAGAAGGCCTCTTTCCTTTCAGTCACTGTCTGCTGGAGAGGGAGCAGGCACTTCACGCTCTTCTAGCCAACAAACAGACCATGGCCAGGCTGGGCCAGGTCCACAACAACTCTGCGAAGAGATCAAGCCACAGAGGGCACATTTCTCACCTTTCCCCATGCCTCCTTCAGCTGCTTCTCTGACGCCGCCTGTTTTGTGTTTGCTTCTCTCACCATCTTGTGTGCTTCCTGGACCAGAAAGAGTTTTAGTCTGCCTGTGGCAGCCCCATCTCATACAGTCACTAGGGCCAGCCAGAGCTCTGCCATGCCTCATGCTCTGTGCAAGCAAGCAGGAGGACAGACATTACTGCCACATCCAATTGTTTTACTCTAACAGAGTATGCAAAGATGTTTTTCCCATGCAAAGAGTTTTTCCCCTCAGAATTTCCCAGGAAAGGGCACTCAGTGTCAGGGCCATGACTGCACCCCTTCCAGGAGCATTGCTGGCTAAATGTAACAGTTTGTCTGTCTGAAGAAATGGCCAGCCCCTCTTGCCCTTGGGAAATGCTTTAAAGCCAAGGTTTTAATGTTGGCGCCCACTCGTGCTAGATCACAGTTGTGTAGTCCAATACTTCTGCAACTCACTCAAACGCACTGGCTTAGCTTCCCGGAGTGACTTCAGACGTGTGCCACCACTGCAGACCTGCTGGTTAATCGCTGCACTGTTTCTGATCCTGATCACTGTCTCTGGCACAGATTCTCATCCAGACTCACTGCTCTGCATCCTGGCTTCTCATTCAGTCACTGCCCTGCTGCTCTTGCCCAACTTGCACTTTGTTCCCACCTCCTCCATGGAGCAGCCAGCCCTCACTGCTGTGAAGATGGCTGCAGCACAACAACAGGAGCAGTAGCTCAGGTGGGGACTACACTTAAAAGCACATCCCACAGGAAAAGCAAGCTGGGTAGTGTCAGTCCCAGTGAGACCACCCCACAGCACTTCCTGGAGCACTCTTCCTAAGGCCACCAGGTGAACTGTCTCAAAGTTCACCTTACACTCAGCACCAGCCTGTGTTTCGCAGGCGCAGTTGGGCCCTGGCTTTCCTCACTGTCCAGTCAGATCTAGAGATTAAAGCTGTTTATAAGTGGGATCATGGGACCTTGTCAGGATACTGCTTGACAAAAATCACATTAACAAAAAAAGAACCCAAAGAAACTAAACCCAAAACAAAACAAAACAACAACAACAACAAAAAACGAAGAAAAAAACCCACAGGAGTTGCTGTTCAGACTACAGAGCAGGCACAGGAGAGGGCCAGGGAGTCACGCTCACCTACAGCTCCAGGCATCTCCACATCTGGTTTCACTTAGGTTTGCAACCATGGAACCTGCTGTGCTCTTTATGTCACCCCACAGCTGCTAGGAAAGGAAGGGAATGCATGCAAATCCTCCCCAGAAGCAAGTACCAGCCCCTGGGAGGGCCTGCATGCAGCACTGTGCAGCTTTCCAAATGGGAACAAACAACAGGGATGGAGGAAGCTGTGGGAGGTAACACAAGTATGACTGGAAGTTCAAAGAAAGCCTATCTCAAAGGCACTGGAAGCAAGCTTAGCCTAAGAAATGATGGGAAAAGGAAGAGGGTGGTACCTCAAACAAACTAGCTGTTAACTCTTCTAGTTCTTGCTCCAGTTGTTCTCTGACTTTTGATAGTCTCTCACATTCTTTGTCCTTCAGCTTCAGCTCCTGTTGAGGAAATTGGAGAGGAACATATGAGCTCCTGGCAGGCCCCAGCAGTGCTGATGCCTGCCTGGTCTCACCTACCAATCATCCCTTCCTCTGTAGCTCTGCACGGATCCCAGGCCTGAGTCTCCCATCACAGCACTCTGTGCCACCAGAAGCATCCCTCCACAAAATGTAGCAGGCTTATCAGGTTGAAATTGCTCATTTATAATTAGGTTCTGTGTTACAGAATCATTAAGGTTGGAAAGTCCACTAAGATCAGCTAGCCCACCAACCAACCCATGTCCATGACTGCTCTAGACCACATCCCTCAGTACCTCCACGCTTAGCCCTTCTCACAGGCTCTGGGCTTTACCTTCTGTGCTTTGTGCAGCTCTTCCTTCAGGAACTCAGACCCCTTCTCCCGGATCTCCACCGAAGAGCTGCGGAGACGCGAGACGTTGAGCTGCTCAGTGGACTGGCTGTCCTCCCCGCAGCCTGCGTCCTGGCATCCAGCCTCTGGCTCCTCCTTGCTGCCTTTGGACGGCATTAGTGGTTTCCAGTATCCCACAGCTGGCTGCTCTTGGCTGTCTTCCTCAAAACAGGTCTGGCTGTAAAGAATCAGCACAGTGAAACTTTACATGGCGGCAATCGGCAAAGCCACCACGTTGAGAATCAGCCTTGGAGGCAACAGCAAGGCACGTCTGGCTGGGTTCTCCCAACATTTCAGGGAGGCTGAGCAGTATTGCACCAAACAGGCCATTCAGTGGTGAGCTATATCTCCAGGCTCCTGGAGGCACAGGAGCAAGGCAGGGAGGCTGATGGCACATAAAGAAACTGGCTTAGAGGACCTGCTTTGTGTCCCGGAGCAGCACCAGCTCCTCTGCCCCCTGGCTGGGCTCGTTTGCCCTTAGCAGAATTTCTAAGGAGATAAGTCCTAAACAAACCATCTTCTCACAACCAGTTCTTCAAACAGAGACTGAAAGAGCTAAGAAATTTAACTAGAATAAGCTGTTCGTGCACAAATATTGTTTTGAACATAGTTAAACAAGCTTTCACCAGATATCTTGTGCAGCCCTCTCTTAAATACAAGCCCAGCCCAGGAAGGATATTTGTCAAATTCAATTGCTGTGAGTATGAGCATGCATGCATCAGAACAAATGCAGATGGTGAACATCCACCCATGAGTTTCAGTTCTAATGTCCTTCGTAGCTCAGACCCTAAGCAAATACCGAAGGCAGAGCGGACAATGCTTGGTCTTTTCTCCTCCCTTTCTCTTGCTTCCCTGCTGGACTACTTTGTGCTTTTAACATGAATTCCTTTCAGAAAAGCAACAGAGAGAGCGGTCCAAAGTAATGAGCTGGGAGGAAATCTCTGCTATCCTGAGATCTTCAAGAATTGCATCAAGTACAGTCTGAGCTGCCTGCACTCCTGGTAAGAAAGGCTATTTTCTCAACAGCAAAGTACTGCCTCACAATTAGAGGATTCTTTACACAAAAAAAAAAAAAAAACATTAGTAGGCAAAGCAAAGTTATAACACCTCCTGGTTTCACCCTTCCCAAACATCTAACTCAGAACAAAGCAGGATAACAAAACACAGCTACTCCACGAGTGCCATTCTTGAGCACTTTCAGAGAGAAACATGCCACAGCTGGCTTATTTAGTACTCAAGCAAACACTCCATTGGCCTAAGCTCAGGGACACTGCTCCCCAAACCACAGGAGGAACAAGGAGAAAAATTGTACAGCTTGCACATTCCATAGCAATACAGAGACCCTGATCCTCTTCATTGCAGATCCAGACTTCAACCCTACAGGCCAGGGAGAGGCCAGGTAGGCCTTGCAGCTGGTGGAATATTACAAGAGGAAAACACATGCCTGAATGTCTGCCCATGAGGCAGAACGTGTGGTCTGCCCACTGTCCTCTCTTGCAAAGATGCTCAGGTACCACAGGGAACGGCGTGAAAGTGCAGACAGGGAAATCTCTTTGACCCCTGGGATAAGTAGGATCATGGGACCATCTGTGATGCATTGCCACACAAATGGGACTGAACTGGGAAAGGGCAACAGGCAGTCAGCATCATAGATTTTGCTGACCTCTTTATAGAGCAAGAACAAGTGAGAGAGCTTCAACAGTGCTGGAATGTGGGAAAGGATTCATAAGGAACTGTTAAATTCACCTGGGAAGATCTAGAAGGAGCTCATTCTAGTGATAAATGACATTTGGAAGTATAAGAAATAACACAAAGGAACAACCTTAGGGAGGGAAAAGGACAGACAGCACTGCCACACAAAGATAACGCACCTGAAGCTACTCAGCACGCTGGAGCTGCTGATAAAAACACCATATACACATGTGGACACACAGATCGAGTGACTTACAACCAACGGGAGCTCCCAGACTATGCTGCACCTGCTCTTTTAGGTGCAAGAGAGAGCATGCATGGTGCACACTGCTCGATGTTCAGACAGCGCAGCACTCACTGTAGTTAGGCTGCTCACTGGACACTTTTGGTTAATCAGAGAAAATGGTTTAGAAAGATCAAGATGAGCAAACACATCACTTACCCAAAGAGCGACATTGCTACGGAATGAGGAGGTCTCCAAGGGCTTCTCTCAGGAAGGGGAGGTATCGAGCAAAAGAATGACCCAATGGAAAGGAATGAAGCCCATCACGGGAAGGTGGAGACTTGATGAAACCAATTCATCCTTGCCACACGAAATCAGGGGAGGTTCTCCGCGATGGATCTGCCACGAAGCAGGGAGAGCATTCCAAAGAGAGATGTTGGTTCAACAGTTAAACCATTCCTCGGATGGTGCTGTGGAAGCCCACCCCGCAGAGATCGGACACGCAAACTGCAGCGAGCGCATCGCTTGGGGACTCCTGCATCGCCCAGGAAACTCTCCAGGAGATCCCCAGCAGGACCTCCTGCCACTGCGGCCAGAAGGGGACAAGGAACAGAGCAGAAAAGGAAAACCGAGATCTGAACCGAACAGCTGCGAAAGAAAGAAGCAAGGGAAAGGGACGCTGCGACTAAGCTAAGGGTCCAGCTACCCGCATATAACAAGAAGGGAAAATAAAAAAAGATAAGAACCGCTTCCTCGTGATTCGAGTCCTCAAAGGAAAACTATGGGCTCCGGAGGGCACCGCGGACAGTGCAGAGCGCCGGGACAATCGCGATCCGAGAGCGCCCGAGGGAGCGGTGCACCTGCGCCCGGCTCCGACCGGGCTGCGCTCCTCGGACACTGGGTCGTACCCTACGCGTCCCAGAGCCTCACGATAAAAAAAAAAAAAAAGGCGGACGTGGGGAAAAACTAGAGGAGAACCGAAAAAGGCCAGCGCAGCACAAACCTTCTCGAGTCGGATTCCGCGGAAAAAGAAAAAAAAAAGAAATAGACGCAAAAAAAGCGCAGGGTCGGCAGTTTCCCAGCTTCCTGCCGCGCCGACCCCGCGGTTTCCTGCGGATCCGTGCACGGCCGCTGCCTGCGGGATGCTGCCCGTCCCGCTCCGGCTGACAGCGCTGCGTGGCACCCAGCAGCCCGCACGGACGCCGCACCTCCGCCCGGGCAGCCCCGCAATGACACCCGCCCGGGCCCCGCCGCTCGCGCACCTACCCCCGCCGCATGCTGCGTGCCGCCCCGCGCCTCACGGCGGCGGAGGGGACGGAGGACGACCGCCCGCCGCCGCCATGCCCGCAGCCCGCCCGGCTCCGCGGGGCCGCCCCGAGGGGAGGGGGCGGTGGGAGGGACCACGTGACTGCGGCGCGGCCCCGCTGGAGGGCGAGCGCGCGTGCGCGCTGCCGTCCGCGCGTCGCGTTTGCGGAGAGCGGGCGGTGGGGGAAATTAATCTCGTGAAGAGCTTTGTCGTCCCCTGGCCCTGGTCTGCGCAAGAAATAAAGAAAGAATCAATATTTCCTGATAGACAAACTGAACCTCCCCCGGTGCAACTGGAGGCCGTTACATTGCATTGCATTGTTACAGCCCTGTCCCACCCGGTCACTAGGATCCAAGATGACTACAGGAGGCAGCTCGCGCGCTGAGGTCCGATAGCAAAGTGTTTGAAAAGGCCACGTCTATGGCTGTGACCTTCGTTATCTGCAGGGAGCTTTTGTGAGGGAGGGGAGATCTGCTGCTCTGCAGGGAGCACCAGAACTAATCAGTTGTAATGATTAACTCCCGAGGTCTGGCTGGCAGGGATGGGGTCTTCGGGTTAGAAAGGCAGAACTCCTTCCAGAGTCCAAAAGGCAGCAAGAGAATGGCTCCAGCAGAGCTGCCTGATGGAGGACTTCTAGGGTGGGAGGCAGTCACGAGAAGCAAACCTCTCAGTCACTCTCATTGGAGGGCCAGCGAGCTACTGGCACCACTTCCACGCAGGGTGAGCCTTGTAGCTGTTAAGGTTATGAACCAAGGGATGCCAGGCTGGGAGGGCACTGAAACTGCCAAGCTCTGCAAACCCATGTGGGAATTCACCAGCAGATGTTAAGCTAGACCAAGCAGAGAATTAGCAGGGGCCTTGACTCCAGGTACTGGGGGGGCAGCAAGTTGTTGCTGATGTTCCTTCTCTGCTCATGGATTCAGATCCTACCATTTAAGAAAAAAAAAAATAGATGGAAACTAAAAAAGAAAAAAAAAGAAAAAAATAGGGGGTGAGGGGAGAAAGAAAGAGACAAAAAATGAGAGGAAAGACATCCTGTGAAGGTCAGGAGGAATAGGCGTTATCTTAGATACTGAAAAGCAGGACTAAAACCCTGACCCAGCAAACTCAGGGCGGATGTTATTGCCACGAAAATGAGAACGAAAACAAGAGTGTAAAACTCCAGGATCCATCCGCCCACTCGCTCCCCTCCCTCCAGCCGGCCTCGGCCAGCTATGCAGCATGTTTGCTCAACTGGCAAGGAGGGCTCCAGCAAGGCTCCTCTGGGATCTCTGGGGCTAAGATCTCCAGTTTCATGGACAACATCTGCCTTCAGCACCAAACTGCTGCCCATTTCCCAGGGCAACAGGGCAAAAGAGGAGACTGGAAAAGCAGAGTCGGAGGGGGTAACAGTGCTGTGGCAGTGTTGTTCAGGCAGATGTGGCTTGGCACAGTCCTGCTGTGGCACTGGAAGCATTGCTGACCCCTGCCAGATCTCTGCTGCTCTCCTGCTGACAGCAGTGTTTTTGAAAGAGCCCAGCCTGAGCCCAGAGGAAGAGACATCAGGGCAGGAAAAAGAAGAGCAGCTGGGAAACCTGGAGAGAAGGGAGGACTGTCCAAACAGCACATGGTCCACAAAGAAATTAGCACACACTGAGCACCCTTAGAGTGCCCTGAGTTCCATGGGCCCCTACTGAGATGGATTTTTGTCATGAGTCCTGCAGGGCAGGGGGAAGAGGTCTGAGGGTCTTCACAAAAGCACTGATGGTCACTGCGTCCTCTCCCAAAGGCATACAGCAAGCTCAAACATCAGAGTCAATCTTGTCTGTGAAAACAGCACTTCCTGAGATACTTTCATTTTTGTTTACTCTTTCCTTTTTTTTTTCCACATCAGATTCCAAGGAATAATACTAGTTTGAAAGAAAACCTTGATCCCAGCTGCATCTATCTTGGCACTGAAAGCAGAGACGGGAGAGGGGTTTCACTGAGTTTTGGCACCTGTGGCATCCTGAAAAAAGCACTTGTTCTCTGGCAGACTGCAGGGAGGGCTCTGTCACTTTCCTGGAGGCAGCTGCAGCTAACGGGTTTCAGTCAGCACAGGGGGAGGGATTCATTTCCCATCATAGTAACCCAATCTGCACATCTGCAAAATGGAGAAAATGGGAAGGATTCCAGGGCCTGCAAGGACACTGGGAAGGCAGCAAGACTGAGGATAGATGTCAGTGCATCCTTGCTCCTCCTCTGCTGCTTTCAAACTGGCAATTTGCTTGAGGCCTGGAAGAACTGAGGCCACAGGGAATGCAAAAAGTGATCCAAGCATTGCTGCCACACTGGTAGTCCCTCAGTTATTTACTTTCATATTACATACCACAAATATTTGATGTTGTCCTAACAGTAACTCTGAACTGCATGAACTGCTGGATGAGCTGCTCTCAGAGGAGGGCAGCAGAGTCCCCCAGATAACAGTATATCCCTCCATCAAGAGCTGGATGCTAGAGATTTTGCTGTTTCACGTTAAGAGTCACCAAAGCCACAGAAAATCCCCACAGCTCCAGAAAATCTCTCAAGAGAACCATTTTTGTACCCTTGCCATGTAAAAGGACATGGGTTCTGGCACTGGGGCCCTCTAGAACTGTCTCAGTCTGCCCATCTGTTAATTCCCTTTCTCTAGATGTCTCTGCAAAGAGGTATCCCAAAGCCGTAATTCCTCCCCAGACCCTGGTCCCTTGTGTGGACAGCCTGCCTCCAGAGAGATCCCACTGCAGTGCTCTCCCAGGTCTTCCCCCATTCACAGAACTCCTTGAGTGTTTGAAGGCATTTTCATCATCCTGAGTCATTCAGGGACCCTGCTAGGACCACAGCCCTATGATTCTTGCCATAAAAGGCCCTTGGGAGCAGCTGCAACCTAGCAGCAGTGTTTCAGAGACCTTGCAGCAAGCTCAGTCCCACAACAAAGCAGCTGAGATAGGCAGCACTGTGCAGCTTTCTGGAATGACGCTGGCCCAGAGCCTCTGCAAAACCAAGGCACCTCACCTCCTGTCTCAAATAGATGCCGCTTACACTGGGGTAACAGCCACACCGCGGTCATACTGCCTCATTGCTGGCCAGGGATAAGGCTTCAGAAGGGCAAGACAGTCAGGCTTTTTAGGTGAACACTGTGACACTCACAGATAGGGGAGGTGGAAAGCTATGTGCTGCGTCAGTCAGTCAGTTGGATTTGCTGTGGTTGGGCCAGCGAGACAACCCCTTACTCATCAGCGCCTGGCCACTGATAAGAGCTCTATCTAGCTCCACACCATGAATGTGAAATTCTCCCTGTGGCCCTCCCCGTGCCTGTACTTTCCCTGCCAGGTCTGTATCTCACACAGCAGAAGCATCATGCTGCCTCTTCTCTTCTGCCCTGCCCTCCTTCCTGCCCTAAGTAAGTCACCCCTGGCTCCAGGGCCAAGGAGCGGCAATGCACCCAGGGACACAGGGTGCTCATGCAGGAAGAGCCCTGATTAGGCTGAGCGCTCCAGACCCGTCCCTGTCACTTACATATTCTCTTTGCATGTGGGGTGGCAGCCCTTTCAAATACAACAAGTTGTGGCACCTTACTCCCATCAGATGTGAGCCTATATCCTTCTGCACATTGTGTGATCCAATACAGGACAGCTTCTGCCAAGACAGTAGAAGAAATCAGGAGATCTCCATAGTTGTGCCAGGCAGGAGTAAAAACTGTTTCCATCATTGCTGAAAAGTAATCAGGTCCACATATAATTGAACACACCACAGCCTACAGAGGAACTAAAAGCTCAGATACTGGCACTGAGTCCCACGCTTTCAACTATCATCTACCCACTATTGACAGCCTTGAAATTCCACATTAGGCAGCTGCCAAGCAGAAACTGTTTCAGAGAAGCAGCAAAACAACACCCTGCTCTTGGCTAGGCTCAGCCTCCCAGAAAGGAGAAACCCACCTTTGGGCAAATTAATCCCTGATGCTGATACAGCTCAGAGCAGCAACTTGTCTCCAAGAACGTGGTGTGTTACAGCAGGTCAGCAAACACTGACAAGAAAGTACGGGTGTGTAGGGGGCAGATGCTATTAGCTAGGACAACAGAGACAAATTCCCAAAGCAGTGAGCAGAAAGAAGGTGGCAGAGCAGACTTCAGGCAGCTCAGGTAACCAGGTTAGCAAGGCTCTCTGGGAAACTGCTTCTGAAGGCATTGGGGTTCATCAGTGTTTGGTCCCTGATTACACCTAAGTGCCATCTCTCAAAGCACAGGAACAAGCAAGACCAAAACATCATGCAGGTGGGGCAGAAGTTTGGCTTAGCTCAGCAAAGTTACACCAGGTTGGTGGCCAGCATCTAGTGGGGGTTCTCAGGGCTTCGTTTTGGGGCCATTTCTCGTCAGTGCTTTTATAAATGCTCTAAATACAGGACTCAAATGTATACTAAGTTTGCATATGCCATTAAATTGGAAGGAAGGTTTACTCCTTTGGCAATGGGGAAGCCTGGCAGAGAGGTCTTGGCAAACTGGATGGCTGCTGCATGAAGCTTAACAGCGGTGAGTGCTGGATTCTGTCCCTGCAATGGATCAATCCCTCTTTCAGGGACAGCAGAGACAAAGAGGAGAGCGATGAATTACAGAGAAATCTCTGCTGAGAGTCTTGCAGAGCATGGGCCAGGTGTTTCACAAACCTGTCAAGCCAGGAGCACTTGAGGAAGAGAGCGCTGCACGAGCCCTAAAGGGGGAAACACGTTATAGCATTTGTGCAAAATTCCAGCTCTATTTAATCTCCTGGGGCTCCCGGAAGATTGTGACACAGAGAAAGGGACCAAACAGGAAAGAATTAGTGGAAAATGCTTCTCCTCTGGCAGCCACCATGGCTGTGCCAGGAGTTAGCAGCAGGAGCGTGGAGCAGCCAGCCCTGCCTCCCCCTCCTCCAGCCGCCTCTATAAACACGCAGGGCTTACTCAGAAGATTAGAAAGGAACAGGGCAAAAGACAACAGAGTCTCTTTTGTAATGAGGAAGGATTATGGCATCAAGTGACCGGCTGCAGCTCCCAAGTGGGTTTCAGGCTCCTTAGTACACCGCGTCTGTCAGGTTCAATCCTCCCAATGAGCCAAGGGGGCAAGCAAAGGCAAGCTGCGGTGCCGGCCACAAAGGACCCAGCAAGGACACATGCAGGACCAAACCTCCACCGTCTCCAGTGCAGCTCAGGATCCCGTGACTGTGAGTATCTAGTCCTCAGAAGAGCAAAGAGATTCCTTCCAGGATTAGCTGATCGGTCTGTCTATCTTCTTGTGCATCTGAGCTCATCACTCCTCTTGCTTTCTCTGTCCACCGCATCTCTTTGTTCTCTGCACTTGCAATAGGCGCTCGTGTCTGTTTTCAGCATTACACGGTGGGTAACACAACTTACTCAGGAAAATCTGGCTTGATGCCACAAGATGCTCATTGCTGGGGGCTCTTGCAGCCTGGTCAGTGTCAGCTGATCCCCAGGTGTGGCAGTGAGCTCAGAGGGATGTGCCAAGCAGATGCCAGCAAACACAGGGAGCAGACACGCAGGGCTGGCAGTGCCACACGTTTCCCATCACCTTATGGGGAGTTGGGCCATGTAGGCTCTGTGCAGGAGCAGCTTTTCTGCCCCACTGACACCATTGTGCCGGTGCTGCAATGAGCTACCTTGCACCACCAACCTCAACCCCATGCAGCACTGTGAGCATGCCAGCTGCTGAGCAACAAGCAGGGCCAGCCACACAGGCTGTCAGGCAGGGAGCTGCCTTAAGAGCACAGGGATGCAGGCACAAGTGCTGGGAAAAGCCCCACATTCTGTGCCTGAGCAGAACTGTACAGGGTGGGCAACATCCATCACTTACATAGACAAGAGCTGAAGTTTTCCATGTTTGGTAAAAAGCGAATCTGCATTTGAGTTACGCAACGAAGAGTCTCCCTGAGCACTTTCAAGACCCGAAGCCTAAAGCAAACACTGCTTCCTGTAAGCGGCCCCCAACATATTTGCATGTCTTTCCATACATTTCTCATCTGTATAGCTCATGTGTATAACATCTTTGGGACTGTTACAAGAAGCTCTTCTCAGTCCTGTGCACTGACCACATGTGGGAAAGGCATGAATGTGTATGAGTCTGCAGTGAAAGGAGCATTTGTGCCTCTGGGGAGCTCCTGGCAGGGCAGGTGCCAGCTCTGCCCCTCAGATAGAATCGCTGAGGGGACTCAGAGGGAGTTAGGACAGGGAAACCCAAAGGAGGAGCAGAACCAAGAAGCCAGAGTCAGAACAAAGATGTTACTTGAAGCAGCCAGCAAACGGTGCAGTTTATCTTCACGGCACCAGCTGGCTTGGACATGAATTTTCCCCACCTAACTATAGGTCTTTCACTGGGATGGTTAAATGAGAAGGATGGGCACAAATTTGCCTACCCTCAGCTGCTGCTATAGACCAGTGAGGGCTGAATCGTCCCTGGAAGTACCTCCCAGTCTCCACAACTCAGGAAAGAGCCCAAGGCCCCTCTACGATTAATCTCAGTACCAAAGCAATGTCTAACAACTGTAAAATGTATTTTGATTTGATTCCGTCCATTTTTACATTGAATAATTATTCATAAAACCTTATCATGCTTCCTGGCATGGATTACACTGGCTTATATATATATGTATGCATATAACTTCAGGTTTATCTGAATGTCAGTCTAACAATTAATTGAAGAAAAATAGTTATTTACCCAGGATTAGAAAACAGTAAGTGCAATGGGGATGCTGCATGATTGGATAAAAATTCTTTCCTCTTTCAGTACAATTTAACTCACAACGTATGGTTGAAAGACTGGGGAGGTGTAGTTACTGGAATCTGTGCTCTGCGAGCCCAGCCAAAATCCATCCCTCAGCTCCCTGACAGGGAGGGCTGTCCTGCCTACAGGACCAGGACTGGCATAGTCTAGTTGTGCACATCAGCCCAAATTTAAAGACAGCTATAGTTGTTGGACAACTGCCAAATCTCCAGAAGTACCTTCCTCTGGATTAGTTTGTAGAGATCTCTCCTTTCTTGGGTTTTTGCATTCCTTTGATTTTATATATATGTATATATATATATGTATATGTATATGTATTATGAATATAATATAAATATTTTTTTGGCCAGCAATACTCCAGGAACACAGAATTTGCCAGGAAAAAAGGGAAAAAAAACAAAAGCAGGAAACATAAAACCGGGGGAAGGAACTTTGGAATTCATGAGACTGATCATTAATCTCAAACTGCTCTTTTTGTGGAATACAGCAGCATGTGGGCTTTGCTCACTCCGGTCAAGCAGCTCCACTTGAGCACTGACTATCCAACACTAGAAACACAGGCTATGTTCACTGTCATTGCAACCAGCTCACACAGAGCTAAAACACAGGAAGAAGCTGGAAAACACATCACAGTGATTGCCCACCATAAGCTTCCTCTTGGTTTTCTACCTTAACGACTTCAATAGATTTGTCTTTTGATTTCAGCTCTTTCTCCTGTTCTTTCTTCCCTCCTACCCACCTTGCTGGGACACCTAGAGTTTCGGTGTCCTCCCTCTGTGTGATTTGCTTGGCAGCTTCAGCATCTGCTCATTTTGTGTCTCTACCAGGATCCGTGATGACAGTGACATACACTAACCGCGTGGCCGATGCCCGTCTAGGGACCTTCTCACAGCTCCTGCTCCAATGGAAAGGCAGCATCTACAAACTGCTCTACTCTGAGTTCCTTATTTTCATCTCCCTCTACTTCGCCATCAGCCTTGTCTACAGGTGAGCATCCTTACACCAGCACAGCCACAGCCCCTCACTCTCAGCTGGTCTCAAAGCTGGACAACTGATCAGTGCAGGGTTGGGACAACAGTCCTGGGGAGAAGGAGCTAGCCAGCCACTCACCAGCCTTGTTCAGAGGAGGAAAGGTTTTTCCTCACTGCTGCAGTGGTTTAGCAGCTGACAGATTTCCTTTTTCGAGCCTGGAGAGGAACGCAGTTTCTCTTCCTGGGGATGAAAAGTTGCATGTGATGATTACCTGAAAAGAATGGCATATAGAGACAGAGGCTGAGCTAGTGCTGGAAGTGCTCTACAGTGGGAAGCATTTCTGAGAACAGACATCAGCTCTGAGGCTGCAGACCAGTCAGAAAGCAGCTATGCAGTGGGGTGGGACTGATTTGGATGGGAAAGCCAGGGAGCTCACCTTTCTGGGTGAATGCAGCATGGAAGCGAGAAATCAGCTCCAAGAAAGAGGAACTTGCATCGGGTGCTGTTGACATGAGCAGAGCTTGGACTGACATTTTACAGGATATTAAATAAAATGTGGTACACATCCAAGCACTGTGGCAAACCTCTGATACCACATAGCACATAGGACTCCCTAACCAGACTGCAGCAATTACCACTCAGCAACCACTTCAGGCTCCTTTGGACATGTCACCAGGGTGTTTTGAGCACTCCTCACATCACCCCACAGCCACAGCATGGTTGTGTCGTGGCTACGTGTCCTTCCTTTCCCTTGCCAGACTCTTACCCAGCAGGCCCAGCAAGGCACAGTCTCCTTTTTAAGGCTGATGCCTCTGTTCCTCCCTTTTAGGCTGATCCTCAGCGAAAGCCAAAGGCTGATGTTTGAGAAGCTGGCACTCTACTGCAACAGCTATGCTGAGCTAATCCCTGTGTCCTTTGTGCTGGGTAAGGAGATCTGACCGTGAACATGCAAGGAGGGGAAATGGGTAGCATTTCTTCTCTCACCCTGGCTTAACACAGTTCTTCAAGCAGGCAGGAATCACTGAGCAGTTCCCTCATTCTGTCTTTGTAAGACTCCCCAGACAAATATATCAGTTAACGTTGCAGCTGGGAGGTATGCACACAGCTTTCACTGTCCAGATACGCTGGCATGCTCTGGGTTCTACCAGGAGGGCATGATAATAAACAAACTGTGAAAGCCAAACTCTAGCTTTAGTGCGGAGGTCCAAATTACCCTCTAGGTCTGCCTTCACTCAATCCCATAAGAGCAGTGCCAGCCTTCCTATGTAAAAGCACACATCTCCCCTCTGTCAGGATGACTAATTTGCTCAGCTCACCTCCAGGTTTCTACGTGGCTCTGGTGGTGTCCCGCTGGTGGGCGCAGTACGAGAGCATCCCATGGCCTGACCGCATCATGAATTTGGTCTCCTGCAACGTGGATGGGGAGGATGAGTATGGGAGGCTGCTGCGTCGCACCCTGATGCGCTACAGCAACCTGTGCAGCGTGCTGATCCTGCGCTCCGTCAGCACCGCTGTCTACAAGCGCTTCCCCAGCATGGAGCACGTGGTGAGGGCAGGTCAGTATCAGCACTGCCTTTGGCACAGCTCTGATGCAGGCAGCTAGCAGCACCCTGCCACTTGACCTCCACTCTGGAGCAGAGATGGTGAAATTCTAGGACACAAGTTATCAGCAGTTGTCTAAATATGCTAGGCAACTGCACCCTCAGCAGTTCTGCACCTCCCTGCTGGCTGTGATCTGATCAGACATGCTGCAGACATCCAAAGTCTACAGCTTTCTCACGAGGGGAGCACAAGGGCAGAGAATGGCAGGACCCGAGGGAATGGCATGGAGCTGTCAGGGGAGGGGCAGGCTGGGGGTTAGGGAAAGGTTCTGCACCAGAGGGCAGTGGGCACAGTACAGGCTGCCCAGCCCCAAGCTGCCAGAGTTCAAGGAAATTTTGGACAACACTTTCAGACGTAGGGTTTGAATTTTGGGTGGTCCTGTGCAGAGACAGGAGTTGAACTCTATGAACTTTGTGGTCCCTTCTAACTTGGGTTCTGTGAAATGAGAAATTCTTCTTGCGCTTATTTAAAAATCGATGTTGTAACAAAACTTTCCATCCTTTTCTGCATCTTCCAAAGGCTGAATGCCCAAATCTTTCCTGTGATTATAACAAGAGATAAGCTGACTACCTTCTGCTCTCTGTGGCCATTCCTCTTTCATCTATTTTTTCCACTCAGGCCTCATGACACCAGAAGAGCACAAGAAGTTTGAGAGCTTGAATTCCCCCCACAACAAGTTTTGGATTCCATGCGTGTGGTTCTCCAATCTGGCTGTGAAAGCAAGGAACGAGGGGAGGATCCGGGACAGCGTGCTGCTCCAGGGCATCCTGAATGTGAGTATCAGTCAGTAGGCAGCTGAGATCCTCCATACAGATTTACAGGTGGAACTGTGGGGATTTCCAAAGGTCAGGCAAGGAACAGGACTGTTGAGGTAGGATGTCCAGGCAGTGAGCCATGTCTGTTCCTGGAGACATTACATTAATTTTGATGGGAAATACTCCACTGCCACTCTCCAGCTTGTGACAAAGTAGAGCTTTTTGTGGCCTGATGACACACTAGCGATGCCACATGCAGCAGAGGATAAAGAATGTAACGTCTTTCACAAAACTGGGACTGGGAGGAACCATTTGACTCACATCTAGGTATAGTCATAGGGGACACCCATTTAGCAAGTTCTAGATCACCCTTCCAGCATTCGCACATTCAAGTATCTTGAGGATACAGCTGTAAAGCCACAAGGAAGCAGAGGATGTATCCGGAAAAAAGCAGAAGTCAAAAGTATCTTAAACAATGCAAGGCCCTTGCATAGCTGCAGAGAAAAAAAAAAGACTTTGGAATGGCTCATCCTCTCTAAGATTCATGTGCTGAGAGACCTATGTTGTTTCTATTGCCTATAGTGAGTTTCATCCCTCTGGACTATTTATCAAGGCTCACTAGTTAAAAGAGATGGATATTTCTAAGATATTCTTCGTCTCTAACCTGCTGAGATGCTCATACTGTGAGGAGATAATCTCTGCTATGAAATAAGCCAGGAAAGGACTCTGGTCTCAGAGACATCCAGGCAGCAAGGACTTCCTCCTCAGCAAGTGTGAGACCCTGCTGGTGGCCTGCTGAGGAGGGGCTGGACACCCACGGAGTCCTGGCTGAGTTCTTCCTTCCAGAGAAGTGTGAGCAGGAGGGGATGGGCTGGAAAAGGTCAGTGTCCCCAGCAAGGACACACAGCCATAGTGCCAACAGGTCTTTCCTTTTCCCCACTACAGGAGCTCAACACTTTGCGCAGCCAATGCGGGAGGCTCTACGGGTACGACTGGATCAGCATTCCCCTGGTCTACACCCAGGTGAGAAGGGATGCCTCCTCATCCATGGCTGCACTGCCTGCCTATGCATGCTGCAAGGGAATCCCTGCTGTGCTCATAACTGCCCTACACTCAGACCATGCTGATGCTACATACAATTGGACCTCTCATCCACACCTAGACATGCAAGCCCCATGCTGGCTTTCTCACACACATAACCTCTAGGCACTCAGAGAGCCCAGCCTTACTTCTTTAACTCAGACACTACCTCTACAGAAACAGTCTTTAAACGCAAATCCAGACAGAAACTCTGGCACCAACATGCTCCTTTGTCTCACACAATCCAGCTTCTCAAGTAACACTAATGCACTCCACCATGGAATGGGAGCTGCTTGCATTCATGCAGTGCTGAATGTTAAACACGCACTGGCAAACCACATTTCTGCTCAGATCACAGTGTCCTGCAAACTAGGAGCAAATGCAATATTAGTATGCTGCATTACCATTCCATATTTACTCCTGGGGTGGCATGTTACGCCTCTGTGGCCCTGGCACATTGTTGCAGCTCCGTGCCAAAAAGCCCAGGAGCAGAAGAACACAGCTCCACCAAAGCCTTACTAAAAGCACAGCAAGAAGAGTCTCAGCTACAGAGATAGTCAAAATGGAATTTTAGGGCAGAGAGGGAGATACCACTGTAGTCTAAATCCACAAAACAGAGCCATGTCAAGCTGTAGAAAAGGCTGGGCCCAAACTGTCAGATCCTCTGCAGCCTCAGTCAGGTCTTGGAATTGTGAGCAGGGTTTGCCAGATGATCTGTAATAGAGTCCTCCCTGCAGTGCATGACCCATTTTTCTACAGTTGCCCATCCACACTGCAAAGTTTGTCTTTGCAGGCACCCTGTAACCTGTGCATCTTGAAACAGTCCTGTGCTGTTCCCTGCTGGGAACTGCTTGGCTAGCTCAAGAGTCTCGTGACGCTGAGTGTTTGTTTTGAACCTTCCTGCTAGACACACGAAGCTCGGCTGCTATTAATTTGAAAAGTGGAAGTTTCCAGTCTCATGATTACAGAGAAAAGTACAAAGTTCATTGTAGCCAGAAATTTGGGCAAGCAAACAGGCAAGTATAAAAAACATCCTTCCTTAGGACCAAATCAGAGGTGGCACTTATGCTTAGGGTTCCCCTCCCAGATTTGGAAAAGGCTTACCAGCATGGACCAAATCATGGGCTCAAGAGAACTATTAGGAGAAGAAAGCATCCCTTAAATCAGCAGCAGATCAACCACACTTGGTTATAAGGAAGAAATCTGTAACAGTAAGGGGATGGGAATTGAAGAGAAAGGTGCTGAGAAAGCATGTCAAGAACTTAAGTTTCTCTGGTGTGTCCCCTGGCATCTTTCCCAGGTGGTGACCGTGGCTGTTTACAGCTTCTTCCTGGCCTGTCTGATTGGGAGGCAGTTCCTGGATCCTGAAAAAGCGTATCCTGGCCATGAACTAGATCTCTTCGTGCCTGTCTTTACGTTTTTGCAGTTCTTCTTCTATGCTGGCTGGTTAAAGGTACGTCCAAGAAATTATGCCTGGAGTTGGAATCTGACCCACTGGGTTTTTCCCAGTTTGCACTCACAAAGAACCCAACTGTGTACTGTGGCCTACAGACAACATACCAGAAGATCAGCTCCACCTTTCCTAAGCTTGGGGGAAAAGAGAGGCAGTGAGCAAAGAGCAGTTACCTGTATACCAACGCCTCCTATAGTAACTGGCACTTCCATTTTTAAGCCACCCCTTTTTTGGGAGAAAGAGCAGTGCTCTGAATTCGGGACACATCACCCCTGAGCAGAGTTCTGGGCTCTGTCCAGTAGGTAGTCTCCTTGCAGGGAAGGGGTGGGTATGACTTTTGCTGTGTGTTCTCCATGTGCAGGTGGCTGAGCAACTGATCAACCCTTTTGGGGAGGACGATGATGACTTTGAAACCAACTGGCTCATTGACAGGAACCTGCAGGTAAAGTGAGGACAGAATTCTCTTGACCTACAAAAGGACTGCACCTGAGGGTTCACCTTGCCCCTCAGTCCATCTTCCAGCACACACTATGGATGCAGATTTTGTTTCAGACACTTACTACCTTCCAATGACACATCATTCTTGCCTCTCCCTGGCTTTTCCCACACTGTGCGTATACCTATAATCACCTCCTCTGGTTTCTTCTGTGCAGTAACTCTCCTCTTTCAGTCCCTCTGTAACACTAAGCTCATCAGTTCTAGTGAGCATATTGCTTTCATTTCTCCTTCATTACCGCTTTCCTTCTAATTAACCAAATCTTTTCATGCCAAAAGAACAAAAACAACCACAAGTGACAGGAAACCACATAGCAAATCCAGCTGCTCGTTTCACTTCCACACTACATTGCTGCCTTCTGCCCTGCATCCCTTTGATCACTGATAACAGGCTGCTCACCCCAACACTCCTGCTGTCCCCGGCAGGTCTCCCTTATGGCAGTGGATGAGATGCATCAGGATTTGCCCATTCTGGAGAAGGACCTGTACTGGAATGAGCCCGATCCACAGCCACCTTACACTGCAGCCACTGCTGAGTACAAGCGCCCATCATTCCTTGGATCAACCTTTGATATCAGGTGAGTGTAACTACAGGGTATCAGAACAGATCACATTTACATCTGAGAGCAGCTGCAGTGCAGGATATTATACTCGAGTAAGAAAGATCAACATCTTCCTCCCTTGTCTGTGAAACCTTGCTCTAAAATACTTACAGGCTTGTCCAAAGGTGACAGCCAGTATCTACCTTCACAAAGAATACCTCCAATCTCTTGTCCCCCTCCTCTACGATGAGCATCCCTGGGGTGGAGGGCCTAACACATAACTGATGTGGCAACACAGGGGAAGCTTGCCATCAGCAATGATGTTCCCTGTGCTGCCAGCTCCGCCAGCAAAGCACCATCTTTTGTGGCCACATAACAGCCTGTTTTGCCTTTCCCAGCATGCAGAAAGAAGAGATGGAGTTCCAGCCCCTGGAACAAATTAAAGAGAATGAGGAAGCAAACCATTCCACGCCTCTACTGGGACACCTGGGCCGGCTCCTGGGTGTTCAGTCACCAAGTTTCTCCAGGTCCTCTTCCCGAATGAACCTACTGCGCAGGCGAGGGGAGCCCACATCCCCCTTCTCCCATTACACGTACCAGGACGTGGGCAAGCCGGGAAACGTCGGTCAGCCAAGGGGAGACACCAGCACGCAGGAGCAGTGGGACACTGAGGACAGAAAACTAAGAGAGTTTGATGCCTTCATATCGACCCCATTTTATGAGAGACCTGGTTTCTACAGTGCTCCACAGACACCAATCAGCTCCATCCCCATGATCTTCCCTTCTAGACGCCAAGGGCGCAAGAAGCCCCCTGCGCTCTCCAGCATAGCTGCATGTTCAAATTCTCTTAAGGACGTCATTGTCAACCCCTCGCCTTCCAGGATGAGTGATACGTATAAAAGCCAGAGCTCCCTTGGCTCAGGTGCAAAGGAAACATTTATTTGGCCAACAGAACGGAATAAAGGTCCTGACTCGCTGGTTGTAATGGTGGAAGAAGAAAAGAGCCACTTTAGCAATAAAAGCAGAGAAGCTGCCATCACAGGAAGCCCAGAAGCTCTGTCCACAGCATCAGACAGCCCTAAATTCTCCTTCCTAGCAGAGTCCCCTAACCATGAGCAGCAGGGCAGCTTCAAAAATCTGAAGAGTTTAAAAGGCTCCCACCCTCCCTGGCTAACTCCGGAGAACGCAGCAACAACCACTCCCAATTCTGAGCCATCGAGTGCCTTCCCCCCACCTAGCAACATACTGCCTAGCAGCAGCACCTCCTTCTGCTTCTCGTTCACTCCCGTCTCATCTCCAGTGCTGGAGAGATCCCCTATAGGGAACACGGGCCCCGATGCTCACAGCCTGAGTTCAGAGGACACAGCTAGCGCACCAGACCAGCATCCACCAGAGGTTTCCAGGAGCACGAGAGACACGGGAAACAGAAATACCCCTCCTACAAGAGAGACAAGAAGAGCAGAAAGCCCATCCACTAATGACTCTGGCATCTCTCTTGCTGAGGGTGACTACGTGGGGCTGATGGAGGTGATCATGGAGACGAGTGAAAGCATATGTGAAGAGCAGATAGATCAGTACAGCTAGAGACTGAGACACAAACACCTATGCCAGGTATCCGAGAAGCAGTACTGCAGTATCCTCACACCTGGCCCACAGTAGCACTCATCCTAACAGGGCAGTGCTGCCAGACTTCATGTCTCTGGAGTATTATTCACCAGTAACTCACTACTACTGGACTCAGGCACGGTAGCAGGCACTTGACTTCAGTCCTGCAACAAGAAAAAAAACAAATTCTATATCCTCTAGCAAAACGAGACTTCTAGTGTTAGGTATTAGAAATGCCTAATTGTAGAACCATAGCTGAACAGATACTGAACACTCTGGAGCACAGGCATAGCCCAAAGCAGAAGAGGTAAGTAGTAAAGGATACTTCGTTACAGCAAGAACTGAAGCTCCAAGTTTACATGACTATTTGCCATAAGGCCCAGGACTACTGCACAAGTTGCTCCAGGGAGTGAAAGGGACTGAGGCACAGAATTTGCAATACAAACCCACAGTGCTTCACGAAGTCCTATTCAGCTGATGTTCTGCAGCATCACTAAGTGATGGGGGGAGGCCACTCCCAACAAGCGGCTGCCATCAACAGTATTTACATTGCTTGATGTTTTGTATCACACGTATTGATTTGAAAGCACTCAAAGAATTCGTCTGGACAGACAGCAGACGACATAAAGCAATGATTTTTAAACAAGCCTTCCCTAAAAAAAAAAAAAGAACAAGGCAGATGTCCAGGACCCACTTGCTTCCTCATTTTAGTTCCCATGCAACAATAAAAGCATAAACAGTGAAGTTCTTCCTCTTTTCTCAAGAAGCTGCCTATTCCCTCTGATCACAAGGAGCACATGATACATTCAGTCCACCCACCTTCCTTCCAATACCCTCACAACATATCCAAACCCTCCATCTTCCAGGCATAGCTCTTCAAACTAGGCAAACCACAACACAATCCATACCTAACACCCTATACATTGTGTCTGGGACAAGTCCTGCAACAGTTTCAGTCTAGCTAATAGTAGGGAGCTCTTCCATCCTCCTTCCCCATATGCTTTCATTCAGAAGTATGTGCCTGTCTAACAAAAGTGGCACTTATCTAAAATCACAGGCAGTAGTCTTCCTCTTCTTGCACATTAAGACAGAAGCTTTGGTGGCAAAGGCACTTTGCTTCAGCTCCTAAGCAATCCCTGCAGCTTTTTCTCCCTATCCAGCAGTATCCACTAAAATACACAAGTGCTAGATTTAAAGCAATTCCTCTAATGTACTTCTTCATCCATGCTCAGCTCGAGATAACTTTCCCAGTTAAGACTACAGTGCACAGCCCTACACATACACTTTTTGAGGAAGAAAAAAAAGCAGAAGCCACCTTGAACCAAGTCACTTTATTGGATGGAGGGCAATACACAAAACAAGAGAAAAGAAGGTTGTTATTTGGTACAGAGTATAAGAACATTTCTCATCTAGATAGCTGAAGATGCATGCATTGCTGGACCAGAAAAGTAGAAGTCCCCCTGAAGCCCACAGGGTGGTTCTTGGCAAGCCTTCAGCTCTCGTCGCTTTCCCCAAGGGTGTGCTTGTCAAACAGGTACTCCGCCATGCCATACTTGGGCGCCCCCATCTTCCGCAGGTTGGTCACGTGGTCACCCAGCTGCTTGATGGCCTTCACCTGCTCATCCAGGTAGTGGGTCTCAATGAAGTCACACAGCTGAAAGGGAGAATAAAGACAGTCAGGCCTGAACATAGCCCCTGTTTCAGCAGAGCAAGCTAAGAACCATACTAAGAAAGATCAAGTATGTCTCTGAATGTATTTAAGCAGCATACATAGTATGGCACTTCATGACCACTTCTACATGTACAGCGGTCAGCCACAGACTTTGGAACCTTATGGTAGATGCCCCCAGAGAATCTTCCATACTGCTGAATATACTTCTCTGCACTACGTTGCTCACATAAGCACCTTCTGAAGAGCAGCAGCAGAAGAGTTTGAGTACAGTTACACACCCCATGCTCTCAGAAAAACCTGATCCTCTGCTTTAAAAAGAAAACGCAGAAGGAACGTTCCTTCTGGAAGAGCAGCACTAGGAACAGCAGCTATATATTCACACCCAAATCCAGTCACATGTAAGCTCCCTCACTGCACAGCTACATTCCTGCTTTGGCATCCACTCACATGCGGATCATTCTTTTCAGTTGCCAGTTTGTGCAGTTCTAACAGCGACTGGTTCACGTTCTTCTCAAGGTGCAGGGCACACTCCATTGCAGTCAGTCCATTCTCCCAGTCATCACGATCTGGTTTCTACAAGGGAAAAGTCCATGACCATATTATAAAGTAAACACATCAATAGAGAGCAAAGTCTTCTAGACCAGGCTCAAAGTCCACCTGAAAAAGCAACTTGCTGCACTATACAGTTTTCCAGTAAAGCTCTGGTACTCAATTCCTTAAGCACAACCAAACTCAAGCATTTGGGTCTCAGGAAAAAACAAACAACTTGGTATTCACAC
This sequence comes from Cyrtonyx montezumae, assembly GCF_038088225.1. Lineage (NCBI taxonomy): Eukaryota > Metazoa > Chordata > Aves > Galliformes > Odontophoridae > Cyrtonyx > Cyrtonyx montezumae. Next base: position 41,700,736 of record NW_027071826.1, on the reverse strand, counting down.
TGCACTTAGGGCAAAATTGAATACAGACTGAAAGTCCCAAGGAACAGACACACATCTGTTCTTTAAGTTCCTCATACACTTATGTCCAGTGATAACCTGAAAGTTCAAACTTAGAACTACTTCTTCCTCCCCTCGTAATCTAATGGCCTTAACAGATCTGAGTGGGCAACCATTTTTCAGCTGAAATATGCTAAGCTTTGTTGGCAGTGGTTGACGAGTTTTCAAACAAGAAGCAATAACACTGGCATTGTAGTTGCTAAGCCATGCTCGCACTAGAAGTCAAGCATTCTTCAGTACCTCATACTGCTGTGCCAGCAAGGAACTGGGGGTGCACAAAAACAGTACAGCTGACAGAAACTGCAAGAGCTACTCCATGCCATATGGTATCATGCTGAACAAAACAACCGGGGGAGTTTGCTGGGGAGGGCTGCTGCTGCTCTGAGATTGGCTGAGCACCAGACAGCTAGCAATAAGCAACTGTGCATCACCTGTTTTGTATATTTTCACATTTTTCTTTCATTTCTGCCCTTTGAAATGATTGCCTTTCTCTCAGCCCCTAAAATTCTAACTTTTTTTAATGCTCCCCCCATCCCAATGGGGAGGGAGATGGAGTGAACAGCTGTGTGGTGCTGAGTTGCCATATTAAGCCACTGCATAGGTACAATCTCAAAACAAAGCAGTTTAGATGAAAGTGGATGTCTATTTACTGTTTTCCCCATGAGGAATTGTTACGTATTAAACTGGCCACATTATTAATAATTCAGGACAGCACTAAATAAATAAAGGAATTTCAAGCAAATCACGCTGTGAAGTCTTGCAGCCAAGTCATAATCAACAACTGGAAACAGACTGCTTTGTGAACTCAACTCTAGTCACAAGACTGGAGACCCACGAAAGGCACATGCAGTTAAAATAGCTGAACCAGTTATGTTCTAGTTGGCCATTTCCTGCACCACCAACACCCTCTAAAACTACTAACAACTACACACATGCAGCTGTTGTTATGGAAGAAGTGTTTTTTATTAGTCAAAAAAGTTAACGTGCATACCTAGACCGATCACCACACACATCACAGCAATGCACATGCTCAGCCACTGGCAGCTGTTGCTCCTTTTCTGCAGGCAGCCTCTCAGGGGAATTCCTTCCCCTACAGCCTGGACTAGCTGTGCATTAGGCATAACAACTCAAGAGAGCTAGTTCTCACCTTGATGTCCTGCAAGAAGATGCGTCCACCCCGCTGATTTTGTAGCTTCATCAGCTTCTCAGCATGTTCACGCTCCTCATGGGACTGGTGCAGGAAGTACTTGGCAAAGTTTTTCAGAGCCACATCATCCCGGTCAAAATAGTAGGACTGAAAATAAAAATACATGTGCTCAGAAACCAAAGCCTCACTTTTGCAGCCACACACAGCAAAGTCTATGCTATAACTTCCAACATACCTGTTAGCAGCCCTTCTTTAAGAAGGCTAGAGGTCAAGCTGTGGATAACTAGTAGTGTGACAGGTAGCAAGGCAACATAGCCAAAATCTTCCCTCCATTTAAAGTTCAGTTTTCTCAGCAAGAACTGAATTTTATTAGCTTTCAACCTGCATCCTGATCATTGAGTACAAGGAACTGGTACTCGTGGCTCACTTCTGAATAATATGAAAGCCCACACACCACTAAGCTCTGTTCTTCTGCCTCCTCAAATACCTTGCTTTCAAGGACTGTTCTCCCCACTCCTTTTGTTCACTCAAGATTGTTTACAACGGTCACAAGTCAAAGATCTAACTGTAACACCTGATAAGAGAAGCTGGAAACTTCAAGCTATTTCTGCAGTAACACTTTGATGTATACTCCACCAAGATTTAGAAGGTAGAAAGCATACTAGTAAGTATACTAAAGAAGCCTTTAGCATTAGGTTTAGAAGTGAAAAGCTTAAGTGCAGAAATTGTATCTGCTGCTGAGCAGATGCCCTAACTCAGCTCTTGAGATGCTGTGACTGCCATTAGAAGCCATCACGTAGCTCTTTTTTAATTAGGTCACCCACACGAAGCAAAATTCGACAGAAAGCTCCGTATCAAGCGGCCAGGCAAGAACCAGCACAGCTCTCAGCTCTTACACCAGTAGCCTGGAGGATAAAGCCACGTTCCCAACTGAAAGCCAACGGAAGGGCTGCCACGCGCTCCGCCGGGCAACTACAGCTACCCAGCCCTGCCCCAAGGGCAGAGTCACCCGGGAGCTCTGAGCAGCGCCGATAACAGCGAACGACGCGCCGCTAACGAGCGGAGATAAGAGCCTCCCCCCCCCCCACCCGCAGCCAGCAAGCGGCGCGGGCCGCCCCCTCCCCCGGGGGAAGGAAGGCAGTGCGGCTGCGCCGGGAGGCACCGCCCGGGGCCTGCCACCCCCCCCCCCGCCGGGCCGAGCCCGGCCTTGTTCCCGGACACCGGGTCTGCCCTCCCCCCCGGCCTGCTTAAGGCCGCAGCCGCTCACCATGCTGAGGTACACGTAGGAGGCGTACAGCTCCAGGTTGATCTGCCGGTTGATGGCGGCTTCGCAGTCCTGGTGGTAGTTCTGGCGCACCTGGGAGGGAGGCGTAGCCATGGCGCTGCGAGACACAGAGATGGATGCGGCTGTGCTGGTGGTGTGGGATGGGGGGGAGGCGGCGGGCCCGAGCGCGGCCGGTTCCGTCCAAGCACTGTTGACGCAGGAACCCGCTCCGCTCAGCCTCGCCGACGCGCACTGCGAGCGGCCGCCCCGCGCGGCCGTTTTATAGCGTCGCGGCGCCGCCGCGCATGAGCGCGCGTCCTCGGGGAGGGGGGAGGGGGCGTGGCCTGCGGGCGCTGCCCGCCGTGCTGCTGCGGGGCCGCCGTGACTCAGCACCTCCCCCGGCGGCGTTTCCCGAGGCGCGGGTGCGCGCCTCCCCGCGAAGTCAGCGTGAGATGTGCGCGAGGCTGCTGGGACCGCGCCGTGCTGCAGCTGGTTGCGCTCCACGCCTAGCTCCTAGCTTCCCGCACCATAAAGTACCCAGTGACTCAGCCACGAAGCTTCCAGACTTCCTCCCCGCAGCGAGCGGGCCTCGCTCTGCACGCCGCCTTAGCAGCGCTGCGAGGAAATGCATTAAATAAAGGTCAGAGTCCTTGGTTAGCCCAAGAAACACACGCAGCCGAGAGCTACACCCTCGGTGCTCCGAGGCGCTGATGAACGGGCACCTGCAGTGATGGCTGCTGGTCCTTAACGACCTTGGGAAGGAAGCGTGCTGCGTGTTGGCACAGCGTCAACACAGGCACCACCGTATGCACACGAAAACAGAGACACCAAACATGCGCTGCCTGCTGCTGCTGCTCCATTTACCCGATGGGGCCTTTAAGCTCAAACGTAACGCCGAATCCTAAAGAGAGAATTGGGAAATCTAAGTCCAACTGAGGCTTCTGATAACGAGATGATTATTTCAGCTGTTCAGTTCCAGTTACGTGGCCATTCGCTCTCAATAAACATATGATTTGACTTTCTGGTATCTGAAATGTAAAGCAGGCTGTACAAGTAACCTTGAGGGCCAGAAATATCCTCTATAAAGCGAGACTGCCCCATAGCTCTGAGCTGCCGAGTCCTCGTCTCTTACTAGGAAAACAGAAAACGTTAACATTTGCCAGAAGTACTCCAGGCTCTGTCGACATGAATCACTGAGCCTGCAAGCTCTGATTAACTTAATTTTTCCTCTAACCAGCCCATTCTACAAAGTTTTATTTGATCTTTGAAACTGTGATCGCCCGCGGGTGATGGCATAGGGGTGTGTTTGCTTTTTTAGCAGCATTCTGAGTGTCTGAAAGAAGCGGGCAGCCAATGTCTTCCTTGGTCTTGCAGCTTTCCATTGCTTCTGTCAGTTAACTGTCAGGAGTAATTAAGATCTTTAAGTTAACGTGGATCATACCTATTGCTTTGCAGGCTGCCAGGCACATTTGAAATCTCATGTTCTCCTCCCACGCTAATGCTTATGTAAAAAAAAAAAAAGGAGTTGTAACCTCTGGGCAGACTTGCATTATTGTTTACATAGGGAGGGATTTTCAGTAGTTCGAAGCTGAAACCTTGCATTTGCCTGAAGAGTTGTGTTTTAAAGTCAGTTGTCCTCTCAGAGCACAGACCTTGTATAGCTGTACGCTCAGGCAGGCCTCTATATCACCCGCTGACTGCACAGTACCACTTGGTATTCCAGGACTAATCTTGAACCTACTACTAAACCATTTTCTTTGTACGTGTTCTTGCTGTTTGCATTCTCTTGCCCCCTGACCCTTTTGACTGTGGCTGGCAGAGGCACACTGCAAACTAGAAGTAGCCCAGCAGCTTATAGATTGCAATTTCCAGCCTCACTGTGACCAAGCACGCATAAATCCTCATTACATTGCTTCACAAAAGGCTGTGCAACAGCACAATTTGTAAGAAATTTAGCAAATAGCCTATTCATAACAGGAGTATTTCCTCTGTAGTTTGAACAGTCTGTGCCACCCATGATCAAATGTCAGTAAGATAAGGGAAGTCCTAAATTCTGCTTTTTAGCTATAACCAAATCTCCTCTGGTAACAGTGCAATGGACTCTCTGCCTTAAACTACTGTCACAACGTTTTAACTTCATTTCACTGTGTTTCTCTTTGGCTTGGGTTAAGCCCTCTTTCATCCTCTAGGAGCGCAGTGGTGGGCACTGGTGGGAAGCAGCCTGGTAGAAGCATTATCGTACTCTTTCTGGGCTTTGCATCAAATGACATTCACATCTGACAACTGGCAAGCTCATTTTCTGCATCTGGCAATGCTTTGCTCACTGCTTTCTATCACATTACTTTCAATAGCTAGTAGCTAATTGCATGCCTAGCCATTATTCATTAAACTGTTCAAAGTAGCAGGGAAATCCTGGCCCTTTTCACTCAAATGCAAGATGAAAGTTCTTAGTGTACAGAGGAAAAAGAGCCCGGTAGCCCAAATTATTTCTTTCGGTATCCCTTTGCACACAAACATCACAGCTGCACAGGGACTGATCCATCAACTTAGCTGACAGCACACGCAGCCTTACTTTGCATCTATGTCATCTCTTGGCTGTCTGCTGGTGTGAAAGGCAAAAAGTGTATTGTTTGCCCACACAAGCCTCAAATTGTTGAAGACAATCTCTGTTTCAGATCCCCTCTGAAACAATGGAGCACAATCTCTCATTGTTTACAGCTTAACCATTATATCTCAAGCACAGATCTGGAAATCAGACAGCTCATTGACAGTAACACTTAGATTCCTCCCGTGACAGCTCAAGACATCAATTTCAGTTTGGAAAAACAATCCGAGCTCCTTTGACAAACGTTTCTTTAGATATACAGGATATATATAGAAGGTATTCAGAAGCAATCAAGCCAGAGAATTGGTTGACAGAGGTCAAGGTATAGCTAGATACAGAAAAATGTATGTGCTCTGTTTCTACACATTTCAGTTTCTCATCGAACTGAGTGGCACGCACTGTGTGAGATGCTGGACAGTACACACCAAAAGTAAATTCTGAGCTTGTAAAAATGGGAGTTGGATTTTTGCTGATTCATTGCCTTAGCAAGATCTTAGCATGTGACTTAGGCACACAGGTCGACCTTGGACGAGGCGTTCCTCTGCATGGGCAGAGGTCACTGCAGTCAGATGAGGCAGAGCGTCGAAGAATGTGCAAGGTTTCATTAAGCATCTGTAGAAATGGTTCCCCCCCGGCTTCAAAATGCTTGGTTTCTGAATGGCTAGAGTACTAACAGATCTGAGTTAAAGCACAGCACTTGTTCTAAATCCACTGAGCACTGAATATGCCTCAAATATACAATAACAGAAACACAGCAGCCTTTTTTCAAAGCTCAAAGTCCTCTAAATAAGATAAACCGCACATCCGCTCAAATATTTGTTATGGAGAATTTCATTCCACCCACCCACAACCTTCGGCGCAATTCAGCTCGCAGACTTTGGGTAAACACAAAAGCAACCCCAAACTTGGCTCCAAGCTCGATCACGTGCCTGGAAATTTGACACTGATCTCAACTGTTGTGAAAGCTGTTTGCTGAGAACATGTGGGCTCCACTCATTCTATGAGAAATCCTGCAAACAGAATTCTGACTGCAAACTCCTCCCGTAGCTCCTTGGGTAAAACGCTGTTCAATTCCTCTGTTGTTTCTTTTAGGCACGCAATTTCCTGGGGAAACTCCGGTTTTAGGCAGCAGGCTTCACAGTGTACTTGCAGCTCTGAATGCAAATGGCCGGTTACGCAGAACTGCCAGTTCCTGGAAGCTCAGTGCCATGGCAGAAACACAAAGGATAACAGAAAGTTACTCAAGGAAATGTGCTTAGGAGACAGCAGCTCAGCATTAGGAAAAAAAAAAGATCCAAAAGACAAAGTAATCTGTAACACTCTGTACTTTATAGGCAAGAAATTTAAGATGCATTTTGGACAGACATGTTTTCTGAGTAGTTACAGTTTTTTTCCTCCCCACTGGAATATTTTTGCACAGAGACAGTCTAAACTGACCGCCCCAGGAGGTTACACTTCTCTAATTTGTTCAGAATATCCTTCTAATTTAATTTGTCTTCCTTGGCATGTGTCGGTAGAAAAAAGCGCTTAGGGGCATAGGGTGATGAAGAGCAATGTTAATTAATATTACAATAGTTCTGCCTGTTCAGCATGGCCAGAAGCAAGATTTGGTGGATTTACTGGTGGTTACCAACCCCACTTATTCTAATTTGAAGACTACATTACCCGTGAGTCAGAAGTTCTAGGTTTTATTCCTATTACAGCTTGTGTACTGGGTGGGCATACTGTAGTGGTCGTAAGACAGACTTGCCTAGTAGCAGAATCCAGAATCAGGGTAACATCAATGGTCCTCCACAGTACAGCATTGGCCACAGCATTTTCTATACTGTCATTATCCCCTTTGTAGTGAAATCAACTTTTTTCTCCTTTCAGAATTACAAAATCTTTCTAAACTGTTCTGCTTACAAACCTTTTCCACAAATACTGAAAAGCTGGACAAACAAAAAAAACAAAAACAAAAAAACAATCCAAACTTGTAAATAAAATCACCCTGCTTAAGTCAACAGCCACTGGGAAATTTCTCAGTGCACTGGAAACCTTACTGTGAATTCCACTGCAAAACACAGGTAGATGTTCAAGTCTTCATGAAGGGTGAGGCAGCTTTCACTCTGAGTGGGAGGCACAGATGGAACGTACTTATTTTAAAATACACGATTTTGCTTGGTAATCCATCAGAAAGAAACTAACCATGTGCCCAGTCTGTCCCTTGGGCTGTCAGCTGAGGCCACCTGAGGTACAGCCACGTAGCTCTTCTAAAGCTTCCCTGCCCCATGGTTTTGCACCCCAGTCAGGCTGCCCACCTTCCTGAGAGTGTTCATATTGATAATTATTGTCCATCCCCAAAACATCATTTTGATGGTTTGGGTCTTAGTGGCTTCACTGGACAGAAGGGAAATAAAACAAGGAAAAGCTGTCAGTAGGCTCTACTGAGGCAAGGCTTGACTTGGTATCATTACATAGGATTGGATGTGAGGACTGTGCATAAAATCATCAGATGCTGTTATTCAGTGTTTCAGCAACCAGAAAAATACTCTCAGGACTGGCCACCTGGCCATTCCATCTAGCTACATTAAAAGGCAATTGCAGGAGTATGTGGCGCTGCAGAAAGGAATATATGCATTCCTTAGCAGTCACTTTTTCAGACCATAGCACTAGCTGTGTTGGCAGTTTCTGAGCAGAACTGACCAGGAAGAATCATTAAACCCAGGCAGACCACCTGACTCTTATACCTTGGCAGCCATAACATTGTCCCGTGATTTCAGCCAGCATTCTGGAAAGAGGCTCCAGCTAAAAGCTCTTAACTATCAGTCTCATGAGATAGCGAGTAGTGCAGGCTCTCATCTAGGACGGCAGCCAGCTTCATTTCAGGTTTAGGGAGGTTGGTAGAATACTTAACCTGACCTAACACATCAGTCCCTCCCCTTGGTTGCTCGGTCTTACAAGCAGGCCTGCTCAGTCATGCACGGGCACACTTCATCAAACTTGTGTAAATAGGCCAGCAATGACCAAGACTGAAACTAGTCAAATTGGGAACTTCCCAGTCAGACAAGAAAACAGATTTCTGCTCCTCACATACTTCTCACAGGCTGGACACTTTGCCTGTGCTTGGTGCACTTGATTGCTTCTGAAAGTGCACAGACATTCCTCAGGCATGGGCTCATGCAGGAATGAGTAAGGCTGTACACTTCATTAACAAAACAAGGGGACTGAAAATCTCCCCATGTGGCAGCTCCTTACTGTCCTACAGGAGCCTTAACAGAGATGACTGTTGCAGACATTCACATGATATCTGGATTCTTCTACCACAACCAGAGTTGGCTCCCCCAACTCGTGCCAGAAACAGCCCTTCCTGATGCCATTTCCCTCGGGGAATAACAGAATACATATCTTCCTGTGATGTGAGTAGGCTGCCCAGGCAGCTTCCCTTTGCCCCCTGAACACCTAGGACTTGGCCAGATGCCAAGGATACTGAGCTGTGAAGCTGTTAATTCGGACACAAAGCAGAAGCGATTGTACTGATTGCTCTTACAAAGCATTTCTCTAGTCAGGAGGTGCAGGTTGAGCAACAGGCTGACATCAGCTAGAATCATGGGGTGGTAGAGGGAGTGGCTCAGATGCTAAACCACATGGATGTTACTGAGGTCACCATGTAAGACAAATTCCCTGATGGAGACGAAAAGTAAGCTAGAATTGCAGCGTTGTTACTTAATCCAGGAAACTCTGTCAGTAAAATCAAGTAGAGGAACTAGCTCCACATGATCATAAAAAAAAAAAGCTACCAGTCTTTTACTGGAAATCATAACTGCTTGCATCCTTGGCCACACTGAGTCTTAACTAGCAGTAAATACTGCATGACACAGGCAATTCCTACTTCTTTCCCTGCCCCTAATGCCCTCACTATAGCAGTGGCTCCCCTGAGAATACTGCTGCACTGAGCCCAGGACCTTGCCCAGCAAAAAGTATGCACACCAGCCCTTTGCTCACTTGTTATCCCAAGTGCCACAGTTTCAGAAAGAAGGGTCAAATGGATTTTCCATCAAACTTTGTTCTCTTTTAACACCTACTCCCATATCACACTGCTTCTCTGATCAGTCGATTCAGACCTGCAGACAAGGAACAGGCTGTCCCATTGCCCTCTTAAAAAACACCTTTGACTTTAAAGAACCTAGTGAGCTAGAGCCACTCATTCAGACATCACCAGCAATTGAGACTGGTGTTAAATACAGGTAACATTTGTTGATCGTACTGTTTGAAGCGTAGAGTAGCAATAAGATGGAATATGAATCCGTACAAAATATCTCCACCATTTATCTACCTTCTTTATTTGGTCAGAAACTCACTTGTTAAGAAAATCCTGTGTTGACAGGGTACATCTCCAATTTCTTCATCTTTCCATATTCTTTGGAGTCACATTGGTCTAACTCCCCCCTCTGTAAACATGAACATTTCCAGACAAGCAGAGTGGACCACAGCTGTCAGCCTTGAAAGAGAAGGAGACTGCCCACTTCCAGCATTTTCTTCTGGAAACCCTTCTCTTTGCATCCTGAGCTTACTAGTTCCTGCAAGGCCCTGCATTGCCACCAACCTCCTCAGGTGAGAAGGGTCCAGAATCTATTCTAGAGGTCAGAAGGCTGCTTGATCCAGAGGTGGCTCAGTACAGGAGAAAGGAGTTCTTCCTGAACTACTTCAGCCTAAACTAGCACATCACAGTGACACAATCACACCCACAAAAACAAACCTGAAAGGAGCTAAGCAGTAAGTTCAGGCGGCTGAAAAGGAAGAAGAAAGGGCACTGAGAACTAATTTGTCTCTATAGCCACACCCAGCCTAAGAAGCACCAGCGTGTGGTGAGACTGAGGAACAGGAAGAAAAAAACGTCGCCATTTTCATTTTAGATCAACCAGAAAACTTCTCTTTTTGCACCAGGTCTCTCAGAAGCGCCTTCTTCTGGCAAGACAGGGTAGGAGCAGTTCTGCTACTCCCACGTCATCACCAGCACAGGACTCCTTATAATCAGACAGACCTTTAGTCTCAGTCAGATTCTGTTTACCTCTTAGGTGGTAATATTGGAAATGAGTAAAACAGCATCTGTGAAAGCAACCAAGTTCTAAGGCTGGGGAGCAGAGTCTCTTGTTGATCAGCATGTATCCTTCATTCGTTCTTTCTTGAGGGAGGGCTGACATTTCATTTTTAGGCAACACGTTTTGCCTGTGTCTGCAAAAACCAAACAGAGAAACACACTATTCATTTGCCAAGAGCAAATTTTTTATTACTTTGGAAAACTAGGGGATTTTTCTTGCTTTATTCTGCAAGTCATAATTTGGGAGAGGGACGAAGGACAGCAGGAAGCTGCCAGTGTTAGTCTCTAGGATCACTACGGTTTGCATTGCTAACACACCTGCCTAATCTTGTCATTGTAAAACAGGAAAGCTAATTTTCCTGTAAGTACTTTCCACTTTGTTGATCTTTAGATACATTAGCTCTGCTTCCTCAGGATTTACAGCAGTGTCATAACTCATCTGTACCTTCTTTCCTGCAGCCAAACAGATCCAAGTGAAGCTTCCCTCCCACCTGACTGCTTAAGGCTACCTGTATTGTCATGGCATCTCTCCACTCTCAGGCCTAGTGAGCCACAGCTACAGTGCTGGGAGCCCTGCCAGGAGGAAAAGTGCAGGTTTTGGCTCACCAAACCTGAAGTCAGGGACAGAGGACTTAGGAGCATGTGCACAGCACCTGGTTGGTGCTTGAGGTGAGCAGCAGCCTCAAAGCTTCATGTACATTCATATATCTTTTACCTATCTCCCTGCTTTGTTCTTCCTGCTCCCACCACAGGCTTGTAGAGCTCTGCAGTTTGCCTGCACCCCTTATAGTTCAGCCCCTGCCTTTGTTCACAGTCTTATCAGTTGTGAAGTCCAGGCTGATCTTCCTGCGACCTGTATCTAGATAGCCCATCCATTAGCACAAACAGAGGTGTGTTTCTTGTCATCATTTCCATTTTCACTTTGCCAGGTCTATGTCTCTGTTGTTCTCCCATATATTCTTATTACCATCCTAACATAGGACTCTTCAGTCAATTAACCAAGCTGGAACAAACATTCCCAAATACCTTCAGTAGTGAGTGTGGCAAATCAGACTTGTTTCCCATCAGTTCCTGCCTTTATTATTAATTGTTGCACTGGAATAGGTCCTGCATTAGAAACCCTTAAAAGAGCAGACACTCTTCTAACACAAATGCTTACACACATCCTTTGTAGTTACAAACTGCTTTCCTCCCTCCCCAGTTTACCACTTACCTGCAGGTTTGCTGAAGTGGCATCTGTCCCCTTGTGCTAAGGAACAAGATACTTTTCAACTGTACTTACATACCTACAACTGAAAAAATTGTACATCCATTTAACTGCCAAAAATATCAGCCTGAGTCATCTGAAGTCCATTTACAATCATTAGATCATTTATAATCGCCTGTTTCCCTTGATTTATTGCCAACAAAGGAAGCCTGGGTGGCCAACCAGGTGTTTTGATAAGTAAATCTGATCGAGTAAGCAGACTCTCACCTTGTGCTTGCTGGTAGGATCTCTACTTCTGAGGACAGGTCTGTTGTCCGTGGGAAAGGGGCATGCCTTAAAGAGTTCCCTCAGAAACAAGAGACTCGTATCAGGGATCTGAGTCACCTCCTGCACCTGTCTCTTCCTTCAGTCTATAGGGAGCTGGAGTACCAAAGCAGGGGAGTGAGACCCCTTCATGCTGGAGTCTCAAGTAGACCATCAGTTCATGCAGTTGTAACGTTTCCCTGCAGGTGGCACATTCTCCTCAAGGACTGTGCTGCAGCTCAGCGCTCGGGAAGCCCTGCAGGTCCCCAGGCCCCGCTTGGGCCCCAAGCCCCCTTGTCTGCATCGCAGCAAATGCACAAAGCCACGATGCTATCGACAGCAGTGCAGGTGGCACGGCAGCTGCGTGCGGCCGATACCAACACAGACTCCCCGTGCGGGGGAAACATTCCCCGACTGTGCTGCAGGGGACTTTAGGAGCATAGATGCAGGCTGTGCCATATCCCATTGGTTGCTGTGAGTACCCAGGGACAGCCCTTCTGCCTATGTCCTGGCTATCATGGAAACCTTATTCAGCCCACTGCTGCCTGAGAAACCTCAAAGGCAGCTCCAGGATTCCACTGTAATGGGTTGGGCAATAGGGTACAGAGGAAGGCCCTGTGTGGGGTCACTCCTGGCACTGTGTGGACCTGCTCTTTGGGGCACAGCCCCCAATCCAACTCAAGGACACACAGCACCAAAGAAGACTGGTTCCACTCAGGAACATGCCCATGATGGTGTAGCATGATGTCAGAAGTAGAGCTGAAACCCATATATATGGGCACAAAGCAAGTTCAGGGGACAAAGCAGGTTTGTGAGACGTCAACAAGACCAATACCAGTTGGAGGGACAGCACAGCCAGACAAAAGCATTCCATGAGGTTCCCATACACTGGTGATGCATTCCACCTCCAATTGACAGAGGAACCAATAAGCAGAGGTACTGTGCTAGAGTTTCCTCCCACTTACATGGAGAGGCAAGAGGAGAACTGGAAGCTCAAGGGCAGCCTTGGCTGCAGTGCAGTCAGCTGCAGAGTTGTGGATCCTTAGGGCAGCAAGGAGGTCACACAGAAAGATCACAGCCTTGGCCTTCAGGACAGCAGAGAGTGGCCTTCACAAAGACATCCTTATGAAATTAGCATACCAGAAAACAGAAGGCCAAATGCAGTAATGAATTAAGAAAACTGAGGTATCTACATAATAACAACCGCGTGTCCCACAGGCACACAGGTGCAGCGCGCTGCACACGCTGTGGTTTCACCCGGCAGGCAGCTGAGCAGCACCCGGCCTTCACTCACTGCGCCTCTGCCCCCCAGTGTGCAATGGGGGAGAGAGCGGTAAACAAACTCGTGGGGCAACACACAAACGGAAAAGGACAGAAAAGGAAAGCAGTTACAGAAATTCAGATGATAACCGTACGGCTATGTATGCATCTCCACACACATTCACAGCCCTTTGACAGAGGGTTTGAGAAGCAAAGCGGAGTAAGCTGAGTGTCACCCTGCGCTTGTGGGGAGGATCTGCACTTCTGAGGAGACCTGTGTTGTCAGTGGGAAGGGGACACACAGGAGACAGTTCCCTGTGAAACAAGAGACATCGTATTGGGGCTCCGCATCAGCTCCTGCACCTGTCTGTAACTGCAGCCTACAAGGACTCGTGGCCGGGCCAGGCTGCTGCGGGGACAAGGGCAGGGACAGCTCGGCCCTGCGCCTTTCGCTGGTGAAGCTGGGGTTCCTGCGCTGTCCCCGCAGCAGCCGGACAGCCCCGGGAATGCTGCGGTCTGCAGCCGTCCCTGTGTCTGCTCCTGGAGCAGCGATACCGAAGCGGGGCAGCGGGACCCCTTCCCGCATCGCACGCTGCAGGCTCGAGTCGAAGAGCATCACTTTGTGTGCAGGTGGCACAGCAGCTGCGTGAGCTCGGAGCTCACACCGGGTCCCCGCACAGGAGAAAACATCCCCTGCTGCCTGTGCTGCGGGGAGGGCACAGGGCTGCGTGTGCCCAGATGCAGGCAGCACTGTGTCCCAATGGCTGCTGTGAGGGGCTGGGGATGGACCTCTTGTGCCAGTATACGGACCTTATTAACCCCACTCTTTACTGGAGGATCTCAAAAACAGCTCTAGGATGGCACCATCTTGAGGATGGTACTACGGTGCAGAGCAAGACCCTGTCTGGGGTCTCTCCTGTCCCTCTGGGGACCTGGTCTGCGTGGGCACAGCCCCAGCCACAGCTCAAGGATGTTCTGTACCCAGGATAATGACTTCCTTTGGGGACGTAGAGGCAGTGATCCCCCGTGGTGGGGCTGTGTGACGCCAGAAGCGGAGATGAGCCTCATATTTGGGCACAAAGCAGGTTATTGGAGGCTGGGCCCCGGCAGGCGGCAGATAACCCTGCTGATAACGGCTCCCACCGCACCTCGCCGTCCCCATTGGCTCCTGCCTGCGGGGGCTGCCTATATCACCCCGTCCCCATCCTGGGCTGCAGGCTGGGCGTGTGGGGCATGATGGTGCCTGCTGTGGTGCTGGGGCTGTTTCTCTGTGTGCAGCTCTGTGGGGGTGAGTACTGGAGTACGGGGTGGACTTCAGATAGGGTGAAAGCAGAGGTTGACTCTGTCAGCCATGGGATGGGCACCCCCAGACTCATAAGTTCATAAGTTCATAAGGTTGGAAAGGACCAACCATCCTCCTATCACTATCTCTACCCAAGTATTAAATTAAATCCTTTAGCACCTCATCTAAACGCTTCTTGAACAGCGCTAGGGATGGTGCCTCAACCACCTCCCTAGGCAGGCCATTCCAGTGCCTGACCACTCTTTCATCCACCTCTCCGTGTATCCGCAGGCAGCGAGGAGCTGCGGCTGGTGGATGGCGGTGGACGCTGTGCCGGTCGGGTGGAGGTGAAGCATGATGGCGAGTGGGGCTCCGTCTGCGCCTACGACTTCGACTGGGACAAGCGCGGGGCCGGCGTGGTGTGCCGGCAGCTGGGCTGTGGGACGGCGGCCCATGCGTCCCCATACGCACCATTCGGGCAGGGTAAGGGGCGCATCTGGATGCATGTCTACTGCCTCGGCACTGAGGACTCCTTGCAGAAGTGCTTTCACTTCGGCTGGGGCAAGCACTTTTGTAGCCATGAGCGGGATGTTGGAGTAATCTGCACAGGTGAGATTGGGTGGTTGGGATGGGGACACTGTGCCATGTCCCCTGAGCAGGGCTGAGGACTGTCCCTGATGCAGAGGCACTGGAGCTGCGGCTGGCGGATGGAGGGGGACCTTGTGAAGGAAGAGTGGAGGTGAAGTTACGGGGACGCTGGGGAACAGTGGCTGACCGTGCCTGGAACATGAATGATGCCGAGGTGGTGTGCCAGCAGTTGGGCTGCGGATCAGCTGATCACACCACGTTTCGCTGGCAACTATCCCAAGACCATAGTCCATTAATGTTGGCACTTGTCAACTGCAGTGGTAATGAGAAGGCCATCTGGAATTGTAACGTTCAGGGCTGGGGTCCCTACAATACCCTTTTCGATTATAACACCTCTGTGGTGTGCCAAGGTGAGAGCTGGGGGCATGCAGCACCGTGGGGAGCCCATCGACCACATCCCCCAGCCCAGCAGCCCACCTCTCCCAACAGGGTTCTCCCGGCTGGCCGGAGGGGACAGCGCCTGCTCAGGGCGGCTGGAGGTGCGCCAGGGTCAGGCTTGGGTCAGCGTCTGCCACGGCCACGTGGACCTCATGGCCGCCCAGGTTGTCTGCAGGGAGCTGGGCTGCGGTACAGCGCTGGCCCTACCGCGGCCTGGGCATTTTGGACCATCAACGGGGCCATTCTGGGATGGGGTCTTTGAGTGCAACGGCACCGAGCTCCTCCTGTCTGCATGCACGCAGCGGCGTTCCCACATGCAGACCTGCACCCATTCTGCTGCCATCATCTGCTCCCGTAAGCACTGGGGCTGTGGGGCTGTGTCACTGCCATGTTGTACGCATTGCTGGGGGATTCCCCCCTCACCAACCCCAGCACCCTCTCTCTGCTGCAGCCTACACAGGGTTCCGGCTGGTGGATGGAGGCTCGGTGTGTGTGGGGCGAGTGGAGGTGGAGGCACGGGGGGTGTGGGGGGTCCCTGTGTGCCACCTCCTGGGACCTGCCCGACGCCCACGTCCTCTGCCGCCACCTGGGCTGTGGCCCTGCCATCTCCCTGCACCCACCAGGCCATTTTGGGACGGGGACGGGGATGCTGCGGCGCGATGCCCTCAGCTGCAGCGGCAATGAGCGGCACCCAGGCGAGTGCCCCGTGGAAGTGCTGGGGCAGCCCGCCTGCCCCCCTGGGCACACGGCCACGGTCAGCTGCTCAGGTGTGTGCTGGGGAAGTGGGGATCCCCGCAGGCAGGGAACACTGCCCATCCCCGCGGCACAGCCAGGCTGTTGCAGGTGTCACCGAACCCCTGCGGCTCCACGGCGGGGAGAGCCGGTGCGATGGACGGCTGGAGGTGGCCGTGCTGCCCGGTGTCTGGGCCCGTGTGTCTGTGGGGCTGTGGGACAATGGCACTGCCACCGTGGCGTGCCGGCAGCTGGGCTGCGGAGTGCCTGAGAAAATCGATGCTGCGTCGGCCAACGGCTCGCGTCCCATGGAGCTGCAGGAGCTGCGGTGCGTTGGCACCGAGGAGCTCCTGGTGCAGTGCAATGCCTCGGGGATGGCCACCGAGCCCGGCCGCAGCCCTGAGGAGTTGGCCGTTACGTGCTCAGGTGAGTGTGCCGGGAAGGGCCGTGGGCATCACGCTGCCGTCCCCAGCCCCAGCACGAGCCCCCCACGCAGGCAGCCATCGGCTGAGGCTGGCGGGCGGCCCCGGGCGCTGCGCCGGCAGGGTGGAGGTGTACAGCAAGGGCACCTGGGGCACCGTCTGCCAGGACACGTGGACCCTGCAGGATGCCACCGTCGTCTGCCGCCAGCTGGGCTGCGGGTGGGCCCTGGAGGCGCCCGGCTCCGAGCGCTTCGGGCCTGGCGCTGGGACGCTGTGGCCGGCTGCCGGGGGCTGCTCTGGGACGGAGGATGCTCTCTGGCACTGCTCTGCCCCAGTGCAGCGTGGCTGCCGGCGTGGTGGCGGTGCGGGCGCCGTGTGCTCAGGTGAGTGCCACCATCCCTGTGCATGGGAGCAGCCCCACCACCCTCGGGGTGCACTGATCCCCTGACCTCGTTGCAGGGCTGCTGGACCTGCGGCTGAGCGGGGGAAGCAGCAGATGCAGTGGGCGCCTGGAGGTGCTGCACGAGGGGACGTGGGGTCGTGTCTGTGCCAATGGCACCAGCCCCGCCACGGCTGCTGCCGTCTGCCGCCAGCTGGGTTGCGGCACCGGGGGGATTCTGGAGGCCGTCCCTGCACAGGGCTCAGACCCTGCCTGGCTGAGCTGGGTGAGCTGTGAGGAAGGGGCCCGATCGCTCTGGCGTTGCCCCTCGGCACCCTGGCAGCTGCAGGAATGCAGCTCCACTGAGATCACCTTCATCACATGTGACAAAGGCACCAGGGACAGGAGCGAGGCCACCACCCTTGCCCCAGGTAGCAGCTGCTGGGACCTCAACAGGTGTTCAGTTTCCCCCGTCTGCTGCCATGGGAGCTCACACTTCCCCTCACTGCCCCACAGCTTCCACCCACACCGCTGTCCCGCTGACAGCAGCACCAAGGAGCGTGTCAGTGCTCATGGTCCTGTGTGTGCTCCTGGGGACGCTGCTGTGCGTGGCCCTGGCCGCCCTGGCTGTGCAGCTACACCGCACACGGGCCCAATGCAGAGGTGAGCACCGCTCTGGGAGTCCCCCACCACGGGGCAATGCCTTGGGGACATCGGGGACACCGGTGCCAGGCGCACTGCCTTGCAGGCCCCAGCAAGGATGCCTCCTCCGAGGCTGTGTATGAGGAGCTTGACTACAGCCTGATACCCGAGTACCAGGAGGTGCCCAGCCGCACAGGTGGGAGCAGGATGGTTCCCGGGGCCTGGGCCTGTCCCCATCCCTTTTCACGTCCCCTACACCCTGTCTCCCCTCCAGGCTCCCTGTCCCAGAGCTCAAGGACAAAGCTATCGGATCACACCGGGAGCAGCGCAAAGGAAAGCGATCTCCAGGTGTCCCCAGGTATGGGCACAGGCACAGAGGTGCACGGTGAGGACAAAAAGGCACCCGACACCCATCCGAGGAGACTTAGCTGAACAGCAGTGATGGGGAGCTGAGGGCACGCAGTCCCTCCCGGCTGTGTCCTCACCACCCACTCCTCTGTGTCTGTTGCAGAGCCCGAAGCCCAGCCCCAGCACAGCCCCTCGCATGGCTACGACGATGCTATGGCTGTGCTGGAGGTGGTCCCCTCTCCCCACACCGGGGATGCCCTGGAACAGCTACTTGAGGACACAGGCTATGACGACGTTGGTGTCTGCACCCTGGGGACATCACTGTGAGCAGGCTCCAGGGACATGGCTGCAACAGGGGCCTCTTTCCCTAGAAGGAGGTGGCCCTGGCCTTGGCAGCATCACCTCTCCCTGCCCAGCGCTGCAGAACAGGGGCAAACTGCTCCGTTCTCCTTCCTGCAGCTGGGACACAACAACTAATCAGCTTTTCTCTTTTCTGTAACTTCCTTATGGGTATCTCTTCTTTATTAAAACCCCAGAACTGTGTAGAAACTCACTTCCAGCCTTGGCTTTTCTACCTTATTCCAGCGGCCATTCCTCGGGTCCACAAGGGCATAGCTTGATTACAGAGACATCCCACTGGCTCTGTGCATGGGGGAAAGGACAGAAAGAGTGGGAAAGCTCGCAGAGATGAGGTGGGATGGCTCTCATGATGGCTGCACCGCAATGGAAGGATAAAACAGACCGCGTGTCCCACAGGCACACAGGTGCAGCGCGCTGCACACGCTGTGGTTTCACCCGGCAGGCAGCTGAGCAGCACCCGGCCTTCACTCACTGCGCCTCTGCCCCCCAGTGTGCAATGGGGGAGAGAGCGGTAAACAAACTCGTGGGGCAACACACAAACGGAAAAGGACAGAAAAGGAAAGCAGTTACAGAAATTCAGATGATAACCGTACGGCTATGTATGCATCTCCACACACATTCACAGCCCTTTGACAGAGGGTTTGAGAAGCAAAGCGGAGTAAGCTGAGTGTCACCCTGCGCTTGTGGGGAGGATCTGCACTTCTGAGGAGACCTGTGTTGTCAGTGGGAAGGGGACACACAGGAGACAGTTCCCTGTGAAACAAGAGACATCGTATTGGGGCTCCGCATCAGCTCCTGCACCTGTCTGTAACTGCAGCCTACAAGGACTCGTGGCCGGGCCAGGCTGCTGCGGGGACAAGGGCAGGGACAGCTCGGCCCTGCGCCTTTCGCTGGTGAAGCTGGGGTTCCTGCGCTGTCCCCGCAGCAGCCGGACAGCCCCGGGAATGCTGCGGTCTGCAGCCGTCCCTGTGTCTGCTCCTGGAGCAGCGATACCGAAGCGGGGCAGCGGGACCCCTTCCCGCATCGCACGCTGCAGGCTCGAGTCGAAGAGCATCACTTTGTGTGCAGGTGGCACAGCAGCTGCGTGAGCTCGGAGCTCACACCGGGTCCCCGCACAGGAGAAAACATCCCCTGCTGCCTGTGCTGCGGGGAGGGCACAGGGCTGCGTGTGCCCAGATGCAGGCAGCACTGTGTCCCAATGGCTGCTGTGAGGGGCTGGGGATGGACCTCTTGTGCCAGTATACGGACCTTATTAACCCCACTCTTTACTGGAGGATCTCAAAAACAGCTCTAGGATGGCACCATCTTGAGGATGGTACTACGGTGCAGAGCAAGACCCTGTCTGGGGTCTCTCCTGTCCCTCTGGGGACCTGGTCTGCGTGGGCACAGCCCCAGCCACAGCTCAAGGATGTTCTGTACCCAGGATAATGACTTCCTTTGGGGACGTAGAGGCAGTGATCCCCCGTGGTGGGGCTGTGTGACGCCAGAAGCGGAGATGAGCCTCATATTTGGGCACAAAGCAGGTTATTGGAGGCTGGGCCCCGGCAGGCGGCAGATAACCCTGCTGATAACGGCTCCCACCGCACCTCGCCGTCCCCATTGGCTCCTGCCTGCGGGGGCTGCCTATATCACACCGGGACATCCTGGGCTGCAGGCTGGGCGTGTGGGGCATGATGGTGCCTGCTGTGGTGCTGGGGCTGTTTCTCTGTGTGCAGCTCTGTGGGGGTGAGTACAGGAGTACGGGGTGGACTTTGGATAGGGTGAAAGCAGAGGTTGACTCTGTGAGCCATGGGATGGGCACCCCCAGGCTCATCCACCTCTCCGTGTGTTCGCAGGCAGCGAGGAGCTGCGGCTGGTGGATGGCGGTGGACGCTGTGCCGGTCGGGTGGAGGTGAAGCACAACGGCGAGTGGGGCTCCGTCTGCGCCTATGACTTCGACTGGGACAAGCGCGGGGCCGGCGTGGTGTGCCGGCAGCTGGGCTGTGGGACGGCGGCCCATGCGTCCCCATATGCACCATTCGGGCAGGGTAAGGGGCGCATCTGGATGCATCCCTTCTTCTGCCGCGGCACTGAGGACTCCCTGCAGAACTGTCCCCATTTTGGCTGGGGCAAGCACTTTTGTAGCCATGAGCGGGATGTTGGAGTAATCTGCACAGGTGAGGTGGGGTGGCTGGGATGGGGACACTGTGTGAGGGTCCCTGAGCAGGGCTGAGGACTGTTCCTGATGCAGAGGCACTGGAGCTGCGGCTGGCGGATGGAGGGGGACCTTGTGAAGGGAGAGTGGAGGTGAAGCTGCAGGGACACTGGGGCACCGTGTCAGATGATGTTTGGAAAATGAATGATGCTGAGGTGGTGTGCCAGCAGTTGGGCTGTGGATCAGCTGCTGGCGCCTACTTTGCCTCAAAATTTTGGCTAATCTACAGTCCCATCATGCTGGCATTTATCAACTGCCATGGGAATGAGTCTGCCATTTGGGATTGTAACGTTCAGGGCTGGGGACCTTATGAGGGACCCCATGATTATGACACCTCTGTGGTGTGCCAAGGTGAGAGCTGGGGGCATGCAGCACCGTGGGGAGCCCATCAACCACATCCCCCAGCCCAGCAGCCCACCTCTCCCAACAGGGTTCTCCCGGCTGGCCGGAGGGGACAGCGCCTGCTCAGGGCGGCTGGAGGTGCGCCAGGGTCAGGCTTGGGTCAGCGTCTGCCACGGCCACGTGGACCTCATGGCCGCCCAGGTTGTCTGCAGGGAGCTGGGCTGCGGTACAGCGCTGGCCCTACCGCGGCCTGGGCATTTTGGACCATCAACGCGGCCATTCTGGGATGGGGCCTTTGAGTGCAACGGCACCGAGCTCCTCCTGTCTGCATGCACGCAGCGGCGTTCCCACATGCAGACCTGCACCCATTCTGCTGCCATCATCTGCTCCCGTAAGCACTGGGGCTGTGGGGCTGTGTCACTGCCATGTTGTACGCATTGCTGGGGGATTCCCCCCTCACCAACCCCAGCACCCTCTCTCTGCTGCAGCCTACACAGGGTTCCGGCTGGTGGATGGAGGCTCGGTGTGTGTGGGGCGAGTGGAGGTGGAGGCACGGGGGGTGTGGGGGTCCCTGTGTGCCACCTCCTGGGACCTGCCCGACGCCCACGTCCTCTGCCGCCACCTGGGCTGTGGCCCTGCCATCTCCCTGCACCCACCAGGCCATTTTGGGACGGGGACGGGGATGCTGCGGCGCGATGCCCTCAGCTGCAGCGGCAATGAGCGGCACCCAGGCGAGTGCCCCGTGGAGGTGCTGGGGCAGCCCGCCTGCCCCCCTGGGCACACGGCCACGGTCAGCTGCTCAGGTGTGTGCTGGGGAAGTGGGGATCCCCGCAGGCAGGGAACACTGCCCATCCCCGCGGCACAGCCAGGCTGTTGCAGGTGTCACCGAACCCCTGCGGCTCCACGGCGGGGAGAGCCGGTGCGACGGATGGCTGGAGGTGGCCGTGCTGCCCGGTGTCTGGGCCCGTGTGTCTGTGGGGCTGTGGGACAATGGCACTGCCGCCGTGGCGTGCCGGCAGCTGGGCTGCGGAGTGCCTGAGAAAATCGATGCTGCGTCGGCCAACGGCTCGCGTCCCATGGAGCTGCAGGAGCTGCGGTGCGTTGGCACCGAGGAGCTCCTGGTGCAGTGCAATGCCTCGGGGATGGCCACCGAGCCCGGCCGCAGCCCTGAGGAGTTGGCCGTTACGTGCTCAGGTGAGTGTGCCGGGAAGGGCCGTGGGCATCACGCTGCCGTCCCCAGCCCCAGCACGAGCCCCCCACGCAGGCAGCCATCGGCTGAGGCTGGCGGGCGGCCCCGGGCGCTGCGCCGGCAGGGTGGAGGTGTACAGCAAGGGCACCTGGGGCACCGTCTGCCAGGACACGTGGACCCTGCAGGATGCCACCGTCGTCTGCCGCCAGCTGGGCTGTGGGTGGGCCCTGGAGGCGCCCGGCTCCGAGCGCTTCGGGCCTGGCGCTGGGACGCTGTGGCCGGCTGCCGGGGGCTGCTCTGGGACGGAGGATGCTCTCTGGCACTGCTCTGCCCCAGTGCAGCGTGGCTGCCGGCGTGGTGGTGGTGCGGGCGCCGTGTGCTCAGGTGAGTGCCACCATCCCTGTGCATGGGAGCAGCCCCACCACCCTCGGGGTGCACTGATCCCCTGACCTCGTTGCAGGGCTGCTGGACCTGCGGCTGAGCGGGGGAAGCAGCAGATGCAGTGGGCGCCTGGAGGTGCTGCACGAGGGGACGTGGGGTCGTGTCTGTGCCAATGGCACCAGCCCCGCCACGGCTGCTGCCGTCTGCCGCCAGCTGGGTTGCGGCACCGGGGGGATTCTGGAGGCCGTCCCTGCACAGGGCTCAGACCCTGCCTGGCTGAGCTGGGTGAGCTGTGAGGAAGGGGCCCGATCGCTCTGGCGTTGCCCCTCGGCACCCTGGCAGCTGCAGGAATGCAGCTCCACTGAGATCACCTTCATCACATGTGACGAAGGCACCAGGGACAGGAGCGAGGCCACCACCCTTGCCCCAGGTAGCAGCTGCTGGGACCTCAACAGGTGTTCAGTTTCCCCCGTCTGCTGCCATGGGAGCTCACACTTCCCCTCACTGCCCCACAGCTTCCACCCACACCGCTGTCCCGCTGACGGCAGCACCAAGGAGCGTGTCAGTGCTCATGGTCCTGTGTGTGCTCCTGGGGACGCTGCTGTGCGTGGCCCTGGCCGCCCTGGCTGTGCAGCTACACCGCACACGGGCCCAATGCAGAGGTGAGCACCGCTCTGGGAGTCCCCCACCACGGGGCAATGCCTTGGGGACATCGGGGACACCGGTGCCAGGCGCACTGCCTTGCAGGCCCCAGCAAGGATGCCTCCTCCGAGGCTGTGTATGAGGAGCTTGACTACAGCCTGATACCCGAGTACCAGGAGATGCCCAGCCGCACAGGTGGGAGCAGGATGGTTCCCGGGGCCTGGGCCTGTCCCCATCCCTTTTCACGTCCCCTACACCCTGTCTCCCCTCCAGGCTCCCTGTCCCAGAGCTCAAGGACAAAGCTGTCGGATCACACCGGGAGCAGCGCAAAGGAAAGCGATCTCCAGGTGTCCCCAGGTATGGGCACAGGCACAGAGGTGCACGGTGAGGACAAAAAGGCACCCGACACCCATCCGAGGAGACTTAGCTGAACAGCAGTGATGGGGAGCTGAGGGCACGCAGTCCCTCCCGGCTGTGTCCTCACCACCCACTCCTCTGTGTCTGTTGCAGAGCCCGAAGCCCAGCCCCAGCACAGCCCCTCGCATGGCTACGACGATGCTATGGCTGTGCTGGAGGTGGTCCCCTCTCCCCACACCGGGGATGCCCTGGAACAGCTCCCTGAGGACACAGGCTATGACGACGTTGGTGTCTGCACCCTGAGGACATCACTGTGAGCAGGCTCCAGGGACATGGCTGCAACAGGGGCCTCTTTCCCTAGAAGGAGGTGGCCCTGGCCTTGGCAGCATCACCTCTCCCTGCCCAGCGCTGCAGAACAGGGGCAAACTGCTCCGTTCTCCTTCCTGCAGCTGGGACACAACAGCTAATCAGCCTTTCTCTTTTCTGTAACTTCCTTATGGGTATCTCTTCTTTATTAAAACCCCAGAACTGTGTAGAAACTCACTTCCAGCCTTGGCTCCTCTGCCTTAGTCCAGCGGCCATCCATCAGTACCTTGGGGGGTAGCTCACTGTCACCCATATGTAGTTTCATGTGGGGCATGTGAAGCTCATGGGCAGCACTAGCTGCAGTGCTTATGAATTTTGCAGTTTTTGATGCTTAGGTCAGTGATGAGTACATCCCTTGCCCTCGGGATAGCAGAGATCTGCCTTCACAAGCAGATTCTTGATAGATAAGGCCCTGGAAAACCTTGGTTAATATTCAAGGATCACCTGTTCCAAGATCAGAAGCAAAGCATCCAAATACAGAGAATGTCAGGCAAAAGCATACCAAGGCCTGCACAGGTTAATGAGGATCTTCTTACCAAACTCTAACACAAACTAGAAACCTACAAAGATGGAGCAAGGATAGGCAACATGAGAGGGAAGCATGCCACCAGCCTGAAGGGATATCCAAAATCATGGACTACAATGAACAACAGACCTTTACACGGGACATTTCATTGATATTTTCAAGGAATGGCCCACAGCCTACAGTAGTAATATCTTAGTATATCACAGGACAGGAAGGATGGTGGTGATTAATGAGGATGTTTTCCCAAGTGTAAAACCTGAGCATGACACAGATGGTATAGAACTATGGGTGGATATTCTGCTGGATCTTTGCTGGGATAGCATTAGTTTTCTTCTACGTAAAAGACACTCCAGACCAGGAAGTTGTGAGGCTCCAAAAGTGCTGTGCTGTACCGATGCCAGCAGAGAGCAGTGGCAGCACAGCAAAGCACCACGTCTGACTGTGGGGTTGCTCCAGCACCTCCTGGTCAGTGCGATATCTGATTTCATATGTCATACCTGGAGATTTACGCAGTGTTCTTGGTTCCTCATCCCGCTCAGGTGTGATAGTAAAATCACACTGCCCTCAACTCTGTTGGGAAGGCACACGTGAGGTCTTTGTCTCCAACCTCCTGATTTGGAGGTTCAATGCCCAGTTGCCCAGGGATTCCTCCATTGTCTTGAAACCCTCCAAGAATGGCAGCAGGTCAGGAGAGGTGATCCTTTTCCTCCGCTCTGCAGTGATGAGGCCACACCTGGAGTGTTGGGTGAGTTCTGGTACAAGAGGTGGACATCCTGGAGAGAGTCCAAGCAAGCACTGTGAATATGATGGTCTAGAGTCCATCTCCTGTGAGGAAAGGCTGAGGAATCTGGGACTGTTTATCCTGAGGAGACCTTTTTTGGTCTGTAGAATAAGGCATCTCATGTGAGGGCATTAAAGAGGCAGAGACAGACTCTACTTGATGATGAGGGACAAGGTGCTCCCATTGGCCCCTTCAGCTGTTCACCACATTGCTCACTGCAGTCCCATTCTCTACCAGAACCGTCCTGGAAAGAGGAACTAACCAACAAAAATAGGGGAAATGAACCTGTCCATAAGGAAAGAGCCATGGTTATTTCAGCAGTTTTTGCAGCAGAAACAGAAGCTTTAACTGTTTATTACCCAAAGCATGAAACTGTGACACAGTTCCATACAGAAGATGCCCTTCCCAGCTAGGTGAAGGGAGGACAGGAGCGAGGTACAGGAGGCTGCAGTGGGCAGCAGGAAGTGCTGAAGACTCCCCTAAAGCCCACCAGAGCCCTGTGGAGCATGGTAGAGCCAGAGTAAAGGGATGGAGTCACTGAAAGGAGATGCACATGATGGCATCACATGTGAGGCAGCAGCGTGCTGAAAAAAGACTTCTCCCTGTCCCATTCCCAGCAGAGCAGCTTTCACAGTAAGAGGGAGCTTTTGCTGCATGGAGGCAGTGAGCTTCAGGGCTTTCCTGCCCCTCACCCAGTCATTTCTGCTCCACTCAGCCATTTCTCATATTCATCAGCTCTCACTTCTCCTTTCCCTTCTCTTAATTCAACCCTGAGAGGAGGAACCACCCACCAGCTGCACCCCCTCCTCTTCATTTCCCCAGTCATCTCTTCACCAGTGAGCCCAAAGAGCTTCAGCCATGGTCTGGGTGCTGAGGGTGGTCCTCCTCGTTCAGACACTGGCTACGACAGTGGCAGAGGTTGAACGTCCCCAGGAGCCACTGCCCTCTGTAGCCTCTGTAGGGTTTCAGGACTGCAAGAAAGCCTTGAAGCTCCCAAGCCTGGAAGTCCTCCCTGGGGGGGGCTGGGACAACCTCAGAAATTTAGATATGGGCAGGGTCATAAATCTGAGCTACTCACTGTGCAAGACCACTGAAGACGGATCCTACATTATCCCAGATGAAATCTTCACTATTCCTCGCAAGCAGAGCAACCTGGACATCAACTCTGAGATCATTGAGTCCTGGAAAGATTACCAAAGCGTCACCTCTGCCTCCATCAACCTGGAGCTGTCCCTCTTCTCTGCGATCAATGGCAAGTTCTCCTACGACTTCCACCAGACCAAGACCCACCAAGTGCAGGACAAGGCGGTCACCACTCGTGTACAGGTCAGGAACCTGGTTTACACTGCCAAGATTAACCCAGGATCAGGCCTGGACAAGGACTTCAAGAAGCAGCTGTTAACCATTGCCAGCCACCTGGAGAACAACCAGACTCGGATGGCTGATTTTCTGTCTGAGGTGCTGGTGCTCAACTATGGCACCCACACCATCACCTCCGTGGATGCTGGAGCCAGCTTGGTCCAGGAAGATCAGATCAAGGCCACCTTCCTGAAGGACAGCTGGGCCATGCGGAGCTCCATCACCGCCTCAGCCGCCGTAGCCTTCCACAGCATTGTCAATGTGAAAACTGAGGAGTCTCAGGGCACCAGCTCTGCCTTCACCAAGCAGTACCTGGAGAACCGCACCAACTCCAGAGTGGAGAGCATTGGCGGGACCCCCTTTTACCCAGGCATCACCCTTAAGACCTGGCAGGAGGGAATCAGCAACCAGCTGGTGGCCATCGATCGCTCAGGGCTGCCTCTATACTTCTTCATCAGCCCCAGCACCCTGCCAGAGCTGCCCAGCCCCACGGTGAAGAAGCTGGCCAAGCGGGTGGAGATGGCCATCCGCCGCTACTACGCCTTCAACACCTACCCTGGCTGCACCGATGCCGCCTCACCCAACTTCAACTTCCATGCCAACGCTGACGACGGCTCCTGCGAGGGGACCACGACCAACTTCACCTTTGGGGGAGTCTTCCAGGACTGCACTGGACTGACCGGCCCCGACACCAGTGAACTGTGCCGAGTACTGGAGCAGAGAAATCCCCTCACCGGGGATTTCTCCTGCCCCACCTCCTACAGCCCTGTGCTGCTGGGCATGCAGGAGAGGGAGGAAGGCCACAGCCACCTGGAGTGCCACAACAAGTGCACCCTGGGCATCTTCTGCCACCGCGTGTGCAAGGACATCTTCTGGCTCTCCCGGGTGCAATTCAGAGCTTATTGGTGTGTCGCAAGTGGACCAGTGCCCCCAGACTCAGGCTACCTATTTGGGGGGCTGTTCAGCAGCCGTAGCGTCAACCCCCTCACTGGTGCCCAGTCCTGCCCCTCCAGGTACTTCTTGCTGAAGCTCTTTGATGACCTCAGGTTGTGCGTGAGCCAGGACTACGAGGGAGGCAGACGGTACGCGGTGCCCTTTGGGGGCTTCTTCAGCTGCCAAACAGGGAACCCCTTAGGGGGTCAGCACAAAGGCACCGCCGAGGACCCCTACGCCAAGCGCTGCCCCACAGGCTTCAGCCAGCACTTGGCACTGATCAGCGATAGCTGCCAGGTGGAGTACTGTGTCCAGGCTGGTGTCTTCACGGCAGGCTCGCTGCCACCTGCACGCTTGCCGCCCTTCACCCGACCCCCTGCCAACCTGCCAGCTGTCGACACCGTGCTGGTGAGCAGCGGGGACGGGGAGAGTGCTTGGGTGTGGAATGGGACGGGCCACGCGTGGAAGCTGGCACAGCCAGTCGAGATCCAGCGTGCAGCAGAGATGGTGAGGGACCGGGCACTGACTGGGGGTGAGGTGGCCGGTGTGGTCGCGGCAGTGGTGGTGGGGCTCGTCACCATCTTGGCAATGGTCAGCTACGGTCGCTGGAGGTACAGGAGAAAGGGGTACTTGGCTATGGGTGAAGGGGACAGGCTTCCTGTGGAGAGCCCAGGGGACAGCACTGCAGTTAATGTGGACGAGGGGCACCAGCAGGAGCCAGCAAGGCTCATAGAATGAGCATTACCCAGCTGCTTGTGCCCCTAACCTAGGCAAAGCCCCCTGCTCGCTCCTTTCCCTGAGGCACAGCTGTGCGGTGCCACTAGCTCCTGCACCTCACCCCATCCCCGTAAGTTCACCTCTCTGCAGTTCTGTCTACCCACAGGGCTCCATAGCCTTTCTCCCTTCTCTGGGCCTCTGAGGCCACCACCTGGGGCCATCCCACCACCTCAACCCACCACCACATCTCTGCCAGCCCCTGCCTTTTCTCAACCAGCCCACAGCTTTGCTGCTTGAGAAATAAGCAGCCTCAATACCCCATTACAGGTTGTGCCCACTCTCTCCTCCTCCCCCTTCCAAAGCCAGAAAAGGGGATCCAGTGCTCTTCGAAAAACCACTGACGTTGTTGGGGTACCCCAGAGAACCTCAAAGTGCAGGGGGAAGCCATGCAACACCCCCCCCCCCTTCCCCCGACTCGCCAGATAGATCTCTCCATCACAGAGATTCGCTGTCTGTAAAAGCAGTGGCACAGGGACCAAATCCTTGGAGAACACCCCTGGTTCCCCCCCCCCCTCCCCCAATCCCCAGATACTGTACATTCCCACCCACAGGAACAGGAGGGTGACCCACACCTCCATGTATATCTATCGTGATAGATATACACACACATGCAGAGAGGCACGGATCACTTTTATTTCAGCCAGCAACTAATTGCATAGGCAACACAGCATTAAAAAATATATTAAAAAAAAAGAATGTTGTTTAAAAGCTGTGTCACATTAGTCATCAACCTGGCAGCCTGGGGGTGGGGGCCCTCTCCCCCGGATCACACACGAGGGTTTTGCATAGCTCCAGCTCAGAGTTTTCTGTAGCAGAGCAACCTCGGGTGCAGCCATGCAGGAATCACCACACTGTTCCCCTGCTGCAGAAGGGGATTTCCTACAGACAGAGGGTTTCTCCCTTGAGGTAGAAGATGACAGCCCATGCTAAGGAAGGGGAGAGTGCAGGGGGACGAGGTGCCCGCCCTCCCTGTGGGTGCCCACTCCCTCGCCTGGCCACACAGACGACGGACAGAAGACAACAGAGAGGCCAGGCCACGTAGGGACAGTGAGCACTCCTCCACCATCCGCTTTATTGATGCCCCTGTGAGGCGGCCAGCTGGCGGCAATGGACCCCACAGACAGGGGAGAGGAGAAACAGCAACAACAACAGAGTGATGTACATCAGGACGGATCCCTCCCACACCGCCATCCCCCAGGACGGAGGGCGAACCGACCCCAAAGGAAAACCAGAAGGGGACTAAACAAAAGGGGCTACGAGGACCCAACCCCACAAGGAGCGATGAGGCAGGGACAGGGGGCAGTTTGGGCAGGGCCCCTGCCTGACTCACCAAGCCGGGGCATCTCACAGGATGGTGTCAGGAGGAGGGTACAGAACAGCCTGTGGGGAAGGTGCCCCCACCAGCATACCCCTGGAGCCACAGGACCCACTGTTCCCAGCCCATGTGGCTCCAAGAGGCCCTGTGAAGTCCCTGGGTCTGGTGGGGGGTCCACCTGATGCCATGCAAACCCCATCCCCTCCCCTTTTCCCATCCACACCTCCCCCCCTAGAACACCAACCCCCCCAGACCCAGCCCAAAAATCACTGTGCCAACACACTGTCAGCCACCCTGAACACCCACCACCCCTCCCTTGAGATTTTACCAGAGACCCCTGAGACACAGGACATGGCTGGAAACCAGCAGGAAAGTGATGGCTTCCCACCCACCCCTGCTTCACAGAGACCCATGGGTGACAGCCCCACTGTGAGGCACTGAGCCCTTTTGGGTCAGTGTCCCCCTCACACACACCCCCCCTGCATCCAGAGCACCACCAGGCTCAGCTGCAGCACCATGTTCCCCTGGCCACCTCCCAACCACCACCACCACCTATATGTACATATATACGACAAACCCCCAAAACACGAGGTATATAAAATTCAACACGGGGACGCCCCCATACGAACAGTTCAAGGAACCCACTACTGGGGGGAACAGGGGCAGGAGACATGCTTCCCCCCCACACTCAGCTTTCTACCAGCCCTTCCCAGCACAGGGGCAGCCCAGACAATGGGACCCCACAGGGCACAGCTCAGACACAGCCAAGAAGAGGAGGAAGGACAAGGGGGTCTGGTCGAGGTGGTCCAGAGTCCCCCAACCTCTGTGGACAGAGGAGACCAGTCAGGATGTACCAGACAGGACAGACAGACAAAGAGACGGGTGAGGGACAAGGTAGGGTCACAGCCAGAGACCCCACAGCCCAGCTCCCACCCACTGCCCAGCACCAGAATGGGGTCCCAGGCCCAGGTGGGTATCAGGGGGCATCAAGTCAGGCTAGGACATGAGTGATTAGAGAGGGAAGGGTCCTGGCTTGCCCTCCCCAGCTCCCACAGAACCCTGGCAGCAGCACGCAACGTTCACATGGGACGTGCAGCAGTGACTGGCTCTTTGGGGACAGTCAGGCCAGCATCACCTCTGTGGCTTACAGCACCAGCTGGCTCTGCCAGCAGGGAGGGGACAGCCCTAAGACGCTCTCCCACATCCCCATTGGCCTGAAGCTGCTTCTATCCATGGATACAGCAGTGGGAACCCTTGCCATGGCCTCCCCACCACCATCTCAGTCCTTCTCCTGTGCCAGACTCTCCTCCGTGATGCCCTGGGCTGCGAGCTCAGCCAGGACGTTGTCCAGGTAGTTGATGTCAGGGTAACCGTGGCCGGTGAGGTTGGAACCAAACTCCGTCTTGTGGTGGATCTCATTCCATATCACTGTGTCTGACTCACCCGTGGTGCTGGAGGTCCCGATGGCAAAAATCAAACGCCGGTCCCAGGCTACCAGCAGCAACTTCAGTACCTGGGGAGCAGGTGACAAGGCAGGCAGCAAGGTGGGCACAGGGCTGTGGGCAGCACCCGCCTTTGTTCAGCACTCGACCACCCAGGAAAGCCCTCACCAAGGCTGACCAGGAACCTCAGGAGCAGAGTCCTACCCCATGGTGCTTCACACCAACCAAAATAGCAGAGCTCCGCAGCACGTCCAGGACAGGCTACAGGGAAGGAAGATCTTCACCTGGATTTGCCTGCCGAAGCCAAGCCTTCTTTTCTCCATGCCCCAGATCCCTGCTCCTGTCCCTCTCCCCCTCATGCTTTGCCAGTCTGAGCCCCTCTCACCTTCCTGCCCTTCTCACTGTCAGGCAGGTAGCAGTGCCGTGGGAAGCCACGGGCAGTGAAGCTCTTCCCTGGGTTTGGATGCTCTGGTCCCTGAAATACACAATGGAAGAAAAAAATAAAATACAATTCAGAGCTCAAAAGCACACTCTGGGTGCAACAGAACACCG
Source organism: Cyrtonyx montezumae (assembly GCF_038088225.1). Taxonomy (NCBI): domain Eukaryota; kingdom Metazoa; phylum Chordata; class Aves; order Galliformes; family Odontophoridae; genus Cyrtonyx; species Cyrtonyx montezumae. Next base: position 41,669,466 of record NW_027071826.1, on the reverse strand, counting down.
AAACTCCATCAGAGGCAGAGCTGCTTGTTGCCACACACCGTGGACTTAACCACAGAGCAGCTGCACTCAGACAGCAACCCCAAAACCATCATCCACAGGCTCAGGTCACAGTGCTGCAGCAGTGGCAGGGCTGCCGGTCCCCACAAGGGTGGCTCGCCACCAAGACACTCCCCAGGACGCACCTGCACCCCCGGGGGGATGTTGTAGATGATGCGGATGGTTTTGCAGTCAGAGTGGCCGGGCAGTGCGTGAGGGATGATGTGGTACTCCATCTTCCCCGGGGGCTGCGTCCCTGTCTTCACCCCATAAATGGTTTTGCAGGTCGGGCACTGTAGGCTGCCATCCTGAGAGCGGGAAGTAATGAAAGCAGTGCTCCCCAGCACCACCCAGCACAAACACACAGACATCTCCAGAGCACTCAGGAAACTGGGGGGGAGGGGGGGGGCGCGGATGGGAGGGCCTGCAAACCAACTGGAACGAAACACCCGAGGTCTGAACTGCTCTGGTCACACCAGCTTCACAAGCCCTACCTCTGTTTTTTGTTTTGGTTTGGCAGAGAGAGAGAGAGAGAGACAGCAGAATAACAATCTCTAAGCAACGTGGAACACATTTTTCCAGGCATGCCAAACAAAACAGCTCTGTTAAGAGGGCTCAGAAGTCCACCTGCAGCTGGAAAAGCAGTGGTGGTGTGTGTACCGATCAAAGGTCACCTCCCCAGCCCTGGGAGGGAAGCGAGGACAGGAACCACATCGGGAAACAAAACACCCATGCAAGCCCAGCTTGTGATTCAGCATTTCCAGCAAAGACCCACCCGCCACAGACCATTTTATGGTGACACATGGTCACAGCATGCACCAGGGTCACCAAGCTGAGGGTTCAGGCTCACGGAGCTGCAGCCTCGCACCTTGTTGCCATTGTTGTACATGGCCACCAGGCAGTGGAGATGGAAGATGTGGCCACACTTGGCCAGCTTCCCCACCAGGTCGGGCTTGACAGCTGGCTGGGGGCCCTTGTAGCCGGAGGGTGCCGAGAGCCGCTCCATGCAGATGGTGCAGTCCTGCAGGAAGAATGGGATAGGTCCTGCTGGCACGTGCCCAGGGCACGCAGCCCCTCTTCAGAAGAACCACGAGGAGAGGCCACAGACGTGTGGCACAGCCCAGGGGCACTGCCACCTCCCACCCTACAGACAGCCCAGGCCAGCCCTGCTGCTCGCACCTCATCCGGGGGATGCCGCACCTTCTGCAGATATTTCTTCAGCACCTCCTCTGGAGCTTTACCTGCAGGAGAGCAAGAGTCAGCAGTGCAGAGGTGGGCAGGCCCACAGCTAGGACGGTGAGAAGGCCAGAGGGGGCTCACCCTTCTTGGCCTGTTTCTTGGTGGTCTTGCGGCAGGTGTGGGAGATGCCGGGGATGGACTGGATCTCGCTCTTGCTGACAGGTGGGGGGTGCAGCACCAGCTTGGGGGGCCGTGTCAGGCAGACGGGCAGCCCGGCTGCGCTCATCAGGATCCCTGTGATCCCTGAGGGGGGGGCAAAACAGTGCTAAGGAATGAGGGAGACCCCCACAGACCTCCCCAGTGGGGCCATCCTCACCTGCCAGAGCTGGATTCACAGGGCTGGAGCCATTGAGGTTCTTCACAGGGACGGTGGGGACCCTGCAGAGAAAGCACAGGACCACGTCAGAGCCTGGGGCCTGCACCAGACAGCAGTTTCCCAAGCAACCGAACAGCCCCTGGCTGGAAGGAGAGAATTCCCCACCCGGCCCTGTGCCCCCCGCCCTGCTGCTGCCTTTTCTCTCACTCTTTAGAAACCCCGCCTGCATCTCCAAACCATTCACAGCCTCTTTTTGTCACTGGGTTAGTGCTTTTTTTTCCACCTCCATTCTCCTACAGCCACTGCACAGCCGCTCCCTGCACCCCGCGTCAGGGCTCTCTTCCATGGGAAAGTTTCCCGGTGGGTCAGGAGGACAGAGGGAAGGGGGAGGACAGAGGGAAGGAAAGGGGCCAGGCTGTGACAGGAGGCCCATGGCGAAGCAGACAAAAGGGAGAAACAGCACACTGAGCAGCCCCCACCCCGCCACTAAAAACTGTCCTAAGAGAGTGGGGAAGGACCCCTTCTCACAGGGCCCTGAATGCCTTTTCTGTGGCAGGGGAAGGGTGGGGGACAGAAAAAGGACTGAAGAAAGAGCAGCCCAACCTCCTCATTAAGATGCAGGAGGGCATTCTGTGCTGCCCACCCACTCCCCTTGCAGGGACCAGGGGTGCCCATGGGGAGGGAATGGGGCCAGCAGAGCCCTGTGCCTGCGGGGAAGTGTTATGGCTTCCCTTCCATCAGACTAAACGGCTCAGGGATGCGGTCCCCTGCTCTCCCCACAACTGCCCTCTCGCTCACACATACACACATGCAGCAGGACTCACCCCGAGGCTATAAGCACACGGGACTGGGCAATAGCCAGGCGCTGCAGGTGGCTGCGGTTCAGGGTGCCAAGGCCAGGCCGGGCTGCCTTGCTGCTGCCCACAGCTGGGGGGCTTGAGGCAGGGCCAGCCGGGCTTAGGGCGGGCGTGCTGGCTGCCTGCCGCCGGACCCCCTGTGAGCCCAGAGGCTTCAGCGATCCGCGTGCTGTGGCCGTGCCATCAGGCACCTTGGCACCCGGGGTGGGTGCCGGGGCCTTGGGGGCAACGGGAGGAGCAGGAGGGGCTTTGCGTGGCTGCAGGGTGGCAGCCCCCAGGCCGCCGGCCGACACGGCAGCTTTGACGCTCATCACCAGGAGGCACTGGGGGCAGGCACAGGCAGGGGTCGGGGGAGCAGCTGAGGCCCCAGGGCTGGCTGGCCAGGACTGCGACTTGGGCAGGGTGCCTGACACCAGAGGGTACACCATGTCGAGGCGGCGGCGGACGCGGCGCTTGCGCTGGGTCTGCCTGTTGATCTGGCCCATAGTGGCGAAGTCGATCACGTAGCAGAAACCGATGGTGCTGAGGTCCACCCAGGGGTGCTGCTTCTCGTATGCACGCTGGATGGTGATGCCCACATCCATGTCGTAGGGAGTCCAGGAGCCGCTGTCATTCTCCCACTCCCACACGACGCCCTTGCCCGGTGCCGAGGATGGGTCATAGTAGCTGCGCCGCACGGGGCGGATGGTGCCTGCAGAGGGGACAGAGATTTCATCAGAGGCCAGCACCAGCCTGTGGGCAGGGAGCACCATGGAACTGCCCCAACTGGCCTCGCTGGTGCTGGGACAACAGCTTCCTGACTCAGCCACTGTCCCCGCCCTGCCACAGGAGTGGCGTGCCTCAGTTTCCCCAGGCCATCCTAGCACCAACGTGACACCCGTCAGCCTGTCGCAGCAGACCTCAGCCAGGTCCCACCTGGCACCGCAGCAGCACACGATCATCCTGCTCTGACCGGCCACGTGTCCCCCTAAAGCCCGCAAGAATGTCAGTCCCTCTTAATCCCGACCCTTACCACTACCATCAGCTCCCACACCAGACCACGTTCCCCCAAGCGGGCTGGAGATCAGAGAAGTGGGTCACCGCCCCATCGTGCACAGGGGCACCTGGTGGGGGAAAAGCTCCCGACACAAAGCAGGGCTGAGGCCAGAGGGGAGTGGGGCCTCGCTGCACGCAGTGATTTATCCTAATCCGGCGCGAGGCGTGGAAGGCAGCAGCGATGGCATGCGGCATCTGGCACTGTGGGAAAGTGGCGTGTCCCCCCGGCCCGGCGGCCGGCTGGCCTCCCATTCAGCAGGGGAAGAAAAGGGACAATAGCTATTCAGGGCCTGCCAGGGTCGCGACCCCCCCAAATCAGAGCTGTTTAATGACCCAAAATACCAACATCCCCGGCAACCCAGGGAGAGGCAGAACAATTCCCCTTTCAGGCCTCCTCCCCTGGGCAACAATAGCCCTCAGACACATGGCGCTGAATGCTGTCCCCCAGCACCAAAGGTCCCTTGTCCCCGAGCACCCGGGCGGGCCATAGTTCCCACCAGCCCCAGGCTCCCAGAGAAGGGATCAACACCAGGGCACAAGGGACACCGCCATCCCTTTCCTATGGCCAAGCAAGGGCTGGCAGGGGAGGGAAGGGGCACAAACCCCTGTGCCAGGGGCACCTCACACATCCATGCCCTGCATTTCTCACACCTGCATTCAGCCCTCGGGGACTTCCCATTATCAGCCTGTGCCCCCCACAGCTCCCTGGGCATCGCCCCACCTGCACCGTGCCGTGCCCCCGGGCAGGATTTGTCCCCACGGCTCCCATAGGGCCAGGCTCAGGGGAGCAGAGAAGCACACGTAGGAAGGGTCTGAAGGGAACAGGAGAGGTCCGCAGGCTGCGACCAGCTCAGCACTAGGGCAAAAGGCTGCTGCTGGTTGCAACAGGGTCCGGGCAGCAGCACAGCCACAGCTAGGGGGAGGGAGCGCGCAGGCAGCAAAGAGCAGAGCTGTGCAATCCCAGGTCAGGCGGCGCGAGGCAAACCCAGGGCTCAGCGTGATGCAACGCGGGGCTCGGCAGCGATGGCCGGGCAGGAGCGAGCGGCACGGCAGAGCAACGGCAGGGCGGGCAGCGGGACGTGGAACGGGGCAGGGCGGCACAACGCAACCCGGCTCCGGCTCAGGCAGTGCAATGCAGCACGGGCCCGGCGGCGCGGCGCCGTGCAACACAGCGCAACGCGATTCCAGGTCAGGCGGCACCGCGCGATACCGGACCCGGTGGGAACGCGGGCAGCCCCGGGCCGGCCGGGCTCACTCACCGGTGTCCTGGCGGAACTGGTGCATGGACTGCAGGTCGATGATGTAGGGCGCCAGGCGGCTGTCAGCCTGGCCCAGCACCACGCTGCCGCCCGCCCGCGGCCCGGCGCGGGCCACCGCCTCGATGTGATGGCTGACGGCCGGGCTGTAGGGCCGCCACCGCCCGTGCTCGTTCAGCCATTCCCACACCACCACGGCGGAGGCGAGCAGCATCGCTCCTCCGGCCCGGCCCGCCGCCGCCTCCTCCTCCTCCTCCTCCTCCCGCTGCCCGCGGCCGCCGCTGCCCGCCCCGCCGGCTCTCGCATGCTCCGCGGGGCCCTGCCCTGCCCGCACCGGGGCCGCCAGGGGCCGCTCAGCGCCGCGCCGGGCTGCAGCGCCTCTCCCCGGGCGAGCGGCCCGCGGCGGGCGGCGGCGGCGGCGGCGGCGGGGGGCGGCTCCGCATCGCAGCGCCCGCGCACCGCGCAGCGCCCGCCCCGCGCGGCCCCGGCCGAGAGCGCGCTCGGGGAGGCGGGGCGACGCGCCCCCTCCGGGACGGCACCCCCGGCCGGGACACGCCCCCGGCCACGTCCCTCCCGAGTGGGTCCCGAGGTGGTCGTGGTCGTCGGCATCTGCAGCCGTCGCGGCCCGTCCTGGAGAGGACCGCCCCTGTGGCTGCAGGAAAACCGTGCCCTGGTTTCTGGCAGCTCCGCATTGTGCGGCTGGAAGTGCCGCCTGAAAGCAGGGCAGAGTTTAGAGGCATCGAGTGCCTTGGGTTGGAAGGCTCCTTAGGGGCCCTGGGGAACGGCTCTGGCAATGCCGGCTGTCCTTGCCCAGGCTGGGCCCTAGCATGGCTGCAGCAGCTGCCCCAGCCCGATCGGGTTGCAGGGCCCTGTGCCAGGACCGCTGGGGCCCCGCTGACATTAAGGTCACCTCGTGCTTGGGCTTCTGCCTCCACCCTGCTGTCCCAAAGCTAACGGTGGGACTGGGGTGCACATTCTGCCCTGGGGAAGCAGGGGGCAGCTGGGGAGTGGGTGTGAGCCCCCGGGTGCTGCTGAGAACAAGAGTGTGTGGGGAGAAAAGAAAGTTGTGCGCGATTGCACACAGCAAGACGTGGGAGAGAGCGATGCTTTGTGTAATCCCCCCCAAAAAATAAATGCCAGAAATAGTTACAAGTGCACGGAAGCAGAACCATGCAAGTAATCCAGTGGGAGTTGCAAAACCGAGACCAGACAATCAGCTGCAGGGAGGAAGGTGTACGTCCTTCCCCACAGGTTCCACCCTGCAGGCAACCCCATCCCAACCCCATAAGGCAGCCCCTGTCCCACAAGCCCAGCAAGCACCACCTCAGCACTGCCCTCCAGCCCCCTCTGGCTGCACAGACACCACTGGCATTGGGGCAGGCACTGTGCCTGGAGCCTCCAGCACCCACTGGGACAAAGGAGCTTTGTGCAGGGCCAGTGGCACAGCCATGCCTGTGCCCCAGGGAACAGGAACCCCCTGCAGTGTGTCACTCTTGGGCTCAAGGATGAAGGCAGAGCTACACAGGGATGGGGTAACGTTGCGGCTGTACCTCCCCAGCAAGCCTTCTCTCACCTCCTCCTCACCCACCACCTGCACCATTCCTTTATCCTCCTCTCAGAGCATGCCCGCTTTCCAACCCCCCCCTCCCCCCCAGGCACAAAGAAAGGTGCTGCATCGGGAACAAGGCAGCCCAGTGAGTCGGGCCCCCAAGAAGTCACAACACCCCAGCAGCTCTCCAGGTGCTTTATTTGATCAGCATCCACCACAGCCACCCGGGGAGAAAACGGTGGCCAGCAGTGGCTGGGGCTGTTCGCTTCTCCCTCTCCAGCAACTTTGCACCCCCAGAGGCATGGGGCCTTCCAAGTCAGCCTTCTGAGAAACCATCCAGCTCCTTCTGAGCCATCGAGCTCAAAATCCCATCCCCCCTCCTGAGAAAGCCCCCAAGTGGCTAGAGCAGAAATTCAGCACGCAGAGCACACGGGCAGGGTGGGAGCTGTGCAGGTGCAGGAGAGAAAAGGGAGCACCTGAAGGAGGCAAAGCCTCAGGTCTTGCGGAGAGGGGACAGTTCCTAAGCCACCTTTCACCAGGTGATGCTTTCACAGCCCTAACCCCGAGGCAGCTCCCCTTCTTCAGAAGCATCGCCCAGTCCCACAGAGCAGGCTGGCCCTGCACAGCACACGGGGGTCACGGCTTCCAGGCCCTAGTGGGGCTGCGGGCCACCCACTTTGCCTCCCTATGCTTCAGTTTCCATCGCAGGGAAGCAGAAAGGCCCTGAGTTAGCAGCACGGTCCCCCCTGCTCCCCGAAACCCCCGTGCCCATCTGCAGCCCTACACAGGGGTGGCCCCTCAGCTAAGCCCATCCGAGCCGGGGCTCCCCACACCGCCATCACTGGCTCTCAGCCATACCCAGTGCCGCACCGCTGCCCGGGCCGTGCTTGGCGAGCTGACGCAGGTCCCGCACTGACCTGACGGCCCACTGGGCCAGCTCCCGCAGCACGCCCAGGCCCCGCAGCTTCTGCTCAAAGAGGCTGAGACGCGGGGGTGCAGGGGGCTCGGAGCCCTCCTCGGCGGGGGCCCTGCGGCTCTCCAGCTCCAGCAGCTCCTCCAGGTGGTAGGCAAAAGCCGAGACCTGCAGCAGCACGGCCGCCAGTGCCGGACCCAGCTCGCCGTCAGCATCTCCCAGCTGCTCCCGCTGCTCCTCCAGCATCTGCGCCAGCAGCACGCGGAAGGCCCGGTATGCTGCCAGGTTGTCCAGGAGCCGCTGGGTGCCCGTCTGCTCGGCCCAGCGCTCCGCTGCCGCCACTGGCACCCCCTCCACCGCCGCCACGCTGATGGATGCGTCCAGGCCCTGCTGCTCCACCTGTGGGACAGATAAGCGGGACGGGTGCCGGCACAAAGACCTCCAGCATCCTGCCCCGAGAAGTCTTGTGGCAGCAGCCTCCCGCCCACCTGCACTCCCAGCCCCGAGAGCGGGGCCAACTCACATAGATGTCCAGTAGGTCAGTGACGTCCGAGCGCATCTTCCTGGCCAGGCGGATGCCACGGCTGCACAGGTCGTGGTGCCGGAGGGAGGCCGAGGGGGTGTCCGCCGCCGCCATGGCCCAGCGGCCGTCCCAGGCTCCCGGCGCAGTGCCCGCGCAGCCCAGGGAGGACAATCCCTTGCTGAGCTGGTGCATTCCAGCCGGGAGCTCCGCTCACACGTCCGCTGGCCCGGCTCTCCCCCTCTTCCGCGCCTGGGGCCTGGCACGACGCTGCAGATTCCCGCCTCTGGGATCAACAGCAACAGATTATTTCCCTAATTCCCCGTGCTTTGCCACTCTGAGCGCCTTGCCCAGAACACTCTCACCCGGCAGCAAAAGGCTCCTTCCCCGTGGCATGACGAGCCCCACGCTAATCCCTGGCTCAGACCGGAGCGCGGGAAACCGCTGCCGGGAAGAGGTGAGCAGAGCCGGGACATTGCTCAACAGCTCAGCACAAGCAGCAGGCTGGGGCCTGAGCAGGGCGCAGCACTGGGGACAGAGCGAGGCCCAGCCGGGGGCTGGGACACCCGACAGCCTGACCCCAACAGCCGCCTTCCGCTCTCTTCTTCAGGGTGCCAGGACCCCCCCCAGCCACCCCTAGCCCAGGGGTGTGTCCCACAGCAGCAGCCCCGCAGCACGAGTACCACACACAGACAGCCCGCAGAGTTGCTTTGTTTTCCTCAATACATTTATTTTGGTTACGTGTTACCCAGATGAAAAGAAAAACAGAGTAGAAAAGCAGCTTCCCTTAGCCACCACAGCATCACCCAGCACCAGGCCCCATAGCCCCCGCAGCCCCCCTTAACCTGCACCCATCTCATCCTACAGCTCAGGGGTTTATTGGGGCCAGGGCCCCGGCTTTCCTTCCAGGGAGGAGAATAATAAAATAAATACAGGGGAAAAATACAAAAAATGTTTATTGCAAACTACTACAATAATTTATTGAAGCAAACTGCATGCGAGTGAAGGAGAGACACCGAGAGGAGGAGCTGCAGGAGGGCTGTGTCAGTTGTATGGTTTCAGAGAGAGGGGGGAAAGGAGTTAACACCAGACCCTCCCACACCAAGGGCGAGCAGGCTGTGGTTAGAGGACAGACAGGCAACTCGCTGAGACAGAAAGAAAAAAGGGAAGCAATGAGGGTAAGGCAGGGACCAGAGGGGCCAGGAGCAACACAGGAGGCAAAGGAGCTGCTCTGTTCTGCACCCCACAACACACAGGAGTGCTTGGGGCAGGGGCAGGACGAGGCAGCCTCCTCACCTCCTGGCCCAGCCCAGCACTGCGTCACCAGCAGCAAGTGAGCTCCCAACCCAAAAGCATTTTAGTGTCAGAGAGCAAACCCCAACCTCTCCTATTTCGTTTAGTGTTCCGTGCAAGGCTCTGCCTGCCCCGCAGCGCTCCCAGGGGTGGCAGCAGGGCATGAGAAACAGCTCCTAACTTGGGGGACCAATGCACAGCTGCCAGTGGGCATGCCACAGTGCAAGCTGTGTGCTCCCCTCCTTCAATCCCCTGGAGAGAAAAGCCACACTGCAGGGGGTGAATCCACTTCTGTGAGCTATGTGGTGCCCTTCAGTTAGCAATGCTTCCTAATGGGAATCCCAAGCTGACCCAAGCAAGAAAGCAGGCCATGCCAGCTAAAGCAACTGCTTTGTTTTGTGTGCTCCCACACCACTGTGCTGGGAGGCCCATGTTCACACACATTAAGAGCTGTGCTACAGGACCAGTGGATGTCCACACCCGGGGCATGGACCAACATGTAGCATCCCAGCAACAGCAGTGCCCTGCCTTGCTCCAACACACACTTCAGTGTCAGTGGGAAGGGAAAGGGGAAATCAGGACAAGTGACCCAATAAGTGCTGTCAGGCTTTGGGCTACAGCTGGATTTCCAGGCAGCACAGGCGACAGAGTGGGCGTTTGGAGTCAGCTTCCTGTAAAGTTTCCAATTCAATCCACATTTTATTGCTGATCTCCAGACCGCGGATACTAGACTTTGCCTGGCTGCTGTTACAGACTGGTTCTGCTGACCTCAGGCTTGGACAAAGCACTTCAGATCTGTTCCCAGCACATAAACACAACTGAAAAAAAAAAAAAACAAAAAAAAACCCAGCAAACCAACAGAAAGCCCAGGTTATTGGTCACCTCTTCCAAACACGCAAATTATTCAAGGTCACCAAGTCTCCACACGCAGCTTCAGATAACAACAAGAAGATCTGAGCCTATGGACCAGACATAATTTCCTATGTAAACTCTTCCACGGGCTCCGAGCTGTCCTAACGCACCAGCAGGCAGCAACCATACCACCCTGGGGAGCAGAGGTGGCTGTGCACAAGTGAGGGGTTCAGCACAGCCCTTAACAGAGGCACGGACAAACTGACAGCCTTTACTCCTACTGCCTTGGATAGATGAGCTAAAGACAACTATACCCGATTTCTACAGCGGAGCACCAGTGTCCTGGGCCACAAGAACAAGTATCCTGGCTAATGCAGTCCTTCCCAGCAAGGTGAGGGAGTAAGAGGAGCAAAGAGCTGAGCTGGGAGGGAGACGAGAGGCTGCTGTGCCATCACTCACCTCATCCTCCTGCTAAAACGCTGCCGCAAGGACTCCACTGCTCTTCTCTGGGGCTCTCCCTCTGCTCTGGAAAGCCGTGAGGTCTGACTGCAGCACACTGCCTTCTCTCCAGCTCTCCCAGCTGCTGTTACATGGCATGCGCACTCCCTACAGCTCTCCGGTGGGAAGGAGCCTACAGGGAAGCAGCCCGAACCCCTACCACCCCCACCTGCCAAGAACGTAACTAAAGTATTACCGACCCTTTCATCAATAAATAAGGAATCTCGTTACCACAACACAAAAACGAAACATGTTCAAAGTGCAAATTACTGTCGTCAAACCGGGATGCTCCTCCTTGCCTCTCCCACGCAGGGCTCCCGTAGCCCCCGGGCCTCTCCAAGCAAACATGATCTATAAGCCAGGGCGTTCCCTCTGCTTCCTGCCAGGGACGGGGCCGAGTGCGGCAGGGGACAGGGACTCTTTTGCAGCCTGCCCCACCGAGGGGGCCTAAAGTGCCGAGCCAAACTCCCAGCCCCGGGATGAAGAGTGAGACTGCAAGGACTAGAGTGCAGCAATGCATAGAAGTGGGGACCACGGGGCAAAAAGGGAGTCCTAAGAAACTTGTCCAGAGCACACCAAATGCTTTCTAGCTTGCAGACGGGGCCAGGTCAAGGAGCCAGAAAGGCATCTGCTTCGGGGCAGAGCGAAGGGTTTCAGCCATTCCCTCTCCCTCGGAGAAATCTGTCGCTCAGTCCAACCTGCTCTGGTAATGGCAGCACGCGCCCCTTTTCTGCAAAGGAGCAGTGGGAGACAGAAGTGGCTGGGAGAAAGAGGATGTGCTGTGATCCACGCTGAGGGGAGCAGACCCTTCGGTTATTTACTAGTATTTTAAGTTTTGTTTAACTCTTCTCTCTTTCAGTAAGTGTCTCCATTTTTTTTTTCCTTTTAAATAGAGTCCAAACAGTCCCAGCACCCACATGCTCCCCCACCCACTAGGGTCCAGTGGAGTCTGAATCTTCGATGAGCACCTCCGTGGTGGCTCCCAGGATCTCTGTGTTCATCACCAGCCCTTCAGGGTTGGCGCTGCTGCCGCTGCCCACAAAGAGCTTGCCGTCAGCCACCAGGCTCACGCGCTCTGCCCCGCTGCAGTACGTCTTCGGCATCCCATCGGGGTTCAGCAGCAGGCAATCGGCCGGGGCAGCACTGCCCAGGGGGTCAGGAAGAAGAGGGAGGCCCTGGCCATCGGTAGGCGGCGCGATGGCCTCGGGGTTAGTGCCCAGAATGTCAGTGCTGGTGATCAGGGCACCCGCGTTGGCCGCCAGTGCTTCAGCAATAAGCACTTCTGGGTGGCTTTTGGCTTTGTGGGCCACGACGCTGTCCTTCTTCTCAAATTTCTTGCCGCAGATGTTGCAGGAGAACTGGTAGAAGGAGTCCGCATCGTGCTTCTTCATGTGCCAGTTGAGGGAAGCCTTCTGCCGGCAGGTGAATCCACAGATCTCACACCTGGGGAAAGGAGAAAGGTGAGGTCACAACACAGCAACGCCACTGCATGGTTGTGGAGACAGCAGGAGGCAGCCCAGGAAAACAGTGGGGTCTCATCACTGCGAGCTGTCACCGTAGCACCAGCTCTTCCAGTTATATCACTCCTGTTCCTCAGACCTCTGCTCAAGGACCAGGTGAGACAACAAACAGCAGTTCAAACACTCCCAGGGACGTGTACTTCAAGAGGGCCAGGACTCACAAGTAGGTTCCAGCCCTGACTTCAGAGCTGCCCCTGCGCTTGGTGTATAAGGGTCACTCCAAGGAGGAAGGTGATAGAGGTACTCACTGCAAGGGCTTCTCGCCCGTATGGATCATTCGGTGCACTGCCAAGTTATGAGAGCTCTTAAATGCCCGGGCACAGTACTCACAGATGTAGTCCCTTTGATCTGAAAAGCAACACCAGTCGGAACATTACTGTCCTGCAGACCTGCTCCCTCTCCCTGCTATCATGCACTGCAGGCAAAGCTGCCCACGAAGCAGCAGAAGTGCTGGAAGGCTAGCAGGCACCATAGAGGAAGAAGTGTCCCACAAGACACCACAGAAGCTTGATCTGGAGAGCTAAGGCATGATAATTAACTCTGAGAAGAGTCTTAATCCATTCTGACCAAAACTGAAGGAGTGGTAAATTAGGAAAAAGCTTAGCTTGCTTGATTGCTACCAATACCTGCAACAATACTTGCCAGTGGGTGCATTAGGAACTCTATAGCCCGTTTCTTCAATTTCCTTAAAAGATGGTAACACAGAAGGAAATAATACCCTGCCATTGCTGCACATCCACATCATCTGCCTTCACCCTCACCCCAAGCCTTGGGCATTTTCCTTTTTCCCTCCCCACTCCATTCACCAACCCAGCGTGGAGCTGAGATGCTTTCCCCACCTCCCCATACCTGTGTGGTGCTTGGCATGCCGCAGGAGCTGCTTCTGCAGCCGGAAGAGCCGACCACAGGAGGGATGGGGACACACGTACTTTTTCTTCAGCAAGTGCTGGTACTTGATGTGATGCTGAAAAAGAAAAGTGAAAGGTTGTAAGCTCTCTTTGCACGGCTAAGGCAGGGAGTGAAGCACACCAATCCCAGATGGACCCTCAGCAGGGCACGAAACTCCAGTCGCTAACAAGACACCATTGCACACAGAGAAGAAAGCCAAACGAATGCAGACATCCAGTAACAGGACAGACACAGATGCAAACTGCCAGTCCCTGCCCTCACACACAAGAGCATCAGGAAGCAGACAATCCCAAATACCTGCAAGTAACGCGGGTGGGCCAGGACTGTGCCACAGCCTTCCATCTCACAGCGGACATACTGTATCGGAGGCTTCTTCCTAGGAGGTGAGTAAGAAAATGAGCACAGTGATCAGATGTGAGTGCAGCTCAGTAGTGTGAGAGCAAGGAATTATTGCTCCAGTATTCCCATTGGGTAAGCTCACAGACTCTGGCCAAAAGTCCTCTCTACTCCTAGCAGGACTTGAAAGCTCACACAAGGACTAAGAAAACCCCAGGAGATGCCAAGCTCCCCAAAACCCGCACACAATGCCATGGCAGGGATCACGTCAAGTGGGGAGAAACAGCTGGGAAGAAAGCAAACCCAACACCCACAGGGAAAAAGGGGAAGGAAAGCAAAGGACCCAACATGTCACTATTTCTTTAAGGCTTATTTCTGTATTGTGTGAGAAAGGTGCCTTTGAGACAGCGCCTCTGTGGAGGACACAAAGGAACTGAACTGAGTGGAGGGGACCACCTACCTTCTCTTGGGCAATCTTGGGCTCTTGTCATCTTTTCTTCTCCTTCCTCTCCTATACAGACAAAATTGGAGGAGGTTTCTTTACATTGGTACTAGGTAGAGGTTTTCAGCTGAATGCCACAATACTACAGAACTCTTCTACAACTTTAGGCTGAAAAGTAACACTGCACCCACAATTCAAAACTAACCACCACCCACTCTGGATCAAAATGCCTGAAGAGTTTGAAAGGAAACACTTGTGCAATAGATGGGTAGGCTCCCCTCAAGCAGGCATCACATGCTTCATATTTTTCTTTTAGATCTGTCACTGTCCAAATCATTTTCAATCCTTGCTTAAATTCAGGCCTTTCCAAGCTGCACTCGAGCACACAAAACTCTGCTCTCCCAAGTTCCCGCTGTAGACGGTTAGCAAGTTATTGCCTCATTAACTGCAAGCCCGAGAAAAATCAATTGAGAGCAAGTTTGATGCAGATTCAGAGGAAGGCAATGTTCTCGAGAAATAAGTGCTTTATGTGGTTAGCTCTCACAAGACCTCCCATTTCCTAATGCATTTTTAATAAACAAATAATTTTGCCAACACAGTCCAGAACTGATGGTGCTCTCTATTTCCTCTGCTCTGCTGGGTATGTTCATGCCACGTGAAAAACATCAGTCCGCATGGCTAGGAAGAAGGGGACTGATGACCTAGCAGCTATTTTTCAGCCCTCTGACGTACCTAGAGCAGCTTACACACCTGTCAAGACAAATCTATGCCCTGATCAGACCTGTGTTTACACGTACAATGCACCCTCCCAAGCAACAGCTCTGCCCAGAAGACTGTGCCTGCTTGATCACACAGCTGCAGCAAGACTCTGAGTGCAGATTGATGAACTCCTTTCTAGCCCATACTGAGACATTTTATTGATGGTGAGACCATGCCAGTAAACAGCCTGAGCAGGCACTCAGCATTCAAGCCAAGCCTTCAGCAACAGCACAGGTTTTATTGTGTACAAAAAAGAAAAGAAAAAAAAAGTCTGATCCAAACAGCACAACCACAAACCTCAGAAAGCCCCATCTGGCATAAAACAAAAACCTTCTCAAAAAATACTTCAACATCAATCAGCCTTGCTGCAGCTTAGAGGCTGCATGAGAAATTAAACAAAGGTGTGCAAAGCCCCGTGCTGCTGCCAGCAGAGGGAGCTCCTTTTGTTCCCATTTCTCCAAAAGGAGACATAACACAGCTGTTTCTCCTGAGCAATGGTGCACTAATCCCCAGTGAACCAAGAGGAGGTTTCCCACACAACATGTATGAAGTACTCTACCTCCAGGCACACACTGGAAGAGATCCAGCCTTCCCAGACCACCTTTCTAACAGTCTAACACAGCAGTACAACACACTTCAGACAGCTGAGCCCTGTCTTTAAAAACTCTCTACAGTATTTGACGCAGCGTGGCTGTATCTAGGCAGGCTGACTAAACCCCAGCATGGAAAAAAACTGCCCCAACTAAATGAAAACATCACCTCTTGCTTTCCCTTGCCAATCACGGGCAGGATGCTAGGAAACAGTACTTCAGTCAGAACAAGAGGTTCTGCCCTATTATCTTTCAGCCCCAGAGGGGAAAAACAACAAAAACACTGTTGTACGCTAGCAAGAATGCAAAATACACCATACACACTGGAACACATAATTGCAGAATTTTACTCACTTCCTCGGTGGTTCTTCATCTTCCCGAAACTCACTCTCTTCTTTTACCTCTACTTTAATCTCCTTCTGTTTCTCTTTTTCTTCTTTTCCCTTGCCAGTTTTTCTCCTTTGTTTTGGAGCTTCCCTGCAAAGACACAAACAATGTATTACTCCAATGTTAAGAGGCCGCATGGATCTATTTTAAGACACCCTCATGCCTCTGTCTTCCTCTAAGGCTCTACACCTCTGCCTTGCTATGACTGGTTCTCCACTATATTAGCAAAAACGGCTTCCTCTCCTTCCATAATCTTTAAAAAGTCTGCTCGATACAAAGTGTTAGGCAAAAGCTGGACAGGAGTTCACGGTTTTAATCAAATCCCACTTCTATGCAGAAGTGGACTAAGGATGTACCTGAATCCCAACAGGTCTTTAAAAGCTTCAGACCACCACAGAAAAATGTCCCCCAAGAGGTGTGGGCAATAGGGAAAACACTGCGCTCAATGGGAGCCATTCCACGTCAGCAACTAGCATGGGTACTCTGGGTCACATTAAGCTAGTTCAACTAAGAGGTCTCAACTGCTTTTTACTCTAAAGACACAGAAAGTGGGTAATCTATTATACTTTTCGAGATGGGGCTTGTAGGTTTCATCTCTTGGATCATCTTTGAAGGGAACTTCTTCCTCACTGGCAAGGATCTCCTCCTCATCATCACTGCCAGGAGAAAAGGAGAACAGAGGAGTCAAGCAGCAACTTAAGCAAGAATATTCATGAATATTCCCTCCCCATAGGATGGGAAAGACACTATTATGTGGTACTTTTCATCCCATGTGGCTGCACTAAGGAGCACAGCTAGGCAGAGTGGCACCCTGTTGAGAACTCACCCAACTATAGCATCCAGCTAAAAGGCCTACACTGACCAAACCCAATTCTCCAACATCTCCTGACGCCTTTAGCCCATCAGAAATCCAAGCTGAAAACGCAAAGGGCCAGGACTGCAAGCAGAACACAACCACCATCCCTCTCACAGACAGTGTCATGAGCATTTGAAAAACTGTTCATATGTTGTTTTCTTGACACTAAAAAGAAAGGACTTGCAAAAAAAAAGTTTCCTACCTGATTCCAGCTGGAGACTGACGCTCTTCTGCGATCTCTGAAAGGAAAAGTCACCATTAGGTTTCAATCTGCATTGACTGCAGCAAGCTCATCTGTCTCAAGATACCTCTGCCAACACTCAGCATCAGGAGCGCTGGTGGCAGAAGGCACTCGTGACAAAGCAGCACCACGTCTGGAGCAGCCAGCCACAGTCAGCACACAGCTCACCGACTTACACCCAACATGCAGCTCCCTTCTGAGGTTCCCAGCAGTTGCCTATCTTCAGGCACTTCACGCCAGTGCTTCCCACGTACCGTATTCCAGCTGGTCGGCGTTTGGTTCCGACTTGCAGACGAGCTGCAGGGAGCCAGTCTTGGACCTGGAGGCACGTGAGTTCTCAGCTTCACGCTGGCGGGCGGCAGTGGCTGACCTGCTGCTGCGCCAGCTCCTGCTGGGCCGGGCTGTGCTGACTGGAGAGCCCTGGCTGAGGGCAGGGGACACCTCCTCCTCCTCCTTCTCTTCTTTGGGATCTGAAACGCCATTGAAATGTCATTGTTAATCAAAGATCAGCTTCAAAATAGCCCCGTCTTAAAAGTCGTGTTTGGAGAACCCCCTAAACACACATCTAACGCAAAGCATACCCCGTAATAATCCTGAGGAACCTGAGCTGGATTTCTGGTCTCGTGCTAGAGCAAAAAGCACAAGCAAAATCATCCTGAGGTCTGTGGACTCATTTATTGCTTCTACAGGTGGTTTCTCTTTGGCTGATGGCTGACCTCCAAATACATTTTGGCAGGATAACAGAACCAACTAAAACGTGTATGTGAGCAAGTTCATCTCCTTAAAAATTAGAATTCCAAGTATAGTTCACCTGATCTCACTTCCTGGTGGTTGCTGGAACACTGGGCCTTAACACACTCAAATGCTTGCTTACATTTCACAAACAATGTGCTAAAGGAATCCACCCTGAGCAGTTGGCCAGGCTCTGTGCTCCAGCTCTGCCACCACACTAACACACGGGCATGGGGCCTGAGCTCCAGGCTCGGCTCTGAGCCACTCCTCACTGACATCCATTTGCATGGCTGTGTGGCCTTTCCCAGAGGGCATCCAGGCATGGGGAGGGGGGCTGAATGCCAAGCTGCGTTGCTGTGTGTCCCCAGAGTGCTTCAGGACATTAGCTGCATGCTGAACCCACACCCAGCAGGAACCAGAGGCCCTCTGAGGTACCCTGCTCCCTCAGCTCTTCCCTCAATTTTCCACCAAACCTTTGTGATAGAACTTCTGACACGTTGCTTGTTTGGGGCCCCTCTCAGGCCCTCATTAGCAGAGTCAAGAGTGATCAGCCTTTGACTGAAAAGCCTGGAATATGGGATACGAGGCTTCAAAACAGCAACTGAGTCTGATGTTTTGCATACATAAAGCCACCTTGATTACCAAGCACAAACTATGCCTTCTTTCTGCCTCCCTGCTTGTATGGATCCCAGCACCAATTACACCTACTTTACATTTGTAATCCTAATTCTGAACATCCCTAGTTTTTTGAATGCTAAATCAAATTCAAAGACACTTGGAAACCATTCTCTAGCATTCTTCCCATCAAGCACCACCATTCTACACACGTACTGCTGCCCTTGAAGGATGTTTACCCCCTCAGATCAGGAATTTGGCTGATCTGATTTCTCGGTAAGAGCTAATATTGTTTAGAGTATACATCTAGAGCTGAAACAGACCTTCAGAACACGTTCCTATGAAGCACACCCGAGATGCCACTCACCCAGCAATTTTGCTCTACTTCTCTGAAGATGTGAATGAGCCTTTTTCTGTGACACTTTCACCCCCCACTTCAGCACCGTCTAGCAGACATGTTGCCTTTTATACATGCTGTGAATACTTCTGTACCTCTGAGAAAACACAGTAAGAGATGCCCTCTTGACTGATTAAACCTTACAGTAATTAACCTTCCTGCTATTTCCAGTCCTGCCTCAGACACCACACTTAACCTGATGAAACCCAGGCCCTGTGGATGGAGACAGCTCCACCCTTCTCCCACCAATGTACCTGTGCAGAAAGCCACGTGCTCCTCAGTTAGAGGGATTTGGCTAATTAGAGCAAGCAGCAAGATAAATGGAAATGTTGCTATTACAGATAATCAGGCTCTGTTCTTTCAACCAAAAAAGTTGCTGCTCTAATCTCTCCAGGCTGAAACGGAGGGAAAAGTTTAAATGAAAAGGTTGCTGTTGACTCTGCATTTGATGCGCACAAACTTGTTAACATCAGCAGCTCTGACCAGCAGCAGCTTCTGGAGCAGGTTCCTGCCCTCCCATAAGATGCCTGGAAAATGGATTGCATGCCAGCATCCTGCTATTTCCTTGCAAGTGTCAACAGCAGTGATGGACACTGGGTTGTAAGAGCTGCAAGTCCAGGAGGGACGAACAAGCGCATGAAGTGATGGATATCGAAGCAACACCAGTGAGAAACAAAAAAAGCAGGGAGCACTGCTTCTCAGATCAGCTGTTGCAAAGCAAATGATAGGCTTTCCTTCTGGCAGCAGCCCCAGATTAAGACCCAGCACTGCTGTCATCTTCCCAAATCCCATTGCACGGGGCGGGGGGCAGCAGGAGCTGTGACTTGGCCAAGCTGCTGTGCCAAGGAATGCCCCCGCACTCACACTCCCTGCAACTCCCCGATACCGATGCTATCTCCCTCCTTCAGTAGCCTCTGCAGAAATCAGCTGCAGGAGCTGGGTGGGTGCCAGCATCTGACAAGAAATCATTCAAGAGACAAACTCTTCCTCACCCTAAATCATAACCCCTAAATCAGGATAGACACACATTCAGGTGCCTTGCTTCTACATCACTCTCTGAGACCCCACAGTGTTTTCTTTACAGGAGGCTCATGCAAGAACAGGGCACTTGCTGCATCCAGTGATGTAAGAAAAGAATCAGTAAGAGCCATGATATCTGCATGACTGACAGAGAGCTGACAAGGGCTGGAGCAGTGAACACACATCCCACAGCCAACACCTGAAGGAAAGCAAAGTCCCAGGCATGTATTAAACACTCACTGTCAAGAGCAGAACATCCAAACAAACCGCACTCCCTGAACACCTGCCAACAGCTCCTTCCTCAGAGGGCTTCCAGTCCTGTCCCCTGAGGACTTGGTGACACAGTGCCACTCTGCTCCCTGCCTGGGGAGAGACAAGCAGGTGGGCACAGCCACGGAAGGCTCATCTATCTTTGATACCCTACCATGGTAGCTGAGAAGCAGGTTCCACCAACTGCTGCCGTGGCTCAAAGAACCACAGGAAGTGCTCAGCTCTCAGTTTGGTGATAGAAGGGCATGGAGTGCATTCATAAAATCTATGTTCCAATAATTAAAGCTATTCAGGCCTAACAAAAATGAGAATTATTTCCACAAGAGTGACAGTGTCACAGAGCACTCAATGTGGCATATACTGCTCAGCTATATGAGTTCATTTTTAAACTGAGATTAAGCGTTCTCTGTCTGAAAGTAATATTTCTATAAAACACATTAGGGAAATATTGCAATTGCATGACTAAGCCAAGAAACACAACTGCTGTGGCTGGCAGCACAGCTGCCCTCGTGTGCATGGGCATGGCAACAACCACGCACCCTGGCAAACCACAGCTTTGACTTTACCCTCCTGCAATCTCCCCATCCGACCTGTGCAGATGGACCTTTGGAAACCACACACGGCACTCACCTGCCAGAACCCAGAGGCTCCTCGCTGCCAGAAGCTTTGGCATGCAGGGAGAGCTGCTGTCTGCTCACACCTCATCTGGTCCCTTCACACATTTTATGCTGAAGGCCAAAACAGGGGACCAGAATAGGGCTCCCCTCCTGCACACACATGACCTGCCAGCGAGGAATGCACCTTCATTACTCTGCTTTCACACCTTCCCAGAGATGCAGTCAAGAACTGTAATACTCTCACATCCAAGGACAGCTGGGACACCCGGAGCCCCAGGTTTAAGAAGGTACTCTATCAGAGAGACAGCAAACCTGGGAATCACACCCCTTCCAAGAACATCACAAAGAACTGCATAAGAATGGGACTACACTGCTTTGCGTGTTTTGGCATATTCAAAACACTGGGAAGGACCATCAAAATATAATGTTAGCACTTCCTTGTACACATCATCAAAGGGCAATGCCGTGACACTGTTACATGTTGCAGCAACTTTTTTTCACCCACAAGGATGAAGCTTTCCTGCATGAAAGGATGGGCAGAGCATCACGAGCAGTAAGCACACACATACACACAGCCTCTCTGTTCAGCACACTTCAGTTAGTTCTTCAAAACTATGCCTTGTCAGCTAGAATCGTCGCAGATCTCGGCACCCAAGCAGAATAAAGTTATAGAGTTGTAAGAATTAGAGTTACAGAATTTTAAGAACAAGGACAGACTGCATAGTCTAGGTACAAACTGCAAACAAGAACTTAAGAGCTCCAGTAGGAAAGGCAAACCCATACTCACAGCTGCATGACCTTCTTCGTCATTACTTCTGTTATGATTCTCCTGTGCCAGATCAGGACCAACACCACATAAACCTATTCATTTATCTGGGAGGGAGGAGGCACAGGGCAGGGATTGATGACTGTTTCAAGAGTCACTGGGTAAGGAGTGAGGTCCTCAGACATTCTTCTACAAGCATCTGCTGTACAGGTGATCAGTTTTTACAGATCACATGGAGGGACAGAATTCTGCCACTGACCATGCTGCTGCCTGGGTCTGCTTCATTGCAGACACTAAGACACACTGCTGTCTCTCCCTCCAAAATTTCAACAAGTTGGACTTGATGACCCTTCCAACTCAGAATATAATTCTATGATCCCTGAGGGAACAGCAAGGCACAAGATTCACCACAGCTACACGTTGTGAGGCCAGAAAAGGAAAGTATCTGCATATCCACCTGCACGTGTCCCTGCATACTCACACCTCTACTCAGCACAGCCCAGCACAGATGTGAGCCCAGGTGTGCCAGCAGCTGCTCAGGGGCTGGCAGACAGCGGTGCAGTGGGCTGCACTTCTGCTAACAGAGGGAAACCCTAGTGGTTATTTAGGAGAACAAAGTTTTTGTACGTTGGGCACACGTGAACAGCACAGGCAGTTTACGGCAGTTCCACCACCCCAAGAGAAACTTTGGAAAGGAACTGCATGCCCCCACACACTAGGGCTTTCTCTTAAAGGAAGCTCCAGCACACACGTGGCTGCCTGCACAGGAGAGCCCTGCCTTTCCGCACAGCACACCACAGCACAGAGAAGACACCGAGCTCTTACCTCTGCCAGAGCCTTTATCCGTGCACCTGGGGAAAACAGAAGTTGGGTGTAAGAGCCAGCTCCCGATGCACCGCGCTGCCCCTCGGCTGTGCCTGCCCCTGCGGGACCGCACCCCAAACCGGAGCGGGGCCACTCGGGGCGCGAACCCGCGGGGAGAAGGACGGGGAGGGCCACACTCACCCAGCGCGGGGCGCTCCCTTCCTGGCGGCGGGCGGCGTTTCGGCGGCGGGCTGCTCTGCGGCGGCGGGCCGGGCCCCGGGACTGCTCCGCCGGCGGCGGGGATACTCGGCCTTACGGCGGCGGGAGGCAGCGGCTCCGCCCGCGGCCCGGCCCCGCTCCCGGCCGCCCCTCAGCACACGACTGCCGCCGCTCTCCTCCCCCTGCTCGGCGGCGGCGGCGGCGGCTGCAGACGGGCGACGGCGTCCCGATGGTGGCGGGGGCCTCTCGGCGGCGGGGGGCGGACTCTGGGCAGGCTGCTGCTGCTGGGACTGGGGCTGCGGCGGCTGTTGCTGCTGCTGCTCGGCGCCCGCCGGCTGCTCGGTACCCTCCGGCATCGAGGCGGCGAGCGGAGGGGCAGCGTCTCCGTGCCGCTCCCGCCCGCCCCGTGAAGCTCTTCCCCGCCCCACTCCGGGCGCTCACCCAATCACAGTGCGGCCTCTGTCTTCACGCGCGGCGACCCCGCGCCCCGCCTCCTCCCAGCACCTACCAATCCGCGGCCGGCAAACGAGAAAGCCCCGCCCCCAGTTCCCACCTCCCGCGGTCCTCCCGCCTTTCTCCGCCGCTCGCGCGCTTCCCGGCCAATAGGTGCTCTACTTGCGGCAGGGCCCACCCCCACGCTGTCGCTCGGCCAATCGGCGTGCCGCACGCCGCGCAGGCGCGGCAGCTCTCTCTCTCTCCCGCCTCCAGCCCCCCCACCCCCCCACCTCCTCCCCGCCCCGGCCTGCCCCGCCGCGCCGCCCGCCCGAGCGCGGCCCCTCCGGCTCTCGCTCCGCTACCCCGTCGCCCGACCCGCCCGGCCGCCCGCCCGGCCCGGCCGCCGCCGCCACCGGCCCTCGTCGGGCTTCCTACCGCCGCCCGCGCCCCTCCGGCTGCCCCCGAGTCCCCTCGCCCGGCGGGCGGGACTGGGCAGGGGGAATCGCTCTCTCTCCCCTCGCCCCGCGCGGCTGCTCCCTGCGGACGGGACGCGGCACCGCTCGCGGTCGCGGCGGGGCCTGGCGGCGGGCCCTGGTTGGGGGCTGTCGCTTCTCCTTTAAGAAAAAAAAAAAACGCCCCGTCGGGCGGCGGGTGAAAGTCGGTGACAAAATGGCGGCCGGCGCAAGGGGGGCGGGGCCAGCGTGAGGGAGCACCGCCCACTTCCGTCGGGTCTCCGCGCATGCGCACAGCCTGCCGGGAGTTGTAGTCCGGAGGAGCGCTGGTGCGGCCTGGCCGGAAGTGGGCGCCGGGCACGCCGGGGTCTCCGTGCCTCGCCTCCCCCCCTGGAGTCGCCTCGGGTTGTCGCTTGGCGATTAGTTCTAGAAGTCTACAGAAGCTCTGCGAGAATGCTCTGATAACCTGTCGTGCTGTGGAGTACGGCAGCCTCGATTGCTCCATACTCATCAGAACGTGTTGGCTCAAACCTTGCGTGGAAAGGCAGCTCAGCTCAGGACGGCTCAGCCATCCGCATCCACTGAGTTTGAGTTGTACAGCGTCAGGAGCTGCTTTGCAGCACAGGCCACCTCGTCACTGAGGGGAGAGTCAGTCCCTGAGGTGATGCCAGGGAACATGGGAGGGAGATCAAAGAACCCCATGGCATGGGAGGGGTGGCAGAGGCAAGGCTGTGGCAGGATGAGATGTGTTCTTGCAGGAGAAGCAGTGGGGAGCTATGGGCTCTGCCAGAGTGGCATCATTTGCTCCCACAGCTTTATAGCAGCTTTGAAACCGTCCAAAGCAGGCCAGCAAGGATGTGCTGCAGGTGCCCTCCCTATAAAGGCAGAGCTGTGCTGGGCGGATGCAGGGCGGTCCTGCACCTGCTGAACATGGGGATGCCATCTCTGCCACATACCACTGGTAGCTCCCAGAAGAGGAGCATGAGGAGCCTGTGCTCTTTGTCAAGTCAGGAGCCCCTTGGTCAGCCACTGCTCAGTTTGTTCCTCTTCTGGCCCAGCCTTCATCGCTTGTTACATGTTGCATGTGATGCGCAACCCACAAGGGAAAAAGCCCAGTGATGAACTCTGGTGTCAGGGGTGGAGGCGAGGCTGGGGAGCGGAACTGAGCACTGGTGCAGCCCAGCCTGCTGCTCACACTGCCCTGCAGAGACAGGATGGAAGATCTGGGTAAGCTGGGTCCCTCTGGTGCTGGGGAAGGCTGAGCTGGCCCCGGGGCCAAGCTCGCTGCGGGGTCCTGTCCTGTCAGGTTGGGGAACCTCATCTTCCTGCATCGCTGGAGGGGTGGGGATGCCACAGAGGGGACTGCAGCAGGGCTGCTCCCCCATCTCGGAGGACAGACGGGCGGTTGAGCCTTGCCAAAAATGGAGAGTGCTTGAAGGCAGGAAGCAGGCTTCAGTGGCGGTGCAATCTTGTCTGTGCACAGTGGGGCCCAACAACCTGCTCAGGAAGGCAGCACCATAAACAAGGGTGCCCTGGCCCCAGGCTGGGAGATGGGGCTCAGGGGGCAGCCACACTGCTAGGGGTGCCTGTCACCATGTCCTGCCATGAGGGTGGGAAGGTGAAACCAGAAAGAGCAAGGGCTTTGTCCTCCCTATGGATCCCCCTGTTCTGGGACACAGGAATTACCTAGGGTGAGCTTTCCCATGCCAGGACTTGTGCTCAAAGGAACTTCAGGGCAGTGGATATTTCTTTGTAAGCTGGATACAGCTTATGCATGGTGTGGAGAGTGTGGGAGTTGGTTCCCTATATGCATCTCTCCCTGCAGATGCTTTGCTGGCAGAGCTGGAGCAGAGCTCCCACTCGGCCCCCACGGACTGCACGTTGCTGACACCCAGCTCCAGGCAGCAGGATGCACCCCCAAGCAAGCCCCCAGCCCCCAGCAGCCAGAAGCCACTTGCCTCAGCAGCTCCGAAGGTAATGCTCAGGGCCTGGGAATGGGGCTTGCACTGAGGCCCTGCTCAGCCCATGACAGGAGTGGGGGTGCTGCGTGGATGCTGAAGAGCGCCAGGAGCTCAGCCACAGGGATTTGCCCTTCCAGGTGCCACTGCTGCCTCGGGCTCAGCCTTCAGGAAAGAGTTTGGAAACTGTGTACAGGTAAAATAAAACCACGAGATGGCAGAGTCATTGGGGTTACCCCTTCCTTAGCTTGGACACACTCACCCAGCTTCCTCAACGTTCCCACGTCCTTCTGTGAGCTGGGGTGGGGGTGTCACGTCCTGCTGTGCCTACTGCCAGGGCGAGGGGTGTGCTTCCAGCATGTCCCACGAAGAGCCCCTGTCCCTTACCACAGCTTGCAGGGACTGAGCAGCTTTTTTGGGGTGAAGGAAAGACACTCTGTCCCAGGTGCTCCTCAGCCTTAGGGTTGAAACT
The DNA here is from genome assembly GCF_038088225.1 of Cyrtonyx montezumae. Classification (NCBI taxonomy): domain Eukaryota; kingdom Metazoa; phylum Chordata; class Aves; order Galliformes; family Odontophoridae; genus Cyrtonyx; species Cyrtonyx montezumae. The sequence goes on along the minus strand of NW_027071826.1, from coordinate 41,644,305 downwards.
TCAGTACTCATTGCTCTCTGCTGTGCCCAGCAGTCCTACACCGACCCCACAACCATTGCCTGCTTCACCTGAACCCACTGCAGCCGCCCGGCAGCTGGATGAGCTCCTGGCTGACCTGGGCCAGATGCAAAGCAAGGTGAGCTGCATCCTGGGGCTGACAGCACAGGGCAGGCTGGAGCCCATCCCTCACCTACCCCATCCCAGCAGCTGGCAGCGGTTGGGCAGGGAGCCGGAGCGCAGGCAGGCCCCGAACACTCACTGGACCACATGCTGGGTGGCCTGACACGGGACCTGCAGGAGCTGGGCATCACTGCTGCTCCTGCTGCCATCTGTGCCTCCTGCCGCAAGCCCATCGCCGGCAAGGTGAGCCACGGGGCGGGGGCATGGGGCTCACAGCAGCCCCCAGGTTCCTTACTCATCCCTATCCCGCAGATGCTCACCGCCCTAGGAGAAACCTGGCACCCCGAGCACTTCACCTGTGCCCACTGCGGGCAGGAGCTGGGTGGGCGGCCCTACTTTGAGCGTGGGGGGCAGGCGTACTGCGAGGAGGACTACCACCAGGCCTTCTCCCCACGCTGTGCCTACTGTGCTGGGCCCATCCGCGAGGTAAGCACGGCCCTCCCCACCTCTGTGCCCCGCTACCCAGCGCCTCACCTCTCCTGTGCCCACAGAAAGTCCTCACCGCCATGGACCAGACCTGGCACCCCGAGCACTTCTTCTGCGCCCACTGCGGGAAGGTGTTCGGAGATGATGGTTTGTCTGGAGGAGACATCCCCCTGCTCCCTGCTGTGTAACCCTGCCTGGCTCCTGCATCTCTCCCTCCCAGTCCCTCCATAGCCCAACGCACATCCCACTTCCTTCCTTGCAGGTTTCCATGAGCGTGGCGGGAAACCCTACTGCTTCCAGGACTTCGTGGTCCTCTTCGCCCCCAAGTGTCAGGGCTGTGAGCGGCCGCTGACCGACAACTACCTGTCAGCCCTGCAGGGCGTCTGGCATCCCGAGTGCTTCGTCTGCGCGGTGAGCGGGCAGCACGACAGAGCCGTGCAGGGCAGGCGCATCCCCAACACCATACCGCCCTCCTCTCTAATGAGTTCACTGGTAGATGGCTGAACGTGAGCCAGCAGTGTGGCCAGGAAGGCCAACAGCATCCTGGCTCTTATCAGCAATAGCACTGCCAGCAGGAGCAGGGAGGTGATCCCCTGTACTCAGGCCTGGTTGGGCTGCACCTCGCGTGCTGTGTTCAGTTTGGGGCCTCTCATTACAAAGAAGACATTGAGGACACAGAGTGTGTCCAGAGAAAGACAGATCTGTGAAAGGTCTGGAGCACAAGTCTGATAGGGAGCAGCTGAGAGAGCTGGGGTTGTTCAGTCTGGAGGAGGCCTGAAGGGAGGTTGTGGGGGCTGGCCTCCTCTTTGAGGTAACATCAAATGGATGAGAGGGAACGGCCTCAAGTTGCACCAGGGGAGGTTCAGGTTGGCTGAGGAAACATTCATTCTCAGAAGATGCTGCACTGGCACAGGCTGCCCAGGGAGGTGGTGGAGTCACCATCCCTGGAGATATTCAAGAAACACAGGGATGTGGCACTGAGGGACATGCCTCAGTGTGCTCGGCAGGAATGGGTTGGCAGACTAGATGAACTTGGAGATCTTCAGCAACCTTAATGATCCTCTCCCCTGCAGGACTGCTTGAGCAGCTTCACCACTGGCTCCTTCTTTGAACTGGAGGGCCGGCCCTACTGCGAGCTGCACTTCCACCAGCGGCAGGGCAGCGTGTGCCGCGGCTGTGGGCACCCCATCACCGGGCGCTGCATCACCACCGCCGGCCACAAGTACCACCCCGAGCACTTCATCTGCGCCTACTGCCTGAGCCAGCTGCACAAAGGCACCTTTCGTGAGCACGGGGACAAGATGTACTGCCAGGTCTGCCACGACAAGCTCTTCCTTTGAGCACCAGGCTCCCTCTGTGCTTCTTGCTGCTGCTCTGCTTGACTTCCCTGTCATCAGCACCAAGAGCCAGCCCTGCTGGCTGAGCCAGAAATCCCTTTGCTTATATCCCTCAGCATCCCCAGCTGAAGCAAACACCCTGCCTCTCATCCCTGCCCTTCCACACCCACAGCATTGCTCCTTCCACCCCAGACAGCCCCAGCATTACACCCACGAAACCCCAGCTTTCACTTGGGCAGGCTTCCCCCACCACTTCCCTTACAGCTGCTGGTGATGCTTGATAAAAAAAAATTATTACTTCTTGTGCAAATAAATAAAAATGGACCAAGCGCTAGCTCACTGAGAGCAGAAAGCCAGGGAGAGACACTGCAGGAGGAAGCTGTGCTCTGGGGGCACAGTGGTTCAGCTCCTCCTGTCACTGTACTGCAGCAGACACCAACCCGAGTAGCAATCTGTCACCCAGCAGACGAGGACAGGGCAAGAGGGCAGCCCCAGCTGTAAAGCTAAGATAGGAGAGGTGGCAACACAGCATCCAACAGTAGCCACGCAGGGACACACTTTAAAAACTTTATTTATATAAAAAAATCATTTTGTTTGAAAAGCGTTACAAGAGTGTGCACAGGAATCAGACAAGGAACAGCGGGGCGCTCCCACCCCCTCCACCCTCACCCTGCAGCCAGCTCCCCTGCCCCGTGCAGGAGAGGAGGGAAGGGGGAAGCTTGGTTTTGTGGTTTGTTTTGTTTTTGGTTCATCTGGAATTAAAAAATTAAAAGGAATTAGTGTTTTACGTATTTAAAGGGAAAAGAAGTTAGACCCCAGAACAAAACCAAACGGAGCTGAGGTGTGGCTGGAGCTGGAAGAGCGAGGCACGAGTGTGCGTACTGAGGAGGGCTCCACCTCCACTTTGCAGCCTTGCAAGGAGGCTTCCAGTTGCACAGAGAGCCTAAGCCTCCCCCTATTCACCCAGAAGATAACAGCACCAAACACACCCCCACCACCACAGAGATGCTCCCGGGACATCCTGGTCTCCCCAGGACAGGAAAAGAGGGGAGAGCCCTGCTCCCTTACCAGCAGTGGCAGCCGAGGGCAGCGGTGCTGGGATGCTCCCCACTGGGCTCCCAGCTCAGGCTGCCAGCAGGGCAGAGCTCAGCCCTCCCAGGAGCCCAGAATGCTGCTTCCCCTAGCGAAGCCAGACAGTACAATTCAAAGAGCTATTTCACAGTGGCAAAAGAAAGGCACATGTCAAGAGAAGTCTGAGGGGGCACTGCCACAGGCAGCAGGTGCATGGGGGTGGATAGGATCCAGGCTCTACCTGCTGCACATTCCCTCTCAGACCCACCGCTACGTCAGCCAGTTCCCTAAGAAACCCAGTTTCAAGAGCCCTGCTGCTTCTCCTTTCCCTCCTCCTTCCCCAGGGAAGGATCACCCCCAGGGCAGAGAGGCCTGTTCCATATGCACCACACAGACCCTCTCCCTATATAAGGATCCCTCCTCAAGGGCCACAACCAGGTTCCCCCTAGCAGGATCCAGAGCCAGGCCAAAGAGAGCTAGATAGATCCCTCTTCCCACACCCCCAAAGCCTCATCTAGAGCAAAGCAAGAAGAGTTATTGCTGCTTCTCCTTCCCACCAACACCCCCGTGACTCTAGCCTCCTTTTCACACCCCTGTCCTGCCACCACCAGGAAGAGATGCTCTCATCCCTGCAGCCTCAGCTGAAGAGTGATCCCACACACAAAAGAATATCCAATAGGCAACAGAGGGAGGTGGCAAGTAAGGTCTCGGTCCCTGTCCCCGCAGCAGACTCCAAGCAGAAGGAAGGCGATGCAGAGAAGGCAGTTCCTGGTCAAGGCAGAGGTCTGGAATTGTTTTGCAGCATCCTCACTGGTTGGTGCAGGCAGTCAGGCAGGAGGGCCTCCTCTCTGAAGGAAGGAGGTGGTGGAGGACAGGGAGGAAGAGTTACTGATAGTTGTCCCAGAACGGGGAGGTGCAGCTACCGAGAGGAGGCAGAGCAGCCTGGGCTGCCTCCTGTGGGACCAGGCCCAGTCATTTGGCTGGCTAGTTGGCACAAACAGTCCAGCAAAAAAAAGTTGAAAAAAATTCGGTCCATTCCACCACGAAGAGTTATATATATTTATATATATAAAATATATTATCAACCAAATTGAGCAGAGGCGGGGATAGCAGCTAGATCTTCTGCTGTGGAGAGAGTGAGAAGGAGAAACGTTAGCACATCCAGAGCAGGATGGATCAGTGAAGATGTGTACACGGCCCCTATGGATCAGGCAGCGATTGCAGACAGCGATCAAAGCATGATTTGGCCACCCAAAGCACCCCTAACAGAAGAGCAGGATTTGCCACCACTATTCAGACTGGACAGGGCACTGCAGGACATACCGACACAGGGGAAAAAACAGCAGAATCCTCCTCTGCCTCAGGCTGGGATTCCTGCCCCTCCTCCTGCTGCAGAGGCACAGGGTTAGTAGGGGCAAAGGAGCAGGCAGGGGTTAGTCACAGGAGCCCAGTTCTCAAGAGTGTCACTCCCTGCACTGCTGCCCACTTCAGCTTCATTAAGAGAAGTTGCTCACCATCAACGGTGCTGCCTTCACTGGCTCTGTGTCTCCAAGATCACCAGATCTGTCCAGTGTCCTGCTGTGGTCCATCTCATTAAGCGTGGAATAGTTGTCTGGAGCAAGAGAGGAGACCATCAGTTGCATTACCTTTTTGTGAGGCAGCATCCTCCCCGTAGGAGGCAAGCTGTTCACAGCACATCGGAGAAGCAAGACGCTCATCCTCCAGTTCCTTTCCTACCTGGTCCCATGTTGCTCATCTGGATCTCTTCCCGGGAGGATTTCTTGTCTAGAAGGATGAGAAAACAGATCAGACGTAGCCTCTGTGGCCATGAGCAGCAGTAGAACCAGTGCTGAATTGAATAAGACCGGAGAAAGCTCCAGCCTCAGAACTGTTGGCCCAGAGATACTGTAGGATTTATGTAAACTCTGAGCATCATTTATAACCCTGAGAAAAAACACAAACTCCCCATGTGGATGGTTTTGTGTGAGCCCCTGGGGAACCCAAAGAAGCTGAGGGTGAAAAGTATAGAGGGAACATTGGTACCTACAAGGTGGTTAAAGTGGGACAAGTGCCAAAAGGAGGGAGGGCACTTACCTGTTTTTTGGTTCCTGTCAATAAGAGGCAAGGTGCTGTCATCAAAGGAGTTTCCCCCTTGGGTCCGAGAGGCATTGCTCAGGTTCACCTGGGACACCAGACAGCCACCATTCACACTCAGTACATTGGGCACACAGCAGCCCTGCAGCCCCAGCACACCCAGCAATGCTTCCCACCCACAGCCCTTGAGCAAAGAGCCTGAAGGGACCAGAAGGTGCTCCAAAGCCTCTGGGTGTACCCACGTTCAAGGGTGGAGGTGGTTTACCTAAGCTGGGTTAGGGCAGCACACAGCCCTCAAGAGGCAGCTGCAGCTTTTAGGAAGGAAAGCAAACACTGGAGGACCCTGTTATCTCAGTACTGCCACAACAGTTTTAGCACTGCAGACCTTCCCTGCTAGTAGACCTGACGATCAAAGGCTTAATACTTTGCAGAGTGTTTCTGCTCCACTGCCATCCAACCACTGAGAAGTGGCAGAGGCAACACCTCCAGGAGTCTCCAGTCACACCAGTGAGACAAGGGCTGAAATCAAACACTGCTGAGTTCCCAGAGCACCTCCTCCCTGCTGCAGGACCCCGTCTACTGCCCGAGGCACAACAGGGTACTCTCCTCCAGCACTCCCCATACCTGGAAATCTGACTTCTTCCAGCCTTCCTTCTCCAGGGGCTTCCTCAGCTCTTTGTAGCCCCAGATTGTCTGCAAGACGAGGGCAGCTGCTCGGACTTCTCTCTCTGAGCGGTTCCTAGAAAGCAGTGAAGGAAGAGATGTTTGGCAACGCCCACAGCCTCAAGGCAGACTCAGGAGAAGCCCCTCTCCATCCCTGCACTACCCTTCAAGCAGAGCCTACCCAGTTTTGTTGATCAGCACCAACTTCTCAATGCCCTGCGTTTCCCGCAGCTTCTTGGCAGCCTCGAGGTTGTCTACAATGACTTCATTGATGGTGTTGAGGATGGACACCACTGTATCCTCAGAGAGGTTTTTGGCTGGAGTCTGCTGGCCTCCAGGCAGGTTCTTCACTAGGTTGGGGATGGCATGTTTACCTAAATAAAGGCAAATAGTCGGGCATGAGTGAACAAGGAAAAGAACAGTGACTAAAAAAAGAAGTCACCACTGAAAGATCAGAGATTGGTCATCAATTTTGATGCATCCATCTCTCAAGGAGCCCAGTATATGTTCCCTTAAGAAAGGAAATACATACACCCTCTGTGCAGCCACTGTGCCCATGCATATCCTCAGCCACCCAGCCTAGAAATCTGGAGCCAGATGGGTGTGGGGTGCATCCACAGCTCTCACCTATCAGCTCTTTGTTACGTAAGTCAACAGCCAGGTTGCGGAGGGCTCCAGATGCTGCTTTCACCACACGCTCACTGTCATGGGTCAGGAGGTCAGCAATGGCAGAGAGTCCCTTCTCCTGGCGGAGTGCTGAGCGGATGTACCGGCCGTACTGTGGGGAGAGCAGAACAACACAGTGGAAACTGGGCAGGCACAGCTTCACCCTGCTCCATGTGGGGGAGTGGGGGCACTACTGGGAGCTCTACCACCCACCCACCTTGGAAATCAAGGGTCCTGGGTTCACCCGTAGGGAGAGACACAGTGAAGGTGCCAGACCCATCTCCAGGTAACCTCAGGCAAATGACTGTGAGTGGGAGAGGGCTGATTTACAGGTGTCAAAGCTCCCTTGCCAGCCAGGCAAGCACAATTTTGTTTTATCGTTCCACACACACTAAGAGAATACAGAGCAAAGACATAGCAGGACTACAGAGCAGCCCCAAACCTACACTCCCTTCTTGCGGACTGCAGAAGGGAAGAAGTGGCAGGGAACAGACTGCAGGCAGAGACACAGGCAGCCCTTGGAAAGGCACAGCTGGCAGTGAGCAAAGAGCCCTTGACCACATCTCTCCTGCACTGTTCACATCTGAGCTGTGCTGCTGAATGATGTCTTCTTGAGAGCAAGCCACATGAAGTGCAACAGCCTGGAATGCCAGAGCTTTAACACTTCACATCTCTGCTGACACCAAGAGGTGATACTCCCCATATCCCCCTTTCCTTCAACACAAATGAACACCGATGCCCAGCTCTACACAGCACTCACTGTCCAACTGCCAGCACACAGATTCTGAATTGCTCCCGCTGAAGCCTCTAGGATGGCTGGAGTCTTGCTTTCCTTTAACAGGGAGATGTATATCCGGACCACTTCTGGCTGGAAGAGGAGCTCATAGCCTGCCAGAGATGCACAGGGAGGAAGAACTTACTCAATAACCTCCGCCAGTACCCAAGACCAAGCAACAGACTTACTCAAAGGAGCACTGCTAGGCACTGTCAGCTCTTTGGTAGGACACAGTAGGACAGGTTGTGCCTCAGCAACAGACACCCTAGACGAACAGCTCAGATCAGTCATCAATTTCAGACTTCAGAATACAGTGTTTTGGGGGCAGAGGCAGCAGAACTAAAACTCGTGGCCAACAGCAGCTGCTCAGCGGGCCACAGACAGGCTGTGATTTGCTACCCTTAAGGTTGGAATCACTGCAATGAGGTTAGGTGTCTGCCTTGGAATGACCCTTCCTCACTTTCATCCTGGAGAACACTCCTCTAGGCAGGGCATTTTAGTTTAAAATCCTGACTGTCCTTCATGTCAAGGAGAGATGAGCAGGCAGGACACTGACAAGTCCAAAACAACAGCAGAAGAGGCCTCTTTGTAGGGCTGCGTCACCACACTGTTCCTCAGCTCCAAAGGCTCCTTCTGCAGCCCCAACAAGCCTGTCCTGAGGTAGCACTAACCCACACCAAGACCAGCAGGCCTCCTCATGGCTGCCTGCAGCCCAGCTTGTAAGCCTGGGCAACCAGAAACAAGCTACTTTCAAGTCAAACCTCTGCCTATTTAAGAGGCTTTCTTCAGTGAGCGGGAAAAAAAACCTCAATGCCACACCCCTTCCCAGACTGCTCGTGGGAAAGGAGCTCTACACATTCAAGTCCATAACACACTGGACAACATACCTTTGGCTGGAGTTGTTCTTTTGGGAAAATCCACTGTATCTACACCAGGATCTTCAGGAAGCTTTTTACCTTTAAAGGGCAAGCACAGAGGCATAAGACACTTCATTTTCCCCAGCCACATCAGCTAAACAGTTTTTTGCCACTTGCTACAAGAACAAGCCCAGAGGTGAGCAGAAGCTACCAATGCACACCACCAAGGACATTAGTCACATTGCAGGCAGCACAAGGCCAGCTGCAGGGGAACAGAGAGCTCAGGAAGGCACCCGATCATTTTCACCATGGAAAAATTAAAACCAAGAGCACACTCACCTCTGGAGAACCATTCGTCTATTGGCGAAGCGGAGAGGAGGACAGGAGAAAGGGGAGGCAGGAGGAGAGAAGTGCCGACAGCATCATGGGGCAGATCGTTTGGCAAGAAAGCAAAGGGAAGGGGAAGGGACAACACACAAGAAAAGGGAAGATGTGAAGTTAGTGGTTATCTATCCACCACCATCCCATCACCACAGAAACCCACCAGGGCACCATTAGCTCATGTCTAACGCTTTGAGTGAGCCAAGCAGTAACTCCCAAAGCAAAGGGAGACACAAGTCACCATGTTACCAGAGAAAGCTACAATTTAGCCTTCACATGAGAGATAAGAGAGCAGATCACAAAGATCTCAGACCACCCTTAAAGACCCACTGAAGCAAGTATGCCTTCATGTCACCAGCCAACGAACCTTTGCCCTTCTTGGCACCAAAGCAGCTTGCAGCATGGGGCCCAGCATTGGTGGTGGTGGCCGGAGGAGTCTCCTGGTAGCGCTCAGCGTGGGGGATCTCACGATGGACTTGGTAGGACAAGTTTCTCAGCAGGCACACACAATTCTCCACCAGCTAAAGAAAGACAGATAGTTCTACTCAAGAGCAGCACGTGCCCAGTCCACATCTCTGAGCAAAAGCTACAGTCACTGACTTAATCACAGCCCTGTTGTAGGGTCAGGTACTCCTACTGCCAACTGCTGGCTGAGAGCCCAATGCCTGGTCACGCAGTACATGGGTCACACCCCAAAGAAACTCTCCTCCCAGGCACAGCAAGGCAGGTGCCTGGTTTAGGTGTTCTTCAAATAGCTCTTCCAGATCAAATTCCTTGATCCTCCTCTATCTTTTGTCCTTATCAGGACAAACCCAGGAACAACCCATAAATTGAAGAGCACTGTGCATCTTGCCCTGCTGCACTAGCCCATCTGTAGTACCTAGCATCCCTCTGTAGTACCTTGCTATCTGAGTCCTTCTGGCCAATCTCAGACTGGATGATGTATATCAGGGCATCCACCAGCCCATCACATTCTCGCAGCTTCCGACGGGCTTCACTCCGCTCTGAGCTCACATTCCTGTCAAGCAAGAGAGATACAGCATGGGAAAACAGCTGAGGGCAGGCAAAGGAGCAGTCCACACTCAGAAGTGCTCAAATCAAAGGAAGACCTCTCTCTGGCTTCTTGCTACAGTGCCAAAGAGCACCACCACATCAACAGTAGCTGCTCCTCCACAGCAAGCAAAGCAGGCTCTTCCCACTCCAGGATGGAGTGTTACAGCAGCCCCAGCACGCTCCAGCTCTCTGCCAGCAGCCTGCAGCTCCCCCTCCCTTACCTAAGGCAGCCAGCAGTGTTGGTGAGTACTGATTCCCACTCAATATGGCGGGGTTTTGAGTCCTCGTTGGGTTCTCGCTCCCAGCCTGAGCGGGGGATGACAACCTCATCAGTCAGGGCGTGCAGTGCGTGATCCACAATGGCCATCTTGATGGAGTCGTGCGAAGACAGGTTCCACAGTGTTCCTACAAAGCCACATATAGAAGGTGTTTGGTCAGGCTTTAAATGCCCACACCCTACATCTCACCCAGCAGGTTACTGCCGCCTCACCTCCCCAGAACCGTTACCTGTGATGACTTCCGTGAGGTCCATATCGTGGGTCTTTCGCAACAGGCGCACCAGAGCAGGCACCCCATCGCAGTTCTTGATGGCAATCTTGTTGTCCTGGTCCTTGCCGAAGGAGATGTTCTTGAGGGCCCCACAGGCACCATAATGGACCTCTTTCTTGGGGTGGTCCAACAATCCCACCAGCACCGGAATGCCCTTCAGCTTGCGCACCTCCGTCTTCACCTTGTCATTACGGTAACACAGGTGCTGCAGGTAAGCAGCTGCGTTGGACTTGACAGCATCCAGGCGGAAGCTCAGCATCGCTATCACCTCTGGCAGCTCTGGCTGACGCCAGTTGCCAGGGGGTGGTGCTCCTTTCCTCAGGCTGTCCAGGCTGGCCAAGCTGCCCCGCTCATGCTGAGCCAGGGGGGCCCAGTAGTACCGGTCAGGAGCCACTTCATCCACCAGCATGTCTTCATAACTCCTAGGAGAGGAGACAGCAAGAATCAGTGTGAGCCCTGTGCCCAGGCGGATGCTGTGCCTCCTCTCACTCAGCAGAGGATGGGGAATACACACACGGTACGCAGTCGCTACTTGCTGCAGCGTACCTTCAAGGGGAGGGAGCCAGGCTGCAAGGCAGCACCATGGTATCCTCCTCCTACCCACAGAGCTGCACAGGGCCCAGCTGGACCCTGGAGGCCAGCGCAGGCATCTCTGGGATGGCTCAGGAAGCACGAGGTTCCCGAGGAGCCCCAGCAGCAACCAGGGTCACCTCCCACCCACCAGATCTCACTTCTGGGTCAGACAAAATCCTGCTCTCTGTGTAACCTTTACAGTGGCAAGAACCAGGCCTGAGGCTGAACCAACACTAACACCACAAACAGCTACTCAGGCCAATGGCCACTAGAGGGCACGTTCATCCCACATCAAATTGCTGGCAAGTCCAAACCAGACAGAAGTTCCCCAGGACTCCACACCAGACTCTTCAGCACTTGGTGCAAGGAAGTCATCCACTGGGCATTAGTGCTACTACACACACCCAAAGCATACAGAATCCCCAATTCCTACCCTATTTTTAGGTCACTGGCAAGCCTGCATGGCAAATATTTTCTCTCCACCCAGGCAAAAGGAATTTGGTAGCCTCCAGCAGAAGGGGACAGGAGAGGCAGGGGATTATACTACCCTGATTGCCACATCAATTGGAACCATTGTGCTATATCCACTCTGGTTGCACAACCAAGGTCCAAGATGAGGCTGTGTCCCCTGGCTCACATCTGCTCAGCCACCTTCAGATCCCACTTCTAAGCTCCCAAATCTGACACAGGAAGATCCCTATCACTGACTATGAGTGGGTACAGAAAGTTGCAAGAAAGGTTCTGCTCCCTGCACAACCTCCCCTATAAAGTTGGGTACAGGAATTTGCCCAAATCACAAGTTCCAGGGGCTGGTGACCAAGGAATGCTGTGCAGTCTGGCATATGAGAGCATCACACTGCCTACCAACACTGCCCTTGCAGCAGAACAAAGCACTAGCAAGCCAGCTGCCCAATGCCAACACTGCAAAAAAAAAAAAAAAAAGACATCTCAGCTCTTGCCAACACAGCCTGCAGCTGGCCTCACCCCCAGGAGAAGCCTTTAGCACCCCAAAAGAGGAATATGGAATAGCAAGGCAGGGAAAGGCAAGGGAAGCACTCCTGTGCTGCTGCTGAGCCTCTCTGCAGGCAGGGAGCTCCAAGCAGAGTTATACAGAGGAGACAAGGCCACATACAGCCAGCACACACACCCCACACTCTGCCTAACATGCTCCCTCGTCCCCCACGTGCCTGGCAAGCTGCCTCTCTGAAGGAAGTCATTAAACACCAGGCCCCTGCTCAAGACAAACATCTTGAAGGCAGGGGGTGGGATGCTGCTCTTGCTTGTTGCCATCTCAGTGAGCCAGTCAGCTGAACGAGATGGTAAGTGAGAAGGCGGGGGACAAGCCAAGCTCAACAGCGCCTGGATTCCACAAATTGCTGTGATCTTTATCGGTCTGCATGGGGAGGGAGAGCCTGCTCATGGGGCCACAGGAAAGGGCTGCACAGATCCCTGTCTTCTGGACTCTGCCTTATCCCTTCTGTCCAAGGGGCATGCTGAGGGGCCAGAAGGGGGCTCAGGACTGCCAAAGCTGGCTTCTCACAGGCTGCTCAAGTCAGCCTCACCAGCTCTCCTCTAACCAGCACACACTTCACAACACAAGGCTGGGGAAATCAATCTGAAAGAACAACTGCCCCAACTGGTTCAACACAGCAACAGAAACACTCGTGCTGGCACAAGCCGAAAGGACAAATCTCCTCCTTCAGTTGCTGCAGCAGCCAAGAGCTACTGGGGATTTACAGGATGCACCCTGAGAGATGGGTGGATCTCTGACAGGGGCTGGCAAATGCCTCCTTTTCCTTCCTCTCAAGCTTCTGCTTCTTGTCCTTGGAAGCAAAGAAGCCTGTGGTCAGCCCTTTGCCTGCCTCCACAGCAGGAGTGGATGTGCATTCCAGCCCACCAGCAGCCACTCCCCGTCACTAGGGTCCAGCCTCAGCCTCACTCATCTTAGCACTAGTCAAGTTCACTCCAGCACCTCCCTAAACTCCACACAGCAGCACACAAGAGCAAGCTGAGAGGCTTAGCCAGCCAGCAGCCACATTCTGAGAGAGAGAACTGGACGAGATACCAGTCCCTGGCAGAAATAGCCTCCAGTATGTAACACTCCAAAATGCCTGCAGCACATCTGGAAGGCAGTTTAGGACCACCAAGCCCCTGTTCTACCTGTCTAAGGCAGCTGCACAGCGGTCAGGCTGGAAGAGCTGCAGATCACACAGAGTAGAACAAGGGGAGAAGCTGCAACTGACAAACAGGTCGAGCAGCCTGTCCCACCCTGCAAGAGCATTCCCTAGGGCACTGCAGCACTGAGCCTTGTCTGATTCAGCCCCAGGCTCAGCATGGCTCCTTCAGGGCTGCCTGTCACTCTCAGCTTGGCAAAAAATGCAATGGTGAGGCTGCTGCTGCTTTCAGCAGGCATCAGGCACATTTCCCAGCAGATAAACCAGACTGGGGCACAGGATGAATACTGCAGCACCCAAGCTCAGCCAGTGACAGAACAGCTGGATCCTTCCCACCATGCTAATAAAACAGGTAGTGCAGAGGAAAGAGCCCAGAGCCATGTCCAGCCACCTCGTGGAACTCCTTGCTGCAGGACAACTGCTTCAATTAGCACTGAGTATTAACCACCAATTAAGCACACAATTAATTAGAAGCAGATACAAGATTTCTCCTGCACAAGCCATGCCTGACTCAGCTCGTGGTGTTGTCCCTCTTTCTATTCACTCTGCAGTGAACACTTGAAGGACTTAAGGGCATAAGCTGTTGTTGAGAATGTGAAGAATTTTAAGGCAATGCAACTCAAATTACGTTCAAAGTAATCCACTATATTACATCTTGTTACATCAAGGTTGGACTTTATCTTGTGGGATTTTTCTAACCTAACTGATTCAACACCTTTGGTAAGAACTGAATTAAAGGGACCCTAGAGTAACCCCCTGCCCCAACAGCTGCTGCCACACACTTGATACCCCAATACCTGAGCCGACGTCGAGCATCAGATGGTGTCCCTGCTCTCCTGGCTGTGCCATAGTCAGACATAAGCCCGTAGTCCACATCATCGAAGCCCACACTGCGCTGGTCATCTTCCAGGCCGTACGACTCGGGGTGGAAGTGGTTGAGGTCCATGTTACTGCCCCCAACTCGCACTTGAGGCTGGGGGCCATAGATGTCCTGGCGGCTGGGGGCCCGGTAAGTGTCCATAGACGGGCGATAGCGCTCATCAATGCGGGTGACACGGGACAGGCTGCCATAGCTGTGATCGCTGCCCGGGTAGCTGTCATCATAGGGGCGGCCATAGCCATCGGGGTAATGGTAGTTGCGAGGAAGCGTGGCTGTGCCTGGCTGGCTCAGGTAGCTGCCAGGGCCACCGTTGCCATTCTTGCGGAAGTTCCTGTCCATCGTCTGGACGTAGCTGCTGGTGACAGGGGATGTTTCCAAGGGTAACCCATCAGGCCCCATGGGGACCTGCTGCACCGTTCGGGTGGTCACAGTCTTCACCACTTTCTTCACCTAGAGAGTGGGATGTAGAATACATTCCCATCAGGAAATCCTGTCCCACAGCGCTGCACCCTCTGAGACCCCAACCACTCCAGCACCTCACTCTGGACTGATTTCACGTAAACAGTGAGCTGGCAATGATCATAGCCGTGATCAGCTGGGCCACTGAGCACTTAGCTGGAGTCCAATCCAACTACGCCCTCCCCAGGCACATACCGTGGTCTCTGTGCGTCGGGTTGTCCCATCATCTGATGTCTCCACAGACACAACAGACATAGCCCCTTCTGGGTCCTCCTCCATGGTGTACGTCTCCTCCACAATCTGGCCTGGGTCCTGCATTCTGGGGATTGTGCTGTACAAGAGGTGGCTGTGGTCCTGGGGGAAGCAGGGGCAGTCAATTAGCCCTCACCACCAGCACAACACACTCACTTCACCACATCAGCACAGCCAGAGATCTTATACTACAGGGAGCCCTCCAGTCTCTTCTTGTTCAGTAGACCACACTCACAATCATGCCCCAAGCCCATTCAGCCAAGGTGGCCACATCAGAAACAAGCTCCCCTCTCCCACTAGGTCTGCCCACAATTCCATCCAGCAAGGACAGCGCCCACAGCTTCATTCCTCTTACCTGTGGTCCGTTGAGTTTCAGATCTGGGAACTTCTGTCTCTCCAGGTCAGCATCACCCAAGAAACGGCCGTTCTGAAATGCATATCACCATTGCAGACCTGTTACCCAACCACTCCTCTGTCCCTGCCAGGATTGCAGCTATCTTCCCTTTCCTGCCAGCCCCAGGTCCCAAGATGGCTCTGACAGGCACAGTGCATGCCGTACATCACTCCTCAAGTCTGCGTAGCACACAGCAAGCCACCACCCAACCCAGCCGAAAGAAGTTACAGAACATGGCACTCAGCCCACCTCCCTCACACTGCCTGCATGCCACTCTAATGCTCTTATGGAGAAGCCAAGAGCATCCTCACTCCCTAAGTGGCCCTGGCGACCCTTCCCATCTCCTGATGCCGGAGCTACAAGAAATGTGCTCAGAAGCTACCAAGGATTGCAACGGAGCATGCAGACACCTGGTAGCTGACTGCAGGGTGCTGCAGCTTGACCTGCTCACACTGCCTCACCAACCACCCTTTCCCATCCCACATTTCTCCTAGCAGCACCACCTTTCACAGCCAGAAAGGTGGATGCTTTCTATGTGCCACTGTGCACCAGCTCCAAGGGTACCCTCCCCAGAACAGCCCAGGAAAGCAAGAGCAAGACAGAGACCTTGAGCCAAGGTAGATTAAACCACACTCTGAGCCTTGCAGAGAAGAGACCTCTCATAGTCCTGGGCTTAGCTACTCCAGGGATAGACCAAGATTCCAGATACATGCCCATTGCTACACGAGAGGAATCAGAGAGACACCCTCACAGTTAAGACACCAACTCACATCCCACCTTCTGAGAAGCCAGGTAGCACGCAGAGGGATACCCAGCTACTGAACACAGCCAGCCTTAACTGCTCACAGAAGAACAAAACCAGAGCTGACCTGCCAGCAAGACCCTCCTGGCCAATACCTTCCCCCCATTAAGACCCAGATAGGTTTGCACATCGTCAGCTCACGTCAGCCCCAGCCATGTACAGCACTATCAGCATTATGAGACCAGCACAGCTCTCCTCCACCTCATCGCCAAGGAGGGCCAAAGGGAGCCAGGCCCAGGGCCATCCCCATCGAGACGGGACTGACATGGACAGGGGCTCTGGGAGCCTCTGTGCCCACCTCTGCTGTGGGCCTTTTTTACCTGGTGCCGCCGGGAGAGTGTGCCGTTGGCCAAGCCCGGGCCGGCGTCCTGTGGGGAGACCCGTACTCGTTCCAGCTGGGCTGAGACATGGCGCCGCTCCTCCTCCAGCGCCCGTGTCAGCTTCTCAAACTGTGCCTCCTGCTCCTTGACAGAGGCAAGGATGCTGGCAGTCGACTCCACTTCCGAGTCGTCCATGGGTGACGGTTACCCAGGACGGGCGGGGAAGGGGCGAAGGGCACGGGGAGACACAAGCAGAGTTGGCTTGGTGTGAAGGTGAGAGGAGGAAAAGTGACCCAGAAGGGGAGGAGCCCCACTCTTCACTGCACATGATTTGAGGGAGGAAATGAGGAGAAAAAAAAAAAAGGTCAGAAGAGACTGATTTCATTAAGAGAGATTCTTCAGAACAGGGGAAAAAAAATAAAACATTCACAGCTCCCTCCAACCCAGGAAAAGGAGCAAAGTGGGACAGGACCTCCAGAAGGGGCCTGCATGAACCCCTCTGAGATAGCTGCCACTCCACCACTACCCTCAGGTTCTCGTCAGGGCTCCCACACCTGCAGCTATCCCAGGAGGTCCTCAGCCCACTGATATGGGACATGCACTGCCTCAGACCCATCAACATCCCCTCCCAAAAGAAAACAGTGAATCAGCACACCACAATGAACACACTTTGATAGAGAGATTTTCTTCCATACAGACCTGTTAGAGGAGGAAGCTCGGGTGTGATTGGCAAAGGCACGGGACAGCCAGGTCTAGACGTAGAGAGTCATGGGAGAAATAGCCCAGCCACCACAGGGGGGAAGCAGGAGGAAGGGAGCTGCAGGGACAGCAGGAGAACAGGGTCAAATCACGAGCAAACTTAAATCAGAAGGCAGGGAAGGGGACACAGGCTGAGGAAGGGGCTCCTCTCCTTCTGAAGGATGGAGCTGAGACAGCAGCAGGCTCAGCACTGTCTCTGCAACAGCTCCCTCAGATACTGCAGCCCCTCCAACTGCTCCCCACTGATGAGGAACAGCACAGGCCTGGCCCTCCACCTCCCCAGCCAAGCCCCGGCAAGCCCACAAGAGGTTTTCCCAAACCCATGCAGTCACAGCAGGCGTGTGAGGACTCGCTCAAGCCAGGCAGCCAACGCAGGAACTGCTTTCCCACGGTCTCCAACACAGCACCAGCTTTGCCCACTCTCCCACTGCCGACCCAGGGCCAGGAACATGGGCACCACCATGCTTACATAGTACCAATCTCCCTCCAGCCCCTCACCCCCTGACAGCCCACTCCCTCCAGTTTCAGCCTGAAGCAGATACTGGGTCAGAGGCACTAAGAGTCAAGTGTTTTTTTCTTTTTTCTTGCATCATTTCTAATTTTTATTTATTTTCCATATTAACTCAAGAGTATTCAGATTAAACACTTCCTGAAATGCCTGCCCCATAGCTTCCCACAGATGCTCAAGAAGCCCATCTGCCCCAGCACTATCAGACATCACTGAGACAAAATCCAGCAAAGCAGGGGGGATTTTTTTCTACATGCTTCAGAGGCTGCTTGCAGCATATCCCAACATCTGGTTGCTGCCACTCTGTAATCTGTCTTCATCAATTAAAAAAAAATCTAGTTCTTCTACTCGTGCAGGGCCCAGCAGAGACTCAGATCACCTTGCCTCCCTGTCCCAGTCCCAGAAGAATTCAGCTCTCATCCTCAAATCAAACACCCCCCGTCTATCCGATTTAAGGGAGGGACTTGGTTCCTCAGTGACAGTCCCCTAGACACAGAACAAGGCTGCAAGGCCCAGCCCCATGGCCCATACTGAGGAGAGGCTGCAGCAAGATAGTTCTTGCAATGCCAGGGGACTGAGCTCACAGGCACCCAGGCTTCCTCGAATGCATGGGATGGTCCTACCACACACAGACATCCTACACCAACAGAGCACCCAAGCCCCAGCCAGAAACACTGCTGGCACGCTGCTAGTGAAGGAGTGCTCACTTCCCACACAGCATTTCACCAAGCCCTTTAAAAAGGGAGAAACAGCCCCTGACAAAAAAGGGCTCCAGCACAGAACAACCTCCCCCAGGCTGCCACGCTGGGGGAGTCTGCTGCTGCAGGAAAGAATCCAGCAGGGCAGACACCCCAGTAGATCCCTCCAGCTCCCCAAGGCCACCAGGCAGGCCCCACACAGCCAGCAATGCCACTCTGGCCCACATCCCCACCTCCACACATCCCCTGGGAGCACAGCCCAGAGAATGTGGATGCTAACAATGGAACTCACAGGGCTGTTAAGGGATCCAGATAAGGGGCTGGAGCAGCCATGAGGTTGTTTCCTTCCTGCCCTTTCCACAGGGAGTAAACACACAGCAGTGGGGGAAGGAACAGGACCAGTCCTTGCCCACTCTCCCTGCTTCCTCACACTCACGAACATCCATCTCAGCAGAAGCTAGAGCACAGCCCTCCCCCAGCACCGGCTGGGGCACACACCCCAAGCAGCACGCCAGCCACATGCCTTCCCAGCTGCTGAGGGTCTGCCGCAAATCTCTGCCCTCTGCCAACTCCCTGGTGGCTCCTATACCACAGTACTGGGGAGCATGGTGCTCCCTGGGCACAGCACAGACCTTTGCCGCCTGTCCGTGGGAACGTGGGGTAACAGCCATCTTCAGATTGGGACACAGAACAGGAAAGAAGAGGAAAGAGCAAGCTGCCTGTGACAGCTCCAAGCTGAGCGAGCTGCATCCCACAAAGCAAAGGATGAAATTCCAGGGATTGCTTTGCACCCATTCCCCCCTCCTCATCCCCCTGGCTCTGAAGATACAACTTCACAGAGCATTTTTCCAAAGCCAGACCATGACCATCTTCGAGGATGGCTGCATGAAAGCCTTTTCATCATGAGAGGCACTCTGACACACCCATTACTTAAAAAACCTAGCAAGCCAAAAATATTTCAGCGGGCTTGGTTCAGGGCAAAACTGAAAAGCCTGAAGACAAAGCACATCCCCAAGCAGCTCCTACCCCAGGGCACGAGGAACACCACAGTGCTCATCCCACAGCCCCCAGGGACCAATGTGCGCACCCAGAAAGCCTGACATCCCGGTCCTTCTGGCCTCATTTTCCTACTTCCCAGCGCTGGGACAGCTCTGGGCTGCACTCTGAGCTCCTGGAACCAGTCTTCAACAGAAATACAATGTTCTGAAGAGCCCAGTGGAAGAACTCTGGATATTTTTCCTAAACCCTTCTGTTCCCGACTCTTTAGATGGTTGCCTGTCCCAAAACTAAATACTTCACCTGGAAAATCAACTGAGGGTCCAATCACAGCTGTACCCACCTGGAGTTCACCCACATTCTATTCTGCTGGAGGATGAAGTTCAAGTCTTGAAGGTTCCCCACCAGGAAAGGTTCCTGCCAGCCAGGGACATTGACCCTGAGCTGGCAGACAGGGAACAGGACACCATGGGCAGAGCATAGACAAGATCCTACAGATAAGACACAGACAGCAGGCTTGACAAGCACCACCTGCTGCAGAGCATAAAGCAACTCAAGCATACAGCCCCTCTGGCTGGTTTTTCACAAGGACCAGTTGCAGACTCATCTTCAGGATGACTGCAGTTAAGATCCTCAGCACTGAAGATTTTTTGGGCAAAGTTCAAGCCAAGCACCTCCAAAGCCAGAAGCCACCTGCACCACGTCAGCCCTGCCCAGCTCCCTGCCAGGAGGCACACCCACAGCCCTTGTCTCCCTGTCTGTGCCATGACAGCATCACAGCAGTTCCGGCTGCTATTCCCCACCCCCAGCAGCTTTCCTGTCTATTGATGCTCCTCACACACCTGTTCCACACAGAACAAGGTCTGCCCCACCACAGGACACCATCTACAGCTGCAGGCAGGAGCAAAGCTGCCTCTCCCTCCAGCAGGACAGACGTAGCCCCTCACCCAATAGTGGATCACAGGGCTGGAGAAGACGTGGCAAGGACAGCATAGCTGAGGCCAGGCAAGCCTGGCAGGCACACTCCCTCAACTACAAAACAAGAAAAATGGCAACTTCGCCCCAGCAATTAGCCTTGCCCTATCCATCTGAGGGGCTCGGAGCCAGCTGGCTGGCTGCCCTTCAGCAGGGAACACGCACAGCTCTCAGTACCAGGACCCTGTCCTCTCCAGGGAGGAAACAACGAATTCTCTAGGTTCCATCTACCTATCGTGGATGCTCCTAGTAAAAACAGAAGCCCCATCAATAATTGAAGCCTGCAATTGTCTGAGCTCTTACAGCGCACAACACTTGATGCTCTGCACTGGTTCACATCCCCACTAATTCACCACAGGCTCCCGGTCAGCCTCAATTAGCTAAAAAATAAATGAACCAACATCTCTGGCATCTTTCTATACCCATGAGAAGAGGGTCCAGGCTCAGAGAGCAACGTGCAGCCCTCACACTGCACAGTGAAACAAGCACTAACACCAGACAAGGAGCAATAGGTCAGCACTGTTTGAGGTAGAGAAGCTGCACATAAACATATGGAGCGGGACCATGATCAGGAGAACGCAATCTTCCGGATGCACATCCAAAACCATAGTAGCCCATGGCCCACTCTGAGAAGTGCCACAGAGAAGCAGCATGGCTCATTTACAGCTCCCACAGCAAAGAGAACTATATCCAAGGCAGATCCTTAGCCAGCAGCCTGGAGGTTGCCGCAGAGGACACAGAAGGGACTCTGGACAGGCAGGAAGGCGAGCCAAGGTCCCAGGAGCTACTTGTGCTGACACAGCCACTCCCTGCCCCATGGGCAGCCCATCCCACACCACCAGGCCCTGGTAAGAGTTTGGGCAGGAGGAACCTCAAGGAGCAGTCACAGTGAAGAGAGCCACTCCACGTTCATAGCACATAACGGGTCCGACCAGCAGCAGAGCAGTGGCCCAGCCTGCCGTGAGGGCTGCAGTCTCTGTTAGGAAAGGCACTCCTGCACAAGGAGTTACCTGCAGGGATGCAAGCAGACACAATAGCAGGCCGTATAAGGGAAAGGGCCAGCAGCCAAGGCAGGATGATAAGAGGGGAGAGATAAGAGCAGGGTGGGGCCTGTGCACCAGGCTAGAGTGAGGAAGCAGACGTGGCACCCCCCCTCAAGCACCCCCCCCCCCCCCAACAAAGGCAGGAATGCACGATAGAGATCAAGTCTCGAGGACCAGCCCAGACACAGAAGATGGAAAATACAGTGGGCAATCCTCTGGCAGAAGACAGGTCCCACCAGGAACAGGGCAGATGCTCAGTGCCCCAGGGAGCAAAGAGCTGGGCTCAGCCCATACGGGGCAATCAGAGCTGCCCCCGGGGAAGAAGAAAGGAACAGCACGAGACTGGCCGCAGAAAGAAAGGGCTGGCCACAGAGAGCAAGGCTTGTTCTGCTGGTATGTCAGCAATCCACCCCCAGGGCAGCTGTCCCAGGGTGCTCTGCAGGGTGGGGGCTGCCACACTCCAAAAGTGCCGTCCTACCCAGGCAGGGCAAGACCCCTAAGCAGGTTCAGAGAGTTGCTGCCCCCCTACCCCTCCTGCCAGCAACAACCAGCACATCACCCCAAGGATCCCTGCTCCCACATGCCCCCCACGTGCCCAAGGACAGCAGGGGCCTGCTGCCCCTGCACTGAGCTCCCATCCCAGCCCCCCAGCCCAAGGGTTTCACATGTTGGGAGCCCTTCAGTAACACAAAGGCAGCTCTCTCCTCTCTGTGGGAATTTGCAGCTGAGCGCTCTGCAGGGACAAAGGGATTTCACAGGCACATCCACAGCCGGCCAGCCTCCCTCCCCCCGGCGTTCCCGCTTCCTGTCACAGTAGCACCAGACCTCAGGGGCACAGCAACAAACAAACACCAAGTGCCGGATTCTGGGAACAGGGCCAGAGCATTCCTGGGGCAGGCTGCACTCCAGCGGCCAGCAGGCTCCTGGGCCCCGCAGGGAAGGGGTAGTCCCCAGCTCCCTACCCTAAGGAGCTCCCCAGCTCCATGCCTTGCTCTAGGGACAGCAGCCACCAGGATGAGAGACACAGAAGCCCCGAGGCAAGCAGGATGCTCCTGAACCCCCGGTTCTGCACCCCAGCTCCAGCCACCCTGCTCCCTGCCACCACATCCCTGGCCTTCTCTCTCTGCCTCTCCCCCCACCCACCGCCAGGCTGAACTTTCACATTCAGCCGCCTCCCTCCCACAGGGAAAGCAAACACCAGCCCGGCACTGCTGAGATAAGAGCTGTACTACGGAGCCGAGGGAGCAAAGTCCCTTCAATTAAATCTGAGGTTGCAGTGTGGCAGGAGCTGCCCCCATCGAGCCCCAGCAGAGAGGCAAGGGCACAGCACCCACCTGGGAGCTCACATCTACTGCTGGCTGCCTCTGAGCAGAAGGCTGCAGCACAGAGGCCACTAGCACCAAAGGAAACCTCCCTCCAGCCAGCTGCATGCTCATGCATCCACAGTTAGCTAAGCCTAGGGCACAAACAGCATATCTCAGCACCAGACCAGTAATCAGACAGGGGGATTTAACTCCTTTCCTAAGGCAGACCTCTGTCTACGGCCATGCTTCCCTCTTCCCAGCAAAGCCACTTGAGATCATTTCCTCTTCCAACACCTGCAGCCTCCACAGGGCTTACTCTTGCCTGAGGGCTGACCAGGGCACAAAGGTACAGGGGGCTGAGACAAACAGGGAATTGCTCTGACAGCACTGCACACCACGAGGGCACGGCACCTGGCTTGTCTATAAGAGCACCAGCCAGGAAGGTCTGCCTGCCCCCACCAGGAATCCCAAAGTCACCAGGGAACAAAGAAGACAGAGAAGAACAGGAGCACAAAATCCCCCACCCAGCCCCATGAACGGACTCCGTCTGCCCTAACAAACACTCAGACACAAAGGCAGCTTCCTTTCTTCTCTGCCCATCCCACACACAAATCCACAGCCAGGCCGGTCACACACCTCTCCCCACAAAGAGCAAACAAGCAGGCGGTGAGCTCATGCTTGGGGTGGGAGTGGCATGCAGGGTATCTCCAAGACAGTCCCATATCAGCAGCAGGACACCCTCCCCTCACTCCGGACAGCCTCAGCTCCGGGGCAGGCATTGGGCTGAGTCACAGCACCCATCAGCCAGGGCTGGGCAGGACGAGGCAGCCAACAAAAGCCCATCTCCATTCATCATGACCTCATCGGATGCCCCTGCTCTCTAATTGTACGTATGCATCCACTCCGAATAAACTTAGAGGACCCTGCCAAGAGGAGTAATGAATGGGTGAAGGAAAACCATGGGGGAAGCATCCTACCCCAGCCCGCAGCTCAAGCTGCTCCCCAGCACTACATTTGGCTGCAGATCCCCTTAGCCTGCTCACCGAGAGGCAGCTTCTCAGGCTCCTGCACCATCCAAGGGGAAGGAAACCTGCATTTCCTGGTCAGATGGGAAATGACATCGTGGCTTCCCTTTCCCGTAAGCTTCTAAACACCGCGTCCTGCCAAGGGCTGCTCCCCACTGCCCCAACACAGCACACAGGGGCCTGGGGCACAGTCACCCCGAAAGCCAGCACAGCCCAGCTGATCCCAAGGGATGCATCCTACCACCAGGGACCGCATGTGAGGCCCATTATGCATGGCAGCTCCATACTCCTGCCCAGGGCAGCAAGCACCTCACAAGCAAAAGGCAGCAGGTGCCAGATTCCAGCCCCAAGCAGTCTCCCACAGGGACACAACCATGCCCAGAAGGCTATAAAGATGGGCTCAGTATTTGCAGAGCTGCGAAGGCAATAGCACTATAACCCTGGAGGACACCTGCTTACTGGGGCTGCAAAATAGGCTTTGCAGCACATCCAGGTCATCCCCTGCTCCCCCAGCAGCCCCTGTGAGCATCAGACAAGGCCATCTCCCCACCACCACTCCCCACACACACCTTGAAGCAACTCAGCCCGCCCGGAGCCAGGCACGGCAAACAGCTGCACATGCAGCAACATGCTTGGAAGAATGCGTTACTCCACTGGGCAAGGGGCCTGCCAGGAACACGCAAACACGGTGACCCACCCTCCTAGGTCGGAAAAACTCGTCTTTGCAGTTCACCATGCTCCCTCCCACCCGGTGCAGCTACCCACGCGCTGCCCGCTGAGAGCCAGCACCACTTCCCTGGCCTGCCGGGCCAGTGCTGGGAGCACTGCTGCAGAGACAGCACAGATACAAGAGCAAATCTGAGGCCCAAAGCACCAGGTACAAGGGGGTGAGAGGAACACTCATCAGCTGAGGACAGAGATACTTTCCTCCTCCTGGCCTGGGTAGAATCAGTTCTTCAATATTCATCTCCTCTGAGATTACTGTGCTCCTGCCTCGCACAGACTAATTTGTCTCTACCAGCAATCCTGCACTTGCAAAAGTGGCAGGAGAGCAGCTCATCCCCCACTGCTCTCCAGCCCTTGCTCAGAAGCTGACACAGGTGAGGTCCATGCCTTCCAGGCTGCCCACAGCAGGGCCAGGCCAGTAGCAGTACAGCAGTGAACTTTGAGCAACGTTCACTGTAATTGGGGCCAACGCCCATAGGAACAGAAGCCATCAGGGCCAAAACAGACATAGCAGCTCCTGCCCTGGCACAGAAGCCCAGAAGCTGCTGCTGCCACCAGCCCATCCAGTGCTGGCTGGGACCTTCCACGGGGTCACCTAAATTCTAGGAGAGCTCCCAGCCAGGTTGCAGGAGGGCCAGTCCCAGGGCTCACTCTTCCACCCTGCCTGCCAAGCTTCCTCCTGCTTCTACCCTCCTTGCTGAGTGGCAGAGCTGATCCCTTCCAGATAGGAACCTCCACCCTGTGCTGCTGAGCTAGGGCACCCACATGCTTACTGACACCACAGCCACAAAGCCACCTCCTCTTTCTGCCTCACCAACAGGCCAGGCTGTGGTTTCACAACCTGTTTAGGCCACGCAGGCAGAAGAAATTCTGCTCTCATCAGCACAGGCAGCTGAGCAACCAACTGTTTAGAATCACATGTACAGAGAATAGAAATCCTCAGCCCAAATCAGAATCCCCAGCCCACACAACCACAAACATTTCTGCAGTGGATAGAGGCTGGAGCGCTGTGGCATGAGGTCACCGTAGAGCTGAAGCACACAAGGTAGGGGCAGGAGGGCCAACTGCCCAGGTGCCGGCCTCTCTGTCACCAACCCCTGGGGGGGTGGCTGGTCTCTTTGAAGGTAAAGGAAGCATGGAACCTGCCACCACCTCACCTCCCTGGCCCCAACACCCATGTGCACCAGGAGCACATGTGGCATCACATCACCAGCCTCTACCTAAAGGAACACAAAGCAGAGGGAAAAAGACAGGTACTCTGTTAAGGGCTGTACATCCCAGCACCGCACCTGACATCCTGTGGTGCTTAGTCATCAACTTCCCTCCGCACCCCACCACCTATCTCACACCTCCATGATGGGTGGTTTATATGGGCCACAATGAGGAAGCAATACTATGCATTGGGAAAACTCTGCTTCCTCTGTAAGGAAATAAGGCAGGGAGACATACTGCACAATTCAGTGCAAGAGGACCTCAACACACCCAGGTGACACAAACACAAGCCCAGCAGTCACCCCTCATCAGTTCATTCCCATGCAGTACCACAGTTACTGGACAAGGAAGGGAGGGAGACACAGCAGCTCTCCTGACTGGAGGGCAGGCAGCTCAGCAGAAGACATGAGACCCGCAGGAGCCAGATGCACTCATGACCCAACACTCATCAGCCTGATGCCATGAGGCCCCGGGATAGGGCCCAGTCTGAAGAAACAGTGCTGTGTCCTTCCTATCCCCAGCACACCCCTGCACAAGGGCAAGAAGGCTGAAATCACCTCGGGGAAATCCACCACTTTGTTCTGCAGCCTGCAGATCCAGCCCCTTCCCAGCAGCCTCATAGAGGCACATTCCTGCACGCTGTGCCAGAGGACAACTTCCTCCACCAGCCAAGCCCTGTGTCACACGCAGAGGGGGCTGCCTGAATCACCCAACAGGTTTAGATTTTGTCACCACAGCCAGGCAACACCTGTTGCTTTTTATGGACCCAAATCAATACCCAGGTTCTGAACCTTGTCAGCCGCCAAGCTGAGGCAGTGAGTACAGCACAGTGCAGAGACCTGTTATCTATAAGGAGGAGGAAGCTCTGTGCACACCTTGAAGCTGTCACCTAGGGAGGACACATGGGCAGCAAGACCACCACAGGCCTACTGGGGAGGGAAACCAGAATGCTCAAACAGCACTGTCCTGTAATGCTACAGACACTACTCTCTGAATCCAACAGCCTTCCAGGCACGGTCCAAGCCATGTTCTCACCTTCTGAGCATCCTAAACCCACCCCTGGTGGGGATACAAAGGACCAAGGAATTATGAACAGAGCAGAAGTGAGGCAGCCCAGGGACATTGCAGGGCCTCTTCAACTCCCAGCTCATCCCTAGTAGGGAGAGAGGACCATGAGGACTCCTGAATGCAATGACACAGGGTGGCCTTGTAGGATGAGAGGTACTGACCCCAGTGTGGCCCAGGCAAACGTGAAGCCATGCAGCACTGAGCACCTCCATCTTCCCACCCTTCCAGGAAGGCTCCACGCATAATCCCAGCAAGGTCTACATACCACAGCACAGTTGTCTGCACACAGCAGAGGTTCAGTCAAATTCAGCTTAAGAACAGCTTAAAAAAAAAAAACCAAACACCTGCCCCCTCCCTTTTTTTTTTCCTCCCCTATTGAAGTGTGTGAGTAAACCCTACCAAGCCTGCCTCAGAAAAAGTGTTGGCAATAGGGAAGGACGGCTCCCACAGCAAGCCTTGTACTGATAGATAGGAGTGTGCTGCAGGTACCAGGGATGGGAGCAGAACAACAGCAAGGCCTGCAGCCAACACAAGCCAGCCTTCATTCCATACCACTATGTCCAGGACAAGGCAGAGGCAAAGGAGGCCAGCACGCAAGCTGCAGCCCCTGACAATTGGGCTGGGCTCCTTGCATGCCTCAGCTCTGCTGGTGTCAAGCCTCAGTTCCCTCCCCACACCAAGCTGAGGACAGGCATACTTCCAGGTCCACAGTGAGAAAGGACATGGAGGGAACCACCAGCAGCTGTACTTGGTTCCACACACCAGATGCTCTCCTCAGTGCCCAGCAGCTGGGCAGAAGAGCTCTCCAGAAGGCCAGGTGCCATAGCTCTGGAATGGAACCACTGAGCAGGACGGAGAGACGTGCCCCCATAGCACCCACCACACATCCCAGCCGGGCAGCAAGCCCTTCCCGGAGGGAGAGGCACCACCCAGAGACCCACCCCCACCAACAATCGGAGGAAGCTCAGCCGTCCCCAGTCGCTCACTCGAGGCTCAGGGACACATCGGAGCCGCCGGAAACCCTCCCACGCACAGACACCCGAACTTGAGCGCAGTCACCGCAAGTTCAGCCTCCGCTCCGCAGCACTGCGAGCGGCAGCAGAACCGCGGAAGGTCGGCGCCCTCTCGCACAAAGGCACGAGACGGCCAGCTGACAGGAACCGAGGAGCGGCCCGCGGTGCCCGGAGCAGGCTGCAGTAGAGCCGTCCCCGTTCGGCGCCGCCTGTCAGCCCGCGGCTCCACCGCACGGCGCTTCTCGTCGTCGAGAACAGAAGCGCGCTGCCGAGTGGAGCCGCCTGGAAGAACGGAACCGCCGCACCCGCCCCGCGCCCTGACCCTCCCCGGCCAGCGGAGTCCCCTCCCGCTAGAACAAAGGCGCAGCCGAGGAGAAGGACACGGGAGGACTCCGCTGCCAGCACGCGGGGGGGCGGCCCGGGCCCCGCGCCCTGCCCGGCCCCATCCCGCCCTTCTCCCGCACAAAGGCAGGGCGAGGGCCGCGGATCTCGTTTGCATCGGCCGCCAACCCGCCGCGCCTGTCGGGCCAGCTCCCCGCGCCGCTGGCACGCCGGCGCCCTTTGTTGCGCGGCCACGGGAGCGGCGACACGCGCGGCTCGGCTCGGCCCCGGGCAGGGAGCGGGGGAGCGGCGCCAAGCCGCGCCGCCACCACCTTTGCACTGCCCTCGCCGCGCACCTCGGGGCGCTCCCGGCACCGACGGCGCGGCCAGACCCGGCGCCGTCCCCGCCCCGCTCCCGACGAGGCGCGGCCGGGACCGACCTCGGTTCCCCCTCCCCCCGAAGATGACGGGGACGCCGCGAGCTGGACTCACCGTGGCCGGGCTCCTCGGGGACAGGGGGCGGTCCCGCCCCGCGGCCGCCCGGCCCGCTCCGGCGGGAGAGGAGCGGCGGGGCGAAAGGTTCGAGACGCGAGGAGCCCCGCGAAGGGGCGGCCCGGAACAGCGGCCGCCCGGGCCGAGAGAACCACAAGGCGAGCGGGGCCGGAGAGGGACGGGCTGGGCTTCGCCACCGCTCCGTGCGCCCCGCGCCGCTCCCGCACCTAAAATGGAAGTTGGTCCGGCGGGGCGGGGGCGGGCCGGGCCGCCGGTACCGCCCCCGGCGTCGGAGCGCCGCGACCAATGGCGGCAGCGCGGAGCGGCGCCCGGCGCGGTAATGGCGGCTGTGCGGGGGGGGGGGTGGGAGAGGGGAGGCGGGACGGAGCAGCGCGAAGAGCGGTTCGCAGGGGGGAGTCCGCGGCACAGCCCCGTGAGCTCACCGGGCGGGAGGGCTTCCAAGGGCCGCTCCGCCCGGTAAAGCTTTCAAGTGGCCCCGGGACTGCGTTCCGCCGGGCAGAGGTCCCGTCCCGGCTGAGCCACTGCTGCCGGGGAAGCGCCCGTCCTCGCTGCGGGAGGAAACGCTGCTCACCTGCGGGAAGCCGGGGCCGGGGTCAGGGGCTCTTCGCCTCACCTCTGCTCCGCGACTGGGGCGCTGAGGGAGGATCTGCCCACTCCCGATTGCCAAACTGCGTTAAGTGAGATGATGACAAGAGGAAAAGGATTGGCGAACGGTTTTGGGTGGGGACAGGTGATTTCAGGGGTAAATATGCGCGGCGCGGTTGGGCAAGGAGAGGTGGGGGAGCTGACAGCCGCCTGCAGATGTTTGGGAAGGCAATCCCCCGGCCGGGGGTGGGGTTTGCTCCGAGCAAAAAGGCATAATGAAGAGCAATGGGATTAAATGAGTGAGAGGGACGCGTTTAGTGAGATTACGGGGTGGCAGACCCCCACAGCCTCCCTGAAGCTGGGTCAGTAAAACAGATCATTCGGCTCACTGGCTGCAAGGAGCGCGGCAGGCACTGGACGACAGCTGCTGCCTCTGCAGTGAGCCAGAGGCTCCTCCGCCCCCAGCACAGACACCTCTCAGTCCTGGGGTCAGCCCGAGCCCTGCGGTTTAAGAACCGAGCCTTTGCCTCTGTGTAGGATCGGGGCAGCCAGGCGGCTGCCACCGCACGGACAGTGGGTAGGTGATCACCAGTGGCACGCCTGATATGTTGCATTCCTGTATTCCGATCAGAGGTTTTACGGCCTTTAAACTCCTAGCGAGTTTCTTCAAAGATGAAATGCGCTGCTGCGAACACGCCCGTGCCAGCCCTGAATTGGAGCTGGAGTCAGTGTCCCTTTGAAGCTGGGGGAGCGCCTCGTGTCCCCAGGGCGGCAGGACTGAGCTGGACAGGGGCTAATAGCACGCTGTCAGCTCCAGCTCCTGATTCAGCGCTGCCCGGCAGCAGCCAGGACAGCCAGTAACACGTGCTCACTAACGAAGGAAGACTGTACCCTGATCCCTGGGCTCGGGCTCACCCCGCAGCAGACAGGGCTCTTGTTTAAATGTAAGTACTGTGGCGGATGAGCCCATCCCACTGCTTCCTGGGAAGAGAAGATGGATTACTAACATGGGAAAATTTGCCCTTTTACAGTAATTGGGTGTAATAACATCTTATGCATCCCCTTTCATCCAGCACTGCTGCTGATGCCTTCTCCAGATGAAACGCCCGAACAACGCGGCTACCACCGGAACAGAGCAAGACAACTTGTTTATCAGA
The DNA here is from genome assembly GCF_038088225.1 of Cyrtonyx montezumae. Lineage (NCBI taxonomy): Eukaryota > Metazoa > Chordata > Aves > Galliformes > Odontophoridae > Cyrtonyx > Cyrtonyx montezumae. Next base: position 41,614,496 of record NW_027071826.1, on the reverse strand, counting down.
CAGAGGAATGCTCCTCAGCAGCACAGGGCAGGAGGAAGAGGGGGCCGCCATTTCCAGGCCCAGCGTGGGCAGTTCAGAGATGGCCTGCATTGTTCTAAATCAGGATAACAAGGCGCTTCCGCAGCCCCTTTCCTGTGGGAATCCCAACAGGTTGTTGTCCTCCTCGTGCAAGAGGGGAAGTGTGGCACCAGGGGGTGAAACGTCCCATCTGTCAGATGTCTGCACTAAGTAGTGTGTTCTCTCCACCTTTGGTGCTTTTCCTAGTCGTGGGTGCTGGCCTTCACCTCTCCAGCCCTCCCTTCTACGGTAAATGCACGCAGTGTGCAAAATACTTCCTAAGAATGGAGAAATGAGACAGCTCAATGCTGCAATTTAGTAACAGAAGCAAAAGGGGACCTTAATGGAAAATGACTGTGGTTCTGAGTAAGACCCGAGATAGGAATTTCCCTTCTCTGTAAGAAATCAGCTCAGTATCTGCTGATTCGAGAGCTTAGGGGACAAGGGAAAGGCTCAGTGGCAGGGTCTCTCTTCCTACAAACTGTAGAGCAAGCCAGGATAACCAGCATGCATACAGGCTGTGTCACACAGACTGACTTTGCCCTCCTTCCACTGTGAATCTACAGGGACACGAACCCAGTCAGACTGATTCACTGAGCCCCTCCAGGTCTGTGCCGTGCACTGGGACAAGCACTGGACAGGGCAAAGCAAGGGGCAGGCTGAGGCACAACACCACGCATGTCCCTGCAAGTCTCTGTCCACAGAGAGAAAGGCTTTGAGAAGGAAGGAAGGAGCAGGTGCACAGCTGGACCTCATCCCAGTCCAGATTTGGAGTGGCTGCTGCCAGTAGTGAGGGTCACTTCTTCACGTGCACAGCCCCAGCTACCAGTTTCTGACCACATGAAGGCAGAAGGAAAGAACCATGCCATTGTAGTTTGCTGGCTCGGTGGAAGGACGTACACTGCAAATTCTGCAAACCAGCAAATTCTGGCAGCAAGCATGGATGCCAGCATATAGAGAGGATCCCCTCAATGGGACAAAAGGGTGTTGGTGCTTTTTCCAGTGCAGGCTATTTGGCTTTGAGTACTAGTAAAAGTTGCACTAATAAAATGCCTCTTTTGTGTGCAGACTATCTACAGTGGGAGTGTTTGCTGGTATCACCAGATCCTATATCAGTAACTTTTTAAGGGCAGACAAGGCCATTGGAGGGGGAGAGAAGGGGGGGAGGCAGCACCAGGGGCTGCTGGGGATGAGGAGAGAACTTTTTTATGACCGGGATTGGTGTTGCCCCTGCAAAACACTAAAAAGGCCTCAAAGCAAAGGGCCTGCCACCTGGGCCAGGTCCAGGGCTTTGTGTTGTCAGCTCCATAGGTCTGTCAGAGCAGAGAACCTTTCTGAGACACACACCTGGGTAATGATGAGTGCGACAAAAGGGGCCTGCATCAGCTTTTCCACCACCCAGATCACTCACATACTCTCCCTAGTTTCCAGGAAATGTGATTTCCACTCTTTCCCAGAGCTGCTGCTGGGCTCCCTGTCTCAGCCACTGTCACAAGACACACAGCACAGTTTGTGAGATTGCTGTGGTCTGAACGGGGCCGCCTGTGCAAAACACTGGGTTCCCATCACCCACAGCGGGCCCAAGAGGCAGAGGGCTGTTTGTGCCATGCTCCGCATGAAAAGTACTTTCTGTGGGCTGGGGCAGATCACACAGTAAGAGTGGACTCTGCACTTTAACACTTTGCTTTCCTCTTCCCTGGCCAGCACCAGCAGTGGGACGCACAAGAGCTGTTTTGCACACTGTAACTAATGCCCCCGAATGCCCCTTTGTCCATCCTGTGTCACCTGCAGCCTGATCCCCATCAGCTCATGAGCCCGCAGAGCCTTCAAAGCTGTCTGCCAGCCCTACAGGATGCATTCTTACCTTTCTGCTTTGAGTGTGTCCCAGGACTGGGACAGACTCAGATCGCTTGCCCTTTTATCACTCCTGCCTCTGGGATGGCCTCGGGAGAAGGAAGAGTGCTCCACACTGAGTGAGACAGAAGGAAGGGAAGAGCCTGGCTTTGCCTTGGCCACCACCCCAGGGTGGGTGAGCAAGCGCTGCAGCACCACCAGCTTGTTCCTCCAGCAAAGGAGACGGGTGATACCAAGTCCTGACCCTGAGTCAGCAAGGAGCATGCAGTGAAGATACAGCCTTCTCCAGTAACTGGGATTTCGTCTCACCTGCTGATCAGCAGCCTGGTCACAAGAGGAAGTCCTCTGATATCAGCGTCTTGGAATTTTTTAATTTAGCTTTGTCCTGGCGCCGTGGCTTTCCTCTGACTTCTCTGCCCTGATCAGCTCACCCAGCTGAAAAGCACTTTCCACCGCTGATGTCCTCCCACTTGCAGGCTCCCAGTGTCAGCTTCTGCTTACGTGTTAGGCTTGGCTGCTGAGGAGTTGCTTTCTCGCTGCCACGGCTCTAGCATGGTCCAAGCACAGTATAAACCATCACAAAGCAGCAGGGAAAGCTACGAGCATATTCTGAAATCCATAGAGGCCCCTAAATCAATAACCATACCCATCTGTCCCCATTGAATTCAAGCTTTCCAAGTTACAGCTTCGATTACTATAATTCCAAAAGATTGCAGGGGGCAGAGGAGCATGGTTCTCTTGTTTCTCTATTTTTATGAGCATATGATAGCACTCCGATATGAAATTACGTGTTTTACTGTTTCCCTTGGTATGTACAGCTGGACACAAAGCCACCCGAGGTCAGCGGAAAGATTGCCACCAACCTCAGAGCCTCTGGCTTAGACCCATAATTACTTTCTTTTGTGGTTTGTTCCAGTTCTGCACCCTTACATGTCGAAACACAGGAAAACCCATCTGTAAAGCCACAGGGGATGATACCATGTTTAACTAGTTGTAGAAAGCTTTGTAGATTTAAAATCTATAGCATCGTTTTGATTCTTGTTCTTCTGCAGCCCTTGAAACTTCCACCCACTTTGGTTGTTTGTGAGGACAGGCAGTATCTCCAGGCTATGGGCTGGGATCGTTGTAGCTGCTGTTAGTGTGTGTGTGTGGAGTGATTGATGCAGATGTTTTTACAATGGATGCTTTATAAGAACAGCAAAATGCATTTCAAATTCTCTAAGCAGGCAGCACCCTTTGCACAAAGGCCACTTTCCAAAACACCCATCCTCAATCCTTTCAGCTCAGTGTTTATCTGTATGCCTGCCTCCCCTAGAGGCATCATAAGGCTGTGACAGTGCTGTTTCTCAGTCACGCACCCAAAACAAAGCCCTGAGTCCATGGACTCGAGCATCAGGAGGACAGCAGCAGCCAGCACACATCCTGCTTGCTGACCTGCTGCTCCTGCACCCAAGCTCTGCTCGTCCTGGGCAGGCAGGACAGGCTAACTGAGGTAACCAATACTAGTGTGACAGTGGTACAAGGAGCCACGTCGAGGGCTTTCGCAGTGGTGGCTTCAAGATGGCGCAGTGTGGACAGGCGCTTTCCCTGTCTCCAGCCTTCAACCTTCCCAACCCGGCCCCGCCGCCACCTTCCCGCCTAAGTTCCCGCCGCGCTGCGATTGGTCGGGAGTTGAGCCAATAGCGGAGCCGTTGCTAAGCAGAACACAGCAGAACGAAGCGGCACGGCGCGAGGCGCATGTGAGGCGGGGCCGAAGCGCACGTGTGAGCCGTCGACCGTGCCGTGCGGACGCGCATGCGTCAAGCCAGACCCCGCGGCTCCGCGCCCGAGGCCTCAGCACCGTTCCCTCTCTCCCCAGCGCGACGCCGGACTCCGGTGGCGGCCTCCAGCACCCGCACAGGCAGGTAGGCGGCGCGGCGGCCGGCCCGACGCCCCAGGCCCTGTAGGGAGAAAGCCGCAAGCGGCGCGGCCGTTCGGTTTCACTTCAATCAGCGCGGCGAGCGCCCCCTGGCGGCCGAGGGCAGCTCCGCACGGCGGCGCGGTCCCCGCAGGGATGCCCGCGAGCTGTCCGCCGGCCGCCCCCAAGCTGCAGTACCGCAGCTCCCGCTTGCTCCGCGCCGCCTTCCTGCGCCTGCACCAGCAGCAGCAGCGGGCGGACGTCTTCTGCGACGTGCTCCTGCGGGCTGAAGGTAACCGGGCTCGCTAGTCGGCTGTGTGGGCCGCCCGAAGGGACTCTCTCGCCGTCCTCGGGAGAGGCCTGGCCAGCCGCAGCCACGTGTTCATTGCAGGGGAGGTGGTGGTTGCGCACTGCTGTGTGCTGTCGGTGTGGAGCCCGTTCTTCTCGGAGTGCCTGGCCCGCCAGCTGCCCGCCCAGGGACGCCGCGTGGTGCTGGAGCTCGAGGGGCTGAAGATCGCGACGCTGCGCAAAGTGATACACTTCCTGTACACGGCTGAGCTGGACGCCTCTTGGGACGAAGTGCAGGACGTGCTGGCGGTCGCCCGCCAGCTCCGCGTGGCTGAGCTTGAGTCGCTGCAGCTTCGGGAGGACGGCCTGGTGCGGCCCGGGCCCCGCTGGCAGCTTGACCGCAGCTGTCTGCATGGCCCCAGGTCCGGCGGTGTCCCGGTAGGCGATGCCTCCCAGGAACAGCTGCTCCCTCCAAAGACCACGAGTCCGGCCCACCCCGTGGAGCGGCTGAAACTGAGGAGGATGGAAGGCCGACGCGGGTGGGAGGTGGTGAGGGACAGGAGGTTCTCCGTCGAGCCCATCGCTGTGGAGGCCCGGATGGAAACAAAGCCGTGGCTCCCGCCGACTGCCAGTGGGCTGGAGGAGGACGACCCAGAGGAGGTGGATGTGGGGACAGCACAGCTGTGTCTGCCCCCCGGCACCGTGTGCCCCTGTCCCACCCCCTCGTCTGAGTCGGATGGGGAGGTGGACGTCCTCGGGTAGGAGAACTGCTAACCCCCGTCCCCTAGACCAAAAGAGTGCACAGTGTCCCTGCTCAGTTTGTCCCTGAAATAAAGCACTAGAGTCGTGTAATGGAGCCGCAGAGCTTTATTGGGGAAACGGCGCCGGGTAATGGCTGGGGGGCCGCTGGGGTCCGGTCTTTGTGCGGAGGAGCTTCGGCATCGGAGACGATACTGGGGGCGGTGCCCCCCCTTGGTGCCGTCTCTTCACGGGCGCTCGCTCCGGGCATGCTTCGTGCCGGCCGCCCCTAGGCCAGGCTGCTCCGCAGAGCCTCCACCACGGCCGCGGGCTCGGGGAACTTCAGCTTGCGGGGCGGCCCCTTCCCGATGCCGCTCCACAGCTGCACGGCTGCGAGCGGACGCAAGGGTCAGGGCAGCTAAGGCACCACCCCCCACACACACACCCCCTCGCGGCCCCGGGCACTCACTGCTGCCGTCCTCCTTCACCAGGGACACCTCGAAGCTGTTCCTGCGGGGCTGCTGCGGATTGATCTCTACTTCCAGAGCGGCCACGGCCCCGCGCAGCGCCTCGCTCAGCGCGGCCGCGTTGCGTCCGTATACGCGTCAGCTACGGCTATAGGACGCGGCGGTTAGCGGGTCCGCGGGGCCTCAGCCCCGCACACGGCCCCGGCTGCCGGGGGGTGGGGAGGTTCACTTACCAGTGCTCGATAACGACGCGGGGGCCACCGCCGTTCCCGGGGCTGCCCTCGGCCGCGTCGCGGGGCCGCTTCTCGGGGGGATCCACCCGCGCCTCGGGCTCGGCCGGGCGCCGCGCGGCGCGCTTCCTGCCGCGGGCAGCCATCCCGCTCCCGCCACCACGCGACGGACACCGCGAGGGGCGGTGCCGCAGTGCTGCGCGCGAGCTCCCTACCCCGGCACTTCCGCTGAAGGAACCAATCAGCGCGCGGGATGGCAGAAGCGGTCCCGCCCCCCGCCTGGCGGCCTACCCTGTACGCGCACGGAGCGGACACGGGAACGCGCACAGAACGTTTATTGTCAACCAAAGGATGCAGGCCCGGCTCCCGGCCCTACCCTCCCCAGGAACCGGCGGGGCTGAGGGCTAGCGCGGGTCCCGGCCAGCACGGGCAGAGGGAGCAGCGGCCCCCGGGCTCAGTGTTACGTGCAGGGCCCCCCAGCCAGCGCTGCCTGGTCCCCAGCCACAGGGGACAGTGGAGTGGTGACAGGTAAGAACGCAGGCAGTTCCTACTTCTCCTTCTTGGTCTCCCCATTGGCAAGTCCAGCTGCTGCTTGTCCCTCAGGAGGCTCCTCAGAGCCCTCATCCCGTGGCTTCGACTGCTTCTTGGCTTTCTGGTAGAGTTCATTGAGGTTGAACTCCCGGATCACATTCTCCTGCAGCCAGAGCACAGCATTAGCAACAGCAGTGACTTCCCCCTTACCCTCCACTTTCCAAGACTGCCTGTGAGGAGCTTCTGAGCACATCCCATTCCCTGGGGATGGGCTGGAACGTCACCCTGCCCCCTACATACCTCAGAGAAGGTCCAGGAAACGGCCCGGCCCTTCTTGTCAATCTGTGGGCGACGCATGATCTCCGTCCCACCCTGGAAGAGGATGAGGGTGGGCAGCTGCTTGGTGAGGGGTGAGGTGCTCACCTTATACCTGCAGGAGGAAGGCAAGAAGCAGACAATGACACCAAGGCACTTGGAAGGTGTACTGTCTCCCCCACCCTCTCAGCCCCACAGACCTGGTGCTGACATCTGTGTATCGGCCAACATCCACCTTCCCAAAGTGCAGCCCTGAGCAGTTGTACCTGGGAAGCATAACACAGCACTGAGTGCTGTGAGTGACCACTGGGCTTGGGGTGACTCACCAAGGCCTCAAGCAGGCATCACTCACTTGAGAGAGAGGTCAGCAAAGATGGGGGCAAAGGACTGGCACTCACTGGACCAGTTGGCGAAAAACTCAACGATCCAGGTCACCCGCTTGTCCCGATCCAGCTCCTCCTGCCAAAGGAGCATGTGGGTCAAAAGGAGACAGTAAGCAGGGAACCCAGCACACCGTGCCAGCCCAGACTGGGCACAAGATACTCACGTCTATGGTCTTATCACTGAAGTACTTGATATACTCAGGCCCCATGTAGAGGGGTGGCTTGCAGGTCATCAGGAACACTGCAACAACAGCATCCCTGAGTCCAAGGCCCACCTGGAGAGAGACTTCCACCCCCTTTTTCCACTTCTGGAACACCCAAAAGACCCAGGTTCAGCCTGGAGGAGGCTCCCTCCTTCCCCTGAACAGCCTACATGGCTACAAAGAGCACCAACAGCACAAGGCAAGAGGGCTCCAGTCCCATCTCAGGCAGGCGACACACACAATGGGCAAGGACAAGGCCTGCCAAGGGCACTGCTGCAGTCCCTGTATCGCAGATCCCACCTCCTTCCCCACAGGACTCACCAATGCAAAGCGTGAGGTAGAGCAGGCCCATGCGGATGTCAAGACGGAAGAAGAGGATGGCATTGGCTACTTTGCTGAACATGAAGATGTTCCCAATGTGCTGCTCCACAGTGACTGCGAAGGAGAAAACATCAGAGATAAAATCACATCCCCTTTTTCTCTCTCAGGCCCAGACACCACCTCTTTCCTCTGCTCCTCCACAGCACAGAGATGCCCCATAAGCAGCCTCCCCACGCACAGTGCAGCCCCCACTCACTGGAGCGCCGGTTCTTCATCATCACGATGGCGCTGAGGAACATGAGAATCTCCACCTCCCGCTGCACAGGAGAGAAAAGCTATGAGCAGGGGTGCCCTCAAAGCCACAGCCACCACCACCCCGGAGGCAGCCGATCAGCCCCGCAACGCTCCCCTACTCCGACTGTTCCCTGCACAAGGACAAGCAGCCGCGCCAGCCTCCAGTCTCCGCCTCCCCTCGATAACCGAGTAGGGGCCGCAAAGAGGGACTGCCGCAGCAGGGCCCGAGAAGCCCAGAGCAGTGCAGGCGGCCCGCGTAGAGCCGCTCACCCAGTCGAAGTCGCAGGGGTTGCCATCCTCCCGCTGCGAGGGCAGCCCGCGACACAGCGGCGGGACCTTACGGACGAGCAGAAAGGCAGTAGCGAGCAGCGCGGACAGCAGATAGTAGGGCCGCGCCAGCCAGCGACACAAGCCCGGCACCGAGTAGAGCAGCGCCAGCAACGGGGCCAGCACCGCCATCTTGTCCTCCGCCGACCGTCCGCCGCGTTCCTATTGGGCCGGCTGCCCGTACGTCCGCGTGGGGCAGGACTTCCTCGCTCGCTGGCCAATCGCGAGCGGCAGTGACAAGAACGCTCGGCGCCGCGGACCAATGATGGGAGAAGAGAGAAGCGGCCAATCGAAAGGCTGAACCCACGTCTCCCTTAGCAACCGGGGCGGTGCCCGGCCAATCGGCGCGCGGCGGGGGCGGGGCGGCCCCCGCGCGGGGCAGGCCGGGAAGATGGAGAACTTCTCGGCGCTGTTCGGCGGGGCCGAGCAGCCGCCCGCCACCGCCGCCGCCGCCCTGGGCTTCGGGCCTGCTAAGGCGGCAGGATCCGGGGCCGCGCCGCCTCCCGCTGCCGCCGTGCCGCCGCCGGGCGAGGACGCAGCACGGAAGGCCGCCGCCGGCCCGTTCTACCTGCTGCGGGAGCTGCCAGGTGCGGGGCGGACTGCGGGGGCGGGCCAAAGCGTGACGGGTGGCGCGCGGAGCCAATGAGGAGAGAGGGAGCGGGCGGGAGGCGCGGAGTGACGGCGCGCGGAACCAATGGGCGCGTAGGGTCGGGGCGCTTAGGGGCGCTGAGGGGCCCGTCCGCCCGCAGGCAGCACGGAGCTGACGGGCAGCACCAACCTGATCACGCACTACAACCTGGAGCACGCCTACAACAAGTTCTGCGGCAAGAAGGTGAAGGAGAAGCTCAGCAACTTCCTCCCCGACCTGCCCGGCATGATCGACCTGCCCGGCTCCCACGACAACAGCAGCCTGCGCTCTCTCATCGAGAAGCCGCCCATCTGCGGCAGCTCCTTCACGCCCCTCACCGGCACCATGCTGACCGGCTTCCGCCTGCACGCTGGCCCGGTGAGCGCCTGGGGAGGGCCGGGGGGGTGGGGGTGAAGTGAGGGCCCTCTGACCTCGGCCCCTGCAGCTGCCAGAGCAGTGCCGCCTGATGCACATCCAGCCGCCCAAGAAAAAGAACAAGCACAAGCACAAGCAGAGCCGCACGCAGGACCCCGTCCCCCCAGGTAGGATTGTGCCCTGCAGGCCGTGCTAACCCTGCTGCTAGCCCTGCACCACACTCACCCCACCCCTGATTCCTGCAGAAACCCCCTCGGATTCAGACCACAAGAAAAAGAAGAAGAAGAAAGAGGAGGATCCGGAACGGAAAAGGAAGAAGAAGGAGAAAAAGAAAAAGAAGGTAGGTTGGGAGCCAGCGTGCTGCCTGCCCCAGGCCTGTGCCAGGCTGGAGTTTGGGCAGCTCCATGCTTTTGGCCTCAGCAGTGCTTGGCACCACTGCACTTTTACAAGGCCTCATGCCTATCCTTCTTCTGCAGAACCGGCACAGCCCGGAGCACCCAGGGGTGGGCAGCTCGCAGGCCAGCAGCAGCAGCAGCCTGCGGTGAGGCTGTGCCGTGCCGCTCACTGGAGCTCCCAGCCCCAGCTGCCTGCTGTGGACTCGTCCCTCTCACAGAGCATAACGGGGAAGTGTGGACAGTCATGGCCCTCACTTGCAGAGAGTGTGGCCCTGCAGCCCCCCCGCTTGCACTGTGTGGCCAGTGGGGACCTGGTGACACGGACACTGCTGGAATGAGGATTACTACCTTTGGTCTCTTATACCTAAACAACATGGTGCATTGGGATCTCTCTTTTTTAACCTTTTAATTAAAGTCTGCTCTGAGGAGGAGCTGGTGCCAGTGGCGGCTTTGACTGTTGGCCAGCGGGGCAGGGCAAGGAGCAGAGGCCTTGGCTCAGCCCCATCATACTCCAGCCCTTAAAGCTATCTGGGCTGTGAAGGAAAGGGGACAGGAGGACACGAGTGACCCTGGAACAGCACTGTGTCCTCCAGGACTGCCCCTGTGGGTGCTCCCACAGAAGAGCCACAACCTCACTGAGTCCTGGGACATCTTCCTGCTTAGGGCCCTCACAGCTCCACTTACCTGCAGTGGGAGCACTGTGTCCCAAAGCACCCTGAGAAAGTACATCCCAGCTGTGAGGCCCTGGAGGCTGAGGGCTCAGCTCTCCTTGGCCCCCTTCCTTTCCCCTCCAGAGGAGGGAGTGAAAGCTGAGAAGTGAAGGACAGGAACCTTCAGGGAATGCTCCATCCCTGGACGCCACACAAAGCACACGCATGCCCGCTGAGGTGGCTCATTAAATATCCTTTTATTCCTCGTTTTTAAAATGGCTAATAATAATAAAAAAACAATGGCATGGCTCTGCAGAGGCCACAGGAGAGATATTGCCATAGAGAAAGAGTCAAGTAGTGCGTGAAGTTCTGTGGGCCCGGTGCAGGGTGGGCTCCCCAGCAGGGTTGGGGGTGGCAGGGCAGCACTGGACTCCTTGGCTGCGTTTTTGGCATGTGATGAGAAAATATTGCTTGACAGGGATGTGCCTCGCTGGCCTTCTTCCCCAGATGAAATAAAAAACAACCACATGACAGCCAGAAAACCCGATCACCCATTTAAAAAAAACAATAAAAAAAAATAACTAACACAAAGCTTGGGGAAACATTGAAACAAAAGGAAAAATAGCAAAACCTGCAGGTGCAGAAAGGCTGCAGCCCTCACCTGCTCCTGCATGCCAGCAGCTCCCCCGGCCATCACCTGCTCTGCACCACATCCTGTAGCCACTGGGGAGGGGAGATGCTGGGCACAAGGGGCTCCAAATCCAAGCACCCAGGAGGGCAGCCCACAGCCTGACAGGACCCAGCGGAGGGGTCCAGGATCCCACGGGCCCCAGTGTGGCATCGGCACCCTGTGACCCCCAGGAGCCCCCGAGCGTTTCCCCCTTCTTCTCCCTTGAGCACAGGGGTCCTGGCCCATGCGAGGTGGTGGCCCAGGCAGGGAAGGGGAAGGGGTGGTTTCTTCCTCTCTCTGGATAAGATATATAATTTCTGCTTTTTTTTTTTTGCTTTTTTTTTAATATTTATATTTATATATATAGATATTTATATATACACACACCTGGTAACTCAGAAAGAGAAAAAAAATAGAATCCGTAACAATAATAATAAAAAAAAGTTATTCTGGTTTAAAAACAATCCATTCCTACCACGCTAGGCGAGCGATTGATTGCACAAGGCCCACAAGTGGCTGCCCGGCCAACGGCAGCAGGGCGCGAGGCTGCGGGACACGGCCCCCCCCACGGCCCCCCCACTTGGCCAGGGCAGCATCCCCGCCCCACACAGTCCTGCCGGGCTGTGAGTCAGCGCCTGAGTCCCAGGGAGGGGTTGGAAAAAGGGAGGCAAAAAGCCCTGGGGCTTCTGGCCCATTTCCTCGCCCTCCCCCAGTCGGCCGGGGGCTGCAGAGCATCCTGTGCCCACGGAGCCCTCCGGTGCCAGCGGGTGCCCAGCCAGGAGGTGAGCGGGCGAGCGGCTCTGCCCCTCATACTGAGATCTCGTACGTGGTGCCCCCCACACCAGAGACCTTCTTGACTCCTCCACGCGTGGGGCTGCTGACAGGCACGGATCCCGAGCCGGGGGCGGCCGAGCTCAGGCTCTTGGGTTGCCCGTTGGACTTGCTGTAGGATGTTCTCATCTGCATCTCGTCTCTGGTGAAGGAAGCAAGCACACGGGGTGAGAAGGTGAGCACGGGGATGGAGCGTGGCAAAGCGTGGGAAAGGGGAGAGCAGGACCCCAGCGTGGTGGAGCAAAGATGCAGCCCTACCCTCCCCAGGGACACGAGGCAGCCAGATGTCCCTCAAGCCCACCAAGAAGCCCACAAAGTCTCCTAGGGTCGCATGGACAGCACCAGCTCTGCGCCAGCAGGACTTCCCCCAGCCATCCCTCCACCCCCCCCCCCAGTGAGGAGCTGAGGTGCACACCGCGTGGGGCAGACGGTGCCAAACTCACTTTGGTGCCAGTAACGGCTGCAAGGCCACCTCCTCGGTCTCGGGGACGCTGGCCTGAGACGCTGCTGGTTTTTGGCTGCTGTAAGACACAGATTTGCCCAGGTGGGGGGCGGCGGGCTGCTCAGGAGAGCCCAGGGAGCGCACCCGCAAAGCGTGCGAGGGCTCAGGCTTGCCGAAGCGGGGAGGGGCCGGGCGGGTGAGCGGATTCTTGCCCAGAGGCGAGCGCTTCGAATCGTCCGAGGAAGAGCTGGTGCGGGGGGCATTGCTGGAGCCCGGCGTCGACTGGATGCCCGAGTCCGCCAGCCCCACATCGTCCTCCCTGCCCGCGGCGGGCGACTGCTGGAGCAGTTTCTCCCGCTCCTGGATGGACGCCACGATGTGGCGGGAGAGATTGTCATAGCGCACGGGTGAGGGCTCGCGGGGTGGCACATGCTTGGGTGAGACGGCGGAGGCAAAGCGGCCGTGCAGGTCGGTCTCTCGCTGCTGGGCGATGCGGGCCGAGAGGAAGGGCGACGTGTAGCCCACCGGTGGGTCAGGCTCGGGGCCGGCCTGCACCGACTCGAAGTCGGGGCTGTCGGAAGGTGTGAGCAGGCTGTCATAGGACAGGCTCCCGTTGCGCGTCTGGTTCACCAGGCTCTTGTAGGAGGTGGAGGTGGTGCCCTCAGAGCGGATGGACTGCAGGTGGCCCAGCTCAAAGCCCGTGCCCTGGGCTGACTTGAGGCTGGAGGAGCGGGAGCCGCTGGACAGTGGGTCGAAAGGAAAGCTCTTGCCGAAGGTGGGAGAGCGGAAGCTCTCAGGCTCCAGGCTCGGCTCTGAGCGGTAGCTGGGCTTGCGGCCGCCCTCGCCGATGGAGTTGGGCTCCTTCAGGCTGTTCACTCGGCTCAGCTGTGGGATGGGAACACAGGAGTCACTCCCGGGAATGCAGGAGCCACACAAAATTCCCACCACAAACCCACCACCCAGAAAGCCACAGCAAGGAGCACAAAAGCAGCCCCGTATGAGTGCTGCCTGCCAGCCAGCCACGTGCACAGCTTTACCTTGGCGCTGGTGGAATGGGGCAGGGCAGCTGAGCTGCTGCTGCTGCTGTATCCAGGCCGGTACTTGTACATGGTGGGTGTCGGGGGGCTGTCCTTGCCTAGCAAGCTGCTGTCTGCAGGCAGGGGAAGAGAGAAAGACACTCACACGGGTGGCCATTAATGCAAATGCTGCACGGAGTCCTCCCTCCCTTCCCCAGAACCGGCTCTGAGCCTTAGGAGGACAGACCATGGGGGTGGAGGTGAGAGGAACAGGCTGGGGAGAGGAGCACTCCAGGGATGGATGAAATGGAGTGGGATGGAAAATGGGTCCCCACAGCACAGTGTTTCAGGCAGGCACTTCCCTGTCCCTGTAGTGGCCCTGTTCACATCCCACCTTTCTTGCCAAGCCAACGCAGGTGTCTCCGAGCACTGTTTCGCTAGAGCTCAGGGAAGCAGGGCAAGCAAGTCACACAGGCTGCAATAAACACCGCCTCTGCCACCAAGCCAAGCCTGCCATTCCTTCTCCTCCTCCACGCTGCCTGTGCTCCTGTGCCCAACTACATCAAAAAAGCCCACAAGCCTGCCCACAGCATCTCAGTGGCTTAGGACAAGCACCTCGCTGCCGAGCAGCGCTCTCAGCTTGGCTTCCTGCTCTTCTCCGATGGAGGAGAGCTGGCTGGAAGCATCCCACAGGCTTCTCCGGTCACAAGGGGCACGTGCAGCAGCCCAGAGACACAGGCACACCCTGTTCCACAATGCAGCGGTGCTGACGTGCTTCGGGTCTACCCCACAGCCTGTTCCTGCAGCCCTGGCTCCTGGTCTGCCGGGCACAGCCCTGGGCTTCCCTCCCAGCGGCTGGCTGGGACCCTGCATGCCCTCCTTACCCTCGTTGGTGGCCAGGGTTAAGTGTGTCCTCAGGCCCGTGTAGCGGCTGAGGTCTGGCTTAGGTGGGGGTGGCGGTTCGGCGTCAGCAGACTGGCTCTCCGTCACCTCCAGGCTTCCTTTGGACTGCAGAGACAAAGCGCAAAGGGTCAGCAGGGCACCGAGGCCTCAGCCCTCCCCTTAGCAGGCAGGGGGCATGCAGTGGCGTTACGGGGCCCTGGGTGCCCCTGGGCCTGTCCAACATCCTGAGCGCTTGAGGGCAGCATGTGTCCCAGGTGCTGGGAAGTGCCGTGGAAGAGAAAACCTCCAAACAATGCAGCGAGGGCAAAGGACAGGATAGGGAAGGGCAATGGAGTGTGCAAAGCCTCATGCAGTCACTGCCACATGGGAGGGATGTAATTTCTATCCCGAGGGGACACAGAACGAGACGACATGGAGAAGGTGGAATGCGACAAGGCTCACTCGGTTCTTTACTCACGGATGCAGGCTTGCACCCCTGGGCTCCACACAGGACCCCAATGTGGGGAGTGCTAACTCCCCCCTTCCTCACCTTCGTCCTCTTCAGCTCTGTCTGGATACCATTGTCCATGATCTTGACAGTGATCTGGCCATCGGACACCTCGGGCCGCAGGAAGGGGGGTCTCACCAGCACCGTCTGCTCAGCCCTTGGGCGCCCGAGGTACCTGCCAGGACCCAGGGAGAGGGGGCAGACAACGTGGTGAAGACCCACAGCTGGGGGTGCTTAAGTTGGGTACGGGAGGGCTGGGAAGGCACCACCACACTCACCTGGGGGCTGGGGAGCTACACAGGACCCGGCTCACATTCTTACAGCAACCATTGGTGAAAGGGTTGACACCCCCTCGGAACTTGCCCGTCACCTGCAGGATGGGGGGCATCGCATTGGTGTGGGTGGCAGCCAAGGGAGGTCTCTGATCCAGCTCCCACCCTCAGCAAGCCCAACCAAGTCAGTGTGCTCAGGATGTGCCCGGCACAATTGCTGAGTAGTGCCAAGGATGGAGACTCCCCCATTTCCAGGCCCCTGTTCCAGGACTACTCCCATCAGAGAGGTCTTTCTCTAATGTCTAATGGAACCGCTTTGGTTCAAGCTGCACCCATTGCCTCCTGCCCTTCCACTGTCAACTCCTAAGGGCCTGCTGCGATTCTTACCCATGACCACCCCTCAAATAGCAGAGTGAGATCCCCTTTCTCCAGGCTGCACAAATGAGGGGAGATCAAACTCCTCTCCCACACTGATGGCACTCCTCCTTCAACTACCCTGGCAGAAGTGACTTACTCAACCCACCCCGTCTATGTCCACTTGTAGAAGGAAGCCCCCGAGGCCATCCCAATGGTCTGACACCAGCTAAGCACCCCACAACAGCCAGCACACGTACCTGCTCGTTGGTAGTGCGGCCCCTTGCCACAAGCACCACGTGGAACCCAGTGAGGCCAGCGACAGGAATGAAAAACAAACTGGCCACACACATCACAGCCATACTGCAGGCAGGCAGATAAGGAATATGCTGGAGGAACATATAGCTGTAAATGTCCCCGTTCATTGCAGGGAAGTAGGGCTAGATGACCTTTATGGGCCCTCCCCCTTCAAACAATTCTATGAACATCACAGCTCTGCTACACCACATACGCCCCCCAGCCCCACAGCACTGTCCCCCCTCCAGACTCTTCTGGGAGCACAGAGGATACGTGACGGCCATGCGGACACCAGAGAGCTCTGCCTGGTAGAGAACGTAGAGCAAACCAAAGCCGAACACCCCCATGATGTGCGTGGTGAGTGACAGCAGGAAGAGGAAGAAGTAACGGTAATTGCGTCGCCCGATACAGTTGTTCACCCAGGGGCAGTGATGGTCAAACTCCTGGTGGTGGGGAGAAGACAGTGAGGAGCTTGGCTGGCAGTGTCTGCACGAGGATTTTTGGGACTGATGGCTCAGCTCTGTGGCAAAACACAGAGGCACCCCAGCAGCTGCTCACCTCCACACAGTTGTCGCAGACGCTGCAGTGGGAGCAGCGAGGTGGCCGGTAGAAGCGGCAGGTTGCACACCATTTCATGCGCACCTGAATGCCCTTGATCTCCACCGTCTTATAAAGTGGAGCTCGGAAGTCATCTTCCTTGTCCTCATCTTCCTCAGCTAGCAGGGAACACAAGCACAACCACATGTCGGGGTGGAGGGATGTGCTGCCAAATCCCAGCTGGCCTTCTTCCCTCCCCACCTGGAGATGCCCAGCAAAGCCCTCCTCTGTCCCACTGCAAATCCCCCAGACTGTCCCAGGGACCACTAAATACAGGTAAAAGAGGCTGTGCCCCAAAACCACAGCACCCATCTGAGCCCAAGGCAGCACATACAAGATGCCAGGACTTATGTGACTTTCACCACTTGATCCTACCAAACAGCTGGGCCATGAACCCAGAGCAACCTCCCAGCAGCATCTGTCACCATCTGATCCCAGCCAGGCAGGGCAAAGAAGGCTCTCCCCAAGTGCTCTGGGATCAGGGAATCCTCTTTCCCCCTGAGGAAGGAACTAGCTCTATCCCAAATGATTCGCAAGCTGAGCCACACTCACCTCGTGGGAATATGCCTGGGTCCATGAAGGTGGCCATGCTGAAGTTGGCCAGCACAAAGAGAAAGACGACAGCATTGTAGATGGGAATGACTGGGGAGACGTAGAGGCTGAGCCACGGGCACCTGCAGAGACAAAGGCTCTGTGACACCTGTCCTACGAGCAGTTCCTTGGGCACTGCAGGGCCAGGCCGGCCTGCTGCACCCGGTGCTGGTCACAATGGCCCAGCTTCCCTCCAGGAGCAGTGGCTGAACCCCCTGCAGAAGGGCTGCTGGAACGGGGTGGCTACTCTGCCAGCTTTGGGGACACCCCAAGTGTGTCAGCCATCCCTGTGGACGTGCCCAGGGGTATGTGCACAGAAAGTGCTCCAGCAATCATCTGAGGCACAACACGTGTCCCTTCTTAGTGGTGGCAAGAACAGGCAGAGCCAGTCAGACTGGCAGTGCCACGTGGGCTGCGAGAAGCTGTGCTGGCATGGGGATGAATAGGATGAATATTGCTCCCTTAGCGACACCCTTCCTTTGTCTTGTCAGCGAGCACAGGTAGCACTTGGGGACCCCACGAGCAGACACAAAACCAGCAGCCTTGAGCCCGAATCCAGCCCAGAGCTGCTGCCTGAGGTGCCCACTGCCCCTGCTGGCACCCAGCTCCTTCTTGGAGCCATCCCCACCACCCTGCCCCAGCTGGGTGCAGGCTGAGGGCAGAGGGCTTCCCCCTTGGAGGCGCCAGCGTAATTCCCTAATCTTCTTTGCTGCTGGGACTTTAATCCCATGGATCTAGGGCAGCATCTGTCCCTCTCTTTCCCCCCGCAGTGATAAACACAGATGGATTTAGGCGGTGAGTGCAGAGGGGGCAGAGCACAGTGCTGTGTGAGCAGGGCGACATATGGTGTCAGCACCATAATCCAGCACAGCCCTTGAGCAGGGAGCGGCAAAGGGGGCACGTGCTGCCACTCACCTGGGAGAAGCAGTCAGACTGTGGGTCCCACTGCGTGGTGTGGTGTGGCTGGCAGGAAGGGAGGGCAAGCCCTGGGGTACTGCTTGCCCTCCCAAGCCACCTGAGAGTCTGCCGAGCACACCACTGTGATGGCAGCCTCACCCTGGGCGATGCCTCCATGCCTGAGCCTATCTGTGATGGCACTGCCACCATTCCTCAAGGAGCTCCTGGGGGCAAGGAGTGGCTCCTGCAGTCACAACTGCCAGCCCAGCCTCCTGGGGCAGCTGGCCCTGCTGTGCAGCCTGAGAGCCAGCAGGACAGGTCTGTGCAGAGGGCAAGCTGTGGGGCACGTGGGAAGGGAAGGAGCCTCCATTTTGAGCAGCCCCAAGCTCTCAGGCAGGAGCACCATTACTGCAAGGGCAGATGTGCCTGCTCCATGATGCCCTTCGATGGCAGATTGAGCATCAGCCTTTGGGAAGTGACTGGAGAAGGTGCTGAGCACCCTGAGACCAGCTCACAGCCTAAGGCCTTATTGGGCCTCACTGGATGCCCATGGTGCAGCAGATGAGCTGCAAGAAGCTGTGCCCAGCCGACTCTGCATCCAAGCAGCAGGCCCAGGCTGTGCAGCCATCTCAGTACTGCTGTGTCCCTGCCTTCTGCTCTCCAGAACAGACACAGCAGGAATGCATGTCCCATCCCAGCACAGGGCTGCCCTCTGCTCCACGCACATCCCACAGAACCCTGAGAGCTGGCTCTCAGAACTCGAGCGTGGAATACACCCATCTCAGCGAGCTGCTGAGACTTGTCCTTGGCAGCACATGAGAGAACTCGGAGAACCCAGCAGCCCTGGCCTGCCACAACCTGAGTCACAGCCCAACCGAGGCAGGCTGTGCTGCTCCTCCCCTCTGCAGGCCCATCTGTAGCCCCTCACCCTGCAAACACATCCTCAGCCCTGTGACTGCTGCATGAGGTCTAGTCCTTTAAAACAGAGTGCACCACAAGGAACCAGACCCTGGTAAGAGAGAAGTGTGGAATGGACTAACTGATCCCCAGGGGAATTCCAGCCTGGAACCAGCAGTGTCCAAGCCACCAAGCCAGTCTCATCCAGATGGGAGCACCTGTGCCCCTGCCAGCTCTCACTTGGCAATACAAACCTCAGTCCAACTGCCATGCATTCAAATGAAATTAATGTGTTCATTCCTGGCCCACAGATACCAACCCTAGGCCAGGATGGACCCGAAGGAAGGCACCTGGCTGACATACCATAAACAATGCCTAGAGAGAGGCACACAAGTGGAGCCTTTCAGGAGCAGGGCACAAAATGCCACCAGTTCCATAAGCTCAAGCTCTTTCCCATTTCTTCCTTCCCTGCTCCAGCAGCTGCAGAGGCACAGCCTTGTGAGTGCTACAAGCACGAAGCAATGATCTCCCCCCCACCCCAACCCTGCGTGAAAGCACACCATGCTTTGCCACTCCGCTGGAGATTTAGATTGGTGGTTTAAAGTAGGTTAAATAACATCCACTGACCTACAATTAAAGCGACTCTGCCCAGGTGTTCCTGGGCTGAACAAACCTGCTCGGCAGCGCGCTGCCTGACCGCAGCTGTTCCTCGCACTGATAAGCAGCTCCCAGCAGCCCCATAGCTCACAGCTGGCACTGCAGGGTGGCAGCAGCCGGGACCAGGTCTGCAGGGCACGGCAGCCCATAGTAGCAAAATCTCCTTCAACAGCCTCAAAGCTGCCACAACACCCGGCTGATGGATGTCCTCGGTCTTGGCTTGGGTACACCCTGCTGAATGACAGCACCAGCTGCCTGGAAGAAGTAAATCACACCAGCTCTGTCCTTTGGTCCTCAAATTACTCTTTTATTGCCCAGTTGCTGCCGTGTGTTAAAGCTACAGTGACCTTCTGGCCACTGAGAGCTGCGTTTGAGAGAGCGGCAGCAAACCATGGGGCACCAGGACCCAACACTGGGTTAAGGACACTGCCCCAAACACAGGCTTCCCCCAAGTGCTGGCCTCAGGTCCTGCTGGCTCATAGGTAGACCGGCTCCTCCAGGATCTCTCCAGAAACACCAGACCCTCCCCACTTCCTCAGGCTGACACCAACAGCAAAAAGGGATGCACGCAGGGGTCAGAGTGCTCCTCCTTCAACTTTCTTTTGCGGCTCACAAATTGGTTACGAAACTCTAAAGAATAACAGAGACTGCCCCAGTCTGACAAACCACTTTGAAGAGCTCCAAAGGAGAAAATTATCTCTGTCATTTTCCCCATACAGGTCACAAGCTAATTCCCAGCCCAGATGGGGCTGAGAACTGCCAGCGAGACAAGCGAGTTATGCAAACATCCGAAGGCAGCCGTGAAGCGCCTGCCAGGAGCTGAAGCTGAACAGCACTGAGGTGCCTCGCTGTCCGTCACCACGGCTCATTTCTCTGGTTTGCCTCATGGGAAAACCAAGCAAAATTCAGCTGGGACTGAACCACTCCAGCGGACCACAGGGTGCTGCGGTGTTTTTGCACCCTACACAGTGTGTCAGCCCACCTGCCATGTCAGCTCCTCCACCAGACAGACCCTGCCCAGTACCTGCCCTGCACCTATCGCCCCGCATCGTGCACCCACACCTCCCCCCGGCCTCCCTGCTCTTTTGCCAAGCGATTGGGACTCACGTGAAGGCAAAGAAGAGGGTGGTGGCTCCCACTAGGAAGATGGCAGCAGCTGAGACCGGAACGTATTTGCTGGGTTTGAACCTCTTTCCAGATGCTGCCGGCATGTTGGAGCTCTGGTGGGGGATCTGCCCTGCAGCATAGCCCAGGCCCAGCTGGAGTCAGAGCAAGGCGAGAAGGGCAGGGGAGAGGGAAGGGACCAAAGCACCACCCAGCTTCCTGGGTCACTCCTGAGTGGAGCAGGCTGTCTGCAGAAGTCCGTGGCGGCCCCTGGAGCAAGAGGCCCTGAGGAGCCCACGCCACTCTCCGCCCTGCGAGAGTTCAGGGGTGCAGGGAAGGAGACTTAAAACCATCAAAAATTTCAGCACAGAGAACTGGATTTGGATTTAACACAGTTGTTGGGGCAGGAATGCTGAGAGCCCTTGTGAGCGTGCAAAAAGCAGCTCCCCATGCAGCTTGCACCGGCCACCAGACACGAAGGTGAGCTTTCCGTGCTGGGACAGGAGCAAGGCAAGAAGCACAGTGCGTGCGAGCACCCTGGGAACGAGAGATACTGGTAAACTTCTTGCAAAAAGCCACTCAAGGAAACCACTTCTCCTTTTCAATCTGATATCCACAGCCCCCTCTGGCCGCTGTCTCACAAGCGATCTGCCCAGCTTCCTCGCAGCGTTGCTGTGCCACCTCCTCCTCCTCTTCCTCCTCCTCCTCCTCCTCCTCCCTGGAGGCGATACAGAAGCACTCTCCCTGATTTCACCAGAATCTAGGCTGGCTGCCTGGCGGTGGCCATTTAATTTTATTTATTTCTCTCTTGACTGTTAAAGCCGAGGAACAGCTGGTGTAAGGTTGAGCTGTAAATCCTTTCTTCGTGAGGGGGGCTGGAGGGGAAGGTCCAGTGGATTGTGCGTTTTCACCCTCTTCCTGCTTGTTCTTTCTCCTGACCCCGTGGGCCTTCCCTCAGGCTTCGCTGCCACTCAGTTGTTGCAAATCAACAGGAATTGCACCAGATCTTCACTGTGGAAACCATTCCTGAGCAGCACAGCAGCTCGAGCAGAGATCTGGAGGAGCGTTTTCAGGGAGGGCTTTTATACCCCCAAAAGACAAGCAACAGTGGAAGCAGTGCTGAAAAAGTCTGCATTGCCCACGGCCCAAGCAGCAAGGGGCAGGTCTCAGTATGTTCCAAACCGCTCCATTTTTACCGAGTGGAGGGGAGGTAAAGTTGCTCTTCATTAATCCATCTGCTCGTTTGAAAAGCTCAGGAACATTGAGAATGCCACACCCCACCTAGAAAAAGAAGACAGAAATAACTTAGCAAGATAAACGATCATGTAAAAATATTGAAACACCACTAAGCTGTCCAGAACAGCAAGAATACATTTGTCTGAGGAAGAAAACAGAATCAGGAAGAAGCAGAACCCTTTTGCAGGTGACCTCCAAGCCTGGCTCTGACACAGCCCAATGCCGTAGCCCAAAGCCTGCCACCTAAACTCAGCATCCCTCATCACATCTGCGAGTCTGCAGTGAGAGGAGGCTGTAATTAGGGAGGGCACAGCCAGACACCTCACTGCCCATCCCCGGGGCCCACTGCACCCCATTCACCACACAGAAACCCAAGCTAAGCAACGTGCCCAGGACTGCACAGGAAATCTGCGCTGAGCCTGGAATAAGATTAGGGACTGTAAGACTGCAAGCCCAACGCCTGTACCTTTCTACAGTCCTAACTCAAGTTCTAATGCTCAGAATGCCTGCTGCCTCGAGGTGAAGGGGCTAATCAGAGGTTTACAGAGCTGATATTTGGGTGGAGGCTGCAGAAGAGGCAGCTGGAATCTCATCCTCTTCCCCCTGAGGTCACAAAGCAGAGAAGCCTGTGGAGAACACCAGTGCCCTGGCCAGGGAAGGGATTTGGAGAGCCAGGTTCCCAGCAGAGAGACCTGATGGCTTTACGGTGCCTTCAAGAGTATCATCTGATTGATGCCAAGGGTGTAGGCGGGAGCGCCAGATTGCTGCAAGGCAAAGTGTATGGGAGAACCTATCTTTCTGAGAACAGGAGGAGGCATCAAGCAGACCATGAACCCATTTGCAGCTCAGGGATGATCTGGGCATAGCTTCTACTTCATTGACTGCTACTGCTAGAGCAGCTTCTGCGCCATTTGTCACACACTCACTGCCTCAGTGCTCCATCACAAGGCCTGCACCACACCACTGATCACAGATACAGAGCCATAATGACAATCTTCTGCTCACAAAGCTTTTTCTTAGAGGTAGACAGGAATTCTGAGCGCTGACCAAACACACGAGAAGGCTGAGAGAACTGCAGCACGAAATTAAGGGCACGATTAGTTAATGACAAGAACTTATTAGGCTTAGTTATCTCAGTCCCAAAGCAAGGCGTCAGCCAGTGGGGCTGACTAACCAAGGCACCGCTCCCACTGCAGAGGGCCCTTCCTTCACAGAAACTTTTTTGAAAGCAACTTTTTTGCTTCATGATCGAGAGAGAGGAAAGCCAGCACAACAGGAGCACAGTGCCCCAGATCTGCTGGCTGGAAGCCCTCCGCTCACCTCCGGGCAGCCAGCACTGCAACTCCACAGGTGGGCGGGCAATAGCCCTGGAGATAGGCTACCCCAAGTTGAAAGATGACATCACTGCTAATTGCTTTAGCAGAAACCATCTGTTAACGTGCTCCTCAGCTGTAACAGGACACCCCAGCCCTTTGAAAGGCTCCGCCGTGAGAACAGCCACACCTCAAATCTAAACAGATACTGGCAGATTTAAGCTCGCAACTCCTCACCCCTCTATCCTGTTCTTTACAGGGAGCAATCTCCTTGCCCAAGATGAGACGCTGTCCACAGACGTTCCCCTTGAGACCTTCCCCAGTTCAAGGTCCTGCTCAGCTCTGCCCGAGCTCTTCCCAAGGCACCACCTAATGACAGGTGCATACATTAAAGGGCTCCAACTCCTCTCCCAGGGTGAGTGGGCATGCTGTGGCATCTGCAAAGGTCCACGTGAGAGCTCAGCTCAGTGTAGAAAAGATCAGGCAGTGCTGGAGTGAGCTACCCACATCAGTGCAAGAGTGAAGACAGAAACACAGAACATCCTGAGTTGGAAGGGACCCAAAAGTATCACTGAGTCCAACTCCTAGCTCCAAAATTCAAGCGCTGTGTTTCAAAGCATTGCCCAAATGCTCCTTGAGCTCTGGCAGCTTGGGTCTATGACTACTGCCATGGGGAGCCTGCTCCAGTGCCCAAACACTCTCTGGTGAAGAATCTTCTCTTTATACACAAACTACAGCTTGGGCACCTGTGTGTCCCGACTGCCAGGCTGAAGGTCCACTCCTACTGCAGCCTGGAATATTTGGTTTGCATCTGAAACGCCGTGTAGTGTGGCACTCCAGGCTGGGATCTCTGCTGTGTAACTTTAAGGTATCTTCTCTTTTCTTGGGGCCCAAACAATACCGAAACTTGACCAGTCCTGTCATTCACCCTGGTATCTTGGAGAAACACAAACTATATGCAGGATCCACTGTGGCTTCCCACAAACTATATAGATTCAGACCACATTCACACCAATTTCCCCAAACAGACAATCTCTTACCTAGAGCTTTTTGTCTGCAGTCCTACAATCTGCCCACCCCAATCTCTCCTTTCTTTCCAAACCTTTTTTCCTCACTGCAACTCACCTGAGGAACACACGTGCTCTGCTCTCATCCTGATCCCTTCTCTCTGCCACTTCCAGTCCAGCAGATCCTCCCTTCCATGCTTCTCAGGACCTGCCCTACTCCTTCTTCCTCCCAATCAAGCTTTACTAGGCTTGTGTGACACTGATTACTCCATTTTCCCTCTCCTCTGGCGTTTCTGCCTGTTTTCCCAACCCTAGCACCTCTTCCTCTGTTGTGTTTTTTTTTTCCTGGTTCCTCTTATCCAGCACAACCCCAGGCTTCCCACTCCCAAGGGAGAGTCTAGGTTCACCAAAGCATTCCCAAGTCAGCCACTGCTTCACTGATACTCCAGTCCCACAGCTGGCTTTACTGCCTGGCAGGGGCTCAGCTGCTCACTGAGCTCATCCCAACACTCCGTTTTCCCTGCACCTGTATTCTCATTCCCCATTTATGTGCTTCCCTCCACATATGCGAAGGGCTAATCTCCCCTTGCCTCAGTTCCTGAGGACTTTACCTAATCCTCCATTCCTTTCCTCAGGTTTCCAAATGCCACTGCCACCATCCTTCCACTTGCCTTCCAGCCCCCATCATCTTTTCTTCAGCTGAGAACCTGAAGGGACTGATTTCCTCTTCTGCCAGCACTGTCTCCTTGAAGGTCTGCGCTCTTCCTGCCCTTCCCACCATTGCTTCATCTCACCATTTTGCAGAGACCTATCCACATGCAGCCTGAACAGTTTGTGTTGCTCTGGGGCTCGGTCTTTCAGAAGCATCAGATGGGACAAGAAAACACTCTTCACCATGCTCCACGTGTGAGTGATCCAACACTGCCAACAAGCAGTGCAGTTCCTCTAAGCACTCCCAGCCCTGAAGAAGGAAGCGCACACCCCAGTGTGACAAGGTTCCTCTGACACTGCCTTTCATTACCGCCCGGGGAAAGGAGCTGGCGTAGAGTGGAGAGAGTTTGCTTTCAGTTGTGAGCTCCCAGTCGTGCGTCAGCTACCTCCCTGCCCCAAACCAGTCCTGCTGAGTTTCCCCAGCACGGGTCAAAGAGACAAACAATTCCTTCTGAGTGATGCAAGCCCCGTTCAGGGCAGATCTGGGACGACACAAAGACAAGATGTGCTCTACCTGTTCCCACCTTGTTTTCACTGCCTGCACCCAGGATCTGTACGGAGCAGGCCGTCCCAGGGCTGGCTCTGCTGTCCCGAGCCTTGGCACCTTCCACTCATGGGATGAGAAACGTGTCCTAGCCAGCTCCCCCCTGCACAAACCCCATACAGCAAGGAGTCAAGAGGTATTCCTGCAACGCAGACAACAGCCCAGGCAGCAGTCACTGAGATGCAGGCCGCAAGGGAAAGTGCAAAACGATCAGTGCAGGTGGCCAGCATGGCTGGCAGCCCCTCAATGCTTATCTCTGGCCTTGCTTACATCGCTCCCATTTCTCCCGTGCCCATCTCAGAGGTTTACATGGGATTAGCCCCATTTTGTGGACAAAGCAGGGAAGAACGGCGTCTCATCTGATGCGCCCTCACCTCCCTTGATGCACAAACTCCTACCACTGATGCTCAGAGGCAGCAGTCAGTGGAAGAAACAACGGGTACAGTAGGAGAGGGGTGAACGCCCCAAAAAGTCTTGTCTAAAATCAGAGGTAAAGGTCTCCTGTTGGCCCTGCTCCACCCAGTTATCTCCTGCCTGACCTCAGGAACGACGAGAACAAAGTCCTCTGCTAAGGAACAACGCCTCGTTGGAGGTGATGATTAGATTAAGCCCGCTAAGTTGATCAACCTCCTCACTTCGAACTAGACAAGGCTGCAGTCACATTTCATAGCCTACAAAAGATTGCTGCAGAAATGATGATCCCACAGACAACTCAATTCAGACACATAATAGAGCAAAAGGTGGAAGCTGGGGGGAAATCACATCCCAGGGAGCCACCAACAAGGGACACCAGGAAGGCAGAATCTCCCCTCCTAAACCAATGAGATGAGCAGGGTAGAACTGTGAGATTTTGATCTCGTCGCAGGGAGATGCAACAGAATTCTCAGATGAAATAACTAGGGATTAACACATTTCACACTGATAATTTGGAGCTGCTTAGCAGTAGTCAGGTTGAACACCTGCCAACACAGCCCATTACATCACCAACACTGGAGAACATTGCGCGGAAATGTGTTTCGAGGAAGAATTTCACTCTGGACAAGGCAGCAACACACGGGCCAGGGCCCTGCAGCCAGAGAGCAGACTTTAACTTCTGCTCACTGACAGACCTCGAGAACCAAACGCTGACATGAGCTTTTAAAACCTGAAGCCATCCAGACGCTCTCAGAAGTACTATCAGCATGAGAGCCCCAGCTCCAGATGGACATCTGTGGGAAGGCTGTGTGCTGCAGGCCACTGCTGTGCTGGTGCCCACTCCTCAAACACAAACCCTCCCAACCCTCACAGTGCTCAGGAGCACGACTGCACTCCATTATCCCACCATCCAGACTCCATGCCCGCCCAAATCCCCCAGGCAGCACCACCCAACCCTCCAAAGCAGCTCCGGGCTCCCAACACCAAAAGGGCAAGGAGCTGTCAGAGGAAAAGCCACGAGGATGCTGAGGGCTGCAAGGAGAGGCTGCAGCACCTGGGCTCCGTCAGCCTGGAGAAGAGAAGGCTCTGAGAGACCTCACTTGATTTTCTAGTACCTGAGGAGGCTATGGGAATGCTAGGGAGGGTTGCACAAGGATGTAGAGCAACAGAACCAGAGATAATGGTTTTAAAGTAAAAGAGGGGATATTTGGATTCTGTATAAAGAGAAAATTCTTTACTCAGAGGGCTGCCCAGAAAGCTGTGGATGCCCCATCCCTGGAGGTGGCAAAGGCCGGGCTAGATGGGGCTCTGGGCAGTCTAACCGGGCTGATACCGAGCGCCCTTGCCTAGGAACGGAGTAGAACAGGATGGGTCGCAAGGCCCCTTCCCCCAGCCGCGCTACGGCTCCGCGCACTCGGAAGGACACGGGGAACCCAGGGAGATCCCGTGCGGAGCCGGATCAGCGCTCTGCCCGGGCCCAGAAGGAAGCAGCTCCCGCCTCGCGGTGCCGCACCACCGCCGCGGGCAGCGGGCAGGGCCGGGAGCGGCGGGGCGGAGGCCGCACGCCGGCAGGGCTCCGGGGAGAGGCCGCGCTACGAGGCTGCGGGCGGGGGCTCGGAGGCGGTCCCGGGGCCGAGCGCAGCCGGAGCTCCGCGGCCCTACGGCTACCGGGGGCGGGGAAGCGGCCGGAACCTGGGGGGGCGTCCCGAGGAGGAAGCGGGCGCGACGGGAGGGGGAGCGGGGAAGCCCCGCGGCACTCACCGTCCCGCTGCGGCGCGGCCCGGGCGGCGCCCAACGCTACCGGGCACGAAGCGATCGCGGCGCTCGGCGGCTGGGCACGACGTCACGGCTGCGCCTGCGCGCCCCGCCCCGTCGGCCGCGCGCACCGCCCGCCGCCCCTCATTGGCCGCCGCTCGGGGAACAGCCTGGAAGGAGCGAGGAAGGGCGCGGCGCGCGTGCGCGAAATGGGAGGTGGCCGCGCGCATGCGTCATCGAGGGGGTGGACACACGTGCATCACACAGCGCATGCGCGGCGCTTACTATTGCGGGGGGGGAATTCGGCGCTGTGTACTGCGGGGCGCGGGGGCTGTCCGCGAGACGACACGCGAGCACAGCCCACGCGTGAACCCCCCCACACCTCACCTTGACCGATCGTCTTCCAATGATAGGTATCGGGTCCCCTGTTCACCATCCACACGGGTGGGTGATCAGCACCCAGGGGCCCACCCCTCCATTCTGTGTCTGAGACAGAAATCAGCAGGCACCACTGAGCCAAAGAGTCATGAGATTTAATAACAAAGGCTACAAAAGAATATAAAAACGAAAGGTGGGCTCCTGCACCACGGGACATGGGCACTGACGCAGCCTGAGTGCTGCTGGGTAAAAAGCAAGCACTGGGGTACACACACAGACATCCCCATGTATCCTCTCTGGTCAGGACTCCCTGCCCCACCCCTGCTGGAGCTACTTCAGGTCCATGAAGCGGATGTCCATGATGAGGAGGAAGTTCTTGGGCAGTGGGCGAGGAGCAGGCGAGAGCACAGTGAACACCTGGCGCTCCAGATCTACGCCAGTGACCACAATGAAGCCAGCCACGCTGGTCTCCGAGATGTTGTCATCAGGGCTGTCAGCCATGCTGACGCTCAACAGGTGGTGCACCATGTCCCGCCCTGGCGTCACCGGCACCAGCTTCAACTGGTTGTCCTCCTGCGACATGCCCAGCGGCAGGCAGGAGTCAGGGATGGTGGGAGCCCCCACCTTGTAGATCTTAACATCAGAGAACTTGACATCAAAAGCATGGGGGTAGAAGCAGCCCCGGAAGCCGTAGAAATATTCCCTGATGCGATCGTCTCGACACTCCCGTCGGAAGTCCTTGGAGCGCTCCACCACCCCACCAGACTTGGGGAGCAGAACAGTGCGCACAAAGTGGGGCAGGTCTCTCTTAAGCTCATTGTAGAGCCGCTCCTGGTCCAGCACCACCACCACATCCACCTCAAAAGCTGAGGCGGCATGCACCAGTGCCTGGTAGCCCGAGCCCTTCACCCAGCCACATGTGTTGATGACGCAGCCACTGACTGATGCGCGACGGTTCACCTCACATCGCTGGTTGAAGACATCAGCCAGGCGGGACGTGATCTGCAGGCAGATATTGGGACATGAGGATAAAGCACACGGGGTTGAGACGGATGTTTCTGTTCCCAAAAGACATCAACCCAGCTGGAGGCCATGTGATGAGGACCTTCCCCATTCTTAGGGATGCAGCAATCATCGGCAACGCTCCTAACGCACTCAGTGGGTTTATTTACTGCTGAGATGCAGAGGCAATGCCCAGGGCATGGGCAGCCACTTAGGCTGAAATCCTTCCTTGCCTGCCTCCCAGTCAATAGCCACAAAGGGGCAGCAGCCACATTCAGTGCTGAAGCTGTCCATAAAGCACATTATATGCACTAAAGGCTGCTGGACCACACAAGCAGAGCTACTCCCCAATGTTCCACAGATAGGACAAGGGCAAGTATGGGGCTGAGGGTAGCCTTCAGCCAAACAGGGGCTTCTAACCATCACCAAACAGCAAACAGAGAAGGATGCTGGGGATTCAGACCAGTTTTATACCCTTCATATTTTTGTTGGACTTCAGTGCTTACCTCAGTGTTGCACTACGGTTTTACACAACAACAAGACTAGCTGGGCAATCCCTGACTCACAGGGCCAGGCAGGACTCCCTGGAGCACCCACCCTTCTCCAAGCAGGGCCAACCCCGAGATGACATGCTAGGAACTCCACATGCTCACCTTGTTGTAGAGCTTGATGTTGGTGCCAGGTGTGGTGGAGCCAAAGTGGTAGACCAGCGGGGCCTGCAGGGAGAAGCCCTCCTCCACGTCAGCCGGCCGCTCGATGTAGAGAGCACCCATGGTGCCAGGGATGGAGACGGAGCCCTGCCCCACATCCAGCTCCACAAAAGTGGGCCGGCGCCCCAGGCGCACAGCGTAGTTCAGCAGCAGGCGGCACACAGTCGACTTGCCCACATCGGTGGGGCCCACCACCATGACACGGGGGCCCCGCTCGTCCTCGCGCTCTGCCTGCCGCCGCATCTGCTCCAGGGCCGTGTGAGTGTTGAGGTAGAGCAGCATAGGGGTGTCCTTGGAGACATATGCCACCTCGGTGCGCCCGCTGAGCTGCACAGTGCAGCCGTGCCAGGTGAAGACGGCCACCTTTGCACCAGCATCAAAGGTAAACTTCTTGTTGCGAGTGAGCTCGGTACCAAACACCTCAGCCATGCCGGTGAGCAGCTCCATCTGCACCGTCTGCGAGGCCTCTACCTCGAAACGCAGCTCTGTCTCCCGCTCGAGCTCGAATTTTGCCACCTGCTTCTTCTCATCGCCGCCATCATCCGCCATCGCCGGCCCGGCCCGCTGCGGTAGGGCCGAGCCCTCAGCCCGGAGCCAGGCAACGGTGCGTAATAGCGCCCGGTATCGCCCCGCGCGCCTGCCAGGGCTCCAGCAGCGCTGTCGCGCTTCCGTTACTTCGCAATATGAGACGGAAGTGAGGTCAGAGAGGAACCGGAAATGAGGTCAGAGCGCTGTGCGGAGCGCGTGGGGTGTTGCCATGGCGGCCGTGCGGGGCCCCCTGGGGGATGCAGTCCGAGTGTGCTGCGGCGTGCCGCTCCGCGGTGCTCGTCTGCATCTCATCAGCAGAGCATCTGCTAGGGGGCTGTGGCCATGGCCTCTGCCTCTCTTCACCGCCCCCGGCCCCGCTACGTGCCACAGGCACGCCGGGAGCGGCGCTCCCCTCCTGCCCGGGGCTCGCTGCAGCCGCCCCGGTGTCTCTCCGCAGTGCGCGGTAGCCGGGATAGCGGGCGCAGCCCGGTGCCGGGGGCAGCGGTGACGTAGTGCTGGCGGGCGGTGACGTCTCGGCGCGGGGTGAGGGCGGTGACGTCGAGCAATGAGTCACGGCGCCGTGATGCAGTCCCCGGGCGTGCGGCGCTCCCCTCCCTTCCCCCACACCCCCTCCGCGGCCGCCTGGTGCCCCCGCCCCGCACCGGCGACAACGGCAGCGGGGACGACGGCAGGCGGTGAGCTGAGGGGCACGGGGGGCGATACGACGGTGCTGGGGGGCACGGCGCTGCCCCCTCCTCACCCCATCGCGCTTAACCCTTCGCAGGTCGCCCCCCTTTACCGCCCGCTTCTCACCCGGGGGGGCCCTGGGCCGCCGCGCCCCACCCCCGGTCCCGGCGGGACAACGGCTCTCAGCACGCTGCTGCGCTGCTTCTTCCCCTGCGAGCGGCTGTGCGGGGGCTGCACCATGCCCCCCGCACCCCCGCGGCCCCCCGGGGCCCTGCCACCCGCCGTGCCCCCTGCCCGTCGCCACCGGGTCCCTACCACCACTCATCTGCCTCCCCGGACCTTCCACAGCTACCTGCCACGCTCTCACCGCACCTACAGTTGCGTGCACTGCCGTGCACACCTGGCCAGGCATGAGGAGCTCATCTCCAAGGTGCCCTCTCTGCGCCCGCGTACCTCC
Organism: Cyrtonyx montezumae; assembly: GCF_038088225.1. Classification (NCBI taxonomy): domain Eukaryota; kingdom Metazoa; phylum Chordata; class Aves; order Galliformes; family Odontophoridae; genus Cyrtonyx; species Cyrtonyx montezumae. The sequence goes on along the minus strand of NW_027071826.1, from coordinate 41,583,786 downwards.
CCGGGGCCCCGGGGAGGCCATCTTCCCTTCTGCAGTGTCTCAGGGAAATAGCGAGCATCTCCCTCAAGGTGTCCCCAGGGTGGTGGTGTGTGTCCTGTGGTATCCCTCCATGCTGTCCCCCAATGCTATCTCCTCCACGGTGTCCCCTCTGTGGTGTCCTGAGAGTGCCAGGTGTCCCCCTGTGCCCATACTCCCCACAGTGTCTGCATGGCAGAGAGCGTCTCCCCACAGTGGCGATGGAGGAGGGGGGTGAGGGTGGCACAGGGGATGCTGGGTTGAGTCATGCTGTGTCCCTGCAGTCCTTCCAGGGCAGCCACGGCCGTGCCTACCTGTTCAACTCAGTGTGAGTACCGCAGTGGGGATGGGATGCTGGGAGGGGGCAGGGGCAAGCTATCACCCACCCAGAGCACTCTGTCTGGTGCAGGGTTAACGTGGGCTGTGGCCCAGCCGAACAGCGCCTTCTGCTCACTGGGCTCCACTCTGTGGCTGATATCTTCTGCGAGAGCTGCAAAACCACCCTGGGCTGGAAATACGTGAGTGCACCTGGCACCCCCGACCTGGGGGTGGGCATCACCCTGGCACCCCAATCCCTCAGCCTGGGTACCCCAAAGACATGATATGTGCACTCTGAGACCATGGTACCACAGATCCCTCTGGGTTACCCAAACCCCTGGTGCAGCACACTGTGTGAGCACCCCAAACCCATAATGAAGGCAGTGCCTTGGCACCCCAAATCCATGGCATGTGTCCCGTGATCTGGCCCCAGAGGGGCTCAGGCTGCTGTCCCCACAGGAGCAGGCATTTGAGAGCAGCCAGAAGTACAAGGAGGGGAAGTTTATCATTGAGATGTCACACATGGTGAAGGAGAACGGCTGGGACTGAGCAGCACGGCAGGGACACCCCAGCAGCACCTTCCCCTGGCAGGCACCTGGCACTGGAGTACTGACATGGGCCCTCCCCACTCTGCTGTGCAGTGGGGGCACCCCATGCCAGCCTGTGCCACCCACCAGGGTGGGGGCATGGGGCTCGTCACCAGCACACAGAGGCTGCGGGCAGCTTTTCTAGAGGAATAAAAGCTTTTTGTAGGAAGCTGTCTAGTGTCACCTTGGAGCGCCAGGGGGACGGCAGCTGGCACACCATCAGCAATAGTGTGCCCCCTCCAACAGGAGCCAGTCAGTGACTCGGAGCTTTTATTGGGGCCCAGAGCAGATGGGGGAAACAGAGGCATAGGAGCTGCTGGGGTGCCAGGAGCACCCAAGGGGGGCAGAGGATTTGGGAGGTGTGGGAGGGAGGAGGGAGAACAAAAGGATGTGGCTGGAGGGTTGGTTGGAAGGAAGGAGTTGGAGTGAGGAGGGAAGGAGGGAGGAGATGGAGAGATTTAGGGGAGCAGAGAGGGAGGAACGGGAAGAGGGAGAGAGGGGTGGAGGGAGGAAGAAGAGAAGGCAGGTAGAAACAAGAGAAGGAGGGAGGGAAGAAATGGAGGTGAGGAAGGAGATGGCAGGCATCAGGCCTGGGGGTCACTAAGGCGTCCCATGAAGAGGGGGATGGCATTGGCTTCATCCCAGAGCACAAAGAGGAAGGGCTGCAAAGCCTCCAGCTGCAGAGCAGTGCGAGCCACCGAGGTGGCCATGGCACCCGCTGCCTCCACACCTTTCTCATCCAGCGTCAGCACAGCCCGGTGTTGCACCGCATCCACTGCCACCGCCGGGCCCCGCGCCAGCCCACACAGTTCCGCATCCAGGAACAGCCCAAAGTCTGCAGCAGCCAGCCTCAGTGCCATTGCCATGGCACGGGGGCAGCAGGGGGTAGGGGCATCGGGGACAAGGGGAAACCAAAGAACACCAGGAACAAGGAGGGAATGACAAACAGCACAGGAGTCAAGAGGACATAGGGGACATGGAGGTACTGGAGCCACTGGGGCCACCAGAGACACGGGGCTCATCAGGGAACCAGTGGACACAGGCATATGAAAACAACTAGAAACACGGTGGGCACCAGTGACACTGGGGGCACTGAGGTTGCAGGAGAAAGGTGCAGGAGATCTCCTGCAGGGTTATCATCTGTCACCTTCTGTGCAGGAGGTGACATCAATCCAGCACAGGCAGGGGTGGGGGGATGCCTTACCCATGTCATGCACCATGTCCACCACATCCATGGCACGGTCGAGGTGCAGGCGTGGCAGAGCCACGGTAGTGGGGCGCATGGGGGTGTTGGCTGCCCGCTGCAGCAATGCCAGGAAGGTGGAGGGGTCCAACGTTTGCTCCACAGCCCCCAGTGCCTCTGGGGGTCCCCTTGGCACCAGCACCACCAGGCTCAACCTCCCACTCAGCTCCAGCCGCCCCACCTGCAGTGTGACATCATAGCCTGGCATCCCCATTCAGCGCCATGGGAGCGATGCCATAGCCTGGCTTCCTGTAAGTGCTCCAGGGGTGATGTCACCACCTGGCATGTCCCTTTGATGCCACAGCAGTGACATCATGCTGTGACATCATGCCCCACAAGCACAAGGATGCAGTACCTGGACCTGCAGGCGGGGATCAGTGAAGGAGGCCACCGGGTACTTCTTGCTGGTCATGGTGAGCACGTCCACTGGCTGGTACCCATGGCGCATGAAGGGCAGCAGCACCGTATGCTTGGTCTTGAATGGTTTTTGCCACCGTGCTGCAGAGAAACGGTGGCCATGGAGTGGGGGTGTCATGGGGCTGAGGGCCCACCAGGGGATGGGGGAATGGAGGTTGACAGATCCCAAGGTGGCTCCCGAGGTGGATTTCAAGGCAGATCATGGCTATATCCTGAGGAATTGTGCCATACCCTGGAAGTACACGGCACTGAGCAGCACCAGGCGAGGCTCATCAGGCAGCTGGGACAGCAGTTGGGGCACAAGCCCACGTGTGACCTTGCACACCCACTCATTGATGCGTTGCAAGTCCAGGCTCTCATTGCCACTCAGCTCCTGCGGCTGCGCCTTGTAGAAGTGCCACGACTCGTTCAGGAAGCGGGGTCGGAGGTGCATGTCTGCATGGTAGCATGGGTGACGTCACCCCCTTGCCCACCCTGCTGTTTGTCCCTGCCAGTGCCTGTCTTACCTGAGTGGTAGAAGATATTTGCAGCAGAGAGCAGCCCTGACACGTTGACAAGCTGCCGCAGGGCGCCGTGCACACAGGTCAGCCCCGGCCGGTACCCCAGGATGGCAGCCAGGCGCTGCTGGGTCTCACCGCGGGCACCTGAGGGTAATGGTGAGGCTCAGCAGGGCCCGGCAGTCAGGAGGGCCACACAGGTGTGTGGGCTGCACCACGGGGAGCCCCTCACCCAGCAGGAGGTGTGACAGCCCCAGGGCCACGTTGAGGGGGGAGAAGAGCAGGTTGGTGCCGGGTTTGGCAGACTCTGCCATGTGCTGGTAGAAGCGTAGGGCAAAGGTGCCCAGTGCCTCGGCCACCTCTGCCTTCTGCTCCCTTGTTGGTGCCCTGCATGTCTCAGCTGGCTCCTCATCCCCAGGGCACGGTGGGGTGACTGTGCCTGGAGGGGTGCTAGGGGAGCCTGTGGTGGTCCCAGGCTCAGGTGTAGCCATGCTCCCATTGGCAGCAGTGCCAGGCTCAGGTGTAGCCATGCTCCCATTGGCAGCAGTGCCAGGCTCCTCGAGTGCTGCCACAAATTCCTCAGGGCCCAGCGGCTCCAAGGCCTGCAATACGGCATCCAGGCTGGGTTCCTCCCTGGAGCTGGCATTGGAGATGGGCACAGGCTGGGTTGGTGTCCCTGTGTCCCCAGCTGGGCCTGTGGTGGGATGTGGGTACACCATCCGTGCTGGCTGCACTCTGATCAAGTTCATCTTTCTGGGAGGAGTGGTCTCCAGCACGGACACCTGGACACAGGGACACCAGTGAGGTTGGGCAGGGGGCACCTGGTTGCAGGGAGCCCATGTCCCTGCACCACACTTACCGGGGTGACAGAGGCAGTGACCGCAGCCACCAGGCATACCAGCAGCAGGCAGAGCTTCATGGTGAGCAACCTGTTGGGAAAGCACTGCTCAAAGGATCAGCTGGAAACCCGGTGCCCCCCCTCCCCGCTCCAAATACCCCCTTGGCACCGAGCATCCCGTTCCCCATACCCACAAGCCACACACCCTCAGCACCAGGTGCTCCCTGCACGACACCCCCCACCCGCCTCATGTGATGCAGGGGCAGCACCCCGGGCCGACCTGGTGCCCATCGGGTCGCTTCCCAAGTGTCCGTCCGGGTGCAAGGGGTAACTGGCCGGATCCAGGCCTCCGTGGTTAAAGATTAAGGAGGGTAGGAGGCCGCAGAGGCTTCCCGTAAATCAGCCGGGAGGTGCTTAGGGGCCAGGCTTGGCGGGGGCACCCAGCTGTAGCGCAGCCCCCGGCATCACACGGTCCCGCCCCGGGCTGGAGGACCTGCCCCCTTCCGCAAGCATTGGCTGGGAGGCGCGGTGGGCATTTTAACCGCTCCATCTCTGCGGTAACGACGGACAGCCTGACCATACCGGACACGTTTCTCCGCTGCCTAGGCTGGTGCTGGGGCCACCCAGCCCCTTCAGGGCGGGGGACGAGGAAGGCCCTTAGTATTCCCCTCCCCTACAGCTGCGGTGCTGTCTGCCCCGCAGCACCTCGGGTCTGGTGAGAGTCTGGCCACTCTTCCCCTCGACTCTCTGACCCCGAGTCATTACGGTGATCCCACCCGCTCCATTTCCCACGGCTGGCAGCCGAACCCGGGATCTTCCTCGTCCCGGGGTGGGATGGGACAGCGGGGTTACGCCCCCTACGCAAAGCAACCCCCGGCCGGAGCTCTGCACTCCCACCCATCCCCACGTGCCGCCGCCCAACCTGCCCCCACCCATCCAACTCTGCCCTCGGGGTGGGACCGAGCTTTTTACCCCGCCCATCCCAGAGAGGGTGTCCCCGGAGAGTCCAGCAGCGGCACTGAGCGCCGGACATCATCGGCCATGAGCAGGCGGCTCGCCATGGTGCGTGGGGTCAGCGGGGGGGGACACCCCGCTATCGGCACCCACCCTGTGGGGCAGGAGCGGGGCGGCGGGGCCGTGCGCGTGTCGGGGTGCGGAGGCCCGGTAGTGGGGTGCGGGGTGGCAGTAGCCAGGTAGCGCCGTGCGGAGGGGATGGATGCCGACAGCGGGGCGCGCACCCGGGGTACCCGTGCAGCCGTTCCGCTTTCGTTTCCCCGACGGGGACCGCTCAGCGAGGGGGCGTGTCCCGACGGGTGAACCCGCCTGTTTGGGGGCGAGATCGGCTGGGTGACACCGCCCATTTTTGGGGGGGGGGGGGGACGGTACCGTGGGTTGTCCCGCCCCGGGGCTCACCGCAGGCCCCGCCCACAGGAGCTGGAGGAGGTGCGGCGCTGGGGCGGGGTCCGCGACCTGCACTTGGTGGACCGCGACGTGCTGCGCTGGAGGGGACTGCTGCTGCCTGTGGGCATGAGGGGGCTGGGGAACGGGGGGGGGCACTGCGATGTCCGTGGGAGAAGGGGTATGGAAGTGTCACACGGGTGAGGGGGGTCTGCAGGGGAAGGGGTGTGGGAGGGACACGGGGAAGTCCCAGGGGGGCCCTGGGGACATGGTGGGGGTTTGTTGGGGCGCTCCTTAAGAGGCACCGTGCAGGGTGGCAAAGGGATGTGGTGGGGTTCACCATGGGAAGGCATGGGGTAGCTGGGCTGCTGCCCCCCTGTGGGGCCAGCTGGAAGCCGAGGCACTCTCACTGCTGCTGCAGAACAATCCGCCCTACAACGCTGGCGCCTTTCGCTTCGAGCTGGCCTTCTCTCCGCATCACCCCCTTGTGCCCCCCCGCATCACGCTCCTCACCAGCATCCACCACCCCGGTGTGGGTCCTGACGGCACTGTGTGCCAGCCCCTCACTTCCCCTGAGAGCTGGGAGCCCATCACCTGCGCCACGCACGGTGAGTGCTGGGGGCTGGGCTGGGGGCCACAGCAAGTGTCCTCGCTGATGCTCCCCCTGCGTCCCACAGTGCTGCAGGACCTGCTGCTGCTGCTCGACAACCCCAGCACCGAGCGGGTGCTGCGCCCTGAGCTGGCCCGTGAGCTGAGCGAGAGGCCCGAGGCCTTCCTGCAGCAGGCAGAGGAGCACACCCGACGCTATGCTGAGCCGCGTCCTGACACCCCCAGGCTCTGAGCCCCCACCTCAGTGCCCCCTGCTCTGTACATAAAGCTCCCCCCTCACTCCCATGACCCCTCGGTGTGAAGCTGTCTGGGTGAGAGACAAGCCGCCATGGCATGGCACTGCAAACTTTTACTCCTAGAGGGTGGGGGACAAAGTGGGGAATGGGATCAGGGGGGCCTCAGCGCTTCTTGGTCTTCACTAGCCCCTTGGCCACCAGGCTGCGGTACAGCTCCTGCACGTAGGTGTAGATGCACTTGGCATCCGGCACCGCCAGCCGCAGCATGTCCTCCACCTCCAGCAGCTGGGCACAGTCGACACGCTCCCTGCAGGAAAGGCATCACCACGGGTGCCCCATGGGCAGGCAGGGCTACAGGGACAGGAACACACTCACTCTGCAGTGGTGAAGGCCAGGGTGAAGTTACGCTGGCGGTCGTGAGGCTCCAGGCTGCTGTAGTCAAAGGCGTCGGGAAAGAAGCTGTGGATGAGGGCACAGAAGGCCAGGCCACTGCTCCAGCTCCCCGAGAAGTTCTGGATGTCCACATGCTGTGTGGGTGGGTGAGCAGGAAGGGGGAGGGGGGGGGTCAGGATGCTGCTTGCCCTCTGCCAGCCCCCAGTTCCCCAGTACTCACCTGGTAGCCACGTGTCCTGGCACGGCACCACTCCAGCAGCATGGCCTTCACTGAGCCCGTGGCTCCCACACGCTTCAGGTGTGGGGCCGGGCCTGTGGCTGCCCTGTGGCCAACCCAGTGTTCCCCATTGGTGCATATCCCTCAGGGGCTCAGCACTGGTCAGTGCTACCCTCAGTGCCCCATGTCCCACTCAGTGTCCCTCAACTACCCCATGCTCCCAACTGTTCAATGTCCCATATCTCTCATTGTCCCGTGGCTCTCCCCAATGCCCCATGCACTCCAGTCACCCCACTGCCCGTGTTCCTCCACTGCCACCCATTGTCCCCTGGCCTCCCCACTGTCCTCGCTGCACCCTAGCCTTCCCAGGCCCCACTCACCCCCCAAACTTCTCCAGGATGGCACTGCGTCCATGTGCCCGGCTGCTCATTCGTGGCCGCCCCACAGATGCCACCCTGGGGGGCACCCGGCCTCGTGGCCCCACTGTAGATGCACCACTGGGAACACAGGAGTGGAGGCTGTGAGCAGGAATAGGGTCACCACTGTGGATATCACCTATGAGAACAGGGTCCAGGGATGCCAGCAGTGGGGCAGGTTTATGGGGCAGCTCTGGTGCTGGCTGCTCTTCTGTTCTCACCTCTCACTGTCACCTGAGCCTTCATTGCCACCAGCTGCAGGGGAGAGCAGAGGAGTCAGCAGAACAAGAGGGGGCAGCTGGCACAGAGCCATTCCCTGCAGGCACTGGGGGCAGCCATAGTGCCTGGGAGCACTGCAGAGGGTCCCAAATGGGGCAGCTGGGACTGGGAACAGAGGAACTCTACGCTGTATATGGGGATCTGAAAGGCACCCTGGGAGAGGGCCCACCCCATCTGCATTCCTTATCCCAGTCCTCCTCCTGCCTCCCTTGCCCTGGAAGGGGATCCCTGTGCCCACCTCAAGGCCCTACCTATTGTGGCCCTTACCTGTGGGGGATGTGGGAAACACAGGGGACGAGGGAGATGTGGGAGACATTGGTAATGTGGGAGACACAGGGGAGGTAGGGGAGAGCGGGGTGGTAGGGCTGGCAGCCCCCTCCGTGGGTGAACAGGGGGGAAACTCAGGCCACAGCTCATCGTCCTCATCCTGCAGCCAGGTGGGCTCCTGTGGGCATAGGCATAGTGGCTGTACGGCCATACCACCATCTCACTGCTGCCATCCATCCCGCTGCTGCCACCTCACACCCCAGCCCAGCCACAACTGTCCCCTGTGCCATCCATCCCCCAGCCCCAACTGTGCCACTCGACCCGCAGTGATGCCACCCCTGCCCCGCCAGAGCCACCCATCCCCTGGCAGTGCCACCCCATTTGTGCCCCATCTCACCTGCAGCCCCTGGGTGCTGCTTGCTGCTACTGGTCCGGGCCCTGGTTCAGCCTCCTCCTGTGGCACCGCACTGCCTCTGGCCTGCCCCTCGGCCTCATGCTCAGCAGCCTGCCCTGCTGCAGGCTCTTTTCCAGAAACCTCTGCAGCCTCAGTCTCACTCTCAGCATCCCCTGCTGCATTGGCCTCACTCCCAGAATCCTTTGCAGCCTCCTCCTTAGCCTTGCTCCCAGCGTCCTCTGCTGCCTCTTGCTTAGCTTCTCCCCCAGAATCCTTTGCAGCCTCCTCCTTAGCCTTGCTCCCAGCATCCTCTGCTGCCTCTTGCTTAGCTTCTCCCCCAGAATCCTTTGCAGCCTCCTCCTTAGCCTTGCTCCCAGCATCCTCTGCTGCATCTACCTTGGCCTCACTCCCAGAATCCTTTGCAGCCTCCTCCTTAGCCTTGCTCCCAGCATCCTCTGCTGCCCCTTGCTTAGCTTCTCCCCCAGAATCCTTTGCAGCCTCCTCCTTAGCCTCACTCTCTGCACTGTCTGCAGCCTCACCCTTAGCCTCACACCCAGCATCCCCTGCTGCCTCCCCCTTAGCCTCACTCCCACAATCCTCTGCTGCTTCTACCTTGGCCTCGCTCCCAGCATTCTCTGCTCCCTTCCCCTTGCTCTCACTCCCCCCATCCCCTGTGGCCTTCTCCCCAGCCTCTCCTCCAGCACCCTCAGCCTCTCCCTGCCCCTCCTGTGCTGCACTTTCCCCGCTGTCCCCTCCTACTGTCCCCTCTGTGGGCTCTGACGATGTTTGTGCAAGGTCACTCAGAGCAGTGTCACCCAGGTCGGGAGCTTCACCGGTGGTTGGGGTCTCCATGCTCCTACTGCAGGCTGCAGGGCTGTCACCAAGATGTCCACTGTGCCTTCATCCCGTGCCTCCATCCCATACAATCTCACTGCCCTTCCTCTGCCCCTCAGTAACTCCTGCCCGCCCACCCCAGCTGTCCCAACACAGCCCCCAGTCCCCATTCCATCCCCACTATGCATCCTAGACCCTCTCTGCCATCCCCCATCCCACCCCCGCCAATCCAATCCCCATTCCCCAGTCCCCTCCCCCGTCCCCTCCTGCCCCCTGCACGCCCCATCCCACCCCAACCCATTCCCCATTCAGTTTTCCCTCCTGCCCCCTCCCGGCTCCTCCAGTTCAGTCCCAGTTCCACATCCCGTTCCCTACTCCCAACCCCGAGCCCCCTCCCGCCCACCCCATCCCCTCCGATCCTCGTTCCCCACCACAAGCCCCCTACTCCCACCCGACCACCCCCCCCCAGTCCTCCGGCGCCCGGCAGCCTGGCTCACCCCGCTCCGCTCGACCCGCGGCCGTGTGATCGCCGCAGGTGCCGCCTTCAGTCAGCGCCGACGGGGCGGGCCGGGGGCCGGAGCGGGGCACTGCGGGGAGGGCAGGGGAAGGGGGGTGGGATTCGGGCGGTCGGGCGGGGCCTGGGGACGGCGAGGGCTGGAGGATGGCACAGGGGGGGAACACAGGGGACACGGGGGACGTAGGGACCACAGATGCACTTGAGGACGGGGGATCACGGGTATACGCAGGACGCGGGGGGACACGTGCACATGGGAGCACGAGGGGACGTGGAGGGTCAAGGGGGGAGATATGAGGACCACACGGGAGCATAGAGTGACACGGGAGGGGGGGGCGCGAGAGGCACAGGCATGTGGAGGAGATGGGTGACACGCGTGGGAAACGAGGGAACGCGGAGAACACTTAGGTATGGGGGAGAAGGGTGACATGGGGAACACAGGGTACACGGTCACATAGAGAGACACAGACACACGGGGGCAGAGACGGGACGGGCAGATCCAGGGGGACACGCGGAGGTCACGCGTGGGCCGGGCCGTGGCTGGGGGGTGCCTGCTACATGCCCTGCCTCACAGCTCGGCTGTCCCCGCCCATTGCCGCTCTGCTCCCACCCCGTTGGAGCCAATTGCGGCCGAAGCGCGCGGTCGCTCCGCCCCCTCTGCTTTCGCTCTATCAGCGCCGGGAACGCGCTGTTATCCCGCCCCCAACCATCTTCTATTGGCCGAAACCGGCGGCGGGGCGGAGCAGCCGAGCGTGTGGGCGGAAGCGCGCGTTCCACGTGCATCCTGCGGGAGCCCGGGGCGGGAGCGCCATGGACCCGCTGCGGGCCCAGCAGCTGGCGGCCGAGCTGGAGGTGGACATGATGGCCGACATGTACAACCGGTGCGCGGCGCGAGGGGCCGGGCCGGGGCTGGGGAGAGTGGCAGTGGGCTGGGGGTGCTGGGAATGCGAGAGGCGCGGGGGTATCGTAAGTGGGGGCGGCGGGGGCTCTGCGGGAGGTGGGGGTGGGGGAGGGCAGTGTGGGTGCCGGGCAGAGCTATTGGGGTGTGACGGTGTTGTCCCGCAGGATGACGCAGGCGTGCCACCTCAAGTGCGTGCCCCCCCACTACAAGGAGGCGGAGCTGTCGAAGGGCGAGAGCGTGTGCCTGGATCGCTGCGTGGCCAAGTACCTGGATGTCCACGAGCGGATGGGCAAGAAGCTGACGGAGCTGTCGCTGCAGGATGAGGAGCTGCTGAAGCGCATGCAGCAGGGCACGGGCACTGCCTGAGCCCTCCCTTCGGACTCCCCTTTCCACCACACCAATAAACTGGAGGCTCTGGGCTGGCTGTCTGCTTCCCTCAGTCCCCCAAACCCATCTGTGGTGCTGTGTCAGGCGGTGCCCTGCTAACCTGCTCGTGTTCCCCCCACTGGGTGTGCTGCTGGGACTGCCTGGCACGGGGCCCTGCTGCCATGGGCACCTATTGGAGGGGGGCACCTTGCCCTGCCCTGCCCACGTCATCCTCAGGATTGGGATGGGGCTGTGCCTCACTTTGCTTGTTGGGGGAACACTGGGGGACAGCTGGAGAAGTGTCCACAAAGGAACACCTGAAAGGGAGTGGTGAGAAAACACCGCAACTGCATGGGGACTGTTACTGGGACAGTCACACAGGGACATCTGGTATGGACACCTGGAGAGGGACAGTGCTGAAACACCCACACCTGGAAAGGGACCTCGCAGGGACGACCCAGAGACTGAGATATCCAACCCAGGGACACCTAGGGAGAGACACCTGGATAGGGACAGCCCCAGAGCCGCACATAACGATGTGCACACATGTGCTGGGACAGCTGGACAGGACACCAGGCAAGGAAGACCTGCACAGGGTTCCTAGACAGGGACCCCCACCCAGAGAGACCCCACACTGGGGTTGGGCACCGTGCTCCCGTCCATCCGTGCACACACAGTGCGCCTGTGCCGGCGTGTCCCTGGGGCTGGCTGGAAGTGGGTCAGGCTGTGCGCACACTCGCTGTCTTCACAGCCCATGGGTCACGTTACGCCCCAGCATAAGCCTGGCGTGCAAACAACGGGTGTACGAGGTGCTGCTGGCGTGACAACGGGGTTGTGGCACCGTGTCGCCGGGTGCGTCCGTCCATCCGTGCTGCAGCGAGCGGTGCGTGCGCTGTGGGGCCCTGCGGCCGGCAGCAGCGGTGCCGGGGCCATCAATATTTCACGAGGAGAGAGCGCCGTGACCTGGAAAGGCAGCGCCGCAGCCGCTGGGCCCCACGCTCCCAAAATAAGACCATTTTTAATAAAGAATTCCCAACCGCGCGGTGCCTGCGTGGGTTCTTTTCACTCGGGACGGGTGGGAGCAGAGTCCTGGGGACACCTCCTGCCCCGAGCACCTTGGGAGGACCTGAGAGGGGTCTGGAGGCCCCCCCGTGGTTGGGCTCAGAGACGGGGCAGGAGCAAGCCCAACAGGGGCAGGAGGGTGGGGGCTGGGCGGGGGGCCACAGCCACGGGGGTGTCCCCGGGGGGGCCGCGGGAGTCACGGGATGGAGGGGGCGGCCGGGGCTGGGGGCCCCGCAGGTCATGGGGCGGCAGCCCGTCGCGGTAAAAGGCGGAAGGTGGTGCGGCAGGCAGGGTGCCAGGGCGGCCTAGCGCGCGCCCAGGGGTGCCCACCACAGCCACCGCCCCGCCGCCGCCACCACCAACCCCGTTGCTGTCATCCTCATCTTTGCCTTCGTCCTCCTCCTCGTCCTCCTCGGGGCAGCCATCGAAGTCACGGGGCCGCAGGTGCCGCAGGTCGGTGCCGCGGCGGTGCGGGGGGCTGGCGCAGGGCACGGGCGAGCTGGAGACGCGAGTGCGGTGGAACCAGGCCCAGAGCGGGCGTGCACGGCAATCACAGGCCCAGGGGTTGGCGTTGAGGCGGAGGAACTGCAGGGCGGGCAGGGCGGCCAGCGGGTCCCCGGGCAGTGCCACCAGGCTGTTGTTGAACAGGTAGAGGATGGTGAGGCGGGCCAGGCCATGGAAGGCGCGGTGGTGCACGGTGGCCAGGCGGTTGGCGTGCAGCAGGAGGCGATCCAGGCTGGGAAGCCCACGGAAAACACCCTCAGACAGAGCTCGCAGCCGGTTGCCGTGCAGGAAGAGGTGGCTCAGGTTGGCCAAATCGGCAAAGAGATCGTCCTGTGGGGAGCAGGTGATGGACGGGGTGGGTGACCCCAGCCCTGCAGGATAGCTCAGCACCTTGATTGCTGTCCCAACTCCATATAGCCACCCAACACTGTGCAACAGCTCTGAAACTCATGGATGTCACCCAGATCTCTGCCCTATGGCCAACATTTCCCATTGCCACACCTCTTCCATGTCCCTGTCCATCTGGTGCCACCCATCACCCTGCCTCATGTCCTGGCCTCGTGAGTATCATCACCAAGAGCTCTTCTGTACAACAGGTATTGTGTCCCTGCTCCATGGGCAGCATCCATCTCCCTGCCCTGTGGTCCTGCTCCACTGTGTCATCCATCTCCTGTCCTTGCCCCAGAGGCACCATCTATCCCCTGTCCTACGGGTATCACCAAGAGCTCTCTTCCATGTCTCTGCCTCACGGACACCACCCTGACCTGCATCCCTGCACCTTGAGCATCACCCACCACCCTGCCCTGTAGCTGTCCCATGCCCATGCCTGCAAGCATCGCCCACCACCCTACCTCAGTGGCATCCCCCATACTCTCCCCGGGGACATCCCATTGCCCTGCCCCTCAGGGCTGTCCCAAGACCCAGAGCGAGCACTGTCGGACCTGGAGGTAGAGCAGCCCATTCTCCTGCAGGTAGAGGTACTGGAGGCTGTGGAGGCCACGGAAGATGGCGCTGGGCAGGCTGGCCAGCTGGCACCGGTAGAGGTGCAGGGCCTGGAGGCGCCGGAGGCCGTGGAAGGTGTCGGGCGCCAGGACACGGAGGTGGGGGTTGTCACCCAAGTCGAGCTCCTCGAGGGCGGGCAGGTGGCGGAAAGTGCCCGGCTGGATGGAGGAGATGTTGTTGGAGTACAGCCAGAGGGTGACGGTGCTGGGCCCGAAGGTGCCCGCCCGCAGCGCCCTGATGACGTTGTTCTGCAGGAAGAGGCGGCGGGCGCCAGGCGGGAGCCCCGTGGGCACCGAGGAGAAGTTGTTGGCCTGGCAGCTGACGGTGGGCGGCGAGACGTAGCAGGTGCAGAGTGCGGGGCAGGTGGGTGACCCACCGGGCACCCACGCCAGCGCCGCCAGCAGCAGGGCCGCCAGGCGCCCGCCTGCGGGCACAGCGGGGCGTCAGCCCGGGGCACGACCTGGGGCACTGCCCCCGCAGCCCCAGCCCAGCCCCGTGCACCCACCGCCCCGCATAGGGCCCTCCCCAGCAACCCCATGGAGAGCACCCCGAGGGGCGGCCCAGGTTAGTGGCTGCCATCCGCCCCTAGGAGCCCCCCAGAGCCATGCCCTCCCCACGTGGCTGTGCCCATTCCATACAGTCAGGAGCTTCAGGAGCACTAAAGGTCCATGCCCACCCCATATGGCCATAGCTATAGCCATTCCTTAGGGTCAGGCATTCCAAGTGCTCTACAGGGCCAGATCCATCCCGTGTAATCATGATTTCTTAGGAACCATTAGGGCCACAACATAAGGTCAAGGATCCTGTAAGAAGCCAGTAGGGCAATGCACCATACAACATGGCTATGACTATCCTACTGGGCCAGGATCTCACAGGAGCTCCTGGGGTCCACACGCACCCTATATGACCCTGCCCACCCCATTGGGTGCTGCGCCTCACGGGGATGGGCACTCCAAATTGCTTCCACAGCTTTGTCCCTTGGGATCCCCCAGCGTCCCCCTGGGGCTGTATTCCCATGGGACCCCGTCGAGGGGGCGGGAGGGGGGTCTGAGCCCCCCCACGCGCGCCCCCGACAGCGGGGCGGGGCGGCTCCACGTGCGCGCGTGCCGCGGCCACGTGCGGGGCGGTGCGCGCGTGGGCGCGGGCTGACGCGCTCCCCGGTGACACGCGCCGCCGCCGCTCCGGGTGTTCGCGCCCCCGCCCCCCCCTTCTCTCTTCCTCCTCTCCCCCCATCCCCCCTCATCCTCCTTCCCGGTGCCCTGCGCTGCAACCCGAGCGCCTCATCCATAATTCAGCCCGGCCTGGCTCGGGCTCCGCGGCCCGCAGCGGGGGGAGGGAGGCGGCCCCCCCGGTGCTCGGCGGCGAGGATGGGGATGGGGATGGGGGGGGGGGGCTGCACGGAGGCGTCCGGCGCAGCTGTTCGGCGCCGCCCCCCTCCCCCGGCGCCCCGTGCCGGCGTGCGCCCCCCCGGCGCCCCCCTCCCGCGCCCCATCTGTCACTCCCCCTCGCCGCGGGCTGACTCAGTTCGGAGCTGAAGTCACCGGCTCCCGGGCTCCTCTCCCCGCGCAGCCTCCCCCCCACTCTCAGGGTCCCGCTGCCGGCTCCACCCCCCGTCCCCCCCCCCCCCTCCAACCACCCCACAGCGCCCCGCACCGTCCCCGCTTCCCCTTTGCCCCGCTGCGGCGACCCCACCGGGCACCCGCCCGCGGTGCCATACCCTTTGCGCCCCGAGGGCAGCGCGCACGCCGCAGCGCACCCCGTTAACCCCGCGGCGCTCCGTGCGCTCCCGGGGCAGCGGCTGCGCCCCGAAGGCAGAGCCGCGGGTGCCGGGACCCCCGCCCCGCCCCGCCCCGCCGCGGGGGGGTCTCGGGGCCGTGCCCCCGGCCCGCCCCACGCCTACCTCGGGGCAGGTCCCGAGCCGTCGGGGGCCGCATGGCGGGACCGGGCCGGGCGCTCAGGCGCTGCCCGCTGCCCGTCGGCTCATGGCCGGTGTCGGGAGGGGGGAGGGGGGGTGCGCGCCCCTTACCCCCCGCTGCGCCGCCGGGAGGAGGAGCGGCAGCCGCCGCCCCGGGGCATGGCACGGGTGGGCTCGGCTCGGCTCTACCCGCGGCTCCCGGAGGGGCTGAGCCCTGCCCGGCGCCGCGCCTTATCCCGGGGCGGCCGCGCTCCGCCCCTCGCCGCCGGTCCCGCCGCTTAACCCTTCCTCGGCCGGGCCGGGCCGTCCCGCTCCGCGCGTGGGGGAATTCCGCGGAGAAACGCGGCACTCCTGTGGGACGTGAGGGGACTGGAGGGTGCCCACGGGGACGTCCCACTGCCCGTCCCCAGGGACCCACGGAGCGTCTCGGAGGGGACGCAGGACCTCCTGATAGTTCCCACTGGGGACCCGAGGACTCGCGCGTGGGGCCATGAGCGCGGGGGGGCGCGCAGGGGGGAAGCTCTCCCGGCACCTCTGGACCCGCGCAGGGATTGCCGTGTCCCGAGGGTGGCGGGGACCTCGGAAGGGGCTTTCGTCCTTGGGGACGGGACAAAGGGACGCGAGGGGACGGTCGCGAGAGGGCCGCGAGGAGGCACTCCTTGCCTCACACCCACGCGGGACCGCATCGCTGTCCGCGGTGCCGGAGCGGGCGCTGTCCGCGGTGCTGGGCGGGGGGCGGTGGGTTCCCGCAGCGGGAGCGGCAGAGCGGGGAGCCCACGGAGCGCGGGTGGGGAGGGGCTCGCGTGGCCGTGCCAGGCTGCGGCGGCACAATCTGGCACCCGCCGTGTTTGCGGTGCCGTCTCCGGCGCGGCTCCCTGCGAGCGAAATATCACAAGCTGGAGAGACAGACGCTGGCGGGGAGCGGTGGGCGTTGCGGGCGGCACGGGGCTGACTCAGGGGCCGCCATCCGCTCGCTGTCCCCCGCGATGTCCCCCCGGTCCCACTGTGGCAGAGCCGTCCCTATGCTACGTGTCCTGTGGGTCTGGGAGAAGTGACAGAGGGGTCGGGGCCTATGGCGCTGGGTATCTCCAGCGCTGGTTCTTCACACACGTCCACCCACCCGTGGGTATGGCGTGGGGGTGTGGAACAGACCCCTGTGACCCTGGCGGGCCCTGGGAGGGATGATGGCACCTAGATAGTGGTGGAAAGACATGGGCGATGAGACAGGACAAGGGTGGTGGAAGACAGATGGATGGATGGAAATATGGAATGATGGATGGGGAGGTGGAGGGGAAGGCACGGGGCGGGGAGGGCAGCAGGGACAGAGCGCAGGGCAGGGGATGGATGGGCAGGTGTTGGACAGGTGTAGGGCTGGGGGGTGCGAGGCAGGATGGATGGATGGATGAATGGATGGATGGATGGATGGATGGATGGATGGATGGAGTGGGACAGATGGGCAGGAGGCAGGCAGATGGATGGGTGGATGGCTGTGCAGCTGAGTGGCAGGCTGCGGGGCGGCCGGCACCTGCCAGCAGGGATGAATGGACGGGTGAAGGGATGAATGGGGCTGCGGGGGCGGGGGAACAGGGGGAGGATGGACAGACGGATGGGAGGGAGGGCAGGGAAGGACACCGGGCTGGCGGGAGGGGGCACGCGGCTAAGGACGGACCCCAAGTCCCGGGGTCTCAGCCCCGGTGACCCCAAGGCGGCTCCGGGCCCGCCCCGCCCCCGCCGACGCCCCGGAGGCCGCGTCGATCCGTGCCGCTCCGCCTCCGCCTCAAAGAAGCGGGCACTGCCGAGGCGGCGGTAAGTGTGCAGTACCAGGCGGGCCGGGCCGAGCCGGGCCGCGGGGCTCGGTCTCATCCGGGCTGGTCGCATCCCCGCCCCGCCGGGCCGAACAGGGGCGGAGCCGCGGCGACGCCGCTCCCGGTGGATGCCGGAGGGCGGTCCCGCGCCCAGCAGGGCCGAACCGGGCCGGGCCAGGGGAGCGGCGGCCGGGGATGCTCGCGAGGGCGGTGGGGGGTGCCGGGTAGCGGGTGCCCCGAGCCCGACCCGGCGCGGCGTGGTGGGGCGGTCCCGGGGATCCGAGAAGGCTGCGGGTCGCGGTCGGAGCAGCGGGGCTCTGGCCGGAGCGTGAGATGCTCGCGGCGGTGTCGGGACTGCGTGGGGCCGAACTTGGGGGGCTACGTGTGCTCTCCCACGTGCGTGCCTCACCATGTGAGAGCCCGCACGGCTGCGGGAAATTCCCCTCGCGGGGGCTGCCAGGACCGCCCGCTGCGTCATGGGGCTGCGGCTTTGCTCAGCCCCGAGCATCCGCAGCCCTTCCCGGAAGCCGGTGGGGCCGGGAGGGCTCCGGGTCCCCTCGCTGGGACAGGAGGGAGCCCGGCACCCCGAAGCCCAGCCACGTAGCAGCCCCTCGAGAAGCACATCTCGTTCCTGGAGAGCCCGGTGGCACGCGGTGGCAGCACCAGGCAGGCAGCGTCCCTCCTTGCCCTCCCGTGCCACCCCGATGCATGCCCCTAGCTCACAACCTCCGCTGGGGGGGCTATATATAGTGCAGTCCTGCTGACCTCGGGGCCGAGCCATTGCCATCTGCCCAGGTTAATCTTTAGCTGGCCTCCTGTCTCCCCGGCCGGCTGTAGTGAGGCCTCATTAGCAGCCATTACACTGGCTGCGGGGCCTCTGGTGGCCTGGTGACACGGTGATGCCGTGGTGCAAGTGTGGCTGGCAAGAGTGGCTGGTGGTGAGTGCTGGCATTGTGGGGTGGTGCGTGGGGATGCAGGGACGTGATCTTGGCACCCGTGACAGGCAGCTGTGGGTGCCTTGGGTGACGCCTGTGGAAGGTGCAGGGGTCCCCACCAGCGTCCCTGTGCTCCTATGACTGAGTTCCCAGGGAGGTGCCAGTGTCCCCAGGGGGAGTGTCAGCATGCGTGGCACCATGTCAGGTTCCCTGGGGGTATGTCATTGTCCCCAGGGGGTGTGTGCAGTTGCCTTGGGGTGCATGGCAGGGTGCCCGGTTTGCATGCCAGGTCCCTCAGGGTGTGTCATTGTCCCCAGGTGCTGTGCCTGTAACTCTAGTGGCAGTGCCAGCACCCCCAGGGTTGTGCCACCACACTGTGGCTCGTGCTGTGCTCACAGCAGTGCACCAGCTCCATGTGCCAGGCCCCCAGGGGACATGCTCAGGGAGGTTGCAGGTCCCCAGGAGTGGTTGCTGTGGGAAGATAAAGAGGTGGTACCGGGGAGGGGGTAGCAGTCCTGTCCCTATCGGGTATGGGCAGCCCTGGGGCCCCACCCAGCGATCCGAGCAGAAGTGCGTGGTGCAGCTGTGAGCCTCAGGCACCCCACACCGGCATCCAGCCCAGGGTCCAAACTCCACTGCTGCAGCAGCACCAGGGTACAGGTGGGTGCCAGCGTGGGGGCTGTCCAGGGAAAAGGGATGGAGCAGGGGCCGTGTTGGCCTCTGTCCAGGTGGTTGTCCACATGCAAAATGAGGTACTGTGTGGAGAGGGAGGGCTGTGACCGCCCCAATTGTCCCCTGCAGGAGCAGCAGAGCCCTGTGCCCGGCAGCATGGTGGGGGCCGCGGGGAGGGCCAAGAAGTTGGGCACGCTGTTCTCAGGGTTGCTGGAGTGCGGCGCTTTCTGCGGCATCATCTTCGGCTGGGCCTCCCTTGTCTACGTCCTGAAAGACCTGGGCTACTTTGAGCAGTGGTGCGAATCCTTGGACAACCTCAACCCCAACAGGACGCTGTATGGTACGGCCTCAGTGTCACCATCCCCATCAGTGCTGAGCTCTTGCCCCTGGTGTCCCAGGGTGCTCCAAATGCATCCCATTTTCCCAGTGTCTGTTGCTCTTCGGTGCCCCATGTTCCTGCTGTCGCCCTTGTATCCCTGCTGTCCCAGTGCCCGTTATCCCCACTGTCTGCTGGGCCCCTGCTTTTCCTGTCCTCATTCCTTCCCTTTTTCCCCACTCCTTCCTTTCCCCTGTCCCCTGTGCTGGTGCCCGTGCCCCACCAACGGCTACCTTGCAGACTGCAGCAGGCAGGATGAGCAGTTCTCCCTGGTATTCACCATTGGCTCCTTCATGAACAACTTCATGACCCTCCCCATGGGCTACGTCTTCGACCGCTTTGGCACTGCTGTTGCCCGCCTCATTGCCATGTAAGTGCTGTAAGGGGTGGCAGGGGGACACCTGTGGGTGTCAAGGTCAGAGGGCCCATTAGCTGGGTGCTGGCTGGGGAGCATTATCGGGAGTGAGGCAGTTATCGGGGCACCCAGGCAGGGTGTGGCTGGTTGAGCCCCTCCCACATGGAGGGGCCACCAGTGCCTGTTTCCTGGTGCCTCCAAATGTCCCCAGTGTGTCCCTCATTCCCTTCAGCCTGCCCAGATGCTCTTATTGCCTGCTGACATCCCTAGGGCACCACTGTAACCATAGGGCCTTTTCCCCACATTCCTCCACCTCAGAGGTGCCACATGAGGCCAGTGATGGGATACTGGGGTTCTGGAGCACAGGGGTGAGGATCCTGTGCTCACCTTGTCAGCGTTGTCCTCCTGTTTCAGCTCCCTCTACACCGGTGGAACCCTGCTCGTTGCCTTCTCCACGCCAGGTGAGACCCACACAGTTGTGGGGTGCCCCCACCCCACCCTTGTCCCTTGTCCTCACTGACACCTGTGTCCCCAGACCTGGCGGTGCTGCTCTTCCCAGCTATGTCAATGCTGTCGGTGGGTGGCATCCTCCTCATCCTCACCAACATGCAGGTGGGAAGCGTGTCTGAACTCCCACCCCACACCTGGGGCACCTTGCCTGGCAATGGGGACACTGACAGCGTTATGGGGGGGTTCTGTGTGCCAGGTGGGGAACCTCTTCGGGAAGTACCGCTCCATCATCATCACCCTCTACAACGGGGCCTTTGACTCCTCGTCTGCCATCTTCCTCATTATCAAGGTGGGCCCGGGGCACCAGATTTGCCTGTTCACAACACCAGCACTGCTCAGCTGGGGTCTGACATCTGTGGTGGCCCTGGGCAGTGACCAGTGGCCAGCATGGCATGGTGGCAACCTGCACGTGTCCCCAGGTGCTGCACGAGCGTGGACTGTCCCTGCAGGCCATGTTTTTCTTCATGGCAGCCTGCAGTGCCTGGCACCTGCTGCGCACCATCTTCCTCATGCCCCGCATGCACATCCCCTACCCGCTGCCGCCTGCCTACAACTATGGGTAAGGGGGGCCCTGCCTGCGCTCCTAGGGTGGCCAAATTCAACCCTTAGTGCTCATCTTGTGGGTGATGGCCATGGGGTCCATTCCACGGGGTGTGGTGATGGTGCCCATCCCGTGGGTGGTGGTGGTGGTCATGCTGCCTATCCTTTGGGTGGTGGTGGTGGTCACGGTGCCCATCCTGCTGGTGGTGGTGGCACTGGGGTGCTGCAGTGGGTGACAAGGTGAGCGGTGACGCAGGCTGCCGTGCCCGGGGCGCTCCCAGTCGTACCGCACCTATGAGGAGAAGCGCCCGCCGGAGGATGATGGGCCGGAGGAAGTGCCCCTGGAGCCCAGTGCCCCAAAAGGTGGGGGAGAACTGGGGCTGGGGTGCATTGGCAAAGGTGTGGCCTTGGATGGATGCGGCCATATGTGTGATGGGTGCTGGGAAGTGAGCGTGGCCCATGTGGGTGGTGGCAGGGTCACCTGCGCTGTGGCCCTTGGGCTGGGAGGGGGTACTTGGAACCACAAGACCCAATGGATGAGTGTGTCAACTGGGATGGGGACATTTGGGGAACGGGTGTGGCCAGCCCTGATGGATGCATTTGTTCTATGCAGGCCATGCAGCTGTGGAGCCCTTCTGGCCCTGCGTGCTCTCCTGGCTCTTCGTGTGGCACGTGGTGTGGCTCTCAGTGATGCAGCTGCGCCACTACCTCTTCATTGGTACCCTCAACCCGCTGCTCGACCACCTGGCCTTTGGCAGTGAACACCTGGGTAGGGAATGATGGCTGGGAGACACAGTGACCTGGGGCAGGGGGCTGGGGATCAGCCCTCTGCACTGACCCTGCCTCCCTGCAGTGAGCATCTACACCAACGCCTTCGCCTTCACCCAGCTCTGTGGGGTGCTCTGCGCTCCCTGGAATGGCCTCATCCTTGACCGTCACAAGCGGAGCAAGGCCCACCGTGCCGAGGGTAACCGTCCCCATCCCTATTCTTGGTGCATTGGTGCTGCAAATGTCCCTGATCCTGCTCTGCCTGGGACATGCCACTGCCATGCTCTGACCCTGCTACACCTGTACTTGTGTCCCCACAAAGCCCTGACCCCCACAAACCCAAAGGATGTGTCCCTACAATGCCTTGACCCCACTATACCCATGAGTTTGTCCCCACTGTCCTTTGACCCCACCATGCCCACGAGCAAGTCCCCGCAATGTCCTTATCCCACCATGTCCAAGAAGTGTCCCCAGATGCCCTGACCCCACTGTGCCCATGGACGTGTCCTTAGCACTCCCAATTCCTGCTCTACCTGGGGACATGTCCCCACTGTGCCCTAACCTTGCCATGCCTGCAGGAGCCCAGGGGGCACTGGCTGACCTACGGGCGTCCGTGCCGTCACTGGTGTTGACAGTGACGCTGTGCGTGCTCTTCTCCATCTGTGCGGCCGTGCCTATGCTGCCTGTGCAGTTTGCCACATTCGTGCTCCAGGTGATCAGCCGCTCCTTCCTCTACGGGGGCAACGCCGCCTTCCTGGCCATAGCGTGAGTCCTGTGCCCCCTGACGCTGGTGGTGGCAGGGGAGGGAGCAGCGGGGACATTGGTGAAGCAATTTGGGGGTCAGGGTGGAGGGGGACAGGACAGTGGTGGCGGGGGATGGTGGCAAGGGAGGGGGTGATGGTGTGAGGGTGGAGATGGCATGGTGACGGGCACAGTGGTGACATGCAGGTTGTCCTGGCAGGTTTCCCCCACAGCACTTTGGGAAGCTGTACGGGCTGGTCATGGCCTTGTCGGGGCTGGTGGTCCTGCTGCAGTACCCCTGCATCGCCCTGGTGCGTGGAGCGCTCGAGGGGGACCCCTTCTATGTGAGTGCTCCCCACTGCCCATGGGTACCCCAGGGTCCAGGGGGGACAGTTCCACGGTGGGGTGGTTGTGAGGGTCCATGGATGGATGGAGGTCCTGGTGCCAGTTTGGATGGGTTCCTCCTCCATGTGGGGATAGAAACACCAGACTGTGAGGAGATGGAGTGATTGGCCCATGGCAGGATGGGCTTCATGCTGTGGGGGGATGGAGGGCCTGATGTAAGTTCGAGTGGAGATACTGCCCTATGAAGGGCAGGAGGTCCTGCCCCATGGTAGCTTGGGGTACACTGTGCTGAGATGTGATGCTATTCCATGGCACCATGGGGTGTGGTTTGCTGCCCTAGCACAGGCAGCCTTTAGGGGGCTGGCCCCTTGTCTGATTGGGATCAGCCCCTGGCTCTGTGCCTTCAACACCTGTCACTCCACCACAGATGAATGTGGGGCTCATCGCCGTGGTGCTGCTGGCCTATGTCAGCCCCGTGGTGGTGGTCCGCGAATGCCGGCGGCGTGCCAAGAAGCTGGAGGCTGCCACGAGCCCCCTGGAAGCTTCCACAAGTGCCGAGACCCCTGCCCAGACAGCCCACTGAGCCCTGCACTACCACCCAGCTTTTTTCTACTGGACTTTAGGGGAGGGATGGGACTTTGCTGGGGGGGCACAGTGAGGGGTGGGTGTGCTTTGGGATGGAATAAATATTCCAATGCCTCTCTCTGCTCATGGTGCTGCTCCCATCCAGTGCCCTGCACCCCTGGGGTTTCTCCAGTATCTGCTGTGGGGTTGGGTCACACTCTTCCTCCAAGGGCTGAAGCCACAGTCTCCCCCAGTCCTAAAGCACATGGACATGTGGCCTCAAGGCTGTTCTCAGCAACAATTTATTGGGACAATGACATGGGCCACTGTGGGTCCCTGGGCACTGGGGGGCCATGGGAGGGCCCCTGGGTACCCTCAGTACTGGCAGATGAAGGGGCGCAGCTGGAAGCAGGCTCTACTTCTCCAGAGCCCATCTGTGAGCAAGATCCATTGTCAGGGACACAGGGAGACCCACAAGCCCCCAGTGCCCCATCCCATTGCCTCAGTATCCCAGTATCCCAATGCCCCCTTCCAGTGTCCCAGTGCCCCATTCCACTGCCCACATATCTCAGTGTTCCTTCTCAATGTGCCAGCGCCCCATCCCATCATCCCACCATCCCATTCCCCTCTTCCAGTGCCGCATCTCAGCGTCCCATGTCTGTTGCCACACTCCCAGCACACGTCTCTCCCCTGCCCATTGCCTTCAGCACCAGGTTTCTGTGCCATGGCACAGGACTGCACTCACCTCGGGGGCTGAGCACGGTGCAGGTGTTGAACAGTCGGCAGGGCTGCCCGGTGGCCCAGTTTGCATAGTTCCAGGGGCTCAGGTCCTCCCAGGACGCCTTCCATGACCCGTTCTGTGGCAGCAAGGCTCAGCATCCTGCACCCACCCCTGGCTGAGCACTGTATGCCAGCTGAGCCCCGTTACCTTGCAGGTGGTGACAGCCCCAATCCAGAGGCTGAAGTAGGTGTAGGTGGCTGCCAGCTTCCTCAGCTGTTCGTTAGTGGCTGTGCTGTGCACCGAGGCCAGATGTCCCCTGTACACATCCTTGCAGTGGCGCTGGGGGGCACAGGTTGATGTCTGGCACTAGCAGCGCCCATGGGAGCCTGGCACCCTGCTGACCCCTACATCCCTCTTACCTGGGCACGCTGGTAGGTGTGTGGTGCCTTCACCACAGCAAAGTGCTGCCTGCTTCCCTCCTCTGTGCCTACAGGCACCTCCACAGTTTGCCAAGGGGCTGAGGGTAGGGACAGGATGGAGAGTGTCCCCTCTGCCCCCCCATCAGCCCCAGTGCCCTGAGATGGGAACAGGGGTGTCCCTGAGGTGTTCCCATTGTGTCCTTAGAGATCCCCGAGCTACTCACCAGGGTGGAGAGCAGAAGCCATGACCAGCAGGGTCAGAAGAAGGAGCAGGCTGGGCTGCATGGTGGTGAGCTGTGGGGACACGGCGGGGCTGGAGCACCTCTCACCCTGGGGAGGTGTGGTCCCTGGGATCATCTCAGAAGATCCCTTGGCCAGCCCTGGTGCCACACTCATGGCACCTGGTCTCCCATGCCACCCCTTGTCCTTCGTCTCCTCTGACGCCCCAGCACCAGCCTCACCCCCAGCCTTCAGCCCCGTCACCCCTGGGTTCCTGACCCCCGCCGCCCCCGGTGCCACCCATTCCCCATATCCCTGCTGCCACCCCCTGACCCTCAGCCACCCCCACGTCCTTCATGCCCTGCAGCCTCCTGCCACCCCTGGGGCCACCCCTGGCTTGGTGTCACCACTGCCACCATGCCCCCCACCCAGCATCCCTAGAGCATTGCAGAGCCACATATACCAGACTCAGGGCCATCCTTCCCCTGTTCCCAGCCTCAGCCTAGCAGCATAATATCCCCCCTGCTATCCCTGACCCCACTCCTCACCTTGGGGCTGGGAGCCTCTGCCTGCCTTGGCCCTTATAGGGGTGCTGGGGCCACGTGTCCTCTGCAGCCTGGCACCACCCCAGCACTGGCCCCAAGCCACCAACTGCCATAAGGTGTCCTGGAGGGACACGAGGGGGCCAGGGACAGATAATTCGCTTGCCTAAGGCCACTTCCTCTCTCCTTGGCCACAGGGCCAGCTGTTGGCCCCAACCGCCGTCATCCTTTGGGGTGGCCCTGTGCCACCCTACCCCACAGCCCCACTGCTCTTTGGGACACAGGACCATCGTGGGATGGCCAGGAAAATGGCTGTGCCCCCTTAGAGGCAGCAGTGATTTGCCCATCAGCCCAGGGTACCAATTTACCATTGTGGCAAGGGAATGCTGCTGTCTCGTGCCCAAGTTGGTGGGCATGGAGGGGTAGCATTCCCAGTTACAGCAGTGTCTGGAACACATAAGGGACATCTCCCTGTGGGCTCAGGGCATGGCAAGACCCAGAAATGGAAGTACAAGTCTGTCACAGTGGGTGATGGCATCTGGGGACAACGGCAACCATGGGCTGCTGTGGGCCCCATGACCACAGAGGGAGGAAGTGACCTTGGGCAAGTGGCCAAACTGCCCCAGGGTCCCCCACCCCCTCACCCCATGGCAGTTGGTGGCTTGGGGCCATGGTGGAGCTGGGGCAGTGCACAGCAATAGGGGACACATAGTTGCAGCATGTGTTCTTGCGAAAGGGAAGATGCTGGGGGCTGCAATAGGATATTGTGGTGATGGGGACTGCTCCGGCCATCCCAGGTCACCCCACGGCTCCTGCACCCCTCAGAGCCCCCACCCATTAACCCCGCACACAGAGGGCACAAGCATGGGGGTGCAAACCAAGGCTTTATTGGGGTGAGGGGTCTCTACATCCCCTCGGTTCTGAGGTGAGCCTGAAGATACCACCCCTCTCTGCCACCCCTGTGCTGCCCCTCAGTTCCCACATCCCCACTGCCACACCCTGGCCCTCATCCACCTCCATGCCAACCTCAGCAGCTTGGGGCTATGTCCCCCCACTGTCCCCATCCCCGCTCCTCACCTTGGGTCTGGGGGCTTTGCATGCTGCAGCCCTATAGAGGTGCAGGGACATGTTATACTCACACCCCATATGACCCCCACTGCCCTCTCCCAGTGACAGTGTGGGTAAGGAGTAGGGCTGGGGGGCTCTGGAGAGGAGAGATCATGGAACCAAATTCAGACAGGGGCTGCCCCATGGCACCCAGGGCTAGAGGCCCAGGGAGAAGGTGCCCGAGTCGGTGGACTGCTTCTCCCGGCTCTGGTCCCCCAGGGCTCCTGGAGTACAGCCTGTGGGACTGGTGGCAGCCGGGGGCATACTGGCCTCTGGCACCTGTGGGACAGGGGACGGGCGTAGGGTCACTTCCTGTCCCACAGCCGTGGCATCCAGGGTGCTTAGGGGCTCTGGGATCGCCCCTCCTTGGGGTACCCAGCAGCCAACTGACCTCCTCAAACTTGCGGGCCTTGTAGTGCTCAGCGCCCTTCAGGAAGTTGAGCAGGATGATATCGCACAGCACCGTGCCCTAGGGGGCAGCAGAAATGGGGCAAGAGGCTGTGGAGCGCCCCTGACACCCCACAGACCTCCAGGAACCAGGCTGCCATCACCTTTCCCATCACCCTGCTCTGTGGCAGTGGAATTTCCCTCTGTCCATCCCACTTCCCACTGCTTTTGGGTGTCACCGTGGCCCTTGGCTGTACAGCTGTGGGTTACCTGCTTTCCCCAGGGCTGAGGACTGCCTCAACTCACCACGCCGATGGAGGTGAAGGCAGCCACTGTATTGATGAGAGTGGGCACAATGCCGAATTTCCCAGCCTGCAGGAAGGCAGAGGGCTGAGTCGGCACGGCCTCCACCTATGGCATCCATAGGTTCCTGGGATGCTGTGCCCGTACGTACGTTGCCATACACCAACACGTCAAAGCGGATGCCAAAGGCCTTGGTGAGGGTGCGCAGCTCAGTGCCGTTGTGCCCGCGGTAGTATCGTGCGTGCCTGCACGGGACACAGCCACCTGGCACCCCATGCTCTGTGGCTGTCCCCATGGCAGGCAGTGACACGTGGCCCTACCTGAAGTTGTAGCCAGGGGAGCCGGGGCTGTGCCGGGTGACGCTGTCCAGGCGGGTGAAGGAGTAGCGGGGCAGGCACAGCTCCCAGGCGCGGTCCAAGTCACACACCCAGCCGATCTTGATGCCCAACACCCCACCCTGCCCGACCGGCCGGGAGGTAACCCCATGTCCCTCCAGATATGTCCCAAGTCTTCACAATCCCATGCCCTACATTCCTGCATCCCCATGTGCCACATTGCCACGTCCCCACATTGCAAGCCCCCGTGTTCCCACACCTCAAAGTCCCCACATCTCCAATTCCCACACCCCATGTCCCCTACTCCCACGTTCACGTACACCACATTCCGGGTCCCCCAGCCCTAAACCTCAAGTTGCCATATCCCCAACCCTATTGCCCCCACATCCCCCATCCCTGTGTCCCCCTGCTCCCACATCCCCTGTGTGCCCAGCTCACAGTGGCAGCCAGCGAGGCGAAGTCCTGCCCTGCGAAGCGTGCCACGTCGCCCAGCCGCAGGATGGGGCACAGCGGCTGCTGCTCAGGGTGGAAGCGGCAGCGCTGCAGCTCTCCTGCGCTGACGTGGGGGGGCAGGTTGGCCCTGGGGAGGGCACACAGATGTGAGCCTCCAGAGGTGAGAACCCATTCTGTGTCCCCACAGTGCCACTCACTTCTCAAAGCCAAACAGTGGGAAGCGGACGCTGTTTTTGATGAAGAGGGTGAAGTTTTCGGCCTCCAGCATCACAGGGCTGTGGGGAGAGGGGTGGTGGTCCTGAGCTGGTGGTGGGACAGCGTTTGTCCCCGCCCGCCCCTGCACACTCACACGTCGACAGTGTCCACCTCGGGTGGGCACCAGCCCCGGATCTCACAGGTGCGCAGGGTCATGTTGTAGGGGATGCAGCGTCCTGTCAGCACCCCTGTGGCCACAGTGTGGGTGGGCTCAAACCCCATGGTTTCTGGGGACTCCCCCACTCCAAAACTCACCACTGCCTGTGGTATGGCCCTTCCCCTGACAGTCACGGTCGGACGCACACCGGTATGCAGCTTCACTCTGCAGAGAGGGGAGTCTGTGGGTCGGGGCACACTGGTGCCCCCCATGCCTCCCCCTTTGTCCCCATACCTCTGGGCAGACGCCCTGCTCCTGGTTCTCTGTCAGGATCTGCTTGGTGACCACCACGAACACTGAGGTGCCCTGCAGCGATGAGGACACTGTGTCACCACTGCCCCAACCACAGCCCCGCACCATTTGGGGGTTATCTGTGTTCTTTGAGATGAGGCTAGGAGGGCTCGGGGGGGGGGTTCCCTGCTGTCTCCTGCCTGTGGGGGGGTGATGTAGTCAGCTGTGTCCAGGATGCGATTGCCATACTTCCCGATGCCCTTCACTTTGGTCACCACGGAGGACTCGATGACAGTGTCCCGCACCTGGTACGCCTTCTCGTGCAGGAACACCCAGCTGGGGGTGGAGGGGTCAGCTGTGGGGACAGTGGGCCGGCTTCCTGCCACCTACAGCCAGTCCTGCCACCAGTCCTCCAACAGCCACTTGTCACTCCCTAGAGTTCAATATGCTCCTCATTACCCATCCCTACCTCTCCTCTCCATCATCCATGCCAACAGCCACTCTCCCATCACCTGTCCCCTGTGTCACCCGGTGTCCCCCTCGCAGACACGCTGCCATCTCCTCGCTGTCACCTGTCCCCCCTGCTTATGGCTGTCATCACTTCACCCAGACCGTTTCCCACCCCCACACCACCAGGAAGCTGCCATTCCCACAACACCCTCCTGACCCCATATCATGCACCCACCCAGCGTCCCCCCTTGGTGTCACCCTCCCAGATGGTGTACACCAGGAGCAGGGTCCTCTGAAGGGTGGGGGACACCAGCAGAGGAGAGGGGTCCTGTTGAGGGGGGATCTCTCACCCGATGAAGTAGGAGAGGATGAGGAGCTGCACGACCCGGTTGACGACGCCCACCACCCAGCTCTTCACCACCACGGACTTGGTGGTCTCGTAGGAGAAGAAATCAGCCAGGCAGCGGGGCTGGGGGCGCAGGGGGGGCATGGGCAGCCGGGCGGGGGCACGAGCAGGAGCTCTGCAAGCGTATGGGCAGGGATACAAGCAATGGGAAGGGATAGAGGCAGGGAGCAGGGCAGGGATAGAGGCAGTGGGCAGGGATGCAGGCAGATAGAGGCAGGGATGCGGGCGGGGTGGTGCAGAGGCAGAGGGGTGGGCACAGGAGGGAGGGAGGGAGGGGGAGGGGGCGTAGGGGGAGATGGAGGGAGGAGGCATGGGTGGAGGGAAGAGGGAGGGGAGGGAGGAGGTGGGTGGGGGGAGGAGTGCGAGAGACGACTTCGAGGAGGACCCCTTTGTAGGCATCCCATGTGAGGTACCCCGTCTCTGGGGTGCCGTGGGAAGGCTTTGGGCCCACGGGGTGCCTCCATTTTGGAAGCCCGCTGTGTCGAGGCCGCTCTATGTGTGACTCTCGTTTTTTGGGGTGCCCTACACTTGGAGCGCTCGCATTCCGGGCTCCCTCTGTGTTCGCAGACCCCGTGTTTGCCACCCTACAGTGTTTGCTGGCGTCCCATACCGGGGTGCTCTTTCTGAGGGGCGTCGCATTTTGGGGGCGCCCCCCACTTGGGAGCGCCTTTTTTGGGGCGCACACCGTGCCGGGGAGCCATGTGCCGGGCAGAGCCGCCGCCGCGGTGACGTCATGGGGATCACCCGGCGTTGGCCAATGGGGAGCAGCCCCCCCACCCCCGCCTGGAGGACTCCCGCATCTCTATGGTGCCAGGTGAGACAGCCCGCCGCTTCGGGGAGCGGCCGCTCTAGCCTGCCCCTTCCCCGTCCACCCCGCCGCCTCTATGCCGACGGAGGCGCCGCTCCCCCTTAAGCCGCAGTCCTCTACGGCGCTCCATCGCGTGGGCCGTGCTGGTGCGGTCGGGTCCTCCCTCCCCTCGCGATGGCGCCCAGAGAGGCCGGGCGGCGGCGCGTCTCTATGGCGGAAGTGGGGGCGGGTTCCGGCGGCGGCGCGGGAGGCGGTTGGGGGGGGGGGGAGGCGGCTTCGCGCGAGGTTCGTGTTGCGCAGGCGGGAAAAGCGGTGGCGGTGCGGGGGGGGAAGGGGGGGAGCGAATTTGGGGGGCTGGGGAGGGGGCGGGGAAGGGGTGGTTTGGGGGGGTTGATGGTGGGGGGGTGGGGGGAGCGTGGGGATGGCGGATGGGGGAGTGGGGCCTAGGGGGGCGTGGGGCCTAGGGAGAGTGGGGAGTGGAGGCTGAGGGGGCTGCCGAGGCCTCGTTGCACCCCCTCTCCACCGGGACGTGGCACCGACCCCGGGGAGCCTCGGGAGAGGGGTGAGGGGTGGGGACGTGTTCCTGTGGGATCACGTTCCTCAGGGAGCACTTTGGGGGGTGGGGATCCCCTCCCCGTGCTCACTCTCATCCCTCCCCCCCCCCCAGCACCTCGCTGCTCGGTGGCAGCAGGGCATGCCGGCCTCCGCGGGGAGCTGAACTCCGGCCTCCTATTGCCTGCCTACGAGCCCGGCCCCCTTCGCCATGGCTGACACACTGGAGTTCAACGAGATCTACCAGGAGGTGAAAGGATCCATGGTGAGCGGCACCCAGAGCTGGGGGCAGCCATCTGGGGTGTGCTGAGGTGCTGCCTAATGCCAGAAGTGCTCACCTCATCTTGTGGCTCTGAGGCCTGGTCTCAGCTGTATGCCCAGGGGTGCAGTATGCCTCCCCCCGCCCCCCCCAACCCCTGCAGCTCTTCCGCTGCCTCGTCCTGGCAGAGCATGTTTTGCTGAGCTCAACTGGAAATGGGAGCTGAGGCGCCTTGTTTCCAGAGCTGAAGCATTTCGGAGCATCAACAGGGGCTTTTAGTAGCAGCCTGTTGCGGAGCTAGCAAGGTTGTGGTTGGGATCGTGTCCAGGGGAAGGGATGCCAGCTGCAAGCGTTCACCCTTTTATGCAGTAGCTACTGCTGGGCAGCTGGGTACTGTAAATCAGTCTGTTCTGGTGCTAGGAGGTGGGCTGTGTGGTGCTGCAATGATGTTGAGGATTTCTGGGTCACCCTGTGGCATTGGGGAGATTGTTCCTAAATGCCTGAGGAGCTCTGGTACAGAGGCTGCTGGCAACTCTCTTGGGCTGCCTGAATCCCGAAGGAGGGTGGTGAGTGCATGGAGAACAGAAACTGTGGGGGAGGGGGAGGGGAGGTCACCTTGTGTCCCCTGGGACAGCTTAGCAGCTGTCTGTGCTGTGTGGAAGTTCTCACCCTCGGGCTGCTCCCCTCATGTGCATGGGGCGAGTTGCCTGTACCTCACACCCACCTCCCAACAGAACGATGGCCGGCTGCGGCTGAGCCGCCAGGGCGTCATCTTCAAGAACAGCAAGACGGGGAAGGTGGACAACATCCAGGCCTCAGAGTTGGCAGAGGGTGTGTGGCGGCGTGTGGCGCTTGGTCACGGCCTCAAGCTTCTCACCAAGAATGGCCATGTCTACAAATACGATGGTTTTCGGGAATCGGTGAGTCTGTGATATCTCTGACTGATGCCTGAGCCGTGCTGACTGTCCTTTTTTTTTCTGCTAGTTTGTGCCACAGTCTCTTTGCTTGCCCTGTATCAGGCTATGCTGTCTGTGGGATCTGCCAGATCTTGCATAGCTGGTCTCCTTCCCTTTAACAACAGCTGACACTTGTTTTTCTCATCCATTTTCTCATACCAGGGGCAGTGTCCCAGTTATGGTCTCTGGGCTGTGCCAATGCATACATGACAGTTTCTGATGAGCATTCTCTGTTTCTCTGCTCCTTCCCACCCCATCACAGGAGTTTGATAAGCTCTCAGATTTCTTCAAGGCACACTATCGCCTGGAGCTTGCAGAGAAGGATCTGTGCGTGAAGGGTTGGAACTGGGGCACAGTGAGGTTTGGAGGTGAGTTGTGATAAGATAGGAACAGGCCAGTGATGCTGCTGCTGGGGCAAGGGAATCTGAGCTGTGAGTAGGCCAAGGTGGTGGGGCTGGGTGGCTGGATCAGTGTCCTCATCCCACCAGCACCCAGCTGTTAACAGCTTTAGATGCTCTTCTGGGAAACTGCACACTTTTTAGTGGTGATTTTTGGGTACAACATAGATGTTGGCCATCCCAGAAAAGCAAGAGATACTTGCAGGCCTCACAGCATGTTTGGGGGGGTGTTTTATAGACAGAGAATGCTCAGTGTAAAAGAGAAGTTTGCATGGGAGCTGTGAGCAACTAATGGAACCTGCCAGTTCCTGAGGGAGCCAGAAGAGCTAGTGGATGCTCCTCTGTGATCTCAGAGAGGAGAAAAGGGGGAGTAAACAGTCTCCTCCTTTTTGTTTTTGATAAATATAATTTTCTGGAGCTATAACTGGGAGAAAGCCTGGAGATTTCTGGGGAAAACATGGAAAGGAAGAGAGGAAGCACTGCTGGGTTTTGAGAGAATAGTGATGCTGTTCCTGGAGTAAAGTGGACCTTAAGTTCTTATCTCTGCCCTCTCCACCTCCTGTAGGGCAGCTTCTCTCCTTTGACATTGGGGAGCAGCCGGTGTTCGAGATCCCCCTCAGCAACGTCTCCCAGTGCACGACAGGCAAGAACGAGGTGACGCTGGAGTTCCACCAGAACGATGATGCTGAGGTCTCGCTCATGGAGGTTCGCTTCTATGTGCCCCCTACCCAGGAGGATGGTGTCGACCCTGTGGAGGTGAGTGAGGCGAGGGGGGCTAGCTGGGTTCCCTCACCTGGTGCCTGACCGCCACTCCCTCTCCTTGCAGGCCTTTGCTCAGAATGTCCTCTCCAAGGCAGATGTGATCCAGGCAACTGGTGATGCCATCTGCATCTTCAGGGAGCTGCAGTGTTTGACGCCTCGTGGGCGATACGACATCCGCATCTACCCCACCTTCCTGCACCTCCACGGCAAGACTTTTGACTACAAGATCCCCTATACTACCGTGCTGCGCCTCTTCCTGCTCCCACACAAGGACCAACGGCAGATGTTCTTCGTGGTGAGGAGGGGGTGGAGGGGTCCTCCCTACCTTGGGAAATTGTTTTCAGGGATTTCAGGTCCTCACCTCCTCTCCTCTTTTCAGATTAGCCTGGATCCCCCAATAAAGCAGGGCCAGACCCGCTACCACTTCCTCATCCTGCTTTTCTCCAAGGATGAAGACATCTCACTGACCCTCAACATGAATGAGTGAGTTCTTCTCTCCAGGCAACTTTCTTGATCCCCTCCCTGGATCTGGGGGCTGTGGGGAGATCTGGGAGTGCAGGTAATGAATCTCCTTGGTCCTTGTTCTTGTCGTTATCCTCTGTTTTTGCCACACAGGGAAGAGGTGGAGAAACGCTTTGAGGGGCGGCTCACGAAGAACATGTCAGGCTCCCTCTATGAGATGGTCAGCCGGGTTATGAAGGCACTGGTGAATCGCAAGATCACTGTGCCTGGCAACTTCCAGGGGTGAGGCATGCTGTTGCTTCTGGCTGGGCGAGGGAATGTGGGTGTGCGTGGGGGTAGGGGGAGGTGGAAATTGGGCCTTCTCCTCACTAGGACAGGAGATTATTGTTTTTGTGGTCTCAGGCCAGCTGCTTGACATGCCCTCCTGACTTGGACAGCAGAACCAACATCTCTTTTTCTCACATTTCTGTAGTCAGATTGTAGGGGTTTTGCAAGAATTTGATGCCATGTAAGCAGAGTAGTTGGTAGACTTATCTAGGCTGCTATCTCACTATGGGGATGTTCAGAGGGAGGGTGTTTGCTCCCCACTGGTGTAACATGGCAGTGTTTGCCCTCACAGACACTCTGGAGCCCAGTGCATCACCTGCTCCTACAAGGCCAGCTCAGGACTTCTCTACCCACTGGAGCGTGGTTTCATCTATGTTCACAAGCCACCAGTGCACATCCGCTTCGATGAGATCTCCTTTGTCAACTTTGCCCGTGGGACCACCACCACCCGCTCCTTTGACTTTGAGATCGAGACCAAGCAGGGCACACAGTACACCTTCAGCAGCATAGAGAGGTGGGCACAGAGCCAGCCCTTACTGTAACGCTGGGCTATTATCTGTCCTGCCAGGCAGCCCCCTTGCCCCTGCATCCTCCACGTTGGTCACACATGGTGGATCCTGACTGATGTAACAAGGTGTTGAGCATGCACAGTGGGTGCCAGCAAGCTGGATCTCACCTGTCCCTGACCACTCCGTCTTTCCTGCAGGGAGGAGTACGGGAAGCTCTTTGATTTCGTCAATGCCAAGAAGCTGAACATCAAGAACCGAGGCCTCAAGGAGGTACCTGCTGCACAGGGCTGGTTCTCTGTGTCCTGCTGGAATCACTGGCCTGCAGGCTGGGGTGGGGAGATGACTGGGGCCTTTTTTCTTATCTCCAAAATTTTGCTGCTTTTTTTCCTTTTATTTTATTTTTTTTCACCTTTCTTTTCTTTCCTTACCCTTGTAGAGGAAAAAGGTCCGTGCGATACCCCTTCCTCTTTCTCCTCTTCCTCTTCCTGGTGCAGGTTTCCTCTGCATGGCTGTGTTGGTCACTGACTAAATCCAGTAACTGCAGCATGATTTGCAAGAGGTGCCCCCACTTAACTCAGATAACACCTTTGGGGAACCTTTCCTGCCCATCTCTCTGCGTCCCTGATGAGGACACAGGGAAACAGATGAGACACAGAGTGTTTTCCAGCCTGGCCATGCATGCATGTAGTTTCTAGAGATGGACTGTGTGCCCATGTGGGGAGCATGGAGAGCAGCTCTCACTCTGTCCCTCCTGCAGGGTATGAAGCAGAGCTACGACGAATATGCCGACTCCGATGAGGACCAGCATGATGCCTACCTGGAGAGGATGAAGGAGGAGGGCAAGATCCGGGAAGAGAATGCCAACGACAGCAGCGATGGGTCTGGAGAGGAGACAGGTACGTGCTGAGGCTGCGTGTGAGCCCCCACTGCCTGGGGGGCTGCCTGGTATGCTCAGGCTACTTCCTTCTGTGGTTGAATCCTGCTGCGTTCCTGGGCTGTCCATCTTTACCTGACACTCTGTCCTTCCAGATGAGTCATTCAACCCTGGGGAAGAGGATGACGACGTGGCTGAAGAGTGAGTAGGGGCTGGACAGGAGTTCAACTATGGGCAGCTTTTGCAAGATGCCTTTTGTGGGCACTGTATGGAGTGGGATGGGCCTGTGATAATGTGGAGTGCATCTGATGCAGACAGTATCGTTATGAATGGCTTTGTAAGTAGGTGCACTTCTGGTCTATCTCTCGAGTTCTCTTGATGAGAACTGCAGTCTGAACAAGTGTTCAGGGGTATCAAGTGTGCTGATGGGAGTCAGGTTCGGCCCAAGAGGAGGGGTGGATCTTGGTGCAGTCCAGCTGTGAAGCATTGCAAATGCCTAAAGTTTACGGGAACTCGAAACAATCAAACATGTTCGTGGAAGGAAAGTCCCCCGAGGGCCATTAAGTGCGAACAGAGCGGCTTCTGCAGTTCAGAGACTTCCTGAGCTGGTTGCTGGAGGATGGGAGAGTTCTGGGGCAAGTCTTGCTATGTGCTTGCAGTGCTATGATTCCCTCACCTTCTGCTTTGTTTTGCTGGAATTCAGATCTTGAGCTTTCCCTGAAACCAGGTCTCTTCACACAGGTTTGACAGCAATGCCTCGGCCAGCTCCTCCAGTGGGGATGGTGACAGTGACCGAGGTGAGAAGAAGCCAGCCAAGAAGGCCAAGATTGTCAAGGACCGCAAGCCCCGCAAGAAGCAGGTGGAGGTGAGAAGTTGCTGCTGGTAGAGTTGTGGAGATCAGGACACGCTGCCCTTGCAACATGGATTGCTGCTCCCTTTTTTGGAGCAACACCAGGGGAGATCCAGGTCACAGCACATCAACTGAAGTGCTTCCCGTTAGCCTTCTGCTGTAGTCTGATCTACCACCTCACTCTGCTTTGCCCTGTGTGGGTTGTCCAAGCCTGGCTTTTCTGCCTCCTGAAGGTTTTTCTTCATCTTGTAAATGAGTCTAGATTGAAACTCTTCCAAAGGATATAGTGGTGTCTGAGCCTGGTAGTACCTCCTGACTGTGGGAGGACTTGCATCCCACAGGTCCTCCACATCTTCTCCACCTACCCTCTGCGTGCTTTCACTTTTGTGTGTATGACCTGACAACCCATCTCCCTGATTAAGTAGCTGACTTACTGGTGGGATGCAGAAGGCATCATCTTGGGGTAACCCTAAGTCTTTAGTGACTGATGTATTTCAAGTCTTGGTTCTTTCCATTCCCTACTTGCCAGAGCAAGAAAGGCAAAGACCCCAACGCACCCAAGAGACCGATGTCTGCTTACATGCTCTGGCTGAATGCCAACCGTGAGAAGATCAAGTCAGACCATCCTGGTATCAGCATCACAGACTTGTCCAAGAAGGCTGGAGAGCTCTGGAAAGCCATGTCTAAGGAGAAGAAAGAGGTGGGTTGCTCCGCCAGTGAGGATTGCTGAGCCAGGTTTCGGAAGGGAAGGTGGACGTCAGGAGGCCTGGGGTGCTCTTGCTTGGTCTCAGGATCCTGCTGCTCCATAAACAGATCAAGAAGGGAGAGTAGCAGCAGGGATCTGACATCTCTGAGTTGATGAGCTGGTGTGAGCGTGGTCTCCAGGGTGGTCAGGGACATGGGTGGAGATGGTGTTGGACTGTGGTGGTGCAGAGGATGGTGCAGGAACAAAGCCCCACTAACCTCCTTTTGCTGCAGGAGTGGGATCGCAAGGCAGAAGATGCCAGGAGGGACTATGAGAAGGCCATGAAGGAGTACAGCGTGGGCAACAAGTCAGAGAGCTCCAAGATGTGAGTGTGCTAAGCAGACAAGAGGGAGGTGGCAGGGCTTCACTCTTCTAGAGCCTGTCTGTCTTCCAGCTATTGCAGTGGCTGAGCCTCTCCAAGGCTGGGGGGTTGTGAGATGGGACCAGAGGGCTGTCAGCAAGGTAATGCTTCTGTCTCTTCCACCCTCCCAACACATGTACAGGGAGAGGTCTAAAAAGAAGAAGAAGAAGCAGGAGAAGCAGATGAAGGGGAAAGTGGAGAAGAAGGGTGCTGCCTCCAAGTCTTCGTCCTCCACCAAGTCCCCTGCCAAGAATATGAGTGAGAGCTTCAAGAGCAAGGAATTTGTCTCCAGTGATGAGAGCTCCTCTGGAGAGAGCAAGAAGGAGGTAGTAGTGCTCTTCGGTGGTGGGCTTTGCTGTGTCTCATTTTACCTCATCCCTTCAGGTGTATTTTCCTCTTGATAGTATGCATATCCAGTCTTGTAGCAGAAGGCTGAGTTTGGTTTTTGTTATAGGTACAGGAGCAGGTGAACAGGAGCTGCTCTGCTTCTACTGTCCTGACTTATCTTTTCTTTCCTCAGGACTCAGAGGATGAGAGGGGTGCCAGCCCGGCCCAAAGCTCAGAGGATTCTGCGTCCGGCTCGGATTAGTGCTGTCCCCGCTGGCTCCAGGCTGGTTCCCAGATCAGCGTGAGGACCGGTTGGGCCGGCCTGCGGGAGGGGCCTGGCTTTTGGGTTCAGAGCCAGCCAGAGCCCACCTGGCTGCCCTTCCTCCTACCCCTGCTGCCAGGTGAGGGGAGGCACCGGAGTGGGGCAGGAGGGTGCCAGCCTCCCTGCCTGAGCCCTTTCCCCTCAGTGCCTGGCTACAGAGCCAAGGCCCTGTGGAGGGGAGGCCTAGGAGGAGCCTCGGTCCCACCTCTGCCCTATTTCTCATCAATTTATTTTTTTTAAATACTCGGGTTTGTTTCGGTCTCTTTTTTCTTTTTTGTATTTTGGGTCCATTCACGTGGCAACTCGGATTGAATAAAAAACACCCGCGGCGGGAGTGAGTGTGGGTGCGGAGGCAGAGGGGTGGGCTGGGCTCCCCTAGGGGCGGATGGTGCAGGGCTGCCTTCCTCCCGGCATCGTCTTTGCCTCCTTGAACCGCGGCCAGGGGCTGAGCTCACTCGCGGCCCATCCATTAGCAGCCTGAGCCCTTCCTGCGGCCTCCCTAATCCTGTTAGGGCTCCATCAGCCTCCTAATGGAGGCCCACCGGTCGATCCCGAATGCCGTGCGGATGTTTTCTGCTCCCGGGAGAGCTGTACCGCGGCCGGAGGGGTTGGCAGGTGGTGGTGGGCAGGCGGACCCCAATTCCCATTCCATCAGTGTTCCCACTTGACCCCGGTGTGGCGGCCTGGGTCAACCGCCGTAAGGGGACCGGGCTCCGGGGAGACACGCGTAGTCCGACGCGGGCGTTTGCGGGGCTGCCGCTCCCGGGGGCAATAGGGGCCGGGGGGGTCACGGGCGGGGGTCCCCTCTAGCGAGCTCTGCGGCACGTACGGCCGTGCTCTATGGTAGGCGGCGGTGCCACGCGGCGCCGCTCTAGTTCGCCGCTCTCGCTGGTCGGCGGAGGCGGTGGCTCGGCCACGTGGGGTGGGCGCGGTCGGCGCTCATGAATATGCAGCGGAGGCAGCGGCGGGTGAGCGCGGGTAGGGCGCGGGGTCATGGCGGGAGCGCTCCGCGGGGTACGGTACCGGAGCGAGGGGGGGGGGGGGGGGAGGGGGTGATTCGGGGCGTTCCGTAGCACGCGGGTAGCAGTGAAGCCTTAAGGTCCTCGGGGCGGCCGAAGCCGTTGTGCTCGCCGGGGCCGAAGCTTGGGTTCCGGCGGGCACAACGGGCGCCTCGGCCTTCCTGCGGCCCCTCCTCAAGTCGAGCTGGGGGGCTCGGTTGCCATGGCAGCGCGCCTAGGCCCGCCCGGCCACTCGAGCGGGGGCTGCGTTACCGTGGCAACGCGCGCAGGCCCCAGAGGACGGGATGGGGGGAGGGGGCGGGAGGGGCGGGGGAGGGAGCGGGGGGGGTTTTGGGGGTGGGGCGGGAGCACCCCTCTCTCTCTTCTCTCCCTTCCCCCTTCCAGCCCCATTCCACCCCTCCCTCCCCGCTTCCCTTCGCCTCGTCACCGAGCGGGGCCTCGTCAGCATCCCGGGGCTGCCAAGGGGTTGGGAAACAGCCTCGGCGGGGGGAGGAGGGGGCGGGGGGTGCGATGGCTTCCAGATGTGCCCCCTCCGGTGCTGTTTGGCCGGGGCGGGGAGTCCGGAGGGAGAGGGGGCCGGAGAGCGGGGGGAGGGGGCGAAAGGGGGGACCCTGCGCCGCGTGTGGGAAGGAGGGAGCGGGGAGGAGGCGAGGGGAAGGCAGGGCAGGGCCGCGAAGAGGAGGAGGAGGAGGCACGAGCGAGTTTTTCCTGTCCCCGCAGCGCCAGTGAGTCACGGGAGCCGTGCGGCGACGCCAAACCGGGCCTGGGGATCGCGGCCCGCGCCCCTCAAGCCCCAGTCCTGGCCATGAGGCGGCTGCGGGGCAGGTGAGGGGGGGACGACCTTGTAACAGGGCCTGATGGGGCTGGGGATTGGGGCGTGGGAGCGGGCTGCCGCTGGCTGACGGGGCGCCGAGGGCTGACGTGGTGTGTGGAGGACTTCCGTGAGGGAATGGGCAGCTGGTGGCGGGGGCTGGCTCGGGTGCCGGGTGTGGGGAGGGTGCGGGTGAACGAGGGGCTGGCACGGCCTTTTGGGAGGCTTATGGCACGTGGAAGCCAGCCCAGGTGAGCAGGGCTGGGGTGCACATGTTTACTGAGGTGTGCAAGGGACCGACAGCGTGTGCTGTGCCCAGGTGCTGCTGGCAGGCTGGGGCAGTGTACAAAGGGTGGTACAGCTGAACAGAGGCTTGGCAGTGAGATAGTGGGTTGGCACGGTGTGCGGTGCTGGTACGAGCGAGGGGAAGCTAGCACCTCAGTGCAACACGCTGCAGGTACAGCAGAGACTGGGGGCATGAGGGTGAGTGGGGGCAGTAGGTCCCTGTGGACAGCGTGGACAAACATCTTGGTGTGACAGTTCTCCCCTCTCCCTTCTGCAGGGGCTGACTCTACACTGACCCTGCTGATCATCAGCTCCAGCTTCACCATGGCGTCCCAGCCCCAGTCCCTGCACCCCCCGTTGCCCTGTGCCTCCGGGGGGGCCGGACTGGCGGCTGGCAGTCCTGAGAAAGGTGAGAGAGTCCCCTAGAGCTGTTCACATGCGTTTTTACTCCCAGAGCGAGACATCTCCAGGGCTTGTTGTATTTCTCTAACTCCCCGTGTTTCTCTTCATCTATCTCCCACAGGCAGCCCTCGCCCCAAGCCTCCTGTCAGGCCCAAGCCCCGTGTGCTGCCCAAGCCGGCCGTGCCTGCCAAGCCCTGCCTGCCTCACCCCCCACCAGCACCGCGTTACTCTCGCCCTGAGCTGCCCTCAGCA
Source organism: Cyrtonyx montezumae (assembly GCF_038088225.1). NCBI lineage: Eukaryota > Metazoa > Chordata > Aves > Galliformes > Odontophoridae > Cyrtonyx > Cyrtonyx montezumae. The sequence continues at coordinate 41,543,687 of NW_027071826.1, read as the reverse complement.
GAGAAGATAAACCGCCTGGCAGGACCCCAGCCCTACAGTGGGGGAGGCTCTGGGGCGGCCCTCAGACGCCCCTCTTTCACCATCAAGTCACCTGAGACCCCCAACGGGAAGGGGCTCCCGTCCCCATCGGTGCTGACTTCTGAAGATTCGTGTTCAGCCCCCACCGATGAGGTGCCCCTGACTCCACCGACACCTTCCCGGAAAGGCCCAGCTCCCTTTAAGGTGACACCAGTGCCTGTGGCAGTCAAGCCGGAACGATTTCCAGGCACGACGGTGGAGGAGATTCTGGCCAAAATGGACAGCAAGGAAGGTCCAGGAAGCCCCGACCGAGCCCGCCGCTCCCCTTTTTGCCCCGATTCTTCCTCTCGCTTTGGCTCCAAGACCTTCACTGCCTTCCGGAGACACCCTAGTGGGGAGGCAGATGGAGACTCCCCTGGTGAAGCCCGCCAGCTGCCCCAGCAGGCTGAGGGAGAGCTAGGGACGGGAGGTGACGGATGCCTGATGGTCGAGACAAGGTGAGGAGCAGAGGATTGGTCCCAGGGACAGGGAACTACGGAGAGAGGGTCAGCGGGCAGTCCCAGGGATGAAAATTAGTGGAGCTGGAAGGGACCTGAGGTCTGGTCACCAGCATAAGGCTGCTGTTTCTCGTAACCAACAGTGCCTTGAGCTGCCTTCGTGGGAAGGTTTGGTCACCCGCGACAGCTCTAGTGGTTTATTAAAACCACAGGAACGGGCTGGCCCAGCTGAGGAACTGCCTCCATGCTTGCAGCCATCTGGGTCTGAAACCTTGCCAGGCAGCGCTCTGCTACCCAAGCAGGGAATAACGGGGGCTTACTGCCTCTGGGAAATGTTCCCCCTTTTCCCCACTCTCACTGGTTTTTTTCCTGCTAGTCTGTGCCAGAGCAGAGAGGCCTCAGATCTGTGGGACTCCTGGCTGCAGGGTGGGCTGGTCAAGAGCCAGTATTTGGCTGTGCTCCCAAAAGCTGGGCACCTCTGGGAGCAGGGCAGGGGCTATTTTAAACCAGAGTGTGAGAAACTTGCACTCCAGAGGATGAAAAACTTTCCAGAAAAGGGGCTGTAGCTGATTTGCCTTTGCAGTCCAAACTTACCTGATAATTCAGTGCATGTTTCGAGTGCCCCTTACAGAGAGTTAAGGGCTGGTTGTGGTTCACCAGATCCTCCTTGTCCACATCCTTCTGTGGCCAGAGCTGGGTGGTTTGGGGTTGGGAGGTGTGCTTGTGGGATGAAGAGTGGGGTGCACGCCATATTTACCCCCTTGCCTATTTTTCTCTGGCAGCAGCTCCTCCCCAGCTGGCCCAAGCTGTGCCGGGGACCCCTGTGGACTCCGGAGGCCGCCATCTCCCCCTGACGTGAGTTCTCGCCGCACCCTCCTGTGCCGCGGCCGCTCCGTTCCTGGGCTCTCTCCTTCGGGGCTCTCCTGTCTCCTCCGGGGCTCCCTCTCTGCGGGGTGCGTGTCTCTCCTTTCTCCTTCGGGTGCCAACTGCTGTGGGGAAGGCGGGTGACCCCACTGCAGCCCCAGCTCCCTCACAGGGTGCCCAGGTGCTGGGCTGGGCTCTTGGAACAAGAAGCGAGTTCCAGCCCGGGTGCCAAGGTGGGGACAGGGAGCAGCTGTGAGTCACCAGCTGAGATTTGGTGACCAGGCAGGTATGTGGTAGGCGGGCCTGTTCGGGCTCTCTGCCATGCCCCTTCCTCATGCCCTAGAGTGGTAACAGGGACACCGAAGGTGGCAGGACCACTGTGGAGAATTAACCCTTAACAGCTCGAGTCAGGGCTCGGCCCACCCTTGTCTGCGTGATGCTGGTGTGTCTTTTAGAGTGCCCAGGCCCATGCAGGGAAGATTGGGGGGGTGGTATTTTTACTTCTTCTTGCTTCAGTTCTTTCTCTCTATGTCTGTCTCTGTGCACTGATGGTGGGTGGGCACCAGTAGGACTGCTGAGGCAAAGGAGTGGGGCTCTGGACACTACTTGGCCCTGCCTTGCAGGGCACACAGCTGGAATGGGAGCTTCTGGGAGCTGCCAAATCTGAGTCACACAGGAAGCAGCTCTAGTGCTGGCAGGATGTGTGGGCATCTCTTGCACCCGGGGTTTAGGGGAGATGGGGCTGGGGCTGGGTCTGTGGTACATTAGAGCTGTGCTTGATAGAGAGTGGCTGAGAGCTGTGGCTGGTTGATGCCTGGGAGGTTCCCCCTGAGTGACTTGGCTTCCCTCCCTGTTCTTCCTGCAGCTTTCCTCTCTCCAGCTTGGACCCCCTGGCTCCCCAAGACCCCCTGCTTGCCCATCCCCAGGAGCTCCTTTCCAGCCTGCCAAGCCTTCTGCCTCAGCCCCTGGTTCCCCCGATGCCCCCCCAGAGCTGCAGGCCCCTGGCTCCCCGACCCCAGCTTCTGAATCCTCCGAATCTCCAGCTCAACCTCCAACTGAGGAGTTCTTGGTCACTTCCATCCAGGCTCCAGGTGCTCCCTCATCTGTGGCTGAGCCCTGGCTTGGTGCCTCCTGTTCCCCGGGCTCCCCACATACCCCCAGCGAGGGATCCCCCATTCCTGCCAGTCCCTCCACGCTGGGCACACCTCAGCTGCCCCCTAGAGCCACCTTCCCCCCCGGCTCTCCCGAGTCTGCCACCGAGCCCTCGCCTCCCCCGAGCCCACCCCCTGAGCTCCCTGCTAGAGCTTCTCGCCCTCCAGGCTCCCCTGGGGGCCCCTACGACTCCCCTGTGTCCCCTCAGTCTCCTGAAGGTCCCGATTTCAGCCTTCCTCCCTCAAAAAGAGACTCAGGGCTGCGGCGCTCATCAGAGGGGGTGCTGCGGCCCCCTCCCAGCGAAGGGCAGGGCATGGGGTTGCTGGGGGGCTCACTGAGTGCCCTGCCCCGGCCTGGGGACCCACCAGCAGAGCACTTGCTCAGCAGCGAGTCCAGCTGGAGCCTTTCCCAGTCCTTCGAGTGGACGTTCCCCACACGGGGGGCCAGGGGACTGCCGTCCCCACCCAAATCCCCAATCCAGGAGGCGGCTGACTCTGGGCTGTCTGAAGATGAGTCGGACAGGGAGGGTCCAGCCACTGGATCCCGTGAGGACAGTGGGGACACAGATGGGCCTGGCTTTGCAGTGACGGGCAGCTGGGGAGCAGAGGGGTCTCCATGCCCAGGGGGTCCTGTGGCTCAGCGAGAGGCTGAGAGCTCGGAAGAGGAGGATGAAGGAGAGGCAGAGCTGGACAGCACCGAGCTCCACATAGTAGAGCCCAGCTTGGACCCGACTGAGCCTGAGCCCCCTGTCAAGGCTGCTCCACCAGATCCAGCCCCCACCGAAGTTGACACCTGGGAGTCAGAGGAAGACTCTTCTACAAGCCTGCAGGGCCTCAGTGGGCAAGGCCAGGACGAAGGCTCCTCAAAAGGCCCGGATGCTCACACTGACCCACGCTGGCTGACCGAGCTGCTGGCATCGCCTAGGGCCCGTGCATCAGGACGTGACCCTCCGAAGGCTGAGGAGCAGGAGGTGAGGGAGTGCATGGCTCTGCAGCTCCAAGGGTTAACGGCACGTTGCGTGCAGCGGTGCGGTTGCGCTCCTTTCGGTGCAGCAGAGCTGTCTGACGAGTTGGGTGGAGGCTGAGTGTGCGGCGCCTGCGGGGAGAACTGGGGTGGGGCTGGGAGCTGCGTGTGCACTGGAGAACCATGGCTGGCGAGTCAGGGACCATGGCCATCCTCCGGAGGCTGCTGGCCAACCTGGAGCTGCGGGATGAGCTGGGGAGGACTCAAAGTGCTACGGGATGGGAAAAGCCCTGGGCAGGCACAGTGTTTGTGAGTACAGGCAGCTCATGAGTAGTGGGACTTGGCGTCTCCTTGGAGAGGAGTATCCTCGGATATCCCCTGATCCCCTTCAGATTATCCTCTGTCTTCTCTCTTCCTCTAGGACCTGCTTGGCTGGTCACGGAAGGACCTGTGCAGTGAATTTGGCATTGGGAGATCTCACCAGGCTGGTGCCTTCGACTGGAGCTGTAAGGCTGTGGCCAGACAGGGGGACTGGCCTGGTGAGACAGAGCAGGATCAAAAGTTCAGGACGAAATCAAGCAGGAACAGTTGTGGCATCAGTGATATGAATCAGCAGGATAGAGCCTTTGCTGCTGCCGAGAGGGACTGGACCAGCAGTTACAAAGGGACAGAGCTGATGGAGGATACGAGGCTTGGCAGCAGTGACTGGCCTAAATCTCATGGTGCAGGGGAAAGCTGCCTGCAGGATCAAGACTTCAGCAAACCCACATGGGGCACTGGGTATGGCTTGGACAGTGCTGGCAGCAGAGAGGAGATCAGCTCTGGGAAGGATGAATGGAGCAGTCCCTACAGTGTGGGACATAGCCAGCAGCAGGACAAGGAGCTGAGCTCCCGGCAGCCCAGCTGGGCTGGCAAGTATGGCTCTGGGGACCTGGAGACACACAGTGGGGATGTTGCACCTGTGTGGTCTAGTGAGTATGGCACTGGTGATGCAGACAAAAAGGACAGGGAGGTTGCCCCAGACTGGGCCAGTAAATACAGTAGCAGGGATGCCGAGACCAAGGACAAGGATTTTACGCTAGGCTGGGCTGGCAGATCCAGCACTGGGGATACTGGGAGCCCAGACAAGGAGTTTTGCCCCAGCAGGTCGGCCTGGGACAGCAAATACAGTACCAGAGACATGGAGAGCCAGGACAGGGAGTTCAGTCCCAGCAGACCAGCCTGGTCTGGTGAATACAGCACCCAAGACATGGAGAGCCAAGACAGAGAGTTCAGCCCCAGCAGACTGGCTGAAACCAGCGAATACAGCAGCAGGGATATGGAGATCCAGGACAGAGAGTTCAGCCCCAGCAGGCCAGCCTGTGCTGAAGAACACAGCACCAGTGATACAGAGAGCCAGGACAGGGAGTTCAGCCCCAGCAGACCTACCTGGCACAGTGAGTACAGCAGCAGAGACCTGGAGAACCAGGACAGGGAGTTCAGCCCCAGCAGACCAGCCTGTACCAAGGAATACAGCACCAGTGACGTGGAGAGCCAGGACAGGGAGTTCAATCCCAGCAGACCCACCTGGCACAGTGAGTACAACAGCAGGGACCTGGAGAGCCAGGACAGAGAGTTCAGTCCCAGCAGACCAGCCTGCACCGATGAATACAGCACCAGTGACATGGAGAGCCAGGACAGGGAGTTCAGCCCCAGCAGACCAGCTGAAGCCAGTGAGTACAGCACCAGTGACATGGAGACCCAAGACAGGGAGCTCAAATCCAGCAGACCAACCTGGGATGATGAATACAGCACCAAGGACATGGAGAGCCAGGACAGGGAGTTTGGCCCCAGCAGGTCAGTCTGGGCCTGTGATTATGACTCTATGAACACTGAAAAGGGAGAGTTTAGTTCTGGCAGGTTGAGCTGGGCTGGTGAATGCAGCATTGGCCAAACTGAACTGGCTTTTGGTGTCAGAAAAGAAGACTTGCCCGGCTTCTGTGCCCCCAGTCACCAAGCGCAGGAGTCTAGCTGGGGCAGCACGGACCAGCGGGAAAGTGGCAGCAGAGACTGGGCTGAAGATCTGCACCTTGGAGGAGCTGAACACCGCAATCAGTTTGGCATCATTGGCACAGAGCGATCATCAGATCCCTCCAGCACCGCAGTGTCAGCAGACAGCCTGATGTCCTGGGCAAACAAAATGAGGTCTGAGGTCTCACAGGAGCCCCGGCAGCCCCTGGGAGACTGGCACAGTGATCTGTCCTTCAGCACCTCAGGTATTACTGGTAAAGCTGATGAGGGTGAACCAGGACAAATGGCCTGGGATGAGGGCCTGGCAGCCATGGGCAGCTGTGCCCAGCCCCAGCAGGCCAAGGTAGAGAAGCCAGGCTGGAGCCAGGACCTGGAAGAAGCTGGCTGGAGCGAGGAGCTGCATGAGGCTGAGGCCAGGCGCCGAGAGTGGGCCAGTGCCTATGGGGCTCGCTGTGCAGCCAGGAGCCAGGACTTCAGTGCTGGGGAGCGGAGCCTGGGAGATGATGGCGGTTCAGCAGATGGGTAAGGAGGGTATGGGTGGTGGGGATGGAGTCTGGTTGGTGCTGGTGTTCCCTTGGCCTCCCGAGAAATTGGCAGAATGAGCCTCATGCCCTTATTTTACCAAGATGTGGGGAACCCCACACTCTAATTTCGGCTATACTTGCGCTAGGGATTTCCAAAATGATCATTTCCCACAAGCTGCCAGAATGTAAGGATGCCAGGAGGAAAGATGCAAAACTCCCACTGGCCCGGAGAAGGCCTCAGCCTGGTTCACATGTTGTGGAGTGATTCCTGACTCACCCACGTTCACAGGAATGGTGTTTTGTCCCTCCCTGTGCCTTAGTTTCCCCAAGAGGCTGACAGGGAAACTGGGAGAGACTGGGGGCAGGAGAAGGGCTTGCTTTATCTGGAGCTGGAAGAACTGTGGGTGTCCTCTTGTCTTCCCCATCAGAAGCCCTGAGGACATGCATCTCTCAGACTCCAGCCCACCACTGAGTGATGATGCTGTGGCTGAGCCTGCAGCTGCTGAACCCCTCTGGGGTGAGTCAGCTGCCCTGCTGCCGAGAGCAGACCCCATGGAGCAGCGAGACCTGCCTGAGCTGGCTGCTGCCCCTCTGCCACCAGAGGCTGCCGGTGAGACCCTAGAAACAGAGAGTGAAGAGGCCCCTTCGGACCACATGGATGGGAAAAGACCAGTGAGCTGGGAGGAAAAGCGACTCTCTGCGAGTGCCTCACAGTCCGAGGGACTTCTGGACCTTTCTGGGCAGGATTTCACCTTTCTCGAGGTGAGTGGAGTAGAGGAAGCTTCTAACCTCCTCTTAAAGCCCTAAGGGAGCCCATTGGTCAGGGGGATCCAGAGGTAGGTTGCAGATGCAAGGCTGCCGCATGCCATAGGAAGGCAGCCACCATGAGAGATCCATAGAGGGCAGTGGGATGGTTGGGTGGACTGTGCTGGGCGCTGAGTTTTCCCCTGGGCTTTTCAGGACACAGAGGTTCTGGACAGTGCCATGTATCGCAGCAAGGCCAACCTGGGCCGCAAACGGAGGCACCGAGCACCTGCTCTCCGCCCCGGGGCCACTTCAGAGGGAGACAGCTGGATCTTCCAGGACTCCACAGGTGAGATCCTGTGGGACAGTGACAACAGTGGGGTAGTGGTGTGGTGTGGTGTGCTCTTAGAGATGTCTCATAGCAGTGCTGTCCCCCACAGAGCCCCGTCCAGCCCACACAGCAGCATCCTCTGATGAGGAGGCAGCAGAAGAACCCAAGAGTCGGCGGGTGCGAGCGTCTCCATCGGGCAAGGGTGTCAAAGTGCCTCTCTTCCCTGGCCTTACCACATCTGCCCTCAAGGTAGGGCCTACTGGGGCCCCAGACAAACGGGTGGAAGGGACATGACCTCTAAAGGGTGGGGAGGAACAGGCAGTTTGAAGGACAGTCAAAGGCAGGCAGCACGGAGAAGGAGGGGGAGGATGCAGCAGAAGGATTTGAGGATGGTGGGGGGTGAGAGCACTGTGTGCCCATCTGACTTCACCTCCCAGGCCAAGCTGAGGGGCCGAAACCGCTCTGCTGAGGAAGGGGCATCGTCAGTGGACAGCAAGGCAACCCCCACAAAGGATCCCCATGTGCAGCGCTCCAAGTCCTGCAAGATCCCTGGCCTGAGTGGGAAACCCCTGACGCTGCCCCCTAAGCCAGAGAAGTCTTCAGGGTGAGTGCTGGGGTCAGGGGGCGGTTGTGATGATGGTGGGTGGATATGCCAAAGTGTCTGTAGGGTGTTATGTAGGACTACAGACATGCTGGGGACATTGCTTATGGGTTGTGAAGGAGTGGGCAAGGTGGAGGTCTCAGAGGCACTGTGGGCAGTGATACAGTGTTGGTGGAGTAGTTGGAAGTACTGGGGGTTGTTCTCAAGTCCTCTGGCTGCTGGCTCCGAGGAGCCCAGTGCTCCAGGCTGGTATTTCTGGTGCTGGCAGTTGGCCGGAGCCTGGGCCGGACCTTGGGGCTGGAGCTGGGAGCTGGAAGTGAGGCTTACTGGGACCAGCATTCCCAAGCCCTGTTGCCTGGGAGAGCTGGGCTGCTCCACCCTAAATAGTGCTTGGGCCGAAGCCCTTAAAGCCACAGCTGACTCAGCTGCAGCCCCAGTTCTCTTCCCACTCTCCTTGCCTGTGTTGGGCTAGGTGATCCCTCTCAGAGGTGCAGCCCTCTCCAGGAGGACCGTCTTGGCTTGATCTGTGCCCCCAGAGCTTTAGGAGAAGCCCTTGGGGCAGTAGGTGTGTTTTTGGGGGTTCTGGCACTGTGGTGCCAGTGCCTGTTTGGATCTGCCTAGGTTGGATGCCTCCCCGCCCCACTGGCTGCAAGCGCTGAAGCTGAAAAAGAAGAAATCATGAGCTGATCCCGTGGGGTGAGTGCCAGCAGGGTGATACCACAGGGACAGCTGGGATGAGGGCTGGAGGGGATGTTCCTCCAGCTCTGGGTCACCCCCAGGGCTGGTGCTTCCTCCCTGGCCCTCACCATACCTTTTCCTTTCCCATGTCTCTTTCAGGCTCGCTCTTCTGCCAGCATGTCCCCGGGAGGCTGATGGCTGACATTCCCAGGATCAGGCTCCCTCTTCCCTCTAGCAGGACACACACACACATCTATGCACTTTGTATGATGCTCGCAGGGTTCCCTCCCCACTCCCATCCCTTCCCGCTCCCATTTCCCCAAAGTATCTCTTCCTTTATGTTCCCCCCCTTCCACATGTCCCCTGGGGGCGGGAGGTGGTCATCAAGGCCCCTCCCTTCCCCAATCTTCCCCTGCTCTCCTATCACCCTCCAGACAAAGAGCAGCAGGTCATTATTTTGGTGCCACTTGACAGGACAATAAAACTTCGTTGGTTGGTTCGGCGGGGTCTCGGTTCTTCTGTAAGATCCTTGGTTCTCAGTCCCTCTGCCCCACACAGGAGGTGTCCCCATAGAACATTGGGGGACCTGGTGTAGGGTCTGCCACCAGGAGGAGCTCTCTGCCCTCTGTCTGCAGCTGGAATATGGGTAGCTTGCAATTGTGTGTGTGGGATGCCTGGTGCCACCCTCACCTTGTTCGCTGTCCCCCTGTCCCTGCTGTCTGCCTGGGGAGCAGAAATGCACTGGGAATGCAAAAGCACTCATGCACACCGGGGCTGTGCACAGGACCAACGTGGATGTGTTCATGCACAGGGTGCACTCATCTTCCCTGCTGGTGATGTGCAGTCACTCATTCCCGTCTCTGTGCTTGCTCTTTATCCAAACCACGTCCTGAAACCCTCCTGGCTCTTCACTGTCCACCTCCCTAATGTGGCAGAAGCTGGTGCTGGGTGTTGGGGTTACTCTGAGGAGCACTGGGGGCAGCTCCGGGCCCCAAACCTTCCTGGCAAGCTGAGTGACCCCAGGCCTGCCTGTGCCGGGCTCCACCCAACCTCGGAGCTGAGCTAGCCGAGCCTGTGTTCTACTGCAGGGCTGAAAGGATTTCTCTCCTTTCTTCCTGACACAATCCAGGCAGCATCACCCACCAAGTGCTGGCTGCCCCTGCGGTCCTTCCCCAACACCTGACTGTTCCAAGCCCCTTCCCTGCACCTTAATGGGAACTCCAAGCTGTTTATTCTCATCCGAGCCAGCGGAAAGAGGGGGAGACAGATGGAAAGATGGAACCAAGGGGCTGTTTCTTCCCTGATAGGATATGAGTAACTCCAGCTGACTTCAGAGGAAGTCACCAAATCCCACGTTGAGGTGGTTAAGCTCTGCCCTTCTTGGCACAGGGAGTTTGGGCACTGTGAGAGTGCATCCCCTTCTGCCGTGCATTCAGGAGACTTTGGGACAAGTGTGACCCACGTTGTCCGGGGATGGTGCCCCAACCAAAGCCAGAGGGACAGCTCTGGGTACCTGCAGTGTGCCTGGGAAGGCGCCGAGCCATTAGCTGATCTGAGGTCTCCTGATGAGCCTTATCGGGATGGTGGGGCTGGTGGATGCTTCGCCCCCCGCTGAAGCTACAGAGGAATGTCAGCCTCTTATCTCTGACCATGTCCAGTGGCGGCTGCAACCCCCTGAGCCTCCCTGCCCTGCATTCCTGCTGTCACACAGCATGTCAGAGCGCAGTGGGGGCAGCACCCACCCCCCACCCTCGTCTCCAACTGCTTTTGGGGCAGGCGTTGCCGTCAGCAGGCTGGAAAGGGTTACCTGTTCCCTGCTACCCACAGGAGCCAAAAATAGCGGGGATCGTTATTAATAGTGATCCTCATTCCCTGGGCTGGAACATCTCCCTTTGTAGCAATTTCTGGCAATACCGAGGGTCTAATTAGCATTTTTTTAAATTTTGCTATTTTATTCAGTGTATCATCTGTCTGAACTAACAGCTTTATCTGCCTTTGGGTTTTGCGCAGTTCTGTTTCTTCTTCTTCAAAAAAAAACCCCAACCCTTATTACTTTAACCCGCGTTAGCAGCCATCACACAGAAGCAGTGCAAGAAGCACTGACTTAACACCTCTGCCTCTAATTCCTCCAAGCACTGCTGGTGTTAGCAGTGCTGTGACCTCCCTACCTCACAGGGTTAACTTTGGCTTCCAAAGCTGACTCTGTTCCGGGTAATTGGAATATTTCATTATCTCCCTCTCCATCCTGATTATGCTCCGTTTGTTCTTGCAGGGCAGAGTCAGAATTTGGACCTTTCCTCCCTTAATTTCAGAGACCCCGTGGGGCTGCCCTGTATTTCAGCAGCCCAATGGCTGTCTCTACCTGCGGCCATGTGAATCCCTCTGTTCATTCGTCAGTTGTAAGGGCAAAAGGCACATCGTGGCTCTGTTTTTCAGGCTCTGAGCTCCAGCCCTTTGCTTTTCTCAGTCCAGTGGAGGCTGGCAGCTTATCAGCCACAGAGTTTGGAATCCCTTCATCAGCTTCCCAACCAAAAGCTCCGATCGTGAGAGCAGAGCCTCAGTGGGACGGCGCTGTCCTGCAGCCCCCTCGGTGCCGCCACGCATGACTGCAAAATGTCAAACCTCAAACACAAAATGCAAGATCCTGAGTGCGAAGCATCAAGTGCCGGGTCCCAAGTGCAAAGTCACAAATGCAAAATGCGGCCATCCCAGGTGCAGCAGCCCCAGCGCAAAATGCCAAATGTGAAATCCAATTTCCAGGTCCCTGCAGGGCAGCAGAGCCGTGCCTAACTGTGGGGCTGCAGCATGGAGCCTGAGTGTGGGAGGGGAGCGGGGTTATCTGTCGGGCTGATGTGTTGACACCTGGGTGAGAGCCAGATGGGAGGTGGGGGGGGAGCTGTGAAATTTCCCACGGGGCTCCCCCATCCTGTCCATCCTACTGAGGAGGAGGGGGGCGGAGGGCGGGGAGGAAGGGGAGGTAACGCGGTGGGATTCACTGGGCTGGGCTCAGAGGGCTGGAGGAGGTCGGCGGTGAGCCTGGGGATGAGCTGAGCTGAACCGAGCCCGGCTGGAGGCATGGAGGAGATGGTGTACACCTACACGGATGGGGACAACGAGACCGAGTGCGAGTATGAGGAGTGGGGCCTGTCGCTGGCCCTGCTGCCCACCATCTACCTGCTGGTCTTCCTGCTGGGCACGGCGGGCAACGGTCTGGTCCTCTGGACCATCTTCAAGGGCGGGCGGGAGCGACGGCGCTCAGCTGACACCTTCATCGCCAACCTGGCTGCTGCCGACCTCACCTTTGTGGCCACGCTACCGCTGTGGGCCGCCTACGCCTGGCTGGGCTACCACTGGCCCTTCGGCACGGCCGCCTGCAAGGTCAGCAGCTACCTGGTCTTCGTCAACATGTACGCCAGCGTCTTCTGCCTGACGGGGCTCAGCTTCGACCGCTACCTGGCCATCGTGCGGCCGCTGGCCACGGCCAAGCTGCGCTCACGGGTGAGCGGGCTGCTGGCCACCGTGGCCCTGTGGGTGCTGGCTGCCCTGCTGGCCCTGCCGGCCCTGGTGCTGCGGCGGGCAGCTGTGCTGGGTGGAGACACCAAGGTTACCTGCTACATGGACTATGGGGGCCTGGCGGCGCCGGGGACTGAGGCTGCCTGGGAGGTGGGGCTGGGGCTCTCCTCCACTCTGCTGGGCTTCGTGGCCCCCTTCGCCGTCATGCTGACCTGCTACTTCTTCATCGCCCGCACCGTGGCTACCCACTTCCGCCGTGAGCGGGCCGAGGGGCCCCGCAAGCGCAAGCGGTTGCTGACCATCATCGCCGTGCTGGTGGCCGCGTTCGGAGGCTGCTGGCTGCCCTTCCACCTGGTCAAGACCCTCTACGTCCTGATGGACCTGGAGGTGCTGCCCTGGTCCTGCAGCCTGCACGCCTTCCTCAACAACTTCCATCCCTACTGCACCGGCATCGCCTACATCAACAGCTGCCTCAACCCTTTCCTCTATGCCTTCTTTGACCCCCATTTCCGCCGTGCCTGTGCTGCGCTGCTTTGCTGCCGCCCCCCTGGGCCCGGGGCCGAGCGCTCGGGCAGCTTCTCCTCGGGGCACAGCCACCCTCCTGGTGGCAAGGGGGGCCTGGCCATAGGGGGCAAGCTGGACCCTGCCACCCAGGAGACACTCTTCCGCTCCTGAAGCCCCCCCTCCTCAGCAGCCCCCCGAGCTGGTCTCCTTGGGGGCGGCCCCTGCATACATAGGGACCCCCCCTCCCCTCCTCTCGGTGCCCCAGAGCCTGGCTTGCTTTGGGGAGCTCTGTCTCTGCTTGTGGGAGGTGTGGGGGGAAACTGAGGCACGGGCTGGGTGGGCTCCCCTCATCCCGTGGGGGGCTCAGGCAGGGGCACGGCCAAGCTGCGGGATTTGTGACAAATAAATGATTTTTGGTTATAAAAAAACAAAAACAAAAAGGAGCAGAATGTGTGTGGTCCCTGTGTGGGGAGGTGATGGAGAGGGGTGGGGGCTATATTGGTCTGGGGAGGCTTGGGGTGTGTGTGTGCATGCACAGTAGCATTTCTGTGCACCTCAGAAACCAGGGGAACACCAGGTGAAGTCCCCACCTCCCCACATTGTCCTGCTCACAGGGTGGGAGCTCATTGAGCACCTGATTGCATCAGGTCCTTTCCTAACAAATCCCCATTTTCAGGCTGCCCTTATCTGAGGCCAGATCCACCCTGGGTGACTCACCCCAGGGCTATGATGCCCACAGAACCAGGGAACATTGCCCCAGCCCGGCCACCACTGCCCCCCATCTCAGCATGGGCGTGGAGCTGCCTCGGGCCTGCACCTTCCCCATCCCCAGCCTTGTTTTTCCCCACCCTCCCATGGCGCCAGGCAGGACAATGGCTCACGATAGCCCAGGATTTTGATGAGCCACCAAAACACTCTCCTCTCATTTCCATGTCCAGCCCCAGACACTTCCTGAGCCTTATGCTTTAAATAAATCTTCACTGTATTTGCTATTTGCATCCTTCATTTACTCGTGATTAACTATTCTGTCTCCTCAGCTTTTGTTCCCTCTTGGAAAGGATGCAGGATCATTACTGGGTTCCTTGTGGAGCTTCCCATTGTTTGGCCGTGGGGCTGGGGGGGTGGTGTTGACCTTCCCATTGCCACGGCATCATTTTGGGCTCCAGCCCAGCCACACATATCCCCCCCCCTTGGGAAAGGTCCTTTGTCTCAGCAAAGTTTATAGAGGAGGTGGCCTTGGAGCTGTAGTTTGGATAAAGGGGGGATGCAAAGTGGGTGCAAGCCAAGAGGGCAGTCTGCTACGGCAGCTCTTTGAACCCTGGCTGGGGATGGTTGGGGTTTCCTCTTGGTTTCTCTCTCGGGCTTAGAGCCAGAAGGATTGAGGTGGTGGAAACACAGCCCCAGTGAAAATTTGGGTAGAAGTGTGTTTATATTCAAGATTTTTTTTAGCCTCATTTTTTGGAAAATGCAAGAGATCCCTGGCTCCTGCTCATCCCTCCCTCCCTCCCTCCCTCCCTCCCTCCCTCCCTCCCTCCCTCCCTCCCTCCCTCCCTCCCTCCCTACAATCATCCATCCATCCATCCATCCATCCATCCATCCATCCATCCATCCATCCATCCATCCATCCATCCATCCATCCCTTGCTCCAGCCACCAGCCCTAAATAAACTGGCATGGAAGGGGGCCCTGGGGTCCCATTTTGGAGCCCAGCAGGGGCAGCTTCCTCCTGGCAGGGTGTCCAGGTGCGGAAATCGATGCAGGGCGTCCTGCCAGCGGAGACGGGAACTGCAGACTTTCTATCCGGCTTTTGGAGATTTCCCTTTCCCTTGGAGGAGGGAAATGTTTGGTTGAGGAGCCTCTGGGGGGAAATGCAGGGACACTTCAGAAAAACAAGGCCAGAGAGGGGGAAGGGGCAGCGGGCTCAGACCAACCGTCGGAAGGAGATAAGGAAGGTGTTGCCTTCCTGCAGCACTGCCGGGGGAAAGGCAGTATAGGAAAGATGAGAATGGAAGATAGAGGGGGACGGAGGGACCCACAGAGAGGGGGATGGGAGCTCCTGCTGGATCCCTGTGCAGCCGGGAGCGTCCTTGGGAAGTGCTGGGGAGTGGAGTGGATTTGACTTGGATGCACACCCCAAAAAGCGATGCTGTGACTTGCCGCAGCCCACTCCTGGCTGTGGAGGTGCTGGCATGGGGACCTTTTTGACCCCAAGTCACTCACAGTGTGGATGAAGCTTTGGAAAAAAGGTTTTCCACATGGGATTGAGCCAAATGTGTGCAAAGGCTGCAGAGGCGAGAGAGGGCTGATGGATAAAGCAGTAGGGATGGGAGGGGATGGGGACAACAGCTCCAGGAACCTCACAGCTCATTCCAGCTGAGAAGCTCAGCCCCACACCCTGCCAGGGGTGCAAAAATAATCTCACAGGGTGCTAAGATGGCCGATGTCCCCAGGTGTCCTGGTTTACCTTTGAAGTCACCTCTTTGTTGACGCTTTCACGCTTTCCTCCCCAAGGCAAACGGTGGAACAGAGGGCATCCTGCTTTGCCTGCAGCCCCAGGTGGGGGGGCCCAGCACTGCAGAGGGGTGGAGGTAGCCCCAGTTTGTGCTGGAAACATGTGGATTTATCAGAAGTGCACTTACTCACCAAGCAGAGTAGGTTTCATCAGACCTTGTAGCTTAGAAATAGCCAAGAAAATAATTATCAGGTGAGAAATGTCTGCTTTCCTCTGCTCTGCCCCAGTGGAGACAGCAAGGGGGAAATTTTGGTCATCATTTTCCCTGTTTTGTCCCCATCGCATGACATTTCAAGCCACCACTCAGAATTTGTGCCTGCCTTGGGCATCAGACCTTTGGGGTCTGTTCTAGGAGAAAAAAAGGTTGGGAAGACCTATGGGCTTTGGAAGGAGATATTTTAGAAGTAATGAGGGGATGAGTCGGAAGGAGTAAAAATAGGTTAGAATTGGAGAGTTGGAAAGATGGATTCATGAATAGAGGGATGGGAGGAGTGGAGGGAGTGATGCAAGGATGGACATACAGATGGCTGGAGAGATGGATGGATGAGTGGAGGGATGGAAGGAGGGATAGAGAGGTGGGTACATGGGCAGGGGAACTTGAGGCGTGTATGGAAGGGTGGATGGGCAGTGATTGGGCCACAGGGGAACACCCAGCACCCTGTGGAGGTTGAGCTGAGTGCTGCCAGTCCCCATTGCATAGGATGGTCCTGTCCAGAGTCACCCGTTACAAGATGCACGGCCATGGGGTGGGCAGTGGGGGAGGTATGCCAGCACGGGGGCTGCCACCATTCAGCAGTGCTGTCCCCAGGGCCATGTGTGCTGACAGGATGCGGCACAGCTGCTGCCCGACCTTTGGGCCCCGGCACGTAGGAACAGCCCTATGGTCTCCATCTGAGGGGCCCAGCCGTCCCGGGGAGCCGGGTGACACTGTGGTGACCTGAGTGCTGGCAGCTGGGCCCTGCACACTGGGAGGTGCTGCTGGAGGAATAACAGGAAGCGCAGAGAGGGGAAAACAAGGCTGATGCCTTCTGCAGGTTGTTTTCCACCTCCTTCCCTGCTGGCCCTGTGTGTCCCCACTGCTGCGCGCCCGTGCCCCCGCTGCCGCATGCCCATGTGCCCGCCCCAGCCCTGACTCGGGCTGCATTGGTGCTCTTTATTGTTGAGGTTCAGCTCTGAAAAAGTGCTCACTGTTACAAAAGTACACGTTTATAAAATATGCTCTGTACAAAGTCCAGGGGGGTCAAACTCGGCATTTCCCCCTTCTCCTTCCCCATCTGGCAGTGCTCGGCATAGCGTGGGGAAGGGGGGAGGAGAGGGGAAGGGGGGAGAGAGATAGAAAGAGGAGAGGAAAAGAGGGAAGAGAAGGGAAAAAGATGAGGGAAGGAAAGGACAGGAGGAGGCCAGTGGCTGCTCCCATGCCCTGCACTCCCCAAGCTGTAGGACAGGACATGGCCATGACACACAGGAGGTGGTGTGGGGGACCCAGCACCTGAGGCCAGGCACCAGCACCAGCTGCTGTTGGACAGAAGTGGCAGAAAATTGACATCCTCGGTCCCCTGCCCACCCCGTGCAGGAAGGGGAAGTGTGAGGGAAGGCCCTTTTGCTTCAGAAAGGCAGTAAATGGGTCTGGTTGATTTCATGGATATTGTTGGGAGCTTGGAATTTACACTTTCTCCTCTATCACCCAATAGTGGGGTCAGGAAGTGCCAGAAGAAATGAACGCTTTGTCCATGGTCTCCACAGGCAGTTTTGGCGGGAAAAGACTTACCAAAAAGAAAAAAAGAAATAAAAAAGGGATCCCAAGTGCCCCCATCCCAGGAAACAAGGGTGGGCTCCTCTCTCCTATGGGCATGGGGTTTGTGGGGCAAAGCCTGGAGCTGCAACAATGCCAGAGGTTCAACCTTGCCATGGGTACACTGTGACCATGCATCCACATCACAGCCTTCACTCCATGCTGCAGCCAGGGCTCCTGGCACAGCAGTGGACGTGGGGTCACCAAGCCAGAAGTTACCTTCTTTTTCCCCATTTGTCTCATGGTTTTGTTTTGTTTTGGGTTTGGTCGGTTTGTTTATAAATGGCACATCTACACTGCAGCTACACGCATGGGAAACACAGTGAGAAAACTGAACAGCTCACGGGAGGCCTCTCCTTGGGATGCATCTGGCAGGAGAGTGGCTCCAGGGAAGGTGTATGGAGGGGGGTTTGGGGGGCTGTCCCAAGCAGAGTCCCCCAGGGGGCAAGGATGGGAGCAAACGTTTCTTGTCACCAAAGTGCTATGTGACTGTGGGGGTTTTACAGCTGGAGTGGAAGTGTCAGTCTTCAGCCTCATGTGTTGCAGGGACGGCCATGAAGACAGCATAAAACACACACGAAGAGCAGTGGCCACCCTGCTTGGACAGAGAGGCCAGTGGCTTTGTGTTTTTTTCTTCTCTTTTTCATTTCTTTGTAGTTCCTTTTGCCTCCAAGCTGGGTGGCCAGGCTGGGCGCCAGGTATGGTGCAAAACCTGCACAAAACTTGGGAGGAGAAGGGGAAGGAGCAGGAAGTGGCCGGTGAAAGCTGCCCAGGAGATGCTCATGGGGCTTCAGCACTTGTCCCAGCAGCAGGCACGTGGTCCTGGTGCTGTCTGCATGTCCAAGTTGTGCTAAGTGTCACCAGCACTCAGGGCTGTCCCCAGTGAGCGCCATGTCCTGGGCTTGGCCCTTAGCTGCAGAGAACAGGCTGGGTTTGGGGAACTGGAGGCTGCCGGGCTCTTGCTCCACCAGTGCTGTTTTTGGGCTGAAAGTGTCGATTTCCACGGTTTTCTCCCCAGGCAGTGGGCACCAGTATCCCCCAAGGCACACGCTGCTTTTGGGGTCCTTTCCCACATGGGGTTTGCTCTATCTGCAGCTCCTGCTCTGTATCCCCAGGGTCATGGCCTGGGCACAGCCCCCGTCCCTCCCACTGCTGCCTCCAGTGTCCCAGCAGCTGGGGCTCCAAGCTCAGCCTGGCTTCATGGTGGTGCCGGTGGTCCCAGGGAGGCACCAGCCAGAGTGAAAAACCCCCATTTTTGGGGCAAAAGAAGAGGGACTTTCCCTCCATCTCCCCACAACAATCAGGCACAGGGAACAACAGGAGAGGACAAGGACAAGGCACAGTGTCCCCGCCAGGCAATGGGGCTGGGGCAGGGAGCAGGGGAGGCCCCAGGAGGCTGGGGGCAGAGCAATGAGCCCCACATCCCAGCCTCCCCAGCCGTACCTAAACCTCCTCGTCCTCACTGGCTTTGCTCCAGCGGTGACAGCAGTTGGCTGTGATGCCCAGCAGGAAGTTAGTGGCCACCGACGCGATGGAGACCACGAAGCCCACAAAGGCGATGAAGAGATAGTCGTCCAGTGTCAGGGTGAGGTGGCACGCCTTGAAGCTCTCCTCCGTCAGCGAGAAGAGGGGCACTTCCTTCACCTCGGGGGGGGCCTGGCACTTGGCCAGCTGCGAATCTGCCAGGAGAGCGGCGTTAGGGGCTGGCAACACCATCAGTGGGGATGCAGGGGGTGACACCGGGGCCACCTACCTGATGTACAGAGCTGGATGCGGCTCTTCAGCCACTTGAGGAAGGGCTCCATTGCGCAACCGCACACCCAGGGGTTGCCACCGATCCGGAGGGTCACCAGCCCTGACAGCCCCTCCAGCGCGTCCAGGCTGAGGGCCGACAGCCCACCATAGCTGAGGTCCAGCTCCCGCAGCTGCGCCAGCCCGCGGAAAGCCTTGGGGTGCACCGTGCACAGCCAGGGGTTGTGGCTGAGGTCGAGGCGCAGCAGCTCGCTGGCCTCCAGGAACATGTCAGCCGTCACCAGGCTGAAGTTGTTGTAGCTGAGGTCCAGGTGGGTGAGACGGCGAGCACCCAGGAACAGCCGGGCGGGCAGCGTGGCCAGCGAGTTGTTGCGCAGGTCGAGCACGCGCAGCTGGGCGTAGCAGGCCAGGTAGCCCAGCGGGATGCTGGCGATGCGGTTGTGGGCCAGGCTGAGGTTGCCGGTGTCCAAGGGCAGCTCAGCGGGCACTGAGAAGAGCCGCTGCCCGCTGCAGTCCACCACCTGCCCGCGGCACGTACACAACACCGGGCAGCCTGCCCCGGCACCTGCTGTCACCACCGCTGCCACCAGCCAGGGGCCCAGCAGCATGGCGGGCCGGTGGCCTGCCCCTGGGCCCATCTCAGAGCCTGGAGTGTGCCATGCCAGCGGGCCTCAGGGTGGGGACAGCCCGCCAACTACACCGCAACAGCATCCTCTGCCTGTCACAGCACAGTGGCCATGCCGGTCGGGGAAAGCGTGACCCAACGAAGTCTAATGGCAGTGCTGGAGGAAGCACTTGGGACCAGACCTAGGCTCTGAGCTAGCAAAGTAATGCTCGGGGCATCCCACGGACGTTTGGGGCCCACTGAGCCTCCCCACAGGGCCACTGTGGGCTGCTTGCAGCTGCCTGCAGAAAAGAGGGGTGAGAGAAACCCAAGCTAGCAGCAAGCCCTGCTGGGAGCTGTGTGGCTCACAGGGTGTACACACCATCCGCACGAACCCATGCCCCTCCTTGCCCAACCCCCATGCTTTCAGCCAAATGGAGGGCCCAGCCCCACCGACCCAGCTTGGCTTGTCCGGGCAGAGCTAGGGGGATCCCCAACGTCAACACTCTGCCTGCTGCCAGGGATGACTTTTTCGACGGCCCCTGCAGGAAAGTCCCCTCTCAGTGCACAGCATCCCTCGCCCCAGTGGACCCACTCCTGGTTTTCTCTGCCCTCGCTGCCTGGCCATCTTAGCTCCTTCCTCCCTCACCCAGCACGTCCCTGCCTTCCCCAGCTCTATCCTTTCCCCATCTCATCCATTGTGTCGGGGAAACCACCGCCCCTGCTGCCCCCCTTCCCTGCCACGGCCACCAACCCCTCCAACAGTGCCGGGGGACAGCGGGGTCCCTGGGTACTCACGCTGCCTGCAGACAAGCGGGGCTCAGCTCAGCAGCCACTGGGCTCAGGCGGTGTGATGGGGGTCCGTCAAGTTGGGCGAGAGGCTCCTGCAGCCAAGGCTGCTGCCGAGCCTGGCAATGAGAGCAAGTCTTTCCCCACCTCCTTCCTCCCCTCCTCCTCCTCGTCCTCCCTTGTCTCTCTCTTTCTCTGTTTTTTTTTTTTTCCTTGAGGGCCAGATACTGACGTTTCGGTGTCTCTTAGCAACTGCCTCCACATCTCTCAGCAACAGGAGAGCGGGATGCAGAGATGCAGAGTGATGGAGATGGCAGAGGGGAGCAATGCCCCCATGATGGGGACACCCTGCTCGGGATGACAGTGTGGGACGATGATGACAGGTGGCACTCAGCCACGCAGTGACCCCAGCTGGTCCCCAGCCCACAAGTTGCCTTCCTTGCACCCCTGGCCCAGGGGAGCACCCCTGTGGGATGGGGTGAACCAGTGTTTCCCAGGTCTTAAAACAGAAGCAAAATACGTGTCAGCAGAAGAGAAAATTAGAGCAAATCAGGAGTGATTTCACCCAGCTGCCTTCACCCAATGAACCCAGGTTGCCACAGAGAACTGGCGGACTGGGGGGGGTTGGGGGGGTGATGCAAGGGCTGTATTTGCATTTAAAAACTGTTACTCTGCTCATTTCATATGGCCTTTGTGTTCCAACCCCCCACTCTTCCAGTCAGCTTTAAATGCAAAAAGCTCTTTCAGACAAAAAAAAAAAAAAAAGGATGCTCAGGAAATATTGCAACAACATGGGTATGACATTTTGTAAAGGAGACACTTTCAAAATCTAGCCTGCTTGTGTATTTTCCCCATTTCTTTCAATTTTCTCCCACTGTTCTCACGGAGCTGCCTACTTCCCAGCCCCATCGACCCCATTTCTGTACCCTAGTGGCACTGTGTGGATGCCTGAGGCTGCTGCTCCCCACGGGACTGCTCCCCCTCTCCTGCAGCTCACAGCCAGACGGCGTGCGGCTGCCTCTCCCTGTGGTGGGTATTAATTGGCACTGCTCTCAGCCTGGGGTCCCAGTGGGTTTCAAGAGAAGCTCCAGGAGCCAAATACAACCAGACATCCCCGGAGCCAGATGCAGCTCAGCCAGACACATAATTAGAGATAAGACCCGTGCCTGGCTGAAAATCTCTTCCAGAGCATCTATTAGTACGGAGATTTCCACCATGTAGGGCTGCATTTGCAGCAAATTAATGAATAAATAACCCCGATCGAGGCTGGTTGTTAATGGCCCTCAAGGCCGACCGGCAGAGCTAGGCTTAGGGCCCATATGCCAAAATGTCATCTGCAGTGTAGGAGAGGTTGGTGACAGCTGAGCAGCCTCGCTGGGACATCACAGAGCCACCACGAACTACTGAGATGCCACGAGCATTCCTGGGGTGCAAAAGGCCAGGCTGGATGGGGCCCTGGGCAGCTTGACCTGGTGAGGGGCAGCCCCAGCCGAGGCAGCGAGGCTGGAGCTCAGTGTTCACTCCAAGTTTGCTTTCTCCTTTTGCCTTTTTGGGAAGGCATTTGGTAGTGCACCCAGCTCCTCACAGCCTCCAGCCAGGCTCATTTCTCAGAGCCTGCAGGGGCTTCGGAAGCTCAGCTCAGTGACTTCACCTTACACTCAGGTTGGATTTCATCTCCTTCATAGGAATCACCTGGTAGCTCGTTTCAATTAGTGCATGTGCTCAAGCTGTGGAGGGGAGGAGGGGATATAATTAATAAAACGTGTTCAGTAGAATCAACTTCTGGTTTCCTCAGTATCATTCTCAGTGTTCTAGCTTAGTTCTTGCTTTACATTTTTTTCCTATTTAAGTACCCTACAGCCATTAGTAAGCTTACAGGAGCCCAGAATGCCATTAGGACTCAAGGAAATACGATCTTGCCAGGATCCGGGCAGCAATACTTACAAAGGGCTTTGTTTGACTTTGTTTTGGGTTTCTTTCCATCCAAGAGACATTTTTAGTTTGGCTGACACTTTGCAATTACGAGCTGGTGGCAGAAAGCCAGAACCCAAATCTGCTTTCTGAGCCCAGAGCGGCGCATTCGTGCCAAGGTAGGGTTTTACAACTTCTAAACGCTTTGTAATCAGCTAAGCAGGTTTTGCTCCTGTCAGATTTGCCTTAGTAGATTCAGTAAGGAAGTAGATGGTTTTCCTTCCTGTGATGTTTTTATCTACAAATGCTATCAAAACCAAAGGTTGTTGTGCACGCAGGAGCTGCTCTCTGTTTCTTCTCATGCCCTGCGTGTCGTTACCTCATTTTTTGCAGGTTCAGCCTCAGAAAAACAGTGCTTGCTCACAGCTGTTCCTCATTGCCAGGAGTGTGCCAATTGCTGGGAGGAGCCTCAATTTAGCCTGAATTTCAGCCCCAGGGCTCCTCCACATCCTGCCCCTTCCCCTAACAGTGGCACTGCCAGAGTCTGCTACATTTTAGGTCCTTTTCCCTGAAACCACCTGAGCTTCTGAAGCTTTTTGCTTGAGCCAGGCTTGGGACTCTGAGGTGGAGCAGCCTTTTCCCCAGTGGTAGGGCACTGTGCTCTCCTGGTAGGGACACAGTTCAGGTGGTGGCAGCACACATCAGACTGGGGCTCTCCCAAGTGCACCGCTGCTCTGGGCCCTCGAAGCCCTTTCACAGCTGAATTTTAAGAATGGTGGAATGTGTGGAGAGCTTCAGGGCAGCTGGAAGAGGCCAACTGGACAAACACCAAAAACTGTAAGTTTGATTGCTGCAGCAGGGGCACTGCCCTGGACACTGTGATTGATAGAGTCGTTGGAGCACAGTCAGCTCTGCAACGTGGCTGCTTTGCTCAGGGAAAGCAGAGGGGCCTGAGGCTAGACCCAAAGTTCATAGAATATCCCAAGTTGGAAGGGACCCAACAAGAATTGAGTCCCAACTCCTGGCTCCACCCAGGACCACCCAAAAATCAAACCCTGTAACTGAGAGCACTGATGTGCTCCCAGGAAGCATGGGTATGGAGAAGACAAGGACACTGTGGGATTTGACTACAGCTCCTTCACTCATTGCTGGCAGCTTCATGAAAATACAGAGCAGGAGGCTGCTGGAGTGCAACAGGAGGAAGCGAGGCAAGTCTGGGCACGTGCAAGTGCCTGGCCCAGGTCATGGAACCACTGTGCCTGCTGGCACAGCAGGGAGACTGCACACCAGCTGAAAGGCAGCAGGAACATATTTTGACTCTTCTGCTGAGCCTATGCGAGGGAGGAAAAGTTCAAATGAGAGGCCTATTTATGGATACTGAAGATAGCTTGAGGCATCACAAAAGGAGAAGTCAGAGGGGCCTGCCCCTTATTTTTGCACTTCCCATAGATATAATTTGGTACCACATTTTTAAGTTAACTAGTCTCCACTACAACACTGCATGACAGAGAACTCATTTTCAGTGTCTAGGTCAGATGGAAGACTTACAGTACCCCTGAGAAGGGATGAAACCCTTTCAGAGGTAGATTCAGCCCATCCTTTCACACATCAGCTCTTTGTCCCAGGCCTTACTCTGTGGCTGAGTGAATCTTACTCAGTTACCTTGACTTCCTGCTCATGTACTACAGCACTGTGCCATTACTGCTGGGTTTTGCCTTGCAGCTGCACTTTGGCATCTTATCACTAACAGCTCAGAGATTTGCATTGTATTTTGTCACTTACAGCTGGGAGATGTGCATTATGTTTTTCACTCTGGAGTGAGCTGGAGCTGCTCTCAGCATCATTGCCCCCAGGGACATGTGAACAAGGAAATTCAACAACAAACAGAAAACCAGATACAGCTGTTACAGATACCATGCACACCAGACTTGGAAGAGTTCTTTGTAATGCTAAAAGTAGTTTCCAACATGCATTGCCAGGCTCTGGTTGCACAGGCTCAGGGCTGATCCTCTTGCGAAAATCAGGAATTACTACCTGGAGCAGAGTTATGTTCACACACTACAGATCTAGGTAGGACTTGCTTCTGTGTGAATGGGGAAGAACAGAGCTGAGGTTACAGAAAATCAGAATGAAACAATGGGAAAAAAATAAATCTGTGAACCTTTGGTGTTTGCTCCCTGAGCTTGGGAGCACTCCAAAACACACCTTAGCTGCCAAGGATTTTCTTTACTATTCATAGCTTTTTCATTGTGATTAGTATTTTGATGAAGCTTCTAACATTTTCATTCATTCCTGGTGAAAGTAGCAATGCCCCACAACTCTCCCAAGGTCAACACATCCTCAAAGGATGGTACCAGGCCCATGGATCTGGTTCCTCTCCCATTACTAGGAACACCACTACACAAACAGCTAGCTTGATTATGCACAAGCCCACTTAAAATTTCCAGTCATTTTGAATCCAGCACAGCTCTCATCACAGGAAAGAATGATGAATGGCACCAGCATGATGCCTAAATCAGGACTGCACTGGGAAACAGACCCCCCAGGTTTCCTCAGAGGCTGGCAGGACTCTGCCACCTTTTTGGTGCAGACATTTCCTCTGAAATTGCTCCATGTCTTTTAGTGATTACCTGTCCCAGAGTTGAAACGCTCTGACAGCAACTGTGGTTTTGGCAAAGGCCCTCCTGTGAATTTCCTGCTCAACACCAGAAAGTCAAGTTTGTGGTTTGCTGCATGCTGCTTGCTCTGGCACTGAAATGAAACCAGTTCCTTCCTAAGCCTGATGTTAAATCACAGCCCATTTCATCCTGCCCAGAAACCTTGCTCCTCCTCCAGATAGGCACATTTGGCTAGCTCTAAAGGAGAGCTTGACCTCCAGCTTCCTCTTCCATCAGGATCCTGAAGTCATTGCCTTCTTGGCTCTTTCTAATGAGATAATTTAGATATTACCATCAGTGACAGATCAGCTAGCAGGAGAAAGCCTGGGTCTGTGCTTAGAGGAACCTGAAAGCTGCCAGGGACATCTGATTAACTCAACAGAGCCCAGGGATGCTGAGCTTGGCTAACTTACCTGCTTTTTGAGCATCACTGACTGCATAGGCTTGCCCTCCAGGGGCCCTAAGGACAGCAAGGCATACAGCATGGAGCCACAGCTGACCCTGTGCAGCCCTGCATGAGCTTAGGATGCTCTACGGCTGGCCCAGCATGCTAGAACAGTCCCTAGGCAACCTGCACCAGAGCCACCGGATGCACTGCAGGGAGCCTGCTGCCACTCAGCACAGCCCTGGGTGTGCACAGGCAGGGGGCACTGAGCAGATCTGAATGCAGTCTTAAGGAAATCACTTCTCTGCTTACCTTTTTTAAGTCACAGCTTTATATAAATAAACCCAACTCCTGCCTAAAAGCAAGACTGTATCCTCAAGCCTCCTAGGAAAACAGCACTAAGAACTTAGCTTTGGCTCCATTTTTCCACAAGAAAAAACAAACCAATTGCAGAACATTTATAAATTCTTTAAAGAGTCCAGACAGACTTCTCTAGATGAAGAGGATTCCAGTTCAGTAACAAAAGATCAGAAGAATGCAGGGTTGAAAGAAAGATACTGGCAGATAGAAGCATTGTTAAATACATAACTGTTATACAGTATGGATTATGAATACAGTACATCCTTCCCCCCCATGTTTATTTAAAAAAAATATATATTACCTTCTCCACAGCAGTTTCATAGCTTTTTTGGTGTAAGATTCTGCAAGTAATTTGAGGGAATATGTAACAGTGCAATACCATCTCTTCAAACATCTGCACTCGCACAAACTACAGCCAGCAATCTCAGAGCATACCAGCTACGGCATCATCCTAGCTTAGTAGGGAATGAGAGAAACAAGCATTGATAGACTTTATTCAGTGTTTTTATTTCTGTACAAAAACATTTAAAATGGTAAGCAGTCTGAATGCTAATAAAACCCAATGTGTCACACTGTCCAAAAACAGTGTGACACAAGAACTGTTTACTCAGTTTTTGAAGTTACAAGCTATGCCACAAGTAGATTTGGGCTCAGGTGGAGAATGCCAAACTGCTGAGCTCGTGCGCTTGAAATATCGAGGCTTGCTCTTGCCAAAAATATCTTCCAGCTTAGGGCTTGCTATCAACCCAAAGAGTTGGTCAACATTCACTGGATGATAGTATTGGTGCAGAATGGCTTGATTAAGCTGAGACCCTATGAAAACAACCATATCAGAGAAGCAGCCTCAAACTGTCAGCGCTCTGCTTAAGGCATTCCTTTCCCTTAGAGCCCACAGGACAATTACTCTTCTTCATCCATACTCCCCCCAGAAAAAGCCAGTACAGTGAGTGCAATCAGCAGTCTATCTGCTCACTGTAAAGCTTTGAGCACCAGATTCATCTCTGGGTTGACAACATTTGTTTTACATCACTTGTCACCACACTAGAAATACCCCAAACTTGCCACACGTTGGTTTACCGCAGCAGGAGGGGCTGCCTCAACCAGTAAGCTCCCACAATTCTCTCACAGCCCTGACTCCAAACACACACAGAATTTAGGATTAGCTTTAACAGAACAGCACTTGCAAGAAAGCAGATCCAGCCCCCCTCACCACTCACAGCCAGCAGCTGCCAACAGTGCTGAAGTCTCACACCCCTGAACTGTATTTTAAGGAAGCTGAGATCATGCTGAGCAGATCTGGGGAGCTCCTGCTTCCCAGGGAAGGAATTGAAGGCCAACCAAACTTGGCACCTACCATCAGCCCAAGCAGGGACAGGCTTCCGAGGTTCATTCTCGTCATCTGTGGAATCATCACTGTTCAGATCCATCCCATAGTTATTGGGGGACCTGGGTTCTTCTGTGCCCTTTGGAGGTGCTAAGCAGGATGTGGAGATGGATTTCTGAAACCACAGAGACAACATTTATGAGAGCAGCAAACATACCTTGCAGCCTGACAGAAGAGTTTGCTTTGCTAGAGCAGGCTTACCCAGACTGACCCCTTGCAGACATCTCAAAGCTCTGGCATTAGCAAGACAAACAGGCCGTACTAAGATCCCAGATTAGATCCCACAGCAGTATGGTGTTAATATACCTACGGTGCAACCCTCACACTAACCCAAAGCCATGAGTTAAGAGGGAGGCTTTACAGTGCTCTATGCTGGGCAAGAAACAGCAAAGTAAAGGTAGCCAGAAAGAAGAACTGACAGTAGACTTTTAGAGCAGACTGTTCATATACACATTTTCATTTTGAGTTCAGAGCAGGAGACCAGAAAGGTTACTCAACTGTCTATGGGAACTTATATTACAGGTGTTTCAGTTAACGTACAGATTCTTATTTGGCAGATAATTTAGGTTGAAACTTCTGGAAGTACTGAAATCCTTCTGGCTTTTTTTTTTTTGAGATCTGTTTTGAAACTGTATTTTGATGAAAGCCAAGCTCAAGACTGTGTACCACAGCAGGAACTGCAAACTGCATAACTCAAACAGCTGCTTGTTCAACCTGCAGCTTTCAAGCCATGGGGAACTGCCTGCCAGCACCTGGTGAGGATACAGCTAGGGCTCCATTTCACTTTGAAGCTGGAGGTCAGAACAGCACACGACAAAGCCTGGAGGGACCTGCTGCCTTTGTGGTAAAGAAGAACAGGGAATGACTAGAAGACCTGACAGTTGCATGTAGTCCAGAAACACATAGAGGTACTGAGCAGAGGATAAACCAGGAAAGGCATCATTATGGAGACATCAGCACAAACTACTGGCATACCTCTCTGAAGTGCCTGTATGTTGGTGAGCACAGGATGAGGAACAAACAATGAAACAGTGATGTGCTGCAGTTCTGCTGGGATCATAGAGATGTGGTGCAAAGATGGAACTAGGTACTCTTTTTTGGAGCCCAGAAGTAGTATAAGAGGCAATGGGAGCAGCCTAAACTGAATTTCAGGAGGCTCTGTCTGAATACCAGAAAATAGTCCTCTGCTGTGGCTGTCCAGAAAGGTGGTAGAATCTCCTTTCTTGGAGATGATCAAAGTCTGTCTGAAAACAGTCCAGTGTTAAGTTGCTTTACATGACCCTGCTAGAGCAGAGGTGTTAGGCCAGGTACTTCCAGGGGACACTTCACCTTCACCATTCTTTTTGCAGTGTTCTTTGTATTTGATCCAAGTACAGGATTACTCTGTATAAAAGCAGTCACTGTATTCTGTAACTTGCTCACTGTCTCTGTAAGCCTTTTCTGTTTTGTTTTTTTTTTTTTTTTAGAAAGGTAGTGCAAGAACATACCACATATCAGTAAGCACTTGGCTTTTGAACACATTGCTCAAACCTACTCACATGTTTCATGGCAAATCTGACTTTCATTCTCTACAACTTGAACAGTCACAGAATTAAGAAGTCAGCCACAGGACGAGAGAAAGAAAGGAGTATTTACTGCCAAAAGGGGCACTCAGAGCTGACTGAATCTTCCAGCAGCTTTTTCTTCACCTCTCCAGATATTAAATTTAAGAGGTTCAAGTCCAAACAAGCTTCTGGAGATTTAAACAGCTAAACGGACTTTACAGGCAAGCCTGAATCATTGTTGCAACTGCGCAGCTAAAGGCTCGGCAAGCTAAACTGACATCTCATGGTGTGCTGCCATCCTGCGGTCATTTCCAACATCTTTTCAAGAAAACAATTGCTATTTGTTCACGTTCTCCTGCACTGAGCTATCAGCTAAGTAACAGAGAAGAAAAACTTCTCAATTTTCACTCTGCACAAATCCCAGTTAAACCTCAACAGTTTCTTTCGAGGATTTCACCTCCTGGTCACCTTCTTTGTCACTGTAAACCAGCAGGTTAACAAAGCATAGAAGCAAATCAGTTACCACAAAGCTATTTCAAGGGCTCCACTGGAACTGAAGCTCACCTTTACAGTTTTGCTCAGCCATGTGCTGGAGGCAGCAGTAAAAGATTCTGGTTGCTCAATTTTTGTCTCTTCTGCCAACTGCTGCTGTGACTCCTGCAGACCATCTCCCTTTTGTCAAGGCATAAGAATTAAGTTATTCATTAATGTTCACTCAAGCAAAATAATCGGGCTATCTCTGGAATTTATTTTCTGAAGAAATTCTCTACCCCTTTGTCTTTGGTAAGGCGAGGGGGAAGAGATTAAGAATCATGCAGATAAAGCGACAGCTGTCTTGGCTCAGATTCATATCAGCAAAGTCTCTAGAGCCCACACTCTGTCACTTTCAGCTAGTTAATAGAGGTCACTGCTGTGGACTCTGGCTGTGTGGCTCTCTCCTCCTGCCCAAGCAGCTAGTGCAGCTGTTTTGGGGTTTCCTCCTCCTAATAAAGAGGAAAGCTTTGCAGAAGTTGAGCTCTATTTCAACCCAAACCACTTTATCCAGGTGTTTCATCTGCCACTGTCCTCAGCAGAGGAGAAGCTAACACAAGGAGAAGGAAGAGCCACTCAATTAGATTCAGCTTCTCTCATCTGGAGAAGCTTCTTGATGCCTTACTCCAGCCCAACTGCTGGTTATACATAAGGAATTCAGTTTTCCATTAAGTTTATATAGCAAAAATAGGAGTCCCAGGGCTAGCACCTTCTAGATTAAAATTAGTCAGAACAAGAACAAAATTTATCTTCAAGAGTGGTACCACTTGGGACTTAGGTAGTGCAGAAGGCAGAAGAGTGAGGCATTATTTAAAGTGGAATGGAAATATTACTACGATATTTTGCAACAAGCAGCTTTGACTAAATACTAGCTATCCTTGAAGCACTAAGAAGTAACAAAGGACTTGGAAAGCAAAACCAATCTTAAAAAATAGTAAGTTTGCATGTTCTATACTTTACTGCTTTACAAAAAAATTTGTTGCAAGCAACTGTAACTCCTCACCTTTGTGTTTTTATCAGTAAAGACCACGGATTCTGCCTGTGAATGGGGGGCCTTCTCTTTCCCCCACTGTTTGAGATCCCTGAGAAACAAAACTAAAGTTTAGTTACATAGAAAAGCATGCTTCCACCCCTCCCTGCTAGCTTTCTTATAGGCTCTTGGCTTTAGCACCCCAAACCTCTGGAATTGCCTGACACTCACATCAGACTCCCAACTGAAGCAATACTGTTTATATTTATTGCTTTGCCATGCCTGTTGCTAAGTCCCCCTCTCCAGAATAGAAACAGGCTAATACCTCTCCTTCACTTGTTCCACCTGTCGCTGCTCTACATCATTTTTCAGTTCCAAAACTTTTCCTTTTACTTCCACTTCAACTTCTCTTGTCTTCTGCAGTACTTCTTGCTGCTCAAATTTATCTTCCACCTGAAGAAGAACACACTTGTAACCCTCCAATTCAAGTGGGGAAAGATGGGGTGGATGTGAAATGAGGGCTTGGCAACAAATTATGCTCATTACATCCCATTCTTATCTTTCATAGCTTATCCACTACCAGTTGTGGAGATTGAAGGGAAATACTGCCCAAGTTCCCTGGTGCTTAAACCTAATGTGAACCGTCTAGACAGAAATCTTGCAACAGATTCTTCCACTTCTCCGAATCCCCGTGGCTCCTGGCAGTAACTGCTCCCTGTTTTACCAGGCAGATCAGTGCATGGGTTCCTTTCCTTTTCTATATGCAAGAGGGTTACTAGAGTTGTTCTTACCAACTTGATTATTTTCTGCTTCCGCACATCAGTTTCCCAAGGTTTCTTTGATAGTTTTTTCTTGCTCCGTTCCTCTGGCACCTTTTCTTCCCGCACCTGGGAGAGGCGCACCTGAAAAAGCCCCATGCATCTGCTTCACCACCCCTCAGGACACACTGCCTTTCCCAAATGGAGGATGGGGGAAGCTGCTGAAGTCTGAAAACTGGTATCCAAGTTCTAATAGGACCAAGAACCCAGCACCAGGCACATGGATTTAGCACCAACCTTGTGCAAGTCCACCACCTACTACAGGTCATGTGGAGAAACACCCACCACCTGGAGTGCTGCAAGAAAAGAGCACAGAAGCCATTACACAAGTACAGAATACATGCTTTCACCCTGAATGTGATTCTCTGCGGAACAAGGGCATCTAGCACCTGGTTTGTGTTCTGTCTCAAAATGCTACTGCTAAGCTGCAGTGTGAATTGAGGACCTGAAATGTGAGCCCCAGACACCATGCTTTTGCCTGAGTTGCCCCAGTCAATGCACTAGTATGTGCACAGGGGCAGGCTAGCCAGGGCTGCATGTACTTTTGTCCACTGAGGTTTTCAGATAAGCTGAGGGAAGCACAATTTCTTCTTCTTTTTTATTTTTTAAGTCTAAGTTTTTCCAAAGGTCAGTCTAGATTACTCCTTAAAGTGAGCAACCATGTATTCTCCTAGAGCTCTATCCAGGTCAGCTTAGCACAACCTCCCTCATTCCTGCACAACCTGCACTGTTGTAAAAAAGAAGCAAGCCTACACATAGCCATCAATGGCTGATCCTGGTATACTTGCTTTCTATTTGTCCTCAAAAAAGGGAGGAGACCAAGCCTTAAAAACAGACAATACAAAACACAAACAGCTGGTGCTGCCACATCTACTAGCCATGTGCATTCCTTGCTCACTTGGTAGCTATTCTTTCCTGCCACACTTCTGCAACCACTGTGGCATCAATGCCTTTAATGCTGTGCAAACAACTGGATAACACTGTCTCACCTGCAGGGCCTGTTCACAGGACAGTCAAGGGATGCTGCTACATTCCTTGAACGCAGCACACTATAGATCATGCATGTCAGAACAGGAATGTTTAGAATCACTGCAGAGGTATGGAGAACAAAAGCCTCCCCTTGTTAGAGAATTTCAAAGTCTATTTTAAATGCAGACTTTCCCACCACTTGATTAGTCACCACGAGCAGCAACCCTGCACTTGCACACATCATGTCAGCGGCCTGTTTGCACCCACTTGGTCTCATAGCTCACTGTGACAATTTCATTATTCTGAATGGCTCAAAGCTTAGTCAGGCTGCTTACCCTTTCATCACACTGTAAAATCTTCTGCTCCATCCGCTTTTTCTTCTCCTCTTCCATTTGTTCCACCCGCTCTCGAGCCTGCAGTGCCTTCCTCAGTCGCTCTTCCCTCTTCCTAAGGAATGTGTGTGCAAGAGGGGCTTGTTAGCTTTGTTTGCTCTAACACAGAGGATAAGGGAACAAGGTAAATTGAGTTTGTGGCTCATTTTCTAGCACAGCAGCTTGCCACAGATCATGAGAAAACAATTATTTTGCTTGAATTGTTTTGGCTGAGCTTAACTTCAGCTCTTAATCTGGATTAAGTCTACCAGAAATCAGCAGGTGTTTTGCACTGATGCAGTTATTACTGCAGCAAGCCATGAGCAGTAGGGCTCAAGGTGCCCAGGGATCATTATCTGCTAAATGCTTTTTCTGGGTGGGTTGCACAAAGCATGGTATAGCAACGCTGCCTGCCTAGCAGAAAAAGACTTCAAGGCGATTCTCCACTGAACCAGGCAACAAACAGGATGTAAGAGATTCAACTCACTGCTTCATTTCTGCCTGCCGACGTATCTTTTCCTCCTCCACTTTCTTTTTCCTTTGTTCCTCAGCCTCCTGCTTCTTCCTGAGGCTTTCCAGTCTCTGCCGCTCCTTCTCCTGAAGGGAGATGAGTTCAGACTATACCAATTGCTGGGGCCTGTTTCTGCCCTCAGGCTGCTTGTGCACTAGCAGCTAGAGGCTAAGCAGCCTGCTAAACAAAGAAGTCCCTGTCAGAGTCATGTTCACCCACACACAGCGATGGGAAGTGAATAATAGGTAAGAAACAATGCAGATTTGGCAGCAACACTTATTCAACTGTACTATCTTCTCAGAGCAGAAGAGTCATGGGGATGACAAGGAAACAAGTATTTCAGTTGTACAGTTGTCTTGTCCAGGCAAGGGAAGTTGCCCAGCACTCTGCTCCTGTAGGTGACCACCTGTAGCAAACACTTCTTGCCCAGGACAGTGCTACCCATGTCAGCAACTAGGAGAAGCAGGGAGAAGGAATAAAGTGCAAACAGTCATGCTTAGAGGCCAAAAGTTTCTTAGTAGTTCCCAGGTCCAGCAGAACACACCTGCAGAGGAGATCCTGCCACCTCACCACTGCCATGGCCAGTTTACATTTTTTGGACTGAACAGAAGAGCTATGTGGAAGCCAGTGTGAGAGTAAAGAGCCATCAGTGCTTGTGAGGCAAGAAGCACAGCCACTACAGACTGCCAACCCCACAGTTGTGTCATTACTTACAACAAAGTCTCCCTGTAGAGAAGAGAAACACAATGAGTGCTTGTAAGAAATACTAGAACCCTGCATCACTGTACACCACCCTGTTAGCTGCAGCTCCTTACAAGTACATGCAGGGAAACCCACTGCCTAACCCCACGCAGCCTGTCTTTCAGCCCTGGAGCAGCCACTTATGTGATACAAAGGCAGATTCCCATTGCAAGAAGCTTCCCATTTTACCACAGTTAAACAGTTACAGAACATAAAGTGTTTCCACTGACTATAGAACAAAGCAGTGAGATTTCTCTGCATCTGAGGAAAGATTGAGGAATGGTGCTAAAAACAAAACAGCCCTGGCCAATAACAGTGTCTGTGGTCTTGCCTTGCTTCACCTGTCCAATTAGTTTCTCTCCCCTGGGGAGGCTGAGGTGGAATTATGAGGACAGTTTGCTGTTATGACATACACTGATCCACGATGGGCAACAGATCCAGGAATACATCTTTACTGAACAGTCATCCTGCCCCTCCCCCAGACTTGATCCCCTCATCCAGCTTTGTGAGGGAAAGTTGGATTCTTACGCACCTTAAGATCAGGTCGTGTGGGAGTATTGCGTTTGATGAAGTTCTTCATGACACCCCCACGTCCCGTGGACCCAGAGGCTGCAAGTAGCTGGTTTCTCTGCACAGCCTGAAGGAAGTTCTTCAATGGTCTAACAACCTAAGAGAAAAACATGGAAGTGAGCACCTGCCAGGGAAAATGAGGCAAGGAAGGGCCATGGCAGAGACTCGCCTTGCTAGCTGGAGAAGCAGAAGGCGGAGTCTGGTTTGCAGAATTCACATGCTTGTCATCCAAAGGGGATTGGGCACCACCTTCTGGATGCTGCCCATTCCATATGACGCCCATTGCTTGCTTATAACTTCTTGTCCTGTTGGCGTTAGCAAAAGGGACATGAAGTCCCCATTAAGCTCCTCAGGTTTTAACAGGAACACTTACTGTTTTACAGCACCCTCTGCCTACTTGCTACCACCAGAGCAGTTGGACCACCTAGGAATCAGTGAACTATGGAGCAGGAGCACCACCTAGACAATACTTACAGACAGAAGAGGCACATGACAGCTTGGTAAGAGAACACCCAAATTTCAGAGCAGTGGTATACAACATCACCCCCACTCTCTCATTCCTCACTCTAATCCCCAGCAAGCAAACATATATCTGGTATCAACAACAAAAGACAGACACATGTTAGCAACTAGCCATTCCAGCTCACCTCACTGGCAAGGTTTCATTTGCTTTATAAACACTATGTACTTTCACAGGAATGTAACCCATGTCAGAAATCCCTTTATATGCACCCACCAATGCCAGTGGGAATGCCTCACTGTGCAGTTGGGGCCCAATCCAGCAGCAGTTCCAAGGAAAGCTGCAGATTCTGACCCATCACACATTAAGCACCCACATGAGAACAGGTTACTGCTACTCTCCCTTCCCACCCATCACCTGCAGCAAATCCACCCCAGCAAAACCTAATGGGACAGACTAAGGACGAAGCTAAAAGCAGCTCAAATCTCACATGAAACATCAGTAATATAAGCAGTGAGAAAATAAGTCAGGCATTCCAGACACTTGCGCAAGATAAAAATAAATAGGTCAGTCACCTGCTTGTGTTGCTGTCTGAAAGTACTCCCAGATCACCCCTTTATGAACCACTCAGAGTCACAACTGAACTGTGAGGTAACAGTGCTGTTTTAGTAATCTTTGCTGGCTTGTGCATGAACTAATGCATCTGGGATCAAGGTCTGGCTGCAGGAAATCACACAGAACTCCCACAGCATAAGATTTCAAGACTCCACTGGGGAGTGGGACAGGAAGGGGAAACACCCAAAGCTTTTAAAAGAAATTATTTAAGAAGGCCAAGCCTAACTCCCCCCAAACCACAGGTTCATTCCTCCCTTGGAAATGTCTCATACCAGATGCATGAAGGATTCTCTTGGGACTTGGCACAGTGGGCTTGATCTTGGTTCTTGTTTGAAGGTTCACCATTTGGACTTACACAGCTGCCTGTGAAGAAATTTGTAGTCAGCACCACATTCAAGACATTCTGCAGGGTTCTTACTCCAGCTCAGAGTCCCATGGCACGTAACCAAACTGCAAAAGCAGAAGCCTATATGGCTACCTTGAATATCAGTGCTGTATGCAAACTGCAAGGCATTCATCTTGTGCTTATTCAGAAGGATCTGTACAACTTGTCTCACCAGAAGGACTGTAGGTACTCCTACTTCCATTCCAGCTACAGCTGCTATGGGATACTGCAGATCCCACAAAAAGTCCAAATAGCTGCTTTCTTTGAGGCACAGTAAATAACCACGATGTTTAAATCCTCACCTAATGCAAGCCCAAAGTGGACAAGGATGCCAAGGTGCTTTAGCACAGTATTATGCTACAAGTCTGAGTGTTCTCATTTCAAGTGTTTCCATTTATTTATTATGGAGACTGATGTTTGACTAAACCATGTTTGTCTCAAGGCTTGGATACAAACCTTTACAAGGATTTGCAAGATGTCCTTGCTTATCTAACTGCATATGTCTCATCCCCTCAGGAGATCACATGTTTACCTGAAAAACTACCTTGACTGGTCAAAAGTAGTTTTGTTTCAGTACAAGTCCCAGATTTCCCACAAACCCTCACGTAGAATCCTTAGTCTGTGTGCCTCTGTGGCTTCATACAAGAAAAACAAGACTAGCACAACATTACTTTCATTATTCCCTGTCTGCTCTTCAGAAGGAGACACATGCTGTGCAGGAGGGCTGGCAGCTTTTTCACTTTTGCTTGAAGCAAGCAAGTTTTCAGGAGCCTAAAGGAAAGGGAAACAAACATCTTAGCATCATTCTCCCAGATGAACAAGACTGTAATACACCTCTGATCCTGAAAAAACAACCAGTCACTCTCAACTGCAATCCTACTGCTAGCCTAGGGACTCTTCCTCCCAGCCAGAGTTGATAGATGCTGATTCACTTCTGTAACACAGGGCTCTGCTCATGAAACTCCCACTAAGGCTAGTAAGATGACTGTTGCCCAGTCTTTTCTCATCAATAGCAGGACACTTTGGTTTGACTTCAGGTCCAATAAAGTGCCTTCGGAGTGAGGGACAACTTCTATACACTTTGGAGACAAGTTCGAACTACAGATATTCTATTCTTTACAGAAAAATCCCTTTAGAGTATCTAAGATTACAGTATAATAGTACACTTCAAATACCACTGTAGGATATTCTCAGGAGTATAAGCAAGTCACTGAGACACAGCATGCAGGCTGCCTGCACATACATACAGGATATGCCTTCCCCAACTTGCTAAGATGCCACCACCCACAGTAGAACCAGCAGCTGTCCACTTGTCCTTCTGCAGCTTCCCAGTAGCACCAGTGAACTGTTTGGAGGCAGAGTGAGTCCCTTTCTCTGCTGGGCTAACTTTCAGATAAGCCAGTTGGCAGTACTATCACACAAGATATTTTTGCCAGTTCAAAAGGATGGGCTGGGTTTCTTTGTCTTGCTAGCACTGAAGACTGATGTGAGCTTGTTGCATTCACAGCCATTCTGGCAAAATAAAGCACATTCATTTGAACTGCCCTTTTGAATCCTGTACTTCAAATCAGCCAGGCAACAAAGACTTGCTAAGAATATACACAGTCAATCACCATGCCCAGATGACAGG
This sequence comes from Cyrtonyx montezumae, assembly GCF_038088225.1. Taxonomy (NCBI): domain Eukaryota; kingdom Metazoa; phylum Chordata; class Aves; order Galliformes; family Odontophoridae; genus Cyrtonyx; species Cyrtonyx montezumae. The sequence goes on along the minus strand of NW_027071826.1, from coordinate 41,507,028 downwards.
CAAAGCTTGCAAACTCCTGGGAATCTGTCCAACAACCTCTGAAAACTCCATCTTAAAGAGGCCTGAGCAAGGCACAAAGGGCCTCCGTCCACCAGGAGCTTGTAGCCAACAGGCATAACAAGCTGCCCAAGCATTAGAAAGGCTGCACCGTCCAACTCAGCAGTGCCTGCTAAACTTGAAGCAATGTGACAGAATCAACCCTGGGCTGCCCTCCTTACATCCAGTCATAATGCTTCTAACTGCTCAACAGAAGATCGGTAGGTCATACATTAGAACTCACCTTCTCACTTGGGGAGCTCAGTTCCAGTCCAGGTCTGCAAAAAGAAAATTTTGATTTTATTTCAGAGAATTTAAAAACCACAGATATGTCCTTGTTGCACCTCTACCAGGACAGCATTCAGAAGGGCAAATTGTAGGGAATGAAAATGTGATGGAGCTAACATATGGATCCCAAGGAAAACACAGTCAAGTGTAAGGCCATCCAGATAAAGGCAGGAATCTGTTTCAGCTAGGCCACACAAATACAGAGATACAAATTCTTCTGATAGACTATTTTAATTATATTGCTGAATAACACGCTGATGAGCTTTGTTATCCCCTTTTTCCTGGAGTGCTTCCATACAGTAAGTAAACAAAGTTCTGCACACCTCAGGCAGAGAGCATCTCCCTGTTCACCTTTCAAGTCAGAAAAGCTGACTTAACCTCCAGCATCCCCAGGCATCCAGAGGCTGGGGAAAGCCAGTAGCTGCAGGACATAATTCACATGATGGCAGACAGAGCCATCACTAGTAGGCTCTCAGGGCTTGTGGCATAAGGTTAGATCCTGCATTAATGCAAGGATCAACCTCACTGTTAGTGTGAAAAAGCTTCTGAAGAGGATGGGCTGTGTCTGAACAACAGAAACCTGGAAATATCAACAAATTCCAGGTGATGACATCACCTAGAATAGTCAATTACAAAACCACAGTCCTATAACACAGAAGCAATCCCTACAGCTTCTGTATTCCTTGCAGCCTTTTTTTGTGGTTTCTTCCTGCTAAAATGGCAGCCTCACCTTAAATTATTGGTCTCATCTTCTTCCACAAAAACCTCTAAGGAGCTTTGACCTGGAGGGGGAAGAAAATAAAAATAGCTATCATAACAAAAGCCATCTTAGGGATTTCAGTCTGAGTCCTCCCAACAATGGCAATGCATACGTGGTAGAGCTCAGGTCTCTGTGCAGGCTTCTCCCAGGGAACACGCCGACTGCTCATCTTAGCTTACCACATGAGCACTACCACCTCCCTCAAAGTGTCACTGACAAACTGGTGTAGGCTGAGAAGGCAGAGAACTGGAGCAGCAGCTCCTCTGTGTGCAGACTGCTCCAGCTGCACAAACACACTCATGCCTGTGTCACAGAGATATCATTTCCCAGTCAATTGACTTCAGTTTCTGCCTCCCTCAACAATTTTATGCAGAGATTTGGTGGATTCTGGCTGATTCTATTTCCCCCCCAACATCACATAGCTGAAAGCGTTTTAACAAATGCCGAGATACAGTGTGACTCAAAGCTGACAAGCTAAATACCAAAGGCATTAGTTCTTTATTAGAAGCCAATCTGTTTTCAGAAGCAATGATTTTTAGAAAGCCCAAATCTGAAAGCCTTCCCTTCTAGCCTTCTCAGGAGCAGTAAGAGCAAGGGATATGAGAAATTTAGTGCTACCAGGAACAGCGTGGACTCTTGAACCTTGTTTCCTCAGGTGACTGTGCTATTTAGATTTGTCTGTGAAATTTATCTCTGCCAGTTTCAGAGAGCAGACACATTCAGCTTCTGCCAGTTCCTCAATAAAATCCACAGAAGACTCTCATACTGAAGACCCTCTTCAGGAAATGCAATAGCCTCAATCAATAAGCAACCAAACTACCCACATACCTAGAACCAGCTAGGATGCATTTTCCTTCCCACTCCACATCTACTTGCTTTTTTTTTTTTTTTTAATTAATCTGCAACTTCTGAGATGCAATTTCCAATACCTGTGCCCCAGCATAAACTCTTTCCACAGCAAAACGCAGCCTGATACTCACTCTGACAACAGATGGGGACCTGAAGATTGCACCCTAAATGGATGGAAGCCACAAAACTATTGCTGAGGAAATTAGGAGGAGCTGCAGTTAATGTGGATGAGCCACTCTACAGCAAAGCTAAAAGGCTGACTTAGCCAAATGAACGTACTCAATAACAGAAAAACTTACAGCTCACTCTGCTGGAGGCAGACGAAGATTCTTGTGCTGCTGCCTTCTTTGCAATGGCCCTGCTGATAGATCTCCGGATCATGCTCTCTCTTTTGGTGGCCAGAGAATATTTTTCTGCCAAGGAGGTCCTATGGCTTCTGCGGGAGCCACCCACACAACTTCGGCGTCCAGAACGTCGCGTTTTGGATACCACTGTGGTCATTTTTTTGTTGGAGTCCTGAAAAAGCACCTTTTCTAGGCCTTGAGAAGACAGATCTCCTTGGAGTATGGCAGGATCTCTATTTCTAGTAGCCTTAGGAGTGGAGGTACTTGCTTTTTGTTCAGTGGCCTCGTCCTCCTCCCTTGCTGACTGGTCATCAGGGACCACACTGACAGCAGGCACTTTGTATGGTTCAGTGACTACACCCTCCTCAGGCACCTGCTCCCCAGGAACAGCCTTACAGGTATCACTACAATCAGCACTGTCTTGCTGTGGAGGTAACTCAGCTTGAGGGCAGTCACTGCAGTCTACTTTCACCATAGGACTTTGCGCTTCCATTGGTAATGTCTCAGGCAGAGCTGGAAGCTCCATTTCAATGTTGGCCTGAGACCTCACTGCATGGTCAGGTGTGGACACCTCTTCCTCCTGACAGCCAGGGTTCCGAGGTTGCTCTTTGCTGCAGCATCTTTGGGAACTCGGCCTGGAAGGCACTAGCTTGACACTGCTTCTCCTCCTGGACAACCTTAAATAAGAACAACTTCAGATGAAGCAATGCAGAAATCTCCCACTCCTCAACTGTCTCAAAACAAGATGCAGATGAGTTCTGCAGTAAACCTACAGGCTTCCTCCTTGCACCCACTTCCCCTTACAACACACCATTTATCACTTGCTAAATGCAGGAGGAAAACCTTGAAAGCTCTGGCAGATTTAGCCAGGCACACTACATTTACTCACAAATGAAAGTAGAGACTTGAAACAAAGTGGAGAGCCAAGGTGAACGCGCCTAACAGCAGGAAAACTACAAAAACTTAAGGCAGCATAAACTAGTTAACAAAGGCTTACAGTTCCTTGTGGAAGACCATTCACTGCTAGCCTTCAAGTTGATACCCTCTGCCTTCCTTCCAGTTTTGTTCTCTTAATCTCACTCTGACCCTAGCAAAAAATATCACTTCCTGATAAAGTTGACAAAAACAAGACTGTTAATTGGGAAACTCATGAACATGCTAATAAGTAGTTTCTGAGATATGTACTGAGGGAACCATAGCAATGGAAACAACAGTGTTCTGACCTACAGGATTAATGTGCTTAACTCCAGTGTGAACTTCCTGTTGACAAATGACCATTCAGCCTTTCAGGCACTGACTCATCAGCAGATCTTTCTCAAAACTAAGTTTAAATTAGGAAAAAAAAACCACATGCAAACTTTATCTTCTTTACAGGAACAATCAAGCTGCTACCTGAAAACTAACAGCACTGCTTCAGAACTCTCCCTGTTTAGATTTACAGTATTTTCTTCTCCTGCCCTCCTTCAGCACACACATGCATGAACTTCCCACGCTTCCTTACTATTCTTGCTGTTCTCTCCATCCTCCATGTCTAGTTTTTGACAGTCTTTCAGTTCTAATTCTTCTGTGGCATTTTTCATTACGGTTATCAAAAGGTAAGGGCCTTACTACACAGTTTATTACTGTATATCCAGTTACTAGGTTAGGACACACTGAAGCAATTACCAGCACGCCTACTCTCAGATCACAGCATATGCTTTTCTGAAGAGCAGGTTATTAACCACCTTGTCCCAAGCACAAGATGAAAGCAGATGCAGTCAGTCACTGTGAAGCTATGATATCAAGGAAGTTAATTAGCATCAAAGCCAAATCATGCCCCAAACCATCCCTCCTTTGCATCCATTTGCAGACAACTGTTCTCAGGAAGAAAGACATTGCTCCATTTACCCTCCTCCTTACCTCTTCTACTTAATGAGTTTTGGCTTACTTTCCAATGAATCTCTTTACTGGTACAGGAAAGAGAAAGAAGAAAAATAAAGTTTGGCTGCTTGCCATTACTTCTACTACATTCTACTTGCTTCATTCCAAACCCCTCTGAGTCCTTTCTGCCTGCTAGCAGAATTAACAGCAATAGACATGACACTTTTGCACATTCCTTGTAGCAGGCTACGTTCTCAGGTGAGCGAACACTAAGAGCAACCTCAGGTCAAAAGCTGCGCTGAAAGAAAGCATGAAATTAAACAAAAAGAAAAAAAAAAAAAAACAAGCAAACAAGAAAGCAGAAAAAGATATTTATTGTTTTTAAACAGACAAAAAAGAAAGCGAAGGAACAGCTAATTCTCTACCAAATTTTCCAAGAATCAAAGCGTCAGTTGATTTTGACACACTCTTAAATTTACTAAATCAAGAAGCTATTCTGTATATGCGTACGCAGAAACGGTTAACATTTCATTTCACTGTTAAATGCCACATGCAGCAGAGCCAGACTCACCCACCTCCTCCTGGTTGGCTCATTCTCATCTTTCAGAGCTGAAGACTGCCTCTTCCTAGGCCGTCTCCTCTGGGATGGCGTTTTGGGCATCAGGCCAGGTTCAGCTCTGAAGTTGCTGCTGAAATGCAGAAAGCAGAGGCTGCTTTCCACTGCTAACTGCAAGTCACGTTGCCTGCCACCCAGCCATAGCAATGTTCACCCACAAAGAGCAGCAGGTAAGAAGCAATTGAGGTGTAACGTTACCCGGCACTAAGGCCTAAATGAAGCTGCTGTACACAGCCACATTAAATCCCACTCAGTGTAATAATGCTTAGGCTTACACCAGGGCTGTGCTACCAGCGGCCAGAAGCACACGTTATGCTCAGTGTTTGAGAGCATCCCAGGAGACTCCCCTGGAGGGCAGTCCCTACCTATCCAGCATCCTCAGGCCCTGCTCCTCCACCTCCCGCAGCCAGGCCAAGTGCTTGTGCTCAGCGTCATGAAGGAACCTCGAGAGTCTCTGCCTGCACACTTCCAGCAGCCGCATGGGACCGTCGGCTGTAGCCATAGCCTGCCTGAAACACAAGAAGCGAGATGAGAGCCCACTAGGATGCAGAAGATGACCAAAACCCATTGCGTGCCTTGCAGCATGGTACAGCTCTAAAGCAGACACAAGCCCAGAGAACCATCCTACTAGCCTTCCCCCAAGCCCATAGGACCAGACCCTAAGATGCACACCCACTTAGTACTGCCCACCAGCACTCTGAAGGAAGCACCGTACCCCACGAGTACAGCTCTCCCCCCTCCACTCCCGGTCCCAAATATCGCAGTTTCCACCAATCACGGCGCTCCCCCAGCGAAGCTCTGCCTACTACTGGCTACCTCCCGCGCCCATCACTTCCCCGCTGTTAAAATCCAGCTGCCCATTGGGTCTCCTACCCTAAGCCCCGCCCTCCGGCCCTCAGCAGCCAGGGGAAGCGGCTTTTGAGCGTGCCGCGCCCGCCTCCTGGCCAATGGGGAGAGCGGACGGCGGGGAGCGCGGCGGCGATAGGCCATCGCGGCCGTCACGGTGGCAGAGCGGGAGGCGAGCGTTAGGTTTGAATTCCAGGCGGGTAGAATCGCTGCGCGCGCGGCGGCGTCAGTGAGGGGAGCGGGGTCGGTTGGGGCTGAGCTCAGCTGGGGGTGATGGCGGCGGCGGCGGCGGCGGGCCTGGCGCGGCTGCCCGCGGTGTGCAACCAGCGGCTGGCGGAGCTCCTGCGGCAGGCGGACGACACCGACGTGGTGTGGCTGCACGAAATCCGCGAGGAGGCGGCCAGGATGTTCGGCAGGTAACCGTCCCCGCGCCGCGCTCCCCTCCACGCCGAGCACGATGGCCTCGCGCTGAGCTCTGTCCCCTTTCCCCCTTCCCCGCAGCCATTACAGCGACCAGCCGGAGCTGATGCCCAAAACGCCGTCGCAGAAGAACCGGAAGAGGAGGAAGCGGCCGTCCGCGCTGCGCGGCGAGAGCCAGGAGCTGGGCAGGAGGAGGTAGGCCTCGTCCCGCGGCCCTATCGTTCTGAGTGTACGGAGGAAGTGGATCGCGCTGGGGCAGCCCCCGCTGTGCTGCTGTTAAAGGCCTGGCCGTGCGGTGTCCCGCGGCCTTCATAGCCTAGCGGCCTCGGCGTGCCATAACACGCCCAGATGAAGGCGCGCCTGCCTGCGAGCTGTTATTCGGCGCTCGGGGCTGTTTCGTACCGCCTGTTTTCTTTTCAGTCCGTAAATAGTGCTTGCTGTTCTGCCATGGGGCTGTTCCCGTGGTTCTGGGCTGTTGCTGAATTCAGATCTGTGCTAATGTGCTGTCTCTGTTGTTAGGTTATCTAGAAGGAGGACTAACAACCTCAAAGCAGTGTCCTCCAAGCAGTGTACTCCGCGACTCCAAGATAAACAAAACACGGGACCACTCAACACCGACAGCAAAGAACTCTCAATCCAAACTGTCTCCCGGCAGTTGACAAGATCCCAGGTTGCAGCATCTGCCAACTGCTCAGACATCCTTCCAGAAGGTCTTGGAGAAAGGGTAGTTCCTGTAGTAGAAATTAGCGTCACTGATCATCTTAGCGCTGAGTATCATTTCCAGAAGCGTGCGTCTAATCCAGCAGTGAACTGCTCCACAGGCCTCCCCCCGAGCTCAGATGACAAGTCTCCCAAGGAGAACAGTGCTGCAGAATCACAGCCTTTGCCCGCTGTGTCTGAGCTCATAGTCCCTCATACCCCAGAGGCAAAAGGTACAGGAGAGAAAAGGAGTGCATTTAAGCTGAAGACAGCAAATGCAGCTGATACTACAGTCATTTTAAGTGAAGAGTCTAGGCTGGAAGAGGTAGATGACTCTGCTGAGGTGCAAGAGCATAATGAGAGGGATGAGAAAGAACCTTCTCAGCGTACAACAGATTGCCCAGAAACTCCTACAGGATCTAGGCTAAGCCGTCGCTCTGTGCGCAGAAGTTTGATGGGTAAACCTTCCACGATTCACAGAACCTCACTGGCAGAGAAATACTCACTAGGCGGTAAGAGGAAAAGCACTGTTCGGAAATCTATTGCCAGGACAGTGGTCAAGCTTAAGGCATCTCAAAAATTACCTGTGTCCTCCAGTCCCGTTAATGGTAAGTTTGAACCTCACTGGATGAGTGTTTTGCACTATTTCTGCTCATTTTGTCACTGTATTACTTAACACTTGCACGAGACCATAGGTCTGGTGTTTGCACTGGGCAGGAATCTGCGCAGTGCCCAACCACCCTGTGTGATCAGGTTCTGTGCCTGGAAAAGTATAGAGGTACACAGAGGTAAGCTAGCCCAGAGAAGAGAGAATCAAAAGCACTATGTGAGCTTGACCCTCAACCAAATAAGATATGGTTGGCTACTTGAAATATGCTAGACAGATGATCAGTCAATGCTTATTGCTAATGCCTTGCAGCATCTTGTGCAATACATAGCTTCTGAAGAAAGATGTTAGTGAAGCTAGTTCTTCAGTTTGGGTGCAACAGCTGATCTTTCTAGCTTAGACAAGCTTCAATTAAATGTCAGTGTTCTAACTGACTTTTTAGCTATCTTTGTGAATGGAGAAACCTAGGTAACTGTTAACTGATAGGTTATGGCCTACAAATTCAGCCTTGTAAATCACATGAAAGGGCATTCTTAATGTCTGAGTTTGTGTGATGATAGTTGGCAAAGTTAAAGTGGCAAATGGATTTTTTTGTTACTAGTAGTCCTTTAGGAGGGGCAAGGACTCTGTCTTGTTTTCAGGAAAACAAGGAAGCTATTGTGAATTAACTGATTTTTAGAAATAATCTGGCTACCTCTTCTGGAGCCCCTCCTTTGAGAAGGAACTTTTGAGACTGATCTGTGATTGCTTGCCTTAAAACTGTCAGAATGCTTTATTCCATCCCAGGATCATTCTGTCTGGAGCTTTGGATCCCTGACGCAGTAACTTTGAAGCAACACTGACGTAGCTTTTTCTACACAGTTTAAATGATAGGGCTGTGTTGTTTGGATATGGATTATCTGGGAACCTTAAGGAGGACTTTGTTTCTTTCCTCTGTAATGTTTGACTTACTAGGTCTTTTGCCTAGTCAGAATTTCAAGCAGAGAAACTGAGGTGCTTCAGGCAGCTCCACTTGAGCTGAGTTTAATGTCTGATCACACTGCATAGGTATTAATTGACAGCACAGTATCTGTTGTTTCTCTGATGGATGGTGTCTTATGTATACAGCACATATTTGCAATTTCTTTGATAACATCAGGGGTGGAGATTTAGGAGCAGAAGCAGACTTCGTACTTGTGCAGTGACTGTCCACATTTACCCCCCTCAGTCTGACATGGCATATCATCTTAACAGCAGTTTCTAGCCTGTATTGTATTAACTGAGCTAGCTGGCATGCTTAGTAGGGAGCAGCACTGTAACTGAATAATGCTGGTTTCAACTACTGCTAGTATCTAAACCTGGCCCTGCAAGATGAATCTGGGCCCAAGCCTAGCCACTCTTAACGTGAGCACATTGAGTATCACTTTTAACTCATCTGCAATTGAAAACAACTGTTTTCTTATATTAAAATTGCAGGCAACATTTTTTTTCTATTGCTACTTGAATATATTAAGCTGCCCTTGCTTGTAGCGGCATGCATTTGAATTGCAGGAGGAACCCAGGAGGCAGAGCAGACAAGTCTAGAGAGAATCTCACAAAGAGGCTTGGCTTGTATCATTCGTTAAAGCTTTGGCATGCTTTTTTCTTCTTCTCCAGGCTCAGCTTCTGAAGAGGTGCCAAAAGATGAAGAAACAGTTGTCAACACTGGGTGAGACTACTTTCAAGATATTTTTTACCCTTAATATCATGCTCACTTGTTTGTTTTTTCCTTTCTCCCCTCCAGTTGTATTGGTATAAAATGCACTGCTTTCATTAAATGTGACTTCCTTTTTAATCCTTTTTCTAGACCTCCTCCTGGACCTTGTACCCCTCCAAGGGTGGTAAGTTTTGACAAGCAGTTAAAAGCATTTGTTGAATGTGTCTCTCATGTTGCTGGGAAGTTGGGGAGTTCTGGCCACATACAGTCAGATTCAGACCTTTTGAATAAAGGAGGCATAGAGCAAGAGAAAATGGTGAAGTTTTTGCTCAGAAAATGAGTGTACATGACTTTATTTAAATGTATGTGTTTTAGTAATGTAAGTAATTGATAGAATTCAAACATCACTTACATTGTTGGGGCAGGTCCAGAGGAGGGTCACAGAGATGAACAGAGGGCTAAAGCACCTTCCCTTTGAGGACAGGTTGGAAGAGCTGGGGCTCTTCAGCCTAGAGAAGAGAAGGCTCCAGACAGACCTTATAGTGGCCTTCAAGTACCTGAAGGCAGCCTACAGAAAAGCTGGGGAGGGACTTTTTAGAAAGGCATGTAGCAACAGGGTGAGAACTGGAAGAGAGTAGATTTAGACTTGGTATTAGGAAAAAATTCTTTACTGTGAAGGTGGTAAGACACCTAAAAAGGTTGCCCAGAGAGATTGTGGATGCCCCCTCCCTGGAAGCATTCAAGGCCAGGCTGGATGAGGCTGTGAGCAACCTGGTCTAGAGGGAGGTGTCCCTGCAGGGGGGTTGGAACTAGATGATCTTAAAGCCCCCTTCCGACCCAAATCATTCTATGATTCTGAGCACAGAATTCAGTCCTTGGCATTGCTGGCATTCAGAGTGGAGATCTGCTTTTCTCTTTGTGCTTTCTTAGCCCTTTGCTAGAGATAGATTTTTATGAAAATTCAATCCTGAATTCATATCAGACTGTTCAATAAACTTCTTAAAATTCAGAGTAGTTTTTTTAGTTAGACAGAGGTGGTACGCTACTTCTATTTCTGTGTTTTTAAAGCCCTTTTGACCTTTTTGCTAGTCCTACAGATTACTGGAAGATTGTCAGTTTGTCTTAAGACAACAACAAGAATTCGTAAATATCATTCAGGTCAAAACATATCCCTCCACAGTTATCACTGCCCTTATGGGGAAGAAATCCCAGGGATTATGTCAGTGTTTTGTCAAGAATAATTTTCAGTAGGCAAAGGCTGAATTAATGGAGTGGAGCTCTGAGGCATTAGAACTTCTGTAAGCAAGGATAGGCTTATACATGCTTTTATGCATGTACTTCTCAGTAGATCTGCAAAAGTTCAAGCAAATTCAGTTCTTGTAGTGCCTGTGTATTTTAGCTTGACTGAATTTCAGTTGTGGGAAAGGTTAAAGTGAAAATATAAGAAAAAAGTGAACTGACTGCTTTGCAGATCTGTCAGTAGAGTATCTGTATCTTTTGCTTCTCTGCCCTGATGAACTTAGAAGTAAAATCTAGTTATGTAGTGTGGTTGATCTATTCTTAATCCTCGTGTTTTATTTCTGTACTACTGCTGGCAAGAGTGGGATTTTGTAACGCCTTTCATTCTTAGACTATGTCACCAGGTTACCTTATCCTGTCTGTCTGCACTTAGGGAACCAAGTATGGTTTGGTTCCTACTGACTTCTCTGTGTGATCTGTAAGCAAGCATGAAAATGTGGATGCTCAGTGCCCTTTGCAGAAAACAAAATGTCTTTATATGTTCCTATAGTCAAAGATAATACCTTTATGCATGCTTTTACTCGGAGATCAGATTTTTCTCAGTCCTGATATCACATTAATCAGATCTACATGCTTCTGCTGGCCCACAAGGTGCTTCCTATACCTCTCCTTGGGATGAGACTCTAAAGAAGTATTTTCTGAGTATGACATTTCCAAGCTTCTTTTTTTCCTTCCTTTTCTTCCTGTTGCTGACAGCCTGCCTGCTAGCCAAAGTAGCTTTGAGGGGTAGAATTAATGTTTGTATTGCTAGCCAGAGTGCAAATTTCAAAGGCCATTACCTGTTCTCATAGACATATTACACCACTATCACAACAGAAGTAAATTTGTAAGATCAAGGGAAGTAAACAGCAGTGTGTATTGTATTCTTAATGGAAATACATAAATCAAGGAAATGAGCTGTTTGTTTTTGCTCTTACGCTTTCAGCATTGCTAATTAGAATGAGCAGTGCCTGATTCTTTGCCAGAAGTCCAGCAAGCATAAACAGATTTCAAACTGGGAATGCTTTTGTCCCTAATAGGCTGAGTTTGTTCAGTTTAAGTAGTCAATACCCCATTGCTGATATTCATGCTGTGCATTAAAATCTGTGCTTCTACTGATGACATCAAGGAATTTTCCAAGATGGTGTCCCAAGTTATTTTTTCACAGCTGGTGATTAGGACATCACTCTGGGTGCTGGTACCAATACTTTGCAGTATTACTGTACTCCCTGGTCTTATTACAGGCAGGGTCTGTGCCAATATGACCTGATCTCAGGGTCCATGTCAGGGCAGCGAAGGTGGTGAGGGGACCAGAGCATAGGTCTTACGAGGAGCGACTGTTTAGTCTGGAGAAAAGGAGGTTCAGGGGAGACCTTATTGCCCTTTACAACGACCTGACAGGAGGTTTTGGTGAGGTGGGGGTTGGCCTCTTCTCCCATGTAACTGGCAATAGGATGAGAGGAAATGGCCTCGAGTTGCACCGGGGAGGTTCAGGTTGGATATCAGGAGGAACTCTGAAAGAGTGATCAGGCACTGGCACAGGCTGCCCAGGGAGATGGTTGAGTCACCATTGCTGGAGATGTTCAAGAAATGTGTAGATGTGGTATTAAAGGACATGGGTTAGCAGGCAGCATTGGTGGTAGGTGGATGGTTGGACTATCTTAGGGGTCTTCTCCAACCTTAACAAATCTGTGATTCTATGAATAGTTGGCTGTTCCTGTGCAGGAATTGCATTGAAAACCATTTGTTTTTCCTACAGGATTTCCAAGGCCCGCGGATGTCACTTCGCTCTCGAACTGTCAACAGAAATGAACAGCCACAGGAGAAAAACAACAATGGTAACTTCCAGAGGCTTTCCATGGCAGAGTTGTAAATAGTTATGACATTTGGAGACTCGGAAATTTGAAAGACTGGCTAGTCAATTTGAAAGCCTAATTTGGAAGTCTAATTGATAAACAAGGTTTTGTTTCGAAGGATGAACAGTTTAGAAACTCTTTACTGGGCTTGTTGTTTTTCACCCTGTAAAGTGCGTGGAAATGGTCTGTGATATGAGGAAGATATAAGTTTACATGTTCTCAAAATTGTGGGAGAACCTTTATTTTGTATTTCTAGGTTTGTATGACACTGTGGTTATTTCTGAAAGCAGGCAAAGTTCTTCTATATGTGAAAAGCATAGCAGGTGTTTTTTTTCCTGTTTTGTTAGGAGAGAGCTGCTAAATCTGTTGTTCACATTCAAAGCTGTCTTGGGAGGGATTTTTGGACCAGAACTAACTGTTTAACCCTTTTTTTCTTTCAGAATGTGACTTAAGTAAGAGTGAGAAAACCCAGGAACCACCCCAAAGTGCCAGGTATATTCATAGAATTATTTAGATTGGGTGCCTGCAGTGATCTGTAATCCATCTCTTGTTCAAAATAAGTTCAACAGAGAAATGCTGTTAAATGATGTAGTGGAAATGCTGAGTCTTGGCTTGAACCAGTGAATGAGCACCTGGTGGAAAGCGGAGCTAACCCAGAGGAGCTCAGGTGTATGCAGTGTACCTGAGTGACTAGAAGGAGTGGAGCCAGGATCCATCCTTTCACAGACCTCATTTTAAAGTTGTCAAGAGAGGCAGGACTATTTCACTGGAGATCCCTGCCTACCTTAGGACATTACAAGCTTTCTGAAGGAGAGCCATTTTTTTTTCTCTTATTTCTGCTGCTGCTATCACATTTGAGTGGGTTCTCACTTACTGTGGTCTGGGATATTGCTGCTCCATTGTCTTATTGTACTTGTCATTGCCTTACAAATGGCTTCAGTGGTTTGTGATTATGTAACTTGCAGTAAGTTTTCTCTTGTCTCTACAAAAACATGATATTTTTTTTTTAATATTACAATAGCAATTTTTACTGGATGACAGTTTGAATATGCACTACCTTTTAATCTAGGGTAATTTCATGACATTTTTTTAAAACCTGAATTTGAGACAAACAGGAGTGTTTGTGGTGTGTGATGAATTACATTCTTTCTCATAGGAGAAAGATGAGTTACAAAAGAGCTGTAGATCAACGCTATGACATTCAACAAGCAGAAGATGGAGGGCTTTCTCCTCAAAGAAAAAAGACTCCATCTCCTCCATGTCCAGCTAGCAAGGTATGATCCTTATAACCCTGATGTACTTCAGCAAAAGCTGTTTCCTACTCAGACTCCTGTGCATCATTTTTTTTTTTTTTTTTGCATTATTCTCTTAGGTTGTACGTCCTTTCAAAACATTTTTACACACTGCGCAGAAGAATCAGCTCCTAATGACTCCAAGCTCTGTGGGGAGAAACGGAGTAATTAAGTCTTTTATCAAGTATAACACTCCTCTCCAAAATGATCCCAAGGTAAGGCATAACTGTTGTAAGCTACTAGAAGATGTTCTGAAGAGTGTCACATTACCACTGTGAAGCTTATTGCATCAGTAGGGAAAGCTCCTGTGTGCCAAACAGAGAAGAATTTTGAGTGGACTTGAGAAGATCTGATTCTCCATTTTCAAATAGAGTTGGTTTTCTGTGTTCTATTTACACAGAACTGTTTGGACACTCTGGCAGTATTGGCAAGGATGGGAGTGTAGCTTTGTTGATGCACTTAGAGGTGAGCTAGAAGCTAGCATGGCAAGCATAGATTGCTCCTGCTACTTATACTCAGCAACTTGACTCCAAAATAAAGTAGTTCTTGGGCTTGTTTTCCCTTCCAGGAAAGAGAAGGGCAGACTGCAGAAGCTGATTTTCTTGTGCCCATCTTATATCTTGAGAGCCTAAAATCTTAACTTCTGTGTGTTGCTTATAGCCATCATGGTTGTGATGCTTAGAGAGTCTTGTATACAGAAGTCTATTGTTAGGAAGTTGTAAAATATTCAACTTCTTATCTCACTGGTGTTTCTACTGACATTAATGTATCGGCAGAGGAACTTATGCAGTCAGAAAAGACTCTTCCTAGTAGAGTTTTTATTGCTGTGATTTCATTAAAAGTTATTTCAGGTTTCAATCCAGTGCAGGCAACTTCACCCTTAGGATTTTTTCCATATGGGGGCTAAACGTAACTAACACAGGAACAGTAAGATACAATTGTCAATTTTAAATGCATCAGTTTGGAGACTAATAACAATCTTGGCATGGAGCTTGGCATAAACTAATCAATCACTTGAAAATCTCACCCTGCTTATTGGTATGGTACTTGAATTGAGGCAAGAGGTGTCACAATCAGGCATTTACAGTATACAGTCTGGTGTTAAATTAGATTATCTTAATGTTTTTGATATGATGGTAGTGGTGGTTGGCTCTTGCTCTTCTAATTGACAGTATACGTTAGGTTGAGTTAGCTGGATTGTTTGGGAAAATGGGAAAAATGCCCTGTATTTCTGGGTAGGTGATATATGGGGCCAACTGTGCTGCAAACATGGTTGCAAACAAGCTGCGAGCACTGTTTAAATGGTGATGGTTTACCAAGAGATAAAGCTTTGTGGGAAGCAAAGAAGAAGACAGTGGGAGCTCTGAGTTGAAGTAAGCAATGTGTTTCCTTAGAGTACCATCTGTTCCCTTCACTCACTGCAGGAAGTTAATATTATTGCCAAGCATTAGCGCTGCTTTTTTGGTTCTTTTTACTAGATAAATCATAGTGTTGTTGTCTGCAAACTCTGAAAGCTGCCTGGACATTAGAAGCTGATGCTTCTGTTTTAAATTCTCAGCTTTTTTTCATGCTCTCAAGGATTAACACTATTGTGTTGTTGTCCATTGCATCTGTTCCCTGATAGCCGTGACTACATCACAGTCTACCCGAAGCCTGTTCCAGGCTTATTACCATCCCATGGTTGTAGTTGCAGCTGCATTTCCATGGTGTTATCTCTGGGTCCTTTCATTGATCTGGGTAGGCTAAGGTGGAAAGAAACTCTGTCAGCTGGTATAATCACGTTTGGATTCATTTTAGGAAAAGGAGAGACAAAAGTTACAGGCTCTAAGAAAGAAGGAAGAGGCTGAGCAGTTGAGAAAACAAAAAGTGGAGGAAGAAAAGAAACGACGACTAGAAGAGGCAAAATTGTGAGCATAAGCATTCTGTCTTGCCTGTAGTGTTCTCTCTGGGCACACAATGCCCTGTATCAAATCAGTTTATCTTGTGGGTTCCATATATGCAGCAAAAATTCTTGTTGGCTTGTTCTCACTGAAAACAGTATTGGTTCTCATAGTGTCTGTCCAAAATACTACTAAGAAACTAACTTTCCTGTCTGACTACTGCTTCAGCTTTCTGTCTCAGATGGAGCTTAAAAATACCGTCAATTTTTAAACAGTTTGCTTAATTTGTTGAATATCGTGCACCCTTAGATCTGTGTCTGCCTTATGTCTGAGTCTTTTTGAGGTGCACAATAGGAATTGATCTACCTGGGCTACACTGACAGCATTGGGCTGTGTCCTACAGGAGGCGTGAAGAACGCCTGCGTAAAGTGTTGCAGGCTCGGGAACGGGCTGAGCAGTTGGAGGAAGAAAGGAAAAGGCGCATTGAGCAGAAGCTAGCTCTGTTTGATGAGAAGACGGAGAAGGTAAGGAGCATCCTACTCACAGCTTACTGGTGAGAATAAGTAATCTATTGAAGCAGATGATGCATGTGTGTGTGCCTACTAGAAACGTGTGCTGACATTCTAAGAATGACCATTTGAATGAAGATAATTCCAGAAGTATGGCACTGAATGATACTGGGTGACTCCCTTTTCCTTGGTTACAGCAAGTGGCAGATAGAACCTTTATTTTCTAGAGTCATGAATTCAAATGAGGTTTAATAGGGCTTTTAGATGGATAGAAGATTAAGTTCAAGTAGGTAGATAAAATGATTAGGCTGGCTTTATTTGAGTTGTTGTCTGAACTGATTAATAGATGAAAATGTGGAAATAAGCATACTTCCTCCAGACCCTTTCTTTTATCTGAGATCTTCATACGGTTTACATATGTGACCACAGCAGTTCTTTGTCTGCTTTCAGTATTTCCATCTGCCTTATTTTGTACTTACAAATTCTTATAGCTTTTGTAGTTTTAGGTTTCTACTTCCAGAATAGAATTCATATCTTCCTGCACAGATGCAGAGGATAATTTCCCAAAATATTAGCTTTTTAAAATTGACTCCTGGTGACAAAAAAGGGAGTCTTTCTTTCATAAGAAGGTGTGAGCTTTGTGTCTTTAAGACATACTGTCACAGTAATTCACTTACACAGAGCATTGTCCAATCTGAGACTTAAGTATTCATCTTGCTGTGCGCTTTTAGGTGCGGGAAGAAAGACTGGCAGAAGAGAAAATCAAAAAGAGAGCAGCTGCCAAGAAAATGGAAGAAGCAGAGGCCCGGCGCAGGCAGGATGAAGAAGCCAGGAAACAAAAAGCACTGCAGCAGGTTTGTGCTGGTGCCTGTCTTGTCCTGTGCACCGTTAAAATGGTTGCAGTTTGCTGTGGTTTTCATAAGCAAGGAGTGCAGCGGGAACGCTAAGATGAATAAACTGAGTGAAAATCAGGGTGAAGAGCCTGTTTGCCCTTAAAGATCCCCGCAGCACTTGTGCTTCTTCAGGCTGTGAGCTGCTAGTGCATTTCTTCTGTAATTCTGGGCAGATTCTTACTGAAGACCTTTTATAATACTTGCTAATTTAAATTCCTCAGTTAACCTCATCTGTTAGAGCATGGTGGCTATTTGGCCATTTAGAGTACATAGTGGTAGGGAAAGGACAGTACTGAAATAGCTGGGGAGGAGGTGTGTTAAGGCACTGGAGCTGTAGCTCTTTGTCGTGTTTTGTTGCTGTGTTGTGATATATGCCTGAAACTTGGGTCAAATGAGGTGATCTTGACTCTTTGTTCTGGAGCCTGTTCCTGTTCCAGTGGGGAGTAAGTAGTTGCCTTCTGCTTAACAGGAGGAGGAAGAACGTCGGCACAAAGAGCTAATGCAGAAGAAGAAAGAAGAGGAGCAGGAACGTGCCAGGAAAATTGCTGAGCAGAGGCAGGCAGAACAGGAGAGAGAAAAACAGCTGGCTGCAGAGAGAGAGCTGGAGAA
The DNA here is from genome assembly GCF_038088225.1 of Cyrtonyx montezumae. Taxonomy (NCBI): domain Eukaryota; kingdom Metazoa; phylum Chordata; class Aves; order Galliformes; family Odontophoridae; genus Cyrtonyx; species Cyrtonyx montezumae. Next base: position 41,489,711 of record NW_027071826.1, on the reverse strand, counting down.
GAAGAAGGAGCAGGAGAGGATTCAGGCAGAGAAGTAAGATAATATCCATTTATGTAGCAGTTTCTGTGCTGAGCCTTTTCAAAACTGCAGAAATGCAAGACACTAGTGGAAGGCCCAAGCACTGATGAGCTATTTTGCCCTGGGCACTTCTGACAACTGTGGGTTGCTTCACTGTGTTGTGAAGTAGTTCTGAGCTCACTGCAAGAAATATGACAGGAAGTGCCCTGAATAGCTGGGGTTTGCAGCAGTCCGTGGATGGCAAGATACCTGCTTATAGTTTTGAGTATAATGGTCCATTTCCTTGGTTCTCAGGCAACGAGAACAGCAAGAGAAAACAGCTCGCCTGCAGAAGGAAGCATTGGCTGCTAAAGAACAGCTTGAGAAGGAGAAAGAAGTAAGTAGATGCGGCTCTGACTTTGGTAGCCTCTTACTGTTTGGAGTGGTTGGGATATGAAGTTAAGAACCCTGATTGAACTGCAATTCTGATCTTGAGCTAACAAAGTGGACAGAAGGTGTCTGTGTATTCTAGGTAGGATGCATAACACATGTACTGAAGTTTCTCTTTCTTTGCTTGATATCAAGCAATGATTGACCCCAGATTTTTTTCAGGAACAATGTGGCAATGTTACATTTTACACTTCCAGGCAAAACAGAAATACAGACCGTAGAGTTTGTGAGGTTATTTTCTCAGCACTAGTTCTGATATAGATTAACTAAACAAGCATCTTTGTTCATAGTTCATTGTTCAATGACAGCAAATATCCTACTACCTTCAGGGAGCTGAATTCCTTGGTGGGATCCCTATGTATGCAGGAAGATTCTCACCCTGTCAATTAACTTTACGGAGGTGGTAAAGCTGTGTACAACCTAAGTCTAAGACTAGCTGGGCATTTATCTTACCCGGTACTATTTGAGTTAGCAGTCTCTTTGTTTTCTTTACATCCAGTAGGAAGGACTAAGCATACATAGGGTCAGAATTTTTTGTCTTCTTCTGGAGGTTTTTGAACAGTGGGATGGCTTGGCCTGTAGAAATGAAGTTCCTTAATATGAAGAGAGGCTAGGACTAGTAGTATAGACTTTTCCATCTCAGGTGGTCAGCTGATCTCTGGTGCTTATGAAGAAATCAGTAACAAGTTTTTCAAAGTATGAGGTCATCACATTATTGTGATTGTTACTTAAGGCAACGAATGCTCTTAAGTAAGAAGGTGAGTTTGTTTTTACCACTTTGCAAAGAGAGCTTAACATTGCATTGTGTTTGTTTTATTATCTGTGCTGCATTCAGAGTGCTCCTTAAAGAAAGCATCACTAGCAATGAAGACTTGTAATTACACATTCAGTTTTTTTTGAAGTCAAAGTTGTGGATTCTTGAATTAACCCCATAGGTTAGTTAATAAAGTAAACTTAAATTTACTTTTGACATCGGCTTGCCAGAAGGAAGAGCAGTTGCTAGCAGAGATGAAGAGGCAGGAGCAAGAACAGAAGAAACTACCAGAGGAACAAAAGTCTAAAGATGTAGCCCAAACACAGCACCTAGAAAACAAAGAGGTAACTGCTCTCTGGTGAAATTTTGTTAAGGCTTTGCATCAGAGAACTTTGATCCTAGCACTGACATGCTGCTACTATGAGCAATATTACTTTTTTTTTTTTTTAAGTCCCTTTCAGTAATTAAGGGATGGTGTAAACTTGGTTCCTTAGTTACCTGAGGTCAGCTCCTGGTGGGAAGCAGCAATTATCTGCTAGGATTTTTTTAGCTGTCAGGATAAGGCAGTGGCTGTTAAAGTGCCCTTGCCATCTCTGAACTTGTTAGAAATACTGAACCTTGGATGCAGCAGGTATACTGAAATAGTTCTATTTAAGCTCAAAACTGGAACCAGCCACAGGATGGCAGCAGAGTGTGTCGAATAGTACTGCACTTGTGCTGCACTACCGATGGAATGTGAGATTATATTGAGACATGTACACTGTGAACATGAAAGACAAATATATGGATCTTTATCACCTTGCAAAGGTGATATAATTTTAATCTTTAAATGCAAAATCAACAAAATGTGAATTAACTGTAATGTATATGAAGCCACGAGAAAAGCATGCTGTGGGGAGTGAAACAATTTCTAGCCTTTTAGAGATTAATGATGAGATCTCTCTCATTAAGAACTGACTTTAAGTTTCATGGTTGGTGAAATTTGCCATTTTAAGCTTTTATCCATGGCTTGCATTTCTCTGTCTTACTGTTCCCATCAAAATTACAATACAGTTTATTCTGAGATGTGTGTTTTCTGTACAAGATAATTTGTTTAATAATATTAAATGAATCTGGGTGTTAAGTGATGTCCTGTAAGTATTTTGCAACTAAACTCCTGCTTTGACAATGCAACAGCTCTATTTAAAGTTAATTTATTTAATCAATTTAATCTATTTAAATATTTAAAATATCCTTATTTTGAAGGAAACTGCTGTAACTGTATTAGGATGCTTGTATTACCAGCATATCTCTGTCAGAATTAGCCAATTAAGTGGCCTAATTAAACAATAGAAGGCAGTGCAAGGTCACAATGGGGTTGAAACTTTATAATTTTGGTAATGTTCTTTGACCAGAACTTCAGAACTGCCAAATTTTAGGTTTCAGAGTTGTGATACAGCAAGGGGAGAATACTGAGATACTATAAGCTACAAGTGTCTCTTTACAACTTAGATGCAATTGTATTGCTACACTTCCAACACCTGGTAATATGTTCATCTTCTAGAATTCACCTGCCTGCAATTCATACCAGATGACTCCACAGTACCATAAAGATCCAAAGCCCCCCAAGATCAATCCAAATAACTATGGAATGGATCTGAACAGCGATGACTCTACTGATGATGAAAGCCAGCCTCGCAAACCCATCCCTGCCTGGGCCAGTGGTATGTGTTAGCGGGTTAAAATCTGTCCTGAAGGCCTCTAGCTGTCCCTGCTGCAGCTTTATTCCAGTGGATAATGGTGGCTATAAGATTTAGCCTCTGCCGACTGGGAGCTTCATGTAGCAACACTGGGAAAAATGCTCTTTTTAAACCACGTGAATGCTGCTGTTAGTGTCATTTTGCCAGTGTGAATGGAAGAATTGTGGATTGCTGTTCTGGTCTTGAAGTGTGCTTGACCGTGCTGCCTTGCAGAGGGTGGCTGCTGTCCTGCTTCTGAAATACTCTCATTATTTTCTGATATTCCACCTACCAAAGGAAAACTAGAAAGTTGGTGTGGGAACTGATTGTACCTGTTGGAAGAGAAGCTGAGAAACCTTGCCTCTTCCTGGCCAGGATTCAGTACATTCCCTCCTGCCAAGGGAATCTGTGTGGAAGCTTTAGACCTAATCAGAGTGCTTTAAAATGTCAAGTGTTACAAGAGTTTCTCATGTTGCAATGTTTGTGTGATGAGAAACAATGGGAGTGGGGGCAAACTGCATACAAACAGTCTACGCAGCAATTTCAGTGACAAAAAGTAATGATGACTTTTGACTCTTTTGTTTCTTCAGGGAATCAGCTCAGCCAAGCAGTAATCCGCCAGTACTACAACCCTCCTAATGTTGATGCACTTTTTGGGACCATCGTAAGCCCCAAGTTGGAGGACATCTTTTACAAAAGCAAACCACGCTACTTCAAGCGCACAAGCTCTGCTGTGTGGAATTCCCCACCCTTTACAGGTGCCAAATCGGTTCTAGGTCTGCCATACAGCCTGAAAAAGTACTGAGGTGGACAGTTGCATCTCCTGTGGAGCATTTGTTGTCTCTCTGGGTGAGAAGAGAGTTACTATTTGGTATCCCTAAATCTTTAGGCAATAGAACGGAATAAATGCCAGCTCTTACTGGATCTCTTGTATTTTCTGTTTTGGAGGCTTCTTTGCTTACTCTTGAGCAGAGTTGCAGGCTTTTGTGAGATCTTGCTTCTGAACAGTGCATCTCCTTTTTCATTCTGCTTTAAGTTGGCAAAGACTTAGACTTACAGGTTGTGAGAATGCATCATCTAAAGCAAATGTGATTGTTTTCTTCAGCCAAACAGGCCTGGCAGCTGATGCACACAGTAGAGAAAGGTATGTCAGTACTGTTCCTGCCTCTTTGTGGCTGAAGCCAGAGTATCCTACAGCTAATGACCACTGCACGCATCTTGAGTCAAATCCAAAATGCACTACTAATGCCCTTAAGAATGAAGATATTAGCAGGCATGGTCTTCATCTCCTGCAAATTGCAAAATAATTTGGTTGGTTTGGTTTTCATGAGTGTACTCTGTCAACACAAATACATTTATGTGCATAAGCTATATTGATGATGATGTTACTACAGCTTGGGAGGAAATATCCTGAGGATTTTAATGACCTTTCTTCTGTTGTTGGAGAGAGATGTGACCACAGAGTTAATCATGTCTCCAGGAATACCCAGAGAAGCATAAGTAACCTTTGTACTACTAGCCATCTTTCAGATAAATTATACAAAGGTTCTGATATTTTTTCTCTAATTTGAATTGTTTGTGGCAGAGATTGGATTAAAAGGATGTTTTTATTTAGTTTTAATCCTTGTCCTGCTCCTTTCTCTCCCTCAGCTATTTCACTTGCTCAGCATTGAAGCTGGTTTATTTTAGGCCTTCACTTTGCACTCCTTCTTTAGTAAAGAAGTGTCAAAACAATTTCTTCTTAACAGCAAAATATGTGCTCAGAATTTCAGCACCAAGATCACTAGCCTACAAGTTCCTGTATAGAGAGAACAGAAGTCCCAGTAGGGCAGTGACATTTTTCAAGGAAGCAGTTATGTTAGTTTCTGTAGGTTACTGTGGAAGTCTGTCTTCTGCAAGGTAGGCAAATTATATGGTTCTTACCTCAGAATCATCTTTAGGGGGAGTGGGGGTCCTTGATATGTTTTAAAGATAGATGAGTCTTTATGGCTGCAACCTCAGTCAGTAGACTGAGATCACTGTACATACAGCTTGGTTGCTTTAAAAGAAAACAAACTATGGAGACTGTACAGTGTGTAAGGAGAATTGCTTCTTTCCTCGTGCATTAACTTTTTCATGCAGATATCTTTTAAAATGTTTTTATACTTCTGGCATCTATCAGTTATGTATTTGCTGTTGATCAGTGTGTTCTGTGAGATGATTGTGCTTTGATAAATGTTCAGTAGTTGAGTTTTGTACTATGATCTTAGAATGAGGAAAGCTTGCTGAAATGGCGAAAACAAAGTTGAATGCTGTCTGAATGTCTGACAGTTTGAGAACTTAGTCATCTCTGGTTCTTGTCTGGACTCATCACAGCTTTTTATAAAAACATGTACAGTATTCTGGAACCTGTCCTCCTGTGTTGTATTTTACACGGTTTCCTTGAGACAGATGTGTGGTGCCTGTGAAGAAATTCCTCTGTATAGTAGGAAAGATTCATGCTTTGATAAACCTGCAATTTGCTGAACAATTTACTGGTGTTTTGTTGCTGGGAACTGGGAAGAAGACTGCTTGGTATGATGACAGATTCCCAGAAATACACTCCTGTAATTCGCAACAGTTTATCTCTCTGTATATATTCAGAACTGCTATTGCTGAATGGAGCAGGAACTTTAGCCACAGTATACAACCACAGTGCTGGTATTTAAAAACAAACAAACCAAAAAACCCCACAAGTAGGAATTCAAGGAAGCAACAACCTGAAGATTTTAAGAAAGCTATTTTAGCTCTTGATTTCAGGCATTTTTCTTAATTCTGATTCCTGCTTGTTCAGGCAGACTTTCCTGAGCTCTGAGTGCATGTGTTTTATGGTGCTGTCTGGTTTTAGGTTTGCACTGGACCCTGAGATGAGCTTCCTTTGGATGCCGTTCTCTTGGTGAATGTCTTCCCCATGGTCTGAATTTCAGCAAATATACACAGGCAGATTTTTTTAATTGAAAACAGTCATTTCAGGTTGTTTCTGTTCTCAAATTCTTGGTTGCATTCAGTTTTCCCTCCTCCTGTCTGTCAGTTCTTTGGTTCTGTTGTCTGTTCTGCTTTATATGATAGTTTAATAAAATCAGAGATGACAGAATGGCTGTCTACCTACCTTCCCTGCAGCTAGGGGCCAACAGGTATCCAGAGAAGCGTGAGTGCAGAGCAAGTATGCAGCAGTATTTCTTAAATGAGTGAACTTGGCTATCCGTGATTTGCAGTGCTTTATTGAACAGAAAGGAAAGAGGAAGGGAGGGTGTTGGGCAGCATGATTTTAATTCTATTGGAGAATTCAAAAGCATGTTGTTGTTGGTTTTGACTTGATGAGCAAAACACTTCAATACCAGAGGCTTTCCAGACACTGCATTGTGTGAATGCCCTCTGTTCTCCCAGGTACCTGTGAGCTGGGAACTAAGAGCAACCTGGCTGTCATGGCTTTTTCAGTGTACCCATCTTGCTCAGGTGCTTTATCAGTGTGTGCAAGAGAAGACCTCATGTCTGGGAAGCCTGAAGAAGGGTGGGTGGGATGGCTGTTTAACAATCTCTCTAACCACGCTGAGTGTCATGTTCACCTTTGTGAACAAGGAATACTGGCCAAACAAGAAGTTGAGAAAGCAGATTCTTGGCAAAGAGAAAAGTTGCTTCCAGTCTTCATGGACCACTTAAGATTAGCAACAATCATGGTATCTGTAACTGATTTTTTTTTTGCCATCGTATCTTGACACTGATGAGAGATTCTGACCTTGAGAAGACCCCTAAAGAGAGCACTCAAAGGATTATTACAGAGCCACTTTACTCTTAACCACCATCTTCAACAGAATCATCAGAGAGTTTTGCTTCTAAGATGCTTCAGACTTGCTGTTGAAGGTAAGCAGAGTGAGACTTTTTGCAATCTTCTACAAGTAAGTGGAAAAAGCAGCTAGCTCTGATAAGTGCTTGTAGTTCAAGCTTTGTTAGAACAACTGAGTAGGGAAAGGAGAGGGGCTTTTATCTTTCTTGCCCTGTCTGCTCAGCAGCCCAGGACTGGTTTAGAAATACGGACCAGGACCTCTCCAAGCAGTTTCAAAATAGCACTGACCTGTCAAAGCACTTATTTCATGTCTGTTTACAGGTGGGATCCTGAGCCAGGTGCCATACCTGGTTCCCAGTTGGCTTCAGAGGTGCTGAAAAGCTAAGTTTAAGGATTGAGTACTATTCAAAGTCACTTAAAAGTGTGCGTGAGAGCTTGGTGTCCTAGCCAAAGCCTTACCGTTCCCCTCTGCCTCCTTACACTCGTTATTTACTCTGGCATTCTTCTTCCTGTATTAAATATCTGAATGTGTTTTCTCCTCAGAGTAAACCTGGTTGTGTGTTCAGTGTGGCTAATGCCTTTTTTGGCCTCCACTTTTAGGAGGAGGGGCTGACAAAGGAGAATGGCTCTGTCCAATGTAGCCCTTTACTTTCTGAGTACAAGAACAGTAGCTGTTGCCCAAACTCGAAGAGATCTCAACTGTGGAGAAAGTGGAGCTGCTCTGGGAGCTGGCTGGGTATACAGGCTGCTGTGAAGTGTATAGCTCTCAGGAAGAAAGAGCATTGCAGCAACAGCTATATCCTTCAAGGGCGTTGGCAGAAGCCTGGGGAGTGTGAGAGTATTTCCTGATGATCTGAATGATGGTCTGTCATCTTCCCAGGCTGAAATGGCAGAGGGTCTGAAATGAAATTTGAAATGGCTGACTTCACTAGAGAAGTCAGCATTTCTAACTTGTTGTAACTTTCCATTTCCAAGTGCCAAGAGCTTTCTCCACCTGCTGCTACCTTTTGGTGCAGGTGGCTGCCTCTCCTCCACAGTACTTGTTTGCACTGCACTACATGTTGATTCCTAGAACAACAAACAAATGAACAATCCTCTTGGGACATGCCAAACCAAATTCTGCTATTTCTTGCCTTGGTGTGTTTACTGAGCCCTTTAACTTAAAATTCTCACTAAGAAGGTGGTTGTAGCTTGTTGCTTTTGTCCTGTAGGAAGTTTAAGCTTTTCTCTTAATGCATTTTTTGTATTTTGTAATGCTGCCTCAAACGTGCAGCACAAATCAGGATTTGGCCCAGCTACCTGACACCAACTCTCGTGTCTTTACACTGCTCTCAAGTGACCACAGCTTGCACCACAGCACTGTTAAGACAAGAAAAGCACACAAGGAAGGGTTGCATTTGTCACTGTGCACAATCACACTTGCTTCTAGACTTAGTTTTGTGAAACTTAGGTAAATCTTTCAGTGTTTGGATTTTAAATGAGAATGGGGAAGTTAAGCTGTTTATCTGCCTGCTTTCTATCTTGTCCAACCTGCACCAGAGAGAAAACAACCCAACAAAATAGCATTCAGTGCTTGTTTTTTCCTTACCGTGGCATTTCCTACTGCAAATTATTCCTTCACAGAACAGCAGCCCTCCACACCTCCAGTTTCAATGGATTCAGTGCTCTCCTGTTTCCCCAGTACCCACCTACTGCCCCTGCTGATATCTGTCCAGTATTGCTCCAGGCTGGAGATTTAACTGCTGTCCTTTTCTTACCAGCATACACCTTGATGTTTTTCTCACACTAAGTGTCTCCAGCCCAAGTGCTAGGCTATATACAGCACACTCCTAGCTATTTTTGCCATGCTAACAATGTATTTTCAGCTCTATGTTCTCTACTATGTTTTCAGATTTGAAAACACCCAGTGTTTTTTCTGACACTAAATGCACTCCATGAAAGAAGTTTGTCCAGCCCTTACCATGTACAGGACTATGAATCTTGGCAAGCATATATCTACAAGTATTCTGATTTTTTTTTTTTACCTAGTGGTGGATAAATAAAGTGAAGAGTATATAAAATAAGTTTTTAACAATTGCCACAAACCATTGAGGTGAGCTGTAGCAGTATTCCTAACAGTTAATTTCAGCTGCTTACAGTACAAATGTCTCCACCTGAGTCAGCCATCTGAATTTAATTTAGAGCCAATGGTGAGGTGGTCAGTCAGGTCCCGAGGGGTTGATAGCTCTGATCAGCCTCAGCTGGGCTCTTCATTCCCAACAGAGCTGAGCTAAGGGGGCCCATTGCTCCCTCTCTGAGCTCCATGAGTGTGGGGTCTCAGTTCAACTGCTTGGGGCTGTATGTGCAAATCATTCCAGTCTATGGAGCAACTTCTTGGCTTGACCACGATCCATCCCAGAGGTCATGCATCCATGGAGGCATGTGGCAGTTGCGGTTGAAAGGGAATTTGAGCACCATCTAGTCCAATTCCTTCCATGGGCAGAGGCAGCCTTGCCAGATCAGGCCACCCAGGGCCCACATATGCTAGCCTTGATCACCTCCAGTGATGGGGAATCTGCAGCTGTTCTGGGCAGCCTGTGCCATGAAGAGACCAGCAATGGGTTTGTCACTTGGTTTAAGAGAACTGCCTCTGCTTCATTGCTTCTATGGAGAGAAGGAGAAAGAGCCCCCTGATTTATTCACTATGGCAGTGAAAGCCATTTCCCTGTACATTGCTCAACAAGAAAAAAAAACAACATATGCGGCTCATGAATAAAGGAAAAAGGGTATTGGCATCTTTTCTCTGTAAGTAAATACAGGGTAGCTGTGAAGATAATTCTGCTTGACTGACATAAGTGTCAAAGGAGGAGCACAGCCTGCTGCTTCCTGTATAAATGTCAGCTCTCCAGGAAGACTAAAGCTGCTGTGCTGGGAACTGGGTGCAGCAGAAGCCACCATGAAGCTGACAGTTGTTTTTCTGCTGGCTGCCCTGGCGTCTTACAGCTGCTCTCGTAAGTATGACTTTGTCCATTTCTGCTTTCAGCCTGGAAAATAGTTAAATAGGAAGCAGTTTTTCTCCTCTGCAGCCATCCTAAATGCAGGAGCCTTAACAGGTTTTGTGTTTTTTGGGGAGTCTGAACTGCTATGGGCTCATAGATGCAGTCTGGCTGTGATGGATTCCTTGTTCAGGTGAGCTCTAAATGTTAACATCCCAGACGAGTTCTCCAGCCATGAAGGTACACAGCTTTTCTAGTTAGCATCACTTATGCCTGGACTCCTATTTTCATGTGTCTGCCAGGGAGTGATCACCCTGAAGAAATACATTTCAACAAATTACGGCTATTGAAGACTGTACAGCATCCTTTGACTCTAATTGTCACTGATTGCTGCCTGTTCTTGTGTTCTTCCTTTCCAGCATCTGCTGCTTGTGATACTCTGCGTAAGTTTGTGCTGTCAGCTCTCCATGACCCTTTGGATCAATACCTGGAGTTCATTGAGCCCTATGTGGGGTCTTCTCCTTCAGTCAGAACTGCTGCCACTCAGCTAAAGCTCTGTGCAGATGATCACTCAGAAGAGCTGAAGGAGGCAAAAGTAGAGTTGATGGTAATTTGATTCTGACCATGGTTTTGTTCATTTGTTTTTCTTGGAGCAAGGCTTAAATGCTATTTTAATGGGGACAAAAATAATTGTGAACGTATATATTCATTTCCATCCTTGTCTCCTGAGATTTCAGCATCATAATTGATTTGAGAGGGTTGTACAAGAGCTTCACTGAAAATTGCAGCTGAAAGCTGGTTGGGACTGAGAAGAGATTTCCCTGTCCAGCACTATGCCCAAAAGGGAGACCCTTTGGAGGAGATTTAGGGTAGGAGACCTTAGAGATGCAAGGGAAAGGGGAAAGTTAAGGTGAAAGTTAAGGAGAGAAAGTTTGTGATGGTTCCACAAAACAGGCTAGGGAACTCTGCATTTTTCCCTTGTTCTATGTCTGCATCCACTGTTCTTGCTCTTTCATAGGACAACCTGCTAAAACACTGTGAAGAGCAGGAACGATTCCAAGACCTTACTGTGTGATGACTCCAAATGCTGACTGACCCAAACTTCCATCTTCTCATCTTTCTCTATTTCCTGGACATGAATTTCCACTCTGTGGAACTGTGTAATCTAGGATCTGCAACCCTGTCTTCAGATTGTTAAGGTTTCTCAATAAAATAAAAGCAGTTGCTGTCTTTGCTAATCAGTCTTTGTTATTAAATGATAGGATGACAATTGGCTTTGGGCTATCCTTACTTTGCTTCTCTAGAATGTGTTCACATTTACAGCTGTCATTAACCAGTCAGCACAAGGAGAAATGATGTGCTATTTGAAAATATTGCAGAAAGTTCCCAATGAAATGTTAAGGCTGGGAGAGCCACTAAGATAATTTAGTCCAACCATCAACACAAAACTATGGCATAAAAGCAACTCTTCTTGAAAAAGGCCAGACAAATAAATCGGATGGCTCCATAGCAAATTCAGCACCTCTGTGTACAAACATGGATAGGACAAGAAGGTTTCCATGGTGCAACAGTAACAGCTATTCTCCATCTATGCTGTATTGTACAGCCACGTGAAAAAAAAATGATGTAGCACCAACATGTTTTGGAAGCTATTAAACCGACTTGTTGACTGAGGTATGAGAAAGTACTTTTCATGGAATAGTGGCAATTGTTTGAGGTTTCCCCTATGAGGAAGGAATAGGCGGAAGCCTAACTATCCTACCTGTCTGCCAGCTAGTAGAACTATGTCTATAACTCAAGAATTAGCTGTCTCTGCTGAATGTTGCTTCAGCTGGCTGACAGTCCTTGAATTTTTACCTTTAGAACGTGCTTCACTTGTTTTTAGTTTAAGATGGGCAAGTTGATAGCATTCTGAAGTTTATCAGCAAAGCTGATTCAGGTGCTAGTTCAGGTGGAAGCAATCTCTTTGCCCCTTAATGAGGAAGATGCACATTTGTCTGTAGAGCACCTGAAAAGCTATATAGAAGAAGCTATTGAAAATGTCTTTCCTTGATTTGTAGCTATTTTTATTCATGTGTCAGTTTTCTCTTTTTTAGCCAGACCATAGATGGTGCTGTTTACAGAGACACGTTTGTTTGAGACACTATGAGAAGGGAAATTACAGAAAAGAAACAAGAAAAATGATAATAAAATAGAAATGAAAATAATAATGCAAGAAAAGTGACAACATCTGTGAAACCGTATCAGAAGGTAGGAATTTGAGCTCAAAAAGGGCCTTGAATAAAATGACTTAGATGAAGTACACTGGATGCTCATGTTGCAGAGAACAGAGCAATCTCACTGGTTGTGCTGAACTTCCAAAGCTGTACGTCTCACATGTAATGTCAGTGTGAACTCTCACTAACAGAGCAGTATGTTCACTGCTCCAAGTTCAACAACAGCAATTAATGAGTGCAGAGGTCACTCAGATTTTTCATCTATCCGCTTCACAAACAATCATGGCCCTGATCCAATCTTAGCACAGCTGCATGACCTGTTGGGACCATCCCCCACATATACATCCCAGGTTTTTGCACTAAGCTATAAAGGAAGCTCAGTGGCATTCACAGCTTAATGCATAATATGCAAAAAAATGGCTCTTACTGCCACAAAGCTGACTGGTGCTGTGCTCCTCATCATCATGCTTTGCTGCAGCTCACTTGGTAAGTTTTGCTAATTAAAAACATTGAGTGGGTTCAGAATACGACGTATGCACACTGCAATGCGGTGGCCAGTTTCTGAGTACTCACCCTGGGATCTCCTTTGAATGAATCAGCAACGATATACCTCCACTAGATTAGATGATCTGTCCTGCAGGTTCCAGAGACTAGATCAGGCGTGGGGACTCAATCTTTAGCAATATGAACCCAAACTCTTTCTAATGATAGGTAACTACTACTACCAATTGCTACTTCTAGTCTTGGCTCCTGGGCACAAGGACGCATAATTTGATGTCTAATGCTGATGGCAAAGTGTCAGAAAACAAAACAAATGTGGGGAAAGAAGTAAAATTGGGAGGTAAAAATGCAAATAAAAATAGAGATAATGTAACTCAATGTGTGAGGTGGTGCTGGTTGAAGTAATAGCCTACTTAATCCTTTTGAGGTCATTAAACAAAAGCATGATAATGTGGAACTGCAAAAAGAGAAAGAGCAGGCTGATCAGGAACATGATGTACATAGATACAATAGCTTAAATTACTGCATCAGCTAAAGAGCCTAAAGATCTAATGACAGCAGGTAAAGAATATGGATTTTAATTAATGTGGTTCTCCCATTACATCTCATAAATTAACAAAGATGATAACAAAAGAAGGGGAAAACTCACAAAGATTTTATTAGAAGGGTTACAACTTAAAATACTGATAATAATACTAATAAAAACTTAGTCATACTTTTTTTTATTTTTTATTTTTAAATCAAGGCTCGATAACTAAACAAAGACAGCTTATACAGAGGAAATACAGGAAGGAGATAACACTGTATGAGCAGCCCTGCAGTGAGGTTTTGGAATAACAGTATGGTAACCTTAAAAGCAAAATTAGGCTTTACAGGCAGCTGGGAAGGCTGAAAAGATTTGGACTTGAAGAAAGAAGGCATTAAGAGAGTAGAAACATTTTCAGTTTACTTACATCTAAGAATGCTGACAACTTCAGAGGGAGGAGGAAAAAATGATTATTACAGGTAGGCTTTGATATTCACAGAGAAGCTGAAGCTGTGCAAGAGAAAGATTTGTTACATTCCCTTTTGTATCTCATACTCCAGGTGCTGGATCTTCTCATGAGATTGTCCCTAGCCTTCTTCAGACACTTCTTGAAGGTTCTGTAGAACAGCTGCATGCTGGGCCAATTTCTCGATATAACGTTGATGAGACGACTTCAGCTGCTTTGACTGAGCTAAAGAAATGTATTGATGAGCTTTCTCCTGAGCATTTAAAGGCCCTTGTCAACCTGCTGGTAATAAGTTCTTTTTATTATTCTCACAAATAATAAACATTTATAACTGTGCAGCTTTGTGCCAGGTTCTGGACAAAGAGCATCCAAATATTTTAACTTAAACATTCCCTAACTAAAGTTGAGGCAGTGGGGAGGAAGAACTTGTTATCATACAAGTTTGTAATCATGCAAATACAATTTAAGACAGGTGAGACAGAAGTTGTGTTAACTGCAGAACCATTTTGGTTGGAAAACACCTCTATGATCGTCTAATTCAACCCCCAACCTATCACCACCGTACCACTAAACCACATCCCTCAGCGCCACGTCCCCACAGTTCTCGAACACTTCCAGGGACAGTGATTCCACCACCCCTCTGGGCAGCCCATGCCAGTGCATCACCATTCTTACTGAGAAGAGACTTTTCATAATATCCAACCTGAATGATGAGCACAGTGAAAATGCTTGGGCACGTCTCCATGTCCCCTTCCCAGTGGTTGCAGAGACCTACAGTTACACACTGTCCCAAAGAAAGGAAAGAGGTGGGAAAATCACTTTTCTGTAAAAGCCAGAAGTGCATTATTGAGAAGGATGAAATCCAGAGAATCGTTTATGAACCCAAGTTCCCATTCCTGAGCAGGATGGACTCCTCAGGTATCTTGTTAACAGCCACAGGTGACATGGTGGGGCCTTTAGGAGTGGCATGCCCACTGTTGTCATAGCTAGGAAGTGGGAGGTAGAAACAATAAGACTGGTAGTTTTTGGTCAAAAGGAATGTTCTTTTTGTTTGGATACACTTCCCAGTCAGACCTCTAGAATATTCAATATTCATATTGTTATTAAAATTAATAACTCCCCTCTTGTGTCACTTTGTGGAGACACCAACTCCCCTGATGGAAGAAGCATCTTGCTTCATGCAGGTGTGTTTTTAGGAACAATGCCAAGATGAAAAAGAAAACTTCTAGATAATAGCAAGCAAGACTTCAGCCTATGTGACACATTTGGTCTTTGTTAGTGTTTGCCCATGAACTCACGATGTGTACTGACCTTGTGAGCACCTGCAGGTGTAAGACCAAGCCTTTGTCCTCACACAAGTCCTGCCAGAGGTTATAAGTTCAGTTCACAGCTCATATAGATTCGTGTTTCCTCTGTGGTCGTGTATTTTTAAAGATTTGTATGTTTTTACATTATTTATTTTGAAGTGAGTTTGCTACATTCACTGCTCTTTCTGTTTCAGAAACATATCCGAACAGAGGTTTAAACCAAATATTCAATAAATTTGATGACAACACTCCAACAACTTCCAGTTGTTCCTATCCAAAGCATCTGGGAAAGCTACAAATACATACATAAAAAATGGAGAGAAACAGGATGGTGGCAGCTGTCTGCCTCAACTCCATGTGCTGAATACAGCACCCTGTCAGCTTCCAGTGTATTTTAAATCTTATTTCTTTAGAGGTGAAATCCTAGTTCAAAATAAACTTCAGATGGTGTTTTAAAATGATCTCTCTTTTCTGTTTTTATATATAAAGGTTTTCTTCTTTTTCTTCTCCTTTTTGCTGTTAGGACAAGATACCATTTGTTTTGTCAAAGAGTAAATAACATAATTATTGTATAGAGTTATTATGCATTGCACAACACACACAGACAAGTCCTCAAGCAAAGCACCTTAAAGTCCAGGTGCTGACATCTTCGTGGAGGATCACAACAGGCCTTTCTGAAGGCAAGTAGTGCTACTTGAATCCAGTTATTATAGCAAAGCACTGCTCTGATAATAGAAACTAAGAGCAGAAGAGAGAATTGCCTACAAACAAACATTGTATTTAGATATAGAGCCCGTGTAGCCTATCATTTTTGCTGCAACTGATGAGGTACCCCAGCTCAGAAAAAGTGAAGTGTACTTCCTGGTCCACTGAGGAATCAGTCAAATACAATTCTTTCTGTATTTAGCAGAGAGTGATCATTTTGCCACCAGTGTCACCATACACAAACGTGATGAATACAGGACAATGGACAGGGAAACAAGCAAACGCTTGGTCCTAACAAAAAGACATCACCAGTTCTTCTTCCCCTCTTAATTCAGAGATGACCCTGAGACAGTCGGTAATTATCACACAAGTCTGCAGAGTGAGAATGAAATGTGGAAGGAAACGCAGTCCCACAAGAAGTGATAGTATAGCATCTCAGGATATCTTAGTTTAATTTGGATCTGCCATAGGAATCGTTAACGTCACAATTTGTGTGTACTTCCATTCTCCCAAAAGTAAGCATGTCCATTTTTAGGAAAGTTAGCCTCTTTGTGAATATGAATGCTGAGTACAAAGGGTTCCACTCCTCAGTATAGGTTTCAAGATACTCTCATCCTCTATCAGGCAAATATTTCATTCAGAGAGAGAAAAACGAGTAGGAAATGTAATCCAAGGCAACTATTTACAGTAGCACTCAAAATGCTGGGAAGTGGGGTTTAAAAGCACTTGCTAATGATCTCCTGTCAGACAAAACCAATCTTGAAACATCTACCATTGCCATTTGGATCACTGCATGAAAAGAACAACAAACCTTGAAATCTCGAATGAGTATAAGCCAAATCTGGATTTCTGTTGCTTGCCAGTGAAATGTTTGCATTATGGGTTTGATCCACACAAGAAACCTATGGGAAGATTTCAATATTTTACAATCTTTGTTCTATTTATTTATTTATTTATTTTTAAAAGCATAATATTGAAGCTGTTGGCAGTACAGAATGACACAAATGGACAAACAAAAATGAGGAAATATGGCAAAGCCAATGGCCTGGAGGAGTGTTACTCTGAGAAAAACACTTATTTTCTTTAGAGAACTTTTACACATATCTTGCAGCTCATCCTATTTGCTCAGCTATTCCTCAAGCCATTCTGCACTCTTAAACATGGCTGTAAGACATCTGTTCAGCTCTCTTTTGTCTCCAAAGTATCCTAATCTTTGAGTGAGGGGTGGGTGGGAAGGAAGAGGAGGATGCTGATCAGAAAGTCAGGGTCCCTGCTCCTGCTTCTGGGAAGGAAGCCATGAGGTTTGTGTCTGCTGTTCCTGGGAGGGGCCCAGGGACTTCACCTTGATGGCTTTGGCTGTTTCCTGAGCCATCACTGTAAATCCTGCTGTTTCTATTAGAGCAAAGGGAAAAATAAGTATAACAGCCAAATTAGGCGCCTATAGAAAGAAGGAGGGTCAGCCCTTATTTATATCAGGTTGGAGTTTATTCTTCAAAAGAGTGGTGGGGCACTGGCACAGGCTGCCTATGGAGGTGGTGGAGTCACTGTCCGCGGAGGTGTTCAAGAACACCATCACTGAGGGAGGTGGTCAGTGGGCATGGTCAGGGTGGACCGGTGGTTGGGCCTGGTGATCTTAGAGATCTTTCTGACTCTGTGATTCTGTGACTCTATGGTTACTCCAGCTCAGAGTGGCTGATGGGCATCTTGCTGAGAGAATTGTAAGTTGTTTTCCACTCCTTCCCCTGGCCACACATTGTTTAAGGGGTTTCCTATCCCCCCACACTTTCCATCTTTGAAACCAGCATGCCACAGACCTCCAGCATGGCATTTGGTCTGCAGGAGCTCCGTGCTCCAGCTTCGACTGCAAGGCTTCTCCAAGCAGGAGGGGCAGACACGCAGAGCTTCCAGAGGGGATGCTGGCACTTCATCGACACTTGTTGTCCAGCCCAGCAAGGTTCAAGGCCAACAAAGTGACATGATTGGTCACATCATCCAGTGGGAGGATCAGACCCAAATGTCTGATATATAGAAGTGCTCTGTCTCTAAAGCAAGTCCAGTTTGCCTTTCAGGTCAATTGTCAGTAGACAGCAGGAGATCGTCTCCAGAATGAAACTGGCACTGCTGCTAGTGCTGGCCATGCTGGCAGTGTTCTGCCATTCTGGTAAGTACCACTGGCTTTAATCAACCTCTAAACAATCCATGGAGCTCTTCACAATGTGAAAACAATTTACAGTCAAAGGATCATTCCTCCTAATTGTTTCAAATTTGCTCTTCAACGGTTCTTGTTGTCTATTGGAACTGCAATTCTTTCTCTTGTAGAAGTTCTGAGTGAACAAGGCACGGATGGCACTGCCGGGGGGCTCAGGGATACCTGGGTTTCTCAGAAAGTACATCAATATGATACACCACGTCCAACTGTCCCCACTACACAATCTGCACAGCTCAGAAGCTGTAAGCACTTCAGCAGCAAAATACACCATATAACGATATACATGCACATGTTTTATTTTTTTGCATCCAAGAATAGTTTGTTTCAGTGAGTTTGGTTAATTTTCATGTTCTCCTGCTTGGTTCTTCTATACTTTTATTCCAGCTACAGCTTTGCCTTGCGAACTCCTCCAGAAAATAATGGAAAGGTTTATCTTTGGATCTGTTGATGAGTTTATGGATGCAGTATCTCCATTCATCACAACGCCTGCCATGAATGCAATGGAAATCAGTTTGAAGAAGTGTGTGCAGGCTTCAGTTTCAGACAAACAGGCTATTGCACTACTGCTGGTGAGTAAACAAGCACTTTAAACACCTTGACTGATTTTGGCCAAATGTGACCACAAAGCTGAGGTCTCAACAGACTTAGGAGTTTCAGAGGAAATGAATCCTTCAAGGGCTAATGAAAATCTCTAGTGCAAATTCAGAGATGATCAGGTATCCAAGGAGCCAAGTAGGCCTTGACTTTTAGGAACGAGTTCTGGCTCCAAAACTTTGGGTCTTTCCTAAAACAGCTGTGAGCACACAGAGCCCCTACGTTGCCCTTTCTTTGCCTATTGGCAGTTTTCTGTGTTTTTTGCCCCAGGCTGGGGCACATCTTAGGTCAGCTGACAATCTGAGTGCTCACGAGCAGAAGAGTTCAGCCTCCTTCAGCTACACTGGATGTTTGAAAGGATGCTTTTATTACCGATCTTTTCATTGTTTGACTTTTTCATTCTAGACTCAGATACTTGGCAAGTGCTAAGGACGTCACAAATCTGGGCATCTCCTATCTCTGAGGAAGCCAACGAGAAACCAAAGATCCGCTGACACCTGCCTGTCCCCAAGAACTCCTCACTGAACATTTTCCTCTCTCTCATCCTGCACTAATCCCAGCACGGAACCGACCAACCCCGCGGGATGCCTCGCAGATCCTCCCCAGTTCACGTCTCAATAAACTCGACGCATTTCAGCCCTTTGTTCCTCCTCCTCTCGGTGTGTGCTTTCGAAACGACCCAGCCAGATTCCTAGCCATAGCAGCGGAGCTGGACTAGATGACCTTTAAAGGTCCTCCCCAGCTCTCCCTCCACCCGCGTCCCCACTCCCAAAGCACACCCCGACCCCGCCCGCCCCAGGGCTGCCGAGGGGCGGTTCCGGCCCTCGCTCCTCCTCCTCCCCCGGCGCAGTGCCGGTCACGTGCTGGCAGGGTGCCCCCTCCCGGGCCGGAGCGAGGCGAGCTGATGGCGGCGGGGGCTGGCGCCGAGACCGAGCCGCTGCTGCCCCCGCGGAGCTGGCGGGCGGGGGGGGGCGGTGAGTGTATGGCGGAGGACGGCGTGCTGCCCCTCTGCTCCCCCCTTCCCCGTGCGCATCGCTCCCTTCGCCCCGGGGGCTTCCTGGAGTGCCGGCGTCCTGCTTCGGTGCAGCTCTGCCTCCCTCTGTTAGGAGCGTGGCGGTGCGGCTGCTGTTGGCTGCTGTGAGCTCTTAGCCCCGCAGCGAGTCTCTCTTTCTCTCTAACTTTTGCAGCCGCCGGAGCTGCTGAGGACCTCTACATCAACCAGGCCGTGGTGTTTATCGAAGACGCGATCCAAGTAAGTCCAGCCCGGCTGGGAGCCGCCTTGAGCCCCGCGCTGGGTGCCTGGGATGCGTGCTGTCACCTAGCACTGCGTTGCTTTGCAAAGTCAAGTCAGAATCCCAAATCCCTGCGCTGTGTGAGTTCCAGTGCACATCTGCCCAGAGGAAATGTGTTATTTTTTCCAATGAAATTGTGTTGAAATAGTGCCTTCTCTTCCTGTTTGCCCGGCAGGCACTGACTGTGCTGCTTTTATGGCTGGATGTGCCTTTTTTCTTTCTTTCTTTTTCTTTTTTAAGCCTTTTCTCTGAGCATGCATCTGGGCAAACCCTGTGATTTGTCTCAAAACGTGGTTACAAAGCTTCCAAGCTGGCAAACTTTGAGGTTGGTTTCAATGGAGAAGATGGAGCTCTTTGTTTTAGCAGAACTGACGATGCGTGGAAGTCTGTGTTCCCTTCGTGTAGAGGTGTAGGTCAAAGCCTCTTATTTTCACAGTTGTGTGCATTGTACAGCTTTTTGGAGGGATCCATGAATGGGATGAGTGCTTGAGAGGTGAACCAAGCGCATGGGCCTCTGGCAACCAGATGGTTGTGAGTTACTTCAACTGCTGTTATGTGTAACATGGGCAGCACTGCCTTCAGATGACTACCACATTGTTTGATTATCCAACAATGGAGTGATCTTTAGGTTGGGAAAACTTCAGTAGAATCTTTCTCATTGCAGCCACCCAGGCTGTAGTCAAGATACAGTCATTGGTGAGTGTTAATGTAATAATAACTCATGCAGTAATTTCTTTATCTTATTGTGAAACGGGGTTAGTCTCAAGCCTTGAGCCTTGTTGATGAGGCCAAGGTTTATTTTTGTAACCTTATTTTTGTCTTTAACACAGACCACGTGTAATGGTTCAGCGATTTTCTTTTGCTTTCTCTCTACAGTATCGATCTATAAACCACCGTGTGGACTCTAAATCTCTGTGGCTGTATCGCTGGTATTATTCAAGAATTTGCCAGTGGTGAGAACTTGTTCTTTTTTTTTTTTGCTTTTGGTTCAGGTGTAAGTCTTGAATTCTATTCTTTTTTTTTTTTTTTTTTTAATAATTAGATGATCTTTTATTTTTAAGAGCATGCATGTAGGAAGCAGGTAACGAATACATGGGATGAGATAGGAGTGGAAAGCGGCAAGGTGTGCAAAAGTGTGATGAAGAAGGGGTTGAACTCTTTAGCAGGGTCTGTTGTGATAGGACATGGTGAAATGGTTATGATCTGCAAGAGGGGAGATTCAGACTGGATTTAAGGAAGAAGTTTTTTACAGTGAAGTGGCACTACACTGGCACAGGTTGTCCAGAGAGATGGTTGATGCACCATCCCTGGAGATGCTCAAGGTTGTCTAGGACAGGGCTCTGAGCACCTGAGCTCTAGGTGTCCCTGATCACTGCAGGGGAGTTGGAACAGCTGCAGGACTGCTGCACAATAGATTATTGGTATGCACAGCAGTGTGTGTTTAGTTGTAATGCACTGTTGTTACTACACTATTACTTCAGTTCATGTCAAGCATGCTATTCAAGTGCCGTGTTTCAAGTGCTTTCATTTCTACCCGAGCAGGGTTCTGAGCTTGACCATTACCATAATCCTGGCTTTGGCTTTCATTGAAGCACCGTCTTCGCTTACTGTCACATCAGATGTGCGATACCGCCTTCCTGCGTGGGATCCTCCGTGCGGCCTGACCGAAGGCATCGAGCTGCTGTGCTTCCTGGTGTTCATGATTGATGTGTCTGTGAAGGTGAGCAGTGCTTCCATCTGGCTCTGAACGAACAGCTTGGGCTTGGCTGTTTGATTGAGGCTGTTGAAGTTGGGGGATTGTAATAAACAGAACTGTTCTTGGGATCCTTGTTTCTGGATTACTTTACTAAATGAACTTTTCTTCTTGCCACGCATGGCCCATGTGCACCTCTCAGTTCTGTTGATGTCAATTAAAGACTTGCAGGAAAATTCTGGTTGGTGCACTTTTGAATTTCAGGGAACAATTCGTGAGCACAAATGTAAAACTAGAAATACTTGAAAAGCAATTGACTCTGACTTCATTAGGGTGTTGGAATTTGTTTTGAATTGTTACGCTTCTTTTTTATTCCTCCCACAGAGTTACTTAATTGGATGGGAAGAATTTTGGAAAAATAAGTGGCTGATGGCTTATATCCTGACGTTAATTATTTCCCTTACTGATTGGGTTGTGTCGCTGAGCTTTTTCTGCTCAGAGGTAAGAAGTGCTTGCTGCTCTCTGCAGAAACTATGCAACGTGTCTGGGCAGCGAGGCAGAGGAGGAGAACCTGCAAAGGGGTATGCAGTGGGGTCTGTGTGATGCCTTAGAGAACTAAGGGGAAGGGTGAGGTGGTTCATAATGGGCCAGATCTATTGTTGCTTGCTTGCAGTCTTCATTAGGAAAATACTTATTTTGTAAAAGTGCTGAGATGTGAACAACTTAATTAGGGTATGTTAAGGAAAGTCAGAACAATTGACTCAGAGTCTTGTCAAGGGCAGAAATTGCTGTGTAATAAGCAGACTGTAATAAGTAAACAAAAGCTGAAGACTGAAACCAAACACTTATTTCAAGGTGCATCTCTATTTTTAGCTAAAGCAGCTTCTTATTGATTCACTTCTTGAAATGGATCTTGGCAGAAATGCTATCACTTGACTTGCTTATCGTGTTTACCCAGCAGTAAAGTTAGATTTCTTTAAAAATACAAATTGAAATTTCAGTAAGCTCACCAGACTGTTAATTATAAACAGTTTTTCTTTTAATGGGAGATCTATAGCATTTCCTTTGGGCTTTTTTTTTTTTTGACTTTGGTGGGACAGTTATCTTCTGAGAACAGCCTTTTGTGCTGCACTGATGATTTTTTGTTGTTGTTCATGTTTGTGTATATATTTATATCTGTTTTGACAAGTATTTGTGGTCTTAGTCTTACGAAAACTCAACATCTGATTCATTGTTTTGTTTTGCAGGCTGTAAGAATAAGAAGAATTCTTCGTCCTTTCTTTCTCCTTCAGAATTCTTCAATGATGAAGAAAACATTAAAAAGTATCAACAGCACATTGCCTGAAATGGCAAGGTAGGTAGC
This sequence comes from Cyrtonyx montezumae, assembly GCF_038088225.1. Classification (NCBI taxonomy): domain Eukaryota; kingdom Metazoa; phylum Chordata; class Aves; order Galliformes; family Odontophoridae; genus Cyrtonyx; species Cyrtonyx montezumae. The sequence continues at coordinate 41,467,143 of NW_027071826.1, read as the reverse complement.
AGCACAGAAAACATCCCTTCACAGCAAGTCTGTAGTTACCTTTTGCATCCTGGAGCGTGATGCCTGGGTAGCTTTCTTGAAATGGTCACTGAGATCAAGTAGTGATGGGTGGGAAGCTGAATTAACTCTGTGGCTCCTGCTCTCTGTGAAATTTCTTTAGAATGCATATGATGTGATGAGGAAAATTTTTGATGCTGGTTGAGTGGTTTTCTTTTTTTTTTTTTTCTTTCTAATTGTTAAGTAGAGCCCTTTTGTAAAGGGAAGAGCTGAGTCATCAGCTGGGCAAAGGGCTATGCCATGTTACTGCAACGTAGCCTCACAGGGAATTATGGCTAGGGCACAGAGGTACCCCTCTCCCAGTCATGACTATGGCACTACAAGGTACTCTGTGCTTTTTAGGATTCATTACTTCAGGTTTTTCATTTCTAAATGGTTTTTAGACAAACAGATGCTAGAATCTCCTTGACCTTAAATCTGCCTAAGCTCATGCTGAGGAGTTCTGAAGAAGTGTATATCCTTGGCTATTTTTGTATCTTTAGCAAAGGACATTAACAATGACGTTGATATTAATGCATATGATGTGTTCTTTCCAATAGTGTTGTTCTACTACTCGCTGTTCATCTGTCTCTCTTTACCATGTTTGCCATGCTGCTGTTTGCTCGAACAAAGGTAAGCAGCTGCACTGGTGTGCAGATCTCAGTGCTTTTCTGCTTACTCGTGTAGCTGCACGTCTCGTTTTCTAATCAAACTGGTGAAACTTGTTTCCCTGGGAGAGAGCCACTGGGATGAGTTTAAAGTTTATCTAGAGAGATGTAAGTTGCACATAATATTTTTCATGGTCCCACATCTCATTGATACCAACACTTTTCTCACAAGTGAGAAGTTTAAAGCCTGCTGATACAGCAACTTCCTCCAGTTCTCCTTTCTGTCAATCCTTTCTGTTACTTTTTCTGCTTCTCTTGAAACCACCTATGCTGTCTGTGTCCATAGCTCTTAATCCTGGTGCTTTTGGTTTCTATTATCTCACATTTCTTTTTTCCTTTCCTTATCTAGCTATTTGTTAAGTTTACTGCAATGTTAAGCTATCTGCAGTACTGGTATCCCTGGCCTTGCCTTGGTAGGTTTTTGCCTGCGTTACTCTAATGTTTTGGTTTCTGATTTGTGTGGCTTCTTTTTCTTTTTTTGTCTTTGTTTTGTTTCTTTTCTCACTTCCCAAAGGCTGATTTGAAGTGTTGTGGTTAAAATCACTTTTGTGTTCAAGTGCTTTTGGGGTGTTCTTTCTCCTAAACTTCCTGTACCTTAATGTATCCTTCATTGTGCTGCATTCCTTTCCTTTCTAAAGGCCTTCCACAACCTTGTTTGTATGATGATAGCTGTGATTTATTGTGTACTTTTTGCAGTAATCTTAGTTCTTTCCTTAATCTTTACTGAGCCTTCATTCCTCCTGCAATTTGTGCTTGAGCTTCTGGTCTTTCTTATGATTAGCAAATTCCTTGAATTCCTGCTACAGAATTTCTGGAATTAGAAGTAGAGCTCTGTTTTTCCCTTTTCTTAGTTGCATCCAGTATGTTTGTACTACATTTGCATGTCACATATAATTTCATTTATAATCTTTCCCAGCAATTGGAAATACATGTTATACACTTAAGTAAAAAAAAAAAAACCAACAAAACAAAAACCAACAAACAAATTACAGAGAACTATTTTTTCCCTTTTTTTGATTTTCTAATCTGACACCTATACAAACTAATTGTAGCTAACCAGGCAATATACTCAAAGGATGTTTTAGTAATAAAATTCTTGCCTCTAGATTTGCACGCTGCCTTGCATATGTACCCTAGAGGTGCAGTTTTCCATACTTCTCAGCAGATTTAATGGCTGTTTATTCTGTACTTTGTGACTCATGTTCGTATTGTTTGCACTCTGCATCTTTTGTAGCTGTCTCTACTTGAACTTGGGGAAAAAAACAAGTAGGTACAGCATTGTGTAGCTAGAATAAAAGTAAGTGGCTCCTACTCTCTGCTTAATTTTTATGTGAATTCAGGTTGAATATGGGAACAGTCTGTGATTTGTTTTATTTGGTAGTGTTTAGCGTTCTTCTAGCTCTGGGACCCTTGATATTTCTCGTTTGTCTTTTTCTATCAATCAAGGGCAGCTTTAGATCTCCATGCTGTCTGCTCATGTCCTTATGGTCCCTCCTGGGTTTTGAGGTGATGGATGGAACTCTTATTTGGAGCCTCCCGTGTCTCTCAGCTTGCTCTTTTCCCTTATGATTTTTATTGACTGTTAATAAGTTGTTGCACTGTGTTCCCACAGGACCACTATGTTGTCCTAGATTTTATGCTTGTCTTGTGTTTTCTTCCATGTGGCAGATTTAATTGTGTGCATAAGGAATGGATTATTGACTGAAACTATCTATCTGTATGTGTATCATTTTCTTGTCAAGACAGTCTTAGTGATTCCAAGTGCTTCTCTGATAACAATGAGTATTTTTCACTAGGATGGCCTACAGGATAAGGAATGGGTGGGTTATTTTCGGAATTTGCCAGATTCCCTGACATCGTTGCTGGTCCTGCTGACTACGGCAAATAACCCTGATGGTGAGCAGTCTGTTTCAGAAATAACTTGTCTCTATTAATCAATGAATAGTGAAATGTCTTCAGACTGCTGTAACAGTTCTTGTAGCTGAAAGCTCTTAAGAAGGTTCTGTAAAGATTATTTGGCATTAAGTTACTTAGGATTTTTGTATTTTCTTGCTGTAATTTATATATGCAGTGGAATGGTGTGAGAGCCAAAAATTGACAGAGGTCTCCTTTTTTTAATTAAATCAATTTTTTTTTTTTGGTTAAATCTGTTGCAGTAATGATTCCTGCTTATTCTAAGAATCGAGCATATTCCATCTTCTTCATACTCTTCACTGTATTAGGTAAGTCACCACTTGTCTCCATTAATTGAAATGAATTGTAGCTTTGGCATTTATGCACGCCAGCTAAAAAGTCTTTTTTTTTTCTTCAGAGTTTTGTCACTAAGTTTTCCTGCTTTGATTTTTAAAAATTACTATTTTTTTTACTGAGTACTGTCTTACAAGATAAATTTCACGAAAGGCAGTTATTAAATGGTTTAGTTTCTTCATAACTTATCATTAGAGAGCAGATGCATGACTGTATATTCAACGTTAATTATTATTTTTAGAAGAGAAATTCAAGAAAACATTCTTTTGAATTCATGCATATGATTTCTTATGTACATTGAAACAATTTCAGTGCTTGTGTGATACACTGAAATTTTTTCTCTCTGCAGATGGGAAGTTTTGTTAAGTGTGAATCTTATTTTTTATATCTTTGTAAAATAGCTACCTCTAGTTTGGGACATGTTTGAAATGTCTCTTGATTACTATCAAAGCTAATTTTTTTCTTGCTTGATGAGAGAGTTTGGCTGTTGCATTGTAAGCTGTAAAATGTTAAAATGTTTAGATTTAGATTAGTCATTGGCCTTGGATCAGAGAAACATGATGCATCTTTGAGAAACAAGCATCTATTTATGGTACCTTTTTTTCTTCAAAAGGTAACTTATTTCTGATGAACCTACTTACAGCAATAATCTACAACCAGTTTCGTGGATACCTTCTGGTGAGTAAAACTTTGCCAGTGTCTGTGTTCTTTCAATAAGCTGTGAAATGCTGAGTGTTTATGGATTTAACTGTGTTGAAGTATGCCAATCCAGATTGTAAATCCAGTTTTAAGATAAGAGGTTCATAAAATTGATGCACATATTTTTGCACATGCATGCTGCTGTAGCTTGATGCCTTTTGGGTGAGAAAATCACATCTTTTATGTATGCTTTAAGATATGCAACTTTGACTATCATATGAGGAAAAGCAAAAGTTTGAACAACAGTGGAACTGTGAAGAACGGCTATTTTTTAATAGCTATTGTTGCAGATCCCAACATTTAGTTCCTCGGAGTAGTGCAGTATGAGAATCCTTCAATAAAAACAACTTACTGACCCTGGTGCCTATAAGAGAAGTAAAAGGTGACAAAGAAAGTGTAGCTGACAAGTTGTGGAAAGGATATGAAATCTGTGGTGGTAATTAAATCGAGCACTAACAGTTCTTTCTCCTTCATTACCAAGTTGTGTAGTGTGCTCTATTGTATTAGGTACACCAGTTGTTTAGTCTCCAGATGGGAGTGCAGTCTGAATTTCTTTAGCAGGAAGAGGGTCTAAGTTCTTTTGTTTTCTGAATGAGATATTGCTAAACTACTCTACGGGAGGAACGCAGTGAGCTGAAGCAAGAGTATTTTATGAAGCAGGGACAGCTTAAGAAAGATGAAAGTTCATCCTTGCTACTTCCTGTAACTGACGGAATAAGGTAGGGGCTGTGCTACACAAAAGCAGTAGTATCTGACAGCTGAATTGCAGGGCTGTAGGTTAAGAATGTGTTTTGGTGAGTCTTTTTGTTCTGTGTACCAGTATGATGATGGCTTCTCTAGCACAGAATGAACGGCATTTCCCTATTGTGTAAGTAAACTATGTTTACTGGAAGGCTAGAGATTTGTCTGCTTGGTTCCTTCCTTCCTTTGTACAGAGCTCTGGTGAGTGAGAGCTAGGAGGACTTCTCCAGACATGTGAGTGGGGGAGTGCCTGAGGATCAGTGTGTTATCTGAGCTACGTTTTCCTGTTGGTCCACAAGTCCTTCTGGTAGGAATGGACTTTGCTGGTTTCAGTCTTCGGTCCTTAACAATTGTGAGTGTCTGTCTGGCTGTGTGTGGTATCGAAGCAGTCAAGTTACTGATGATGAATACATTGGCAGGAAGGGGAAGAAAACAATATTTTGACTTCTTGGAAACAACTTCAGTTGAATAGAAAAGGCCTTTCTGAAGCTTGCAGTCAGCTTTTTCTAAGGACTAGGCAAATAGTCTGTGGGTCTCATTTGTGTCATCTGTTCCATTTGTCCTTACTTGTCACAGAGGAGTTGGACTAGGTGATCTTTGAAGGTCTCTTCCAACTCAAATGATTCCATGATCCGGATGAATTTCCTGTCAACCAGTGTTAAGCAAACCACCTCTTTTTTTTCTTAATGTGTGGTGTTTTTGTTGTGCAGAAATCTGTTCAGTCCTCCCTCTTCCGAAGACGGCTGGGAATCCGGGCTGCATTTGAAGTGCTTTCTTCCCTAAAAGAGACTCCTGCTAATGCAGAACAGTGAGTGAAACAGTAGTGCAGTCTCCCATTTGAGACCCAGCAGAAAAGACCAAACCTATAGTCCTCTTGTTTAGAGTATGTAGGGAGCTGATAGGGTCACAGCTTGAACTGGTACAGAGGTGTGGCTGCCTGAGGAGGCACAGACAAATTGTTGGCACCTGTGTTCCCTGGGGACCAAAAAGGGTGGACCTAAGGTAGAGCTACCCTGGGCTCGTATGAGGGCCAGCTACTGATGGAAAAGCATCTCTTGGCCCTTGCCTGTTTCTGTATGGGTGCTGTGTAGCTGCAGATCCCCTTCACCAGTCACATGAGTTCCATTCTTTTCTCTGTACGTAACTATTGGCCTACCTGCAAATACTTTAACTCGCATCACCAAGAACCTGTCAGAAGCAAGTTTGTTTCTTCATAAACAGAACAGTGTATTAATAGGTTTTTCTTGAAAAAAGATAGTCTTGTTTATTTCTTTATTTTATTCTTGAAGTGGGTTTTTATAGCGTGTTGTCTGGGACTTTTATGGGATATTTCCCTTTAATTGCTGGTTCTGATTTTATTTCCTTTAAAAGAGAAAAACAAAGACAGAACTGTTGACCGTCTTGATGACAAGCTATCTCTTTCAGGGCTCCTCCTCTAAGCTCATCTTCTTTTGGATAGGTCCTATGTTAGTGCTGGGGCCTTGTTTCAAGTGCTGCAGAAAGTTGAAATGGATTTTCGCTGCAAGCAAGCAATCATGATGGTAAGAACTGGATGTTCTTAATCATTGGAGGCTATCAAAGCTTCTTGATGGGACAGCTGTGGAAACTGGTTGTTTTTTTTTTTTTTTTTAATCACAGCACTGATTTAGGAGCACTAGTCTTCAACTCAGCTGCTTATGTCCTGTTCTCTTTAAGATGTGAGCTCAGCCCAGATCAATTTTTGCTTACGTGTTGGTCTTTGGAACAAAAGCTGTCTCTAGGCAATAATTCCAACCTAAGATTGCCACTCCTGTGGTTGGTTTGAAGGGGAAGGCATTCACTGATTCGTGGTGTAGGCTGGTGAAGCCTTTGTTTTGCTGAGCCAACATTTTGATTTGCTTTAATTTATATCTGAAAGTAAAATATTTCTCACTGTGTTCTGGAGCTGCTATCTACAGCTTAGTGGATCTTCAACGTTTGAAAATGGTGGGGTTTTTTTTTTTCCAGTGTATGTAATGGCGTTGCTTCCTCTAGCGTGTTGATACTTGTGTCAGGCTACAGGGCAAGTGGTTTTACTTAACTAAATGCTTAATGTTGCTCTTCATGGTTTTCAGATATCGCAATTTGCTCTAACAGGAGATACAAGGTGCTGAGGTTGCAGGCATGGTATCAGAAGAACTGTTTAAAAAATAATATTTCTTTTTAAGAGCCAAATCACAACAAGTTTTGGAGGTAGATGTTATGAACCGTGCCAGCGGTTGGCTGGCTCCAGTGTGAAGGTACACAAGTGGCTTCCTATTGTTGTCTGGGATAGGGACTGTGTAAACAGAGTTGCCTGAAAATAGCACTCTGCTCTGTGATTATGTCAGGCTGCACTGTTAGCTAAGTACACAAATCCAGTCTGAGAGTGATGGTACTTCTTGAAGATACTCCTAATGCAGATGTTGATCTGGCTTTCTCTTTCACGTGAAGTCGCTTAAAATATGCTCCTGTGACCAGCTGTCAGCATCTCAGTTCCAGAGGCTCTTTGAAGAACTAGACAAGGATGCCATTAAGCAAGTATGTATGTACCTTGTAATCATTTATGGAGTGCCATAAGTTAGCATGGTTTTGAACAAAAATGTATGTTGGTTTATTCTGTATCTACATGGAACTAAGATCTTTCTATTTGAGGAAGATGAATGTTGGGGGAGGTGGAAGGAATATATACGGTTAATAGCCTGGTGGTTATTTTACCTGCTTGAGGCATTGGAGAGGTTGGATTTCTTCCCTTCTTTATTATCTTGTTGGTGATTGTGGCACAATACACTTCTGCTATTTGGAAATGATCTCTTGCTGATAACAGCCAGAGCTTGAAAGCACTTTCCTATTTAAATGTAGTTAACGTGGGTACGTGGCTTGAAGTTTTGCTTTGAAAAGATATATTTCTTAAATCTGAAACTGTGCTTTTTTTTCCCCTATGTTGTTATTAAAATACTTGTGTTGCATCTCAGTGTAATCGTTGTGTTCTTCTTTTCAGCATCCTCCCTGTCCAGAGTACCAATCTCATTTTATGCGGAAAGTGCGGTTTGTCTTTGGCCATCCCTACTTCGGCTATCTGGGGAATGTTGTTGCCCTTGCAAACATTGTTTCTATCTGTGTAAGTAAAAAAGAAAAATACTTTCTTCCTGTTGCAAAATTCAGCAGTAAAACAGAAGATTCATAGGAGATTCATTGTTATTTAAGGTGGTTTTGGTGTTGGATGCAGATAAGCAGCCTTCTGAAAGAGATGACTTCTTCTTAGGGGTAAGATGCAACAATATTTCTATGTATATTGCTGTTCCTTCAATATGTTTAATTCTAATCTTTATTATCATTTGTGGGGGCTGAAGGCTATCAACTGCTTCTTCATCATATACTATCTGATGGAAATGTTGTTGAAAATCTTGGCAATGGGCTTGAAAAGATACTTATCATACCCAAGCAATAGGTTTGATGGACTTCTAACTACAATTTTGCTGGTAAGTTGGTTTTGTTTTGTTAATTTCTGTATTCCTGGATTTGGTGTCTAGGAGCTGCAGATCTAGCAGGATGCTAATAGGATTACTCTTAATTCAACACTGATGTGCTGAGTTAAACAGCTTGAGCCAGTGCCACCTTTTCAGTGGCATGAATGCTTTGGAATAATACTTTGAATGTCCCTTTTCTGGAGATTGGCTTCTTGAAATTGCTGAAAAATTTGAGCTCTCTTTTAATGTTGTTTGGAAACATTCTGCTCACAAGGATGTCTGTTATGAAGTTAAGCATCACTTATTTTGTCACTTTTCTATTCAATGTTTTATCTGTTTGTAAAACCCTGAACCCTAACTTACACAATGTAATTCACTCGGTATCTTTTAATGTGTCACTTTAGAACTAATTTGGATTTATTGTCAAATATCTCAATATGAGAGCTATAAATAGAGTCAAGTTAGTGTCTTAAAGATTTTGAAAATGTTTTCTGTCGAGAAAGGTAAGCAATGTTTGAAAAGTTTTTACTCTTTTCTTCTATCTGAAGGTTTTGGAGATTGCAACTTTTGCTGAATATGGATTTCCTCATCCTGGTTGGTAAGTAATTTCCTTGAACCATTACACTTTCTTGGATGCCTGGACCCAACCCAGACAACTTGTTCTGCCTAGACCATAATTTACCAAACCTAGAAGTAGTTCTCACTATTGTAGTTACTGAACTTCATGCTATAATATTTAGTAGAGAATTTGCCACGTAACTGTTGATCTGTACTGGAATAGCAAGCAAAAATCTCTTGACTTTTATTTTTATTTTTTTAAGCCCAAGAATTCCTACGTCATTACCTAAACTTTTTTTCATCATTAAAACCACAAAAATCATTGTTTCCACAATGTACAGCCATACCTGCAGAGGAAAGCAAAGGACTTCTGGAGGACTTGATGTATCTTTCAGAGGTGGTTCTTGAATGTAGACAGCTGTTAGCACTCCAACAGTATCTTGAAGCAACAGTTACTTTGTCAATCACTGCAAACAGATTATAGCCTGGGAGAGACCAGATGGCATGAACATCGTGTTCTGTGATACATCCTTTAGTCACAATTGCAATTACTTGATCTGCAGATGTAACATCTTAAAGACAAGACCGAGGGGTTTTTTTTTTTACTATTATTCTAGAATGTGCTCCTTGTGTTGCTGTCTTAAAATGATTTTAAAGCTAGACTCGAATGTTTGTGATGCAAATTGTAATCTAGGATCTGTTACCAAGGAAGTTTGTCATTGCAATGTTTCGTTACACCACCACCTGCCCACGCTTGCAGCATGAAGCACCCAGCATGCCTGTGTAAAAGTCAGCTAACACTCAAACTGAGATTTGAAGCGTATGGATATTGCCTATGGAATGCATACCTAAGAGAATGTTGTCTGGGCAGTCTGTCAGCTTTATGCTTTCTTTGGAGGCTAACTTCAGCCTGTGCTCAGTAGTTCAATAGTGTCTTTCTATCATGGGCTGTTTCTCTGATTTATTTCTTCTTTAGGAGACCAGAGTTTGTGGGCCTGCTGTCCCTGTGGGATATGGTGCGGTTGGCGAACATGTTAATTGTGTTCAGGTTCCTGCGGATCATTCCTAATATGAAGGTTGTTCACACACATTTCTGATATCTCTGTTAATCAAGTTACAAATTTTGTGAAAGCTTCTCCCAGTGTTGTGCACTAGCATGCCCTTTTGTCTCACTGAATGGGATTGTAATTCTTCACTCTGCATTCTAACTGTCCAGACAATTGCAAAGCACCTCACAAACTCTCCTCAGGTGGTTTTCTCCACTGGGGTGGTAGAGAAGTCCTGTTGATGTTGCTGTAGCTGATGCTGGCATTATAAAATGGGTAGAGGAATGCATCCATAAATTCTTGCATAGCTTGTATCGGGATTCAGCCTTAACTAAGTGACTTGATATGAGGAACTTTGTACTCAGGAGCTGATAGGCTCTTACTAGATGCTGACAGACGTTTTGATCCTGCAAAACTGGGAGGAGTTCCTTTCTTCACTTTCCAGTTATGGGTAGTTACACCAGAGCACCCATAATCTCAAATCACATTTATTTGTTATAATCCAGCACTTAGTTAGCTTGAAAGCTAAGCCTGAATCCACATAAGGAGTGGGACTTTTATGCTTTATTGAACTAAGATGCATATCTACCTGATGTGATCAGAGGTCATAACGTGGGTGGGGACTAGAAATGCTTCCGCATCAATCTCTCTGGAGCTGTGGGATGCTTAAATTTGTTATCCCCCCTATTCTGGTCTTCTACCTAGCCATTTAGGTCCTGGTACCTGAGCGTGCCTAAAATATAGCATGATATCTGTGTATGAAAAGGTGTACAGCACTGTTTGTAAATTATTCAGTTATCACTGTGTGAAAGATGGTCTGCATTCAGATGTGTCTCAGTTTTCCTGATCAGTATTAATTTGTCCTTTTAGTGAAAATAACACTTCGCAGGTTGGAAGCGTGACAAATATAATATGTATAAAACTGTGCTTTGTTTCAGTTCATGTCTTTGGTCGTTACAACATTGCTGGACCTAATAAAAAACTTGAGAGCCTTTGCAGGAATCCTGGTGGTAAGTCATGATGCAAAAGGGACAAGCACATTTTCTTTATTAGCCTGCTGTCTGCAAGAAAGGCAGTACTGAAGTAGACCAGGGTCTTTAGGTGGCAGGTTCTGTGACTCGTAACGTTTCACCAACATCAGGCAGTTCTTCTCCAGAGCTGCAACGAGCTGCTGTTTTGTTATGGTTTGTACAAAGTGACTGTGTCTCAACTACCAGTGCCTTATAGGAGAGCCTTTAAAAGGTTATTTAAAACTTCTCTGAAGTATTTGTCTTGGGCTGGATATTTTCAGTTTCAAAAAATCACCTGTTTTCTAGAGGCAGCCTGGTTTTCCATGCCCTGACCTGCTTATCTTAAACTAGATAGCATATCAACTTTAAAAACCATTTTGAGTTGGGAAGATCTTTGTTAGCGTGTTTGGACATGGAATTTTCTGAAAGTCCATGCCATCATGCTCAAAGAGTGTTTTCTGTGTGTAATGTGTGATTAAAGGATGTATCACAGCACATGATGTTTGTGGCTGCGTTTCCTAACTCTTGAGTTTCTGGATTTGCAACCGTGTCTTTCTGGCAGAGCAGATGAGTCTGTGGGGCATTATTTTTATAGTGATTAATTTTTTTTTTTTTAAGATAAACATTTTCTTAAATTTAGGTAAAGACTGAGGATTTGCTGTGTGTTAGGTATTATCTAAGTTTTTTTTTTTTTGTAAGAATATCAAAATAAAAATGGACTTGGCACTCAATTTATCAAAGAATATCTGCTATTGGCATTGCTATTCTTGGTTTTTATCGTTAGTTGTGTCCTGGAGATGTTTACGTTGCAATTTGAAATAAGAATGTTGGCTTGTGCAAGAATATATTGGCAGCAACTTCATTTTACTGTGCAAGTTATATATTCTGTTGGGTGCTATGCATAAAACTGGGAAATATTTCAGGAGTGTGCAACTGAGGTATTAGCTTTCATAGGTGAAAGTGTATTTCAAGAGACAAAATGCCTGATGTCAGAGCCCTATGGGTTAGCACTCTTTGCTGAACATTGTTGTGCTTTACTTACAGCTGTGCCACTACTACCATGGCCATGCGTGGGCTGTAGTGTTCTGCTGGAAGGCCCTTTAGTTCCTGACAGACGTGACTACAATGGCAGGAGCTTGAATTTATAGGCTCAAATTCTTTTACAGCAGTTATGCCTTAGTGTTTCAGTCTGGCGTCCCTACTCATGCATGTATGACATAATGCTTATGAGGTGATTCTTGCAAAATGTCCTTCATGCCAGGAGTGTGAACGGTTGTTTTTCACTAATCATGAGACAATTCTGCCATAGCATTAGTTGCTTCCATTAATTGAACTTGCTTTTACTTGAGGCAACTAGGAGCTGCTGCTGAGCTCCTGTCATATTGACATCTGACTCCATTAACAGTTGATGCTGGAAGTCTTTCCAAATTTTATCTTGGAGCTTGTGCTGGTGAAGTAATTTAGCTCGTTAGCTAATTTCTCAGGCAATACACGTGCTTAGATTAAATATCAAAGAATAAAGCCAACTTTATTGCAAGGCCAGATACCCCATCTTCTGGTAGGCTGTAGAATGGCAGCTTCAACTTCAGTAACTTTTAAAAGAGCTATGCAGTCCCTCTTTGTGTGGACTTCCCCACTTTATCTTTTTTCTAGCAGAACACTTATGTGACTAGGGACATCTTAGACTGAAAACTCATCTTGTCTCAAGCTGTCCTAAAACAAAGGGCTTCTTACTCAGAGGGGTTAAGTTACAGGATATTTTTATATCAGTCATTTTAGGATTAAGATTTGCAAGAAGTACTTTAACTTAGTAGTTCCAGGCGCTGTTCTTGACTGTTGTCCTTGTGATGCTAAGGTGAATTCCATATTAATTGCATTGTTTTCTTATTTAGTGTCAGAAATATTCAAAACTAATACCTGTATGTATTCCTTACAGGTGGTTTTCTATGCATTTGCTATAACTGGCATAATGCTTTTTAAAGGTGCTGTGGTTCCAATGGGAAATGTCAGGTAATGCTACTTTGAACAGTGATAGTCAGTGGTTTTCAAATGCATCTGCAACACTATGCCCCTGTGTTATTTTATTTTTTCTCTCACATTTAAGGCTGCCTTTGCATTAATCACACAGACCTTTTTTTTGCCTGTCTTCTTTTGTTCTGTCAGTTTTTTTTCTTGCTGTATTGGCATTGCCAGAAAGCTCATCTGTAGCTTGAAATTTTAACCTGCTGTAGCTGTAATACTTGAATGATTTCCCCTGTTTTCTGCACAGATGAGGTACTTCACTTTCTACAAGGTGCTCACAGGAATCTTGTTTTTAAGGAATAGTATGTAGATAGCTATTCTCATAACAGACTATAATCTCTTACAGTCTTGTCAATACAACATATAACAATGGCACTTTGCAGTGTGGGACCTATGAACAGCTGGAATATTGGCCGAACAACTTTGATGACTTTGCTGTGAGTCAGTCTTAGCTCTCTTTCCCTGATGCCATCCCTCATTTTCTGAGACTTTAAAGCATGTGATGCATTAGCTCGATTTCTGTTTTCCTCATTCTCTTCAGGCAGCCTTAGTGACTCTCTGGGATGTGATGGTAGTGAATAACTGGCAAGTCTTCTTGGAAGCATTCTCAAGATACTCAAGTCCGTAAGTTGCAGTAATAGTACTGATGCAGTGCCATATAAATCTGGCTTGTAAAGTAAATGAACAAGAATTGCTCAGACAGCACCGTTCCTACAATCTTATAAAGAGGAGTGCTTCTTTTCTTGTGGGTAATTCTAGGTTTGTAGGAAAAAGCTTAGTGTTGCTTGGGTGGCCTTTAACTATGTGACTTGGTGGATGGCCTAGTGCTTGGTGCTGCAAAAGCTGTGGTCATGTTTAGAAGGTATTCAAGCTGATTTGATAGTTGTCTTGTTCCAAAAAAAGTGTGGATTATGAACAGTTTTACAACGTGCATTTGGTGAGTGGCTCTCAATGAAGAGTCAATTGTGCAAAAGTGATGTAAGTGAATCATAGTAACTTATTTTAGGTTGCTTCTGTGTTTACCCTGTGGGTAAATAATTTTTGGTAGGCTTAGAACCTTGGGCATATCTTTCATTTGTATTGCACTGCTTTATGGGAATTTTGAGTTAACGGGATAGCCTCTGAGTTGAATAGGAATACCATCCTAGACAGATCTTTCTGTGATCCATAACATCCTTTCCTAGCCTGTTTTCTGTCCTTTCACGGTTTGTTTAGGTATGTTAAGTTGGGGGACAAAATCTGTTTGGCTAACAAGTGAAATTTCAAGATTATCATTGTTGGATCCAAATCTTTACAATAGGAAAGTAGTAGTATAACCTTTGAAGAAAAAAATGTGATTTCATGTCTGTCTTTAGTCACTTTCAAGATGAGATTATTTGCTGCCTACTTTATCATAGAACCGCAGAATCATTTATTTCCTTTCATCTGATCTACAGGTGGGCAAAGGTCTATTTTGTAGCCTGGTGGTTAATCTCCTCTGTCATCTGGGTTAATCTCTTCATAGCTTTACTTCTAGAGGTAAGACGATATATTTATTTGATGTTAAATCCTGACAACAGGTTATGATCTGTATGGGAAGTGAAAAGAGCCCTGAAAGCCTTCTGGGAAATGCATATTGTTTTTGTGGGTCTTCTTGATCTTCTTCCCCATCCCTTTTCCCCAGATGTTCAGGAAGCATTTTCATTTCCCCAGACACTGTGCATTTCTTTTTTTTTTTTTTTTCCAACTTTGTCACAAGTCTGGTTGCATTTCACTGGATGTGAATGTTTGTCTGTTACAGCTTATTTGCTTTAAAGATGTGTTATGGTATCAGTTTATTTCTGTTGCTTTTGTTTTCCAGAACTTTATTCACAAGTGGGACCGTCGCTGTCATCGGGAATCTCTCTCGGATATTGAGTATCAGAGGACAGTTGAACTAATGTTCAGGTGAGTTAAATTGGGCATGGTAATTAATTTATATTGTTCTGTTCAGCTCCTAGTGATTGTTGTGAGAGAATAGAAGGCTTCTCTTAATGTCCTTCCTCTGAACAAGCTGTTCCACCTTTTACGTTGGTGAATCTCAGTATGTGTTGTAGTGGAGCTTGTTTTAAGCTGACTTGTGAGCCTCACCTTTATATGCTTTATGCCAAGATTGTGATGGGAGAAGAGGTATTGGAAGTAGGGGGAACTGTGCTGACACAGAGAAGAAAATAGAGGATGAGGAAACTGGTGCACATTCTTGGCTGATTATGAAATTGTGGGTGGTGAGTTGATGCTTGATGATGATGAGCATGTAGAACTTCTGGTGCACACTGGATATTCAATAGTAGCACTGGGAACGTTTTCTCATTTGGGAGATTTTTCAGGAAGACAAATTTACTGACCTTCAGTTGTATTGTACTGTGTGCAGGAAATTGTTTCCCTGCTCCTTGTGGGAAAACAGCTGCTGGTTTCCTTGACACATCTGTAAAGGTTGGATCACTGGCAAGTAGATGCATCTTTAGGGAGCATCAACTTATTGTAATTTTAATTCCACTTTTCAAGAATGAAATGAGCACATGTTCTTGCAATGTGGACCTTGAGATGCAACAAATGCTGAGAAGTTCCCTCTGTTGTCCCTAACAACTCATGCTTTCTCTTTGTAGAGATGTCTTGGAAGAACCGACAGAGGAAGAGCTGATGGAAAAACTGCACCAGCATCCACACCTGCACTTATGTAGGTGACTGGAGGGAAGGATGGACTTTTTTAGACCTCTGTTTTTTTGAGGTTGTCAGCTGGAAGAAACTGAATGGATTTTCAGTGAGGTGCTGTCGGGAGAGGTTTGCAGGGCAGTATGTAAGGCTTTGCTTGTCAATTCTCTGCCGAAATAATTTTTTTAATTCTTCATAGTAATCCTTACTATTCTGACTTGATTTTAAGTTGCAATTTTAGAGGAGTATTGCAGCTATTATTTTTATAAACTGTCGGTATCAGAAAGTTTTATTTTCTTTTTTTTTAAGAAGGGAAAGCATGTTAAAAGGACAGCGCACTTTAAAACATGAACTTTGTAACCACTAAGCCTGCTACTTTGAAAAGCACAAGAAAATGGAGCCCCCTTTCCTAGTAGGGGAGTGTGGAAAGGGCCTTGCCCTGCAGTTGGAGAATGGATTAGGCAGGGCCAGGACACAGTCTTTCATCTTTTTGTAGGGAAACATTACACCAGCCTGTCTTAGTAAATTTACAGGAGTTAATCACTTTAGAACACAACTAATTTCAATTCATAGTTGAACTGAACAACATGGAGTGCCTACTTCACACCTCTTTCATTTGATCTGGAGCTGGTTGCACCACACTGGTTGCTTTGAGAGCAGTAAGTTCGAGTGGAAAAGTTAGGTTTATGGTTTTCAATGTGCTTTTGTTTGATTCTTTGTCACATAACCAGAAAATGGCTGTCACAAATAGACTCAAACCCAGCTGAAATTTTTAATATGTGAAAATGAAACTATACTTTGGGGCACTGAATTTCATTGAACCACTCATCACTAAAATAGGCAGCAATTCTCTGCAGTGGTCAAGGCCTAGGAAGGTAAATGACCATAGAACACCTATGAACTGAGGAGTTATCCGAATCTTTCTAGGTAACAAAACATTATAGAAAGTCTCACGTAGTCATCCTATTTACTTTTTCCTCTTGTTTTGTCATCAGTTTTTTTTTTCTAGTTTCTTCTCCCTGATACAGGAAAGAATCTGTGATAATGGTGCACTGAGCTCAGAAGTGTATTACTGCATTATTGCACTATTTGAAAGTTATTTGTTGGTTCTCGTGTGTTTCTTTTTCACTAATTTTCCTTGTGCTTTAGACAAAATGCATGTCTTGTGGTTTACTTGTGTATATGACAATCTCAGCAGAGTTCTGTGCCACACAGCAATCTGTCTTTACTTCTGTAATTCTGCACCTTTAGCCATGCTGTTGTCTTGTGTTCACTTTTGTCTCTGTTCCTTAATAATCTGAGTAACTCACTTGCACAGGTTTCAGGTGGCATTACCATGCTTATTTTCTGTCATGAACTTGGAACACAGATTATAGCAAGTAGATAAAAGGCACCAGCACGCTTCTGTATTTGGTTTTGCATTCTTTTCAGGATGGTTTCTGCTTTTTCAAGGTTGATTTAATCACAAACACCAATTTATTGGCACTGTTAATGGGGTTATATTATATTGACCATTTTATTCAGCTGTCTTCATTTTGTACCTTTCTGAATACTTGGAGAAGCTACTTTGGCCAAAAAGTTGGTGCTCATTTCCCATCAGCTTACACGCTTCAATTCTCTGTTTTCCTTTGTTTGTTTTTAAGATTTTTCTTTCTCCATTACATTCCACTACAGTCTACCAAAGCAACATAAATGGGTGTGGAATGTCATCACCAGTGCCTCTGCAATGCAGTCTTCACATCTGCACAAGGGTGAAGAAGGATCTCTGAAGGGAATAGTCTTAGTCTTGTTCTTGTTTCACAATTGTGTAATAGATGGGAAGTTTAATTAAAGTTCATATAAAATTGTGGTATCTAATTGCATTTGTACTGAAAGATGTAAGTGACCACAGGTCTTGCACAATAACTGTATAAATCCTGAAAATGTAACCGGGTAAAATTTGAGGTTTGTATTATTGAAAAGGTTTCCTCTTAAAATATGAAATTGAGCTGTTAAAATGATTCCTGTGGTTTGTTTTCTTTCCATGTCCCGCAACTATGGAATTCTCTGTTTATAGAGATGCATTAGCATCATCTGTAGGCACTTATGCTTAACTTTTAAGGTGAATCTTCCTTGGAACAGAGTCAGGATGATGGACAGCTTGGTTTCCATTTTCATTTTAGTCTTTGATGTATCTACAAGCTGGATTTTCCTTTCTTGTTTCTCCCTGCGAGGATCAGCACGATATATGTTCTCATAGCAATTCATAGAATCATTTGAGTTGGAAGGGACCCTTAAAGGCTCACGTCGAACTCTCTTGCAATGAACGTAGACACCCACAATAGATCAGGTGCTCAGAGCCCTGTCCAGCCTGACCTTGAATGCCTCCATGGATGGGGTGGGGCATCCACTGACTCTCTGGGCAACCTGTGCTAGTCCTTAATCATAAAAAACTGTTTCCTTATATCCAGTCTAAATCTCCAATCTTTTAGTTTGAAAGCATTTCACTTTGTCTTATCACAGCAGACTCTGCTGAAGAGTCTGTATCTTTTTTTTCCTCACTTGGGATAGATTTTAATATTTTTTTTGAAACAGGTTACTTTTTTTAAGAACAGGACAAATCAATTCTGGGTCAAGCTAAAGACTTCTTACGTTTGCTAGTGTCTCTGGCAATTGCTTAGGTGAAGCGTGTAGGAACTAAAGCAAACCGCAGGTGACCTTGCCTTATAAATCAGGCTCAGATTTTGGCCAGTTGCTGAAGGAGGCCTTAATCAGCAACCTGTTGACTAATTGGAAATGCTTCAGGTGTTTTTTATTCCTCACCTGCTGCAAATTTGTGCTATTTAAAGACTTAAGGATGATGGGAGAGAGAAGAGAGAATTCAAATGTTCTCATTTCAGTAGAAATAGCAATCAGTTCCACTAGCATGCTGAAGTATGAGGAAATCTTAAAAGCTGCAAATAGGGCAGCCAGCATAACATCAATAACTGGGCAGAAGCGGCAGTCAAAAGAAGAAGTACCCCCTTGGATTTCAGGGGATTATGTGAGTAGAGTACATGAGGGTTGCTTTCTTGACTTTTCTGTTTCACTGGTGGGGGCTATTGGTTAGGAAACTCTGTACTGTAAGGTAAAACTATCTTACGTCTTGTTTTCACCTGTCTGTGTACCATGAGCAGTAGCATCTGTACATAGTGTTACCATGACTTCTGCTATTGCTTAATGTTCTTTTAGTCAGATGAAGTCATTTCAGTTTTCCATCTGTCTTGGCTTTTTACTGAAAAGGAAATAAATATAGGTGTCTGCGTGTGCTCTTTATGTAGGCGTGTTGATGACTTTTGCTTTCCCTAGAGTTTTCTTCAAATAACAGGCCTTCCGCCTGAGGGGAGATCAAATGGTTTGGACTTAATCTGCAGTTGTTTAAATGTTTGGAGACATTTATTATGTGAACTTCGAGTAGAAGTAATTCAGAGTGGGGGAGGGAAGAGAATTGGTTTCAGCTCTAAGCACTGCCTAGGATGTTTCCAAATGTCTTTGATAACCTAGAGGAAGTAGCCAAAATTGTGGGAGGAAAATGTAATGAAGACAAAGTATTACAGTTAAAAAAAAAAAATACTGCATGGGAGAATAAATGGTATTAGAGTACAAATTTTAGAGGGTTTAGGTATCTGAAAGATTAAATGAAAAGTACTTTGCTGTAACTAGTGTTGAAATTCCAGTTTTGGAATGGCATTCCAGTGTTGGGCTCCACGTTTTAAAGTAAACAGGTTAGGGGAGACATTTGTTACAAGACAGTAACGGGTTGTAAGAGGTCTGGGAACTGATTTGGGATGAATTTGAAGGAGGTGATATGTTCAGACAAAGGAGAAACAGTCAGATACGTTTGCTGTTTCAAAAGCTATATGTGATTTGAGAGGGATGATCTATTCATGTTGTGCAATCTCTTTGTGCTGATTGTAGGACAAATTGTAGCTCAGATTTTATCAGAAAGTTACTAGGTGTGAGGAGCTTCTGCTGACTCTGGGTATGGAACCTGGAAGGTCACAGATGCCCTTCCCTTGAGGCCTCTTAGGGAAGGGTTTGTCATTCACCTGCTCCAGCTTTGGTTGTTTGTGAACCTGCCCCCAGTCGTAATGCGTTTGTTGGTCCCTGAGATCCCGTCCCACCCACCTCTCTGATTTCACTGGAAAGAATTCCCATGGCTGTAACAAACTCAGCTTTTGTTGTTGGAGGGTGTACTGTTGGATCTAGCTAATGGCTTACAAATGTTTACAGTAAAGAAGATTTTTACAACAAGGGATATCAAAAAATATCCACCCCCAGACTCCTTTAGTCAAGCAGGAAGGTGATATTTAGTTGCATGTGCTGTCTCTCTGATAATCAGCTTAACTTCCCCCAGGTGGCCCACCACCTCCTCATTGCTGATGCAGTTTTCCCCACTTGGTTCCCTTTAACCTTGTTTCAATGTATTCCACCTCTTTTGTCAAGAGGAGTAATATGCTGCCCTTCTACCCCTCTGTTTGCTCATTGGCAAGATGAGCACAGAGACAGATCTTTCCTGTGGTGAGAAAGAGCAGAGTGCCCAAATAAGGCTATCTGTGACCGGTTGTCACAAAATGCATGAGATGTTCTTTGACACATTAGTTATTCTGTCAAACTTGCTTTGGTGAATGAATTTAAAAGTTACTCGTTGGGCTGATATTCTTTGTGATTGTTAGAGTGAAGCAGCTAGAAAATGTTATAACGAGGCTGTGTTGTTGGGAGGTGCATTACTAAGAACGGGTATGATGATTCACTGCATCCTAGGTGACTGAAGATTGAAAGCCTTTCAGTGAGAATTGAACACTTAAACTTCAGTTGGCAGAAGAGGTGATGGTTCAGAGGCATTAATGTGCTCAGCATCATCAGTCTGTTTGTAGAATGTGGGAGAATGTGCTTACAAATTGTGTACTGGGCTTTCTTGCTTCACCCAGAGCTACCATTGCTTTTTTTTTGAAGATTAAAATATATCATGGACTATTTAAATAATGGAGCAGTAATGAGAAATCTGTTGCTAGGCCAGGAATAAACACCAAATCTTCAGACTTTGTTAATAGCAGGGCTCGCGTTTCCTGCCACACTTAAATCTTTTTCTGAGTTCATGACCATACTGTTTTCACAGCATGAAATGAAAGATGATGTTCAACCTCGAGGCTAAGGTGGCACTCTGCAAATAGTAGGTGCATAGTGATGGGTGCAACTGGGGGAGCTCCCTGCAATTATCACCTGAAAAGCTTGTGAGGACAGTTTCATGACTGCATATAAAGTGGAGTCACAAGGAACAACAAGCATGTATGTTTTTAAAGAGTGTCTTAGTGGACTAAAGTTATCATTCTGTAGGAAATATCGTAGTGCTGTTACCTTTATTGTATATACATTTGTTTTTCCAAAGGTAGCAGAATGGGCTTTTTTTTTTTTGTCAAGAATTAACCATGTTATTTACTAAATAAATCTAAGCAGCTGTTCAGTTTTCTATTTCTATTTATGTAGCTTATTTGCAATCATTTTCATATACACTCCTACACTTTTCCAAAGTAATTTTTTGTTGAACTTCAGACTGTAAGTTGGAGATGATTACAGCTTGTAACAGCCTTGGTCATCTTTTTTCCATTAGTCCAATGGAGCAGGTGTTGTCTTTGTTCTGTGAGGATACTTTCATGGCCCTCATCACTGCATTATTTGAGTGCCTCTCGAGTACTTTACTGAAAACATCCTGTTGGAATAGGAAAATATGACTATCCTTATTTTACAGATGATCAGCTGAGATATTTGGTTATCTGCCCATAGCTGTGATTGAAGTCCGTGGGAGAGTTCAGAATAAAACCTGGAGTTCCTGCTGGCTGCTCTCACTAATGGACAATGCTGCCTTCTTTCTTTGCAACAGCTGTGAACTTCAGGTGTAGATGATGATGATGTTTCCAGTCACTTGGTTTGCAGTTTTGCTACTGTCTATTCTTGTATCTAACTTGTGTTTACGTGCTTTAAAACTGCAGAAAAATCCTGGAAACCCTGGAGTTTGAACTTTATTTCTCATCTTAACAAAAAAGGTCTATTGCTGCTCTGCTGCCTGGTTTACAAGTATTGAGTAGAAATTATCTGAGGCTGACCTGTGTGTTGAAAGTTTAGGAAACTTAACTAAACCACAAGATTATAGGATCCAAGGTGCTACTGTATCTACACAGGAAGACAACAAACAAACAGGACAACCATCTGGAGCAACTTTTGAGGCTCATGCTCTCATTGCTATCAGACCTGGCACTCACTCTAGGAATGCTTAGTTCCTCCTTAGCATTCTCTCTTCATACTGCTTGTGTTTTGCTCTTTGAGATAAAAATGAGTGGTCCACCTTCTGAGAGCTGGTGAGTCCCTACAGCAGCATACTGAATTTTGAAAACTATGTTCAGTCCTGCATCAGCTTACAAAGGACTGTCAGCCCATAAGAGGATGGAAGCTGATATAAAAATAGAACACATTTAATGCTGAATTCTACTGCATTGTAAAGACAATCTCTAATGTGACTGTGGTTTGCTGAGCTGGATGTAGAAATTAGAGTCAAAGAGGAAAGACTGTGTTACGTAGGCTGTGCCAGATCAGGTAAGTCTATAAGCCCAATCTAGTTTTAAAGTTAGGACTGTTGTGCAGCATTTTGCTTAAAGACAGAGTGGGTTCTGCTTACATCCAGAGCAGAATTATGGCTGTGTGTGCAGTGTAGAACTTTAACACTGTAGCATTGAACTGAGTGGTGTTAGTACAACAATGATCTCATACAAGGGGCATCTTACAGAGGTGAACTGGGAAGTCAGTCTAACCTGTATTATTTTATGATGTTATGTCTCCCTGTGTTGAGGAAGGAACTGCTTCCACAAGTGGTTAACTGAGCTGTTTCCAGTACTCTTTTTAAGTAATGATCTTAGAAAGTAAAGCTGAAATCTTTAATGTGGCTTCCCTTACCTTTTTAATACCAGTGAGGAAAAATCTTACGTTTCACCCAAACTACGAGTGTTTAGTTTCCAGCATCCTGGATAATTGGTAGCTTGTCTGAAAAGACATGAACAATTACTCGCTATAGAAAAATGACTCTAAAGAACTTCTCTGTGAAACCAAAGGTAAAGGTGTTGAATCCAGACAATAAAACTTAGATCAAAGTAGCCAGTGGGAAGGGCCGTGACAATCTGAGGAGCAGATTGTCCTTTAAGCTTCACCATGTTGTGCAGGGTTACCTCTCTTTTCCTCTAATTGAATTTCATGAAGAAAGCAAAGCTATTATTTCCTGTTGTAATTCAATCAGAGCCCTCCACTAGATCAGCAGAAAAGCACCTGCCCTTTTTGCTCCAGATTTGGTAGATAAAACCCAGTTTGTTTTTTTTATAGCAGTTAGTTAATCCATAACTGAATTGTGTGTCCACAGCAACACCTGCCATGCAGGTGAGCTTTCAATCTTGTTAATGTATAAATATATATAGATTTTTGTACTAAACTCACGTGCTTGCACACCCAGTGGTGATCATCATAAGTAGGAAAATTTAATAAAATGAGGTCATAAATGTCTAATGTGCTTTTTGTTGGGCAATAAAATTGCCTGTGTGTTGTAATTGAGGTCTGAAGTGAACTTGCTTGCTGGGGCCTCTGCAGGGTAGATTACCAAGACCAACAGAGCACATGAAACAGGTTCTCCATGCTGTTTTTATTCCCTTTTGGTCCACTTGCCTTTCCTCTTTAACTGTCTTGGGTGGGTGTCTGCTATAGTATCTACTGCCATTGAATTCAGTGCTTTAAAATTAGGCACACATTGGGAACATCTTAATGACTGAGACCCTCCTCTGTGGCTATTAAACTTTTGTCTCTGACATTTTCTAAAATCCTTGATTCTCTTCTGTTCTCCTGAGTGATCCTGATACAGTTCTCTAGAGTTCTGTAAAGCAGAACTCCTCCTGTACTTACTAATTTTACAGGTATTGGAAAGAGAAGTGTGGGTTGAAGGCTTGATTTTTTTGGATATAATGTTTTCTAAAACTGACCTATGTTATATATAGGTGGCCACTGAAATTTGAGTGCGGAGGTCCTTATATTCAGTTCTCCCTCAAAGGTTTGTGATGCCTTAATTTGTAGAGTGAGGTGTTACCTGGATTGGCACAAGGCACTCATGAACAGACATTTGGGGTGGGCACATTTGATTCCCTGAAAGATAGGGTTGAGTCAATCCTATGTAGATAAGTTGATGGTTGAGATAAGTAAAAGCATATGGAATAATTTCACTGAGACAGAGAAAATACTTTTTTTTACTTAGCACAGCTGGGACAAAGCTCTCTATGTTGCAACTGTGTTTTCTGTGGCCCTCAGCAGGTCGGTGTGCTAGAAGACCAGCTAACGTTTTACAGAACAGAGTCTTGATGAAATGTTCAGAAGAAATGTCCTGTATTTCAGACTGTTAAGTGGTGTTATGGTGTCCCATGGCCTTTGATGATGCTGTTTTGGTGACCTTTGGTGATGGCTTCACGGTTTCATTGTAAGACTGTAGAACTTCCTCAACACTCCCTGTAGAAGGGACGTTTTGAGTATTATTAGATCTTATCTGTCTTGCATCTTGTGATGCTTTTCACACTCAAGTATGTAAAATGCCACAGTTTGAATTTGGAAGTACCTTGCTGCAGGGGAGGGCTTGCCATTGGGTTTAATTGGACCGGAGCCCTCTGATTAACACAATCTGCCTTGCTATATCAAAGTTATTTTACAAGGTTGTGGTCATGATACCACACGGTGTTTCTGCAAGTATATAGGTGGATAATTGTATCTTAGCTGGTTACCTGTAATTTGAAAATGAATACTTCTGCGTGAGACTGTGGTAGGTCAGACTCAGTGCTCTAGAAACACAGAATACATTTTAAAAATCATTACAAACGGTGTTTGTTAATATACAAATAAATAATGATTAAATGTATGCTTACTTGAGCTCCTGTTACTTGTGAGGATGCCACGTTACAGATAGCCACGTAAGACAATAGAAATTGTGGTTACATATTTCTTTTGAAATGGAATGCAAAGTAACAAAAGCTTGTGAAAATGAATCTATACTTGTCAACCTGAAATTTGAGGTTCAGTTTTCCTTAGTCCTTTGTTCATATGAACAGGAATTAAGCCCACTGTATTCTTTCACCTCTTATTTCTGTTTCAGGGTGTGATTGAGAGTGTAGGAATAAATAAAAAAAAATAAGACATTGGATTAGATGATTTTAGATTAAAAAAGAAAACACAGAAGTGGGTTTAGGTAGTATTGCGGCTTTGGCTGTTTATTACTTATGTGCTATTAAATAGAAGAATTATAAAGGGAAATGATACATCAACAGCTGAGTTATGTGACCCATCACAAAAAGCACTGGAAGGACAGGGTGTCTTCCCTTTAAGCTTATTGGGGCTTGCAGCATCTTGTTCAATCAAAATGGATAAGAAAAAGACAAAGGAAGACTGTTCCCCAGAGGAGAGCTAAGTCAAAATGACTTGTCCTGTCCTTACAGGCATCCAAGGCCAGGTAGGAAGGGACCTCAGGCAGCCTGTTCTAGCAAGTTGGTAATTCTGCCTGGTATCAGATATTCCATGTCATCTGCTGATATTGCTTAGGATGGAAATTCACAAAGTCACAGAAGGGACCCATGAAGGTCATGGAGTCCAACTTCAGGGATGTGCAGGACTCATCTCCAGCGTTTCCCAGTCACAAACTAGTGCTTGTGGGAGGTCAGGAGTCTTCAGGTGCTGCGGTCTCATTTTAAGACTCTTGTAGTGGTTAATAATTCTCAGGTAGCCAGCTGCTGGCGTGAATGCAACACAAACTTTCTTTGTTAAATCTCTAGTTGTGGCTTTAGCCAGCAGAGGGAGTTGGAGACCCCATCTTAGACAGGGTCTGTGGTGGTTGGGCTGTAGGGTCAGCACTTCTGGGTGCTCTTAATGAAACTTTCAGCAATGTTAATTGCTGGAACCTCTGTCAAGGGTTTGGAATACAAAAAGGAGTTGCTTGCTTGTTTTTAATGGAAAAATGCAGGAAGATGAGTTTTGAGGCAGTGACTTATCGGTACCAAATATCTATTCATATCAAAACATACGTAATATCTATTCATACCAAATCATACATAATCAACGAGAAACTTTTTATCGCTTGGTAAATAGTGTCATATCTGAATAAAATACAGGGAAATTGCATAAGCTGCAAATGAGTCTCAAAACCTTCTTCAGTGTCTGAGAAACTCAGAGCTATTTTTTGAAAATCTTCCCTAAATTTTAACACAGCAGTCAGTTTTTCCTGTAGATAGTTCTAGTGAAAAAAACTTTCTTTAGGTTTCTAGTGTATATGCTGCAACTTCCTGTGTTCTGATGACAGGGACATCCTGCTACCTCTTGTGTGCCAAAGCCAGAAAATAGATATACGTGAAAATAAATTTGAGGACTGTTAGATTTTCTTCAAATCTGTAGTGTGGTTCCTCTGGCTTTGTCAGTAAGCCCTCAGTAGATCATTGAACAGTCAGGGTCTTTTATAGCAGTTGAAGTTGATAACTGAAAATATAATCAATGTTTTTAAGGTATTGTGTAAATTGGCCTTGCTAAATTCTCCTTAATTGAACAGCTATTTGTGTTCCTGCCCCAGCAGCATGGACAAATCCTTCAGGACTGAGCTGCTCATAATTTTTGTGCGTAAATATGTATTGAGAACGATTTTTTTTGCTGTTTTATTGAATTTCTTTAAAGCAACAATCTGCAACTGTATGTTTTCTTCTTGAGAAAGTTTGCAGTGCTTAAACCTTTGAAAGCTTCTCTTAAAAATAACTGTGGTTGGGATGGATCTTCAAGATGCATCTAATAGTGCTTCTCTTTCTCCCTTAAACATGAAGGTGCTACCACTTATGTTTATATACTGTTGCAAACTTAATTTAGATGTAGTAATGAGGTCTGAAACAAGTTGTGCTTTGTGAAGAAATCAAAGAAAGAAACTGAACGGTGCCTGAGTGGAAACAGTGAGGGAATCAGCGTGTCTGGCATTGACATAATACTGCGAAATCAATGCTTTGATCAACTATAAAGCATAACAGCTGTGTGAAAGGTTTGCTGTGGTTAGCTGGCATTATCTCTTGTGCAAAGCTGAGTACATTGTAAACCAGTAAAAATTAACTGCCAGAGCACAATGATGTTTTTGTGACTGGGAATTCAGATAAAATTATGCTTCTGTTGGCAGAATGTTAAAAAGAGCTGGGGCAATTTGCATACAGGTGAAGAGGGCTGACTATGTCCCATGTTTTGCCGAGACTAGGGCACCACAGGTATGCAAAGCATTCAGCTGCAAGGGCTGTCTTAATTAAACTTCATTTTCACCTGGTTAGTTAAGGAGTGGGAGGAAATGGGCAGTACCGCGCTGAGTCATTGGGTGGCAGCAGAGCATTTACCTCTTCCCATGGCATTCCAATAGAAGAAAGGTCTGCAGCTCTGAAAGATTTTGATGTAGGTGTCTGAAAGCAAGGCTTCACTCTGAAACAACATCTCAGCATCATGACTATGGTGAGAGCCCTCTCTCTTCGAGACAGATTTTAACGTATGAGTGTATGTATATGCACGTGCAAAAACTGTGTTTCTGTGGCCTTTGCAGGTTTCAGCTCAGCGACAGTGAGGAGCTTTAATGTGACTGCGATTATTGCCAGTTCCCAAATTAGATCCCATACCCTTACAGTTTAAGCTTCTTCTGAAGATGCGTAGTGCGGTGGTCTTGTGAATGAAGCCATGTTATAGTTCTAAGTTATTTTTCTGCTAGAAGTGGTGTTGTGAACGTGGCCAGCATTAGCTAGTTAGCCAAAACTGCCCATGTTTTTTTTAGCCATAGCTCTTCTTAAGAAAAGCATAAGAAGCAGGACAGTTAGTATTTATCACTAGTGATTATTAGTGGCTGTGAGCAGCCTGTTCTAGGAGGGGGTGTCCTTGCCTATAGCAGTGGGGTTGGAACTAGATGATTTTAGAAGGTCCCTTCCAACCCTAACCATTCCTATTAATTTAAAGAAGGAGTTAATCTTTCTGTACTTATTCTAAGGTTTAAATATTGAGTCTTTTGGTTTTTATCTTGAAAGTTGTGGACAGTGCTTGAAGAACTTTGCTATTCTCTTTTGGAACTAAGTATGTTCTTTGTATGTTGTTTCATTTCATTGAAGAGATCAAGAACTTATTTTCACTTGTGTTGATACTGCACACTTCACAAAGTAGTTAATGCAAAGTAATGTGCTGTTGCCTTGATCCACTTGATAAAATGAATTTACTTTATATCTGCCATTTTCTGTTACGAGCTGAAGTAATTCTCTTTTTAACTGGGCGACTCACAAAACCCTGGCCTTTGAATTTAACCTATATGTGGGGCAAGTGTCACCTCATCCAATTTCATTATTTCCATGCTCTGTGGTTAAATTTCTCAGAATGTTGAGATGCAGAGTGGAAGTAGTAGGAGTTACAATATGGAGAGTGAAGTATGCATATTCATGATACCTCTTTGCCACTAGCACGTGTGCTAGGAATGTGGTCATCAATGAGAACCTGTTGGCAGAAACAATGCAGAGATATTTTATTTGTAGAGATCTAGTTTGAAGCCATGTAGGGATTGTGTCAGCCTATGATCATTAAGAGAATTAGTGGTAAAAAGTGAAAATGACTGAGAATTGTCTGTTCTTGTCTGCAGTATATGTGGCAGGCATTTTCCATTTTCTTTTGTGTACAAAGACAGGGAAAGAGGGACTAACGCTGCCAGAAGTTATAAGGCTTTTTGAAATCCAGTATGAATGGTTACAGCGCTGATGTTTCATGTCCTTTGAAGACAGTGCATTGCTTCTTCTTGGTGAATCAGCTCTCTTAATTTTAAAGTTTGCAGCTTTCCAGTTAATTATTAGTGTTTTTGTTAAATTAAAAAATAAAAAATTGCCTCTGGCTTTCATTTTATTCCCATTCAGGGATTTG
The DNA here is from genome assembly GCF_038088225.1 of Cyrtonyx montezumae. Lineage (NCBI taxonomy): Eukaryota > Metazoa > Chordata > Aves > Galliformes > Odontophoridae > Cyrtonyx > Cyrtonyx montezumae. Next base: position 41,438,992 of record NW_027071826.1, on the reverse strand, counting down.
TCAACCTGACTGCAGAAAAAACACAGTGCCTATTGTCCTATGCCTATTCTTCATGCTGACAATAGGAAATCTTTCCTCTTCCCACAAAATTTCAATGACATTCTCATCTTCTCTAGGGGTTACTTCAAGAGGATAACTGCTATTTCCTCCCAGTTTAAGCTTCTCCGTGTCAGGGATATTTGGTCATTTCCAGTAGATGGAAGAATGCGGTTTGCAGGCTGAAAATTGCACGTGTGCCTATGCTGGCTGTTGTGAGGGATGCTATCTTATGGCAAATTTCTTGGAGATGAAACCACTGTTATAACAAAATAGTACGAGAACCTGTAAATAAGCTCTTCCTGGTGTCTGAAGTTCCTACAGCTTTAGTGGCTACAACAAAAGATGAGATCTGCTGGCAGCTCTAGGAGGAGTTCCTAGAGGTTCCCTTGCATCTGCTTTGGATTCAACTGAATTGCATCCAAACTGCACAGGTTTCAAAGAATAATGCTAGACTCAGTGACTTGCTTACATTATCGAAAGATCAGTTTAGCTAGAAAGCTTTGGGCTGTAATTAGGAAAGTCTTTATGCAATTCTTTGAGCAAAGAGGAAAGAGGTTACTATCATTTTGAAGACTGCCAACCTAATGCATCAAAGTAGACATGCATTTTGGGGGCGCTTTGAAATGAGGTTGATCATAAAGAAAAATTTCTTGGTGGTACATTAGGACAAGCTGCCCAGGGAGGTGGCAGCGCCACAGAGCCTGAAGATGATCCATAACTGAGGAGATGTAGTATGAACAAACAAGGACAGTGGAAATGGTAGGAATGGGTTGGTGGTTGGGCTGGATGATGTTGGAGGTCTTTTCTGACCTTAATGTTTCTATGAAATGTAGTTCTATCAAATACAGAGGTGACATTTCTATGTTGGCAGCATTACTTTTGACCATTTGATGCACCATTGGCATCTGGTGGTTTGAGGTGCCTTGGTGTTCCAGAATGTGTACTGTTCTCTTGGTGGGAGTGATTTCCCAGAAAAACTGAAATGTAAAAATGGTAGTGTAGTTGGAGTCTATACTAAACAGGAGCAATAGTGTTAGCAAGTGATGGTATAAATACCTCAGCTACTTACCTTGTGCAGGCAGTAATCCATATGGTCGCATTAATACTACTGTAATACCATCTAGGATATTTTAGATAAATTCTGATCATAGAAGCTTTGAGAAGTGCCTACACAGCTCTTCAGCATGTTGAGTGTTCTTGTTCAAGTCCTGATGCATTATGCTCATTCAGTGGTAAATTAGGTTATTGAGATGGGCCAGTGACAAATCAGGTATTTATGCCTCTTTTCCAGTGTACCGCAGACCTTTGGAATTTCATGTGGTCTTCTATAAAAGGAAATTAATGATTGTGTATTATTCATAAAATAATGTTTCCATCATCTTGTCAGTTTTCTCTCCATAAATTCACCAGCAGAGGGCTGAAGGATTTACCACCTACTTAATTTAGTTTAGATTCATGGATACACTGCTTAAACTTCCCTCTTGAAAGAAAATGTTCCTGCCAGGCTTGACCATAGATCTGTGCTGTCTGAATGCATGACATATACTGCATACTTTACTGAGCTGGGAGGTACACCCTCTCAATGGCTTAGTAATGTTCATGGCAAAAACTTTGGATGTCACTTTCCAAGCATTTTGAAGCATGATTATTTTATTTCAGAGCTGCTGAGTGGATGCCTTTCTGGAATGTGCAGTTTTAAGCTATTTAGATCTGCCTGGTCTACATGAGGGAGATTATTAGATAAAGTGGTTGTAATGGTCAGTCTCAATCTGAAACAGATGCATCTTTCTGCATCAGCCTTGGCTGAGAGCTTAGTGCACACTCAGGAAAGTGCTTCTGCTCTCCTTGTAGCATGCTCTACTGAGTTGGGTTAAAAGTAGGACTTCACATTCAGAGAACATAGCCAAAGGTGGAAACTTGAGCTTCATGGGAAAGAAAACAGATCGTTTTGGCATCTTGGAATGGGCTAGTTCCTGCAATAACCCAACGCATTTTTCCTAAATAGAAGACTGGGAATCTGAGTTCCTTCTTTCTTAAAAGTGGTAGAAGTTCATTCACTGCTCTGCAGAATTTGTGGTTAAGTTACTTTTGAGCTGTTCTGCGGGAAAACGAAAGTATTTCTTGATTCTAAGTACACTAAAGAGTCTGAAAGATTTCCACTGGTTTCAGTGGCCTTTGGTCAGACTTGTGATGTATTATGAAAATAGCAGAGAATGTCATTGTGGTTTTTTTTTTACCCTAAAAGCAGATTGGCAACATACCTAGAACTTAACTTTTCATATTTTCCAAGTGCTTTGCTGTTAAGAAAATTAAGTAAAACATTGCTATAAAATTTTCAGTTAATAATATTTCGATGAACATGCTCAGAGACCATTTTGATGCTTTTCAGAGTGTCTTCCTGAGTCTTTTGGATTCTTCTGTAACCAAATGTGATCTTTTAGACCATTTTTGCCAATGGAATGTTTTCCTAATTGTATCCAGGCGGCTCAATGTAGAGAAGGGATGACTGTGAGCAGGAATAAATCACTGCTAAGTAGCCTGAAAAGATAAATTGGCAAGACTTGAATAAAAACAAACTCACCACCATTCCTTACCATTTCTGAGGTGCCTGGAATAAAATTGTGATTGTGTTTCACGTTATAAGCTTTGTTTGAAATGACTGTTTTTTCAAAAGAATTAGCAGCTTAAATTCCATTGCATTTAGCATCTATATGTGCTTTCTAGGAGTTTCTTTTGTGAAGGTGGATAAATATGCCTGAAATCACTCTGGAAAGCATTTTAAAAGAAACTGCTTTTGCCCTAGATATTCTCCACATTTTATGGTAATAACTGGACAGTGCTTAGGAGCCAAGCAATGCTGTCCCAAAGAATCTGTAATTTAAAAAGTTGGTGTGGGGAAAGAGGAGTACAGAGAAATAATAATATAATAACAAGATGAATATTACTTTATTTTTGGAAATATGGTATCTTCTGGGGAAGTTGGAAGGGGAAGGCACTTAGTGCTCACTGGGCATCAGTTGTCCTCTTTCCATTGGTCAATGGACCATTCCATGGTTAATGCTGGAACATCTTATTGTTTGAGGGAACATCCTGATGTGGTGTAAGACAATGGGATGTTTTATGGGCTATGTGTTGACACAAAGATTATAAAGCTAACTCAATGTTTTTTATTATGTCATTGAATTCAGAAACAACTTCAGCAAAGAGAAACCATACATGATATCTTCAGGGGGGCGGTGGAACCAGGTGGATTGGGAACTTGCTTGAGTTTCAAAAACTAAAGCACACAAAGGGACTCTTCTTCATAACTATCCCTTCTAAAGTGCTTGGTGATGGAACAAAATGCTAGATTTTTCTCTGTAGATTGGAGGTGACTACGGAATGTATTTCTTTAACCAAGAAAGCTAATTATCATTAATAATGCTACCACTACTATTTCACTGTAATCTTAATTTAAGGAAGTTTTTGAATATTAAGCATTTATCCCACATCAGTGAAAAATGTACCTTTCCCTGACAAAAATAGCACTTACATATCATCCACATTCCTGTAGTTGCAAGGTGAAGCTTGGAATTTTTGCAGTAGCCCTACTGCCAGTTTACCATTATTGATCATTATCAGGGGTCCCTTGAGTTGTCTGATGATGCAAAGTATGTCTTTGGCTGCATATGTTGTATGAGCTGTTTTAGGTCTCGGGGACCTGCTTGTTCTGGTTTATTGGAAGGCTGTTCTTCAGAACAAATTGTACTTTGCTGAGAGGTAGTTTCTATGTTATAATGATGTAGAAGTACACTGTTTAGGTGTTGAATGTGTGATAGGGAAATGAGCTTGCTCAGAATCACAGAATTGAAGAGGTTGGAAGGAACAATAAGAGATCATAAATCCAACCCCCCTGTTAGAGCAGGTTTCCTACAGCTCATCACACAGGTAAGCTTCCAGGTGGTTCTCAAGTATCTCCATAGACAGGGACTCCACACCTCCCCTGGGCAACTCGTTCCAGTGCTCCATCACCCTTACTGCAAACAAATAATTCTCTATGTTAGTACAGAACTTACTGTGTTTCAATTATAGGACATTACTCCTTGTACTATTACTATGTACCACTGAGAAGAATCTGTCCTCATCCATTTGCCTCCCACCTCCCTTCAGATGTTTATAAACTTTAATTAGATCCCTCCTCTCAGTCTTTGTTTCCCCATTTCCCCAGTCTGAACAGACCTAGGCCTTTCCTCATACGGGAGATGCTCCAGGCCCTTTATCGTCTCTGTGGCCCTCTGCTGGACCTAATCTGAATACTTGGCATTCAGTGGAAGCTCAGCTATTGAAATAATTCAGAGGGGACACATGCCTGGTGCTCTTTTAACTTAATATTCAACTCTTAGTGTCCTCAGCTGCATTTTCTGTTAAGAAAGGTATTGTGAGTTTGAGAGTTGCATGCATTTACTATAATCCTTGGAGTTAAGTGGGGAAAAATTTAAAAGAAAGTCTACATGATGCGCTTAGTTCTGTTGGGGGAAAAAAATTGTATTTTTGTGAGATGAAGGTACCTCATAACTTTTAGCCTTCTAGTTTACTAATTAAAGATGGCTGTGAGAACTTGTTATACTGTGATTATGCAAAAGATGCTGCACATTCTCTGGGTGCTGGTTTGAATTTATTTCTGAGACCCAGATTTAATCACTAATGGGATTTTCCTGTAACAGTCAAGCACTTAGGCTCAGCCTCACATTTTGCATTAGTGCTTTATGTAGTCTAGCTAGTCAGCTAAGATATAAAAACCAGAAGGAATTAGAAAATTCCCATTTGATTGATCATAGTATTTTATGATCCCTTTAATTTGATTTAGTGATTCTTGTTTCATTTTGAGTCCATTTTTCAGTTCTGCATTGTTAGGATTACATATGCCATATAAGAATTTGTTTAAAGATCACTTTTATTGGGAGTAAAATAAAAGCTGGAAATCTTCCTGTTATTCTAAGGCATTATAACAGCTTGTTTGTACAAAGTCTAAATTTGGAGCCAAATTTGACTTGTCCTTTAAAGCAGTAATAACCTCAGAACCCTGCTAATAAATGCTGGAAGGTTTGTCAGTGCTCAAATGAGTCTGAAGATATTTTAATTATTTGCCATACTTAGTCTTTACTCTGATGGGGTTCAAACTAGAATGTATGGGTCTGCATTTTCCTGCCCTAAATAGCTGATCATATATTACAAGGTGCTTGACAGCTGTTCTTATTGTTCATAGCTCCCCATACTATCTCAACACTTTCGTAATCTATTAATCATTTATTAACCCTTTATAAACCATTTATAAATGTACCCTGAATAAAAGAAAATGTGACCATTCAATTTCTTCCTCGTTTAATATTAAAGGCAAGTCCAAGGTCAAGATGCACAGAGGGAGGCTTTAGGGAGCTCATGTAGTTTATATTTTGGCCAGTCAGCTGAGGAACCACGTGGAACTAAAATTAGTAAAGTGTGTGCAGTGAAGAAAGTTCACACGGTGTAATATGCTGTGGGCAGTATTAGCGTTGACTTACCCAATCTGTTAATGGTATGGTCTGTCTAGACCTTTGGAACATTCCTTAGCTCCTTATTTAATGTAGGAGGAATCATTTCTGAAATTAGCATATAAATTGTCCAGAGTCAGCAGCCCTTTAAAACAGTATTTCAGCCTTGTGTCAAGGCGCAAATCAACTTGTTTTAAAAAAATACTGATACAAGGGCATAAACTGAGAAAGTCATTGAGTTTTAAAAGAGGAAATGGTCGGGACTTGATTGGGTAGGCTTTATTTATTTAGTGATGTTAATAAGGGGAAGTATATGATGATAAGGAAACATCTGGCAAGCTCTATTCATGTAGAAGGTTTACACTTACGTAACTGAAAAACTGGAAGGATTTTTCTGATTTTGATGTTACATTTTCCTCATTCCTTGATCTTCCATGTAACCTGTAAATAACAGTACTGTGTGTACTGTTCATTTGAGGGTTCAGTCCAGCTGAACAAGCTCCAGTTTCTTTCCAAGCACTTCTGAGGTCTATGCTTGTTTGCTCTTCAGTTGCCAGGAGTAACGTACAGTATCCCATGCTGAGGTTATCAGCCATGAAGAAAGGTAACGTAACATGTATTCTACTTGTGAATTATGGAGGAATTGTAAACTTGCATTTGGGATGAGTACATTTCTATATGGAGACAGAAAATAAATGATGATACAGTCCAGTAGGTTTAGTTGGCATGTATTTGAAATGACCACACTGAGCAGTGAAGCCAACAAAATCTTTGTAGCACAAAATCATGTGTTCTGAACATGCCACGTACTTACAGAAAAACTATTCCTGGAATGTTGCTTGAGAGTTTTATATGTTTATTTGGTACTTTTCATCTCCGTTGCTCTGAAAGCCAGGTGCCTTAATCACAGTGAAACTGACAGCCCTGGTCACAGAGAAATAGTGCTGGAAAATAATGCAATTACAGAAAATCTTAAAGAAAATCTAAACCAGCACTTTTATATGTAACTGAAGAAAACATCCAAACTTGAAAGTATTATTACCTCAAATGTTAAATACTGAATTTGTTACCAAAATTAATTTATTGAAAAGCTATTTCAATTCTAGTAGACTTCTGGTTTGTGGCCAGGAAAGTCTTCAGGATACTGGATGTTAAATTTGTCGTGGTCCCGGTGTCCATCCCATCTGCTACCCGTGTCCTCTGGAGAGAGCATATTTTACCTCTCATTCTAACAAGCAGTGAAGAACTCTTTCAAGAAGAAAAGAAAAATCCAAGATACCTTGAAACAAAACAATTTGCTTAACTGATGCTAAAGAGAATGAGAAGAGCTATTTTGTAAGCTCTTTATCCCACCTTCCTTTCTAGTGCCTTTAAAATTATTTTTCACTTAGGCAGCTTCAGTGACCATCCAATTGTGAAGTCGTGTTTGGGCTTCTATTATTTTCTTTGTTTGAGGATATCAGAACACTATGGGTGTGTGTATTTTAAAGGCTAGGAAGGCCACACGTAGGAGTTCTACTAATTGCAGAACTACGTGCAGTGGGCAGGTGCTGTGCTCTGTTAGCACTCTGCCTAGAACAGAGAGGCCTTGGCTGCTGTCTGTGGGCCATTGCTTGATGCTAAACAACGATTGCAAGAGCAATGTGACAGTGTTCCTGCCTGAGTGAGCGATAGCAGTTATTTAGTGACCGTGAACTTAGCAATAGAAGAACCGTGTTTATTTCGCAGTCTTTAGAGAGTGTCTGATCCAAAGATAATCGCGCGCAAAGTGTCAGAATGTCCTGGATGAATCAGAGCAGGCTGCTGTTAGCACAGACGTGAGGCTGGCTGCGGTGCTGCTGGGCAGGCACAAATGGAGCGAGGTGCTGGGGGAAGTCAGCACGCTGTGCTGTGCACCAACTGCACCTTTGCTGTGGGGCACCCAGCTTCCTTGGAGGGCTGCGTAGGACTAACCTTGTGACAGATGTTGTGATTTTGGAGTTACTTTGCAGGGACCACTTTAAAATGTTGGAAGGCCCCCCCCAGCCCCCTTAGTACTCAATTTAATTGGAATTATGGTGCCCATCAAGAAAGTATTACTGCAAGGTGACCTGGAAATAATCATTTCCTTTCATCTATAGCAAACATTTGTAGGTCGTTAAAATGTCACAAATAAATAAAGTCTTATTCACAAAGAAATGGCTTTCTGTGAGACCAGTAAAATATGAGATTTCATTATATACAAAAAGGCTATGTGTTGTATTCTTGGTTCACAAAGCAAACGTCCAACACATGTGGAATGCACGGCAGGATGTTGGACCCTCTAAGGGTTGTATACAGATATATGAAGGGGAAGAGGGGAAGAAAAAACACTTGTGGGTCTGAGGAAACAACCCCCTCCAGTAACAAATGGAGCATGTGCTCTGGGTCTCTGGGAGGATTTGTGTGAGGATCTTGCTCTCCATGTGCGCGCATTCCTCTGAATCAGACAGGTGTTAAAGTGCCCAGAGGACGCAGCACCCTCCTGCTATCAGCAGCCTGACCACATGACAGGGCCACAAGCAGCCAAGCACAACTGCCATGGGGCTTGCCAAGGGGTTAGATACTGAATGCTGAGTGAGATATCTGTGCCAGCTTGGGACCTCTGGGCCATGTGGCCACTCCTGGTGTGGGTCCATCACTGTAATGTGCTGGGGAGAGTGGAACCTGAAGCTGTCCTCATAGTTTCTGCTGAGTGAAGATAACTTATTGTTGTGAATATAAAATATTAATTACCTTTCAAGTGTGCTTGGGAGGCTGTGCATGGCTCTGGCACCTCTCCAGACTTGCTGTGGTGGAATCAGAGGATTGCCTCCTGGCACTGGAGTCTGTTTGCCCTCTCCTCCCCCCCAGCATCACAGTGGAAGTGAGTAAAAGGAACTGTTTAAAAACAACTGACATCTGGGGAAAGATGTTCATTGGCTTTTGGGATTTAGACCAGTCCCTGAGCTGGTGCCTTAGGAGTGGATTTAACCAATGCTGTAATCTTTTGGCACCTGTTGCAGTTTTTTTGGCAGTGGCATAGGACTGCTTTGATTGCACTATGACCAGAGTAGTGAGCTTATGTGTGATACCCATCCCAGAAAGTGCAACTTAGTGCCCTTAATGCCTCTCCTATTGTTTTTCTTCCACTTTCTCTTATTCATCAAGCTGCTGTTAGTAATTATCATTACATGCAGACAAGCATCTATCAGCATCTCCAAAGCTAACAAATGGGGGACAAGAATTAGCAGAGCTCTGTGTTGTCAGAGGCCAGCTGTTTTTTGCATTTGCTTTGGAATTGTTTATCTGGCCCTCAGTTTTAAGGAGTGTGGTAAACAGAGGACTCCAGGCAAAGCGATACATCCTAGTGACTGAGATGTAATCAGGAGATGAGTATTTGGGTTTATAAATATGTTAAACAAAATAACCAAATATGTATCTTCAAGAAGAGAATTCAGCGGACCCATTAAAGGAAGTCTCTGCCTACATGTCTCTGCACTGATTGTACATCTGTAAATGGCCGCCGTCCAGCAAAGCTCTTAAGTGCATGCTTAACTCTCAGCATGGCTTGGCTACAGCAACGTTACTAACTTTGGCATGTGAGCTTTTATGCATTTGGGGCATTCACTTGCCTAGTGCTAAGCACATGCTTATATGCCTTTCTGGAAACTAACTCTTCCTTGTGCCCCAAAGGCCTGCAGCCTGGAGCATGAGTCTAGTTTCCACCTCAGATTCCTGTTCTTCTAGCAGGTATTGAGGAATAGGGCTGCACATCCATGTAGACATCCCTGAAATGCAGAGGCAGAGACCCCTGAAGTTTGCTGATGTTGCATGTGTTTTACCTTTCCTGGTGCCTTAGAATCAGACCTTGTAACTCCCAGGGATCTCTAGAACATGGTGTAAGGTCTGCTAATCATAATGTCTTTGTTTACTGAAGGAGGCTGTGAGCCCCTGCAGTCAGTCACCAAGGCTGTTTGCTAAACTCTGATGGGCTGCTTACAGACTTGGATTAGTAGAATGAGTAGATATAGTGGGATTGTCCATAAAGATTCTAATTGCTGTAAATAAGTGCATCTTAAACACAGTTCCTGTACAGTCTGTACAGAACTAAGCATTTTGTTGAAAAAGATTCCTCAGTTAACCCACGTGGTAGAGCCAGTGGGGAAATGGCATGCTCAGGTGTCACACAGTCCATACTGCATTGCAGCTTTGTGTGTCATTAGTGATAGGCAGTCTGAGGGGTGTGTGTATTAAAATTCGCTGTCACATTTTCTGCCTTGTGAAAAGCCAAGAGGTGTGGTTATCAGATTGGAAGCAAAAGTCCTCAAATGTTTATGGCAGTTCCTGGAGTTACAACTCAGCTTTGCTAATCTAGAAAGGTGATGAAAGATCTTATGCTTCCTGTCTACTTGTGGACTGCAGATGAGAAGACTATCAGCAAAGGCGTCCCAAATGCTAAATGTCCTAAAAGTTGAACAATGAGAACTTAATTGAATATGTTGCAATAGTCACAGTTCTTAATCTCTTTGGGTACCTCTGTATTTTAGGATTAAAAAAAAAAGGCAAAATAAAAATTCCATCAGTAACAAACAACTGTATTCGCAAGTAAAGTCCAAGCAAGCAATTCCAGCAAACTATTCTAGTGTACACGGTTCAGAGTCTCCTTGGATATTTCATGATCTACCATCCGCACCAGAAAGCTGCTGAATGAGTAATGGTAGGCTGTTTTGTTGTGTGCTTTTTTTGTTTTGTTTGTTTTTTACCTTCACCAAAGCCTGTTTGTGCTACAGACTGCTTTGGTATTTGTAGTCATTTATTTTAGCTAAGTTAATTTTTGGACTTCATAAAAAACCTAAATGGGGGAAAAACATCCTGTTATGTGAAAGTTCTTATCTGCTGCGTTGAAATAATTGGAAATGGCTTTCTGAACAGTCCAAAGGAGTTCATTTGAGGGCTGAGACCCAAATGCTAGTTTGAAAAATGCTTTAAAATGTCTTTGTCTAGCTTTCTGCCCCTGGAGGAAGAAAAGAGAAATTTAGCAAGCACCACATGTTACAGATGCTGCTCAAGATGCTTAACACATTACTTAAAGCTGTTCTGTAACCATTATGTTGTGAGTAATATAAGGATGGGAATGGAAGAGGAAGAATCCAGGTTTGCTGCAACCACATCTGTAGCCTTACCACTTGCTTGTTGTAAAGGTGTCAACTCACTTCTGCCCGTTCCTGCAGTAATACTGGATGTTACCTCTGCAGCACAAGGTATTAGCGGGTTGGGGTTACCTCTGAGTGAGCGAGCTGGCACATTTGCAGTAGGCTACCACACAGGGATACCAGCTTTGGTGCCAGAAACAGTGAAGCTCTGTTACTGCCATACGTAGTTAATTAGCTCGGGTGTCACACGGAGCAAACACCGCTATATTGCTGCTGGTTCTGCTGCTACGTTAATTGATGTTGGCTTGGGGATCTTTGCCCCAATGTGCAGTGCAGACATACCCAGGAATGAACTCCTATTGTTGACTGAATACTGTATTTTCTCATAAATGTGGCAGGAGTATAATTGCAGGGTGGAAAAGGAAGGGCAATATACATTCACTTCACTTTAGAAACTAAATTAAACCTTTGACTTAACTCACTCCTATACCAGTTCCCTGCAGGCATTTCTACAGGCTTCATTAAAGCCAACCTTGAGGCCATGGAAAAGGTCTTACAAAAGCCCAGCTAGGAAGCCAGTCACAGCCCCAGATCCCGCTGCTGCACGGCACAATCCACCTCTTGGCTTCTTGGGCCTGCAGCTGCCAGGCACTCTCCTTATGTGGTCACTGGTGTTGGCTCACAGGCTGCAGCAGATAGACGAGGAGGGCTGAGGGGGAACACATTCATCACTGCCAGCAAGAGCAGGGGCAGTGCCAAGTCGCTATGTAACTAAGCACATGTGCCAATTTGCTCGGTAATTGGATTGCTATTTGAAAAATTAAAGCGGTGTCTAGAAAATTCGAACCTTTGCATTTATACTGCGTGAAGCATGCAGCTGAGGGCCTGCACAGGGAGAGTAAAGGTGACCAGGCGTAGGTGTTTAGAAGAGTGAGCATAGGAAGCAACGTGAACACTTTGAGAAGTATTCCCCCAGCCTCGCAAACAGCCGCTCTGCAGAGAGACAAAGAGCAAGGCACAGCGCAGGGGAAAGCTGTAACGTTATGGACAAGCTGTAACCCATTGCTTACTAAGGAAAATTAGCACGGGCTCGTCAGCTGAAAGCAATTCGTGTAAAGAAAACATATCATTAGAGGGAAGGGCTTGATGTACTTGCTGTAAATTTATTTTTTTTTGCTGAAGAGGGGAAAAAAGCTGCTAATGGACATTACAGTATTTTTTTATTTTCTTCCAAGCCTGTGAATGTTGCTTCTTTATCTACTGTTGTATACATTATTCTCAAATGCCTTTGCTGAGCAAATCCTATGTACTAATGTCAAAAATTAATGATATCAAATTATCCAGCTACAGAATTTCTTGTTAAAGGTGCGCCTGTGCCACAGAGCTGTTTCTGCTCCCCTGAAATGAAGTTCAGACTTTGCTTTGACTTCACCAGAAGCCCAGTTATATCCAAAAATGCAGTTACCTAAATAGTCCTTCAGGCATTTCGTTGTTCTTTGCAGTTGAGCTCTCTGGCCACCCTTATTCAGCTAAAAAAATTAAGCTTGTAGATACAATGAGTTATAAATTGTTCCTAAGATAATATTTGTAGTTTAAAGTATAATCCGGTTGCTCGTAGATGTATGAAAGCAGTGCCTGTGTTCTTCATCACTACTCAGCGGAAACTCAAGCTGGAAGCCTTGTATTTAAAATAAGAGAAAGTAGAAATCGATGGGCTCGTACTGAGGAAGAACTATTTGGAAGCTCTGTGAAATGTCTGATTATTTCTCATGAGCTCAGTCCTGGTAGAATGAGGTTAACACATGTCAAAGTGGAGTCTCAGAAAATTTTGGGTCACATTTCTGCCCCTAGATGGAGTATTCTGCACACTGGTATTTTTGATATTTGGGGAGAATGGAGCTGTGTGCTGGAAGCCTTGAAATGCCTCTTGTTCTGAATTCCCTTTATAGCGTATCAAGTGCTGCCCATTGGGACTGGAGCTAACTGGGACCCAGAGACCATTTAGAAGAGAAAAATCAAAGTAGGGTTTGTTTGTACAATTGATCAGATACTGTAAGGGGCACTGCAATTTCTTAGTGTGCCTTATTTGTTGGATGGTGATAGATACCTATGTAGTAAGGCAAAAAGTCTGTATTTTATAAAGCAATGGTCACTACTATGAGATGTCTGATATTTGCAGCTCACAGTGCTTAGCGTTTCTGTGACTTTCATGGTATCCCCTCCTCTTAGTATCTTGTGAACACCATGGTAACGTTAACGACTTGTAAAACATTTTAATAGTGACCGCTGTAATATAGTGGTTGTGTGCAAACAGCATGCACCATTGCTTCAGAGGTGTTTGTAACATTTTGTTTTTGTCACAACCAGAGCAAAACAGTGCCAGATCTCAAGAACCAAGTCCTAAACTTGCCAAACACCAAGCTGAAAGTGAGTTCTCTTCTGCAGCTTCTGCCTTTGATCATCTGCAGTTTCATTGATACATTCCTACCCAGCACTCACGAGCTTAGTGAACCATGGCTCTAGCAAGCACAGTTGCTTGGGAAAAGCATTTGGCTGCAGACGCTGTGTTGGAGGGGGGAGGTGGGTGTTTTCCAAAGCCAGCTTTGGAAAAATCTGTGTTGTTTTATGTGCGAGCGAGAGCTCAGCTGCGGGCCCGCGGCTCAGGTATGTTTGCAGGCAGCTTCTGGTTCCGCCTTTGCAACAGGAGGGACCAGCTGCAGGGTTTGTCCTTGGGCTGGGAGCTGGATTCCTGCAGAATCCGGGATTTTGCTTTGGACATTTTTAAATGTGATGTAAATGCCAGCAGCTTCCTAACAACTGTTTGCGGAGCTCCAAGCAGAATTTACAGTGGACTCTTGTGAGAGAGAAGAGAATGGAAAAGCTCAACAAAACCTCTGTCATCTGAGCAGAGTCCTAAGAAACGCTTTCCAGCTCTCAAAGAAAGAAAGGGTCTTAATTCAGATTTACCGGAATTGTCTAATTAGTCCCTTTAATGCCGTGCACCTTATAGTCTGTGCCGCCAGCTTCGTCCTATAAATGAGACGATGGGCTAATTCATCTTGGCAGCAGTAAACAGACCTTGTGATTGTCCTCCCCACAAATACCGGCCCGCTTTTAGGAGAGCGCTTTGGCCAAGCCGGCGTCCTCACTCCCTCTGCTGTGCCCCCTCTATTCCGATTGCTGCCTCTGCTCTGCGCTCTCTTCCTTCCCCACCAACCCACCCCACCCCGTCTCGCACACAGTGACATACCTCACACATTTGCCACTGCTAACAACAACCTGTCAACTCTTTCTTTGCACCGTGCTAGGCGCCCTTTGTTTCTGCAGCCCAGCAAGCCTTGCAGCTGTTGTCCGAGGCCTGCTCCGACAGCCTGTGATCAGTCAGCTGCAAAATCCTCCCTGAACAACTCGGTATTCACAGCTCTAATCGGGCCAGCGGACTGTTTCCTCCTCTCTCGCAGTAAATCTTTATCACTTGCGCTCTGCTCGTCAGTTCGTGGCGCCAGCTCTTTGGGCTGCTCGATCCCTTTCCCATACTCTGCTGCGCCATGTGCTCTGAATGCTAACTCCGGCCTCCTTTAGGCTCGGTGCTGCAATCCACATGTGGGGAAGGTCGAATTCTTGCTCCTTCCTCATCATCTAAGCAGCATGTACAAATTTATCTCTCTCCAAATGCAAAGATACCCAAGGGCTCCCTTCCTCTGCTTATTTCCTATTGTATCCTTGTAAGTTAATTACATGATTATCTTTCCAGCAGCCTGTTGTGTTTCCATTTAAGAGCTGCCTTTGGTAGGAATAGCAGGGTGAGTGCCCAGCCTGGGGGAGCTGATGGTGGCAAGAGAAGCCCTGGGGAAACTGGCACGAGCTTTAATTTGATTGCATGCCCAGGGCTATTAACTTTCCTCTTAATGGTTCTCCCATGGGTGGAAACACATTTCCTTCCATCCTGTCCCTCAGTTGATGCCATCTCGGTCTTATAAAAGATTTACATCAAAGATGTTGAATTGTGAAGCAGGTTTTTAGAAAAAGGATCAAAGTTTACTTTCTTGGTATCCCAGCTGAGTGAAGGGGAGACCGCGCCGCTTTTAGCACGAGATTCGTGCCAGTGTGGGGTAGCTGAGGATTTATACTCACTGAGCTGAAAGCACAGCTCTGTGCCTGTTACTACTTCTGCTACAGCATGACAGCTCCTCCTGCCTCCTGTGGCAAAACGTTGTGGGTTTTGTTTCCCCTCTTCTGTGCTTGGGCCCGGGATCTAAGATGACAGAGTGTAATTAAAGCTCAGTTAAACAACATGCTTTGCAAAGAGATTCAGCTAGCTTTCAAGTAGACCATGATCAAGATTACTTTCAAAAACAAATTATTCAGGACGGTGAGGGTTATTCGTGTTTGTCAGGAGCCTGGGAAATATTTGTGCCAATGCTGGTCTGAGGGTCAGAACTACTGGTTTTTAATCTTGTTTCTTAACCTAAGTCTGTTTCCACCACTGGAAAATCCATTTCTCTTCCTGCTTCAGCTTCCCTCACTTTTAATCCCTTCTGTTTCAGCCCTTCCAGGTGGGTGGGTGCTTGCAGGGCTTAAGATTAGCCAAATATAGAAATGCTTCTTTAGCAGTAAAACTTGTATTGGCCTTGAAAATTTGTTGTTGCTGTTAATTTTATAAGGCAGCTGTAAAATAGATGCTTCAGTATAGTGGAAGGTGGTCTTGTTTGATCAAGAATAAGTTCATTTATATAGGATTATTTTAAAATAATAATTCCATGCAGATTTAATTTTTATGACAATTACAGTCAATTAGACACGTAGAGGAGCATTGCAATTAGACATTATTAAGCAGGGATGTTCAGTAAAATGCAAGTAACGTGTGGCACAGCTTAGTCACAAAGCTCAAAATTTGGGATGTTCTGCTGCTACGTAACTAGACCTATAAACACATTCTAGACTTAATTGAGAAGAGTGTCTCCAAACTTGCTGGTATTTGTCTCAGAAACACTTTACTTTCTTAGTGTATTCTTCAGTGAAAGTGAATGTTCATAAACAGCTTCTGAATATTGGCCTTTTTTTCTGTAGGCTGTCTATAAGGAAAGCAGTTGAAGTATGACACTGAATAGTACTGCATGTTGAGCTGCTTGCTGGGGGGAAGCTTCACTATTGAAAATGCTCTTGTGATCAGAGACAGTTTGGTGGGACAGCAGATGGAGAGCACAGCATCTTGACAAACCCTAGGCAAACATCTTAGATAACCTTTCCCCTTTCTCTGATTTAGTTTGCTCATGATGCTCAGTTCCTTCCTCCACGTCCCAGGCTGCTACCTTCCATCCTTTGGTGATCTTAGCTGTCTCCAAGGTCGCAGACGTTGCTGCAAGGCTGATGGTGTAGCTGAGTTCATAGTTGGGCTTGCATGGCTCTGTACACAAGTGAGTCATTAAACGCAGTCAGCCACTCATGTTTCTTCTGGACTTGTAAGTCTTGTCTACTCTGTGAGTCTTGATGGATACTCTTTGCTTGCAGTTTTGATGACTACAAACACTGGAGGAAATATGGGTTAAGTTCCCCGACCTCTACCATCTAAAAATGTAACGGCAAGTTTAGTCCCCTTTTACATTATCATCTTTTTCTGATCTGATAGTAAGCTACTGGACATAGCTATATTTGTGATGTGATGTCTTTATATTATGAAACAGTGGCTCTTCACTATGCCTGGGGAAAGAAAATCCATCCTGTGTCCTCTGCACAAAAAGTAGTTGATTTTGAAGTGCTCCTCAAGAACATCCATTCCTTAGCTTGCTGGCACTGTCCACGTGTAGCTGTTCTCCTGCGCGTCTAGTGATGTTACTGCCCCAAAGTGAGGTTCTGCTGAAGGGATGCGGCTGCAGATTTGATATGTATTTCTGTTTGGCTGTTGCTGGAAGAGGGTTTGTTCGTGGCTGTAGAGCAGAGTCTGAGAGCAGCTTATCCATTCCCTGGTCCAAATTGAAAAAAGACTTGCCTTTCCTTTCCTAATGTGAATCTGCATTTGAGTGTATATGGTAGAGCAGGATATTTTATTGCTTGGTTTTTCTGTTTTTAAGGAGCAATGTCAACACTTTTCTAGCTCCTCCAGTATTTGACTTAAGAAAATTTCAGGCCTTGGCCACATTCTTTTTGATTTTTTTTTCCCCAATTTGCTGATAATATGCTTACTCTGTAATTCCATTTTAAAAAATGTCTTTTAGTCTAGGAATTTCCTTGTCTGATTTGCCTCAGACTTTCCAGAAATACTCTACCTTGGCATAAAGTTTGCACCTGTGGAAGTTCAGGAAAATTGGTTTAGCTTTTGCAAAATTAGGAAGGGCTTCTGCCAAAATTGGGTTTATAATGAGAGGCTGGTTTAAATATGGATAGACAAGTCTCTTCATAATTATTAGGTAACATTAATGTATAATCAGATCCATAAAGAAAAAAAATGACTAAGTGGACTTTATCTTGCCTATAAAAATGAATTTTTGTTTCTCCTTTGGCAAGTCAAGGGAGAATGTTTGCTATTAACCCATCTTGCTTAATTTTGTTAGCTGCCACTTGTGTGCATTTCCTGTACATCTTAAAAACATGTAAAAGATGAACAAAGGAGGAGGGGGAAGATTATAAATGGATCCATGTGACTGCCTCTTCTCCAGGCATTTTCTCCCTTCGCTTAAGATGTTTGGAGAGAACGCAGGGCCATGCAGTGTTTGTTAAAGCTGATGGAATATCTTCCTCCCTCAGGGTATTTCTTTAATCAATGATTCTTTATAGTATTAGGTCATCTCCTCTTTTTTTTTTTTTTAATTTTATTTTTTTTCTAAAGAATCCTTGTTTTGTATGTTTTCATGCACCCTGACATTTATTCTCAGAATTATGGCCTGATCACTTCCTGTCCCTTTCCTCAAAATTTCTCTTGTTTTATCTATTTTAAGTGCTGAAGCACAAAGATAACCCCATCATAGCTCTCTCATTTTCCCCAGTGCTTCCCCCCCCCCCCCCCCCTTCCCTCCTCACGATGAAAAATGAAAGGTTTCATGGTCTTACAGATTTTCTTTATGCTTATTTTGGCCTATTTGCAACCCAAATACATCACTATAAGACGGCTCTCTAAGGCTCTTGGATCAATTAAAGGTAGCCCTATTCATTGCCAGTACAAACCTTTGCCTATTAACTCTTTCAAAGGGCATTTGTCATCGCAAAAAGCTGTGAATGCCGTCTGGGTTCATTGATTAAAAAACGGTATTGTTTTAAGGCTGCTGAATATCTTAATTAGTTGTAATCAGAGGGTAGCTTGTGTCTGTAAAGTGATACAGTTACCTTTCACCTACTTGCTTTATTCTGCATGTTTTAAAAGAAAAATATCTCATGTAATTCAAGCATAGTGTTTGCAGGGTAGAAGAGGAATGCACTAGCTGATCAAAGCATAATTTATGATATAATTTTATAAAGCCAGATAGTTAATGTGTTAACTTGGAGTACGTCTCGTTGGCCTACGACCAGCCATGAGAGGGCAAGCAGAGCGATGCTGCTCATTGCCAGCTATCATCCTCCTTTCTTCACTCAGAAATTCAGTGTCTGTATTCTGGAAGTGTAGAAATCCACCCCAAGTCTGCAAGCACCCGCACGTGTGCTTAGCTAGAGCACATGAATAGTTCATTAATACAGAGTATGTATGGCGCTGTTTGCCAGACCAAGGTAGAACAGGGGAACATTTTTTAGACCACTGGTTCATTTGCTGTAATTGTGGTCTCAAAATGTTTGCAGCTATTTGTGAATTTGTACCAAAACCAGGAAATTATTTAAGCTGGGAAAATGTCTTTTCTGCTGTCCTCTGAATCAAAACATTTCTTTTGGTGGTTAATAATAAAAGTCTGTTTCCTATTTGAAGAGGCTCTTCTGTAAATTACGACCTACACTTTTCCTTGGGCTTCATGAAAAGCTTTGGTTGTACTTGATGCTATTTTGGTTTATTTTCTGAGAATATAGTTTGTATTTCCCCTAAAATATTTCACTCAGAACAAATGGATATTTACTTGCCTCTGACAGAGAGTCTGGGCTGTAAACAGATCCTTTCCAGTCTCGGGTCTCAACAATGAACCAGAAACTTGCATAGATTGACCCTCAGTCTCCGGCAAAGCGCTTCCAGAGATGATAATTTAGGGATATACACCTTTCTTTCCTAGACTGTGTAAGTATCTTCTACTGGGAGGAAAAATGGACCTGACACAAAATCTTAAGTCATGGTTGGTAGAAGTATTTGCTTTTGCTTTTGAATAAGATACTGGATAGGGTGATAGTCAGACAAGATGGACTTAGTGGTCTTTTCCAAACTTGATGATTCTGTGAGTAGATGACAATTTATTCTGGGGAAGGGGCACAAAAGATGTCTTATGGGGAGACTCCATTATCTGGGTGAAAAAGTCTTTAGAAAGTGCCTTACACCATGTATACCAAGTTGCTGGTGCTGTTTGGTCATCTCGAAAGCAATGCCTTACCTGGGAATCACTGGACATGTGAATCCTTAATGCCTGCTCTCAGCTTATGGATTGATTGGTAGTTTTATTGGAAAAATGCATGCGTGCTCACACATGGATTCTCAAGGTCATGTGGCAAAGTTGCACAAATGCTACCACTGCTATATCCAATCACTTATTTTTCAGTGGATGAGTATACTATATAATGTTTCCCTTACAGGGCAACTTTTCTATAGATGTCTGAGTTCATCTTGAAGTACTCTGCATACTTCACAAAAAGTACTTTGTGTCCCTTTGAATATTTCTTTAAAAATAAAAATACTTCAGAATGACTAGCTCCAACTTTGTTGACTGTACGATCATGTCTGTTTCATAGATGTGGAAAAAACAGCCTGATAAAGATTAAAATCCTACTTTGAGAAAATGCAAAAAATTAAGCACGTGTGTTAATGTTCCTGTGATTTTGGCGTAAACTGTTCTGAAAAGTTTTCCTGGGATGCTGTCAGAGGCAAAAATAGAATATGCACTGGAGTTGCAGACAGTGCCTCAGTCGCAGTATATGTGAACATTAGAAATGTTCTTTCATACTTAGTAATAAATGTGAGGCATGACATGGTCGTTCGAAGGGGCATTTATTTTACTAGTTGGTTATTTAATTCAGTGATTTATACGCTACAAAAAGATAATTTTGGTGTGGAAATCAATGCTGTTCTAAGCTTTTTCTTCAGCTTTTTATGTTTGCATGGAATTGTGCAGTATCTTTTCTTTGATCAAGTGCTTTGGAAATAAATTTGAAGAAACAAAAATGTCCATTTCTACTGTAACTCCTACGTGCAAATGAATTAATATATAATAGTATTGTGTGTCGTTCTCTATAGAGCATTTTTAGGTGTCTGTAGAACTAGGAGATGATTTATGAAGTGTGACTCATTTTTCCTTCTTCACACTGTTCCACTGGAAGAACTCAGAGTGCGATGAGAAAAACTAGTATACGTTATTAAGAATTCCGATAAAGTAGGCTGAATAAATTTGTTTTCTTTGTGAGCCTTAATCCTGTGTTGTATTGGCTTCTTGGACATGGCTAATTTATTTGGAATTCCATTCTGTTCCCGACAGCATTCCTGATTAGCAGTTTGATCACCCGGAGCAAAGTTACATACCAGCTTTCAACTCTTGTAATCTAGCAGTGTAATTTTTTCAAATGGTCTCTTTTCTTTCTTTTTTTTTGCCCTAGCTCTGCTTCTTTATATGTGCAAAGAGACTTTAAAAGTAAGCAGGATAACCTGTTACGAGACTGAAAAATTTGTACAAAACATAATACAGTTTACTGAATGCCCGACTTGTGTCTGGCCACAAAGCATCTGATGTTAAAGTTTGGACAGGAATATAGAAACTTCCAAGATCATTCAGATCATTGAGTGTTTATTGTGAGTGCAGTATTTTGTAGCTATGAAAATGTGATTTGCGAAAGCAGGCGTTTTAGGAGAGAAAGGCAAAGCGTAAAGCTCAAGCCATGCAGTCCCACGCCATTTTTTGATTGTGATGATGGAAGGTCTGATAATTCTCTATTGCTCACAGGGCTTTAAACAATCATAGAAAGTTTTTCTTAAAGTTCAGAATGTGTTTAATATGGACCTATTTGAACGCAGCCATATTTTTGATCACGTCTTTAGAATTTCCAAGTAGAGATATATAAGAAATATTTTAATTATACCTTTCAAATAATGTACTTTGATTCTGTTAAGCAGAAATGTAAGATTTGGAGCTGTGTCAGACCAGTTCAAATATACAAATTATTTTCCTTCCATCACTTGTAAAGGATAGAGATTTTTCAGTAATTTTTAATTTTTCAGCATTTCAAAGTGGTACTATCTTCAAGACCCTCTCACAATCTGTAGTTTGTCAAAGCACATTCTGCATGTGGTAGGTTTTAGAAACTTGTATGTTTAATGGCTAAGTTTGTGATGCACTGGACCTTGCATAGAAATTGGAGTTGCGTCGTTTTTTGCTTCTGTTAGTGTTGAGCTGTCAAAATGAATGATGACTAGGAAACCCCAATTTAATTGTAAATCACAGCCAGGTTTTGACCTGATTTCTTTTTGACAGAGCATGGGATGAGCAACCTTAGAGTGAAATGTGAAAATGCTGCATTTAGCAGCCCTCTCTGTAAGTGTACAATGTGCTGAAGACACATAGTTAAAGGTGAGAGGGAACTGGGTTTTCTAATCTGTGTCGTTTCTTAAGGTCCTGGTTTTGTTTTGTGCTCAGTGAGGAGAGGTTTTTAAGTCATGAGAGACTTGGGAATAAAACAAGGAGAGGTGTCCCTGGCACCAGTCAAGAGACTTAGAATTGTGGTTTTACGTATGAATGATTTGACTGTGTACTTACAAAAGCTTTATCTGTCTTTCTGCTTTCTTCTGATCTTAAATTTCATGAATCTGAAAGACAGCTCCTGTCAAATATTTCATTAGAGCTGAAACGTGTTTTACGAGACTTTCTGGTTTAGAAAAGCTGGCAGTTCAGTTGAAATAGTTTAGTCAAAAATAATAAAAATAGTTAAATTACACAGTATCACAGAATCTCAGGGACTGGGAGGAACCTTGAAAGATCATCTAGTCCAGTCCCCCTCAGGAGCAGGAACAAATACTCTAATGGATTGCTGCAATACCATGAATTCAGTGAAAAAAATCCACAGAAGGAGAACTGAGAAAAGGATGGTTTAAGTCTGGATCCATTCTATGCAATTGCATTCAGTGATTCATTTCTCTACAAGTCCAGAGGATCATCCCATGCAATAAAATTGTACAACTAAGTGTGAAGACAGAGGAAGTTGTGTGGGGTCTCTTGAAAATGAAGAAGAAAATGGATATAAGTGATTGATAATAAACTATTTGAAAGTTTGTAATACAAATTCAAAATATTTATGTGAGGCTTTCATCCTGTGAATGACTAAACATTTTTGTATTTTTATACTTGCTCATCAGGAGGCAGTTGTTTCAGATATCATTAATATTTTAGTTTGTTTAAATACCATGGCATATACACAAACTATTTTATTACTTCTAGATCGTGTGCTGTTTATGCTCCTGGACAGAAAATTAAATGAACTGAAGAGAAATAAAATATCTGCTACTGAGCATTGCAGTGTACATCCATTCATGAAGGAGATAATGCATTGACAGCTCCCCAACAGGGAGGACCTCATTAAATCTTTAAAACACAGGTCTCTTTAGGTGATCATTTTTAAGTCGGATTTTTATTATTATTTTAAATCTTACTTGTGACTCTGAAGCCTTGAGGATGGTGCTGAATTTGTTTTACAAACTCTCAGTTTTATCAGTGCTGAAGTTACTCGTAAGGGAAGAAATATGTAGTAAATATCTTATTTCTGTCCTTGTTTTTCTTGATCGTGGAAAAGGACATAATGAACTGACTGTGGTAGGAAGAGCCTGTTTACTGGGGACTTTCCAGTAGAAAACCAGTGGGGCAGGTGTTGACTCGGTGAAGTGTTGAATGATCTTGATATGTGCATGTTATCACAAGATATTTCAAGCAGGAATTGACATTGAATGTCAGATTTTGTCCTCTAACACTATGAGTACCTTGAATTGGCTCTTTGTAAGTGGTGGTTCATTTTCACTGTGATGTGGAATGCTTGTTCAGGAGATTTCACGTATGTAAACTGGAGCAAGGTGCCTTTTTCACTCCGATAACTGCAGCAGGCACATGACCGAGAGGTAAATGCTGGTCCTAAATTTCTTTATTGTTTTTCTTTCCTGTTCCTTATTTCTTTCTTCATTTAACAATGAACTGGGAACTTGTTAACCACGAAGACACTCGCAAATCTTTGTCATTTTCCTTGGTAGATATAGTGACTTTTGAATGTGTGGAAAATACAGTAAGTAACATATCCTATTTAAAAAAAAATTACAGATATTTTGAGAAATGTTTCGAACTGATAAGAGTGGATATTATGTAATTATTATTGTATTGTCTGCTTTATGGCAAGCAGTTTCACAGGATATATTAAAATTTTAAGAATTAAATTATACTTTATGAAACAGACTGCTTAATTTATAATTGGAGCTGGAAAAGTAGAGATGAAATCTGTTGCTTTATAATTTAAAAGACATTACGCATTCTTGATGACCTTCAGAGCAATTAAATATGTAACATTAATTTAATAACAAAATGCAGAATTTGTCTTGGAAATAGTTTCAAATTAGAAGATTTTAATAAATATTTATAGCAGGAGTTGGTGAAAATGTTGATTATGTGACAAAAACCCTTATTAATAAGAAAATACTACCCATTAGGAGTATAGTTCTGCCTTACCCTTATTTTCTAGGGGGATGGCTAGTTGAAAAATGGTTTGAGCAAAATAAAGTCTGAGCAGAGAGGATGCTTTTCAGTGATGCATTCTTTGAAAAGGCAAATCATTCAGAATAATGGCATGCATTGGGAACACCTGTTATTTGAAAACATGTATTTGGAAAAATCCAGATAAGAATGATTAAAATGCAGGCTCTGCTTAGGGCTTTTTCTCAGTGAGTCTCAAAAATCTTCACAAAGGAGAGGAGAAGAGCTATGCATATTAAACCGTATCTTCTTACTCTCACATAGATTTTTTTTTTCATCTGGCACAAAGAATCATCTTACTCATGCTGCACATTAATTTTCTGTGCGAAGCAATCTGTCCTAAGAAGTAAAATCTAAACAGAAAAATACTTTCCTTCCACCTCCAGCAACTGGCACTTCCTTTGTATGAATGAGTGCGGTCCCCACGAGGAGTGCCAAGCTGACAGCCGTAGTCCGGAGCCACAGAGCTGCCATTGAGCAGGATGCAGGCGTGGGAGCGTGCCCAGCGTTGTGCAGAGCCCAGTGCCAGGCGTGAGGATGTGTGGTTTATCCCCTGGCTTTGACACCTCTCAGGGAATGCTGAGGATGGCAGGGATGGGACCACTTGTGAGCCTGGGAGGAGGCACCTGTTTGCTTGGCTCTGGAGGGAGCTGCCAGTCTGTAGCTGACAGAGCAAGTGAACAGTTTGTCAAAATGCTTTTCCTGCTTAAATCTCATACAGATGAGAAGATCTTTCATCATCTGTGTTGATGCGAGTTTCTTAAAAATAAACAGGTTAGGGAAACAGTTGTCAGGAGTGACATAAACTGGTCTTGCTTTAGGACAAATGCATAGACCTCTTGGGTCCCTCTTTTCCTTTCTTTCCCTCCTGTAAATGGAAGTTGGCCCTACTATGGGATATATACGTACACACATGTATCATAGAATCATAGAATATCCCAACCTGGAAGCGACACATAAGGATTATCAGGTCCAAATCCTCATGTATAGGCATCCTGGAGAACTTACTCAGGAATACGAAATGGTTAGATCTAGCAAAGTGGAAAGTAAGGCAAAAAATTATAAAAAACAACAACAACAACAACAAATCAAGTATATATTACTATTTAAAAAAATAAAATTAATAGATTTAACTTTTATATGAGCTGTCACCATATATGATATTTGTGCTTTACATTCATGAGCACCCTGCATGTTTCCCTGATACAGAGAAGAGCACCCAGTTTGAGGGAATCTAAAGTGTGAAAACCATGCATCAGTGCAAGTCCCTTTTGCTTCAAACTCTATTCATGCCTTTCCCTATAACACAAGTCAATATCAGGAGGACCTTTTTTGGTTTTACTTTAATCAGATCCTCCAGAAGGACATAGATCCTTGCTTCAATTTTTCTTGCTGTAGATATGGTATATCTCACATAATTTAGCTTCTCCTCATCATTCAGATCCTCTGATTTCAGGAGGTTTTGTTTGATTGATCCTGGTTGGCATCAATGAGATCCAGGTCTGGCTGCAGTCACTATTTCATTGAGCCAGCTAACAACGATGCCATCATTCACCTATATTTATATTCTTCCCCTTATTGCATTTTCCAGGAAAATCGTAACTAGATGAAGAGAGTAGTCCCATTAAATTCTGTGTTTTATTTATTTATTTATTTTTTTAAAGTTCGTAGGTTTAAAGAGATGCTCATTGTTCAGTGCTTCTCCACAAAGATTCCTTCCTAATCCTGATAGTGTGCATTCATGGCTAGGTTGAGCCTTCCCATGCAGAAGAATTTTGAGTTGTTTTGCATTCCTTCATAAATGCACATAGGATAATACAACAGACGTTTGCCTTTTAAGCAGTCTGACACTTTCCAGCACCATTAGAAAACCCCTGTGGTAGCTGAGAGCACCCATTAATGTGAACAAACTCCTGAAACTCCTTAGAGTATTTGCTTTGCCATGCCATTTAACTCTTTAGAAAGCCTGGAGCTTTGCTTCTGATAGTCAATAAAAGGAAACTAAAAATTGAGACTAAAGGAAGACTAAAAATTGTTCATTGTAATGCAAATGTATTTGAGTTGTTCTCGTTGAAGACAGTATGTTGAATCTCATGAGGTTACCCTAATCAAGGCAACAGTAATGTCTAAGAGTATTTTGTGTGGGGTTTGGTTTAATGCAGTTTTGAAATTGAGGGAAGCAGTCCTTTCACTGTGGTATTGCTTGGCCCTCATCCAAGCCGTTTCTCTTACTGCTAATCTTTCATGCTTTTACCTTCACAACTCTACTTGTCCAATTCCAATTGCTGAAACCCAGGCCCAGACAAAATACCACTTAAACATCTACCTAAGTCCTTGCTCCCCTTCTGAACCACCTCCTAGAGCCTGTGCTTGTTCTAATGGGGACCTCAAGGTATCACTGTTCTTATTCTCTTATTTTAAAGGAAAAAGAATGTATATTTTGCAGAGCTTTAAGTCTCTGAATCAGGCTTTTATTTTTTCAAGCTGGAAAGTATGGTTTCTGGGGAAAAGAGCTTGCTAGCTGAGCAAGTTCAAAAAGATCTTAGCAGTTCCCCAGCAATTACTCATTTCATCAATCCTCTATATTTAAGGTGAGCTAAACCAAGTTCTTTCCTATAATGTCTACTTCAAATAATGCTGCTTTACATTTGGAGAGCCAAATAAGGAAATAGAACATAATCTTCCAGAAGTTTCTTTCCCTTTTAGTTTGTGTAACTCAGAGTTGCTGTAACAAGAGCCCTTCTTTCTATGAAACCTGTTTAACATATTCAACTAAATGAACTATCTTGCCCCCCCAAAAAAGAGTGAGCATTTTCTGTGTGCCTTGCGCTAGCGTTGGCTCTTGAGGACATTTCAGCGTTTGTCAGTGTACTAATTGAGCAATGCAGTGTGGACAGCTTCTGTGTTCTGATTTGTTGTGCTTTTTTTTTGCTTTTTTTTTTTCCCTCCCTCCCTTCTTCCCCTTTTAATTTGTCTAGGAGATAAAAAGCCCTTCCAGTGTTGTTTCCTGCAAAGACCATTCTTAAGAGCTCGTTGGACAGCGCAGGGCTCTTGAAGTGATAGCTAATTGGTGAAAGAAAGGCCCCAATTGTCTGGAGGGAGCTGGAAAGTGCTGCGTGTGCTGCTGAAAGGGACTAGGGAGAAGGTGCCTGGTTTCGCTGAGCAGCTGCTGCTGGAGATGTTTGGAGATTACATCAGCATTGGAAAAAAGGGGCAAAAAAAAAAGTCCAACTTCACAGAGACGGAGTTTATGGAGTTTTTTTCCCTTTCCAAAGGTCTTCTGACAATACTGTCATTGTCAGTATAAGAGTTGTTAATTCTTCATGAATAGCACATGGGGCCTCTTGACTAAATGGTACGTTACATGTCCCAGATCTGTCAGCTGGGCTCTTCTCTCACATGCTAGTGAGATCACTTTGATTGGAATGTTACAGGAATTGCTGGGCCGGCCGTGCAGAACTGAATGCTGCATTATATAATTAGATCTCCCAGAGTATTTTTTTCACATTACCTCATTATTCTAGCTTAAATATGGAATCAGCCCTTTTGATGATTTTACTGGTTGTAATTATATTAATACGATTCATTTTATGGTCTTGTCTTAGCACTTACATAGATTACAAACTGTCTCGAAGGTTTCCTGACAGAAGAAAAGCACTCTAAGAAACCTTAAAAGGCTTCTTCAGGTTTGAACTGACAATGAGGGCAACCAGACAAGGTAAATGGACCTAGAGCAGATTTTACCTTGGCCTCTGAGGAGAGAGAAATGGCCAACTCAATGAAGATCCTTTTGAAGGCCTCATTCTGACAGAGAGGGGATAGGAACCACAACAACTGATTGAGTCAAACGACTTCCTGGGCAGGACTGGGGCAAGAATTTTTTGTTGGGAACAGGGTTATGGACATTTGCCAGTTAAACGATCTGGACAAGCTGGAAGGGATCCTATTGTTGGGCAGTCCAAGACTGTCAGTGGCCCAGTCTTGCTACGTGAAATGTGATGGCCCATTGCCTGCTGGATAAGCTGCTGGTCTGCATGATAGGATGTCAGCTGCACACCCTGCCTGCCTGGATGCAACAACTGACTGTGCCTGAATGAACACGGAGATTATTGACCCAGCCCAGGATCCACCTCTAATGCTGCAGATCTGTAGAGTGGATTTTTACATGAATGACTTGTTTGCTAAATTCCTTTTGTGGTTTCTCCCTGTCCATCAGATCAGAAGCTAATTATAACTCAATGATAGCCCTTCTTGTCAGGTGGTATATCTGAGTATCAGAAGTGGTAGGACATCAATGCATAGTCTGTTCTGTGAAAAGAAGATCTGTGCATTATAGCTTGTTTGGTAGACTCGAGCTCTGCTTCAGCAGCTCTGGATGCAGGGGCACACATCAGTGCTTAGAGGCCTTGTGAAGTAATTTCTCTTCTAGGCTTTAATAAGGAGCTATCAGGAAAGGGAAAGCTATGGCTACTTGCCCAAGGCAGGAGTGACTTGAGATTTTTAGCTTAATGCATCTTACAAAGTGAGACATGGAGCTCCAAGTGTACTGTCTGCTTTCAGATGATTGCTACACTGAGTCAAACTGCAAAAAATCTTGCTACATACACAATACCATTTAACATCTGCTTTTAGAAACTTGGTTTTCCTACAGCAAAAGCAGGAAAATTGACATGAGATATGGTATGTGTTCATATAGTGGAAGAGAATAAACGTCAGGCTGATTGATTTCCATCTCAGATTTTATTTGTGGTAGATAACCAAGCTGCAAAACAGTTTGCAGTGTCTGAAGATGCATGTCATTGACTTGAAATCTAGCTAGTAAATAAATTAAATGTAGATGTAACTAACTCCCTTGTCTGCTTCTGTGGGTCCTAATTTTAGGGATGATTCTTGTATTTATCTTTTTTGTTTCCCAGTACCAGTAGTCCACGAAGGGAAAGTGAAATGTCTATTTGCCACGCAAACAGACTTCTGATAATAAGCAACTGGGAATATAGGCACAGCAATGTGATGTTTTACATCATTACTGAGAAAATGAAACATGTAGGGATATTCATAGTGCTTTTAAAAGCAAGTCTTTAAATCCATTCTTTTGATTATATTGAGATTATACTTAACAGCGTCGTATCCATATTAATAATTTAAAAATGTGAATATAATGAGGCATGTGGATTAATGTCCTTATTATTTGTTTAAATAAGGAGCTGGCACTAGTGTAGAACTCACAACTTTGATCCCTTTGTTCCCACAGAGTAGAATGTTGAGTTTTCCACGTAAATCAGAGATGATGGTCTCGTTATAGACCATAGTCTTAGCAGGCCAAATTTTCATTGATTTCTGTGGCACTATTAGTAGGAATGGCAGGATGGAATAATCAGAAAGTTGTAATGTTTGAGTTGCCATAGTCATCTCCTTCAATGGCTAACTAGTGTTGTGTGTGGCAGGTGGGCCAATACTGGGTGAACTTACTGACTGATAGATGTATGGAGTAATAGATATCTTCCTGCCGGTGACCACTGTCATGAAACTCAGCACTGCCAGATATGGGGAACAGCTTGTCAGTTCATTGGTTTTGTTTGTGATTGTTTTTTTTTTTTTAAATTGCTTGATTTGGACCTGAGACAAGTTACAAGAATTTTACTGATTATATTATAGTCAATGTTTGTTATAATATGGGTCTTCATCCTATACAGGTAAAACTGGCTGGAAACTCAAAGATTTTACTAGAACATCAAATCTTTGAGGCAAGTGAAACTAATAAAGTAAATATTTTGTCTTAATAAAAATTTTACTAATTTAATTTGGATGTTTTGAACTCCATAGACATTGAATGTAATTTTAATGCTTTGAAGTTCCTCTTCTGGTGTCTGAAAGTCCATTGTATTTTTCTGTTGATGAGGATTTCTGTGACGGAACTTATGTTGTCCTTTAATTTAACCATCTGTCCAATTGTCACTGTGCATACATGTTAGTTTCTCTTTACATGGAAGTGCAGCAGAAGAAAATTCTGGTGAATAAATCCGTCATATCAAGTAGCTGTACTTTATTTAAGATCTACCCAGAAGCCATATTTCAATGGGAGTTGAATAAATTTGACTGGAAATCACTCTAGAGTCTTTTGAAATTGATTCAGTTTCAGCTAGATATTTAGAAAGGTTCTTATGCCCCACTGGTTTTCTTGTGTTTAAGGACATCTTTAAAAATCAGTCTGTGTTTAAGAACAGTTTTGATCCATGTGCAGAGTGAATGAAGAGTACAGTATGAAGCCTCCATTCAAGACATGAAACCAAGGTATATGTAAAGTAAGAGGAAAAAAATATCTTCACATTGTAATGATATACTGTATCAGGTACTGATATACCAACAACTAATGTTGGCTTTTTGGAGCAATACTAAAGGCAGACATGATCACAGAAATTTATATGCTACCTGTAATACAATTTAAAAATAACCTTTGTCTAGTATTCCTGTTACTCAAAAAGCTTTGCATGTGAAATAGTACTCTGAATTTCTTTTTGCTTATCTAGTACTGTATATATTCCAAAAATATGTATGTATATGTATTTAAAAAAACACAAACCCCACAGCTGTTGAAGTATATGATATATGGATACAGAACTGTTACTGCAGTATTATAACTGTTCCTTACTTTTCTAGGATTGTGCTTTGTTTTGACAGAAGCCAGTATTATTTTTTGTTACTACAGATTATCCTAACTCCTGGTGCCTGAATTTCCACTTCTAAGATCAAGTTTTATGTGTGAAAATATTGTCATTTTAAATGTAGAGCATTTATGAACTTTCTGTGGGTACCAATATAGGTATGTATCTGCATGTCTTTTTATATGGGAATGTAATGACATGATAACAGCCATTTCCACATTGTTATGCTCCTCAAGTTTGTATGGTTCTGGAAGGAAAAATGGCTGAGATTAAGCTGCTTAAGTAAATGAAGTTGCAAAATGCTATTTGTACTGCTGGATATTAGAAGAGTGTAAATATATAGAAACCATTTTCCTGGTACCAGTGGTACCATGTAAGTAAATTCGCTCCCGAATCAAATAGCCATTTTGAAGTTCCACAATTGATACTTTGTGGTACTTTTTTTTTTCCCCACAAGGACTCAGAATCTTTCTGACCTGTAAAAGCTCAATTGATGGTAAATATCCTGTCGTCTGCTAATGTAATTTCTGTTTAACATTCTGTAATGTGCACAAAGTTGGCATTATGGACTGCATCATGGTATGGAGAACTAATTACTGATAAGGTCATAGTTTGGTAAGTACAAAATCATATTTTTTGATTAAATGAGGTCTATAATTTTATTTTGCAGTGTCATCACAATGGCATCCACTTAAACAATTACTGTCAAACTGTGTAAACCAAACTCCAGTAGGAGTTCCTTGAATAGATCTGGCGATGCAACAGGTGGTCTAATTACTTTAGGTAGGTCCATTACAGCAGGCTTCAGTGTGGAGAAGCTGGAGACCCAAGAAGGGATACAATTAGGTTGGCTCTTGCAGAAGGAATCTGGACAGATGGGGGCCTGATAGCTTTGTTCACTAACCACCTACGACAAACTGACTCATCACAAACTGGGTCTTGGGGGAAGTATTGTAACTACATCATAGCTCTAGGAAACAGTACAGTACAGTTAGAATCTATCGAGGTTGAACAAGGCAACAAATTGTAGAACAACTAATCAGTAGCAACCTCATTTCTGCTATGTTAGCAGAAACCCAAAGTAAAGCCATAAAATGTGGGTGTTTTATGCTTGATTAGCACTGAAGTGGGTGACCTTCTAGTTTGGCACCTCACTACAGGTGGTACTAGTAACAGCATCTAATTCCAAGGCTTCCATTCACTTCCAGTCCTAAAGCCCTATTTTCAGCTGTTCACAACTTTGTCAAAGTCTCTTTTCAAGTTAAAACTTTCCATGTCACATTGGGTGTCTGCCTTGGGCTGAATACTCTTCAGAAAGTTTCAGCCAGAACAGTTTAGTGCCTTCCAAGAACAAGGCTGAAGAAAAATACATTGTTTTACCCCTGCTAAAAAAAATACTGGCAATACTTTCTCTGACCAGATGTAGTTGTTGCATTCTGGAATGCGATATTGGTCTGAACTGTTTTTTTTCTGTCAGAGATACGTAACTCTTGTTCGCATAAATGAAATTATCTGAATACTTGCTTGAAATTCAAGGAGGACAAGGCCAGATCTCACCTGGGGAAACAAGGATAAGGAAAGTGTCAGGAAAAAAAAAAACCTGTAATGATGTTATAGGCAAAGGAGGAAAGTGAGCTGTGAATGTCTGATGGAAGGTGAGCTAACCTGTATCATGCAGGATGGCTGAACAAGAGCTGCTTGGTGGGTGAGAAACAAGCCCTGTTCAGGAAAAGGGTCTGGGACAGAAGAATTAAACTGCTTGGAAGGAACTGGAGGAAGCTGTTTGTACAGACCTGATAAGGAACAAGAGCATGTCAAATAGAGTGGAAATAAGTGAGAAATAATGCTGAAACAGTGAGGAGGTAGACACTGAGGCTGCATAGAAGGACTGAAAGCAAAGCCCATGCAAAAGCAGGTGAAGGACTGACTGAACACCAGGCTGAGGTAGCAGACAGACTGGATGAAGACAGGAGAGTTTGGGCTAGCAAACAGGACAAAAGTTCAGGCTGAAATAAATGGTAAGGCTGGGCCTGGGAGGCTAAGGCTTACCAAGCAAAGTGATGTTTCATATTATTTTGGTTTTCAGAAAATTTCTGTGGATATTACTGTCAAAAGTTCCTCTGTCCCATCTACCAGTGATCCTTCAGCATAAAGCTCTCTGGATCTGTGTGCTCTGGTGTTGCTGGTGAAATGGAAGTATCAGGGTAGCCCTGTATGCTAGGCATCTACCAGGCTGCATTAAGAGGATGTAACAAAGTTACACACTGAGATTAAGACAGTTATAGAATTAAGGCATTATGTGTAATTGCTGTTCTGCCCCCTGGGTATTATGATACTGTCTTAAACTGCACTTTTCCTACAGGTTCTTTTGCTCATTGACTATAACGCATTGACTATAATGTTCAGTGATAGAAGCTAGTAGCAGCAGTGCACTGAATGTACTGGGAAGATGGAGAGTGACAGCTCTAAGAAAACTGTTTTGAGAGGAGTCATGAGAAAATTAGTTCTGTCTTTGCCTATTGTTGAGTTCTGAGTGAAAAAAATCCACAGAAGTTTTCTGCTTACCTGGAGAGCTACGTCTAAGTTTCTTAGGTACCAAGAAATAGCTTCTGCAGATTAATTCAGTTTAACAAATAAACTGATACCAGTTTAACAAGTAAATTGGTCCATTCAGAATTTAAACTCTGAGAATCTGAGGTGGGATACTGTCCTATTCTTAATCTCAGATATCGTCTGTAGGTCATAGTGGGACATGATACAGATTTAAAAGGACCAGTGATCTGATTCTGGAGTATTTTGCTCTACTGACCTTTGTTTTTGCAGATGCAAATAGAGTGATTCTTCTGTACCTTGGTTTCTTCCATCAGCATCTATGAAACATATAAATGTTGAAGGATGCTTAAGAGGGAATTATTCTTGCACAGGGTAACAAGCATCGATGATAAAGAAAATGAGCTTGAGAGCTCATTAAGTAAGCACTGTCCATCCTGTCTGCTGAATGTATCAAGAATCCTTTAGAAAAAGACAATCTACTTCATAAACAAATATAACAAAAAGGAGGGAAAATAGTTTTGCTTCTCCTGTGCCATGTAAGAGATAGATAGCTTCTTCTTTCTAAGCAATAATGGGCTTTTATTATGTCCACTGGACTAAGATGCTCTAAAAAAGAGTGGACTGGTACTTCTTTAACTGTTTAGTTTCTGATCTTGTTCACTCTTCTACATGATTGATGACTAGCTACCAACTCTGAAGTGCAAGCACTCCGAGATTATGCAGAAGAATGAAAATAAGGGAAAATTATGTAAGATAGATACAATTCATACTGTTTAGGTAAACTTGGGAAGTTTTTAGCTTTGTATGTTGACCTGAAATAGCTATACTTAGTATCAGGCTACATGTCTAAATTCCTTAGTAGTAAAGATCCAGATGAACCTAAGTTCCACATTTAAAGGATAGTTTGAATCTACAACCAGCCTGTCTTAAGACACCATTTTTCACAAATTCTGTCTTCTTTGGAGAATCATTAGCTTTAGAGCTTTTCATCAGCATTTTAATTGAAACTCATGAGTCTGATAATCTCACTTTGATTTCTTAAAAGAATAATCTTTCTATTTACACGTATGTTATTAAAAAAATGCTAAGCTTTGGGAATTATTATTAAAAATCAGTCTAGAGAGAAATATTTCTCCTCCCAAATCCTTTCATTAAGTCAAATTCATGGGAGAAACATTTATGGGAGTTATGTGTGCAGGAAATCCTTGTGCTACAGATTGTTGGAACTTGATATTAAAAAAGTGTCACAGTTTGTCTGTCCTGTTCTCATTCTTTTCTTAGATATCTCCTGTTGGTCATGATGGGGCGTGTTGTGAAGCTAACTGGACTAGTGAGCTGATTCTGGAGTATTCTACTCTACTGGTCTTTGCATTTGGAAAATATGAATTTGTCCATGTTATATAGAATTAGACAATGTGACAAGTGCTTTCAGAGGGTAGGAAGAAACAGTATCTCCTGTCTGTGAACCCAACGCAGTAGAGTTGCACTGAAAGGATGAAGAAAAAATGCTGTCCCAATTATGAGCTACCTGAATGCATGTGACTTTAACATTTTCTATTCTGAACCTGGAGCAGGTACTTCTAGTATCATAGCTCTGTTGCTTTGGTAGTTGGTGAGATATCTGATTTTGTCTGCACTCACTGGTTCTTTCTTTAGGCGTGCTTTCTTTGGCATGCATCTCAGACCAAATATAGCGACTTCCAGATTTTCAGTTGCTGCAAGATGTCCCCCACCACGCCTAGACTGAAAAGGGTGCAGGATCCAGTTAGCTAATTTGTTCCTACGCAGTTGAAATACTTACATGAGCCCTAGACTGTGCAGTAGAATTAACATACTATTTTAAGGATATGAAGACTGCCGTGTGGGGGGACATATCTTTTTCACACAGAGCAGTAATCTAATTGGAGGTTGTCCTCTGTGTTAACCCTGTTAACATTTTATACTATTCTGGGAAACCCTGTAGCCCAAGTACTATGGAATGTAGTTAGGAAAAACAGTGTTTTCTCAAATATTTCTGATGTGGAATATTTATTTTGTAGCCAGAGAAACTTGTTTTGTTGCCAGGCAACTGACCATGAGTATGATCCACTGCCAACTGTATTTGAAAAAAGGAAAAAACCTCGTTACTTCTGCTCAGAGTGCATGTGAGCATTTACAGTGCTGTATAGAGACATTTTCAACTAAAATCTGTGCAACAGGATTCACTGTTAGTTGCCTCAGGTGAATATAGTCTTTTCCCATCACTGTCCCCTGAGTTACGTATATTCACCAATAGCAACAAACAGGAAGAGGCACCAGCAATAATTACTGGTGTGGGAAGTTTGGTTGCTTTCAAAATCCCTCTGTTTTGAAGTCTGCTTCATTGGAGCCCTAGATAATGCATTTACTCTTTGCTGAGCACCTGATCCAAAATCAGGCAACATCCTCATGTGGAGCTCAGTTATATTCAAATCATTTTGTTGGCTCCTTACGTTAGCTTGAGCAAGCCTCCAGTATCCACTTGTTCAAGCATTGCTAGTTTCATAATTCAGGTACACAAGCTGATTTTCAGAGGAGCTAAAGATGTTCAGCTTGCATGTAATAGATGAAGACTAAAATGAGAAATAAATTGCTTTGGTAGAAAATTGCTTATGGTGAGTGGCTGAGGGAACAGGGATTGTTCAGTCTGGAGAGAAAGATGCTCAGGGGAGATATTCTTGTCCTCTCTGATGACCTGAAAGGAGGTTATTGAGAGATGAGTGTTGATCTCTTCTCCCAAATAACAGCAATTGTATGAGAGGGAATGGCTTCAAGTTGCACCAGGGGAGATTCAGGCTGTATATCGGGTAACATTTATTCTCAGAAAGGGCAGTGAAGTACTGGCACAGGCTGTCCAGGGAGGTGGTGGAGTTGCTGTCCCTGGAGGTGTTCAAGAACCATGGAGATGTGGCACTTAGGGGGGCACAGTTAGTGGGGTGATATTGGTGGTGGGTGGAAAGTTGGACAAGATATCTTAAGAGATCTTTTCCAACCTTAATGATTCTATGACTCTGTGAAACTTTTAATTGTGGTTGTATCCATATCAGTAATGGCATAGCAATTCCAAATCTATTGCACATATATACTGAATGAGAAGTATTTATCTGAGCACTGTATGTTTGTAAATAAACTTGACTGTTACACAGGCTTAGCTCAAGTAAAGAGGCATTCTGGATTAACTTTGGTGATATCAACACTCACTCACTGCATTTCATAATGGATGCTTCCACCTCTGCTTCTTCACTATTTTGTTTTTAAATAAACTGCTTGGGTGGGTACAATGGAAAATGCTACCCATCTGGATAAACAGAAGGGAAAAATGATTGTTGATAGCAACTAGACTTGTTGCTAAGTCTTATGGAGAAATGGGTAAAAACTATGATAGTGCAAGACAGAGCTCTGAAATTTGTGGATTTTAGTAGGCACTTGGAGTGACTGTGGAATTTTTGGTGCTATATATGTATACCTCTCATAGCACAAATCTTTTTATTTTTATTTTTATTTTTTTCCCCAAAGAAGTTCAGGAAATATGTTTGTTTTAGTGTGTATTAGTTTATCTGTTCTTTGTTGTGCGTATTGTGCACTTCTGTGCTTCGCTGCCTGCTTTGGAGGTGATAGCTTGTGTTTCTGCTTGGAGAGGACAGGTGTCAAGTTCTTTATGTTTGCAAACACAAAAGGAGCGTGATGCTGTTCATATTCCAAAAGCTTGCTCTCCAGCCGTGGGTGTCCTTTCCATTTTGTCCTCCTTCAGAATAATACCGCTCAGTTGACCTTGTTTAGCAGTCCAGGCTCCACATGGTGGCATCACCTGTTTTGCAGTTTGCTTTCTGCCACTTGTGGAGACTGTGTGCAGGTGGTAGTTTGGTTGGCTTCTGCAACCACAGATGACTTTTAAGTCTGAATCGTACGTGAGGTATTTTCATGGCTCTTGTGAATTTAATGGAAAATTCAGGAACTGGATTACTTCAAATATTGCTCTCTTTCCATTTTACTTTAAGTTAAATAAGAATGACTATAATTCTTCAGTAAGACAGCAAAAAATATATTGAATTTGAAGATCAAGATGATTACCACATTTCTTGTGTGTTTGAGGGAATTAATCTTCCCTGCAATTATCCTCATTATGCTTTTTCTTTTTTTCTCCAATTATGAGTATGTGAAGCTTCTGTACTGATGACTCTGGGATTTTTATTAGCATAGTTTCATTTAGGAAAATTTTTGAGGTTTCAGGCTGGATTCCAAAAATGTATAATTATTCAAAGAGTAGGTCTCAACCGTAAAAACAGCTGAACTTACTATGGGTGCATAAACATCAGTGATAAATGCAATTTCTGCCATGTGTTAGTGTAAAGTTATCGATAAGAACAGCAGTACAAAATGACTCAAATAAATGAACTTCTTATAGAATTACATGTGCAACAACTTATTTATCATTTACAGCTGTTCTTTGGCCAGTCTATGGTAATATTTATTTTTATTACCTGTAAGATTTCTCAAAGACCAGTACTGAGTGGTGAGATCTCTCCTAAATATGATGAAAATAATTTCTGTGACAGTAATGCCTATGTGATGCTGACTGATGATCTTCTGTGTTAAGCCATGCATAGGTATATGCAAATGAAAAAAAAAAAAAGCATTTAAAACAACTTATGTTGCAGTACCCTCACTGTGCTAGAGAAGTTTGTCACCTCATAAGAATACAGAGTAGTCAGTGTTTCTCTGCATTT
The DNA here is from genome assembly GCF_038088225.1 of Cyrtonyx montezumae. Taxonomy (NCBI): domain Eukaryota; kingdom Metazoa; phylum Chordata; class Aves; order Galliformes; family Odontophoridae; genus Cyrtonyx; species Cyrtonyx montezumae. The sequence goes on along the minus strand of NW_027071826.1, from coordinate 41,401,494 downwards.
TACTAATGAATTATATGTAATTCTTACTATCTTGTCCAGTGTAAGACATCTGTGTAGTTACTAAGAGAGGAAGAGAACCAAGAAGTGTCTTTCTCTCCCTTGAGCCTTCTCATTCTATGGCAGCACAGTGCAGGACCAGCAGCTATACATGCAGGAAACAATTATTGGCTGTGCAAACTGAAGTGCAATGTAAGCAATTGAGAAAACTGAGTTGTTGGATGCGTGAAAATGTGCAAGGCATAATTTCCCAGATTAAATAAAATAAATAAAATATTGATATATCTTTGTGCCACAGAGGAGAAATTTGGGGTGGCTGTTTAACAGCTTGACCTCAATTACATGAGCATGTGAAGGATGAAGGAATAGAAGCAGCGTTCACCCAGCAATGACCAAACAGTGGTATGCTGTTAACCCCATCTGCTCTGAAACCAGGGCACATTATGCAGCACAGTGCCAGCTCGAGTTATGGAAGATAAGTTTATGGATTTTGGCTAAACGCAGGTGTATAAACAGCAAAAAATATGCAGCTGTACTTTCTGTTTTGATAATGGAATTTGAGAACTGGTTTAAAGATTGCAAAAAAAGTAATTTTGTGGCTTATTTGTGGCTCCATTTTTCAGTTGATGCAAATACAGTACATGCAAGTATTCAAATGGAATGTTTAGAGTTGTAATCCAAAATCTGGTCATGTCTCTTTACCAAAGTTCTAGTAAGCCCTCTCTTACCAGAGAGAAATATCCCCCGCTTCACAATCATTTCTCTTAGTGCAGCCCAGGCAAGCCAAAAGATTGCTGTCACACCATTGCCATAACAGTTCCTGTGCTACGTAGAATGCAAAGCTATATGCAAAGGGTGTGGTCAAGACATCCGAACAATAGCTGAAAAGAGCAACAGCTCCAAGTCATTGACAGCACCCACTCGTTTGCCAAGTGCTCGCTTGTGTTGTATGCACATGGCTGGGGGCTGGGGTTGATGGACATTTGTTTAAGCTGAAGCTGGCAAGCACACAACTGGTAAACAGGAGAAATAGAAGTGAGTCAAGTAGTAGATGTGTCTTCACGCTTCTTCTGGTTTGCAGGCATTACCAACCCAGTTTAAAAATAAAATCTACTGGTGCACCTAATGCAAAAACACTATTGGGTCGTATATCCTGAAGTGTGGCTTCTCTTTTTGTTTCTTTTTTCCTTTCTTGTTTTTTTTCTTTTTTTTCTGGATCTGAAAAGTAACAAAGTATTTTATTTTCCATAAGTGATAGTGTTCAAAGGTAGTGGTAGTTCATTAACAGACATTTTTAGTTATTTTTTCTGTTCCATTCTCATTTTTTCTGCCCCTTTTATTGACGTGAAAAAATGAGATACACAGCTTTAACAGTCACCTGTGGAATAGTGAAAGTATAACATTTTGAGGTGCTGTTTTCCCAAGGCTTCCAGAAGGAGTCTCTGTTTATCATTCAGCCTGCACTGCCAGTATTGGGTTACACTGGGAATGTGGAAAGCTATATGGGAAAATCTGTCAGGCTGTGAAAAGATCTCAGGCTTTGAAATTTTATGGGCCACACTAACTAATGCACATTCCATATTTCAGGGTGTCTGGCTGCCTTCATTTCCTGTAAGCATGTGACATATGTTGTAGGATATACGTGCATGTTTTGTCACAGGCACTACTGAGCCAATAAATGAGGCCACAGATGCAGGGAGTCAGAGGATGTTCTATTAGGGGATACATTATAGTGATACCTAAGACAGGTAGGTGTCTAGAGACACATACAAATACTGCAGATGCTACAGGGAACTGAGGATTTCATCCATAATGCCTGCCTATAGCACCTGGATAGCTACAGCCCAATTTGAATCCCCAGCAACACCTATGTTTATGCATATATGTTCATGGACATATTAATGGTGCTGGATTATGGGCACCTTTCTGTAGCGCTCACATTGTTTTTTGGGCTTATCCCCAGACCTGAATGTTATTCAGTCCTCTTAGTTTTTGTTTAAAATATGAAGCAAATACATCGTGAATCTGATACTTTTGCAAACAATTTTGTCATCAGGCAATTTAAGTATCATTTGCTGTAAACATCTCTAAGACGCTATGGATGGGAAAGCTGCCAGTTTCACCAGTCACATTGCCTTCAAAAGTACAATGAATGTACAGTACTCTGAACAGTCTGGAAAGAAAAGCCATTTTCCAGCTCTTAATTTCTTTTTTTAGCTTTTTGCAGAGCTCTGAAGTCAAATTATGATGATTTTTAAGGCAGAACTGTTAAATGCCAGTGGTTTGTCAGTGCTGGGCACATTTAAATTCAAAAAAGCATAGATGGACCCATGTCTAGTGTCTTACTATGTCATGCTGATAAAGTAAAGCTAGCTAGAATCTGTATGTTTGTAAACTTATATTAAAAATTATTGTATTAGTAAAAAAATTAAGTAATATAACTTTTTACTCCAGTGTTGATGTTTTTGGCTAAGGGTATGATTGTGTAGACTAGGAATTTAAGGAGGACTCTGTAAGATTTGACTTGGGCTTAGAATTGGATACCATATATTCCCTGACTTCAAAAACTGCATCTCTCATGGGCCTCATCAAATTGATTCAGGAATTTTGTTTTATTGCTTATCTGTGCCTCTGTTAACTGGGGTGGTGTGCATATTTGGTATTGATTCTACCTTGAGGGAAGAAATATGTGTTTGAAATGTCAATGTGGTGTGTGGGAGAGCCAGGCCCTGCTCCCTGCATGGCCAGTGTCTTCTGGGATGCTTTTACTTGGATTGCTTAGTCTTGGATGCCCAGTAGCATTTAATCATTTCCTGCAAAAAGAGATGAAAACAAGCTCTGTTTTCTATGGATCTGATACAAACTCCTCTCTGTTGTCTTACATAAAGAAAGACTAATTGCCATGTGCTGTTACAGGACACGTGTGTTTGTAAATATACTGAAGACTGATAGTCTCAAGTGCTACAGCAAAAGGAGTAAGGGCGGTGAAATTTAGCAAATATAATAGCTATTTTTCAAGTTATAGAATCGTGTACCTCAATGACTATTCAGTGTTCCCAAATATCTCAGGTAGTTTAGAAAACTGCCCACAGAAAATGAGTTGACAGGTAGGAGAAAGGCACAATGCAACTTTATTATTGACTTTATTGGCTCAGTACTAGACTATTTCAACAGGGCGGGCTAATTGAAAGATGTTAAGGTAATTATAACTAGTATTGTATGTTCCTTGAAAATTGCGATTGTGGATTTTTTCAGTGTAATGTACCTGAAAAAAGAAAGAACATTCTGAAGCTTGTAAATGTTATCTGAAAGTAATAAAAAAAAACCCCAACAGTGTGCCAAAGTTAATGGTGAGTCCCAAAGTAACAGAAGTTCCCTTGGTCTATTGTTGCCCTCTAGGAACAAAAATTCCGATGGGGAAACCGTTAACAATTGGAAAATTTTACCTAAACAACTAAGAAGATTATCTTAAGTAACATGACTAATGAGGAAGTATGGTGGGTCATGTATGTTGCACACTGGCATTCTAAACACATTAACAATTTACTGTAGCTAAGGTACTTGTGACATTTTGACCTGAAGGATGTTATTTCAGGGAAATACAGCTGTCTTTGTTTCACCCATACAACCAGAGGAACAGAAATCCTGACTGAGCTTTGCAGTCCTAACTCAGACAGTCACAGCCAGAAACCCCACTGACAGGACAGCTACACAAAGTAAGCAGTGGCCTGGACAGAGGTGGCTGCAGGGGAGTGGTGATGAAACCTTTTGCCATTTTTTGATTTATGGATTGTGTGTCTGTAGATACAGTGTCTTGCTGGGTTAGGTAATCTGTTACGATAAAAGAAGTCACAGAATGGAGTATCTTGAGGTAATCCTTCACAGCAGAAAGAGGACTTCAAAGCAATTTTGATTATTTTTGTAGTAAAATGAGTGTATTTTAAATTATAATATTTTCAGAACATCAGAAAGAGAAACTTCAAAATTTTGGAAGAAAAAGAAATCTTATGCAGAGATGTTTTTTTGAATACAGGAACTTTGTCTCCTTTATATCAATTAACCTCTTACTTTGTAGTGCTTTGACAGTGAGGAAGAACCCTTGCCCTGAGCATATATTTAACCCTGCTGTCACTGGTGCCACTTTGCACTGCAGGAATGATGTACTTCGAAATGAGTATAAATGATAAGTGAGTTATTATCAATGTATGCTGAAGGTGCTGTTAGTCTGAACCAAAATATTTTGGAAATTTTGCATTTAAATCTTGGAAGGAGATCACGTCCAGAAAAAGAAAACAGTGAGTTCTTTTCTGATGCTCAATTAATATGGTATATGGATATGACTAAAGAAGTGAGTATGAGATTTCACTGCTAGTGCTGAGGGAGTAATACACAGGAATTAGCAATAGAATAGGAGGAATGAATGGGAATATCCTCTGAGTGTTTGTTCTCTTTGAAAGTTGATCTCTTTGCCTGAGACTTAACTGTTACTACACAGCTAATGACTGATACAAATGGCTGTAGATAGGATAGATGACCTCAAGATTGATGGCTGACTGTTGTTGGTCTAGGTTTTTAATCCAGGCTTCTGCTGGAATGCAAAGTTCCTAGCTCACAATCAATTATACAAAGACGTCAAGAAGAAAAAGGGAGCCATGGTACTTGTCTGCTTCTCAAACTACCCAAGACGTGAAACTATTTTAACTTGCAGGCACATGCTCTTTAGTTCTGAGCAATTTAATACTTTTTTTCTTATTACAGAACTTTGCTTCCAGTTACAAGTTAAAGCAAACATCACCATATTGCTTTTAGTTTCTGTATTATTCTTTAATTTTTTTAGTGTTCCTCTAACTTACAGAGCATGAAAACGGGATAACTGTGCAACTCTTGCATCTGATTCTGAATGAAACTGCTCCTTTGACAGATCTTTGCACTTGGAATATCATCTCTTGAAAGGAAAGAAAACATTTTGCTAAGGTGGTGAGTGAAACAGAAAATGCAGACAATTAAAGCTGCTGCTGATGTTTAAGACAATAAGAATGGCAGTAGATACAAATAATGCCAAGTCTCCATACAGAATAGAAATATTAATTGTATATTTTATAGCCAAAGTTAAAAGTGGACTAAATTATTTGAAAATATGAATTCTTAACTACTTGGTCAAATTTGGTTAAAATGTATGAAAATCCTGGTTCTAAATCTTTAATGAAATCTTCCTTCTTAAATGTCAGTCGCTATGAATTCCAACACCTCTGCTGGTAGTCAGTCAACAAGGGTCAACATTTTAGATGAGCTAATGCTGCATTTTAAAATCTGGAAGTAGAAGAAAATGTTATTTATTTATTTATTTATTTTGTCACATCTTCCTGTTCACTGAATAATTGTTTAATCTGAGTGCTGATGCTTTTCTCTATTTTTTTTTCTACTTCTCATTATTAAGTCACCAGGATAATCTATGGAGTGTAACTGCAACTGACTGTGATGGTGCATAATCCCGGGACTATGCTTGTCCTCTTCATAGAAAAAAAGACAACCTATTTTCTCTGCCCTTTCTGTCCATTACAGGCTCCTTAACTCATAGTTTTAACCATGAGACAAGACATCCAGTGTGATTACGGCAAGTCCATATGGTTCTTGATTGCTTTTCCCAAGGTAAGGATTAGAGAACATCAAATGCTGCTTGACTGAGAAAGGAAATCTCATGTAATGCTTTTGTTCTGCTAACATTTATGTAAAGAGCTGCCTGGGAGTATTGGAATTAAATCTGTCATCACAGTAATCCTGTTCTGGAAAATAATGATGGAGGCAGCACCGGAGGTGATGTCACTGACCATTGGATAGAATCGTTGCCCACAGCAGAATCATATCCTTACCAAACTTTCCTTTATGTCTGGCATTTGAATGCCCAATTGGCAAGATTATTGGCGTTACTTTTTTTCTCTTTTTCTTCCTTTCACAGCTGCGTTAAAATTCAAAACACAGATATGCAAGAAAAAGGCTAATACAGAAGAGAGTCTGTTCAATGCACTCTGCAGACTTCAGAGGAATTTTTGTGCACTCTGCCTTCAGTGTCATATGCAGGAAATTCTTCTTTGGTCCATACAATGCAATAAACAAACCTCCTGTGTGTTAGCTTTAGCTTTCAGCACTTCCTTAACATTATATGGTGAATGGTAAAACTGATGAAGAATCAGTTTGTTTTATGAGGGTTCTGGTCTACCCTTCTTCCCATATGAACATTTTTTAAGGACCCGTTATCATATAGGACAATGGTAGTGTGACATAATGAAAAAAATGCTATTTGTATACTGGTTAGTAGCGATTAAATCATAATAGAATTACATAATCATTTGAGTTGGAGGAGACACTTAAAGGCCATTTGGTCTAACTCCCCTCCAATGAACAGCAGCACCTACAGGTGCTCAGAGCCCCAGTCAGCCTGATCTTGGGTGTCTAGGGATGGGGGACCCCCCACCCCTGGGCAAACTGTTCCAGTGCTTCAATTGGATATGATTATTATCTTTTCTGACTTTGTAGACTGATCCAACAGTGATGTGAAAACCGTGACTAAAGGAGGGGGATTTAGGTTAGATGTCAGGGGGAAATTTTTTACTGAGAGAGTGGTGAGATACTGGAACAAGTTGCCTGGAGAGGTTGTGGATGCTCTGCCCCTGGAGGTGTTTAAGGTCAGATTGGATGGGGACCTAAGCAGTCTGATCTAGTGGTTGGTCTAGTGGTTGACAACCCTGCCTGTGGGAGGAGGGTTGGAACTTGATGCTGGAGGTTCCTTCCAACTCAAGCCATTCTGCGTTAAGAAGTGGGTGATGTGTACTATATGCATGGCTCTGGTTTTGAGTGCTCATATTACTGAACATGTTTCTTTTAAAAAGTGCTGAGAAGCGGTGGAGCCTGAAATATTATAGATGCTTCTATTGATAACTTTTAGCTTTTTGAGATTGATCACAGAAAGACTGGAGTGCAGATGTCCTTTTATCCCTTAATGAATGTTTAAAATTATTTTCAGTTCATGAAGAAAACATCATGGAAAACGATGAAGAGAAAGTGTTTTCTTTTCCCCCAGTTTCATTGTTTAATTAATTAATTTATATAAATTAAATCAGGAAAGAAGAACAGGAAAAAGGAAAAGAGAGAAAATACAATGTGTACAGAAAAAAATGTAACTGGCTAATAATGTCAATTTTTTTATTTTTATTTTTAGTGTTTATAATCTATGAATCTATTGAATACCAAAGTGCACCGTCAAGTAGCATCCCTACTAGATCATTGAGTGACAAATTGGAATTCTTTTTGCCTTTTGAGCTTTGTTTTTGGGTTTTCTGAGTGTAAGATTGCCATAGGAATGTGTTAATTTATTCTGTTTGTTTAGCTTTTTTTTTGGCCTGTTTCTCTTATTGCTAACATTATCTTGGACTACAACACTGAAGAGCACTAGAGATGCATGGGATAGAAGCAGGAGTATAATATGACCCATTTGTATAAAAAGCCTACCTTTTTTTTTTTTTTCTTTAGCTCTAGTAAATGGTTGAGCTTCTCAAGAGTCTGCAGTAACACGGTTCCCATGCATGATGTGTCCGTTGTGTTCAGAATCCACAACCAAAGAGTGTCTACTTCTCTGTGTTCCAGAAAAATGAAATAGATGAATTGTTTGAATCCATTAGACAAATTCCATTACAGAAAGTAATGAGCCACCACTGTTGTCAACACTGCCACCTATAGAGATAATTGCCAATGGAGTGGGAAGGATCCTCCCAGAAACAGACACAGGAAAATGGACTTGGTAAGTTCTTCTGTTGTTTTCTAAGTGGAATCATAACTGTTACTTCCCAATGAGTTTGATCAAGTGGAAATGTTTTGAATCTCCTGAGGAGTGTCTAGTTCTGTCGCAGAGACTTTTTGCTTAAGGACAGCTTGACAAGGTCCCACACTGAACTGTAGAATAGAGCCAAAGAATGACTTGAGTTGGGAGGACTTCAAAGATCATCTAGTTCGAATTTCACTAATGAGTTAGAAAGTGAGCTCAGTTTTAAAATGGAGGTAAGTGCTGGGAAGTTTTGAGACCTGTGGATAAAAAATGGTGCATCAACGTTTCCCTCTGTGACAAATCTCAATAATTTACTGAGATAGAAATGTCACATTATATGCTGGCACTTTATAAGTGTTGGTATTTTCCTATATACAACACTTCTGTTCACGACAGTTGGAAGGAAGTTTCACTGAAGCATTTTGGGACTGTGATTTAAACTGAATATCATAGCAAGAGTTTATCAGAAGGAAAATTGACTGTATTTTTAAATGTACTACACAGGAAGCTACAGATAACCATGCAGCCTGTTGGAAATGTTAAACTAGATTTTAAGTATTTAACTTCATAACCTTTGTATAATTCCTAGACTTTTATGGTGTCACTAATTATTTGCTAAAAATGCCTGTCAGTAATAGATAGTTTTCTCGAATGGCATTAATTCAGCTTCACAGTGTATTTTCCTGCTTTGGATGAGAAGTTCTTGGGCAATACTATATTGTGGGGGAAGGGGACTGTGCTGCCAACTGGGAATCTTCAAAACAAAAACTATTAAGAGGTGATAAATCATTGGAGGCCCAGTGTGTGATTAAAAGCTGTGGCCACCAGCAGTGACCCATGGGGAAGGAGGTATCAGTGACAGAGAGCAGGGGGAGGTGTTTGGCATTCCTGTTTGGAGGCCTAACCAGGGCACCAGGGTCTGTTTATGTTTCTGTTCCACCGACTCCTGTGAAATGCCCTCTGTCTGTACAGGGAACACACATTGAGTTAGGGAAAGTATCTTTGGTATTTCTTGAAACGTTAGTGCATGGACACTTGAAGTTAACGTGTGAGGTAAACTACCTGGGTCTGCAAAGTAAAAACAAAACAAAACAGTTCGAGGTTCTGTAGCTCAATGGTCAGCATCAAAATTATCATAATTTTAGGTAAGATTTACACACATGCACAAGGTACTGTATGACTCCTCTCCTCTGTATTTAGCACTTATCCATTTAGAAAAAGTACCTTTCTCTTGAATCAACCAACATCCAATCTTGGGATCTACTTTTTCCTTTGCTTAGCAGAAAGCTTGGTCAAATAAGAACCCCACAAAATATTGGAAAAATAGTTAGGGTTTGGCCTATTCTCTAGTAAGCAACATTCAGAGCAAGAACAGTGTGGTTTTTTTGCTGTTCACAAGATAGTGCAGACATCATTTCTATGACAGCTCTTCACCAACATACATTATGCTACATATTTATCAGAAAGTAAATCTGTAGTTCCATTTGTAAAGTGTTTTCTAGGTAGAGCAGCAATGATTGAAAAGACTGTTTCGGAACACAGAGAAGAATGGGATGAATGAGACATACAAGCCCTGTTGTGGGTGGTAATCTGAGTTACACTGGCAGAGAACTGTTGGTTCAGGAGGGGTTTGCTAAACAAAAAAGGTCAGAAAAAAGGACTTGAACAGAAAAAAGTTGCAACAATTGAAAAATAAAAGTGAGATGCCTTTGTAGAATTTATTTTGGGAAAATAGCTTCTGAAACATTTTTTTTTTAATTGAAGCCACGTTGTTTTGATGTATATATATATATATATAACTGTTAGAACTGTTCAGAGACATCCTTTTCTATCCTTTTATTCTGCAGTGTCTGAAAGACTGCCTTGTCTTGCTTTAAGGTATCACAAGAATTCCTTTATGGATATGTCTTATAATGATTGACAGCATCAAACCCAGGATTCTCTAGAGTTCTAGAGTAGAATTATCTTGATGCAAGAAATCTTGTATCAAATTGATTTGAATATGCATCTTTCTATCCTTTGTAAGGAGAGGTTGGCTTCAGGCCTGATTGAGATTTGTTTCATCTTATGCTCTTTTTATTAACCCGAATTGAATGTTGCCTACAGTCCTAAAATTCTGAACAAGCAAGAAACTACTCACTGTAAATTGCTCAACTTTTCACAAGCCCTGGGGAATATTTAAAAAATTTCACTGTATTACAGGTAATCAGCTGTTATAACTGATGATGTTGAATGGCATAGACATGAGAGGTATAATCACACCTTATAAAGAATGTAACACAAGGAAGTTGATAGCAGTTCAGTATGAAAGGCTTATAAGGACATTTAGCTAGTTTAGAGACACAGTTACCAGATGTACAGTTCTAGATATCAGGATTTTCTATTATATGCTACTTCTGATCAGGGGAACTAGATTCCCATGATGATGTGTTAGAGCCTTTAAGATACGAGGATTAGTCAACCTTGAGTATGTCTGTTAATGTTGCACAGAAGCACTTAGTTTAAGCCTCTGACCATCAGTAGCATAAATGCTGTACTAGATAAACTGAAAGGGAAGGATTTGTTCTTTTGCTCAAGAGCTCCATAGGAAAGTCACCTATAGCCGATAGACTACACTAATGGGCAAATTAAATGACTGTAGAAAGTCCATGATAAAAGCGAGAACTATACATAGATCTCCTACATCTCAGCTCCGTGCTTTTTGTGATTGGGACACATTAAATACTTTTTAATATCCAAATTTTGTCCTTAGCTATAAATACATAAACAATGATTATTTAATGCTTTACTTAATAACTGATGTATATTCATAAGTAGTTTATACTCTGGTACTGCATAATTTTCTCCAGCTGTTTTGTACTTAATATGATAGAGAACAGGCACATAAACAGCCCAGTACATCCAGTAGCATCAGTTTTACTTATCTATTCCTAAAAGGTGCCTGCTATCCTTGAATACTTGCTGGGCTAGAGGATCTTCCATGAGGTGACAGACTAAGCGTCCAGGCAAACAGCAGAGCAGGGACTGGAGCCTGGCTTGTTTATGAGGGAATCATCCAACTGCAGATACTCTCTATTGCAGATAGTTGCAAGGATGGCACTGGTTTTAAATGGCACCCAAACTGTAGTATGTGCCCCTCAGGAAATAAAGCCACAAAGGAAAAGGAATGGTAGGATATCACTAGTTTTGCAGATGAAAAGAATTCATTCAAAAAACCATGTTGTTGAAGGAAAAATGCTATCAGCATGAAGGAAACCAGTGTGGCTGGGTTTTGAGTATTTGAGATATGGTTTCACCTCCACAAGGAGGCAATTCCTTCCCTGCTACTGCTGACTGTAATATTCCCAACTCAAGCCAGGGTGCCGTTGGCCTTCTTGACCACATGGGCCCACTGCTAGCTCATGTTTGCCAACTTACTGAGGGTGCAGTCAATTCCCTTATCCAGACCACTGATAAAAATGTTAAGCAAAACTGGCCCCAAGACTGAGTCCTGGGGAATGCCACTTATGACCTGCATCCAACTGGGCTGAACTCTGATTCTTTAAGCCCATCTGTCCAGCTATTTCTTCACAAAGTGAGCTGTACTCATGCCCAAGCCACAAGGAGACAGTTCTTCAGGATAATACCATGAGAAACTGTCAAATACTTTACTAAATTCCAGGTAAACAAATCCACAGACTCCCTCATCTCCTGATCAGGTCATCATACCATAGAAAACCTAGGTAATGCCCTATAATCAATCTGTCTTTGTTATTTCATGTTATATCTTTGTTTCTTGTTTGTATGGTTACAGTGCTTTGCAAGTTGGTGTACATCTAGCTCATGGCTGAGGCAGGTAGCACACTGATTGCTGAGGTGCTCCCAACTGTGATCTGTGTGCATGGACTATCTCCCTCTCATTAATATGGGTGATGTGGCAAAATCAACCCTCCTGAAAAGAGTGTCTATTTATTTCTTTTTACTCAGTAAAGCTTGAGTAATATAGAGACAGCGAATGGACTGAATGCAATACTGCTATGAAAGTTACTATTCATATATTCTCAGCAGTGGTTCAATCTGTTATTTTACATTTCAGTCCAGGCTTCTGCTGGGAGCACACTGTGCTCTTTTTAGATAGTTATCTGTGTCCACTTCAGAATTATTGGGTTTGGTTATTTATATATAGTATTTTTAAAACTCATTTGTTTTAAGAGGCAGCCTGTGCTTATGGTAGAGTCTTCTGGCTTTCTGTGCTCCCTCTAGCAAAGTGACTCAGACTGATTATGGGTAAACAGGCAATGGTGCTGTGAAAACCAGCTTTTTGCAGGCCCAGAGGGTCAAATCAGTAGCCTGAAAATGCACTGGGGTCATCATACAGACAGGAGAGACCTTAACAATTACACTTAATTTGACTTGCAATCAAACAGAAGTGGATGGTAAAGCAGGAAATGGTATCTTTAGGCATGACATGAAATAGTATTGCTGTCAACTTAAATAAGAAAGTCTGACTTTTTTTTAAGTGACTACATATTTAAATAGCCTGTAGGGTCAAACAGCCTTTCCTCCAGCCCTTTGATAGCTGGCCTGATAATGGCATATACACTATAAATATCCTAAATCAATAATTCTGTATCACTGCTGAAAGCAGCCGTGTTCACATATCACAGCAGATGGGAAGAAAGCAAATAATATTTGTCTTGCGTTTCAAATTGATTTCCTGTTTTCAGTAAGCCAGAGTGCGTCCATATGTTAATCAGATTGCTAAGAAAGATAGCAGGGCTTGGGGCAGCAGACTTCCACTCTATCTGCTGGGAAAAGGGGGGCAAGGAAGGGAGGAGGAAGTCCTTCATGGCCCTAAAATACCTGTGGCAGAAGCATTTACAAATGTTATACAATTGCCTGCACTTCCCTGACTTCCCCTCAAATGTACTGAGCGTCCTCTTTTCTTTCTTAGGAAGAAAATCTTTGTAGTGCTCAGTAAGCTCCACACTTGGATTTATTTGCTGGGGATTCCTTAATTCATTTTTCTTTCATATTGGAGGAAATCTGATGTTGTGAGGCATTTATTATGTCCTAATTTTGGATAGGAAAACCCTAGGTCCTCAAGGGGTACAAGCCTGCTGCCCTTCTCCACTGTTTTCCTTGTCCCTTCCTTAGTGCCAGACATTTCTGAGCATTTCCACGCTTGCACTAGCACATGATTATTTTAGCTGCAGTACGCCCTATTGTACAGCACAAGGACTGTCTGTAATGACTTCCAAACACCCACTCAGGCTGTATTATTTTGTCTTAGGGACAGGATTTAGTGGGAAATATTGGTGGGAAGTGTACAATTAAACTAGGTGATCTTAGAGGTCTTTTCCAATCTTAATAATTCCGTGATTTTTCTCCTCTGATAGGAAATTTTAGTTAACCACAGTGATAAATATTTAGGAGGTCATTTGCATACACATAAACTCTAATCATGTTTATACGACTAGGTGGAAAAAAATGATGGGGCAGTTGATATCCTTCTGTGGAATGAATTTATGTACATTCTGCAGTGTACGGTTTTATTCTGCTTTTAAAATCCTAGATTTATAAAATGCTTCTGACGATGTCAAGAAATTCCTGTGCTCAGGAAGCATCTAGGAAACCCCAGTGCAGGGAGGACCAGAACTGGTCATACTTACATTGCTGAAGTTAAAAGACAAAAACAGAAGACCACCTCTTCCTGTAGTGGCTTCTATTAATAGAAAAGTAATTTTTTTGGAGAGGAAGGACAATTTTATGGAGCTGGAAGCCAGATGATCTCACTTCTAACCCTGGTGTTGACACAGATTTTCCTGTGCAACCTCAGAAAAAAATCTCTTGCTGCATTCCGGTTTGCAATCAGTAATATACAGTGATCATTCTTTGTTATCTCTGAGGAGCACTCTGCATTTAATAATGCCTGATCACTGGACTAGCTTTAACACATGCATACGTGCTTGAAGACAGTGTTTGGTGTCTAGTATAGTACTTTTTTGTGTTTTCTTAGGACGTTTAAACAAGTTAGTTGCTTAACTCCTTTGGAATTTGGCAAGCTTTATTTCCATCTCCATCAGCTTATACCTTAATATCTTTCAAAGTTCTGTCATGTACTAATATGCTGGTATAATATTAAACTCTAGAAATGAAATGTTCTTCCAGTAAGAGAAGTAGGCAGACATAAGAGAGGGAAACCTGATGAAATATTAAGTCACCTTGAATGTTTTTTGGCTATTTTTTATATTCCTGAAAAAAAACAACTTCAAGAACCATTGCACTAAACTTCACAGGATCACCTCCATCTGTTTGAGTGGATTGCTTTACAGTGTAAATAAAGATCTTTTGGGGACAAAGCAAGGGCATGTTTAAGGTCCCTTCCAATCTAAGCTTTTTCCAATCTATGACTTTACGAGTCCCCAAGAAACATTTTGAAGCAGGACCTTGCACTTTCTTAAATAGGTAATCAACTGATCTCATTTAAGACCTCTTCCAAACCACAACTCTAACTTTGTGCTGTCTACTCCTTTCTTTCTGATCTTACTCAGAAAAAGGACACAAGGTTTCTTTCCCAATCATTTTTGCCAGTACATCACGTTTTAACAACTCCTCTCCATTGCTTTCCACTTATCATGTGAATAAGCAGTCCCCAGTACTGTTTCTGGATATAGCCATGTCTTCTGTCAACAGTCAGTGGAAGCTAGGTAATCTGTGCTTATGTTTGCATTTGTGTTCTCTCCTCACTGCAGATTACTCTAGCTCAGCTGATCCACAGTAACCTGTGGGAATTGGGCAGATCCTTTCTCTCACTGCTGTTTAGTTTGGCTATGGTATTCTCCTGATTATTTGGGTATAACATTCTACAGAGGACAGATGTCTAACTTTTTAGAACCTATGGTTTGCCTTTATAGTGTGAGTGTTTATAGTGGGGCTGGAGACAAGTGAAAACCTCAGTTCAGTAAAAAGGGTTACTCCTCTTTTTGAAACTTTTTGTTTTGTGTTGAATGAATGGGCGAAGACCAGAATGCTTTGCAGGAGCCACTGGCAAAAAGGTAAGAGAAAAGCCAGAGGTGAAGTGACACAGCCAAGGTAACTGAGCAGCTCAGTGCACAAATCAGGAGCAGACTACAGATTGCCTGATATCAACTTCACACATTGATTTTTCAGTTGCCAAATATCCAAAGTCTTTATCCAGACCTCAGTTTGTAGCTGGACTGCGGGGAATGTATTCGCTTTCCTTCTTTACTTTTAAAAACAATCAGCATTTAAAAATCAGTACCATTGTATTTGTTTTTTTGTTGTTGTTGTTGTCGTTCTTTTTTTCTCCTTTCATTTACTTGGAATCTTTTTGGTTGTGCATCTGATTCTTTGTAGACATAGGTACTGCAATTTGTATGCTGTTATCTGATCTGTTTTCTAGAGCATGTGTAGCTGTTTTTGAAAGGGAATAAAAAGTAATCCAGTTAGACCTTAAATCCATTCAGTAGGAACAATTATCTCGAGTGCTCTAGCTTCTAACATTCATCATACCAGAATAGGACACAAAGACTTGTATAAAAATATGACCATTTAACTCAAGTGGTGCTTTGAGGACATAAGAATAGAATCCTTCTGGTGCACTGAATAATACTATGTTGTTAAAATATGATGAACAGGTCTTGATTATGGCCATTAACAATTGTGATTCATAAAAGCACTCTAAAAAAGGTACCAAATATTACAAAGAGCTGTTTTGCTGTTTACATCAGCAAATATTTTAGGTAGAGGGAAAAATTGTTAAGTGTTGGCTGTTAATCTTGAGTGAATGTAATAGATTCAATTATGTAATGTGACAATGAATTTGTTCTGTTTTGCCTTAGGTTAGAATTTAAGCTTTTCCTCTTCAGATTTGTTCAGATTGTTAAGTGGCTGCTGAGAAGCTGGAACTTTGTCAAACAAACTTGGCTTTAAATTTTAAATTATTTTTAATCAATATGTGAAGAGGCCAAGCTCTGCCATATGTTGCTCACCATCCATTAGTTGGTAGCTGGTCATTAAACTCTCACTAAGGTTTCCTAACTGTGACTATTGTGGTGGTGTTTTTTTTTTTATCCCTTTGTAGAGTATGGGCAAAGGGGAGCATTTGTGGCAGATTGCCTTGAGGACAATAAAAACTCTCATGTAGTATGGTTGTTTGTTCAGACACAAACAATAGAGACATTTTGCTATTACCATTTGCCAGCTATCAAGGGGTTTTGAACCCCCTCCCCCTTGGTGCCTACAACTCAAAACAGATGCAAAATCTTTCTTTTCAGTCCCCTTGAAATGACCTGTGGTGGTGCAGTGTCATTTAGAGGAGAAATTATTGGAGTGAGAGTGGCTCATAACAATAGGGGCCTTGTGCCAGGCACATGACAGAACAGTGAGGGGGCTGTTGGTGACTTTATTGGGGAGGAGAACGGCGATCTGGCAGGTGCTGCCATTGTTAAAGGTCTCCGCTCCTAGACAGTGGTCACAGATGAGTTCATGTCATTTTATTCAAGCTCTTTACACCGAGTTCAGTGATGTGACACTGGTCAAGTAGCCAATCCAGCTTTTCTGATCTCCTCAACATGGTCCCTTCTGTAACGTAACCCTTTATTGCTGAGATATGTCAACATGCTTCTAGGCCATATGGCTTCGAGCTAGAGTAACTTTTGTGCTCTCTGAAAAGGACATAATAACTTAATGTTTACTCTGCTAATACAGTCCAGGTCCTCACTACCGATCCTGGCATTATTCTGTGGAGATGTCATCCAGAAAACCAATTAAAGTGTATTGATAGAAAATAGATCCATTGGTTTAATGCTGAATTTTACAACAGCAGAGATTGTTGCTTACGAGATGAAAGCTCCCACTGGCTGGAAGTGTGTGTTCCCTGGCTTTTTCTTTTTAATGTGTGCAACAGAGTAGTGCTCTGGTGGCAGGACTGCAGACCAGCAAGCAGGTGAAGGTGTTTAAATAGTTTTGCACTCAAAAGAATAATGGGAGTGATGTTAAGTAGAAAAGGTTAAACACATTGAAATAAATGTATTAATGAATTAATTTTACCCATGCTGTTCCTTTACTCAAAGCACCAGGCCACACTATAATAGCTACATCTGCTTCTGTTGTATGTATTGTTTAGTTCTATTTTTTTTGCTTAGAGAATAGAAACTGGTCTTTCTGTGGGGAAACAAAGAAATTGTTTTCGTAAATTGCCATTTTTTTTTTTCTGAATAAATCATGAAAAACTTGGCAGATTGAAGAGATCAGCCATATGGAAATTGGCAAATTTTAATCTGCTAAGGGTAATCAAACATGGCTGTTATATAGTCTAATGAGATACATCTTCATGGTACAGGGGAGAAGCAGAGAGAAACAGAAGATACGATGCTCAGAAAAGATCTTTAGGTAGGATCGTTGACTTGAGTGAGTTCTGAAGTGTTTTCAGAGCCACTAGCATGAAGTTAGCAGTTCTCATTCAGAGCTGTTGTTTTAAGAGAAAGAATGAAGACTTGATCAGAGTGTGCAAAGGAATACTGACCATATGAAGGCATTTGCACTGCAGATAAACACTATTACCATTAGACTATTTCGACTATTTTTTTAATTGTTGATACAAATAAAATATCAAGTGATTTGCAAGCAAAGGTCTTGAAAACTTGATGATGAAATGGGCCTCTGAATGTATTTTGTATATAAAAAATCTTTATGAACTACTGTGATTGCAATAGATTCAGAGCCAAACCTTAAAAATATTCAATGAGGGTAATGATGGAGAACAGAACCACGTAACTCTTGCTAGCGATAAAGATAAATCAAGAGCTGCAGACCTTTTGAAATACGAGCCCTCATAAAATACTGGTCAGAAGTCTTTCATATTTAGATCTGTTTTGTCAGAACCCTGTGAATACCAAATGTTGTCCTTTATTTGAATGTTTATCAGGAGACCTTGAAAGTTTTCAAAGTCTTAGGATAGACAGCTAAGATGGAAAGAAAGTAACTTCTAGACTGAAACCTGCAGGCGGAAAGCTAAGAGCATAATAATAATAATAATACATGCTGGTTTATAGGAATGTCTAATTTCAGTGTAATGGGAAATGACTCAGGTATGCAACTAACCTAACCAAATGGTCCACAACTAAACAAGCACCTCATTTCCACCAAAATAACAAGGAGGAAAGGAAAGTGAGGACAAATCTAAACAAGGGGGAGGGGAAACGCATGCAGAGAAGGCTATGGCTGGGGGAATGTGATCTGCTAGGAGAGTAACACTAAACTTGCTAAATTGCACTGTGTAATTCTTTGATCAGAGAAAGGGAGTCCTATCTCTGGGTGCACCGCTCACTCATGTTCTGACCTTTAAATGCAGTATACCTCTTTTCTTATCTACTTTACAAGTAGTAAAAAGGAAGAGATTACTGCCCAGATGTGGGGAGGTTTTCATTAGGTTCAGTAATGCACTCTGACCCTTTGGATGGCAGAGCCAAAAATACAAAAGGAAATGAGGGCATGTGCACATACGGTTTGTGAAACTGAGCCAAATACTTTGTACTACTCCAGCTGAGTGACAGGAGCTTGTATGGTCAAAGAATCCTCTCAATCCAAATTGATGCATCTTGCAGACTGACAGAGCTGTGGCATGTGAATTTATGCTACGATATGAATAAAACTGTGTTAATAGGACTTCAAATTACCAAAACCAAACTTTTGGACTTAAAGAAAACCAGGCTTGAGGTTGTCTGTTGAACGCAAATTGACTCCTCTTGTGTCAATGCATTACGATGCAGGCTCACCAGTGGGATGGATTCACGCTGATCTATTCATATGGAGAATTCAATTATGGTTGTTTGCCCAAGCTTAAGCCTGACTTTTCAGGCCTTCTAAACTTTGAGAGCTTGGTTTCACCGTCTTTAGTGTTTCTGGAAGCTAATTTTTAATCTCCTACTGTTAAAGAAGAGAATTGTATAAGTAAAACTTCTACTCATTGCTTCCTGAGATTACCACAGAGTCTCACCAGCATGGCTTGAACCATCCGGTTAGTTACAAGTACTGGGTTTGAGCTGAAGATCTAATATCTCTTGACCTATTCGCTCTAGCTCTGTTTGCCTGTCATGATCTTCTTCTTCAACTAATATTCTTCAATTTCAGGATTTTCTGAACATTTTTAACACTATCTGTAACCTATGTAATGAGTAACAAATGTAATAAACTAAACTTCATAACAAACAATGCTACTAGTCCCATCATGTGTTTGGAAACTGATCTTTTTGTGTTGTTTTTCAATGTCCACAGGCAGGATCAGACATCTCAAAGAGCGTGGTGGCAGATGGAGGTCAGTCTCACCAGCGCAAACACCCTCAAGTCATCCCCAGGGCTTGCTCAATCTGTGAATATTTTCATGGGACTCAGTAATTACTCCTTCTTATTTCTTAAAGTAGGAGGCAGAAGGAAGACCAAGGTATACCCTGTTCACTTTATTGCATCTACAGGAAGAATTATTTTTAATTATACCACCAGAACTTTCCTAAAAATACAGGTCAGTAAACTTGATTATTGTAGGGAAATCCCTAATTTATACAGAAGAATATATTATATTTTATATTATTATATATTCTAAGAATATATTATATTATATATATTATATTATTATATATTATTATATATATTTATACAGAAGAACAACTATAGCCCAGTCAATCTGATGACATACTTTGAGCTTGTCAAAAGCCGTCATCCTCTGAACATAGCAGAGGCGTAATACTGCCACCCAGGCAGAAGCTGCTGCTTTCTGCAGTGGAAAGGATCTCTGTGAGAGACGATTTTCAGTTTAGCTCACGAGTATGGTAGCACAGGACATGGGGTTGGAGCTCGAAAGTCCCACTGTGCTCAGAGCATGGTGTCAGCTCTAAGGCAGATTCTTCAGTCCCTCACAGCAAGATGAACAGTCTCACAGCTGTGTTTTGTTTTGGAACTGCTGGTTATGTTGCCTCTGGTACTGCGAGCACCCTGATCAAGCTGTAGGTGTCCCTGTTCATCACAGGGGAGTCGGACCAGATGGCCTTTAAGGGTCCCTTCCAACTTAAATGATTCTATGATTCTATTAGAGCAACGGATTGACTATTTTTAAAATACATTTTTGTAGCCGAGGGAGAGAGGAACAGTGGCTCATTTATCATGGCAGGCTAACAGCCCTGGGAATACTCTATTCCTCTCCTGCTTGATACAGAATACATTTGAAGAGATAATAACAGCATGTGCCGTATCATAGCTTTATGATCGCTCACCAGCTTTGGGGTGTCTGTGGAATGAAAGGCCCCCAGACTGGACAAGGTTGAAAGGTTGAGGCTATAACCAGACTTTTTGTTCCTGAAATGGCCAGAGCCATTACTGAACAACAGACAACTGTGAATAGATGTTGGGCATCTTTGCTTTGCTGCTGCTTGCTAGTTCAAGGATACTCTTGTCCTCCTTCTGCCCCTTCTATATTTGACAAGTTTGCCTTCAGCAGATATGACAGGCACTGGTGGGGGTCACTGGCCCAATTCCACTTTTCCACACTTGGCTTGCTCCAAGTTCACTGGCCTGAACTAATGCCTCCAATGGAGGTCGTACTACTGAACATTATGAGTTTTTATATATTAAACATGCATTAGTGGTTTTACCCCGCTTATCTGACAGCTGTAGAAAAATAAAGAAAATTCAGTTTGAACTTTAAAAAGCAGGGCTTAATTTATGTCCAGTACTTTTGTTCCCCACTTTCTTTTTCATTTGCCAATTGCAAAGCTCAAGGGAGATAATAAAATGGAGGAGCTGCTACTTTATACTTCCACGTGCTTCCAAGTGCTTGTGCCTTACTGGGTGAGCTAAAGCTAAAACTAGGGAAAGAGTTTTCAGATGGAAATTTGATTAAACAATGCAATCATCTGTCCCACAATCTGTTTTTTTTATAAGGAAAGTATTTTTTTTTTCCAGGGGGAATTTTCTTTCAGAGGGTTTTGTATGAAAAAGCAGACGTCATGAATACTGATGGGAAGGGCTCAGTGTTTTGTTATTTCTGTATAACAAAGACAAAACGCTTTAATAAAATCAGAAAACACAGATGTTACTTTAAGTATATTTTACATCTTTTATTTATTTATTTTTTTTAAAGTTGGGAACAATCCTTCCTTCAGACTGACAATAGCAGCTCATGACAGACAAAATTAGCAGCTGGAATCTTTGCCAAAAAATTAGACTTTTTACTTTGTTGTTATTGTTTGGGAGTTTCTTAGATGGTGAAAGGCATGCTTGAAGGAAGAGGCATGTTTGAATTGAAAGCCCTTGCTTCTCGGTTTCAGTACAGTGTGACTGGATTTCAGTTTTTATAAACAGTTTAAAATGGGAAAATGCTCAGCTCAGTGTTTAGAAATTGGCCCATTGTATTTTTCTCTTTAATGTCTGAGAACTTTAGAGGAAAGCTCTTGTGGTTTGATAATATTTACTTCTTACACTGATTTCAATATATCTCATTTTTATGGTGAAAATAATTAATCAAAATTTCTGTATGTCAGTAGGAAAAACAGTGCTTGTCAGAAAGCTAGATATGACACCTTGTCACTCAGACTTATGACTAAATAATGGCTAACGTGAATTAGATTCATTACTTTTTGCTCAGTAGTTTTGACATGCCACAGTTTTACATTATGTGAGTTTACAAAAGCTGAGATGGCTACTAGAGCTTTTTCGGGACCTAGAAGATATCTGAGGCATGGTTGCATATTGAAAGTGTTGTTTCTATTTTTCTTGTGTATAGTGATTTACTCTGCATCCAAAAAATTGAACATGGGCACAATTACCCTCAGAATGCCCAGAGCTGAGAAGGATCGTGGTTGGCCAGCATAGTGTATGGATCTTTTGGTTATGCCCTCTTTGGTTCTTTCAGGGTATAAGCTCTTCAGAGGAGAGATCATACCTCTGGCTCCATACTGTATATAAGAATTTTTGGGGAAAAGTGGGAAAATCCATCCAACACTGGAAGACAATATTGCTGTCAAAACAAACTAGTAGTATTTGGGAGATATGGTTTATTTTCTTCAAATCCTCTGTGACTTTAAGCCAGTCATTCAGGTAAAAATGTCCTTTAAACATATGAGAGTGGAAGGGAACACTTTGAAATGGTAACGACTTTATTGCAGAGTGGCATTCAGACACTCTAAATGCACATAAATGTAAAAATTGAATAAGAAATTATGCTGCAATTGGAAGAAGAAATACCACTGTCTTCATTCCTTTTCAAAAGGCAAAACCATGTTATATTTTTACATCAAACTGTCTAGTATAAAAATTTTCTCAAAGGATGAATGTTAACTGAAACAGTGTAATTCAATAAAAATTACTAAATT
Source organism: Cyrtonyx montezumae (assembly GCF_038088225.1). Lineage (NCBI taxonomy): Eukaryota > Metazoa > Chordata > Aves > Galliformes > Odontophoridae > Cyrtonyx > Cyrtonyx montezumae. The sequence goes on along the minus strand of NW_027071826.1, from coordinate 41,379,309 downwards.
ATATTTTGAAGAAAAATTCCCTGAAATACTTAATGATCTCTAGTGTGCAATTGCTGGAAAGACAGCATTACTGACAATGGGAGAATAGCTCAGTTTTGCTTCTATGAGGGGATTTGCTGCTTTGCTTTCTGTCCTTCCTGACATTCAAATTCTTTCAGGATGGCCTGGTGCAGGACTACTCAGTTATTGTTCACTTCATCTCTGTTAACCAGTCCTCTCACCTGTTCAGGGACTTTGCATTTCATTTATTCATTTATTATTGTGATTTATTTTATTTTTCACAGGATTTTCTTCAGCAAACTCACCTGGAGGTGTAGAAAATTTTATATTCACAAGGTCTACATGTATGCATGTAAGAACAATTATTACTTGCCTGTATGAGGGATTCTATGCAGGAAAATCTAGTTGATGGGATTTTGCTTCTTCTGGTTATTTATCTAACTCCTGATACACAGTAGACTAGTATTAGAAACCCTTGGCCTGAATGAAAACAGTAGAACTAACGAGCTGCTCTGAGGTTCATATCCGTAGCTGGACAACTGAATTTTCAAAGAATGGACTATTTTTATGGGCTTGTGAGAGAATCTGGACAATTTTGTCTACAATAACAACGAAAGAATTGAGGAGGTGATAGAGGGACAGGAGGAGGCTTCAGTGGAAATGCAAGACAAGAAAAACATTATTTTGCCTAGGAAAACATTTTATGCAAAAAGTATAGTACTAGGTACTGTGAGAAACTTGGTGCTGAGATTCCTGGCCTTTCACACAGATTGCTTATAAGGACTATTCCCTATCACTTTCATTTGAAAGCATTACTGAACAATTGCAACTGCACATGAGCAAATGGAGCAGAAGAGCCTAATTAAAGTTACCAGAGAATTCTTTATAACAGAGCAAATGTTGGTTTAATGATACAGTTACAAGTCACAAAGAAATAAGAGCAGACACACCAAGTTTTATACATTTTTGGCAAATTAAGTGGGAAATTGTGTGCTAAAGTGAGGTCAACAGATGGGATGGAGGAAGAGAGGTGCAGAAGGGAAAAAAACAACTACACACTCATGTAGAAAACCAGAAAGCCCCCCAAGTCTCAAAGAATTAGACAAAGAGAACTGAAGAGATAAACCTTGGAAGAAACAGATTTTTTAAACAAAGTTTGCCAAGTAAGCAATATTTTTTTTTTTTTTGGAAGGCATCTGCAAAGTGCCTTTTCAGTTCCTTTTGGATAGAAATGAGTGAACACATGCTGGGCTTTAATAAATCTTGGCATAACCACAATAGGCAAACTCAGACCTGTGATGGGTTTTGGTGAATGTTACCAAGCCTTTTTGTGTTTTTCCTTCTCTTCTACTTTGGAAAAGAGGTATACCAGTGGTACACAGAACCTTATTTTCTCCATCCTTCATAAGGACAGAAATGCATTCATAATATCTAGGAAGTATTTAGTATTTTGAAATCTAATATTTTCAGTTTGAGTCTGTGAATTCAACAGTTTATAAGTGTTTCCCTGTCTTGGTAACTGTCGCTTGGGCAAAACTTAGTTAACAATTTCAAAATTCACTGTATAGAGTGAACTAATACCTTACCCTCATAACTTTTCCTAAATTCAATCTCAGATGTTCAGATCCTAAATTTCTTTCTTAAGTTTCTTTTTCAGCTGCTAATTAATCTAATTTTTATTAAACCCGAGACATGTAGGTCTGTGAATCTTGGTTTTCCTTTTCATGAAACAAGAAAGTCTACTTGCTGACTCTTTTAGTATTTTTGGTTATTATTTTCTTTGCTTTGGAAAAGCATAGTGATATTTCATAATAAGTTTGCATAACTACATAGTTCTGTTTCTGGGTTTGGTATCATCTCTTCACAGCCTCCCAACATTGTGCTGTCTATTGTTTATTTTGATGATATTTTTTTAAGACAGAGATCAGGAATGAAATCTCAGCTTTGTCAAAACCAGTGGAAAAAAAAAATCAGTTTTTAAAAGATTGAGGATTTTATCTCAAATCTGGATGACTTGGATAACTCATAATATTGATTGTTAACATGTATAATGCTCCAATCCCTGCCAAGTATTCTGGATAAAGTCTTAAAGCATTTGATAAATCAGGGGTCTGCTTGTATCAGGCTGTTACAACTGCATCTAACAAGGACAGAGTGCTCAGGGGGAATACTGTTATCTTAACTGCAGATATGTTGCCATTGGTGAACCTAATGACATGTTGCAGATTTATACCAAGCCCTAAAATTTAATCAAATACACACTTGGCAAATTACTGCCAGTTCATTTTTCTGGGCTGCCAAAACCTTTTTGGAAAAGTGTTTGAACACAGAGAATAGATTTAACGTACAGATTTTATTCTTCCAGCAGTTGGATTTTCTAGTACATGAATCAAAGCTATTGAGATCTCAGACAGTGCAAACAGGGAATGTCTGACACTTTTGTACTTAGCAGAAAAGGATTGCAAAATTGTTGCTGTTGTACGTGGATTCATGGCCTATGGAAGTTGAAGGTAACACTGAAAGCCAGAGGAGTTGCCTTGGTTGAAGGGAGCTTTTCTGCTGAGCTACATCATAGAAACATTAAGTTCAGAAAGACCGCAAAGATCATCTAGTCCAACCATTAGTCTGTGCCTGTGACTGCTCTAGACCATGTTCCTCAGTGTCACATCTGCCCTTTTCTTGAATACCTCCTGGGATGGTGATTCTACCACCTTCCTGAGCAGCCTATTTCAGTGCCTCACTGTCCTTTCTGCCTTGTTGTATAGCTGTGGGTTAGCCTTTTCTTAATGATGTTTTCATATGAGATCATAATATTCTCTGTCCAATTACCTATGATTCTTTTGGAGTAACTTGGAACAACCGTATTGATGTCAATAGTCCCATTTGCTTTGTAAATGTTTGTAAATGTAAATGAAGTAAATGCTTTGATTTATCTGTGGATGTATGAAAAGCATCTGCTTTTCCATGCACTCAGGCACAGACAGGATATACTCCAAATGGAACATATTTTTCCACCTCCACAATCCCTTGAAAACCCTATGAAATTCTTGTCTGGGGAAAATATTCTGTTCATGTGTACAGTAAACTTAACAGTGTGAACCTGTGTCATAGAAAGACCAATCTTCTCACAGCTGGTGCAGGTAACAGCATCCTTAACTTTGTTCCTGTGGTTTAAATTGATCTTGAATCTTTGTTTCTGTATGGAATAGGCAGCACCAAACCTGATGGAGGTGATGCCAGGTTTAAAACAGAACATATCCTTTAAACCTTCATAAGAACTGAGGGGAAAATATTTCTCATTATCTCCCTGTTCTGAAGTTGGCACTGCACATGTGATCAGTGGGCCTCCATGTGTGAAATGATTATTTGTGGTGGAGAAAGGATGAAAATATAAATAATCTGAAGCTGTTTGAGGACTAGAAACAAAAAGTCAGATGTAACTTTCAAGACCTGATTTTTTTCCCATTTCTTTTTAATTTTGAAAGCAGAATAATCATTAAAATCCTAATAATCATAAATTCCTCTAGTACAGTCTCAGGTATTCACATTAGAACATGCATTGCTGAGGAGGATCTTGTCCCTAATAGATGTCTAGTTGTGATTATTCACAAACAAGATTATTACTAATTTCTAGTAAAAAAATAGATTAATTGACTGAGACTTAAAATATTCGTATTTACTTTAGTTAATAGATTGAGTGAATAGAAATGAAATCCTTCCCTCTCTGACTGTGATCTATTTGTGTTAGGTGGGTACTCTTGATTTTTCTACTGTCCAGGCTACTTGTCAGCTTTCTGTGTTCAGATATTAACCATTTAATGCAAGGAACTTCTTGTTTTTCATTGTAAGGGTTCACTCAGGTGTAGGTTTCATGTTGTATTTTAGACAGAGAGGTTGGATATTCTTTACCAGAAAGTACTGGCAACTGATGGAGTTAGACAAATGTAATCTGCAATGACAAAAAAAAAATAAATAAATAAAAGAGGAAATACATCAGTGAATGTAATTCTGAGTATCCTGTGTGTTGTTACTCTTAGGTAAATATTTTGACTCTTGCTGGGAAGGCACTTAAATACAGATACTGCTTACTGAATTATATGTCTCCTTCTCTTTCAATGTAAGAGTTTCCATTTCAACACTGACAATAAAACTAAGGTATAAAATCTGAGAGTGTGGGGGAAGTCAGAGCAGAGTAACTCTTCTTGAGAGAAAGTGTTGAGGAGTGGAGATAGGGATATGGGGATAGATAAGGAATGTACAAAGCGAAGAGAAGAAAACAGGCAGCATACACCTTGAGCTGTTACATAAAAAGAAATTTACTTTCTTAGGTTCTGAAAGAAAAACTACTGAGTAAAATAAATTGGTCTTTTTGCCCCTCGAACTTGTTAGAATCAAGTTAAGCTGTCAAGTACAACACTAACTTGAGAGATCTTAGCTGAATGATATTGTCACTTTCTCTCTTTTTGTTCTCCTCTTTCTTCCCCCCTGCTCTCTTGGGAAACTATTCTGTTTTTGCTGATTTGTATCCATTAGGAACAAATGGTTGCAGAGAGTGTTGACAGGGATCCAGATGACAGTTCTGATAGTTATGGGGAGGCTCACAGCATTACAGAAAGTCAACCAAAGCTCTGGGCAGCAAACCTGGATTTGGGAAGGGAAAATCTTAGTGCATTTCTGGGCTAATGTCTGGAAACATTCAACCAGTGATGATATCGTATATCATATCTAACAGGTCAGTCCTGAACATATATTACCATTTGCTATTTTGTATACTTCTATCTCTAAACTGCTCTGGACCAAATGAATGGTGAGGGAAGTGTTCTGAATTCTGCTTTCAGGATATTACTTCTTTATGGAAGATGATCAGTTTAACTACTTACTGTGTTACCATGACTCAGAACTTCCTCCTCCTTCTGGTTGTGATGTTTACTGTAATCTACAAATAGAGACAATGGCAAATTCTGTACTCCATCAACAAAGAACAGTAATGTCCTTTGCTTTGCATTTGTCTGCAGTTGAGTCTGGCACAAGTGGGCACAACATCAGAGATGGATTTAAAAAACACTTGAATGTTTTGCCAGGTACCCTGATACCTGGTAGCTATTCTGTCATTCCTCCAGTTGTTAGCAGACGTCTGCCAAGTTGTTTCTCTTTTGTTATGAAAGAGATAAAAATAAAATGGGCTGGACCTCGATCAAGAAATGATTTTTAGATACAGCTTGGCAACAGCAGTGACCCTCAACAACATTTTCCATTGTACAGTCACTTTTTTTCTTAAGCGGGCAGTATGATAAATTGCTAAATTCAGGTCAGACAGCTTAAAGTGCAGAACAAAAACAATGACACCATGGAAAATAAAAAGGGTGTCCAGCATTGTGAGTTTAAATTTAAATCTGTCTCTCTCAGGAAGCAGACTTTTGAAACAAAGATGGAAACACCTCAGAGGAATATGTCTTTGGCCTAATGAGAAGGAATACCTTTCACATTCTCTAAGGAAAGTGGGATAAATCCTTTCTTTTGAAAAATGAATGAATGCAAACTAATTTTTTTTTCAGCTCTCTCCTTCTAAATAGCAATAATTATTCTGTGTCTGATTAACGTTGTTTTTATTTCTTTCAAGTTCTCCAACTGTCTGATTTCTATTTTTAAAAGGTTAACATGACAGCAGTAAAATCGTTTGTGCCTTTATCTGTATCTTGGTCTCACAGAATAAGAGATGGTCTCAGAATGATGCATCTAATGCCTGTTCAGTACAAGCCTATGACAATTCTATGAAATACTTCAGAAAATCTTACTGGGCATTTATCAACATTATCATGAGTTAGGGTGCTTAGATCCTTGTGAATATAATGGGTTAGAAATCTTTTGACAATGTCAGATGTCCAAATATCTGTATAAATTTAACTACTATTTTTTAACCCGCTAAAATCGATAAAAGCTATGGCACTACAGAAGCTCTGTAGACGTGATTTTGGGCCCTTCAGTGTCTCATAAAACTGAGATTGGGCTGTTTAATTATGAACGTAGTTTTGAAAAGTTTGTCTTGAATGTCAGTATACTTTGCTCCTGAGAGAGAGATCGTTACTCTATCAATTATTTCATAGTCTTATCAAGATTTGACACATAGATGTTATTTGTCTTTGTTCAGTATCTTCATGAAATCATAGAATTGTATGAGTTAGGAGGGACCCTTAAAGGTCACCAAGTTTAACACCCCTGCGATTAACAGGGACACATCTATCCTTTGTAATGTTAGTCAAAATATTGGAAGATGTGTTTACAAATGTGGATGTTTTAAAAGGTATGGACATAATGTAAATACATAAACAATCAGGAATTTACTGGATCAAAATATGCAAATTTAGTTATTGAGACCTCTCTTACCAACCCAGATTCTTCATGACTGCTACTGTAATTTTCAGAACAATTTCCTCATGATGAAACATGAAAATTGAATAAAAAACTCCAAATATTCCTGCATTGCAGCATTTTGGTGGAAGACTTAAATTGCTGCTGTGCGGTGTGATAAAATGCTTTCTTTCCTATTTGTCCTTTTTTCTACTTTTGTATGTGACAAACTCATGGCCGGTTTCACTGGCATACTGAGATTTTCTAGGATTTTGGTTCTAATTGAATAACAAAGTTTTAGACGATTTTCTGGAGTAACAAGTTAGAGTGACCATCTGGGGGGCTGAAAGAGTCATTAAGTTTCCATGTCACTTCCACCCATTGTCTTCCTTTAGACAGCCCATAAGGATTCTAGTTAGCAACTGAATGTAACTCTGGGTTGATTTTTTGTGTCATGGAAACACCTGTCTGCTGAGAAGAAAACTGAGGCTTCCAAATTATGTTGTTTTTTTTTTTTTTAAAGGAGCTCAGAGAAGAACTGTCAGTTGGGAGCAACGTTTGCTCATAGCAATCTGGTACAGGCAGCTTCACATCCATGAGCAAAACCTGAAGTATGCGGTTGCCTGAGCAGCCTGTTTGTTTAGGGAAAGAAGGTTAGCATACAGCAAAATTTCCTTTATCAGGTCATGGAATAGCACTGGCGTAGCTTTGAGTGTGCTTGGCTACAGTTCCAGCTCTTTCTACAGAGTTCTCATCTACACCTAACTTAGCTTCTTTATAGAGTGCTTATACCTGGTGTGGATTAGGGCATGTCCCCAAAACAGTAGGTGCCAAAATGAATCTTTCCCTTCAGAGGGATCCCACTTTCAGGTTTGTTAGCTGATTTCATAATTAAGTGGCAAATTCACAGTGAGAGAGGAATATATTTTATTTATATTTTCACATTTGGGTTTCCTATTAATGCATGATATGTTTTCCTCCTTAGGGATCAGACAGATACTTTGCATTCAATACTTGTATTGCTGATTTGCTCAGGAGTTGGCATGTCAGTATTGAATTTCAATGCTTTTAATGATTTCTCACCAATTAATCCTTTCGCTTTTCTATTCAATTGTTCTGATTTTTCAGTTCTGTCCTAAAATCCCCTTCAGTGTCTTGTGTTCACAAAAGCTGCCTTCTACGGAACTGGTCTTCCTTGTTGTTTTCTGGTTTATAATTTCCAAAGCAGCTTGAAATAAGGGATATATACACTTGGCTTTTTTCTGCAGCACCCACGTGATTCCAGGCTCTCTGTAGAAATGATAGATTCTGTTTCCCTGCCCAAAGGACTTCTCAGTAACATTTAAGAATAGTGTAGAAGAACTGTGGAAATCAGCAAGAGTAGTGGAATCAGAAAGTAGTATGGAACACATGGAGACGAACAGTTCTGCAGTAATTATTTCCTTTTACTGTGCATCAGAAAGAATTTCCTGCAGCAATAATCATTATGAAGGCTGCTCCGAAAGTAATGCCTCCTATTTTATGATGTTTGCCCGCAATGTTAGAGGCTGATTTTGTGGTACAGCAGTAGAGGTTGAACCTTCCTGCCAATGTTACATTACCTTTTTTATTTTATTTTTTATTTTTTGCAGTGCAACAGACAACAGCAGAGAGACAGTCTGACAAAATGGTATCCGACATGGGTGTGTATACAAAGCAAACGTGAAGTCCTCCATGTAGAAACAACAGCACTCCTTCACATTCATCAACAGCCTCTGAATGTTTATGGAGGCCAAACAATGAATATGAAAACAGTGAGGCAGTGTATAATGTGTTTCAGCAGTGGCATCAGTGTGACAGGTCTGCTGGTACAGATTTCTACAAGTATGGCATGAAAGCTCTTGTTCCTCACTGGAAAAAATGCAAAGCTAATGGTGATGGCTGTGTTTGAAAATTCTGTTTAGTAGCTGAGAATTTGCTCTATTGAATGGTGTTATTTTGCTCTTTGTATTGGCTGTAGTTTCTAGGAAAGAAAATAGCAGGCATTACTTTTGGAGCTGCCTATGTACTACTTAATGACTCTTATGAATGTGAGTATGATTAGTGACTAAAGAAAGAAAAATCTATTGGTGCAATAGAGGGGAAATAGTAGAAAGTGAAGGTAGTCCTTGGTGTATCAAGTTGATTTGGAATATGGCTATGTATTAGGTATATGACTGAATTAGTGATCATTTTATGCTCCAGGACTTAAGTAAGTTAGGCATGTATCGAAGATAGGTTTTGCTAAGTGGATGCTCTAATTCTGTGCTGAGTCCTTTGAAATATTTCCTGGCTAAGACTGAAAGAAATTAGGCTTAGATAGGCAGAAAAAAAGAAACTGAGATTTGAGTTGCTTTTTTTTTAAGTTTTGGAACAAAAAGCAACTGCCCATGTTTTAATATTTTTTCTCCCTTGTTCCAGCTGTGAGTTGTGCAATCATCCTCTGAGCTGACAGATTTACCACAGTGCATGGCATTTGACTCTTAATGCTAACAGGAATATATAGACACTGGAAGGCTTGCTAATTTCCCTGTGTTTTTAGCCTTCTTTTGGTAGAATTTATCAAATTCCTTTCTTATTTTTATTTTTTAATTATTCAGTCTTTGTCTTGGCAAACAGATTTGCATTTATTTCTCTTTTGTAGAATTTGTGTCCACATATGTTCTCAGCTATAAGAAGGCAAGAGCAGGAAATCTTGTCCTTGACTTACCCAGTAGAATTAAAAAGAAAAAAAAAAAGAAAAAGCTGCTTCCTATGTCCTCATTCTGTTGGTAATTGCTGTAGGATGTTGCCAAAAGGAGCAGCATCCTGCAGGTCAGGGTAGTAAACTGTGGTGTCCTGTCATACTCAAGAGAACACAATTTTTATTTCCTATGAAGTGGAGTGGATATTCCTTCTGACAGCTAACCCTGTGTGCAGGGTTAATACATTGAATGTGGGCAAGTACAACAATGAAGATTGAGTGGCATGATTTTAGAGTAGGCTGCTGTATTTGAAGGATGCTCTATAGTTTGCATTACTTAATCTCAGTTTAGAGATTCACAGCTTAAAATATAAGCTTTTGGTCTGGACTAGTTGTTTCAGATCATGCCACTGTGAGTGGTATTATCTGAAATGTAATTATTAATGCTTACAGCATTTACTGTTGGATAGAATGATTGAATCATAGAATTGTTGAGTTGGAAGGAACATTTAAAGGCCATCTGGTCCAACTCCCCTGCCATGAACAGGAGCACCTGCACTAGATCAGGTGCTCAGAGCCCATCTAGTCTGACCTTGGATCTCTCCAGCAATGGGGCATCCATGGTCTTGCAGGGCAACCTGCACCATTGCCTCACAGTCCTTCTAGTAAGAAACTTCTTCCTTATATCCAGTCTCTCCTCTTTTAGTTTGAAATCATCAAATACTGTCCTATCACAAGAGCCCCCACTAAAAAGTCCTCTCCTTTCTTATGGCCCTCCTTTAGATACTGGAAAGCCACTACCGGGTTTTAGATAGCAGAATGTGAATCATTCTTTTTAAACTCTTACCATCCTTGATTGCCTGCAATTAGAGCTTAAATGATGGATCTTTTTGGCTAATATGTGGCTAAAACTTGGTCAGACATATTTTATTCCTCCCAGCCCTTTTTCTGTTCTGTGAAACATGGAGAAATGACGGTAGATAATATTTTGTTAATTGCACATATCTTGCTCTGTTTTTACAATTCTTCGGTAAAGCATTGCAGGACTTCAGAGCGAAGACAAGGACTGGGTTGCTTTGTGCTAACTTAGAGGAAAAAGACTGTCCCATATTTATCTTCCAGCCTAAATATGAGAGGTGATGGTATGATATAGTCAGGGCAGTGCTGAAGTAGAATCTCCTCAAGGGGAAAACTTAAGCAACTAGGCTTAGATGAAGGGCCACAAACTTGTGCTATAAATGTCAGCTCTGCAATCTCTGTCCAGCTTGAGATGCAGGAAAAGCAACTGAATATGAATTTTTCTGCTTTCAGCTTAGCTGGAATATTGACAGGTCTCAGGGACAATAGGATCATACCACATTCATCAGGAAAGCACAAAGAAACGTCAGTTTACCTTAATGCCTGGATAATAATAGTAAACCATAGAAGGTTAAAGAAAGGCAGACTGGCAAGAGGAGATAGCAGTCCTCTCTCCTGACTCGTTTATGTGAGCAGCACTTCCTTTTGTGCTTCTCCATTTTCTTGGCTAGTGAACTCAAGGTTCTTTGTTCCAGTCTTCTTTAATCAGTGCTAATAAGGAAATTGCTCTGTATTCTTTCACTTACACTGCACTAACACTCAGTACACTCAGTACAGCTAATACATTCTATGGTTGATTAGCCCTGGAAAAATTTGAACTTGAGTTAATTTCTTCCATCTATAGGTGGATCTGATGTGGGGAGTATCTGACTGAATAAAAAAATGTAGTCATATGGCTGCTCCTCTGCATCTATTTCTCAGTGCCTGACATTCTATACCACTGAGATGCTTACAGTGAATGGCATAACTTTCTACAGTCTATTCTGGAAGGAGAGTGTAATTTTTATATGTCATGCATCTCTAGAAGGCTGTGCTTGTCATTTTTGTATGTAGTCTCATGGCTTTCCAGCAGCACAGGCAAAATTGTGGTCAGACTTACCTCATTTCTTGTGAACAGGGTAAGGGAAAGAGAAGGTGGCCAGTGCTGTTAGATGAAGGAACCTTCCACCACCTGATGTTGTCCCATATATGTTCATCTGCTGCAGTAGCAGAGAGTCTGGCTTGCTGGTTTTGTACTAAGATAGATGTGTGGCTATTTTTGCTATTTTCTATTCTGTACTATAACTAAAAATAGCAACAGTTGTACTAACAGTATTGGCATTAACTTGTTCAAAATAACATTGAAAACTAAGTCACTAAAATGTTATCAATCCTGAAAAAGGTGTACTTTTACTATAATATTGTGCTGATTTCTATTAGTTCATACAGCGCTTGAAATTTTCAAATAAATTGAGATTTCTACCAGGTGCTATCAGAAAATTAGTACTTGAATAATAATCCATATGAAATTTTTCTACTAGCAGTGGAGATAATGAAGTTGCTGCCAAGGCTGCCCTTCTTGAGATGCGGCTGTCGATCAGTAAGATTCACAAAGATCCCTTATGTGTGTGCATGTTGTTACCACTTGATACATGACATAAACCGGCTCAGATGTGATTTCTTACTGCAAGTGTCCATTTTGATAATGCAAACCAAATTTAAAAAATGGAATGAACACTTCCCACTTGCACTGATTTGCTTTTAGATCTCTGAGTTTAGTAACATAACATTTATGAGAAGCCAGGGGCTTGAATAGAATATTGTTAATATATTTGAAGTCTTTGGTTGGATTTTTTTTAAAATTTCTAAGGTCAGCATATAGATAATGCAAAGTGCAGATACCCAGGAAGTTAAACAAAACTGCCATAGAACTTATGAAGAAGGCTCTGATTGGACACTCTAATCTAGTGTAGATGTCCCTGTTCATTGTTTATGGCAGAGGAGTTGAAGCAGATGGCCTTTAGGGGTTCCTTCCATTTCAGATGATTCTATTCTATATGTGAGTCTATATCGAACTTCGGAGATATGGACAATGACAGCACTATTTACCAGAATTTATACAAAGAATATCTTCATGTAAGAATTAAAATATATTTCCAGATTTATTGAACATGTTCTTCACTGCAGCAAAGACTGTTCAAATAGTTACGTGCAATTTTTTCCTGATGACCTGAACATTGAAATGACTGCTCTCTTCAGGTAAGCCATCCACCAGCCATCAAATGAAAATGATTTTCAGGTAGGTCATTCAGTAGCCATTAAAAGGAAAGACTTAATTTACGTTAGACTCATACTGATGATGTCATGGTTGGTATCCTCTTACCAAACTTCAAAATCGTAAGGGAAATTCAGGTTATCTTCTTTAGGATAATTCCTTCAATGGAATCTTATGGCACCAATTGTCTTTCAATTACCCATATGCTTAAAAGTGCTTAAGATTGTTCTAGTCTGGTTCAGAAGTGTGCGGAGAGGTTTGGATGAGTGTGTTGGATATGAGTTTAACCACAAAGCAAATCTTTAAGTAGAGCCCTGTACTTACTGATGTCTCTAGTATTACTCATGTTACCTGTATTTACAAGGTGCTCTGTTGCTATAACGGGTTGGAACACTGGGTCTATGATCTTGCATACATGTGGTGGAAACCCTATCTCTGGGGACACCCAAGGTCAGGCTGGACAGGGCTCTGAGCACCTTACGTGGTGTAGGTGTCCCTGTTCATTGCAGGGGAGTTGGACCTGATGGCCTTTAAGGGTCCCTTCCAACTTAAACAACTCTGTGATTCTGTACTACGAAAGAGACAGTAATTTTCTGACTGCCATGCTCCTTTTCAGTAACCTGTACAATCACAGGTTTTTAATCCATTATGTATATTTTTTAGTTTTGCTGGCCATGTTTCACCAACATGAAGTCCAAAACTGAATTCTCAGAGAAATAAAATTAATGAATTTTATTTAATTCATTAATTTTATTTAATTCTTCCAAATTTAATTCTTCCATTCCCTGTTGCTGTTACTTCAGGCTTTGTAAACTGTGGTTGTTTTGGTACTTGAAGTATGGCATCACTGTGGGTCTATAGCAGCTCCCTTGTGCTGGATCAAGTCTTTTTATTTTTCTTTTACAATGGGTGAGATGTGTTTAATTTATTGTAGGAAACTCTTAAAGATGCAAGATCCTTTTTAGAGGCTTCTACAATAGCCGTGAAGCACTTATTTAATCCCATTGAATGGAGGTTAGATTTACTAGCTGGGCTAGACATGATTTTTGTTCAGGAGTCATCTTGGAGTACATCGAAGTTTAAAGATCTTTGCAGAAAAACCATGGAGAAACAAAAGGAGTAAATTTTAAAAGGAACTTTGTCAAGGAGTTTTAGATGTTAAACAGATAGAAAAACCATGGTGGCTTGACTGAAGCGAGCGTTGGGTTAGCAGAATTGTTACAGATCCAGTGAGACATGCTAATGAGGTACTTTAAATGCAAGTTTGATAGAAAAAGGGGCAATTTCATACCGAAGTGCAGCAAGGTTACTGAATCAAAGAAGGTACACTTCAGTTCTGCGAAAGAGAACAATGCTTCATTGTCAGATCCTTTTTCCTTTGACTTTAAACATGTTTTAACTACACTATTTACTAAATTGTACAATGTGGCTTGCCCACTGATTGAGAATTTATAACCAGAAACAAACCTGTTAGGGAAAAAAGAAGGACTGAGTGTTATCCATACTGTAGCTGAAGAAAATGGTCTGAATGGACTTAACCTGAGCACTATGGGGGGTGCACAATATGTTTTTCAAACCCAGGGGCCTAGGATCTGAGTTTAAATAGAATTTATTCTTTCAATAACAATTTAAAAAAAGGGAGAGTGTTTGGAGACATCTGTGGCCTCTCAACGTGTGTTAATGTAGATGTCTTAGTTTTGTCTGCTTCAGAATTGTGCCTTGTCAACTCATCCAGCATGTGAAATTCCTCAGATTGCATCATGCCTGAAGTTCACAAGCACCTTGTTTTACTTCCAGTCATTACAGCTCTTGTGAAAACCTGAGGCTAACAACATCAACTCTTGCTCCTGCTGCTACGGGAAATCAGTGCAGAAATCTTTAGCTTCCATGAAGGAGAATCCAGGCTTCTTTATGAGCAGCTTTTAGGCAAAATTATTACACACGAATACAATGAAATTGTCTACTTTTTGCATGCTACTTGTTAACAGAATGAGTAAAATATATTTGAAGTGTAAAACAGACTTTGCCCTCATCTAGTTCAGGAGAATTGCCTGGGATGAATTATAAAATGTATTTATCTTACTATATCAGAGCCCCAGATATAAAAGAAATTTCAGTTACAGCTATTTCTTTTTTTCCTGGATTGGAAACTTCAAAATATTTCAAATGTTGTGAAGGGTTGCTCAGCTGGGCTCTAGTTTTAACCTGTAGGTTCCTCTGGATCCCACAGATGATTGCAGTCAATAAAAGCAGACAGGTGAATGGAGAATCTTGATGGTTCCTTTCTCAGACCTCAAAATAGATTTTTATATGTGGTTTCAAAAATTACGTTAATATTCTCCATGTTTCACTGCCTTTTATTGGTAAGCTTCTTTCCCATGTTTTGGTCTAGAAAGACTGACTTGATGTGCACGTTCACCTCATACTTCTCAAAATTAAGCATGCTGTCTCACCGGGGAGTCTAATATTCCTGACTATATGTAAGATTTTACTAAAGCACCTATATGAAATGGGAAACTATATTTGTCATTAGCATTAAAAGAAGTCCGTATAAATTAAAACCGATTAGGTACAGCATCAGCTGGACAAGATTAGGTATGGATCTATGAGCACAGTTTTGAAAACTTCTATGGTGTTGCGAAGTAGGGCTTTCATTTGACTCTGCATAGAAAACTTGTGAGTTGGGTTTTCAGAAGGTTTTTAAATTTGGGATTGGGAAATATGTATCCTTCAATATGTATCACAAATGACTGCATTTAGATGCAGGTAAATTCATTCAGTAGCAGCTTATCCTTGCATAAGTTTGTACTGCTTAAACATTGAAAGATACTTATCATGTATAACTAGGATGAATGTTTTCTGACTGTATTCATATACTTTTTATCATGGAAAATGCAAAAATCTAGATAATAAAAATTGAAAACTAGGTGGCAGTAATAACCCAGCCATACAGCTTTCCTGTGAGCAAAGATGGGATGACTCATAGCTTTCTTAGGAATCCGGTTGGTGCTGCAGTCCCATACAGTCCCATGGCTTAGCTATTAACAAGTAGAAAACCACAGGGCCAAGTGTTCAAATGGGCTCATTTGTTTGAAAACAGAACGTGATTTGCTTTAATTAAAAATGGATAACATTGAATATTACAGGTGAACTTATTAATGGAACAGAGCTTGTTTAATTGTTAAATACATTAGAAACAATTTTCTTTCTCACAGTGTGGCAGAAGAGGAGGAGCTGCATTCACTTCTGAAACTCTTGTTAATTGTGGCTAGCGTCCAGTATTTGAGAGTCCATAAGCAGATTGCTGTTCTGATTGATGCTTATATACAGTCTGTAGGGTGGGTATTCCCCTCATGCCAGAGTAAGCTAAAAGTAACATGAGTGAAATCAGCAGAATTACTCTGTGGAAGGATTATTATTGGCTCTAAGGCTCTCAGGAGTTCATGATTAACATCCTCACTTATTTAGTGGCATGAGCTGAGGTTACAGTCCCAGAAGTGTTAGACAACAGTAAGATTTATTGGCTGACTTCATTGTTTAAAAGCAATACTCTCTCCTTAGATTCATACAACTTAATTGCATGTGCAAAGAAGAATGTGATGTCCTTTTCTGGTTAGCAGAACTGCTTGTGTGGCAGCACTGGGCAAAAAGGTCTGGGGAATCCTTCCTCCTGGATGCAGTTACTTGTCTGTCAGCACTGGACATATGTTGTATTTTCCTTATTCCCATAAATTGTTTTGCTTGAAACTGGGTCACCTAAACTTTCTCAGAGCTGACTGAGCTGCCACAAACTCATCTTGTTTCAGCCAGCATTGCAGACATTTGTTCTGTGTTTGATTTCAATTTGTGTGGCTATGCACATGGCAAAGACCTTTTGATATCTGCTTCTTTTCCAGCTAACATTTCTGTGCTTCAAAAGATCTTGTTGAGATTTAAACTCAGATGCCAATGGCACTCCTGCCTGTAGTATAATTAAAGTTGATATGCTTTCTCTTCTTCTTCAGTGAGAAATTTTAAATATAACTCCTCATGTGCCATTCTTTATTTGCATAATAGTGAAGTCTGTCAACCCTGTATTTCTAGCGCTCTCTGGAATGTGTGATAAGACTTTTCTGATTAATATTTATGTATATTTTTTTCATATATTCTGGAATTTGTTATGTAAGGAAAAACTGGTAAGTCATTAGAGTCAAATGGATTTTAACCACCTCCAAACTAGAACTCCTACAGGGATGGAAAGGTTCTTGAGCTATTCCTAAGGACATGGGGAATAGGGTATGCTTTGGGGGTAACTTACACATTGGTGAGACTTGTAAATAAGCACAGCTGGCACACAGCATAAATTTTTTGCATGTCTGGAGTATAGGAGCTCTTAAGTGATTATTGTCACCTCTGCAGTTGAGAGCTTGCTTACAAGCAAAAACAATACTTGTGATTTTTTTTTAATCTGCATTTGAATGGCTTAACTGCTCTTGATGACAGACTATCTGCTCGTTCTTGCTCTTCTGGAGGCTTAGATGAAGAATTTTTCTGCAGTTCTGCATTGCAGAATGCATATATCTGTGGACTTTTGCCCAGGCAAGACTGATGTCTTCTTTTGATGAGCAGGGTTCATAGGTTCATTAGGTTGGAAAGGACCTACAAGATCATCTAGTCCAACCATCCTCCTATCACTATCCCTACCCAACTACTAAATCAAATCCCTCAGCACCTCATCTAAACGCTTCTTGAACAGCGCTAGGGATGGTGCCTCAACCACCTCCCTAGGCAGGCCATTCCAGTGCCTGACCACTCTTTCAGAGAAAAAATGTTTCCTCAGGTCTAATCTAAATCTTCCCCGGCGCAACTTGTGGCCATTCCCTCTCGTCCTGTCGTTATTTATCAGGGAGAAGAGGCCCACCCCCTCCTCACCACAACCCCCCTTCAGGAAGTGGTAGAGTGCAATAAGGTCTCCTCTGAGCCTCCTCTTCTCCAGACTAAACAATCCCAGCTCCCTCAGCCGCTCCTCATAAGACTTGTGCTCCAGACCCCTCACCAGTTTTGTTGCCCTTCTCTGAACACGCTCCAGGGCCTCAATGTCCTTCTTGTAGTGAGGGGCCCAAAACTGAACACAGTACTCTAGGTGCGGCCGTACCAGAGCTGAGTACAGGGGGATGATCACCTCCCTGCTCCTGCTGGCTACCCTATTTCTAATACAGGCCAGGATGCCGTTGGCCTTCTTGGCCACCTGGGCACACTGCCGGCTCATGTTGAGCCGAGCATCAACCAACACCCCCAGGTCCTTTTCCTCTCTACATTCTTCAAGCCATTCTGCCCCAAGCCTATAGCATTGCATGGGGTTATTGTGGCCAAAGTGCAGGACCCGGCACTTGGTCTTATTGAACCTCATCCCATTGAGCTCAGCCCAGCTGTTCAGCCTATCCAAATCCCTCTGAAGGGCCTCCCTACCCTCAGGCAGTTTGACACATCCTCCCAACTTGGTGTCATCTGCAAAGAGTTAAAGGCTAATCTGATATATTCCAGTATTTTATACCTAAAATAATAATAATAATAAAAGATATATTCCTATAGAATTATATTGTCGTGAGTTCCTGTTCCTGTTACACTTTAAAACAAACAAACCATGCTGTGATAAGTACAGTTATCAGTAATATAGAAAAGTTCATAGTGATTACTTTTATAACATCACAGATCTGCTGCGGGTAATTAACATGAATTACTTTAAGATCCCAGTACCCTTTACACTTTACTATCATATCATAAATAGTAGAATATCTGTGATCTCTTTCATGTTTGTGTCTCTGCTTTTGCTTTTACTTGAGTGTTTACCAGATGACACTTTCTGTCCCCTAATTTTTTCTAACAGCCTCTTGAATGCCTAGGCTCCTGTTGCTGGAAACCTTTCTAATGAAGGAATAAAATAGTATATGCAATTTATGGGTGAGATTATTGGCTTCTGTTCTCTTCAAAACTCCAACTGTATCTTGCAGAAGTAATTGTTACATTTTCCTGCAGAGGGGGATTGCAGAGTATTGCATATCAAAAGTTAACTACAGATAATTTTTTATCCTTTCTGGGAAAAGCAGAGGTATCTTTACCTATTTACAGGAAACCAAACATAAATAATTAACTTTGAACACTTGGAAGTGAAAATACTATTTGGATCTGCGTATGCTGAGAGACAAAAATTAATAGTAGTATACAGGAAGGAAAATATATTTCTGTGCACTGTTTTCCCAGTCACGCTGCATATATTAGTAAAGAAAGGTGCCTCTGTTTCAGATAGCTGTGCTTAAAAATAAAATTAGTATATTTGCCTTAAAATGAAACTTGTATCTTCACTTTCTGATCTTCAGAGGACATGTGAGGACATTTTTCTTGTGCACATGAACATTTGGAGTCAAGCACAAAAGCTGTTTAAGTCTATTGGTTTTGTGTTTTGTAATACTGAGGTAATAATCCCATCAATTCTGTGAATGGTGTACACCAGTTGCAACGAATGCTTTCTATTTCCAAGTAGGAAGTAGGCAATTCCTGTTTCTGTTTACATAAATCTTCATACACATTCAAACCTTCCTTGCATGCTTTGTTCTAAGCACATATTCACCATGGTAAACCTACATGTAGTTACAGTTTTAAGCAAGTAGCACGAGCAAGATTGGAAGCCTTACTTGAAAAATATACAAGTTTTGCTGGGTTTTTTATCTATAAAACTTTTATCTTAGCTATTCCTTAAAGCAGTATAATAATAATGACATGTATATTGGGTCTTCAATTTTTGTATGTCATTCATTATAAATGATCCAAAAGATTTATATACATAAGATATCTTTACATGAAACAGCAACCCTGTTTTTTCCTGGGGCAGTGACATGCTGACATCTGAATGGAGCATCAGAAGGTATCAGGAGGACTTCAGGAGACTGAAGTTTTTTCCTAATAGAGAAGCTGGCCAGCCAGGATCTTCGGGTTAGCTTCACCATCTCCTGTGCATTGCATGTGGACAGAATGTAGGGTTAGTGTTCTGTCTGAAAGGGCCCAAGTCCTCCTGAGAAATAAGAGAGCAGTGCTACTGAAGGCCAAGCAAAGGTTGTGGTAGTCACTATTTTTGTGTTTACTGAACAGTTGAAGTTTACTGTACAGCCTTTTTCTTTTCTACGTACTATGCATGGACAAACCTTCACTGCAGATCTTCTCACTACATAAGCTTAGTGTAGTTAGCTTATTCTCTCTTTTGAAGCCATTTAGCTCTACATGCCTAAACTATCTTTATACCACTATAAAGGTGGTATAAATGCAGTACTGAGGTGCACTGTATTATGCATATCACTAACTTTACTAGCATTATTTGTGTATGAATGTTACTATTTGGTCCTGAAAATGCTTCTTACCCACCGTGGAATCTGGACATTCAGGCTGGAGAATTGCCTTGAAAAAAAACCAAATGTCAGAACACTTCTTAGATTATTCTGACACTTAGGTGATAGAATTAACAGTCTCAGGATCAAGTCTCAAGATCAAGTCTTGTTTAGTTCAAATATACCAGCTGAAATTCTGACCTTTTCAAAAGATTTAATAGTTCCAAAAAGTTCCAACATTTTTCTCATTATATTTAATGCTTGTAATATATTATATGCTATTTCAAGTTTTCCAACAGAAAAATTAAGTATAATCTGTATGAGATCTATATTGGCCTATTTAATGGTTACTTAACATTTTCAACTGTAGAAGTCTTATTCTTCTCTGACCTGATCAGAGATGGCAAATAACAGCAATATTTTCTGGAAATCTAGTGGCCTAAGATTTTTATTCTGATCTTTTTTTTCTAACTCTTGACAGTGTGAGTGTTGATCCAAACTGATAAAGCATCTGCTTTTCAGTTGTTCCACACATCATGTCTGGCTTTTAAGAAAAATGTTCCTATTTCTCACTGCTAGTGCTCTACACCTGCTTTCACTGCTTATTTCACTATTTCCTGTTATGCAGGTTTATGGTTTAGTGGTCATGGTGGTGATGGGTCAACAGTTTAGATGAACTTAGTGGTCTTTTCAAGCCTGTATGATTCTATACTCATATATATGAATGGATGATTTATCATTTACTTCCGTCTTGCCTTATTTCTAAGGATATAAAGACCTTCACCAATATAATAAATTATACCCCAAATGTCATTTTAGAATGTGAGAGACACTGATCTAATTTTACAGCTGAAGACCTGTGGAGAAGAGGAGGCCCGCTGTATTGGGAGAATTCAGCCTCCAGAGCACAACAGACTGCCTGAAACCACACTCGCTTCAGGGCAGCAGCATAGGGCAGAGCAGGGATCTGCGAGAGGCAAAGCCTCCCTGCAGAACAACAGGTCCACGTGGAGCTGCTGTGGAAGCAAGTGCCCCTCCTGCCCACACACCTCTTGCAGCTGTTCCTGCAGGCGGAAAGGCAGCATATACTGGTTTGTCTACACCTCATTGCCTTGGAGTGCAGGGTGGGTGGCAGTGAAAGCCACTCAGCAGTTCCTGTAATGACTGTGCTCTGAGAACGTTTCCCCTTGAGTGTCAATTTTCAAATGGAAAAAAAATCCACAAAACAGAGATACTACAGAGTTATGGAAAGCTGTTCTTGAAAGCTGTCATGAAATAAATACCCATACGGCATTATAAAAATGGGTTTTGTATAAACTGCCCTCTTTTAGCAAACATTTCACTTCCTATAATTGTGTTCGCTTTTGTTTGAACTTATCAAATATGTGATTGTTCTCTTTCTCCTTCAGGGAGATAAGAAATCCACCCTCCGGATATGTAGAATGATGTTGTTGTAATCACTCTTCAAAGGGAGATCCACAGTAAACAAATGTTAGCATGTCGCCTGTGCAGCTTCTTTGGGTGAGTGCTTGATTTCCAGAGAAAAGGCTGGGATGAAGGGGAGAGCAGATCGTTTAGCTGAAGATCCAGTAGATAGTTTTCCCTTTTTCAGCCCAGGAAAGATCAAAATTTATCAGTCAGTGTAAGAACTAGTTATGCCTGCCAAAACTGCATTCTCTCTCTCAAGCTGCTAATGCTAGCTGAAGTTCTAAATGCAGACTATATCTTATAGACATCTTGTTTGTTTGTTTGTTTTCCTGCAAATATAATATTCCTCAGTTTGATCAGATGAGCCCTATGGAACCCAAACTGGTCGCCCCAGTTCAGCAGTGCCAGCCTGCATGGCTTCCCACTTTGTCTGGTGACTGTTTCACTTTTGTCATGAAGAGAGCAGAATGCCTCTGAATTAGAGCACTCTTTCTCCACTCTTCTGCTTGTAGGCCTAAGGAAGTCTATACTGTTAGCATAGGTGTGGTTTGCACCTTGTGACACAGCAGAAAAAGGGCTAGGCCAGGATTGCTGCCTCACTCTTCTGACCATTTGAATCCTCTGGAGGGTAGATGCAGAACATTTGAGAGCAGAAGCTCAACTGTAACAAATAAAAAAGATGGTGCTTTGGCTCATTAGTTTCCTATATTCTCCTGTGAGAAGATGTTGGTTTTCCATATGAATGTGATGGGCAATGGAGCAGAGGTAAACATCCACCCAGCATGGAGGTGCCTGGCTCATTTCTGTACTCTGTGCGCAGCCAGAGTTTTGTTAATACGCTTTCAGAAGGAAATCCACGATTCATAAATGAAATTATTTGAAATTATTTGTAGTTACGTGGTTTGAATTCCTACCCAAATGTGATCTGTAATTCTGAAACTTCTAAGGTTTGCTGAGAATTTTTCTGACAATAGCAGCTGTAAAAAAATACTGGTACAGTAAATCAACAAGAGGCAAATATTCAGTGCTACTGTCAGCACTTTGCAGAGCTCAGTCTCAGTTAGAAAAGCACCCAATTTTTTTGCTCTTCATGAAAGCAGTACCTCCAGATATACTTAATCTTAGCATTCTTAAAACCATCATTAGTTTAAATGTTTTCCTAAATCTGGGCCTCAGATTTTGAAGTATCTGATTGCCTCCAGTTGTGCTGTGTACTTTTTAACCTGTTCCAGGTTTCCAGGATTGAAACAAGCAACTCCTTCTTATGGTGTTTGTACTCTATTTGAAACAGAGAAGTGGGAGTGACTTGTGAGGATTCATCTTTGAAAAAGATAAGGAAAAGGTGGAACTACAGCCATAAAACTTTGAATAGGTAGTGCTAGCAGATCTGGGGATCAATGCAGTAGAGTAAGAACTTCCTACAATATCACGAAGACTTTACTAAGAAGATAGAATATGAGATATTTTCTTTGAGTAAGACTATGTACCTTCCCTGTTTTCTAGTCCTCCTCAGGAGAAGTGTTAGTAACATTGAACATATTTGCATTTGAAATAATATGTAACCTAGTCAAGTGTTTAGCAAAACTACACAGATCTTATGAGTTAAGCATATATATAGATATTTTGTAGATTAATCTAATTCTTCTGCATTTTAATTTTGCGATTTTATGCTGTAATTTTGGTTAGAAATCTTATCTAGGACTGAAACCTGTCAGCTAATATTAGAGGTCTCATGTATTCTTAATGGAAGTCATTGCCCCTGCACTCAGATCAAACAAACCCATTCAAAAATGTAAATCTAAGTTGATTTTTCTTGCTTTAGAGACAAAGGCTCAATTGTCAGAATCCAGTACTGTCTTTTATTATCTAAGTATTTTTTTGCAGAATGTACATTGATTCATGTCTCTCAGCATAATGCATTCTTTGTTTGAATTGTTTCCAACATTTTTGATGTAGACTTTTTTTTTCTTTTCTATGCTAAGAAAGTAGTTTCATTTTTCATCACTTCTTTTCCAAAGAATAAAATGTTTGTCTTTACAAAGTTTTCAATGGATGACAATCTGTAGCATAAGAACTATTCATTCATTGGTAGGATACTTAGTGACTACAATAGTGAAATGCAAACCTTGATTCGGTGGAATCTGGCTTTCCTCTCTCTCTCTGTTTTTATTTTATTTTATTTTATTTTATTTTATTTTATTTTATTTTATTTTATTTTATTTTATTTTATTTTATTTTATTTTATTTTATTTTATTTTATTTTATTTTATTTTATTTTATTTTATTTTATTTTATTATTTTATTTTTTATTTTTGTTTTTGTTTTAATGTTGGTTCTGTTGGTTTAACAGGTAGAACTTATTAAACTTTTCACATCAGATTAACATCTGAGCACCTTCATCAAAATCACTTTTGAATTCTTCTTTAGTAATTCTAAATCCAGACCAGGTTAATGGGAGATATAGGTGTTTGGAGGTTTAAAACCCAGGCTGTTGTTTTTAAAGTGTTAAAATATGGATTACGGAAACTAAATCTCAAGAAGAAGATTGAAAATTATGAGTTTTAACTTCTTTGATTCAAACCTTAATTTCATTGTCCGTGATAAAACAAGTCTCTGGGTATTATTGGCTGCTATTATGAAATGAGAGTGTGAAAATTACAGTCTAGCCCTTCTACAGGCATTGAGGTTTTGTAATGTATGGAAGCTTGCTGAAGTTCTCCTGGACTCTAAAAGAACATTGTACATTTCCATTAATTATTTTCTTTTTCCAGCGTTACCTCTAGACACTGAATACCTTTCTAATGCAGCATGCTTTGTATGTGAGTCTCCAATTTTTTGAAGGAGGATATTGCTAGAAATATCCATACTCAAAGAAATTCCACTGCACTTATGGTACTTTAGCTATTGCATTTAAAATTTTCCTAGGACTCCATTTGCCTTCTTCTTGCTTTCTTCAGTATACCTCAGGTCTACTGCAAAATTAGCTTGCTCTTCACTGTATTAGAATTCCAGCACAAAGAATACTGAGACTGTTTTCTTTGCCATGGTAGGAAAATCTGCTCGAAGCTTTAATTTCACATACCCTTTATGATCAGGTTTGCAGTGTCTTGTTTAGTGACTACTGACTGATACTGCAAGAAAAAAAGCAGGAGTTCCTGTTTGTATGTTTAGCTACCCTTCTGAATAAAAATCTACATTGTCTGGGAATAATTAACTGTAATGAAAATCAAATTGACCAGCCATTCTAAGGAAACAATGAGTAGAAAGAATAAAAGTAAGATTTGCAATGGTTTGAACTCCCAGTGACACAGGTTTTGTTTCAGGAATCCAAAATGCAAATATTCATGCCACAGTTTAATAGTCATTCCCATATTCTTCTGCTGTTCTCTCACCAAAAGATCACTCAGAAACAGTCCCTGCTGAAAGGATTTTGTGAACGCTCCCACCCATTTAAGAATGGGTGAAAGTTACAGGTGTACATATTGTACAAATGCACTGCCAGAAATAATTGTGTGTGACAGCTTGAAATCCACGATCTAATTAGAGTACCTGGCCAGATCTGCTATGGACATTATACCGCATGTTTTGGTTACGTGCCAAAATGTTCTGTGAATTCCACCATCTCCACAGCCATTTGACTGAATGAGAGTATGTATACATATCTTTCAGGAATAGAGTTTAGTTTATATAAGACTCAACTAAGATCTGTAATAGCAAGGATAGACAGCACATTGTTAAGTGCAGAAACCACAACCACCAGAAAGACTTTCTGCTTTATTTGCTGACCCAAACCACAGGAATTCTTTCATTAATTTCCTTCTATTCATGCAGGTACCATATCAGAATGTGTGAGCTGTCTCCAGCTAAGGCAAATTAACCTGTGAAGAAACAAAGCAAAATGCAAGCTAACGGCTTCCTGATTTTGCTTATGAAAATGAGTTTCATATGCAGGGTTGTGATCTAGGTAAATTAAATGTAATCACTCAATATCAGAAGATAACTCACTTGGGCTGTTCAAGGACAGAAACAAGAACAAAAAGTGTGCTAGTGGCCCATACTGCAACTTCAGATAAAGGTAACTATCATGTGAAAAATAAGTAATTTTACAAGTGTCTCTGTCCTCCATCTATTTCTTGAAATGAGAAGAAAGGGGAACTCTAGCACAGTGATTTCTCTCTTTCCTTTCAGCCTTTGCCACTCATGTTTATTGCTTTCTTGGACTTTAAATTGATTTCTTCTGAGTGAAGCAAAGATTGCACTGGCCTAAATGTCACTTGAATTAACGTATTCTTGTTTCAGTCTTTATTTTCTCTGGGAGCCACTTCTAGCTTAAATTACCTAGTATTTCAGGGCTTGAAGTCAAGGTCACAGTCATGCAAACAATTAGAACTGTGAGACATTTCACGTTTGCCTTCAGTATTTTAAGAGAAACACAGTTTGAGTACAGTTTTTTCAGAGCTTACCAAGTAAAATAACTATAGCAGAAATAATAGCCACCACTATTGCATAAAAACACTTGCCCAGTGATGTATTCTTCAGTGAAAGTGAAGGGCAGTGACTAGTCAAGCTATATAAAGAACAGTGTGTAAATCATAACTGTAGCTAGAGAACTCCTCGACCATGAGTAATTCTGCTGCTGATTCTCATCTTTTTCTGATGAACACTCCTTTCCCTTTACAGAGACCACAGGCGTCCTGAGTCTAATTGCACAGCCACATTGCCTCTGCACATAATACTTGGTCTGTCAGCTGTTCCTGAGTGATATATTGCAACAACTCAGTGTGCAGTTTTGCCAGTTAGAATCATGGCTCTCCTGGCATGTTTCTGAACTCTTATTAGAAAAGCAAAATGTTACTGTCTAGTAACCAGAAATATTCTTCAGAGAGAGTAGGCACAATTATAGAAGTTCTCTTTCAATGAGCATAATCAAACTAGTTACGTATTCACGGTAGTTTTCCTGGGAAACAAAGACATGAGGCACTGTGCTAGCATAAGCTGTACTTTCCTTAAAAGTGGATTTGGATATTATGTAGCATTGTTTTTCAAAGTACCTTGCTACTTCTTGTCTTGTAGTGTTTTAGCAGGGCAGTGTAGAAGTTTTCTGATACTACGGGAAAATATTTGTGCATGACCTAGTTCTCTGTTGCACTTCCGTATATCCCAATGACTGGAAAATGTACTGTATAACATGAGAGGACTATGGAGGGAGATAAACTAACAGAATTGATCTCTACAGTAGAGAATATGGATAGAGTGAAAGTGAGCAATAAGCAGCTAAATTTAGGAAAAGAACAGTAGAGCGTAAAGCAAGACTTTACAAAAGTGGCCCACTTCATGAGAACACAAAACAACTTTGGAGTTATTATTTTACATTTTAAATATAATTACCTATCTTAACATACTTCATATCAGTATTTTCTGTAATTCAATAACATACATGTCATTCTTCTGAATCGTTAAATTTCCAAATAGAGGTGTGCATATCTTCAGGGATGCAGAAATGAAATACTACAAGGCAGGTGCTATTATTCCACTAGTCTCCACTATTCATCTATTGCCCTTCCATATACCAGACACATTCAGCTGTTTTGCAATCTTTCTATGAAACAAATAAATAGATAAAATGAATAAGGAATAAAGAGGCACATAAACCAGATAAAAGGAGAAACTTTTGTCTTCTGTATTTGCTGCCTAGATTACTTCCTTGTATCTAATCTGCTGTTACTGGCCTTCTTCAAGTTCTCTTGCTCCTTGTGGAGATGCTTGTATGTGTTAAACACTTGCTGGACTCCACTTTCACTGCTTAAAGGTGATCAAGGTAGATGTTTCCTGTGTTATCCTAAGGTTATAGTGGTTGCAACAAAGAATCCTTAACCAATCTCCAGGTTGATTCATAAGCATTTCCCTCTGCTTTGTTATTTTATTCTCTTACCTAAAAGAGATAAAGAGAACCAACTCCTATGAATTGTTTAAATCATAATTTGTAAATGGTTTTCCCACTTGGAATATATCTCTGCCATATAAGAGACTTTTAACAGCTGCTATTAAGCTCTTATGGATATTTTTAAAGTAGAAAATTAAATGAAAAATTTGAAATGGCTTGACAATGTGCCCACTTTTATCATAGTACTTGGCCTATTAGTTGCTCGTAAAAACTATCAAAGAGCAAAAATGGATTAAATCATTTGCATATGAGAATGTGAAATGATTTGCATAAGCTGTTCTGAATAGAAAATGCTGTAATGGTGATAATTCTGGGTACATTAGGAGAATTGGCAAGATCTATGCTTATCTAAAATTTGATATGTGCTTCAGATAAAGGTCAGAAAAAAGCTGAAGCAAACTGTTTGCTTTTAAAGTCCTGTTCCTTAAGGAGTTGGGTGGGTCCAGCATCTAACAGTCTAAACTGTAAAGGAAAACTCTCTTATGTAATTTGCAGCAAATCCAAAGCTTCTTCTAAAAGCTGTAGCTCATCAAACTCACAAGTGCTATATTCAGGGAAATATGATGTTGCAATGCACATTACATCACTATTGCAGATACAGTACAGTGGGTACTGCTGTTGCTTAAATTGCTGACTTGTATTTTTTCATCTGGATCAACTGAGTCAGCAAGTTCAGTGTATTTGGAACTATTTTATTTCCACAGCAGTTCTGCTTTCATGTGGTTGCAATGAAAATGCAACACATTTCCTGCATTCCCTAGCAAAAGCCATTGTTTTTAATTTTACTTTTTACTTTTTCTACTGCTGGGGCTCTCAGAAAATGAGAAATCGTCTCTACGTGGTATTGACAAACACTGGGTCAGTACTTGCCTGAACTAAATGTGATAAACAGAATGTGATAAACCTACCTCTCCATTCTTCTTGAATCTGATATTTTACGTGGAATCAACATCCTGTAGTTGAGCTGGGTAGCCCATACTATTACATTTCTTTCTGCTATGACAAAGGCTAAAATCTGAGTGAAGATTGAGACAATTGGTTGTGGTTCTTGTCCTTTCAGCCTTGACCTGTGCTATGAAGTGTCATGACTTAAAGACACAGCAAACAGCCTGCATTTCACATAGCCATGTCATTTTTACTGTAAAGGATGAGGAACAATGAGCTGAGGGCATAAAGGAAGATCAAAAGAGTATTAGGGTTACCTACTACTGGCAATGTTGCCATCTTTATTGAGATTCTGAGGCTGAGACTGCTTTCTAGGCTGGGAATAGACTGGAATAGTATGGATTGAGAATGTATGTTTAGAGTGCATGAACATCTATATTTCAGATATAGAACTGAAACTTGGAGGATTAGCCACAGTAAGAAAAGTCCATGTCTGCAGAAGAGTAGTTGCAGGACAAGAGATGTCTTGTGAGACCTAGGAAAGTATGAAGGAGTTATGTATAGCATTAAAAGTGTTATAGCAGAGAGATTAGGCCAAGTTTATGGAAGTAACTACTGTTGAAAAAACAAAGCATGTCAGATATGTGGCAGGAGAAGGGGTCACATTGTATGAGTGGAGACGGAAGAGGGCAGAGAAACAATTAATTGAAGAAAAAAGCAGTAGAACAGAATAGGCTGACAATCCATAGAGCTAACACTAATCAGTGAAGCTTTTAAAAGGTTATGTTTTTGTTTGTTTGTTCATTTGTTTGTTTTTGGTGAAGGATATGAGCAAATAATGCAAATAATATATATTTTTTCTCCTAAAAGAGAGGAGTTAGGTATATTTCACAAAAATATTTGGGAGTATATATGAGTAGTTACAGCCTCAGAAATTATAAAGTTAGTAAGCAGAACTGTAGATACCAACGTGAAGGAAAAAGACTGTATATTCAGTTGGCAAAAGATGGGAACATATTTGTAAAGATGGTTTAAAAGCTTCTGGCATACAGCAGAGCATAGACTCAGAGCAAATATATTCCATACATAACTGGAGAGTAACTTGCATGTTGGCAAACATCCTGCAGGCTTGAGTTGGAGTTTTAAATTTGTTTTTTCACTTGCATATTACCTGGAATTGTACAGTTGTTGTCTGCCTGCTTTCAAGTATTTCCTGGCTTGTATGATTTCAGACTCTATTCTCTCTGGTTTGGAATCCCCACGTCTCATTGTAATTTCTGTTGGATGCTGTTGAGGTCCTCCTATTTAGCTACCCACAAAAGCTGAGAGCATGGAGAATGAAGAATTTTCAAGGGCTTAGACAGCAGATATAGGCAGCATCCAGATTTAGTTTTCTTGCATGAAATGAACTTGACTTCTTCTATATCTCAAATCTGCTAATCATCTGCACAATTTTGACTTGAAAATGTTTTGCTTCACCATGGTGAATATCACTAGAAATAGAGCAGATTTATTCTCCACGTATTACAGGTAATTAGCACTGTTGCACAGATTTTTGTATTTGCTCTCAGTCTATCAGCTTCCTTGCACTTCCTCTGAAACAACTGGTGCTGGCCTTTGCTCTTCACTGGGTGACAGATCAGGTGGGCCAGAGCTGTGATGCACATACAGAGCATATGAGAGATACTTATGGAAGAAAGAGTGAGCAGAGCCTATGTATCTACCTGGTTTTCTGCACATGTTTGGGTCAGGCCGTTTGCTCTGCCTGGAGTAAGAAAAAAAACCATCTATAAAGAGATAAAGGGAGGGACTCTGGGATTTTCAAGCCCCCATAAGCAGAGGGCAAGTGAGGTCTATTTGTCATGCTCCAGTTTTCTTTGTACCCAGAAGGCCGAGAAGTGAGAACAATAGCAATCATTTTTCCTCTTTATCATCTTTTGTGTTTCTGTGCAAAATATTAGATAAAGTTTGAGCCATAACAACGTGGAAAAAAGAGCTATTCCAAATATTCCTTTTGTGGGAGCTAGATGGCGCCATAGATTAGTGCTCCAGGTCTTTACCTGGGTATGTTAAGGGGCAAACCCTGTTTGGTCAGGTAACAAATTGGCAACTACTTTGTTTGTGGAAATTTAGATCAACATTGATATTCAGATTCTTAAATACTCTTGGGTTTTCGGACCCCTAGATACCTCCAAGGGCTCAGAAGCCCAGCTGTTGTCATGCTGTGACTAATGAGTGCACAATCTTCAGTACCTGAGGCACCGGATGCCATTCACTTGTCCTGATTGTTAGACTCTAAACTTAAAGACAGGTAATTCAAACAGCAGAAGCTGTCATTTGCTTTCACATTTCAAGTTGAGAAGAGCACAGCTGCTGACATTGCTGTGAATTTAGTTTCTTTTCATCATCCACAAACTTTGCCTTCTTATTTATTTATTTTATCTCTTACATTAAAAAAAGCAAAAGTAAGAAACCAACAACCCATAACTCCCCTGGCAGTACAGAGATATATTTCTGTGGGGTTTTTTTAATTTATTATTATTATTATTATTATTTCAGGCTATTTCTGTTGTTGCGCTGTTAAAGGATACTTGCCTACTTGCCTGGAACCTTCCAAACTTTCCACTGAACTATTAAAAAGAAAAAAAAAGCACAATAGAATAAACTGGAAAGTGCGTCTCTGTGCGCAAATGTCAGCACAGAGTTGGGCATGGGATTTGTATTCAGACAAAGTCTTGCTCTTTTTCTGGCAAAAAGTGTCTTACTTAAAACCAAATGGCTTATAAAACAATGCAAAGAGACCAGGGAAGACCATTTTATTGTGAAAAACTTAAAATGAGAATAGTGCCATGTGAGAACTTTCAGTGGTCAGTGATGGGAGCAGCCACAAGATGTTTTGGACAACGATCAGTGAGAACTGGAAACCATTTAATGGGAGTTAAATATCCAGCTCAAAAAATGTGCTCAATTGTTGTTCTTAGGCCAGCACGCAGCAAGTTCAGCGATAACCAGCTCCCAGCTCTCTATCCCCCAACCCTTCATCACCATCATTAGACCCAGCTGTGAGCAGAAAGACTGGTGAATGATTGGCCTAGGAAATGAGTTATCCTTTCGCCTCTAGAAGAGCTGAAACATAGTGATGCCATTATTAGTCTCTGCTCTGTAGATATGCAGAAAGCCTCAGTATTCAGCTGAGATCTGCACAGGGGGTGTCCAGACCAGGATTTTTTTCAGCCTTCCTTGCTAGGGCATCTGGTACTGATTACAAGCAAAATTGCAACAAGAGGCAATAGAGCTGTGAGGTAGGAGACAAGTTCTCTAGCTTTGCAACTAGGGATGAGCTGTCCTGCCCCACAGTGACACACCTTCCCTTCCCTCCCTTTCACTTTTGCTAGTGTTAAATGTAGTCTTCTTGAGCCTTAGCTTGCTCATTCACTCAGCACTCAGGCTGTGATCTGCCACGTGCTACCGCAACACAAACAATTGCTTTCGTGCTTTTAAAAAACAGGCACAAAAATATTATTGCTTAGACAAAATACCTTGGGAACAAGCTCTCAAGATTTGTCCCAGCCAGCAAAGCAGATGCATGTCCATGTGAAGAGCAGTGCTGAGGGGATGGACATTCATTAAGGGACACATTCTTAAAGCTTTACTTCTTTTATTTATTTATTTATTTATTTATTTCTGACATTTGCAGTGTTTTGTACTCTCTAGCTACCAGCAGAGCTCCACCGATGCTGACTAGCAGAGCCCATAGAGATACTAAGGAAATATTTTTCCTAGCAACAAGAGTCACACAAAAACATGAAGAAATGCTTCCCCTGCTCATATTTCCTTTCAGTTTTTTCAGTCATCTGGTGCTGAGATAAGAGCTGCGTGGTAAAACCTGCTGCTAGCCTGTGTTTTTGCAGGCAATCTGTAGCACTGAGGAGCACACCATGCCTGCCATGAGGGCAGTGTGGGGTCTAAGATAGCAGCTGAGCCAGGATGGGCAGGAGGGTGGGGTAGGCTAGGCAGTGCTTTCTCGAGGCTGCAGCCTACCAGCAGGGCCGTGCAGCCCTCCTGCTTGCACTGCCTGAGGTGTCAGTGCAAAACCTGCTTCAGAAGAGGCCATTTTGATGTTACTTTGATGAAGAAACAGCAATTAATGAGGCCTGGAGGTGAGCATTGGCTGACAGGCTTGCCCCGTGGTCTGGGATACCAGTGTGTTCCCAGCCACAGTGAGTGCCCAGCACGTGGGAATTCAGCACACCAAACTCACAGGCCCTTGAGAGAGGGGTTTACACACAGCTATGCTCCCGAGGCAATTCTCAGGGCTGAGATAGGGCAAACTGTGGGGTGGGTGCCATCAGGAAGTGAGAGGAGGGGGGGATGGCAGCGAGGAAGTGAGGCCCAGTTGCAGCTCTCTCAAGTGAATACAGTCACTGGAAGCAAGTTTGAGTCCCGCAGTAAATGCGTAAGCCTTCCCCTGTTAACTTCTCCCCTCCTTTGAAAAGCTGAGAGGAAAACTGAGAACTTCATCCCTGTATATCAGCATTTTCTGTTTCTCCCTGCTCTTTGGAAACCGCTTCATTCACATGTATCAATACTGCCTGCTTTCTGTCTGCTATCTGGACAGGACTCAAGCATTAACTGTATTTTAAGTAAAGTCTTATTTTTGGGAATTGTTTTATTAGCCATGTGGGTACAATGACTGCTAGTTGTGTCTGCTTGCGAATAACTCCCCTCTATTTTCTGTCCTTGCTCAGCCATGCTGAAACTGTGTGCGCAGACATGAGGCCAACAGCAGCGGCAGAAAGGCTTTGTCAACACCAGTGAATCACTGATTGTACCTCTGCAAGGTCAGCTTCTGAAGGCAACGTGTCTAAGACCACGGCTCCACAACTGGTGAGGACTGTGAATTGTTAGGAAATGTTTAGAAATTACAGTGTTAGTGGGCAGGCAGAAAACTTGCACATGATAGAGCCAACATCTGAATTCAAGGCCAGCATTGCATCTATAGGGTAAATAGTTTGTGAATAAATTCAGCAGGGTTAGAATGAAGCCCGTGAGATTCTTAATCATTCCTTGATGGGTTAATGACACAATGAACATCTGTAGGATACGTTCCTGTGTCATCAGTATTTTTTCCTAAATTTATTCTCTAATATCTTGGAAGAATTTGTCCTTTGGAAAAGTTCTCTATAATAAAGTGAAAACTTTGACTGCAGTGGATTGCTTACTTCTGTGGTTATTTAGAAGTAGCTTGCATAAAGTTAGGAGCAAATTGGTAAAACCATTTTGAAATCTGCATATAGGATGCAGAATACAGAGTCAAGTCAGGCGTGTGTCCTAAGATAAGCAATGATCCTGGAAGTTTGAAATGAAGACCTATATGTCATATTTTATCTGACCATCTAAGATACAATGTGACTCTTAAAAGCTCTGCTCTGTGCTTCTATGGCTCTTATATTCAGAGCTGGAGCTGATTTTTTGTGGAGGAACTGCAAACGGTAACCAATTGTGAGGATTTAGCAAACCTTAAAAGAAAATTGAATTGCTAAGGATAAAGTTTTAAAAATAGTCTTTCAAGGGTTTTTTAGCCAAACTTGTACTCGTATGTGTTTTAGATTTGCCGGTCATTGGTTCTAATTTATCCGGGAATTGTATCCTAATATGTAGGGACCAGATAGAAGATCTCACGTCTCCATTGTGTGAGAGAGGCTGTATTCTCTGTTTTATCCTTCACTCTGTAGAGTAAAACAATGTGAGGAAATGGTGTGTTGATCAGTGGGTTATATCCAGTGTTCTATAGAATGGAGTATATAGGGCAGTCATCTTCTACCGATTCAGATAATGTGTACTGTGGTCACACTGGTAAGGTATGTACTCTGCTTTGTGCAGTGCTTAATGGCTTTTTGTTATTTGTTTTCTGAGCTGTTGCTGACAGATTCTTAATATAAGCCAGAGTAAATTCAAAAGCATGTATTTATTTCAAGATAGAAGTGGAAACATCCCCTCCTTGAAGCTAATAATAGGATTGACATTGTTAAACAATTAAATTTAAAAATATTAATAATAGATCCTTCATACACATTAAACAAAACTTCAGTAAGGACTCTGTTTTATTGTTTAACTGTATGTATGAGTCATGAGGAAAGTGTTAATGTTCAAAATCGGATATGAATCATGTATTTGTGAACGATCTTCCAAGGCCAGCACTGAAACCCCAAACACATTTATTCTTTGTGGTTAGCCAGCTCTGTGCTTGGAAACTGAAAGTGTAATCAAAGTGAGAGTTTGTTTATTAACTAGCGGATGCTGTGCATCTTATTTACACAGATTGATAATGGGGGGTGAAAAATAAGGGAAAAGTTCGTAATGCATAGAGCTCTGTGTCCCTTGGGTACAAACTACAAAGGGAACCTGAACAGCAGAAGCACTAGCCATTAAATGCTGAAAGCACTCTGTAACTTTAAAAAGAAATCCCATATTCATGATGGGAATCCATATGGCACCCTATTTGTGAGGAGAGGTGCCCCATTCACTTAAAAGCTGACTTGCATCATTTGTTGTTTTGACTGCTTTAGCATTAGGGTGAGAGAATGCACTTCAAGGGGAACACAAATAAGACAAGTAAAACGTGCAGGATTAACTTGGGTATTGTATTGTATTGATTTGCATTACAGATAGAAAATTGGAATTACTGAACTACAAACTTTTTGTGCTGGCCGTATTCAGGCATACTAAAGAAATCAGGTTTTTTGTAGAAAGTAATCTCACCTGGTAATTGCTTCCAATCATTGCTAATAAGTATGTTCCTAATTGCACCCATTCCGGAAAGGCACAGAATGAAAGAAAGGTTGAGTTGCCTGTGTTGGAGAAGGGACAGAGGTAACTGCCAGAATTCGTGTCCAGTATTACAGGCTAAGAAAAGTTTCTGAATGCTAGTTGTGGCTTTGTGGAGATGTTTGGAAATCTAGTTTGGTCTCTGATACTGCTTGACCTTCAGCAAACTGTTTTTCTTGTCTGATTTCTCAGCAGTGAAATAGATCCCCAAAGGATTTGATGAGGCTGTTTACGATCCACTGCACAATCCTCTCTACTCAGGGAATTGCTGTTAAATTTTAGTTTTGCTGGGTGTGTATGATTTATACCAGTATTCTGTACAGTATGGGACTGCCCTGAGATATAACTGAATCAGTGTGGCTTTTGCAAAGGTATGTGTTGTTTACCCAACTCTGTGGGTATTCTCATCACTTTAAAGCATACTTTCAGCAATAACAATTTCTTCTGTGATTGTGTGTATTTGAGGCTAATCTAATATTACTGGCTTAATCTTGTCAGATCACAAAAGTATGGGTATTAATGATAGCATTAAAAGGAAGCAAAAATGCAATTTAAATACCTTGGCAGAACTTTGACTGAGCTTGCACTTGGATGGAGTATTCCTGGCTGTATATTCCTACCACTAAAATTCACTCACGGATAAGAAATGACATGTATTCACAAATTGTGTTCATACAGAGACTATTCTGCTTGAGAGCCTGAATAACTGGTTTTGCCACACACTGAAATATGACTTGTGTTCTCAGGTGACAGGATGCTTGGGGTCACAGCTGGCACGCACTTGGCCTGCTCTGGGGCTTTTGTGGAGGCTTCTGCAGCCATATCCACATTGTCCCATTGCTTGGGACATGCCTTGGAGTTTTGTGGAGAGGAGTGTGGTTTTCTTTGACTTGTAAATTTAAAGGATGCAATAGTTAGTGTGCTGCTCAAAGGAGAGTTACTTGCAGTGAGATTTGGTGATGAATAACCAAGCAGGAAGAAATCATAGCTACAAATCAGTGATGATTTTATATTTAAACTTCATTTCCAAGTAGCTTCCCAGTTGCTTAAACATATAGTTTGGGGTAAGACTTTTAATAAGAGTGTGTATTGACAGAACAAGGAGAAATGGTGTAAAACTGAAAGAAAGTAGATTTAGACTTGATATTAGGAAGAAATCCTTTACTGTGAAGGTGGTGAAACACCGTAACAGGTTTCCCAGAGAGGTTGTGGATGCCCCCTCCCTGTAAGCATTTAAGGCCAGGCTGGATGGAGTGTGAGCAACTCGGTGTAGAGGGAGGTGTCCCTGCCAATAGCAGGCACATTGGTACTAGACGATCTTCCAACACAAACCATTCTATGAAGGTTTTCTTTCCAATGTGTTAACACTAATCACTCACGTGTTTAAAACCAGGGGGCTGCACAGAGCTTACAGAATGAAAAATATAAATAATTTAAAGGCAATTCATTTAGCTATTTCACTTCTGATTAAATGGCTGTGTCTTTTGAGTAGGGCCAGACCTAGCTATCACTGCTACTTTCTTCTGTTGCAGGAACACAAATTGACATTTGATTAGGAAAGCCTCCTCCTTCAGCCTGTGCTAATTTCTTTGAATTTCCATGTGGTGTGCCCCATTGGCTTTGCACAAAAGCAAGGACATTCTGCTTTTAAAGTAAAAGCAAATCAGAACCGTTTTACATAATTAATTGAGTCTTTAATCTTCGAGAACTGTATAGGTCTCATCTTAAGTAATTTCTGTTAGAGAATAAAATACAACTGTACTTGACAGGTATCAAGTAGTGTTTCTGAATGACAATATTTATGGATCTATCAATATCTGTAGCTAAGCGCTTGCTATAGCAGCAGTGGGGAAGACGTGTTCAAGGAGCACTTCCATTGCAACCTGGTGTGAAATGATCCCCCTCTTATTTCCCGTGTGGCCCAGCCTGCCGTATGAACGGCACAAAATAAAGAGATGTCCCAGCAGCTCAGAGCTGCTTGAGGTAGTCTTCTCCTAAGTCCTCTCATTGTTACTGATGGTGAAGCATGCCCAGAAGCGATGGATTTGATACAGTATTACTCTGATGATGTATTTGAGCTCCTTCAGCCTGGAGGAGTTTAGAGCTGTCTTACAACCTTTTCTGTTATCTCTGTTCTGAGTAATGTTATGCAGTTCATATCCATAATTTCAGAGGCAGTCTAGTATTTTTCCTTATTTGTGGCTCAGCTGTAGGTCAGATTTACTGAATATTTTTCTTATTAGAAGATTGTCTTCCTTTTTTTTTTTTTTTTGTCTCTAAAGTCTATCTGATTTCTGCCTGCCTTCAGTAGGCAGCTAGCAAAGCCTGCTGCCTTCTCAAGGTTGAAAATGTAAACTTTGCTGCCATGCGTTGTCTGCGGGTTAAATAATGACTGTGCTGAGCTGATTAACAGAGAACATTCAGTTTCCTTATTGCTGATGAAAGGGCTGGAATACTTGTCCAAATCCCATTAGTGGAAACCTAGTCATTGCTGAAATATGTCAGATTTTCAGAACTCAAGGAGTAAAAATTGTACAAATATGAGGTATGATAGAGGGGAAAAAAAAAGCAAAAAAACCCCCAACAACTATTTTTATGAGCTGTTTCTGCACTATTGCAGTTTGTTTGTTTATTTATTTATTTAATATCCATAACCTTTGCAGATGCATAGTCAAATAATTGTTAGTTAACATTTTATCACTGGAAGGCACTTTCAGTATCTACATAACATAGTAGCTATACATCTTACCATAACAGTCTTCAGCATTTTATAACCAATACATACCTGAAAATAAAACAAGAGCAAAACAAACTGATCATCCCCTTAGCACTCTCTGATAGGGATATGAATGTTAGGCAAACTAAAAACAGCCCCTTTGAGTTACCCTTTTTGGACACTTGCATTTAGTCATGCTCAGTTGCTTATAGTATCCGGTTAGGATATAACTGTATCAGACCCTCTGATGGTGAGAGAAGAGGATAAGCTGTCAGGTTTTTTCCTCCTGTACCTATTCATTGATCTCATGTGAATAATTCATTCAGTCCTAAAAGAGTGCTGAACCCATGTGCTTCACGGTGGTTAACCAGGAAGAGGAGGAAGGATTGTCCTGTTGTGAGTATTATTAAGACTGTTCCTGACAGTTTGTAACATCGTCATTGCTGTACCCAGAACTCAGTGCTGGGGCCCTAGATTAAAAATGTATGTGTTTTCTTCTTTCTTTTATTTTTTTTTTCAGAAACAGAAACACTGCTGCTAAATTCAATTATTACAGGATATTTGACATTCATAGAAGCAGTTAATAAGAAATGAGTTGAACTTCCTTAGGCTGATGGAAAAAAGTAGTAGCCAAATTAGGTACAAATTAGCAGATGCTTTAAGGTTTTGCATGCTGTTCTCAGTATACACTAAGGAAAAAAAATCTCATCAGAGGCATTTATTGTTAAGTTAAAGCTGCTCACAGTTTGACGATTACAAAGTCCATTTTACTGAAGAAGTATTGGCAACAACTAATAGTATGAAAATAAATGTATTAATCACTCCACATTCTACTTTTTCAGTTGACCTTTGTTCTGGTGGTAATGTTCTGTGGTCAAGTTCATTAGCTAAATGAACCTATTTCTAGAAATAACAATGTGTTTATTTTTGTATGGATAAATTGCTACTGTTTTCTAATAGCACAGCTTCAAGAATTGAGTATTTTAGACCAATGGCACTTTCAGATAATATTTTATTCTTGGTGAGAGGATTTATAATGTGAGAGAACAGTGAATTCACAAAAAGATAGTGCATTCCCTGTCAAAGAGGGAATGTGGTGCCAAAAGGAGATGTAGTGCATTTCTTCTATGGAGAGTCCTCCTCAACACTGAGAATGTTTTTGACAGCCTCTAAACAGCGACAGCACTGAGAAACATGATTAAGATGGAAAGCTGGTTGTGTTCTTATTGTCCCCCTGCCCCAAACTGCATTTTGCTAGCAGCACAAAACTATCTGGCATTCATCCAGCATTCCATATTGGAGTTAGCACACTGGGTTTCCATTCCCACAGTTCTTTGCAGTTGATGCTTTTCACTGGGCTATTGATAATTGCTATTTTTATTTGCTTCTTCCCCTTTAGCAGCTTTGTGATTTGAATGTCTTTTTTTATTAAATTTACAGCTCATATATATCACTAGCTTGTAGTGAACATTTTTTTCCTATTCATATATTTGTACTACCAGTGTGTCACAGTCTACTCATCAGTGTTTAGGCAGGTGAATTCTCTGCACTGAATGACAAAGAAACATTAATACTAGATATGAGATCACAGAGACTAAATAGCTTAGAACAGTTTGTAGTGGCAGGTGTAAGTAATAAAGGAGGAGCGTCAAGTTTACTCATTCAAAAGATTCTAGTGAGTGATTCTCTGATCTAGAGCATCAGGGTAGAAAGTAGGTTATTATTATTTTAATCTTGTTACACCTAATGTAACATATAAAAATACATTTCTGCCTTGTGCTTTTATTGTTTTCAAATTTTTACAGTTTTTTCATTGCTTCTCATAAAGGCAGGCAAACTACTGATTGGTCTGAGTAGGAAGTAGGAAAAAAAACTAACAAATATTGTGAGAATAGTTTAGAATACACTTGGATCTAACATTTCTCAAACACAGACTTCTCTGGAAAATGTTTATGCTAGATTAAGGGATTCAAAACTATTTCAGGATGGGATTGGAAAAGTGGAAGCAGCTGGCTCTTGTTCTTAGAGCTGGGAAACCTAATGGACTCACAATAATCACAGGTGATTCAATTTAGGACAAACGAATTGGTTTGACTGATAAGAGGGCTTTGTATTGATAGGGTCAGTTCCTAAGCAGAAGTTCTTTTCTTGCTGCCCTCAGGCTGATCAGAGTTTTTAACAAATACTCTGGTTCTGGCTCTTCTGTTGGACTCTTGAGATTTGTTGTCTCTGAGTTCCTTCTGGTCAAAGTGGAAAACGTCTCTGCGCCATTCTGCATTGCAGTAGTAGCTGGAAATTCAAAGGTAAGAGTTTTACTCTTCTAACAGTATGTGTCCAGTCCTCTTTCGTTAGCTTAACTGCTTCCCTAGCTGTGAAGCTGTATGTTAAATCAGCGTTATTTTTCATGACTCTCTTGAAAGTTTTAGGGAGTTAGGTATCTGTACATTTGAAAGGAGTACGACCAACCCTTCTACTTTTTGTGTCTGTTCCTCAAAATGTATATTTCCTCATTACACCAAGGCCGTTCTTGTGTTCACCAGGTTCAACCCTGTCATTATGTTTAACAGAATGTATAACAATCCTCTTAAAACGTGGTGTATTTATCACTTTGCTCAGATCAAAGGTACGTTTCTTCAAAGACTCTAATTAGATTGTGATGATGTAGAAGGCTGGCTTTATCTATAGGCTACCTTACAGAGTAATAGTTGAGTTCAACATTGCAAAACTCTTGTGAGATATTTGCCATCGTTGTGGTTGATTATGGTGTTAATATAAATCCATTTTTTTTTTTTTACAGTAGATTCTTTCCTTTTACATAGCTAAAAATGTTTAATGTGGAAATTGTAGTACTTAACCACGTCATAGTACTACTACTCTTTCTAGTTGTTTCTGGCTTTTGTCACACTCATTTGGTGTCAATATTCCATAGCTTGCTTTCTTTGAGTTTGCTGGCTCTGCTGTTTGTAGATCCTTTAAAAAGATATCACATACCAAAAGTGTATCTGTTTCTAGATACGTTTTGAATTCAAGCTGCACATGAAGGTTTGCAAAAAACTTTGGTCAAAATGCAATTGTATGCTACAGCCCATAGGATAACTCTAAAACATTGTTTGAACCGTGGCTCCTTCAAAGGTTTCTGGAGGTTGAAATTAAGTACAGTCTAGTGATTTGCAAGGTTTACATTAGTGTTTTTTATTTATGGTTATGAACAGCATGAACCAGGCCAATGTCAGCTAATGCTTAAATAGTAACAAAACTCTGAGTAGAACCTGTTGATGTTTTACATAGCTTTGTTTTAATACAACTGAAAACATGTTATTTAAGAAACAAAATTAAATTGGAATGTATCATCATCAGATGTCTGTATATGCTGTTTATGAATTATATTCATATGTATTGTTGAATTGTTGAGCCCAAATCAGCCTCAGCACAAGTTCTCTGAAGACGGTGGAGATGCACACAGTTATGACAGGTATAATTATAGTTGAAATATTGGCAAAACAGAGGAATAAGTTGAAGCCAAATCCAGGACAAACTCCTTTGTTAGAATTGCCCTTGTGTTACCAAAAGGAAACTGCTGAAGTATGAGACAAACTGAGATGGCTCAACCTAGTGCATGTTGCCAGAGAAAACCACGATGGTACAATAGAGGTTGTTTCCAGATACTTGGATACTTAGTAATAACTAATATCAGTACAGGATACTCTTCTTGGTCTTGAATTTAGAGTCAATGATGGGAGAGAATTGATGATAGAAATACTGATTTTTTTTTTTAAGTATTTTTATATTTTGTTTCCTCCTACACTTATTTCTTAGTGCAACTCCTCTAAAAATAATGGGGCAAGGGACTCTTTCTTCCATTCTATTAACCCCAAAGTAGACAGAATCAGGTGATTCGCTGGTTGTGGGCAGGTGAAACACTATCTGCTTCAGATTCCCATGTAAAATGACCTAATAATCTAGTTATTGTAGGTAAGATCTCAAAGTTTCGTAAACATGCATTAAGCAACCAGTAAAGTGAAACATCTAGTTGAATTCAGTGGGAACGGTTACACGAACTTTTAGAGAGATCAGGCACACCAGATGATAAGCTGTAATTTATTACAGTATTTCCAATGCTTTGTCCAGTTTAAAACAGTGATGTTTTGTGATTTATTTTTGGCAATAAGTTCACTGATACTCAGAAATATGGAAAAGCAGTTACTAGAGTAAGGAATTATTATTTATTCAGTAGAAAGAAGAAGAAGCAGGTTTATTAGAATTTTCCTCACAACACATTTACATTTGTTATGCTTCAATTTAGTAAGAGTCTACTGAGAACTGTTTTTCTTTTTTTTTCCAGTCTTTTCTTTCAGTGCAGCCAACTCAGCTCTGTTAAACTGCTGAGTCAATACATTTTAAAAACTTACCAACTGTTTCTTTCTTCTATATAGCTAACTGATAAGGACCCGTTTAAGGGCTGCACCCTTCCGTATTTACAGTGTTAAGGCAAACACAGTTATAGGAAGCAATTACAGTTAAAATTTATGATGTGTATTGTATGGTATCACAGTATTCTTTAGACATATTTAATTCAATCCGTGTGTTTGTGCGACCATAGTACTAGCAACTAAAGTTCTGGAATCACACTGCAGGATATAGCAGGCAGCTGCTGACCACTTTTCTCTCTTCCTTTCTACTGACCCAATCTTTGCTGCTCCCAGCAGCAGTCAAATCCTTCAGTTCCCTCTGCTGTTTCACCTTCTGACTTCAGAGAGAAGCTGCTGTTGATAGAAATGAAGAGGCAAATCATGCCAAGAATGGCACTCCCATTCATGGGAATTAATTTGGTTTACCTCTCATATATCTTTATATCTCTGTGGAAATGTATATTATTCCCATATGACTATGAGAGAAACACATTTTGTTGCCATGAGGTCTGTGTGCTTTTGGGGGTGTTCTACTGAAATAACAAAAACGAGCACCTGTAAAGTTACAAAATCTACTTCATAAATGTATACAATAGGAATGGAGTTCCTTCAAACCATCTTTAAAACGTTCCATGGAATGTAATAGATGATTTTATCTAGAACTGTCGCTGCAAATACATTAAAGTAATGAGTTTTTTCCTTTTAGATCCAAACTCTAAGACATAATTCAGTGGCATGTAAAGATGTCTTAGAAAGTTCTCTTTTGGATTCCTAAAATTTGCGTGTCAAATATAAAATAATAAATATGTGGTTTGGGTGTTTAATTGTAAACAAGTAAAGAACCTTCCCTTTATCACTTCTTCTTTCTTACTCCCACGGATGATATTTGACCAAAGCCAAAGTTCTGGTTAGTACTGTTTCCACGCTCCCTTTGTCTCCTCCTTTCACCTTTTGAATGATTTAAGAAAAAACAGTTGTTTTAAAAGATGTCAAAACAGAAGAACTATTCCTGGGACAAAGCAGGCTTAAAAGATGCAGAAACATGCAATTTCTGTTTTAAATGCCCTTTCAAAGGGGTTGCTGGGACCAGGATCCTACTTAGGAGAAGGTTGTTGTTTGTTTCACTAACAACCACATGACAACTCAGGTGAGGGTTTCCACAGCTCCAAATCTAAATTTGCTCAAGATCTGTTTGCAGTCACTACCTCTATCCTAAGTGTGATTCCCTTCTTTGCACTGGGTCTCATGGATAGCTGATTACTCAAAATCTTCATGCCTTTGAAAATCTCCCCTAACAATACTTGTCTGACATAAAATCCGTTCAGCTGGTACTGTGAAACTGAACTTGGCTCTTTCTAAAATTCTGGATTACAGAAAAGCTAGAAATTGTCAGTTGTTTTATTTTGAACTCATTTGCATTTTTGTGGGTTTTTTTTGCCTGAGCAAAGAGCAGCATATACTTGTGTTGCTTGTGGTTTCCATCTGGGGTATCAACCTTGTGCTGATTTTCAGAGATGTTACAGTAGAGTCCAGATGTTTCTCAGGATGAGAATTAGATGATGTTTTGGTTGCATGTGACAAAAAAAAAAAACACCTTTATTTAAATTAAATATTCTAGTGCTTGAAGTTTGGATTGAATCTGAAATCTGCCAGCACTGTGGGCTTCCTGTACAACATATACTTCATTCTTTTGAATAGAACTGTTTTTTTTGCTTTTTTAAATAACTGTTTTGCAAAAAAAAAATCATTATTTACATGCGCTTATTACAGAGATAGTATACTGCCATAGCTTAATTCCTTGAAGTACTTAAAATATTTGCACTCCTCGTGTGCAGATGTGAATGTGATCTTCCCAGGTCCCATTACAACTGTCGATTGCTGCGTCCTGTGTAAAACATGGATGACTTCAGGGAAGGTTTCATTTTCCATGCTTTCAGAGAGTTGTTCCATCATGATATAAAGAAACAATCAGCCTAGTTGGATTTGCAGATGGGGCATAGAGACTGGAAATAAAGCTGGAAAGCATACTATGGTTGTTAGCTGAAGGATTAGAGTTGCAACTGAGGAAAAAGGAGCAATGTTTAGTTGATAGTGTTGAAAGGTTAATAGATTAGTAAACAAGTGGGGTAATTGATGAGGAAGACTTGGTGTGGGACTTGGGCTGGAAGAGAGAAGTAGGACTGCAGTAAGGAGCCTGGTACTGGAGGCACTTGGATACCAATGCTAAAAAGGACCTAGGAAGAGACAGAAAAGGAACGAAAAGTATATTGTGAATCCAAAGGGTAAAATAGCGATTTGGCCAGAGTGAAATTTCTACCTTCCCAAACATGAAGACTGGAGAAAGGGGGAAAGACAGAATGGGTACTGGTGCAGAGTACAGTGGATGGAGCCTGCTTGGATATAAAGTTAAGAAAAGGGAAATGGGATTAACTGTGTAACAGGCAACAGTGAAGCTCCTGAGGATGATATGGAGCTGCCTTGGCAGGAAGAAAGGGAAGTGAGAAAAAGACAAAGCCATTAAATGTAGTGGAAATGTACAGTGAGAATTTTCCCTCTGTTATGTGAAAGGGACCAAGACCTTTCTTTTGTATGTGTTTGTATGACTCACTGGAACACTCTGCCTCTTTGCTGTTACTTTTGGTCCAAATAGCCATAAGTTTTCTCCTGTTATTTTGCTCTAGTGTCAGAGGTCAGTAGAAGGAATGTCAGAATTGCAACTGTGCTTATGTCATATTTTGTCCTAAAGCTTCAACAAGTAATTTCTGTAGGGTTACTAGTGATTTCAGGTGAATTAAGATTATAGAATGACTCTTGTGTGTGACCCTCCTGTCTTTAAAGACACATAATTTGTTTTTATACTGGTAAAGCGCAACGTAGATGAACCAACGCATTCCACACTGAGTGATGCTTACAACTTGTTCCTTTGACTGAGGAGCACCACGATTTCCTTTCTCATCTTCAGTTTTTGCCATGAACAGTTCTGCAGAATAGTCCTACCTTCCAAATGCAGAAGCAGGTTTAGGTAAGACAGCCCTATCACCACTG
Source organism: Cyrtonyx montezumae (assembly GCF_038088225.1). Taxonomy (NCBI): domain Eukaryota; kingdom Metazoa; phylum Chordata; class Aves; order Galliformes; family Odontophoridae; genus Cyrtonyx; species Cyrtonyx montezumae. Next base: position 41,334,535 of record NW_027071826.1, on the reverse strand, counting down.
GGGCTGTGCTCATCTGGTTGTAACCAAAAGTTTCCTATTTGGCTGCAAATTGCATTTCACTCAGTGCGGAAATATGCTTTTGCAAGGGAAAATGACCATTTGCTTAATGGCCTGAGTTTGAAATGGATGAAGGGGGATCTTCTCATTTGGTTAACAATTGTAGGGGATACTCCCAGAGTCTTTGGCTGCTGTTTGCAAATGCAGAGTGAAGCATCAGAGAGTCTGGCTGTTTGTGTGCCACTTCTGAGCTGAATCATCAGCACTAAAAACCACATTGAATGCTCTACTCTGAGTGTGCGTGGTATTTCTATAAGGGAAGTTACAGTCACACTGGGTGGAGGAACCTCCCTGTCTAGCTATGGGGGTAGTGAATACAAGGAAATAGTTGCGGTTCTGGACATGATGGCATCTTCTGGTATTTCTCTGCTATTTTTTGCACTGATGCATTTCATTTGGCAGTTGGAAATTTCATGGCAAACACTCTGTAAGATGCAAACACTCTGCTCCAATGTTTTATGTTTTGGAACATTAATGGCTTTTTTTTCTCTCCCTGCTGAATGTTTCTTTTTCTTGTGGAGGTAAAGCTGTATGTGTACTGCATACTGAGGGGCACAGCAGCCCTCACTGGTGCAGGCACACAGATGCTTTTAGTGTTCCTGAGCATCATGAGTGGGTTTTGGGAGCCATTCACAACCCCTCCTGTCCAAGGCTGGGGTATGCCTTCCTTTCCCATCTCCCTAAACATTGTGCAACATGCATGTGCTCCCCAAAGTGTTTCTTAAGATTCAGTTGAGGAAAATCATTATTTATTCTGGTCTGCAGCCATGTAGCACTGGAAAACGGACAGTGCTCTGCTTTACATTCTGCTACAATTGCCACCTCCTTTCCTCCCCATCCTAGCACTTCCAGCCGAGGGTGAGAAATACTTGATGCCCACAGACTCTGTTCATATTCTGTCTTTAATGAGACTTTAGGGATCCATGAGGAATGTTTTGTGGGACTCAGTAAATGTGAGTTCCCATGTATTGTGATGAGAAATGCATATTACTCAAATTTTTGTGGGCTTCATTGTATTGGTCTAAACTTTGACCCTGTACCACTGTGACCTATCTTTCTGGCAACTTCTGAATCGAGGCCCTTTCATCCCAGCTGTGTGATAGATCCCAAGCAGGAGAGTGGAGTAAATGTGGTTTCTTATTCATGAATTAAGCCTTAAATGAATTGAGCAACACTGCTGTATTGTAAAAGGCAAGGAAAGATTGAAAAGGTCTTTTTAGAGGACCAGTGCTAAAGGTGTTTGGATTGAGACAGAATAACTTGGAGGAGTTACAGCTGGGCAGATCAGTTTATTATTTCTTCATTTTTTTTAAGGCCTCCTTTCAATTATTAATAAATTCTAGTCCACTATCTTTACTTATCTAATTCTGAAGAAAAATAAAAATGATCTCTGGCATAATTCTCCTTTCTTTAGTCTTTGTTGATGAAAGAAGTGCTTACATACAACTTAAATAATGAAGGCTTCCAACGTGCGCTACTTATATTCCCTCTTTTCTATGCTTATGCTTTCAAAAAAACAGAACTCCACTGAATATACTTTTCATCTTCTTTTCAATATTTCATTAATGCACAACCACAGTTTACTGAATTTTGCACAGAACAAAATGCAGTCTTATAATGAATATAGTCCCTTTTAAATGTATAATAAGATATGATCCCTTTTGCTTTCTGTGACATTGAGTCTGGGAACAGACAGTAAGTTTGACTTTTAAAATAGGTCTATGAAGTTTGACAAATCCTCAGTATATCTTTCAGAAATAATGAACAGCCACCATTGCTTTCATTGACTTCAGCTGAAATTTCAGAGTGTTGCTTTGGAAAACCATTTTTCTCTTATGACGAAGATGTTTATCTAAAATAGTGGCATTCTGTAGCCCTTGCATAAGCTAGAAAAGCCTTCAATAGCTGAGTACAAGAGCAAATGAACATCTGTAGTTGTTAATGTGCCAATTGCTGGTTGTAATCTCCACACGTCACTGGGATGCCTTCAAACACTGTTTGTCTCCAGCATTTTGAGTTGATCTTGATTACTGCCCTGCTGCTTACAGCTATTGAAATGCTAGCCAATATCTGAATTGAACCTAGTTTGTCTGTTCCAGGTAACTGATGGTCCTGTGAGACTTACTGTTGCATTTGTGCACTTGAACAACCAGAGCCTTCTTCCTACTTCCCGATGAATATCTGTTGATTGGAATGAGTAAGAAAAAAATAATCAGATGCAGATAGAAATTCTGTGATGCAGATCAATGAGCCTTGTGTGATGTGTGAGCCTCTTCTCCACAGAGAAGGAAATAAAGGAAATGCAGAGGGTAGGACTTTAGATGATCCCGAGAAGCCCCTTCCAACATAAGTCCTGTGGTCCTGCAAGAGCAGGAGCTGCTGAAGTGTTTGTGTGGCATTGCTAGGACACAGTGCTCACTGGGAACTGGCTGCTGTACTGGTGGGAGGGGGGAGCAGTTGCTCCTCCCCAGCAGGTCAAAGAGCAGAGAGATAGGGGCACTGTATTTGTGCTGCTTTACCTGACTTATTTCCTGCTTCAGTGGAATTAAACTTACATATGCTTCCATGGGATCAGTCAGCTCCTACAAGGAGCTTTTCCTGTAGTGTTTAGCTGCTGAGAAGCTTTAATCATAATGTCTTCTCTGTTTTCATCTATTTGATATTTTATAAGAAAGAGTTAAATTATGTGAGTTCTTTTTGGTCACTGTCTCAGCTGAATTACTGATGCAATACCCTAGGGAACCTGGAGTTTAAAATATGCTAATGATGTCATTATAGCCTTCTAGTCCATGTATTTCCATGCTGTTCTCAATCCCTGTCTTTCCAGCTACGAATGTCCCACAAAGCTTTCCCTTGGGAAAGTGACCAAAAGCAGCCTGTCGTTGATATTAGAGACCTCTGGGGAGAAAGCAGAAATGGAAACTGAGAGCGAAGCACAAACTTCTTCTTGATGAAACAGATATCTTGTTGAAGGAGTTGTTTTTTTTTTTTTTTTTTGTTCTTGCATTATTTTATTATTTCCCCAAACAAACCTCCCCTTCTATTGATACTTCTTCAGCTAAGCTATTTGTTAGTAGCAGAAAGGAAATATTTCACTATAATTCACATAGACCTGATTCTCAGAGCTTCACAGGCCTTACTGGGGCATTTAGTCAAGTAAAGGCAGATCAATTGCCTGGTAAATGTGACTGTGGAAAACGTACAATGATAATAAACCAAACTAATTCTTTGTATCAACAGTAATGACTCTTTTTAAGTGGCCTGTGATGGTACCTCTACATTACCAGGGATTAATCCCATCTGTGCCAAATTCACTTTTGTTAAGCAAAGCATTAATACACACACTCTTGCCTGTGTGTATACACTGTTCACTTAACTTGGTGGTGATCATACATACGGAGAAAGAACGTTTCCTGTGAAGTTTATTTCAATAAACCATTGTGGATCGGAATAGATGCCTGCATTCCATTGCAATTTTGTTTTCAGCAGTTTGTTCTAAGAAAAATAGAAGATGAAATAGCGGAAATATCTAACTTCCATGTATCAGGAAATCATATGTAAAAGTGTTGTTATTGCTGGCTTAGCCTGTTCTGCTGTTAGCCCTGAATACTTGTTAGTGACTTGATGAGACCGGATTTCATCTCGTCTACCTGCTGGGTGGAAATGCATGTCACAGCAGCAAAAGCATCTGCTTCCTCTAGTTCAAAGCTTTGGCAACACTCTGTTTCGTTCTTAAATTGGTCTTAGAATTTGTTTGGCAAGTGTGTCTTTGTCATCTGTATTTTTATTTTTGGTTCATGTCACTCAGCAGCAGCTCTTAGTTACAGTCTTCCCTAAAAATGTACACATTTGCTTTGTTTTATAGCTTGGAATATCTCTTGAGTTGGAATGGTTACCACCCTGAAAATCTGGGTGGAAAAAGATGTGAAGACGATTCTAAATCAGAAAAATGCAGTGACAGATAAATGCAAAAATATCTGTCCTGTCTTCTCAAAGGAAAGAAAACTTGAATGAGTGAGTTGTACTGGTATATAGTCAAGAATAAATGTTTAAGGTGACTTTCACCTCATTAGAAATGCACACTATGCCGTTCAGCAAACCAAAACCCTTATAGTCAGGAACTTTATTGAATAACATCTCATGCATGAAGTTCTTTCTCATTCTCTCCAAGTCTCAGAGCTTTGTGCAAACAAAATATCTTGCTGTTCTGTTTGTGTTGACTATATAGGCTCCATCTCTAACATTTGGGCTATACACTTTGTTTACTAGATAAGCCTACTGTTAGTGTGCCTGTGACTTTTTGACCATCTCTTTTTGACTTTTATTAGATGAGATTCTTGCAAATAACTTTGCATGAATGTTATTGTTGGAAGGCAGATATTTTTAGCAGTGCAAAAGACTTTTATAGGATTTTGAATTAGCACGAATGAGTTAAGTAGTGTAGGTCCAACTCTAAAAAGAAAAATCCCACTGAACAGAAATCACATTGTGATCTTCAGTCAAAATTTAGTAAGGGTAGAAGGATGCCACTCAAAGCACCCTTTCACTTCTAAGTGTGGGACCTAATGTCAAATCTGTTCTTGTCCTTTACAGTAAAGTCAGATAAGTAGAATATCTTTTATCAACTTCCATTGCTTTAGTATACAACTATGCCCAAGCTGTGAATGCAGAGAGACTAACAACCAGTTGTACTGGCAACTGGGAAATAAATTTTGTCATTCTATTGCAGTAAAAGCTCATAACCTGAATGGTGTTGAGTTGAGGTGTTGAATTTCCCAGGAGCTCCAGTGTAGTAGAAATGCAAGTCATGGCCTGAACCTGTGACTGAGCACCTGGTGGGAAGGCAGGGCCAACCCAGGGGAGCTCAGGTGTGCGCAGTGTACTTGAGTGACCTGAAAGGATAGATCCTGGATTCACCCTTTCCCAAACCTCAAGGCCTTTCCAGGGGTAAGCAGTCTCTTCCCTTTGTTTCTGTGTTCACAGCTGCCCCATTTGAACACATCCTCACTTGTTGCAGCCTAGGACTTTGCTACTTTGCTGCCATTGCTGCACTTTCCATTGTATTACAACATTACATCCAAGGAGGGGAGAGTGTTCCAGAATTGCACCCACTGTAAACTCTGCTTTAAAGCTAATATGGTTATAGAAAAGTATATGAATATGGCAGTGTACCTGATAAATGAAAAAAATGCACTAAGGGGCTATATTTCTTGCCACAGATGGAAAACTTTTCAAGACAAGGACAGTAAATTTAGTTTTTGCAGAGTGAGTCAGAATAGGAACCTTACTTCCCTGAAGACATTTTGTGCTATTGAAGCACTGGTAAAGGCATCTGTACATTCCTTGTCTTGATTCATTTGCAGCTTCAAAATAGATAGCTTTACTATTCACGGTGTGATATGCATTCTGTCAGATAGTAACTGAAATACTTCAGAAGGTCCTGAATACATATTCTGAAGAAGCTGACATACATATTCTTTTCCATCTTAATGAAGAATTAAACACAGATTAAATTGTTAGACCTGTCATTGCAAGAAATGCCTCAATTTACTTTTTTTTCTTGTTTTCTAAACTTAGAGTAGAAATTCTTGTACTACACAGTACTATTGATAACTTTGTTTCATAAAATAATACATAACCACTGTAAAAGAAGATATGAAGTCTCATTAAGTCAGCAATGGAAAAAGCTTTACCCGTTGCCTAGTCCAGAATGACTGTATTAGTTACCTAATGCTCTATTCTGAAGGTATAAGGAAAATGAAGTCAGTTCAATGGAAGAACTGCCTCTGAAGTTTGATTTTCTGTGGGTGAGGAGCACAGGACAGTGATATAGCTAGCATGTAGCATGTGTTCCAAAATATTTGCAAGTGTTTATAGGATCCAATAACTTTTCTGACAGGAATATTTGCCCTCTCTTTTATCCCTGTTACCTCTATCACTGATATGTCTAACCCACCTCCGAAAGAAAACAAGGCGAAAAACCAACACACCATGGAATTGTAATTTAAGTGATGAAGTGAAATTACTGGATGTAGATAACTGACCTAGTTTTGATTCTGATGCCAGATCATGCACATGGCTAATCATGAGAAGCTACATCTTCTCTGAGATATAATAAGGGCCATTGAACTCTAAAAATGTAATGTCACGAAAGAAGAATGTGTTTGTACTGATTCCTATTAGCTGTGATGTCGGCATTATAAAAGCTTCCGTTCATGCTGCACTGTTTTACATCCTAGTTGTGAATGCAAAACAGTGCTCTCATTAAAAGAAAGGGAGAATATCAAAATAGCATTTTGAAATAATTTGCTGGAAACATCTAGGGAATGTATTATCCATACATAACACTACTAGCATTATTTGTTCTGGCCCAATTTCTTAGCAAGAAAGTATCCCTTGAACACTGCAAACTAGATTTCAGGATTGAAAGGCAAGAGGGTAGAAATGGCTGAACTGTAAAAGAAAAAGGAATTCTTAAAAACTCAGCTTGAAGTAGTGGGCACTGTGAGAAATGGTAACGCAGTTCACAGTGGGCCCTGACTGCAATACTTATGAATCAAGAACTTGCATGTAAGTTTTCTGAAGCATTTAATACCGGCAGCTGCTTGTGCTGGGGTCCTATTAGCACTTGTATCATCCTGGCTCAATTCTAGCTGAAGGTCAGTGAAGGACCTAAGATGCTGTGAATAGTCTAATTATTTCTTCAGTAAAATCATTTGAACAGTGATTTCCTTACAGATTGTGGACATTGCTTTTCTATTGGGATTCCTGGCTCTGGATAGGAAATAAAATAAATCCTGAGCAGTTTTTGATCATACTTCAAGGGTGCGGAGAAATCCTTTTGCCCTTATCTGAGGCAGCAGGAAAATTTCCCTCTGTTATTTTCGTAACCTGGAGATGAGTGGGCAAGACCAGCAAATCAGGCCTTCAGTATGTACCTCAGAGCAGCAGTACCTTCCTTATGTGAGCCCTAAGTTTTCCTCTAAAGGTCTGTCAACTGAAGAATGACTGAAGCAACCTGCTTTCTTTCTGACTTCTTGTGGCTAGCCCCGCTGCAGTTTGCCAATGCTATTTTGGCATGCTGCTAATGCTAATTAGGAAACAGCTGACAGCTTACAGTAAGACAGTTGGAAAAGAACGAATCATCTTTTCCTTACCGTTTGGGTAAGATTTTGCATTTTCATGAGCTGAAGAAATGGGGGAATAAGCCCAATTTATAGCTCTTTTAATTCTCTTACCTTTAACTGTGCTGATTTTTAAGGAGTTACAGGTGCTAAAATAGCCAGTCATCAGGAAACAAAGTACCGAAAGGGGCGTTATTTAAGTTGGCCCACTGCTACATAACTTACAAGTTAATCAATGTTTCTGAGTTCAAAAGAGAGGAAGGTCAACACGGATTCTGATAAAGTTTATCTCACATCAATAGGCTCAGGGGCTGGAGAGGGAAAAAAAAATTGGACGTTTTTAATTGAGCAGTAATTTCCTACACAGTCAGTTAAGGGGCTGCAGATAATATGGAGCTGTGACTGAAAATGTGCAGTGGGTTACTTTGCGAAAAGACGTACAGGATTGAGATGCAGACTGTATATTGTTACCATTCCTTGCTTTCATTGTCAGTATTCTTGACGTTATGTGAATGGATACAAATCCTTGTGGATGTGCACACATGCACGTGATACTGTTCTAACTGTGAAAGCGAATATTTTCAGTTACATATTCAAAACTCTTTATTTCTTTTGAAGTTAAGTGGCTTGTTCAATTCAGGTGAATTGAGCACCATGTTAGAAATAAAATCTGATGAAAACTAAGGACTGTTGAGATTCAGATGCTGATTCACTCTTGGTTCGGTTTGTATGTAGCAGGGGAAGAAAGATTCTATCCTAACAGATGGATGACTTCTGGCTCATCCTCAGGGGAGAACATAATTGAGAACTTTCTCTTATGTGCCCTAGGAAATAGGCAACTACGCGCATTGTGGCATTTTGCAAAGAGATACTTCTGGAGATGCTGCAAACAACTCTTTTAATAAGTAGTAAAAGAGAACTTTGAGAAATCTGATCTTTTGCTGTTTGTGTGTAAAGTACTGAAGGTAGTCAAAATGATGTCAAAGTGCAGAATGACTGCTGGTTAATCTAGAGTTCAGAGATTTACATAGAAAGACAGACTTATAATAGAGACCCATTTGGGCTGGGAGCTGGTGATGAATCTAGGAAACTGATTTTTGAGATGTAAACTGGTTCAAACTATTTATTTATTTATTTTGTCTGCGTGTAGAAGCAGATGGGAGAAATGCAGTTCATTAGGGATATTGATATTGGCACCTAACACTGGAGGTACTGGCAAAGTCTCTTTTCATAATTATACTGCACATCTCCAGGTTTCTCCCCATATTTTTTCAGAGCGGTATATTTTCCAGCTCAATATGACATGATCAGCTAGTTGCTGAAATAAACTGAAGCAGATTTGGTAAGGCAAATACACTGGCTGTGATTTTAAGTGCACTTACTCATCAGTAACTGACTGTCTCATACAAAAACAGAAACTTTATTTTTAACTAGAGACAGATTCATTTCATGTAATTTTTGAATTTCATTGGCCAGCTAGCCGTCCTGAGATGCAATGACCCAAAACAGGAGATATAGATACATATTTTAGGTGCTTGGTGGAAAATCCCTTGACTTTTCATTATAATAATAATAAAAAAATCTAATTCTATTTGAACTCATTCTTTGGAGTTGCATGGAAATTTGTCTAAATAAGGAAAACCATTTTCTCAGCTCTTCTGTTTGCTGTTGGTCCTATGGATATTTTTTTCCTTGGGGCTCATTTTTTGCTGTTGCACTGTGAAGTTTTAGAATGGCCCTCGTACAATTGCCTTCAGGAGCTGTCATCTCCGAAGCTGCTCTTCCAGTTGAGTGCAGATAGAGATTGATCTATTCAGAAGCAATGCATTTGCTTGAAAGCCAAACTCCTTCCATACCGCATGGCAAAACAGATGATCTTTGGACTGATTTATCTGGCATCATTTCCTGCTGTGGCTGGGCTGAACCTGGGAATGTGTGAGATCCCCTGTGGGCTCCCAGTCACAGGGGTGCTCTGATGGTGACTGTGCCACTCATGCTGCTTGTGTCAACGCCTCTTGTGCAGCACGGTGGAGTTCCTGGAGCTGCGACATCTAAACAGCTAACCAGGAATTTGTGTTGGCAGTTGATAAAGAAACCTCAGCCGGATCTCTCTGATCCGGGGGGGGGCTAAAAGGTTTAAAAAACAATCTTGGTTTCAGAATTTTCCTGGCATCTCCCCTTCAGCCTGGCACAGCCTCCAGAGAATGCTTTTCTACCTGCCAAGCATTTTCTACCTGTTTTTTTTAATTATTATTTGGATTCCTTATAGGCACATGTTCCTAAAGCCACAAAGTGCATTTCTTCCCTTGTTTTCTTCTGCTCGTGGAAAAGAAGGGGCTAACCCCCACCGGTAGGGGTCAGGGAACACCTGAGCTAATCCTGCCTCTGCTGCAAAAAGAAACGGTGATAGAGCGCAGCTGAGACAGTGAAGTGTGCAATCTCTACCAGATTTTGCACAGAACTGTACACAGTTTTGAAAATCTGTCATACAAGTGGAGATCAATACAGAGTAAACAGAAAATGATAAAATTCCCTTCTGTAGTACAACTGACAAAAAACAAAACAAAACAAAAAAAACCCAGAAAACTAGGATTTATAAGTCTAAACCTGCTCTTAGTTTCCTATAAGAACCAATCTGAAGTGAAGTATATATACAGGCTAATTCCATGTGTCCCAAGGCTGTTGAAAACACCTATGGGATGTGAGTATATGCTATTAATTTGGGGTCAAAGGCCATTCTCTAAATGTTCATTTTTCATTTTTTTCCAGGTTCCCCAAGTAAAGAGACAGGTGTTTTTTTTTCCACCATTCCTTTAATTTTTACAGAGAATTTAAATTCTGAAATTGCATCCAGTTTTCGAAGGCAGTTGGGAAACTCAAGCTATTTTGCTGCTTGATGTTGAGAATTATGCCTAGGACATCCAGTAATCACGGAACATGAGCTGCTGATGTGGCAGCCATGGAATCTTTTGGAGTAGGATCTGTGTGTCATACAGGTCTGTCTTTTAAACCTGCACTGAATTCTCAGCTAGAGTACACATTTCCTGTGCAATGCGTAGCACTGTATAGAGCAAATCTTCAACTTTGTGGAAATTGAATGTGTGCACATACAAGTTCATACAGTATAGCTGTTTATCAATCACCATCTCCCTTTGCTGAGCTTTTTTCTTCTCTAATTCTTTTTTTTTTTTAATCTTCCCATAGGTATTGCTTTTGAAGGCATTTTGATTAGTTATGTAATTAGCCACTTGTACAGTTAAAAGCAAACTTTCAGGTCACATACCGTATGTTTACTCTTTGGCTTAGAAGAGCTTCATTCAGAAGAAATTGCTATTGTTTCTTTGCCTTCCCATGGGAAAGCTTTCGTTTTGGAAACCATTCAACAAATGGAAGGTATGCAAAGAATACTGTAAAGACAGTTCTTGAATTTGCCAGACTTTTTTTTTTTTATAGGCAGTAGTTACCAATTACTTTCCTTTGCACAAGGGCAGAGATTTTTTTTTCTTATGATTACTGGCTGTGGGCTCATCTTTGATTTCTTGATGATGCTCTATAATGATAAACTGTCAGTTCCCCCCTTCTCCTTTCTAACCCTACCCAACATGCTGCAGTAGCTTAAAAAAAAATAAAATAAAAAGGTAAGCCTTTTTACCTTAAGTGCTCCCTGGTGATTACCTTAGTTATTCTTGAGGAAAAACTTAATGCCCATAAATATAGCGACATAATTGTCTGAGCTGTTAAAGTTTTATGCTTGAGTCTGTGATATCTCTTTTAATTTTGGTGAAATGCATGTGTTTCAATCCTAGACAACTTGTTAAGATTAGAGAATCACCAGAGACCTGACTATGCTCATGTAGAATTTGCCGTTATGTTTCATCAGGAAAATGCTCTTTAGATATCTTGCCCAAAGCGATCACTGCATTCAATGCTTCAGGAATCACTTTTCTGAATCTCTGCCCTATCATAATAATCCCATCCTTCTTTGATTATGGATTTAAGAAAAATACACCAAATATATCCCCATCCTAAAATGAATTCAAAGTCTATTGCTGAAATCTGTGGCTTCCAGGGGAGGATATGGCAAGGTTGAACATCTGGTGGTTGAACTGCCCTTGTAGAATGAGCAAGATAATGCATGACATGAAGCCAGCAGTGATAATTTTAGGCAACCTGATATTTGCAGCCCATAGGCAACATTTGGCTAATTGCTTACAACAGCTCTCCTATTATTTATTACTATTATTTTTAGTTTTAAATGGGGTTATTAGTTTTGGCAAACAGTTTCACTTGTTCTGTTTTTCTCAAGTGATGTTTCTGGTGTTATGGATGGAGTTTTCTTTACATAGACCGTAAAAAGAACGATACGGTTTCAGGTAAGAGTACAGTGATTGCATGTACTAGTTACGACTCTGAGTTCCACCGAGTTCATGTTGCTAGTAGACAACTGAGTATAACATAGCAAGTGTGTGTTCATGATTTCATTGTGGGCAGTGAGGATATCTGTAACTGAGAAAAGAGAGAACCAAGCCCTTCATTCAGGGTAAGACCTATCTGGTTGTTCATTTGTATAGCAGCAAAGCCTTTAATGGTGACTGAAGGATTAATCTATTTTGTGAAATGTATTATTGCAGATCAAGGGGATATGTAAACTTTCTGGTTTGCTTTGGTTCTATGATATGTTTCTCAATTATTTTATCGCATGTTGTTATGGCGATAAGGTATTTCCTAATGAAAATTCAGAATGAACCTCATGAAGATAATTGTTGAACTCTTAAGCTGTGGAGATATGCACCTCTCATCTGAAAATAGCTGTTTTTTTAGGCAGGCACGTGTTAGGTTGCAAAATGTGTGCAGGGAGAAGTACTTGATTTCTAATTGGCAAAAATAGAATTCCTTGCAAAATACAATGGATTATATATAACTATGTTATGAGAGAATTATGCATATTTCCAAAGACTTTTGGTAAATTTCGATTTTTAATATTCAGTAATGCTGTATGGGTGACTGAAAACCAGTAGAAACTTAAAATTGCAATTGTTAGTCACAATAAAAATTTCTCAATTATCCTATTGGTATAGTGTAAACTGTAGCACAAAACTAAATCTTGTGATAAGGTCTGCTGTTGTAAAACAGCGTATAATGGAATTTTTGTGTATCTTGTCTGTCAGTACAACTGCAATCTGAATCAAAGCATTCCTTCGACATTGTGGGTAGTGTTTCCAAACTGCACCATGATGGTTTGACTGTGAGAGATTGTCATGAGGCAGCTCTTGGGCACTCGTTATGTAAGCTCTTTTCTATTTAAAGTCTTGAAGCTCTACATAACTCTCATATGTGTGGTGACCTTTTCCTCTATTGTGTCCCAGCAACTGAACTTTGAAAGACTGCATGGCACACCTCTGCCTGTTATTTTGCCTTTTCTTCCTCTATGCATTAGAAAACACACTCTGAGGCATTGCCGGACTCCTCAGGAAGGAAATTTGTTCTCAAGTGGCCAGAGGTCATGTCTTCTGTATTTGAGTTCTCAAAGGTGACTGAAATACAGCAACTGGTGATGGCTGCTCCTAAAGTAATGCTGCCTATATATATATATTTTTTTTTTCTGTTGCCTCATGACATAAGAGGCAAATATTGGTGATATGACAATGAAAGTTGAACCTTCCCACCAATATTCCATTTGTCGCCATGTGGCAGGTGGCAACAGATGGACAAACTGATGTCTGGCATGGAAGTGAATATGAATCTAAGGTGTGGATTTGAATTCCTCTATGCGGAAAGAATGGCACCACTGACATTCATCAGTGCTTGCTGAATGTTTATGGAGACCAAGCAGTGGTTATGAGCACAGTGAGATAGTGAATACTGTGTTTCAGTAGCTGTGACAGCAAGTCACCTCTGCTGGTACAGGTTTTTATGAGCATGACATGCAGGCTCTTGTTCATTGCTGGTGAAAATATGTAACTGATGGTGATGACTATGTTGAAAAACAGTGTTTTGTAGCTGAGAATTTGCTCTATCACATAGTGTTATTGAGCTCTTTTTATATGTTAGAGGTTCTGTGGAAATAAATTAGAGGCATTACTTACAGTGTTACGTATGTATCTTGTGCTTTATTTGATTCATGTTCTCTTTAGCTTACAGGAAAGCAGTCATTTGTCACCAAATGCATGCTTTTGTGGACTGTTCTGCTGTATATCATTCTATTCTGGGTTTTAAACTGATGGCACTAGGACGTTTGCAGTGAAAATTTTCAGTGGTTTTGAAAGCCTTATGATCTTCCATGTTCTTGACCTTGGCTAGCCTGAACTGACTTAGCACAGGAGGAAATGTAATTGCTGCTGATTCCTGTGAATGCTGTTGTATTTGCCATTGTCTTGAAGACCTTTGTCTGTGTTGATTAATTGACTTAATAATACCTTGGCCAGCAGTTCTTGGAAGTGCAGGATAAGGTTATTTGGGGGCAGCTAATCATATGCATCAGGTACCCAGCCAGGCTGCAGTGTCTCCATTCAGCAAGGTGTGCATGGCCCCTGCGGAGGTTCACCTGTGGGGGTGGGTTATGCTGCTACCAGGCTGTCTCTTATCCGACTGCTCTGTTCGCACCTTTAGTAATGACTTCATTTTGCATTGCTCCCGGTTTGAATTGCATAGTCATACTGAAGCACCTCCTGCTCTGTCTTTTCACTAGGACAGAAGGAACTGTAAGCCTGGGAGGAAAATAAAGCTGAGGTATAATGAAGGTGTGGGTGTTTGTTCATATAGAGGAGGTACTCCATATTGAATGACCCTGAGGGGAAAGCTAACCATTCCCAGGCAGAGGTGTGGTGGGAATTCAGATAAAGACTTGTATATAGCCTGCAGGAGGAAAAGCTTAGAGTAAGATCTAGTCTATCTAAATGTACTGCAATCCTGCAGGCTCCCGCCTCTGTAAACTGGGACTCACATTTGCTTCTAGGTAGACCCTGGTGGCCCCATCAGTGAAGAGGCACTTGTTTGACAGAGTCTGTGTCATCATATGTAGGTGTCCTTTCTCCGAGACTATTCTGGTTATGCTCACTTTGTTAACTGTTTGTATATACTGGTCTTTCCCTTGTTTGTGTGCATGTTTCAGTGGCTAGCAGAAATAAGGTCTCACTGCCTTAAAACTCCATTCTTGGGGATTTGCTAGCGGTACATTGATCCTTTCCCTTTGAGCTCATGTTCAAAGAGAGGAGTTGGAGCCTTGGAATGAATTTCTGTGAATGGCAGCCCTATGCATTGACTAAAGGTTTTCAATTAGTCTGAGGATATCCGTATCTTGAGGAAAAGAGTATGGGCTGCCTCCTCTCACCCACTGTTGTTGTTTTAGAATAGAATGTTTTACTTTAATCATGACTTAAACAAATAAATAGACAATATATCCCTGAAATACTCCAGATACTGAGAACCACATTGTAATGCAGTAGTTAAGGAGGTGGGGCAATAGCAATTGTTTCTCCTGCTTCCTATTAAGCTAATTGTTACCAGACCTCACAGAATCTTATTATCTGTAGGTGGGGCAGGGCCAGAAATGTCTGAACAGACTTCTTTGGCAACAACTGCATTTGTAAATTGTTAGGAACAGGAGCTGCTCATGCAGATTTGGCCAGTCTTAATCGGTATCTTATCATCAGGTTCCAAAGTACTGGCCGGTATGAAACACAGCACGGTTTTATGAATGGAGCTGCATAATCAACTTGGTTGTTTGAGTCTGAGAAATGATGTGAAGCTGCTGAACTGGAATTGCAATAATCCAGAATGTGTGTGGAGTTTCCTGGTCTGATTAACAGTGAGGTTCATTGTGTTAGGATGTACAAAGCTTGGGTCAACAATTTTTATCTCTAACATAGTATAAGAAATTCAGTAATCCATTTGCCTAACAAAAAATTGATTGATGAATGAAATCAAATACTAATGCATAGTGTTTAGGAAATGTTTTTTTTTTTTTTGCAAATGGGAGGTCATAGTTCAAATCCTCAGAATTGAGCAGGGAGAGGGAAATGAGTTTGAACTGCAGCAGTGCAAATGATGCCCAAGTAGGGGGTCTTGGGGTTGAGGCGTGCTCAGTTCTTCTTCATGGATCTGTTTTACTGCAAATAATTGATTATGAAAGAAACAGCATATTTTTAAGAAGGTACATTTTTAAGAAGGCCTTTTTACTATGATGCTTACCAAGGGGTTGCAAAATTCTAACTTTCTTTCCCCAAATCCAGGCGTTTATAGTAGATCAGTATCAACAGTAGGAAGTAGGATTTCTTTCCTTCTTGGTGTCCATTTTCATTTCCCGAGTGCTTCAGAACATCGGTTTTTAAACTACTTTGCTGAGCAGGATTAATTATTGTTGTAAAGGTTAAAAAGTACAGTCAGTAAAAACCTAGTTGGGATTGGTATTTTGCTGCAGGACGGGCATAAAGGAGTTGCTGTGGTTAGTACTAGTAAAGCTGCAATGGGAAAACATGGGAAATGAACAAATTTGGCTGAGATGCACATCCCCTAAGTTTCAGGTCTGATTGTTTAGGAGAGAGGCTTAAGAGTGGATTTCCTCAGACCTGAGTGAATGTTCACATCACAGAACTGATGAATGCACCGAGCAGCTCTGTTGTTCAGTAGCACTGATAATCAAACTTTTCTCTACTCTCCTTACAATGGAATGCAAATAATATCATTTGTGAAATGTGATGTTTGATGCACAATCAACACTTCATGAAGCCTCATTTGCTGCATCAATGTGCCTTAAAAGTTCAACTTTTTTAAGTTAAAGACATGTTTCCATAATAAATTAATAATAAATCTTCAATTTATTATGCTTATTAATTGTAGATAATGGCAACGTTGTTATTATCATCAGTGCATTTCCTCAATGCATTAGTTCAAACCTTTAAAACTTAAAGAAGTCCAAAGTGTGGTTTAAATTCATTCAAATAGTGCAACATATATTTGAAGTGTTGAAATGTAAATGTTTACATTTTGGAGTTCTTTGACATACAAATGAGTGTGCAGAGTGGGAGCAGAGGTGCATCTGGCAAAGTATGCCCAATCTGGTAGTGCATGCTTAGGAAAGAGAAAAAGAACACGATAAATGTAACAGCAATGCTATTTCAGAATGCTCTCCTAAGCCAGAGAGACAAGAAATATTTGAGTTTTTTTCACAAATCTTTCCACACATTTTTTCCATGCATGCAAAACCTTTTACTTCAGAAATGTCCTACAGTAAGGAATTCTCCAGCTTAAACACTCTATGAAGAAATATCTGCTTTTATTCACCTTCAACTTGCCACCTGCAAGTTTCACTTGCTGTTCCTACTTCTTGTATTGGCAGCTCCAGGGAGCCATCATTTCTTCTTCACCTCTTCTGTTCCAGTCATGATTTCAGAGATCTTAATGACCTGTTCCTCATAATTACACATTTTCCAGTCTTGAGGACTGCTAGACTGATATGTTATTCATTGTGTGGAAGCTGTTCCACACCCTTGATCATGATGGTTACTTTTCTTTTTCCATTCCACGTTTTATAAGATGGAGAAACTAACATTGCAGTATTTGACCTGTCAACTGCAGCTGGGAAACTGCTTAGCAGAGCATGTTATTTCTTTCCTAATATGCGCTGCTTGTTGTGGTGGTTTATCCTGACTATATTGGTAGATTTCTAGTGCTTGCATTATGACTGATATGCTGTAATGTATTCATTATCATTTGGGGAGTTCTTCCTACTGTTTACCCAAAATAACCTTCTTCCCTTTTCCAGTTTCCTCTGGTAATAATCACACACCTGCACCTGGACAGGCTGCTGGCAGAAATGACCAGTGCCACTGTGAACTTTGGTGTTTCCTGAACTCAAGTGTTTATGTAGAAGCTGAAACAAATGCCTAAACCTGTGGGACTAACCTGTCATAGCTATAAAATGTTTGACGTTTTAGCTTTCCCTTCCTATATTCAATTTCTTGCTATTTTATAATTCCAAGTTCTCTAGAGCAGAAATCTTTTCTCATTTCATAGCCCTTCAGGCACGAAATAATCAAATACAATATAAAGTAAGAGAATAATTAAGATGTACTAAAACATTCCTGAAAAAAGATAATAAATATCGCTTTGTAATTAAAATGATGAAATAAACATTATACATGTACTGTATGTGTTGCTTGCTGATATAGGCAATTTTTGCTCTTTCTAGTCTTGTTGAGTGTGCTTTGAGCAGGAGAAGCATCAGTTGTTATCACCTTGGCCTTTTGCTCAGGTCGATACCAAAAGCTGCTTTCGTGGTTAATGTGGATGCTTGCCAATGGGAACTGGCTTAGACCCCCAGACTTGCTTTACATAACTCATTGAATACCTGTGCCAACTACCAGGATCCTGACATCAGATTAGGCATTAAAAGATCTATTGTCCATGCAAATCTCATGGTGAAAAAATATTTCTTCATGATATAATATGTGGCAATTGCTATTGCAAACTATACCAAATATACTGGTTTCCCTTTAAGAAACATGTTTTGCAAGCAGTGTTCCTGTTCTTAGATAAAAACTTACAAAAGTGCCTTGCAGAAATAATTCTGCTATGTAATTGGATTCTATTGCTAATTTTATTATAGATTTGCATCTCTTTGAGGGGAGACTTAACCTAAACGAGGAACTGCACCAGATTCAAATCTGTGCATTCAGTTAGGAGGAATGTTTTTAGACCGCAAGGAGGAGGGAGAGTGTTACCTTAGCACACAGCTACACACTTGCATTCTCCTGATCTCACTGCCTCTCCCCTTCCTATAAAACCAAAAACCAAATTGTTCTCTGAAGTGTAGTTATGTGATTTTGCTGCAGGCAGCAGGTTGAGTTACAAGTAAATTGCTGCTTTCTTCCATACCTATCTTTTAGATGAGTTCATATATTTGAGTAGATTAAAATAAACAATGGAGACTATTAGTGAAAGACAGGAAGGATGGTGGAGGGAAATCACACAGGAAAGCTTTGCTGCTTTTTTCCCTTCCCTTTCTATGGCACAAAGAGATGTAAAGAGCAAAGCACTAGGTATGTGGTGAGAATCTTGATATCAAGTCAACAGTGGCTAGCTTGTTAATGAAAATATTTGCTGCAATTAATAGTATTCTTTCCATGTATGAGGGTATTTTTTACTAGTCCTGGATAGAGTTACATGATCTGTATGCTTTCCAACTTTCTATTTTTTAGGTAGGAAACTTGTTTGAAATATTTTTTTAGGAAAAAAATCGATAAATTGCCAGCCTTTTTCAGATACCATTAACATGGATTTTTCTTGAGTGGTCTTTGCTGCTCTGCATTAACGTTGTGCAGAAATTGTTGAATTTAACTATTTATTAATTTTTAATTTATTATTTATTAATTTGAAACCCCAAATTATTCCTTTGTTTCACTCTCCCATCTGTAGCTGTGATGATCTAAAGTAAGAATTTAAAACAGGGAACAGTTTGATAATGGGCTTGTCATTCATTAAAATAGAATCTGAGACTCTAAGAAGCTAAGAAAGCAATGCATTTCATGTACCATACCATCTTAAAAAAATAAAAAGAAAAAACATTTTAAAATATCAACTGTTTTATAAGCAGCTTTCTACTTATGACGAAAGACTCTTCCAAACAGTAATAAATTTTCACAAAGGTTCTGTTGGAAGAAGTTTGTGTGAGTATTGAAGATAGCACTCTCGTGTTGTAGCGTAAGATTTTCTTTCATGCAGCAGTTCTTTCACTAATATGGAGTATTTGAGAAGATAAAGAAGGGACTTATAATTTAAGTAGATAACAATAATATGATGCAAACAGAGACTGATGGCAGTTTTGAATTTGGAGTCGAAAACAGTGATGATGTTGCAGAACATCTTACTGAAAGTCTTGCACTAGTCTGCTTGGAGGACTGTGTTGCAGTGGGCCAACTGGTAGCTCTGCTTTAACTGCAGAATCATGTTTGAAAACATTTGTCAGGATGAAAAATGTATGGCATCAAGCTGTGCAGACTATGATTGTGTAGAAATGCAAAGAGGGAAGCAGCTTTCACTGACAGATATCAGTTCTTAGCTTGGAAAGTTTATCGCTTTTTTCTTAAGGAATTTTCTGAACTTTGAAACATTCTGGGAAGGGAGAAAAGGAGATGAATTGAATACCATGGTCTCAGCCCAACCAAATCTTGCATTCATTCAACAAAATCCTACAGATACAAAAGCACTGTCAACTGTCAGTTTAGTAAGCTGTGCAGGTAATGAAATTCCCCAAAACAAGCCTAGATAGCAATTACAAACAGACGTCATCTCTTGTTCTTATTTCTGTCTCAGTAGGACACCAGTTTGACTAAAGCCAATGTGACTGAACATTTCCTTGTCTGGCTAGTAGTTATTCTACAGGGGTGTGGAGTTGGGTTCATTCATACAGGCTTGCTTTGTGCTCTCCTGTGCCGAAGGAGAGCAGTCCTGTTTGTTTATTTTTTCAGAGCAATATGGGAACTTTGACAAGGCATTTGCTTACTAATGTCTGTTGCAGAGAGCAGGGGTGATTAGCAAATTCTACTGCAACTTCAAAAGCCTGATGCAGGCCAATGGCAAGCTGGCAAATGTCCCTTTTCCTCGGTATCCAGGAGGAAGCACTTTGTCATAAGTGGCAGGCTGTGCTAAATGGTCAGTCCAGTTAGCCTTTGTCCAGCAATACCCATACATATGGAAACAGCCTCTTGTTTGCCTTTAGGGACCTTTTTAAATGAAACCTGCAGGTAATAGTTTCCAGTCATAAAGGAGCCTTACATTCAAATTCATTTTTCTACTCTGTGTTACAGTAGCTGAAGTTTATTCAAGCTGTTCTTTAGGCACCCAGAGGAATTAAACCTGTATAGCCAATATTTTACTGCAGTTATCTGTTATTTATGCTTTTCATTCTGATGAAGTTTTCCATGGATATAATTGGGGAGAAAGAAATCCTGAGGCAATTTTTTTCTACTGTGCAGTCTTCTTTCCTGGCTTAATTAAAAAAAACAACAACACAAAACAACCACAAGAGAAACCCCACCAACCTCCAATACTTTGATGTTAGGTTGTGAAAAGTGTGGCTGATTTTCGTACTTATTTCAAAGAAACACTCCCAGTCTAAAAGATTGAATGAGCTTCGTCTTCACCAGTTATATAAAAGGAAAAGAGGTCGTGATGTGTAAATGGAGAAAACAAACAAAAAAACCACCAGAATGTTTTTATATCCAACGGGGAAACAAGGATAATTGGCTTATTATGAATAGATTTACATGCATCTATGGCAATAAAGGCAGAGACTGGGTGATGTATGCTACATCATCAGAAGTAGTGCTCTTCAAATAACCCTAAGTTCATAACTGTTTTATGAATAATCATTAGTTTAATTTTTCTAATTCTCTGTTTAAAAATGATGACTTGATATTTTACTGCCATTTGCAGGTAGATACTCTCTTTTACCATAAATCTTCCTCCAAGAGTTCATGATCTGGAAGAGCAAAAGTCAGTGACAGCTCATATGGGCACATCAGAAATGATTTGCTTAGATGTTTTGGACAGCAAAAATTTGTCTTGTAGAATAATAAAGCACAAGTAATACAGCAGTTACATTCCTTGCTGATCAATAAACTTCATATAACTTGTTTGATTGCCTTTTCCACTCAGATTAGAGATTTTCTAGTAAAGGTGTGAGATACAATGTGCCAGGATTTCACTTCACTGTTGACGATTGCTAGCTCAAGCAGCCAGTGCGGGCAGTTTTACTTGGCAGCTATGGATGCAATAAAATCTTAAGGCCAAGTGTCATGTAAGTTCTTGAAGGGGTCTTTTGGATTATGAGTGTACGTAAGAGTAGGTCTCTGCATACCCTTAGTTTTCTAGGAAGTATGGCCACAACCACCTTCAGTTACACCAAAGGTTAGAGAGGATGCATGAGGTATGATCTGTCACAGTTTGACGTTTTTGATCCCTTTTAACCCCTGAAAGTTGGTATTTATTTGGTATCCACTAATTCTTTCTAAAAAAAAAAAACAAAAAAACTCCATTAATCCTTCTGTCTGAAATTACTATGTGATGGTAAAAAGGTAAAGGATACTGAAATTCAAGAAGATGACTGTTAGTAAATAGCATCTCTGTGCAAGTTTCTGAGTTCTAGACCTGTGAACCTGTACAAAGATATGTTCTGTAGTGTATATTGAAGCACAGAAAGTATTGGCTGGATTTTCAGGCTGAATGTCCAATGCTTTTCTGCATTTCAGGCTTGGGAAGCCTGGGGAAGAGAATTGAATAGATGTGGTGAAGCATCACTGACGTTGTCTGCAGTTGCGTTTAGCTGGAAGTGTTGCACAGTTATAGTGGGCTCTAAGTAATACAGTAATAATCTGTCCTTATTGCCTAAGAAGAAAAAATTAGAAAAAGCCTTGCACTGTTAATATCATTTCCATTCACTGTTGGTTTATAATATGAACAATGAACAGCATTTAGTGGTCTGGACATTAGGGGTATGGTAAAAAAAAAAAAGTTTGAACCTGTGGTATAATTGTATTCCTTGGATAAAATTCCCACCTTCAGTAGATCTGGAAGAATGCATGAAGCCTTTTCAGGGTTCTCAGGGTTTAAGTGAAACTGAAATGGTTCATAGATCAGTGTAGATATAATAATGAATTTTATATATAGTAGTACATTTTATGCAAATATGGACAAGACTACAATTTGAAGTGCTAACGTCTATGAAGACATGGTTTACAAATCTGAAAGTCATGGGGACATACAATATAAATAGCTGCCTGAACAATAGGAGAATGTGCATCCTGTGGGTCTTTCTACCAAATCCTTAACAATAAAAATGACCTTAAGTAATTTTATTTTGCCATTAAAAAAGATAGAACCCACTGATTCAATTTGCTAAACTATTTTATTAGTCACCTGTACAAAAATTATGTGAAGAGTAAACATACAAGTCAATTACTAAAGGAAAAGGTTACACCCTTCTAATGCATTTTTTCAACCAGGAACTCTCTCCGTAGTAAATATAAACACTGAAAAATGATAATGGTTGTCCCCTTCCCTTTAAACTCCCACAGAGAGGAAAGTATGGGTGTTTTTCAAGGACTTCTTTCTTTCCTGCCTCATTAGGTTCCTTTGACTGGTGAAATTTAGCCTTGCATGAGAGAATGTAGAAACATGGCAAGTTTTGTGCTATTACTCTGCATCAAGGTGAAATCACCTCAAACGCCTTACCTCCTCAGCATGGTATAGGGGATATGAAAGTTGTTGGCCTGTTTGGCACAAGGCCACTGCTATGTAGAAACCTGCAATCTCAGTGAAGTGCTCTGAAAAAGTGCTTCTGAATTCCAGTCTTTGGAATGGATTGAGGGAGTGCTTACCATGAGGTTACTGCAAAAGCCTGAGAAATATTTTTGGTAGTTGAGTCTCTGGCACCAGCAGAGAATTCAGCTCTTTTTTTTTTTTTGTTCAAAATGCTAGCTCATGTTACAGTAGAATGGGTTGAAAATATCTCTCTGTCCCCCCTTTCATTTTACAAACCTTAAACAATTTAGCCTGCCCATGCATTGTGGTCTGAGTCATTGTGAGTTTTGGATTGTCTGAAATTTTTTTATTTTTTTAAAGACGCTATTTACGTGATTTAGGATTTTTATGGCATGCATGTTGATTGTTTAAAAAAATATAAAAATCCATCAGATATTACCCAGTAGGCTGGAATGGCTCCTTCAGGACTGTTATGGTCCATCAGGTAAATACATAGTTTGGAATGCATACTAATGCCAAAAACATGAGTTATTTACCCAAGAGATGCTGTTCCACTATACTACGCAAATATGTATCTAAATTTTTTTAATGGCTGATTTTTCATTTTTCCTTACTGAGAAGGCTATATCAATTTTGAGAAAGCTGCCACGGCCATTTATTGGAAAAATACACACTCTTTCAGAACTAACACATGTGCCAAGCTGCTAAACTCTTTGCTGTTACTAATATGCTTTTATACAGTCCTGTAATACTGTGTGTAACAACCTCTGGAACCAGGTTCCTAACAAGCCTAAATATATTACTGAGGTCTTACATACTGCTGGCTTTGTTTTGCTGATAAATGAGCAGATGGATTGCTGTCACTCAATCTTAAGCCCTTTGAGTCATCAGACTAGCACCGTGTCCCCATGTTTATTCCTCAGTGCTGCTGAAGTCCTCTTGGGAAGTCCTCTTGGGAGATCAGATACAATATAAATAAATAGAGTGCGTAGTATAAACAGTGTGTTTTCTGCACATTTAACCACTTTATCCCTCCATCTTAGATGGTTGTTTACACTTAGATTTGCTTTCTAGCTGAGTAGTCCATGATACTGAGAGATTCTTCCTTGTCCAAGTTTCACCAGCAAGCCCTGGTGTGGAGATGGAACGTGCTGTTTCCTCACAGTAAAACATTCTGGGCTTTCTGTACATATAGTCTCATCTCCCGCTAATTTAAAACAAAACCAGTAAGTAATCAGGCAACTCTCAGAGCACAGTACTGAGCAGAGCTTCAAAAAACATTTATTTGAAAGCATCTGAAGTTCAACAGGTACATGGACTGATGCACTTGAATTTTTTTCCCTCTGAATTTGGATGACTTCTATTTGAACGTATTTGGTTTATGTTTTGAGGGTACTTATTGAGGTGCCTTCAAGTGTGGGCCCCATAACCTTTTCTCCTTGATTTTAGTGCCAACTCTCTGCTCTGATTTCTCCATAAAATAAATTCAGCTGTGGAGGGAGGGGAAGAGGGTCCAATGGCAAGTGTCCCAAAGCAGCTTTTTCCAAAGGAGTGCCAACAGCATGGCCATGTTAAATTATATAGCACTAAATCGAGAAGATCATTAAAATGGTGTGAAAATTCCTCTGTTGTGCAGTTATCTTTATAACGTGGTATTATCTGTTGATGGCGGAACTGTGACTTTCATTCATGTGCCAAACGTGTACTCCAGTAATGATAACGCTGCGCTCGTAAAACTCAATTGCTATGTGCATGTACAGATCGAGTAAAGCTCAGCAGATAGGACTGTGATTATAGTCCCAACCACAGAAGGCAAAAACTGATATTTGGAGTAAAAAATGAGGGTAATGGCACTACTATGCAACATGTTCAAAGTGTCATTACAAGCTGGTAATTTCAGTTTTACATGCTAACTGAACGGCCTTGTCTTTTGTGCGTTAGTTTGAACGACACTGCATTTTTTTCATATGGGAGGAAGCAGCAAAATAATAGAGTGAAATTAACCAATCAACATCATGGTAAATAAAAGTCTCCCTCTCTTTCTTTCTTTTTAAGACTCAAGAGGCAGCTGGCACTCTCAGGCTTTGTTATACTGAGGAAAGAGAACAGCAAACTGCATGCAGTATAGAGTCACTCTCATTGAAACTAATGGCATGAATGATCTCACACTATTGTAGTAAGACGGAGATTTACTGTTCCTAGTAGAGAACCCATATTATGGAGAAAAGCATCGATTTACTTCCACGTTTTATTCACATGAACGACAAACAAGTTATTCAGTACTATGCAGCCACATTCAATCCCTTAGTGTCTAAGTCACAATGCCTTCCAAGTCCCTCACACTTTACAGCTGTGCAGAGCACCTAGCCAATAACTACTTGTCTCCACTTAACTGCCAACAGAAAAGGTTTACTAGCACCTCTTACTTGATCAGTTTGCAGTCGTGCTTGATGGACAACTTCAGTCACTAATGCGCTATATTCTTCCCCAACTGGTTTTTTATGCTGGCTGTTAGTCAGGTGGGGAGAGTTGTGACTACATTCCCAGTTTCATTTTTTTTTATCAGGTTGTGTAACTTCTGTGGCCTAGATATTCTGCTTCCAAAATCCCATTGCCCAAATAGAGGAAAGGCTAGGAGAGGTATTCAGTTTAGTATGGGTGCTTTGCTTCAGATCTCTGTAATGGCTAATGTCACCTGATAGAGGTAAAAAGAAATATCTAAAATTTGCTGCTGTTTAAAAAACAACAGCAAAAACAGAAAAACAAAACAACAACAAAAAAACCCAAAGATAAACCTAATGCAGAATGTTTGTGGTAAAATTTCCTGGTTCTCTGCTTTGCAGTAAGCATCTGTGCAAATCTGCATCCATAAGATAATGTTGTTAGTATGTGAACTGTGGGTAATTCACCATCCTCCTCTTCCTCATTTCCAGTATAGCCTGAAGTATGGCAAAATGACCATCTGAATAGGCAATCTGTGTATCGTTATCGTTCCTGACCATCGTAGTTGTCTTTTGGGAAATATGTTGCTGATCTATAGAGTACCTTTAAATGGCTCCGTCACTTCTGAGCCCTCCTTCTTAGTCTGGCTAACTTGTACTTCTGTTGATAACATTGTAGCTACAATTATGTAAGAGTGCGTGGTGGTACTTTTTTTTTTTTTAATAAACAGTTGCATGTTCCTTAGTGGCACGTATTTTCTATAATTTCCAAATATACTTGGGCAAAAATCAATTGCAGTAAACTATCATTTTCTATAATTAAGCCATATGAAGTCTACAGCAGGTGGTTATATAATTTTATGTTTACTCTTCACTCTGCTTTCAAGTCAGTAAAACTTCTTTGGGAGTACAAGCAGAAAAGTTTTCAAAACATTATAGCATTAAATGATTTGTCCCAAAGGAACTGATGGCCAAGTCAGGAATGGAATTTGTCTTTTAAAGTCCTGCTCTCATTCTTAAAGACTGTTCCCTTGAGCTTCTACATCCCCTTGTTACATTCTCTTAGATGGAAAGACATATTAGCAAACTCAGTGTGCCAAGTACACTGCATTTCTGAGTTTGTCATCTCAGTGTAAATTTTGATGGGATCCTTCATACCTGTTCTCAAAATAGCACTGAAAAAAATGGTAGGATTTTAAGAAGGAGAAATGCATAGTTTTCAGAGCTGGCTTTCTTTTGGGAGCTGAGAGCAGTGACCTCTGTTGTTAAATTTTTCACTTGTAGAAAACCATGGGCTTGTGTTATCTGAATTGCATGCAGCACTATTTCATCATTTGGAAACCCCTGAGATGCCTTTAGAACTGCAAATGGAGATAGAGGAAAAGAATTTCCTGTCCCTGAAAACAAAGGTTGATTGCTCAACTATCTTATCAAATTGATCAAATTGTTTAATAAAGGAAAGTAAGCCAAAAAGAATTCCTAAGAAGTCAGCTCTAGACACAAGGTGCCTCGTGCTTGCCCTTTCTGAGGGAAAAGAGACTTTGTCCTTCTTGCTTAACAGGAAAGAAACAGAGCTGGAACTGAAAAGGTTTAAGAACCTAATTTTCACATGAAAACTTTCAAATGTTCTCTCTGTGATTAAGGAAATATTTGGGAGCACAGGCTGCTGCAAAAGGAGCTGATTGGTGCATAGTACAGCCTCACTTTTCAGACATGTTTTTTGTGGTTGAACTTGTACTTGAACATAGGTCTATGCTTATGCCTGGGATTATGCCCAGTTTGAAGGTTTAGCTATAAAACACAGAACTTGTTTTTTCTCTCTCTATGGCAGAGCATGCTCTAGAAAGCTGCTTTTTAAGGGAAGATGAGCTATGCACAGGCTTCTGAGACAATGGATAAAATATATGTGGCAAACATTCGCCTTCAATTCCACAACAGGTTTATGAATTCTGGTTCCCAGGCTTTTGTTCCTTATTTTTATCTCATCTCAGTTATTCTGTATTATTATAAACTACTGATATTAATCCAAGTGTGATGTGTGAGTTGCAATCAGTTAACAGTTTGTTCCTAATTGTGCAATTACTTCTCCTGTTAGTCAGAAATCTTCTGTTATTCCCTTTTTTTTTCTCTCATCTCTATACCTTAGAATTAAAGAAAAATAGGATTGGAAGAAACCCCAAAACATCTATTCTATCCCTCAACCCAACGGCAGGATTGGTTATAACTGTCATTTCTGACGGACATTTTTCTCCTTTGCTTTTAAAGTCTTCCAGTGATGGATTTTCCATTATTTTTCAGAGTGTTACATTAACTCTTTAACCTAAAATGGAAACTCCTTTGGTGTCTAGTTTTATTTTATACCAACACCACAGAGGACTGAATGGAAATGTGCTGCGGTACAAGACTTAAACAGGACATAAGTTGCCTATAACCTTTGGGCAATTCATCACTATAGGGGGCTCTCCATGAAAATGAAATTAATCTTTAGTGAACTCTGCTGTTATGAATCTTACGCAGATTTTGCTATCTTTTTAAACATGATAGTTCTTGCCATTTGATTACAGAAATTAGTTTAATTATAGATTGATGTCAGATGTATGATGAAACACAAATACACACTCAGAAAACGTAGCTACAAATTCCTATCCTCTCAACAAACATAAATGGATTCCTCTAAAATAAATGTGTTTATAGGAATTATAGGAATTGCCACTTTTATATTTCTAGTTGCATTAGGAAAACTAGAACACTTGTGTGCTGAGGGAGGAATATTCTTAACTTTTTTTCTACTTTCTATGTTTACTAGTTAAGATATATTTGTTATTAGAAGTATGTTCTTGCTACTGAACTTGTGATATTCTGCAATATTCTGCAGCTAAAATCTGGTACTTCTGAAGCCAAGGGTCATGGGTGTAAATAATATAGTATGTAATTTTATTAATAGAAGTGTATTAAGATTGTAGAAGTCTTTAACCCTCTAAAAGGAAAGTTTACATGCTGTTATTTGTGTTTTGGTGCCAGAGAATGAAAGAGAGAAATCCCACATTCTCTGAAACTCTCAGTCTTGGTGTGAAAGACATCTAGAATTCAGGGCTTGATTTATTATTTGATGTTATCCAAGTTTAATTAAATGTTGAAGGCTTGTATGTACTCTTAAAATTTTATAAAGAGATTTATTGTTTATCAGTTGCGAAAACTGAAAAATTAGTAACTCTTCATTGAACTTACTTCTTTGATTATTGGTTTTCCTTTTGCACATTGCTATGATTAGCCAGAGATGGTTCCATACCCATTTTTCTTTCCTTCCTCCTACAGGGTGTTTTTAGTATTCCTAAAGCTGTGTTCCTATTCTTTCTCTTACTTTCAGAAAGTGTTTATCCCCATTCTGTAATTAGAGGAGAATATATGTGCTTGAGCTGAGGTTGCCTTTCATTCACAACCTTGCTGATACTAGACTTACTCAAGCCAAGTGAAGCATAAAAAGTCTCTTCTAGAGAAGTGGATGGGATTTGCTTTGGTTGGGGCAGCTGGAGCTACAAAACTGATCTCAGCTATCAAAAATCAGCTTACTCTTACTTAGAGTTTGCTAAATGCCAGCTGAGAATCCAGGAGTTCACTTGGATCCATATACCCTTCTTCTGTTGTTCTGCTTCTGCAAGCTCTGAATGTGTCAATGGTTTCTTGGTAGTAAGCAAAAGGAGAAGAGATGAGAAGAATGCTTTGGTATTACATAGTGTACAGTATACCAGTGACTTGTTTTCTGAGGCTACACTAAGCACTCATGCTCTAGTACTATGCAGGAGGGTTCTTAGTGTGGACAGTAACCAAGCAGCACTGCCCTGAAAAGCAGCAGGTACCTTAAGACCTCTTGTTTTGTTTCAAGAACTAAATACAAGTTCCATTGACAACACTGTGACAGTGGACCCTCAAAGCATAAATAGCCGTTCTTCTCTCTCACAGTAGTGCTGTGTTTAATACTTTTTCAAACTAATCTTCATAAAAATGTCTATGTTTGCAGAGGGGTAGGAAGAAGAGAGTTTGCTAAGATAGAAAATGTATTTGATGTGTTAAAAGAGTGAAAAACTCTACAAGGCAAGTGTTGACATATCTTATCTCACTTGTCAGAAGTGCCCTGTGAAATAGAGAGGATGAAATCCATGCTCTACATATGGACCATACACGTGTTTCTTGAACTTAGTCTGCTTCCATTGGTTAGACTTCAGACTCACAAAAGGTGCTCTCAGTGAAAAATATAAGTAGGTTGATTTTCCTTGTCTTTCAACTTGTTTACTTTGTTAATTTTCTCTCTACCCCCACATTCTCCTGTTCTGTCCTACTTTCTGACAGCCTGGTATTGCTGCCTTTCCATACCTTTTAATAGTTATAAATTAACAGGAAATTGAACCAGTAACTTGTAACATGCACATTTTGCTGTTGTTTCTCACTTTTCCTTTAGAGTCCTAGGGAACTTCTGAAATTCAAAACACAAAACCCTAATATCTGAGGATGGAAGAGCAGTCAAAATGAGAGTGAACTGAAGAAAAGTGACACTGAAACTAACAAACAAGCGTTAGGTAGGCATGTAAGTGTAAAGCTGAAGTGATGTGAATGCCAGTCAATGAATTTCTAATAAGGTATGCAGATGGTATCCATGAGAGCTATGCCTGTAGGGCGTATAGGTCCTTAAATGTATCAGCAGCTTCATGAAAGAAGACAAACGGGTTGTTAAACCTGGTGCTGCTGCAGGAGAAAGTGCTCCTTTGCTTCCATCATTTAATAAAATGTGTTCTACGCTTGTAGTTTGTTGTACATAAAGAATTTGTTCTATGTAGGTAGTTTTTTTGTTTTAAGCTTTAAGATATAATGTATTGGAATCACTGCATGTGATAGCAGTGCATCAACAATGAGCCTGTTCTTTAGTGTACCCAGGCAGATCTTTCATTCAGGACAAAGGAAGTGTGGTTTGTGTTAAAGATATAGCTCAACTTTCATAATAAAGCAAGTTGTGAATGATGAATGAAGGCACTTATTGAGCTGAAAGTACACATACCAGATTGAGCAATGTTGATCTTTGTGCAACAATCAGCTGAGTAAGAGAAAGCAGGGACTGAATTTTCAGCTGTCTCAGTCTGACCTTCATTTTGTACTTTTTTTAGCTGCAAATTAACACGTCCCAATTGCTTGGCAAGTGACTACTGAAATCTTCCCTTTTACTTATCTGATAGAGCAAAAAAGGCATATTTATGAATTGCACTCACAAAAGGGAAGGTTGGTTATCCAGCAGTAAAACAGTAAAGTCCAGCTTTATAAAGTGATATGCAATAATCTTATGCAATTATTCAAATTGTTAATTTAGAAGGAAAGTTTCCATATTCACTGACTGACTGTGAGTAATGGTTCTCCTCCTCTTCAATCCCCCCTCCCCATTTTTTTTCTTACAAAATCAAACAGTGTCTTTTACTAGGTTATTTACCATGAAGAAATACCTTGATTGGAATTCAAGCTGAATCCGATTTTAATTTACAGGGAGTGTTTGAAACAGATTTTCAAATGGCATAGCAACACAAAGGTAATTCACAGAGGCGTGTGTTTAAAATAAGGGGCTAGTATATAGGAAAATCCGGAATGTGGGCTGGAACATGTTCCAGAATTCCACCCTCTTGTCCTGGCTACACAAACAATGTGACCGAGGCCTGCCAACAGTTGTCATGTTTAAATAGAGAGAGAGAGAGAGAAGGAAAGTGGCAAGAATTCCCTCGGCACCATAATCCCTGCAGCCTTGCTACTTAGCACTTTTAAGAGAGAGGCGGATACAGGAAGCAAGAATAAGACATAGCACACTCCATCTCTTCTCTGCAATAAACACTGCTTAGAATTCCTTCTAAGCTGGTAGAATAAACATTTTCAAGGCTTTTCTCTGAACATTTGATCACAGTGACTACAACAGTTCATTTTTTTTTTTTTTATCCCTCTTAGCTTTTCCACACTGCAGTGTCAGCCTTGCACATCTAACACTCCAAGATATAACTTCAAAATCAAATCCTGGGCTCATTACTTAGAGAAAATCCTAAGGACTTTTACCAGATACTTTAATAAAGCTATTAGTCTCAGTTGTATCTGCTGCTGAGTTGACAATTATGGAAAAAGTTAAAGGATGGCAATGACTGTTGCTTAAAGGAAACTTAACCTGTGTTGAGCTAAATTCCTCACAAAGCAATTTGAACTGATGGGCCTTTATAACTGCTCATCCCAAAACAAAAACATAATGCGCTGGCACAAGAATGTCCATCCTACCTGGAGTCTGGCAGGTATCTCTTTAATGAATTGTTTACTGCATTTATGGTTCATATGAATGGGATGGTTTTCTGGTCTCTTAAGAGCTTCTGTAAATTAGATGGTTGTGTTTTATCATTATGAAAACTGTTTGGGGAATGTTGCAGGTATTCTTTGTGTGAGTTGTGGCAGTGAATAGCAGAGGGTTTAAAAGTTTTGACGTTTTCATTTTAATGCTCTCCCAGTAGATGCACGCTGTGCAACAACTGACTCAGTTTCCCCACCTACACTGTGAGTATTCCACCCACCATATCCTTCATTAAGTTTTCCTCAGCATTTTTTTTTTTCCTCAATAACAATGCCTCTTCAGAAAGTGACATATGAAAAGGTCAGAATACTTACCTTGGTAGAAGTTCTTAATGCAGAATCTCTCTTGGAAATGGGCATGGATCTTCAAATTCACCTAGGTAACAGCAAATCTTTCTTATTTCTGTGTACCTCTCAACTGTGCACCTTCATCCTTAGGGCACAGAAATGTTGCCATCTTCTGAACGTTCACCTTTCTATTGTTAGCTTTTAAGACAAATACAGGAGACTGAGGAAATCTGGGTCTGTGATAGCTTTTGCTCTGGACTTATTGTTCGAACAGGTACTTTTGCCTTTGTTTCTTCATCTGTTAAATGGAAAAACTAGTGGCCAGCTCTTCCCCAAAGCTATTGCTAAACATAAGCAACGAACTATGTAAATGATGTGAGACATTGAGTAAAAAGCAATCGATATGCTAAGTACTACACAGCTATTAATCTCCAGGCCAGATTTTTCAAAGAGCTGAGCAGTCAGCAGTTGTTGTCAACTTCCAATTCTGCTCCTAAAGGAAATGCCAAAATAATCAAAACTTCTGCTGGAGGCTTAGTGCTTCAGGAAATCAAGTCATCTGATTCAATGAAGCACGTGGGCAGTTGAATTTTTCTGAATGTCTGGCCTCTAATGACTATGTTTGAGGTTGGCACATCCTTCTTACATGACTGATGTGTTAAACGTTTTGAGAAACTCTTCTTTGATTTTTTTCTCTCTCGTTTCTCAAAGTTTAAAACACAAGTGGTGAAAACTTTTCCTTCTTATTTTGCTCTCTAGGAGACCAAAGTCTCCTATTTATGAAGAGAATGGGCAAATCCAGCCTGACATTCCTCACTCGATTCTGTCAGTATGCCTGCATCCCGACCTGGGGTTCACAAAGCAGTTGGCTCTTTATGTCCCTATCAGTCCTTGGCTTCTTTCCTCAGCTATCAAGTAGTGTTTTGTGTTTTTTATTTTTTTCTTCATGCAGAATCACCAACTACTAACCAAATGGAAGCCATTAAACAATTTTGCACACGTATTGTATAGTAATGATTTTAGGTTGTCAAGTGAAAGTCTTCAGAAACTGTTAACAACCTTTTGAAGCAGTCAGTATCCCTTCAAATAACTTTTAAGACTTTTGTTGGTCAGCTGATTGTGTCATAGTCTTCCCCTTTAAAACCAGAACATAGAACAGTGTTGTATGGCCACTTCTCTAAGCATTTGAAAATTAGTTACCATGCATAACATTCTCTGTCTCTAGTCTATTTATAAACAGTTCCAAAGGGTTGGATTGTTTTTCTGCTTTACTGTTGTAAGTAGAGCAAATCAGACAAACAAATACATTGGAACTGCAACCATCAGTAGACCCTTGCTTGTATTACCTTTGAAATTTTTTGTTTGTTTTGGAGAAGTGTACATTCCAAAAGATCAAACGCTCACATCTTTGTTACGCAGAACCTTTGTTGTGCCTGTCCTCAGTTGAGAAAGCATGAAGTGCTTTTGCAAAAAAAAAAAAAAAAAATCTATATGAATGAACTGTGGAAGCTATGACTGATGCTGAGAAAGACTGAACAAGTTAAACTTGTTCTTAAAAACTTCCCATTTTTCTGAAAACTTCAAACTACTTCATAACTTATGGTGGAAAATGTAGTAGTATGTATGCTCTGATATTACCTAGATAAAATAGAAGGAAATATCTCCTATCCCTTTTTATCCCCCTTGCATTTCCTGTATACCAATGCTTTTTTTTTTTTTTTTGTGATGTTTATATGGATTAGACTTTGCCATTCTATCGGCATGAGTGTTGCTTCCTATATTTAATCTTCCTTAAGACCACTCAAATTGTCATATTAGGCATGCCTGTTACATTCATTTTGGGTGCGGAGAGAAAGGCAGCTGCTTTAACAGTTGTCTTTTCTGTTACAGACTTACTGCACGACCTATAAAAATATGGATGTCTTTCTGTATGCATAACTTTATAATCATGAATGAGCTTTGTGCTACACTGATTCCTGAGAAAATGGAAATCACCACTGCAAGGATCAGTGTTGTCAAAAGCACATGTGTGTACACGCACACAGAAGCACCTGGCAGACTACAGAAGGTTGCTGCAAATGCATCCGAATCTTCCTTCATACATAATACGTCCTTTAGGTGGTGCCATTGTGTTTTTTTGAGATAAGATTGCAGGCTCAAGAACGTGTAGGACACAGTAACAAAAAGGATGCAGTGTACAATACATCCTTATATCCAAAGCGACTTGGAAACATCTGAATGTGCAGAGCCGTCTCCACATACAGGATGTAATGTTGTTAGAGTAAATATAGAGTGGCTGATGTCAACAGTGAGGAGAGCAAATGCTAAAAGAAGAATGGTGACTTGAAATAGTCAGGAATCTCTTTTTGAGGAGAGTTTTCTGACATGGAGTTCTGCTTTTAAATGTTAATATTACTGAAGAATAAGTGAAAAAGCAGAGGAAAAGATATATAGTTCTGAGCAATGTGTGTGATTCACAGAGGCTAGGCTGGGTCTGAACTGCCAGGCAAACCCAAACCTATCCAAAAAACAATCTGTGGACATGTCAGCTGGGTTCAGGTCACTCCTGCTTGATGATGAGTCATGAGGAATCTTAGAACTATGTGGAGAGAAATTTCTAGGGTGGGTCTCAAAGCAAAAGTGAAATGTATTTTGTCCACATTTCAGACAGTTTGTTGCTAAGTGGGCAGGCAGTGTTGCCTCATAGCAGGGGAAGCAGTAGGGAAAGTAGAAGACTGAATGCCTGGTTTCATATCTCTGTCTGGCCACTGTGCTCTTTTAATACAGCTCCTAAGCTGTGTTTCAGTTTGACGTGGTGTTGTTTGCCTTAATGTGATTTAAATTATTTTAGGTACTTCGAGAATGTTGGATTAATGAGATCACACACACACAAAATGTTGTTGTCATTTATTTACTGTTTAGATAATGTTTTCTTAAAATCAGGGCGCCCTCTGTCTCATGTTTTCTCACTCCATACGGGTCAGAAAAGCACAAAAGTACTGTATGTCTGAAACATTTCCAGCAGCTTCCCTGGACCTGCTTCCAAAGCTCATTGAAATCTTGTTAACAGAACACTATACCTCCCTCTGATACCTCACACTGCAAAACAGCTTTGAAGGCCTAGACTGAATAATGAAGGAAACAAGGGCATCTGGGGTCCATTATTTACCCCATTTCATAAGGCACTTCTACAAAGTCTGCTGCCTGCCTTTTCAGATCCATGACAGAAATAAATACAAAGCCTGGAAAGAGCAAGCAAGTCAGAGTTGTCTGCTGCCCTCTCCGCTGCCCCCCTCCACTTTTCTTCCTGTTTCACAGGACACATTTGTTTTGTCTCAGCTAAATGTAGTTCTCTTTCTGCCCAACACACTTGTTCTCTGCAGACTGTTTATTGCAAGGAACTCGTTTTTGCTTGGGAAGGTATCTCAGCATCTTTGGATGTTTCTAAAAGAGACCAGTGTGAAACTTACTCTCTTACAGAAACTTTAAAGAGAGAGAATTTTAAAGAAGGTCAGCCCAAGTGCCACTATATTTCTTGTGAAAATAAACCCCTTGCAGATCTGACATTCTGGTGAAAATCTTCCAGAATACTTAGTCAACATTAGAACACTTTGTCATGGCACTTAACATGGATCATATAGGTGAAATATTTGAGGGACTGCACAGTAACTGTAGAAGCTGCAAACGATTAATTTAGAACCTTTTCCATTATTATTTTTTTTCACTATATGATAATTTGCATTAGTTAGTTACCTGCTATTTGATGTAGTTCTCTATGTAACTATTTGTACCAGCAGCTTCTATCTGTGAACTTTGAGGGGTTGTTCAGGGGGGAGACAGTTAAATCCTGCCCTTGTTAAAGTCCTTTGCAAGAGCCAACACTGTTCCATTATTATTGTTTTCATCTTTACCCAGATAGGACATCTCCTATATATTCTGTTTCCACTTTGAATTAGCTGAATTGACAGTTGCAACTTAAATCTGTTTCTTGATTAAAATAATGTCTGCAATCCATCTGAAATTGACTTTCTGTTGAGAAATTGCAATGATGTTGTTAATGTGTCTGAAGTGGACGGGATGAAAAATAAAAATTGGAAAGCCTTGAAATAGTTGTTAGTTAAGCTCCTAAAACTAGCTCTTATAATAATTTATTCCACCTATTTGAGGGTTTAGGTCTAATAAAGAAGCTTAGACATAGCACATTCAGAGTATTAGAGCTGCTACAGCCTTCACTGTTTGGCCATTCTAGCCATTTTCTGGACAAATATAAAGTTTGCTTCAGTCCCCCTGCCTATTGTTCAAGGAGTAAGTGATCTCGTGTTCTTTAGTTTGGGATCAACTTTACTGGATATTTTTGTGCCTGAAACATCATCCAGAATTAATCTGCGAGGTGTAGAGGCTGCTTCTGATTTCTTTTAAGTGCACAGAGCTGCTTCCTGGTGATATTTATAAAACTGATATGTTACGCTTCTTTTCTCTCAGAGAAAGTGATAAATCTCTGAGTTTGCTAGCATGTGTTTTATGGGCAACTACCAACCTATGATCATGTGCATATTGTCTAAATGAGAGAAAAATCTCCCCAAAACAGCATGAGTACCATTAATCTTTCTATCATAATACTTCTAGGCTTAGCCAACAAAGTAACTCACAGGATATTTAGCTGAGAGCCCACGCCACCAGCCTCTGCTGAATCATCCTTGCATTACATGTGCTATTCCTATTTCTTTTAGTTTTAGAGAGTACATTGCTTTGCCACTAAAGTAACTGTCAGGCAAAACAATGAGTCATTCTTTGTAAGAAACAAACATTCATGTTTAATTCAGGTGTGACATCTCTTAGTTTCTTCTCAAGCTTTTGAGGTGCTACTTAAAGATTTACCTGTCTTCAGCAACATGCTACCCCACCAATCGCTGTTTCTTGATGAAAACAAGCCCCAAAGAAAACTCTTGAAGTATAACACTTCCTGCCAAGTACTATTCATGTTCTGCTGCCTAGATTTCTTGCTCAGACAAGAGAGGAGCTGAAGATTTGCCTGTTCTTAATCAAAAGCTTTTGGTTGTATTTTAACTACCATTTTGGAGGTATGTGTAAGGGCAATTCATGCAAGCCATGTGAGGTAGATTTAAGACGTTCACTCAATTTCTTGCCCCAGAAGTTAGAAAAATTTCACAAACTGCACATGCCAAAACTAGGCATGTACAGTTTAGTGAGGTTGACTTGGACATGGTACAGGGAACTGTAATATTCTATTTTTGATTGTAGCCTCCATTTAGATTTGTCTTGTTTCACCATACTTAGTATGGAGTAAGAAAGGTATATGGAAACATGAATGACTATGTGAAAAGCACTGTGGAAATGCCAGGCATCATTCCTTTGGTGGATATCGCAGTCAGCTTAACCAATAAAGTAATGGCAGTCTAGCTGTAATTGTATTGTTCTTGCTGATCTGACATTTCTATATACATCCTTGTGTACAACGTGTTTGTTAGGCTAAAGCTAATTTTATGGTGAGTGCTACGTACTACTACATTTTTTGCAGATATTGTTGCTGTGTTATTGTCTGGTAACTGCAATTGCTAGACAATGGAACATTGCCAGCAGGTTAACTAACTCTTAAAGGAGCTGTGTGGCATCCTACTGTCTCCTGGCCTAAGAACTATTGAGTGTATGTGTACTGTGTTCCATATTAGCTTGGTTTTTCCTGCAGCTGACAGCCTTGCTTTGCTCTTCATTACATTACTACTCTACAGTTTCTATCCTTTTAACCTCAGTTTTTGAAGTAATTAGGTTGTTTTTTCTGTGTTTCAGTGTGTTCTATGCTAGTTTCTTCCTCTTTGCTATTGCCCTTCATGTCTATTGGATGTTCGTTTATTTCTTTGTCACATTTATTTAAAGTAAATTTCTAGTTTTTGGAATTCTTGACCACATTTCAGAAATGTATAACGGGCTACTAAGGCCCCAGGATCCGTACAGTTTTCAGTTATATTAATAATCCTACAGTTAATTGGAACAAATTTAAAATGAAAGAGGAATTGGTACATCCATAAAATGTTCTGATTACTATCTACAGTTATCTCTCTTGCTCTGAGGTAATCTGATGGGAACAGAAATATTACTGATTACCAGCATTCTCTGACCATAGTAAGAGCTCATCTTGTCCATATTCCTCCTTTGGGAACTGACAGTCCCCATGGTGTATTTGAGTTGTTTAATTTATTAGTCTCAGTTTTATTCCATGTTAAATGGAGATAATAATTTCTTAGTTATCTTCGGAGTGTTGTGAGTATTAATTAGTACCTGGAATTGGAAAGATATTTTTAAAATACCATAGCAGGCAAGACAAGATATAGAAAAATTTGCTGGAGCCATCCCAAATATGATGACTCCATTGTATTTACCTCCATGTTTTTATGCTGCTCTTCATCTTGGCAGACACTTGACTTGTGAATTTGCTTACAAACCTCAAAATACGTTAATACATGTGGAAAGGTGGTGGGAGGAGGACTGGGGGAGAATTTATTGGAGGGGACAGAAGAAAGGAAGAGTTTAGTCATCTGGCAAATCAGGAATATCCAGAGTGGTCTGAACTTTTGCAGACGTTGGAACATTTGCCGCAGGTTAACTAACTCTTGAGAGAGCTGTGTGGCATCCTACTGTCTCCTGGCCTTAGAGCTGCTGAGCGTATGTGTGTTATGTTCCATATTAGCTTGGCTTTTCCTGTAGCTTACAGCCTTGCTTTGGTCTTCATTATGTTAGAACCCCACGCTTTTTGCCCTTTTAACCTCAGTTTTTGATATAGCTTTCCTTATTAATAACATCCTCCTTTCACAGCACACCTGATTTTTCCCTGCTTAAACACACATATGTTATTTAAAAAAAAAAAAAAAAGTAAAAGTAGAAGCTGTGACAATGATGCAAGATGTTACTGGAGCTATTTTTAAACTTTCTTTTCCTCTCCTTCACGACCTACCTGTCCCTTTTCTTTTATCTCAGTCTTCCACGTCTTTCCTAACTACGCTATCATCTTGTCTTTACAGTTTCCCTTCCTTTTTGTCTATGTCCTGTTATTGATCCTCCTCGTTTCCACTTCTAGGCTACAGGTTGATCTCATGACTGCAGTCTTCTTACCTGTCCTCATGCTTCTGCCTCCTGTTTTCCTTGCAGAGATATATGGTGTGATGCATCCAGCATGCATCACACACTCCTCGTCTGCTGTTTGCCCAGTGATTCAGACTTGCCAAGATACTGTTTGATAATTGCAGACTGAGGTATAGAGTAGCGGGATTAGCTAGATGACTGAATGCACAAGGCTCACAAGCACATCTTGTTAAGACTGAGTTTATCAAATCCATAAAGAGGTTGCTCAAATCCTCTATTGTCCATCTTTCACATGCTGTGTATCTCCTTGTTGCTAAAGTATTTATTAAGTGGTCATATCCTACCTGGTTTTCTACTTTAATGACCAGTTTCATCACTGTGACCACATGTCCCTGTTTGAATAATCATGACCATTTTCATCTTTACCACAGAAAACTCTGTAGTACCTT
This sequence comes from Cyrtonyx montezumae, assembly GCF_038088225.1. Classification (NCBI taxonomy): domain Eukaryota; kingdom Metazoa; phylum Chordata; class Aves; order Galliformes; family Odontophoridae; genus Cyrtonyx; species Cyrtonyx montezumae. The sequence continues at coordinate 41,295,457 of NW_027071826.1, read as the reverse complement.
GACCTCTTCTCTCTACTCTGTCTCTGTGCCTTTCATGGCTTGCAGCTGCCTTCCCCTACCTGTCTCAAAAATATCTCTCTCTTAGCTCTGCCTTACAATCAATACCTTTTCAAATTTTGTCTACCATTTCATAACTCTCTAGTATTTTCCACAAGATTATTTCTTCAAATTCCTGTGGTGTGATCTGCCTTTTTTTTTTCTGCAATAAACTCTTGCTCATGTAAGTGGTTCTAGTAAATACTATCATTAGGCTGCGAAGTCCCTGACAAAAAGAATTGATTTTGCAACACATATGCATGTTTAGAGTAACTATGTGCATCATTTGCAGGTTCTGGCCTGTCTAATATTGCTAAATGCATGGGTCCAAGCATTGCCTTATAACTGCCCGCCAACTGTGCTTCCTGTGAGCAATTAGTAATGGTTAGAATTCATCTCATGAGAAAGTGCCCATTAGTCCTATGGTTGTCTGTGCTTAAGGTAACATATATTACTAATGTGAAAGGACTCATAAACTCAGCTGTGTTGTCATCGTAAGCCTTTTATCTTATTTTTATTTGTAAAGATGATGCGCACAATTAAGAAGGGGCTATGTGTTTATTATGTACCAGAAATAACAAGAGAACCAACTTGCATAGATCAGAGTCCCAGTAGATGGATGGAGGCGATCACGTAGATGCTCAGCAGTAAGGGTAATGTCATGAAAAGCAAACTGAATCTCCTAACGTGAACCAATACATGTATGGGCAAGCTGTAAAGTGTTACAGACAATTGTATCATAGTTAACGGCAGTTACCTGCACAAAGTAGGAATCTCGTGTCTATAATGAGTTTAAGCAGGTATGTGTAGAAAGCAGGTGTTTTCCTACAGGCACATCTCACATGCAAGCATGTGTTACTGGATGTACCACAGATCTGACATTCCTCTTAGTGAACCTGGGAGAAGAATGAGGTGGAAGAGGGAGGGGGAGCAGAAACCAATCAAAGAAAGCAATACTTTTTATCAATCATATTTGATGCTATTCTTTCTCTCTCTTTCATCACTTTGATCTCTCAAATAAAACTGATACTTTGGACTCTTTCCAAACTCTTAGCTTTGCAGTCTGAGAAGGCTCTGGGTTAGCTGCTGAGGGTATGTGTTTGCAATTATGCATTTGAAAGTATTTTCCCTCCTCTGAGATAACATTCTTTTTGTGTTACCACACACTTCTGCTGTCTCGTTTTTCTTCTCCCATGGCACTGTAGGCTGAAAGGCCTCACTGCATTCCCCCTCCTCCCCCAATCTTTGCAACTGATATCTGAATAAAATACTTTACTCTGCTGGTATTTAACCTGCTGAGCCTTTCACTTTCTAGCTGTGAAACAGACACAAAGGGTATCATGCAGAAACATCCTGTCAGTTTCATTTTGTAATACGTTTCCAAGGTAAAGATTTAATAAGATTTAACAGAAGTGGGAAAATTTATGCCAATGTTAAGGCTCTTCAGCATTTTATTTATAATGTTCATTGAGAAGAGCTAATTAACTAACAGATAATTATCAAAATGCAAATTTTCCATAAAAGAGAACAAATTGGAAGCTCTTCTATATTGTGCATCTGGTTGCAATACACGAGATATAGTTTGTTAGGAATTACGATTCACCTTTTATAGGACAGATAGACTTTTTTGTCTGATATATTCTTGTTTCGTGGTAATAAATATATGTAAATTATGTCAGTTATTAGAATTAGATGATAGACTCCCTGACAAATACAAGTTTCTTGAATTGAAAAGTCAAATTATTTGTGACCCTATGAGACCTTTACGTGACCACCTGTTCTACCAGTCGGCTCTACCTCCTACCAGTCTTCTCCAGGCTGAACATTGTCAGGTTCCATAGCTTTTCTTCACAATAATCTTTGTGATTCTTCACTGGACTGAGATGTCTGGTCATTTCCTGGCTAGGTTGAATATGAAAGCACTTAAAAGTCTTTCTAGTTTTAATCAGGAAGCAAGGAAGTATTCTGTAGGTCTGAATGTTCTGGAAGTGGGATATAGACTTCTCTGTTCATTGTTATGATGAACTGAGGGGTATTGGGGCTTTAAGTACTGAGTGTAATAAAACTATCAGTCTTAATGAGGATCCCAACTAAATTTCTGTGATGTTATTGGCAATATATACCCAAAGCGAGGGCAGAATTCTATAAATCTAAGACCTAATATCAAAGCCTTTCCAGGTTTGCTTCTTAATCACAATCAATTTACTGTTTTCTAAAAATCTTGAATATCAAATTTTCCATTGAAATTCTCTAAAAAAAAAATAAATCTTGTTGGTTTAATACAGTTTTGCAGACCAAATTGGCTTAAGGGTTGATCACATAACAGTGTACATAACTTGGACCCAAACTCATTAATTTAGTTTGGAAAAAACCCCAAATAATATTTAAGTTATTGTCAAAGTTAGCAGTGAAATATTTGTAGGATGTGACATTGACAGTTAATTAAAGCATAAATATTTTTTGGTCATCAGCCTTCTACTGTTTTCACTCAAGGTGTGAAATGGGTGAAGTTAGAAAATCCATTTCTATTGGTCTTACAATTGTCTGCTTGAGAGACATTAAGCTCTCTGAAAGCAAAAAGTCTGTTCAGAGAACTAAGGATGGGCTGAGTGGAGTCTTAGTGCTCAGTCTTTCTGAGGTGTTAAATATATTCAGCAACCACTGATGTTCACAAGAATGTATCCTGTTTTACTCAAGTTCGAAGCCGGCCCTAATTGCCTTAAGTAAAGCACAGCAGGCTGAAATCAAATTGACAGTGCTGAGTTCTTGGTAGCATCTGATCTTTGTGGATGGGCATCTCTTCTTTTCCATGTTGCTTAGTCTTGGGTGAAAGGCAATACTATATGTTAGAGCAAATAGCTCTACAAGGAATAGCCATTTTGAATTCATATTTTGCTTGCTTACATCAACAGACTATCTGTCCTTGTGTGCAAACCTGCAGACCATTTCATGTGATCTCAGCGCTGCTGCAGTCACATTAATGGTATGCCATGTGATAAAGGACATGATGCTGAGCATCGCTGAGCCTCCCCTCCCCCTTGTTTCTGAGTAATGTCTTTTCAGTGTGGGAGCTGAATCCTGATACGCGTGACACAAGCAGAGTACGTGGGAATTAGTTCCATTAAAGCCATGCCATATGGCTCGCAGGGTGCTCTGTGATACCACTATGCTGCTTGACAGTCCTTCCTTATGGATGGGATCAGTGCATATTCCCTGATTTGCACTCTTTTTTAGCGTATCAAACAGGGACAGACTTTTAATTAAAAATGACATCATCACGCTGCTGCTAGCTAGTTGCAGGCAGTCCACATATTAACGCTGCTTGTTTCAGTTTTCAATGATCCTATTATGAATTGTAACCTCATTACACAAACCTTGCTGTACAGTGGAATTTCAAATGGGGTTTTGTGGTTTTTAGAACTTAAACAGCTAGAATAAGCACAAAGGCAGTTGCGGTCAGGCAGCTTCCTCTCTTACCGCAGCAGTTGTGGAGATGCCATTCCAGTGACCACTGTTTCTACAATGAGTCAGTTTCATTTTTAACAATCTGACTCAGTTCTCTTCAAAGGGGGCAGCATGTTATTTCTGCATGATTTTTGTGTGCATGACTCTGTACAAAGGGGTCAGTGCCAACTTAACCCTTTGAGATGCAGCCTGTAGGAGCCTGACTGCTGCTGGCTGTGGGGAGATGCAGCCCATGCACACTGCACTGCTGGGTGTGCAGCTGTTTTGCCAAACATGCCTCGTGTTTCCAGCCATCAAAACTAAAATGCTCTTCAGTGTGGCTACTTTCACCGTCAAGGCAGTGCTCTCAGGTGAGCTCACTCCACCCTGCAGCCATTGCCAAAAGCTCTTGCAGGAAGGCAGAGGTTAAACTGGTGCCTTTTGTAAATGCAGACATAAGTAAAAGTGCGCAGATACTCAAAATAACTTAAACACACACACACACACACACACACACACACAACCCAAACAAATTCCTCCAAAGGCTTCAAATGGGATAACCAGTGACAAGAAGCAGTTGAGTTGTCTCCGCTCATGGTGCATTATGAATCTGTAAGCCTCCATGAGTAGCCGTTAGTCACCTTCTAGAATCAGAGATTAAGTAAACTGGCATTTATGGAAGTTCAAATTTTACCCAGCATTCAGCTGCAAGCTCTTAAAGCTCATTCATGTAAATTTCACAAACAAGGAATGTGACAGTTTTCAACCTTAATGAAATATAAGAATGACTTTTTCATTCCATATGACTCACAGTTTCATTTTGAAGTTTCTGAGCTCCACTTAAGGTTATAGAGTGGTCAAGTGAAGCGGAACAGGGTTTTTGAAATCAGGAAGCCTGGGCGCTGTTTCATTCAGAAAAAAAGGAGAGAGAGAGGGAGGGGAAAAAAGCCTTATTCCTGTGTTTGATTGAAAAATAAAACTGCTGCTCTCAGTGAACCTTTGAAGTCCCCCAGCCCAGTAATTGTTTCACGACATTTGCAGCTTGAGGCAGCAAGAATGTTTGTGGTTGTTTTAAAGGCATCTGAGTGTGGATTCCATATGGTTTATTTTTATTTTTATTTTGTTTTTTTTCCTAATTTTTTTTCTTCCCCATTCGGAGCCTCAAGTTCATGTTCATTGCGCGATCCTCAGACCCAGCCTACTCTGCTTCTGCACGGACTGTCTGAAAGAACTGAGTGCACGTATTGTAGCCCAGAGATTCAAGCGTGCTTAATTCAGACAAAATCTGTGAATGCTTGTTTAGGCAATAGTTGATTTTATCCGTGCTTTATCGATACTATATTTGGAGTGTGGCTTACTAAACAGTGTACAGTTTGCTCCCCTGAACAAAAGACCTCTTCATATGGTCTATGCTTAGAGCATGATACTCCAAATGCTTACTATAGAGCATAGTGCTTGCTGTCATGCTTTCAATAGGTAGTTTGCAGTAGGCTTGATAGTAAGCCATTGGAGTCAAATAAAGGGCCTGATTCACCACTGTGTTCCCCCTGGTCTTAAAGCAGTGAAACTGTTTTGTTCAGTGGAACAAGCTGATTCAGATCCAAAAATTGTGAAAGTATGTACTATAGAAACTGAGGAAATCTAAAGTGAATTTGAGACACATAAACTTGGAAGTGTCAAGTATGCTTGCAACTCCCCCCTGCCCCCTCAGAAAAAGACTGGCCATTATATATGATATAATAGGTTATACTATATATATTGATTATGTGTATTGATGGGGTTTAGTAATGAGCCTATTTATAAATTACTGTTTGCAAGCCTTTCTTTGTACTTTGCAAGACAAAACGCAGGAGTAGGTTATAATCAGCTACATGTGGACTTTGTAGTTTGGATGGCAGTTGTCTCTGATAACAGTGGAACTCATTCATTTATAATCAGGAGCAGTTATACCAAAGATCAGTATTAACTGTTTAGACCTGTATGGAACCAGTTATAATGTCAGAAATTGAAACTAGTCTGTTCTGAGGAGGGAGTCAAACCAGAAGCCATTGCAGACTTGGTCCAATGTGGTCTTTCCTTTGAGTTGTTAAAGGATTTCCAGCTCCTGGAACCTGACCTACCAATCCATGCAGTCGGTTTCACATCATTAGTTCATGGAAGCATTAATACCGGAGACCTGCTAGTGAAAGACTGTGTTCCTGTTAGCGCACAGTGCAACACAACAGCAACAGATCTCAAGAGCAGCACGGCTGGTGCTGAGGACTAAGCCGTTTGCACTGCAGGCCTTCGACTTTGGGTGGGACCAGGTCTGTAAGGTCATCTGTTTTTGGGTAGAGTATATCAGTGTATTCCCAGCTGTGTTTTCCCTGAAAGGAGGTGAATCCCTGCTCTCAGCCCACTGTGTGATGGGAACTGAAATGCAATAACTGGGATCGATGAGGATCAATTCACTTCAAAGGCACTTCTGTCCATTTGTGGGGTTACGCTTGTTGGAAAGGTCCTTAGGCATAGTTTGGGGTAACTTGTGCTCCAGGTAGTTCCTGAGCAAGCCTGGGAATTAAAAGGAGCCACAAGCTATTTCCAGTAGTTAACTAGAAGTGATCTATCTGCTTTGGTGTTTCAAGAAGGTAGACAGTATGAGATTGGCCCAAGAGTGCTAGCTGATAAGAAGACCAGGGAAAGAGTCCCAATAGTGCTTTTGTGCAGAACAGTAGATGTAGACTGCATCTTCGTAAATGTTATGAGTGGATGCCTACAGTAATGTATATCAGATGAATACAGTAGTCAGGTATGTGTTAACTAAAGAGATATGGATGCAACATTCTCAAGCAAAAATGTTGTAAAAACAAAGTAATGTTTAAGATGATTATTGTCCTTTATTTATGGCTATTTTTAGAGGGAATTCTGCTGTTGTTTTGTACTTTTACAATACATATGCTGTGTATTACCACCATTCCAGTCATGTTGTCCTGTTTAGTAAAAAAAATTTAATTACAGAATAGCAGAGGAGTCTCTTAGAATCAGATGAAGCTCAGAAGCAATAGCAACAACCAGTCCCAAATAACAAACCTCCACTGAAGTAAGTGGTGCTTACTTCATTGAGTTGATTCAATGAATCAACTTTTTTGTTGATTCCTAAGTGCTGCAAAGAGAGGTAACTTTGAAAAAACAGCTTCCCCCAACCACTACCGCTTTAGGTCTGTGTTTGCTGGACTTAGGATTCTATCATAGTTAAAGTGTAACAGTATTTTCAGTACCAAGCATGATTCTCTCAACTTCAGACCTCAGAGTAGTCAGAAATTGCCAACTAATTCAGCTGCAACTCCTGAGTGGACAAGGTAGATACTGAATGTGAACTCGTCATGACTAGACAGAGAAAACATCAAGAGGTTTACCCAGTACAGCAAAGGAGATCTATCAAAGTCTAGAAATACTTCTAGCCTGAAAGGCATTCACTGGAACCCATAAAACTGAACCCAAGCAGTATGGCCAAACAACTCACTAGAAGCATGATATGGGAACCATTGCCTATTTTGTAACTGTATCTCATTGGGAAGAACTTGCTGTGTTGATGCTAGTAGCTTCTACCTTGTATGCCATTTGAGCAGGGGATATTTTAATCCAACATCTTAAACGAACGAAGAGATTTTCACAGAGAACTAATCATTTGATCAGCTAATTACAGAGTTATCAATAGAATATGAAACTAAAAGTCCATTCCTGAGCAGCCTGGAGATTCCATGATTTGGTAATCCATGATTTAGGAGTGCTTAACGAGCATGAGGACAGCTGTACATTTCCCCTGAGTATAGGAGCTGGGGATATAATGCTAGAATGTGAATGGTTTAAGATAGATCTATACAGACACAACTTCTGTACAATACGTGTGTAGTCCACGTACACTGCATTCTCATCAACAGAGCCCTAGTACCTGTTGTAATTAAAAAATGGCTCTCTGAAGCCCAGTGGTGCTCCCTTAGTTTAGGAAAATGTACCTGATTTACTTAGACATTTAATTTTAAAGACTGAAGGCCCTCTGAAGCAGATGTGAGCACATACTTGAAAAAAATGAATGGTTAAATCTGATCGCAATCAGTATCTCTATATCTTTGTTACTCTTGGCTCACAGAGTTAGAAAGTGACAGATTTCTGTAGCTCCAGAACTGAATCTATAGCTCTGAGGTGTTTTTAAAGGTATGTGGTAGGGGTTAAGCAAAAATCATTAACATAGAAGTTCTGGTCTTTTTTTGTTTTTCTGTTGTAAATTATGACATTATATATTTTTGGAATGTTGGAGAAATATTATGAATGTCAGCTCAGTGTGTTATTTGCTTAAAAACTTCCTAGGGAGTGACAATTATGTAAGCACTCATACACTGATAATAGCATTAAAATTCCAATGGAATACAGAATTTGGGGTGCATATGTCAGAGGTTACGTCTACAATTCTGAAAACTGCAAACAGCATTTTATTAAGATTTAAGAAACAAGTTCATTTTAGAAAAGTGAAAAATGTAAACGATAAAAGAAAAGGATTAAAACCTGTACATAATATTAGAAAGTGCTCAGCAATGTTATCAACATCACAGAGGAACTTGGTCTTTGACCAGTGGGAGTCAAAAGTACTTGCCCACTAGTTTTTATACGCCAAGCCTGCAATCAGCTGAAGCTGTCCAACCATGCCATGGGAAACTAAAACTAAATTGACAAATAGTGGCATTTCTATGAGCTCTGGTCAAACGTTATGCTGCTGAGGGCTGATGAGGAGATAAAGGAGGCAAGGCCAAGCCGCAGTCACTGGGGCATGTGTAAACGCAGCAGCAGCTGAAAACTCTTCCTGTGAAGTAGTGATATACGGAGGGGTTAGCCAGAGCTAATCTATGTGCCACACTGCTAAAATAGTGATTGAGCGAGATAATTCAGACCTTGTCCTTTCATGAGCTATCTTTCCAAGGTTGCAATTGTAGGCAGACGAATAGAGTAAGAAATAATTAGCATAACAGCGCGTTAGGATCCACAGCACAACAAACGGCTCTGAATCATCTTCAGAGCACAAGTTCCGGAGTTGTTATGCAAATTACAAAAATGATAGTCTTAAGGGGAAGAGAATATTTGTAATGTTATTGCATGCTGAACGAAGACATGGCTCCTGTTGTAAGTCAGTCATACAATTGACCCCATATTATAAATCACACTAACGTGTGGTAGATGATTAGACACAAGGGTCGAAGGGAAAACTTTGGTGCAGACATTGAGCTGTAAATGGCCAGTGTCAACCCACTGTGGCACAGGTGAGGAGGTATCGATTCAGAAGGCTGACGTAGTCATAAAAAATAGGTTTTCTGGAGATTTCTGGTAATTATAGGACAACAGTCTAATAACGCTGAGTATATGTCCAAAGGAAAAACATGCATATATCCTACTCAGGAAAGTTTTGGTGGTGAAACAATATTTTAAGATGCAGTCTCATCCTGAAGCCCTCCCTCTTCCCCTTCCTTTTTGAGATGGAGTGTTACTTTTATGATCTTCAGGGCTCAGAGTGAGCCAGTTGCTAGAAAGTAGTGCTTTAGAAAAAGAGCCCTTCAAGTCACATTCATTTTAATTGGTGTGGTTTAATTACTCTGCTGTACTCTAAGATAATCTCACTACCCTGGAGAGTAGATCTGAAAAAGCTGTGGGGGCTCCATTGTGGTTGAGCAAGCTAGGAAATATCTTATAAAAGGCACACTGTATCTGAAAAGATTAGACTACATTTGTTTGGTATTTTAAATTCCACTAATTTTTGCATGTCTTTGAATTAATTATTCTTTTTTTCAACATCAAAGAGAAGTAGAGGACACTTTTACTTTCAACCGTTTTGTGTTATAATATTCTGTTTCTCCAGTGGTAATGTTGCATGCTTAGGATTTTTAGGTTTCAAAAGAAAATTCAGCTTATTACAGTTTGATAGAAGTTACCGTTTTAATTATTTTTTTTCTCAGCAATGTTCACTCAAGGTGGGTCAAATTCTGAAAGATGCTAAGCTTCTAATATTCATTCACTGCACCTGAAATTGATGGGGATTTGTAGACATCTTGAAAACCTGTCTTTGATGCATGCTCACTGATGATATGCCTTATAAGAGTGTGTCTACAGGAATGGGTTTCAGTTAAGACCTTGGGCTGCAGAGTTCCTGACCCTAATGAAGTTGGGTTCCAGATCTAGACTTTGTAGCTGACTTTTTCCTCTAAATTTGGCCAGAAGAAGCCTCAGGATATACGTGTTGTCTTGGGCGTGGGAAAGTTCATTTCAGTTCCACTTCACCTTTTTGTTCTCCAAAGCCTGTTCTACTGAACAGCAATTTTTTACCCTTCAGAAACCATGATGATTCATTTCTGTGAAAAATTTTGATGAGCACTTAGGTTTAAGATGATCCTTTCGGATTTCATGCAGCTCTCCATGCCTCTGTCTCTCTGCAGTCTGCACAGTTACATTATCCTTTTTCTCCAAATCCATTTGTAAAATTTTTCTTTTATTAACAGTCATACTATGCGTGGATCCAAAATGGAACCCTTAGAAACTTGAAGAAAAGCATCAACAACCGTGATGTTATTTTTTTCCTGTTCATGATATGTTGACAGACTGAGTGAGGAAAAACTCATGTAATTACACCTTCCTCAAGTTTTCTACGATATTTGTTATATTAACTGTCTAGTATACTATTGCAAGTTCAAGCAAAATTGAACGAGATAAAAAAATCCAGTTTCTAATCTAAGTATGCATCAGCAAATCTTGGGAATGCATAACAAGTTGTATATGCAATGTAGATAAGTTTCTTCTTATCTAATCTAATTTTTAGTTCATTATTTGAAATAATTTAGCAGCTGCAGTATTCAGGCATATCCATTTTATTACTTAAAGACTTATTGTATAAGAAGCCTCATCACTGTGATTTTCTATTGCTGATTTTTCTTGCTAGAGGTGATCGCCTGAGTTTCCCCTGCTCCTCACTCAACCTTCTGCTGTATCTATGAGGGCCATAACCTGACATCCTCGACCAAAACAGGGGTGTACTTAACCACACCAGCTGTTGCATTGATTCCTGCACTTGAAAGCTCATTGGGCTATTTGGGGACTTGATTATGTTGATGTGAAAGCTCTGAGTGACTGGCAGGTAAGGTAGAAGTCAGCAGATACCGGCTACCCTTTTCTTGACCTTGATCAATCTGAGTGTGAGCAGTAGGGTCTGGGGCTTCCTGCTTCTGACAGCTGCACCCTTGGCAGTAGCAAAAAGAATGATGGAGCTAGAAGAGGTCCAGGGAAGGAAGTTTATGCAGCATGGAAGAGTCATATCCTGAGGAAACTGAGTGGAATATGTGTGTATAACTATATAGATAAATATAAACTTTTATTTTTAAGGTATTAAGAACATTAAGTGGAAACAAGAATAGGTCTAAAGAGAGGAAAGATGGAATCAACAATGGCAGTAAGCCATAACTGAAGATTGTGAGATAAGTGTTAAGGGAATAGTGAAGACTGTGATTAAGCATGGTTTCTGAGTGTTGGTTTTTTTGTTTGTTTGTTTGCTTCTTTCAATATTAAGTTGTTTTGTATCCATAAAGTTCAGTGTGGTACTAGTCTGTGCCAGTGCTGGATTTCATCAGTTGTTTTTCTTTCATTTCACGATTCCCTCTTGTACATTTTCTGTAATCTCTAATTTGTTCCTGACCCTGCATGTCAGCTCTCCATAGAGCCCTCTGGACTTCAGCTGGTGCTGAGGTGCCTCCACATGGAAACACGGTTAAAGAAAAAAGCAAGCCAGATTTCTTATTGTGCAGGTCATGATGCCCTGTATGCCAGTTGTACAGCAGTTGGCATGTGAGCACTGAGGCTTAGAGTGGCACTTTTGGGCACTATGTGAAAGTCTGAATAACAATAGTAAGGATAAACAAGGGCATGCCATACACTGATTATAAAAGAAAGCTTTTTGCTGTGGGAAAGCTGACAGGCGTGTGACCAAGGGCCAAATCCTAGCTCTTTACGGAAGCAGTGAGGGAGAGCTGTTGCTGGAGCGCTTGCTGGCTGAGAGCTTTCTCCCATACATTTTTGTGTGTACTAACTGCTGTTAGAGGAATGTGGTTGATGCAGCTTTATCAAATAGGTCATGTGAATTTCAGCAGCAACATATGATCTCCCTTCCGTTCATAGAGTGTAGCTTTTGTCCTTCACTCTGTCAGCATTAGCTGCCTGAACTCTTTCACATGATCCTTCCGAACCATAGCATGAAGTCATCTTTTGTGCTTCTTCCTAAACACACAATACACACCTGCAGTCTTGCGTACTCTGAGAAACACAGTTAATGGGAGAAGCATTTGCTAATGCTGTGTGCTATCCAGTGTGCACTGAGTTACTGCAGGAAGTCGCTAGGACAAATGTGGATCCAGGGCAATCACAAGAGACATCAGACAGCAAATCGTGATGAGTTTTGTGGCATATAAAATTGCTGCATGAATACATGAAAGAGTACAATGGAGACTATCAATGGGAAAGCATGGGTCTATAATGGGGAAAGAAGGAAGTCACTGCCAGATCTATTTCTGTCCATAATCACTACTTAATTAATAGCTTGCTATTTCTTCTGATGCCTGAGGATCTTTGAGTGTCTTGCTTAGGTCTTGAAGACTCCTGAAGTAACGCAAGAAACTCATGTTTTTGTTAGGAGCCAGTGGGTCTGAACATCTTACACTCTGGCTTTTACCAGTTCTACTATATGAAGAACAAAGCTAAAATCATCATGATCTGGAGTCCTGTCGTGATAGAAGTAGAAGTTTGGGCCCTTGTTTGAGGGAAACTTCATTTTGTTACTCTTACTAGTTTAAAGAGATTTTTTAAAGTGCTTGACCTGTGGTGGTAGTATGTGTGCTGTTGTTTCCAAATTGTATCACCATCATTAATTAACCTATTTTTTTCATTTTGAAAAACTGGGAGTAACAGGTTGTTTTCGGAATTTTGTTGTTGTGCTGTAACCAAAGAGAGTTCCCCAGTGAAAATAGAAAAGGATAATCTTTTGGTGACAAGTTTGATCCTCATCTAAGCTGAACTGATGTAAACCATAAGTAAATGTACCCAAGCCATTGCAATTTATTCAGTATAAAGCTATAAGGTAGGGTCATTATCTCTGAGCGGCTGTGTACGTGCCAAAAGACAATATGATACAAGTAGTTCTTACATTAAAAAAAAAAACAACTGTAGAAGTTCACAGAGAAAACTGCTGAATGAAAATAATTTGAGGAAGGAAATCTGCTGTTATAAATTACAGACTGATTTAGTCCTCATGGTTCCTTTTCAATTATAAACACTTTCGACTATCTGGGGCATTCCTTTCCAAGGATGCACTTTTCTTCTGTTTGATAGATGGTTCTGCAGTCTAAAAAGTGGAATACTACAAATGGGTAGGCGTGGGAAGACAGTGAAATGGCTTTTAAGTGTGGAAGAACTGAAAAAGTCTTCAATAATTTTATATCATTTCAATAATGCTGTCTCTTTCAGGATGTCTAGGAATTAAAGAAAGGAAATATTTACATTGTAATTATATTTCTGTTTATTTAATTAAGTTATTAAGCAGATCTGGCAAACAGCAGCACCTCCTTTTAGTCCTAATTGTTTCTCCTAATGTTGCAATTACAGCGTTATTGAAAGAATTCGGCGAATAAAGGCCTGCAATCTCTGTCAGGATGCAGCAGGAGGGCTAGAGGGATTTGTTCCATGGGAAAGAGAAGCAGTGAGACGGATTGCTCAGCTGCCCCCTCTGAAACAATGCAGCAAATCAGTTTTGCAAAAAGAGACAGAAGTCTGCAAAGGGTGAGGGAGCTGGGGAAGAAAAATTCTATCCGAAAACTCCCCTGTGTTATTAAACAGTTTATGTAGGTCTGCATAGGAGGAGTTTTTTTCTCAGACCTTCCACGGGGCCTTCTAGAATAGCAATTTTTATGTCGACGATATTTACATTAAGAAACCCAGAAAGCTACAATCTACTTTCCATATATGCAACGTTCATTAATCCATATATCAAGTTTCCATTAAAAAAGCACGAAGTGTTGTATGTACCGATGGAGCAGCCACTACTATTTATTTATTTTTCTGTTCGCTTTTCTTGAAGATCCCTTTCCCATTCAAGAAATCATAGCAAAGAGCATGAAGAAAACAAACAGAAGTAATACAGTTATGAGCGCCAAAGTATCTCCACAAATGTGTTTTTGTAGTATTACACGTTGCTTTTTTGAAAAACAATTTTCATCACTAAAATTGAGAAATACACATACGTATATATATTTATGTATTTCTTAGTGCTTATATGAATTCTGATCTGTAGAATCAGAAGTATGCGCTGCCCATTCTCCCCAGTGGGTTAAGGTCTCTATAACTTAATGATAACCTATTTATATATCCCAATATCTTTCTTCCTGATTCTAGAGCTTCCCACAGATGATACAAAGTTATTGAAGGCTACTGGTTTAATATTCCTTCCACCTTATCCTACTTATCCTAAGGCACCAGATGTTCATTTATCTAGAAATATTCAGCTGATGCTATTTATCAAGTAGAAAGGAAGCTTCTAAGAAGGCTGTTTTTCAGCAGGAAGGTTAGAAAGATTAAAAATCTTGAAGTCTGTATGCAAAGGATAAGACTTAGCAAGTATTTCTTATAATTCTATCTTGGTGGTTGATGTGGGGATGAGGGAAGAGAGAGAGTGTCAAATGCTGCTCAGAGCTGAAGAAGCCTTTAAGATTCAGTGAAGCGGGAGTGACCCTTCCCAGTTCAGAAGGGTCAGAACAGCTTTCTGGCCAAATGTGTGTTCCTTAGGCTCTGGAAGGAACACAGCGGTTTGTAGGGAACTGGAAACATGAAGACAAGTGCAGCTGAGTTTTTCTGAGACACAGGTTTGCCCAACCTTCTCATTGCAGAACATTTCAATTGCTCTAGGGTGAGCATAAGGGACTGGATCGAAAGGGTTCCCATTTACACAGTTCTGTCGCCACCCAAGCTGACAGCTGCCCGCTTGGCTAAGAGTGTGGCATCTAGTAGTAGGAGAAACTTCTTGTTCCAGCTGGCACTTTCTTATCTAACAGTCAGAGCTTTGTAAGTGTGGACAGCTGCAGTTTCAGAAATTGGCTCTATCTGTATCAATTGGATTTGTGAAGTCAATGAAAGGGCATGAGGCAGATTCATGGGATTTCCTGTTAGTATTAGTAAATGGAATCTACTGCTGAATTTTAAAAGAATGGGAGACTCAGATGATGACACTGAAGTGGGGTCTGTGGTTAAGGAGGGCTACCAAAAAGAAAAATCACTGGTCAGGAACTATGCTGGGCATGACGGGCACGATTTCCAGAAACCTTAAATCATCTTGAAACAAACCCAAGGAATAACTGCAGCGCCTGTCTGTGCAGCCTGGATGGCAAAGTGATCATTAGAAAGCAGGTGTTGCATTAAGCCTGGTGGTCAGCCTGTGATGCAACCATATTTCAGGTTTTACAAAGTATGTGCAAAGAATGGCAGGAATTTGGAGCCTTAGAGGGTTCAGCATGAAGCTCTGTTGGGACCTGCAAGCTCTCCTCCCACCTCTGCTATTGGTTTGCTATGTAGCCCTGAGCAAGTTGCATACCTTCTCTCTATCTCAGTTTCCCAGCCTACAAATGGGTTTGGTCATGCTGAAGGCTGGGAGGAACTCTGCAAAGGCACGACACAGTTATGTAACAGTGCAGGAAAAAACGGGGCCGCTGCACTGCACTCCCTGTTCTGCTCCTACAGAATGGGGGAGGGAGGAAAGCACTACAGTATTCCTGTTTACTCCTTAAATATTTCTACGGGTGCTATATAGAATTTCCCCAGGCTGTACCAGATGGACTATGAGGGAAATTGTTGACAATGCATTTAACTGCTTGGCTGGGGGTTTCCTGTTTCAAACTGAGTGTAATGTGAGCAGTTTGCAGCAGTTCCTATTCATATTTGCTTAGCTGGGCCTAAACTACTGTAAACCCAGTACTGCAAGCACAGGCATTATTCATACCACTGCAGATATTTTCCTGGTAATGAATGGAGAAGGGGGGAAGCAACTTTTGCATTCATTATTTGAATATTTGGCTGTGAATGAAAAAGTCTTACTGCCTCTTGTGATATGCGAAAATTGGCAGACAAAAAAGAGAGATTGCCTGCACCGAGAAAGACTTATGTTTGTTCTAATGGGGGTGTTTGAGGTGTCAGTTTCCTTGCCTTTCGACCCCTCTAAACCACGGCAGAGACTCTCCTTTGCCAGGATAGCAGATGTGTATCTGCACCTGCCACCTTTGTCAGCAGCTCGGGCAAAGGTGCAGAGCTGCGGGTGGCAGACACAGAAAGGCTGGCGAAGGTTCAGTCCTGGCTCTGCCTAAGGCTTGGGAAGAGAACACGGACAGGGAGCTAACAGCAGAGGGGAGCAGTGGCTCTGGGTTCTGGAGCAAGGTTTCCTTTCACAGCTGATGTCCACCCCTACTTTGCAAATTAGTGGTGAGAAAAACCACATGAAGGAGGGAAGATAGTGGGTCCATTCCCATGGTTGCTTCTAAGTTTTATCCCCTTGTCTCAATGTTATAATAAAATATTTTTTTTTACAAAATCTAATTCCTGTGTGTTAGTTAGAGGAAAAAGTCTATCTACAAGTCCTCATAGCTATCAGAGGGATTTGAAATCCAACTGTTATAATTCTCCTGTTTTATATCCCTCAATTAACTTTACAGTACTGACACTTCTGAAACCACGCTATATCACTTTGCTTGACCTGTTACTTTCTGACAAAGGGTCACTGCTGTGTCTGTAGGGGGCCATAACCCATGGTTGTTGTCCCATCTCCCAGGAGCCCAGCAGGCAGATGGCATGGCCTCCATGGGTTGAATCACCTGAACCACGTGTCTGTTTGATACTAAAAGCAGTGGGAGTGATTTCTTAGACATTGTTATCGTAAAAACTGTCATCACTGCTATAGAGCTGTAAGACAAGATTGCCTTTTGGTCTTCCCACAGCAACAGCAACGGTACTTTTTATCACATGATTAAGTAGTGGTGAGAATTTTAAAGAATATTAATCAGCGAAGAGGAAGTTACCATCACCATATGGTTTTTTTTGTTTTTTTTTTTAAGAGCTGGATAGTTTCATGGGCCCATATGTTCCTCTTGCAAGGGGTTGGTGCTGTAGAAGTTTAGGATCTGCAAAAAGAAAGTTTAGAAAATTGCTGCATAACATTCCCAGGGGCCAGTGAGAAATCATATATAAAGAGTAGCTGTAAAACATGTGGGGGTGCAAAACCCTGCCGTCTACATGATTTAGGTGATTTTTATGGAGGATATGAGCCTCTGGTTACAAAAAAATACACTGAGGGTGTCAGCACGTACCTTAAAGCTGGACTGAAATCTTTCCATCAACAACTGAGGTGCAAAATCTTATCAATATCAGCTGGACTTTCTCCATATGGAAGGCCTCTGACACATTTATATTTAGCACCAGTGACATACATGTGATTACCACTTGCATTGCATTTTTTGTGATAATCTAATCATATATAGTATTTTTCTGACCAGCACCATCTGTACCATTGTCTGTACACTGACATTCTCCCCATCAAGCTTTCTTTGGCATCCTACCAAGTAGGAGGTTTCCCTCTGTTTGGGCTTTCTAGGTTGCATTTGGAGTACATGAATATAATTTTCTTGCAGCAAAGTAGTTCTGAGGCTGCAGTACAGCAGGAAGGCTTGCTAAAAGAGCAGCCACTGGCTGTCAGACAGAGAGATCTTTATTTTAGAATCATTAAGGCCAGAAGGCAGAAAGAGCAAAAGTCTCTGTGTGTGGTGGGGAGAGGTAATGTGCAGTCTTTGTGTCTCTACCTCTGTGCCTCAAAAATGACAGCTGCGTGTGGATACTAGACACTTAGAAATTTAAACGTGCAGCATATGGAAAAGAAAATAAGTGTTTTATAGATACATCCGTGATGGGCAGGTGGATAGGAACGGTTGCTTTATACGCCACATGTGCTACATATGGTCCAGCACTGCAAAACCTGTATTCTGAACAAGCTTTGGGCAGGCTTTTTACTCGCTTCTCTTGTCTTTCTTACTTTTAAGATGTGTTAATCTGTATTTAAAAGTATCCTGATCTCACAGCTTCCAATCAGCAGGGGCCTTGGCACTCTCTGCTCCAGTCAGACACAAGAGTTAAAGACCTGATTAAGCTTTCGATCAATTGAGTTGCTCATAAACTTGAAGCTCAGAGCGTGTGTAATTGTTCTGTTGGCTCCGGGGCAGGATGCAGAGCGCCCATTACAACCGCGTTCCTACAAACATAGGATATCATTGCTTTCCGTGGGAAAGGCCTGTCTCTGGGAGATGTTACCAGAGTAGCCCAAACTGTTTCTTCTGTCCCAGGAGACAGCTCCAAGGGCTGTGCGTGATCCGTCTTACACGTAGCTGTATACCAAGCTGTACTGCTATGTCTTCAGCTTCTATAACTCTTGCAATCAGAATTTTCTCTTTGACAAATAGGTTTTCCTTTCTGTCTTGTCCTCTGTTAATTTTTTGGAATAAGTATATAAACCAACCTCAGTCGTTATGTTTACAACTCTGTTTTTTGGAAAATTTGGCTGAAGTTCTGTTTGTAACAAAATTTGGAATGTTATGTTTTTCATATTTTCTGTGGGGGATCTGGAGCAAATGTATTGCACGGATCTCACGTCAAATCTAGCCACTGCTCAGGCAGAGAAGGCTGTCCTACAGACAGTATCATACTGACAGTGATGCTGTGGGGCTGAGCTCACTTGGCAGGCAGCCATCTGACAGTTAAGCATCTGATGTTCTTTTATCCAGCAAAGCTTTTTTTTTTTTTCCCCCTTTTGGAAAATATGATTAGGGAAGCTGCTTTTTTGCTACTTATTTCCTCTGACTTAGTGCAGCCCTTGGCTGTCTTCTGAGCTAAAAGCTGCAGCTAAAGAGACTTTTTCATGCTGAATAGCATGTCTCAACGTTTTCCTCTCAACCATCATGTAGGTCTAGTTTCATTGTTGATTCCCATTACATGTCTGCTGGGATGTAAATTATTTCAATTCCCCCACACCCCGCCCTCTGCTCTTGTACTTTCAAGGGGTTTAATCCGTGAAGGGGACTACTTCAAAGCTCTCACAAGAAACTCATTTCTTGATGGATAGAAGGGCCAATAAAATGAAATTAGAGTTTTATCTCATTGTCTCTATAGGAATGAAGTATAACAATTATTTCAGGCAAATACATGTTGGAGACAATAATTAAGATCACTATCGTGTCTTTAATGACAAGCAGATTCTAAAATAAGCATTAGTAATGGGATTAAACATTATTGCAGTGCCCCGGATCTCAGCACTGCCAAGGTGCCTAACACATCAGAGTGTATGAACCTCACTCTCAGAAAGAAAAAAAAAGAAAAAGACAAAAAGTTCTGCATTTCACAGAAGCTTTTTGGCTTGTAGCCCATTTAAGAGCTGAGGCCCCAGCCTGCAAAAAAGTCTTGGGTGCCTGAAGGAAGCAGAAACAAGGTGGAATTTAGTATCTGTGTCATCAGCAGAGTTCAGAAAGTCTGCTGCCTAATGGGTTACATGTCAGCATTTTTCCTTATGAGATTCCCAGAGAATCCTTCTCCTGAGTAAAATTGCCAGTGCCTTGGCTGTGCAGAGTGGTTTGCTATTACACTCCCTTGGTATCCACGAAGTAGATGTCCCCATATCTAAGTCTCCAAAAGGCTGCTATGCTAGGAGACCCAGTTAAATGTAAGCATCATGTAAAGTATGCCACTTGTAAAATATTTATTTCAACCATCTGGACAAAGTTTGTAACAAGCTGACCCTCAGTGCAGCAACAGCCTGAATAAATGCTGAAGATGGATGTTTTCTATGAAGTTTCATTCCTCCCCCCCCCTTAATTTGCCTGTATCAGCTGTCTACGTGGCCTTCTGTCTCTACTGTTCCCTCGTACAGTTTCCTTTTACCTGATGTCATTGCCACCAGGCTCTAAGTCAGGAAGATTTTAACTCTGCACATATTTGTTTTTGTATGGCAGGGTGCTCAGATCCCTCATTAGTTTTAGACAAATTAGCTGCTTAAACTGAGAACCCTTCTTTGGAAAGAGTTCCACTCCCTTGCTGCGTAGAACTCAGTACACAAGTTTGAACTATCTAACTGACAGTATTGACTTTGATTTATCATGCTGTATCATCAACACACCCAACACCTAGGAATTTGACATGAAATGAGTGAGGGATCTGCAGTTTCTTTTCAGCTCTGTCTTCTTCCCTCCTTCTTTACCCTAGCCATTGCTGCGATAACAGTTATTATCATCCTAAATTCTGTCTCTTTAGTTTGCCATTGTTTTGTTATTTTGTTTTTGGTTAAATAAGTAATTTCTATGTTTGCTTTAACAAGCAAGCTGTCAGCAACCTTCCTGCCATGCTGTAACATATGAACTCCAGGGACTGAGCTTCTTTCTAAACAGTTTGAGGCAAATCAGTGGAAGCAGCAGATGGAACTTGGTTGCCTGTACCAGACATCTCATTCAGTTTCAACCAGCTCTCCCTGCAGGACAGATAGAAAGAAACACTGCCAACTGGTCTTACCTGCTATCCAAATGCATTTAGTGATTTTTTTCCAAATAATGTACAGTGAAATGAAGTGGCAGCAGTAAGCAAAGCTCTAATTTCAGCACTCACCTCAGTCAACAGAGTCCGCTACCATGTCTAATATCTGGCTTATTTAGAAGACAGGTAGGCCCTAGGGGAAAGGGAAGAGCGCAGACTGGACTAGCTTGTTACAAAACGTAACATTCATTCAGCGACAGTTCTGCAAAGCTGTTTGGAATTAAACATCCAAAATGAGGGAAATTAATTTGTCAGGTAGGTGCTTGGTCCCAAATGGAAGAATCCTACAACACCACAAAGCCGAACCTCAACAGCTTCAGTTGGTTGAAGCTCCCAGTCCATTCCTAGATTCTCTTCTTTCTCCACCATGGTATTTGTTTTGGTTTCTCCTCTGAATGCTGCTTTCAGAGCAGCCTGAGGACAACCAGGGGTTAGAGTCTCAGTAGTTGAATTAACTGCCAAACAGGGCTGCTTGGGAATTTGGCCCAAGAGCAACAATAACAGAAATACTTAGCACTTGCAAAATGTAGCTCTGTACTTCTTCAAAGCATGGTGCAAAAGGTGAGTGTGCCAAGTGCTGCATTGTTCCGTCAGGATAACTATCTTGTTTCTGGAGGGGATTCTTCCATTTCTGCACCTAGGGGACAGAGACAACATTGAATTAAATGGAACGAGACACTAAGAATATGGGAAGAATCGTGTAAATTGTGGGAATTGTCAAAGAACAGTATACCCTTTTAGTTTCACTAGTAGTTGAAAGAGTTATATTTTGGCTTTACATTGCATTCTCAGTGAGAGCAATGGTTGCTGATTCACTGGCAGTAGTACTTACAACAAGATTGGTGCATGCTGCGCTGGATTCTTCACCTGTGCTACTGGTGCCAGTTTCCTCCAGTACATACAGAAATCGCAGCCAATGTTTGCCAGACTAGGTTCTGTGGCAGAGGGTACAAGGCCTAAACCGTTAACAGTGGATCTCTAGTGAGACCATGCCATCAAGCTGTGAACGTGTGGTAACTGACTTGGTTTAACAAGCTGACCTGGCATCTTAGAACAAAGATTTTCAGATTTTTTGTGGTCTGTGTTTTTATGTTTTCTATCACTTTTCCTGCTTAGCTTGTATACCAAAATGGAGTGAGACTATAAACAAGACTTAAAGGTCAAAACTTTTCTGGCACAATTTCTGGTGATGGCAAATGCATCCCTCAGTGATCTTGCATTTTGTAAAAATGCTACAGAGCTTAAAATCCTCTCTGGAAAACCTGAGTACCTAATTAAAAGAAGTCCTGAAATAGCTTTCTTTCTTTTTTTTTTTTTAAAGGTTATAGAAGCCTGATAACTCCTTCGTCTTTTAATCTTAAACTAGTCTGAAAGGTGTACATGCAAAACTGGTATATGTGACTCCTTAAGTGGATAAACTAACAAGCAGAGACCTAGATGTGCCAGCTGAGGGACACAGCTGACACAACTTGCTTCAGAGCCAGCACCATAAAGGATTTTATCTGCTGTAACTTTGAGATTACTAATCCTGATTCTTGCTCAGTTTGAATGAATGAAAGAGTAGATGAATGAATGAATGAACAAATGAATGAGGGGGGACTGGCAGAGCTCAGGATGCTTTATGTACTGAGTGGCAAAAGAAGATCCTCCCCCAGCTTAACAGGAGAGACCTGTTTCTCTTTATCATCAATGCAAAACGAGAGATATTGGGCTCATACCTATCTCTGAATTGGAAGCAGCTTAAAAAAACTGCATGCATCTGCCACGTGCCAGCCTATGTGAAATTAGATAGATAGTTTCAGTCCAGTTCCTGACAAATACGCTTTCACTGGCTGAAACCTGCAACCGCTTATTAGTGATAGCTACCTGTCATGTTCAGAGGGGCAGGATCAGAAAGGAATGAATCCAGCCTTCCCATGATCAGTGAGCGCTCCATCTAGGTTAGGTGAAAATCTATTCCACTTTGGAGTTTACTATACAGACCATTTCCCTTTGCTGTTCTCTGATCATATTTAGAAGCTCCTGAAAAGGCAGAGAAGTTCCGATCAGAAAATAAAACCAAGCTGTAGTTGGAAGTTCCAGAAAGGGATATGACAAAAAGCCAATCGACTCATCTTACTGTACACAACATGGTGATTTTAGAAGCTTGTCTGAAAGCGTGTAATATAATTGCAGGTGAGAATGTGAAACTAGATCTGAGCTCACATAACAAATACTTTTCAGACAATTCTTGAGGAGAACGAAATCATGTCTTCTGAAGAAGTATCCTGTCTCAATCTGAAGACGGCAACATACAGGGACTTTTGTGCTCCCTTGGGAAGTTTGTTTAATTGGTTGATTGCTATTGTTTAAAAAAAAAAAAAAAAGAGGAGGGGGGAACATAGAACTCGTTTCTGCTTTTACTTTATCTGGATTTAATTTTCAGTCATTCTGAAGATCCTACTTAGTATCCAGTTTCTTGTCCTTGTAAATGTAATTATACTTCATAATCAAAGCATCTCTGATATTTCTTTTTTTTTCCCTGAGACAATACCGAGCAGACTGAACCCCTTAATCCCCTCCGGCCAAAGGACATTTTCTAAAACTTGCTGGACCTTTTAGGATTTTTCCTACTGATACCAGTGTGTTTTCTTTGGTTAAGTCCTAGAAAATGTCACAAATGAAGCTACATGTGAAAAAAATCTGTATAGGCGGGTTCCTGATAAAAGCAGCTGGCATCCTAATTTTTGGTTTGATATCAGATCTAAGGGAGCTGTTTCATCAATATATGTTAATGAGAACTGAAAAGATTTGGTTGTGCCTTTGAACATACTGAACATTTTTAGGGGGGAGGAGTGGGGAGGGAAAATACGGACAGCTGGAATTTGTTTTGCATTTTGTTGTGTTGTTTTTTTTTCTTTGCAGCAATTTAAGGTTTTTGTTTATTTTTTTATAGTGTGAATGTAATGCTCATGAAAATGCTCACTATACACTGAAATCTTCTATGAACCAACAAAACATGCACCAGCAGTACAAACTTCACCTTGCCTAAACAATGTACGTCTCAATTCCGACTTGAAAAGACCACCTGTAGGGGAAAAATGTTAGTTCGGTATCCAGGGGCCATTCATTCCTTTGCCACTTTGCTAAGACTGCCAATTAGTGCCAACTTGTGGTGGCAGATTTTGTGATGTAGACACATGTTCTCTGGAAAGTGGGCTGAGATATTCGACTCATTTCACATGGGGCACAAAGAATTATTTGCTCTGAGCTATACAAATGAGAATTGTCCAAAGCTTTCCTCTGTGTTAGCCTCTGTACGCTTACTGAGTGTAAATACAGGGGAAATTGGTGTTATTGCAAGGACAAATTAGCACCAGAACTGAGTTGTATTTTTTTAAACGTGCTGCTAATTGTGCCCAATTTGTGCTGGAGTACTCACTCAAATGCAAAAGCACAAAACCAACCGAACACATTTCAGGGTGCCAAGGAGAGCTTACACTTTTCTCTTAGCAAATTATCCTTCTAGTTTCACACTGCAGCAAATGCCAATTGGTCCCGCTAAGACCTTTATCCAGAGTAATCAAATTAACGCTGCATGTTAGCAAATTAGGTTTCACTTACAATGGTTTATATTTGCAGCAGATTTGAGCATTAAAGGATACCGTTTTTAAGTTTTACTTTAAAATTTCTTATCTGAGTGGTGTTGATTCTGTCTGTAACATTTTAAAAGAGTGAACTGCTGAAATGGAAGAAATGAGGCCAGATCACTGTCTGCATTTTCACTCCCAGAGAAATGTGAATTTGGAATTGCAGAAGTTGCTAAACTTTAAGGTACAGTTTGTGCAAACTGGAAGAAGCTTGTTGGTTTTTTCCCTTTTGTCCACAATGGGCCAGATAAGTCATACCCAGGGGATAACTAGGTATGAAGTTGTCACTGCAGGCAGGATTCAGCTGCATGCAGTCATCAGCCACATCAGGAAATTTGCTTCTGCCTAAAGGTATGCCACTGACAGAGTGGGAAATGCAAAATGCTGCAAGCATGGGAGGGAGCAGGACTGCCAAAAGGAGAGAAAAAAAATCTCAAGCTAAACTTCTCTTTGGAGAATATCTACAAAAATCATCAGTTTTATCAGGGCTCAATTTCACCCACTGAGATTAATTAATGTTTGTATCTTCTGAAGATTAGTAATGCAAACATTCAGTATTACTGAGTCTTCTGCTTCTGAGATTCTGTTCTTTGTCATTTATGAAACTAGACAGAAGATAGATTGTATTCTTTGTTTTATAGGACTGGTTGTAGACAGAAAAATGTAGAACACGGGAACATGTCTGACAATAGGCACTACTTCTTACGGAAGCTCAAGAGCTGAGCATTTGGAATACCTTAGCATATCCTTCTGAAACAAAAAAAAGAAAAAAAAAAGCAGAGAAGTTCCCTAACTGGTTGTGAATAATGCTGTCCAGAGGCACTGGCAGTGTTGGTAGTACTAGAGTGAGGCTGTTGCCTAGTTCAGTCAAACCCGTGACTTCAGGACACAGCAGCCTGAGTCATTATATTCCACTGCTAGCAGGCCCCAGAATTTATTTTGAGCACAAAATTCTGTCAGGTTACATAATGTGCACATGTGGAGTATAAATGGCTTGGTTTTGGTTCCTAATTTTGAGGTCTTGGACTCAGTCTCTTGTTTCCCCGTTCAAAGCCTTAAGAAGTGTGTGCGTATATAATTTCTAGTCAGTGCTACAAATCAATAAATCACTTGTAACAGCTTCTGCAAATAACTTTTTAACAATTGCACTGTTGATCTGCTCATTGAAGATTGGTATCTCTGAGGTATGTTGTTTTATTGCATCAGATACCAATACGTGATTCAAGAAACAAGCCAGAGGTGGTAGTGAAAGCAGAACCAAAGAGGCCACAGGGAACATCAATTGCAAGCAGCAATTAGAGCCTTGTTTATCAGTCATATAATGGCATGAGATGGCCAGTGTGGCAACTGATTCAGAAAGTTCCTGAACTGTTAATTTCCAGAAATTGAGAGAGAAAAGCAGAGGGGAAAATTTCTTTCTACATGCTGTAGTCTTTATACTCTGGCTAAGCTTCCGCCAGTGGCAATTGCTGGGGACAGGATACGGAGCTACTTATAGCTTTGGTCTGACTCAGAGCGGTCATTATGTTCCTAGAAGATAGTATCGCTATCCTCCTCCGATTACATCTACAGGAACCAAATCATTCATACATATATATGTGTGTGTAAACATATTATACAATTAAAAGGACCTCAAGCTTTGTGGAACAGAAGAAACACTTCAAGTTTGCTGAGCTAGATTTGGAATGAAAAAACTGTTCCGTTTTTAAGAACAGTCTGAAGTTAAGCCCCCACCCTGAAGTTTCTTGCATGAGCCAAGGGAGAGAGTCTATTCTTTCTAACAATACTCTCTAAGCTACTTTGATGCTAAAAATAAGAAATGTTTGATAGCTATCCAGCCAAAGAAGGTGAAAACAGTTATTTCCATCCTTTCTAGAGCTCTTCGGCTATATGCATTTGACAAAACAGCAGTCACCAGCAGATGAAGTGAGATTGTTTTTTCCTGCTTTGGTATGTCTGAACTCCCTTTCACTTCTTCTAAGCCTGATCCATCAGAAATAACAAGTCTACTGAAAAATTAACTGAAAAATCCTGTTTGTTAACAAACTTGCAAAGCAACACTATGTTGTTCAGTGGAGATGATGCCTGTTGCTTAGAGTTACTGAAGTTTATGGTTTGGCAAAATTTGTTTTGTAGTTGCCAGAACTGTGCCTCGCCTGGGGACAATAACAAGAATTCTTTTCTTAGCATTGCCAGTCATACATTACTCTTTTTAAGATAAGGCTGGGGAAAAATCTCATGAAAACATTTAGTCTTTGGTTATAAAAGCATTTCTCCTGTTGGTCTAATTTTGAAGCACCAGTGGCAGGGCTGAAATGGCACTGTGCTGTCGAGTAGAATTACCAGTGCTTTTCGTTTCCATGCAATCATGATAGAAGTGCAAGTAATTTAATCATTTAGTTATTTATTTATTATTTCTTTTATCAAGCTTTATGAAAAGGGATTCTTTTAAACAGAAGCATGCTTATAATTTTGTTGAAACGAAACTTCCTTTTTTTTTTTTCTGAAAAAAGGAAGTAATGCATGCCCTACATTCAGCCGCGGTAGTGCTGCAGGAGTTAAAATTTCTTCTTTGTCTTTTCTCCTGGGGCAAGACTCCTGAGGAGGTGTCATTCTGACTAGGTGATTCCCAACATCTTGCACCATCTCCGCAGGCCAGGGTGAAGTCCTCTCCCAGAGCCCACGCCAAGGGATTCTGCTGGCATGATGCCCAGCAGGAGTAGCTCTGCAGCATCCGAAATGTCAGTGCTTTGTTCTATTTCTCTGAGAGAAGAAGAGTACTGTCATTTTCTGTAATAGAAAAAAAAAAAACCTCTCCGTTTTCCAGCCAACTCAATTTTAACAATGTCAACATATAATAGTTTCTTTTATACAATAAGTTGTGTAAATACCATCAGTAATATTGATGCTCTGAAAAATAAGCCATACTTGTGTAACAGACAGGCAGTGTACGTGCCTCTCTTGCTGACAGGCAAGTCTCCAGTTACTCTAGACTAAGGCTTTCCCTGCCAGACGAGTGCTGGCTGCTGCATGAAATTTTTGATGGGTCGGTGATGATAAATAACTTGTGCTGACTAAGATGGAACTGATCACATTTATTTTTCCTTGTTCTGGAGTAGCAATCTAAACCCAAGTCTCTGAGAGTAAACTTCTGTGTACTCTATTTTCTATTAAGACTCTTTCATCCAGACTGAAAGTCTTTAGCAGGAGTTGTAGCTAACACAGACTTGTAAACGCTTTTCTCATTTCATAGAGATTACATAAGTTTTCATCCTCCCTATAGAAAATATACTGCTCCTTGGAATTAATATATTAATATGGAAAAAATAGGGCTGCATTCCAGAAATAGCTAATTGCTGCTGATAACTGGTATTTGCTGTATTTTGACAGATTCCCCCTCAAGGTTAAGAAGAGTTGAACTCTTGGTGTTGGCCAAGTACAAAGGCTTGAATGCTTTGCTTCACAGGTTTATTACTGAATGTTCAGATGGTAAGGAGGATGCTCACTGAAGAGGATAAGGGATATATTGCTTGTCCATGACGAAGGTTTGGGTGATTTGCTGTGCATTTTTAAGAAGCTTAGGTTTAAAAATGATAAAAACAAGTTTTTAAAAGTACAGTTTTCAAAAATGTGGATGAGAAGAGGTGGTCTTTCAGCCACTTTGTGAGGTGTTCTGACTTGAACCTGGGAAAAGGCTGCCTCCCCATTGACTATAAAGGAAATATGGAATGACTGATATCTATGTGAAGTAGCATGAGATACAGTGCATGCTTCTCCTTGCTGGCATCACTACTTGCTTTTTCAGACTGGAAAGTTCATTCAGACCATCCATTTCAGTTGCCAACTAACAGTTTTCAAAATGAAATTTAGCAGGCCCTGTTAATCTGTGTGTCTAAATCATGATTTACTCCTTTTACTGTGACCTAACTTGCTTTGTTCTAAGGGTTCTTTGCAAGGTTCAGTGACTAGCTGAAGGAAAACAAGTAATTGTGTTAGGAAAATGAAACTGCACTAAGAAGGTTGTGAGTTTGAAACCCCTCCTAGTGGGCATGGTCTCTGCCCAGCATGAGAACTGACTGAGTGCTGAGAGGCCGAGCAGGCACTGCTCCTCTAACACAGCACTGTGCAAGGGCATCTACAGCCATGACTGCACAGGTCTGGGCGTTACCTTGCTGCTAAGAAGCCAACATGTAAATAAATTCACACCCTTGGGATATCTTGCTCATATCTTGAATCATAATTTGATTCTTCCTCTGATCCTCTGGTAATAATGTCAGGCTGGCTTGCCCACTGCCAGTGGAATACTTCTCTCAGGACTTCACATGAATGTTCACATCTTTGGAGCATTCACAATGAAACACAGAAGTAAGAAAATATCTTGTAGAAGAAAGAGTTAGTTCAGATGCTTTCCTGTTCTATGGCTTCAGGTTTGGAAAGTTACTCACCTGTTATTCCCAGGTGGACAGTTTGCAGAAGTGCCGTGAGAAAGAATGATTAGTGATAGGACGGTGTGATCTCTGAAATTCAGATCAGTAGCTTGAACCTCTCAGTGATGTTCTGATTTGTGCTATCCTAGATCTGTGAAAGTAGTTCATCTGTCTAAGGGCATTTAAGTGAGAAGTGTGGGTTCAAGCCCTCACACAGAGGAGGGAGCTGAACTTCTCTGCCACCTGCTGAACAGTTTTCAGCTGAGATGAAGATCATCGTCATCATTTCTCGTCTTGAAGAGATCATTACATCTTTTATTGCACTCTGGCACTTGAAGGAAGAGTAAAAATGTTATTTTTGTTTTCAGACAGTTCAAGCTTCTGTATGGATAAGGATCTGAAGCTCCTTGTTCAGCAGCAGGAAGAAAACATGATTTGGTTCAAGCTGGTTTTGGACCAACATTTTTTTTCTCCAAATTTCCCTACCAAAAACCTCAAAAGTTTATGGGGAAAAGCTTTTTGGTCTTATACTGGGAAAATTAGTAAGGTTTGCTGCATTGCTCTATGCATCAGAAGAGCATCCCATTGTACTGTTTTCTCTGGGATACACTGTATGACACATGTACATAAAAGCTGTTCTGAGTCTGGATTAAAGGCACATATTAAACTGTCTCTTGTATTGGGGAAATTATTTGGGTGAAGAAAAGCTGCGGGGATTGGGTGCTAACTATGATTTACTTGGGAGTCTTGTTCTCTCCTCATCAGCAGAATGAACATGTTCTTACATTTGATAGCAAGCAAGCCTCACAAGGGAGAACTTAAATGAATTGAATCAATCTGTTGATCACTGAAAAGCTCTGTAATTTTGAGGTGAGCAGAAATGTTAAGAATTCTGAGAATGTTCAGGAAAAGAATATCAGTGGAATATATGGGATAACGAGACCATCACCCAATTTTCCTCAAATCTTGAGCAAGATCTATTTGAATATTTTTGTGATCAGCTCCGAACACTATCACGGGTCATTACAGAACTGTTCAGCTCATCAATGCCTCTATCAGGACAGCATCCTCAGTTCATATTAAATTAGAAATTTTATCAATCTGCCCATATTTTTCTGTTGCTTTATGAAATACTGATAAGAAATCTGTTTTAAGTCTTCCCTCCCACCCAAAACCTAGTTTGCTCCACTTCTTCAGGAAATGATCTCTAGAGCTTGAACACTATTTACATTATCAAGATTTACTTATCTTTTCTTTTTTTCCATTGAAACACTAAGCAGCTCTTACATCAATGTAGGTGTGTTTGAGAATTATGAGAGCCTTCAATTCTCATACCAGACTACACCCACACAAGTCAATTCCAGTTCCAAATGACTAAAGGTCATGTGAATGGCAAAAAGTAACAGGTAAGAACCTAATTTTGCCATTAAGGGTAACTGACTTTGCAGTTATGGTTTATTAGTAAAAGGATTAACGACACGAGCAGTAAATCCTTTCCCTACCTTACATTTCTTGATGTTAGTTCCTGTTACTGCTATTATTTTTAAGACTATTCTTATGGAAAAGAATAAAAATACGATATGTGAGAAGAAGGACCTGGGGGAAGAGAAGGCCCATTTACTTTTAGACCCACCAGTGAGGGTCAGAAACAATGGTGTACCAGGTACCTGCCAGGGGACAGGTAGCATTTGCTGAAGGATTACTTCCAGATGGCAGATGTTCAAGCAGTAGTATTGTGAGGTTCTCTGAAGCTGATGGCCTCCTGTTTGTGCATGATGTCTTTCCCAGGATGACATACTTAATATTTCTTTGGTTAAAATGAATTCTTACATTAATTTAGTGGTTCTGGTTCTTGACACAGTTCTTTCTCTTCTTTCAACCAGGAATTCCACAGGACAGTGATCTCTTTTATACGTCCTCCTCCAAACCATACCTGTTTTAAATATGTTTAATCTGTGCTGACCACTTGAGTGATTTGTTAATCTAGTAATTCCAAGATAAAAATAATGAAGACTCTGTAAATGCTGTGATGATGGTCTCTGAAAGATTTTGCCACCTGTGGAGATTTTCACAGGTGATGGATACAATCTCTGAAGGGGATATGTGACTTCCCAGTTTTCTATGATGTATAGGCCATTAGCTTCCACTGTTATCCTCAAAATACCATTGCACCATTTGGATGTTATACTAGTTAGGAAACTTAGTTATAATTGCTGAGTGCTACATGAAAATATCTTTCAGGAATTCAGGAGCAAAGCCAGATGGGTCTATGTGGTGGTTTTGGGAGATTGCTTTATTTTCATTTAGGAAAGTACTATGAGTTAAGGGACTTGGCGAGTCTCACAAATTACTTAAGAAAAGGAGAGTGAATTTAAAAAACATTCCATGTATGGATGCTCCTTTTCTGCAATAAAACCCTCTCTTCTGCTTGGAATAGACTTTTGAAAACAGAACATTAGATATGGATAATGGAAAAACTTATAAAATCCAGTACATTAACAGCCTCTCTTTGGTCTCTCTGTTTCTTCTGATTTTTGTTGTATGCCAAAGGGAAAAGCCAGTGGTATTCAGAATAGTGTGATTGATACTGTTTCTGTGTTTCCAGCAAAGTAGTGTGCGATGCTCCTAGTGTGACGTTCAGTTTTCCTTTAAATTACAGTCAGCAGACTACAACTTTCTTTTCTAGAATAAGGTAGGACTAGCTGTGAAGAGGACCATATGTAATTATCTGGACAACGTGAAGTTATTCTGTAGCTAATCCTTATTATCTGTGACTGTTACAAAGCTCAAAACTCAGGCTTTTCCTCTATCACAAGACTTGCAGTAGATTAAGCTGTAGACTTAGAGCAATTGTGATCAGGCTAGTGTTATTCTACCAGAAAGACTGAGCTTGTTTGACAAGGCATGTGGTTTTCACAGTTGCTTGCCTGAGCTATCAGTTCATCCTTTTAAATTTATGCTGTTGGGAGATGGAATATATTTAATTCAGTTACATACGTTGGTAAGATTTTTGTTGAAATCCATTTTAATTCTATTAACTACAGAAGATTATTGCAACACACTGTTCATAAGAGGGAGGCTAAACGCTCAGATTGGCAATGTCAGAAAGAAACACAAGGGACGTAAGAGTAAACAGAGGAATAGCAGAGAGAAACTGAAGAAGAATGAAGGGCAGGGAATAAAACAGTCTCCTCCTGCCCAAAAGTGGACTGAAGCATATTTTATGGTGCATATTACAGGCAGTGACAATTTTAACAGAAGAGCACATCAAAAAGTAAGCAACTGAAAATGTATGGTTGCATAAAACCGTATATCTCACAATGAGATCTAAAGCTAGTGTTATACCTAAATCTGTGCTTGGTTTATTACAATCTATGGTATTTCTCTTTGCGTTGAATGAATTTTGGTGTCTTCTTTCCCAGTAGATGAAAGACCTCAGACTCTATCTGCAACCTTTGAAATGTGTACTTTCTGTGCATGACTGTGTCTTGTTATTCCTAAACAATATCTTATATGGAACAATTAGATACAAAGCTCAGTCTTACTTTCCAACTCAGTTCTCAGCTTCCTACCATGTTTATCTACACTTCCTTGGTGGTCATGTCTGTTCCAGTGGCAAGGAAACTGATAGCTCCCCAATGGCTGCCAAATCCTCTGCCCTCTAAATTGGTGTGGTGCTACTTGTAGTAATTGCGTGTCTCTCCTAAAGCCCAGTACTCCAAAAATATCAGAGTTAAGTTGTTGTTTTGAAAGAAATAGAGTGTACTGAATTTTGGGACATGTGAAGCTGCCTTCCATTAGAAAATCAGTAGCATTAATAAATAATAATGATATAATTGTTGTTGGCATAAGGCTTGATAAGAATTTCTTAACAAGGAAAAGCAATCCTTTCTATTCCAAAAATTAGTGGATGTTCCATACCTTTCTGTATGTAGTAGATCAAGATGAAGGATTATTGTGATCCCTTCTCATCTGTGGAGGTATTTCAGTACTTTGCAGATCTAGGTTAGGTACCTAATGCTCTCAGAATATAGGTGAGCCAGGATTGAGTAGCAAAAGGAGCAGCAGTCATGCCATAGTTCAGAATGCCCTGACAAAAAATCTGCATCTGACAACCTAACAGCAGTTGCAGCTGAGGATCTAATTGACCATCATGCAAGGAATTTTCTTTCAGTATTTAGTAAGTTTCAGTTTCCAGGCGTCAGCTTCTCTGTCAAAGTTATCTCATGTTTTCTGCTGTTATTTGGAAAAGCCAAAAATGAGAATGTAGCTCTTCAGGTGTCTCTATTAATGCAGTAGTGCAGAAAAAGTGTTTGCTTAAAGAAGTTTTAACTTCAGGTAGTCTTTAAGTAGTAGAAAGAAACAGGACAGTATAATTGGGATAAAAAGGCTTTCTTTCCATGTGAAAGCAGTGTTAACACTACAGCGCTTGGTGGTGATTTTGTTTTGCGTGCTATGTAGAGCTTTGTCTGCCAGAAGGTGTTACATTTGCACAGCTAGAGAGCAAGAAGTGCTGAGCTGGAATCCTCCAGGGAGGTTGTGGGAAGTTGTCTGAACATGGGTGAAAAGAAAGTGACACATTTTAAATACAAAAATAAAATAAAATAAAATCACTGATGCGGGCAGACTTCTATGTTGTGTAAGACTGAAGATTTAAATGCTGGCATAATTTTTCTGCTTGAATTTTCAGTTAAATGAAAAGTAAATCACAGATAAGTTAGAAATTCACTATGTGGGTCAGACTTGTTTTCTGTGAGCAATGGAAAACCACTAATGTGGATTTTGTGTGGTTGAAGTCCTGTCATTGCTGCTCACAATGATTTAGAAAGGTACGTTTTTAATATGGTTTTGAATTGTTGTACATCCTTCTGTTGTAAATGGAGAAAATTGTTAGCAATTGGTTAACTTTTTTTTAATTGAAGAAGATATTTTAGTCTTTAAAATTGAATGTTAGCATGAATCACTGTTTCTGTAGCTTTGATAATGAAGTCTACTTTCAGACAGATTTATGTTAAGGTTTGTTGTTGGTTTTTTTTATAATCATTTATTAGTTTATAATGGAGATCACAGTAGAGTCTTCTAATGGACCAGGCAAGTAGAGTCATCTTCTAGCTCACGTCTCAGCATCTGCAGTGTGCTTGCTTATAGTGGAGTAGCACTATGTCTTAGATTTTTGGATTTAATCAGGTTTTCATATATTCTTGTCTATCTGAATAGGATTTATTCATAGCAAAGCACCATTAGCTCAGGACCAATGAAGAAACCTGCATAGAGAAATGTGGTCCACTGAACTATTCTTAGAGCTCACTTAGGTGAAGATTTGGCTGTTGCTTTTGTTCAGGAAATCTATCAAGCCACCAAATACTGTAGGTGTTGCTTTTTTTTCATCCTCACAATTAACCTAATGAATTGAGAAACCTTCCAGTGATGTCAGAAGAGAGACTCTTGAATTACATTCATTTCGCTTAATACCTAGTCCACAAACTAGGCAGAAATCTGATCATATTTTCAAAAATAGATGGAAGAAGCTATTGTCTATAAAGGTTAGTAAAGGTCAAATTGAATGTCTTCATCAGTGTTGCAAGATTTTAGTGGTCCATTTTGTACCTGCTGTATTTTTATTTACGGATGAAAATTGAATATGCTGAAATCACTGTTTCTGTTTGCCAAAATCTCCATTCAAATACAATGGTGTTCATCTGAGATGTTTTATCCCCATTATTGATGTGCTGTCATTACAGGTCTTAATGTGTCCTATGATGTTCTGCAGTAACACTGTTTTGTGCTGTCAGGAGCCTTTTGTCACCTTCATAGATGAAGCAGGAGCTGGTCCTTCAAAGGATTTTTTGATTGGAAAGTCCATTTCCCTATCTAATGGAGCTTTTTAGATAGACACACTGACAAAGCTGTCTGGAAAATTTCTATTTCTTACTGCCACTGTTATCTTGCAAGTACGGAATTGCTGGAAACTAGTAAATTTTGTGGGTTAAGGGAGTCATGACTAAAATGTCCCAACAAGAGGCAAAATAATAGCATCAGCTAATTGCCCCTAGATTTGTTGAGACATTAAGACAGGGATCCCTTTAGCCATATTTGCATCTAAATGCTCAACAGATAGCTAGACTTCGGTTCATTAATGCTTTTCCTGAAAGGCAGAGAACAATAGAAGCCATCCATTGAGCTAGGTTTATCTCAAGTGGCCTGTGTAAAAGGGTGCTAGGTACCTAATTCTGCCTGCTTGAAGCTTAAACGCCTGGTGGCATTATCATACACTGTGAGACCCATTGCAGTAGGTCAGAAGAGGGACGAAGAAATGTTGTGAGAGTCACTGACTGATTGAGCAGTCTGTCAATAATTGTTTTTGATGATGTGGGACAGTGAATATGTGCGAGTTAAATAAAAAATGACTCAAAACTGAACCTATATCTTTTGCTATGTTACAGTTATAAACCAGGGAAATACTATGTTATATTTCTGGTGTTTAAATTTATGGATGCAGACAGAAAGAAATTGCTTCTCTTTCCATTTAGAAAATGGATATTGGACTGTTAATACACTTACTAAGTTGAAGTTAAATAAGTGGAGGCCGCCAAGCCTGTAATAGTATAAGCAAATAGACCTCTATTACGTCAGTCAAGTTGTGGCTATTTATTTTAGAGCTTTTTTTGGCTAGTGCATTGTGCTCAATATATTGCATTATGGAACGCTTTGACTGTGCTTTTAGTCCTTTAGATTAGTCCTTCAGAGTGTGTGGTGAAAATACGCGTGCAGGATATAAAAGCAAATGTGGCTTGGTTGTATTGTAGACAGATTTAACACTGCAGGACTTCACAGAACTCTAAATAGGTTTACGCAGAACTCAGCCAGAGATTACTGTCTTATATGAACTCTTGTAATCACAGTGCAACTTCTACCATCAAAAAGCACTTTAAATAGTATAGCTTACATCAGGTCCAAAAGTGAAATAGACTACTTCAGCAAAAACAGTTCTGTGCATGTATAACCACGTTTCAGGTTTGTGTCAGAATGGAAACAAGTATATTCAAAAATCACACCGTTAAATGATTAGTAACTATACCAGCAAAAGCATCTACAGTTAACCTAGTCTCAACCAATTCTGCAGTGAGGTTATAAGCATAGGGGAATGAACGTGTGGGTACTTTCCAGAAGTTTGCTGGGTTGAGAAATTAGTGGAGCAGAGGTTTTCCCACCCAGCCTCGTTTAAAGCATGTGGGATATCAGTACCCATATGGGAAGCTTCATGATTAATCGTTGTAAAGATTCGTCTCTGAGGAAGATGTTTCATTTAGCCCAGGATTGAAAAACAAAGGATATGTTGCTGCCACACTAATCAAAAACACAGACAATCTGCTGTTCATATGTGCCAATTGTTGCAGCAGTGTAATGTAAATGCACTGAAAGATGAGAAAAATAATTATAGGCAACTATTCTGCAGAAAGCTTATAGGGCTTTTTAGAGGAAGGCTTTCATGTGCGTAAAAAGCCTTTGACATTCTTAACTCTGGTTGCCAAGCTCTTTGTGCTTGCTGTTGGTAAGTATGACATGCCATGACACCTGAATCCCAAAAGAGTCAAGCAAAAAGCAAATTTGTAGTCAAGAAGTGAGGAAAGTCAATGGAAATCCCAAATATTAGACATTTTTGTGTATTATGGTGGTAAGACTATAAATAATCTTGTAAACTAACTTGAATCGCAGATAACCATATCTGTTTATAAAAGATGAACGTGGTAGGTATAGCTGTTCTCATATTGCCATTCCAGTTAGTTTCTCAACATTCTAGATGAGAGAAAAATGTGAGCAGTGGCATTGCAGAGCACCAGTAGACAAATAACCCCTTTTGTAGGTTATATAATGTCAGCTGTGAGTAGATAAAGCTTTTGAAAGGATCAGCATTGTCAATGATCTGATTTGTTTTGTTCAATGAAGTTTCAAAATGTGTTTTGTTATATTGCCTGTTAATGTTCAGGCTGTTGTTGATCTAAGATTCAGATTGTTGCAGTATGAGAAGATAATTTTATGGCCAGTATTACAGTGAGAATTGTACTCTTTCTTCTACAGTTTCAATGGTTTCTTTTCCCTTCTTGTCCCAAACAGTGTGGGCTGTTGCCCTGGAGTGTTGATGAGTTGCCACTACCTCATTATGCAAATCTGTATTTCATCCAAAACTTGAATACCATGTGTGAAAGAATAAGAAAATATAAATAAATTGAAAAGACCCAGAAAAGTACAACAGGGAATGCAACAGGATTGAACAAACGTCTGAGTAAGAAGCAACTGAACTGCCTGGAATCCTTCAGTTCAGAGAATAAATGAGTAAGGCAGGATGTGACAGAAGTCTACAAATCATAAGTAATATCTAAGGTTGGTTACTGGTCACCAGCTCTTATTGTGCAGGGAGTAGGGACCGTCAAGTGAGCAGTAATCGTGCTCAAGACAAAGAAATATAGGCTTGTATATGTAGCAAATGCTTTGAATGAAGAAAAAAATTCTCCACGGCTTTAAGAGGAGAAAGGCAAGATAGGGCAAGTACCTGGAAAAGACAGCTCTACTGAAGGTTCTTCAGTGATCACACCAGGATCAGGAAATATTTTATCCTAAAATAGTTACAGACTGGAAAAGTACTCAATGTATCATATATATTTGTCCCTGTTCTTAACTTACACATGTAGTCTACCTATGACCATTGTTGAAGACAGGATGCTGAAGCAGATGGCTATTCTGTTGCTCTTACATACCTTTTTGTTATAGTTAAGCCATTGCCAACATATTTTAACCCTCAGAATCTGGGACCTTGATGTATTTTCTCACTTGGTTGGTCTTCCAAATGCCAAATTTAGTGCTGGTATTTCCAGACTTCTTCCTGATTGTCTTGCTAGTTATATCTGCGTAATTAATTCAATGATATTAAATGTGATTGGAACAGGACTTTTGAAGCAAAAATTCAGATGGCATTGTCATTCCCTCTGCCTTGAAATAGTATTTTGAAAATGATTCTATCGCCTTTGCTTATGCCTGATTTTTCTGTGGCATTACATTACCAAATATGCTGTAAAGAATCGTGGACTTTCTGTACTGGCAATTACTCATGCGTTTCTCTGCTACTTTGGCTATGTATCTCTCAGACTTTCTCTGTAGGTGCGTAAGTCTCAGTTTCCAGGATAACAATGACTTAGTTATTTTTATCACAAATACTAACCACTATTTTTGGATGTTAGTTCTGGGTTTCTTTAACCTACTAACATCTGGGGGGTCTAACAAGCAAAATTTTAATCTGTGATGCCTGTCCTTGCTAGAATGCAAGGCAAGTACACAGAATGCTTCCTTATTATAACACTTACTAGTAAGTGTTACTATTAAGTCATCAGCTAATTTCTGATTCTGTGGAAGAAGTGTGTTTTGGGCAGAAATGTTCTAAGACCAGATTTGTTACAAAATAAATTGTTTGCTGAATAAAAAGCTTTTAAGCAAATAGACAGCTGAAAGGACTGAAATTCAAAAGTTGCAGTTTGCATGGAAATTGTCTGTATTGTGATGTTCTCTATAGGTTTTTTGTTTTGGCCTTCAGTTCCAGTTGTCTCCTTTGCACTGCAGCAGCCATCTTGTTTAGCTTTTGCCATTAGAAAACAATCAGAAAAACAGTGTTGCCAAGTACAAATGCATCTCATTTTAAAGGTTCAAATGTTTTTTTTTCTTATATGAATTATTTTGCAGAGTGGCTGCTGCATGATAACTTTCAAATATGGCCAGCTTTGCCAATTCTCATGAAAGGAGGATTTTGGCCAGACATTATTGTTGCTGTCATTACAAGCTTCCCTACTGCCAGACCTTCTGGGCTAGAACAGCACAATTTTCTGCCTTTGTATTTAAGGAGCTAACTGGCATAGGAGAGAAATCTAGCATTTGTCTAGGTATACAGCAGAAAGAAGCAGGTGCAAGTGCAAGACTGCAGAGACTCATCAGGAGGGAGTCAGTATCTCTAGGACTTCCAACACTGTTTAAAAAGCCTTCTAAGTGGAGCTCAGAAATAGCTGCAGACTAGATTGGATTGCATCAATGATTTTGCGTGTTATATGAGATTGAGAAGCAGAAGCTAACTTCATGGGAAAAAATGAGCCCAGCTGAGAAGCTAGAGGAAAAAGGACATGCATATAGACATGTACAGACCTGAGCAAGAAGGTACCTCTAGAAGGTTGTAGGCTGAACGTTTGGCAGGTGGAAATTAGTAAAACAGTTAGTATAGATCTCGTTAATTCATGATGATGCTGATTGTGCTTAGTTGAACCAGTGCCTGTCCTAAGCCATCGTATTAAATAGGCTTCTGGAAGGGCTGCTGAAGTTGATTAACTTCATTCTCCCACCTTGTTTGCTTTTCATGCATGTTCTGGTTTCACTCAGGGCTGGAAAATGAGAATTGTCAGGAAGGCTATAGTTTTTGTGGTGCACAAGGAAATGAAA
The DNA here is from genome assembly GCF_038088225.1 of Cyrtonyx montezumae. Taxonomy (NCBI): domain Eukaryota; kingdom Metazoa; phylum Chordata; class Aves; order Galliformes; family Odontophoridae; genus Cyrtonyx; species Cyrtonyx montezumae. The sequence continues at coordinate 41,256,780 of NW_027071826.1, read as the reverse complement.
GAACTTGGCAATGGAAATCTTCGGCTAAATTTTTCTTTAAATATATTCATGTAAGTTCAGGTGACAAGCCAAATGAGTTGAATTCCTCATTCATTTTGTGAAACTTCACATGGCGTGACAACCTGAGAATGATACAAGGTAAGATTGTAATCAAACTGGGTTGTCACAAGCTGACTATAAGACAGGCAGCACTTCCAGCACTTATGTCCCTGATGTCAGGCAGTAAACTGTCGCTTTTACCTGGCGAAGTAGACTGAGAGATTGCAGAATGTGTTCTCAACTAAGCATGTTTTAAGGAACCTCATTTTTTTGTTTCTACCTCCTCCCTGCAGCTGGTTTCAGGGAATCAATATTTTTAAGCTGACAAGACGTAGGTAGGTTTTCCTTATTGCAAAACTGGTAAGGTGCCTTCCAAGGGAAAAAGAGAAGGGGGGGGGGTATTTTGGTTTTATAAGCTTCTGCTACTAAACATTGTGCTCAGAAATCAGAATCGTTCTTGCAGCATTTATAAGGGAAAGTGCAATCCAGCTGTTGGCAAAACATAACCTCATTGTTTTGGCAATGCTATTTCATTTACTTTTTTTCCTTTATACTAACTTGTTTGCTCAGGTACTGGAATTCAGAGTTTTTCCTTCTTTTTAGAAATTCACACCCTTTCTGGCAAGGTTCAAACTGTTTTTATTGCTTGCAATTATACCTACAGGTAAAATAAATACTTTCCCACGGATGCGTTGGAATCTGGTATGGTTATAAGCTGATGTAGCTGTAAGAGTGGAGTTGTACAACTAGTATTTCTGCTCTTCTGTCTTTTCCTTCTAACTGTTCTTAAAGACGCAGGCTCTTGTGTCTCTCACTCTTGAGTAATCAAAGCAATTGTTTTTAAAGGCAGCAGGGTTTAAGCTATGCAAAACTGATGTGGATGAGAAAACGACTTCTAAAGATGGCTAAGGCAAACCTAATGTGGAGTTGATTTTCTGACAGAAGTATTGCCATGGCTTTATAGTGAATAACTGTCTTGACTTAGCTCTACACTGTGAGCACAAAAATTACATTGAAAAAATGTTCTGCTGTCATAAAGTAAGGCATAGAAAAGCTAGGAAATGGCCTAATTAAGGTTGCCTGCGTAATTCATTATGATTCATTTTTAATTATCTGATCACATACTATTTTTTCCGCAGAGCCCTCTACCTCTCTGCACAGGATGTTCAGAGCACTTTTAATGAGCAACTATTCAGTAGTTTGTTTTATCTTCATTGTTCCATGTGTGGCCCAAGGCCTTATTTACTGCATGCTATTAAATCCTGTTTTGAGGGCTAAATCCATAAAAAGACTTTGGCCTGGTGACCTTGTGTGCTGAAGTATCAAACTTTTCAGCCCCCTGCTGTCTAGTGTTGAGAGGTTGAGTTTATGACCCAGGTGTGCTGTTGCAGCTGTATCACACTATCAGAGCAGGGCTAACTGCTCTGGTGCTGTAATGTGCTGCATGGATGTGCCAGTTCCAGTCGCCCCTAGCTCAGGTAACTTTTGAAAGCATATGTCCTACTGTTATAAAAAATTCAGTAAGCATCTCCTTTCATTACTCAGTTAAACAGGAGTCTAGGATTTGTGACTCATGCATCCTGTTTTCAGCGATGTCGTTTATGTACTAAAAAGTCTTGGAAAAGTATTTCACTAGTTGCGACCCAATTTTCCTCTCTGTAAAATGAGGATAATGGCATTCTCTGAACCACGTCACAGAGGTGTTCTCTGGCTGCAGTGTTTAAAAACACTTTCTGAGTCTTGGATATATAATGTTAGGGAAAGACAATGGATTGCTTTGAAAATATTCCCTGTTCTCACCCTTTACACTAGATTTTTTTCTTTCCTTTTTTCATATGAAAATGGGCTACTTCTAGTGACCTTCAAGCTGGGATCTTCCAGAGTGCTTCCAGCAGTTCCATAAACGCATGTGAGAGAAGAGACAAGAAAATCATGGAGATAGTGAAACATGTATTTATACACTCAATTTAGACTATATGAGGATTATGTCCATAACTTAATGCCCCCATTCCTTAGCCTGGAGATCAAAGAATATGGCATGACTTTCACCTGTGTGGTGAAATCAACTCTTTCCTCTCGCCAGAAGTCAAGGTGCCTTGGCCGTGCTGCTTGGTGGGAACAACTGATGATCTTTCTTATCATTCAGAACTCTCTGAAGCAAATCTGATGGGACACTACTTCCCAAGAGCCAAAGCTATTCTTAAGACCATAATCCAGCCTTGAACCCGTGCCCTGGTCCTGTTTAGTTTGTAATATAGCCATAGCTCAGGAGGCTTGTAGGTTGGTCAGCTTTCTAGAAATATATTTGTCACGTATAGGTGTTATGGTCTGAGGTGGGGTTTTTTTTGTTTTTGTTTTTTTTTTACCTCAAGTTAGTATAAATTGATCTAGATTACACACTGATATTCCTTGTGATTAGATCTGACTAGACATACTACGATGCAATGACACTAAATCCTGTGCTTTTAGTTTGAGAAATAGTGGAAACGTATCAATTCTGATGTTTTATGCAGGAGAACTCCTGCAACAGAAGAATGGCTTCTATATTTCTGAGGGAGGGAGAGAGAGGGGAAGGGAGTCAGGAAGAAAATTACTAGTAAAGCATCTGCTTGAGCCTGAGTGTCTTAGAGTTTGGGTGACATCCAATCTTGTGCCATTTGTTATATGATTGTTTCTCAATTTTCTGTTGTTATTTGGAAGTAGAGGTGGAAGGGATTGTTGTTTTCTGAATACACACACATATATATACAAATTGAGTGGTTAATGGAGTTTCTCCTTAATAGGGTTTTGATGATGTTTTTGAGGGCAAAGATATGATTTGCAGCTAATTTCTACCCTGAGGTCCTGCCAATCTGACCTCATGTTCATTTTCAGCTGAAACTTGCATTGATTTCTACATTGATTTTCTTTCATTCATGCATAATCTCAACTCAGAAGGGTGTAAATGATACTCGAATTGTTCCTCAGGTGTTAACGTACTGGAAATTTTCATTGCAGTGACTGAGAATATGCTTCCAAACATGCACAAGCATAGCAAGTCAGAGACAACAATTACTGTGTGTAATAAAAAGAAATCTGTGAGAAGCAGGCACGATTGTCTAAAATGAACATACATTTTTGGAAACAAAGTTTTCTTTCACCACTACGGACTTGACTGCTCTTCAATTTAATCTCTGACGAGCCAACACATGTGAAATAAGCTACAAAAAGGAGAGCAAATCTATAACTCCACAAGGTTCAAAACATATTAATGCAGGTTACCAATCTCCCATAATGCATTATTGGTCTCTAAATCCAGATAGATTTAATAATTTAATTTTTTTTTTAAGTGAAAGCAAGTAAACCCCAAAATCTATCCTAAAAATATTTTCCAGGAAAGGAGAGTAAGACCTGAGTCAAGCTGTATCTCACTTCTGTTATTTTTCCCTGAAGTCCCTGGTGCTTTGTCTCTGACTCCTTCAGACTGATCAGAAATTAGATCTTAGTTTCACTGATGCTGACCGTGTACCTGTTCTGTACACAGATTGCTGAATCCTATCTGAGGACCCTTGTTCAGCCTAAAGGAGTGACCCAGTGCTCAGATACTTCCCTGATCTTTCTCCAAAGCATTCTAAAGCTCTTTCTATAAATGCAATGATTCAGCCTGACTAGATCCTTGTTGAAGTCTATGACACAACTTGGGTTAACTTCAGAATCAGCCCTGCTGGCAGAACAGACTTTCTTGCTAGATTTATAGTACTTCCTGCTTCTAGCTGGGCTGCAAATAGAACAAGAACAGCCTTTCTCATAGTGTCTTGGCACTGCTCCTTCTAGAGGGAACCCAGAACAAGCAGGGTACAATGAAAAATACCAAACTTTCATGAACTTCTTTATATATTAAAAAAAAAGGCATTGCTTGTGGTTCAATTTGCTGGACTTTTCTTTGGTTGTAACATACTTAATTTGTGTCAGTTCACTCACCATTAACTTCCATGAAAATATACAGTGAATACCTAAACTTGTAATTCTGAGGACTAGATATCATTCAAGTTGACTTGAAAATGTGGTGTTTTGGCACATCAGACTTTTAATGATAGTAGCTTTTATCGTAATATTTTTGATGTTTTTCTCAGTATCTTGTTTTCTGTGCCCCTTTTTTTATTCGAATCCAACACTGAAAATTGTTCTATCAATGAGCTAAAACTTTTAAAACACACTCCTTTATATCTGCCTTAGACAGATTAGTGTAAAAGATTGTTCAAGTGACCTAATGAACTATGCAAAGAGAGGAGCAAAAAGTCAAGAACTCAAAATCTTTTATCAGGTATAAAATACACGATGAAAATCCACTCAAAGAAATAGACTTTGTATTAAGTTAATTAGCCTTCACATAAAACTCTGAATACCATATGTGACTTTCTTCCTGTGAAATGTAAATTCTTCTGAAACATGGGCAAACATAAGCTGAAAACTAGTACGTGTAACTTAAATGATTGCAAAATAAGAAATATAGGACATGACTTTAAGTCACCTGAGTTAAAAATTGCATTCTGTAACAAAAGAAGTAGCTAAACTTGACCAAGTTTAAAACTGAGATATGCTAAAAATACACTTTTCATTTATCAGAATCAGCTTTTATCAGTAGAAATCCTTTCAGTTTAAATCATGGGTGTCCAACCTTTTGGCTTGCCTGGACTACATTTAGTGAATAGAAATTGTTTCAAACTGAAAGGTGGGAGAATTAGGTTGTGGGTATCTTTTACAGTGAGTGTGGTTTGGCAGTGGCTCAGTCTGCCCAGAGAAGTGGTGGGTGCCCTATCCCTGGCGTGGGAAGGGAGTAGCCCACAGGCCATAGGTTTGATGTGCCAGGTTTAAATCCTGCCATTCCGGTACCTCTTACCCATCCTAGCTACTCAAATGTAATATCAGGATCTATATGCTTTCAAGTGCAAGTCTGAAATGGCTATAAAACAGCCTTGGTCACTCATAATGTCACTGCTGTAAGGTAAAGCAGCTGGGAGCGGCCAGCCCTGAGAGACTGAGGTTTTAACCTAGATGTCTGGCTGTGCTCTTCTTGGTCAGTAAGGACAGTTCCCTGACTGGAAGTCTGCCTATACTGTGCATCATGTTGAAGAGATGGTTGGTGATGCCTGAGCTAATACAGAGCTCAGACTGACAGACATAGCTGTGTCAGTGTAGGGCAATGGCTGAGCTAACAAACCTGGCTGAGAGGCCTTTGCTAGCAAAGCCTTTGCTCTGGGATTTGCAGGATCAGGATGAGTTCTTTCAGTTGTCTTGGGGGCAGCTGGTTATTACTGCACATCAGCTCATCTCAGCTGCCTGGATTTCAGCTGATCCCTGTGCTTCCTCTGCTAGTCCACATCATTCTTCTTTAGTTAATGTTTTATTTTATTTGTTAGCTCTTTTTTTAATACTGTTGTTGTCAGTTTAGATATCTGTCAGCAGAATGTACTTTGATATAAGACTGCTTAAGATAGCTTTCTAGATATGCCCTTGTGGAATTTTAAAGTTGCACTTTTCTCCCAGTGTTTGGACTGTTGTGATGTGTTTCTGATGCTGTAGTAGTTTATTGATAATGGATCATTGCAATGGTGCTATTATTTCAGCAATTACATAGGTGATGCAGTTTTAATGTTCGTGAAATTAAAGTGTTCAGGTATTTAAAGGAATATTTTTCAGCACTGAGCTAACAAAAGTAGTGAGCTAATACTGAAATGCATTTGTCCCTGTAACACAGCAGCTTTCTATTATGTAGAAGTTGGCATATGATGCTTGAGGTATGAACAAGAAAGCATAGAATGTAGTTAAGTGAATGATATTGTGCTCTTAACACATCTTTCTATGCCCAAAATATCCCTAGACCTTTACTGATCACTGTTTTATGTCTCATCGGTACATTGCACCTGAATGATACAGATCTCTTACACCGCTGGCTTTGGACCAAGTCTGTGGAAAGGTTAATGTTCCTAACTCACTCTAATAAACAGATTTTCTTTCTTCGAAAGCTTTCAACGTAGTACTTATGCTGAGCCAGTTTACATATTTTCAAACTGGTAGATTCTTCAGCTGAGAAGTAATCAGCATCTCTTTCTTTACATAAGTCCACCGTATTTTTGGGAGGCCCGCTCTCCTGTTAGTCTCCCATCAAACTCTGAATGTAAATTGAGAACCTTTTCCATTGTATTGCTTCCTAGTCCAGATCACATTTTGTACTCTCTTTTCTACTGTAGTATCTGAGTTTTTCCCAGTAGTGTGTTAAGAAACATGACTAACATCTGTCACGTGTGGTTAGTTCTCTCTCTCTCATCCTGCCTCCAGGGAGTCTTTCCATTGACTTCAATGGGCTTCAGATCAGGCTCTAAATTAGTCTGACTTTGGGATAAGTGTGTTTTTGGTTTTTGTGTTGTTGTGTTGTTTTTTTTTTGTTTTTTTCATTTTTGTAAACGTCTGCTAACTTTGCCAGCAACCAGCAAGTGGTAAAGACAACTAGAGGGAAAGAAAGAAAAGGAAATTGGAAATCGTTGCTAGGATTGAGGCTATTAGATGAGAAGATTTTTTTCTAACTTCTTGCAGCTGCAGCAGTCTTTGTTGATGCTCTAGTACTGGCCTTTCACTGCTTTTCTGTCTCAGATGACAGGGAAAGCAGGCTTTTACTTCTGTCTGCTAGAACTTCCCCACTGCAATAACAGTAATCATATATTTTCCATAATGGAAGGGAGTTTGTGGTTATTAACCTCCATTTGTTCATCTGTGTCTTTCCATTAACACACTAGTTGGACTCATCTTCCTTAAATAAATAACTTCTTCACTTACAGAATTTCTTTCACAACCATTTTAGCTTCCTTTAAGGGTGTAGCCTCTGCTTGTGTTTTCCTATCAAAGTTCAGTGGAGCAGAAGTTACAGTTTACAGTTGTTTCTCTGCAGTGGACAGACAAATGCAAGTGCGATGCTAAAGTTTAAATCTCACTTGTATATATTGGAGCAGAGCAACCTGATGTGTTTTTTTTTTTTTTAATTGAAGGACTACCTAGGCTTTTCTGTGGGGGAAAAAATTGATCCCCCAAAACAGTGTTATCATAACAGTTTTCATCCAAAACTGAATGAAAACAACTTTAGATATCCCTTTTTTATGTGTAGGCAGGACTGCACATGTATGTGTATCTTTCTTTCTAGCTGAGCATTATCTATTTGGGCATTAGCAATTTTGAAGGCTGCCCTTCAGTGGCACAAGACCACTGATTTTAAAGGAACTGAGGCAGAAATTTTCCACAGAAATCAGTGGTGTCCTGCCCGGTGATCTTAGTATTATTAGAGCAATTTCTTCCTTTCATACTTAAGTGCTTATATGTATTTAGTTATAGAGTCAGAATTGCTTTGCTGTCTTTTATGGGGCTTTGGAATCACTGGAAAACCAATCTTCCTGAGTACTGACTTTTCACACCGCATGTCATATTGTGAGCTCTAAAATTCCTCTTGCTGAGAACTTTTGCAAGGTTTGGAGTACCAGTTACTGATCACCTTAAGCTGGTTGTCAATTTAGAAACAACTGATGTTTTTGTTACGTTTAAAAGCAACTCTTGACACAGTTTCTGATTTGTTCACAGCTTTTGCACAATAACTAGCACTACTGTGCTGTAAACTGTTGGGTCATTGAGGAATCCTTAAAACAAGGAAAAAAGAATATTTTTTCCATTCTCTAGTGAACATGATAAGAATATCAGAATCAGGACTTCAGTGTTTTTCTGCGCAGCACAACCCTTTAAAGTTTGGTTTCCAATTTCATCTGATGATATGTTTAATCCCAGAAAGCATCTACCAAGATAACAGCTTGCATATTCCTCAGCTACAGAAATTTCAGATTGTGACCCAACATAAGACGTTGTCTTATAAGGTGTCTGAAACACAGCTTAAGGAAACTAGCAATTGCTCAACACACAGCTTTTGGCCTGTTGAAAGAGTGATAAATTTTTCCTGCTGGTAGTGGTTCCAAATGTAAATGTACAAGGGCGAAATATTTATGCTTCATAAAATAGTAAATTTGTCCAAAAGAGACCTTCTCTTCATCATTGTAAAGAGCTGTAATTCAAAAGGCACATGTGAGAGGGAAAACATGCACCTGAAAGTCTGTTTAGCTGTAAAAATAAGGTATTTTGGACTCAGACAGGAGCAAACATTGCAAAAGCTGTATATAACCTCTCTCCATAGAGGCATGCTTGGTACTCTGAACCATTCTTTAGGCAATCACCTCTTATTTGTCTTTGTTGGTAACACATTGGCTTTCTATGCTTGCAAAGGTAAAAAGCCTGATCCTGCACTCAGGTGGGTGAGTGTGAATTCAGAGCAACTCTGCCAAAGCCAAGAGAACTATTCCAGTTCAAGGGATAAGTAGGCCCCTGGAATGGCCCTTTGACAGCTGGGTTAGTGGTGGATGAATGCTCATCAAGTTGTGGTCAGCCTGGCTACATTTGAATGCTGCCATCTGACTCATCTCATTTATCTAAGTTTACTGCAGTTGCCAAAGTGGTAGCTGATTACCTGCTGTATGTGTGAACATATAGCTCTTTTCTGTATTGAAACGCTATTCTTATTGGTGATGTTTGCAGGGAGGAATGTTTGCTCCACTGCAACATCTAGACAACAGATTGTATGCAGAACTTCATTGCTGCATGTTGGTATGTTATTAATATAGTTCCTGCTGGGACACTTCTGCATCACAGAAATAATGTGCCTACCCTCTATCTCCCAAGGTTATTTTTTTGTATTTATTTTAAAGAATTGTCTCTGTCTTTATCTGAGGTGCAACCACTGAGTAAATAATCTTGATAAAATAGGCATCAATATGACTTGCTTTTTTAGGGAAGAATAGCCTGTGTCAATAGTTGATATGCCGTGCTGGTTTCTGTTTTAACTCCAGTGGAAACTTACCTGAAGTTCTTACTGAAGGGTTTGACTTTGCAGTTATTTGTTGCATTAGTTTATTTTTGGCAAGGTAACCAAATCCAGTGGTTAGAAGCTGAGATGCAAAGCTAAGCGTCTCAGGCTTCCTTTAGCAACCAAGTTATTCTGCAATCCCAGATCACTATTGCATTTCTTTGACTCTTAGTGTTGCCGTTTTTGACATGGGGAGTGTAAGTTCATACATTCAAGACTGACCAGCCAGGATCTGTGTCAATATTCTGCAGCTTAATGTTGTTTGAGTGTTTGACAGTTGTGAAATCCCAAATTCTCAGATGCATGGATTGTAAAGCCAAGAGGGACAGTTGTTCAGCAGAGCCAACCTATTAACTGGAGATGAGCCCAGATCTAGATCCTGGATCAAACATACCCAAACTCTAGGGAAGGTCACTTCTAAATTCAGATCTGGATGTGAGCCTCATGACTCAGTCTCATTTCTGTAAGCACCAGATGGGAATATAAACAAGCAATTTTGAATATAGGGAAAGCTTGGATTCAAACTAAGCCTTGTTCTAAATTGCCCCAACCACTATAAGTAGGTTTCCAGTATCTCTCGTTATAAAGCTTCAGAAGTTAAATGATTTTAGTGAAGCTAGCACATTTGCACAATATATTGTCCTCAGTAAGGTTACGCTAGTATGTGACAATGAGAATTTGATCCTCAGAATACAGGTAAAAATCTAGAAAACCTCTGTTATCTTTTGTGCTACAGATTACAATCTTGTTCGTTGTGTCTCTCTCCTGCTATCTTTTTGTATCTCCTGATTTTAGTGAACAACAAGGGAAGGAACTCATCATAGACTTTGAATGGTGCAAACAGTTTAATTAGGAAATAATGCTGGATACTGTTTCCCTTCCTTTGCTGTTTTTCAAGCAGGATGCGTCCTTAGGAAACAATAATAGAACTGAGAATTACAAAGCCTTTGTATGCATTGCAGCCAAGTGGCCACACAGGAAAGTGATACATGGACAGGCGCTTGTGTAACGTGAGCGGAAGTTATTCAACATTCCTTGAGGAAGCAGAGGACTATCTCCTGGTATCAAGACAAATATTCCTGTCATGCTACAAGGGAAGATAACGCTGGACACCATTTTACATTGTCTCATTGTGAAGTTTGCTGATTTTGTTTGCTTGAGCCTGGCTTCTAAATAATGGCATGAACTAAAAATAACTATACATCTGAGCCTCAAAACGTCTCTGTGACACAAGGTCAAACAATGATGGTCATTTCCTACTCTTTTAACCTTTGTAGCAAGCAGAAGGAAAAGTGTTCAAAAGGGGCATTGCCACGGAGGTCAACCTGGAACATTTGACCCTGAACTGTTTTGCTCCTTAAATTCTATATTCAGGAGAAGGTATGTGGAAGTCTGTGAGGCACTAGTTTTCAGCTTCTGTATCCTGAATTTCTCTTTCTACTATTTACAACTGCCACTGCATAATAGCACTGTTTGCAAATGCTTATGCAATTAAAGCCTAACTGAACTCTGTGAGCCAGATCCTAAAAACCAGAGTTCATGGTAGTGAAAACCCTCATCATTCTGAATAGCTTTGGTCTGTAAATTGTTGATAACTGGTGATCACAGCTGGGAATCAGAACTCCAGTGATCTCGTTAATCTTCCTGTTAGTGCGCTGTATGAAGGTTAGAAGGGTTCACAGCACTTCTGAATCTGTTTATCTCAGTTACTGCTAAGCTACTGAAATAGTGGGAATTTTTCTTTTAAGATGCACACTTACAAGTTCTTGTAGTTTTGCACTGTGTTCTGAAGAAACAGTAAACCTTGGAGATCGTTCCATTCTTCTTCTTTGGAGATTGATAGATACCAGGTATAATTTTTGTACAGAGGTATTAATCAGAAATTAACTGCAAAAGAATGGTCTGATTATACTCTCATCACTTCATTCAGTGTTCAGGATTTCTTGCATTTTCAAGTGTAATTCCTATTCTTCCCCAGTGCAGTATGTCTGCTTTATTGCTCTTGAATGTGAAAAAGGTAAATTTAAGGACAATATTAAAACAATAATCCTAAAATGTTTATTTTCTTCTTTCTGTGGATCTCTTGAAATGAAGACTACTGTCTACTCACACCCTTCCTGCTTCGTTCTCTCTTCTTTTCAGCCTTTGAGTACTGAATGTCTTAATACCCTCAATAGATGCAATAACTATTACTCTGATATTGAATACTTGACCCATAAGTCTGCCTGCAGCAGCTGTCTTTGAGCTCTTCAGTCTCTACCTTCAACCTAGTCTTTTACTTTTGAGACCAGGCATGACTTAGAGGTACTCTTCCTTCTTGGCTTATCATAAAAGCAATTCTTCCCACTCACAATCTTTTTTTTTTTTTTTTTAAGTACTGCTTCATCTGGAATGCAAATATCTACCAGGAGTCCAAATCTTCCTTTGATTTTCCTAGTATCACGCAGAAGGTGTTGAGAATTTATTTTCAACTTGACCACCTGATGTTTTTCATAGAAAATGCAGTGAAATCCACAGAAAACATTTCTTCTACTTGGAAATATAGGAACCAAAATTTTTTTTTCTTCTTTTTTTTTTTTTTCTTTCCCCTAGGCCAAGATGAGAAAAAGACAAACAGATCCTAAAGGCTTGGGGAATTTGTTTCTTATCCAAGCCAGCATTTTTCTGCTTAGTCTTCTACCTCTTTGGGACATGTTTTGTTAACATGTCAACACATAAGCGGTTCATATCAAAAGAATGTCCTTGACTGCTGCAGTGTTTCTGCTAGCTATTCTGCTCACCTTCTCAGTCTCTGCACAAGCCAGGATATGAATCACTGTATGCTAAAGCACTTTGGAGTACCTTGCATATGCAAGGAACCATAGGAATACCAAAATCTTCTGTTTCCTGTAATCTGCATTGAAAAGTGCATTTGCAACAAGCTGGTGGGATTTATTAAATTTTACTAAAGTGATTTATAAAATACAAACCCTGATAGCAAATTCAGCAAATGTTGTATAAAGAACAGACTCTTAGTGCTGGGAGCGTAAAAAGGGAGCACAGCTCTGAAGCTGTCAGCAGCACAGGGTGAGAGCAGCAGAGCTGTTCCTTGGCTCACCTTCCAAAGAGAGAACCTTCACCTCAAGGCCAGTGTTGTGGGAAGGAAGCACTGAAACAAGCAGCCCCATCAAACAGTACAGTAAAGAAGGGGCTGTTGCAGGTGCAAGTTCTTCTTCTTCTTTTTCTGGCTTTATATGGTTACTTATGATCTTGTTTTTGCTCAAGGCTCCAAAGGTTCAAAAGTTAGCTCTGAACCAGGCTCTCAGTGGTGAAACCAACTGCAAACGACAGGCTCTGCATCCCTGAGAGTCATACCATTATGAGTACCTTTTTAAAGGAAAATATTTTTTCAGCATGAGATCACTTACTGATTGCATCTTTAGTATCTAAAGAGAGAGTAGAAATTGATTAGCTTTAAAAGAGCACTAAATATTTTGTTCAAGAGTACACACAAATTGTCATCTCGTACAAAAAAATTTTTAGCCTGGAAGAAGTAATTTCTCGGAAACAGAGCTCAAACTCAAGTTTGAGATGGGTTTGTAGTCTGAAGCACAAAAGTTAAATGGTATCACTACTACATTAGTTTCTCATCTGAAAAAAATATTACTTTTATAGTTCTGATACGTTTTTAAGAACAGAATTGGAGTTTACTTTGAACAGTTAATGTTGCATTATGACAAATACAGACTTACTGGGGCAACTACTCATGGTACTTCACATGCTTCTAAATTCATCTTTGTATGAATGAGTTTAGTGATATTTACATTGTGATGGCAAGTTTTTTATTCTACTATTCATAGTTGGAATAATGTGATTCTCATGCTAAGCTCAAGTCAGTTCTCCTACTTCAGACTTTTTGTCTATTCCTTTCAAGCAGCATAGGAATGAAACGTTAAAAGGAGGATGTACATCTTTAATGCTGAGCTGATAATATCAGGCAAAAATGATGCATGTTTTGTCTCCAAAAATTGTTTGTTGTAAAACTGTAGGAAAACTAAGTCTACAGTTTTGTGAAATATGAATTTGAGATCTAAATTTCTACATTAGAAACAGGGTTTCATCCAAAGATATAAAGCTTCAGCCAGGCCTATTAACAATATTCCACTGCTTTCATTTAGGCTGTGTGACTCATGATTGGATATAATTCATGAGATCTCAGACATAACTGTCACCACCCTGATTCACTTTTTTTGCCATGCAATACCAGGCTGAAATCTCAAGGCATGGTTGCGCTGCACACTTGCACATGTCGGTGCAATTGGACCACAAGTTGAGTCAGACAGATTTACCTTCTTAGAGCAGGGCAATTCTTCAGATTACTGTGATTAGTTTTCTTTCCATGTTTTACATGAATTAGATGAACTAGTTTTGGTATTTCTGTCTCATCCTGTAGTGCGCACTCAAACTATGCAGTACAAGGGCCCAAGACATTCAAACAAGTAAGCCTCTGTTATTTTCACCTGGGAGTGGTTGAACTAACTTGAAAGAGCCTAACATCAGCTCCCATTTATCCTATCTGTGAATAGAGGAGAGTTCCTACTCTTTGCAATTCTGGATTTTGAGGATTTATTAGCAAAAAAATCCATATAAATAATTAATGTAGTGTGAATGAATGATTTAAGATAGTGTGGAATATTTTATATATATAAATAATTTTAAATAAAAGTACTACTTTTTTTTAAAGACGTGTTGAGGCAGTTGTTTGGGTTGTGAAAGAAAGCGCTGTCTTCAAAGCTGTATTAATGGCCCTTGGGGCTACACAAGGAAGATGGTAAAGAGGTGACGGGGAAATATGCCAAGACTGAGAAAAATCTGCATTTTAAGTGTGCTGAAAATGCCCAAATGTGTGATTTCTTCCATTTTGCCAAGTTTCTTTCCTGATTTGAGCATATCTGACTTGTAATGACTTGAATTGTCCATGAACAGAAGTCATCACATTATTTTCACCACATCTAAGTCCGGGTTTTTTAGTATAGAGAGTGTATGAGTTGCTTGTTGCTTTGGAATGGTGCTCCTTGGGAAAGGGAGCCCATTTAGCGGGTTTCACTTGTGATGAAGTTTTCCATTGGTTTCTTTCCCTCCGGGAATGAGGACAGGTCTTCTATTCACAGGGAGATATTTCAAGACCATCTGCTGATATCATTCTAATGCTACCTGTTCTCTCTGTATGCCAAATCCTGTGAATTACTTATTTACTCTCCAATACCCTCAACATCTCTTGAAACCAATGAGAGCTGAGGACACTCAGTACCAGTCAACAGATCCTCAGCACAGTGCAGTATCAATGCCTCTGGGTATATTGAATGATTGATTTAATTTCTTTGTGAACTGATAGTTAAAAATTGTCATGGCAATTTTCCCTCAAATGTTATATATTTAATAACATGTATCTCATCTTCTTATCTCCCTGTGAAGCAGTAACATGGAAGAGCATTCAGGATCAATCTTGTGCTAAATGAAAATGATCTGGGAATATTCTTTTGCCAAATCATTTTCATATATTTCAAAACAAAACAAAACCTCCCACCAGTGAAACATTTGACTGAGTTTATCCCTGGGGAGAAGATGAGAAACAAACAACACGTGACAGATGTTAATCACATTGTGTAATACATTACTGGAAGGCTCTCAGACACTGCAGTGAAGGGCAAAGTATTCTGTATAGAATCGGGTGACTTTGATCTGAGGTTCATTTTGGGTTATGCTGTGAAAAAAAATCAACAAACCCCAGACAAACCTTGCTCTATCACAAAGATAAAAATGACTGAAGCCTGCACAGTGAACTTTATGAACTAGTATCTCAGTAGACGGTATGAACAGGCAAAACCTGAGCAGCAAGGGTTAGAAGCACATTAGTAGCATAATCATGTGCAAGAATTAAAAGCAAACTGATGACTAGCGGATTCCACAATGATGTGTTACATATTCTCTCATTATTATTCACTGCATATAGGAAACAATAGATTTATCGTTAATTCATTAACTTTTCATTGCCTTTTTTAATTAGAACAATCTCAGCAGTGGTCATTCTCCCAGCACCCAGTGTAATCTTTTAGTAGCAGAATCTGAGAGTCCCGGTAGTATGTCTGCAGGAAGAGAGCTCCTGTCATGTAATCCCATTTCCTGCTCAGAGCGGGTCCAGTTGGAACAAGTTGCTCTGATGCTTCTCTAGTTTTCAGTCTTTCCAGGAGCAGAGAGCTACCAACCCTATAGGCTGGGGGACATGCTCCAGTGTCTGACCAGCATTCTGGGAGTAAGAATTTTTTTTTTACCTTCTTTATTCCCTACTCAGTCCCATTAGGTACCTGTAGACAGCAATATGAGCTCCCTTTGGCTTTCTCAAGGCTACAGCAACCCAGGTCTCCCAGCCTCACCATGTACCTTATGCTCCAGCCCTGCAACCACCTTGGCTGGTGGCTGGACTTACTCCAGTGTGCTAAGGCTTACCTTCTACTAGGGAGCTCCAAACTTAGCACTCCAGATATGGTATTGCAAATGGCAAACAAGGCAAGAATAACTTGCCCAGACCTTCTGGCTATCCTCTAACTAGTAACACAGACTTGTACTCAGCCTTCTCTGTGGCAAGGCTTATGGTCAACTTCTTTTCCAAACTGAGAGTTCTGTTGAGTTCATAGTTGTAAAGAAAACACAGAACCCTGAGCATTTATCAAATAATGTTTGGAGTCCAATCACTTGCTGCATACTCCTTTTGCTAAAATATGCGGACTTTTCCAGTTTCTGCCCAAATAACAAATGTTTGTGTTCTCTCATTTTTAATCTATTTTAATCATTTTTATCTAAGCACTCATAATGGGGGAATAATGAAGCCCTACATAAAAACTTGGTCTGAGAAATGAATAATATATAACATCTGCCAAAGCTGCCTGCATGATGCTTTGGAGCACATTGATTGGGATTCTACTTACAAGTCACTTTTAATTGTTCTAATCTAAACACAATTGTCATCTGAATTACATACTCCACTTAATTGATGGACAACTCACAAAACAATGGTATTCTAATGAACCACTGATTAGGCTTCTGTTTCTTCCAAATCTTTTTCTTTTTTCTTTTTTTGTTTTTCTCACTATTATATATCTTTAAGATATAAGGCTCTTTCTTTGTGAATTTCACATAAGATGACTGTGAATATTACTCTTTCCTTTCTCTTCCCTTCCCTTTTTTTCCCTGCAATTGTGATTGCCGAAGTACTCTTGAACTTGAGATTCATTTGTGAACAGGGTTTTTGGAAGATTAAGTCCACCAATGCCTTTTGAAAATGTGCTGTATGTTTAAGGAGGCAGGGCACAATTCCACCCTTAGCAGGGGGTATTCACAGGATTATGTAAGAACTAAAACTTTCATCTTTAATTTCCCTAATTCTTGGATGTCCAAAGGTAAAAAAAAAAAAAAAATTGCAGAGGTATGAGCCTGTGGCTGATGACCATCCATTTCATGCCAAGAAGCCCTTGCCTTGTTCTTTGCCAGTGCTGCAGTGGGAGATAGGTGGCAGTGCACGGTGAAATTAAGAAACATAATTTCTCACTGCTTTCATTTGATCTGCTTCCTTTCTCACATCTCTGTGTGTGGGTCGAGGGGGAGGGGAAGGAGGGTGAGAAGGGGAGGACGAGGGTGGGAGTTTCCTTCATGCTTCAGCAGTGGTGCTGAATGTGAAGGAAACAATAGTTGGTCTGATTCCAGGCATTCACTTGGGCAAAGGCTGTTTGAGGACTGAGCACAGGTCTGTGATTCTCTCAGGTATCACTGCCAAAGGCCAGGTTACCTTGTTGTGCATATGGGAACAGACAGAAAAATAGTTAGTGGCTGGGGGTCTGCTGTAAATTTCATCCACTGAGTTTTTAAGAAATAGATTTCTTTCCTCCAGACCAAGTGGTAGATTTTAAAATGAGGCTTAACACTCAGCTGTCAAGATGAGACTTTGGCTTCTGAAAATACAGTTTTAATTTGGTCTGGGAGTACTGAAAGTGCATTTGCTTTCATGTGCTTGAGGGCTATGTGGGAAAAAACAGACTGACTTTTGTCACAGGAAGCGATACGTACCACTGAAAGGAAATGAATGAAGTCAGCTTGGTGGTAGCTGTGCTGCAAACTGACTGAGTACCGTGCTCCTTTTTCTTTTAAGTGTCAATGATTAAGAGACCTGAATTAAAGAGAACTGCTTTGGAAAAATGTTGGTGAAGGCATACACTGAGCAATATATGCAGAAGCAGCCAACAGTTCTTCATCAAAAATGGTTACTGCTTGCCTCCAGCTGACAGGAGGCAAATTTCTTCATTATCTCTTCTCTCTTTTCCCATGCTTTTTCTTAAAAAAAAAAAAAAAAAAAAAAAAAAGGAAACAAAAAACAAAAACAAAAACAAAACAACAACAACAACAAAAAAAAACCAGCATGATTTCTGGCCATGGGTTCTTATTCACATAGGGCAGAATTATTTGCTGATGTTTTACAACGTCTCAAAGTAGTTTGAAGTCATTTATATAGGTTGTTCTGAAAGTAATGCCTCCCATTTATTTCCATGGAAAGGACTGAAAATACAGAGAGGCCAGTAACACTATTTGATAGAACAAATTCTCAGGTATGTAGCACTAGTTTTCAGCACTGACACTACCATTAGCTATACATTTTTGCCAGCAATCAATAAGAGCCTGCATACTGCAGTTTTCAAAATCTGTGCTAGCGGAGGCGACCCACTGCTGCTGTCCCCACTGCTAAAACACACCTCCACTGTCTCACTATGTTCAAATTCACTGTTTGATCTCTTTTGACACTGTTCAGTGTGAAAAATGTCAATGGATCCCTTTTTTCTGCATGGAGGAATTCAGTGGTGCACTTTTGGTTCATATGCACTTTCATGTCAGACACCATTTTGTCAGATTGTCCCTCTGCTGCCATCTATCACTCAGCAACAAAATGGAATGAAGTAGTGGTGGGGAGGATTCAACCTCTGCTGCCATATCGACACCATCTGCCTGTGGTGTCATCAGCCAATGTAACAAAAAAGGAGATATTACTTTTGGAGCAGGCCTGGTATATTAGACCTTATCTACTGAGGAAAAGCATTTATGGTGAATGAGTTTTGCAAGTGCTGTGAGTAGATCGTGTATGATTTACTATGGCTTAGATATGAACACAGTATTTTCAATGTTGTCAAATCTTACTTGAGCTGTTCAGGCAATCACACCTGCAGAATGGGCTCAGGTGGCTAGCAATGAGCTTCTTTTAAACATTCCAGGAGTATCTTCTGTCTGATAAGAGTAGCATAAAATTAGTTGTCTCCAAATGTACTTTGCTACCTTTGGCTCTGACTGGCATTGTGATTTACTGAAAATGAGAGCAAAATTCTACCTGAACTTTATCTGAACTCCAACTGGTTTCATTTCGGTTAAGTTCAAAGGCAAGTCAGACAAACGTTATTTAGAGCTTGATTGTTTGTTCTAGACACAGCCCAGAAATATGGGATGGAAAAGAGCTGCCCTGTGCTAGCAGATGGCTGGCAAGGGGAGGCACAGCCACTTAGAGGTGCTGCATTTGCAGTACTGGCCTTTCACCACTCATGGCTCTTCTGCCTTCTCGTGTTGGTTCAGCTCTCTGACCAGCTTGGCCCTCTGAGATATAGCAGCTTTGGAGGAACAGTTTCTATACCACCCGAGCTGTAAAGACTACAGTCATGTTTTAGCCTAAAGCAGGAAGCCCAAAGGTGTTAGGGTAGAGAAGAAAGCATTTTCTGTTCTTCCCTCCCAGTTTCTTCTACCCGTACTATGAATCTGAATGAGGATGAGTAATCCTGCCATGTATTTTTAGTGGGTTTCTTTCTTTCTTTTTCTACAGAAGAAAAAAAGAAGGCCTTTCTTTTTTATTTCTCTCTCTACTTTCTGTTATTAATAGAGTACGTGTGTTTGAGGAGGAAAAGGAGGCGGGAGAAGGGATGTGGGCAGGAGTGTGTGTGATGCAAAAAGCTAGCTCTAAGATGGCTATCTCTCTGGGAGGGGCTTATGAGGAAAAAAAAGAAAAATGATGTATTTGTTTTTCATAGGGATTTTTGTGTTATTTGAGATGTAATATTTTGGCTCTGTGGAAGGATAGCCTGTGTACAAGTGTAGAGCAAGACCAGGAGGGCACATTGTACAGTGCTGCAGGGACTGGACTGTGCCAGCTGCACTGCCCGCTCGCTCCTTCCTGCACAAGGCTGCAGATTCTTCAGTTCGTGCATCACTCCTGGCTTAGCCAGACATCCTCCCAGACAGCAGGCTGCATAATGCAGTGCTGTTTGGCTGCTGAGGCTCTGGGGCCTAGCTGTCAGCTGGCTTGTGCTATAATGGGGCAAACAGCTAACTCAAAGAGGATGCAGGAAATAAAGGAAACATATGCATTTTTAAGGATATGGATGACGGGGGAGGAATCACTGATATGGTTGTGAACTTCTGTGATATATTTAGAAGCTTGGAGCAAAACTGCAGTTTCACTGAAGTCAATAAAAATGTTGCCACTGGAAACATTTTTTTTTGTCCACTGTCAGAAGAAAGTAACAGTTGAAAATATACATCAATAGTGCTTTCATATCAGTGTCTCCAGGGAAGAAATGAAACCGTGCTTCTATAATGCCTACACACAGACATACATCTTTCTAAAGATGCTGTCATGAACTCTGAAAACTGTCTTTTTTTCTTCTTTTCTCAGCTTCCAGGTCAAGTCTTGGGTCAGGTCATAGGTGTTACTGCTAGGGAGGAGGAAGGAAATGTCCAACCCACTGCAGTCCAAGCAAGTTTTTTCTTTAGGACTGATTTTTGTTTTGTTTTGTTTTTAGTATGAGTTATGTTCTCCCTTCCCTTTTAAGAATAAATCAAAGTGCATTTAAGTAACGTGCCTAACTAATTTTGGGTTAACTTGTGTGAGATTCTCTGGCCCTTTCTGCAGGAAAGGCAAAGCAATAGTATTAGAAGTGAGAAGAATACATTTTTGTACTTTCTAAAGCATCTGAGTTCTAGATGCAGGCTCTAGGGAGTGATATATTTCATACCAATATCAAATTGTTTTTAGTATCATATGCTTGCATGCAGTGTTTCACTCTAACTTTGTTGCCTGTAGTGTCTTCATGAGAAATATTAACTGAACTGCCTTGGTCATTTTTCCATGGCTGCTCTCTCTGCAGGATGTGCCCTGTGCCAGATGGTTGACTTGAATGAATTCTCTTTACATAGTTAAGAATCACTTTCTTTTATTATTCATGACTCGTTTCTTCCATCTCTCATGTTTTCCAATTTTCTTTCTGCTTCATAGAAGGATAGACACGCCAAATTGAGATGAGATTGTTATTTCATCTCATGTTAGGAAGCCATGTTGGGGCAAACAGGGTGTCAGAAGGACAGAGGATGTTTTCTCAGACTCTAGCTCTTTTAATTTCCAGTGTCATGCCACAAGAAATGTAGAGAACTCTTACTTTTAAAGTAACCGTGTTGCCACTTCTTGGCTGTCTCTAGGTTGTTGGGTTGTAATAAGTGGATAAATAAGTAGGAAACAAAAAATAAGCTATCTGAGTAGTCAAGTTATCTGTGAAATTTGAGTTAAACAATGGAGTTGTACAGAAGTAATCTCATTCTACATGAAAATCATAATGACTCGAATTCTTTCAAGACAAAGCACCTATGTGGCTTAGAAAGATCATAAATGTATGTAAAGCTGGCCTAATGAAAAGATTATGTATTCAGCTGCACATTCAGTGCAACTAATAATTAAAAATCAATCTCTGAACTATTTGTTAAAAACAGGTCTAACTCCACTGATGTCAGGCAGGCTGATTTCTTTGGATAGGGATCTATTGTTTTAAGTTTATATTCAATATAAACATCATATGCAGTAATAAATCTTACAAGCACATACTCAGATTGTTTATTTGATTTATTATTTCATTTAGTGTAATGCTATTCCATTTCATTCCATTCTCGTAGTTTGAGTTCCTCTGTAACAACCTTGTAAAAGTGACAGGGAGGCTCAGATCTTTGCCCGGCAAACAATATATATTATTTGCTACATGAAAGTGGTGCACAACTCTCTTAAATGTTCCCTAGCAGACTCCTATTGCATTCCACAATGTGACTGCACTTGAACCACCTCCATTCATATCAGAGTCTTTTTATCCCAGCACACATTGAGCAAGCTGCTCTGAAGCTTAATTCTCCTGACCCTTCAGTGCAGTCGGATATTGTCACCTAATCCCCTTTTTTTCCTTCTGTCCCATGTGTGGTTTTGACTTCTTTCTCTTCGCAATTCCTTTTTCCTCTTCCCTTTTTCTTTCTTTCTTATTCTATAAGCCTCTCTCCAGGCTCCACATTCCAGAATTCATCCTTGCATTAGGGCTGCAATACAATGCTCTCCCAGTGTTAAAGGATTAGACATTAAGGAGACTGTGGCAACTCCAGCCTTACTATATGCACAGGGGGAACATAAGGGGATGGAGAAGTGCCTGCTAAAGAGTAAGGAGACTGGGAAACAAGGAGAGAAAATGGCATCTTAGTAAAACCAGAGTGGATGACAAAGAGATTTGTGCGAGGAGCAATGGTTGTTTCTGCTCTGTTTTATACCCTAAATTGTCATTGGAAGATGATAAACCAGTTGGGAAGTAAAGTAGCGTTACACGCTATGCAGTGCCAAGTATATTAAGTGGAATTTGTGTTTTAACATCCATCCCTGAGAAATGACGAATTTGAAGCAATTGCGTCATAACGTGTCATTTCAATATACGTATGTAATGAGAGTGTTACCTGAAGTGCTTTTGTTAATCAATACTGCAAGGTTGGTGGGTGTTTTTCTGTAGATAGTTGTACTTTTGACATCCAGATTTCCAAAATTCATACTAGTCTCTGAGAAGGAGTCTGGTGTCTTAGCTTACAAAAATTTCCTGTGGGTTGGTTTTCATGTTTCTGAAGGGAGTCGTCTTTGTTAAATGTCTCCCCCACTTTCATTATTGGATTGGAAACAAGTTATATTACTTTTTAGTATACACAGATTCATACCAGGATAGAAAAACACAATTTAAAGAAATTGAGGTTAATTCCCTTTCCTCACCGCCACTTCACCCCTCTGAAATTAATTCTGTTCAAATAAATTTAAGGGTAAAATCATGCTCCATTTAAATGAATTAAAAATCTCTGGAAGCAATTTAAGAACAAAATCCTTGAAAAAGGGTTGCTTTTTTTTGAAACATGCAGAACAAATCCCATAGTGGAGAAGTAACTGTTATAATCTATAGCATGACTCACAAAACCCTGTAGAAGGATTCTTGTTTTCCATCAGGCTGTTTTGCTTATTTGTTGATAGGGTGAGAAAACTAAATTGAAGAAGTTACGTTTTGCATTTTGTATTGGGGGCGGTGAAGTTCGTGGTCATCCTAATCTATTACGGAAGTGAGTTCTACAGTCATGGGCCAGCTGCCGAAAAAGTTTTGTCACCCAGACTCATGAGTTTCACCCTTGTGGCTGACAGTTTCATTGTTCCCAAGGAACGTAAGTGTCATGGAAGGTCATGGTTGCATTATTATTATTCAGCTACATTTGAATAAATGTACTTGGCTCTGTAAAGAATGTTACGGGCCTACTTACCCTGCTGTACCCCACAGGCATGTGGTGAGGCTTAAAGATTGTAAAGTGTTTTGAGTTCCTTAGAAAAAAGCCACTATATGAATGCCACAGATTCCCATTTGTTCATATAGCATCTGGTCCTACATCATTGATGTTATGATACACAGGATCAGACCTAGAGTGCTGTACATGTGTTTGGTTATTCACAAGCATAAATGGAGATATGGCCCCAGCTCCAAGGTCTTTACAGCCTAAGGAACTAACCTGGCAGCCTACCAAGCACACCTTCTGTAAGGCACTGAGTGGTTTCTTTGCTTAATCAGCCTGCAAGTTTGGCATTAGAAATAGCATAATTAAGAGCGAGGAGTGAGATTTGGACCAGACAGGAAAAAGCACAGTCTGGGTATTGGGAAGATAAGCAAGATCAATGCTGTAGGAAGAACTTTGAAATTAAGGTTGTTTCTGAGTGCAGATGAGATGTTTTACTCTTGGGGGCACCTATGTATTTGCATGCTCTTAACTTTTCTCATGGAAATACATAACGAGATTTTGATGAGAGTAGGATGAACAAAAGCCAGAGTAGTAATAGTAAGATAGAGAGTATCATTTTAATAACGAACAAGTAAATAATTCTGTTAGGCTAGATTCTCATCCTGTATCAACTGGCTTGTATCCAGGAAGATTAATGGTTTCTGGTGTTTTATTCTAGCTGTAGCTTTTTATTTTTATTTTTAGAAAAAGGAAGCAAAAGTCAGGCACAAGAAAAACATTCATGCCATTCACATTTGGAGAAGTTTGCTGCCCACTTGCATGCCCTGACATTCTCCAATGCATAGACTTGGCGGTGCCTTTCAACTTTGAATTTCCCTAGGACCAAAGTAAATGGAAAATAGATAAAATGTGGAATTAATATTAAAAAAGCACACCATTCCCACGCAGTGACTTTTGTGTCTGGTTTTGCATGTGAAGTCTCACTTCTTCATGGGTAATGAAAGAAAGTAAAGGGTTAGGTTTGTTGATGGTGATCAGGAAAGCTGTAAGAGCATAGGCAGTAGATAATAACACAAAAGAAAATGCTTAGAATGACACTGTAATTTTCCCCACCTGTTCCTCAAACTGTCAAAAGGAAACAAGTCTCTTGTTTCACTGTGAATAAGATGTAGTATGTTTGCGGTCTGGGAGATGTTGGCTTGATTCTGTGTCAGTTGAAACAGCTGGCTGCTGTGATACGATGTGAAGCCCAGACTGAGCGATCTATGTACCTGCTTTGTTTTTAATGTTCAGTTGTAGGGAGAGAAATCTTTGCTTCCTGCAGTTGAAAATTCTCTAGTTGAATGGGCCGTTAGTTTTAAAGTATTCCAATATAACTTTGAAAGAAAGGAAGAATGCAACTAATTAAAACTTCAGAGAGAAACAGAGCAATGAATAGGTAAAGGTTTTTAAAGAGAGGCTCATGTGGTTAGATATTCCTCACACATGTTGTTCCAAAAGATTACTGAAGAATGTAAAAATTTGCTCTGTTTAGATTGTTCTTTTTTTGGCACAAAAAATCCATTGTTCCATCTCATCTCCTGTTTTATCTCACTGCTCAGGACCTTGTAACTCTGTATCCCTATGTGAAATTCTCCCACAACCTCCCATCTGCCTTCTATGCCTAACTTGAATCTCATCTCTTCATATTCCTTTACCAATCTTCAGTATTCAGTCAGTTCCTATGAAAACATTTTCCAGCTTTGCAGTCTGCTGATGTTGGCTTAAATTGTTGGTGCAGTTTGTTTCAGAAGTTGGTGGTAAACTGCTGATAGCTCTGCTGGCCACATCCAAGCACACAACACAGTGCCATGTAGAGATCATCAGGGGTGAAGAACATGGAATCTTATAAGGCTTACTGCTGCCTAAGGCTGCAGTGAAGCCCTGCTCAGGATCAACTGTGTAACAAAAACATCTTTTGATTGTGTTTGGTCACTTCTTGTACTTTCTGGAAAAGCAAAATGTCTTGTGATAACAAAAGAGGAAAGTGAAGGATCACACGATAAAGTCAGTAGATTCTGATTCAGTTTACATTGCCACCATACAACTTTCATATTTTCCCAGTTCTTGTGGACGATAATAATTTCAGTAGAGAAAAAAAAGCTGAGAAAAGAAAGAAATGTCTCTACTCCTCATGTTATGCAAATTCTAACCATTCTGACTAGATCTATTCTTACCTTTAAAAAAATCCAGAAAGTCCTTAGTCTTCATTCCAACTCATGATTAATTGTTTAGACAATATCTCACAAAAAAAGAAGTGTCCTTTATTTTTTTAAAGAAAAAATGAAGAACCGGACTGAGAACCACTCCCAGATAGATGATAATAAACTACTCAAAAAAAGTTGAGAACAAGCTGGATCAGCCCTCTAACAGATGGGAGTCCGTACTGATTTACTCTGAAGAGACACTGGTAATTCATTTGGCATTATTAAAGATACCAACCACAGAAAGGATCTGTAAAATACGTGCACTTCCAACTTTTCATCGTCTGGGATTCTGCAGTTGTTAGTGGTCCGTGAGTCACTGCTAATATTTAGATGTAATATATTCATTTGGATAGGTGCTTAATACAGTAATCTTCAAGAATGAAGTAATTACCACCCATAAGAAAAAACGAGTGGTTTCATATGCTGTTTATTATGCTGACATAAGAAATAGAATCATCCCTTTTGCTTGAAGATTGTTTAAGCTGTAATCATAGACAAAGGGTGCTGTAGATGCATCAGGTCTGTCTCACCACTATATTAGTCTGGCTTTATTCAAGCAGAACTCTGTTGAGATAGGTGGAGTAACACCAGCATAAAATTGAGCGCTTTGCCCATCGACACGGCTCTGTATTGCCTCGTGTCCTGCTTAGTCATTTGCACAACACAAGAAAGCTTCACAGAATTGATTATATGTCTGATTTTGGCTGTGGGATGTCAGTAGCTATTTGTAGCACATGGAACGACTATTCAGTATGGTAGGCAAGCTGTCCCACTATCTTTGTCAAATGCTTTAGCTGATGGAATGTAATTGTTGTTATTTACCTAAGGTGAGGGACTAGCATTTCTTAGTGCAGTCAAGGCTCTCACCAAGATATGGCCCTTTTTAATTAGCATCTGGAATTAAGGACTGAGATAGGTTTTAGGCTGTAGAAATAAACATTGCCAAGACATTAGAAGACACTGTATTATTGTTTCTTGCTCTGTGATTTTTAGAAGTAGAGGTTAGTAAGTAGAGACATCATTTTATATCATTCTGATCCAAACTCCTTATGAGTAATATCTTAAATGCTTTCAAAAGCAGAAAAAGAGTAGATTCCTGCAAATCTTTGTATCTCCCAGATTTTTATATATGTGTGCCATCTGTACCTTCCATCAACAGTGCTCCCAAGCAAATAGGAGAAATGGCATTTCAAGGGCTTTCTTCTTGCAAATGTTTGAGTTTGCCAGTAAATGATCAAATCTCAACAAAAATAAAAAAAGTGAGGGGGGGGGGGGCTGAAAAACAAATGAGATGTCTAGAAAGTCAGAAGTTGATTCAACGTTTCCTATTTATGCACACAAAAATGACAGCTTAATACACTTTTTCCCGAAAGAGGCAAGAGTTTAGTGTGTAGTATCCCCCTAACCACTCAGCACTCTCCAAGCATAAACTCAGTAAAGCTTATATAAACTAACTGCAGAACCTCACAGCTGCTGCAAAATTCTGTGGGCCAAACTCATTTGGTTTAAGTAGAACAAAAACATCAAGGTCAAAATAGGGTCTCAGTTTGACCCTTCCTTTTTCCAGATAATGTATGGGGCCTTTCTATTTGCCTGATGTAGTTTAAGTCTAAATAATGAAAAATGCGGTCCACATCCCTGCAAAGTTAAGTAGTATATACACAGAGAAACGTGCTATTTTATCACTGTAGTGAAAATGTATGGGTGAATAACTGTTTTGAGTTACTTCTAAGCTGTGAGATTCCTGGCTGTTTCTTTTAGTCTGAGCTGGAGTTGTCAGCAGGTTGTCTTATTGTTCCTTTTACTACATAACTTGAGAGCCTTCATCTAAAATGCAGTACTGGTGTGTATGCATAAGCTAGACAAATAAATATCAATCATCTTCCAGATGGTGATAATATGCCCCATGGGAGTGGAACATAGACTTGCTTTGACGCTTCTGCCTGCGTGTATGCACATATATGCATTGCATTTCTGAACTCTCCTACAGTCTGGCATTCTTTGCTCTTCTCATATCGTGCATTCAGCTACATTCATCTGGTATTACACTGTACTTCTTGTGGATAATGTGCTACTGAATGTAGTCTGTTGTTTGGAACAAAAGTATGTCTGGATGTTTTACTCCCCAAAGGCAGATGATTTCTCAGGTCTTTCACATTTTGGTTCTTGCTTTCTGATGTTATTCTACTGCAGCTTTTATGTATCTAGCCTAGAGTTTGCAATCCAGAACTCTGAATTAGGCATCTCTATCCCTCATAAAATGAGTGAGAAAAATGAACAATCTCAGAGTGGGGCTTGTGGTAGTGAGCACCCTGAGCAGAGAGACTCCTGGTCAGTAGGAAATGGCTTCAATTCTACACCTCCTTCTGCTTAGCTTAAGTGCCTGACTATGAGACACAGCGAGGTATTTCCCTGAAATCTTTCCTGGAATAAGGTTCTTATGTCATTTTCTTGGAAACTATCATGGAGATCATTCCTTTCTTTGAAACCGTAGCCAAGAAAGTACTGCCAAACCATTTTATGCAGTATTCACAACCCCAGAATATGAATAGCCCATTCCCTGTTCTCTTGGCTGGGTGTCAGGCTCATGTGGCCCAACTGCCCTGAGGATCCCCTAACCACTAAACCATAGTTGGAGCAGGGAATGCTTTTTATCCCTCCAGTTGAAGCCATTCTGTTTCGTGGAAAAGTCTATAAGGATTCAGTGGAGCAGAGAGAAGGTGAATTCAAGGGAAACATATCTAATAGGTATCCTTGGTCTGTGACAGGAGGGAGATTCTGGCTTCTGGTTCCCGCATTCCTACATTGGTGACTGTTCCTGCAGTTTGCAATGAGGAGTCATTGAACATAAGCAGATGGTAGGCCTCTTTCCTTTTGAGTAAAGTACTCATTCTGGACAAGAGAGTCTGTCTCCATTTTTTGGTCCTGATGAGATGGTCTTAATAGGGAAGTGAAGAGTTTCTTTCTTCCTGACACACAAATCTTGCTAGTAGCTTCCATAGTAGGTAAGGCTATAGAAGAACTATTTTCAGAATCCTGTTTGGTTGCTGAGATAGGTATTCGTGTAGTCAGAAACAACGGGACTGAGATGGTTCAGGTCATGTTCAGTAGCAAAACCCTAACCAGACAGGGAATGACAGTGTGGGAAACTCAGATTCAGAGAGGTACAACTGGTAGAAGTAATTTTGTAGGTTGCAAGGGAGAACTTTTATATCTACCTCCTTCCCAACCTCCAGGCTTGTGTTTTACCTCCTTTTGTGAATTTCTGTGCTTGGACTTTGAAAGGTTTAAATCTGAAGTCTGTTTCCATAAAAAGAGACAGCCTTGGGGTAGCAATGGCTACCCTCCATTTCTTGCCAGTGGCATTGTGAGTTTGGGAATTGCGTGTGTCACCGTACTGCGTAAATCTGGCAATTTTGCTGTAGATTTCTGATGAAATTCCAAACATTTCCAAGAATGATTGTTTGTAAAGGGAGACTGTAAATAGGAATCAGTCATCAAACACAGAAGCTTGTCAGTCAAATGAACAAAGTTAAGCCATAATATTTTTTTCTTTCATTTTATATTCTGAGTGCTGGGAGCAGTATATATAGGCCTTGGTAGTGAAGGCATGGTTTCAATTCACTGTTGCTTTTAAGTGATGCTTGTCCATACAGGAGGGAACATAACGTAGCTAGGAAATTCACTGATGAATCTGTTGCATGGATGAATCTATTCCTTAAGGATTAGTGCCCAAAATACCATTTTGCAATAAGGAAGAATGTAGTAAACAGATTTCTCAGTTTAAAATTAATTTCAGACTTTTAGATTATTAAAAAATAAATGTGTTTTTCCCAGTCGTTATAAGAGATGATGAAATGTGCTTCCCATTATCTGGATCTTCCAAATATCCAGCATTTGTGGGGGGAAATGAAAGGGAAAGATTAGCTTAGGTAATGCAGAGATACCTCGTTGGTAGAACTTGACCAGCTAGGACTTTCTTTTTCTATTGAATTTTATTAATTAGAGGAAACAAAATAGCATGTAGCTAATGATTATTTAATGAGAAAACCAAGCTTGTTGATTATTAATACTAAATTAGGCAGCACCACCTTTTAATTTCCATTGGGTTCATTCTTCAGTGTATGTATATGGCATAGTGGACCTTTCTTAATTTCCATCAGCTGCAGAACTGGTTTATCATGCACTGTCGTTATAAATACAACTTTAAATCACTAGGGACAACAGAAAAATTTTTCAGTTTGGCATGCAACTGAGCGCAAAATAGAAATGCAGTTCTGCTATCGAGCTTGAAACAAAAAGGAAGAGAGGGACAGGGAACTGCACTCATAAGGAGACTGCAAGTGATAAAACTTGTTTGAAAAAGATCACAAGTGGAAAATAAATTCACTCTGAAGTTTGCGTTCAAGCATCTTCTCTTGGAATAAAGAAAATTATATTTAGGTAACACAGAAAGTAGTGGAAAGACATGAGAAATTGTGCTTCTTCATTTTTTTGTTTCTTTTGGGTAGCCTTGAAGGCTTTTAGTTAACTTGGCTTTGCATTTCCTTTGCTCTTGTAGGTGAAAGGTAGACTAGATTGCATTTACTCTGCTATTTTGGAGCAACTAAGGTATTCTGAATCTGGTTGCAACTGCCAAAATCAGTAAGGGAGGAGACTTCTGAAAGCATAAAGCTGGTAGGTAGAGCTGGTAACAGAGTTTCATGTTAAGGATTGATGTTTGTATTGGCACAGTGTATAGGTATCCACCAAGCAAGGGCTGCTGAGCCAGGTTGCATGCAAAACCTATCTAGATGTTACACAAATTAGTCATAAGCAGGGCAGGCTCAGAAAGGGACACAAGTAAGGACTCCAGTCCCCAGACACTTTTTCTGTTTCTCCTCCTGGTGTTCACAGCCTGCTTTGGGAAGTATTGGAACAGCAGCAAGCAGCAGCTCACTGTAGGCTGTGGCTTTTGCCCCTGATAACACCCATGCCAGATGTAACTACCAACAGTTTGACTCAGCATGGGCAGCGGGCTTGTTCTCTCAGCAAGTTAACAATGCTGTCCTGGTAGTGTTTCCTATCACCCACTAAGGAGTACAGCCCGTTATACTTTGCCTTTTCGCAGTTCTCCTTGTCTTTCCAGGAATAATGTTTATCCTTTCTGCCAGAGCATTTCAGTCTTGCCTGTGAATATACCTGCATCTTTAAGCTCCAAGTCCCTGTCAACAGTACTTAAAACCATGTTATAGACCACCAGTTTTCACCTCAATTTTTTTTTGTACGTACGTAATATTTTAACACATCAAATGGTCAACACTTAACCCCTGCTCCTGATATTTATGGCTGAATATTCTGTTCTTACCTTTACATATTATTCTACTAGTTCTTCTTTTGGGTATAAGATTGGTGCTTTTATTACTGTTATTATTATTATATTTGTTTTAAGAAATATTTTTGTTAAATGATTTTGGAATACTGAAACACTGAAAAGAGTTAGGCCATGGCACAATGCACTGAAGTGCCATCCAGGTCAGTTATGATTCCCCGCACAAGAAGTACTCTGCTCATTCTTAATGCATTTAACAGGTGCTTCATGTCATCATGTGTTACTGCTTTTAACCACAGTGTTGTATTGTATATTACAATTATAGAATCACTTGCATCTTCCATTGAGAATGGAATAATGTTTGTTTGACAAGACTTATTTCTGGTTAAATACCTTGAATGACATGAATTATTTTTCCTTCCTTTATTTTCTTCTTAGTTGACTCCTACATCAACTGATTCATTATTTTATGCAAGGCTGAGGTCAACCTTACTGACCTGGTGCTGCCTGTGTCATCCTGCCTGCACTTTCTGAATGCAACACTCTTGAATTCTATGTAAATCTTCCTGGTATTTCAACAAACATTAAGGATGTGCCAGAGATTTTCTTCAGACAGGTCTATAGGATTGTTGGGAACCAAATATCTGAGCTGCCAGGTTTGAAGTAGTTAGCAGTAATTGGTGCTCTTTACCATCCTCTACGGTATTAACAAACTGGGAAGTATTTTAGCATCCTCAACTGTAGCATTAATTTATCATTTTTTATTCCAGTATGGGATAGAAATATTTACTGGATGTTTCCCGCATTTGTATCACTGCTTGTGTTATCTTCTTCAAAAAACTATAACCACTGGAAGTTTTCTCAGGTTTGTGGATGTGTCTCGAAGTGTTTCCCTTATTCACTGTTTTTCATTGCTTTTAATGTATACTGATTGCTACTAGGCCTCCGTTTTCTGTTTCATTCTTTATAAAGCAGCACTGTGGAAACAAACAAACAAACCAAGACTGTGTATTTACAAGTAAGGTCTCCTTGCTCCATTTTAGGGGCATCTTGAAACTCCCAATCTCTTCAAATTTTGCTGAAGGAATTAAAAAAAAAAAGGAAAGTCATTGAACCCCACAGTAGTTTCTGTGTAGTACTGACAAGAGAAAAATTATTCTAGTACACCCAATGTGAGTGGAGGACATGAGGGCGATGAGAAGAGGAGGTAGCACTCTGAATCTCGCCTGTACAAGAACCACAGTTGGTTGTTCCAGCTTGGCAATTTTGAAGCTGCTTAGATTTTGCTTGGAGAGTGAGGCAGCTACTGTTTCATTTATCTGCTTCATTAAGTTTAGACTATATTTGTCTCTGTTTGCTTTTCTACTTGTGCTTGGAGTGTGTCTATCTGTGCTCTGTTTCACAGAGCCTGAGGTTTATTTGCCTGAGTTTGCTTTCCATTGCCTTTGGACCATGTTTGCATTGAGCCTCTGTTTCATTCAGTCTGGACTTCGTGGGCCCAGGTTTGTTCCACAGCATTTGGACTATGTTTGTTTTGCATTCCAGTGCCTGGGAATGTGGCTGGACGTGGCTTGCCACTGCCTCGCTGAGTGTCTGTCTGTATTGTGCTTACCCAAAGCACACTCCTGTGCTGCCTTGGCCTTTGCTTGGCTGTCTGATAGCATCTTCCTTGCCCTGTGCCTTGCTTCTGGGCAGAGTTGATTTATATGGTAAGAAGGAATCTGAGACAAACTCAGAGTGCTTTCAACATGGAATGAATTGTCTGTATCATGGTATTGTAGTTGCTGTTTCCCAAATATCAGCACAGAAACCCTACCAAAATGCATTGTACCCTTCCAGACATGTAGAAATACATTATAATTATTTTTTCCAGCTAAAAACAACAATTAAATACTATGATAAGGAATGTCCTTTGTAAGCCCAATAATATGTAAATGAAGTCAGTGCAATATTTGTCCCAGATCTGGTATAAGCAAATTGAATTTATGCCAGTTCAGAGGTGCCTACCAAATTTCTGTCCATGCATGGATATCCTCAGCTTTCCCTGTCTTTAATCAGAATAGACAAGGAGAATTTACTCTGCCCTGTGACTGATACTTCCTTAGCAAGAAATGAGGATGCTTTCTTACCACTCTAAGGTTATTAGACTCCTTTTTAATTTTCTTATTTCGTCTTTATCTCCTTCCAGTGTAAAAACATGAAACCAGGGTTTCATGTTTTATAACCTTTATCAGTTTTCTAATGCATGCACTGATGAAAGGCCATTATTTCTCATGTCTTCTTCCTGTTTTCTTTTAAGAAAAAATATTATATTGTCATGTTAATGTTTTAATTTTGCTGACTTTGAGTAGTTGATGTTTTTACTCTTCAGAGATGAAAGAAGAAAATATTCATAAATGGAGTTGCCAGTTGTATTAATTCTGTTGTGCGGGTTGTATTAATTTTTTTACGTTTTTAATATTTGAAATTACCAAAAATGCAAGTACCTATTGATAGACTTGAAACACACACTGGATGTATCTTTAAGTTCGGTGATAACTTGAGTCTGGAAAAATATGGAAAAGAAGAAGATCTGTATTGCCAGAGGAAAAAATCCTGACTTTAGATACTGAATTGGCTTAGGATCATAGGTTTCCCTGTTATGGGAAGAGTATCATTTCTGCATAGATCTTTAGTAGATTTACTAAAGGAATAGGTTTCCCAATGAAGTGTATACCCCATCTATGGAGGTGCTCAAGGCTGAGTTAGATGAGGCCCACGGCAGCCTGATCTGCTGGGTGGCAAACCAGCCCTTGGCAGGGTGTAAAACTGGGTGGGCTTTAAGGTCCCTTCTAATCCAAGCCATTGTATGATTCAATAATTTATTACAAAACATAATTTAAGTTGTATAAAAGCAGAGGATCTAAACTGGAGTGAGACTTTCCTCTTTACAGAAAGGGGATGTGAATTCCTCCTGACTTTAAATGTCAGCTCAGCTAATAAAAACCTGCTACTGCTGTGATAGCACAGCTACTTTCTGTGGTTTGAAAGCTCTTAAAATTACACAAAGGGAAGTGGAAAAAAACGAACAGCAACAAATGAGACAAACAGTGAGATTTTTTGACAGATTTTTTCTGTTGTGGAATCCCCTGCGTAGTTTTCCACTGCTCTTATGAACAGCTCTCTTCTTGCAAGAGCATCTACCCAGAGGAAAGATGGGCAGGGATTTCTGTTTTCCCAGGCAACTAGAGAGAGGATAAGAGGGAATGGCTTTAAAGCTGTGCCAGGGAGGTTCAGGTTGGATATTAGGAAACATCTCTTCTCAGAAAGAGTGGTGAGGCATTGGCACACTCTGCCCAGGGAGGTGATGGAGTCATCATCCCTGGGGGAGTTCAAGAAGCGTAGAGATAACAGCACTGAGGGACATAGTTTAGCGAGCATAGTGGGAGTGGGTTAAGGCTTGGGCTAGATGACCTTAGTAGTCTTTTCCAATTCTAAGTATTCTATGAATACCCTGCTGTAGGTTAAGACAGAAAGAAAAATATCTAACTTCATTTTTCAGCTTAGAACCTACTTCTCCTGTCCAAGGCTCAGGATTCAGGATGTCATTTAAGAATATTTTCTTCAAATTCACAGTCCAATTGACTTTGTTCCTCCATGGGAAGGCATGCAGTTAGTTGTCTTCAGACTTGAGTGAAAATAATCGGCCCCGAGCAAATGAATGGTTAAGAATGTTTGGGAAATACTGGAACTGGAGCTCACAAATAACTAGCAGAGCCTTACCTTGTCTGGTTTTAAACACTATTCACATATGACAACAGTGTAGTCATAACCATGAACTACATAGCCATTTAGCAAACCTGTTTTCAAAGCATGTCTCAGAATCTAGTTTCATGCACATTTATGTCACTGTTTCTCACATAAATGTGGATTCTCAGCCTTCAAAGCGTTGATTTTATTCATGTATGAGTAAGACTTTTAAGCACTTACCAGCTTGATAAGTCTAGTTAACTGCTGTCGATTCAGCATATTCAGTTTAGTAAAAGATCACTGGAATGGATTCAGAGATCAGACAACTCTTAGCTTATTTTTTGTAATATTTTGTCTTGGCACTGAAGGTTAGCTCAGTTTTTGTTTTTCCAGGTCTATAGCCAGCTGTAAAAAAAGAGAAATAGGATAACAATGAGACTCTCCAAGAAATGACCAAACAACCTAGGAAATGTGCTAATACTATGGTTACACTCAGAGAAACATGCAATGGTGTTTGAATCCATGCTGAATCTGAAGGGGAGTAGAAAATAGCTAGAGGCTGGCACTTCATATATTCATCCTCTAAATAAAGCTACTGTGCAGTTGTGGTTATTAAAAAAATAAAAATAAAACATGCAATTTAGATGTGTTCCTAATGATATGTTAGGGGAAATACAGTCCACTGCTAACATCACTTTGGCCAGGACGATAGCTAGATATTTCTGATGTCTTTTCTGCAGTTGAACTTCTGGCATATATGGGTCTATATCTGCTTTAGTACTGGTGCAGAGAGACTGCAGAAGACTACATAATCAGTGAAGAACACTAGTGTTCCACTCAGTTATTCACACCAACTATGACGGATTAAACCTTTATCTGGCCATTGGCTAAATATCGACAAACTGTTAGGAATTATGAACTGTGAGTGGGCTGAAAGGAAGGAAAATAAGTATTTGTGAGAATATACAACAGTTAACGTTTTGTATTTTGGTTATTTCCAAAGATCTTTTTGTGCAAAGTGGTTTCCAAATGCATGTTAAGACATACTATTGTAGTGAATGCTTGAAAGGCGGAGATCGACAAGAATATTATTCTACCCATCTCATCTTGTACAGAGGAATCAGGGATTTTAGAAGTGAGATTAAGTGAACTACCCAAGAGCATGAAGAGGGTATGGTAGACTCCAGTCGAGTGCCTCAACCGTGGCACAAAAGTAGCTATGCTTTCTAATCAGGCTTGAGAGTCTTTCCCTTAGCCTCAAAACCCCAGTAAAAATTTCACTGTGGATGTTTGCTATTTTACTGAAAATTCATCTTATTTCTGGTTTTTAAATAGAGAGCAAGTGCTGTCTAATGGTTTACGTATTAGGAAGATATTCTCATTTTCCACATGCTGTCTGGCTCTGGTTACTCTTATGAGATGTTTGGAGAATGCTCTTTGGAATAAAAAGGAAAAAAAATCAGAAGGGGGCAAACCTGATGATAGGTTAGACTCAGTGCGATGTATTGCTTTTCCTCACTGTTTTCAATGGCAAGGAAACAGCAAGTTACATGAGACTCTGCCTTATGGACCCTTGGCCAAAATTCTGAGAGCCACAATTTGTTCTGCGGGAAGTTGAAGCTGGGAGGCACACACAGGAGCAGTCCCTGTAGACCAGCTAGGGATCCATGTGTAACTTCCGCTCTCTCCCAGCAGTCCTGGTATTGCAGTTAAATGATTGTTAGTTAGCAATTGTGGCTTTGGTATGCAAAATACCTTGGCCTAAGCAAAAAATAGTGGCTAAACATCAAACGAATGAGCAGCTGGGCTAAGAGTATAAACACAGCACATACTTCAGATGTCAGTAACATGCCATGTGCCTGCAGTGGGGTACCCAGTGGATACCCACAGTATTTTAATTTTACTTTTTCTTGGCAAGATCAGGCAGGTATCTTGCCTGATTAGATAGAAATAGTCTACAGTTTTTGGATTACACAGGAGAGGACAAACTTTGAAATGTTTATTTCTATTCCTTTTGTTTAAGAATTTATTTTTATTACCACTTTTGTACTCTTAGACTTGAATAGCTATTGGTTGTTTTAGGTGGACTAACGGTCTAACAGGTCAGAGGATCAGAGACCTGAAGGGTGAAGACCACCCACTCCTCTCCTTTGAGATATCACAAACTTTAAAAAGATATATTTCCTCACATTTTAAAGGCTCTTCACAATTCCCAAAGCCTGGGAGATTATCTCTCTACTGAGATAAGTTATATTAAAAATCTGCTGAGAAACCCTGAAAAACCTGAAACATTCAAATATTTTTGTTAAATCTGTTATGTACTGGATATATTATTCTTACTGTGTAAGTAGATAAGAGAAAACATACTTTTCAATGCATATATTCAAATGCTATGCAAATTAAATTCAAAATCTTATACTGCAAAATTTCTGCTGTTTGAAGCGGAATGGTTTCAGACCAGTGTTGCAGTCTAGATACAACTAAGTTAATATTAGATACCTACCTCAGGTACCTAGAATAGTTCCTAATGAGGGAAAGATGTTTAGAGAGTGAATCTGTCCCATTACATGGGACATTCATATCTCCACAGTAACTTTGCAGAAAACCTCACTATGTGCTTACTATCAAGTTTAACAATTTTTAAAATCACAGCCTTAGAGATTTAGAAAATTTAGTGTTCATCCATGGAGGTCTCTTCTTTTACTTTACATGCTACCTCACATTCAAAAGAAACCTTGTATTTCTGAAATACAATGCCGTGCTTTACAAATGTAAACAACTGCCACAAGGATGCGTCATTTTGATGGAGGCAAAGTGATTCACTTGGCTGTGAAAAAGAGAGTAAGAGAAGCAGTAGCCTTGAGACAGGATATGGGAAACCTATGACAGTTTTAAAATTCTAGATTTAGAGGGTCTGACATGCCCACGTGTCATAAAAACCTCCACTTGAGAGGCTACAGGAATAGTGACCTCACAAGACAAACTGTTTCTTTGACAAAGCAGTAGCCTAACTGTACTTATCCGTACCCTCATCCATTTGTTTAATTTATAAAACCCAATATACTTGGGAGTTTGCCTGACTGCTTGAATATTTGCAATTGTTATCATCAATAAAATAGGAGATACAGAACAAGTACAATTTTTCTTCTAGAACAAGTAATTTACAGGAGCAATTTTAGATACAAGAGAAACACATACAAGTATTAGGATCACAGATGGAAGTAAACTTTACCCCATCCTGTATTTAGAATTTTTTGGTGGAAATGGACAGAAAATAAGTAGCATTGGTTTGTTACTTTTAAGTCTTCCCGTAGATATCAGTAGATCACTGCAGTTTTGTTTCTGGAGCTTTTGTAGTTTCTTCCCCAACTGCCACTGGGGGACAATTGGTAACTTCACTGTCTTCAGTGGAGTATCAGATTCAGCACTTGCTCACCCAATTCTGTACTCACCTGATTGCGTGCCTTAACCAGCATCTAAAGGAGAGCAAATCTGAAGGAACCACTGCTCTCATATCACCTGCCAATTGCTTTCTTCTTCCTTCTTGCGCAGAGCTGCATGCAGAAGTAATGAGCATCTTCCTTTCCCTATTGGAAAACCAGATTTGGGAAACAGATAACTGAAAAAGCAAGGGGAGGTTTCCCAAACTTCTACTCTGAATAACAAGCACCACCACATTAAATAAATCACTCGATTACAGTATCATATGGGTTTTTTTTTTACCTTTTTCAGTCAGACATTATTACTCATAAACTAAATAATATGATCATTTTTTAAGAGCTGAGATCATGCCTAGAAATAAGTCCAAACATGACTAGACATTGTAACTTATTTTTTTCAAGGTTTTCACTAGGCCAAGAACCAAAATCTGTATTAAAATGGGAAGGATTTTAAAAAAGATGGTTGTTTCTACAGATACTCGTGTGTCATTTTCAGAATACTGTTGACATTAAGCATGGAGTAGTGACTGCCTCCTCTCAGAAGAGCTCATCAGGCTACGCTTAGGCTTTTCAGTGTGAAACGTTAGTAGGAGAATGTTTTTTTGCAGTATCTTATGGAAGAAAACAAGGGGGAAAAAAAAACAAAACACCAACAGCAAAATCAGAACTGGTGACTTGTAGGTGAGGAAAATTCTCCGCAGTTAATTTTCAGGCCTGTAAGCCTTTCACCACATTGGATCCATGCTGCAGACAGCGCCCTTGGGCTCACTAACACTAAGCACATTTGAGGTCTGGGTCATTTGTATGCTACTGAAATGCCTTTGTGGTGCATGATGGTGGTTTCTGTTAGAAGCCATTAGACCTCCCATCTCCTTCTGACCTGTACTGCTGGGATTGAAGTGAGTGGACTTTGCATGCACATCCAGGGGCACTGGAGCTGCTCCAGCACCAGGCCCAGAACCACTGCAACTCTGCCTTGTTTTTCCTAATAAGTGTTTGTAATCACACTTAATTATGTGCATGAGAAATAACCAGTTATGAAAGTGCATAGCTTTCCTCCCTCAGAAAAATGTACCAGTTATTTTGGTTATTAGATAGCTGATGTAACTATTGTTAACAGAAAAGGTAATGAACATAGAAAATATTATTTCCTTCTCCTGAGCATTTAGTATAACAATATAAGCATTGACCGTTGTGTATTTTGGTATTATTTTCCTTTCCTGCTTATAGTCCCTTCTCATGTTTCTTCATCATTTTAGGCCCCTAATAGGGATAGGATGAACCCATTGATGTCGGCACATGGAGGCCTGCTAGTAGCATGCCTTTGGTTTTAGTCTCCTAGCAGCAGCCATTCATGTTATGTGGGCTTTCTTTTTTGGGCATTGCCCACCCCTGAAACTGACTTCAGGCATTTTTCACTGCCTGTTCTGCATGAATAGCCACAGGCCTCTTGCCAATTGTCCCCTCTTCTTGAAAGCCAGCCTCAGCCAAAGGCCTTTTCAAGTGTGATCCCAGAGTGCCACACAGGCTTTCAGGGTATTGTTGTTGAGATGAGGGCCCTGCACTGGAAAGTGGGGTCAGAAGAGAAAGCACAATGAGGGGTGATGGAGGCTTCATGCAGTCCTCAGATGCTGGCCTGTTTATTAATTTACAAAACTAATGTCACTGTCTTTAGAGAAGAGATTGAGTGAAAAAGATGCCCTTTGAAGAGAACTGCTTTTGATGCATTACCAAAACACTGGTCGCCTTATTAAATAGATTTTATGGAAGCAAGTACAGCTAATAAAAGTTCAGAAACACCAATAAAGTATTGAAGGTCTGGATTCAGTGTTTTCTATTTTTCCCTGTCAGCTCAGACACAATTCATATTAATGGGTTTTACAAGTTGTCCTTGGGCAAAAAAATCCTTACATATAATGGGTGCAAATATCTGGTCTCCCTTATGCATGTCACACAAACTATTAGCCAAGAGAGGACAATAGTGCCAGAGCTCTTTAACAGCACTCTTCCCTACACATAACATAATGAAATACTCAAGCAGAATTTCTTACCTTTTGGTGTTTAGGGAGAAACTGAAAGGGTGGAGATCTGTGAATCTGTACTATAGTATACACAAATGGCCCAACTTATGAGAGTTTTTGGTGCTGCTCTATAGGTGCATATTAGGGGATCCGGGAAAACAGTTCTTGATTTGCTAGTTCCTATAACATCAGATGGTGTCCTGTTGCCTAGAAGTACATAATGTTTACCTGGCAGCTTTTAATCTGAGAACGACCTTAGGAAGAAATGCAGCTTTTTGGCTTAATTGCTCTTCCTTTTTCCCACACCTGATTAAAAAAGACTTACTTTATCCCTTCAAAATGACTTGCATGGTGGTTTGATTTTACTTACTTAGCTCTGCTAATGCCTTTACATTGTTCTCCTGTCTGTGAACAAAAATACAGGGAGATTGCTCTCTCCATGTCGGGGCAGCTCACAAACCTCAGCATCATGTAAGATTGAATGGCAGTTGGAGTAGATGGCCGTCAGAGGTCCCTTCAAACTCTAAGGATTCTATGATGCTATGAATCATGTTCTCTTATTGCATAAAAAAAATCGAAACCAGGACAAGTGTGTTTATCTGCAGATAGCTTATTGTTTCCACAGGGGATCGTTATCAGGAGCTGCTGGAGATTTGTGACCGCTATCATTGTGGGTACTACTTAGGACTGAATTTAGGGACCTTCAAAGCCACAAGTATGGATCTCTATAGCTAAACTAAAGAAGGCAATAGTTAGATTTGTATCCTTGGTAAGCTGGAAGAAGGAAGGTGTTCCAGGCTGACCAATAGGTTATAAATGCAATATTAGGGTTCAGTTTTAAACATGTGGCCATAAATGTGTGATTGAATTTTAAGCGCTTTCAATTAACATAGATCAAAAGAGACTTTCGTAGTTGGACAAACTTTCAGAAGTACCAGACTTTAAGCATAAATCTGTCTAGTTCCTTTGTTTTTCATAACTTGTCTTGCCATGTTTGTTAATTATGGAAGGCATTTAGGACTTGCTCTGTCTCATCCAGTTTCTTCTCTTCTTTAGTGCTCCAGAAGTTAAGTCAGCACTTTTACAATCCACTGTCTTGAACCTTGAAAGTTATTTATGGGCAGCAAGTGGATGTAAAGTGCTAGTGGTAGCATTTTAAGTCTACTCTGTATGCAAGGCATTGGAAACTGATCCATGGAACAAAAATAATCATAACCTAATCACCTTCCTGGTAGAGGAAAACAAAGGATTGTTGACCCCCCTTTAAATGATAATACAGGACAAATAGGTTTCTGATGAGGGAAGCTCTTGCCTGAAAGCAAATACTGTAGGTCACCCAGAATGGTAAATATTGGTAACTTTTAATGAACGTTTGGTTCAGTTTTCTACTCTGCTGCAGACATTACAGTTCACAGATCCACAGAGCTTCAACATTAGTCTATTATTCTATCAAATACATATGCTTGAAGTAGTATATTTGGATATTAATTGGATATGATCTAAGTGTTTATTCACTCAGAAGAATACTAAATGGCCGATTTTGGGATGTATCGCTGATTCTTTACAAATGACTTCTCTTTCTCTATCTTCAAATACAGAAGTCTGAAAAAAAGAAAGAAAACGGTTAGTGAATAATTTTGTGGGTTTTTTTTTTGCTTGTAATAATTTCACATAATAAACTTGTAAATATCTATAATAAATTAAAAAACTTGTGGAGGGCTTTTGGACGTATCATTCGCTGTCTAAAATTGGCTGATTTGAAAACATCTTCTTAAAGTAAATTTAAGAGGCAAAATTATCCATCTTCTTACAGTACTTTCATGGTTAAAAGTCTGAAAGTCAAGGCAGGTAAACAGAACAAACATCTTGGTATAAGAGTACATCATGTATTTCTTCTAATGAAGGGTATAAAAGTAAAATGTTTCTAACCTGAAACTGCATCTATCAAAAGGGAAAGCTATTACCTGCAGGTTTTACATGAAATAGTGTCTTTGCAGAAGAGCATGCCTCCAGTGCAGTAATAGGTGGGGAGCAGTTCTGCAGCCTGTGGTGAGGCGTCCATCACTCTCAGTCAGTTTAGGACTTGTCTGTACAAGGTCTGTTTATTTTGGCTTTGGGTGAAGGAAAGGATTTGTCCTCTCTATATAAACAACCACAGATAATAGTATGTCAATAGATATGTTACCATATTTAACATTTAAAAATTAATCAAATTAAACACAATAAAAAAGTGAGGCAGAAATTTGGAAAGTTTCTCAGGAATTATTTTCCTTTTCCTTCCATATGAACACTAATTAATTATCAGAGGACCCAGGAAAACTATTTGGTGAACTTGGCACGCTTGTGGCAGAGATAAGCAGTCATTACCAGGTCAATAAAATGTGTGGGAAAAGGTTTTACAATGGCCCAAAGGCAGTGATGGATAAAAAAAAAGGTGTCAGGTAAAGATAGGGGCAGAAGTAATTCTCA
Organism: Cyrtonyx montezumae; assembly: GCF_038088225.1. Taxonomy (NCBI): domain Eukaryota; kingdom Metazoa; phylum Chordata; class Aves; order Galliformes; family Odontophoridae; genus Cyrtonyx; species Cyrtonyx montezumae. The sequence continues at coordinate 41,214,967 of NW_027071826.1, read as the reverse complement.
AAAGAGGTACAGCATTTTGGTTCAGATAACAAGCTAAGTAGATTGTCTAAAGTTCTCTGAATCCTCCTGAGGTAAAATTCAAGCAGCAGCCTCATGAGAACAAAATTTCACATGACATTTCAAACTTCTGCTTCTGGTTCATTTAAAAAATAAAACAGAAATCTAAGAATAAAATAAGTTCTTTAAAAAGGAAGTTAATGCAACATGCTTTATATTTAACAGTTTGTTTGTTTAACTTCAAGTTTAGAAGTGATTTTGGAGCATCTTACACTAATTCAAATCATTATCTTCTCTCTAAGTAGGGCTTTTTTTGAAATATCTATACCAGATCCTGAAGTGGTATGGAGTTGGGTTAATGCTAACTGGTGTTAGCAATGCAAATTTCCACTTTTTTTTTTTTCTGTTTGGAATTTTTTCTTCCTTCACAGTTATTTATTATCTGAAGGAAAAAGAGGAGGAGAGAAGGGACAAGTCAAAATATATTTTTAGGGAAAAAAATAAATAAACCTGTCTTCCTTAATCAGATACTATTTTCTTTTCACTCCACAAAAGAGATAAACTGCCAGAGAAAATCAGGTTAGAGGAGGAGCAGAGACATCATGCTTGCTATCTGCACACAGGAGATTTGGATCAAAATAGTCAGGCTATAAGAGAATATTTTGCAATGGGAAGAGTATAACGTTGCTGAATTAGGTGTTAGAGATCCCATGAAATCCTTCTGTAACATTCTGGAGGCTATTTAACTTTTCTTAATTTAAAATTATGTTATATTATCCTTCATGTCGTGAATGTGAAATCTCCTGTGAATGGGAACACAGACCAGTCTGTAAAATATGGCCCTCATTTATTTGCCCAAATGGCAGCTGCTCTATTTTAAAATCTTTACCTCAAGTGTAATGGCTGGGAGTCTGAAAAAAAAAAAATTTAATTTTCCTTTTGAAGCACTTTAGACTGCATCCCTACTTTTACTTATGGGAGTAATTTACCGACTCCTACCTGATTCCTTCTGCCTGTCTTACTTATGCTGAAGGAGTTCCTGAACACAAACTGCAGATAGGCTGGGGCAGGGGTTTGTTAGCGTATGAACTGACTTCTGCTATTGCTTGAATACAACAGCAAACTTCTTCATCTCAATGAGACTTTTTTTCTGTTTTTTTTTTTTTTTGCAGAGTAGTCTGAAATGATCAGAAGATTCATGGGAATGGAAGCTTTCAGAAGCAGGAAGGTATGGTTTCAATTAATATTCTGCTTCATCAGTCAAAATATTTCACAAGAATACACTAATTGTGATGGGATTTGAACTTCAAGCTCAGGTGGTTTCTGATCAGGGAGAAAGAAGTACAACTAACATATAAAAGCCTGTGTATTTTATTTTGGAAGAGAATACAAATTAATTTTCAAAATATTTGAATATTTTTGTTTTGATTTTATTGGAAAACAACAAAAAAACAATATCAGATATTCAAAGTTTGCATGGAAGAAAATTTTTTATTCCCTGCCTATTTCTTTGATAACTATGAATGTGGAAATCAAAGAATCTGTCTCATTACCATGATATTATTGCTCCTTTCTTAGTTCTTCCATTCTGGAAGTATGTCTGATCTGTAAATCTTTAAATGGTAATAAAGTTAGGAGTAGGATTTCTGTGTGGTCCCTGCAGGATTTGTGAAAAGATCCAATACATCTAATCTGCTCAAATTTAATGAATGTCCTGCTGACTTTTAAGGGAACTGGGTGCCTGTCTGCCCTCTGAGACTTTCAGAATCTCCGGTTTTATTCGGACTTTTTCAAGAAACCAGATTGAGCAAGTCCATACAGAAAATGCCATTGCTGTTCCTACAGGTTTCCACAAGACATTTGACCCCTCCCCTCTCTTTCTTCCTTCTTTTTATACCCCTCTGGAATGCAGATATTTTGGCTAATTTTCTCCAGCTGTCACAGAGTCTCACAGGAAAATGACCTCGCAGAGTGACCACTTCCCCTAGTCCTTGACTTAAGAAGAATTTTTTTCAGAGCTTTCACCACATCATCCTCATCTCTCTCTGGTGTCTTTCATGAGTCAGGAAAAAAAGCAGGAAAAAAGAAAAAAGCACCCTTAAAAAACAAAAAAAGAAAGAAAACAAACCAGATCAGTTTGAATGAGTTTTATCAGTTGCTATTTCTAATCAGTGTGTGTGTAGCAGAAAGTTAACATTTAGGATTCCCACTACAGGATAGGGAAATATTGGCATTTGGATACCTTCCCTGTAAGTTGCTTTTCAGCATGCAATTACTTGATTCATTTAGTAATGACATCAGTGTCAGCAAATTTGAGAATCGGACCTCTTTATTCTGTTATTCTTTTAAATGTACTCTCCAGAGGTGAGAATTATATTGTAGAAACCACGATTCAAGTTTAGCTTTTTTGAAAAGGCACAATGAAAAAAATCAACAAAATGTGATATGATAAATACCTATGGTGTATGAATTATGGAAATGTGATGCAGGTACACGAAAAGCTGATTATATATTAAGTACCATTATAATTATAAGGACGTTTTGTGACATGAAGAAACTATAATTTTTTGTCTTCACTCACTCTTGAGATAAATTATATTGTATTTTCAGTATTTTTCTTCCATGGAGTTGAAGTTAATGGGTCTTTTGTTAAGCACAACTTTTCTCTGAGTTCTCTCTGCAGTTATCAGGTATATCTGGTTAGTATGGCTTGTAGAATCCCAACAATTTCTGAACATTAACTTTTCTCCAATGGCATTTGCTTTTTCATAATTTGATAATTTTTATACTTCTAGTTTACCCTGTCTTTCATGTTGAGTTTTAAATATCCGATGAGAAAAGAAGAAAGATGGAGACTGGAAATAGTCTGCAATTTTTACTAGCAGTGATTGAAATTTCTGAGCTCTTTAAAGGCCACATTTACAATTGTTGCATTTGGGAGAAAGTAGTTAATTCCCCTACTGTTTGAAACCAACATAGAGCAATTCCACTTTAAAAATGTTTGATATTTTCTGTTTCATGTTTTGAATGAGTATCCCAGTGTCTTGCTATTTTCTGTAGCCGTTTTGGAAGTGTCTTCCAGGTAATTTTAGTGAGCTTTGAGTGTCTTTGTATTATATATGAATACTCTATTGAGACTGCTCAAGGTATGTTGTGACTCATTTCTCTAATATTCTAAAGCTAATGTCTCCTTAGTTTTTTATAACATATACCTTGAAATATTTCACTTGAATTTTGTTATTTGGAGATTGATTACTTGGTATGTTCTCCAGCAGCCTAGGCATTTTAGAAGGAAAGTGAAGAAAGATTGTATGGGTTAGTGGTGTCAGATATGCTTCCTGGTATAAATGTGAGTCAACAAAGTGACTGGCACTGCTGCTCAGGCTGAGTGTAGTCAAATGGGCTACTTCAGCTGCTGCTGATTCAGGTTCCTGTCTGTTCCAACCACTTCTCTTCGTTCATTCCCATAAACTCACAGCTAGAACCAGATTCTCCAAATTATGTAGCAAATCTGAGGAAGTAAAAGCAAAGGAGGATGGAAATACAGTTGCTGCAAGAATGTGAAGGGCAATAAACTCTTAGCTGGAATTAGCTGTGGCCTGAACATTGTCGAATGTTCAGCTGTGGTCTTAGGGATACTCAGTTAGGTCTTAGGGGACGCTCACTTGCTTGAGGTGCTGTCTCAGCTGCAGTTGTAAAGGCATGTGCTTTTGAATCAGCACTGTCAGGTTGTGATTCTGCTGTCACTTGGAAACTGAATATAAGCAGGAATAGGCTTTGAAACTCCATATATTGTTCTTCCACCTGCATATATACTGAATTGGCTTGACTTATGAAAAATTTCATTTATTTATTTCAGTGGAAATTCCTTCGGTGTGAGTTTTGAGTGAAGTGAATAAAAACGATGGTATATTTTCTTAAATGCTTCCTCTTTTTGTCAGCTGATTTTTTTTACAGTTAAAACATTTGGAATTCAAGAAATCTGATCAACCGGTGAATCCTTTTAGCCTTAATCTTAGTCTTAATCTGAATCCTTTTAGCCTTAGTCACAGAAGTATAGGAGAATGGTACTAATGGCATAATGGTCTTATACTCATAAGTAGGAAGGGTGAGTATTGTACCTCTTGTGTTTATAAAATGAAAATGTTCTTTGTACCTTCTGTACACATATAATTTCATAGTCATCTCCATATTCATTTAGATGAATTATTTTCACAGGATCTTTCAAACTCTAGAAATTCTAGGAGTAAAAAGGTATGAACCAGAGAACAAATACCATATTCCAACTGATAAGTGTTTCCTCACATGTATCTGATTCAGAGAAAGACTTCAGCATGTTTAACTTCAAGTATGTGCTCAGGTCCCACTGGGTTTAAGCATGCACTGATCAGGGATGCTTTTTCAAATAGAAGCAGTAAGTTGTCCCAGTCAAGTCTACTTCATTTTCCAACTGCTCACATCTCCTCCTATACATGCAGTTGATTCTTTAGAGTAGCTCTCCTCTTCAGAATTGACTTTGACTTCGTGATATGAAGTATGGTCTTTCAGTGCCAAAGTTTTCTTCCTGTCAAAATAAACAGATGTAGCTTAATGAGTTCTCTTTTGTAGCCTATAGGAAATTAATAACTCTTTAACTATGACATTTTTGGTACCATCCCTTTTCTCCTATCTTCTCTTTCTGACCACTGTAAAGGCCAAAGAGTTCTGGCTGCGCAAATACAAGAGAAGTTACTTTATTATGAAGAAGGAGAAAAAGTGTTGAGAGTGACTAGGTCTTACTCTTGTCAGTCTCCTGTACTTAGACTCCTTTCAGCTTAGTTTTTGGTGACAAACTGCACAGCTGTAATGCCTTACATTTACCAGCCTGCATATATGAAAGATGTGTAATGTTAACTAAGCCCTTTCCCGTCCCTCTTGGAAGACCACCCTGCCTGCAAAATCTCCAGAGGAAAATACGGCATGTCCTGATCAGAAACTGCCTTTGTCAGCCGAAATACAGTATGTTGCATTAACCAAAACAGCATTTTTTAAAACATTTTTGATGGTGGCTGCTTTTTATTTAAATATTCATTCTGCTTTTGTAAATGGATCTCATTTGGTCTTTATATCCCAACATCACAGGACTATCTGAAAGCCTTGTTTACATTTAGCAGTGGAAATTGCTTCAAGGCTTGCACAAAACCTTCAAAACCTGATACACTCAGAGCAGAAAAAGGACTGGATTCTCCTCAGCAGCCTTCTAGACAGCAGTTTTCTCTGGGATGAACTTTGTGTTGATGAAGAATAACTCAGCTTTCTTCCCCATTGACAGTGCAGCTTTTTGCTGGGTAGGAGCTGGTGTGCTGTCAGTGCAAGCTCCAGGTGTGGGCTTCATGGATGGGTAGCACTGCCAGCAGTATAGAGCTCGAATACTCTGGTACTGTCAGTTGGCCATTTGTGGCTGTTAGGGAGCAAAAGTCACTTTCAGAACATGTTCAGCTTCTCTGATATTGACTTCTCTGTGCATTGTTCTGTTGTTCCATATTCCTGAGCTCCTTGACAGAAAATTTATCAGTACTTGGCATTTGTTTTCTGAACAGTAAGGCCACCTTGTAAGCTGCAATTACCATAGAAATATTAATAATCATATTGTCCTGATCTCAGCTATTTACGGGACAGAACACAGGAAAAGTTGAGACTCTGGCCACAACATTTAGCTCTAATTACACATATAAAGGGGGAGAAATGTTGCAATAATTGACTCCGGGAGCCACTCAATTCCCAGTGGCACAACTGCATATTGATACTTGAACCACTGGTACTGTCTGAGGGATGTAACAGAGGGAGCTAAACACTATCTCTCTTGTTCTTTCTTGATTCACAGGTATGAAGCTTCTTGCTTCAACTGCTACTCTATATACATGTCAGCACGGCATAAAATACACTGTCTAGACTGCTTACTTGAGTTAGCAAGGTGCACAGTTTGTAGAATGAAACCCTTCTCTCTTCAACGCTATTTCAGCAGTGTAACCGCATTCCAACAAATACAGCAATTCCGATTTACCTCAGGGTAACCTCAAGGACAGCTGACTGATCTCAGGGTTCTGTCTTGAATCTTATGCTAAGGAATTATAGATTGAGATAGCCCTTTCTGACTGGTGATTCACAGATTGTCACTACCAATTGCATAGGTCTGAACTGTAAACCCAGTGGTGACAATATTCACTTCTCTGTGTCCTGATTTACCCAAGTGTGAGATGGCTGTAATTATGTTAATTTACTTGTCTTAGGTGCTGTGACAGGTAAATTGCACAGGGCTTATAAAGGGGTTTCAGGTTTGTCGTTCTGGACGTGAAACCTATGGGCTTAGACTTTTTGCAGGTCTCAGGAAAATGTCTGTCTTTTTCTGACTACCCAACAGTCCTTCATTCTAGGGGTATGAAGTAGGAGCCATCCTATCCTCTGTAGGCTATTCTACATCAAAATCTTAATCTTGTTTTATGCATCCCATTTTTAGTCTCGCTCTGGCCATAGTGAGAAGATGTACTCATCTCTTTCTAATCCCAAAAGTTCTCTGCAAGAAAGGTAGATATCACTGTCTGCATTTTGCAGATGGAGAAGCAGATCAAAGAGGTTAAATGCCATAGTCTAATATTAGAAAGAGATAGCAAGCATGGGGACAGTACATACAGCCAGAAATGCTAGGCTCACTGTTCAGAATCATAGTGCAAATCTTTCTAAGGACTATGTTCTGCATATGCACCAAGAAGTGCCTATTTTCCTGTGTATCTCACAGAGTCCGATGGAGATGTCACCATGGTAATATTATGGAGCTTTATTAGAGCGTATTTTTTGCCCTCATACTTATCCACTCAAATGCCTGTGGAATAATACCTCCATTTTTTATTTCTTATTATATGTCACTCCCACTATTCCTTTGAAATTTGGGACCCATTTCTGGACATGTAGAGGAAACAACTGGCATCCTTACGTTACTCTCCTGTCAGCTTGCATCTTCAGTGCGAATGGAAAGACCCAGTTCTGCCAGGTTTCTGAATGCTTCTCAGAATGGTGGGGGTTTGGGACTTCTTCTAAGTGGTGGTTGTGATCTTCAGGAACTCTTAAGAGTTATCTTCATGCCCTTCTGTGTGCAAAATATGAGGGATTTTTCCACGTAGAGAACAATTGCATGTATTCCTTTAATTTAATTCCTGTGGTAATCTTGTGTTTTCAATGAAGTTAAAGAGAGGGATAGTCAGTGCTGGGATGGCTTTCATTCATTTACTTTTTTCTGAAAATAAAAAGAATAAAACTTTTTGCATAGCAGTCTATTAGGTCCCATACTTATCACCCATATGTCTTCCCTTTTCCTTGTGTTTTGATAGTACATCTGACACACTGCTAAATTGCTGGGAAAGTTGGGAATAGCATTTATTTAACAAGAGTGTTAGATTAAAAACATGTTGTAGAGCTGGACGGCTTCTTTTGCTTCTTTTCTTACTGCTTGGCATTCCTGATGCTGGGTCTTGGTTTCGGTAGCCATGCAGCATATGAATCAGAGAGAACCCACCCTGTGCTTTGGCATAACTCTTAAAGCACTGACAGTTTCTCTTTCTTCAGCAGTAATTAAACAAGTAAAAACTGGTTACTTTGGTTAGCAGATATAAATGCGGAAAATATTCACAAATACATATCACTGGGTGTGTGTGTCTAAGGAATCTGGATGAGCTGTGGTTGGACTCTCCTTTCCCACATATGTACAACAAAGGTGCTTTATTCAACAAAGCAATCTAGACAAAGTTTTTTATTTCAGCTAATTCATGTTCTCTTTTTCTCTGTAAGGCTTGAAGGTTTGCTGATAGTGCAGTTCAGAACAACCCTTAATGATAGGAGATATGGCTGGGTATAGGACTTGACAAGAGGAAAAATCAGTTAGAACTAGGATGAAGTAGAATTAAGGGCTGTCAAGACCATTGTTTTTCTAACAATTTTAGTTTTCCGGTTAGCTGTGCAATTAAAGAGTGAGCTAGCATAGCTCAGTTTGGAAACAATTGTAAGACTGAAAAGCTTCATCTTCTGAGTACTCGTATAAATAACCTGTAAATAACCTGGTGTAGATGTGCTTGTTATAGGTATGAAGAGATTGTGTTGCTCTGGCTGCAGAGGCAGACACACTTAGAAGCAAAGTAAAAATGAGAGTAGGCAAACCTAACGGACTGTTTAAATAACCACATCTTTTGGGAGGAAGTATGACCTAATAATAAAGCGTTAGCGATGTTTCAAGAGCACTGTGTTTGATCATGACTTACTTTCAAGATCCACTTATGGCCAAAGGCTAAGGAAAAGGGATTCTTTTGCCTCAGTGAGCCCTCTGTAAAATGGGGATCATCAAACTAGAGTTTGAATTGGAGTTTGAACTTTTGTGATCATCTTCATTACCTGATATATATACTACAGGCTACAGAACTTCCTTGGATTAACTCCTGTCAGAACTCACACAGATAGGAAAAAAAAAACTCTTCTCCTTTTAACATCTCTACTAAAACACTTCTTAAGATGACCCATATTTAAAATGGTGATGCCAGTATAAAGCAGATCTAAAGGAGGAAGGCTAAAATCCTTATAGCATATTATCAGAGCAGTGAATATTTAGGTAAGAAGAAGACAGATCCTAGTAATACTTGATGTTTCCAAAAAATGAGGAAAAAACATTACCAAGAATATTGGTGGTAATTCCTGCAGCTGGCATGACTGAAGCAAGATTCTTAATTTCTTGACTTTTTCTTACCTTCTTTCAAATTTTTGCATGATGATGAAGGGGTGAGGAATAACACATTTCTGATATGGGACTTACTTCAAGCAGTGCTGTCTGTGGGAGTAATAAGGTGCATCTGGCACCTTGTCTGTGCACAGGTTAGGAGGCTCCTGCCTACCCTGTGGTCAGGGGAAACAACAAATGAGGTTGCTCAGCATGTCCACAAGAGTGGCTATTTACATGTCCTATGTAGTAATTCAAGTTCCTTTGAAATGTGTAGGAGATTCTTTGTTGGATTCAGCAGTTCTAGGCCTAATAGTCCTCGATCAAGTAAGGATGTTTTTGGTCTTCATTTTTCAACAAATAGCTTCAGTTTACTCCTGACAGCTATTTTATTTTTCTCAAATTACCCAATTTGTATTCACTACCCACAGGCTTCTATTTTGTTATTGCTGTTTATTACACGCACAAGATTTGCCCCTCCTATAATTTATCCCCATGGTACAATTCTACTGACTAGAGAATAGTAATTCCAGCTTTGCACCAAAAGAAGCAAAAGGAAATTGGTGCCAAATTTTATCTTTGGTGAGCAGCTTGATTTTCTTTGCCTGGAATCATCCAGTGATACCACAGCTATAGTCTGACATCCAAATATAAGAAATATTTCTGGGTTTGCATATTGTGTTTTCCTACTCCTCAGATTCAGGCCAGGAGGAAGAGGAAGATTATGAAAGAAAATGTACACATGAATATTATAACAGTGTATTATGTTAGGAAGGAAAAGATGTAAAAAGCAGATGACTGATTCATGCTGTTAAAAACACTGTAGCTTTAAAACATTGCCTCAGTGTGGTTGGGATGCTTACAATAAATATATTTCACACCAGATGTGGTCTCAGATGTACATGACTTTAGATTTTCCTGCACACAGTAACCATCAGTTCTAGGAGCCTGAGGATCCCCAGGTTTCAAAGAGACTGTTCCTGTTGTAGCTGTCCTGCCCAAGGGATGCTGGCAAAATGAACACAAAGGCTAGGGAGGCTGCTGACCCCTAAAAATCTCAAGCGTCAAATAGTCTATGAAACATAGATGCCAGTGTTCTACATCCAGGCACTGAATAATGCCTTTTGTTCCCAAACCACAAGTCCTTGCATTAGGAGGAGCAGGCACCGTTAGAAGAGGTGATTTTCCATCGACCCCATAACATACAAGCTCAGCAAATGCAGGAGGGCCCATAGGACGCGTCCTTTATCTAATGGATAATACATATATCAGTTATAGGACGCAAAAATTGAATGGGGCTTCTCTTTCATGCTGAAAAGATGAAAACAGCCTACTGTAGTTGCCTCTGTTCAGTGGTACATCCCATACATGTTTTGTGATTTCTCTCACTCACTTGGTGCCGTACATCCATGTGGTTTCTAGAAGGAATTGAAAGAAACTGCACTGAAGTTTTGAAAAAATACAGTGAATGAGCTGAATGTGGATATCCAGTTATAGAAAGATGCTGAGCATACAGAAAGATTTTGAGTTCATTAGTACCAGCAGGGTGGTTAGCCAAGAGTATATTACTTTTGGAACTGATGCTGGAATTGTAATGGGGAAAATAGGAAGCCGAGCTTGTGTGCATGAATGGGCAGCTCCAGCGAGACCTGTTAAGGAGCCAGTGTGGAGCTACTGCAAATACAGGGCTTGTTCTGTGCATCTGTGCAGACCTTATTTAAATGTTAGTGATGCAAGAATTAAAGGAATAAAGGAGTATTATTTCCTACTATTTAGAATATAAGTACCACTTTTTCTCCTAGCAGCCTCAATTAGCACCTTCTTTCCTAGGCTGTATCTGAACTGAAGTCAGAAGTGTCACTGCAATAGGCACTGCTTTAGCTAATACAGCTATTGGTAGCAGGAAAGCTGCAACACCTTGGACTTTGGGTAAGCTACAAAAGATGTTGCCCACCTGAAGCCATGAACAAATATTTGCTTGCTTGACAGCTAAAGCCTGCGGCACCTGGACCTCATTGCTTTCAGCACTCAAGCCTAGTTTAGAGTTAGTCTGAGATACCTACGTGTGTAACAGTCATGCCTTGCCATCGCTGTCAGAGTAGATAATCTGGAGACTTTGCATCATTCTGTGACGAGAATTAAGTGCAAACCTTGATGTAAGGCTTAACTGCCTAGGACCCAAAGAGGCAAACTTCTGTTGCTGGGTCTCTAGAAAGTTATACAAATGGCAGGATTTAATCAAGTCTGAATGTAATTTTGGGTAACTAGGTAATTGACGTAATACTGGTCACAATATGTTGGCTGGTGAGGACCACAATAAACTGTGAGTGTCAGCTAATCATGATTAAACACTGATTAGGTCAGGCTAAAACTGCACTTAGCTGACATGTGCTGAATGCTATTTGTTCTTGTCTACACTGATTCACACTGCATTCAATGTGGCACAATATAGATAAGTCCTCTGGGGAGAGTGTAGCTCTGCTCAGGCCTCAGTGTTCCCTGACTGGCCAACAGCTGCTCCGAGCAGTTTTATAAAGGGACCACTTACCCATCCTTTGATGGAGAGATAAGCCACTGTAATGTAATTACAACCAAGGAGATGGGAGAAGGAGAAGAAAAAAATATGCCAATCATGACGGGGGTACATGGAAAGCCTCAGATTCCTTCTAACCTAAACATTGTGGCAAGGAAAGAAGTCTTAATTAGGAAACGTGTAGGCATAGAACAGGAGCCCATCCTAAATGAATTGGGGTGTGATGAGCATAAAGAAAATGCTTTTTAAAAAGATCTTTGACTCCCACTGAGTGCTTGTTTCTTAGACTTCCTTGCCTAATAATGTCAGCATTTAAATGGCCCCAACTACCAAATAACAAGGCTTTGAAGTTAACACCTCATTGAGGTATAGAGTTCATACGTTTGCTATTCCTATTATTTGTCTAGAAATCGTTTTCTGCATGGCTAGCTTAATAGGGCAACAGAATATTAAGTTGTATAGGGACTGAGAAAGCTATTCACACAAAGGAAAGAGCTACAGACTTGATGTATTTCAACAGAACCTGACAATTAAGAGAAAAGAGCAAAAGTCTGGGAAGTGCCCTGAATCACATAATTGCACAATCTATTTTCATACCTGTGATATTTCCAGAGGCCAGGCACAAACAAGGAATTTTAGCACTGGGCTGTGTTAGGGAGTTGTAGTTGTAATCAGGAGATGAGATCAGTTATTTTTTTCCATCCCGCTTAAGTTTTAAAGCTTTAAAAATAATCTTTAAATATTTCTTTTTGTCTTTAAAAATAATTATTTTGCGGGAAAAAAATCGATTTTTTGATATTTATTTTCACTGAAAAAGGCAACAAAATGCTGAAAAATGATCTAGTGCTTATTGGACCAATTACTTGCTGGATGGGCAATGCAGATGCACATCCTCCTCTGTTATTTTCCATACAGATGAATGCTTCAGCCATCAGACTATCTGCTGTTTTGGAGTCTCTTCCTTTTGGTTTTGGCCCCAGCATACAGCAGTGCTCTGAGATAAACATTTTCAAACAAGATATTTCTGAACATATTATACCAATAAAGTTGCTTTTCATTCTTCCACATTTTTGGCACAGTCATTACCAGTTGCCTCTACTGATAATACGCTGTGGCAGAATAATCAGCACTCCTCCCAACAAATTATTCTAAGTCATACTTACCTGTATCATAGAAAAGCCTAGATCCTGCCATTAAAGTGGGGGCTCTTTGGTGGAATTAAATAAACTTGAGAAAGATGTCCCAGGCTTTGATGACAAGTAAGTCCACCTGTCTCCTCTAAGTACACTTTAAAGTGAGTATAAATTAGACAATAGAATGATTACAGAAGTTGAAAAGGTTTAGGAAAGATCTGCTTATTTCAGTGCTCACTGAATTTCTAGCATCAACTTTTTATTCCTATGATATTTACAATTTAAAAATTGCTGGCTATAAAATTATCTTGTGTCCAGGACTCAAGGGAGCTCTCATCTTTTATGTCATTCTTTCACTGACTTTCGCTAACTTTATGCTTCCATTTACTTTTCTAAATATAAATATAAAAATACCTACCCCCTCCAGGCTTCATTTAATGAAGAATTTCATCTTGATTCCTGCCCAGAGTAATTACTTTACATCTATACCACTGTAAATATCATCATGATTCAGTCCAATATTTATAGCCCCTTATCCCGTAGCAAAAGGCACATTAGATATTCATTCACAGGCAACTGGCATCCATGTTTAAATTAGACAATTATCGTGGGTATGCAACCAGAATAATCTTCTGTAAAAATATCTCTTTTATTCTGCGAGCCCTCTTAGAGCTTGGAAAGCAGATTGGGGGCAATTTCATGTGTTTATATTAGCTTGCTGCTAAGAATGAATCACAGTTTCTGCACAAATCCACTGAAGTGTTAATAGCATCTGTTCATTTTATAGAAAGTGATGGATTTAAAAATGGATGAATGGAGAAGAAAAACAGTCTCATCACCCTGGTGGTCCTGTGTCCAAATAAGGTGTTGTACTGAACAGAGATAAATTTTTATGCAGCTTCTTTAAAGAAAAACCTCTCTTTGTGTGAGTAGACCATAATTCCTGAAGTGTTGTGTCCTTCTACAGCATAAAATCTCAATGACAATAATTACTCTGGGAAACCAAAGGAGTTGGATTTTTTTTTTTTTTACGTTGTGTAATGAAGTGGTAGTTCATCTGGGCTGGTGGCTCAGGTGTCTACAGAGCATTCCTGACTTGAGTTTGCTAGAGGCCCCCATTTCTGTGCATAAACCCCTCCTTTGATCATGTAGTCTCGTGAGCTGATTTTTAGTCTGGGCGGTAAGAGATATGCTTCAACTATTGGTATGTAGTCTTGTGGTGATGGCATTGACGTAGAGGGGGAGATGACTAGAGATCCAGCACAGTGAGACTGGAAAACAACCAAGATAACATGAAGGAAACATGGAACAGGCTGAAAGAGATGCAGGATATTAATTTGTATATCAGCATGGACATACCTGCGATAGGAATGATGACTTCAGATTCTCCATCTAGTTCTGTGAGTAATGTATACTATCACAGGTGTCATGAGATGGAAGGGGGCTCAGAGCTCATGGCACGAGTGGTACCTGCCCCTACCACTGGTGACCTTGTCTACCTCTTTGCTGCAGTAGTGATCACTTACATTCCCAGGTGCAGTGTGATAACCTGTCTGTTGCTTGAGTGGGGAAGCTGGAGAGTGGCAGATGCGTTAGCATGGGAGATTAAGCAAACTGCAGTAAAAATAGCAGCTTAGGACCCTTGCTCCAGTCAGTCCATGGCTGGGTTTGAACCAGCTGGAGTTAAACTCAGGAATAAGCTCTGTGTTCACATCCTGTGTCAGAGACATTCCTGTGACAAGAGTGCAGCTGGAGAAGGCAGATCAGCTCCTCCAGAAGCTGTGTGCTCCTTCCTTTTCCAGCCCTGATTCACGTTCTCTCTTGTGCATGTTATTCCTTCATCTTGCCCTGTGCTGAGCCAATTAAACTTGTTAGTCTGATCAAAACCTATGTTTTGATGGTTTTTCACTAGGCTAGTGAATTGAGTTTCTAATAGTACACTCAGGTGAGCTTGAGAGCTATCACAAGCAGCAGAAGGGAGAGACTGGATCAAGGAGGAAGTGAAGAGGAAGGAGAAAAAGGAGAGGAATAGAGTCCTTTTGGTAGCAGGATGCTTTGGATTAGCTCAGCCATATCATCTAACGGGAGATGTGAGAGTGAAGCCTGCTCTGTTTTCTGTTATTGCTTGCTTTGTGCTTCGTTTGTTTTGCTTTTGGATAGGAAGAAATGTAGCTGTATGTATTTAGGAGAGGGTTTGTTGCAAACATCCTGATCTGACATGTGTTCAGTGTGGCTTCGATCAAGATTTTTAGCCCCCTCCCTACAAAAATTTGAGATCTAAATGCTCCCCTGTCCAGAACACTCCCATGGTCAGCGGTCTCCTGGCAGTTCCAGGAGCACCCTGAGGTGCTGAACTTGGCCCAGGTACCACACATCTCAGCAATGCCAGCTTCCACTCCCCATCCCTGTGAGGAGGAGCTTGAGGTCACAGCAAAAACAAGGGAGAAGCTGGGAATTACATTCTCCTTTCCTGTGTTGCAGTCTGGTCTCTTAATTATTATTTCAGCTCTTCCTGTTCGGTATGAGGGTCCCTCCCCTCACGCTCAGATTTAAGTGTGTATCTTCTGTATGTCAGCAGCAGAGGAGAATCATCTGCAGAAATTCAACACTGGGGTGGAAAAAAAACATTCCTGGAAGCATTCATTCATGTTTGAGAATGACTTTTCTTCAACTCTGCTATGACCTCACTTAGATTGTCAGGAGAATTTAAAATTACAGTACAATGCCCCTCTTAATTCCCCTTGTAAAGTTTTGGTGTGTAGTCTGGAGCATTATTTTGGTCAGCAAAAGAATGAGAGACTGCTAACATGGTTCAGTCCAGGTACTTTGGTCTTTGTGAGTACAGTGTAGCTCATTTCCCCAGTGCCTGCCTTGTCCTGGGGAATATAAGCTGAATTATACATAGCTTCTGATTTGCCATTTGCGTCAGGGGATCAGACTGTGAAATAGTCTGCTTCTGAACTGTTTAGCTATAAATGCTGTAGGTTACCACCTGTACAGGTAGCCCTAATGTGTGCATAATGCAGAGAAACCCCAGCAGTGTTCCTGTCACAAAAATGTGGAAACGTTTAAAATAGAATCCTTATATTCTATTTCTCTAGAGCTTCTCTTCCAACAGTGTGCAGTTTCATAGCTTTAATGTGAATTTTAAAGCTATCAAAAGCAGCAAACAAATTGTCATATTTACCACACTTCAAGCATTTCTTGACATGGGCTTCATCAGCTATAAAATAACAACAAAAACAATAATAATAATATAAGCTTATAATAATAATGAGAGCCAAATAAGCCAAAACACTGCAGAGGTCTCACATGTGGTAGGCTTTGTGAGGAAAATTAACATGAAAGAGAGTTCATCTGGGGGTAAAGGTCGGGGCAGATAAACTCCTATGTTCTGATACATTTCCTTAAAGTGGGAAGCGCTTTAGAAAACAAGGCTGTGGGAAGAAGCTGTCAGCAACGGGGTGGTCAGCGGTGTCAAGGGTGGTGGCCTATGTTTTTCTTCTGATGCAGCCTTTCATCCTCCATCTGTCAAGCTCTCTAATTTTCAAGGCAGATAGTCTATTTTTAATACAAACCTTTAACATCACAGGTCTGAAGTGCCCCTTTTATCTTGGAATAATATGAAAATGGTAGTAACTGTTGGAAAGATTGTTTAAAGCTGGTGCTCCCAGACAGACCACCTTGGGCCAGGTCCCAGTCACCCTGTCCAAGCAGAGGTGTGTGCACGTAGGCTCCCGTAGCTGCTGAAGGGAGGGCTGTGTCCCTGCCCACCAGACAGTTGTTTGTAAGTGCAGAGCCTGGCACTGTGCCTGCCTGTAGATCCCACACATCGCTGTGATGCTGAACAGAAGGAAAAGGTAGCTAGCTAGGGAAAGTCCTAGGGTGAGGCAGCCTCATGCACCTTGCAGGCAACACCCTGGTGGTAGGATCAGCACGGAACCTTGTGTCCTGTTGGCACTGCCTCATGGGGCATTGTGGCCCCATTGCTAACTTGTTTGCTGACCACATGCTGTTGCCATGAGGACTCATGTTGGAAAATTGGACTGAAGCTGTGCAAAACCCCAAGCAGGCACTTACCTGAGCTTGACTGTGGGCTAGTGAAAGTCTGGGCTTCCTCCATGCTGCACTGTGTTATACTGCGTAGCTAAAGCTGATGTCTTAGCGTGGCTTGTGTCATATAATTTCAGCATGAACTAGACTTGGCCCACACTCAAAATACACAGTGTTTAAGTGTTTAAATTAAGGCTTAACTGACTCAGACACTGAATCTTGTTTTAGCCACTGAGTTGCTCTGTTACTAAATGCCTTGAACTGGAGCTCCCCCATTCATCTGCATGATTGGACACAGCGGAACTGGAGATAACTGAAGCGTCCAGAGGAGTGAATTGTAGAAGTCCTAGTCCCAGGGAAATCAGTAGGATTTTTTCAGCCGCTGTTCAGGGGCCTGGAGTTCATCCAACTATTGCAGCTGGATGTACCCCTTCATTCATTCCCCAAAATACATATGTCCCTTAAACATCCAAGGCATAGTACTGAAATAGATGCAGTGAATACCTTTAAGCAAGCATGGCTTCTTAATCTGGGAAAAAGGCTATCTCAAATACAAGTATCTCCGAGTATGATAGGGACTACTTTATTTCTTTGTCCCCTCTCAGCTTTGCAGTTGCTTGTGAGTTCTGCCTTTTGGAGGTTTAACAGAAAAATGACCAGTTATATTTTGCATCTGCACTTAAATGACATTGTGAATAACAGCCATAAATCCAGGTTGCTTTTTAGTGTCTGTTGGCATAATTCAGTTCAAGAAGTGCCAAAAGACTGAAAATCAGGACTGGATAGGGGTAGCAGGTTTAGGTCCAGATCTGAATGCAAATGTTTGCAAATGTGGAACGGAGAAGGGTTTCTGATTCACCCATGTAGCTTAGATTGTTACTGAAATTCAAATTCAGTTGTAGTACAGGGAGGAGGATCCAAATTCCCTTGACAACAGGAAGTGTTTGGATGAGTAGGTATTTCAGGCCATCAGTCAAAAGGACACTGATGAGCACACATGCATCAGCTTGCCCACACACATTCCTCTGCAAGAGTAGGAAGTGGAAATTCCCTGCAAAGAGAGAACATTGCATTAGTGAAGACTTTGGTCATAAACATTATCATATGCAACCTGCTGTTGTCTTCTGCGTTGTGTTGGGGAGCTGAATCTTTGAAACATGGGAAACTTTCTAACAGCGTCCTTCAGTGCTGTAAGCAAACTTGGAGGTACTAAGCGTCCTAATCACTACCGTATGGCTCATAAAAGAAGCAATCCGATACCAAGTACCAAGAGAGGTTGTTATTCCTCCGCTCTATCCTATACTACTCCAAATGTTAGAACAATAAATACATTTACCTCTTGTTTAAGATCACTTAAAATAAGTTGTTTTAATTAAACCTCCTAGCAATCTATCTGCACTAAGTGATTAAGTGCCTCCTCTTTCAGTGAAAGGAGAAGGGATTATCACAAAACAAGACAGATTGAATTATGGGCAGTACTAGGACTGAGTAAAGCTGCTGAATATTTTCTATCTAAATTCATGTGAAAAAAGTTTGAGTTTGCACAGTGTTATTCCTCTCAAATATTCCCCCCTCATTTCAGTCCTTCCTTCCCTCCCCACTCCTCCAGAGTGAATGAAATAGTTATTTTCCGCAGGTTAAAGTTCAGCTTTGAATATCAACTTTAAAAGCTGCCCAAGAAGAGAGCTTTCTTTACTCAATATCATTTTCAGCAAATGAACTTAAGAAATGAAAATGTAGTAATAGCTTTTGTGAAGTATACCTATTTAAAACTGTACCAAAGTTGTAATAATTTTGAGTTGTTTAGCAACCAGTTCTTTGTCGTATCACAAAAAAAAAATGTTTGTAGGGGGTTGCTATGCTGTTTTTACATTATTCTTTGGAATATCTTGTGTGAATTCAAATTCAGCAATTAATCCTTTCAAACCAATCTTCTTAAATGGCCCTCAGCTTAGGAATCACACTGGTAAGTTTGTTGTTTTATTGCTAGCCCTATCACTTTCAGGATGGAGAATAGTCACAATAAAAGGCTCTTTTATGTTTTGTAATCTGTCTTGCAATGGTTATGGCAGTATATATCTTTCAGCTTTTTGTACTTTTGGATTTCTTGACAAGTTCCCCTTCCACTTCTCCCTGCATCACCCCATCCTAGTACCTGACATGATGAATTGGATGGAAAACTAAAACAAAGTCTAGATGCTGGCACAGTGCGGGCAAACCAGCACTCCAGAGATACTGCCCTGTTAATTCATTTGGATTCTTTACCTGTAACCTCCCTGTTGTTTTAGTGCAGGGGCCTCTTGTGGGTAGAGACAGGCAAGCATGCTGCATAGTGGTTTTCTTGTGACGTGGACAAATGATTGCAAGGAGCTAGCAGGAATCCACTGAATACACCAGTGTGCAGTGGTCGGATTTAAAGATGAATGCACTACAAGTACACTGATGCTGCCTTTTATGTCACCCACCGGCATGCAGGATGCCACCTTGGGGACTGATGGCAGCTGTTTGCAATTTATAGCCAATCTCAAACTAGGAATGAGAGGGAAAACGCAGACAAAATATGAGAGTTGAGTTGAGCTCATTCTGCAGCCTTGTCCCTTGTTTTTAATTTATTCTGTTAGCTGAGGGGGCCTGTGTTATGGTCTTGACCGCTTAAGGTCTGGGTGGCTTAGGCCCCAGCTTTCACTGAGTGGCACATGAAAATAATGTGTTAAAATATTGTTTCTGTTGTTCTTCCACTGGAATTGAATTGGGCAGTGTTGGCTCCTAATTTTAAGAATTGCAGAAGGAAGCAAAACACAGGAACCACAGGAACAGTTCAAAACGAGATTTTTGTTGTTGTAGTTTATTGTACTAGAAGGTATTTCAAGTTGACAGGGCTAACATGATCTCTTTCCTCATCTTTCTAAACTACATCTGGATGATAGGACTTCTTATTCCATAGCACACTGAAGTATGAGAGAAGGAGAAACATACCAAGGAGGAATAAGGAGCAAAGACATGTATTAAGGCCTTACTTTAATGGGAAGGGATATGGACAATACGAAGCCATGTGACAATTCCCACAGCCTGAAGGAGCTTGAAATTCCCCAGAGTCCATAGCAGGCGTAAGGGCATGCCTGGGGCTCAGGGCACCCCGAGAGCTGCACCTGCCTGTAGGTTCTCTGCCCCTTTGGGAGTGCTGTTGGGTTGCATGATGTGACACTATTATGCTGCTTTGGGGCATCTCAACAGGGACTTCAGCTACTGGGAGAATGCACTCCTGAGCTGCTAAAATGGACCTTGGATTTAGCAGAGGATTGCAGCCATTCTCTTTTAAAACACATTGGGAGGTTTGTTTCCTGTGTAATTACAGTGAAAATTTAGTCTTTTCAAGTTAGATACAGAGCTGCATGTTACTAGAATATACTGCAGCATAAGGAAACTACTCATGAGAGTCTGTCTTGCAAATAACATTTTCATTTTTGCTAATTAGAAAGAATCAAGTTTTTGTCTATCTGTACAGATATGGTTTGATGTTTTTAAAGGAAAGGAATTCCAGAAGGACTGTTTCATCAGCAGGGCGAATTAACAAAGAAAAAGAAAAAAAAAAGAAAGAAAATTGAATGTTCCCTCAGACATATTTTCCACTTTAGATGTCTGAAATACATATGATCTTCCAGCTACGTTTTCTTCTCACAGATCCTAGTGTTTTTTATTAGGACAAGTTTCATTTTATTGCCTTGTTTTCCTGAAAAGCCAACAAGTAGAAACAACAGGATTTAATTTTGGATTGGCAGGCCAGCTGGAGGATAATACATGGAGTGCTCCCCTTTTATCTTTCTCTTTTCCTTCCTCCTCCCACTTCCCCGTTTCCTTGAGGTACTCCGCTTTGCCACCATGCTGCTCAACTTACTGGCCAAAAAATCTTAGCAGGTGATTTATAGAAGCCTATGGTTATTGTATGGCTAATGATTCATGGAACTTCATTAAATACCAAGTATGTGCCTGCTTACTGTCTGTGCACACTGCATATTAGAACCTTTGCACTCCCCCTTGCAAATTGCCCCCATTAAAGTCGCAGACAAAAGGTCCTCTCAGTAGCTTACATATTTTCCCACATGTGAGAGAGCAATTGGAAACTTCCTCTTGATAACTAAAAACTTTTGAATTAGAATTTATGAGAAGGGTCTTTTGGTCTCATTGCCTAAGGGCTGAAACAGATCCCAGTGTGTACAAGCGTTCCTTTGATGCATGGAGCTGCACAGGGTAACATTTTTTAACAGGATCAAAAAGCGTAATGCAGGGACAATGTGCGGAGGCCCTTACTCTGACACAAGGAGTCAGAGTCTGTGTTTTTCCAGGACTAAAAAAGTAAAAGTATGTGTCCAGGGTAGCAACAACGTTTTATATTCTTTTTAATTGCAGCAAAGTCCGAGATAAAATAATGGCAGTCAGTGTTACAACTTCCTTTTCTTTGATGTTCCTCTAAAAATGCTTTGTAGCTGCTTTTACCTTTGGGAAAGTATTGTATATGTGTTAGAGGAAAGTATATCAAAAAGAAAAATAAGGGGCCAGATCTTTAATTGGTAGAAATCAGCATGACTATTACAGGGATTGCGACTTCTCAAGCTGTGGGTACGGCTAAAAACTTTCAGTCATGTCTCACCGTGTGCTAATATATTCCTGCCCACTGAAGTTACTCAGTAGGACTATCCTGTTCTGATTTTACCATTGAATAAACATTTTTCAATCATACTTCTTCACAAAGGCAGCAAAAGTCTTAAATATATGTGTAACTTTCAAATCATAAATAGTATTTTTGCTTTCAGCTGTATTATTCAAAAGCTTAGAGACGCATGCATATGTACTGGTTGATCTGAAGTCTTTACAAAACGGTCTTGATAACCAGAATTTTTGTCACCTAACAGTAAATGATTCGGATGGTCTTCCATTGTATCTCACTTCATACTATGTAAGTCTATATTCAAACAGGAGTGAAAAAACAAGGAAGAGCTTCTTGTTATGGAGCTGAAAGTTCACAGATATTATTATAAAATAACCCAACTACATCAAACTTGTTGACTGCACATTGAGATGGATTTTTTCTATCCTTGCGCTGGCAGTATGTGTGAAATTTGTCATGATAAGCGAGTCATTAGCTAACAGGATGCTTTCTTCAGCCAAAATCATCAGGGTTGAAATGCTCAAACTGCCTTTAATGCAGTAGCCTAACTTACTAATTCTGTGGCTGATGAATTAAATTTCTTTCCCTTCACTCCCTCCTCCCGAACAAGACAAAAGTAAGCCTTGCTGACTTTTGCAGTCATTTAAGAGCTAACTGAATTTTCATAAATGAATATAAATCTGGCTTAGTTGCAAAATTTCTTCTTCCTCAATAAAATACTGCCAGAGTGTTTGAACCTCCATGGTGATCTTCTGAGAGCATGGTGTGTGAAATGCAAAGAGCCCTGAGAAAGCTCTATCTGAAAGACAAGAATAGCCTCAGACTCGATCAGAAAATGGAGTGGAATTGGAAAGCAGTGAGAAATTTCTAGGGTATGGAGGGTCTCCTAATCTGCTTGTATGGTGCCAGCATGGTGGGCTCTTTGTCTAATTCAGGATTGACTACTTTACTTACGTTTATTTATTATTAATGTCTATAATTAACAACATCTGCTTGATGCCATCAGATATCATCAGCTTTCTCAGAAGGCATATTTCACTAATTTGGCCCTAACTTCATCTCATTCTGAATGTATTAAATTGCAACTCCAGCATATTAGGGCTGCTAAACTGAGAGGGAAAAGATCTCTAAATTCCTTTCTTTTTTCCACAGGGGAATGGAAACAAATAAACAGAGTAAGATAACCAACATTAAAGAAATGGGAGAGATGGTAAATTATCTTGCTCCAGGTTTCATTCTGTATTCTCAGTAGGAATTTGGAATATATACCTCAACAAAGGCTTGGGAATACACTTGAAATGTGTTTGTTGCAAGGCATTCCTTTCCCTCCAGCTGAGCAGCATATAAAGCATTGGCTTTATTGTAGTCATCACTTTCAAAAAGTGAAGTGCCCCAGATTAAAAATTCCATGGCATTGTGAAATAGCTGGAAAGTTTCAAATTCAGATATTGAATTTTTTATGTTCCACTCATCTTCAACAATGATCCTCTGCATTCAGCAGTGTAGTAGAAATGTCTGACTGTCATATCAACAAAGTAAGAAAAGATTTGTACATTAAGCAGCAAGGAGGAGCATTATTAAGGGCAGGTAAGTGCAATAAATTCACATACTTGACCGTAGGGGGATAATGACAATAATTATTGTTCAAGTAAAAGGAGGTTTCTCTGAATCAGAAGCATTAGCAGGTGGGAGTTGGCTGTGTGCTGAGATTTCTTTTGCTGCAGCTCTAGCTTCAGCTGCAAGGTTTCACAATTCTCTCTGGGAAAGGAACATTGGGAAATGCTGGTGATTTTGAAAGTACAGTCAATCTCGGTGACATTTGGCATCGTCTTTTTTTTTCCTTCTGGTGAGATTTCATTTACTCTGCTTACTTACTTGGCAATAACTAAGAACACTGCATAGTTTTTAATTGCAATATGGGAAGCTCTACCAGGATGACTTAAGGGCAAAACAGCTGCACCCGGTCTGTTCCTCCTCCTCTTCCTGAATTTAAATAAAATCTGGCCTTATCTGAATATGCACCCAGAAGACTGGATGGTTATTTAAGCCTCAGTTAGGGAACATATTTAAGATTATGCCTAATTTTAAGCATGCGCTTAAATCAATGGGACTTAAGCAAATGCTTGAAGTCAGGCATGTGGTTGAGGTGTTATCCTGAATGTGGGTCCTAATCCTTAAACAATAGCAAAGCCCAGAGGAAAGGGCAAGCTATCTGGGATCCATTCTGGGCTCTTTTGTTGGTTGTGTTATAGTCTATAAAATAAGGATCATTATTCTTATCCCTCTTTGTGAGGCACATTGAAAATTATCGGGGAAAAGCACTCTGAATACTGTTATTATTGGCTATCCTTCTTGAGACTGAAAAAATTTACAGACAGACATTCTCAGTGGATTTCTGGTTCTTCCTCCTTTCAGTCAGGCAGGAAATACCATGAGAATGGAAAGAAGGATGCGTACCCATGATCACAAATAATCTTAATCTCCTTCTTTGTGCTACTTCTGTAAATAATTAGATATTGCTACGCTCTTGTTTCTGCAAGCTCCTGCAGCGCACGAGACGTGCTGTGTGCAGGCATACCTGCCTCAGATAGCACTAGTGAGCTGAAAACTGCATTGAGATATAATAGCACAATGCTGTGTGTGTGCGTGTGTGTCTGGGGAGGAGGGGAGGCTGTGTGTTCCTGGGCCACATTAATAGTAGAGCTACCCTGAACATAGCAGAAAGGCACGAGTTTGCATAAGTTTAAAAGCTTGCTTGAAAAGAGCACGAATAATCGCCAAAGGGACAATGCTTTTCTCAACAAACAATCCTCCGTCTCACGCAGTCATATGGAGCACTGCTCCTGTGAGTGAGGTGCTGCAGGCCCGGGCTCCGTGGTGCTAGCTGCTGATATGCTGTGCTGTGCTATTGTTTGGCTGAAAGAGCTTGAGGCAGCAAAGAATCCATTATTGATGATCATTCAGAGTTCCTCACATTCTCACTACCTTAAGTCAGAGCTCATTCTCCAGCTTCCATGTGAAGGGCCTGGAGCCAAGGCCATGAGCTTGTGTATATGTGTTCAGGACAGTTAATATTTATGATGCATCTTGCTGGGAAAATTAGTATAAAGCTATGTTCCAACAGTACATTTATCCCATGACCTAGTTTTATGAATAACGTGCTGAAACACGGCCTGCTTGATTTAAACTTTTGTCACCCATTCTGATGGATACAGTGCCTAGCTCAGCCTTATGCAATACAAGCTAGGATTTGTGCAAAAATGTGATGTGTATTAGTGCAAGGTAAACAGATGGTAGTGCTTTTGTTAATACCAAGCACATACAGAGGAATTTATCAAAGGACCACATGTAATGTCCATAGTTCTTGGCAGAGATCCCTACGCTATTACATCAGCTAATAAGAATAACCATTTTATTGCATTACAGACAGTTTTTGCAGGGTTGCTTTAGACTGCGCAGGAGACTGCAAAGCTTGCCACAATTCATAGTCTAGCGTCTGATTCTGAATAGTGCTGGGCATCTATAATATGCTGTTGGGGCTTGTTGTTATTTTTATTTTATTGCTTTGGCTCTCGGCATTTCTCCAGAGCAGCCTCCTCCTAGGGAATTCCACTGCTGGTTACCAGCTCTGAAGTACGTGTAAGAAAGCCAGGAGGTGAATACACCAAAGTGCTGGAGCACAGGTGCAAAAGATGGATATTGGGAGACATCAAAGGGAAGAAGAATGAATTGGATAGGTTGGAAGTAAACTTTGATACTACACTAGCCACAGAGATACACAGGCAACTTTGGAAAAGGCGGTTGTTTTTAGAGAAATGTAGCTAAACACTATTTATGCCAAAGTATGTTTCACCTAAAAACTGTAAGACTGGTTTAGGCTGGCAGTCTCCCCATTAGATTAATACTCTCTTCTTCCTTCATCACCATCAGTAGGTACTGCTTGCATCCTGTCCCTGGACCACCTCTGCTGGTTCCACCTGGTAGAAAGCTGTATTTCATGCTTGCAGAGCACAGCTGGTTCAGTCTACACAATGAACAAGACTAGAGAATGGGGCTGAATACAGACAAACGATCGTTTCCAGCCTAATTGGTCTCCAAAACTGTTTTACCCTGAGTCTGCACGTTCTTGTGCTAGAATAGGGACAGACAGGAGATGATCAGGTGAGAAAGAGCAGAATAGCATCTTTCAGTTGACAAAACTGGGCTTCGTGGCCCTGAAATGCTCCTTAATATTATAGTATGACTTGATCAACAGCAAAAAGAATCTGAAAGAGCAGAAAGGGATCTGCCTTACCCGGATCATCTCGGCATTCCTGTTTACAGCAGAGTCTGCAGTGAGGACAGAGAGATACTGATGCAACCAAGAGCTATGAAGTGCCATGGGCGTGAAGATCTGCTTTGCTGTGGAAGCACGGTTTGTAAACTCACATTGAGCATTGTGGTTGTGACAGCAGGGAGGACTGCAGTTTCCAAAGCTGTGTGCTTTTGAAAACATGTAGGGGAGCTAAGGCAGCATAGAGAGCATGCAGTTATTCCTGCAGCATTCCATGACCTGAAATTCTGTGCTGAGAAACGTATATGAGGTCCTGATGGGGAACACTCAGCTCTGCTGACAGGTCCCATTGACTTCAGTTCTGAAGGTTAAGCACATAATATAATCTTTCCTGGCTAGCACAAAATCAGTAGAAAAAGGGGAGAAGAGTATGTGAGTTGGAAAATTTCTGTCAATAATTTCTTT
Organism: Cyrtonyx montezumae; assembly: GCF_038088225.1. Lineage (NCBI taxonomy): Eukaryota > Metazoa > Chordata > Aves > Galliformes > Odontophoridae > Cyrtonyx > Cyrtonyx montezumae. Next base: position 41,189,110 of record NW_027071826.1, on the reverse strand, counting down.
TTCACAAAATTCTCAGCACTGGACCAGATTTGAAACTGCTTAGGTTTGCTTGGCAATACCTCAATACACAGCACTGAGGTAATTAAAATCCTTATAGGTTAAAGCGTTGTCACAAGATAAGCAAGGTTATGACTGTGTAGCCTATGTTTCTGTAACACTACCTCTGTCACTGGAATAGCTAAGGGCCAGACTGGCAACTCCTTCTTCCTTGAAGAGTAGCTTATGCGCAGCTGTAGTTGTATTGACTTTACAGATCTGATTACGAATTTGCATAGAAAGGTCAGATCTGGACATTATTTTTTTATTATTATTTATGTATTGGCTTCCTGTCATTTATAAAAATATTGCTGATTACCCTTTCAATTTCAATGCTGATTACTTGCTACCATTACTTTAATTTTGTGTGTAATTAAATAAGAAGTTGAGCTGAAATCACTGCTTATGTACATGTTTTGTTTGAAGACCTTAGTATCTTTGATTTTGGAACAGTGATGTGGCTCAGAAGCAGTAAGTGTTAAATAAGTTCTGCTACTTTCAGCTCCATCGCAATCATCCTTATATCCAGCCCACAGTCACTGGGATAGCTCCCAGAAAGTAAATGTAAGGAGAAACAGAGCAGCAGAGCACTTCGACTGCTCCAGTCATTGCCTGCATAGCTGCACTGAAGCTATTAAACAAGACTTCTTCTTGGTCTGAGGTTTCTTTTAAATAATTTCTCTATTGTAAACATTCCACACATTTTTTTTTCCTGTATTGTGGCAAATGTCAGAATTCAAAGGACTGTCATCAGCTGACATAATGACCACTGCCCCTTTCCAGAAACAAACCATGCCGCAGTATCTTTCCTAACACTTTTCCTATACTACATTCACGTTGTCAAGATTCCATCCCTAGAGCTTCAGTAGCTGAGTATTCCTTCTTCCGATGAGTCTCATCCCCCAAAATATTTTCTGTCTAAAGATGGCTTGAAGAGATTCATCTTGGGTTTTTTGTAGATGGGAACAAAGTGAACATGCAGCGAGTGAACAGCAAATTTCAGCCTTAGTGATGGCTGCTCCTTCAGTGCAATGATCATTTTGGGTCCAAGGAGAGCTAGGAGGCTGGATCCCAAACTGGTAGCAATTCATGCCTGCAGAGCTGTCACAGCTTCTGTCTACAGAGGTTCTGCTCCAGGCATTTTTTATTTCTAACATTTCTATTCTTATTTTATAAGAATTTCAACTACTTGCCAGTAGGTGTGTCAGCTGCCTTGTCTAATCTTTCTTTTTGCTGATTCTTGTTTCCCTAGGCACCTCAATAAATTACCAGAACTAGGAGGGGGTCCAGACCAGTAATAGTCTCTAATCATGATGCTGGGAAAGTTTGGATTTAAGATCAGAAATGAAAGTTTTTGCTAAAATTGCATAGAAATGGGAACTTCAGATCTTTTTTATTTCTTTTTCCTCTGAAGACTATGAATAGATTCTCTGAAGCCTAAGCTGCAATCTACATCAATTAGACTTTGCTTTCGTACCATCCTAACCATTTCTTTCTTGAGTACCCTATGATACTTGAGTATCCTATGTAGTTGGGTAGACCTTGAGGGATCTAGAAGAGATGTGAAGGGTTAGGTGTGAGTTAAGAATTACTGAAGTTTCTGTCAGACTCAGATACTTCTGGAACTGTTCCATCTCTGTCCTCAAGTCTGCTGGCTTTTGCATGAGTGAACCTGGATTTTCAAAACAGAAAGTAAAATTCTTCTTTCCCATCCTCGTACTGCTTAAAAGGTTTTGATTACTTTGTGTAGCTGCTCATTTGGACATTATATAACTATAGTTTCAGGTACTGGCTAAGTCAAGATGGTAGTGTATCGGTGCGCCTGCACTGAAGCAAGCAGAAACTTACACCGGTGGAAAGGGAGTCTCTCAATCTCTGTCAAGTTGTGCTTCTTGTCATGTCTTCCTTTAAAAAGATAGCATTTTGAAATTTCCTAAACTTAGATAAAAGGATTTAGCTGCAAACCAGTGAGCTTTAGGCTTCTAAATCACATAGGCACGTTAAAAAGCAGATCTATGTCTGGTATGATAACAGTACCCAGAATTGGGAACTGCGTGGTCCATTACAGCCTCTGATGAACTTGGTGATCTGTGTGATCATTGCATAAGGAAAACACTGTGGGACTTGCTTCCATACCTAGGGGCAGGGTTATTACACTGTACTGTAGCTTAGCTGAGTGCTGCAAGAGTAAATTGAAACAAAACTATCTAAAAATAGTTTATAGAACTGACATCATCAGGAGCAGAAGGGGACACAAAATAACTGCACTTTCAGGACTGCATAGAGTATCTGATTGATTGTAGACCTGATGCCACAGCCAGGATGCCCAAGATTTTGTTGTTTTGTTGTTTTTCTTTTCAACTTTGAGGAAAGACTGTCCCTCCAGTACTGCATTAATTCATTTGTATGTTAATAGATAAAGTTCTGCTTGTGAAGATAAACTAGTATTTTTGAGTCAATTGGAAATTATTGCAACTTGATACTGAGGCGTGCATTTTAATTTGAATTTCGTTCCTTCAGGTTACCATGTGCTAGTGGTATTAGTGGATGTGAGGAATGGGATGCTCTTTCTTTGACCCACTCATTTTATAAACCTTTCTTCTGTTACAAATTAGTCCAGTGGCCTTGGGACAAGGCAAGGGCAGGGAGGGGATTTTATTTTGCCCAGGGCATAATGTCAAGACTTATGGGCTCTTCTGCTTGAATGAAGAAGTGAAAATGGATTGTATTGGTGGGGTTGCTCCCTTCACAGTCAGCTTCATAGAGCACAGAGCTCCTTCACCATGAAAACAAACCTGTTTTGCAGATGGGTGCTCATCTGCTTTCTGCGTCAGACAGTGCAGTGTGCTGCATTTGAGGTGCAAGGTGTTTATTTCTCCCAAGTGGATGCTTTGTGTCTCATTCCGCATGGCTCTCACACAAAGAAAAACCACCCTGTAGTCAGAGGTCCAAAATTAACTTCTCCTTAAAAGCCTGAAAAAAGCAAAGTAGAGATTAAGAAATATGTGGGTCAGAGTAACCCTCTCAAAATGAAGTGACTGATACTGAATGCTGAGAATGAACTTTCTTATCCCATTTTCAGACCAAAGAAAAAGGAGAGAGAGAGAAAGTTCCCTCTAGGCTCTGGTTTTAAATGGATGGTTTGCAGTGCATTCTGGCTCCATATTTTATACTCCAGGTCCAAAGCCGTCTATTTTGAACTACTGTCTCAATTGTGCTATGACAAAACGAAAGCCTTTGTTAGATTCCAGCACAAAATGAGGTGAATGATGAAAGTCAACTGAGCCAGGTAAAATCTAAAGGGGAGATTAATGTGATGATGAAAAGAGAGACAGAAATAAAAGCAAAATAAACTCAGAACATTTTCAGAAAACACACAGAAGCTTTTAGGCATAAAGGCATAGTGTGATGCATCATTGAACAGTCCATTCCATGATGTGAGATAGAACAATTAGGGAGTAATAAACTCTGTACCTCAATAGAGAAGCTTAGGAAGAGTGAAAATTGACATTTGCCACACAGGAACCTAGTGCAATTTCTGCCCTTTGCTGGTGGTTAAATGCCTGTTTAGAATAACCTCAAACTAAAAAGTTGCTTTTAATAGAATTTTGGTGCCAGGATAATACTAATAAAATCTAAATATATGTGCTTTATGAGTACAGCTGTGAAAATATATTTTCTGTAAGAATCAGAATTAGAGAGAGAGAAGGAATTGAGAAGGGAGGCAAAAACAGCTATAAAGCAAGAAGCATGGAGAAATATATTTCAGACAGTGAAATATTTCTCTGAAGATGTCGTTTACATTTAAAAAAAATAACTGTACTTCTGAAGTGTTTTGTTCTGAAAAACTGAGACAAAACATTATTTTTTAAAATTAAGACCAATGTCTGAAAGAATACTCAACCCAAAAGCTTCATCCTTTTGGACATTAATATTTAGATATGACATAAATGTTTGAGCAAAAATGTAATATATATAAGTATATGTACATATATATATATATATACACATTATTGTATTTCCTGTTCAGTCTGATCTTCATATAGTTTATACCTTGACATAATTGTTTGGTTCCCAGTAGAATCCTTTTTAACTTTAACCAGTGATATTGATATTAGTGTAATTGCTACTAAATGACAGTCTTACAGGAATACTTTTCATTTATTCAACTTCTCTATGGGATAAGCCAACCACACTCATACAGCTGAGGGTGCACTTCAGGTGATTAGAAAGTCCTAAATACTTCAGTCATGTACAGCTCGCTGTAGCCTAATGTGGACATGAGTTACTGCTTTCCCAGCCTTCTCTCCTTTACCAAGAATATGTACTAGTGATTAGGAACAGTCCCCCAGCATTTTTATTGAATCATCCACACTCTGCTTTAGTGAAAACCAGAGATATATTTTACCAAAACAGAACAAAAACAAACAAAAAAAAAAAAAAGAAAGAAAGAAAAGAAAATTGGCACATGTGGTTTCTCTGTTCCTTCCTACTCCAACTTTCTTTATGCTTTTCTTTTTTTCTTTTTTAATTATAAAGGGTTGGCTTGTTTGTTTGCTTTTAATGGAAGAATGCATCAGTTTGCCATAATAAAGAGCCTTTCAAGCTTTCACTGATGCTTGGGGAGCAGGCCTCTGAGCAATGTCAGGGGATGGAGCAGTAGCATGCTGCTGGCTTTTGGTCAGCACTCACATCCGTGGTGTGCTGTGACGGCTGACTTCCTAACTCCTCACGTGCTGCTTTTTTTTTTTTCCCCTAGGCTTTAAAGTCGCAGCCAAATCATGCTGATAACTTGATCTTGGGAGTTGCGTGTTCTCCTACCCAAAGTCCCCTAACAGTGTGAAGTGGCAGTGTTTACTCAGCCTCAGCTTCTGTCCAATCTGTTTTGTCCTGTTTACCACCTTCTGCCCTTTTTGCCCAAGGTGATTTACTCTAACTAGAAGATAAAATTATTTGGTCTGAAACGTTCTGTGTGCGCTGAAAAATGCTATTACTTAAATAACGGGTATACAAAGCTGCCTTTTGTAATTAAACTGGTTTACACATGTGGAACACACTGGGTGCATTACGGTGAAATGATCATTTTAAATTTAAAACATGCACTCCCTCATTACAGAAACATATTCTGCCTGGTTCCTTCCTCCCCCCTGCTCATTTAAACAGAGATGCCATTCCTTTCTCCATCTGAGTTAAATACCACAGTATCCTTTTCGGCAGGCTTCTAAGCTAAATCTAATCAAGCTGTGTCACAGCTCTGTCAGGCAGGTTGCTCTTTCTTTGGCCTTGAATAATTGGAAGAATGTTGGCACTTGTGCCTGGGCCATGAGAACGTGACCCGGGTTGATATTTAATCTACTGCAGTGCTAGGCTGCACTAGGGCTGGGGCCTAAGCCAGGCCTCGGGAGCAGTGTGTTAGACATCAGCAGCACTCATTTTACCTTGAAATGGATTCCATTTGATGTATCATTACACTGCTCCAGGAGAATGCTTTAATGAGACAGATACATGCACTGGAAAGGATTAAATTGTTGTCCTTTAAACTTTTTTGCTTGGCTTGCCTAATAGCTACAAGGTGCTGGGAAGTACCTGGGAGAGGCAAAAGGTTACAGAGCTGGCCAAAAATAGCTAAAACTGTAAGTCTGACATCTCTAGAGCACATTGTGAGAATTACAAATATTCTTCTCTTTGTGAAAGAGGAGCAAGCCCTGAAATCACAGCTCAGCTGTCATTTCTTCTCAGGGAAGGATTGTTCTAGCAGGGAATCTTAGAATCACCCCGTGTCCTTGGTGCTTAGAACCAGTTCTCTTTGTGCATAAGTAAAACATTCATCCTCCTTTGGGATGTGGGAGAGAGAAGCTTTAATTCCCCTTCTCACAGTCGTATGTAAGCTCCAGGAGCCCTCAGGAAAAAGGAAATTCCTTTCAGATCTATGAGTTGTTCCTGCTGAGCAGTCTTAAGTCACTATGTATTTCAATGGTTGCATTAACACTTTCATGCAGACTTTGGTGAGAGCTTGTGGCGTAGGGGGTGGCAGAGAAAAAGCTGTGTAGGGGGAGGTAATAACAATTAGAACCTTTTCCAAAGAGAAGTGTAAATTGCTACTTTCTTGACTCCCCAGAAAGACCTGAATGTCTTGCTGAGGTGTTTTAAAGTGCCCTACACTCAGGTCACACACGTGAGGAACTATTTAAACTTTGCTCGACAGGGGAACGTGTTTCCAGTTTCCAAAGGATCCCCTCCCGCCCCCCCCCCCCCCCCCCCCCCCCCGTCCCGGACAACATTTAATCTGCATAAAAATAAGGTGATTTCGATGACCCTTAATCTCTGATAATGAGATGTACCCATGCGGGCACAACAAACTGCAGCTCCACAATCAGTGATTCCCACATGAAATCTCATTCTTGTTTTGTCATCCGCATATTTCCACTGTTTTTGTCCTATTCTGCATAGGAATGCTTAGGCCAGAAGGCAGTACCTTTCCATCTCGGCATACAGGCTGGGGATGGAAACCATGGGGGAGAGGAACTCAGTTGCAGTGTGAAGTTGCAAGACACTAATCAGGTGTGTTACTGATTAACTCAGCCACCTCTGGAATGTCAACGACTTCTTTTCCTCCATGCTACAGTATTAAGGAGCAGTGTTTGTCCCTTTCACGCATACTCCCCCAAACTACAAACCCCCAAAATTTCCACTTACCAGCACCTCTGCTTTTAAGTTATTCTAACCCCTGTAATGCAGGATTCCTTTTCCACTTACAGTATGTGAGTTCTGATAAAAGCACTGTTTCCAAACGTGACGTTAAGTAAAATCCTTTCCCTTTTACTGTGAGAAATCATCCTGTGGCCTTGAGAACAATCTCCTCAAACCTTTCATGTCAGTCTAAGGATAATGCAACCTTTTGAAGATAGCTAATAAAACAGCCTTGTATGTTTTTGTTTGTGTTCTGTGAAAGATCCTAGATGCAGTAGCAAAGGTAATGCCAAGAGTCTCTTTACACATCCTTTTGTGTACTGAATGATTGGATAAAAATGAAAAACTGTCTGTAGAACAGACAGGAGTACTCACGGTTGTCCATTATCCAGTTTCTTCTCTCTGTTTATTTTGACTATGAACTGTCATATGACTAGAAAGGCCATTCCTCGCTGGGAATGTTTTCTCACAAGTAGGACAACAATGTCAGACTGACCTACACTCTTACACTTCCTTAGAGTCCTTTTTCCTTGAACACTACTGCAATTGAAATGAGGCCATCGAAGTTGATATCTTGTGTAGCTGAAGGTAACAGCTACACAAGACATCAACTACAACACAAGACATCAACAGCTACACAAGACTTCAGCTACAACACTGCCATCAGTAGATGTTCTGGTTTGGTTGCATCTCACCTTCATAAAGTCCTGTACCTCATCCACATTTATGGAGCCTATTTGCAGCACAAACTGTTTCCTGGAATACTCTAATATCAGAGATTCTTGAGTATGGTGACAAACCCACTTTTACCATACCTTTGCCAGTATTGCCTTCATGCCTGACGTGCTCTGATTCTTCTTTTCCCTAAATCTCAGATTAAAAAAAAAAAATCACCTGCAAAATTTATATTGTTCATTGTAACCCAATGTCTTGGGTCAAATTGCCTTGGACATAAACAAATCACAAATGAGAATATTTACAAGAGAGGACATTCCTGAAGCAACTTACCAGCACAGAAGCAAAGACAAACATTCTCCCAAATGCTAGGCAAATGATCATCACCTTTCTGACCTCCACCAGATTGTCAGGTCTTTCTAATGGGTTTAAGTGAGAATAACAGAAAGACAAGGAGTTTAGGACCCCTGGGCTGCTGCTCTCTCTCTCTCTTTTTTTTTTCCTGATATCCAGTGCATAATCATAGGCAGGATACATTTGAGATCAAATAAAAATCTTATTTATTTCTTTCTTTATTTTTGACGTGAGGTGTCCACAAGTGGAAGACCTCTCCTATTGGCCGCTAATGTGATTCATTGCATAGTAATTTTGTAACTGCTGTGTCACACAGATATTGAGGTAACTTTTCTGGTAGATACTTTGTGCTACTTTAATAGCACAAAATGACCTTTACTCGTCAAACACCAGCAGTCGCACTGGTTGACAGCTGGTTGAAAAGCTTCCACATTCAGAACGTAATAAATATTCCCTAGATTCCTCTTATTTCCTAGATTCCTCTTATTATCCCTTTGTAGTAGTCTCTGCAGGGAAAACTAAGGAAACTTACAAAACATTGCCCACTGCTTGGCAACAGCTGAGCACTCTCCAGGTAGATCTGAAAGGGTTGTTGAGTCATATGCTCAACTGTGGACATGCAGAGAGACGAATTAGAGAGGAATGATGAACAAAAGAGTACTAAGGGAAGCCTGGAGAACTGTTAAACCAGGAGTGCAGAAGAAGGAAAGGTTGGGACCTGAGTGATTACCTCCAGCTTTTGAAATGAGAGGTTAAATGCAACAGAATGCAACCATCAGGGAAAACAGAAAGGTCCCTATTGGTTTCCACATTATTGTCTTTTGAACTGCATTTTATTTTCATAGTTTTGTTTGCAAAGTAACTAGTAATGAACTGATGAACTCCTGAAACACTGTGAGGAAAAAACTCTGCTTGGAAACTGGCTCTGTAACTGTTGCTGGATGAGGCAATGCAGATCATTGGGTTAAATACAGAAAAATGTGATATCAATTTGCATTTCCTGCAGTGTGAACACCTGTTGTCGGAGCTGATTACTGTATATTTTGCAGACATTGATTCATAATGTTTTATTTTATTTCAATACAGTAAAAATGTTTTCCTGAAAGAAAAAAAAAAAAAGAAAAAAGACTGCTTTCACTGTGCAGTTAAGATCTATTCATTACTTTTTTTTTTTTTTTTTTTTTTTTTGCTAGAAATTAAAATACTTGGTTGGTGTTCAGTTTTTCAAAGTAGATCTGGAGACCTAAAGCCCAGGGTTATAAACAATTCTAGTAAGTAGAGCCCATCAGAGATTCACTGGAGTAAAAGCCACTTGATTTAAAAGGCAATTAAAATAGCTCCAACCATTTTTCCTCATTATGATTACTAGGCATGAATCTCAATACCAAGTTTGCAAAATGGTTCACTAGCACCTGGTGATGTTAATTGACAAGGTGTTTCCATCCCTCCCTTCGCTTACCAGCAAGCTCACCCACAGTGGAAAGTTTTGCCTTTGAAGTTTACTTACTCTTCCTCCCTCTTTTGTTGCTATCTCCTTTTCTCTTTCTCACTGTAGAGTAGTTATAAATATTTGGCATGGCTGGATAACCAACTAGTTTCTTAATGTGGAAATATTCTTTTTAGTTGCAAATGTTCCTTTTATCATGGACAACATTGTTGTCTTTTTTATTGCTACAGACTGTGTGTAATTAAAAAAGCAAAAGGCTTCTAAAGGCATCTAGACATATTCATGTCAGTGCAGGATTGTTCTCTGCAGAAAGCTTGATTTGATTATTCTTCCCAAACTCTTCCCAATTATATATGTAGATTCTTCCAAATTGCTTCTGCTTTGAAAAGTCCTTTCTGATTTTTCTTTCTTATCAGTACCTTAGTAATGGTCAGCTGGCTCTAACATATGCCCAGTACCCACTGTTCCAATTGTTTTAGCATGGCTGTTTAGCTTCATATGGCAAACATGTCCGGAAGGATGTAAAGCCAAAGGGAGACAATGGTGCTGTGAACAGCTAAACAAGGTACTGAATGACTTCAGATTTCCACAATGATAGACCTGAGCAAGGCTCTACCAATAATTAAAACGGTGAAGAAACTGCTTGCTCTGTTCAAGTGGGAGGGTATGACTATATGGACTGTGATGAGAGCACTCATGACATTAAATGATGAAAACTATTATTGTATAAGCAGGGCAAGATGTCGGCTTCTGGTGGTTTTCTTCTGCTCATGTGAGAAATATTTGATGAAGGTGATCTCTCCTGAGGGGTTTATCTCTTTGGAAATGTCATTTACATGTTGATAACACAGATGGCCAAGATAAGGAGGTACTTAGGTCTGTAGAAGGACAAACTGATCTGCACTTAAAACAAGGCAATCTTATGGGACTGTCTATTTATCTTCATCCTTTTCCTGCTAGTGGGAGTTTTCAAGCAGGATGCCAAAGAGGTTAGTTGCTGAATTTTACTTTGTAGAACGCAGAAGCTCAGAAGGGACACCAGGAATGTCAGCTTTCAGTGGCCGGAAGGGAGTCAGAAGTATATAGAATACAAAGGCAATGGGACTGCCTGGGAGAACTGGGTTAGCAGGATGCTGGACATCCAAAGCCTCAGCAGCCCTGGGAAATCTGTGACTTAGGACACACAGGGGGCCCATGACCATTGATCTCTGCATAGAGAAGATCAGGGTTCAGTTTCTTCCTCTGCCTCAAGGGACTTGGGGCTCATGTCCCACTTCCCAAGAGGGTTCTCTGGCCAATGAGCAGTATGCTGTTTTGGGTGAGGATGCTTTCTGTCCATCCTGTCCAAGCTGTGCCAGTAAGCAGAAAGGAATTCATGAAACCAGAAGTATAATACAAGTGTATTGGGGTATGTTGGTGGAGTATGGGAGGATCATACTCAATTTAGAGTAGGGTGATGAGAGTGCTTGTCATCTTTATTGTTTTATGTGAAATAAAATCCTTCATGTCCTCTACGGAGCCTTTCTCCTCCCCACAGTTGTCTGCAGTTCTCTTAGTTTGGCAAGGACAAGGTGTGATGATTAATCACTGTCTCATCTCCAGAGATGTTACCACCAGGATCTTTCATTCTCTAATGAAGTAGAAATCTTCAAATATTCATTTAAGGAAAACATTTAAGCATACCAAAAAATGAGGGAGTTAACTGTATGAACGTGGTGCTTCTATCAGCAGTTTAATAGTGATTGGTATTATAATTGTATCTATGGTTTTCCGTAATAATTTTAGAATGTGAAAGTTTGATTGATTTAAGGAGAAAATTAATGATAAGAAATCTAAGGTTTTTGTTTTGTTTTCTATAAGAAAATAATATCTGCTAATCTGAGGATTTTTTTTTTTTTTTGTTATTAGCTCCTTCAGATAGAAATGGCAGATGTTGTTTAGCATGATTTCAAAACTATTTTTTTCCCAAAAGAAAGGATATATATCATAGGACTTAAATTTCACTGCTTTGTCTGGCAAATCTTTCACTGATTTCACTGGGACTGCCCAGTTAGCTATTGATATCAGTGCACTACACATAAAATAGTGCTAGATAATAGTATTTCAAGGAATGTAAATGTTCACAGAATACTCCAAAACATTGCTGGATATTTAAAATAGGTGCTGCATTTCAGCTGCAGTTGATTCAGTGAATATTTAGTTGGGATGCAACCTTCCCTGTCTGTACCCTTGTGATCTTTCCCCTTCTGATCTAAGTGTAAATTTTATATAGCTATAAGAGCCAAAATTCATGCTGAGAGCAATGTAGGTGCCCCCTTGCTCTATTAATAAGTTGCAACAAGATATTGCATTTGAAGTCCATCATGAAACATGCAAAGAACAATCCCAGCTCTAGTGTACTTTCAAACAAATACAAATTTCATATTTATATGTATTATGCATGTGTATACATTTACATGAGTATGAGAATGACTGCACGGTCACTTTAGCTAAACAAAGCAGGCTGTAACATAATTGCCTATGAATGTATAGCAAACACAAAACAACCACAGAAAAACTTGCCTGTTGCCGACTAATGCTGGAATATGAAATCTCAAATCAAGGAAACATTGTAGCTTCAGTTCAGCCCATTACATCAATGATGACATTGTATAGGTATAGTATTTCCACAGTGGTCTGTGTGTCTCCAAGCCTCTATAACGTGAGCTATCACACTTTGTAATACTAGTTTCATATAGTGGTCTTGTCTCCCCATAGATGGAAATTAAGTACGCTTACCTTAGGACAGCACTTTCAATTGGGGTTCTGCCTCACCATGTGGCTTAATTAGTTCCAAGGTTGCCTGCTAACAGTGTATGCCTCACTGGAGAGGTTCCACTCTTCCAAACTGCTCAACTTAATAACACAGCTTTATATTTAAGAACATCTGGTATAATTCTACAAACTGAGGCAAGAGCTCCTTGCTGGCCTTACAGAGGAGAGCTCATCTGTCCACCCAGCTGGCTGTCAACCAGGATGCTGCCAGAACCAATGCAGGCCCTGGCATGTCAGTGCTCCTACCACAGCAGCCTGTGCCCAACACCACAAAACCCCCCCAGCTGCCGTGAGCAATGACTGCAGAAGCTCCTGGGTGGCCCCTGCATGTCCAAAGGCATCCTACAGCTGGGTCAGCTTGGAGGCCCTTGAGCCCTGCAGCCTGTGTCAGGAATGTGCTTACAAAAGGGCAGGCATCCTCAGTACCTGCTGAAAACAGATGGATGCTTTTGCCTATAAATTTCTCATTGCGTTGTCAGAGCACTGGGTAGACTTTAATTTCTGAATTCTTTGTAAATTAGCCCAATCTGGGCCAACTTTCAACAGTAAGGCAAAAGGCAGCCCTTGATCTGTTACGATTTAAATCCCTTCTCTCAAGTATGGGTTTCTTGAAAGTGTTTATCTGCAAAACACCTAAATGGCTTTTTCTTCCTCTTATCTTGTTCTGGAAAATTGAAAGGTTTCAGTGAAAACAAACAAACAAAAAAAAGCACGTAAAACAGCCTGAGATGCACACATGGAAAATACCAGGCCAAACAATTCTACAGTTTAATATAAAAGCACTGTAGACAAACCTTTGAATAGACCTGATTGCAGTTAGTAGTTCCACCATTTAAGTATTTCCTAGTAGATTTTTTCCCCTCACAAAAGGATATAAAAGAATGAAGCAAAAGATTTAAATGAACTAAAATTGGGGCTTTTATTCCAAACTCAGTCTTGGATTGAGTTGTGTGAAATATTTGTCACCAAACATTCAGATTTCACAGTACCTTCTTGCTTTAGGGCGTTATTCAGGAGGCTTTTAGGTTTTATCTTTCTTATTGACAGTGAAGTTTACTATACTGTGGGGTGGCAAACAGATTAGGAAAAGCCCAGGCTCTTCCACCAAAGCTAGATGAGGAAGCAGGGCCTGCATACTCTGTTCTCAAGACTTCAAACACACCAGATTCTCCCCCCATCATTTTTGCATAATCCGGTGGAATCTGACAAACAAAAGACTCTCAGAAGTCAGATGGCATTTAATTTGAGTAGTAGGTAATCAGTGAAAGAGAGTATCCTGGAGAGAAGGTAATTTGTCTTGAGCTGACAATTTGAGATGGATGCGCTGGGGTTATCTGCAGTGTCAGTTCGGTCAGAGATGAACTGAACTCCATTTCTCTTGCTAGAAGTCTAAATCAACAGAGATCTCAGAGATAATGAGGTATTTAACATGTTCTCTCTTTTCCTTGCTAGGGAGCTCACGTCTTTTCTCACAGAAAGAAGAAGGAAAAAAAAAAAAAAAAGAAAATGACAAAAGAGAAAAGAAAGCAGACATAAAGGGAAATTTGCTTAGTAAATTAACTATAAGAGCCGCATTAATCTAATCTAACTAATGGCACATTTCCCCCCCTCAATTGGAGTAGATCAACCGAATCAGATAAACCATACCTCTCTGCTGCCTCTTGGCTCTGCTTCCCTGGCTGTGGTTTACGGACCGCTGGAAGCCTGTGGAGCATTTGCTGGAGTCCTGGGAGAGATGCTGGCCCTCATCTTCGCTATTAAGTTTGGGCATTGCCTAAAATAATGGGTGGTAGAACCAGCCAAATCTGTGTTTCTCTTTTAAAATAGAAGCCTTGTTATTTTGAGCACTGACTACAGTCCAGATGAAATCTCATCACTTTAAATGGAATTGTTAGGCCATTCAAATTGACTTTAATTATATTTTTATTTGCCAGCGGATTAAATACAAAACTCATTTTAATAAATGCTAGGAGAAACAGAAGACCTATGGCAACAAACTTCTAGTTATGTTACTTTAGAAAATATGTGAAATTGTGAAATTCATTTAGAAAAACAGACTAATTGTTTACTGGCTTTTACTGAGGAACGGCATGTATTGAGGGGGACAACATTCAAATAATATGAGCCTATTATTTGTTATAGAATAAAGGTCTAAATCAGGATTGGTGCTATCACAACATGAGTACCCAAAGCTTTAGATTCTCACTAAAGGTCACGCCTCAAGAGAAAATAAAAAAGAAAGAAAAAAGGATTTAAATCCTGTTCAGGAGACCACTAAAATATGCTCTTAACTTTAGGACTTTTAACTGAAAACTTTAAAGCAAATGGCACTGAAACATTTGCTTAATATTATGCACACACTTAAATATCTGTGCTGAATACGAACACTGAATAACAAAAGAACCAGAAGAACATAGGGTGGTAGCAAGAAAGGATATTATTAAACAATGTTCCTTAGACTGCATGGCTTTAATTTCTTCTGTAGAATATGCAAGTCTTACCAAGAATCTGGCATTCATTTCTGCCTGCTTCTTTGCCCCAGCAACTAGATGTGTACGAATATTCCTATCGATAATTTGCAACCAAGTCCTGCTGCCGTCTGTTTTACTTCACAAAAACAGTATTCAGGTTTCAAAGTGGATGAAATATCTGCTACTACCAGCCCAAACATTTGTTTAGCTCCTTGTTCATACAGAGATCTTTGCGTTTATACTCTGAATTGAAAAAAAAAAAGTAACTCGTGTTTTCCTTATGAGTCACAAATCATTCCATTTCCCTATGAATCTTAGGAAGTTGTTGTACATTACAGGCTAACAATTCAACACAAGACCTTTCCTTTTCTGTGGTGTTTTAAGTAGGGTTGGCCAACACTTTTGAACTGGAAGTTCTCTTGAGAATAATTCTCTTTTTTGTTGTTGTTGTTATCAGTGTAATGTTCTACCATTACAAAGTGTTTGAAAACCAATTTTTTGCCATGAATCTTTTCAAGTATTTCTTGGATGTCGCTGTCAACACATATTGTGGGGGAAGACTGTTTTCTAACCAGAGCTATATTTGACCAGTTGCATTTTTCTCCATCAGAATTCTTGGGATTTCTCACCACACTGGGTGGAAAAAGGCACGGTCCCCAGCAGATAGTTTTTGTGTGCCAGCAGTTAGCGAAATGTCTTTTCCTTGGAAAATTGGTCCCAGTGCATTAAAACTGAGTGGCCAGCCCAAGCAGAGTTTCCTTAACTGTGGGCTTCAGTCCCCCAGGGACCACGAATGAGTTCAAAGGGGGCTCTGAAGCGTTAGAAAAAGCAGTGCTGGTCAGCAGCTGCTGACTTTTTCCTGGCTGGAAGAGTAAGGCTGTGGTTTCACGAGATTAAGTCTTCAGCACCAATTCTGGCTTCTGGTATTCCCTTTCCAGCCTTTCCCTACTGCTTGTTTCATCTTCCCTCCTGCAGTGCACGGGCCCCTCAGTTCTCCTGGCATATTGGTTTGTGGCTCTGCTGTGAAACGGATCAGGAATTTGATCCAATTTAGAGGAAGACACACAAAAAACTAAGTGTTTCCCTGCCAGGCTATTTTTAAGCTGGACTTCTTCCCTGCTCCAGTTCATTGCACAGATGCATCAATAGCAATGCTGCTGTAGCAGAGGCATGGTGCGTCGCAGCGCTGGAGTGAGCGCCCAGAAGCAGGAACACACCATCCCAACAGTGCTGTGGGAAGACTGGGCTGGCAAAACCACAGCCACGAGAGCAACTTCAGTTACTGGTGGCAAGAGGTTGCACTCTCTAGGGAAGGAGGAGTTGCTTTTCAGTGTCTTAATTGCTGGCAGCAGCTCAGTTCCTCCAGAGCAGGGGAGCAAGCATTTATCCCTAAAGCCAAAATTACAGCTGAGTTTTGCTTCTTCCAGCCCTGTGTGGCTGCTGACTAAGGGGCTGCATGAAAACATGCTTCCTTAACAGGCCACCTTTTCCAAGTGTCTAGAAATGCTGGTCTTGGAATTCCTCTGTGTGCTTATGACAATCCAGCGCAGGGTGATGGTGAGAAGTACCTGAAGCAGGTATGTCCTCTCAAGAGGACAGTGTCCCGTGGAGGAAGATCACATCCTTATGTCACTTGCCACTGCCTTTAACAACTTTACATTGATGTTCATAAAGTGGATCTTGGATTCAGGGAAGGCATTTCATAACCAGAACCAGCTTTACTGTGTCAGCAAAAAAGAGTTGGTCTGAGTTGCCAAGCGATAGAAATAACTACAGGTCTCTGTTACAATACATTGGCCAAGCTTCATGAAGGGACTCGGTGATAGCAGCATAGTGCTAGTGAGTCCAGAGCGTGGTTTTGTTTTGTAGCCTTTTAGGTATTGGTGTCAGAGAAGAAGCAAGACATAAAAAGCAAATTTACAGGGAGGAGCTCACTTTGCACCATACCTGCCCCATGGGAAACTTTAGCAGATGAATTCATTCTTCAGGTGTGTGAATTCGGCTTCTTTTGTTCTTACTGAAATAAATATAGAAACATCACTTCAGTCAGTGGGGGGAAAGCAAGCTAGATGTCAGCTGTGACTGTCACTGTTCCGTTTTTTGCTGACTGAATTCCAGCACATGTTTTAGATTATGACAGATGGTCAAGATTAATTTCATTGTAATAGTGAGGGAAATGAGAAAAAAGCAGCTCACAATACAAAGGCCTGCATTTTCAAAATATCGAAGCTACCTAGGAACTTTCCTAAAATCAGCTGGATTTATTGTCTAGGTGTATTAAGTTCATGCATTCCTCAGATATGTATAAAGCCCTCTGAAAAATAGAATTTGGTTTCCTAGATCAAACAAATGCATTTGAAAATTTATCAGGAGCTTGTTTGCAGTCTAGAGCTGAGAAGCCCATGACTCTGAGCATCACACTGCTTTTAAATGGAGAAGATGAAAATAAATTTAAATGAAAATAAACACCTACTTTATCATCCACAGGCAACCATAATAAACATAAAGAGCCACCTCCGAGAAGTGGTACATTTGCGTTGCTGCCTTGTTCAAATACCATGCAAGATCACAGTTTCCAGTTCATGCAGAAATTTTTGTCTGTTGAAGAGCCTGGTTTCTGCCATGTGTATAACTCAGAAGTCCTCCACTTTGGTTTTATGATGCGTGCTATGAAGTTAACTGTTGCTTTATGATCTCCAGCGGTGTAGGTGTTCAAGACTCGGGTTTTAATACTGTGTATTAAAAAAGATACAAACCCTGCAAACTTTGAATCTTGATCTGGATTCTAGTTTCCAACGATTCACAAAATTAGTATATTTAAACCCCAAACTCCAGTTTAAAGCATGGGTTCACAAAACAGATATAACATATGATGCTTCCAATTCTGCCAACATGCTCAGTGGACAGCCTTTAGCTTCCATCTTTAATCATTGACTCGACAGAAACTATTGCTACTACCAAAGCATGTCAACAATGTAAGCCACATCATTTAAGTTATGCTGATGTTGTTTTCCTCTGCTTTTAATGGAATAATAAATGCTTATTAGCTGTAAGAATTGGAAACAAAGTATGAACTATTTAAGAACTTGTCCCTTAGAGGAGATGCGCTCTGTTTTTTTAACTGATACCGCACAGCCAACCCCAAACATTCAAAACTCATAAATCAGAGAGCCCAGAAGAGGGGGGTTAGCCTACAAAATTAATATTAAGGAAAAAAAACGAAAACAAAAAACGTGATGCGAAGTTTTCTCTCATTCAGAGCCATTCAGTGACCATGAACTGGCTTGATTTTTTTTTTCTAAAGTGTCAGAGTTAGTAGTTTCTTCTAAACTGTGAATAAAAGCTGAGAATCTTAGAAAACCTTTGTTTTGTTTTGTTTTGTTCTGTTATATTTTGTGTTGACACATTTGCATGGACAGAATTACTTGTGTTAAGAGCTGTCCATATAGATGGTCCCTGTCCCAGAGAGGTTATGAGCTAAGCTGAAGCTGAGCAAAATGATTATATATAAACAGAAGGGCTGTTTCAAGGAACCAGTCTGAGATAAGTTTATGCAGTCTTTTTTATGAGGTTATTTGTGAGCATTGTTTCTGAGAAAGTTTGGAAGGAAGATAAGTGACTAGCTTTACAGACATTTATAGGAATAATATAAAGCACTGAAGTGCATGTTTGCAGGTTTGACTTAAGGCTGAGGGATGCTGGCATCCCTGAACAGCTGGAGGAAGAAATCAGCATCTTGACAGAGATAAGGGATGGAGGATGGAGGGGTAAAGGATGATAAGATTGCAGAAATGGTTTAAGATGCTGCTGAGCTGTGTGATGGATGAGAAAAGGAGTGGGTTTGCAGGAGAAAGCACTGCTTAAGCCTGTTGTGCTTACATTCATAGCTAGATTATGAATTACATTCATAGCTAAAATAGATAGGTCATTCTGAAAGTAATGCCTCCTATTTATTTCCACAGAAACTATAACACACACACAAAGAGCACAATAATTTTGGTAGAGCGCATTTTCAGCTACAAAACACTATTTTTCAGCATAGTCACCACCATTAGCTTTGCATTTTCGCCAGCAATGGACTGGAGCCTGTGTGCCACACTAGTAGCAGTCTGCACCAGCGGAGGTGACCCACTGTCACTACTGCTGAAACACTGCTGAAATGCACCACCCACCACCTCACTGTGCTCACAACCACTGTGTGGTGTCCATAAATGTTCAGCAAGCATTGATAAATGTCAGTGGGTACAATTTTTTCTGCAAGGAGGAATTCAATACCATACCTTTGCTTCATCTGCATTTCTGTATCAGATGCCATTTTGTCAGACTGTCCCACTGCTGCCATCTGTCACATGACAACTGAGTGTAACAGAATATTGGTGGGAAGGCTCAGCCTCTGCTGTCATACCACCAACGTGGTCTCTGATGTCATAGGTCAACAACATAAAATAGGAGGCATTACTTTTGGAGCATTCTGGTGTTTGAGAGGTGAGCCAGAGAGATGTACTGCATTTTTCATCGAGGAGATGCATTTTCACAGAATCATTATGTTCCAATATGTGTCCTTAAGATAAGCAGAAAGGATAGGGAACTTTAAGAAGATAAATGATGGTACAGAAACCAGAAGGCACTCAGAGGTGTGAATTCCAGTGGTAGGAGAGAAATGTCACTGTGTTTAGAAATCAGATAGAAGTGAAGCGAACAAAAAGGACTAACAGGAGGCTGGGACCAGAGTGATAAAAGAAAGGTAGGAGAGTTCTTCTGCAGACCAGCAGCAGAGCCCTTAATGGGGCATGTGAGTTGTGCTTCCTGAGGTGAGTGTGAAGGATACAAAAACATCATGTGCTCCAAGCAGCCAGAGAGTGAAGTTGCTCAGAAACAGGATTTGAGCTGGCCTTTCTTTTGCAGTGATGCAAATAGCTCTGTCCTTGCCCATCCAGTCCAGCTGCCACTTAAAACATAGAAGAAAAAAGGGAATGCAACAAAAAGAAGGCCCAGCTACGCAGCAGTCAGCGCCTTGCTGACAGATATTACGGTGATATGGAATGCATTGTTTTGCAAAATTCTTTGCCTCATCTCTGAGAATTATATTTATTTTATGGGTCACAAACAAGGCATTTTTTTGGCTGTCAACCTTGGGCATGTTCTTCGTTGCCCCTTTTGCCACAGCCTGACTAGAGGCTAGCTCTTAGTGATCTGAGTTATTCCAATTTACACATACCAGTGATTTAAAATTCCTGCGTGTACATCTCTTACTGTACTGCATTTCAGTACATCACAGGCAAACAATCCCATTGTCTCCCATATGTTTCAAACAACAAACATACAACAGGTGATTAAACTCCATAAACAAACAGGGTTTTCCCAGCAACAAATCAACACCTCTCCATGTCTGGCATTTGTGGAATTTGATAAGCCACCCACTTTGCTCCCTCCCCATTCTTGTTATGTCTGTCCTCAGCCTTCTTCATCTTTTATCCCCACCCTGCTTCACCCAGTTTCCAAAGGAAGGCATTCATTGTTAATTAACTGCTGAAATAGTGCAAGCAGCTTGGTTCATGGGATTGAGATGGGAATGGAGCTTTAATTCTGAGTTTAAAATATTTTCAAAGGCCCAAAAGGCATATTTTCTCACTCAGAAGGAGTGAGGGAGAGGGGAAAGAGTAATATATAAAGTGAAGTTAGGAATGACAGGGTTTTTTTTTTTGTTTTTTTTTTTTAAGGATTTGGTGTTTCTGGTGCTTGTGTACTGCCAGGTGTAAATACTTGCCTTGCATAGTGTGTCTGGGCCAGATACTACTGTCAGAGTGGTGTAAATGTGGAATTATTTAGGGTTAGTAAACACTGCTTTTATTCAGGAGTTACGCTGGCAAACCAAATAATCTGCCACTTATTGTACCAGCTTATCTAGCATACTTAACATTGCAAGAATGGCCAGAATAGTCAGACAAATTATTAAAAGATATCTCCCTTCCATTTTCAGTCTACATTTGCTAAATTTTGCATGAATACATTTTGGAGTAGATCAGTAAACTGCTGTATTCCTTCCACATACAGAAGTTTGCATCTTATTGTGCTGCCTTGCCGTTTAGACTGCATTTCCTGTTACTGACTAAACAAAGCCTTTAACACATGCTTAGCTTCCATCTCCAGCTGCAGTAAGTGGGAGTTCTGGGTAACTGAGATGTTACCCCCTTCTGACTACTCCTGTGAAAGATGCCCAGTCCACCAGGGTGGCTCACAGCTGGCTTCAGGTTGTCTTCATTCATTTTGGGTGCAGATGCCGATAAGAAGCATTCCTGAGGAGAGAGGGGTTAGTATTTCCATTCTGATTGTTGAGGTTATAGCTGCATCCATAGTAACAACCGTTGTTCAACATTCCCATTGTGTTCTGCCTAATTAGACGATGATCTGTAGTTGTCCTGAGAAATCCTCATTATGTTCAACTTGTTTAGATCTAATGTAATATTGTTCCGTGGACTATCCTGCAGTGTTGCAAAAACACTGAGCCCATGTTGATCAGAAGTGAAAGTGTTTCATTCCATGAAGAAATTAGGAGCTCAACTGCTGTCAAATTCACTGGTTAAATGAAGCAGAAACTTAGTTCAAAGGCCAACTCCTGGAAGCATTTTCCTTTGCAACATTTCAAGAAGCAATACTTCCCTTTTGGGTTTGCCCAGGAGAACATGCCTACAAACTAAATGCCATGGCTTCTTAACAATGACAAATATTTCATGTCTAGTAAAAAAAAAAAAAAAAGAAAAGAAAATATTGTGCATGAATGGAGCAAACCAGAAGGGAGACATCTATTCAAAGGATCTCTGCTGCGCCATCTGTCCTGGGGGAGGGCTGGGATTTTGAAAGTCCAATTCTCTCCTATAAGCCACAGCCACATGATAAAGTGCAGGGATTCCCTTCCAATTCTGTCATGGGACTCATCTCGAAGCTGGGTAGGTTAGTCCTACAAACTTGCAGATACTCCTAAAAAGAAGGATATGGTGTGAGAGCAGCTTGCAGAGAGTCTGCATGTCTCTGCAGATTGCTGCTGTGGGCCACGCGCTGTTCCCCAGGTCACGCTGTTTTCCCCACACTGCACTCCCCTGCTGCCTGCTTTTCCTTCTCTCTGTAAGCTTCCTTCTCTGATGTAGGTACAGAGCATAAAACCTGCGAGGCACTACCTGGGCATTACCAAAAATGTAAATAATAATCTTCAGCACAGTTATGAAAGGGGTAAGGAATCAGCAATCCAGGCTTCTGCTCCTTTGGAGTCTTGGGTGTTCTGCAAGTCTTCCTTAGATGTGCTAATAAGGAGCGGGATGCTGAACTTGAAGAACCCAGATTTAAATATTTTGACCCACGAGCAGAGATACAGCAGATAGTTGCAGGGATTTATCTGGGAGTCTTTTCTCAGGTGAGGAGCAGGCTCGGCAGTGCTGTGCCCTGGAGGTGCCACGCAGTTCATCTGCCCACGGCTGCGTCTCAGATCCTGTGCTGCTGGAACACGGACTCCCTTCCTGTTGCAAGGGAGCAGGTCTTATCAGCAGCATCTTGAATGTCCTAGGTCTTACCAAGAGCTTTTCACCAATCATGGGGGTGTTTTTAATCACTCTGAACAGGAAATAGCATGCTGCATTTAAATACTGTATATAATTATCATGGGAAATATAATTAGCAAGCGTAATTAAATGGGCTCGACTGCATATCAGGCTGTTTCTCGATTTTTCACTCAATCCAGCTGTTTCTCACAAGCTCTTTACTTTGAATACTGGTGGTCTGTGATGGAACCTCTGCACAGAATGCAGAAAGAATTACTTCTTTAAAAGCTATTCATTTAATCTAACTAAGCTAATTTATTTAAACGCAATCACGACATTTTCCAATACAACCTCCTTTACTTATTACTTTAGATGTTTCATTTTGGAATGCCTGGATTCATAAAAAATATTCCAATTCGAAAGCTTCATAAACTCCCAAGTATATAAAGTCAAAGATGACAGGGTCTGGCTCTTTATTATGCACTAGTTTAATGTGTTGCACAATGGAGGCCTGACTCTTGATTGGATTCTCTTAAGTGGAATGATAATGGGGATAAAACCAGTGTGGTAAATTACTGAGTACAGTGCTGTTTTGTGATAATGCTTTTTCCACTTTCTTGGGAAGGAAGAGATAGGAAGCTTTCTGAATTACTGGAGAAAGTACCGTGTCTTCCCTTCCAACAAAGACCTCGGGCTCTATAATACTTCAGTAGAGTTAAAATATTGGAAAATACTGAGAGAAATGCTGAGAAAATGAGCATAACTATATTTCCATTTAAAGAATGATCCCCTTTTCTGCCCCAGTACCCTATCTTAGGATTCAGTTGTGTGTGACAGTGAAGTGATTGAAGTTTACTGCCTACGAAAGAGGCAAATCTGCCTTCCTGTGAGCAGGATGCTGCCCTTATGCTGGACCTAGTGCTCAAATGACCCCTTGGCAAGCTAGTTCAACTCTCTCTACCAGCAAAAACCTCTATTTCTTTTTTCTTTTTTCTTTTTTTTTCTGAGTTGTCTGAATGAGCCAAGTAGGCTCACCAAGGAATTAACCAAATTAGTGTCAGCAATGGGCACATAGAGAGCCATCCATTGGGCAGCAGGAGACAACCCATCCTTTTTGGTAGGAGCAGGCACTGTAGGTTGGCCCAGCAGCCTCATCTGATTCCACTGCAGTTGTGGGGAAGGGAAAAGGTATCTGGAGATCATTTTATGGCATCTCCACAGCCAGGGAAGCCTGAGATGTTCCTAACATGCTTAGATGAATGGCACTAATTCTTAAAGTGAAAGGAAATCTATGAATATTTTGTACCTTATTTTTGCTCACAGAACCTTAACTTGCATAAGATTTTGTTCCATAGGTAGCAAAAATGAATTTTAAAATGGTTGCTCTGCAGGTGCTTGTAGTGCACAAGAAGCACCCTGTAACTTTCCAGCCTATCCCCAACTTTCGGAGAGGAGAGGGTCACGAACAATTTAGTGCATAGATAAAAAGCAGTGCTCAAAAATTTTGTCCTATAATTTTTGTCTAAGAGTAAATTCAAGGAAAATCTTGTATTTTCAAGAACAGTCATTGATGAGGGGTATAAAATAATGTAATAAATTGTTAGTTCAGGATTTTAACTACAGATAAAATGCCATACTAACAATATTTCTCAGACACAACCCCATTACCATAAATAGTGGATGTGTGTGTTATCGAATTACCTCGCTGCATAAATTTTATCCATATCAGGTCTGAGTGCTGAATCACATTTCTATTAACTTTGATGGGCACCGTGGTCTGCACATGAGGCTAGCATTCTTCCAGTTGTGTAAGAACAGGCAATACCTGATCTGGGACTAAGCTAAACGGTGCAGACAGACAGTACCTGATCCAGTGAGAATCCAGACAGTGAAGACCTAACCTCAACAGGCTGTTGGTTGATTAAGACCATGAGAATGATCAGCATCTTGGGTCACAGAGTTGTGATGTTTTTGATATGGTAGTAACAGTTCTGTCCCTAGATTTGCCATAATAACAAGTCACAGTCTGGGTATACTGTGTCAGCTCTCAAAGCCCAGCATAGCAGGAACCAACTCTGCCCTTCCCAGGGGAACTAGCAATTGAAATTTGCAATGGCTTCTTCTTGTTCACTGGAAGTTCTGAGACTCGTAAATCATCATAATCGAGCCAACAGAGTATATGCTCTATTTGAACTTTCACAGATATAGAGGTACATTACATCTTACTGAGTACAACAGAGATTGCAGAACTTATAATAGTTGACGTAATTACTTAACACCAGAATGATCAAAGAAGCTGATGTTCAAGGTAACAGAAAAACAGACACTTATAGGTATAGTTAAAGAATTCAGTTATCTTACTTTTTCCTAACAATATCTAGGACTCTTTTCATGCCAAGTGTGAGGTAAATACTTGATTTAAACAGGCAGTAAATTCAATACAAAGCTTCTTCCAAATCAGAGATTCTTTTCTACTGTGTGACTTAAGTCAGTATTTCCTGCAGTGTGAGGGAAGAGGAGCTGGCCACATCATTTTAAAGATAATTAGCTGGAGAGGACATGACTGATGCTGAGAATTATTTACCACTTCCATCCAAGATGTCTGACTGACCCGATAACCACAGAGCAGCAAATAGCAGGCAATATAATTAAGGCCCCTCTAATGTGCCTGGTGTCAAAAATGCCAAACCCCAAATTCCACGGTTTCTTCTCTAAGCATGCAGTAGAACTAGTCAAAACAGCTATAAATATGTTTCTCCTGTATCTGCACATTCCATAAATAGTACAAATATAATTTTATAGCAATGACTGAGACTTGAATCGCGCGATTATCTGTCGGATTCAGACAATTGTGTAGTTTAACCTCTACCATTAGAGTGCGAGCTTGGAAAAGAATATGGGCTATAAACTAATTCTTGCTTTTACAACAAAACCGTGTGCAGCAGGGTGCTTGCTTATTCATGGACAGCCTGACATACACTAGCAGCAAACAAAACTTTTCAAGAATAGAGATCATCCTGCTTCCATTGAAACCAGTGAGAATGTTGTCACTGCCTTTGAGGAAAGAACAGTGCCCCTCATTTACATACTTTTAAAAGGTCTTTCTTTCTTTTTCTTTCTTTCTTTTTTCTTTCTTTCTTTCTTTCTTTCTTTCTTTCTTTCTTTCTTTCTTTCTTTCTTTCTTTCTTTCTTTCTTTCTTTCTTTCTTTCTTTCTTTCTTTCTTTCTTTCTTTCTTTCTTTCTTTCTTTCTTTCTTTCTTTCTTTCTTTCTTTCTTTCTTTCTTTCTTTTCTTTCTTTCTTTCTTTTCTTTATCCTTTCTTTCTTTCTTTCTTTCTTTCTTTCTTTCTTTCTTTCTTTCTTTCTTTCTTTCTTTCTTTCTTTCTTTCTTTCTTTCTTTCTTTCTCTTTCTCTTTCTCTTTCTCTTTCTCTTTCTCTTTCTCTTTCTCTTTCTCTTTCTCTTTCTCTTTCTCTTTCCTTTCTTCTTTTTCTTTCCTTTCTTCTTTTCTTTTTCTTTTTCTTTTTCTTTTTCTTTTTCTTTTTCTTTTTCTTTTTCTTTTTCTTTTTCTTTTTCTTTTTCTTTATTTCCCTCCCTCCCTCCCTTCCTTCCATCCTTCCATCCCTCCTTCCATCCCTCCTTCCATCATTCCTTCCCTTTTATTTTTATTTCATCATATTGTTCATGTGTTCATGTTTACACCCTTGTAAGCAGTTATAATGAGTAGATCTTTCCAGGTACAGAGAAACCAGAGAAATTAATTTTACATCAGATAATATCTTGCATGAATGCATAGGTATATGCTGATCAAAAGAGGACTGTACTACTGGTTGCTCAAAGAGCAAGTGGATGTCATAGAGTTGCCAGAGCTTCCTGAAAGGGTCATGGAGAGATGGCCACAGCAGGAGAAGCAAATCATTTGTTCCTCCAGGGAAACCTGGACATCACCGTGCCTGCTGGGGCTACAGAGCACCAACACATTTCAGTTACCAAAGGGAATCGGAGCAGTGGTCTGACCGTCCAATGGCGGGAGTTAAATCCAGGATGGTAACTCGTGGAGAAGGACAGTGGCCAGTTGTGAAGTATCCTGTGCGTTCTGGATGTTATGTTTTATTTTATTTTAGGAGGAGTTATGCACAGTTTACTTAGCAAGCTTCTTTACTTATGACCTGCTGATTATCCTCCAAAATTATCCATCATTTTTCTGTTTACTCTGGTAGGAGTTAGAGCACTGCTGGAGGTGTGGTGCCTCTCCCCAAGCAGCAGCCATTGCCACAAGCAGACAACTTGTTGCAAGTTTGATGCCTTAAATTCTGGAAGAAGTAAGCTACTTCTAAGGACTTGTTCTTTACGATTAGAAATTGGTCTGTGTGCCACTGGTTATTTTTATTCATTAGAATAACTGCACCTGTAGTTATGTAAATCTGAATCACCCATTTTTTCTGTGTTGGAAATGGAGGTTTGTGTTTCAGAAACCTGTAATCAATGTTGTAAGGCTGAACCTTGTATGAAGTTGGATAGAGGTTATTTCAGTAGTACCCAGGAAAAGGTTTTGTGAACTCATGCAGAAAAACAAAGCATTTTTCAGCTATTAATAAGTGTCACTTTCACCTAATTGTGCTTAAAGGAGATAGTAATGTGTGTTTGTGAGAAAAACGTATGATAAGAGAATAGGTGTTTCCCTGCTGTGCTTTGAAGAGCTGTTCCCTGTCCTTCTTGTCCCTGTCCCGAATTTCCATTCACAAAAGCTGTCATCTCAGCTGAAATGACTTTGCACTTTGCAGGGGAATCCCTAGGAATCCCAGTCCAGCAGAGGTGGAGCCAAGGGCCCCACCTCTTAACTGATGAGTGGCTTACCGTCAGCGTTGCATCCATGAGGTTTGTGCAGTAACAACAGGGGCGGGACGTCCTGCGCCCAGGGGTACTCCTGAGAGAGCCTCTCCGCTCCCAGGGTACCGCCGTCACCCACACTTCCGCGTCCCACGGCGGGCCTCGAACCGGCGACTCATCCGCTCCCAGCTCGGGCCCCCCGCGCAGACAGCGCGCTGGGCGGCACCGCGCCGCAGGCGCCCGGCACGTTGATTGGCCAATCCGGCGGGCGGCGCAGCCAATGAGGAGGCGTGGAACCACCGCCGTTCAGGAGCGGCGGCACGGCCCCGCGCCGCGGCGGTTCGAGGGCGATGCCGTGGGGCCGGGTTCGGGGACCAGCGCCGTGCCGCGCCGTGCCGTGCCGTGCCGCGCCGTGCCGTGCCGTGCCGCGCCGTGCCGTGCCGTGCCGTGCCGGGGCCCGGTGGGTGTGGCGGGCAGCGCGCACCGGGCGGCGGGGCGCTCCTCGCAGCGCCGCGGGCACAGCGCGGCGTGAACCCTGCTGGGCTGCTGGTGTGTGTGCATGTCAGACTGTGCCTTCCGCAGAGCACGCCTGCCATGAAGTCATTTTTGGTGCTGATTGAAATCATCTGTTTTCAGTTCTCTGACAAATTAATTGAACTTTCCTCTGACTCAGGGGCCTTCTGACTTTTGAAGCAGATTTTGTCTACATGCCGTCTCCCAGACGAACACAATTTAATTTTCTAGGCTCTGAACGAATTTTACATTTCCAGAAAGCCAATGAAAGCAGCATTTGTTCTGGTGATAGCATGTCAGCTTTTACAAATATGGCAGAGGAATAGATGCTTATAACATGCTTGTTTTCCTGCAGCCGATAACCGGCTCAGAGATGTGTTAGATCCTGAGATACGCGATGCCGATAATGTGTGGGCTATGGACAGCTTTCCAGCCTGGGTGTGAAAAGAGCACTCGGTAAGGAACGGTGAGAGTGCTGCAGGACAGGAGCCGGTCCGTGCCCGTGGCCGTGCTGAGAAACAGCCGCAGGGTAAGGGCTGCTCCTGTGCCAGCGTGGTGCTGTTCCATGTGGATTAGCAAGACTTGCCAAGTTCAGTGGGAGTTCAGTTCCCCTTCATCCCCTGAAACCCAGGGTCATCATTTGGGCTCCATAATGATACGGCTCACACCACCGTTTTCTTTATCTATCTTTGAGGGTCTTTAAAATTCAGGATAGATTCAAGCCCATTCTCCAAGCTACATATACACTAATGTATCTTGCTGACCTGGGAATGAAGAGGATGTGCTGTTTTTCTTGGACGTTCTGAGTGTTTCTTCCATTTTCTCCACTCCATTCATTCAAAATGGAATATTAAATAATTTAACTGTGCAACTCTCCTGGAAAATATTTCTGATCCCTCATATTAAATGCAATTGATAGAAAAAGACTTCCATGAGCCTCTCAGGAATCAAACCCAAAACCTGTCCTGTGCAGTCTGGACCGACTGCAAAATTTTTTGCCACGGACCCACCCTACTCCATTTCTAACTCTTTGTCTGCTAACTAGCTGCTATTTTGAGTAGTCAGGTTGCCAGCAGTGAGTTCACTGTAAGTCTGCGTTCAACTGAAGTGTTAGAAAGGAATTAAAACAAAGATATGAGAATCATAGCAATAGGTAGCTGAAATTTCAACACGAAGCCTCAGACCCAAACATTCACAAATACCAAGGAAATATGTAAGTGAAGCCAGCCTCCTACTTTATGACTTATACCTCTCTGTGAATTGGCCAAACCAAACCCCCTGATTCCAGGTGCACCTGAACCTTTCGGTCATTGTCTTTAGTTTCACTGACGTTTTTAATCTGATGACAAATCTGAGCTTTGCAGCTTGCAGCTTTTTAAATTTTAAATCCAGTTATGTTACCATTTCTGGGACTGTCACTTGAAAGAAATCACCCTTTGATTTCTAAGCAGAGCAAAGTCAGTAAAAGAGTCTTTGCGTAGCTGCTTTCTGTAGCTAGCGGGAGTAAATTTAGAGTTGTTACAGTCCACAGTCAGAGCACCACCACAGTTTTCAGGCCTGTGTCTACCCTTAGGAGTGCTGGTGCTCTCCAGAGAACACAAAAAACATGTTAGGAAAATGTCTTAGTCAAGTGACACATTTTAGGATGCTGAGTGGTTTGCAATCTGCCTGCATAATAATGTTGATAATGATATTCAGTGTCTTTGCTTAAGCTTTTCTGTATTTACTATGCAAGTCTACGAGGTCTGTCAAAAACGTAGCTAGAGATTGGACATGGAATCTGCAGCTGTTCAAACTTTTTACTCTCCAGCCACAATAGTTACTAAGGCACATTGAAAACTTGCTGCTGTGAGTGTACTATTAACACTTCAGGGCTCTGAAACATGGAAAACAGTGACTGCTTCAGGCTTTTTCAGAAATGCTGTGGAAAAGTATGGCTATATTTCTGTGGACCACCCAATCCTACCCAGTACTTGCATGTTATGCACTGCTGTAAAATGAAGGTGCAGTGGATGCAAGTATTCCGGCTATGAATTTTCAAACTTTCACTCTACTCTGGCAAATGTCAGGTCAAGGGGATTTTGTCTTTTTGAATCAGAACTCACACTGTCTTTAAAATTCTCCTTGCAAATCCCTTACAGTTTTACTTGAATAATAAAGAAGGTAAGTGTAAAGGAGAGATCACTGAGTTGCTTTGCATTTCTGGAGTAATGATGGGGAGTGATTCTTGTGCCCTAGATGAAGGCTGCTGTTACATGATCTTGAAGGATGAAATGTGCCTCCTCAGACCATTTTAGGTTAATATCAAGTTACAGTATATGTGCAAGTACACTGAAAAAGGGAGGACTTGTTCGTGTTGGTCTGTAATAATCCTTTATTCCTTCAACAGATGTCATTTGTCAACACTGAGAAATGTCCTTCAGTTTATATTGAGAAGAATACTGACTTTTATTATATCTTCATACAAATTATGTATATTATGCAACTCTCCAACAATAGAACATACTCTCAAATTCTCTTTTACCATAGAATTATAGTTTAGAACATCAGCTTTTAATACAGTGAAAAGTGTAGGCATGCATTAAATGACCCAGTAGCCATGAGCTATGACTCAAGTGCGGTCCAAGAGTGTCAACTCAAAACAGTACAAAACTTGAAACAAAAGGGATTTGACCTCCCCCGTTTAAATTGGTTTGTGATGATGTTTTTTATTTTAATTTAATTTTTTTTTTCAAAGGAGACAGAGACCTTAACATTTGTGTTAGATGCTTGGCTCCATCCTGACATTTAGCAGTTCCTTTTGCTCATCTTTCTGCAATGCTAGGATCTACCTGAACTTGCCTTCATTTTCTGTCTTCCCCTGTACTGGGAGGTAATTGCATTTGATGCATCTTCCTGACTGAGAAGGAAAGCAAAACTATGGGATATTGGGCCAGGATCATCTTGTAGGAAGGGAAAAATAGAGAAAATAGAGGTGAGCAGGCTGATGACCTGACTGCCTGTCCCTTTCGTCCCTTGCAAAAAAAAAAAAAAAAAAAAAGGACTTGAAAGCACTTGTGATTATTCCATATGACATCTGAAGCAAAACTTCACTTTGTAATCTAAATTGAGCAGAGTACTCTTATTATGAGAGTCAGATAATAAGGCAATGAACTCAGGGAATCATCTCAGCTTTTGAGTTGCATTTCTCTTCATCTGTGCTCATACTCCTTTTAATTCTGTTTGCTTGCAAATTGAGCTTGTCAGAGAGAGCAAAGAGTTGATTTGCAGCTAACTCTCATTTAATAATGGAACAAAATTAGTTTCTCAGTAAAGGAGAATTCACTTCAGGAAGAAACAGGAGTAACACGCAAAGATTGCATCAACCAAAAAGGAAATGGAGGTGGTCCCATGTGGTTTAGGTAGTTTTGATTGCGATGCCAAGGGTGTAAATTGCCGAACAGCTTTTCGGCAGCAGTGCAGTCTGGAGCCGTTGCTGGCTTTCCCCTTCCTCCCGGCTGCTCCTAGGTGTCGGATCCCCTCCAGCTGCCTCCCTTCGCCTTCAGGGCAGGCAGAGCTGGGGGACCTCCTTGCAGCTGCTCTGCTGCCTTCACGCTGCGTCACTGCTGCCACCAGACACTCAGCCACTGTCTGAGATTGCTGAAAAAATATTTGCAGCTTGTATTTACAAACAGTTGCTGGACAGAATTTGTCTGCACAAAGCATTTGTCAAACAATTTTGAGCAGGAAATCAGTAACAAGAAATAGGTAGTCCACATGGTGCAGACCAAAGAAAGTAAGAGTGCGGATGTGCACATTGTCTAACAGGGCTAATATGATGCCAGAATATGAAATACAGGGAGTACAACAAGGAGATGTAGCAGAGGTGGTGGTGTGTTTTGTTTTTGTTGTTTCTTTTTTTTTTTTTTCTTGCCCCTATTCTGATGATGGATTATGTCAGTTAAACATTTTAGGAAACAGAAGCCACTTCTCCATAGGAACTTACCAGCGGT
This sequence comes from Cyrtonyx montezumae, assembly GCF_038088225.1. Lineage (NCBI taxonomy): Eukaryota > Metazoa > Chordata > Aves > Galliformes > Odontophoridae > Cyrtonyx > Cyrtonyx montezumae. The sequence goes on along the minus strand of NW_027071826.1, from coordinate 41,157,760 downwards.
AGTCACAGCTGAACCACAGACACCCCATGTTTGAATACAGAGTGATGCCAGCCTTGAATGAATGAGTTTTAAAAGCAGCATCAATAAATGTGTCTGAATAAATTAAGGGTGGATCAGAAGCAGTTCCTGAGACTTAAGTGAATGACCTTTCTTGCTGTTGTCGTTCCCAAATGTTTGGCAGGCTCTCCTCTGACCACTATATTTCATTTCCATGCACCCTTGTACTTCCCAGTTCCATCCAGGAGCAGAAGCAGAAGTAATAAAATACCACAAGAAAAGCTATTCTTGTGATATTTCCGGTCCTACTGGATGCAGCACCAACAGGAAGTCTCATGAGAAAGTCTGTTCCTTCACAGTTTCCAGGCCCCGTTGGAAACCCAAGCAAGTTGGTTGAAGTAAGCTTTGGGGAATGAAACTCATTCTCCTAGCTTTGTTAGACACCGTCCTCACTTCTGGCAAGGTGTGTGAGCCTTCCAGCTGGTGTTGCTCATGGCTGTCCTCCTGCCACATGTGCCCAGATCTATGGCCTGCACAGCCTGCATGGCATGCTCTGGGTGGGCTACCAGTTCCACAGGGGCCTGGGAAGGTAGAGGAAGGAAGAGGCAAAGAGAGTCACAAGAGGAAGCCACAGAAACTGCCACAACATTCAATAAAAAAAATATACTTAAGAGTATTCATATGATTCTCATTCGTCCTTTCCTGTTATTGCCCCCTACATATTGCAGGCAGGATGGGGAAGGAGCTGTGACGGCTGGTTCTGCTTGCCTAAGATGTCAGGTTTCAGGTGATAATCCAGTTTGGCTGTATGTTTGGGAGTTGTACCATCTCTAAGCCCAAGAAATGCCACCCAGGGTCTGGTTCCCAGCACACAGGCACCAGAGGGAACCTTTCTGTTGACTTTGTAAGGCAGCCAGTCAAGTCCACAGAGATTTGCAGTGCTTCAAACCTCCCTGAAAAGTTTTGCAGAAGCACTGCAGCTCAGCTTGCTGATGGACGCACACACAGTCAAAGATGATGACTCAGACGTAAACCCTTCCTGAAATGTTGCTCTGAAGAATAAATGCCTTCCCTCTTGGTAACCGATACAGTATTTCTGGCTCTCCAGCTGCAGTCCCAGATTGCAATTGCAGTGTCACTTTGGCAGTTGAAAAACCTTGTCATAGTCATCTGCTTTGACACCAAACGTCTAGTCCAACTGACTGCGGGCCTCCACCAGCCCTTGTTTCCCTCACATGCAGCCAGGATGCAGGTTTCTAATGACGTTTGATACTCGGGACACTTGGAGCTGGAATGCAACCACTTAAAACTGTTTGGTTTGTCACTTTTGGACTTGCTACATAAGGCTCTGTTAATACAAACAGGCCTGTTTGTGATATTCATCAGACAGTGGAAGAAATTCCTCTGATGTCTGTATAATGCAGTGAGCAGACTCCTTGATTATTAACATACTGATTGTGTACTCTTATTTCAGATGTTAGCTCAGCACTGGGGAAGGAGAGCTGGGGGAATAAAAAATGTAAGACACATGACATGCTTGGGATTTGGTCTGTGAAACTGGAAAAAATATTTACACAGTTAGATCGTGTTATTGTCATTCTTTCCTTTTATGTAATATTTGGAGAAGCGGCTGAATTTTTAGTTCTTACCCAAATCAAGCCACACCTCTGTGCATTGTAGGAGAGGGGATGGGTTCAGCATGTCTCCATCCTTTCTTAATCCTTTCATTGATGTACTCATTAGTGCTGGCACAGTGATCATCTGATGCATTCCCTTCCCTCCCAAGCACTTCCTTAAGCTCAGCATTTACATCCGCGCTGAGCTTGGAGCCCAGCAGCGGGGACTCTTGAACTCTTGCCGGGTTCTGCCCAGCCATGCTCCTGTTTGTGGCTGCTGGATGCAGAGCCTCGCACACTCCCTGGAGCTAACCACATCTTTGTCACCAGCCCTCAGTAAAAGCTGTAGAGTCAGGAACCCTGCCTTGCTTGATAATGCATGAAAATAGCCCTTGAAGTACAAGCTGCAGTGATCAATGTGCTTTGTATTCCCTGGCCAGAAATAACTCTGATGGGTATCAGTTGCTGCATCCTGTCACCAGCTACTTAACAGTTTACAGTTCTTTCATTCATTAATAAGGCATTTTTGATGCCTTCGTCATAGAAAATACATCAGATACTTTTTGTATTACTCAGTATTTTCATCCCTTGGGTATTATATCTCCTTTTAATTTACTCTCTGTTATTTTTGTGAAGGAACTTTCACTTTTGGTTAGTTTCAGAGCCCACCCTGGATATCCCCTGGATGGGCTGAAATGCATTAGCTAGGACATTAACTAGCACTAATGTGGAAATTCAGAATCCAAACAGAACTTGTCCTGTTGCCCAACAATGAGTCATTGTCCTTTTTCTCTTTTTAGCCAACAGCAGATTCAGAAGCTGTGAGACAGTTTCCTGGAGATAAGAGATAAATCGGAGGAAAACCTGGCAAAAAGATGATGGTCAAGCTGCAAGATATCATTTCCTCCAAACCCCCTACATACTAATTAACCATTCCAAGCATATTTTCAACAGCATTTAGGGATTTCCTCATCAAAATAAACTTCCTCCCCCGTTATCTTCATTTTTGACATCCGGTGGTACAGTCTGATATAAGAATCAGGGTTAGAATTCTTAGTATTGAGATGTGTATGTGTTTCTGTGTGTATATATGCACAAGCACCACACACGCACACGCACACGATTGAAGCTTTGCCAGTATTACTTAGGAATTTTAATGCCTGCTCCAAAGTCCTCTGTAGTCAGCAAGAGATTTTCTGTTAACTTCAATAGTAGCAGGATTGAGCCTCTATCCTTCCGCATCCAGATTTTTTCATTTATGCCTTATGACTTGTTTATAACAAACTACAGATGGGCTTGAGTCATAAAGTTCAGAGTATTTGGTTTAGAGGTTTTGCTTTGGGCCCATCCCTTTAATGTACTGCTTATTCCAGACCTGCCTTTTAAAAGGAAAATATTGTCAGAATGAAAGTGTATGTGCAATAAACAAACTTCTCATTTCCTTCCTCTTAAGTTTTTCCTTTTTCTGAAGCCGATTCCTTAACTGGACAATTAGTTTTAGGACTGCCATTGAATGCAAACTTGTCATACCTGATTTGCAGTCTTTTCTGTTTCAAGTGCTATCAATTATTTTCTAACTAGATGCTCCTGTGGGATCAGCTGTCACTAAGAGCAAATTTGAACACAATGGGTTGCTTCCTATTTCCAAAAGAATCTGAAGATTGTCAAAGCTTGACAGGCAGCTCCAGTTTTAAGATGAAACAGATAAGTTGGGTTTCCCTGTTAGGTGCTTTTGAACACAAGTAGATAAAGGAAGCATTGTTTTCAAAGAGGGGATGCCATTTATAGTTCAAATTCACTCTTATTAAGAACAAACTGCAGTTGCTTTAAACACACAGTCAAATACATTTGCGCTGCAAGAGGTAACAGAATACCTATGAGTCTTTGCAAATGTTTCTGCAGACCTTGATGCACTTACAAATTCGACTTTCTGTTTTTGTTTTTTGTTTTTGTTTTTTAAATGAGAGATTGAGTGAAGCACTTTAGAAGTCATATATGGTAGAACCTGACTGTTGCGTAGGCCAAATAGACAAGGTGTGGATTTTGTAAACAAATATATTGACGGACATCAATAAGTTAATTTTATCTAACCCTGATTTTGAAGACATGCCTTGAATTGGATGCCTTGGTAATTATGTATGTACGTTACGCATGAAGATCAAGCAGGTGTTGTCTTAGTGATGTTGCAAGTGAGAAGTGTTACAACATTTAGACTTCAGTTAGCACTAACTTTGTTTTCCACACAAATTTGTTTCAGGATGAGATGCTGCTACTGAATCATTCATTTGTGCAAAGAGTTGAGAGATTGTCATTGATTGTGGGGAAGATTATTCTGAGAGGTTAGTGGTCCTAAGGTCTGAAGTGTTCCATGTGTCCAGAGAAGAGACTCACTATTAGCTCTGCACACAATTCTTTATTACCTGCTTCAGGAAAGTGCTTCCAGTCTCCTTTTGTTTGAAAAGTCAATATTTTTGTGCATTTGGTTGGTGACTGATATGTCAGCAAATATACCACCTAGTGTCAGTTGTTAGGTTGAGTCTGTCCTGTGTCTTCACTCACTATGAAAAGGGAAAACGACTCTTCGCGGTGCAAAGCAAAAAACTTTCTTATTCAAGCAACTAATCACGTGCCAAATGACTTAAAAAATTACTCAAATACTGAAAGTTCTGATTTTGTTCTAAGCGTCTTACCAAATGAAAATTTGACAGGCTTTGTTGTAGGAGGTCTTTTCAGATGCATGCACAAAACCTATCTGAGAGAGAGAGAGAGTAGTTTTCTCTTCTTCCCTCTACAATGAGAAACAATCATAGCAGGAATTATGAAAGGAAACTGTGATGATTTGAATTTGAAATTTGCAGTCAGTGTGATATTTTAAACTCAAATGTTTTGAAAATCTTCAATTAAGACCAACATAAAGGAAGCGAAAAATCTGTTCAGAAACATTACAGTTGGGAAAACACCAAGGAATGGTAAATATTCTTAGACAGAGAAGTATTGTACAACCTGAATATAGCAGTTGCAACGCTGATGGATTGTTTCCAGAATGGATCAAAAGGAAGAATTTTGGCCATGACGGTAACTCATGCGATACACCAAATGGAGGAAAGCAATGTTATTTCCACTTGCAAAATCATAGGGCTCCAGTGCCACACTTTCACAATCACCAAATTAGAATCAGGTGTTAATTAGCACTTGTGTTTGGCAAGCTCCGTTTATTGAGAACATTTGCTTTGGTCGGGCATTTGATTATTTTGGCTCTGAAACCTGGTTTACATTGATTTAATCATTAGAATTCCCTCTTTTAAGGCTTTCAAATGATGCAATTAAGTGCGAGTACCACATCTCCTGCACAGCAACAAGGATCTGAACAGTTATGATAAATTCAGTGGACACAAATAAGTGTAATTTTCTACCATGTAGCAGGCTCTAATTTTGTAGCAGTGCATGTGTCAATTATTAAAATAATATATATTTTTCTTGCCCACTGCTATCATGGTTCATTGTTATGTTTATATATCTTCACATAATTCTAGGCATCTTTACTGAATTCCCAAATGAAAAACACAAAACGTTTATTGTATGGGTACATGATAGTACTCATCTGATTTGAAACTCCAGCCATTCACAAAGAAATCTCTGATTTCTATGATTGCATCCAGAAAGCAAATAGAGCCTGTGGCACAGGTGTAGTACAAACCTGTCTGCCTTCACAAGAACTGCTCACTCATTCTTAAGTCATCAAATCTCACATAAGATATTAGTTATTTCCTTTTAGAAGCTGTTCGTCTGCTTAACCATGTATATTCATCTGCTTTCCAAGACCTTTGTGGCAGCTCAGATATTTCATAGTATTCTTCAAAACATTTCTGCTGCACGTATTATTATATAATTCAACATAATTTGCTAACAATTTTAAATTACATATTTAAACTAACATCTTCCATTTCCAATGATCAGAATGAGGGCACAAAAGTGAATCAAAATAGTGTTTTACCTGCAATTTAAAATCTTGCTCTTGCTTGGTAATGAGTAATAATTCAGTGTAGTTAAGATTTTGCTATCAGTTGGATAAAACAGCAAATTCCATAATAAAATTAATAACTTTTTGCTTATAAAACTTGCCATTCATATATTAATTTTTACACTTCAGTGTTGCATTTGATTCTGAAGGGAAGGGCTTTCATTATCTTTACCTTGAGTAATCAATACCCTGCTCTACAAGCATGGCCAGAGTTTCTATTAGACCTCCTGGCAGTAGTGTCCCACTGGAGCTGAGGTGTCAGGATCCAGCACTCCTTATTTAATTTAATTCCCATATGACAGAAGAAAAACACCCTGACAAAAGGAAGTAAGTTCTCAGAGGAGTGCTAAATCTACTCCTTGAATAGCCTTACAATGGTGATTTTTATCAGATGAGTCATCTGCCAGGTTTTATGAATCGGTGCTCATGTTGTGGATCCACTAGGGGTTTGTACTTCTCTCCATGACAATGACATTGGAGAGAGTAATGAGGAGGCAGCTGCTTAGATCAAGTGGCAAAGTCTGTCCACTCCTAAGCCTGTAGCCAAAATCAACAGTGTGTCTTTACAGTTGATCTAAGGAATGATGTTACAAAAATGGGATGTTTGCACTAATGAATTAGTCAAATACATCTGGAGCCTTTTTCCCTGAAGAAATGAAACTGATGTAATAACACAACACAGTCTCCTTATTATGTAAATCACGAGGCAGAAAGCTGAGGACGTTATTTAAAGAAAACTGAAGAAAGCTGAAGATTTGCTAAAGTAATTTCCCGTTTTTACCCCATATGAGATCTTGCAGATGGCAGGAAGGAATAGAAAAAGATGCAAGCCATCTAGCTTCCAAATGTGAGACAATTCGCTTCTCGTAGTGAGTATTTAAGCCACTGAAAACACGATATTTTCTACAACAGATGTATCTGAACACTTGCTGAGCAAGAATACAAATCCAGACTTTATCTACACTTCCTGTATGTTGAAAATCAAGGTTACCACTGATGGGATTCTGGAGGCATGAATTTTAAAAGGTGCTTAAAGACACATTCGGGTTTTGAGCCCAGCAAATCTCTCCAGCTTGAAAATTGAATTTTCCTACTTGTCACTCTAACTGAAACTTGGATACAATGGGAAACTGGGAAAGAATGAACTAGAATGTTTTCCCTGATTTTTGTCTGGTTGTGTGGAGTTCATCTTTAGTTCATCTGAAGTTTGCGGACAACATTTTGATTGATTTTATTCAAGTCATCATGATATATTTTTGGAATATTTTTCTCCCACAGCTTGATTCAAAATATAACACCCAGATATGAAAATAAAGTTTTATGGATTGCTGCAGGTGGATGAAGAGAAATAAACCAACAGGCCATTCCCTCAGCTCTCAGCAAAGCCGTGCCAGTGCCCTTAACAGAAAAAAAAAAAAGCCAAAACAACTCAGTCACTTTACTCTTCTGATACAGCAAGATTTTTCTAAGTAGATAAAGCAGATCTATGCAAGACAATATTTTTGAGGGCAGGATTCAGAGATAAATTTCTCTGGGGAGTGCTGCCTGCCACAGAGCTCACTGCATCTGCTCGACTAGTCCATCAAGGCCCTTTCCTTTTACATTTCACATTCAGCACAGAAAAGGTGTGGAGATATTAGTGCTTCGCAGCTTGGTGTGGTACTGGAATGCTTTAGGGATGAGATGATTACGTGTATGGATTTACATAACTGGGAACAGCGAAGGGTTACTTTAAGATCTGGAGATTTACCAAGAGCTGAGGTGAGGCAGAGAACCCACTATACTGCTCTGCATCATTCACTGCCCCTTGAATTTGCAGAATATGTTTTATGGCTTACTTTGTAAAAGCTCAGGTATTGATAAAAATGTTGATGACATTCACCAATTTAACAGTTTTGATCCAGTGTAACTTTTCTTATGGGAAAACAACATTTTGCACTTTAAAAATCAGCCTTTTTTTCTTCTTCTTTCTGATATTTTTTTCCTCCTAATTTGCATGGTGAATCTCTTTTCTGGGGGCCAAGAACTTTTAGTGTGTATGGGGACTGCTGAATCATGGCCTGAACCACTGATTGAGCACCTGAAGGAAAGACCCAGTCTGCCCTGGGAGTACAGGTGAAGGCAATTCACCTGTGCAACCAGAAGGGGTGGAGACTGCTTCCACCCTTCTTTGACCTCATTTAAGGGCTGACTGCTACTGAGGAAGGTTTTCTTGTTGGAGATCCCTCATTCAGAGTTCTTTTCCTGTGAGTCTCGATCCTTGGAGATGGGTGAGCTATTCCTTTTTTCTGTAACATTTTGTTTGCTTTTGTCCCTTTGCCTTTACACAGCATGTGTGAGTAAACTGTTAATGTGAAACAAAGCTATAGCCAGAAATCAGAAGTGATGACTGCAGCTAAGTAAAATGTTCCTGCATAGTAGAGAAGCAAGATTTTCCATTCTGCACTGAAAAGTCAAAAGACATCGGTTACCTCATCAAAGACTGCAAGTTATCATGTACTTTCCCTCTGCCTGCCCTAGCCAAGCATTCAGGGCTCCAGCTGACAACCTCTGCTGAATTTCATTGGGGTGGTAGAAGGGGTTACTCATGTACGTGGAAGGGCTCAGGGAGAAAGTGTGTTAAATCCTGTATTACCATAGCTTGTTTTCAAACAATATTGGTGGCAGATAAAGAGATTTTATTAGGGAAACATGGTGGTAGCCCCTAGCACAGAACAAAAGTAATGCCTTAAGCCCTAGCTGTTAGCTCTAGGTACTGATCTGCAGGAGCCTTTATTTCCTTTTTCTCCCCTTTTTCCATATTTACCTACTCTTATTTCTAGTTTATTGGTATCTGCTTTCCTAACATCTTTAAGCTGCAGTGTGCATAATAATTCACCTGTTTAAAGATGGTTAGCATTTTTGTAAGCTTACAGACATCTGTCTTAATACACAGAATAGAGACTCAGGTATTGCCCTAGTTGAAAGCTATATGAAGTACGTACATTTTGCACCTTCTAATCTCACCATCTGTAATTAATAGCAAGAAACTAATTATAGGACTGCATGAAAATTTTCTTCCTGGCTGTCAAGATTCACTTGCATAAATAGGATGTTTGTGTATGTGAAGGCACCACCAGCTACAGATATGGTACTTCCTTCAAAAATCTTATTGATAGATTTTGCTTCTAATTTTTTTCATCTCTGAATAGCCTAATCAATAGGATGAGTATTTCTATTTGTATGTATCTTTAGGCTTGAGTGTTTGTATGGCTTGCAATTAAAGAGTAAGGTGCTGAGGCTTTTTAGTCATGTCTTGATTGGCTATAACATAAACCAAGTTAACAGCCTTAATGAAATAATATTCTGCTGAAGGTAGTGAAGTCATACTTCCCATGAAAGCAAAATCCTTTCCCCTGCATTGTTGGGATCTGGGTTCGAGCAAGAACTTATTATTTCTGAAATATGGAATGCATTTGCTCTTGGAACACATGTCCTTTTTATGCCCTTTGGTTCATGAGCTGGTTGCAAAGCTACAAATTTGCTATAAAATTCCTTTTAAGGTGCAGTGCTGCTAGAAATTTGTAGAATAATAGAGGCCCTTTCATCCTTTGTATTTAAACATGCAATTTGCTTTAACAGGATCTGATCAACCATTAAAACCCACTCTGTGTTTTATGTGTTTAACAAAAAACATACTTGCACAAGTAAAATAGACTGCATGAAAGGCTACAATACACCTATTTATGTTTCACATATAACAAGGTCTTGCAGATCCCCTTTTGTCCTGAGGAGTTTAACACCCCCAGTGGAAGGCTGAGCCCCTGGAAGGAGAGCTGCAGCTCAGCACCTTGCCAACACAACACCTTTGCTCCTTAGGGCTTTGGGTTGGCATTTGCAGAGCACGGGCTCAGCTTCAATGAAAGGAGTGTTCCAACATAGTGCTTAAGTCAAAGCATACCTGCGATTAATTCTAGCCATTATCTTTCCAAGAATGCAGGCATTTCTCTTTTCTCAGAGAACTGCTGGCTAAGTGGTCAGTTCAAGGGGCTCCATCTTAGCTGAAGAGCTGGGGTGCTGCTGGAGTATGAACCACAAAGAAAGTGTCAAAGCCCAGAAAGTTTTAGTCCAGGGGAGGACACTTGTTGCTTAGAAGTGTTTACATGGAGTGTCTAATGCCAAGTGTCTCTAATGTCACTAAAGTGACACTCAAAGAAACTGTTTGAGTGTTCAAAGTTTCATCTGAAAGACATGCTGCAAGGGTCTCTTGTCTCAAGGACAAGGGGAAATGATTTCAAACTCAAAGAGGGGAGATTTAGACTGGATATAAGGAAGAATTTTTTTTATAATAAGGGTGGTGTGGCACTGGAACAGGTTGCCCAGAGTGGTAGATGCCCCATCCTTGGAGACACTCATGGTCAGGCTGGATGGGGCTCTGAGTACCTGATCTAGTGTGTAGGTGTGTCCCTGTTCATCGCAGGGGAATTGGACAAGATGACTGCCTTTGAGGTTCCCATCCAGCTCAAATGATTCTATGAAAGCTGAGTATTATAAGTGTATATATGTGTTTTTTTTGGCAAAGCTTGTAATTCTCTAGCTATTTTTTTGGTGAAGAGGATTTTTTCATATAGTTATTTGTTTACATAGATGTGCAAAGCTGTTTTTTGTTGCTTGATACATTCAAGAAAAGAATATTCATTTGCTGATCAAAGGTCTGTTCACAAGCAGCACTTAGCTTGAAATCCTTTTCTCCTAGCTCTCCTCAATATGATATTTTTCCAGTATATCTTCTAACTTTATTTGCTTGGTTGTTTTATTTTTTTCTTTTTCTGTCCTTCTCAATTGCTTTCTCTTTTCAGGGGATTTGTCTTTGAGAGCACTTAAAACTACTAAGTAGAAAACTAATGACTAGTAAGTCTCAACTGGCTGAGTCCATGTGACTGTATTGGAGGCTCTATGGTTTCAACTGTCAGATCCTGTAAAGTTATTTACAGGTTACCAGGAGGGCACAATATAAAAATCATTAGTGGAAAACTGAGAAATTGTGTGACAAACAGACATTTTAAAGGATTTTAGACTTTGAACTAAAAAATAATTTATTTGATATCTTGTCCTCTGTATTTCTATCGGAATTTTGTTTTCCTTGCTGTCATTAGCAGCAATATAGTGGAAGCTGTTAACTAAAGATTTCATATCTTCTTTCCAGGAGAACTGTGGTTTAATTATTTTTTCCATTTTGAAATAGTTTCTGACCATGAAGTGAAGGCCCTGTAATTTCCTATCAATTCAATAGATACAGCCAGGACTACACCTGACTGAGTCATTGTGATTTATAAGATAATAAATAAATATTCTCCTGGTTTTTGCACGTGTGTATATACTTAAAGTAAAGGATTACCTCTGTGTAACTAGTTTTAAAATAATATTTTACCATGCAGGGTTGTCATGATAAATAGCACATACTGTATTTGCCTTCTTGCTCTTTATTCAAAGCCCATAATTTTTGACTGACCAAATGATCCGAAGACCTCTAAAATATTCTGTGATCTTTCTAATTGGTTACACCGATGTCTGCTGGAAAACAGATGTGATCAACTGCAATCATCTGTAAAGCTGAAATAAAATGCAGCATGTTTTCTAAGGAAAACTTTATCAGTAATTTTACCTTCTCACAAAACAGACATAATCCATAAATGAAAGAGTTGCCATTTGATGAGAAGGAGGAAATTCTATCTTAGTCAATGACAGGGAAAGTGAAATGTGGTCACCCAGATTTCCTGCAATCAAAGCCTACTCATGCTTACTTTAATTATTCTGGTGTGTGTTCCCATTCAACTTTAACAGTACTGCTTGTACCAGTAAAGGTTCTCAATTGCAAGGGTCACGTTTGCTTTGTTTTCTTCATCTCTGGTTTAGACTTAGAAAGGCTTCACAAAGGACAGGGATCCTTTGAGAGAGCTCTCTGTTTGCACAGTCTTGCCTTGCTCAGGAGAGACCAGCACAGATCCAGTAGTTGATTTTAGGAATGCCCTGGTAGGAATAGAGTGTGGGAGGGGTAGGTTGCTCTTAAGAAGCCGTGGGACTCAAAACCAAAGCAAATGGTGGTGTTGTTGGCAAAAAACAACGGACTACTTAGAGTAAAGAGCAGCGGAAACCAATGAAATCAAATAGATCAGTCAGTGAGGCAGACTGCAGAACTGGTGAGGAGGGAAAAGTACTGCAGATGCTAATTATTTTGATCAGTGGGAGAATTTCATACTTTCAAGAATTTTGAAGAATTTTGGTCTTCTTCAAAGCTCCACTTGAGTTAAGAGGCTTTGACAGTCCATGATGGAGACATACTTGGTCCTCACCTCTGCTTTGTATGTGAATAGTGAATTTATTTAGATAGAAGCTATCACCTTTTCTTGGAAATCACTGTTTCAATCAACCACTCTTTATCTCTGTACAGGATAAGGTCTGTCTTGGAGAACTCATCCCCACAGAAGCAAGAGGGAGACTGTTCCAGTGACTCCTGTGGGAAGTCTACCTGGGACACCATCATTGGCACCACTGCACTACCCTTGAGCCCAGGCCAGGATTTCAGCCTGCTAAAAAGGACTAGCTCAGCTCCCGCCTCTAGCACGTTGGTCTGCTTGGAAACTTAGACATCGATAAGGCAGGTAGGTAACATCTTCAAGTACTGCTTACCTGTTAAGTCACATCTTCCTTTTATGTGAAAATCAAATTCCTCTTGTCAGCGTATACTTTTGGGAGCTGTGAGGCCTACAACAGCTGGAGATGTTCAATGCTTGTGCTTTTATCTTGTTACCTTTTAGTACAGAGGTCTCACAGATATATTGATAAGTTGTTTTTTTAGATAAATTTATAATTAATTTCATTCACAATAATAATGCCAATATTCATACTGAAATCTAAGGATGGATAGGGATATGACTTTAGATCATCATTTTTGTGCATGTTGAAGCTCATTCCAAATAAACAAAAACTCACTCTTATAAGTTAGAGAAATGGTATTATATCTTTTCAGAGGACACAGGCTCTCCCATTTTCCACAAAAACTGTTCTGCAGCCAGCTGTTTCTGCAGATGACACTTGCTTACTGAGCCAAATCCGTATCTGAGGGCAGACCAGAGGGAATGTATCTGTTCTGGTTCCTGAGAAATGAAGCAGACAAGGGCTATTTCTAGTGGTCTTTCAGATCCAGTATGGGTGGCTGAGAAATTTCAGAGTCCTCCCTTTCAAAACTGGACCCAGTGGTAAGCATTTTGAATAAAGCTCAAAACATTAAACCTGGAAAAGGAGGAAACTGAAGCAGTTTGTTGTCATGACACAAACCATATTTTCCTTTTCTGAAATAAGGATGTTTTCTTCAAGAAACAGAACAAGTAATGAATAAGAAAAAATATGTAAGAATGAATTTAAATATTAGAAGGCATATTCCTAGAATATCTAGGAAAAGTATCCTGACTTATTTTCTTCAGAACATTTTGTTAGGCTTCTGACAAACTAGGAGATGCAGAAAATGCTGTCACCTTGGGCCAACAAACAAAATAAAAAAATGGTTGTGAATGTGTGGAAGGCTCAGAAAAAAGAGACTTTATTTTTCTTTACAAAGTATACAATAAAATTCAGCCAGTGTATGTATCTGTGTAAGGGAGAGGAGGGAAAATAGCAAGGCACACTCAAAGATTGCTAAAGCCAGATACTTAGTTCTGTTTTTTTTAAATACAAAGTATGTTGAGAGTGGCTTATAAATCTCAAAACATCTCCCCAGACCACTTACAGTTAAATTTGTCATCTTTTGTGATTTAATCCAATATTCTTTATTCAGTGAAGGGAAGCATCTATACGCTATTTAGGTTTTGAATGGCCTTGGTTTTGAATCCTTTCTTACCCTAAATAAGGTCTGAGATGGTTTCTTCTGTATGTTTGAGGATGAAGAAGTAGAGGGTACGTTGTTTCTAAAATGTAGTCTACTGGTAAACATTGATAAATATTTGAGATAGTAAAATGGAAACTGTTCTATTTCTAAAGCATTTTGAAAACAGTTGTAGTCTGTAGCAAGGGAAGAGGGGAAAACTAGTAGGTATTTCATTTTTATCAAAGACCAGCCATACATAAATTGCTGCACAATGGCGATTGCATGCAGGGGTAGCGCCTGGACTTATAGTGAACCATAGCATTTCATAAACGTGTAGAGCTAAGCATAAAGTGCTACTATTGGGATTCTGCATGACCGAGTATTTGCTCACTTAAACCCCAGGGTAGAGGAGAAATTTTCATGGAGCTTATAGTGATTTATAATGGGAAGCATAGGCTTTTTCATAGACATTGTTCTCACTGACAGTGTAAAGAAAGAGAGCACTAAATCTCTTCTCATCATAACTAATGATTAAGTCAGCAGCTTTTTTGGCGAATACAGAATGCCCTTCTACAAAAACAAAGTATTCTATTGTGATGTATTACATTTAAAAAACCCATAAGTATCCCATAAGGCTATTGCAATATTTTTAACTAGATCTTCCCTCTTTGTCACCATATTGAAATAAATGGAATGTGTCAGACTGAGTAATGCTCTTTCAATAAGTTTTTAGGAGCTCACTTAGAAGTTTGGCAAAATATAAAGAAACGAGGAAAACTTTCTCAGGATCCTCTATGGCCTGAATGAAAGATTGGTCCATTAAGGAGAAAAGCTTATGTTGATGCTGACACTAATAAATGGGATGGGGAAGGATATTTCTGCTTAGTTTGGGCTACCTTGCTCCAATTTGGCTGCTTCAAGTTGCCCTCTGAAATAAATCAGCCCGTTGATGATGATTCATTGCGTTAAAAGTTCCCATCAATATAATAGGAAAATCAGTTTTGTTTGAGTTCAAATGTGAACCCACCCTCAACTATTAGGAGTCAAAGGGACAGCAGTTACTGAAAAATTAACTTCCCTGCATCTGCTGTTCAGACCTGCATTTGAACTATGGCATTCTTCCTTCAGAGGATATTTCTGTTATTTGCTCTGGGTACTGAATTTGCTTTAACTTCATGGTGTTTTCTTCCACGTAATATATGATTTTATTAGGCTGGTCTTTCTCCGATGCTTTCATTTCAGATGCTATTTCAACCCTACTGAAGTTAGTGATAAAACTACTGCATTCATTGTCAGAGACAGGCCTTTTCTGTCTATTTCCACACTTGTTGGAAATTTTGGGAAGGTGTACCTTCAGAGTTAGATCCATCTTGGATTTTAGCCCTTTTGTAGGGAATATAATTTTAGTCTCTTATGTTTTAAGAAGCATATTTATAAATCAGAACACTTTAAAAAAATGCCTCCTCAGTGCTCCTTAAATGGGGAAATTTGAAGTAGAAATATTGGGCTATGGGAAGGAATTGTATTTAGCTGCAGTGCTATCTCTCAGAAATTGTTATGCCTTTGGGGCTCCAGTGATCTCCAGTGTTGCAAGCGCTGTGTTTCCATACCTATCACCTTTCGGTCTTTAGAAAAAAAAAAATCTAGATTACCCAGAATGTGTCTTCACGGGGTGCTTCTCTTGTGACACTGACTCTACAGTGCGTTCTTTTACTAAGTAGGTTAAGCATTTCAGAAATGTTTAGAAATCTTGCCCAGTAAGTACTTTTTTACATCTCTGTAATACAGCCTTTCCTGAATGTTACGTCTGGAATCCTAGCCACAGTGCACGAAAATTACAGTTGGGTAGAGTGAGCCCTCTCAGACTAATGAATTCTGCTTTCCTTTTTTTCCCCCTTTGCCTCACAAAGGTCCTAGTCAAGAGTGGGATAGAAGGAAATCCCACTAGAGCCTAATAATGCTGCTTCTTTCCAGAGGGAGTCACTAGAAAGTAATTTATTTCTTCAGCGTGCAACTAAAGGTATTCATTTATCAGAGCCTTCTGCACACTGCTTCTATGGCCTTCCTTATCCCAGGGACAAGGGACTGAGGTTGTGACCCAAAAATCTATTCCTACTGGATAACCCTGGTAGTGCCTTTTTTACTGAAACATCAAATACAGGCCTACTGGACATATAAGGCTATGTTCATAGCTGGGGTCTGTGCAGTATTTATAAGTTATGAAAACCTACAGTTCTTCTGTCTTTCCCTATCAGCACTAGTAAGACACTACAGACCAGAGTAATGCTATCAGCTGCATTCCTTTGCCTCCTGAGCCATGGGCAGCTCTGATTTTCAGACAGGCTTTACTTTTTTCCCTCCCTTGCTTTTCTCTACTGTTGTGTCTTTCCCATCAAGGGAGCTCGCCCTCAAGTTCAGATCGCACACACTTAGGAGATGCAGTGGAGAATCGGGCCTTTGTGAGCGTGTGAA
The DNA here is from genome assembly GCF_038088225.1 of Cyrtonyx montezumae. Taxonomy (NCBI): domain Eukaryota; kingdom Metazoa; phylum Chordata; class Aves; order Galliformes; family Odontophoridae; genus Cyrtonyx; species Cyrtonyx montezumae. The sequence continues at coordinate 41,141,811 of NW_027071826.1, read as the reverse complement.
GGATGCTTTCCTTGACCTGTCAGAGAACATATTTTACTTGATGAGAAAGAATGCTGGGCCAAATTCCTCTCTGCTGTAAGCAGACTGATAGAGGAGGACTTAGCTAGGGATGAGCATGGCCTACTTTGTCTGGTGGAAAGTCTCCTAAGCAGACAACGCTTATTGTTTACAATGCAGTGGCTGCTTTTCTGCTCCTTTAAGTGATGGTGGGTTTTTGTACCAAACAATGCAAATAGGAAGTCATTTGTTTGTGAGGGCCTAATCCTGAAGCCCTTATTTGATGTTTACTGAAGTTGAGCTCAGGCTTTACTCAGGTAAACTCCTCTTGGACTCACAAGGAGTTTGCCCCAGCGAGGACAAGAAGAGGACCGTGGGAGTATGCTGCCTGTTTTTGGCCAAAAGACAAAGATACTTTACGTTAAAAACACATACTGAAGAAAACAGAGGCACACACAATTACTGACTATATGCATGTGGCACTGTACGTGTGCACATGGACACAATTGCACGCTAATCTAATCAATACATTCATTTCTTATTAGGGCATAATTACACATCCCAGGAGGCTGGAACAGAAAAGTCCCATTAACCCCTCATGCCCTTTTCAGCTTTCCTCTGCCTTTCCATCTAACAGACCTCTGTGTCACTCCACTCATTAGCAGTTACTGTCTATGACATTGTTGCAAAAATAAGGATGTCGACCTGTCAGAATGGGTCACTCAATTCAAGGGTGATGATAAATATCTGTCCCTCTGAATTAGGCCAAAGATACCAGAGTACAGGACAGCTACTGTTGATTATTGGATAGTTAATGTATAGAGGACAAAAGGTGCTGAGGCCTGGTCACTCTTTGGATCATTAATATGGATTTAGGCCTATTATTAAAAAAAAAAACCACAAGCAGGCATAAAACTAGGTTAGCAAGAACACGCGTAACTTTCAGTTTGGGACTGAATGTATAGATGGTGGGTAGATTTGTGGTTCTAAAGGTACCTAAAGGTATGGCTTTTACAGTGAAATTAATGGCACTTTTAGATAAGCAAACCCAATATGTTGGGATCAGGCTGCAAATGGTTTGTACTCCTTCCATGCTTACAGATGAAATGTAAAAGGCATGGTGGATGCCTTTAAATAAGCTGAGATGATTCCAGGAAGCAGGATATACAGTAGAGCAGTATTCAGCTCCAAAGCAGCTAGAGAGCTGCTGCTGAGGCGTATCACATGGTTTGCTCTGAAAACCATCAGCTATTGCCAAGACTTTTCTGAAACTGCTTTACTTTCAAAACACTTTTTTTTTAATTTAAATAATGAAGGGACTGGAGAGTGTCCATAACCTCAGTTCATTTGTTAAGTGATTACTATCTTCTTTGCTTAGTGACAGATTTTTCTTTAAGGTAGCACTTCATTGTGATGCAACATGCAGCTTTGATTTTAATAGCAGATAAATTAAAAATATCAAAGCAGTTTTGTAGACAGAAGCTCTTTCAATTCCAAATAAGGAATAACTAAGACTCTTTTTCCAAAGGACTCAATACTGTAACTCACTGAAAATGCTAAAATGCTGGGCGGGAACATCCCTTAGGATTTGTTTATCTAGAAGTCTAATTGCGGCACCCACAACTTTCCCTGAACTCAAGAACTCAGTGTTTCACAGGCTCAGACCCTTATTGTTCTTGAAAGTGTATTACAACAGTTTGCACTGAATGGGAAATCCAGTCTGGAAGGGAGCAAGTAACCTGCAATGAAGTTATTATATAATATCTGCATATTTTTGCAGATCTGGGCCTTTAGAATAGTTCTACTATATTTGCCCCCACCTCTGCACTTTGTTGTGTCCTTTTTTCAGTACTGTCACTGAGCTCTGAGAGATGTGACCACAGCAATTCCTTAGGAGCAAGGCTCTGCCAGTTGGCGATACCGGCACACGTGCCAGGTCAGTAGTCCAAAGTAGCTGTGATTCTCTCTGCATTTCCCTCCCTAATTTCCTCTTCCCTCAGGAGGCAAATGTTAGGAGGAGTATCTCTGCTTTCTTGGCACAATGGTGCACGGAGAAGTTTGCTGGTTGTAGTTAAAAATCTCAGTCGCACTGATGGTGCCAGACATCAATCTTCTGAGCACAGGAGGGCCAATAAGTCAACTACAGTTTGCTAAGACACTGCACCAGTTCTAAAGTGCTGATCTGAGCAGAGCTTGTGTGTTCTGGCTTATGAGAGTGCATTTACAACCTTATACAGGCTCAGTTATGCAGACCTAGAAAGAGCAAATGCAGGCTGATCAGAAATAGGGATACCTACACCTCCTGTATTTATTTTGTTGGGTCATGCCCAAGGGACTTTCTGCCAGCTCTTTAGAATGTGTATTTGAGTTGAATCACTGTTGGCACACAGGAAATCCCAGCAGATAGAGTTGTGCATTGAGCTCAGTAGGGACTCCCTTCTCATTTGTCAAATAAATGGCTCATTAAAATGGTATGAGGAAGGGGAAGCAGCAGGAAAGCTAGCTAGAACACTGTCCCTTAACAGACGTGTTAAGAAACTACCTGAAATATACAACGTGTTTGCTGGATGAAGTGCCTACCTTCATCTTCAACTTCCAAATCCACAGTGCAGAGCTGTAGCATCTGCTGTCCCAGAGTTCTTTGGATTTCAGTGGCAGAGGAATGTTTTCTCGCCCTCAGTGGTGAAATATAATCCAATGTGCTCACAGCTTCAGCAAATATGACATGAGCTTTGTAAGAAAGTTTTCAATAGTCTCATGTCTGAGCGTTTCTGCTGGCTGCCATTTTGGCTAGCACACCAGTTTCTGTCAGTGAACACCAGCCACTATAACTTGACTTGAGGGACAAGCTCTGGAACTTTGGCTGATGTGCGAGCTGTGCTGGCAGATTTATATCTTCAATGGATGAGACCCAGCAGGGAATGTCTGCTGTATCCTGTGAATGAATTGTATATCAGCACTCTACAAGGGTTATCAAAAGGATTTCGTAACATGCTCTTCCCGAATCTATTTCTTCTCATTCAAATTGCAGTCACACATATGATTTTATTTAACTATTCTTCTATTTTATGATTCCTTTTTACAATTATTATTTGTAAGATTCATACTCCGCTACAAAATTTTTTAGAATGAATTTGCCTAAAAAAAAGTTTGAAACAGCAGCTGTGTCTCTGCAGGAAAATAAGATATTTTCTTTGTTAGAATGAAACACACTTTCCTCTGCAGACTGAGGCCTCTGATGTCTAGAAGTTGTACAAAAAGAAAGTAAAACTTCTTGTGTCATTATAACAACTGAAATTTGAAAATATTTTGATCAGAGGTTTCTTCTCTAAGTATTCTCTCTAATGCATAAACAATGACATTGTTGGAAGGACAGGTTAGTGGATGGCTTGGATCTGCTGACTGTAGGAAGGCTGCTTGCTAATCCCTATATCTCTTTAAGGTACAGACCTGTCAGCCTTCTGATCTCACCAGTCATCCTCAGGTACTATCACCTATTCTTCCATTACAATGTCAGATTTGATAGGCAGTGGGAAACCTGTTAGAATCGTAATTCATCAGAAGATACAAAGTTACGTTACTTCTTTGTATTTGGATATTTCCTAAATACTTCACAGTGACAGAGTGGCTATGAGACTGGGGGAAGCCATGTCAAAATGTTGGGTAAAAAATGAGACTGTATTTCTTTCCTTTTTAAGGTTGATTGTAAAAAACCTTGTGCATACACGCATACCACATTTATAAAAATAATTCCTAACACCCTCTAAAAAAGTCTAATCATAATATCTCAAATATGTAGCCAATATATATGGGATTATTTTGCAGCAGTGGGTTAAGCATATTGCTGGCAAAGAACTCCAGGATATGATGATATAAATTCACAGAAACAGTGCTTGCTAATGCAGTAAATGACGACAGCTGCTATAACTGCTGCTCTAAAAGGGAACTCTATCCAAGAATAATGAATATTTCTCATTGCATTTCAGAAGTGCATGCTTAGCACATGTTAGTTCAGGTCTAGATTCAGCCAACCCAATGAATCCCTCAGTTTACTGCATGGTAGCATGTAAGATGGATTAACGAAATGTCTGATGTTAATTGTGCACATCTGGGTACAGCAGCCCTGGGTAGCACAACCCTGGGTGCAGTTGAGGATGGGCACACCTGATCCCGCAGGGACTCTGTGACTCCTCATTCCGTGGGCTAGCCCAGCCTGCTGAGGGCAATAGCACTGCTGCCATTGGGGCCAGCCCAGGGCAGGGTGTGTGCAGTCTGATGGCTGTGCTGGTGGGTTTGTGCTAGGACTGCCTTTCCAGAAGAAACTGGGCTGAGATCACTGGCTTATTCCCGTCTAGCTGCTGAAAGGCTGCCTGTTTATTAAAACCATACTCTGTGAAATGCATCTTTGTCTATGAAATGCCTTGACCATTACATAATAAGTTGGTGATTTATGGCCGTCAGATAGCGTGTTTGCAGTAGGCAAAGCCTTGAGGGACCAGGATTTGCTAGCCTGAGGCTGTCCATCTCCAGGTGCTTTTAATGCTTGCTTTCTCCATAGAAACACAGTAATTAATAGGAGTTCCCTACATGGAAGGGGAACAGCGCTATTTCCAACAGCAAATGAGGCAAACCCAAACAGGCAGAAGCATCTAAAGGTGTACCTAGACACCTGCCAGAGGTGACATGGGCCGGTACCTGGGCTATCTCTAGAACTCAGGCAATAGAAGCAGCCTCACTGTGGCAGGCTGGAGCTCTGCGAACAGTTATTTTCCTGCTGAGAAGCGCTGGAGGCCGCGGTTCCACAAACACCTCTCTGTGGCAATCTGGCTACAGCGAGCCGTGCTGCCAGTGCCCAGCAGCAGTCCCCACACTGCCCTCCTTGTTCTGCACGCAGGGGTGGCAGCAGCCACCACAGTGGGCATTGCCTGCTGATGCCGACTCGTAGTCCTGGAGAAATGTGTGTGTAACCACAGCCCAGCGGTGGGATGTGTGAGCTCATGTGGAAGTCTGTGACTAAGTCATTCTGGAAAATAGGCTCTAGGCTTTTTTGAAAATGTTACCCATTCCCACTAGGGACTGGAGGTCTTAGGGAAAAGGCTATTGAGCATACTCTTTTAAATGCATAGCACTAGCATCAAAGAAATCACCAGCACAGTTGCTGCTAGCTGGAAGATGTGAACTTTCTCAGTGAGTAATTGATGGCCATAAAGATTACACTGCTCCCTCTGAAGTAGGCTGTGGCAGTAGTCTAGTCGGTGCCAAGCATAGTAGTGGTTGGTCTGCCAGGAACCTCTCTTCTGTTACCTGTGTTAAGCTTATTCCTTAGGTGCAAAAGTAACATTTTCTGAGTATTTAAGCCCAAGAAAATAAAAAAGGGAAAGTAAAATTCAAGTAGGTAACTGTCATAGGGAGTTACTCTACATCAGTTCTTCTATCAGTCTGATAGTTCTGGCTGTGAAATGTCTTAGCTCTTTTAATTTTATGTTGTGGAAAGTTGTGTGTTATGTAGGAAAGCAGCAAACAAAGCTAAATTCCTGTGAGCAAACAATCCAGTGTAAATTGCTCAGCCAGCTCCATGCCATTCAGACTACAGATAGCAGTATTTGTTGGCATGACCAGTGTTGTTAACGTGATGCAGTAAAATACCTGAATGGATCTGCACGCTGTTATATGGTTAGTGTGCAGAAGTCCTTCTGCCTGCATACAGGTGCTCACACAGCTCTATATGTTGTACCTTGAAACCCTTCTTATGCGGATTTGCCCTAATGTGGTATGACTCTGTTGCTGGTTTGACAAAGGCAAGGTACAAGAGGTTGATACCTGTAAGCCTTTATACAAATATAAATCACTGTATAAGAACAACTCCAGGACTGTGCCAGAGGTGTGTGTTGGCAGGATGGCCTCATGCTGTGGTGGTTTTCCTTGCTGGCTGTCACCATGACCAGCAGTGTCAATAGGTACTGCACTAACTGTCACCAAAAAACAAAAACATCAGCAACAAAAAAAACATGCAAGTGACCCCCTTGACAACAAGATGCTAAAGACCTTTAAATGGCTGCAGCCAGGCGTGATCCACACTGTGGTATCATCAGGTGTCATGTGCTAACTTGGTGCTTCACAGAGGGCTTTTACAAATGTGTGTGAGAAGTATTGGAGGGGAGCAACAGGCATGCTTTTTCCTAAATTTGGCTTAAACTTGTAAGTTGTGGATGCCCTCCTGACTGTAAAGGACAAGCTGCTGTTGGCAAGCAGGGTGACGTGACATCCCTCAGCATTAGATGACCCTGATTTTGTCTGAGGGTGTAGGAAGTGTGACAACAGGGAAAGGGACAAGGAACGTGAGAGAAGAAAGCAGGAGCAACAGGCCCATCCTGACAGTTGGGTGAATATAAAAGAGATCAGAAGGAGAGATGGCAAAACTGCCCAGAACCAGGCCCCAAACCTATAACTACAGAAAGCTGTATAGCTGGCACAGGTTCTTGTTTTAGCTGCCACTTCTGGTTTAATGAGTAGACGTAATGTCAAGTACAACCCTTCACTAATTACACTTTACTTTTTCCTATTCTTACAGTTTTTGCTGGGTCTGATACATTGAAATTGCATTAAGTTAGTGAGGGTCATAAATTTTTTTAGCAACAAATAAAATGTTTTTTATAGAACCTGAGACCATGGAGCCTGAAAGTGATTGAGTTATGGCACAGAGGGAGTAGGCAAATTTCGTTCTGCAGAAACAATTTTCATTTTTCCTGTGTTGTGGTTCATAAGAGACCTGTGAGCCTACCTGCCATGGCAGCAGCTGGGAGTGCCACAGAAGGCACCAAAAACAGGGTGGCTGAATTTGCACTGCAGAAACTGTGCATGACAGGAGCAAGCAGATCAGTGATTAGAAAACAAGGAGAACTTGCAAGTGACCCATTTCCAGGCAATAGAGCCAAGTTCAGATTCTTTCAGGCACTGACACTGTTTACACTGATCAGAAAATACCTGCTCTTGCTGAGGTATGTGGTTTCCATGGCTGGACTGAAACTTTATGAACCCAACATGTGGCCTGCGTCCCTCTGACCCCACCAGGAACACCACTCCACAGCTCCTGTTAGAGCTGGCAGCAGCATTAGGCTGGCAGGACAGCAACTTTCTGCTTCGTGACCTGATGTCTTTGCATCTCTCCTGGTACAGACAGAAGCACATCCTTTCCCAGCACACAAGGCAAGCATTGGAGTTCTCACTGTTGGAATAGGGAGCAGAGGTGGCCTCTTAGACTTCAGTTTATCTTCATTATTTTTGAGGGGTTCAGTACGTGCATTTTATCAGCAAGCAGAACGAGCAGCTTTGACAAATGTGCATGTGTGGATACTCATTGCTTGCATGGGCTTGAACCCTGTTGTATGAGTTTCATTAGAGAGCAGCATTTAAGATTTAGTTTAAGTGTCAGTACATATTTAACTCTTTCATAGTAAAGGGCTGTGCAGCTCCATACATTCGCATCTATTAGCATTGGTAGGATGAGAGGTAATGGCCTTAAGTTGAGCCTGGGGAGGTCCAGGTTGGATATTAGGAAACATTTCTTCTCAAGAAGAGTGGTGATGCAGTGGCACAGGCTGCCCAGGGAGGTGGTGGTACTGTCACCATACCTGGAGGTGTTCAAGAACTGTGGGGATGCACCACTGAGGGATGTGGTTTACTGGCATGGTGGTGATGGGCTGGCAGTTGGACTACATGATCTTAGAAGTCTTTTCCAACTGTAACAATTCTGTGATCCTTCTGAGTTGCCATAGCAATTTTTGAAGCAAATAACATTTTAAAATGAGAATCATGCCCTATTATCAAACATAAAAAATAAATAAAAATAAAAAACCGAACCAACCAAACAAAAAAAGCATAATTCCAGATTTATTAATGTTCTGTTCTCCTTCAGTTTTGGTACACTTGTATACATACATTTCTGGCTCTAAACACACATCTGTGCACAGACCTGCACAGATGTGTGTATATAAATATATATACATGTGTTCCATAGGTATATGTCCTGGCAAACAGATATATGTGTGAGAAATTTCAGTGTGTTTGTAGTTCTCTAAGATGTTTTAGAGCTCACCAGTGATGCATCATTGTTGATGTTTTATTCCTATTACGGAAGCATCAACAGAACTGAACTAAAATAGAGTTCAGGCTGTGTTAAGCAGTCTCTAAAAAGTTTCAACTTAGATATAGATGTTTCAGAAAGGTGATGAAGAGAAACATAGATGTAACAATGACAAAGCAGACTGGTGGTTTAGCAGGAAATGAACACTGGTCTCCTGACCAGGACTTTTTGATTCCTTCTGGCTGTATCTATTGCAGTGTCATGAGTCCCGTCTCATCAGTAGAATTATCTAAATGATTATTATCACAGATTGCTTGGATGCTTGGTTTTGTAGGGTTCTGTTCACTTAATGGCAGCCATCATAACCTCTCCCTGTCCTTCTGGGTTTCAGATGCTGAGTTTACTTTGCTCGTGCTGCAGTCAGACAGGGCCGTGCCTTTCCTTCAGCATTCAGCCCAAGGTCCTTCTGAAGTTCCAAGGATGTCAGCTGAATTTTATTCCCATTATTTCTCATTTTCACATGCTTTGTTTCCAAGAAGTGTCAAGAAGAAGTGCCAGAATGTTGTTAGGGAAAGATTGTTGTGCTTGTAGTCCCTGAGGAGGGCTGGCAAGTTCTCCTGCAGAAGTTTGAGAGAAGAAGGAAGCAGACAAGATGGAAAAGTTGATAGGAAAAAGGAAAAGTGTAAAAGAGGCATGGTGCAGGGGAATGTGAAGAGAAAGGAAGTGACTATTGAGTGAGTGTGTCTTCTCGTTCAGCAGTAGATATGACTGCATTTGTTGTGTCATTTAAAAGTGACCTGCAAGCAATTATTTTTATTACATGTATGCTTTTCATCACTTCTTGATGATTTACAATGAAATCTAGAAGGAGCTCACAGCTTGATTTTTTTTTTAATTTAATCGTCGTTGTTCTATATCTCAAGCTTTTTGTATGCACACAGTTCTTGCCAACACAACTAAATTAGTTTGGATTGATTTTGATACATTAATATATAATCCTTCTACAGACATCCAAACCCTCATCAGCACCTGGGGGACACACTGCAGTTGCTGCAGTTGTTTTCACTAGACTTAGTTTGTGCCTGTTAGAAATGGACGAACTGGCAAAGCTCTTGCTTTAGAACAGGCTTTCTAAATATCAGGAAGTCAGAGATGAGAGAATGGGGAAAGAGTGGAATGTTACAGGCAATACTTGCATGGTCTAAATAAAAATAAATAAATAAATAAAACTTGGGAGGAGGATTTATTTCCCTGCCTCAATTCCCTTTGCAGCTCACCTTTAAAGGAAAATATTTTTAATGCACATGTGTTAAATGTGCTCATGTTCAGTTATGATTGTTTTTTAATGAATATGATATTCATTACATTTAAGCACATTGAGTTCACAGAAACAGCTGGAAAAATATTGCAAGCATTCGTTACATATAAGTGAAGAAACAAGAATGTGTGTGTTTGTGTGTGTGCGCCTGTATATTAAAAGCCACATAGCACATTATCTGAGAAAGAGCCCCAACAAGGACGAGGATGACATGCATGATGGATTTAAAATGACAGAGTGAAGGGTGAAAATAACTCAAAAGACCAAACAGAAAAGGAATGGAAGAGAAAATAAGGAACAAGCAGAGAGGAAGTTATGCTAAAATCTGGCCCTATTCCATGTTAATTAATTCAGATTTCCAGATTAAGACAAACTAATTCTTTTTTTTTTTGGCTCTTTCATTGAAAACAGATACACTCAAATTCAAGGAGACATTTAAACACATGCTTAACTTTAACTTATACAAGTAATCCCAGTGAAGTTGTTCTACTGACTATTCAGAAAAGCCACAATTAATAAAGTTCGCTGTAGCTAAAAAAAATCAACAAGTTGTAGGTTAGTGGAGAAGAGAAAATAACTATCATGTGTGTATATTAATGTATTTAGTTATATATGTGGAGAAAAGGAAGCTTATAGAAACATGTAGGGAGTGAGAGGCTTAAAATTGTGGAAGAATGATGAAGAGAACAGACAGATCTGTGCCTACCAGGACCATTTTTTAATTTCTTAAGAATCTAATAAGAAGAAAATTTCACTGCAGCAGTGTTCTCTCTCAGCTCATTGTTCATTTCCTTGCATGGAACAATATTGATTTACAAGCTGCTGAAATATGAATGCATCGTATGGAGACATGAGAAGAATGATGGTTGAACTGTGTAGGTAGAGAGCTCTGCAGGCTGACAGGATGTTCTTGGTTCAGTTGTGCAAGTTCAAGTTTTTAAATAGGCTTCCATTATCTCTGAGAAAGGAGGAAGAAAAGTAAGATGGTACTACAAGGAGATGAGCTTAAAGGAACATCAGTAGGTAAAATAAATGGTGCTATTTACTTAGTGACAGCTTCACTGAATATATGAATTTGGGCGGAGAAGAGAATGTTTATAACAAGTAGAGTTTTTCCTTTGTATCTGAGCTCAGATTGGCTCTAGGTTTCCAGATAAATGAAGAGGCTGTTGAAAAAGCTTTCTGTAGATGTAGGCAGCTCTCAGCAAGTTGATCTTTAATTTTTTTTTCTTGAACTTATTGCCTGTCAGAGACTTAAGGAGCAGAAAAAGTACAAACTGACAAACCCAAAGATTCAACATAATACTGTTGGCTGTTAGGGCTTCTGATTGCCTAGTGTCCTAGGCAAGAACAAACAGAGCCATATCACTTGGTGTCATGAACCATAACCTGCAATAATCCATACTCCTTAATCCTTCATATAGCTGTCGCCGTGTCATCACAATTTATTTTAAAATGGTATTCTCTAGTACTAATCTCAATCCTAATCATTCATATTAATGTTAGCATTAGAGTGAATTAGGGCATTATTTGCCTAATATGTGCCATATGTGACACTTAAGTACTTGTAAGTAATTGCATATGAGAGAAGACAGCATTAAATGTGAATGGCACATGCAGTATGAAAAATGGAAGAGACAAATACTAAACTTTTAATAGAAATAACTTCAGCAAAACTTTCCCACAGGCAACAGAACTCTGATATTTTTAGCTAGTTGAGGCCAATGTATGTTAAGAATAGCATTCAGTGCAGTGGGAAAATACACAATTTCTATTATGGGGCAGTGAGAATAACAACATACTGATGATATAAAATATACCAGTATAAAATATGTAATTATCTTGCATGTGAAAGAATAAATCATATAAACTATTTACGGTAGGAATTGTGAAAGGACAATGACACATTGTTGTCTTATTTGTGTAGCAAGGATAAAGTTTGGCTTCTAAAATTGCAGAATCTAATTCATAGTGTTTATGTGATGCTTCCTGCAAGAAGCCTCTGATAAGATTTTTTTACTTCTAATAAATTGGGTTAGATATTAGCTTGGTTCAAATGGGAGATGGAACTGGATACAATTAGCAAGATGTTAGCTTGGATAACATCTTGTGTTTCTTCTTATTGTACGGTTAGCAGAACTATTCTGTATAATTTTAGTCTTTCCCATGCAGCTGCAGATAACTGCAGTATTGCTTCTGGAACCGTCACTGTATTGTAATTCATATGGTGCAAGATTCATAACCATAAGTGAGTTTGGACTCTGAGAGCTATGCACAGATTGATATAAACACAAGCATTAATGATTATTACTTCAAAACTGCTATTATACGTATATCATACTATTATTGATACTGCAGAGAACAGTGGCATTGTATGTTCTCATCTATCATCACGTATAAAAATAGTTTTAATTGATAAGCCCCGTCTGTTCTCTTTGCTATTATTGTATTGCTATAAGTTTTAAATATAGGGTGAAATCAATATTTTTTGTCTGTCCTCGCTGATAGCAAAGAAGGACCTAAGCTTCAGGATTAGTTGGCAGATATGGGGAGGATTTCTTTCTTTGTGATACAAATCTGTATTAATTGATTTTTCTTGATGTGGATTAATTGCAGCTCTTTATTAGGAATAATATCACAAATAAACTATAGACCGGTATAGATTGCTAAGCCTAGATTTCAACTGAATGAGGCTAATCAATATCCAAGGCTGTAATTCAAAGCGATTCATTAGAGCCTCAGGAAAAGCCAAATAATAAATGTGAGAAATATCTCATCTGGAGCCTTGAAGGAGTTTCTTCCTAAATAGAATAAATACATTTATAATATACAATTATTGCAGATTAAGCTTGCTCAAATGCATTTTGATGGCCAGCTCTTGCTAAGGGAGTGGAAGAACACTGCTGTAGCTCAGCAGTGGTAGCAGCATCTCAACCAGAAGTCCAGAGCCCCTCTCTGTTTACCATCAAGCTTTCAGGTCGGATGCAGACAGCTGCCATATGTATTGTAATAACTCAAGATTCTGATTACGTTTTAGGTAATGAAAGGGTCAGTATTCACGTTTTAAGGAAATAAAACATGCTATACACTTGCAATGGCTTCTGATGGCCAAAGCTAGACAAGAAAAGCGTACCCCAATTTTGGCCAAGGAATTTAAGCACAGATGCCCAGATCTAAGCCCAGCACAGAAACTTACTGTGCAAACAAGAAGGGAGGAGTGTTTCTCATGCAGGTGCCAGCCTCTGGTCCCCACTTGAAGGAGCACCCAGCTGGTGCCCTCTGGGGCCAGCTGGCCATGGCTCCTGGTGAGGATATTGGATGTATATTTTGGATGTCCGTATCAAGTTTGTCTGTGCTGAGTCTCTAACTAGACTGTTACATCTCCTGTTCTTGCCCTCGATCCAGTAAAATGTACAATTCAGATTCTGACCTTAGGCATCCATTTAAAGTTAAATACATGAGCAAACACTATTAAATTTACTACTAAGAAATAACCTTCAGGAAATTACTGTAGTGAGTGTGTATTATGCAAGGTGAATTTCAGGGCTTTATGACCTAAGAGTTTTCAAAATATTAAATGTATTGTAGAAGAAAAGTGGATGCAGGGCTAGTAGAATGTGGTTACTATAGCGCTTAAGATGGATTCTAGGTTTAGAGGCACTAAATGTAAAACATAGGAAAAAAAAAGAAAAAAAAATCAGTGCAACAACAATGAGCAAAAATGATAAATTTAATAATAACATTGTAACGAGAATTACATCTTGAAAATGTTCTTAAATACTGGCATATGATCTTCCTGGCCGCATATGAGGTTAAGATAGAAATAGACGAAGTTTTCACTAGTTCAAATTGTTGCACTTAACCGAATTCATTAATTCCTTTGAGTTTGAAAAGAAGATATGTTCTCCTTAGTAGCTCCATGAATGCTGTATTTAACAAAAAGTTTCCATTGTGTAGCTTAAGGAAATTAGTTTTAGAGCTAGATATCACAGATTCTTAATGTGAGTTCAAGGCTTCAGTGGAGCTACAAATCCAGATAAATGTGAACCGTTTATTCCAGGAAAACCATGAAAATGGATTTCTCTGCAGTGGAATAAGCCAGACAAAATATTGTGCCAACACTCCAGTGTTCATCTACTGTTAGCCAATGGTTTTTATTGTTCTAAGTCTTGTCTCATCTTTTGTAGAGTCTGTTCTATTTATTGCTTATACATTTTAAGGAAGCCTTGATACCACCTTGACTTCCTGTGCTGGAGTCCATATTTTGCTCCAGTGGAGGTAATGGAGTTTGGCTCTGTGAAGCTACAAGTGCTGGACTTGAATTATTTCACATTCAGGAAAGATAAGCTAACCAGTTTTTAAACATGATTAAATGACTTGACTTTGACTTCTCATTCTCATATGCACTATTTGCCCTTGTCCTTGTATTTAATACTGTTTTAGCTTTTCAATTCAAAGTAGCCTTAGCTGAAATAGCTAACCATTTTTGGAGGGGAAAGACTTACCGTGGCTTGGTACTGATTTTCATGCATACTAGTGTTCCTTTATTGTTATAAAGGAAATTTTGAAACGCATACTAGTGTTCCTTTATTGTTATAAAGGAAATTTTCTCTCCAGTGAGATTAAAGCCCTCTCTACTGTACTAGATATATGTAAAGAAGTAGTGTATTTGCCTACTAAGTAAATTTAATTGCTGTAGAAAAACAATCTGAATATAATTACATCATGGAAAATGTCTTAAGACAGAAATACCTTGCTTGTCCTTGTTCATTTATATTTCTTAGATGCTTCCTCAACTCCATATTGCTTCTCCCACTGCAACACCATAAATCAAAACCTATATCCAAGGATGTGTGGAAATGATAGAGTGTAAATATATCCAGGATAGAATGTTCTTGCATTTGACAGCTAACAAAGTTGAAAGAATAAACAACCTAATGTCGGTGTGCCCTCTATCTGGCTCAGATTATCTGGAGGCCATCTGAATAAACTCTCTTCTGAAACAGGAAGCCCTGGGACTAGATCTTTCACCTTCCTTTGTTTGTCGTTTTCCAATTGTTTTCATTTTTCAGTGACGTCAGCACTCTTGGTCATTGATGTTCCATTTTGACCTTGACTGTGCCAGATACACCCAGAGAAGTCGGAAGCCAAGAACACATTGGGCCTAAATTAAGAGTGGGCTTTCCTTAAGGCATCCTTATATATAAGATCCTGAAGAAAGATGCAGACAATGCTGAAGTTTTATGTAAGCATTGTTAAGAGAGGTCGCTTTTAGTTTATTGGGCTTCTTGAATAGATGGAAACTGTATGTGTGGCACACTCTCAAAATCAGGAGTGCCAACAACAAAATGTTACTGTGAAAGTATAGAATCATAGAATGGCCTGGGTTGACAAGGACCTCAAAGATCATCTAATTTCAACCCCCTGCCATGGGCAGAGTCGCCAACCCCTAAACCAGGCTGCCCAGAAAATACACTGAAGTATGTCCATATTTTTTCCACACTAGAAAACAGCTAACTAGGTAGGGAGCAGTTTATTTAATTTTCCAGTCTCTTATGTTAGTCTCCAGGTCTCTCATCTCCCCTCTTCTATTTTCTACATGTTTCCAGAGCCTTTTAATTTAATTGCTTTGGTAACTTAGTTTTTCAGTTTCTTAAAATTTCTATGAGACCAAGTACAAGCTGAGTGCCTTCAAAAAGAGTGAAGTTGAGCTAAGAAAAGTGAGCACTGAGAAGTGAGGTCAGGTTTGTGTGTTCAAAGTGCATATTGCTGCTGTGAAGACACTAATCAGTCATACCTCACTAATTAAATTGTCTTGTGTCCTGAACGCTTCGTGCCTTACTATAGTGCATTCCTGAAGTCCAGCAGGGAGGCCGCAGTGGCCCTCACAGGATGGGATGCCACTGAAGATGGCAGAAAACATTACTTATCTCTGTGACTTTGTGAGAGCATGTTGTCAATGAGGAATTGAAAAGCACTTCTAATTTACGGGATATATATACTGCCCATTGCATCAGCAACAAAAGAAAGATATGACATGCTAGTGATCTCGACACAGTGATTTCCTATCTCTTCTGTTTTGATTCTGTTCACTGTCAGCTGTGAGACTGAGTGATGTGCTATCTTGGTGAAAGTGGTTTGCTCATGCGTGGCAAAGATGAGGGAGATCTGAGCCTCTCTTGCATATTGCTCAGATTTATGATGTCCTTGTCATCTGACCAAAGTCATTATTCTTTAGGAGCAAGAGAAGGAGTAGGAATGAGTGTGAGAAGGCTAGACTTTCTAAGTATTACTCGTGGCCTGTCCATTTCAGTTGTGGAACTGGTTAGCAAGGAAAGCAAACCAACGTCTGTGAATCTGTTTTTTTTTCTGGGGAAAAGATTTTGGTTGCACAGGGACTGTCAGTTTGGCACTTATTATGAACGTTAAAGTTTAACGGGGAAAAACTGTCCCGAAATGGTCAAATAGAGAAAATTGTCCATCTGTATATTTTCATTTTAGTGCTATTAGAGGTGCTGTATACAGGGTAGCTCTCTCACCTGGATAGCATTTCATGGGGTAACTACTCTTTTGTAGGTTTCCTCTGAAGGTGAAACAAAAGAGAAAAAGAAGCACAAAACCACAGCTTTAAAAATGGGATGTGTTAAGATGCCTCCTGAAAGTCACAGACTGTCCTTATATTGGTCAATTTTTGGAATTCTTCAGTAGTGAGAACAGACTCGGTTGTCAACAGAGTTCTGTTCACAGAAGCTAGGAAGGAAAATGAAAGAAGGCTTGCTATTGTTCAGTGATGTGGTGTAGGCTGCAAGAATGCATTGGGAATGCAGTGCCTGCATGTCAGGCAGAGAGAGAGGTCTTTGTGTGAATACACTGGAGCAGAATGTCAATCATATAAATAACTATTATCTGATTATTTTTTTTTATTCTGATCACTGCTCTCATGCCTCTTCAATCAGAGTCTGTAAGGTTAGTTAGTTATCAATTTGCTGGAACTTCCTGGTGTCTGATCCAAGCTGTTTGGATACCACCTGCAGGGGAACTGACCTACCATGAAGCAATGTAGGAAGCACCGTACCAGTCGTGTGTCCTCTGCTTTTTACAATGTTCTGACATAGTCCTGGTGATAACTTGTGAATAGGTAGCATACAAACACCCTGCCCCGTTGTGTCACTTAAAAATAACATTGTTTTTCCTAAAAAAAAAAAAAAAAAAAGGCTAACAGAAAAGGAAGCTACGCACTTACTCAAGTGCAAAGAGACACGCTTTATCTCACAATAGTTAACACTGTGTCAGGATGCAATGATGCAAGAGTACTGTTATGAAATTCCTCAAAATCCTGAACATGTTAGAGGCAACATGCCTGAAAAGGGCGCATTTGTGATTAAAATACTTTTGTTCTTTAAGCAAATTAACTCTTGAAACAGAAGAGCTGGGAATAACATACCTGTTATGACCTGAATTAAATTGACCTCCTCTGAAGTCTTGCTTCTCATGGGTTGGTGTTATTTTCTGATGCTTAAGGCAGATCTGCCTTTGAGGTAACACATTGCTATTCTGCCTGCCAGGATGGGAGGAGATCATATGCTGCAAAAAATCCACCCCAGTGGGAGAGGTTGAGCCCATATTCTGTTAGCTTACACCACTGTGCAGCAGTGGTGAGGGACCTGCTTCACTCAAGTCATTTAAGGCCATGAGGAGCAAATCCGACAAGCTGCTTTGAGTACCCATGGCTCTCAGAGGTGAGAGCTGCTGGATGAATAAGCAGAGGGACAAGCAGTCCTGAGCAACACAGAGGACCCAGTCTTGCACCACTGAAGTCAGTGAGAGTTTTGTCAAAGGGTTATCTTTAACCACAGAGCTGCTGAGCCCAGGCCAAATTATTCTTCCCCTATGGCAAGGCCCAGATGGAATAACTTTATCTCACAGACATTTCTGCCTTATGCAGTAAGTAACTCACCTAGGGAGCAAGGAGTAGAGTGGGAAAACCAATAATAAATATATCTTAAGTCATGCTTCCTCGAGCTCCCAGTTCTGCTCCTAGCATGCTCAGTTCTGCTCAATCCTGAGTACTGACAAGCAAAAGAATTTGTCCATCCTTTTTCTCAAGTGCAACTTTTGGAAACTCTTTAATTGACAAAAGTGGTTTTGCCAACTAGAGAAGCTGCTCTAGGTGCCACCGCACCACTCCTACCTTTACCCATAGTGTTACAAACTCAAGCATGAAAATGACCCATGCTAAAGCCAAGCCACGTTCTACCAGGCTGGTTTTATCTCCACTCAGTTTTTTGGGCCAGGTGAGAATCTCTGCGCACAAATATCCGTGTCAGTGAGGGAGAAGGCAACACGGACAGGAGGAGGTACAAAGCAGCTGAGAGCAAGGTAGCTTGTGCTCCATCTCATGCTAGTGCTCATCTGGGGCATCTGTACCTGCTCAAGCACGCGATGTCTTAGACTTCTAATGATCCACATCCATCTGCTTTGTCCCACCAGGAACATTGAGACCACCCTCCAGCCATCATACCTTCTGTGCTGTTTTCCACACTGTACCTCATGCTAGAAAGGCTTTCTCAAAGAGATTCGTAAGAGTGTGGGCCACGATGACACATGGATTTCAGGGCAGATCATGATATTTCACCACCCCACGCCTCAGTTTATTCAGTATGGTGAAACACTGACCATATCAAAATCTCAGTTTGTTTCAGTTAGTGTAGCTCTCTTCAGTTCAGTAGGGCTGTTCTGATTTGTACCATCTGAAGAATTATTTCACTACCTCAGGTTTCTTCTTCACTTTTGTAGCGGCTGTAGCAGTTATAGCACTTAATAACAACACGTTATTATGTTAGAGTTTTCCGTGATTCATTTCAGGAATTCAAAGTACACTCAACCATTTGTATTTCTTAAATGCTTTGCAGAAAATCATCTTGATTGCAGAATCAAATTCCATTTGTGTGCAAAACTGCAGTCTATTAGGCCAAAGCTCTGGCAATAACCACAACAACCAGAACCAGAAATATACAGGATGGATGTATTGTTGTGAATGGACAATAACTGAAGAAGGCCATGTATTGTTTCATAAAATGTTTGGATTTTATTTTTTCAGAATAACACATGAAAAATACTTAGTTTCAGTCTAGAGGATAAAAACTGTCTGAGAAATATTTAACATCTGTTCTATTTTGGTTAAGAAAATAGTAATTTCTGTTTTGTTTTGTTGGGTTTTTTTCCTCATTAAAACACAATTCAGAATATATTTTAATATGAAATCCTGCAAAACATTAATGAAAAAATACTGTTACGGTTCCTTGGGGAAGAAGGGAAGGGTTGCTTCTTTTGCATTTGTTTTGTGTTACAAGCACGTAAAAAGGAAAATTTCTTCTAACAGAGATAGCTTAGTCAAAAGCAGTTTGAAAAGAAATATATTTTGAACAAGATAGTAGCCAATTCCTGATTTAGATCTTCGAGCTTTCACAAAGCAGTCTCTACAAAGCAAACACTCCAGTTGGGGTTCCAAACTACAACTACCAAAAAATCTCTGATGACTAATGCTTCCTGGCTGTACTTCATGCTGGCTTGAAAAGAACAAGACTTCATTTTGTCTAAGCCTGCACTAATGTTATATAAAAGGTTATGGAAAAGGCTGTGTAGGTCTGTCTGCAAACATCCATCATTTGCATATGCTTGTGGTGTTTTTACTAGTGGCTTTGGGAAGAGCTAATCTAACGCTTAATTAAATCATTTAACTTTATTTGATGAATACTTTTTTTCTAGCTGACAGTACTTTTTTTGTGCAGGGATTTGCTGCAGTCCCAGAAGAAGAATGAATAATGTTTCCTATTTTGACCACAGAGTGATCTGATCATGCATGCTGTCAGTAGATATTGCCTCTGAGTAGCTTCCAGGGAGGAAAAACATCCAATGTCCATTTTGTCATGCTAGTGGGTGAGCGTGTGGTGGTGAGCTGGGATTCCTGGGTTCTTTCCTTACTCCAGTGCTGAGTCAAGCCATGACAGTGAATGAGTTAGGTAGCTATTTATTAAAAAGAAATGATAATATGTAAATCTCCAAATAGTATGAAGGTTGTTTCTGTGAACTCTGTAGCCTTTAGGAGGATTTTAGGCCTTCAGATGAATCTGTCAGATGACTGCAAAGGAAAAATAGCAACCCAGAGTAGATGCAGGAGTGGATTTCTGTAGGAATTTGTGCCTCTGAACACATAGCTTGAGAAGCATCTTACAAACTCCTCAAGAAATAAAGGCCGAGGAAGTTCCTTATTAAAATCCTCTTTTGGCTCAGGAGAAAATATTCTGCTTTCCCATTCCTGCTCCCTCCCTTCCACCAAATAAGAACCATTCAACTAAGTGCTTAATCTCTGCTAGCACCCACCCTTGTCTGTTGTACTAGTCAATGTGTTCCTCCCTTGCTCTTCATTAAGCTCAGTAACACATTTCCAGCCGACGCTGCTTTGTTTAATGGTCCCATCTGTGCTGCCAGCAATACTCCCAGCCCTTCCTTCTTCTGGCTTCAGCTGCTGTCACCGTCCAGCTCCACCAGTGACTTTTCCACAATGGGGAAAGGCTGGAACTGGTGGGAGGCTCCAGCAAGTCCTGGGAGTGGCTGAGGCTCGAGAGGAGGCTGGAAGTGGAGGCTGGAGGAAATGGGATGACCCTGGGCTTCCCACACCTCTGAATTGGTCTCTCCTCTTCCCTTTCACAGTACCTTCCTGTGGCTGTTCCCAGATATGTAATTATCCTCATTGTCCTATGAGGAATTGCACTGAATATTCAGATTATGAAGAAAAGTTTTGCTTTATGCAAAACTCACTAGTGAGAAGAGCTTGACTTCCACTTGGGCACCTTATAATGACCACAGTTTCAGATTTGTTCAGCACTTTACATTTATTTGCCAGATACTCTCTTGAAAATGTTGACTATAGTAGCCAGAGAGACTGAACGTTATGAAAGGAATGAATTAGTGTAGGAAGAACTGGTCAAAAAAATCAGCATCACGTCCAGAAGTCCAATTCCTGTGTGTACTTCAAAATCCTGTGAAAATGTCACTGGATGAAACGCTTTTTAATACTCTTGTCTATTTCATGGAGCTATTATTATTTATTTTAGTCTGTCTCTTACTTGCTATTTGTATGCTAAAATCTGTCTACATTTTAAAAGGTCATCTGTGATACTTACACTGTTTTCTTCTATCAGTTTTGCCTTTATATTCATTCTTATACTTCAGATAATCGAAAGTTTCTTTAGGTTCTCTTCTTTACTCTCCCTCAGTTTTCATTCTTTTCTTGGGTTGGACTTTTGTTTAGACAAGCTGTTCTCAAAGCAAAAACTTAGAGTCATACTAGCCCCACACAAACATTCCTCAGACTCTACCACTTGGCTGAATACGTGGCAGCAGTAGGGCTGCGCAGAGACACACCAGCAGGAAGACTCAGACAGACACTGTGACTGCTGGGAAGTGTGACACTGTTTCATTTTCACAAGCTCTGACAGCATGGTCTCTAAAACATCGATCCCTTAAGTCAGTGAAACCTTCAGATGGACATACTGGGTCTGTCTTAATTCTTCTGTAACCCTGAGCAAGATACAGGTGCTAAATAGGAGGGTTATGATGCATGTTGGATGCAGCTGTCTAATGTCTATGCAAGTTTCTTGACTCAAAGAGGTTGCTATGAAATGATTGCTCTGTTCTAAATTATTGCTGGCGAATTGTCGTGAACGTGGGAAAGAAACAAGAGCGTTGAGAGCTCTGTGCACCATTGAAATATGTGAATATTATGTATAGTGACACCTATAATTTAACATTCACTGTGGTAAACACAGCTGAAATGATCATAGCATAATGTTATTCCATATTCTAAGCCAGATTCTTGAGGCTTGTTTTATTAATATCTCATGTGATGCGGAGAAATAATTCTAGGGAGGATTATACGGTATATATTCTTTATATTTTCTTTTCATGTTTCAAAATATTGCAGAAAAATCAGTGGCTTGGGACTCTTCTGTGTGGCTGAAGATTTATTTTTAACCTCTCAGTGTGCAAAAATCAGGAACAATTATTAATCTGTCCTAAAACTGCCGATACAACCTGCTGGCAACAGATGGTGTGAATGAAAAGACAGAAGCGACCATTTTTAATATTAATAGATTTAAAAATTTAGTTCTTTAATCTTACCTAACCTCTTGTGACCGAGTGTCTAAGGTATTGACTTAAAGACAATATCAATAGCCTTGATTTGAACATGAATCATCTCCAGAAGTGGATCTTCTGCGATACTTCATACGTCCAAATGATGCTGTGCACTTCTCATCTCTTCTAACCTCAGTGTGTGATGAGCACTACCATTCGGTGCTCTGCAACTTAAATAAGACCAAGATTAGTTGGAGCAGCTTCTGCTGCAGGTAGCGTGTGGCTGCACTTTGGAGGTTCTTTGTAGGTCTGAACTTGCAGGGTAGTTAAGAGCCAGCTCCTGTCAATGCCTAGGGAAGAAAAGGTATTACATTATCAGATATTATCTCACTCTTGCTGTATTTATATGTCTCAACTACAAAATCAGGAAGTATTGCCAGCCATCATTTGGAGAAAGTTGGCATAAACACACAAACACACATGCACACACACAAAGAACAAAACAAAAATCCCAAGCAAGCATGCTTTATCCTTCAGTTAGTTATGGATTGTGGAAATCTGACTCTTGGATGGTGCCTGATGTCTAGTTTAGGTAACATGTGGATATCTGGGTGCAAGTTTAACTGGCTAGCCTTTCCCAACGGTCCCTGTTACTAAGCGGGGTGATGCTGCATTGCCAGTGATTGCTTTTAGCCTTGGGTGCCACTACTGGTGGGGACAGACTGAGAGCAGCACAGAGTTTCACGTTAATTTACCTGATGAATGGAGTGGCTGTGCTGAGAGTGAGAAGTAGGCTGAAGCTCCTGCATAAGTAATTTCACAGGTGAGATATCCTGTCATTACATGCTCACAAGGCAAATGGAGCATATGCGGACAGATGACAAACTTCATGTGCATGAGTCTGGAAGAGACAAAACCTCTCTCTGTAAATCATAGCCTGCTATTTCAAGAGCCATTCCTTTGTTTTTAATGCCCTTGTCCACACAGAGCCCCGCTCCTGGCAGGTCAGCAGCTCCTCACCCACAAACCCCAGTGGTCTCCAGGCCTCACTCCTGCTGTTGCTCTGCTCCACACTGGTGGGCCCCTCTGCCCCTTTCCACCCACACAGCCACAGGCAGCAACCACTGACCGTGGTCAGGCCATCCCCTGACAATACAGCTTGTGGGAAAAGTGCTTCCAGGGTGACCGGCAGACTAGGAGGAGATTGGGCAGAGAGTAAAAGGCGATGCACCATGGGAGAGCACTGAAAGGACACAGAGTTTTCTGAAGAGAAAAGCAAGCTCTCCCCTGTGGGTTTCTCTCTGGAGGCTACAAGTGAGATTTCTCAATTGGAGGAGGGACTGAAAGAAAAAGATAAACTGATTAAAAATAGCCAACTGCACAGATGCAAAATTATTCAGCACATGATGATAATGATGCTAGGTACTGCCATGAAATGGGAGATGCTGGGGGACAGATGTACATCAGTACCAAACAGTCTTGGATAGGAACACTGGGTGTGCCCAACTCAGCAACATAAACAAGATGAATGAGGGCACAGTAAAACTCACACTGAAGTGCTCTGTCAGCTTAAATCAGTGCTGAAAACAGCGTCCCTGCCCCAGCATCTCCTTCCCGCTGCTGCCCATGACAACTGGGCACATTGTAGCTACTGCCATTTTCGGAAGGAGCAGTGGCCTGCTCTTGCCATATGGTAATTTTCCTATTGTTAACCAGGCAGAGCAGCAGGGTAGAGTTCCTAAATGTTCTCTGCTGTATTCTATCCTACCAATTCTTGACGTCTAGTGTATATCTTACTAAGAACTATGGAGTCGAGGGATGCTGAACACTAAGAGTTCTTCCAATTTCTTTATGATTACAGAAACATCTGTTTCCAGTAACCCTCTGGTGATCATCTGTAAAAATTCAGTGTCAAATTTTCCCCAGTATTTCCCATTTTTAACAGACATTTGAACAGTGTGAACTTCAGATGAGTTTCCCTTACAAGCCTCTTTCATAGATCTGTGAACTACGTATGGCCCTTGCCTTTATTGTCATGCTTTACAAATTCTCACATTCCTTTGGTGCAGCATTTAGCTCTCTTCAGTCAGACGCCTTATCTAAATTGGAGCTGGGGAGTGTTTCGTACTTCATGGTCTGAAGTTTATGTTCCATGTTTATTTCTGATTTCTAACCTGAAGTGAGAGAGCCAAACTAATACAAGCAGTGGAGCTGAACGCAGAACATATTCATGTCTCATGAATTGTTTTCATATTGAAGTTAACATAATGCAATTAGAGAAAAGCACTTACCATAACTCATATGCAATTACTACTACAGAATTCCTCACCTTTAGGAAATGTGCTTTCTCAGAATTGTGTTGCAAATCTGACCCCTGAGCTCCTAAGTAGAACTTCTGCACAGTCATTACTGAACAAACTCTGAATATCAGAACATCCATATCTGAATGTATCCACAAAACTTGAGTTTCCTTAAGGTGAAGATATCCTATACTCATGCAGAAAACAGTATCTGCATTTCCATGAATGGTGTATTCTGCTTACAAAAACCAGCTCTTGTAATTGCAACAAGGCAATTTTGAAGGGAAAAAAAGTAAAAAGAGATCGAGGGAAAGAGTGCTCAGAACATTATAGAAGTGGAATGTGGATTTTCTTTCTTATTTTAGTCTGTGAGTGTACAATATTATCATTCATATTTACACTGTAGGCTACAAATGGTAGAAAATGATTAACTGTTGAGTTTAATAATATCATTAAAATATCCCAGATCTCTGTTCTGTCTCGTAGACTTTTTTGCCTTACTTTTGAACTTCTTATTTTGCCTATTCTCAGAAAAGAGAGCTTTTCATTCAATTAATATTGCATTTTAAAATAGAAAAGTACTAATACAAATAAGCCCTTAAAGCTCCAGGGGAACATCTCCAGTATTATCTGACTGGGAAATGGAAATGGCACAGGATTCCTGGCACTGCCCCACCTTTCCCATACATAATTTTTCTGCAAATGTGAGCAGCCAATGCCAATAAATATCTCTTGCTGTAACATGGCATAGAACCTGACACTGGAAATGGGCCTGAGCCATCCTCAGCACAAGTAATTAGGGTATGAGCTTAGCAGAAGGCACCTGAACCAACTGCTGACTTATGAGCACCATGAGTGTAAGTCAGACCCCAACCATGAGAAAATTCTTGTTTAGATGTGCTAAGGAAACACTATAAAAGCAGAGGAAAATAATAATAATAATTGGACACTATATCTTCAGCAGTTTTGGTTTGTTTTTTTGTTTTGTTTTGTTTTAGTTGTGTTTCTGTCCACTATTTGATCTTTAGTTCTGTTTGCTTGTTCATTTTTGCTAATTAATGTTCTTTTCCTTTTAGCCTATATATTGAATCATACAACATATGGGTTATGCAGAACAGCCCACTTCTAGTTTCGAGTGAGAGACTGGTCAACATTTTACAGGACTCTACAGGACAAAACCCTAACTACTGCAAGAGATTCTGACACCAGGTAAGCTGAAAAAACTTCAATAACTTAACTTCTTTTTTTGAATGAGTGCCTGGTGCTGGAAGGTATCTAAAGGCATTGACAGGAAAGGCATTTGAGGACACTTCACATAATCCAGGCAATAGTCAGTGTCTTCCAGAATTCGATGTCTTAGCAAGCAGAGGCAGAGATACAGAACTTTTAAACAACCAAAAATAGAAAGGTGAAGGGTTCACTCCACTTCTAGGTGGTATTTTAAAGATAATGTGATTAAGACATGCCTAATGCTGTTGCCAGCAGCTTGCTAATTGTTTATATTTCTATTTTTCTGATGGCAGTACCAGGTCAGAGTTCCATGTGGCATTCAGCATGAGGGTAGAGCAAGCTTCAAGCCTGTGCCTCAGTTGTTTAATCATTGGACCATTCATATTTTGTATATACTCTTCCATACTTCAGCTCATGTAAATTGCCTCATATTCCTCTTGACACAGGTGTGTGATGGCTGATATCGGTTGATGATTTGTTCTGCCATTGGTAATTCTGAGATTTAACATTCCTGGAATGTAATCACAAGGAATGAAGCCATTTGTGGCAATAAGTGTCAAAACCTATGAAGTAAAACCGGGAGCACATACAAAATAAAAATATTAATGATATAGGCACGTAAAAATGTTTATTAAAAATACTGTAAACCTGGGGATGAGACAGGAGACAGTTGATGTTGTTTTTGATATTACTGACTGTAGTTGACAACGCCCTGTACTCAGCATTGGTGAGGCCTCTCCTTGAGTACTGTGTTCAGTTTTGGTCACCTCAGTACAAAAAGGACATTGAGGTGCTGGAGCAGGTCCAAAGAAGGGCAGCAAGGCTTTTGAAGGGCATGTAAAATATGCCCTATGAGGGGAGATTGAAGGAACTGAGGCTGTTTAGTCTGGGGAAAAGGAGGCTGAGGAGAGACCTTATTGCTCTCTTCCAATATCTGAAAGGTGCTTACAGCGAGAACGGGGTTGGCCTCTTCTCACTGGTGACAAGTGACAGGATGAGGGGAAATGGCCTTAAGGTGTGCCAGGGTAAGTTTTGGTTGGATATCAGGAAACACTTCTTTACGGAAAGGGTTGTTAAGCACTGGAATAGCCTCCCCAGGAGGTGGTTGAGTCACCATCCCTGGATGTGTTTAAAAACTGTTTGCATGTGGTGCTCAGGGACATGATTTAGTGGAGGATTGTTACAGTTAGGGTAGTATGGTTAGGTCGTGGTTAGACTCGATGATCTTTAAGGCCTTTTCCAGCCTGAATGATTTTATGATTCTATGATAAATACAAAATTTTCAAGGCAGAGAGATGTATTTCTGTTTGCAGTTTGTGTGATTTTATTTGAAAAAAGAGTTTTCTATGATATTGGAAAAAACTGGGGTTACTCCTGATTCATCCCCTCAAAATGATATAAATATCTGTATGCATGTGCAGATATTTCATTGGTAGTTATGTGTACACGCTAACAAAATTACATTGCAGAAGAAAACCCTATTTGTAACACAAATTAATCTAGCACTAAACTCCATAATGGCTTGGGAAATTCAGATAGTGTGAATCATAAATAACAAGAAATCTGCTTTTTGTTGGAACTGTAAAACAAGTTTTTTAATTTACTTACTATGTTGCATTGAAAATTAAAATGATTTCACTGGTCTGCCTTCAACAGGGTTCAGTTTTATGTGATGCAATTTATACTCTGATAATTTGAACTTTTCTGGTAGAATAAAAAGACACAAAGAAAAATAGGGTGTGATATTCTGGCATTACTTTATTTGCAGTGAAGTAAAGGCTTTGTTTCAATTCCGAACACTGAGCTCATAGAAATTATTTTAGCTACAGGAGTTAGAACTAAAGATAGTGTTAAATCTGCATTTATAAAACATCAGGCATCTGCACATATAAAACCACATTTGCGTGTGTAATGTAAGCTGAATCTTGCTTAGGTAATATTTTGCCCGTGTAAACATGCAAGACTACTGAGACTGTTGTTAGAGCAGTGTGTGTGTGTAATTTACGAATTCCATTTGATCTGTTGTGTACAAATATGTGAATGTGGGTACACAGCAACACACAACTTCAAATCATGAGATAGAGAAGCAAACTACCATAATAAAATATCTCTTTCCTCATCAGTCTTGAATTCCCAGAGGTCTGAAGCAGTCTTAGACCTTCCTATAACAACAAAGTATTTTAATGGTATTCATATATTTGCAATGACACTCCTATTTCCCTTTGTCAGGAAGATGTTGACCCATTCTTTTTAATATATTGCTAGTACACTGAAATTGTGTGAGCTTACAGAATATTTAGACAGATTATTGTCTAAGCACGCCCTACCAGCAGAATACAAACTGGTTTCTTTATATTTTGCAGTTTATGAGAAAATTTTCATGCATATCTCCTAGCACTTCTGCAGACCCAAGAGGAGCCACAGCTCTTCTATGAGCACCACTGGTGCTGAGGTCAATAATTGCATCCCATTGCCAAGAAAGCAGACAGTTATTTCTTGCTGCTGCATAATATTCAGGTAATACACTTGGCAGCTGAGAGAATTCAGTTGGTTCTGCTGTAGTAAAAGATTGGTGAAGATTAAGACTTTCCCTTAGAAAAGCCTTGTACCCTGGCTGTGTTAGTTCGTTTCAAAGGACTGGTGAAATAATATGGTGGCTGAGCAATAAGTCCTATCGCACAGGCTCCATATTCTAACGTGGAGGCCCTCTGCCATTATGCTACTATCTGACCCTGTATGTAAAATGACAATAACTGTACTTAATGTCCTTTGCAGGATGCTTGTTTATTTATTACAGCAATGTATATTGCTGTAATGCATTAACAAATCTATTTCCAACAGACAAAAAAAATTACTTCTTTAGTTTTTATCAGTGAAATATGGTCAGTCATCCAACAATTTGCTTCTTTGGCATACCCTCCACTTGCTATAATGAGGAATAAACCAAGGGCATATCTCAAGAAATATATGGTTAGGAACAATGCTTTTATGTTTTCCATATTTTGTTATTTTTGCCTCAAATCACAGTTCAGTTCAGTGTGATCTGACATGGCTGAAATACTGAAACCCCCACTCCTCCAAAGCAGTGTTTATTATAGAAACCCACAAACTTAACCTAACCTAGAGCAGCTTTTCCAGCAGTGATATAATTACAGTAGTTATTGTTGCAATAAACCAGATGTTTCTGAACTGGCATGAAAGCACTTCCCGCTGCCTCCTGCATCACATTTGTTACGTTGCTGCTTTTCAAGTTTCACATCAGCTGTTCAGAAAGTTCTTTCTTGATTGAGTGTCATTTACAGATTCTTGCTGCACGAGTCTTTCAGCTTAAATAATGAAATGCTGGCAAACTTTGAATTTTCCTTGCTTTCCTTAAAAGCCCAGACATGACAGTTATCAATGCCACTAACTCCTGCCCAGGGCCAAAGACTTTTTTTTTTGTCCTTTAAGATAGTTTTACTTGGCTAAACACCCCCCCCCCCCAAAAAAAAAAAAAAAAAAGCACTTTGAAAAAAGCTACTTCACTTTCAAATTGAATGAGTACATTGTTCTCTACATAAAGAAATGTTCCGCTCCTCCAGAATCCATGAATTTTGGGTGGACTTCAGTGAAGACATCATTTGACACCACCATTTTGCTTGGTAGGCAGTAGAGGTAGCTTTGGAGAGCTGCATCTTTTTTTTTTTGTATCAGTTGTGGTTACAACTGCGATCCATGAACAACCGTTCAAGGCAAATAAAAGAGACCATATTTAAAACCTCATCAGAAGATTGTAGTTAATCCTACTCTGGACCATAAATATCTGTCATTATTTAAACATTACACTTCTTACATTTTTAACAGTGCATTAGTCAATATATTTTTAATATTTCCCAGCCTAATCAAGTTCTAACTACAAAGAATATTTTGCCAATAACGAAATGGACTGTGTTTAAATTACTAGGACTTCAGATATGAAAGTTGTTGTATATATTTTACCATATGTGCAAGAAAACCTGTCTAGGAGCAATGACTATGAACAGTCAAAGAGAACAGTTAGCAGATTGTTTTATTACACTTACAGTGCCCTTTAATAGTACAATAAAGAAACATAAATCGGGCTTCAGGTTTTGTTGAGTTACAGATAAGGTGTTATGAAAATGCAAGAACGGTAAGAATGAAGTATTTTATCAGTGAGCTATCTTATCATGTGCCATGGCAATCGGGGAAGAAACCTTTGTAATGTTCGGTTATACATGCTACTCATTTTTCTGTTTGTTAATGGTAACCTATTAGTCAACCCATCCCTGCTGTAACTGAGCTGTAATGAGGGAGACAAACCGGGGTTCTTCACCCCACGAAGTAGCCTGCTAAATTTTCATTTCATAAAATGTAAATGTTTCTTATAGAAGGAATTTACATGACTCTGAAACACAGTCCAATTTTTGACTGATGTGGTAAAGGATGCAGACATTGTTGGCCTGAATTTACAGAAAACTTTGAAAATGGTCCATAAAATCTCTGAGGAAACCCAAGAGGCACCCACACGTTTGGAAGCAGATTACAAGACAGCTCTGCTGCGCAGCCACAGTCGGCTCCCTGCATTCAAGAGAAACTATCGATTTCACATTTTTGCCTTCCTAATGAGAATGTGTCAGAGCTGAAATAAATAAATAAATAGGACCCTGTCCGTGGAGCCTTGACGTCCTTCCCATCACAGAGCCTGGGAGGCCCCTGTGCTTCCTCCTCTGGCCGTGACATGCCCAGTGAATATTTCCACCACCCACACTTCATTCATTCTTAACTATCCTCACCCACTCATCATTACAGCTGTGCAAAGCATCCATTACAAACCCTGAAGCCATGTGAATCCTACCTTCATAACTTTGTTATGTGCTTCACACAGCTGGGATTGTTTGGGCTTTGAGTAAATTACCTTTTGAGACGATCGACTCTGGGTTTATGCAAATTCGGGTCCGGATTAAGGTGAATGATTTATGGGTTGCATACTTGGAAAATCACTGAGAGAGTTTCATATCTCTGCACCAAACCCTACTGCGTAGATCTCTGTCACATTCATGGAAATTAAAAAAGATGTGTATGTAGGACACTGCAAAAGGGAAGCAAGTCCCATATGTGCTCTGTGCAATGCAAACAGCTCCTAGCTTGTACAACCTGGGGAAAAAATGAGTTGTTTCTAACTCTTTAAGATTTTATTGCCTCAAAGTGTAGCAATTTTTTATTAAATTCCTTTGTTGAGCATATACTCATGTCACTAGCATTTCAGTTAGTTACAAACTTGTGCAAGTGGGAGATCTCAGACAGGAAGTAGAGGGAAATCTAACCTACAAAATTCAGATTCAAAGGTAGATTTTCTATAGGCAAAATGAGAAATCTATTTAGTTGATGAAGTTTGAATTTGCAAAACACGATTAAAAAAAAGAACTGATGCAAAGGACAGGATTCAATGTAAGAGACTCTGTGACTTCTTAGTAAGACAGTATCAAAGCAACTAATGGAATTTTGTGTTTTATTTTTTTATGTGTAGCTTAAACTATTTAAGGCAGAAGCACCAAACAGATCACTTAATATCTCAGTAACAAAGCCTTCATTTTTGGTTTGCAATACAACCATTTTTTTTATCTGCTAAACAATCTTTTTTTCTTGTTTTGCAGTGAATGAGACCATGCAGCAGATCATAAACACATCACCAAGTCATGCTTGTGGAACTTCACTTCCTGCTGATACCTAAATATTAATGTAAGTGAAACCTCAAGGGATTGCTTTTAATGTGTGGTGAATGTTGTGTTGTCACTGACTAGTATTTTTTTTTCAATTATTGAATGTGCTCATTTATCAAAATACCTTTGAGATAAGCAGAAGTAAGGCTTGAGGCAATTTGTACAAATCCTGAAAATGGCTTAGGGTGGAATTGTCCTGGGCTTAAGTATCAAGACATGGGATGATGCTCAGCAAAGGTAGATACAAACAGTTTAAGCAGCAATAGCTGAACTAGTCACCATAGCACAAGGTAGCTTGAGGTCTCAGTTCACATTCTCCTAAACGTCTGAGATAGTTACAGAAGCAGCTTAGTACTGCAACATCAGAACCCCAAAGTGTACTTGTAACAGTCTTTAATCACCACCTTCAGCAAGTCCATTTTTTACTCATACTTGTTGAAATGTTACACTTGCCTTTTGCTTAGGGACTGGTTTTGTGAAGTGCTGAGCATCCTCATCTCACATCAACATCAACACACTGTTAGACTTATACCCAGGCAGAGATGAAATATAGCACAGTGTTTCATATTGCATAGGTGTGGATGGCTGTGAATTGAGGAAACAATTTGCTTTTAAATAAATGATGTGTAAATAGAAAAGTGATAACGTAATGCATGATTTGAGTGCAACAGCCCAGCTCCTGTGAATTCATTTCAGTAATAGTAAAGTGGTGCCACTAACAGTGCTGTTCTGTGGAGTCAATTGGCACTTCCATTGTATAACATAGATTGCTAGAGCTGGTATGTCTGTCAGTTCAAGTCATACTGAGCTACTATTTAGTGTGCAAAAACAAGAATTTTTAAATCGCTGAAATGATGGAATTTCTTCTTTCTCTGCATCACAAACAGAACAGAATTTAGATTTTATGAGCTATTTGCTGACCCTCATATCATTAACACCTTCCTTTTATATGAATCGGGAAGAGGAAGATGGAGATAAGCTAGCTCAGCGTTTAAAAAGTTTGCTCTTCCTTCCTACAAGATTTTCTATTATGAAATGAGAAATACATTACAAGTCTGATTTAATCATAATATTAACAGCAGCAAAAAACACTGTAGACAATTAGTAATGAATGCTTAAGTAAACACATCCTTCAGAAAAGAGGTGTGAAAAATATTAGAAGTTAAATTTACTTGCACCAAAGCCTACACTAGCATTTCCACATACTCCAGTTGGAGCAGGACTTAGGTCCTGGGAAGTTCAGTTCAGTGTTGCTTGTCTTTGTGTCAGTGAGACTAGGAGTGTGTGCTCCATGGCCTTCCACATGAATACTAAAGGGAATAAAGTGCTATAAATCCCTGTTGCTGCAATGATAAGTATTCTGGCCCCAATTGAAGTATGTGGAAATAAATTATATTTATATGAGTTTTAAGAGTCCTACCAAAATCTCTGGGTTACCACATCTGCAGTCCTACCAAAGGTAAATCCTTCAAGGCTCTTTTAAATCTATGATGAAAGCAAGCAGCTCAGAACCCATTTCAGTGTTTGTTATCAGCTTTTTCAAACATTTCAGTCACGCTTACTACCTATACAAGGTCTGAGACTCTTTGTTTTGGCTGTATGCAGAATTTTCCAAATTCACCGTTTGTAATCCAGAACTAAAGACTCATTTATCTGTGAATTTTCAAATAAGTTGGTTTAAAGTGTGACTGTAAATCTGTAGACCTGCAAGAGCTTCCTAAAGTTTATTCTGGTTTGGTCTGGTAAATAACCTGCCTTTCTAAATCCTCTGATACTTGAAGATAGTGACAAAGTATTTTGGCCACGAATTTTTATAGTGTAAGTAAATCAAAGCAAGCAGATTTCTTTCTTTTCCCTCTCTTTTGTGCTTTACTCACATTTTTTCACTGCGTGAGATGTCTACAACTTCATACAGCTTTGAACAGGACTGAATATAGAGCTGCCTGCTTTTGAGCCACTACTAAGTGAAACTCACCATGTTGTATGTTGTATGGGTTGAAGATCAGGAGAGTTGCCCAGGGCAGGGAGGAGAATCAGGTGTCCTGATGACATCCTGTCTGCTCAAAAGACGCTTGAACCCTGCTGTCCTGAGTGAAGGAGTACTCATGGAATGAAAGGAAGATTCCTTGTTCTCATCCCCAGAACATTTCCAGCAAACAGTAGGATTGAAAACCCTCTCTGCAGATTCCTCCCAAAGCCACGCACCGCTGCATATTTGTACCTCTCCTGCAGGCTTGTACCTCTCTTCCCAGTCTGTGCCTGAGTTGTCTCTGCTTCTCCATCTGTTCACTTTTTTTCTGCATAAATCCCTGCCCCAAACAAAATCATCAGTGCTCCCCACCCAGATCTTTGAAATTCCTAAGCAACCTTGTATTCACCTTGTTTAGGGCAGAAACATGTGCTGAACTGTTCCTTACACTCAGAGATGCGCAGTGGTTAATCCTACCATTTTCAACAAGGCTGAACGCAACCTATAACATAACCATCAGTAAAAATGTGACCACTTCACAAGTGTGTCCGTGTGCATGTACAGTATGTGGAAAGGAATTTGCAAAAGAATTGGCCATCTTTCCATGAAGTTCCTGAAAAGAATCCACAGTCAGGATGAGAACTCAGTTCAGTTAATTGTTGAGTTTATATGAATAGGAAGAAGTGTGTATTTCTTAGCCATTTATTCTGTTGGGGCTTTAGATTCTGGTACCCTTATTGTTTCTTCATCAGACATCAAGCCCCACCACATTTGTTCTGAGCTGACCTAATCTGAGCACCAGATTGGGAGCCAAGAGGCCACAGTAGTTGTGAAGTTTAGGCAGTCAGGCATACATGTCTTCTGTGCTGGAAGCAGTCTACACCTGACAATGCTGAAGACTGGTCTGCACTTCTCTGAGTTCACAAACTAATCTGTATTAGCAAGCCTTTGCCTTCCTAAGACCATGGGATTTAGAATGATTGAATTTCTTATGGAGATCTCCCTATTGATGCTTTGCCATACAAAAAATTCAGTTATGTTCTGCTCCCAAATGCATAAATAGTGCTTATTGAGCTTGTGTGTGTCATATATGTCAACCCCAAGTGATGCTGATGATCTTAATAAGATCATTTTATGCTCTGAAAGGGCTTGTGCATGACGCATTCCGTGGTCACTTGGAGGCTGGAGTTCTGTGATGCAATGTGGTCTCCCATCAGCTTCAGGCATGTTGTGCAAGGGAAGGGAATGGGTAGGACATGCTCCATAACCTGACATCTTCTGAAAGAGTTTATGTTAAGGGGAGATATCACACATAGCCAACTCTAATCCCTTTTAAATGAAGGTTCTGTTTATAGAATATCCAGGTCAGGATTATAAATCTCTGAACAAATCACCAGGTATAATTAAAAGGAATAGTGCCAGTTATATTTTCCAGTCAATCTCTGTACTTCTTGGACTTCTCACAGATAAATACAGATAGTATCTCTGTAAACTAATAGTAACTTGTTTATTGCAGTACCTTTGTTTTTACTACTACCTTGAAATACATACCAGTATTAAACATTGTATATAGAATAACACACTGCTTAATTCTTTCAGTTTTGCACTGCCGTGTTCAATGGATCTTTGAGAAATCTTTTGAGAAAAGAAATTTCCAACCTTTATTTACTCTTTGTAGATATATTCACTTTACCTTTCTCACGCCATTTTTTGGGTCAATTTCTAGCAGTTACCTTCAGTTCACCAATGAGAGGGTCACAGGAATAGAGGGGCTTCTCAACATGTCATGGATTTTTTGAAAAGCAGAATCTATTAAATCTTTATCATATAGCTTTGCAACAAAAATCTGATTCTGAGAGACAAGGTGTCTCTAATAAGAAAAGACAGTAGATCAGAATGAAGTGTCACATGACCTAATCTTCCTTTTAAGAGGTAGCTCATGTATTTTAAATTGAGTATTTGTTAACAAATTCTTATAAGGAATTCAGAAAATTGCTAAGTTAACTTCAAAAATAAAAGCTTTATTAACAGGGGAAAAAAAAACCTACAAAAAGATGTTATATCTTAGTAGGGTTAACAGGAATACATATATATATTCTACCAGTAAAGCCAATTTCTGTAGTCAGTACAGTCAGTGGTACTTAACTAGTAGATATTTGGCATAGTTAATGGTGGCTTGTAACCCACTTACACAGTAAGTAGTTAAGACTGGTACAGAAATGTTCAATTCTTTCTGTTAAAAGTGTTTGTATCAAATGCAGTAAACCAGTATATAACTTTGCTTTGAGAAAAAGTCCAAGATGGAAAAAAAGGATAATTATACTTTTCAGGTATATAACGTTTTCCTGACAGGAGTCCAAGTTATATTAAAAAAAAAATAATAAGGGACTACCTTTCTTAGCTCCTATTTTCCATTGAAGGTGTAGGGAAAAATGCATATAGAGGGTTTTTTTTGTTGTTGGTTTTTTTTTTTCCTCAGTATTTGGTGGTCCTTCCTTAAAACTTTAGAAGCCATTTCTCACATCTGGTTGGAACACAGATCTTTAAGACATTGAAGTAATTCAAATCACATGTAAAAATCTAAACTATACTGTATGAAATTCAAGAACAATGTAGTTCTTACAGGATCTGCAGTGTGGCACCTCTTAATCAATAACAGCCTTGGTTTCAGTTTGTCTGTAAATATAAGACTATAATTAAGAATGATGGACTGCACTACTTCAATACCCAGAATAACAAGTTACCAGATCAGTGACACTTCACAACTATAATATTCTTATCCCTGCACTCTAGATGAAGTTCACAGCAACACAGTCTGTATCCGATTATAGTTCCAACGGAAAATATTGAAGATCACTAATATCAATACACATTTCCTTATCTCAACCATTTGTAACTGCTTGTATTGACTTTCATTACATTCCAGCAGTTCTGCCTATTCCCAAATGCTAGTCATTAATTTCCATTAACTAAGGCACAACTATACATAATTTAAATCGTTTCCAATAAATGTTCAATTAATGTCTGTTATCTGCATTTAATTCCCATTGATTGCAAAAAGCTACTGTTGAGCTTAATTGCCACCATAATTAAAACAGTTTACCATGAGCGTAATTGGGTCTCCATTAATACCAATGGACAGTTACAGGGACTGATTTCTCTTTCTGTCAAGCAGTAGGGAGCAGTGCTACACAGAGAGATCGCAATGCAAATGAATGGCTACAAACCCAAACAGCTGCGGCTGAAGTTGACCAGAGAACAGTATTTACCTCAGCAATAAATGCATGCTTTTCTAGGATACTGGTCCAGATGGCCAGAAAATATTCTAGAGGTTTCCTTAGGCTTAGTATGGGAGAATAAAAGTGAATTACATCAGGCTGTTGAAAGTAGCACAGCATTCTGGCTTTAAATTTGTTCCACTTCTATTAAAAAGTGACAGCTGACAAAGGATAAGTTCTAGACTGAAATAAATGTTGGTGCGATGTATTTAATCCTTTTTTTTTTTCCTTATAATTCTTTCTGTTCAAATACAGTGCCTGACCAGACTAGAAAGAAATGAAAGAAAAAAAAATAAAAAAAATAAAACCTTTATTTATAGGGCTGCTTCAGGTTGTTTGGGGGTACTATAGATTTGTAGCAATAGCTTGAATTCATTGAGATCAGATCACTTTAACATATTGTTAGGTATTTTACATACAAGTCAGTTACATTTAGACTCTCAGAATTTGCCGATTCATGAGAACAAAACATCTGCTTATGAGTGATGATTTTGACTAATGTTCCCTTTGAAGAGATAAACAAAAGAATCAGCTTGCTGAAAATTAAATGTTACTACATTTTCAGAATGACATTTTCAATTTCGCATTGCAAAATATTTTTTCCTGTTTTCCATACTATTTCAAATTGAGATCTAAATGGAATATTTTCCTTTTATTCAAATCACTTGATTGACCAACAATTATTTTATTCATAATCATGCTTTGTAATGTCTTTCTGGATTGTTTTATTGCTTTCATTAGGAGTGGAAGTAAAACTCACCCCTAAGACATTCCCTGAGATGAAAAATCTGGATTTTGCTGGGCTTCAGTTAGAGTATTTTTTCACTAGCTTTCTGAATATGTTCAAAGCCTTGTCCAAAGTAGAGTTCATTAAAATAGACCAGTCTTAAATCACTAAGAGCAGAGCTTTAGTGTCAAGAAATCTGTCTTACAAAGGAAAGATTGCTGCCTTTTAGCTACAAATACTCTTGCAAGATCTGCACTGCCAGTCAAAAAGGACCTCCAAGCTAGTCCTGTACTAAAGTACAGAACTGGACTATGGTCTACTATGAAATGAAAGTGAGTATGGTTTTTCCTGTATTATTATTACAGCCTGCTGTTCTTTAACAGTTCTGCATTTGCATGGCAATTGTAATAGATGTTGATTATCTACATATTGGGCTGGAGAGCCTTGAATTGCCATTGGAACTAAAAGTCTCAAAATTTGAAGATAATCTTGCTAGCTATTTACAGTGAATTGCTATTCTGTTGTAGTGAATGTTCATCGTTTAACACCAAGTTCTCAGCCCAGGATAGTGTGTGACTACCTCCAGTGTCCCACTTCTGCTCTCTTGTGTTTGTACTGCCCCACCAAAGAAGGAGGAATCCTGTACACTTGCCAGTCCTACTGTCCTATAGACCTGAAGTCAATAGCATCAGGACATCCCTGTTTGCAGCAGTTATAACATGGCTAATATGCCGTCAGGATATGCTCCCACATAGCAGGCATAACTGTGCACCCAGTCCTTCCAGTCCCTGCAACACCACTGAGCTCCTAATTAGAGAAGGTCATCTCATACAAGCATGTGAGCTGCCATACCATTAGGTACAGGGTGGTACCTGGGGGTGATGGAAATTCCAAACCAAACTCATGCCCTACTCTATCATTTGTGAGAGAGTTCTTAGGGTGGAATCATTTATACAAAGGAAATAGCTATCAAATCAGTTAAATTTATCTGTATATCCTTTCTGGTGCAACAAAAAGTGACCTTTTTTTTTATCTTACAATGAAATTTGGAGCATAATTGAAAGACTAAATTGTAAAGACTGAAGAGTTGTTTTGGAAAATACCTTGCCAGCAGTATTTTGTGAATAAAGAAGGTGAGTTCAAACAGACAGTTGGCCAAATGCTTAAAACATTTGAGTATCAGGGCCTCAGGTAGGCAGACAAACTGCCACATCTCTGCTATTCTGCTACAAAGGGAGAAAAGCAAAGAGGTGTAGCTTTTGCCTTGGGAAAAACTCAGCTGTTGGTTTTCATGTTGCCTCTACATCACAGAAAAACTGTACTGCCTTGTGTCCACTGTTCAGTTACTTATCCCATTAAGGATTAAGGAAGGAGAGAAGGGAAGGAAAAAGGACAAGCAAAAGAACAAATCAGTGATCAAGTGAACCTTCATTTGCTTTGAAGGCAGACACACAATTTAAGCGCAATAATCCATCTGCATCCTAAGAGGGTTCAGCTTTGCTGCAGCTTAGAGCACATCACTGCAGCCAGGTCTCAAGATGACAAAGTCTTGGGCAATAGCTATAAACTTTGCATCTGAAAAAAAAGTGACACTTCTAAGAACCAAACCCAGATGTTAAGGGTAATGGGCTGCAGGAGTACCCAGGAACTGCTGAGACTCTCAGGCAGCCCTGACATGTAAACCTACATAACAAGGAGCTTATGCACACTCTGTGGAGAACTAATATGTAAAGAGCTGATGCAAGGAACTGAACAAAGAAAACAACTGTGATATACAGTAAAGAAGGGATTTTCTTGAAATTTCCCTTGAAACTTTATCTATTAACTATTTACATAGACGAAGATATCAGTTGTGATGGATACTATCTGTTCTTCCTTTTAATTCCTTCCCTTTCATGCCAACATTACATCTGCCAGCTCAGGTCACAGTCTAGCTTTCTCTCAGGGTTCTGTGTCATCAAAACTTCTTTGAGGCATCCTCCAGTGATTTAGCAGAGAAGACAGGAGCTGTGTGGTTTCTGGGACATTAGAGTTTACACATCTAATCTCACAGGTGTTCCTAAGCACATTTAGCAGATCTGTCAGCTAAGGTCCATCTAAAGAACTTGGTTAGTGAGGATGCTCTCTACTTCACCCCAGAATCTCTCAGAAAGAAAGGGGTCGAGTCTCTCCTTAGCAGTGGCATTTATCCCAAGGATGGGCTGAAAATGGTCCATCAGTATTTCATACAGATCCTCTGTAATAATTAACTGATAAAGTAAGTAAACTTTATTTCTAATTCTTCTAGAATCTTCTCATGGCCTCTTTTTGTTGTTGTTGCTGTTTGTTTTGTTTTTATTTTGTTTTTGTGGAAGAGAAGTAGTTTCAACCCCTCCGCATCCTCCTGAGGTTTAGAACCTCAACAATTTGACATTCATTGATAAAATCTGCCAGATTTTCCAGGCTCTGCAACCTGGAAGCAAAACATAAGGATCAGTTAAGGACTGCAATAGGCTCATGAGCAGCTGTTAATTATTCCAGTGGCACTCAGCTCATGCTGTTTTCCTTTCACACAAATTACCCTGGAAGCCCTGCCCGCTGGGGCAGGTGCTTTCAGGAGATAAGCAGCAGTATGAAAAGTTTGAGAATTAATCCCATTGTGCAATAAACTTGACATCTAATCTACTACTTACATTTGTAACACACCCATTAGATTTTAGCTAATTAAGCATTGCATTGTTAAACAGCCCCTGTGGTCAGTGTCCCTTTCCCAGTGCTTTTCAGTGGTCCCATTTTACTGTAACTAAACATGCTGCATGTGCATCTTCCAGCATGTTTTTGGTTTTGTGCATGCAGTCTTTCACTCAGTCCTGGACAGTGATCTCAGGTGGCTGTGACAGAGGATCCCTTTTCCAGCTGGATTCCTATGGCGAAGGATTCCCAGTGTGCAGATCTTGTGGGGATTTGGTCATGATCTTGATATCCTGTAACAGAGCTTTCTCAGGTGCTTTTGGGCAAGCACAGGGCTTATAAACTTGGATTCTTTCAAGATGGAAAAAAGATCATTCAATGTTTAAGTACCTCTGGGGCTAGACATCACTTGAGCAAGGGTTTTCAGGATTTACTTTCAGTTGAAAAGAAAGGTACTTGAATTTAACTTCTCCACCAATTTAAATTCCTAAATCTGTTTTCTAACCTAACCCTTAGTCACTAAGGCATCTGAATGAGCAGAGAGATTAAAATAACCACCTTTGATATTTCCTTAAAATTCTGAATGCAAAGTACTCCTACGAGATACATAAATGATTTGCTTGTTTCACACAGGCCAGAAAATCAGGACTAAAGTCCAAGAAAAAATGACATATCAAAACATCAGCTCAAACAGAAGGTTCCAGCTGTTCCAAATGCCAGTAAACCACAATGATTATTGCTAACATAAATAAAGCAAAATCTTAATCCAACTTTATCAAGGAGTAACTTACCAGATTTCTCCATTCTTTTAGTAGTTCTGTGAGAGCACATTTTCATAAGCAAAGAGAAATATGGAATATTGGCTTCTGCTTTCTATCATACTGCATAAAAAACCCTAACTCATACAAATACATCTAACAAACAAATAAATTGGTCAACTCATACAGGGTGGAAAAAAGTCCACTGTCAAACTGAAGTCTAAATTATGCCCTTGATAAGTGGCTCGACTTGTGTTTGTTTTGATTTTTGTTTTTGTTTTTTATTGGATGATGTCACTTCCTTGTGACCACCACAACCGATAACTGTTGCAAGAGCTCTATGGTTGTTAAACAGAAAAATGATTGGAATTTTCTGAAATTTTTTATAGCTTCAGGAGTCACTTCCATACTGACATTTTGTGTTTTTAAAGCTATCTTTCAAAAACTAAATAGGTGACAAAGCATTCCAGAATCTGTCAAAATAATAAAAAATAATAATAATAATAAAAAAAAAGAAATCAAACCATGGAAATGCAAATCCATCACACTTTCTGCTTTCTCACTCCGGTGAGCAGTTTGGGTTGTTTAATTTGCAGACTCCCATCTCTATTCATCCCAGTAACAAAAATACCAATAGCATGTATAAGCCCCACCATTCCATTGCCCCACTCCAGTTTGACCCTGATTTAAATGTTACTATAATTGTTTAGCATTCCATAAGACTCCTTATTAGTTACTAAAGAAAGATGCTTTTATAGATATCGAAGAGAACACCTGCAGAGGGGCATGACATGGGGAAACTTGAGCTATTTGGAAGTGAGTCCTTGCCCATCAGCTGAGCTATTAGAACAGGACTGTTCAGGTTAAGAGTACACTGCCTGTAATTTTCCTATGATATTTATGTGTAAGCAACAGCTTGCAAAGATTTTAAAACCAAACATGATTTATTTTTTTTCTATTTTGCTTGACCTGTCAAGGATTTAGTACAGAACACTGGTGTATGCTGCCCAGAGAGGTTGTGGAGCCCCTCTTCTTGGCAGTATTTACAAGCCATCTGGACATATATTGTGCACGGTATGGTAGGTGACTCTACCTGAACAGGCAGATTGGACAGTATGACCTCCCGAGGTCCCTTCCAACCTCAGCCATCTTGTGATTCTATGAAAAATACCAAAGTTGGACTATTCATTAAAAAATAATTTAAAAATCGTTTCTTGGGCTGGGATAATAGACATTTACTGCGTTCTCTGGAATGAGAGGACATTCCACTGAGCAATCCAAATCTACAAATCAAGTTTCTGTGTGTTCAGGTAGTGACAGAAGTGTTGCTCGGGGACTATAGGAATGAGCACAACAACACGGAATGGAAGCAGAGAAAAAGAAGAGAGGTTTTAGTACCTCTGTCACCACTTGTCCAGAATAAAATTGCTGCTTTGGACTCCCATGTTGATTCATTTTTCCAGTAATATGAGCTGTCTGGTAGATTCTCTTTTCATTCCTTTTGCATAAATGGTCAGGTGAAAGCTGGAATACAAAGTCTCTATTCCCCTCTGTAAAATACAAGTTCTTGACATCATGTAATGAGTGTATTTCACTCTTTTCCCATTAGAAACAATTTACATATTTATGTTCGAATGACCAAGTAGTTATAGAGAAAGATCTCCTATAATTTTTCTGCAAACTCTATTGTTCTTTAATATGAACACAATGAGGTAGTGTTCATAAACATACTGTTACCAATACAAATAATTACAAAACCATTAAAAAAAAAATAAATGCACACAATAACCAAAAGTATAAACCCACCACTACTAAATAGCACTTCATAACAGTGGCTCTGAATTATTACTGCTTTACCAACACAGACACAGTATCTGACTTCATAAAATTCTCTGCTCTACAAATTAAATGAATTGGATAATTAAGAAAGCCTATGTTTAGTCCTCAAAGGAAAGCCACCATCACTATAGCATGAAAATGAACCCACATTTTAAAAAATGGTAATGTTTAATTCCCTGGAACACATGATCCATACCCAGTTGCTCTCCATCCATTTGTAGATGTGCATATAGGGAATTTCGAAGCTGGGTAGCTTCTTTGTTATTCACAGCAGCCAAAGACACACTACCAATAAGTTCAGATCAAGATTAGAAAGTCTTTGGGAGTGGGACTTTGGCCGCTACCCGTCTGCAAGACACTTAATTGCTAACAGGAAATAGAGAACTATAGACTGAGAGTAGAAGGTCTGGTAAGAAAGACTTGGCACAGGCTGTATAGGCTTGCAGGTATCATACTAGGACCTGTTGTCCCTACTGCTGTAGCTGAAGACAGATCTTTGATGATGCATTTTCCTTTCTTGTGCCAAGAGATACCTATTATAACCCCTAAAGTATGTTGGCTGTATGGTGCTGCTTGGTTACCTTCATTGCATTAGCCATAGGAACAGGGTAAAAACACACCTATACAGATGATATCAGAGAACCAGGCATTCGTGTTTTATTCTGAACAGCATCCTCAGAACAGTTGCTGGCACTATGCCAGTAGCATTTGTCTTGTAACATCTCTACGTTTGCCAGCAGGATTTTTTGCACCGTATGCAGATGGACGGTTGTTATTATCCCTCCACCCACATGCAGCCCTGCTTCTGGCAAAATTCAATCTTTTCTCATCTCTCGACCCATGCTCATCTTTACATTCGTTTTTAATTAATCTACGGTTAGCTGAAGCTCCCTCCATAAATCAATGATTTCCTTTCAATTCCTGTTAAAGATTTTTCACTTTCATAAACTTGCAGCATGTTGCTGAGAATCAACTAACAGCACACTTTCCTCTCATTATCACATCAGCGAGAAATGGGCTCGATGAAGCAAAAAGAGCAAAATTATGGCACCGAGGACCTCCAGGCCCTTCTATCTGCTCTATGCAATCATCTCTCAGATGCTGAGAATGAAAACATTGCCTTTTGCCAGCTTGAAAGCCATGGGACTGATTTTTGTTGTAAAGTGCCATAGCTCTGATTTGGCACATAAAGAAGTTGCTCTGATTTACACCACCTGAATGTTTGATAGCTCCTACTCTTCAGCTATACTCTCTAGCTAAGGAAACAGCCTTCAGTGAAACTGCACCTCAAACAGAAATTGAAGTTTTCTGTGACTGCATTTTTTCTAAACACAAGTTCTTCTGTTATTTGGTGAAGGTCTGATCACAGTGGGATTCTGGTGTACAAGACTTTGGCAAATTGAAAACAGTCTTAAAAATCTCATGACTCTCTGATCACATTTGCTTTAAAGAGAGATTAATACATTATGCAAAATGGAGTGATGAGCAAACTACTTATTCCTGTAGGTGGCACGGGAGGAAAAATCATTATTTAGTCAGTGAAGGAAAATGCAAGACATTGTGCATTTTAAGCTAGTTCATCAGATCTGTGAGCTGCAGGCACTGGTACTAGGTCCAATTAAAGACAGAATCCTTTATGGCTTAAGCCAGTGCTCACTATGCATGTGTATTACATTAAACCTTTTATTTTCCCTTTTCTTCAGTTACTCTTCTGTGCATTTTGGTCTAAATTTTCAGAAAATTGCATGCACAGTTCCTACAATTATGCATGTAATCAATTAGCTATTTATGTATACAACTACTGTGACCAGGTATGCAAATCGCCAAGCGGCTTTTGCCATTTTTCAGTAATTTAGACCTTTGTCATTTATTCATCCGCTTTTGTTCGAAACAGTAAGTTCATGGAAATTTAATTCATTTGAAACATATGCGTAGATCCGTATGAACTACCCAAAAGCATCACAAAGAGAAAGGATAACCTTGTTGTTAAGGCAGGAGAGCGCGAAATCTGGTTTCCATTCCGAGTTCTGCCACACATTTCCTGTGTAACCTTGGGCAAGTCATGAACTGTAACCTATCTAAGTGTGGCTGACCTACATGTAAAGCAGACAGAGCAATCCTTGCTTCACAAGGCTATTGAGACGTTTTGTTTGTTAGCACATGTGAAAAACATTGAAACAAGAAAGTGGAAGGTGCTGTAGATGTATAAGCTATCATTAATGATATTATATATGTGATACATGATTTGTAGTCGATCATAAAACTGTATGTAAAGGAGCCAACGTGGCCACTGAGAACTGAGCAAAGAAAGGAAAATGGCAAACAAATTC
Source organism: Cyrtonyx montezumae (assembly GCF_038088225.1). Taxonomy (NCBI): domain Eukaryota; kingdom Metazoa; phylum Chordata; class Aves; order Galliformes; family Odontophoridae; genus Cyrtonyx; species Cyrtonyx montezumae. The sequence continues at coordinate 41,097,454 of NW_027071826.1, read as the reverse complement.
AAACAAGAATCAAACAGTAATGGTGAACACAAACAGGCACGTGAGTAATTAACCCTTATATGGCGATTTTTACTGTCCTACATGGTCTTGCCCTTTTATGAAAGTCTTAAGTGTCTGAAGACATTTGAGAAGCACTGAGTTAGTTTGTTCAGCGCTGACCACCTTGTGATGTTTGATCAGCATGAATTTTTCTTTAATCGGGATAGTTCTGACGGTGATACTCAAGCCAGGTATTGGACAAAGGCTTGTGGAGAGCACTGTGGCATTGAACTGATTAGGATGGCATGTTCATTTACAGGAAATTACACCCTCTTTCTTTCCTTATTCACCAGAACAGAACTATTAAGTCATTTCTGTTGCTGTGGTTCCTTTCTTATTTTTAGATAAAATGCAGTTAGACTTGCACATCTCTTCACCATCTGGGGCATGGCCTTGTGGGAACCATTTAAATCGTGACATATTCTCTGAGAATACATCTCCTTTTAAAAATTACCTCATTTTGTAGCTGACCCCTATATCACACTCACACTAACATCATTAGAAGTCTAGAGTAGATTGATTGCAGTATCTGCCCCAAATGTATGACTAGTACAGCAAAATGCTACTGATCCAGCGATGATAAAATGTTACATCTTGGGTCCCAGTTTCCATTTTGATTAACAGAACTTTTCCTTTTGAGAAACGAAACAAAGCATTTGAGAAAATATGACAGATTTTTTCTTTACCTTGGTAAAACACTTCGGTGAGTCTTTTGTTTTGAAAACCTGAATTGGCAAAGGAAAGTGGGATGAATGAAAAAAATCCTAGTACATTAATTTTAAGGTGTTTTGTGCTTCAGGAAAATGTTTTATCATATTCCTTGATCTGTACCTCTGAAGGTGATGATCATCCTTTGAGTAGCTGTTCAATCTGCAACTGAAAGCAAGCTGACTGATAGTATTCCTGAGTTTGCTACAGTGCGCTTGGCACTTCCAATGTAAAATACTTAGCTGTGCACAAAATTAAAGTTTGAGAAGCGTTGCTGTATAGAAAGTAAACAGTGGTTCTGGGAAGCATGTTATCTGTGAAACCTGGCTGAGAGGAACTCATCAGAAAGAGCTACCAGCAGTTATATTCTGCTTGCCTGTTACTGCCTTTGCTTTCCCGCAGTTCGCTTTCTGCCCAAAATACGTAATTTCATAACTGACCTGAGAGGACCCAGCTAACCTAAACAGGCCTTCACATGAACTCTTCTCTGTGTGTAGCATAGCTTCTACTCTTAGTTCATTATCTAGGGCAACTCAAACCACAGCACCTGTCCAACATGTCCAGGCTGGGCACAAGGGACTGTAGGGAAAGCACCACACCAGGCCATTTGTGTGGCATGTTCCTAGGGGTACAGAGCCTCTCACTTCATCACACCCACCTCCACTGCTGCCATGCTCCATCATGTCAACACTCATGCAGAAAAGCTACCCTGATCCCCATTAACAGTGTGCAAATAATAAGGGGCGGGTGTAAGAGGCCACCGTAACCTTTTGCAGCACATTGGCACTCTGCATTCTCTGGAATTTTTCTCTAGTTGAACTGGAGCAAATCTTTTGGAAAAAGATATAATCTTGATTTAGTATTTTCCAATGAGGGAAAATACACTATAAACTTTGGGAGATTATTTCAACAGCTAATTAAAGCCAATTTAAAACTCTGTGAAGGTCATGAGGAAGGTCCTTATCAACTGCTGAGAAAGAATCCAGGTTTACTACTTTTGTATATGAATTACACCTGTGTTAATTGGGATTTTTTTTTAATCACTGATTGCAATACAAAAAAGGACTATAGAAATCTGTTTAGCAGAATGATTAAATGAATCACTGTTTCTTTCCAGGTGAAGTGTTGATTGAACCTATTAGATGTTACCTCAAACATGGACATATTAGGCACATGCAGTGGGAGTAGTTTCACCGTGCTATAGCTGGTCTTCATTATATCTGAGCTAGTTAATGGAAAAAAAACAGGCACAACATGATTCATTTGATCTTATGCATACACCTACCTTACATTTGAACAGATGAATCATATTTGTAGTATGTGTGACAGTTAAGAAAATCTGGGCTGTGGCCCCTAATTCAGAGCAACCAGGGAAAGGCCTGCTGAAAGTGATCTACTTGATGGAAAATGATCTGTAAATGGCAAGGTAGAGGGAGTGGACCTCTAGCTCAAATCCATGGTTTTACCCGTCATTTTGGGTCCTTGGAGTGCTGTGGAGAAGTACCCTAGAGCTACCTCGTGACTAGTTTGTAACCTAGTCCTACTGACTGCATGATGTTGGGTACGGTCTCAGAGCTGGAAAGGATGATTTAGATGAACGGAATTAAGTGCATGTACTCTGATGTGAACCAAATCACAGCAAGGAAAAAACACTGCTGATTCACTTCAGAAGAATACTCTAGGTCTGTGTGGCAGAGTTAATGCAGAGACAGCCCAAGTGCCTTGACTTTGTGACAAAAAGGTATGTGGGTCCATGATCAACACTGGTGGCTAGATCTTGATCAGCAGACATTATTTCTCTCTATCAGACACTCAGTTAGACATTCCCAAAGGCAAATAAAGTAGTCTGCTCCTTCTTCTGTCTTGGAATGTGTGGTTGCTGACTTCTGTCAAATACAGCTTGTATGTTCAGGACCACAATGTGTACCAGCTTTGGATAAAAGTGCCTAGGGAGCAGCTGTTTGCCTGGGTTTCAGACTTTGGTTTTAGCTACTACCTTTTGAGGAAGCATTTAATCATCTATGCTTCTCTTTCACCTGAACACATGATTAAGCTTACAGACCAAATAAGTTTGGTCAAAAACAGATGTTCATCAAATCTAGGCGATGAAATTCTTTCTCTTCATACAAATCCCCTGCTTCAGTAATGCAGAAATACCCACTTCCCTCTCTGCTTGTGTTTTTGTAAACCTAAAGGTTTTAAAAGCATTTGTTGCTTTACGCTTTGATATTGAGTATAATTTCTTCCATCTCTAAGGGAGATAACCGGGAATGAATTAAATTCTAAGTTTAAGAGGAGAGATCCATCTTTCATTCTTCTGTAAGTGTATCTCTATAGAATTATAAAAGTGGAAACTTAAGGGGTCAGATGAGAAACACAGCTTCGTCAGTGTCTGGGATCATCACTGGAGTGTAAAGAGATCTTTTTATTTGTTGGAGGCTCAATGATTATCAGAGGAATATCATCTACCTCCTCCTCTATCCTTCAAAGAAATTATCTAATGGTTTGCAACAAGGATGGCTTTTCAGAGGATTTGGTTTAGTTTGAGTCATCGTATCAGAAACAGGAAAAATATTTTAATCTTAAATTGTAACTTTCATTAGCTCTCTAATGCCATCTAAAATTTATTCTGTTCCCAACCAATGTATGCTTTTTACATTTTCTCTCCCTTTGATACACACCTAATCAAATAAATAGGCAGCAATAATATTTCACTGCACTTTTAACTTAAGATCCAAAAAATTCCCCAAGAGAAGTTGGATCTAATTTCTAGACAGATAACCCGAGGCAGAGGGAGCTCTAGGGCTTTGCTCTGGATCACACAGGAGACCAGCAACTGATTTGGGAATAAAATCCAGGTGTGCTGGTTAATTTTTATGTGCACTTCCCTAACCATCACTAACCTCCTAATCCCTTCTCTACAACCGTACCTCATTTCCGAATTTTGGAGAAGTGTTACTTCAGTTCCAAAGCAACGCCAGTTGTCATAGTCTAACTTATTGAATTTTAAAACTCTATTGTTTTGCATTGAAGTGTGTGACATGTTTATCTCACTTCTCAATTCCTATCGCAGAAATTAAACTCTTACAAATCTCAGTGCTTATACTATCTGCTCTCAAAATATCGCCTGAGAAGATCCGAGAAGAGATTGGATCACTGAGGAGATGAAGGATGTGATGGGACATAGCAAAAACATTCAGCTGTTCCTATGACAAATACAGCCGAGGGAGATTCCCTTCCCGTAACCTCTGAAGAGGCATTTAAAACATTCGTTGTGGAGCAGCAGGTAGTTGTTAACATCTCTAAAGAGCGGACCGTCGGTGCATAGATGCAGAGGTGGAATTCAGAGCACTTGTCTGACCTAAGCAGGAAAGGGCTGTTCCGTTTAACGAGGGCAAGCCCAGTCACAAAGAAGTGATAATGGAGATGCCATTGACGACAGGGATACATGCAGAAGCCGCAGAGATTCCTCCTTTTGTCTCCAGGCTGATCGCAAGGACGAGAATTCATTCACACATAGAAAGAAACAATTGCCCGAAGTGCCTGAAGGAAATGAAGAGAGTTGAGTCCCAGGTAGTGTAAACTAAGAATCTTTCTGTTCATGCAGAAGAAAAATATGCTCGTTCCAAGTTTACATGCATAGATATCAAGCAGATTTTTGTAAATTCTTTTGAACAGAATTAGGCAAACACTTTATCTGCTTCCTCCTACAAAACGCCTTGGGATCTTTCAGCAGATTCCAAACATCGAGTGGTTGCCTTTCCCATTTGGTCTAAAATACATCTGTGTTTTGTTTTGTTTTGTTTTGTCCTCCCAATTAGATAATCTTTATTTTTCATTCATCTCAGGTCTAGCTGCGTCGCTTTGACCTCTCTGTGAGGCCTGGGTAAATCCTGAAGATGCTGGGCCACAATTCTTAAGAAGGAAACTTCAAGTTCTTTCCGCTTCACTTCCCCTTCACATGTCTGAGGCAGTTAGCGTTGCTGCCCCATAGTCTGCGTGGCAGGAGCTGTGTGCTAGCTGTGGCACCCATTGTTTGCATTTTTCCTCTCGTTAGTCTCCTTGACCTTTCATTGTCTTACTCCTGCAGTGTCAGGTCAGACTTAGTGTAGGTCTCCCTTCACTAAGGACCCCTTTCCTTTCGTGGATCACTAAGCAGGACAATTGCTCTATCCATCTTTTCAGGATCTATTGTCGAGCCCCCCCTGAGCTGAGAAAGGTTTGATTCACTGGGAAACCATTTTGGTCAAAGGGAAGCCTGACTATGTGTCCTTTTAGGAACTCTGTCTTAATCACTGACTTTTTTATCTGGGATATGAAGAGGATTCAGGAGATCAAAAGGTTTGGGAGTACATGGGTTTGACCACATTTTTCCTGGAAATAATGGGAAACCTCCACTGAAAAATGAGCTCTGTTACAATGGGCAAACAAGAAGGAAAGCCACATAGTGTTCCCAGAGCATTCTGAATCGTCAGACCTTCAATAGCTTCCATAAAGAAGGGAAAAAGTAAACAGAAAAAGTAAATGGAATGTAATAATTGATGGACCTGAAGAATCAAACTCATTTTATTTGGGCATAATCGGTGCTTTTAAAAAAAAGATAAGTCAAAAGAAGTAGACAGACAGGGAAGACTTCTTGACAACTGGAAGTTCAGTTGGGCTGAGAGTGTAGCAGACACATGTAGTTACCCAGAATCAGGAGCTTGTGCCAACTTGATTATACACTCGGTTGTTCCATATTCTTCCCAGGACCACGAAAATTTGCAGAGGTCTTGCTGGAGCACCACAGTGGAACTACACTGGGTTTGTAGGCCCTAACTTTGTCACTAGGTATTACGTGTTCAGCCACATACATGCTAGTGCCTTGAAAATTTCATCCTGTGTGGGACAGGCATCCAGACATCTACTCTTTCTAGGCACTATCGGTGACTTTCCTGGCTTTGGAATGCACCCCAGTTTTAGTAAGTTTAAATATAAGCTTCAGTATTTGCTCAGGTCTTTTCCTGAGTCAAATAAAATGTGCCAACTGGATGTTACAAGTGCCCATGTACTGGCTTTTGGATGAGGAGCTGCAGCAGGCTTCGAACAAGGTCAAACTTACAGGTTTAACCTTTATTCCCCAGCAAGAAGGGGGGGGGAAACATGCCCTTGAAATACAAAAACAAAATAAAAAAACCTACAAAACTCAGCTTAAAAGAAAAATTCTCATCAGCTATGAAGAATATAAAGTGATACCATACCAGACCGTGTCTGAAATGTTTCAAGAAGAGATGGGTGTAGAATTGAATGAGATGTGAAGCATTCCTATTTTCTATACTGAATTTTCTGAACCTGATATTTCTTAGCAGGAAAACAGACTTAAGTATTCGTATGTTACGTTATGTTCAGAACAAGTTTGTTTCTTTGTTTGTTTACTGACATATGTATATACAGTAACTTTTATGCCCCCTTAATTTGCTCCTGCCATTTGACTTTGCACAGTCAGCTGATCTCTTAATGTCAGCAGTGCCACTTTCTGTCAACACTATTAAGTAGAGGTGACCAGGATATTAAATGGGCTTGAATTTATATACAAGAGGAAGGGAAAACGTGATTCGAGCACTTCCTGAACTGTAGAAACACCTGAATTACGCTTCAGTGGAATTGCTCCAGAAACAAACTTCTGCTTCAGAAGAGTATTTAGTTCTGATTCTTAATAGCACTAAATATCTATTTTCTATTAACAAGTGACAAACATATGAGGAGAAAATACGAGTCTGTAGAATTAGCATAGCTGCAGGTTTGGACTTCCCAAAGGCAGGAAAATGCTCTGGGATATATTTCAGCTACATCAGGGAAGACCTTCATATAATGGAAGTACAGGTTCGTGAGGTTAAACTCTTTTGGAAAATGGTTATGTTTTATATAATGTTTAATCCTGATAAAGAGAGTTTTGCTGAATAGTTTTTTTAAGGACTAACTATCACAAATTGAGAGTATGAGGAAAAGCAACTTTCACCTGTGTAGCAGAAATGCAAGTCACATCTTGAACCAGTGATTGAGCACCTGGTGGTATAGCAGCACCAACCCAGAGCTCAGGTGTGTTCAATGTACCTGACTGACTGGAAGGGGTGGAGCCAGGATCCATCCCTTCCCAGACCGCATGTAAGAGGTTGGCAGTGCAGGTAAGGGTATTTTGCTGGGGATCCCTGCACGCCTGAGGCCTTCTAAGGGTAAGTGGAGTTTTTCCTTTGTTTTTATGTCCGTAGGTGTTGCATCTGGGCACATCCTTACTTGCTACAGCCTAGGTCTTTGCTAGTATGCTGTTATAGCTGTGCTTTCCATTGTGTTACAACTTGCTATTCCATTATATGTTACTTTCTCTCTATGTGTTTTTTTTTTAATGATTTTTTGATGGGGTTTCCAGTCCAGAGACCTTGCCTGTAGTGTGCCTTATATGGCTGAAAATGTTGCATCAAAAAACATCCCATAGGGAAATACATTTAATGAGCAAGAGAGAGGAATGGTTTTAATTGATTCTGATTATTAGTATTAAGGCTATTGATAGAAGTTTTCTTTATCTAGGGTATTTTTTTATCCATTACTAAAGCTTCTGTTTCAATCTACCCATCAGCAGGGCATTGTGTGCAAGGCCTTTCTACCGTGATTCTGTCAAAATCAACTACGTTATTTCAATCTGAACTTCCATTACATAGCAGCCTTTAAGGAAATTATGTTTACCTCATTTAAAGGTCTTGTGTGTCACATTTCCCGTGTATTTTGAGAGGTCTCATATTGCATACTATTCTTTGAGTCTCAGAACATAGCTTGGGTGGGCTGCCACACTTCTTACCCTTGAAAATGTGGTGCTGTTTTTAGCTGTCCTCAGGATTCAGCCTCTCTTGATGAGCTGACTTTTCAAAAAATGATTATGGACCTCAGGAGAAATTAATTTCCTCGACTAAGAATTAAGTTGAGAATTTAACTTAGTGCAGATAAGTCTCATGTAATTTGGGAATTCTGGTACTGTCTTCCTTCTCTGTTAGCAGATTGGTGGGGGCAAGACCTCCAGCAAAGTAATGATAAAAGGAGGAAGGTCACCTCCTCTGTTAGCACATCTGGATCAGGAAGAGGATAATTTACTATCCTCACCCTCAACTCTCATTGAAACGAACAGTCCTTTTACCACAAAGGACTAGTGGCTCTGCTGCATATTTAACTGGAATAGTAATATGGTCGGTTACATAGCCGAAGATCTAAGAGCTATAATGTGATTGAACTAATTGCTTCCAGAGGGCAAGAAACAGAAAGAAGCTATAAAAAGGTATGCAGTATTTGAAAATCAGGTGGTTTTTTTTCCTCCAAATAATACCGTTTGTAGAGCTTTAAATGCCAGATGGAACATAAATTGTTAACTATTATTTCTTGTAAGTGTTCACATCTTCTGTCCTTTGTTAAATCTTAATCTCCCTACTTTGGTTCATACTAGTAACTTCCACAGTAAAACGCAGTACATTCAGGTGGGCAAAGTGGCGGCATGTTCTGAGAAGTTAGTTGCTAACTGTTGGTGTTGTATTCAACCTTGTAGTTTTATAATATTGAGACACTGAGTAAGTGCAAAGCTGTATTAACTCTTATTTTGTGACAGTTTAATCAGTAAGTAGCTGGTTAAAGGGAAGATTCCCATTAACTTTAGTGGTCTGTGAATCAAGCTCTTGATATATATAGAAGGTCCCTGAAAACAGGGTTTTATTTTTTTAATGTATTGTCTCATTTGTTGAATAGCATGGCTTACTGCCCAGCGTTATGGCAGTTCACAATGGCTATTCTTCCCACCCATTCTCCTTCTCCTTCTTCCATTAATCAGTGATGGGTTGAATTCAAATGTTTTGGAAGTTCAGTCTGGTTTTGATGTGATGGTACACAAAAATATCTACAAAGTAGTTATTAGGGTGCTTGGTGTGGCTGCATTTGTCCTGGGGAAACCTCCCCCTCCTTTATGAAAGCAGCAGCACATTTTGTGGGAAGGTTGGCAGCTCTACAAGGTCCTCTTTGAGGCAGGCTCCACTCCCTCTGCCCCAGTGGTACATCCATCATTTTTGGTTATCCTTTCCAAAATGCTTTTCACAAAAGTCACTTCCTTGTTTCACATTACTCCACACTTTGTGAATTCAGACTGGAACATGCTGTGAACCAGATCCATATCTGGTGTAAATCAGCATCATCCTGCTACTCTCAGTGGAACTACAAAATTTGGTATCCATGGAGGATCTTGCCCATGTACTGTAAGCAGACACTTTTGGTGGAGAGAAAATGGATTTGTGTGTTTTGGGGAAAGATATTAGAAGGGGGCAGCAAGAGGAAAATCCTGCCTAAACATTAAGGCGTTCGTCTTCACTAACCTTTCTGTTCTATCTAACATGATAAGTTAATCCAAACTTTTGCTCTTAGTACCCTTGTACTGTCTGTTTCCAGGTGTTAGAAAGTGGTGTGGAGCAGAAAAAAAAAAAGGGGCCTGAGCTGCTGATGTTGTATAGAAGAGCTCAATTGGTATTGATTTAACCCAGTGTAAATGTACCCTCTGCGCTCTCATTCTATAACTGTTCATGCTAAGCACCTATTTCAAAAGTTGCTCTAAGTTTATTCAAGGAAGCCTTCAGTTGGATCTGCAGGGTTTGTCACTTGTTGGCTAGAACTGACATAAGGCATTTCAGTGTGCCGCTTTTAACGTGGTGATGCTGCCTTTAATTTAGTATAAGTGATTATATATGTTTGACTGTCAAATCACTGTATGCAGCTTTTGTGGTTGGGGACTTGTTTTATCAAAGAATTCTGCTGAACCTCTTCCAAACCAGAACTCTCATGTGTATAATTATATTGCATTTTCATTATATAAACTGTATTTTTAAGACTGAAAACATATGAAATGATTATGGGAATGTGCATTCTATACAGCACCACCACATACTTGTGGGAAGAAAAGTTTATAACAAAAACCAAATGTTGTCATTAATATACAGGTACAAGATGCATCCTTGTGACCTGTGAGACTCTTAATGATGGAATTGAAGGATCTGCAAATACATGCAATTGCACTTCAGATGGAATGAAAACTTTACTTTGCAGTGAATAAACACCTCGGTGGTACTTAGTGGAAGTGGATGTCAAATATTCACAGCTCACTGTTGAACTTGTAGGCAAGCTAGGTGCTTTCAAAATACCTTTCAAAGGGATACTTCTGCAAATGTTTATTGCTTCTTTAATGTGTCTCATAGGTGTAAATAAAATGCTGTATTTTGGTGTTTTATCCCAATTTTTTTTTTCTGGGATTACGTCCTCAATTTACTTCTGTTGTCTTGTTGTAACCCCATGAGGACCTAGTTCCAGTTCAAGAAGGTGCCACAGAAACCAACCTTCTGAGAGATCTGCAAGTATCAAAAAATATTGAATAATATTGATTGAATACAATATTAATTAAGGCAGGGTCCAGAATTATGTACAGGAGCAAGGTCTGGCTAAAAAACATGAACTGCATAAGTTCTGAGCAAACTGTTGACACTATCAGGACAGCAGAATATGCTTATTCATACATGTATTATTATTATCCTCTTAACAACGCTGTCAAGCATTGTCCTTATGCTTAAAAAAGTGAACTAAAGCATCATGTAGGAGTAAGCAGCTTACCAAGAATATACTAATACATATATCCATAGAGTTCAGTGCTTGAATTTAGTTCTCCTTTTGCACCTTTACTCTATTGCCCTAAATAATCATCTGTCCTTTATTCCTAGTGCCTTTGGTAGCTCCATAGTAAGTAACCCTGGTAATATTTTTTCCCCTGCCTCAGTAACTTTACCTTGATTAATGGTGATTCTTAAAATAAATAAAAAATCCTCAAAGGATATAAGGAATCTACAAGGTATTTTGTGAAAACACACCACTGTATATCTGTTTATGCAATGCTGTATATGTGTGTATATATGTTCACACATGCAGTGAACTAGAGAACAGAGATAGTCAGAACTGCCTGCGAGTCACATCAGATAAACGCTGTTTCAAGGCGATCCTATGCAACAGATTGACAAACAGTGTCTTCAGTTTGTGGGGGAAGTTTAGGCCCAGCCGTTTACAGGCTAAAAAATAGGTCAAGGAATAGCAGTGATAAATTGCCTTATCGCCAGGTGGTGTGTGACCACTGTCGTCTGTAGCTCCTGAGCAGCACACTGACCTGGGTGCTCAGTCCTGTGCAGGGCTGGCAGCACAGGCATCTCTGATGTTAAAATGCTGCAAACCAGAGTGGAAAATCAGGGCCAGGGTCTAAAAAACTCTTATCGCGATGCATTACTTTTAAGTTATCACAAACTTTTACAAGGGCAACAAACGCAGGATACTGGAGTCCTATGAAATGTTGTGAACTGCCAGAGAAACCATCTGAAGGCAGTTTTGCAGACTCAGTGTAGCAAATTCCTGTAGTGCATTCCAGAAGTCCCCAGCCTGAGTCACTCTGAGCTCGATTGCAGAGCTTGGAAGCTGATGAATCACTGTTGAGCAGTATGTATGTTTTTATAATCTTTGCTTTAAGTAATGTCCATTGAAGATCTAAGCTAATGACCACTGGATAAGGGTGCGGGTGGAATGTGGTTTCCACATTTGGAAGCATGCTGTGATGCATCTGTTCTTTAAGTGTGTTTATGTTTGAGGGACTTTGCATGCAGGCTATCTCCTCGATGGCATGTTAAACTCTCTTCTCCAAGGAGAAGAGTGCAAGAGAGGTAGAAGGGGGAGGAGACGAATCCAAAAGGGTGGAAAAGCTGCAAAATGTATTTCTTTAGAAGCGCTGAAGTTGATCTTGCAAGGTTTTAGGTGTCTTTCTCATTTGAGAGGGCTCTGATAACTCACCACAAATTATCACAGTGTTGAGGGTCCTGAATCTGCAGGGCGAGTGAGCCACTGTTTTCAGCATCTCCACGATGAATGCTGTTTGCTTGTATGTTGTATGTTCAAACACTGGAATGATTTGGAATGTTTGCAGATGATTTTTGCTGAGATTCTAGGCTTTGTTGGTTTTTACACTGTCTCCTTCCTTCTTTCTGCATCTTCAACTGTGTGCTTCGTTTCAGTACAACTTTTAGGCACAGCTCCTATCACATGCGTATTTCCACTGAAGATGACTCACTCATGTGTGGCATCCTGCGGACCCACTTCTGCAGCTTCTTATAGTTCATAGAATCATTAAGGTTGGAGAAGACCTCTAAGATCCTCTAGTCCAACCACCCATGTGCCACCACTAAACCATGTCCCTAAAAAGCATAGTGAGAGTTCAGTTCCTAAAGCACAGAGAGGCTTGAGCTAGAAATGAAGCAATTGTTCTGAAGACAACAAAGGATTATCCTCAGCTTTTCTACCAAACGAACGTAAACAAATTCCCCACTCCCCAAAAAACTCGAGATACATTTCCCCCTCCTTGCACTTCAGTATTCCTCCGCGCTTCCTGGTTTTGCCAGGGACGTTTCAGAAATAGCAATTACAACGATGTTTCCACTCTGAAAGAGGAAGCGTTGGGTAGGAGGAGTTAGGAGCGGAACAGAGGAAGCAAAGCTGCTTCGTGCAATCTCAGGCTGAACTTTCACAGCAAATAGGTGCAAGCGCATCCGGGTGCTGAGCTGCCGCCGGAGCCCACCCTGGCCCGGCACGAGGCCAAATGTGAGCGCACACAAGGCACGGCGTGCTTGGCCCCTCGCGTGGCTCGGCACAGCTGACGCTGACAGCTCGGCACTGCTGAGCAGAGTGAATGAGGCGAGGTCAGGAGGGAGGCGGCAGCGGGCTGCCCTCCCTGTGCTGTACAGGAAAGGTGCTGCCGGGACGGCTCGCAGTGCGGCTTTGTGTGCAGCGGTCATGCTGGAGAAGCTGCTCTGTCACATGTTTGTCAGCCAGCCAAGGTTTTAATTCTGAACTTTTCCATGAAACCAATAGCTATATTCTCTGGCTCTGGCCCGCTCTAGTGCTTGGCCAGGGCTATGGGAATGAAATGTCAAAGCAGCCTGTCTATGAATTGAGATTGCTTTCATGCGTCTCCACCTGCTGGCTGGCATTTCACTAATTGCAGTAGCCTGTAGAGATGACAGCGGACTTTTTGAAGTGAAGAGCTTACGAGAGGAGTGTAACTCAGTTCTACAAGAAGACAAACAAATGAGCATGATCTCAGAGATTACTTTCTAACTTGACCAAGAGCGCCGTCCTGCACCACGTGTGTAAGGCCACTGAGGGTTTCCAGACGTGCTTTTGAGCTTCTGAAGCCTCAGCTGAAAGATCAGCACTAAGAAGGATTTTTTGGAAGGAATTCACAAAGTGTGGAGACAGTACCATATTATTTCACGACCAAAACCAGATGCTGAGGATGCTAACGTGCTCTCATTGACACGGTGGAAGAGGGAAATTATTTATTAATATCGGGAAGCGTGAGCATTCGGGGCCCCGCAGCCTAGTTGCTGTGTGGTTAGGAAAGCAGTTACTTAGCAAATGTGGGCAGGCAGCTGTTTCAAATGGAAAGGAATAGAAATGATTAATGACTTCTATGCTTTAAAGAAATGAACCCACAGGATTTCTTTCTTCTACTGTGCTGTCCCACTTGGCCATTTCTGTCATGTGCCCTGGGACTTTCTTTGGAAGTTTTCAATGGTCTGTCTTGAACTACTCTTTAGAAACTTACTGGACCAGATCTGGAGCCAGACAGATGCCAGCTGTGGATCTGATCCATTTGCACGTACATTCACAGGCTCAGAGCACAGATTACCAACACTTGATATTCCATGAACTTTGCACCGCATCCGCAATAGAATATCCTGCTCTCAGATACTGCAGTGATGGGTGCAGTATTAAATCCTATTTAGAGAAGAAAATTTTTTTTTTAGCTGTGCTTTGTTCGAGCTGTATTTTACAACGTGGAAGGCAAGAAGCATTCTCAGGAACTGAAAGAATGCAGGGAATAAACCCTTTCTCTGATAATAATGTCCAATGTTAATACTGGCTATTGATATTTTATTATCTTCTGCACTCTTAGTAGTGGTTTGATTTATTCCAGCCAAACTGCTGTCATCTATTTCTTGTGTATGCTTTCATTTAGGTCTTGCATGTATAGCAAAAGAAGGTGGAAGGTAGGGAAGGTTACAAAGATGATGAGGAAGAGAAAGAGGAACGTAGAGAAAAGAAAAAGGAAGGCTGCACAGAACATGGATATTTTCACTGAGTTGTTCACAGCAAATCATCCAGCCAGTGTTGCTGAAATAGTACTTACTGGAGACAATCCCATTGTCCTGTGAGTTGGCTTTATGGAATTATTTTCAGTACACTTTTGTTCTGTGCATAGTTTGATCCACTGAAGGTTCTCTTCCCCTCTTTTTGGATTAATATGTTCAGAGCATGAAATACAATTTTTTTTTTTTATTATTGCAAAGTATTTCCCAATTTCAGAAGTGTTGTTCCATATTAGTAAGGACTGGGAACAGGATTTTAACTACAGAAAGCAGTGAAGATGCCCATTGCATGTCTGTGTAATTAAGCACCGTTAAGCTCATGTTTATTCCATAACTAGACAAGTAGTATTCTTGGCAATTCAGTGTATTTGGATTTTCTTAGCACTGCACATATGACTGAATTAGCTAGCTGCGTGAACTCTACTTACTGCATAATTTAGAAGGTATATGGGTTTAATACATCCTGAATGCATCTTATACCTTGACTAAACACAGGCACTGAGCTAGAAAGAGTTCTCGTGGGTCACTTTAAGATGCAGCAGGACTGGAAGATGATATTTCCTCGTCTGCAAGTATATCACTCTCAGGCCATCGCTTCAACACAGGAAGTTATCTGCTGGATATATATATACCTGGGATAGCAGTGTGCTCTTGAGCACAATTGGTCTGCTGTCTGATAGCATTTAAGAATTAGCCACATAAGGATTTCTTACAGCATTGTCGAAAAAAGTCCAACTGATCATTTTAACAAAGCTCATTTAGAATTCCTGACTAAACTGATGCAAAATGAAAGTAACTTCTGCACATTTGCACTGCCTGCTTCATTTACATCAGTTATATCCAGTCTAGGAATGAAGTCTCAAATGAGTAGTGCTTCTCTTTCTGTATGTCTCTCTAGATGTTTGACAGGTGGACAGCTGAATTAACACTGATGCCATTCTAAACTTCCTACACAAGGTTGAGCTTTATACAGGTTGGTACACAAAATTGCATGTAGAGTGGGATTCAGACCTATGTTCAGTCCACTTCACTGAAAGCAGAAGCTGGTCCAGTAGCCTGAATCCTCCTTCAGAGGCTATTTTCGAGACTGCTATCACTAAGGCAGGAAGTATGATTGTGTATATGAGCATGTGCATTTCTGTGCACCATGTGAGGAAAAGGCTTATCTTCTCAAGACGATTCATAATTATTTTTTATTGCAAAATACTTCCTGAAAACGTATCCCTGGTAACCTTGGAGGGTACAGCATCAAGCATGGAGGCTTTATTCCTACCTGGACCATCAAGTTGATGTGTATGGGTGAATTTTGTCCTTGCTTTTTCTCTGATCAGAACTGTGTATCACTTAAGCATTTAGCATCTACTCTTGTTTGATGCTGTTACAGTTAACACAGCATTTGACTGTCATATCAAAGCATTTTTGAAGTATCCCCGGTAAAAGGTCTCCATGTGCTGTAGTGCAGTATTTCTGCAGGAAGAGGCATATAAAAAAAGAGTGCTATGAATTTTGCATGGTTTTCCAAAGTGTGTTGATGCTAAGCAAAATGTGAGGCAGGTGAAGAATCCTTTGTCATTTGCAAATGGGTCATATACATGTTGGTGTCCTTGGGTCTTACAATTGCATTCCAAATGAGGAAATACTGATTATGAACATTTCCCTACAAATACCCTTATTAGTGTGTCTGTTTTGGCAAGAGAATTATTGCCTGCAAATCCTTTGCCATTCTCTAAGTATAGTAATTAACAATTATGATGGAAAATAAAATTCAGTGGGAAACTGATAACTTGAGAGATGATTCAGAAGCAATCGTGCATGATAGAGACTGTGTAATTATATGAAAGACTGTGAAAATGAAGCAGCGAAGTGGGGAGACTATGTAGGGGGAAAAAAACCCAAACAAAAAACAGCATAAAGTTGCCTGACAGTTAAGAGTGCTGCTCGTGATCTTAGTGTAAAAGATGCCTGATAAGACAGCCAGCTGTATGCATCTCTGCAGGATGACTGGAGGCTGGTTTAGGCATGTGGCTTTGAGATGACTGCTTGCAGTGAAACCCCACCTAGTACTGGAGTGGTCCCTGCCTCGCATAGGCAACCGAGGAGCAGAAGGAGGCAAACCGCCTTTTGCAGGCTCTGGCTCAGAGCATGTTCTCTCTCATTTTCTGCATTCTGCAAGCTGCAGCTTGCAAGCAGTGGGGCGGAAGCAAACTGTAGTCTAGCAGCACAAATACTGAAGTAACTTACTTCCCCGGCTGGAACAAGGAGGAACCGTGGAAGGAATTGCAGCTCTCTGAGTCACACTTCCTCCTTGGAGTTTCTCTTGGAGTAGTGCAGCTCTGCACCATGCCTGAGGCTGACACTGGAGCTACGCTCGTCCATCCTCTCACCCGCAAAGTGACAGGGAGAGAGAATGAGAGGAAAGACAGTGAGGCAGCAGATTATCATACCCTCAAATCTCCCAATTGCAGCACTAAATATAGCCAAACAAGTAAAAATCTGCTTTTGGAAGCAGTACAACTATGTGGCTCCCAACCCTTCAAACAACATGCATGCGGAAGGCAGCCAGTCCCCTCCCGACTAAGATGCTGGATGGGGAACCATGCTAAGCACATTCTGATCTCCAGCCAGAAAGCAAAAAATTCCCAACTGCCACACCTACCAGGGTGTGACTAGAGACTATCAACTAGTTTATATTTGCACTTTGATACACAGCACAGGCTTAACATTGCACAGTGTATCCCTGGAAAAAAAAATAGCAACAAGTTTCAACACAGAAATTCTGTTAGATTGGGAGGCCAGAATAAATAAAAGCCAACAAGTTGTAGAATGACTCGAGGTAGAGTAAAAGATCTCATCTCGAAAATAACACCAAGGCAGTACGGTGCAGATGAAACATATAATGAAAAAACATTCCAAACTCCTCATTTGAGAAAAGATTACAAATAAAATAGGCTTGGGCATGCCAAGCATAAAATCTTTGATATGGAAATGCGGTAATGGTTAAATGAAATGGGCTGAAAATCTATTTATCAACAGCCTGTAATGCCTTGTTGGATCGTCCCATGAGAAAAGCAAATAAGGAGTAGTAAGAGAACATACAGACACTGTTAAAAGGCTTACATACCTCCTGCCTTCGTACCTTGAGATGTAGTTCTTCACCTTGACTGGAGATATCTAAAGGTTTAAATGCTGGTAGGAGAGCAGGATTTGAGGAGCATAGCCAGAGATCCAGCTTTCCAGAAGAGCCCAAGTGGTTTTGGCTTGAGGTGTCTGAAAGGAAACTGGTCTCTGGAGGATAACAGGGAGTGCTGGCACCGGCATGCTGGGTGGTACCTGGGGTGAAACCCTCATGCAGGGGCACCTCTGCTGCTCCCATGAAGGCTGCTGCAGATGGAGAGCTGGGTCACTGTACTGCTGGCTGAAGGTGGCACCACACCACTCACCTGCCTCATTTATCTCTTCATTCACAGCCTTCTTTTGCCAGTGGGCAGTAAGTCATTACCAAGCCCTATATGTGAATCACTAGTGCCGTGGAAATTAAACTCCTTGACCTGCTCACATTTTTCCCTTTGATGTCAGTCTGAATCGGCGTTTTTGACTGAAACAGAAGTTTTAATTTTGAGAGCTGGCAAGGCAGCCACGGCTGTCTCTGCAATGAATTTCTCCAAAGAGGTCTTTGTTGTTCTTCCCAAATTACTTTCCTTGAGATGGAGCATCAGTGTGCAGTGCTGCAGTGGGCCAGGAGCGTGCTTCCACCGTCTGCAGGTGACAAAGAAACAGCTACTATGCTCCTAGGCATCCCCCAGGTGCAAAGGGGCTAGCCATGGTGTTGGGGGCCAGTGGGGAGCAGTGACATGGAGACCTGTATCCTCAACCTGCAAGAGCTCAGTGCTGGAGGTGTGTGGTGAGCTGTAGAATCATTCGAGTTGGAAGGGACCTTTAAAAAGTCATCTAGCCTAGCACCCCTGCAATGAACAGAGACACCTACAGCTAGATCAGTGTGCTTAGAGCTCCATCCAGCCCTGCCCAGCTTCTGTGAGATGAGCTGGCATGGGACAAAGCGGCACAGCTGCTGATGTAGGGGTGCTGGTGTTTCAGAGGCCGGGGATGCATGCTACTGACAGGCTAGGTTATGTGTGAGATATCCAATATTAAATTTCCATCTGAAATCATACAATGTTTTGATGAAGCACTGCAGAGATGTCTGTTTTCAAATCTACAGTTTCCCATCTTACTGTTGCTGACCTGTTTAAAATAATAAAAACAGAAAGCTTTCCAAGATGGATGACACTGGGGCCAGGGATCAAAACCTCGATTGTGTTTCTAAAGGCTCTTTCCATGCTTACAAACCTGGTTCTTGCATTCATCAAACACAGAGGATTTTTTTTTTCTTCATGTTCTCAGCCAGGAAACTTCAAAAAGGAAGATGTCCAGGCCACCAATGCTGCTAGTCTTTCATTGCTTTACATTACGGTTCTGAAAGCTGCAGGGTTTCAGGTAAAAAAAAGGTATTCCAGAACTATTAAGTAAGAATGAATCCAAATTATACACCCATGCTATTTAAAGAAAGATTTTCTTTCAGACACGTGACTATTTGGGAAAAGTAATTGTTATATACGCTGATCTGTAATTTGTCCGTTAGGCTTTTCCTAGAACATTCAGCCTGGCGAAGAAGCAGAAAACAATTTTATGTCGGGGAAGATGGCACAGTGGTTGATTTGTTGGAGCTTCAGCCAGCCTCAAGGACTCACAGAAAAGTCATATTTAATAGCTAAACTGCTGGAAAAATAAGTTTTCATTGCCGATTCATTACACTGACTCCACAGGAAAGATTATAAGAAGAACAGGCCATTTATTTGGGGCCAAAGTCTCAAGCCTTCTCAAATCCACAAGTATAGCTGATTGACTGCAGAATGTATCTGTCAAAGACTGGTACACAGATTTGAGGTTCTTTGGGAAAGTTGTAGAAATAACACTTCAAAACCTCATGATTTTCAGTCTTTTTGTGAGATTTGCTTTCAGCAGGTAAAGCAAGAAATGCTGAGAACTGTCCACTAGTTGCATCACTGTGCTGCTTGGTTTCAGAGGAGGGAAAGGCCAAAGCAAGCGTCTTGGCTTTAGAACTGTAATGCTGGAAGATGTCACTGCAGGAGGTCTCTAAAAACAGAGTCAAGTCACCACATGCCAGCCACACTGTGTTTCTGTGAACGTCTATCTGTTCTTGTTTTTCAGCAGACAGGAGACAGCAAGCAGCACAATTTCTGCTTTTATTATTTTCTATATGTGCGAGTATGTGATATAAACTGTTGAGGAAGTGCTAATGGTGACAACAGTAGCTTAGTTATTGAAGACAAAGTGTTTGCTAGAAAAGTAAGTTTTTGAGGCTTACTTCCTAGAGATGTGGCTATACTGAACAGCTGATTTAACCTGAAAGAACAGGCTATTTCTGGATGTGTATAACACACTTGCTATCTTTGCCATTATACTTTAAATTTTTCTCTACATAGGTGATTTCCATTATTATTAGTACGAAAAGGAGTTGTAATATATCTCTGGATTTAAGGAAGGACATACATGAACTCCATCAGTTGGAGGCAGCCAACATAAACTGTGTGTTTGTGGATGTGTAAGCTTGAGGGCTTGATTTTTTGCTAGTGAAACATTACTTATCATTACAGAATAGCTGTGTTTCACACAGGGAAGACGGATGGAGCCAGGAGAAATCAAAAGCTCTAGCTATGACACACTGTGCTGCATTCAAAAAAGAGTGAACGCAGAGAAACAAGAGTCCAGAACCGTCCCACGTATGAGAAGTCTTCTGCTAAAAGACTTTGTGCTAGGGAACTGGTAAATTGGGTACCCGTGTTTTCTGTTTGCTTCTGAGTCCTACCAAATAATTCTTATACAGCGTTGGGCTGGATGATTCGAATTCTCCAGGTCTGTTTCTGTAACACAGATAATAAAGAATGATTTTGGTCTTCAATCCTTTTCCTCAATATGAACAGCAAGCTGTTCAAGACTGGGCTGTATCTTTGCTGGATGTGCATACAGCGCTTAGAGTGGATGGCTCTCAGTCTCAAACGTGGCCTCTAGGCACAAGGGTATTACAAAAATAATTAACCGAGAATGTGTATTTATTTAGTTAATTGTAATAACTTCAGACAGGATATTGTACCTAATTTTAGCTTAGTGTAAGTCAGTTCACATTCATTAATTGGTCTGCTCTTTCCCAGCCTCTTTCTTGTGACAATATTGGTTCACAAGCAGGATGTCAACATGCACGTGGGGTTTTCTATTGTTGTATTTTTTTTTTCCCCTGTGAAATGAGCAGGTGAGGATTCCTTACTGCCTGGAAGTTAACTGACTTAGAGCATAACTTAAATATATGCAATTCCTCTCAGCCTGTGAAGGTGCTGAAGGCTTAATGCAACTAAACAACTTCAGGAAAAACTCCTTAATTGCTAAGAGGTGTGTTGAATGTCTGTTGAATCCCCTTCACAGAAGCATCCTCCCATGCTTCACTATCACAACACCTTCATCTTACTCTCACAGAATCATGTTTTATTTTCCTGGAGAAAATAATATGAAAGTACAAATCAATGATTCAGCAACCACTGAAGCCAAACAAATTATTTATTTGACTGCCAAATGTGTAAGGACCCTTCCTGTGTCTTCTGTACACTTTCTCTCAATTCCCAAGCGTCCTCAGTCTCAGTTGTATTTTCACATCTTGAGATGTTCTTAGCACCTCGCAGTTTTCACTTCCGTGACATATGGGTATATATTCTGTTTAGTTCAGACCGATCGCTAGAATGCTTGATTGTTATGTGGTGCTAAATATTAGCATAGCTTTCCAGAAAGCTATCTGGTATGCTGGAAGTTAAAGGAAAGTCATCCTTTGAGACTAAGTTATCTCAATGTTTAACTGAACATCAGTCACGTGGTTCCTGGTAGCATCCCAGTTTCTTGTCAAGTTACTTTTTCTTTTTTAAAAAGAATTCAACGAATTTTTCTCTCCAAGTGTTCAGCAACCTAAGCGTTACATAGAGACATCAGAAGTCTTTAATGCAGGTTTTCAGAGTAAATGAAACCTTTTTTCAGTGTGGTTGCCTTTGTAATAACAGTCTTCTTATTTGTTGGATACTTATGTAACGTAAGATGAAAAGACATTTTATAGCCTTCTGGCAAGAGGACTTAAAATTAACAGCATACCTGTGGCTGCCCTAAGCCAGGGAGGGAGTCATTTTCAGGCCATGGGAAAACTGCAGTTTTGCATCCTTCACTTCTTCTGACCTACTGGTATTCAGTATTTCCATAGGCTTGTTTTTCGTGAAAGCATCATCGTGCACACAAAGAAAAACTAAGTAACTGATCCTGATGAAAGAACAGAGGCGGAGGTGGTATGGGATAACTGTCACCCATTAACATCTCCTCAAAGTATGCGGTGGTTTAACTTATTCTCTCATTTTATATTTTCATGCCTGGCTGAGCCTTGTTGTCACACTCCTCTGTGCAGGATCCACAAGGCCAGTTCACTCTGGCAGCTAATCCAAGGCAATGCAGTGCCCACTCCAGCCTCAGTTGCAGCCTGCAAGGCTCTGTGGCCATGTGCCGCAGCAGTCCTGGGCAGGCAGCCTCCACCAACCCTAGGTAGGGAGTTTTGTTTTGCAAAACAGTTGACGGCTTTCACATTTCCTCTCTGTCAATACGCAAAAAGGAAAACCACAAAATGATAGTGATCTGGGGTTTGGTCTCACCTGTACCCAGCTGGCAGCTGTGCCATCCCATTGACTTCGGCTGAGCTGTCCCACCACTCTTTGGGCTGGGCCTTCAAACAGATGTGAACTTGATCAACATCAAGCCCAATCCTTTTCGTGCCTGTTCTTGCTGCGAATATTTGTTTTCCCTTGCACGTTTCCACCTGGAACCTGGCTACTTCCTTCCAAAGTTTTGTTATTTAAAATTAATCTGACAATTGTTTTCAAAAAGATAATTATTCTCCATCAGAAGTGCAAAATGCTGCTAATCACCA
Source organism: Cyrtonyx montezumae (assembly GCF_038088225.1). Lineage (NCBI taxonomy): Eukaryota > Metazoa > Chordata > Aves > Galliformes > Odontophoridae > Cyrtonyx > Cyrtonyx montezumae. The sequence continues at coordinate 41,075,446 of NW_027071826.1, read as the reverse complement.
TGGGGAGCTCACCCAGTGTTTTTTCCTCATGATGCAAGCATGTCACCTTTGTCTTTGTCCTGGGGCTTCTCAGTGCTCATGTGGCAGCTCTTGGGCCATCCAGGTCATGGCTTTTCTCCTCCCTGCCTGCAGTGGGGAGGGATGTGCAGCAGCAACGTGCAGATGGGGCAGCTTGTGTGAGAGAGATGTCAAGCCTTCAGCCACAGTCCTGCCTGGAAGAACAATTCTGCCCTCCTAAAAGCCCTGTGAGATCTGCCATGGCCCCAGTTGGCCAAGCCCCCAGCTGCAGAGCTCAAGGGAGTATGCAGCTAATTGGTATATTGCCTCTGCTGGGGCTCAGGCGGGCTAACACTAGTGCTCCCATGCCAGGCAAGCTAGTGCTCCTTTGCTTCTTCAGCCTTCAGACTGTCAGAGCCTTTTCTCTCAGCAGTAACAATTACCAACAACACTAGAGATGGCGGTGGTATTAGATCTGAGAATGACTCATCACTGAACCAGCCCTGTCAAGCAAGATAAATACAATTTAGTTGTTAGCTAATCTATTTTTGTTTGTGTTCTCAATTCACCCAGGACAATGATTACATTGCAGTCTATCATGCTAGCATTAAAGATATTTTGCTACAATGTGCTTAGCTTTGTAAAGCGAATGTTTATGAATACAATAGCCGTATTTGTCAGTCAGTATTACTTCACTGCTGACATACCTCCTGTCAGGTTTCTATGGCGTGTCAGAGACCTGCGTAGTAAAATATTTTGGATTTGAGGGAGTTATGGAAAGGCACCGTTTAGTTTACCAGCATTTAAGTACCGAGACATTTCAGTTCAGATATACTTTTGCTATCTGTCATCTGCCAGTTTGTCCTTCCTTCATCTCCACGTCTAAAACCTGCGGCTTAATACCGTGTTGAATCAGCTTTGGACTTTGCCACAGTCTGAGCTGAGAGGAAAAGCTGACAGGCTGCTCTGAGTGGGCTTGGAGGATGCTTTGGCACTTCCATGCTGAGCTTTATCAGTGCTCAGATCAGTTCTCAAGGTGCTCAGTGCCTCCCAAACTCTCCTCCTGAAACAATCCAGGCTTTGGTATGGCTTTGCATTCAAGTTATTTATTTTCATTGTATTTCCTTTCCTTTTGTTTTTGTTTAGCACTTAGCCCTTGGGAAAGCTATTTATGGAAATGTAAAATTTTCATGATAAAGAAAGTGTTCTGCAATTAGAACTAGGGGAAACCATTGATCTCGATAACAGGGTGAGAAACTTCCTCACTTGCGAGGTTGGCGAATCCATTAGCAATTGCCAAACTCTGCAAAACAGTAAATAAGCAAAGATGCTCGGTGAGAAGGAGGTGAAAAGCATAGAAAAAGGTGCTGGTTTTCTGTTTGTCTTTCTTGCCAAGTTGGCATACCAGAGAAGATATTTGCTAGCTGTCTGTTTTTCTAAGAATTGCCCAGATAACTGATTATTTTGTGTTTACCAAGAAAAAACAAAAAACAAAAAACAAAAAACAAAACAAACCACCCTGTGGCTTTGCAACATTTCATCTGATGTAGTGTAATAATCAAGATTTCTGCTGCTCCTCCCGAAACTGACTACAGCATTCTGCTGAAAGGTCTCAAACGCAAATATTAGGAATGAGCTTTCAATACTTAGGAACCCAGGCAGTTGTGGACATCTTTCAGGAGGGGCAATAAACACAGGCTTACAGTCCATTGTTACGTTTGTCGCCTGCTGTGGTCCTTGAGGTTGCTTCTTGTGTTTCCAGCGATTGTAAGACATCCTTGCAGAGCCTACTGGTTAATCGCGATACGTTAAACAAGCTGCAAAGAGCTGTGGGAAACCATTGCAAAGATACTTAACAGACTGATACGCTAGGCTGTGTCTGTAACCTCTTTCCATCTGATAGTGCTGTCGTTTTGTATGGGCTGTGTGGGAGGGAGCCTGCTGCCGCGACCTGAGCTCATGCCGAATTTCTCAGGCAGATGGTCCCGTCTCCCCGATGTAACCTGCAGGCTAGACGAGGCTTACAGGAGGAAAGCATGTGAAGTCATTTCCATCCCCCCTTTTTCCAAATACGTAACATGGTTGTATGATTTGTCAGGTACATTTGGAGACAATAGTTTTATTTTTCTCGTCTGTAAATCAGGTATTATTATCACTATCATTACTACTATTACATATTATTTAAACCAGTCTGAAACTGCATACTCATAAGCAATTGCATCTGAAACACTTAGCTGAGATGAGATAAGCACCATGTGTGAGGTTTGGCCAGCTGGAGCAGGGGGGCAGAGGATTTCCAAAGAAGAGCTGGGATGGGGAGGGCAAAGAGCGTGTTAAATGTGTCAGCTTCCCTCACTGGAAGAGCAGGAAAGAAGGTCCAACCCGAGCCCAGGACCTGGCTTTCTGGGTGAGAAGAAGCATGGGAACACCAGTGCCAGTGTCTGAGTGGCATTTCCAGCCAAGTCCCTGGTCTGCGTGGATGAGAGCTGGCAGAGACCAAATACCAAACTTGACCTTCAAATGGTGTAACAGACCTGCGGCCTCATCCTTACCCAACTCCAACACCTGTCTGCGTGTGAACTAAACGTTAAAATGTGGTGTTTCCTGACAGCGTTGCGAGGAGCCTTAAGGGCTTGCAGTGAGAGCCAACAGCTGGCCTGGCCACTCTACTCCTTACCTCCATCAAAGGTCTCAGCCTGTTTTGGCTGGGGGCTGGCTCTTGGCAGGCAGTGAATGGCTTGTGAAAGCGCTTAAGCTTAGATTTCAAGTGGATTTCAGCACTGATGCACTCACTATGGAAGCATCCCAGTTACTGAGGAATGGATCCAGTGTAGGACTTGGGTATGTGAAGAACAAATGCCTCAGGAGGAAAGTGGCCATAAACCACCAGTGGCAGCTGCTCGTGCTGCATCAGCAGCTATCTGGGGAAGATTCCCTCAGATGACTGTATGAGAGCTCCAGGGAAACCTATGGAATAAGTCCAAGGTAAAGGAAGGTAACTTTTTAATATAAATGAAATCAACACGTTTTCACCCACATTTTTGCTTTTCATTAAAATGGATCCAGCTGTGGAAGCACTAGTGAGAAAGAATGTGACCTCAGGTCCCTTTTAGAGGGGTGGGAGCAACTGTAGCAAGGGGAAATCAATGCAAGACCTTTTATGTCCAATAAGGGCTATAAATTACAGACATAGGCGGATAAAGCATTTATAAAAGTCACGCTTGCAGAGTCATGGTGAAGAGATAACAAAGGAAAATCACACCGAAGTCCCAGATCTTCAGCATTTACAAGCTTAATTAAAGGGTAATGTAATCAATCTGGTGATTAATCATAAGCTTTTTATTGAAGGGGAACAGTAGACATTCCTACCAAAGGCTCCAAGCACCCATTTTGCTATCAGTCCATCTAACTTCATTGCACTTAATCCTTCCCACTCTGAAATAGCTCCATGGGCATCTTTAGACTTACATCAAGATAAGATCAGCCCAAGGAGAAAATTGCAAGATACTCTTAACACCTACCTGGAGTCAAATAAATGGATTCAAATCCATATTCCTACAGGGAGATAAGAAACCTGAATGGCATCATTACCACACAGCATTGTATGTACAAACTACATGTTCCTTAAGGACATTAAACTTGCAGTGCCCGAGGGCAGAGCATGAATAATCACCGCTCCCAGCAGTACATGTGGTGGCATGAGGGACATCAGCAAGAGACACCACTGCTCATCCTGCTGCACAACACCACCACTGTGGGCAATGGAGGGTCTGGAAAAGATGGCTCGATTTCCTGCCACAGCCAGCAAGGGCCAACTGGCCCAGAGAGCTTGTGTATTCAGATCCCGGTGGGAGGATGGGAACAACCTCTTCAATCCCTCCTCCAGGATGCTGGCTTCACTGCAAGAACCCGGCCATGAAGCTAAGCTGGTCTGTTTACCAACGTAACAGTCAGAGCAAGAACTTACATCATACTGGAGCAAACAAAGCCTGGGGGAAAATACCTCTAACTTAAAGAATATTCTGATGTAAGAGCAAGCACCATTTCAGAGTCCCTTAGTAATAAACTCCCACGCTGGAGCCTTAAGCATTAATGGTCTGTGAAAGTTATTATTTGATGTTTTTAGCATAGAATTTCACTCTGACAGGACTTTATGATGCATATTACAGAAAAAATACTGTTAACCTAATCATATTAATACCAAATCTTTGTAATATAATAGTCTCAAACATTTTGAGCAAGGCATAACCTGACTTTTCATAAATACAGGAAGACAAAAGTTTTAATGATGTTATTTTCCTACTGCTTCCCCAACTCCATCTGTTAGAGTCACTATGATCAAGGGCCATCATTTCTCTTTTTTCACAGTCTCGACAGTGGAAAAGATGCTTGGCTCCTCAGGGCCTAATCCTGCACTTCTTATTCCCAGGGACAGTATCTTCAGGCATTGTCCATTTGTCTTTGTCTTTTTCTTTTTAAGACATGCCTGGCATAAATCGTGTCTCAAATATAATTCCTGATTTCTGCTGCTGCTGACAGCTTGAATTATTAAGAGGAATTTTAAAGTTCTTTTTAGGCTTCTCACTTTTACATTACGGTTTTCCTTTCTGCATTTCATTTGGTTTTGGTAGTCTTATTGGAGTCAATTTTTTCTTCCTCTTTATTAAAAAACAAAACAAAAAAACAGGTAGTAAATAAACTGAAACATTCACCTACGCATATACTTTGGGCAAAGTGAATCTGCATCCTCATATTGTCAAGAAGGGCCCTTTAAGCTTGAAACGAGAGCAGATTCTTTCAAACTTTCCCAGAGAATAGCAGTGACCTTGCAGATCAGATAACCCATGGTCCACAAGAGTTCAAATATGTCATCAGGACTTTATTTTACTGCTCGATGTTCCTTGGCCTAGTTGTTCAAATCTGGCTAATTCCAACCCTACATCCCCACCCCCCAGAAAAAGATAGAAATCCTACAGGAGTGCACAGTGCCAGCAGAGCAGAGCTGGGTGGGTGCAGGAGCAAGGATAAATGGGGCTGTGTGCTGAAAGCCGGACTGTCAGGGAGTGACTGCAATCCAGCGGGTATAACATATTAAACTTAATGAAAATATTTGTTCCCCTTAATTCACTTTCTAGCTAGGCTGCAGTCCATGAAATCCAACACAGACTTCACATTGGTACAGAAACGGACCCCAGTGCATCTCGACTGACTCTCAATATCAACTGAGGCTTCTCCTTCTATTTTTATAAGAAGATGAATGCTTCTTCGCATTGTTGGGGAAGCAATCAGTGTTGCATTGTACCGATAGCATTTGTCTCACTGCAGCACGAGCTGTTGCAGGGAAGAAAACCAGGAGAGGACCAATCACTTCCAGCAACACCTGCTCTCTAACTTAGCTGAGCTTTGACTTCAAACTGTGCCCTTAGGCTCCAGTTCAGCAATGTGCATTTTATTTTTGAGCACAGGAGTAGCTCTGTCGTACTTATATGCTTTGACTTAAGCATGTGTTTAAGTCTTTTCTTGAATGAGCTTCTAAATCATTTGAAATCCAGCCCCATTTCCATCACGGAAAACCATTGTATGACATCACTGGGTTGCTCCAGAAGTAGGAAAAAATCTTCTCAGTATTTCTTGAGACAGTTTTCCTGCTGTTATACTGCTATTTTGCTGGGATTCAGCTTTGGTAAGAGGTTCCAGCCCCAGTCTGAATTCAAAGCCAAAGCAGAGATTTGATGAAATGCTTGGGCACTGGACGAAGCATGCTCTAACTATACACGGATTTTAGAGAGAAGAGATAAGGCGAGGGCTTTCAGGCAGCCATTCCCCACTTCCATATCCTGCCCTCCCCAGCGCGGTATTCTGGGAAGATGCGTGTTTCAAGACCTACTGCAACCAGCACAAGTTTGTGCCTAGCTAACTGGGTATTTCAGGTTGGAACTAAGTATCTTTTTGCTGCTTGTTTGTTTCCCTTCGAGTGTTTGAAGTCTTCCTTTTGAATGTTGTACCACTTTCCCCAGACAATCTGTCAGGGGATCCCAACCTCCCGGCGCCCATCCACGCCTCCTGTTAGACCAACCTGAGCGTCACTAGGGGATCCCAGGGTAACACCTCCTCAGTTCTTAGCAGCATGCCAAACATTCCCCCTGCTGTCATCAAGCATTATGCACTGACAGAGCCCTATCCTTTCCTGAGAGATGGGGGACCCTCCAGCAGAGAACAGCAGACTCCAGGTTCTTCCTAGGCCAAGGCAATGCTAGTACCATAGGGAAACATTATTCTTTGAAGCAAAGCATCTCCAATGCAGCTGGCATTCATGCTCTTTTTGGGCATTTCACTTTATATGCGTTAACAAAGATGATTCCTCTTTTCTTTTTCACCCCCAAGAAGGAGCACCCACAGTTTAAGGTTGTAAGTCAGTTGGAGCAATTTAATTAACGATGTAAATACAAATGAAAATTAGCCAGCAAAAGAAATTCAGTTGGGCTAAATAGGAGGGAGGCTATTACCATGCCTCACATTCTCTGCTGCCCTAGTGGACAGGTGAGAGCCAACCTAAGGGGACAGAACAGCTAGCTATGTGCTCACAGAGCGTGCTCTTCCAGACTTTAAATCTAAAATAAAGGGTACACAGAGATGAAACTCCAAAACTATGCATCTCCTCAGAGTTATGCTATTCTGCGCTCAATTTCAATCCAGTTGGGCCACACTGCGAACAGGTAAAAACAAACCAGCTACCACAAGCAGATCAAATTAAGCATACATATCTCTCCACCAGGACTATAATCTCATCATTCAAGGTTTTCAGTTCTTCCCTTCCTTTGCTGATTTATGAAGCAGACAAGCCGTGCTCCCCGAGGCTTGTCACTCAGCGCCGTTAGTTTTATTTGTCACCCATTTAGCATGGCTGCCACGGTCTCCAAGCGGCAGCATCCCGGATCCGCTCTGTGCTCATTTGGCACCCACATAAAAGCACGCACGCGTTCATACAAGGCAAAAAGCAGCAGAAACCCCAGTTTATTTGATTGTAGTCATTAGCCCTATACATTACAGGTTCAATCCTGCTCCCTTTGATGTCGACGGTAATACTTGCATTGAATTCACGCGCTCTTAAAAAAAAAAGAGAGAAACGCTAGAGTTTTGCAAGTCTATCGTTTTGTTATCTCTGCTTGAAGTCAGAACCAAAACGCGGCGTTTTCGCATCGGTTCTGATCCAATTCAATTCCTCGATTCAGTTCTGAGCCAAACGACGCTCGCCACAGCTTCCCAAAGCGCGTGCCCGTGCCCCCGCCTCCCAGCGAGGGGCACGGGGCCGTGGGATGCGACCCCCACCGGGGCCGCCGGAGGGAAGCGCGGGGCTCCGAGCGGGCGCGCACCGACACCCGGAACCAACGTGCGGGGCCACGTGCGGCCCCGCCCCGCGGCTCCACTGCCCGCTCGCGCCGCCCGCCCGCCCCCGCGTGCCCCGCTGGCTCTCGGCCTCCGGCCCGCCCGCTCCTCCGGGGCCGCTCCCGGCCGGGACGGCGGAGCGGGCGACGAGCGGGGGACCCCGCGACTCCACCGAACCGCCGCGCCGTTCCGAGCCGCGCGCGCGCCCCCGGCGGCACGCGAGGAATGCGCGCTCCCGCGGCGGGGCCGGGCCCCCGCTTCCCTTTATCAGCGGGGGCGGCGAGCGCGGCCCGGGTGACGTCATGAGAAAGTGCCGGCGCCGAGCGGCGGTCCTGGGCGCCACGGGGCGGGCGGGGAGCGTTGCGGGGCCCCTCAGCAGCGCGGCGCGGCTGTCGGCACGCGGTTCCGTTCGGAGCCGCGACCGTCAGCCGTCCGCGGGCCGCCGCGTTAGGGATGGCGGGCAGGTAGCGGCGGGGCGGGCCCGGCCCGGACAGATGCGCGCCCGCCCGGCGCGGTGGGGGCGGGGGCGGAGCCGTGCCGTCGGGCCGCCCGGAGAGGGGATCGGAGCCCGCGGCGCTCGCCCTTTCGACCAGTCCCCTTTGTGTCGGCGGGACCGGGCGGTGAGATCTGCCCGGCCCGCCCGGTAACAGCCCGGCGCCGCCATTGGCTCATGCTAATGGGCGCTTCCTGCGGCCGCGCCGCCCCGAGCCGGGGGCTCCCGGGCCCCGCGCCAGCGCCGCTCCCCGCAGGCGGCGCCGCCCGCCCCGCGCCCCGACGGGCGCTGCGGGAGCGGAGAGCGGGGCGGGCGGCGTGGAACCGGCCCGGCCGAGCGCACGTGGGGAAGCGTGCAGCCTGGGACAGACGGAGCGGGGCCGGGGTGGCCCGCAGCCCCGCGAGGTGTCTCGCCCCGAGCGGCGCGGAGTGCGAGAGCGCCCGTCGGGCGATATCCCCGGCCGGCACGGCGTTATAAGCGTCGCTGCCTCCTCGGCCAACGTGGGCCGAGAGCGAGAGCACGTGTCCCGCGTGCGGCCCGACGGAAGGGCGATGGGCGGCTTCGCACCCTCCAGCCCGGCCCCGCTGCGTGCAGGCGGCCGACGGCGGGCCTCGAGTGGGGCGAGCTGGGGCGAGCTGGAGGCGGGTGGTCAGCGGCCAGACCACGCGGGCGCCCCGAGACTCTGGCGGCGGTCACGCTGCAGAGATAGCGCGTGGCCCGGCCGCTCGCGAGAGCGGCGCGGAGCGTGGGCCCCAGCTAAGCGTGCAGCGCGGGTCTCGCGGGCCGCTCCTCCTGCCGGCCCTCGCTGTGGTGGCTTCCCGCGGGCCCCGGGCTCCCTGGCGGCCCGGAGATGCTCGAGGGAGGCTCTCCGCCGGGGAGCGGAGTGCTTCCAGGTAGGCGCAGCCCCACGGCGACGGGCGGGCACCCACGTGGGCCTCCCGTGGGCCCGGCCACCATTTTGTGCTCGGGTAGCTCTGCGCGCTGGGGGTTGAGAGCGAGCTGCTCCCGCTCGCTGCCACCGTCGGAGAGAACGAGAGAGAGGTGCTGGGAAAGGAAGGAAGAGGCAGAACCGGGGAGACCCCGGCGCCTTCACAGCTGCGGCCTGCAGCGATGTCGGCGGGGCCGATAAAAAGGATAGGAAGGAGGGAACCGGGGAGAGCTGTTCCCTCGGCATCGGCTCCCGAGGCGTCGTGCGCCCGGCTGGGAGCGCGGGCCCGCAGATGGGCGCCGGCCACGGCGGTGGGCACGGCGCGCGGTGCCGCGCTCCCCTCCCCGCGCCCCCATAAAACAGCGCCGAGCGGTCCCCTCGTGCGCGCACCCTGTGCCTGTGTGTGGCCCGGCCCCATTCATCACTCGGCTCCCACCGCACAACTCTCCATTTTTGAAATTATGCACGAGGCACCGAGGAGACAATTTGGGTTTCCCCCACCTCTCCCCTGCCCTTGAAGAAAGCGAGCCCTTGTCTCATTTGCATCTGCATGAAACCCCTGCGCTCTATAAGCCGAGCAAAGGGGAAGGACTTGAAGCCTATGGGATGGCTTTAGGGCTCTGCCCCTCGCGTTTGGCTCTCTCTCTTTCTCATTCTCTCTCGTGCTTTGATCTCTGCTTAACAACAGTAACGTCACAGGGACTATACAGGAGAGTTTTGTTGGAAGTTAGAAAGTTTTTCAGCCTCCAGAGGGCTGTAGCGGCAGTAGCAGCAGCAGCATCCAAGGGACTCCTGGAAGGGGAAGAGAGAGAGCGAGCGAGAGACTGACTCAGTCCTTGAGGAACTGACTCGAGACGAAGGAGGCAGACATGGAACATCAGCTGCTGTGCTGCGAGGTGGAGACCATCCGACGAGCCTACCTGGACGCCAACCTGCTCAATGACAGGGTGCTGCAGACCATGCTGAAGGCGGAGGAGACCTGCTCGCCCTCGGTGTCCTACTTCAAGTGCGTGCAGAAGGAAATCTTGCCATATATGAGGAAAATAGTCGCCACTTGGATGCTGGAGGTGTGTATGCTGCGGGGCTCCGTCCGCGCCGGCTCTGCCCTCGCCCCCTCCCGCACGGGGCTCCGAGCTGCAGCACGCGGTGCGGCGGCCGCGGGACAGCGCGGGCGGACGGACGGACGGACGGGCGGACGGCGGCACCCAGGCGGCCGCACGCGTCGCGGGGCCGTGGTCCGGCCGTGCCGCCCGTCGGGCCGCCGTCCCCGGGCCAGGTGCGCCGGGCAGGAGCCGGGCCGCCGGCGTCCCGCTGCCGCCCGCAGCCGGGCCCGCAGCCCCCGGGGCGCGGGGCCGTCGGGAGAGGCTGCCAGTTATTTTTCGGGGATTTTATTTTAAATTAATATCCTTGTACACGTATGCAAGGGCTGCCCGTGCCAGTATTACGCGCCATCTTTGTTCTTTTATTGCAAAGCAGAAGTGTTTATTAATCGGGAGAAAATTAGAAAGTCCCGGGGAGCGCGCCAAGGGGGGGGGGGTGCGGCGGGGCAGGGGCAGGGGCCGGGGGGGGCCGGGGACCCCACTGGGGCGGCGGGCAGGGCACGGCCGGGGGGTTCCGCGCTGCCGGGGGGAGCCGCGGGGTGAAAGTTTCTTTGTTCGGCTCGAGGAGAGCTCGGGCTGCGGTCACCCCTCAAAGGCACGCTTGTGCCGGGCGGCGATCTGCAAGGTCGCCTGGGAAAAGCGGCTCGGAAAGGGCCTCGGCTCGAGCGGGACGCTTTTTGGGGGGCCCCCTGCGGGCGCCCCGGGAGCCGGGCTACATTTTCGTGGGGTTTCCGAAGCGCTGCGCTCCCGCGATCTATTTTTAATTAATTTTTGAAAGCGCAGCGCCGTGCCTCGCTCTGGGAAACGTCGCGCCCGGCCGCGCCGCGGGCGGGAGAGGGACGCGGGGAATTCCACTTCGGGGCGCCTCCCCGGGACCCCCCCGGCAGACCCCGAGCGCGGGGCTCGGTAAAGGACCCCCGCCGCTTCGTTTTCAGCGTTTTTCCGGAGCCCGGCGGATTTTTTAAATATTTTTAAATATTTTTTGAAAAGATGACGTCTGGGGAAATGCGGCCGGACGCCACCTTTGTGTCTCGAGCGGAGCGGGGATCGCGGCACTGCAGCGAACCGGGGGCACAGTAAGGGCGGAATGGCCGAGCCCGGGGGCAGCCCGACGCCCCCTCCGCTCCCCCCCTTTCTCCCCCCTCGCTGCCCCCGCATTTTCCTGCGCTTTCCCGTTTCTGTGCATTTTTGTCGTTCGTTCTGGGGGCCGCGGCGCCGGGGACGAGCTCCTCCGAGCTGACTCCCTTTCCAGCCACGAATCCGCGTTTCCCCCGCTTGGCCCCCGCGACTTTCATTTTCCTTGACACCTCGGGTCTCCCCCGTTTCCCGGCCGCGTTTCCCTCTCCCCCCGCAACCTTGCCCCGCACGGCCCGGGGTGGGGGAGGGACGGGCCCGCTCTGCGCCGATGCCGAGTTTGTTGTTCAACGAATTTGTTGTTCAACCTTCCCGCAGGTCTGCGAGGAGCAGAAGTGCGAAGAGGAAGTTTTCCCCTTGGCGATGAATTATTTGGACAGATTTTTGTCTTTCGAACCCCTCAAGAAAAGCCGGTTGCAATTGCTCGGAGCTACCTGCATGTTTGTGGCTTCCAAAATGAAGGAAACGATTCCTCTGACCGCGGAAAAACTGTGCATTTACACCGACAACTCCATCAGACCCGACGAGTTACTGGTAATTGCATATTTAATCACTTCAGGACAAAAATAAATAAATAAATAGATGAAAAAAAAAAAAAAAAAAGGCACCCCCCCCCCCCCACCATCCACGCAAACACACTCAAGGGGAACCTTGGCGGGGTCGGGCAGGGCCACATCCTCTCGCCTCCACGCCCCCCCACCCCCCCGCCATCCTCTTTCCGCGGGGCTGCGGAGCGGCAGCGGACCCCCGCCCCCCCCTCCCCCCCCCCCCGTTGCTGCTGCCGCCCCGCTCGGCGCTGGCGCGGTGAGGCGCGACTTGGGCGCCCTCTAGCGGCTGCTCGAGGTGCGGCGCTTCCCCAGGGCTGCGGCAGGCGGCCCCGGCGCCGGGAGCCGCGACCCCCGCGGGAGGGCTCCGCCGGGCCCGGCGCGGGTAGCGGTGGGTGCGGGTGCTGCGCTGCCCCTTGTGCACCACCGGGGCTGACCGTGCTTTCCCTCTGTTTCTTCCTCTTCCTCCTCCTCCCCCTTCCTGCCTTTTGTCTTTGCAGCAAATGGAGCTGCTGCTGGTGAATAAGCTGAAATGGAATCTGGCTGCAATGACCCCCCACGATTTCATTGAACATTTCCTCACTAAAATGCCTCTGGCAGAGGACACCAAGCAGATCATCCGTAAACATGCTCAGACTTTTGTGGCTCTGTGCGCTACAGGTATGAGCCCTGCACGCCCCGCAAAGCGCGTCGCTCCCCTACACGCAGCCGGCCCTGGCTCGTGGCTATGGCTAACGTGGGCTCTCGGGGCTGTGGGGAGGGAGCTTAAGCCCTGATTAGTGCCCTTGTTGTTTGTAGAAGGTGGATTACTCCGCGGAGGTAAGTTTTTTTTTTATTTCAGAAGATACTTCCGAGTTGTACGCGCGTTGTCTGGGGTGCAGTCGCCCCGCATGCTGTGGGGTATAGCCCTGTCGCCTCCACGCGCTGGGTTTTATCAGTGCTGGATTCCCCACAATGGGGAATGCGGATCTGCCCTAAGACAGCTTCACAGGCGGAGGGCACAGCTGTGTGTGGGGGATTGGAAACTTCCCTCCCAAGCCGCCTCTTCCCCTCTGGCGGCAGTGGCAGGAGCCACGCGGTGCGGAGGCTTTGCTGGCGCGGGCCCGTTGCTGCCATCTGCGCCTCGGCCACGTGCTGCGCCGCAGCCATGTGCAGAGCCATGTGCAGGGCCCCGTGCAGGCGCTCGCTAGGCCAGGTCCGCGGGGCCCCGATCGTTGGTTTCAAGGGCACCGTGCCTGTGCGCGCCGCGGCTTTGAAGTTCTGTGTTTGCATGCGGAGTGTGTGTGTGTATGTGTGCGTTTGTGAGTGCGCCGGCTTCACCCACTGAACCCTGGCAGGGCGGGAAGGAAAAGCTGTCCTCCAGATCTCGCGGCTCCCACAGACTGGAGTGGAGGAGCGGGACAAAGGAAGTCCTGGAGGGAAGACAGATCCTCTGCTCAAACGCAGCACGATCGGTGCGTTGACTGTCAGTGTGACGAGGCAAATCCACGCATGGCAAAGGATTAAGGAAGAAGAAGCGGCCAAAGAAAATTCTTTTGCAGTAGCACGTATAGAGGAATGGCAGACGCTGTTAGCACTGATAAAACGTAGCACAAAGGAGATACAGTGCTGCATTAAATGCTAATATCTGGTAGCGGCCGTGCTGAAAGAGATGAAGCCTGCATTGGCACCTGGGAAGCCTTGGTGGGATGTGTGGTCAGCGGGCCCAGTTAGGGAAGTTCTCTTTCCAGATACGGATTTGGGTAAAAGATGCAAGAGAAGTCCGCAGGCGCTCAGAGGAAAACACGGGTTGCACAGAGCCTACTGATAGAGGCCCAAAGACAGGAACCAAGCCCCCACAGGACGTCTGTAAATAAGCACTGGCATCGCCTGGCATGCTGGGGCAGCTCCCAAGCTGGACTGCAGTAGCGCTGCTCCAGGATCGGGGCGTGCAGCCCCCAGCAGCCTTCACACGCCCTGCAGCAGCACCACAGAAAGTCAGACCTGCTCTCCATGGCAGATCCTGCCAGATAAAGCCGCTGGGACCCCGAACGTGTAACTTGTTGGTTTTGACGCTACCTCAGCTGTTAGCTAAAAAGCACAGCTACCCGGCCTCCCCTAGGATATGGGGATGGTTAACCTAGGTTGTTGTGTTGGCAATGACAGGGATGAAAACAAGAGTAGTTCAAAGGTTGGAGACTTGCTAAGGGTCCAGTACTTTGATCTACTGTCGGTGTTGTTATTCTTCTTCTAGGAAGCACCTCCAGAGCATTTATTTAACACTGCTACACACCACAGCTGGAGAATGGATCAGCGAAGGAGAGCCATGTTCTGGGAGTTCTGCTTAGCTTTTGAAAAACAGTGCTGAGCTCACCGGAACTGGGGCCCTCTTTGGCTCCCTACTCAAGTTGGGAATATTTCCTGGGGAAAGTGTGTGCAGAAGGGCTGCCACGAGGCTCTGTATTTTTATTGTTATTTTTGGATGTTGGGATTTTCTCTACCTCTTGCTTTCACCCCGAGTTCTTTGTTGGCCAGTGAAGATAACATGTGGCTTAAAGGAGCATCTGGACTTTGCTTTGCCGTTGCTGGGTTGTATTTCCCCTTGCCAAAATGAACCTAGATGGACTGCAAATGCCTTGTGTTGCCTGGATGCTGTGCTGTGGGGCCCAATACAAAGTCCACTGGAAATGCTGTGAAACTCACTGAAGTGGCCTCGGGGGTGAGCGCAGTATGTCCTCTGCTTGAAGTGCACAGCCCATGTCCCCTCCTGAAGGAGGGGCTCGTAAGAGGAGGCAGCGAAATAACGCTTGCTTAGAAAGTGAGATCTCTGCCAGTTGGCTTAGCAAGGTGAATGCTGTGGAAGTGTTTGTGGATGAGTGTGCATGCGTGCTTGCTCCAGAATGAGAAGGTTACGTCGCAAGGTGAAGTGGAGGGGAATTCCTTCTGTGCTCCCTCTTCAGTTGCCTGGCTAGTTGAAGTGGATTTGTTTGATTTGGTTCAGTTTCGAGAAATGCATTTTCTCCAGAGGATGTCTTTGTGCTGTGGTAGGTTTGGGAGAAAAGGAAGAAAAAAAAAATTACCAGGGGTTGTTTGAAGTTAACACATAATTGAGCTTAATGAATGGGGCTTTGGCATGGCCGAACAAGGCAGGGATAGCTCAAAAGGAAGCAGGCCTCTTTTGGCCCAAGTTAAGACCAGTGTTGAGGGAGAACCGTGGCTCTATACATGCATAACAATGAATAGCACCAAATATTGGAGCTTCAGCATTTCATTATGTTCCTCTGGTTATCAAAACATACCGGGCTCCTTTTATATTATTATTATTGCCATTATTATTGTTGTTGCTTTCCTCCTCTCGATCGGAGAAAGAAAGATCTCGCTTTGAAACAACCGGGTTACAATTCTCCTATTCTCCGGCCTTTGTAAAATTGGGAGTCTCAAGGTATGTGACCAGTTGGAACCTGTTGCATCTTGCAGCAAGTGATTTATGTTCGCAGTTTTGATTTGCCTCAATGAAAAGATTTTCATTCATAGCCCCCAGCTCTCCAGACGGATGGAACTGCTGCTCCATTTAAAAAGGAAAAGGGGTGACTCGCCTTGTTAGGAATTTTTTTTTAAAGCGCTGCAGCGCCTATATGCCTGCTTTGTCCTCCCTTCAGGGTGGCTGGCATTCTTCTCTCTCCTCCCCCCTCCCCTCTCTCTCTCTCTCTCTTTTTAACAACGCTGAAGTTGTTTATTCTTTTTGGATGAAGTCTCAGATAGGCTACTGGGGATGTGTGCTTCAATTGATGGGGCCCCCTACCCCATTGTGGCTGTGTCAGGTCTAATTCATCTCACCGAAGCCCCCTTGTTCCTGAGCGCTCAATAGCGCAAGATGAGGCGATGGAGGCTGACAATGATGCCACACTCTTCACTTGGGGGCATCCAATTACAGGCGAGAGGGGCCCCCTGATTAATATGCTGAAATTAGTGGCCTCTGCCACAAATAATTCCTTGTTGAGTTGCAACAAAAAGGCAGTCCATGCTGCTTGTCTGGAGTGGTTATAGGGACAGACACAAACTGGTCATTTAAACTTCATTATCACTTTTCCACCTTGGAAAGAATGAGGGTGTGACTATGAATTCATGTTCTTGTTTACTGCTCCATTTAAAAGAAGAACGCAAATATTAATCCCAAACATGATCCTGTCAGGACGGACTTCATTAAACTGACACTTTTTGGCCACGTCCCGTGTGCAGAAAGCAGTAAATACTGTCGGGACGTCAGTGCCGCTGCACCCTGCTGCAGACCAAACCTTGGTGGGATTCACGTTTGCCTGCTGAAGGCCCTTGCTCCTGGAGCCCTCCTGCCACTGCCTTTCAGTGTTACAGCGGGGACACTATCTTCGGGATGTGCGTGTTGTCAGTGACCAGCCTTCACTGTCTTTGATTGGGGGGAATGACAGGATCCAAGGTGTGTGTACTTAATGTCTGTCCCAAAATGGGCGGGTTAGGAAAAGGGGGCAAATTACGTTTGCTTTGAACGCGGTGGCGCGCAGGAGATGGCTGTAGACCAAGGTTGGCCTTGTGCTGGCAGCGCATCACAAAAGTTGGGCCACAATTAACCGTGGCGGTTGTAATTTCAAAGGTTGGTAGAGCACGGGGCGAAATGCCCTTCTGAAGGTGGGTATCGGTCTGAGCCACAATGAAGCGTCACAGATACGTGATCAGATTGACAGAGGGGACTTCTGCAGAGTGCTGGAGGCTTTAGTTTCACTGGTAAAACGTTTACACCAAAGTTATTTTATGGTAATACAGGAGATGCGTGGTTTAATACTTACGCCGTTCCACTGAGCCTCTCTAAGCTGCCCATCCCTTTGATTTCATTCAGGGGTTTGACAGATGGTTTGTATTTTTTCAACCCAGAGGAAGTTGTATTCTGATAAAAGCTGAAGGAATGTATCTCAGGTTCTCGCTACGTATAATGTGGCATTTCCCTTTCTTCCTCACAAAATCAGATGTTGACTTCGCGCCACTTTTCCCTTTTCTTTTCGATTCCCCTCCAAGGTGTGCGCTGCCACGGATCAAACGCATTCCTGTTCAGCAGAAAGAGTCTTAGCATTAAAACGTGGATTACTCTTAGTAAAAAGCGCACACGAAAACCACGCTAAATGGCAGAGATAGCCCCTTAAGGAATCATGGGAGTGGCTTTGTGGAGAGACCTACAGCACTGCAGTCTGGAAGGGGGCCCAGCCTCTTGTCAGCATGGTGTCACATCAGAATGTAACTGATTGTCCGCCAATTCTTGGGACCCCCGTCACTTAGTTATGCCACATTTACATTAAATCCCTGTTGCCAGGATGGATGGCAGCCGCTGACAAGAGTCTAGGTCGAGACAAAGCATTTTTAAGATGAAACCTTAATTTAAATATGGATTATCTGCCTCCTGACAGGGTTAAGCAGTCTCTCTCTTCCTTTCTTTTTACCGATGTTGCTGTTCATTAAAGCCGTATTCCTTCCAATGTCAGTGCGTCAAGGGGCTGAGGGACAGCGGTCGGGGCACACCTAGGTGGTGTGAAATAACTGGGCAAGGGAGCGGGTTTCCCCAGCGCCACTGCAGTGCACAAGCGGAGCTGTGTGACGCTCGGGGCCGTGCTCAGCTGCGGTCCCCCAGGTGACGGTGTCCTGCCCCGCGCCATGTGAAGCGGGCTGCCCGTGCAGATGCGTGTGGGCAGGCTGGGGCCTGTGGCAGCTCGGAGCGGGAGGCACCCGCGTTTGGGTGCAGCAGCTGGCAGCTGCAGCCGTGCTGGGAGAAGAGAGCGGATGTGTATGGGCAGGCTTCTTCAGCAATCATTTCAGTCTTTTTTTTTTTTTCCCTCTTCTTTCTTCATACAGATGTTAAATTTATTTCAAACCCGCCTTCCATGATCGCAGCTGGCAGTGTGGTAGCAGCTGTGCAAGGCCTGCATCTGGGGAACACTAACACTTTCCTCTCCTATCAATGCCTCACACATTTCCTATCACAAGTTATCAAATGTGATCCGGTAAGTGACTCTTCTCAGTTGATCCTTGTGCCTTAGAGTTTAAGAATGAATGCCCGCTCGCCGCGCAGTAGCTAATCTGGCAGTAAATCTTGATAAAGGTGAAACCTCAGAGTGCGTTTTTTGAAGACGTTCGCTGGTGTTGGTCCCCGATCCTCGCTGTCATTACAGCCATTAAGAAAGGGCAGTGACAGTGCTGCAGTTTACTGATAGGAACACCACGTCCAGCTCTGGTGGTGAGAGGCGGATCCGACAGCGCAGGCCGAGCTGGGACAGTTGCAAAAGCCGTACTGGTTTGTAGGTAATGACACAGCAGTCTGCTCAAAAAAGCAAGCTATCAAAATGCAGATGAGGAAAAAGTTATGGGATTGCAATAAATGGACCTCGTGGTTGTCTCTGACATTATCTTTGACCATTCTCGAGGCCGTTTTATTGTGCCAAGTGGTGTGAAAAAGGCCTTCTTAAAAGAGTTCTAATGATCTAATTTGGTTTATTACGTGCTAGACCTGCACAGTAGCCAGTACTGAATTCCTTTTAGGAACAAATGCTCGTCTCAGGACTTTCTGACAAGGTAGATGGTCCTCACAGGACTCTCATTTTGCCCTGCGGCTTCCAGGAGATGCACATCAGTAACTAGTGAGCAATAAACCTTTCATGAGTGAATGGGCCAGGAAGGGAGCCTACAAGGAAGACCTAAAGTCAATGATCCATGTCATAATGGTGTGTGAAGTTGGGGCAGAGTTGAGCTTTGTGTTGTAACAATGTGGAAGACCAATAAATAGATGCTTTTAAAGGGTTCCTGTGAGGTCTCCCAGCGCTGGACAATGAGACAAATAAAGACAACTCTGTGGTTAGGGCAGAATCTTTGAGATGCTGTTAAATAATTTTGCACGTTAATAATTTAAATCCATAGAGAGTTCTGTCAGTCCACGTCCATCAGAAACAGAGTTCTGTGTAACTGGACGTTGTCGTCGGGATTGAATGATTTCTGGAAAGATGAATGCATCGTAATGAATTATTCACAACGGAATGTTTTACGTTAGATAGATGATGTGGAACAGTTGCTGACAAACGTTATATCACAGCTTATTATTTTGATGGCTTTCACAGTGCCTCAGTACTTAGTGTGTGCTTTTGCCCTTTACGTTACCTCAACTGCAGTAGTACGGATCCAGCACTGAAATGTTAAGATATTAAAGGAACTTGAATTGCTGAAATAAAACGCTGTAAATATCCTGCAGCTCAGTTTGGTACGTACATGTAATGCTTGGTGTAGGTACGTCAGTGTGTATGACAGGCCTCTCCTTGGCACAAGATGACTGAAACAGGTACTGAGGGAAAATTCTAGGCTTGCTGTTGGTACTTACAGTGTCTGGCTCAAACAGAAGTATTATTTAATCATTCCTGACCAAGCACTGAAGGGGATGCTCTCACACCTTGGAGAACAAGAGCACATCCTTGTATAACTTGGCTTATTTGATGACAGAACTCTTTTAGAAGAGTTTAGCAAGAAGAGAATCAGTGCTTGCTTATTTTTTATTGTCCAGGGTTGCCACAAGGCTACAACCTGTGTGACCTGAACTTACTACAGCAAATTGGTTGCTGGTTACTACAGCAAATAGACACCAAAAAGTTATACTTAATGTAGTTATATGCTGTGTTTATGTAGATAGATATTGTGCTTGCAATGGAGTAAGAGTACAGCATCTTTCACTGCTGTTAGTTTGGAAAGGGCAAATTGCTTGGTGTTGTGCAATTCCCCTGCACAGACAGTTTCCCCTAAGAGAGGCCCACCTAAGCCCACTGCTGTACCTGTTTTGCTGGCATCCACATGAAGTTTGCTACTGTGCAGTGATGGTGCCCCTTTGCCATCCTGCACAACTGAATCCATTTATACTGAATTGGGCTGAAATATTAAGGAGTGTGCATTATAACAACATGGCTAACGTTCTCCCAGATTATCTATCAGCTGGAGCAGCTGGGCTGTTGGATTTCAGGTTATATAATTACACTTTTTTTTTTAACCTTTATTCTCAAAGAAAGCTGAATCTAAAGTAAAATGGATAACACCTGATTGGAATTCCTTTATGGTTCATGTTTATGTTGGTAGGAGTCCAATTTCCCATTTTGCCTTTGATCAGGGGCAATTAGAAGTCAGATAATCACAATTAGAAGTCTTGGGCTGTCTTCCATCATTCTATTCTTGACCCCATCATCCAAACAGATGGAATTTTACCTGACATTCATTTCCAGGCCAGAAATTTGCTAAACTAGATTAGATTGGGTTTCCATGCTGTCTGTTAGTGCATTGGAATTCGTCTCCTGCCTGCCCCTACTCAGAGGCACCTTCAGACATGTGCTTGTTATCCACAGCGGGTCAGGCAGTAACAAAGGATTTCCAAGCAGCTTCTTTTTGTTGTTGTTTGTTTCCTTTAGTATCTGACCCCTGAAGTGTGATCATGTCTGCTGTGTGTGTTAAGGGTATTTGACCACATCAAGTTAAGCTAGCGAGTCTTTTTTTTTTTTCCACTGAGGATCTTAATTAATCCAGGAAGGGTTTATGACCTTGAACAAACTGTGGGCATTGAAAATTTGGGTAGCGGAGCAGAAGAGTTGTTGGGAGAAGTTATCAGAATAATGCACAAGTTTAGTGTTTGCTTTTCAGCGCTGAGAAGTACTGAGAACAAAAAAAAGCTTTTATTAGGCTGTTTACGGTGAATTTGGTATTTTGCAGTTATTTTGCTAGCCCTAGGGTATTCCTGCAGGCAAACCTCTCCTCTGCTAATTGACTGAATGATACATGATTGGAACCAAAATGTCTGACATTTAAAGTACTGTTCACCACCTGCAGCAGCAGACTACTGCTCATAAAAATTGGAAGGATGACGTGTAAAAATATACGTAGAGCAAACAGGATTTGCTTTGCTCCGAAAATAAATGGGCTTCAGTGTGGAACCCCAGGCACACTACCTTGTTATAACAGAATTATCTGAACCGGTTTGTCAAAGTGAAAGTCCCCAAAGCTCAATTCACTGCTTAATACTGTAATTCCAGCAGTGACTGAGGTACGTGGTGCGGGACGTGTGAGCAGAAGCTGCACAGACAGGATTGATCTGTCATATCAGGAAGGGGTGAGCGGCTTCGCAGGGATCTTAGTGGGAAGGCCAGAGGAATGCGGGAGCCAAAGGCATCATGACTCCAGGATATGAGGCGTTCCTTTTTGTCATTTAAAACGCTGTGTGTCTCTGTCAAGAGGAAATATTACACTAGGGTTTAAACCAAGGAAGGTCATAGGTTATGTGTTTTCAGTGAGCTGTAACTGATGGTCTGATCTGCTTAGAGGTAGGATTAACCTCCCTCTCTCTCAGAAAGGCCTCGCAGAGAATTGTTTGCTTGGGTTTCTAATCTTATTTTACCCCAAATGCCATGTGCCCTTATTGGTGGCAGAGGAGATTCTTGTGGTAGTGGAATCAGTGAAAAGCTGGTAGATCACACAAGAAGCCTCTGAATGAAGGCAGAATTGAAACTGGGAAATAAAGAAAACAGCAGGCAGGTCACCCTCTCAGGAAAACAACATTCATTCTCAGTCATGCACATCCTAACACTTTTGACGGCAATTTATCATGGAAGACTGGGTTCACCGCAAGGGCTAACACATGTCATAGGTTAAATCAGAAAAGGCAATACTGAAAGGAGACTTCAAAGTCCTTCAGACACAGAGTTAAATATGTTGGGAAAAAGCTTTACGATATTTGTTGTAAAGATGAGAGTAAACAGCATGCTGGAGGACTGCTGGCAAAACAGTGGGATTGTTGTGCCTGTTGGAGGCACCAGTTCTGTGCCCTGGCAGCGGATGTGCGTGGCTGTGAAGCCAGGAGGTGGGACAGGTTGAGCTGACAGGCCTTCTCCACGTGGAATTGCTGCGCATCAGTAGGTAGACTTGGATGTGCCCACTCGTGGTGTGCTCAGTGGCTGGGGAAGTTCCCCTTTCCCGCAGCAGACCTGGTCCTGCTGGGCTCTTGCTGCTGTCCATTCAGACTGCAGCCTGTGCTGGCAGTGCAGCAGTGGCACCTCCCCGAGTGGGCACCCAGCTGCAGGCACAGCTGTGGAGCTGGGGAAAAAGCTCTCTCTCTGACCGAGCTGTCAGGGTGGATGCAGTAGCAAACTGAAAGCGTGGCAGCACCTTAGCTGGTGGTGCTCCTAAAAGATCTCTGCACTTTGGGGTCATGCAGGTGGTTAAGTTTCCCTGTGCAGATGCTTTCTGAGTTAGACATGAGTTAGCTAACCCAAGCTGCCCACCAACTGCAGACAGTAGCAGCCGGCAGGCAGCTTCAGCTTTGTGTTATCTAAGCATCCATGAACGTGCCGCTTTTGTTGAAGAACTTTCTCTGCCAAGGCCCTGCCAGGGTGGCTACTGCCCGTGTCGCTGCAGGAGTGCACAGTCCCACGTCCACACGGCTCTGTGTGCTGACACGAGGAGCAAAGTGACAGTTGTTGCCAGAGGAGCACGTGTGGAGCTGCTCACTGAGGCCGTTAAATGGAAGATGGCAGGAGTTACTGCTGAAGGCTGGAGCCAGGCTAGCGCCCTGCAGCAGTTTGGACAGCGTGTCCACCCCTTGCTCTGTTCAGTGTTGCTCTTCCTGCACTCCCAAATAACTCGGCTGTATTTCTCTTGACGTTTCAAGAAATGGTCTTTTGCCTGTGATCTTGGTATTTTTTTTTCTAAAGGAGCCTGGGTCTTTTTTTTTTCTCCTCCCACTTAATCTTCCCTAGGATTGTTTACGAGCCTGCCAAGAACAGATTGAATCCCTCCTCGAATCCAGTCTACGCCAGGCACAGCAGCACAACGTATCTTCAGAAACAAAGACTGTAGAGGATGAAGCAGACCTTTCCTGCACACCCACTGATGTGCGAGATGTGAACATTTAAGAGGACTTCTTCTAACGGGTTTGCTTGGCAAGAGAAGCAGACAAAGAAAGGGCATCTGAGAAGGAATCAGCATCGGGATCTCCCCCCCAGAAACCCTTTTCTCCAGGACATTTTTATACCAGAAGGGAAAACCAGTCTTGTTATATTTTTTCTTGCTCTGTCTCCCTTCCATCTGTGACTTCAAACAAACAAATAAACAAAAAATACCCCAAAAACTGTCTTAAAAAAAGGAAAAAATAGTATTTGCATTGCCCCCAGGGGTTTGTGCTACAAAAATAGAGGATTTTATACAATAATAATCAACTAGTTTTTATATTAAAGTGTTCTTGTCTGTATGTTGTAAAAATAGGCATTAACACACAAAATGTCTCCAGGGGAGGTATTAGATTTGATTTCTTACATATAAAACCAACCAACCAACCATTTTTAAAGTAGAAGAGGGTTTTTTTAGATAGTAAATGAAATATCCTTTTTTTTTTCCTTTAAAAAGCATAACTTTAACGCAGTTCTAGGCTTTTCTGTATCTTGCTTGCTTATGCATTTAGTCACTTTATAATTCATCTGTAAATGTTTATTTTATTTCCTTAGGTTTTGTTTTTTTTATCCTCTTCACCTTATAAATGGTTAACGTAACCCATAAGTTAGTGTATGTTAGTATACAGCATTATTATATGTTAATCTTTTATTTTTTTTTTGTGCCTGTGGATTGCCTGTGCGTTTGTAGGGTTCCAGCTTAGCGTTGTTGGGAAAGGCCAATGTACTACTCATACGATACTCTATTATAAAGAGAAACCGAAATAGTGACATAATATATTATATTTTTGTAATCTTCATATTTTTGTAGTTACCTGTGTAAAAAAAAAAAAAATGCTGGTCTGACCCCGCAGATATTCAGCCTAATGATGGTCAGGTTCAATCCACAGTTTAGTCCTTTTTTTTTTTTTTTTTTTTTGTAATATTCTAAAACCATTCCATTCAAAGCACTTTCAGTCCATTAGATATAGGAAATACATTCTTTTATTGTGTGGGAATTTGTTTTTTTTTTGTTGTTGTTTTTTCTTTTTTTTAATGGAATGGTTTGGAAATATATTAAGTGCTTGTTGGCAAACTCAGAATTGCAAAGCAAGTGCATTTAACTATGGTGTTAGAGGAAAGGTGATTTTCTTTTGTTTTGTTTTGTTTTCTTTCCGAAGGTTGTGTTCCAGTGAGAGAAATCGCATTCACAAATTTGCCAGGATATTTTCCTATATCCTTTTCTATAGAAAAGTTGAAGTTTAGAAATCCTTTGGTGCCAACACATCGTTCTGAATTAGGGGCCTTAAAGGTTCACGTATAGGACGCGTAGTTTAAGGACTGTCTCTAGATGTTCTACAACTGAAGGTTTTTAAACACTAAAATATATAATTTATAGTTAAGGCTAAAAAGAATATTTATTGCAGAGGATGTTCGTAAGGCCAGTATCATTTGTAAAATAATGCAATCAGCCCTTTTTAAAAAAGAAAAAAGAATCTTTCTACCCTTGATGTCGCAGTTTTAACACAGCTTATTAAAGAAAAAGGACACGCTTCAGAGAACAAACCCAAAACCAAGCAGTCTATTTGGCCCCTTAGACATTTTCAATAGCAGTCTAACCATGAAAAAAAAAACGCCATAGTTAATAGATATGAAAATTGGAGTTACTTGAAAGAAGTTCTTATTCCAGTATATGCCCCGTTTTGTTTTTTTGTTTTTTATTTAGCTACAAATAGAAAATTTGCACATCTTGGCTATGTATCTTTTTATTATTATTTTAGGAAGTAGCTGAAGGGACGTGGACATAGCTGTTGAAGTTGATGCTCGAGGAGAATGTGATGGTGAAATGTATGTGAGAAAACTGCCGCTAAGGTGTTGATTGTAAAAACAATACGAAACAAACAAAAAAAATAACAAAGAAAAAAAAAGTGAAAAAAAAGAAAATTAAAAAAAGAAAAAAATGAAAAAAAAGAAAAAGAGAAAAGAGAAAAGAAAAGGAGTGGATGCTCCATTTTTATTGAGCTGCTATGGATAAATTCCCAGCATGGTTTGAAAAAAAAATTAACATTGCTTTTCTGTATCTTTGTCATTGTGTTTTGCTGCTATTTTGTGGATCAGTTTTTTTTTTTTTTTGTTATACAATGTCATATACTGCCATGTTATAGGTTTTAATTTTCTCATAGAAAATTATATTATTGACATCATTTTTTTTTTTGTAGATTTTTTATGTGATCAATTTTTACTTAATGTGATTACTGCTCTATTCCAAAAAGGTTCCTGTTTCACAATACCTCATACTTCAGTTAACCATGTCTAGACCAGGTTTTAATGTTCGTACACAGTGCCTCATAGTTCTACTGCAAATGGAAATGCATCGAACGTTATTCTGAATGGGTCTCGCGATTTGCAACTAGGTTGCAGGAGTTGAGAAACAGCAGACATTTCAGAAGATCGAGTAATGTCGCTTCTCGTTGTTACGCAGTTTTTAAAGCTGGATTCTTTGTCTGATCTGGGGTTTATTATCATAGTAGTTCTAAGCTGTGTTATTAGCCACATTGATATATGAAAGGTGCATTATAATATAACTTTTGTATGCCACCTGATGTGCTTCCCGTCAGCTGGGACGCATCATGTGGTATGATAGGTTATCTTCTGGAACTCTTAAGTATTTTGTGTGTTTAATCTGTTATGATATACTAGGGTTGGTTTTGTTTTTGGTTTATTTTTTTTCTTTTTTTTTTTGTTAATTATAGCATAATGCTAATTTAAAAAGCCTGTAAATCTCATAAATAAGCCAGCTAACAGAGTTGTATGCTGAAGAATAATCTAGCTGTTGCCTGTATGCTGCTAAACCAAAACAGAATTAGAACTCTTTTGAGGCAAATGCAGTTAAGACCCTACATAGTGCATAAACAGAGCATCGCAATGCTACTAGCAGTCGCAGGACCCAGGAGGACTGGATACATTCTGTCCAAATTTCAGGAACATTTCTTACTGCTTACCTCATAAAACACTTCTGTTTGTGGCATCTCTGTGTCTCTGAACCAAACGTGATTACTGAGTTAGTAGGTTGTTACACTGAGTGGCAGTGTGTACTGCAAATTTCTTTCAATATTGTACGTACTGAAATGCCAAATCCGGATACGTGGGTTCATGTGCCAACAGAGATGCTTTGTTTGTCACGTTGTTATAACAATCTGTAGTAAGCAAGCAATTCAGATTTGTACATTTTTATATTGTACTTATTGGCATCACTGGTCTGAAATGCACATTTTCACCGACAGACCTGTAACAGACAAGTTTCCAGCAAAAAAAAACACAAAAAAACCAACAAAAAAAAAAACCAACAAAAAAAAAACAACACTAAAGTCTAGAAATAAAATTGGTAAAACCCAATGCCCGCTTGTCGTGTCGTTTTATTCCTTGCACGAGTGGTGCAGTGGTAGTGACCGTGGCACGTGCCACGCTCACTCCGACTGGGCCTCAACAGTTGCAACGTCGTGGCTTCAGGAAAGCAGGTGTTGCCAGAAGTGGGTAGGCAACTGGCACTCGCTTAATTTGTGTTTTTCAAAAGCAGAACAAGTATTTGCTTAAGACTGTTTCACACATCAGAGGGAACTGGAGTGGAGTGCCGTTTGGTGGTTCTTTTCAAGACAAGGTAATGTAGGTATGCGGTGGTACAGAAGCAACAAAGTTAAAATCAGCCCTCCCTTCCTTCTCCCGGCGCCTGTGGAGCTTTTGCTGGTTACTGCTGTATCACTGAGGTAATAAGGAATTCCTACAGAAAAAAATGAGAAGCCTGCTAGCGTGCACAGAAAAGAACCGGACTTCAGAAGGACAGAAATGCACCAGTAAATGAGAAAAACTTGCACCCTCTTTCCCAATTTGGTCTCCAAAGTGTCTTTCTGAAAATGGGACACGTGCTGCCAATTTTAAAAGCTGGATGCAGCAGCAATAGATTATTCTTTGTGGAGAACGATCCATCTTTAATTCTGTACCGACTACTAAGAATGAGAGGAGAATGAGATGTCATTTTCTGCCTTAATATCGACTCACGTAAAACGTCAAGATATTCTGTGACTCCAGTAGGTTTAAGCCCAGAGAGTCAGCTCTGCTACTGACATTTTCTTTCTCTTAAGCATCATGTCTGAATGCAGCCTACTAAATTCAAACGTGTTATTCATATTGAAAAGGGCAGGATGACAAGAATGTAGCAAGAAAAACAATATTTACTATAGGCTGTAAAAAACCTGCACATTCAGCTAGGCTGTGCTCTTGCTCATTAAAAGGAAAAACACTTTCATTGCTTCAGATGCAAGAGTGTACACAGAAAAACCCCTAAAAGATCTCCAAAAACCCCTCTTCAATTCCACTGCTGAATTCAGACTGACAAACTTGTACGTTTTACGAACATTAGGATCCCACGTGCTTTATTAAAGAATAAGCAGGGTCTGTTAAATGTTGAAACTGAAAATCCACTTACGTGAAAGCATATTTGGCATTTTAAGGGATGGAAAACTCCAGATGGAGGAGAAAGTGAATCTGCTCTTTCAAAGGAGCCATAGGAATGACCCAGGCAGGTGGGTTAGATACCTGGGGGTGTTGGTTGATGCTCGGCTCAACATGAGCCGGCAGTGTGCACAGGTGGCTAAGAAGGCCAACAGCATCCTGGCCTGTATTAGAAATAGTGTAGCCAGCAGGAGCAGGGAGGTGATCATCCCCCTGTACTCAGCTCTGGTGCGGCCGCACCTCGAGTACTGTGTTCAGTTTTGGGCCCCTCACTACAAGAAGGACATTGAGGCCCTGGAGCGTGTTCAGAGAAGGGCAACAAAACTGGTGAGGGGCCTGGAGCACAAGTCTTATGAGGAGCGGCTGAGGGAGCTGGGATTGTTTAGTCTGGAGAAGAGGAGGCTCAGAGGAGACCTTATAGCACTCTACCACTTCCTGAAGGGGGGTTGTGGTGAGGAGGGGGTAGGCCTCTTCTCCCTGATAAGTAATGACAGGACGAGAGGGAATGGCCACAAGTTGCGCCAGGGAAGATTTAGATTAGACCTCAGGAAGCATTTCTTTTCTGAAAGAGTGGTCAGGCACTGGAATGGCCTGCCTAGGGAGGTGGTTGAGGCACCATCCCTAGCGCTGTTCAAGAAGCGTTTAGATGAGGTGCTTAAGGACTTAATTTAGTAGTTGGGTAGAGATAGTGATAGGAGGATGGTTGGACTAGATGATCTTATAGGTCCTTTCCAACCTTATGAACTTATGAACTTATGAACTTATGAACTTATGAACTCTGATAAGATTCCTAGTCGTGTCACTGAAAAGCTACAATAGGACAAAAGGTAGTAAAGCCACAAATGAGGGTGTTCCAATGAAATCCCACCAACATCACTTAATGGGAAATGTATCTTCTCAGACAAATGTGGTAATGTTATGGTCCCACAAGCATGGCTGACACTGGTAATTGCAGTGGCACGTTGAACGTGTGATTCCCCTTTAGCTTTTGAGTTCCCCACAATATTAAGATCAAACAATAATTAAGAGATCGCACATTTGTGAACTGGGTCGCACTGCTAATATAGGGCTTGCTAGACTTCTGATTTTGCTCTCTAGGCTCAAGAAGCAAGGAAAAAGACACCTTTTTGCTTCTTTTATGGGACAGACATCGAAGAAGAAAACCAAATATTTTCTTGGTGATCCCATTAGCAGCCATGCTAAGGGTATGGCACAGCCGTACTAACAAGTAGCTAAGTATTTCCGGCCACAATTGCCATGAGTACTCCTACTGGAAGAAAGAACTGTTTGCAGAAGGACAGGGTGCCCACAGTGTCTCAGGAATAAGGCACACATGCAGCATCTGAACCCTGCAGTGACTTCAGCTGCTGCAGAAGCACCATCTGCAGTACAGGGGCCGCTCCTGGGGCCCAGGCTGTACACAGCACTTCCAATGAACACCTGTATGGAAAAGCCAACCGTCTGCAGAGGATCAATTCCTACACAGAATAGCCCCAGTTTTTTTGGACGCAATAACTACTATACACAGACCAATGGCAACAATAGCTTTTGCCTTTTCAAGCTTCCTCTCTGGACTTTGGAGGTTGTGTTTAGTGGCTGCTAGAAGTCTGCTCTCTCACACTGTATTAAAAAAAAGATCCACTTGGGTGGATTTCATCTCAGTTCTCATTTTACTTAACGGCTTACACTACCTTTTCATTTACAGTATCTTTGAAGAAATGCAACAGTTAGCATTTATTTCAGGTGAACAACCTGTCTTAGTGAAGCAAGCCATCTCAAAAACAGAACAGCAGCCTGTGCATTCACTTAAAGACCGAAATGGAAAGTTACACTCCTGTCAAATTCCAAGTACAGATTAGGAAACAGCCACAGCACAAAGTTCCAGGCTAAAATGTCTGTCATGTGGCGAGGCCTCCCTGAAAGCCAAAGGCAGCCCAGCCTATCAGACCTTGACTACACCTGCTCAGCTCTGAGTGACCTGGCATGAACTGGAAAACAAAGAAGCAAATCGTGAAGTTAAGGAAACATTGCTTAAGTTGCATGTGGTAACAGACTTGGGGTGAGCGGTGAAGGCCTAGAGCTTCAATTCGTATGTGGGTGCATGCAGATCACAGAACAGAAATCACGACCTACTCACCATTCTCAGCCTGAGCAAATAAATTCTGGATGACATGGTGCTGTAGTGGTGCGGCTTTTTTATTTCACCCATCACACCTAAGAGCCTGTGGCACTTGTCTGTGTCCATCTGGAAGCTATATGCCATTAAACAGCTGGTCTCCTATGACAGCTAACAAGTTACCTACTGCCTGTGAGGATGTCACTTGTAACATTAGCACCGCTCTTCAAGGAGCTGGGCTGAGATGGGCAAGCCATTTAACAAAAGCCACTAAGCCACCACTAGAGCATTACGACAACTTGCTTGAGCCAGCACTCAACGAGTGACCCGGTGTCCTAAGTCACTGCTCTGATGGTAAACTGTCTGAGGCAGACAATTGAGCTTTTTGATGTTTTATTTCTCCTTTTACTAGATTTTATCACCATAGGTTGTTTGAATGCACGGTATTATTTTTGAACAGCTTTTTTGCTCCTTCAGCACACGTGGGCCATCGTTCTTTACATTTCATTGCTGGCTATGTTAACTACGAAGAACAGCTCTCCAGCTAATTTACTCCTCAAACTTCCCAGAAGAAATCAGCAGTTATTTTCTCAGAAGTAAACATTATTTCTTATAGACACATTTATTTCATTTTTTACTTCATATACCTGTAGCTGTTTCAGTCATTCAGCAGAACCTCTTTGCTACTTCTACACAATGTGTTTATCCACTGTGTATTAATCATGGTTTCTCTTTCTATGGAAGCGCTTGGATTGCAAAGGATCAGACAAGTTCCTCCTTTAGAGATGGTTTAATTTAACTTACACTGATCACCTGCCCTCTCTAGCTTTCCTTTAAAACTTACATACTATTACATCGGTTCAACGTTTCAAATATTCCTTTGTTTCTACTTGTATTTCAGAATCTATTCAGTGCTTATTGACAATAACTTCTGTAGTTTTTTTTTTTTTAAGAAGGTAAGTGGGGTCTCAAAAATTCAGTGTCTACACATACACGACGCTACAAAAAAAAAAAAAAAAAAGCCAGTTTAGAGAACAATGTGGGCATGTGTTTTTAAACTACTGTTCGTGCAGTCTGGTCAGGGCTGTGTGACACAGTATACAGTGTTTTGTCATCCAAGGAATGTCTTTGATCAAGAGTTTATGCAAGAAGGAAAAAAAAGCCATGAAACCCTAATCCGTTCCCACAGTCCAGTAAACGTGAGCTGGACAAACAGTGGACAATAGCAGTAAAGCTTGCTGCTGGAACAATAGCTGCAACTAAAAAAATTAAAGGGTTGCTGACTCACAGTTCCTACAATCAAGATTCCACACCGTGTGCTATTCCACAGAACCCTGAAGATGCTGAAAGTTACAAATTGTGGCTAAACATCACACTGACACAAAGCAGCAAAATGTGCTACTGAACAATGAGTGAGAACAAAGACAGCCACAAACACTGATGTTGACTCCGCTCAGTGCAGGGCTGAGATGCACACACTGAATAAGAAATCCTCTTTGTGCCAAAACAGGACTTCTGCTGAAAGTAAACTCCAAAATTTTGTTATAAACAAATAGAAGTTTCACTCTTTCAGGCAGTGTTCTATTCCAGATGCCATCCATACATATTATGCACTACAGTCACAAGCAAACTTCCCGATGTTTCAATACAAAAGCTAGGTGCTATTTATTGCACCTATTCAGAAACCATCTGCACGCTAAAAAAAAACAGACACAGAGTTGTGGAATTGGCTAATTACGTAAATATATATGAAATACAATAGAGCACTTAAAAATATTGTACAGCAAGCCACTTCAGATTCAACTGGCACTTTCTATAGCTCACATATTTTGTATGAGAATGAATGGGCACAACTTTATACTAACAAAGATCTCCAAAGTCTTCTATAGTGGTTATGTCTCAAGCTAAGCGAGCACGCTTCCTTCTGCAGAACATTACATCGTTTGGTACAGCTATATGCTACTCAAGAGTTGACTTAGATATTTTACTTAAAGAATCTTAGGGTGAACAATGCTGTAAGAATACAATTATTACACTTAAGGAATAAACGCTCCCATGATTAAGGCAGGAATATTCCCAAGTCAATTGCAGACACCAAAAGCTGCAACTTGCCACAGCACTCATTTCACCTCTCCAAGATCTCAGTTTTCTCTGGTGACATTTCTATGGTAATGTGTACTGTCATAACTCTGCCCATCACAGAAAAACAACAACCAACCAAACCTGGGTCAGACTGTACAATGAGAACCTTCACAGTTACTCGTCAAACTATGAAAGCTGAAGTTTTGGGCTGTGATTACAACAGAACACACTGCCCTGAGAAATTACAAAGGGTAATAATATTCTAAAGGCATTAATATTCACACTGCATCGTACCAAGAATATGAAGAATTATAGTTTTTCATTTAAACCAAAGCCTTTCTCTTTAAGAAGGTCTTGATGGGATGTATCACACGCACGTCACTCTGCCTGCCTGATCCTGCTTTGTTACAACCTTCTCTCGTGTGCCCTTGGAAATAACAGTTCCAATCCAAATGGACTTGAGCTAATTGTAGTATTTCAGAAGCTTTCGAACTATATTCTCAAGATCATTAGACACACAAACACCAGTGTGTGGTCGTATTTACTGCTTCACCCTGCTAGCATTGCAGAAAGCGCTTCAGAAAGCAATGGCCCTGACAAGGAGCTCTACCTTCACCTTGAGTACCCACTTTATGCCCAGGAAACGTCGCCCATTAATACAGTCAGCTCCTTTCAAACATGCAACACTGCAACTACAGGACATGATAGAATGCCACAGGTGTTCAAGCAGGCCACCAAGGAGGAATTTACCTGCTTTTATTGAAGAATAAAGGAACACTTAGAATGCTTAGACCTCCAGTGTTTGCTTCTCTTTGTACAGTATTCAGAAGACCAACAAAACTGCCTATCTGAGACCAGGCTCAGCTGGGGGGGAAGACTGTTATTTAAAACATAATTTCTAGATTTCAACAAAAAACACTGGGACAGTCACAGATGAACATTAGCACACTTCCATTGCTTTGAAGTAAACAGGTAAAATAACAAGGTTTGTTAAAAAAAAAGAAAAGTTTGTTTGTATATCCTGAGACAGCTTTTTTGAATTTGGCTTTTTCTGAGGGGAATATAAAATGAAATTACATTTCTCTGGTATATGACCCTTCTGTTAAGTGTGTATTTATTTGCTGAGATTACACGGTATGCTGTTCTTTTCTGCTTATGTTTCAGGTACTTGCATGTTAGAGCTTGCTCGGGTTGCCCAGGGGTTTAAGCTGGACAACAGTTAAAAGCCATACCTCAGCCTCCCTAAATGAGGAGACCAGCAGTGCTGTCACGTTGCTTCCAAAGACTCAATTAGATAAACTCCAAATCAATCCTACCTCAGTGCTGCTTTATTTCAAAGGAATTCACCGCATCATTAGAAGAGCTGCATCATGTGTACATACATTCTGCACTACTTGAACATCTTAATAAATATTTGCAAACTATTGCAAGAAGCACTACTTATAGGCTATCTTCAAACAGTATAAAACTCCTCCACTAGATGGCTCTGAAACTGTGTAATCAGAGCTGTTTGAACACCTACACATGTAAGCCAATTAAAGAAAAAAGTTAGGCCCATTAAATAGGTATTAAGAAACACATCTGATATCGACATACTCATATACTCAGCAATCACACACAAAATAACAGACGATTTTGAAATAAAGTCAATACATACACACGCATGTATATATTCCAGAAATGTTTTTATCTTTTTAGTCCAAAATAACAATAAAAATGCAGAACGTAGGCCCTTGCATCCCAGATGCAAGTGCACAGTAAATATTTTGAAAAATTCAAGCTGCTTGTTTTATTTTGTAATACAAATGTTATAGAAGTAAAGCAGAAATGAGGTCTAGATATCACACAAAAATGTGCTGTTAAAGAATATGGTCATACTGACACATTTCCTTTTCCAGAGATAATTTACTTTGCATATATCTTCCAATACCCCTGCTTGTCAAATCCCTACTGGTGAAGTAGGAGTGGGACTGCTCAGTCTGGAGAAAAGGAGGCTCAGGGGAGACCCTACTGCCATCTACAACTACCTGAAAGGGTCAGCCTCTTCTCCCACGCAACAGTGGTAGGACAAAAGGAAATATCCTGTATGGCTACAGAGATTGAGGCGGGATACGAGGAAGAATTTCTTCCCCAAAAGAGGCAGTGATGCGCTGACACAGGCTGTCCAGGGAGGTGGTGGAGCCATTGTCCCTGGGGGTGCTCATGAACTGTGGAGATGTGGCACTGAGGGACGCAGTCAGCGTGCATGCTGGGGATGGGTTGATGGTTGGACTTGGTGATCTTAGTGATCTTTTCCAACCTTAATGATTTCTTGATTTTATGATGTTCAAGGTAAAATAATTGACCGTATCTCTCAAACTATTATGAATAAGTAAATTTAGCTGATAGCAAGAGCATTTTCAAGTGTGGAAAATGGAACCTTTCCATTACAAAAGATTCCAGTAAATACTAACTGTGGAGGAAAACCATTAGTTCACAGCTTGAATTGGTGAATGAGCACCTGGTGAAGGGAGGTGTCTGGCCCAGTGGGTGAACTTTGGCACCTGTGCTCCTCATGTGACCAGAAGAGGTGGACCCAGGGTGGAGCCACCCTGTTCAACTTTTTCCTTTCTGTATATGACTACTGGTGTGCCTATAGTTTTTTTGCCTAGTTTTGCTAAGAATCTGTCAGAAGCAATTTTGCTTCATTGTGGGCAGGACAAATAGCAACCTCAAAGCTCTTCTAGCAGCCATGTTTCTGTTACTGATAATTTAAAATGCTAGGTTTTAGGTTTAGTTGTTTTTTGTTTTGTATGTTAGGATCAGTCTGCAAGGCTGATTTAAAAAAAAAAACCCACAAGTTTCATGTTCTGAGTTACAACTACTTTTTGAGCTGCTATTTTAACCTTTTCTCATTTGTATTCTTTATTTGTATTCAACCTTCTACCTGTGAAAGTGTTTGCTGCTATAAAACTCTGCAGGTGACTGATTCTATCTAAAAAGCCTACATGTTGTGTAAACTGAATGATCTGCACATGTAGATTTTTCTGGAAGTAGCATACATTCTTTAAATAAGAAAGCTTTCCATATTTGTATATTTTCCTTTTTAAGGAAAAGCTGGTGAAGAACCAGTCAGATGCTTCTATTTAATAGTTTCTTAGTTTTTCTGTGCAACTCTAAATAATGTCTGAAGATTTAAAAAGAATAGTTGACAAATATATGAAACTATCAAAAGTTCTGTGCTTTTCCCTTACTGCTTTGATGTTTAGCACCTCTCTGCTAGTTGGATTTTGTTTGAAACAATGAAACACTTTTCCAGTTATCTGTTCTTTAATACTTCTTTTTTCCATCCACGCTTATCTTCAGCTTTTATATTCAAAACGTTAGTGAAGCTCTTTCAGTACTGGCTCTAAAATCAGACTGAATATTTAGCATTGAACAAACCTAAAAAAGAATATGTTAAAGTGTTTCAATGTATCTACTTTCCAGAAGAAAGTTCAACAAAACTCCTAATTCCTCCATTCCTGCTTGTAATTCATTGTCAAATAGTATTTTCAATTTTCCATTTATTTATTTTTATTCTTTTATTTTGCATTTGTTATTATTTGGGGAGTTTTCAACTCAAAGCATTTTTACTATGAATGCAAAAGGAGATGAAGTAACTGCAGAAATCAATACTACTTTGTGCTTAAAAACAACAAGTGAATCCTACAAACCTGTTTAAATTTTCCTCTGATTTTTTCTAGATCTTCTTGAAGCTTTTCATAAGTAGGATCTTCATATGGGAACTTCTTAATCATTCCTATTAACGAATCCAGGGCCCTTATCTTCTTACTAAAGAGAAAAACAGAAATCCACAAACACCATGGTAAATAACAATGAGCCTACTACAGAAGTCTCTTCCGTGTGTCAGTATGAAAATTGCATCGAGATTCTACAACTCGGAGCACAGAACCCAGTTCTCTGTCCTTATTTCATTCTAATTCCCTCATACTCATTTAAGGATAATCAGAAACTAAGCTTGGTACCAGCTGATGAATGTAAGGCTTTCCTTTTAACTTACCTGCCAAAAACAGACATCTAGTCAGGAAATGTAGAACTACCAATTAGATGACAGTGTGTAGTTAATGCAAACAGCGTGCTCACCAGAACGTGTGTTGAGGCAGCTGAAAGCAAGGTGGCAATCTGTTCCAAAAATACTTTTTTCTGTCCAGTTTTAAGTTCTCCTGAAGGAAAGTAATAATCAATATTTGGACGTGTATGTAGAGGAAAAGTAAGAAAAGAGAAGGGCACCTAGAAGTGTCGCAAGATGTATTTCTGTTGCAAACGAAGAATTTTATGCAGAGACCATAAAATACAAGACATGGAAGGTAAAGATTGCTAGCCTCACCAAATATGTGACCTCTCTGTGACACACTGACACCCTTGCATGTCTAACTGGCTTTGGGAAACAATTTGATTCATTACTGATAGTGAATTACAGCTCACGCGGAAGAGGACCTCAGCAGCTTAATGTGAATGTCTGTCTTGGATGATGGGATGATTATCTATAAGAACAAACAGTGCTAATGGGGGGGTATGCTGCTTCCACAGTGAGTATTCAACTGAAGTCCTTAAAACTCTGAATATTGCTCATGTATGAAACTTCATTTGGAGTCTTCCTAAAATGCAATCTAATTATTATTGAAGCATGTCAGAAATAATGAGGTTTACTAACAGGTTGGGAAAACAAACCTGTCCAGTCAAAATTTAAACAGATTAACAGAAATAAAACACTAGGTAAGAATTAAACCATCCATTTCATAATAATCCGCTGAAAACTAAAATGTAAAAGGTTCAGGTCTTACTGAATTTAATCAAATGCATCTTTACTGTTAAAGCAATATTTGGAAACTATTTAAATTTCAGACAATTAATTTAAGAGTCAAAGTTTTTATTCAAGTGCATATATTTAGGAGTTTCAAACTGTCACGAGGCACACAGATTTTGCACTTTACAGGAAAAAGTTGTTAATGAAACAGTAATGCCACCAGTTCTGTCAGCTTCTAGAGGACTTCAAATAAGCCAATGTATTCTGGCTTTTTTCCTTTTTAAGGAACACATTCTACTCAGTTCTTCTGTCATAAATCTTATGAAAGCTGTTTAACCAAGCATATAAAGTGGATAGGTGATGGGTAGAGATAGGAAGCAGCTTCATAACAAACACTACTTTTTGGTATGCAAATAACAGCAAAAATACAGGTTTTTTTGGTAACAAAGAAACTATTTTTGGAGTGATAATATTGTGTACTGTTAAGATCTCACTCTTGTAACAATCTCAGCTTTTAGGTAATTAAAGCAGCTCTAACACCGGTTCAAAAATCTGACTCTGTGGTGTAAAAGCAGTAAGTGTTGCTAGGATTTTGTAAACATGCATTACTCTCCATATTGACAGTAGAATGGAACACATGGTGGGGATGGAGGGGAGAAATAGGTTGTAAGGGATGTTTGAAGTGATTTAGCATGCCTTCTGCCCAAAGCAGGGCTAATTTTAAAACACTTCTTCAGGACTGCCTCCAACCAAATTGTGGAAAACTGCAAGGATGGGGCTTCTGTCCTTAGCTGGGACCTCTCCCAGTACTTCAGAACTCATGATGGAAAGAACCTTCTCTGTATGCCCAATTAGGACTTTAATTGCCTCAGCTTGTGAAAGGTGATTATTATTCTTCCACTGTGCACTGCTGCAAGGAATGCACCTCTAGAGCTTTCTTTTGTGCAGTACAACTAGGCATCTGTCTTCTATTTTTCAAGCTGAATAAACAAAGTTCCCTTACTGTCTTTTCAGCATCAGATGCTCCAGACTGTAATGCCATCTCAGTCACCATGTGCTCACCCTTCTGTTTTTCAGTATTATCTTTTCTTTCTAAATTAAAGAGGAGGCAAAACTGGACACCATAACTTGAAAGAACCTTTTAAAACCCTACCTGTTCCTTTCATCTGTACGTTTTGGGAGCAGACACTGCCAGGTCAGTGCAAATCCAAGGTAGCTGCCAATCTGAAATTTTAAGAATGCCATGGGTGGGGGGGAACAGAACACACACATGTAGTCAAAGAGAAGTAAAGTTCTACATTGTATCGTGTTCCTCAGGAAATGAGACATTGGATACAGAAGTACATTTCTACATTTAAAGACAGGAAATAAGGGTAGGATGAATGGGAGGTGTTGAGTAGCGTAGTCTGAGAGTCAGAACTAATTTCTGGTAAGGCTCTACATCCTGTCGAGACAAACAAATTAAAAGGCAGCATGGTGAGCAATTCTGCAAAATGCTATCTGTACTTGACATGCTTTAAACCACAGAATTTCATAAACAGATGAGTTATTGACAAATTCCACTTCAATCTGTGCATGCACCTGCCCCTTAAGTTTACAAGACAATCAGACTTGGAAGTTACTTTAGCCTGCAAACTTGATCAGAGTACAGTGGGAACATCTAGGAGCTCTCATCCTCTGAGAGTTATGTTTGTTAAAATGTGTACTTGGGCATTGACGTCTCTGTAAATGCTCAAGCATAAATGACAGTGAGGCAGTTTTGTCTGCATGCACCAAAGCTGCTTGGAGACCCCAGGTAAGTGGAGACACCAGCAGGTTTGCTTCATGTTGCACTGAGTTGCTATGCTCTGGGGATGCTGGCCCATGGATGCTTTGCAGCAGTCTGCTCTGCATATTGCTCTGCATAATTAGCAATGCACTACCACATGGGTACAGTACCGATCTTCTGCTTGAACCCAGGTACCTACTGTATCTAACACCTCAGATGTGCTGTAAAATAGATATATTTTAATTGTAACCCTTGATTTTAATTCTCAAACAAGCAAGCCCTTGTCAGATCAGTTCCGTTATTCTGCTCAGGATAGGCAATAGGGTGACAGCTCAAAGATTACCCAAATCTTAATGTTTACTTATGTTCACTTAATGACTGTCTCTTCGCAGTCTCACTGTCTTCTGGAACTTCTTAGTATTGGTAGACTACAGCACTTTTTACTGTTACAGTCTATATTGGACTATGTTGTATAAAAATATTCAGTTTTAGAAGCTGTTGTTCAATTGTCATTTTGGAACTGTACAGCCATAGAGTTGGTAGGAAAATAATTCATCACTATTCATCTTTGTATCACAGTCAAGTACCAGTTAAAATTTCACAGTAACTATCCTTTGAGAATTTGCATTTACTGCTTTTGTTTCATACTGGGTTGATACCACTGCTGTTCTTTCAGTAGCAATATCTGAGCAACAGATTCTGCCTGTGTTAGAAAGAGGGCAATGGAGACACTCAGTGCTGTCCTGTTGGGAAATAACTTGGGTAAGAACTAATGTTCTGTGTTATTTTTTTCTTTTTTTCCATGCTGAGCCACAGAAGGTGACCTGAGGAGTCTTTACCCGCAACCTTAAGTTATATAAGTAAATGTGTGCTTTGGCACTAACTTGTACTGAGCAAGCCTGTTTGTCTCTTATACCCCTGTTCAGGAATAGAAAATGGAAAACCCCATGACCAACTAGTAGCGAAAATACTAAGCCACATTCTGAAACAGTGATTGAGCACCTGGTGGGAAGACAGGGCCAACCCAGGGGAGCTCAGGTGTATGCAATGTACCTGATTAATTGGGACGGAAGGAGCTAGGATCCACCCCTTCCTAGACCTCATGTAAGGGTTGGCAGTGGAAGCAAGGGGATCTTGCTGGAAATCCCTGCCTACCTGAGGCCTTTTAAGGGTGTGCAGACTCTTTCCCTTGTTTCTGTGCCCACTACTGCTACATTTGAGCACACCCCCACTTGCTGCAGCCCAGGACTTTGCTTCCCTGCTATCACTGCTGTGCTCTGCAGGGTTATGGCAACCACCTCAGAAAGCACAACGCAGAACGCTGATGGAGCCCATGGCAGCACATTCAATTTTAATCTCACGAATTCCTAGAGCACAGTAGTTTTCCATGTGGAGTCACAGCAGGTTCAGACAGCCTGGGATGCTCCCAGAATGAAGCCTGCAGGGCTCATGCTACTACTATAGTGGGCTTTGCTCGATATGCTTCTGTGCTAGAATCACTTTGTAATGGCAATTCCTGAGTACGTGTACTCACCTCGGAGCCAATCTTGGCCCCGTGCAGAGCCCCGCAGCTCCGCCCCTCAGCAGCCCCGGCCTGGCTGCCCTCGGCGTATCCCTCCTGGAAGCCCTCCCCGTGAAACCTGCAAGGAGACAAGCACGGCGATGCGCTTTTCTTCTCGCCATCGCGGCCTGGCCCTCCGCTCCCTCCCTCCCTGCCGCCAGCCGTGCCCCATGAAGGCTGCCGACCTGTCCTCGGCCATCACGATCTGATCAAACATATCCGAG
This sequence comes from Cyrtonyx montezumae, assembly GCF_038088225.1. NCBI lineage: Eukaryota > Metazoa > Chordata > Aves > Galliformes > Odontophoridae > Cyrtonyx > Cyrtonyx montezumae. Next base: position 41,035,874 of record NW_027071826.1, on the reverse strand, counting down.
CCCGCGGACGGGACCTCCATGGCGGCGCCGCCGCGCGATGGACGCCGGGATGCGACGGCGAGCCGGAGGGGCCGCGTCGCGCTGCCTTAGTGCGCATGCGCGGAGCCGGGATGCGCTGCAGGCAGCAGGGGGCGCCAAAGCGCCGTGTGGGCAGCGGAGCTGACGGAGGCGCGCGTTGCTCTCGCTGCCCCACGTGATGCGAGCGGAAGTAAAGGTGTTGCTGGAGCTACCCTGCAGTTAACGTCCTGCTTTGGAAGTTAACGAGAAGGAAGTGGTTTGAGCTCAGTGGGCAGGTGGCTTGAATCGTTACGCCACAAAATCGGCAGCTTTCCATCTAGAAATCTGCCCAACCGCTCTTGTTTTGGACAGCAGTCCTGTCACAATTTCACCCCTACTTCAGCGTCCAGGTGACGTCTCTTCTCCACAGCCGTTCTGCAGCTCTGCTTCACTTCAGCAGGCACCCACATGTTTGTGAACAAAGGAAGCACATTTATCTAACGTACCATGTCTTCTGTACAAAGCACGACTGTCCTAAGTTTTCAACATCATTTCATTACTGGAGTAGCGATAGCACTGATGCCACAATGCCTGAATAAAGGTTTTACAGCTCTTCACACCTCCCCGAAGTGGAAATGGAGGAGGCCAGTATCTCCTTTTCTGTAGCTTTCTCACTACTCGCATTTACACATCATAGCTTCTAATGGGGACTTCACAAGGAGGCATTTGACACCTTACCTTTTAAAATGTTTTAGGGCTGTAAAATGCAAATGGAAGCGTGGCAATTGCTATACTGCCTTTGGGTCGCAGTGGTCAGCCAGGACCTTTCCACAGCAGTGCTGGTGTTTGCATTCCCACAGAGCCAAGGACAATGATGTTTCAGGGTTTTGCACACCAAGTTCCTGCACAAGTCAGGTGTCTGGTAGCAGGGAAAGCATTTTTACAGTAATCGTTCTGCCTCAAGCTGGAATCCTGTCACATTTCATAAGCAAAATGGCTAGGCCTGATCAGAGCTCAGATGGGAAAACTCCAAGGAAAACTCAAGTGGTCCAGGAAGTGGTGTGGGTAATTTAGCTCCTGGAGTTCCCTCTGTCTAAATAAGATTTGAGCCAGCCTCTATCCATGCTGTTACAGTAAGAATCACTGTGCTGCTCGTGGAAGATGCAAACCCAAAGGTGTCAACAAATAGGGTGCTATTTCCCAATGGAACGATGCTTGGCTATGTTTTCTTGGCCAATATTTGTGACAGCAATGTTAAATCTACTTAAAGATCTCGCCCAGGATAATGTAAAGAGAGTACACTCTAAATTTTATTGTTTGCTGTGTTTCTATTGAGAAATGTGATTTTTTTTTTTTTTGTGGAACAGCGAGGTTTTGAACAGATTTTAATAGTTCATTTTGTGTTCTGGGTTTTGGTTTCATGGGTTTTGGTTTCATGGCAGTGGCACAGCATGAAGGAGAATGTGAAACACCGTGGGAGATGTTTTGCAGCCAAATGCTCTTCAGTTCCTGTGAGTCACCCTTGTAGCATTTCTAGAGTGAAATGCTCAGTCTTAGTTTTCCTGACAGAAATCAACATCTTTTTCAGGCTTAATAGCCATTTTCCCTCCTGGAAGCACTATAGTGTATGGTGTCATTTTTTAAAGGAGGGCAGCCTTCCACCTTGAGTGGTTTCACATTTTGCCGGTGGCTCATGCATGTGGTGTCGAACCTTTCCATAACAAAGATACTTCTCTCAGTCTTGCAGTTTCACGTGGGGTTAATCAGGAACAGGCAGCAGATGGACAAGAAGTCCTGCATTGGCACTCACTGTCTGGCTTTGGGAAACTCACTCTGTCTCTGTGTTGCACCTCAACTGCACCATCTCCACATGGCTGCTGTGGAGCCAGATCCCACAGTTTGATATAGCTCCTTCAAGTGTTTGGGTTGAAGAAGTCGCAAAAGAGTAGACTAGATTTCTGTATTGAAGAAGATTTTTATTCCAAGTGTACACATTACACTACCAATAATGAACAGTAATTTAAAAAGCTATTGTTTCCTAAAATTTAATGATTACAAAACTTCAAAAAATTTGTTACAACCAAAAAAAAAAAAAAAACCCACCTTCAAGAGTATATAAATAGAATTTTGAACATAAATAACAGTAACAAAATAAACAGAGGTATGTATTTAATAAATTAATTATAAATATTGCATTGGCAATGAAGTGCTAGGTCAGAAGAACACAGTTTCCGGTAGAGCTTTTTGTATAGAAATCTCTATTATAAGCAAGCCTTTAAAAATGAGTGGAATCCCTGAACCCTTATATTCATCTTCTTTTGGTTTCTGTTTGGTTATTCCTTTGTTAAACTTTCACAAGGGGAGAACAGAACTGAGAACATCAGACATATGCTTCTTGGCCAGGAGGACCCCACAATCCCTTCCTGCAAGAAGCATGGCATGGCCAGCTCAGTTCTGCAGTGTTTAAATCACCTGACTGTATCTCCACAGTTTCAGCTGATGCAGAATCAAGCCTAGATGGACTTAGAAGAATTGATGATGGTTAAATAAAAATATTAAAATGTTCTTTGCAACTGATGTGACTTATACATCAACCATTTTCAGACTTTCTCTCCATTTGCTAACAACATAAATGAATATATACATCTGGATGCTAATTTGAACTGCTCATTCCTACCAGATGAACACAAATGCTAGTTCTGAATACACTTCTACCCACATGCTGAATTCACATTAATGTTAAAGACAAGTCTATACTGGATGATGCAGTTCCCTTCGTGAACATAAATTAGCCTATAAAATAAATCAAAGATCCAGTTTTCCAAAGGGGAAAGGAATAAGTATTTTCCTTTCTTCCCTTCTTTCCAAGGGGAAGAAAAAGCACAGTATATAAGCAGAATTGTTTTCAGTGGTATGCTTTCAACAGAAAGTTTTCCCAGAAGGTTGTCAGCAGCTTTTTGAGAAACAGCACTAACTTTAGTTCATGTAACCACACTTGCTCAGTCTTCCTTAATCGTGTTTTGTTCCAAATGTTTGTCTACAAGATTGTGAACTTCCCTGTGAATGGCAGGATTTCCTGTATTTGCTCCTGTGAGCAGAAATAACAGGTCAACACATGTGGTAATGAATCTGATGAACAAAAACTACATATTTTATCATCACCACAGTAATAGAGGAACTCTGAATTTGTTAAGCTGTTCTTATTTAATTTTTCTTTTCCAAGTAAACTACGGAGAGGCAATTCTTTTGAATATGGCATCTGGGCACTCAGCTCTTACAGGTACAACACATTGTACAGAAAAGGCTGGCTCTATACTGAGACATGAAAAAAAAGTTTGAGACATCACTACACAAGAAGCTAAAAACCTGCAACATTCTGTAGTATTTCTTTAGAACCGTGTGTGCAATCAGAGTCATTTCTGAAAGCTGGGGCTCTTCACTGGAGATAGTTTGGAAGTGATCCCGAAGGGATCCATGCTGTCCGTTTCGAGAGGTGACGAGTAGACCTCTGGCTCAAAAGCCTGGCTGTAATCACTGTATTCACCAAAGTCTGTCACCTCCACTGGCACAGTGTTGATCATGGGTAAGAAGTGAGACAGTGGAAGAAAATCTTTTCCTTTGAATTGCTGTCTTTGTTTGGCACTGCTCAAAGACACCGATATTCCGTATTTTTTTGATTTATACACATTGTAGCCGTCTGGACGAATCTCCTCTTCAAAGGAACAGTCCTCAATGGAATAGCTGAGCTAAACAGCAAGGAATAAAGCCAGTTACAAACATGCCCGCTAGATTCACTGTGCTCAGTTAAGATCTTACATAAGAGGACATAACTGCTTAGGTATGAAATTGTAGAAGTACATTTGTGATATTCTGTAGAGACATTCTGTTAGGGTCTAGGATCATCATTCAGACCTTCCCATGAGCACTGCATTTTGTACAATACTGCTGTTATTTCAGGCTCAGTCACTGCAGGTGATTGAACTCCTGGTCAGCAAAAGGCAATTGCTGATGGTGCTTCAGTCCTCACTGGTAAGTGGATGCTCCGCCTGGCTAAATATGGACTGTATTTGCTACTTTCAGTCTTTTTTCATGTGCCATCAAGTATACAGGGTACAATTAAATGCATGCATCTGAGTGTCATTTAAAAGCCCTCATTAAACTAATCCATCAAAAAAAGGTTTTCTTCAAAATAAACTAATATTTTTCATCTCACACACAATATATCTCAGAAAAGTATCAGTATGTGATGCTCAATTGTGGCTGAATTGTCACCTGTACTTACTGCTATGAGAAGTAGTCAGCCTTCCTTTGGAGGATGATGAAATCAGCAAGCTTCTTTAGCAAGCACATGCTACAAATCACACTGGTTGTTGATGGCACCCCCTTGTCTTCACCAGATTGTTCCCTGCTCACTTCAGTGGGATTGTCCCTAGCATAGTTCTTAATACATTTTAAATGCACTTTCAGTATTTCCAGAATTTTTTTTTCCACAGGAGAAATTTACAGTACGTCAGTATATTAAGCAGCCACATGATTTCTGATAAACTACAGAAATTCTGAGGGCAGGCCTACAGCATACTGTGTGCTCAGAATCAGCCCTAGCCATCCCTGTGTCCTGTGTTAAGAAGCAGCACATTTCAGGATGGCTGAGTTTAGGCCCCAGACATTGCACCTGCCCTTTCCTTCTTCCACTGCTGAACTCTGGGCTAAGGAAAACGCTTTGCCTGGGCTGATAGTAGAGAGATGATGGTGGGTGTCGAGGATGACCTGGCTTGTTGCCTTCAGTCTCCCACAGGCACAGTCTCAGCCAGTGTTTCTTGGGCATCGGAGGAGTACAGCTGGTATATGCTAGAGGCCATTTATTTCCTCCTTCCAAGTGCAACCCTAGAGAAGGGTGGCTGTGGGAGAGGGGGCTGTGTCTCAAAAGGGAAGACTTTTCTCCACATGTTAACTTCTACTCCCTTCACTTCTGTGAATATTGTTACCAAAGTCAACAAAGCTATTTTCTAGAGTGAGGCAAATAGAGTTGGTCCATGACATGAGGGTATAATGGCACAGCCACATGCCATTGTGTTTCCAGAAGAAAAGCTAAAGTCCTGTAGAACTGTTCCTGAAGAACACTGTACACCAAACAAACCCACTCAAAGGATGCTCATTAGCTTACAAAATGATGTTATAAGAAAGCTTCTTTAAAATTCCATGACTACAGCAGCTCCACTAGGAGCAAGATCCAGATTTGTTCTGTTTTCACTGATGATTTTGCTTTGGCTATACATTAAAACTTTAAGCTAATAATTGACATTGTCTGAGCCTGTGCACCTTATCACTGCATCGATTGTCTGATTCTAGCCCAGAAAAAGAAAAGAAACTGAGATAGAAAGACTCAGTCCTACGCTGTATGCTCAGTCAATAACCTCACTACACCCGTCTTGCTCTGAGTGAACCTACCGGGAGTTCTGACAATGGGCCAAGTCCTCGCCCTGCTGCAATCAGCACAAAGTTTGCCGCAGCTATCAAAGCAGAATGGAGCTGCGCCTTTACTACAGCACAATAACAAGCCGTCACCCCGTGCAACCCAGGCTCCTGCAGAGCGCTTAGACAAAGCCTTACTCTGAACTTTCAAATTCCGAAGCTGGCAGCTTATCTCTGGGTTTACAAAGCCAAGTTTACATCGCCGATAATATCTACAGGATATGCTGACATCGCTGGGCGAAAACCACGAGCCAATGGCTCAGTGCCAGTGGGTCACTGAGCTCTGCAGCCTGCCACAGGTGTCCTGTATTTCAGACGGGAGAGGGACAGCAGGGCTGAGCCTTCATGAAGCCCTTTCTGTTTGGTATTACCTAAGAGGTGACACCCCTGTGTCTCCAGAGTTTGTTTGAGCAGCTGCAACCTGAGTGCATCTCCTTTCCAAAGGAAACCATTTTTACGTTATTTTTTTCCCTAGGAGTATCTGAACTGAACAGTGAGAAATTATTCAGATCCAATGCCCTGACTTCACCTGTTTCCGAGGCAACCACCAAACGATGAGACTTTCTAAAAAAAACTCAGTTTTGAACGGCACTGCATTTTCCACGTGAAATAGGCACTGTGCATTCGGGACGATGCTCCCTTGCTGCCGCCCTCTAACAATCCCGCGGCTTCCCGGGCAGCGGCAGTGCCAAGAACGACCGAAGCAACACCGAAAAGGAGGGGATACCCCAAAGCCCCGTTAGCTCTCCGCGGTGCCAACAAACTCCCAACCCCCAACTCCGCCATTCTCGTCCGGGGGCTCACCTGTCCGTGCAGCCGCCCCGCCTCGTCCATGCAGAGGTAGCGGGAGCTCCGCACGCCCTTGATGGCCACGGTGCGCACCGCCACGGCGCGGATCTCCAACAGACCTGCGGGGAGAGGGGACGCGCCGTCAGCTCCGCGCCGCCGCCCGCCCGCCCGTCCCATCCCGTCCCGTCCCGTCCCATCCCGTCCCGTCCCGTCCCGTCCATCCCGTCCCGCAGAGCCCGGCACTCACTCTGCGGGCTCTGGCTACCGGCAGCGTCCACCCGGCCGTCGCCGCCGATGCGCAGGAAGCAGCTGAAGAGCCCGTGCTTGCTGGCGGTGTAGAGGTGCCGCAGCCGGATGGGCTCCCCCCAGCCGTAGTTGACGTGCGGACCCGCGTCGGGCAGCGGCAGCGACCTGGCGGCGGCGGCGGCGGCGGCGGCGGCGATCCCCAGCAGCGCCAGGGCAGCGCCGGGGCCGGCGGGGCGCGGCCCCATCCGCGGCGGACTCAGACTCGGACTCGGACTCGCGTCGGGCAGCGGCGGTGCCGCGGGCGTTGCGGGGCGGTGCGGTGCGGTGCGGGGTTGGGCGCTCTGCGCGGCTGGCGGTGTCGCGGGAGGGATGTAGCACGGGCCAAGCCGGCCCCCCGGCTTTTTATAGGCCTCCGTTATCAGCCCGATCGATTCGGTCGCATCCAGCTCCAATATAGAGCCCGTTTCATAGCGGGAATTGGTCGGGTCGGTCACTCCCCCCGAAAATATTGATCAGATGACATCATGTCGGAGGGGACACCCTGCGGGAGTCGCTCCCTCCCCAGCCGCATCTCTGGGCCTTCCCCTCGAGGCTCCTCCGCTCTGGTCCCTCGCGAACCGAGCTGCTGGGACGGGACGGGACAGATGGGTCGGGTCGGATCGGGACGGGCCAGGCTGTCCCGCAGCCCCGATGTGAGCCCGAAGTACGGGGAATGGGACCAGGGGTGCGTGACCCAAAAGGCACCATCGGTCACGCAGAGGCGAGGGAGCAGCGCAGCCTCTCGGGGGACATCACTCCGCCCGTCCGGCGCCAGCGCTTGTCCATCCTGTATTTGTATTTCAGATCTAAGTTAGAGGGAATGCTCGTGGAACACGGCCGGAGGAAAAGTCGGTAGGCAGGGCAGGGCTCTGCCATACTGCAGCTCAGCGGTTCCGGGGCTTCGCGGCCGCCGTCTGGCTCTCTCCCGGCCAGAGAAGCGCGACTTGAGCACGGGGTGAGAGCGGCCACTGCCCGGCACCGGAGCGACGGCACGTGCTGTCTCGGCAGGTCTTGGCACGGCATGGCACGGCGCCTCGGGACGGACCGGCGCCGCTGGTGGGCTGTGTTGCCGCCCGGCCATCCCTGGCAGTGCCGCTAGATGGAGCCGGGTGCCTGGGTGCGGGCTGACCTCTCCGTCGGGGAGCTGCTGCTGGGGTCTCTCCGGCTCTTATTTCCCATTCGCGCAGATAAATCGGCAAAAAAGTGTGTTTAGAGAAACTGGGCAGAGACCCGAAACGGGCATCAAATGGGTTTGTCCCCGGTCCGTCTGCTGACATGCTGGGGTTCACCCAGCAAATGTGTTAGGCATTTCAAGGCATTCCTGCTGATTTTCCCGATGTCCATCCTACCTGAGCATTACATCCCAAGAGAGAAAATAGGTACCAATGGGATTTCATAAATAAAAAGAACATTCTTTTCCCACGGGATACATAAAGTGTCAGTTAAGCATAACATAGTCTCCTGCCTCCAGAAGAATTTTTGAAGCAAGTGAGCAAACAGAACCTTCCAAATGCTGTTTGTATTTCTTTGCCTGTTTACTTTTTTCTCTCTGTACACTTGCACCTCCATCCTTTAAACACTTCCACAAACATCTTTTCTTTTTGAGCAACACAAGCTCAGCAAGGCTGAGCATATGGACAAGGCTGCATGAAAATACAGAGCTTTATGGGATGGTGGCCCACGCCTGTATGGATACACTTCTATACACCCTAACCACGTGCACTCTGTATCACTGAGGTTTGTCATGCTGATTAGTCAGTGTCTACATGATCAGGGCCTTGCAACACCTGCTCCCTGCAGCAAGTTTTGAGTCATCCCAAGGAAGCCCAGTTTTCTCATCCTGCTCAACAAGTCATTAATGAACATGAGGGCCACCTCACTTCCAGGTTGCTCCTCCTGCACCATCTCAGTCATGGGTTGACGTGAGAAATTCCATCCTTCCAAACATCTCACAGGCTCACAGCGTTACAGAACCAGTAAAGAATACAAAGGAGTCTGAGATCCTATTTTTTTCCCTCTACATAATTCTGCACCTTTGCGACATGGCTGCTCCAAAGCAGCTTGCTGCCTACAGCTCTGGGCCCCACAGCAGTTGTGCATGTAACTCACTCTGGCTGTTGAGCATTCTTTGAGGCACTGAGCACCCAGCACTTACACAGAGTTTGGGCTGAAATGAATCAGTGAAATGCTTTGGTTCATTTTGTTGTGCATCTCAATGAACAGAAGCTATTTGATGAGTACTGATGCTGCTATACTATTAACGCTGTACTATTATAGCATTAATAATATTCTCCATAATCATATACAGTGTTTTCTTCATCAAAAAGTCAAGCTCCTCTTAAGCATAACAAACGGATGTTTGCAACATATTTATTTATTTTGGTGGTATTATTATTCCTTTGTGAGGATCAAAAATGGAAGTAGTAAAGGAGATTCACATTTCATATCAGATCAGATGGAAATGAAACACTTAACTCATTTGTTTTTAGGAATTGTCTTTCTTGGTATAACAATCTCTCCATCTAATCTGTTTGTCCAAGTTCCTCTGCAATCAGTGACTGAGGTGAATGCCTCCACGTGCTTATCTGGGCTGGGTAGCACCAACCTATCTCCAAACAGCTGTTTAAGAGATATGGGTTAAATTATCTCTGGAAGTGCTTATTTCTTTATTGACATTGGGAAAAAACCCTCAGTGATTAGCCCAGATTTAGTATTTTATTTTTTCTGAGAGCTAATTAATCTCACTGTTCAACGTATTCTGCTGTAATGTGACTTTTATATCAGTTCCCATATAAATCACTGAACATTATCATTTATGGGCATCTTTTTGCTAAAGTTCGATAGAAAGACACATCTTTGCAAGTTTCTGAAAATGTATTTGCAGAGACGTGTGACAAATCACACCGTCACTTCCAGTGCTAGGCCTGCTCCCTGTATGAACAGAGCCACCAGCAAGGAAACCTGGCAGTGTGGAACTTCTGCCTTTCTGGGGATAAGAAAAAGTAAAGGAGGAAAGTCTTGTAGAATAAAAATACCTCCTGACTAAATACTACTCAACTGCAAAAGCATTTTCACCTGTTGTAATTAATCATTTATTTCCACTGTGCTTTTCAGTGGGCCTATATAATTTCTGCAGAACAAAACCTTCAGCTTTTGTGATACTAAAGCTGAACCAAATAAGGTTTGGAAGATCATGACTGCTATGTTTTAAAAGTCAAGCATCCATCAATCCTGGAGCGTGCCAAAAAAAAAATGAGTGTTTGTGTCTTAGTAGGCAGTAACGTCATTAGGACCAAGTGAGGTAAACTGAAGGAAGGTTGCTACATGGTGATCAGAAATTGGGTATGGAGCCGCTCCTGAGCAGATGATGATCACCCCACCTCACCACAACGTCTGTTCAGGCAGATGTAATCAGGTCTCCCTGAGCCTTTACTTCTCAAGACTGAACTTTCCTGTTTCCTTCAGCTGCTCTCTTGTGCTCCAGACCTTTCCGGTTTTGTTGCCCTTCTCTGGACATGTTCCAGGGTGTGTTTATATATCATTGTAGAAAAGGAAAATGGTACAGAAATTTTAAGGTGTTTTACTTCCTTTGAGGTATATTTGGGATCTCCGTAGATTTAGGAGGAGACATCACATGATTGTGATTAGGTATTACTTCTGAGTAGAGATTTGTGAGTCTTTCTGCTTTTAATCTGAAGTCAGAAGCTGAAGAACTTCAGTGACTGAGAGAACTCCAGAGACAGCTGGAGATTTCCAGCTCATTCCTTTGCTTCTGAGCTCTGCTGCAACCTCTCTGTGCCACCCTGCAGTGGCAGCAAGCAGACAATCCTCACTTGCCCTGATGCAGACAGTGGGCATCATAGCCAGGTGCTTCCCCCTGCCTCTGGTAGAAACAGCAGGAGTAGACACAGCATGCTGTGACATGGCATTTGAACGCAGGGCTGTTCTATAAAGAGCCTTATCAGTGCAGCACAAGTTAAAAACCTGCCTAAGAAGAAGGGGTTACTCCACCACGTGTCAAGGGCCACTCTGCTACCCAGTTTCTTCTGCAACCCAAGAGGCAGAAAGATGACAGTATTTCCCCATGGACTGTGAATGAGCACAGAATTAAGATTCCACAGCACCTACTGTGTACACCCACCGACAGGATGCCTGACAAGTGAGGGCTCTCCCCGTACTGTGGGTATAGCAGGCCCTGGTGAGTTAGCAGGATTTAAATACATTGAATACTGGCAGATTTTCAAATAATCAGCTTCTGGAACTGCTCTGCTGAAGTGCTCACTGCACGGGAGAGGTTCTTGCAACTGCCAGTGATAGGTACACATACTGTTGCTGGTTCTTTCGAATAAACACAGCTGGACAATGAATTTCTCACCATTCTGATATCGAATGTTTTCTTAACAGACAGTGCATTCCTGAGAGTATTATGTAGCTTGGAATTGACTTGAAGCTTCCATGATCAAACGATATCTTCTGATTAAGTCTACCCTAAAGCTTACCAAAGTCCCATCAGTTTCAAATGGCCCAGTAGCATTATTTCCTCACTGCAAACAGTTATTTCATACTTTGAATGTACTTGAGCCACCCGTCTTTTCCATGCACTACAAAATCCTTTGGAATTGTGAAACTTAATAAAGCCTTATTGATTTTCTAGGTATTTTACAGCACCTTATTTCCAGTGAATCAATAAAAGTTGGAAAAGCTGAGGCACATAAACATCTAATCTAATTGAAACATTTCAATACCCAAGGTAAATGTAATCTTGAGTCTTCATGGAGGCTGAGGTCCACTGCTGGAAGAATAATAGATGCTAAAAGAAGATAAAAATAAAAAAGGGAATGAATTTGCTTCCGAAGTGATGCTTCAAAATCACAAGGGTACTAAGAGTACATGGTCAAAGTGGTTCTGCTCAAATACATGCTAAATCTTACAGAGCCAGAATTAATCAGGTGATCTTGTTCAGTCCTATTCAATGCTATCTGCCAAGAAATCAGTCCTAAAGAGCACAGTAGGAAACTGGGATGTGCAAGGGCTTCAACAACAAGTCCGCTGTGGGCACAATAACCAAATCTGACTGCAAAGCAATTTTGCTGAGTTATACTGGGGATACATTTGTCCCATGTAGGAATAAATACATTTCAGAGGAGGTGAAAAGTCATTGTCTTTATTAACAAGGACATTGAATCAGGGACTTCTAATTGGTCGTGTTTTGGCAGTTAGAAGTAAGAAAGGGAGGGAACAAAAGAGGCTTAGTTGTGTTTGTCTGTTGAGTGAAGCATTTCTGTTCCAGGATGATGACCCCACAAACCGAGTTGTAGAGCCAATGGAACAAACCTGTGAGCACATCTACCAAGGAAAAACTGCATTTTCTTACAGATGTTGGCAGGTCAGGTTATTTGTTAGACTCACACTTGTGCTTTCTGTGGGATGACGTGAGAGATTTGAACTGGTGCAAAATAAGACACTTACATTCTCTATTTGCTAGACTAATGTTAAATCACTGTTATTTTCTGCTCAGAGCCTTAAGGTTTATAAGTCTTCTCTGCTTCAGTTTTCTTGCTGCCTTTTATTTCATTTTGTGCTCTGCTGCTTATCATTCCTAGAAATTGCTAGTCACCGACAGGAATGGGTAAGCACAGAGCTGTAAATGATTAGTGAATGCTGGTGAACATAGTGTCAAAGTTTCAATTCAGGGCACAGGTGGGAGGTTTGTATAATGCTTATTCACCAACTATCATCACTTTTGATTATTATGATATTGCAGGAAGGCCTCTTACTGAAATGACTAAGCCCTTCCTGAACCAGTTCAGAACGAATGCAAATTAAAAAAAAAAAAAAAAGTATAAGATTTCCTGATGGCCTCTTCTATGACTGTTCAGAATATTTTGCATGCAGACATATCCTCAGCTTCTGGAAAGCAAAGTGATTCAATGAGCAGTTGCCTTCCTTTCAACACAGACCATATTTTGTGCCTAGAAGTAAAGATAGATACCTTAGGAAGGACTAATAAAACTCCTTCAAAACCTGCTTAGTAGACAGAGTTACTTCCCTTGGAATTTTTAAGGTGTGATGGTATCTTCCCTCTCCATAAGACTCCCAGACACAGTATAGTTGACATACTCACACTGAAAGTTTGAGAGTGGAATTTCTCAAGAGGTGAGGGGTGAAGACTACTAGTAACTGATGTTCCACTCAGACATCACAGGAAATAGTTTTCTGATGAAATCCCACTGTTGTGGGGTAGCTGCATGATTTGCCATGGATCTGAAAATTAAGTTTATGGTAAGTAACTTTTGCTAATGTTCCTTATTTCAGCCTCTTGGAATTGCTACCACGAAACATGGCTGAGGGACATTTGAGGTCAAGAATTGAAGGGCAAAGGTTACTGAAGCATCCTGCCAATGCAGGTGAAGCTGACTGTTATTTGACAAAGCAGAAGTAACACGGGGTCTAAAAAGAATGGTATTCAAATAGCTAGTCCATCCAAAACACTGCATTTAGATTGATCCTAATCAGCCATAATTTCCTAGTTTAATGGCCAATTAAAAGGCCATTTGAAAGTAAGAGAAGCAGAACAAATCTTCATTGAAAAAAGCCTGGTTGATCTTCAGACAGTAAGTCAAGTTTACTTAGGTTTTACACATCTGACTAGTGAGAAAACTAGTAGGTAATTCAAGTTCCAATGGTTGCTCAGATTCATCAAATGATTTGTTATAGTATGAGATAAAATCTTGAGCATTGCTGGAAAGTGAAGAAAAATACTTTCATTAAAATAAAGGATTTATCTCTCTAAACATAACAGCAAATATTAAATAGAATGTGAAATCTACCATTACCTGTTTGTTGTGTATATTGCTTACCTTGACCTGATTAAAGTAGTTCCTTAAACATTACTGGTCAAAGCAAGAGACAAATTGCCACTGGTTCTTTCATGCCTGGAGGTACAAAGAAGACCCTTGCACGATAGAGTTGCCTCAGTTCTTGAAGTGCTCTGTGTGGGGCATCAAGGTTTCATTCAACAGCAGAGGCTCCCTGATACCTCTGTATTGCTCTTTATCAGAGGTCTCTGGTAGATAAAGCCTGTAAAACACCAGCTACTGATCTCTGTTACAGTAGGCTCATTCCGCTGAAGAGCTGTATTGCTGGACAGTGGCTGCCCTTTTTACATTCTCTTTACTAATAGATCGCATGCTGCCATTAGCTTTACTTGGGTTCTGTTAAGAAGATGTGTCGATGATTGCATAAAGCTGTAGAAGGAATTAGCCAATGCTAATGAAATAATGAGCAGCAGAACTATAAATGGAGCTTAAACAATGCTTCCTATTTGTGGTTCCAATGTCAGAATTGGTATCCCATGCTTAAAAGACAGCCATCTCCCAATCTAGTTTTTCCCTAACACACACAATGGTGACAATCCTTTGCACCATCATGGCAATTAGGCATGGTATAAAAACTCACTGATTAATCACTCACTCCACTCACTAACTTACATTTTTTAGAGTGGCATGTTAACTCTTGATTTCCCAAGTAAGCCAGCGATGGACTTATTGTCTACAAGTTTTGCCAATAATTTATACCCTTGCTGCCCAAGTTCTGTCATTAGAAGATGGTAAGATTTCTCACTTATCATACCTATTAACCACTTTGCACTGGAGCAGATCTTATTATTTGGTTAATGCAGTGGTTACTCATGGGTAACTTGTATTTCAGTCTGATTTCAGCGTATGTTACTGATTAATCAGTTTGTGTTCATAACAATGCTGCTGATATTGTGTTAAGAAAAGGAGATAAGGCCCGATTCTGCCTTCCATGAAAAAAACCTCATTTACTTCAATAAGATCTAACTCAGATATTTAGTAACAATTAGTAGTATGCCATTAGAGCAGCAAATAATACATATGATTTTGGCCTTTAAAGTCCTCATAAGAATGAAGGCTCCTTTTACCTCACTTTTTATGTGCACTCACAAATTAGCAACCATGCAATGTTTTGCTTCCTAGCATAACAATGCAGAGGCAGTAAGCAGATTTTATCATCTCCCAGTCCGCACATTTATTCCTAGAGAGTTTTACTCGTGTTACATACGTGAACGTGCATGGCTACAGCTTTTCCAACTTTAGATCAATGAGCCACGCAGCAAATAGCACCGACTTGGCAGGTCCTCTGCATTCATCTGAATGAAATGAAAGGGAGCTCAGTTCTTGGCTCCAGTTTTCTGTCACTCCATTGTCATTCAACAAAACCGACCAAAGAGACAAGCGATCAATCCATAAACTCGTGAAGCCTCGGTCTCCAGCTGTCATCGGCTTTGAGCTCTCTCCACTGATCTTATCTGTTGTGGAGTGATTGAAAGTAATTTGTTTTGGTTGAAAGTAATTTGTTTTGGAGAGTAATTAGATTATCTCTTGGGGGGCTTCCTACCTGGTGACCCAGTGTTTCTCCTTGGCTTGCTGCTCATTAACATCAATTACCATAGAGACTCTCTTCAAAGGAAGGCTTGCACTGCCCAGGGTGGGGAACCTATTAAGGAATATGCTTCTCATTCCTGCTAGGAGATAATAAACCTTCTGATGTCAAACAATTATTTGTGGGTCAGACACAAACGATCCCGCTGGAGCTTAAGCCTTTCATTTGCCATCCAGTATGAAATGTGTAGCAATTAGGAAATGAGCTAGATCTTTTTATAAGAGTGTGTATATATCAATGTGAATATAACAGCCACAAACAAATCCCCATGTACTATTTGCAAGCATTTACTGGTGCTGCTAAAGCTGTATGCTAGGCGGGGGGGGACAGTGGGCTGCTCTGGAAAAAATACAAGCAGGCGTCCTCTGTCACAGAGGTATCGGAACAGCAAGCAGAATAAACCCCTGTAGGGGAAACTGCAGAAAGGCTCAAAAGTTCATGCTTTGACTCTTGGCCCCGGTATCAACTCTTTAACCGAGACAATTAATATAGTTATGTGTATGACACCACACTGATAAGCATCATAATAACACTAGTAACTGTCTTTTTCTGTAATCATTAGAGCTTTAAAAGAGTCGTTGCCCCACTGTGGCATTTAATGGTTGTGATTACATTGTTACTACTGTGTGATCCCACAGAATAGTATAAAATAAACTAGAAACACAACGACGCACCTTGTGAACTACACCTCTTTTTCAGACGCAGCAAATCTGAACAAGAGTTCACGCCAGTTATGTGTTAAATTACCTATGTTCAGTCAAAATTTTCCCCTTGGTCCATCTGATCTTTGTGTTGCATGGGCAGCAGAGAGATGTCTGAGCAGATGCAGCCTTTAAAGGCAAGGTTGGGGCGTGGGGCCTCCCTGGTATCATTGAAGCACACAGGATGACCTGTGTCTGACCATGGGGAAGCTGGGGGCAAGCGATGAGAACGTCCTCATTCTGCAGCTGCCAAGGACTCCCTGCAGCTGTCCTGGTCCAGAGGGAGAGATGTGCTTTGGGGGGAGTCTGGCTGCGAAGGAGGCACCCATAGTGCTGTCTGTCATCAACACGTACCCTGTTAGGTGGTGCTTGCTCTTACATTTTAAATATGTGGCACAAATCTTAACATCTGTTTTCTCAAGAGCTGCTAATAATAACATCTGAATTAAATAGCTGTCGCTTTTTTTCTCATATGTCTTGTTTGAGTAACAACATTATTGTATATGAAAGCAATTGTTTTATGCATGCCAAGAAAGAATAAAGAAGACCTTTGATGAATACAGCGAGCAGCATGTAAATGTGATGAAGGAATGCAGAGGCAAATGAATGACCTTTCTGAAACAGAATTTCTCCCCACACCACCATTTTTGCCCACATTAAATTCAGTTAATGTGTTTACTTTTTCCTGCTGCTCATGTTATAACGGAATCCTCAATGCTTCCTTTTCCTAGTAAAATGCACCTTGTCCAAACTCTTTGCAGTGTTCCTCAAATGGGCTTCTGTGGGCCAGCCAGTGAACCAACCATCTGCTTGCATGGAACAAAACATTTCCCAGAGCTCTCGCAGAGTGCTTTGAAAGTCAGCATTTCATCAGATCATATTATGCTGAGCTATGGATGCTCATCAGTCACTTCAAGTCCTAGAGTTTTTCTCTTTGAAATGAATGCCAGTACCAATCCAAGATTTGTGCTAGGAAGTGCTGGCTACTGCTTTGTAATGGGTTTGGCTGGGATAATTTTATTTGTAGAGGCTTGTAGGATGCTGCAGTTTGGAGTTTTGATGAAAATAATGTCACTAGCACACTGATATTTCAGTCATTGCAGAGCAATTCTTACATGGAACCAAGGACTTTCCTTCTTTCCTGGGGCTGTCTAAACATTGGTCTGCTGATAGGAAGTAGCAAATGAATTCCTTGTTTTGCTTTGCTCATTCAAGCAGCTCTAGCTTTATTTACCAAACTGCATTTATCCCAACAGGCAAGATCTTGCACTTTTACCTTTCCAGTTCTCTGCCCCATCCTACCCAGGGAAAGTGAGTGAGTGGCTGAGTGGTGCTGAACTGCTGGGTAAAACCACGAGCAACCAGCTAAGCAATTCATTGAAGGTTCACTCATGAAAGTCATTACCCGTTTGTGGGCAATTTACAAATTCACGTTTGTCACTGTCTTGCCTAATCCAACCATCCCAAGCTAAGAAGTGATTTCCTTATGCTCTAGAAAGCAAAGTAACCAAATTACAAAACGCCAGATGCTCTTGTGAAAGACTTATCAGCTCATGTTTGTTTCCCCTTATCCTGACACAAGCACGCTGGCCTTTTTCCAGCATTTCCAGTGCATGGCCACAGATTTTGGCCACCGTACCTCTCAATGGCTTTTCTCAGTCTGCCATTTCCCACTTCATGCTGCTGTGTAATCCTATTCAATCACCATACAAACAGCAGGGCCACGAGGGATGCTGGGGATGTGAGCAATGCCTCACAGGAGGAAAGAAATGATGGGCATCCTCTTTATTTCACTGACACAGAGACCTTGTGCTGGTTGGATCCCCATCCATTAAAGGGATGTTACAGGATAGTGATTACAGGGAACACTCAGCTGGTTTTGCTTTGAAATACAGAAAGGTGGTGTTCAGGTAATGGTTTTGACTGCTAGCCCTTTTGATGTCTGCAGGCTTTACACTTACACATCTGGAAGCCTGCACACCTAGTTATAAACAAGCACTGCAACCCTGTTTCACAGCTGGCTTTACAAAAGAGCAGCAGGATGCACGCTGCTTACAAATGCCACTCTTTTCTTTTCCCTGAGCTAGCTTGAAATTGTATGTTGTTAGTTTGTGACTTGCTTTGGTGACTGTTCATTCATTTTCCTTCATACACCTTCAAAGAACATACCACCTGTCACCGCACTTTGCCACAGTGCAGCAAGGCTTTGCTGCAGTGATGAGTGCCCTATGAGAGAGGGGACACCCCAGAAGCCAAGGGAGCCAGCTGGGCACGAGTCTCACTGATTGCACTGTTTAATTGTATTTAATGACATTCTATAAGGAGGTTCATCTTCAGTGCATACAAGTGACAAAAAAACATCATTCCGAAAACTCTTTATGGTTCATGGAAAACATTTTTGTGTCACAGCTCAAAACCAGTGAGCATGCTCTTACCCATAAATGACATTTACCATTGCTGCTTTTTGACAGATTTGGCAAAAATGCCACACAAGATGCTGTTGGATTTGGAGAGCTGGCCTTGTCTGACTAACTGAGTGCTGCACTGGTTACCTTCCTAGTGCCATCTGCCTACCTCATGAATAAGCAGGTTTTAATGTTTGCAATTGCAATGTTAAACATAAGATTTTTCCATTTAGTTTATAATGAGGCCAAGGACGTTCCAAATTTATAATTTCCCCACTTTCCCTTCAAGCTGTTAGGGATTGCATATATCCAAAACCATGGTGTTTACCTTCCTTCAAATAGTTTGTTGTAACTCACAGAGTATGTCAGTATGAAAATGGAAAGAAGAAACAACAGATGGACACTTACAGAAATTAAATTATTTATTTATAGAGCTTCAAGAGCTGGCAAAATGTATAGTAACACTTCATCAGTTCTTCTGGCTGTGGTGGTGAAGTTGATAAAAAAATGCCATCTGAACAATGCTTTAACTATGTAAGTGTCCATCCATTGCTTTTGTTTTTGAAAAACACGTAAATGAAGGGGTCTCCAGTATCACTCCCTAACATGTGAGCAGTGCTCTAAAGGACAATAAGAAAGCACCGTCTTAGGCAAGATATGTTTTCAACCAGGCAGTTCCCATCCACGTACACTGTCTTTCCCTCTTCTTCCCAGGAATGCATTCCTGCTGAACTGTAGTGAAATCACTTTTATTTTCAGTGTGCTCTGCCAGTTTGCAGCCTGTACCATGACACAGCACTCCTCCTGCTTTGGTTTGGCCTCTACTTTTTCTGAGCTGACATTTAACAACACTGCATTAATGCCTGACTAATACTAGACTCCTTGTCAAGTTAGCTGAAGTTGCAGATTTTAGGCAAAAGCATGAGTGGGGTGCAGGCTAACCCTAGAAGGAAGTTCCCCACCTTCCTTTGGAGTGTATAGCTTGTTTTGTCACTGTTGACATTGTGCCATTGAAGTTTTGGGCACAGCTGTGCCTGGGCCGCTTCAACCCCACAATGGTTGGGAATAGTTACTTCATTAGCACAGCTGGGCCTTGTTAGGAAAAGCCCAGCCCTGATAGCTACCTCAAAAGCCTTGGTCTTGGCTCATTCAGGCAAGGCTGTCTCTATGTTTGTCTCACTGCAAGTCTGGATGGCTGTAGAAGTCACCTTTCTGTGCAGGTTGTGGTGGCAGAGGTGGGCTGAAGGGTGCAGGATGTGCAATGAAGGATGAAGCCCTAGTCTAAGGTAGGGGGAAAGAGCTGGGGTTGGCTTGGGAGCTGGACTCTGTGATCCTCATGGATCCCTTCTAACTTGGGATATTCTGTGAATTTTCCCTAGTTACTTTGGTAGACCTGAATCAGAGCTGTAGTATGAGGCATACTACAAGTAGAAAGTATAATACTGCCTGGTTGTTACTTCATCAGTGTGAGCACATCTTTAACCTAACAGCAAATTCTCTTTTAAAGCCATCTCAGTGAAAAGTTTTTCACAGCAAACAACCAACTGTCCCAGAGAAGCTGCTTTTGCTAATGGAAGTGTATGGGTGTTAGCTGGATAGGTGAGCTAAGTAGTGAATGTTTGCACTCTACTTAGTGAATGTCTACCATAGCCCTGCTAAGTAGCCAGAAACAAATTATGTGTGAAACTCAGCATCTCTCTCCCTCTCTCTTGTGATTGTTATTTGCTTATGCAGCTCATATCCTTAATTCAATTATCAGGAATATGCTTATTTTACAAATTATAACCTTGTAATCTCCTTAGCAGTGGAAAAAGGGGAATTCCTACCACAAGCTATTCTTTGTTGCACATCGTTTTATTTCAGAAATTGTTGTGGATCTCTACTTATTAAAACAAAATCTTACTGATTATTTCAATTAACATATGAGTAGGTTTTATTTACAGAAAACAGATGGGAAAGTCACAGGAATATTTTGAAATTGTGTTTCTGAACTGCATTCTATGGTATCTTTTTTTAAGTGTTTTTATAAGTTATAAAATAAATTAACGCTGTTTATTTTGTTTAACAGAACAACTGCAGAGATTCTTCTCTAATGTTACTGTTTTGGACTAAATTGTTTATTGGCTAACTTTCTCAAAACTGAATAGGTGCTGATAGTTAGCAGAGGTACACTTATGAATGTGTGTATGTATGTGTTCATATAGATATATATACACACATATATACACTGCTGTGTGGATGTATTCTGTGGAGCTGTGGATATTTCTTTATGTTTTACACAGCTTATAAGGAAGCCATGCATGTTCTGCCTAAAATCATAGAATCATTAAGGTTGGAAAGGCTGCTAAGATCATCCAGTCTAACTGTGAACCGTGCCTTTAACTGCTCTGTACCATGTCATTCTGTGTGACATCTATACCGTTCTTGAACGCCTCCTAAGTCAGTGACTCCACCACCCCCATGGGCAGCCTGTTCCATTGCATCACCAGTCCTTCTGAGAGGAAGTTCTTCCACATATTCAACCTGAACCAACTTGAGGTCATTTCCTTTAATCCTATTACAGTTACCTGGGAGAAAAGGCTGACTCCCACCTTGCTACAACCTCCTTTCAGATCAGTGTAGAGAGTGATAAAGCAGTCCTGAGCCTTCTCTTCTCCAGACTGAGCAATCCCAGTTCCCTCAGCTCCTTCCCATCAAACATGTTCTCCAGAACTTTCACAGCTTTGTTGCCCTTCTCTGGACATGCACCAGCACTTTGGTGTCCTTCTTGTAACGAGGGGCCCAAAACCAAACATGACACTTGAGGTCTGGATGTGTATTTATGGTTGTCAGTTCATGCCATTTTCCTTTTGTCAGCAGTGTATCCTTTATCTTCCTTCCAACATCAAGGTATGTTTTTGTGAATGGTCACGTGCAAAGACAATTCTGTTTGTTAGTGAAGCAGCACTTACAATCAGTGCCTTGCCATGTCCCTGTGAGGTCAGTAGACATTTGTAGAGCTGGTGAGGCTTTCATCAGAACCAGAGGACATTGTGTTTGATGGTCCTATGAATAGAACTAAAATATCTTGTCAAGATGCATATTTGCTCCCTTTTTTTTTCTTAATTAACTTTGGAGAATGTAAACAATGCAGAAATGCATATTTATACTGTGTCTTTTCCCAGAATTCCAGGAAAGGGACCTGAGATTTATGTTGCCTGGAGGAAGGAATAGGAACGCTTCTGACCTGATACTATGTGACTCTGGAGGTGGGTGGCTAGGACAACACACACAAACAACTTTCTCATTAAGTGCATGTACGTTCCTTGCTTGTGCATCTGTTGCTTGTCTGTAAGAGTCAAAGAAATATTCTGCTGTAATCACGTTGTGAGTATTCATTTAAAATTTAGTGTGGTTCGTTTGATGACTGCCTTATTTTATTTCTTGTGATTGTTCTACAGAAGAACAAGAGCACGTAATGAGCTTTAAACTAACAGCGTAATTTACTCCTGTTCTGCAAGGTCACTCATTCGTACTTGCGTGACTTGAAAGCAGAAAAAGCCAGGAACGCCTGGTCAAGATTCACAGAGCCATTTGTTGACTTTTCAACCTTTATTCACAAAACACTTCAACAAATCTACCTTTTTGTTTTCTTCTCAGTTTTGCTGGTTGCATGTGACTATGAGTAGGCTGAGGCTTACAGGGTCATAAGAAGTCATAATGCAATCATAATGATAATTAATCTACTAAGGTTACATAAGTATGTATCGGAGGACTATGCATGGTACTTACAGTCAGATTTCCATTGTGAGCACTCACATAGTGATTTTCATTTATATAAATCATAAAAGCCCCAGACAGAAATGAAATTCAGTTTTAACCTCAGGAGGTATTTTGATAGATTTTCATCACGTTAACTGTTGTGGTTGCATTTACCCTTTTTGCGCACATTTTGGACTAAGATGTATTCCAAAACCATAAAATTTACCAAAGAAGCTTTAATTTGGTGCAACCCTAGGGGCAGTCTTACAAAGTAGATGATTCCAGGAATTCACATTCTTTGTTTCTTATTAGTCATTAATCTAAAATATCCCCTCCAGGAGCTACCTGCCAATGTGGGAAGTAAAATGGTAGTTCATGGCTAGAGTATCTGCTTAATAACTGAACTTTTAGTATATATATTTAAATGAACAGAATAAGCACCTATCTCTTATGAGACTAATATTTTTAGGATAAGCATTAGAAGAAGATGCAAAGTTTCTGATCTTTGAGGTCAAAGACTTTGAATTTATCCTTGTGTAATTTCTTAGGTTTCAGCTTATAGATCTAGCTTCAGCAGTATTTCTGTGTTCAATTTCTTTAAAATACAACTGCTGTTTAACACAAGAGGTAGAGAATGATCATCTATGTACATACTTTTTTTTCTAAAAGATACTTCGCTTTGAGTATTCTTTAGAAGTGTAACTTCTTTGCATGGCATGAGACAGTCACAGCTATAACTTAGATAGTCCTATAAATTCTGAAGTGTTCTTCCTTGATCATCCTAAGCTTGTTAAAAAATGTTGTGCTGAATTGTCTGTGCTGTGATTGCCAAAATAGATATGACTCAGTGAATCACATCTGATAACATATCAGTATGCACAAAGGACCTTTTTTTTTTTATTTTATATACTTCTGAGTGATAAACAGACCCTTGATGGCCCAATTCTGCTCCCATTGCAGACTGCGGCGGGAACACCTTGCTCTTCAGAGGGAAGCGTTTGCTGAACTTTTCACCTCTGTGGCTAGATGGAAGCTGGTACAGCTTCCTCTGCAACATTGGGACATTTGAAAAGAAGGTGGTCAGGAGTAGGGGAGGTGAGATATGAAGGAAAAAATGAAGCATGCGTGAGTGAGAAGGTCTGTGATCACCTAGAAAGGGACTTAAACATCATACAGGAGATGAAAACCACGGGCAGGCATTGGTTGGGACAGTGTGAAAATAAACCTGCCCTGGCCAGGGTACAGCAGGCAGTCCAGGCACATTGTCATTAACATAGCCAAAAATTCAGGGGAAGACAAAAAGCGGAGAAGGGGACAGAGAACTGGAGGGTGACCAGGGGTAATGCGCAAAGAAATCAACTGGGAGAAGAAAGTTTCTCAAGAGTTTGAGGTGATACAACAAAGCCAGAGGTGTCAGAGCCCTTTGCAGGCTGGGAGGAGGGGGCCGGGCACAGTCAGTGTCATTGGGGACAGGCAGTGCCAGTCACCTGGCCCAACACAGGAATGCCAGAAATAATGAAAAGAGCAACCGAGGTCATTTTCCTCAGGGCTGTGGCAAAGCTGCAATGAATTGCAGTTGATGTTATGGCTGTGCTTCCTTGAGACTTCATGTGGGCCGCACCTGCGTACCCGCACGGGCAGTGCCATTCCTGGAGCCAGCACCGTGGGCAGCCCCAGGTCATTGCCCTGGTGTAGCAGTATGCGGCATGCTGGCATCAGAGCCATTATGTGAAAGAAGTGTCAGCCAGAGGCCAGAGCATGGGCAAGATGCCAGCCCAAGTGCCTCAGTTAATATGTAACTTACTGTGGGTCAGCTCCTGCCTGCAGCAGCACCAAGTGCTCAGTGGCAGGTATCAGATCAGGATCTGGCACAAGAGGAGAGTGACAGGGAGTTGTACCCTACAGGTAAAGCATGGGGAGGGGAGGGGAGAGGGGAGGGTGTGTAAGCCTGGCAAAGTGTGGCCCTCCAGCTGGAGGTGTGCTTGGTCTTCCTAGGCTGCAAGATGCGGAGGGCTCTTGCAGATGGACGGCAGCTGCAATGGTGCTGGGAATCAGCAGGGATGTGGGCATGGGCAATGAGGCCAAGAGGGGTTGGCTTCTGTGGAGGCAGCTTGCCCTACTGTTCTGCTGGAGTGTGAGGTGGTGCGAGTTGTTGCCCATTCTGGGTAAAGGCTCTGGGCATGTGGATCACATACTAGAAGAGGTTTGTCCAACAAAAGGTCCAGGGCGTTATGCATGGCTGAGTGTCCAAGCTTACAGAGTTGTGCAGCTGAGCTTTCTTCCAAACTGCTTTAACAAGGTCCCCAGGAGGTTACAGTCTCTGGGGCCTAAGGGGAGTTGGTCCCACAGGTGTCATTCCCTTCCCACGAGCACCCTCATCCCCAATAACATTAAGCAGCTGTACTGGCCCCAGCTAACATTACAAACACTTTTCATGAAGGCACTGGAAACAAACAGATGTAGCTGTGGAGATAATGAGAAAGGATGTAAATAGAAACCTCACCAGAAACCATGGAGTTTTACCAAGTGGCTTTGACACTTACCAAATACCTTTAAGCTGATAAAGATCTGATTTGTACTTCAGAGGTAACCTGATTAGCAGCCAGTTTGAATCTGGAATATGTAAATTGGCACAAGCATCACTAAATCACTTTCTTTAACTTATATGAAGTAGTGTGAATGAAGGATAGCAAAAGCCAACACAGCCTGGGGAGTCAGAGAGAGTGAGCGCTCTTCTGTCTACCCACAGTAAAACAGTATGATGAGTGATAGCATATAGTTGTATATGCACACATGGAATGACACTGGAAGGTTCCCAAGGTCAAACTAGCACTCAGTTTAAGAAAAACAACCTTGCACATTCAAGTAAAGTGCAGTCATACAACATCCTTTTTGCTAGGAGTCCTGCCCCTCACAAACCACTTGCTGAACAAGCACCCGTTCCTAGTTTTATTTTCTTAAGCTAGAAGGTGTGTGGCTTACTGATTGCACAGCCTGAGGAAATACCTGCTTGTTTTCTCATGAGCTTTCCATAGACTATCACAAGTTCAGTACTTTTGTACACAAATATCAATTATTTTCTGACATAATACTAGAAGATAGATTTTGAACATCATTTAGTAGCATCTTGAAAACTGGGAGGTGAAGCATGGAAATATCAGTGTCAAAAAAGGTGTGGTAATGTAACCTGCCCAGATTAAAATGCCCAGAGCACAACATTTGCTAGTGCTAGGCATTTCTCAGGACACCACACAGGTGCAGCTGGATTCAGTTTTAGCTGCTTACCATTCCTGCACTTTGCAGTGTCCTGTCGGGCATTTTGAAAGCAAGGGCCGGACCATTTGTTGCTCCTCACTGCTGGCGTCTCAGGTGAGCTGGTGTCAGAGGTGATGCTAATATCTTATTCTTCAGTGTGGCACTGAAATGTTTTTTCCTAAAAACAAACAAACAAACAAAAAAACTTAAAAGGGAAAAAATCAAACTCTTTTATAGGCATTGCAAACCAACATCCTTTTAATGTACAGTTCAATTTATGATGTTAGAAATTGTCATTGTTTTATATTAAGCGATAATTCAGTCTTACATCACTGATTGTAAGCACTTTTTGGCATGATATTCAGCTGGTTTATTTATTTAAGCAGAGAATTTTAAAAACAGACAGTGCAGGGTAATATTTCTTGCTTGGAGTCTGTAAGTTGTGGCTGCTGTGCTGGAAACTGGGATCGTGCTGTCCCTCCCTTTTATATGCTGTGTAGCCTGAAAGCAGTGAGGTATGGTAGTCCTTCATGACTTAGTCCCTACTTAGATCACTGGGTAGAAAACAAGAATTAGTGTTGTGCAAAGGGAGCTGCAGTGCTTCAGGGAATTCCTTTTAACTCCCTTGCTGAAGTGCTTGCTAAACTTTATCACAAGGCTCCTCAGCCCTTAACAGACTCTCTTTAATTGACCACTTGCATGGTCAGCTAATACACTGCAGTGGAAACCAAGTGGTGAAGTGTGAACAACCGAAACTGGAACTATAAACTTGGTGACTGCTCTGAATCCTGTGGCTATTTATATACAAGGCAGTGTTTTGTCATGCTGATTTTTATTAGCACAGATTAGATACAGACAGCTCGGAGGATGCCACAGAGGAGTCAGGGCCATGTGGAAGGTGCCAGCCCATAAACAAGAGACGGGGCGGAGAGCCTACTGCAGCCTTTCTGCAGGCAGGCAGGGCACTGCCCTGCCCTGGGACTGCTGCCAGGGGCCGGGCTGGCACAACTCCTCTTGTCCTGACAGGACAGGCTGGGCCATCACAGACAGGGCTAATCCCACATCAGGGAAGACTTTCAGTTGTACTGTGCAGGGAAATGTTTGTTGGAGGATGCCAGAAGCACTGGGAATGCTTGGAGCACTGCAGTGCTCTCAGGGATTTCAGAAATGTTGCAACACATGGTGTATTGGGGTATTTTGAGATGCTGAAGTTGCTTATCGGCTTTGGAGCATTACTTTTACTACCTCCAAAGGCACTGGGGAGGAAAGCTGACTTAGCAATGGGGCAAAAATGAAAGCCAGAGGAGAGAGAGAGCATTACTCCAGCTCTCTCCATAACATCTGTTGGGCTACGACTATACGTAAAGTGCTGGTACTCCAGCAAAGCCATACTCTGAAATTTCACCTTTCTGGCCTCTACAACTTAGGATTTCTCTCTGAAACAGTCTTAAAATCATAATTGGATGTCTCTTCAAGACTGAAACAAAGTCTTGTCCAAAGCTGTATCTTTTGGTTAAAATTTCGGGTGGCAGTGATACATTTGTTTGCTCTTTGTTTACAAACAAAACCAGTTAACTGTGAAAAAATGATTGTATGTCTCTTTACCTCTTTATTCTGGTTCTACTCACAGATACTGTGTTTAATGTTCCTACATTCTGGTTTTATAAAGCCACCTGTGCTACTTTCATAAAGTCTATACAACTTTAGAAAGAAATAGCTCACAGTTAGGCCAGAAAATGACAAAGTCTGTATCCTGGGGTCATGTGGCCCTTAGCAGAACAAACTCCCTCAGCCATTGAGGAGTGAGTTCAAACCTGAATGTTGCCATAATGGTCCATAGTCCTACAAAAGGGAAGACCTTGAGTAAAACCAAAAGATACTGCTGTGTGCTTGTGCATGTACAAGTGCAAATGTGTGTTTATAAATAAAAGTGGTGCGATCTCTCCATAAGGTGTGCTACAATGCACTTTGTACTTCTATACACAGGTATGAATATAATTGGTAACAGTGGAAGCAGGGATCAGTCAGGTAATCCTAGATCCTCTTGCATCTTCACAGCAAGAGAGACAGCAGCACTTGCTTAAACCAAGGAAAAGGCAATCTGGTTCCACGTATAAGGCTAACATCCAACAACATGAGCTCCAAAACTGGTTTGTCCCTCTGATCACTAATGTGAGTTGCTACATGAAAAGCTGTTCTCACTAATACAAGCATGAATACTAATCTGTGACAGATGCCATCATGTGTATCTATTACAGAGCTTACCAAGCTGGGTTTTCCTGGACAATTTCCAACCTTGCCAGGGTATGAACTTCAGCTGAGTAAGAAATCCAGATTGTCATTTGTGATGTATCTGGCAGAGGTGCAAATGCTTCCTCGTCTTAGGGAAAGTGAAATAGCAGTACTAAATTTTTCTCTGCAGGATGCATTCCTTTCTAAAGAGATAAAATCAATTCCAGGGTGCCATACACTGTAAACATTTATCATTTATTGTGCATTTAAATGTGCACAGCACATACACCACAGTCTTGAACAGCACCTGTATAAAACTACAGACAGATTCTGGTAAATGGTGAAAACTCATACCATGTAACATTGTCATCTAGGTTTTATCACAATATTTCAAAGTTACAACGACTACCTCTGAACATATCTTACATGGGGCTCTCACTTGTAGATTTTGATGGGATGAAAAGTGACAAGAACCATTCCCAGGGAAAGTCTTTGCGATTTTGCTGTCTGAATCTTAGAACAAAACCATCAGTTACTAGAGGTAGCAGTGATAATTACACAATGATTACTCACATATGGAACACACAGAAAGTAGAGAAATCCCCCAATTTACAGAAAGAAAACCTTAGGCATGACATTTCCTGGGCGCTCTCCCCGATTTGGCTTCCTGTTTTATAACTGCATTTTTACCTTGACAGCAGCTGGCTTAAGGTGTGGTCCTGGTCTGTTCTGGTCTCACTGAACTTTGGTGAGTAGATTTTGTCTTCAAGGTCATGTGTAAGCAGAGAATAGAGGTAAGTCTATAGGATTCCAATAGAACAAATACTTTCTTGTAGGAATGTAAAAGGAAAAAAAATAGCTGAACTCAAATTACCCACGGCCTTGAGACTTGCATGTAGTCAGAAATGGCTAATTTAGGCTGGAAGATGATCTGTAAACATCCTCTAATTCATTAAACACTGTGGTTACTCTGTCCTGGTTACAACTTAACTTATCGACGCCACAAAGATGGTGTCTCACTTAATGAGGAGAAAGATAGAACAAAGGGAAAAATTGGATCCTTTTAAAGATGCCCCCATAATCAAACCTGACTTTTCCTTCATCGCATTAGAAACATGAGTTACTCTTGCAAAACGTATAAAGAAAATATAGGGTTACTTGATGACGATATAGTACTGCAGCCTGACAGCTGTCTGCAAATATTTTCACCATGATTATCCTTACTAAAAGTAAATCACTGGGTAAAGATAGCTCAAACGTGACAAGGCTCAAATAGGATGCAACCGACTCTATCTTGAATACTTTTGGCTACATATGGAAAAAAATAGAGATTTGGGATTACAGCAATTGTTCCCCCAAGCCCTCCTCCAACATTATAAGACCAAGCAAAAAAGCATGCACCTTCCATGTGGATTTCGTTAGGAGGCTGGCTTTGAGAGTTAGTGAGGTAGAAATTAATCAACTTTTTTAGGGAATGAGACAGGAAAAAAAAAAAGCAGCATATTTCTCCTTCCAAATACTGCACCGAAAATAATAAATAGTACAAAACAACCTCAGTTACTTGTAATCCATCTAAATTCCCTCTACGGAGCTTCTATTTCAGTGAACCAGCAAATGACTTTGCCTTTTCAAAACTTACAAGTATTATAATGTTTTTCTGCAAATTTTGACAAATGTGTGTAGTCTCCAAATATGAGAGGGAAGTTGATTTGAATAATCTGTTCATCATAGCATGTGCCCCAGTGCGCTCACTTGGGGGAGGAGCAGATGATTTTTTTGCCTAATATGAAGCAATCGTATCAAATATAGTGTCCACTGAGGGCGGCAAAAATATGATGCTCCTGTTTATCTAAATAGAAAAGAAAATAAAAAGCCTGCTGAGTTTATATAGGTGCTTAAACCTCTCTACTGCCTGGCAGCTCTAAGACTGACTGCAGGAAAGTTCAAAGTTCAGCACTGGCAGATCTAAAAACAGATTTGTGGGGCAGCTCTTCAGCACCGTGCTTTCTGCACCAAAGTAAACCGATACCGTTCCAATTAAATAGCAACGCTGCACAAAGGAGGTCAGGCATTGTGTGTGGCTCCGTGCAGGCATCCCACCCAGGCACCTCTGTGCTGCTCCTTCTCAAAGGCCAAGAGCTTCTCTGGGAGTCATGGGGCTTTTGAAAGCACAGAGGGGAACAAAGCCAACGTAGCAAACAAATACACGTACAACAATAGACACTATACAACACAGCAACAGTGCAAAATGTGATGTAGGAATTGTGTCACCGGTTTTAGAACATGTTGTAGCAGCACACCTGTGATAACCTGTGAAACGAATTAAATAAACCACAAAGCAGAAGTCTACTGTTGCACCATGAAATGAAATACCTAGAGTTGGAGGTTTGTTTTGTTCTCAGAAAAAAATAATAATCAGAACTATAAATAAATTTACTGGCAATATATACAGACTTAAATAATTAATTTAAATATGTTACACCTACTCTTGCATAAAACTCTCCAGTAAAAGTGCACCACGTTTCTTTTTCCAAAACGTGTTCTGAGTCTTCCCCTGTGCTGAGGTAGGTCGGAAGGGAGATGTCTCAGATTCTAGGAAGAAAATGTGTCACTGTCATTGTGGGAGACACTTTATTGCCTTTCTTTGTTCTTCCGTTTTTGCTCAGGGCTATGTACATCCCGGGATAAATCCTGGATTCATAAGCATTGTAGTTGTTTGGCAGGAGGATCTCTTTGAATTTGCACTCATCATTGAAATGGGTCTGAAATGAAAAGGAAAGAATGAGAGGGAAGGAATTTTAAACATCAGGTGCAGAAATATTCTTGCTACCAGGTGTAGTAGGTGTGCTGCAGAAAAAGGTGCAGCTGATTTTTTTCCCCCTCCCCTAGTAATCTTTTGAAGTGGTTGTCCAAAGGAAGCTTCAAATGACACTCGGAGAATTATTAAGGGTGCTGCTTCCCAGCCAGGCACAGACACGTGGAAAGTGGAAGGACACCCTGTAGCTCTGCCTGTGCTCTTGAGAGAAAGAGGCCCATTTCAACAGAGGGCACTGCCATCAGGAGTGACCCAGGTGCAGTTCTGCTGCCTTGTTTATCATCTAGCTTGGTTGATGATTTTTTTTGTGTGTGAATAAGAAAGAAAAAAGGAACTGCCAGACACCGGGGCAGTGAGAGTTATGACTTGTAACCGGTGCTCATGTCCTCATGTCAGAATGCACAGGCCCACTGATATTCCTGAGTCTGCATTTTGATAAGTTTCCTTTGTTCCCAAACCAGTGGTTATCCTACAAGCAATTAATTCCTTGAGAGTCTTCAGAAAAATCTGAATGTTAGTGCTTTCTCATGTTGTTTGGAGGGAAAGAGGTATTGTAAGGACACACAGAATGGACAGTATTTTCTGCATCTTGAGTTTTAAAATTGAGGGAAGGGTTTGGGTTTACCTGTGTTAATGGATCAGGAAGACAGAGCTGACAGAAGGCATGCTTCTAGTAAAGAGGTTTTACATGCAGGTACATGCAAGAGGGACAGGTGTTACAGGTGTGTCATATTGAGAGTAACAAATGAGGTCATCTCTTGTTAGTGGGTAAAAGCCGATGGTTTTGTAAGATAGGTCTCAGCTTGCCAGGCTGAATGTTGCATTGAGAATTGCTTTATCCAGGACACCAAAGCAGCATATTGCCTCTTTTAGGCATGGCACAAAGGCAGCACTTGCACTTTGATGACTAGTCACGCCTAGTTCTCATGTAAGTCAAAATCCTCTGTGACGGGACTGATGCCACAGAAAATCATTTTGGATAATTCAAGTCCTCATTCATATGAAAATGCCCAGTTAACTTTGACATAATTTGGCCCTTTCTCAGCCTACATTTTTTTTTAAAGCATACCTGAGAGACATGAAAGTAAAGCCACGAGAAGGTAAGGAAATCTATGAATGGGGTTGAAATGATACAAATCGCTGTAACTTATACACAGGTCAACTCAAAAGCAGAAGGACAGCTCTACATGGGTTAAGACATGCACTGTTACTGTCCACCCAATGTGCTTTAAAACATGTCTCTCATTTTTCTGAAGACTAAATGTAAAAGAAGATTTGTATTGTATCCTAGCAGATCTGCCTTATAATTACAAGCCTGGACCCTGAAGATGCTGAACTCTCATTGGAGCTCTCCAATCAAGGGCATTAACAAAGAGCGATCAATAGGTAAGTGGCAGGTACTGATTAATTGCATCATAAAGGATCATTTGTGTGGCCCTGCCTACCAGCACCATGTTCATCTCTCACTCCAGGCCACCGTGATTCCCTCCCCAGGCACGCCAGTGGTGGCTACTTACAGATCCATACAGTTTGCCCTTGCTATTCATGGCCACGAAGAGTCCACTTCTGACTCCAAATATGCTCACCACTCCTCTTTCCACAGGGGAGATTTCCAGCAGACCTACAGAAGAGACACAGAAATCAGGAGGACAAAGGGTTGTGCCCTGAGGGGGTGTGTGATGTCTGTTCTTCACCCACCCAGAGGTTGCCATCCCCAGCATGGCATGGATCCCCATACCCCAGCACTCCTGTGGGTGGCCACAGAACGCCAGCCTTGTGCCTCACGTGCTGCCCCATGCACCACGCTGGGACCTCTCTTCTTTTAGCTAAGTATCTATTTTTACATTGCCCCCAGGCATCCTCCTGTGTAGCCAAGGTTAAAATAAGCCTGCGTCTGCTTGGGGCGTACAAAACATTTGTCATCATGCAGCTTATATCCCCTCCTTGGATCTTATTGTTTCAGTTGGATATCACAGTCACAGGGCCACGGGGTTAAGTCTCTAGCAGATGCTTTTCAGGTCTGGGGAAGAGCTGGGCCCTGATTGAGTTCTTTCTTCCCAGCCCTCACTCAAGGTGGGCGGCCCACGGGCCCGAGGACCCTCCAGATGTTGGGGCAGTCCTTACACCTGATGCCTGCTGGCTGCGAGGGGACAGCACGGCGCTGGGCAGCACGACCCGCGGGGCGGCCGCATGGAGCGCTCTATGAGCTCCGCCACCACCCCGCTCCCCCCTGGCGCAGGACGCCCTCGGGGCAGTCGGCGTGGGGAGCACCGCGCTGCCAGGCGCGGGCTGGCTTTTCTAAGCGGTGGTGGATGGGTGGGGGTCTGCCCTAAACCCACCCTCCCTTAAACTCACACCGCTCTCCGGGTCAGGTGAGCCTCTCCGCGCCCGCAGAACCTCCAGAGGAGCGGTTCCGCGGGTACGGGGCAGCTCACCTGCCCGGCTGCGGGGTGGTCGGCGCCGGCTTACTGTATCGGTTTTCGCTGTGGATCCCGTCGATGCGGCCGTCGGGCAGGACCTGGATGTGGAAGCCGATGCCCACGTTGCAGTAGAGGCGCCGCAGCCTCTTGATGCCCAGGAGGTAGTCGCCATCGCGGGCGGCGTCGCGGCGCTCCGCCGGGAGACGCGCGACGGAGCGGGCGAAGAGCGCCGCGTCCCAGCGCCGCTGGCGGGGCCCGGCGGGGAGGCGGCCCGGGGGCGGCCGGCCGCGCACCGCCCCCGGCCACAGCAGCCCCAGGAGCAGCGCCGGCAGCAGCGCCGCGGGGAGAGGCATCCCGGCTAGCGGCGCGCAGCCACGGGCCGGCGGCCGGTCGCTCCGAAAAGGCGCTCGGCCCCCAGCTCCCACTTTATAGTGAGGTCAAAGCGGGGGGTGGAAAGGGGGGGGGGAGAAAAATCAAAACAAAACACACACACGAAAGAAAAAAAAAAAGGGGGGGGGGTGGTGGAAGAAAGAAAAAAGAGAAAGAAATAAAAAAAAGAAAAAGCGAGGCGAGAGGAAGGAGGGAGCCCCGCGCTCAGTTCCCCGAGGGTCTGCAGTTTCCCTGGGCAGGCTGCATGAAGACGAAATCCCGGGAGCAGGAGCTTCTGAACTTGATCTCAACTCCAGGAGTCTTGTCTGAAGTGCTGATCTTCTATAGCTGCTCAGCCATAGCGCTTTAGCTCTAGCCACGATATTTATATATCCATGTGCGTTGGTACCTATTACATCACCACCTACTGCTGCAGCCCTCGGGTTTAGCTGAAAGTCAAATTATCACCCCGAAGCGTCTTCGGGGGAAAAGGTTAGCAGCAGTGGCACTAAACAAGAGGGACAGCACAAACTTTTTAAAAGAAAAGGTCATAGTCTGCATTAATCACAGAAGTTTTTCTTTTCTTTTCTTTCTCTTCTCTTCTCTTCTCTTCTCTTCTCTTCTCTTCTCTTCTCTTCTCTTCTCTTCTCTTCTCTTCTCTTCTCTTCTCTTCTCTTCTCTTTCCTTCTTTCTTCCTTTCTTTATTCTGTTTTGCTATTTTTATCACCTCTCCCTCTCTCCCTATTCTTTCTTCTCCATATTCCTACTCTTTTCTCTTTCTTTTCTTTTCTTTTCTTTTCTTTTCTTTTCTTTTCTTTTCTTTTCTTTTCTTTTCTTTTCTTTTCTTTTCTTTTCTCTTCTCTTCTCTTCTCTTCTCTTCTCTTCTCTTCTCTTCTCTTCTCTTCTCTTCTCTTCTTTTCTTTCTTTTCTTTTTTCTTTTTCTTCCACTTTTTCTCTTTTATAAGTGCTTACAAATGCTAACGCAGGACACAGAAGTCAAAGAATGCCCAGTACACTTTCACTCCCAACACAATGTATGACTTTGTGGAAATCTGTGGAATTTCAGCTTTTGCTGTAACCAAGCGACATGGTTTACAGTTTGCTGGATGCAGAAAAATTCCCTTCATTAACAGCCAAAATAGTTGTTGCATGGGAGGTTTACAAAATGAAAAATGAAACAGCATGCAACAACAACAACAACAAAGAAAACAACAAAGAAAAGGCCTACACTTTAATAAGGGAGAAAACAGTTAAAGAAGCAGTAGGAACTTGAAAGTAGTAATAATGTTTTTGGTTCTAAATATCCCTTTAAGAAGCCAGAAAGCACAGCATTGCTCTGGAGTAGAGGACGTGTGGAGCTCCCTCTTGGTCACTGTGCTGATAGGGACAGTAGTGACACTAAGCAGTTTGTTCCTGGTCTTTAGAGGCTGACCATGCACATGAGTGTTGCTGCATTTTTTAATGGTATGACAATTCTGTAAGCTTTGTTGTGCATGCACTAAGATGCTGATGTTCTGTCTTAACGATAGAGTTGTTCTTAGGTGATTACTTCATTAAGTTTAAATTCATGGGATTGAAACCCTGTTTTTAAAAGTAGGAGTCCTGAGTTGCCTTTATTTGAGCAAATCCCATCTGTTTGTCTCATCTCTGAGCCTAAGTCTCAGCCCTCAACAGGTTTTTAAAACCTACAGGTGAGGGCACATTAGAACAGACTTGGAAGGCTCTGAATTAATAGGAAAGTGGGGGGAAGTGGTTTGTGACTCAAGCCCTTTATAGCCCGAGGACAGTTTAGTCTTTCACACCAGTAAAGCACTCCTGCTGTTCCAGCAAAGGATGCGAGAGAAAAGAGAATTGCCCCCAGCCAGATGACAGCTCACCTAGGTGCGAAAATCTCTGACCTTCGCTAAACCTGAGCAAACTCAGATGATGTGCTTTTATTTCACCTTGTGAGGTGCATGCCGTTTGTGTGTGTGTGTGTGTGTGTGC
Organism: Cyrtonyx montezumae; assembly: GCF_038088225.1. Taxonomy (NCBI): domain Eukaryota; kingdom Metazoa; phylum Chordata; class Aves; order Galliformes; family Odontophoridae; genus Cyrtonyx; species Cyrtonyx montezumae. The sequence continues at coordinate 41,000,941 of NW_027071826.1, read as the reverse complement.
ACCTTTTCTACAGAGCTTTAGTTCCCTACTGCACCTTTCAGGATGGAAAAGTGATGGCTGCTGCTGTGCAGCTGATGGAGGCCTAGGAGCCTCCTAGCTGTAGATTTGACCTAGTGTGTCCAAAAAGCCCATTTATGTGTGTGTTTTAAAGGAAGAAGAACATAAATGTTTCTCTGTGAGGGTTTACCAGCTGGGAAATCTGCTGAGGTTAAACACACATCTTTACTGCATCTCCATTTGCACCTGAGCAGCACAGAGATCCGTTCCAGATGACAGCACTGTGCATCAGGTAGGGCCTCTGACATAGGATCATTGAATCAGGGAATCATTAAGGTTGGAAAAGATCACCAAGATCACCAAGTGCAACTGCCAGACCATCCTCAACATGCCTGCTGACCATGTCCCTCAGTGCCACATCCACACAGCTCTTGGACACCTCCAGGGAAGGTGAACCTGTCACCTCCAGCCTGTTCCAGTGCCTCTCCATTCTTTCTAGAGAAGTAATAGTAATCCTAATATCCAACCCTCTGGGACATATGAGAACCAGTCCTGAAGTGTCCATTACACTCTGAGTCCATGCTTGTAACATCAGGTCCCAGATAGTTGTACAGAGCATCCAGAATGTCACATTAAATAGCAACAATATCACTGGCCTTTAAGGGACACTTCTACAAGTTCATTCTTCAACTCCTGACAGAATAAAATGGCATTCTTTCAATAAAATCTTGAAAAGAATCTTCCTCAAAGAAAAAGCAGAAATTTCCAGCCAAGAATGAAGGAATGAGGTTTGGTTTTGCCTTGAATTACCAATATTCTTGTGTGTTAGAATGTGTAGTGTTGGAGTTGATACCTGAACTGCCCAGATGTCTGAAAATGAACTCTTGGTACCTTAACAATGTAGACTCTGTGCAGATACTGTTCCACAACACCAAAACAAAGCTCCTGCTACCTGCAGGGCACTAGGCCCAGTGCTTCAAAGCACTCCAGTCACTGAGCTGCGTGTACCTGTGGAAAATACATGGTGATGAAAGCAGAGCAAAGCTGCAGCAGTTTAAATTTGCAACAGGTGTAAATGACAAGTAGAAGCTGCTGACATTCACGGCCTTTGTGCTGGAGCAAAAGTATTTCCAGTTGGAAATTACTGTCACAGTAAAAAAATCCAAATGGTGTATTCCCTATGGAAGTCATTTAGACTCTTTTCTCTCTTCATTTTGCTTTTTTTTTCTTCTTTCATGACTGTAACGTTCCCTGATTCCACAGAGTTTCTATAGCTGCTGTTTGTGTAATACTGAAACATATCCCGAATGTTAATTTATCCTTACCCTTTGTGAGGCGCAAACATAGAATTATCCCAGGCCATGGATGGACACAAAGAGATGCAATGATTTGCCCGCAGTTGCCCAGAGTCTTGGGACAGAGCATCTAATACCCATTCAGCTTTCATGCAGCGGAGGGTAGCTGAGTGTCTCCGGATCACCCCACAGTTAATTCTTACAGCTCTTCTATATCACACCATTCTCCACCCTATTGTATCCCCTACACCTTGTGTTACACACTCTTTCACAGCAATAACTTGAATATTAAAACAGGTAAAATGTCTTCACGATGTGTTGGCTCTGTTTCCTTAGAAGGATATGAATATCACAGTTCAGAGAGCTCTGCTTTCCAAATTCCTCTAGGCTTAAAGTATAAGCAAGAAGAAGGGATTCACAGAATTCAGATCCACACCCAGATTCAAATCCTGTACCATGTATTCTGAAAGAAAAAGAGAAATGAAGAAGGAATCTGTGGCTTCTCTCCAGCCTTTGTGGGAATTATTTTGCACTGGCACAGCAGTCACCTGAACTTGGCTGTGTGTCTGTATCTTTAAAGTGGTGTATGTCCACCATTGGTTGATCAACTTAAACGTTTATTAACTCCACTAAATGGTTGCAAATGGCCCTGAAAAATATTGCTCATGGGTTTTGATCTGAAGGGATAAGGAGTGGACTGGAAGGGGCACAGGGAACTGCATCGTTAGGAAAAAAGCCCTTTCACCATGTTTGCATGCTACCAAGGCATGGTTAAAAAAAAGCCTGCATCCCCTTTTAGTTATGATGATTTTGGGAGACAGCTCCCCAGCAACCTGCAGAAGGGAACTGCCTGAGAGAGCTTTCTCACATTCACGTCTGGCTGCCCCTCTGTGCAAGCATGGCAGCGGGCCGGGAGAGGCTGGAATGTGGCTCGGTGCTGGGGCCCGAGCCCAAAGGGCCGGGGTCGCTGGGAGACCTTCGCATCCCGGCCTCTGCTGCCCGCATAGCATGCATACCCACACACGCCAGCAAGTCATATGCACTCCTTTTATTTTTTTCTGTTTGCAGCTGGTCTATTTGATCTCTGTGTGCCTGGACTGTTTGCTGTTGTGAGCGTATTGCTGTGATCAAAACCTTATTATCTTGGGTGATGCTGTAGCATTATATATTGGAAAAGGGCAGTGGAGTATAACAGCAAGCAGCTGCGATGCTGGGCAGATAACAAAGGCACCAATAACCTCTATCCCGTGTACTTGTACTGGTTCAGCTGGATGACTGGGTGTCACTTTGCTTGTAATGGGCATGGACTTTTCCCACTGCTACTCCCTCTGCTGCTATTGAACTTGAGCGGTAGTACATCTGCACATATTCCTGTATAAAGCAGAGATCAGAGAGGACTGCATCCATCTGTGTGGCTCCTGTATGTCTTCAGTGGCCTAGATGCTGCAGTTCACGCTTCCAGCTTGTGACTGTGCTGCTCATATACACCCAGTGCTGTGGGTTTGAGCACCAAAGAAAGGATCGAGTCAGATATTTGACTTTCTATGAATTATATTCCATGTCTTAGTAGTTATTTTTTAACTCAGCTTCCATGCTTGATTCATTTGCTTTATTGCTTTTGGGCTCTAAGACTGCTGTTTCTGCGCTGATATTTCTGAGGAGTGGTGTGATGGTGTGGTGCCACCAACCCCATTGGAGATTCAGCTCTGTCTGACTGATCTGACATGGCCAGTGCAGGCCAATTCCTTGTCCTGCTGGTCCTTGCCACTGACTGACATAGTAATAACTCTCAGGAGAAGAAACATCTGAACAGGGCAATACACTCCCTGCTTCTCACCCTGTTTTTGCAGGTTGCAGCTTTGCTCCATTATTTTCTTAAACCATGCATTCTTCAAAGCCCAAACTCCCAATCTTACTATCACTACACTACCATGCCATACCATCTTTACAGATTTTTGTTTGTTTGTTTGTTTTCTCTCTTGGCTTTTGCTGTTGATTACCCTCTCCCTTGTTTCTCTTTCTCTGTCCTACTCCCCTCTCCATCCTCAGGACCAGCTGATGAGATTACAGAAATGAATGTCCTTTTATAGAAGTTGCAGTCATTATAAAAATTAACTAAATAATACACAAACTTTAACCACAGGGCTGAAGTTTGTCTCTTACCTGTTTGATCTTTTGCAGTTGCCTTTATAGTGCTACTGCTTACTTGAATGTGTCAAATAATAAATGGCATGAAATGAGCTTTGGGGTGTGATGGCATGAGAGCCAGCTAAGGGAGGAATTTGCAACAGCCTAAGTGGGATTTCTCTCTGATGTTATGATTAATGTCAGCTCCTGAAACTGGAAGTGCTGTTTTTCTTTGGGGCAGCAGGACAAGCAGAGAACGTGGAAGACCTGCAGACTCTTCAGGGATGCCATCTTTCTCAGATCAAAAATATCAGGGGGTGAGTTCAATGTTTCATTAATAGAGAGGGAGTGTGTGATTGGAGTTGTTATTTTTGAAAAGCAGGACACAGTGGGATGGGGCAATAGAAATGTCCTAGAAAGCCATCAGCCAAGCAGGTCATTCTTGAGGGCGATGACGTCCTGGGGTCTTGCCATAAACTCACAGCCCACTGATTCTAGCTTCATGAAATTTGAGCCTAAGTTTAGTAGGAAAGTCCAAGAACCAAAGTGGAGAAATGTGTTCAGATGGCTCTTGCTATCAATATATGCCTTTTTTGGATAACTTAGTTCCCAGCCAGGCTCATTCTCATTCGAAAACTCCTATGCTTATACTTTCATATTCATTGCTGACATTTCTGCATGTGCTATTTTGTTCTTCCTTGTCCTGTATCCTTTCTACCTATTGCAACTATAAACATTTTCAAACTAAAAATACACCTTTTTTTTCCTTCTGTCAGATTATGGCACACATAGTCTTGCTGATCCATTATGTGGCACTCTGCCAAACAAAACTGGTAAAAGGAAACATAGCAGAAAATGAGTTTTGAGAAGCAGGGTAAGTGTTTGTTAAGCTTATTTTTATTGTGATTATTGTGGGAAATAGTAGCTTAAGTTAACTTTTTGTGTGAGAATGTTTTAGCTGACTTTTGAGTGTAGCATAACTGGCTTACACAAATCTGTTCAACATGTGGCCTCTCTTGTATGAATCATTTTCTACCGGTGGCTGATGTGAAGAAAACTGGCTGTTGTAAGCAAATGACGTGTATTGCTGAATTTTAAAACTTCCCAGCAAAGCACCACTTAAAATCTGTCAGAACATATATGGACATAGCTGTACAATCTGTAACCTTTCTGAGCATGTAGGAGAGTAACTTTTCCAGTTGACCTTTAGCATCACAACCATGAAACAAGTAGATGTCTCTTTTCCTTATTTACTCCTGGACTTTTCACAGTGCTCATCTCTGCAAGATCTGAGTCCTCTCTGGGGTCAGTGGCCATATCCTCAAAATACCTCTGTGAGCTTGGTTTTACTGCCCTCCTTTCCATCCCATTGCTCTCTGTTGTGCCAGACCAGATGCCTCCACTTCCATCTGGGGTGGCAGAGGGAAAAAAATCACAGAGGCTGTGTAGGATATGTGTGGTCTATCTGAGCTGTTGAATTGCAGTGAGAGAAGTTCTGAAAGGCTGGTCTAAGCAAGTGGCTTTCCTGACATGACACGCTGTGTAGAACTGTGACAATAACTTGGAGCTTGAGGACAGTACAGCTTGCAGCTCGGCTCCTTTGGTTTGGTTGAGTTTAACACTGTGCACCCTCATGGGCTGTGTGGGGCCAGGACTGAATTGCAGATGTCCTGAAACCCCCATAAATACTCCTTCCTGATGACCACCACTGGTATTGGCAATGGCTAAAATTTTATTTTGCACACTGACAGACAGAAAGCCCTGAAAACAATCAAGAGCTTACTCAAAGCATCCAGTTAAGCACTACACGTCTCCTGGAGAACACAGGGTGGAGGCACAAGACAATTAGAAATAACTGTTTTGTTTATTGTGTAAGAGTTTGAAAGGCAAAAAGAAGCCAAAAGGTATTCACAGGTAATAGCCTACAACATGAAGACCAACCAGCCTGGAAGTTACCCACAAATTCTGCATTGCCTGAAGATAGTAACAGTAATAATAATAATAATGTAATATGTAACTTCTTTCTCCTCGAGGTATTTGGAAAGAAATTTGGCTAAGAAGACATATACACAGCTAAGAAACATGAAAGTTTAGAATAGGTTACCTGTCAATAGATGTGTCAGTTATCTGTGGTCAGATATTTCTAGAAGATTCATCTTAGATTTTGACACCATTGTTATTCACTCTCTTTGTATTGCTTAATAATAGGTCTTATAAATTACAATGGGAACCAGTTCTCACTCCAAGTTTGGATCATACAAGACATAACTAAGTGTTGGTGCACAATCCTTGCCCAAAAATTCCATCTGACACAAAGAAACCTGCAGAGATAGCATGAATATTAACCCTTTAATTCCTCTTTGATCTTCAAGGCTCAGAACAACTTCATCCTAGTAGATCATTTTCATTTCACCTCTGCCTCCTGGCTGTCTTCTCAATTCATTTCATCTTTCTCACAAGAGGTACAGTAGCATCAGCATTACAGGAACTAACAGACACACATTAAAAAACAAAACCAAGCAAAAAAAAAAAAAAAAAAAGAACAAACACCCACAACAAAAACAACAAAAATAAAAAAACCCACAAGCAAATGAAAAAGAGAGAGACTGCTTATCTTATTTGAATGGCTCATAGTGGAATAGGACTGCTCTAAAAGTATGTGTCTTACAGAGTCAACTTTTGTTCCTGCAGGTGGAAGAAGGAACAGAACTGAACTTGAAGTCATGTTTGATGAAGCTACACCCTCTCCTTAGCTCTCAGCAATGAATGTATGATTTTTATGATATGATCTTATGAAGTTTTATGATATGAGCTTATGATTTTTCTTTTATTTTAAAATATGTTTATGTTTGGATAAAGATATGTAATCTGCTTATGTGCTTAGTGGGAACAAATCCCCAGGCAATTAGCTTATAAACTTGCCCTGTTTAGTATGTTGTGGGCTCTTCTTTGTTTTGTTTTTAAGATGTAGAGTGAGTTACCTGCAGACTTTGATATTAATAATTTCACAGCACTGACCTTTGGCTGAGACACTGGCACAGGTTGCCTAGCAAGGTTGTGGATGCTCCCTCCCTGGAAGCATTCATGGCCAGGCTGGATGGGGCTTTAAGTGACCTGGTCTAGAGAGAGGTGTCCCTGCCTATAGCAGGGGGGTTGGAACTAGTCCATCTTAAATGCCCCTCTCAGCCCAAACCATTCTATGATTCTGTGACTGATTCTATAATTCCCTCCATGGAAGAATTGGAAGAAGTCCAAGTCAAGCCTCCTTCCCAAGTACATATGTCCTGCAAACACTGAGTATAATACTGTGATCATCTAAAACCTGTTAGCTGTTACATGCAAGCAGAACAGGTCCCACAGTTCTCACATCTTGACTGTTGTGATCCACTTTGAATACTAGGTGAGTTACTGCATCAAGAACGTGGAGCTAAAATTTAGTCTTGTGTAGTTTCCTGAGATGCTGGAAGAAAAAATGAAAGAAGAAACTGAGTCTGCAGAAAGTTTGATCCCTGCTAAAGATTTTGAGATTGTGTTCAGTGTCCAAATCTCCATGTACACTGCTATTATCTTAATGGGAATGAAGGATGTGCATGTGAGTTGTTGTAATCAGAACAGTAGGATGAGGATGATACATAACGAAAACTCCCTGCCCAGGGAATTCAGACAGTGCCATGCAGTCACTGCTATGCTATTTGCCACATGCTATATACAGTCACAAAATATTCCACTCAGTCAGAGACACGTCCAGAAAAAGCCCTGCGAACCCCAAAGTCTTACAGTCTTATAATAACCACTGAAGCACACCCTCCGCCACAAAAGGAATACAGCAGTGCTCCTGTTGACCCACATGGGACAGGCTGCATGCAATTTATTCAGAATGTAAAGAACCAGGAAAAGTCAGAGTGGCTCATTCAGTACATCCACAGCCTTTCAGTCTTGCTGTGGAACTGTGAAGCACATAGAAGGTAGGAATCATGTACATTTCTAGCTGCAATAATGACACTTAGTGTTCAAATGACATATAGACCGATCTAGAGATTTTAGAATATTCATTTACTTCCTCAGGATAAAAAATAAATTTGGGTAAAAGTATTTGGTAGAAAAACAATTCTGTCATTTAAAACAATCCTTTCAAAGTCAGTCTGGGTTTTTCTCCCCTCTTCTTTCGCTTTTTAACTTGAAAATATATGTTTCACTCAATTGTTGGACTAGCGTACAGGGAAGCTACTCATCACTTGAGGTTCAAATGCAGAAACTCAGAAAAATAAAAAGCACTGCAGCCTATGTGACTGCTCACTGCATTGGAAAACAAAGGAACTTGATGATGGTTAAATACTCCTTACTGAAAAATGTCATTCCTATTGCCCACAACATAGACAATAGCAATAATACTTATCATCACTCCAATTATTATTTTTGGGTCAGAAATTTGTCTAAGACTTCATTTACAATTAAACCACAAGGAGGACAACTGTAAGCTGCTACTGATATGCTCAGACAGCTGCTAATTATCAACAGTTTTTCAAGCTGTAATTTCAAATTAATACAGTCAGATCTTTTTCATTTTATCTTTTTTGGCCAACACTGATTAAACAACCACCTGAGTGAATGATATCTGTTTATATGGTGGTTTTGAGAAAAGAAGGCGAGCTGTGTCTTCCATCAAAGAGTGGCCACAGAAAGAAAAGAGCTGAAACTAGTCAAGATGCTTCACCACAGCAGATAGGGACTGGAGCACCATGTCATAGCAGAGCCACTCTTGGAAAGATTAGATAAATGAGATAAATCGTTTGGATTTTATCAGTCAAGGGAGCTGAGAGACGATAGGTATTCATTTGTTGGTGCTGACTATATCCTATGTGAAGTAGGTAGATCAAAATACATCTCAGAAGCCTCTTTTAGGGATACCAAACTGTTACTCTGTACAAAAATCACATTATCTGAAGACTGAAAAGTATCAGAAAGAGTGAGAACCAGGGAGACCTTAGAGCTACCCTGTTTGTTTGACTAGAAATCCTCTCCCCTCCTCTCCACCGAACCACAACTGAAGTGGTTTAGTTAGAATGTTATTTGGTGATAGTGTCAGGTTTTGCTATCAGCTGTACTGAATGTGTTGCAATTGGCAGATTTATTACACCTGCAATCAGAGTTCCTCTCACTCTTTCCATCTAAAATTCTTTGTCTCTTTCTTGTATTGACTGAGGATGGGACTTTTCCAGGGCTACTGCAAAGGTAAGGGGAAATTGTGAGAAGAATTGAGCAGGTAAGTGGTTTTTGTTGTTAGTTTTTTACATAGTTGAAGATGTTTCTCATTTTTTCCCCTACACTGAGGCAATTTGCTTAAACTGCAACAGGAGAATTATGGAGTGTAAAGGAAAGGGAACTAGCCCTAGGGCTTCTTTCTCTAACAGTTTTGTTGCAAGTGCAATGATAATTCATGAACAAATATTGTGTGATGCTGTACTTTACTATTTAGCAGTAATAAGTGGCCATTATTTTTCCCTAAGACTGCAAGCTATTCTTATGTTTTGTGGATCCTTCAAGTCAGTATGAACACAGGCTGTAGAATTAACCCCCAAATACATAGGAACAGGATTTGATTATGTATTTTAGGGAACTTTTCCCTTTTGGGGCTGTAGTGGTTTCTAGGTAATGCCTTGCCATAGTGCTGTTCCCTTAGAGAGCACTTTGCACACTCTTGTCATAGTGGGAACTGGGATAGGACAGCAAGTTCCCACAAAAGACAAAAACTAAAAGTTTTTGTGGTTCATAGCATGGTCTGAAAGCACAACAGGAAAGAGCAACCAATTCAGGATGAAGTGGCTAAATAGGAGGTGCGTGGAGGTTTGGGAAAGGAATTGTTTCAAAGTGACAACTGTGCTTTGTATTCTGGTGTTTTAGCTTTGGCCAAACTCATATATGTTTATGACAAAGCTACACATGATTATGTATCATTTAAGCTTCTATAATGGCTACGGACAAAGGATACAAAGCAAAGCTGAAGCAATGCCTTTGCTCACGGACTAATTAAGTACTGCTGGAGGACCTGCAATTCCTCAGCAGAGGGTTTGTAAGAAGCAGGCCAGACATGTTTAACTGCAGTTTGGAATCACCAACTACTAGCCAAATATATCTAGCTGTTGTTATACTATAAATATAATTTTTGCTATTATTAGTAGCAACAATAGTTACTATTACCAGTTATTATTAGTCATAATTTTTACTATGGTACCACTTAGGAATTCCCTTAGCAGACTGGAGTGCCATTGCAATATGCACTGTAACGCTGTTACTATGACAATTTTTCTCTGTTTGCCAGAGTGTTTTGGCTAAAGAGCCAGCTGTTGACGAGCTGTGCTGCAAGTTGCTGAGCAATAAATCCCAAACCAAATTCATGACCAGATTTCTGCTCTAAGTCTCAATCTTGTGACTTGCTGCATTGGCTGCTTTGTGACTCCACCTGACTTCAGCAAGTCATGCTGCGAAAAACACCTCCCTGCCACTAAGGCAAGTGGCCCTGAAGCCAAATTTTTGAAAATCTGTCTTGAGCACTCATTTCGTAGTGAAGGAGTTGCTGGTAGGGAGATTGACAAAGCAGAATGCATTTCTGAAAGACTATGAGAGCAAGTGAAGATGAGTAATTGCTTTGCAATACAAGACAAAGCTTTTATGCCAACAGAAAAGCATTTGACTAAACAGAAGGAAACAAACTTTTTGAAATGTTGGTGGTTCCTTACAGATAGGAGATTTCTCTGAAATCTTTGGTCCTGAAAGATCAGCCATTTGCTTTTAGCTTGAACATATGAACACTGGGAATCTTTCCAAGGTAGTCAGTTAATTGTTTTTATGTGAAATTGGTCATTGTGCACAGCAGAAGAATGCCAAAGCAGGGTCTTCTCCCAAATGGTGGTGGCTTTAAAATGTATTTTCATAGTCTCCTGTGTAGAGATAAGCAAAGAAGTGCATAGAGAGACGTTTGGAGGGAGACTGCAGGGACCCGTCTGCCCCAGGGGTGATGCAGCCCTGCTGTTACCAGTGCTGCAAGCCATTAGCGCCTGAGGGCTGCTGGGTAAGCCACGGTCTGTGAGCTAATGGTCCCGTGCCATTACCTGCCGAGCTGAAATCCTTATCGCAAAAGCACTGTGGTTGTGATTTGCATCTTTCCCACGTGTAGGTTTGGGAACTTTTCCATCTGCCATTACCAGTAATCTTTCTTTGCGATCTTTCTAGTACCTCTGTGTTACCAATATCCCTACTACAGGTGTTATGTTTTCTGATGGTCCACTTAGCACATTCAGAAGTCTTCCATGTTCACGCAATTGTTTGATTATGTCTTTTAGGTTTAAGATCTGATCAGTGTACATACGCTCTCTTCTGAAGCTAAACGGACTTTCCTTAAGCCTGCTATTCAGCTGTGCCTACTTTCTTGTTCACAAGCACTCAAGCAAACGTCTACTCAAACACAGCAAACAGGCTAATGCCTCTCGAGTTTTATATTCCTTCCTGTCACCTCCTTTTCTTTCTCTTCAGCTGTAATCACATCTAAATACCAGAGACAAGTCCTTCCGCAGCTTTGAAAAGCAATGGGAATACCTGGCACTGTCCTATGAGTGACACCTCTGCTGCTAGTTTGTCCAGAAGTATGTTAGGCTGTTCCTCACTGAGAGCTGTGCCTAAGCAGCAGTGGCATCTGCAGGGTCTCTGCTCTCTTCCATTCAGTCTTTATTCTTGTGCATGTGCTGGGCACTCCAATAGTTTATCTTGTAAGTTTCCTAGCATAGTTTATCAGTGTGTGTGGTGGTTGGCTTTTTTTGTTTTTGGTTTTTGTTTTTGTTTTGGTTTGGTTTTTTTTGCCTGCTTGTTTGTCTTTTTTCCCAGTGGTTTTCCACATCTCACTTCTCTCCTGAAGTCCTTGGTTTTCTTGTCTCCCACTTCAGTCATATAAATGTGGGAGAGTTGAGCTGCTTTGGTAGGTTGCTGACAGTTGGTGTGGAGGTATGTGCTATCTGTGGCTTTGTCCTACTATGTGGCAGCCTTTTTCCAATATGCCTGAGAGGATCTAGGTAGAACTAGATGAAACAAAAGCACTTCTGGAGCCTGGTACTGGGTCCTGGTTTAATGCATACTCAGCATTTATTCAGTTTCATTACAACACTGATCTATTTTTTCTTGTGTTAAACTCTTTCCATGCTAAGGCCTTTTTGTCCTAAGTCAGAGTATACTGGACTGAACACTGATGAAGCTGTATTGTGATCCAGGTAGGGAAATACTGCAATTAAAAGGTGAGCATTCAGAATTGTCTGTTGTGACCAAATGGGAATAGGAGCCTTTGTTTCTTTGGGTTGTTGGGTAGCTTCTCAGATTTTCTACATCTCTGGCAAGTGTCTCTCAGGCTTATAAGTGTAGTGGCTGATCTCTAGAGTGGGGCTGAGATTAAATTGTGTCTTCTGGAAAGCAGTGCTTTTTCATATCTTGCCAATCCATCAAATACAGCTATTATGAAATAGATAACAAGGAAAATGCATATTGTTTTCTTCTATTATACATGCGTAATGTAGTAAGTCTTGTGATAACAGCAAACTCCATTTTAAATTAGAAAATTTAAATATTACACCAAACAAATAGTCACCATAGCATTCATGCCTCAGCACTTCAGTGAGCAAATCAGGACTTGTAAAAATAGTGAAAAGATTGGTTCAACTAAAAAGTGATTGCTTTCATGTTTAGTCAAATTACCTCATGATGGTGAGGAAAATCTCTGATGCTTTATTTCTAGGAACTGGTATAATGACTGGAGCTTCCAGTTCAGATTCCAGGGAGACATCTTTCTTCCATTGCATTTTTCTCTTTCTTATGTGCCAGCTCTTATAAAACAGGATACTGCAGGATTTAATTCTAAAAATCTAATATTACTGCCTTGTGGTGAACTGAATACTACAGATTCCTGCTTGATAATACTGTCTCATGGGATTCCAGTGTGGTAACAGAATCTGCTGGGATTCCTGCCTGGTAACCATATCTGACTGGTCTTTGCTAGTATTTCTCCCATTGGATAACCCCAGCTCCACCAAATAAGCAGTCATAAATCTTTTGCTCTCATTATTTTACATGACATTATTTTACTAATGTCAGATCCTGAACTGGTGGAATCACTTTTTTTTTTGTGTGTGTGTGGCTTTTTGTTTTTTCCTTTTTAAGCCACACTCATTTTCACTGTTAAAATTGGATTTCTAGGGGGGAAAAAGAACACCCCAAAAATAAGAATATGAAGGAGTACTTTATTTCTTTGACAAGAGTAATGTTAATCGCAGCAGTAATAGACATATTTCACAGTTGCTTTATCCTCTCAGTATTATTCAATTCCTGCAGAACTTTCACTTTGTTTTCAACCATATGCAGACTAGAAAGCTTTTTGTTCCTCCCAAAGTGAGATACAACAACTGCTCTTCCTCATGCAATGCTAGCTCTGTAGATTTACAAATCGGAGCACTGATAGTGTAGCTAAAAATCCTTAACACTGTAGACCAAATAAAAGAGCAATGGGCCCTATGAAATGTTAACAGGGAGGTTTGTGTCTTGAGGTCTGGATGCACCACCAGGCACCAGTGCTGGTCTCTGGCTGTGGCAGAACACTGAGTTGTTCCAGCTTGGATGGAGAAGGTGACAGATGCCATCAGGTCTTGAACCATTAGAAGGGCACCCAAAGAATAAATGTCAGAGATGAAAAAGAGAGAAGGAAGAACCCTTTTCTATTAACACACTATGCCTCCTGCCTGGTGTTGAGGCAAATAAATGCACATATGCTGTTTTTCCTTTTCACAGCTGTCTTTCTCTTTTCTCTTCAAACATAACACCCACAACTCCAGATCTTATGACTTTTTCTGAGCTCAGGAGCTCTTGATTTCAGATCTTGGCTCAATGCCTGTTTTTCTCAGTTTTTTTTTTTTTGACCGAGTCATTAAAACTCGCATCTCTTGGAGACACAATCTCTGGCTACTTCATGTTATTTTTGAGAGCGTCAATAAAGTTTCTGATGTGCTTTCTGAAGGTGGAAAATGTGACTGAATACTTGATGCTGGATCTGACAAGGAATAAATTCTAGAATTTCCAGGGAGATCAGCTGCTCAAGATATCACTGAAATTAGTAGAGAGATACTAACAGAAAGGAGTTCAGGAGCATTGCTGGCTTTAGCTCTGGGTGGCACTTTGGTACCTGTTATGGTGAATGGCCATATGTCCCGACCATTTATATAGGGAGGATAAAAAATCAGGAATGTGCTGTTGCCTTTTAGGGTACAGTTTGCTCCTTGGACAATGAGTTGAGACAATGTTCAAGACATGCGCAAATATCTGTGGACAGCCTGGACAACGACAACAGGAAAAGCAAAACACTTCTTACCAGGAGCTTCAGACAGCCTCCTAGGGGAGCGTTCATGACTTTCTTGTGAGTCACAACCCCAAAATACTGGAAGTGCTATTCATTCAGCAGGGCTTGCTCTGCAAGCTGGAAACAATCTAGGGAACTCTTGTCTTCAGGTTTTCAGGGCTGGCAGTTTGTGCTCCTTCACTGGGAATGAGGGGAGAGCCATGAAAGAGCACGACTTGGAAATTGCTCTCGTGCGTGCTGTAATTGGGGACCAGCACTGCAAATATGTGGGTTGATCCACAAAAACGTGGGTCCCCTCATGGGAGCAGGAATTTTCTGTGCACAAGGGATTGTTATGGCTAGACAAAGTCATAAAGACTGGAATGGCAAAGAAAAGGTGCAGCGGCTGAGGGAGAGGCATGAAAGTTTCTGCCTTCAATTGCTCAGCCTTCTGCTTGGAAGGGTCAGGAAGCAACTTTGATGTGTATCCCATTTCTAGCCTGGAGAACCTGCAGCTCTCCTGCTATAAAAATAGGGGAGAATCCATAAAAGCAGCAGCATCTCATATATAGCGCAGATCTTCTCTTACAAGATAGCAAGGAGCTGTATGCCGTAATTAGAATTTCACTGAGTTATTTTTTGTGTGGTGCAGCTAACGACACAGAACATGGACTCCTGATTGAATACCAAGGCAGTAAATCAATGGAGGGTCTTTGCTACTGTTCATGACATGCTCCAGCTGTGCTCTGGAGGATTATAATGTCAACAGAACTCTTGATTTGAATCACAGCCTTGCCTTCACTCAGGGGCCATATATTAGTCTTGAAAAGCAGACAGTGTTTCATCGCTCAAAGAAAAGAGTATTGCTGAGCTGAAAATAAAATGATGATGTAGGGGAGGAACGCTGCGACATGGCTGGAGGAGAATTTGCATAGCAAATTTCAGCAAAATTCTCTAGAAAATCTTGTTTGTTTGCTTATTTTTTCCATCTTACTAGGCTCTGTTATAAGTTCCCTAAGTTTAATTCCTCCTGATACTTTCTGATACTTTCAGGCAGTGTTGTGTCACCTGATTAAGTGCTTAGCTGCTGTAAATCTGCATAGTTTCACCAAAGCCAATGTGGGAATGCCAATTGACCTCAGCCAAGATCTGGCCTTAATGCAGGGTGTAGGTTAGCAACTATAGGAAGTAAGGCATTGTTCTTTTCAGACACAGGTATAGTTGCCTAGAGGACAAATGTTTCTACTTTAAAGCATGCACAAATAGTGAAAACCAGTCTGTAGTTCACCGGGCTGAATTCCTGAAGGTGGTATAGAAGGTGTAGATTTGT
Source organism: Cyrtonyx montezumae (assembly GCF_038088225.1). Taxonomy (NCBI): domain Eukaryota; kingdom Metazoa; phylum Chordata; class Aves; order Galliformes; family Odontophoridae; genus Cyrtonyx; species Cyrtonyx montezumae. The sequence goes on along the minus strand of NW_027071826.1, from coordinate 40,985,826 downwards.
CTTAACAAAACACTTGAAGTTTCTCTGGAATCTTCTGTCATTTAGCAGGTGTTCTCTTGCAATCATTGTAATAAATCTTAGCAACCCACATGCAACTAGGCAGAAAAAAAAGCTGAAGACACTCCTGATGATGACCTTGAAGCTGTTGACGAGGTCATAGTGGCAGTCTCATGCTGCCATTTGCACATGATCTTACTTTAATTCCTATAGGAATACGCTGCTGCCAAAGTATACGTGATACAAAACTAGAATCTGGATTATTCAAAGCTCAGTCATAGTCTCTGTTTCCTATAATACAGTTCTATCTCTGGTATTTATTGCTTACATTGAAAGTATCTCAGTTATTCAAAACCTTAGTTACTTGGTTTCAGTAAATGAACACATTAAATCAATTTGCAATTAATATAGCTTGTCCAAAACTATTTTCCCTCTCATAATTACATGAAAGCCATACAAAATTTTATGCAGAATTATTCAAAATGGGGAAAAAAGCCTATCTTTACGTTGAATACTTGTATTGAAAGCAGAAAGAGGAGATGTCACAGAGATACTGCAACTTTGTGGAGGTTTGTAGCTTACAGGAGCAGGAAAATTGGCCATTGCTCCTCTCTGATACGTAGAATTAGTTGAAAATCCCGCTTTTCCACAAGTGCCAAGTTGGAGCAGCAGCTCAAGTGCAACAGAGATTGGAGACTTGAGCCAAGTTCCTGAAATGTAATACCAGTTTCTATTGCACATACTCTTGCAAAGTCATGATTCCTGCTGAGGATGACATTAGCCTATTTCCTGGCTTTGCGTGTGGTTTATTTTGGTTTCCCACTGCCACACACAAAGCCTGTCCAGGGCTAGGCAGCCCTGCTCCCTCTGCCGGCTGCAGCACTGTGCCCAGGGCTCATGCCTGGCGTCACAATCGTGGCTTACTTCTGGCATTAGGTACTCCAACAGTCTGCCTGTGCCTTATCTCCTTGTTGTCTGGTGTGCCACAAACTTGTCTTCTAATGGGGTCTCCAAGTGCAAATATATACGTGTAAATTTGTATGTTCTACTTTGACAACTCTTAAAATACTTTGCTTGTTCTTTACTACTGTCTAAACAAATGAAAGAAGTATGATTTTTGTTTCAGAATTAAGTCAGTCTTGTTCTAACATTCAAATGCACTTTATAAATTTTATTCCACACCTGTCCTTTATTAGTTCTATTATTTTATGATGATTAATTTTGTTTTATAAGAATCTTCATGTTCTACGAATTTGGAATTTTTCCTCCTGCTACAGATGTGATAATATGATGAAGAATGTAATGGATAAGAATTTTGTAACATTTTTTTTCTGTTCCTCGGAGTGTTTGGTCTCTGGTGTAAAATAGAATAATGCAATTGTAAAAACTGTGAAGGTTTTCATGTGAAACTATGATGGACAGAAGAAGCTTTTTTAAATTTATCATTCTTGGTAGAGAAAACAACATTTGAGTTCAAAAGATGTATCAATATTAAGTTTTACATTAATGTAATCTTACCTCTTGTTGAGATACGGGGTGAGAATCCAACCCAGTCCTTTAGAAAGAGGTATTAAAAGAAAGTTAGACTGGGATCCTTTAGCTTTTCCTGAGGAAGTATTTAATCTGTTATTAAACCTGATCAAACCCCATCTCCATTTTGTTTTGCCCTCAAATCTCTCTGCGTAGTCACAAACCCCAAAGGCTACAAAATGAAACCTAGGCCCCAAGTTCATACCCTCCAGCAGCTGAAGCCTTAGATTTGCCCACAGATCAGGTTTCGGAAGCATTTGAGTAGTGAGCTTTTTGCAGATCCTTGGAGATGCACAACAAGCAGCCATGAGACTTTATGGGGAGCTAAGGGGGAAGGAGTTGATGCTGGCCAGAAACTCACTGTTGAGTTGTCCAAGAAAGATATAAAATCACCCTGACAGCTTGGCATTAAGAAGCAATGTTGATTTTTGTTACTGTTGTTTAAAAAAAAAAAAAAATGTAGAGAAACTCAGTTCTAAAGAGTCTTAGTTCCCTCTGGGAAGATCTGAGAGCAGCTCAAATGCCTACATCTATTTCTGAAATGAGTAAAGCTCTGGAGGTGTAATGTGCTTATCATTCAGAACTAGGGAAATAAATAGTTAATCTGATACAGATGATTTTTGTTCCCTATGCACTACTGAAAATGTTCAACAGATCTGAGCAGACAGACTATGGGATGCAAATAAACTCAGTTTCTGCTGCTGTAGTTTTAGATCTGTGTTGCCATGAAAAAAACGCCTGAGGATTTATGGATGACTTTCTGTTGGTTGCATGGTCTGAGCAACATGTGTCTGTGAGACTCTATAGCCTGAGCAGTACAAACCAGGCATATGTGGTCATACAGTAACTGTTGTGCTGGGTCGTGTATGCCACCTAACTTCTAGCACCACCGTCTCAGAGATTTCTAGAAGCCTTCTTTCAGACTGCATCATTTCTGGCTGCATAAAGTAACGTTAGAGTTGCTTTTCCTTAGCAGGGATGTAAAAGGAAGGCAGAGTCTTGTTCTGCTGTCAGTTTTTCTGGGGAGTTCTATTCCGTGGGGTATCTGAAAATGTTGATTTCTGGTACTGCTTTATAAGTAAGCCCATTTATTCCCAAATCTAATGAAGGAATAATTTCAGAAGGTAAATATTAATTTACAATGAATTAGGTTTTTTCTTTTTGCTTTCTTTCGGTGACATAACCCTAGGCACTTGGTTGAAATATAGCTTCCAATTCTGTTATACTACTTCTACATTTTCATGAAGTGGTTAGCATGTGAGGAACTCTCCGCTCTGGTTCTCTGAGCATTGCATGGCTGCAGCCACAGCAGGTTCCTGCTGATCTTACTGTTAGTGGCCACTGTGGATGTAGCACTCTGGCATCAGTCCCGTGTTGGAAAGCTGTGCAGTTCTCTCTCTTCTCCTGCTGACTGTTTCTTTGAAAAGCCTCTTCATCAATAGCTTCCTTCTTACTTTTCTCTAGCATTGGAATATCTCTGAATTCTACTCACAAAATAAACGACTGTCTTCAAATCCGAATGGTTCCAACTGCAATAAAGATGTTACAGCTTTTAGGATTATTACTGTAGGAAGGCACAGGTTTTTCTTTACTATGTAAAGTGGAGACTCTGAGCTTGTTTTTGTGGTCAGAAAAGGGATGCACCCTGGATTTCAGAAAGTCTTCTGCTATGCAGTGGTGGCATCCTAACTATTGCAGAACTAAAACAGGATAGAGTTCTCTCTAACTGTCTAAATTTGGAGGTGGCCCGTGAATGCTCACAAAGGAAAACAGTTACCATCAACTGTGCTTTAATTTTAGATCTGCTTGTTCACCTTCCCAAATCCTTCAAACCTTCTGAAAGGAAACGGGAGACATTTGAACTTGAGCACCACTGCAAACTTCAAAGGCGTTATTTATCATAGCCTTAAAAAATAATAATAATAATTAAAAAATCAGTTCAATACGCTTTCTCCCTATGTACAAAACATTTCATCAGTAAAAATACAAGAAGGAAGGACAATCTTCTTTAACAGATGAAGAAGCAGATATGTTGAACTGTAGAAACTGTTACCTTATTCAAGCTAGTCAGTTCTGCTGTCCTCTTCAGTTCTTGCAGGGGTCCGTGTTTCCCAGTTTTCCCTAGGGACTTAGCATGGTTACTCTCTTGTTTTCTTCCTTTCTTTTACTAGTTCTTTCTGCTGGAATAAACCTTTCCAGCATTAATGTTATGCCCAGCGCTCTCATCTAAGGAACACTGCGTCCAAAAACCAAGGCATCTTTTACTTACAAAGAAATAAGCTTTATATATTTGGGCCCCACCTTGTTCATCACACGCATTTACTGAAGGCTCAAAGTACTCTAAAATCCCTCATTTGAGAGAGGAAAAAATAAATAAATGAAGTCAGGTTAGCAAAAGCTAAGGATTCATGTTTGTTTATTTATTGTTTTAATGGCATTACTGGAACACTGGAAGGAAAAATAATCTTTCCCTTGTACAGCTATAGTGATTTGTCTGGAAGACCAGAAGCAACCAGGGTGTGACTGAAGTCATCTTACATCAATTTAACTTCTAGAGGATGCTGTAGTATCTATGAGGATGTAACAAATGGCACCCTTTGCAGTCTCCTCTTTATGATGTTACTGTTCCTGTGCTATGCATGGTGTCCTCACAGAGGGAATGGGGACTGATAAGACTCTTGGTTCTTGCAGTGACATTAGTCTCTGCATCTTGAAGTCAGGAAAATAAACTGTAGAGGTAAGCTCCAGTTCATCTCGGATCACTGTGACAAAACTTGAAGCTCAAACATCAGACTTTTGTCTGGATTTGTATGACTCTCATTTGGAAATGGTGTCAGATGTAGCTTATGTCATGTAAGTGCTAAAAAGCTGATATCACAAAGAATATTCTAACATGGTAGATTTGTATTAGGAGGAGTTTATGCTTTTCATCCCACTGTAAGCTATGTTTCACTTGTGTGTTTCTTGACTGTTGCATTTCACCAGTAAAAATACTGTTTTGTGACCAGTAGAAAGTTATTATACTTATTACAAACAAAACTGGGTTGCATTTCAAAAGGAGAAGAGGAGCTAGTGTTAAGGTCTATTTTTTGTACAGATTATTTTTTTTGATGAATAGGCCACAGCAACTCTCCTCGAAATGTATTTGGTAGAGTGGCACACTGAATTCCTTGCGAATGTTTAGGTTTTAGAAAACAATTCTGCATGCAAACTGAGTATTATAGCTGTCCTGCTTGAAAGTCTCCTATTACAAGGACTTCAGTACAGTACTGGAGAACAAAATTAAAACATTTTAATTCCAGGAGTATAAAAATATATAGAATGTGTTTTGCTCTGGAAATGAAGATGTAACTTATTTGCTGTATGTATGTTACATTCAGTAATTTCATGATTGCTTAACTTAGAAATGTTTGTCTGAATTTGTTTTTATATGTTTCTAGAAGTACACTGTAAACAGCTCTTCCAGTACTCTCTTTGAGTTCTTGAAGCCAGAGAAAGCATTTCTCACTTTTAATGCAATCAGTTATATATTTTTCAGAGGAAAGCAACAAATAAATATGCAGTACACGCTCACACAGATATGAAGAATCTTGTGGTCTATATAAAAGAAAAATTGATCCTAAGATTCAACGTTTTTGTTGTCACCATTAACAGCTTTATTTTCTGAGGTTGTCATCTGAGAGGGAGGTTCTGGGCTTCAGCACTTAGCAGGGTGCACAGGGGAAAGGTTTCAGCTGGAACTCAAGCAAGTTTTTCAAAGCCACTAATTTGTGGTGTCTCACGTTGCCTTGAGAAATATCACTAGTCTCTTGTAAGTGTGCAGTGCCAGAGGTACAAGCGTAGAGCACTTTCTGAGTAAAATTGGAGTGCTATTTGTGGTGAAGCAAATTGGTGATGGTAGCAAGGCTTATAGAAAAGAGCATCAGACCTATAGCAAGTGGGTGAAACAAAGAATTTCAGAATGACAGAGGAATTGCCCTCAATAAAAAGGAAAACACGTGCTAAGAAAGTGGAGAAAAATGTGTGAATGAGTTGGGAAATTCATAGTTATTCAACGTGAGATAGTAATTTCATTAAGAACTGCTGCTTTTTATGAACAGACAGCCCATGAAAATACTAACATAATTGCCAAAGAACAACTTGCATGAAGTTATGAGCAATTTGAGAGCTGTGACGGGTTAGAGAGAGGATTAAACGAACAACAACAAAAAAAAAAGCCATGGGTCAGACTGCACATCATCTGTTTGGAAGAGTGACTGCACTGGACAGGTCTCTTGAACATCTTTCTTCCCTATTATTTATCTGAACAACTCTATTGAGGAGAATCCATATTATCCCAGCTCAAGCAGTGCCAGTAACCTCAGCTGGTGAAACTCTGCATTCTATCAACTTTGCTGCAGAACTTGAGTCAATTATTAGAGCAGAGCACAGGAGAATGAAGCACACATATAGAAATTAAGTTATCCCATCAGGTTCTGGTTCAAAGAAATAAAATGAGATATATCATACAACTGAGATAATTACTGGGAGTAGAATTTCAGCATGTCTGTGTTTGGAAACTTTGGAATTCAAGGCTCTAAAAGAGTATTAAGTAATGAATGTCTGTAATGAAAAGTATTTCAACAGGAGCAATAATTTTTCTCAGAAGATTTAAAAAAAGTTACATCCCAAAGCCAACCCCTTTGAATTTCATTGAGCAAAGAAAAATTCAAGGAATGCTTTCTTTTTTTAAAAAAGCTTTAAATTGATGTGAAAATCATCATGTACTCTCAGTAGTTAAAATACCATTACATCTCAACAGTTAATTATTTTCCTTTTGTCCACCCTCTCCTTTTTTTCAGTGCCAGTATTTTAGAAATTGTTGAGTTGAAAACTGAAACTGGGATATAGATGTAATTTGTGTGTTAAGCTAAAATTCAGTGCAGTTCCCTTTGAAAGATGCCCAGAATAATTCTTGCGTGAAGTAGGACTGCAAGTGTGTGGCAAAGACAGGAGTAAGGAAACCTCTTCATCACTGACAGCAATTATTTCCTGCAGTGTTATGAAAGGTAGTTTGAGCATCTATAAAAGAGAAGTGTGTGTGTGTGGGGGGGGCAGGAATTAAAAGATGATTTGGTAAAAACAGAGACAGAAAAGCAAAGGAAATGGTCAACACACCATATCCCCTTGTGAAAAGCTAGGAGTGAAGAGTAAACGCTGGTAGAAAAGGGACATGGATCTGGTATCAAGATGCTGTCTTTGCATCTTAGAATGACCTAGTTTGTCTCTCTTTAGGCAGTCAGGTTTGAATAAAAAAAACCAAAAACAGTGAAGTCACTAACCATTACCTTTACACCACTGGTTTTTGTGAGGGAGTATGTGCTGAGAATGGATCTTGTTCTTGCAGATTGAGGCAAAGCAGGTCTAAAATTGTTTAGAACTAAAAATACCATTCTTGAGCACCAGAAATCAGACAAGAGGAAAAAAGTTCTTTTGGACTTCCAGCCATAGGTCATCTTTCCCTCTGCTGTTTGCAGTGCTAATGTTTTCCTATACTTAGGTTTTGTGCTTCACAGCTGTCAGATCTATGTCTCTATCTCTTTTCTTCCTAGTAGGGTTGCTTATCCCTTGTCAGTAACCTGAAGGGAAATACAGATCTGACATAGGGTAGCACAGCACAGTCAGTGCTGTGCTGCCAGAACATCCTTGGCACATAGGATGCAAAATCTAGTTTTCTTCACAGATTGAACCAACTCTCAAAGGACATTGAGAATCCTGCTATGGTTTGGAGCTTGTGTGGTTTTTGCCTTTTTCATCCTCTTTTTCTTTGCACAGATTTTCTGCTGGTTCCTGATGTAGAAGACATTGTGATGCTGGATGACTCTTGTGCAGATCCCATCACCGTTTTCAGTTGTTTTGTAAGGGTGAGAAAATTTGGGAACGTGGTTCACTGTTACCTGTACTTTTTTTTTTTAAGCCAAGATGTATTCTGTGTGCAACATATGTTATTTAATGTACATTATTTTAGCATCTTTTTACATGTGTTTTAGGTAGACAGATGTGAAAGAATTTTGAATTTTATCCAGACAGTTTCTTTCATTGTTGAAATATTACAAAAAAGGTACAATGGTGAAAGTAAAGCAGAATGTCTTTTCATATATATGTGTGTGTGTGTGTATATATATATATATATATATATATATATATATATATATATATATATACATACACACACACATATATATATATATTAGGCATCTTAAGCTCATCTTATGGATTCATTTCAAAGCTCTCTTTCAGAAAATTCTTCTCTTAGTTATGGAAGATTCTACTAGCTGGTTTTAAAAGTTCATTTTCATATGAGATTTGCATCTCTGTTCCCATGTAATGACATACTTAGCTTACAGATCTTGTCCAATTCAGACTGAATGCTTATTTCAGTGTGTTTCTCTGTTTCCCAGCTGTGCTGCTGGTAACATCTGGCTGTTCACATCCTAGAATTCAGGGGTGAATTCTAGGATGTGAAGAGCACCAGGGCAGATCTCGCCACGATTATCATTATTTGTGTGTGTCAAGTGCATTTAAATCTTTCCATTGTTCTATCACCTCTGGGATGTGAAAATTTTGAAGCTTAACCCTTTGCTCAAAATTAACTTAGTTCTGTAGGCTCTCCTGTAAAAGTTATTTATCTCTCATTAATCCCTATCTAGATTTGAAGCTTTCTATTTAAGACTACTGAAAATAAGTCATTTAAAAAGAGTGGAAAAGCAGAACATAGCAGCTATAGATTTGTATGTCCAACATGACTGGTTTTGTTCTTTTTTTTTCCCCCCAAACTGTTAAAACATATTTAACCTTGAACTAGAATTACTGTAGAGATCTTAGCTATGGAAAAGTACTTGGTATAGGCTGCCATCTCCAGTGCTGAATTTTTTCCATTTTGTGTATTCAGACGATACCACGAACTCAGCTCTCACACTGTTTGAGTACTATTTTAGGAAAGGATTTATCAAAAGGTTGACAGTTATACATATTGCTAAAGACAATGCAAATGCCACTTTACCAGCATTCATTTGAATGATAAGATCAAATGTCTTATCTTTGAATTTGTCTAATTAAAAAAACAAAAAACACCTTTGTAACACAGAGCTCTGTTGATATGTATAAAGTAGCTTAGAACTTCAGGATTCCTGAATGGTCATGGAAAAAGTATAATTGATACTGATTGATCACATAATAAAAATAAATATGTTAGTTACAAAATAAACCAGTTTTTTGATCCCTGTATACTATAAAAATAGTAGTGTAGCCTTTTATGAGCAGCTGCTAAAAGAGTTGTGAAAATGCTGTGCTTTCTTCATAAATGCAGAATTGGTATGTCTTATGATCTGGGAGGACAGGTCACTTAGGACTCTGGCAAGTTAGAATGAAAATACTAGTAATTTTCTTTAAAGAAAAATATGGTGTTGACATAATTATTACATCAAACTAAATCACATTGTAATGTGCCTTATCTCATGTCTCCCTTACCACAGATAATTCTAAAATAGCTATAAGTGATGTACATTCAGTTATATTACACACTGTATAAAAATGCCCATGTTAATGCCTGCCATACAATCACCATTGTTAGTTTCCTTTAGTAGTATTTTCAAGACTTGCTCACTTTCAGCCCCAACACAAGCTCTCCCTGCTCCATCATCCCCTCCTTCTTCGCTGATTCTTACTGGGAGGCTTCAGGATGCTCTCTCGGTATCTCACATTTGTATGGAACAGTCGGACCATTTCATGGTCTTTGCTATCCAATACTCTGGGCAGAAAGAGGGAGGATTTCTGTGTCCTGCGAGTTTTAAAGCCCCTCCTGGGTCGTCCTTTGCCATTGATTGAGACATACCAGAGTCTCTCTGCACTGGCTTTGCGTTTGGTGCTGGCTCCGTTAGGCACAGTCCGGTACAGACGAGATGCATAGGTGTTGTAGCCCAGTTCATGGATCCTCTCCACAAACTCGCACTCTGTGTTATAGCTCTCCTGGAAAGCAAACACAAAATGATCAAGAAAGATTATTTGGGTAATAGCTCTTTTACCTTTACCAGGTTGGACTAAGGTCATACGCATGACTCTGATCAGTTATAGACAGAGGGTAGAACCACATGTGATACGAAATAGCCTATAGTTGGATGTAAAGCCTGACTCTTTAATTGGTATATTAGTAGCTAGATGTACCTGCAGTCCATTAATCCAATTTATTGTGATGATTTGAGCTTTAAACAAAACATTAATGAAACTTCTTTATTTCAGCATCACAAAATGGAAGTCCCTTGCCCACCTGTGTTCCTCTGAAATGCTAGGCTGCTCCGTTATCGCAAACTGTAAGGAGGAGCATGTGTCCATCCTGATTGCTCACATTTCACAGAGACTGTCAAAACTTTCCAACTTTCCTCTTACTTTCAGCTCTGATGAAGCAGTGTGAGAGCCTGGCATGAGGAACACCTTCCCCCTCTGTAGGAGCAGTGGAGATAAAGGACCTCCCACACCGTACATCTTCATTTTCTTAACTAAAGAACTTCCTCTGCTGCATCTGTGTGATGAAGACCTCAGTGTCTTAACACATGCAAGACACAGAGGAACTGCTGCCATGGTCTCTGTGGAGGTTTTCCTTTGGAAATGCCACTCTGGAGGACACATGAAGGGCACAGATGGCTGGGCTGGATCAGAAAAGCCATAGGATCCATTAGCAGCATGTCTTTAATGCTGTTCTCTCCCCAGAAATTCTGATAGGCGTTTTACATGACTTTAAAAGACTCCACATGTCTCTGTTTCACAGCTGTAAAACGGAAGTGCCCTTCCTTGCGTGGACAAGGGTTTCATATGCTGTGTTGCTGCAGCCCATACAACTGCCATATGTAGGTGAATTCCTTTTGCTATCTGCCTCAGATCTGTCTGTGGAGGGTTTATCACAGAGAATAAACCTTGAGGATTATCACAATCTGCTAAGGACATAAAGGAGTCCTGTAGATTTAACAAGCTTAATTTATTGACCTGAGGAAATTTGTGAACCAAGGGATAACTGAGTTACTCCAGCTCCTTTCTGTAGAGGCTCCCTGTGTCATTATCCCCAGACCAGTCAGTTTTATTTTAAACAGTGGGCTTATTCAGACTCCTGGCATTGTAATGCACGTGAAATAACTGGACAGCTTTTCTAGGCAAGTAAACCCAAAATGTTTCTCCCAAGGCTACCCTTCTCCCTTTGCTTGCGCTGTGACAAAAGCTCAAATGGAAGAAGATTCCTGAACTGTCCCTCTAGCTTTGAAACATGGGTCTGAAACAGTTTGTTTTTCCAGCTCATGTTTGAGACAGGCTATCTTTTCAGGTTGTACAGGAACTTTTCACAGCTGAAATATAGTGACTGAACAAATTTCAGGATTATGCCATTTTTCTCAGGCTGCAGAGAGGAGTCCTATTAAAAAAAAGACCTCTCTGTCTTTTTTCCACTCTATGAGAGGATCTGTTTGCTCAGAATTTGTTCAGTCTGATCTTAATTCAGTTTAATTAACCTGGAGGGAAAACATACTTATTTTGACCAAGAAAGACATAAAGATGAAAAAGAACTTGAAAATTCTTCCTTTCTTTGGGGCTGACTTTGGCTGACAGAGGAGATCCATTGAAATATATGCCCATATTTAATGAGAATATTAGCCAGAGGCATAGCAGTGGTAAGTCTTAGCTCTGTCAACAGCAGAGTCGGTATTCCCTGATTCTACTTCAGTTGCGCTTTCCTTTGCCAAAATTGTTTATTGCCTGGTTCTCTGTACCAGCAAAGAACCCCATCATGTTTACGCAGAGACTTGTTAATTATCAGGCATCACATGGGGCACATTACAGAAGCTGGGTTATAAATGCTATCAAGATGACTCTTTGGAAAGGCAGAGTAAAAGACGTTAAAACAGGGAGGTGACCGAGTTGATTGTGTTAAGTAGGTTGCGTTCACAAGGAGAAGTCTTGAGGATCTGTTATGCTGTTCCAATCAACAGAATTACATAGAGTGAGTGTTTGGAGGAAGGAAAATTCACAGAACTGCGTATGACCCTCTTCAAATCTGCTTTCCTAACACAGGGTCCCTGGAGAAACTGCTCAGTGCATGTTACACAGTAGCAGATTGCAAGACTGCTGAGGGTGTAATCAAAGATGCTGGAAGAAATTCAAGTAGATAAATAATGTGCATAGAATACACAGTGGCTAGTGCACCTTCCTGTGTCCTCGAGTGTAAAGAAGTCTGAGCAGAAGTATTTTATTCACTGAGTGGAAACACTGGGCTGAAAAGGTGAGACTCCCATTAATGGCAGTGGAGCTCAGATACTGCTTCAGAGGTCAGGACAAATGTCGAAGGAGTGTGATAAGGTGTTTATTTTCACCTTTATCTTCTTACAATTTCCAACACTCCCTTCCCTTGCTGTGGCTCTGCTTTTTTAGCCCATTTATTCTTTCACTGCCCAACTGTGGAGGAATTCTCATCAGAAGGTTGTCTTCCTGTAGCAGAGATGCTCAATTGCTTCTAGATATGCTTTGTCAGGCAGTTATATCCTCTGCCAGCAGCCAAGGCCCATGGTGAATACAAATATGGCAGCATTCTGGATAGAGATGCACATCCTGCACCACGAGGGTGGCCCCAGGGGTCTTTATCAGCATCATCACTGCCCAGAAATCTGGTCATGTGAAGTACCTTTGCTGAATATGCTCTTCTGCCATTGGCTGTAGAGACAGTAAGAAAGGAAGAGCTCAGGTTCTTTCTGCTTCTTAAAAGTATACTGCTCAGTTACTGGTAACAGTTTTTTCTCTGGAATCGTTGTGACACTAAATGTTATCCCTGTAAAAAATCATCTGTAAGAAATCAGCTCAAATTCTTCTCTGGACCTGTTCTCACAGTAGGAAATGATAGATGTACGCCAAAGTCTTAACCAAAACTTACTGATGCGTAAAGCCTGCCCCTCTTGTTCATGGCCAGGTATCTTCCAGAGAACAAGCCCTTGATAGCGACGATCCCAACATCGACAGCAGTTATTTCAAGGATACCTAGAAACAGGAAAAAAATAAGAGTTGTTGTTGCTTTCCATCACATGCAGTTTGTTGAGGTACTTTTGAATGGGTGCTTAACTGCAGAGTATGATTTCACAGTTATCACTAGCCCACCTCAAAATCATACTGCAGCCATAGTGCAGTATGCAAAACAAGACTCTTATCTGAAGCAATGTAGAGCAACAAGGATGTGGAGATTGTTTGAGGCAAGCTTGACAATAAACCTTCAGATGTCTGATTGAGATTGAACTCTTTCAAAAATGAAAAAGATCTGACACTGAACTAGAGGTTCACTTAATCCTATATGTATATAGAAAAGTTTAAATCCTCTTTAATGCTTAGGAACACAAGAGCTCTTGACTTATTGAAACCCATCACAAAGCTTTCCATTTCGGGACAAAGCCCTTGCTGGGGTCGCCGGAGAGTAAAACAGCATTTTAGAGCCACAAATATAATCATGAAAGGAACTTGTCCTTCAGGAGGTCGATGTAGCCCTCCGGATAAGGACAATATGACTGTCTGTGCCAACTTTAAAGGGAGGAAATGTCTCAGGCTGTCAAAGATGGGGTCTCAAATACTGGAAGGATATCACAGGTGAGGGTGGCCCACCTGCCAAAATGTCTACACCCAACCAAGTGTGCCACAATGCTGAAGGAAGCACAAGTGGCTCAGGGGATGCTGTACTGCTTGCTTGTGCAGCGTCCTCTGACTCCAACTGTTCTGTTTACCTGCTGTGGTCTAACAGCTCTGTGCTGGCTTAGAGGGTTTGGAAGTGAGAGAGGACCCCGGCACCCAAACCCATTGCTGCTCGTTGGCAATGACAGAGCAGAGCCAGGGCCCCGTCCCATCTGCAGAGCTGCGTCTTGGCCCGACCACGTCTGTGAGAGCTATGGTGGTTTCGGTTACAGCTGTTTCGAATCAGCCACCGGTTCGCCGCTGAAGGATGCCTCCTCCGGGCTTTGATAGCGAGGGGGTTTTCCTCTAGGAAATCGTGGTTTTCCTTTATGGACTTCAGACAGATCCCCGAGGTCCGCCCTATCTCTGTGTGCCATCACCGGCCGGGATTTACGCTTCCTGGGGCGGCGGGGCCGGGCTGTGCCCACGGGCGGTTGCGGGGGCTCCCGGAGGCAGCGGCGGGCCCCCTCTCCTCCCTCGCCCAAGCCCCCGCTTCTACATATCCCGTTTCATCTCAGTCGTCGCCGGCACCTGAACGGAGGGGGAGGTGTGCTTCGGCCCGGGGGAGGCCAACCGGGAAGGGCCGAGGGCTGCACGCAGCCCAGTGGGGCGAGGGCAGCTCGGCGGGTCCGAGCCCTCCGAAGGCAGGAGGGTACCGCGGGGCCCCCGGTGAGGCGGCGGCTCCGGGCAGGGGAGGAGCAGCGGGAGAGCCCCGTCCCGTCCTGCTCCGTCCCTGGCGTCGCCCGCATCCTCGCAGCGCAGGACGCAATTGGTCCGAGCGAGGGACCCCCTCCCCGCGCAGCCCAGCCCGGGGGGAGCGGGCTGGGGAAAGGTGCGCCCGATACTCACTGAAGACGCTGTTTTTCTCCAAGGTGCCGTTGATCTTGCCGCCGGGGTGGATCTGCAGGTGGTACTTGGTGGCACAGTAGAGCTTCCTGCGGCGGGGCGCTCCCCCGAGGTGCTCGTAGACGCCGCCTCTCCCCCCCGCATCCCGCGGGGCCCTCGGGGAGGCTGCGGCTCCCGAGGCGGGCGGCTCGGGCAGCAGGGCGAGCAGCAGCAACCAGATCACGAGCATCATGGCATAGCGGCCACCGCGCTCAGCCCGCGGGGGAGTGGAGGCTCGGGCAGAGAGGTACCGGAGCTCCCATTAACAGCGTCCGGCTAGCAGCGCGGCGGGGCGGCACGGCGCGCAGCGCGTCCAGAGGAGAAGCATCGGCAAGTTTTTATCATCGGCCCCGGTCTGGCCCTTTTATCTGTCTCAGATTTACTTAAATCAATAGACATCGGCGAAGGCCGCCGAGGAGTCCCAGCTGTTTGCGTGAGATGGAGCTGCCGCGCTCAGCTTTCTCCTTGGGTTTCCAGCTAGGCAGACGGCGCAAGAAGCAGGAGGAGGGGGGAGAGAGAGCCCCGCTGAATTTCGGCAGGAGGCTGCGGGGAAATAGCTGACCGGCGGAGCATAGAAATAAAAGCGGCTCCCCGCAACAATAGCCCGATCTGCGACCAATTGATACGAAGCAGAGGAGGCAAAAGGTATCGCTCTCGTGTGAACTCCCAGAGTGCAGCGTGGATAAAATTACACAGCATCCCCGCTGCCCCCACGCACACCTCCCCCCCTGCGCGGGGGCTGCCCTCGGCCGCCGCCCTACGCTCCGCGCAAAAGCCGCGCAGCCCCGCGGCCACCGGTGCCCTCAGCGAACATCTCAGGCGGCTATCGGAAACGCAGGAGCATGATAATGCCGACGGAGGAGGAGGGGGGGGAGAGTTTCGGTGGCTTTCACTCGGGGGGTCCCCCCACCTCGCTTTGGTGTTGAAAGCAAACAGCTATTCCTAAATCCACCAAGTCCCAGTTACGAATAACGCGCGTTATTTAGGTAGGTCTTTCAAGATGCAATCAGTTCTAAATTAACTTCGACAAAGTGGGGCCCAGCCGGAAAGCAAATGTTGTTACATCGGTGCTCAATGCATTTGCAAGAGGCTGGGGCTAATCCTTTTTCCTAACTCCGGTGCCTCATTAGCTGTAGCAGCCCCGCACTCGCTACCGCGCAGCTTCACACCGCTGCCCACGCCTAGGAATAAATGGAGGGGAAGGCAAGAGGTCCGACAGCTCTCTGAGTTGCGGCGGCCCTGCGTGCCGCTCAAAGGCGGCTCGTTAATTAGATTTGCATCTGAAACGGGCAGTGGGAGTTTTGGGGAAGTGTTTGGGCGATAATTAGTATTAATGTCCTCGGAGGGCACGCAAATACACCTTTGAAGTGAAGCACGACAGAATTCAGCCGTCTGACCTTCACCGATATAATTTTTTCCCGCTGTCCGTGCAAGAGAAGAGGTCTATAAAATATTTTAAAGGACATTCCTACGCAGAGCAAGAGGGTTTTCTTACACTTTAATAAAAGGAAGCTTTTACTAGCGGGAAAATAAGCGAAGGGATGCGACCTTCCTCCCTCCCATTTAAGCTGCGCTCAATATTTAGTAGTTCTCCAAGGCTAAGAGGCTTTTCATTACACGGCCGTCTGAAATAAAAGGAAACACATAAAAACCCACAAGCGCCTCTCCGCCATCGCCATCCCTTCCTCTCTTTCTTCCCCCACCCGCACAGCCCCCGCATCACGGGGAGAGTCGGATCTGGGGATGAGAAATGTTTGTACAATTAATTCTTTATTGCTGTTCTGTTTTCCCCCTGTACTGCTTCCAGGCACTAAAGCGGTTCCAGCATATTTAGGAAAAGTAAATAGAAACGAAAATGAAATGAAAATAAAGCGCTGTGGCCGTTTGAAAATAAGAACGCAGCCACTCCAGCCCCTGCTCCCACAGCCTGGGGCGGGGGGCTGTACCAGGCCGGGTCCCTTCGGGGACTCGCGGTTATTGCTGGGCCATAGGATAGGGGAAGACCCCTCGAGGGACACCGGGGCTCGAAGAGATGCGCTCAGCAGCACTGCGCGTATTGACTCACGGTGATGACAGCATCTCTCCAACCTGGAGGTGCGCAGATGACACTGTATCATTTTGGATTTATCGGACGATTTTCATCAGCGCTCTGAAAAAACAAGCCCGCAAAATCCTCCTCCCACCGCAGTAATAAACCCAAAAGAGCAGTGGGTGGAAGGGTAACGCGTTAATGACTTCTGCTCAAATTGCTTCCATCTTGATCACATTTTCATAATTAGCACCATCATCTACAAATCTTTCCGCCCTGGGCTTCCCAAGCGGTGTGTGCTCTGCTTCTTAGAGAGGGGAGAGCTCACAGATCTGTCATTAATGGGTCCCTTTCAAATGAAATGAATCCGACCTCCACCAAAATATCAAAGGGCTGCTGCTACCTCGTCTCACTCGGCACAACGCTGAACAGCCAAGCAACCTGACGTCGTTCTGCAGACATCTATACAATAAAACATAAGCCTACCCTTGTATATTTTAAGTTGTCTGGTGACCATTTCGGAAAACAAAAAGGGTCCCTTTGATGTGGTCTGATTCTAGCTGAGGGTGAGACGTCAGATGTGGTCTACCGATTCTTTCTGGAAATATTTTTAATGATGCCCCAAAGCTTCTTGTAGCCCCAAAGTAATAATCAGAAAGCGGTTCGGGTCTGTTACTTGACGTGGAGGGGAGGATAGGGTCTAGCCCGTGTGTAACTGCATTAGAATTATACGTTATAACAATCTATTAACTCGTTTGAAACGTGCTATTTTAAATATAGCACGATTCCATAAGCTTAATCCTTGATAACGGGATGTTTCTGTGCTTTCTTATAGGTAAGCCACATAGGCAGCGTTTCGCCCAGCAAGCCAGTGGGTAAAAGCATGTGTATTTGACACAGATGTTTTTATCCTTATCGTGTGCTCCGATTCCAAAGCACACAAAAGCACCGGTGCTCCTGGCAGTTGGCTGCCCTCACAGAGGGGTAGGTGCGCCTTAGAGCTGCCTGACAAAGTAACGCCTATTGCTCTTCAGGTGTCACATGAATGTAAACACTGAAAATAAATAAATACATTTGAAAGACTCTCCTAATAAAAAAAAAAAGGGGGGGGGGGGAACAAAAACATTTATTTATTTATCCCAGCTTCAGCTTGAAGGCAGCTGGTGTGATTCCCCGCTCCCAAGCAGCTGCCTCGCGCGCAGCAGTAATTTGCAGCAGCCGCTACTCTAACGAGGAGGAAGTTGCAATTTGTAGAGCAATAAATACCGAGGCGGTGGGAGGAGCCCCCGGCAGAAAAGTCGCCCTCTTTCTCCAATTAAAACTCCATCTTGGCACCATCGTGGACCGTGGGAAGGTCTTAAGGAAAACACGGTGGCCCCGGTGAGGATAAAGTGTTTGTGGCTGAGCTGTGTCATCTTCTGTGCGCGGCTTTTCTGCTCGCTGCAGTTCGCTCACACCTGCTGCTGGTATTGGGTGGAGGTTCTGAAATTCAATTAATTTCACTCAGCTCTATCTTCTTTGCTTTGTGGTCTCCTAGTGGGGTTATTCTGCGCCCTGTGAACAATATAATCTTGTTTAAATGACTTTCCAGACCACACAGATCATGTTACCCGCTTCTATGAGTGTAGGCAATATTGTTTATTGGATTGTATGCTCTGAACTCCTGAAAAGCAGGAGAGAGCAGAGGAGGAGGATTCTGGGCACAGACTTCATGGTTTCCAAAGTTTAAGATGCTTTCTTGGGCAGGGATACTAAGATTTAGGTAGTTTCCAATTAAAACTAGAGCAAAGAACACTCTAAAAGGGAAGCATTGCACGTGTAACAGGGATTCCATCAGTTGTCGCTTTATCAATTCATATGGAATTTTATTTCATTTTCATAGTTATCACACTTTTATGGAAAACTCAGTCTGAGGTCTTCTGATTTAGGGTGGTAGGGTGGTACTGCTCCATTTATACTAATGGCATAAGTAATGGCGATAATGCATTTCAGGCAATAAATTCATTTAGAACACTTGAACATCTGTACTTAGGTTAAAAACATGTTGTTTGCTGCTGCAGCTGAGCTCTGCTAACCTATCTGTTATATGTTTACGTCTTAAATACTCATTATTATTACTGTTATGTATGGTCTATAGTTTATTGAGATCAATATACAAATGCTCGAGTTCCTTACTCTAGCAAATTTTTGTTACAGTCAGCAAGAGTTTCCTTGGCTAAGGACTGAGGGATTAAGCCTTCACTCAGTGTTCATGAATTTACTAAGAGCCTTTTCTTTAATGGATGTGGATTTGGATCAGGCCCAATCTCATTACTAGAAAAATTATTTTGTCCCGTTCTCACATAATCTCTTAATGATTTATTGAATGAAAATATTTAAAACAACAAATGCAGAAATATTTAATAATAGTTTAATACTCTTCCTTTGCTCTGTTGCTCATGCCTTTTCAATACAAGAAAGAAAGGAAACAGTACAAGGAATATAACAATACTGAAATATGTGGTATAGTACAGTTTAGACAACTGTCATGTGGCTCATAAAGATATTTGACAGGTTCAAACAGTACTACAATGGGGATATTCAGACCATACAGAACTGTAAACTGCAGCCACAAAAATAACTAAAAGAAAGGATGTGAGTCCGTCTGAAAGGGAACAGAGAGAGTGTAAAAACAATAGAAATATAATTTGTTAATATCTTGAGGACCGGATCTACATATCTGCTTCACATCTTTGGTACCTCATTTGCCACTTAACAGGCTGAGCTCTTGGACAAACTTCATTCCTTTTTTGGTAACTCAACGTGTGTTTTTGAAAGCAGCCTCAAAGTACTTCTTTAGATTTACAGAGGAGTGTGGTGTAACTGAGAGAAGTATCTGGCCCAGATCCATGATGTAATTGTGCTTTGTGCCTGAAGGGCCTGCTATTCAGATAAATCTCTTACTACTTTTAGGATCTATTCCCCTGTTACTTTCACAATCAGAGGCTTGTTATGATCTCTCTCAGCCCTGCAGATCTTTGGGAATTGGGTTACCTGAAGATAAAAGATCCCTCTTTCTCCAAGCTGTGATTGGATCAACACTTTGCAAAGTCAGATGACAGGCACAAGGGTCAGATCCAGGTCTGTTCATGGAGCTGCACAAGCACTGAGAATGAAAACTGAAAGAGGCTGCCTTAGGGAAATGCCATGTGCATGAACATATGACCCTGGAAGAGAAAATCTACTGCCGGGAATTAATTATGATTCAGAGCTAAAGGTGTTATAATACTGCTTTCAAACTTTCCTAGTTTTAGAGAAGTTTCATCATGGGCCTGGGGCTTTTTCTCAGGAAATCCCAGACATGGTCACAGGCTGTCTGAAGGTGTTCGTGATGCAAAGCATCTTGAGGATGTTCCACCTAGATCAAGGAATCAGGAAGAGCACCAAGCAGGCAGAAGTGTAGGTGAGGAAAGTTTATGCAAGTTTTGTATTTATCAGCATAGTGAAGAGAACAAGCAAGCACCAGTTAAAATTAAAGTCAATGAATTCTAGTGGAACAACTTGTTTTGCCTTGGAGGAGAGCCACTGCTAACTCCTGACAGTCCCAAGTATGGGTCTGAGTGTCTGTCTAGCCAACATCAGGGCTGACTCTCTGTGCTAGGTTGGCAGGAAGCACATGGGATGCAGAGGACATCCAGTTATCATGAGGAACCTCAGGCTGCTTGGGCTGAGATCAGCACTGTTTTGTTGCCTTCCTGTCTCTGCTGTGGTCCTGGTACGTCTGTGGTCAGGGAAGATGTGAGACCAGGCCTTAGGGCTTAGTGGAGCCAGCAGCAAAGCCACCTCCTGTCATGGCTGTTTGAATCACAGAATAGCAGCACTTGGAAGGGACCTCAAGAGGTCGTTGAGTGCAGACACACTCTCATGGTCTCTCAAGTTGGATCTGGATCTTGCTAGAGGAAATTATCTTCTGAGGAAAACGTATATGTCCATTCTTTGTACTTTTTTTTCCTCTTTTATGGAAGTGGCAGTCTCACTGCCTAAATCCAGTGGTGCAAACAAGGAGGTATTCATCTCTTTTCACTTCTGTATTCCCTTTCTCTTCCTTTGGGAAGTTTACATTTTTGATCTGGGTATTTTAACACTGATAAATCAAGGTAGAGCTTGGAGTATATCCTGGGCAGCAGCAGGACATCTCTCACACTGATCTCTCTTTTTCCATTGCATTTGGCATTGCTCCCTGAGGTGCTTGGTGTGTGGCCATCAAACCCCCACTCTCTGGTTTCTTCTGCAGCCCCAGCAGCCAGGTCTGCCACAGCTCCCCTCCAGCCCCTCCTGTGTTGGGAAGCAGAGGGCTCTGGACCAGAGCTAGCCAAGAGTAATTCTGATTTTTATGGGAACCCTGAAGGGAAATTCAGTTATGAATGGAGGAAAATAGCAATTTTCTTCTTCAGAGAAACTGACTATTACTATAGCCTTCTCAATTAGTTAGATTATTAATTAAATGATTAATACCATGTTCTAGACATCTTATATCTAAGACAGCATGTCTAAGAATGTGTTAGGTAGATCAAGACTATGTAGCTCTCCTGTTTCAACCCAGTTTGACAAGTGGGTGAGGCTGTCAGAACTGCTGAAAGTACATTCTTCACCTGTAACATAAAGAGGGAAGATTAATAATTTAGTAGTATGTTACCTTAGTGCACTGTCTAATCTGAGACAGGCTTCTGCTACTTCTTTTGTCCTCAGAAAAATCTTTCAGAAGGGATGACCCAAATTATCAAGGTATTAATCAAGTGAAATAAAAGATATTCCTCAACAGTCTTAGAAGGAAGCTGTAGATTTAATTCATGATTGGATAGGCAGGAATGGTCCAAGGACAGCTGGTGTTGCAAACCCACAGGGAAAGACCTGCATCCTCTCCTGACTACTTGTGGTCTCTGGTATAAATTAGTGATTATTAGCTCCCATGGAATATTTTCTGATTGAAGAAGGTTTTTTTGGGGAACAAATGGATGTACTACGATCAGTAAAGGATGTTGGGACAACTTCTGTTTCCTATTCTTTGCCTGGCACAACTACAGTGCTGTCAAATACCCAGACTTAGCTGTAGATAAGAATCACCAAATACAGTTAATGCTTGATGTCAGGTCTTGCACACAAATGGCTGTGTAATCATCAGATATGTGAAATCTTGATGTCACCAATATCCACAGCCAAGTTCTACATGTGTGGGAAGACACAAATGGGTTTGTAATTGACATTTTTCTCAGTACTGTTTTGGCAGTATATTTGACACTTATTTTGTACATCTGTAACGCTGACCACTACTTCTCATCTCACTTCGCTGCTTTCTTTCAGGTATTCTTTTAAGTGAGAAGTGCTATACAGACTCCACTAGAAAGGACAGGTGAGTCTCTTTTTCTTTGTCTGAATATGCCGAGCTCAAGCAACTTATACTCCATAGATGTGGTAACTTAGGCGGCTTTACCGAAGCTTTTCTTTTCAGGCAGGTGTGTATGAACCATAATTTTTCGTTTGGCTCATTTTCTTGTATTGACGTATCTTGCAAAGATGGTTCCATAGTGAATGGAATGGAAGTTGAATCCAAATACTTACAGCAATTTGGTTTTTTTTTTTTTTTTTTTTTTTTTTTTTTTGCTTTTATCTAAGTTTTGAGTTTTCAAATATATTTTTATTCAGGTCATTCATTAAAATCTAATTTTTCTATAGAAAGAATGGCACCCATCACTGAACAGACACACAGATGCACACGCACACACACGCACACGCACACACACACACACACACACACACACACATACCTGCATCCCCTGACCAAACGTAATGCCTGAACTTGCAAGCCCTTTGTCAGGAAGGTAATCTTTATTCACGTGAGCAACCCCACAGAACTATTCATGCAATGGAGAATTACTCACATGAGTAAAACTTTGCAGGATCAGGTCCTGGATCTAACAACAGCATTTTAATTACAGACAATCCCCAAGCAATGTGTACAAAAGACTTTTTTCCTGGACAATAACAAAGGTTATTAGCCTGTTCTTTTTTCCCCTTCTTGCTCTCTGGTTTAAAAGGAGGCACCAATAATCCAAACCAAATAAAACTGACCTTTGAACCTTTTCTGCTGTACTTTTTCTCATGCCATGATTTCTTTAGTGTGTTAGTGATCTGAAGGCTCGTTCTGGGCTACAGCCACTTTCCCAGACAGGACTGCCTTTCGTCCCCTGACAAATCACTGCTGAGCCCCTTTTGTCCTGCACCACTTTGATCTCACCTGCCTGTCAGGAAAAAAGAACTCCCGTACAGTCAGAATGCATTGCAAACAAATTGGCAACCATCTCATTCCCATACACCATTTCAACAAAGATCAAGATAGAGATAGAGAATTTTTAACCCTTTCCTTGACTTGTAGAACTGAGAAAGAATCCTCGATTATGGTAGTATGATAAGATAAATTCTTAAGGAATTGGAGGGTACAAAAAACAAACAAACACAAAACAACAATCAGAGAAACAACAAACCTCTGTTATCCTAATTGCATAGCATATTAACTGTCAAATACAAAGGAGTTATGGCACAGTGGGCAGTGCTATGTTCAAATACCAGCTTTGTAGGAGATCAATTCCTTTTAATTGGACAGCTGCTTATGCATAAACTAAAGAAACATAATAGGTATTCTGTGATGTGAATGAAATTAATCCTATTGTAAATAACCACTGGAGTATTTAATGGGCTATCTGAAGCTCTTCTAAAACAGAAACTTAGACTTAGCCATAGGTGAGTTTCTTTCTCAGTTTAATCTCTGGAATACACACATATATATATATATATATGCACACATATATCTCTTTCTCTACCTATGTGTACACACCTAGGTTGCTCTGACAGTAATGCCTCCTATTTGTTTACACAGAAACTATGACAGATTCAAACAATGCTATTGTGCTCTTTGTAAGAGTAAATTCTCAGATACAAAATGCTATTTTTTAGCATAGTCACCACCATTAGTTATGAATTTTCACCAACAATGAACAGGAGCCAGCGTGCTGTGTTTGTAAAGAACTGCACCAGTAGAAGTGACCCACTGTCACCACTGCTGAATAACACCATGCGTTGCCTCACTGTGCATACGTACTGTGTGGTCCCCATAAATGTTCTGCAAGTGTCAATGAATGTTAATGGGTGCCAATTTTTCTGCATGGAGGAAATCAATGACACACCCTTGCTCCATATATGCTTTCATATCAGATGCCATTTTATAAGACTGCTCATCTGCTGCCATCTGCCACCAAGCAACAAAATGTAACTGTATTGTTGGGAAGGTTCAACCTCTTCTGTCATACCAACAATGTCCACCTCTAAGGTTGTGGGCCAATGTAATATAATATGAGGCATTACTTTTAGAGCAACCCTCATATATTCAAACCGACTGTCAAACGTATTAATGAAACAAAGGCATACTGCACTGGATAAATATATCAAGTACATTTTACAACTAAAACCTTCTGGTTTTTTTGCCACATTTATCTCATACAAGTAAAGCTTTCACCTCTCTTTCATTCTTAACTCCAAATTTTGAGTAACTGCAGAAAACACTTTCTGACACTGATGTTCTTGGGAGGAGCTATAGGAAAGTGTCCCATACTTGTGACTGCAGTTCTGAAACTATTGTCAAAAACCACGGGGGCTAGCCTAAAGGACAGGAGGCTTCATCGTTACCAGAAAGGATCAGGTACTCCTTTTCAATAGGACCTCTGCCCACCTTCATTTGTAGGTCTACTTCAAAGGCTTTACGTGATCCTCCTGGTTTTCTTTCTATTTTATTTATGGGTTTGTTTTTGAGATGCTAAGTATCTCCTGACCCAAGACCAGGGGGCAACAAGAATCTTTGAAGCTTCTTCTCTAGTTGTGTAAAGCATAATTTTGTACTAGCAGTTGTTCATCAATTAATCTTAAATCACATATTTTTTAACAAAATGTGTCTGAAAGGAAAAAAGGTAGGTTTGGAGCAGGATTATTTGTCAGAGAATTTTATGGGGCCCTTTGTCCTGATGGATGAATGGAACCAGGAGATCTAAGGACCTAAGAAGGATTAGGTCTAATAAAAGTGCTGATGATGTTATACGTGGCGATGCCAGTAATGCTAATGTAAATGCAAGTGCTTGGATTTGAACCACCAGTGTGTGCAAAGTTTAACTCCAAGTTACTTTTGCATATTCATTGCTTTGACTGGTGTTTTTCTCCATGTAGTTCTACGTACTACAAGGGTTACCACAAATGCAACGCGTCTTATGATATTATGTTGGCCCACAATATCATGGGTGGATGTTGGTGTTACATCAGCAGAGGTTGAATCTTCAAGCCTATATTTCATTCCATTTTGTTGCCATGCAACATGTGGCAGCAGAAAGTAGTCTGACAAAATGGCATCAGACATGAATGTGGGTCACCTCTGCCTCTGCAGATTTGTATGAGTGTAGCATGCAAGCTCTTGTTCATTACTGGTGAAAATGCATGGCTTATGGCGGTGACTACGTTGAAAAAGAGTGTTTTGTAGCTGAGAATTTGCTTTATCAAATAGTATAATTGTGCTCTTTGTATCTGTTGTAGCTCCCATGCAAATAAATAGGAACCATTACTTTCAGAGCGTCCTACATACTTTCAAGTTAGTTCTTTTTTTTTCCTCTCTCTTTTTTTTTTTTTTCTATTTCTTTTTTGGCCTGTTTCCATCAGCTATTTAGGGTGTATTCACTGTTTCTTTTTCTTTTCTTTTCCTTTTTCTTTTTTTTTTTTTTTTGAGCCTGATTATTTATAATTAGCATTTTCTACCCCCATGTAATTGTGCTCTAAACTCTTTCACATTGGGTTAATTCACTGACTTTAAAATCTATTAATTGACATCTAGAGGGGAAAGAGTAAACATGTCTTTAAAGATAGCATGAATGGTTGAATCAAGATTAGGTCTCCACTCTTTTAGTCCCTGAGTTTAAGGAAAGGCTGCAGTCTTCAAAAATCAATTGTCTTCAAAGCTCCAAAAAGAAATGGAATGAGCAGGGGTCAGACTCAAGAGCATCCCTTGTGTGTGGAGTTAACATTACCTAAGTACTTTAAACGATCACTAATTAGTGCTTTCAATAGGCACTCTGAAGACCATAGGATTGAAATATCTTATTTGGGAATAAACAATTGCATAAAGCAGACTAGATCAACTCTCTAACAGGGGCAGCAAAGCAACTCTTCCATTACAGCCTGTAACCAGAGAGAGGTCCTCAAGGACCTGCTAAACCATTCACAATTGCCCTCTTCCATTATTCCCAGGTTAGGTTGGTCACAGGGCTCCTGACTATAAAGGCAAGGATGCTTCCATCTGAAATTCAGTTTTTAGTACAGCTCTGATTGTCTTCAGTAAGAAACAACAAAAAAGCCCATATCATCACTGACTGTTTTAGTCATAGTTTAGAAATATTCTTAAAGTCAGTAAAAAGAAAAAAACAAATATTTATATAAATATTTATTCAAATAATTGAATTCAGTAGAATTAGGAGCTTATTATCCACACCTGCATTTAAACAAAAGAGAATTATCTAATAGATCAGCAAATTATTATTAAATACTGCCAGCTCCTTGAATTTCAAATCAGCAATCGTAAGTATTGACTAGGAGTAACAGGTATAAGAAAAAAAATCCCGATAAGAACAACAAAACATACTATTTGACATATATAGTCTATCATTTTTAGGAGTGTAATTACAAATATTAAGTATTCTTTATAAGAAACTTGCAAGTCAAATATAGTTTTCATTAAAAAATGAGAATAATGAATATACACAGAGATCTGCTGTAGAAAAAATGGAAACTTTCAGTAAGAATGCCATTTATAAAAGTAATGCTACACTTCATTTCTTTATTTATTTTGAATTTACTCATTAGTGCAAACTAGGGTGTTGTACATTACAGGATGTCAACAGGGATTCTAAGACTGAAGGATGAAACCTTGACTTAGACTTTTATCCAGTGCCTGCCATATTGTACAAGTGAAGTTCTCCTTTCTGGAAAACTGCAGCTATCAGCTACACATTTATAAATTTTCTATATAATAGAAAACTATAAATCTTAAACTACAGCTATAGTAACACTGACTTACCGATGTTTCTAGCTTTAAAGATGCTGATAGTCCCTCCCATAGGTAGCAAATGAGACTCATATACATCTACTTATACACTAGGAAAGGAATCCTGTAGAAATATCAATCCTAAGGTTTATGTAATGTGTAATAGTAATTTATTAATTTTGCAGATCCGATGATATGATTCTATCTTGGTATTTTCAAAGAAAAACTTTAGGAAAACATGAGGCAAATTTACACCTGATTCTAGTCATTACCACTGTCAAACAGAAGAGTCAGCTCCTCCTTGTGACACTACCTGAGAAATCCATTGCAAGCTTTTATCTGTCTCCAGCTCTAACCGGTGGGCAGACGGAAATGAAGCTGCCTTAGCACAGAGGCTTTGTTGCACTTATTTTTCAGGGCATTGTCTTCTACCGGGCCGCTTTCACGGATGAATAGTGGCAGGGTTGTTTGTCAGCCCCAGTGTGACCAGGTGCTCGCAGACAGGGCTGAGGCTTTGCAGGGCTCACCTTTCCAGTTACTGCTGGAAGCCCTCTATTATGCCCCGTTCTGTGGCCTGGCCACAAGGAAAAAAGCAGTCTTAAAAGTTAAAACAGGGGTCATCACTAATTGAATCATGCTAATGCATAGGTCAAATTGGAAGGACCTTTAATGTGAGAGATCATGAAATAGCAAGCTTTAAGCAATTGTTGAAATGCATGTAATTTCAAAAGCCAAGGCTACAAGGGTAGATGCAGGTTGGTCACTTACACGTGGAAAGCCAAGGCGCAGCTCAAGGCTGATGAGTATTGTCCTCTCATTTCAGTGATGATCCCATTCATGCCTTACTTTGTCAAAATGCATCTTCTATTTTTATAGTTTAATTACTACAGTTTAAGGTTCAGTTACAAAACTCTAAAGTTCAGTGGAGAGTTAGGTGGATCAAATTGTGTAGATGAATAATTGCATCCTGAATCAAGTTTTCAATATTCATTTATGGATATTCATAACTAAATCCATATAGACTGAGTGCATTGGAATTTCATCTTGGAAATGAGTTTGTCTGTTGTTTTTCTGTTGGAAGGCACAATGCCACGTGTTTTTCCTTTCTAGGAATTAGATTCTGCAGATCTAATTTAAATAGAAATGTTTACCTTCCATTATAGAATCAATAGCAGCTGATTTTAGAAGTGTGATGTAGAAACTCCTCTGCAGTGCAATCCAACTCTTGAACAGGGGATCAGAAATTAAAAATTATTGATCAGAAATTGAGAGTAATGGAATTATTTTCATTACCTGTTCAAGAAAGTAATAATGGAGTAAAATAAGTCTGTATTTGATTTAAATGTGCAAGTATCAGGACAGTTTGAATTGTAACAGTTTAAGATGCAATCCTATAAGAAAGTGACCTTTTCCATAAGCATCCATTCCCATCAATCTCAGTGCAATCAAAATGAAGGTTCTGTGTGTCTGTGTGTTATGGTTATTGCTAGAGCCCAAACATGGCATGAGGAAATCCAGAGTCTGAGGATCTTCATTGCGCCTAATCTTTCTTAGGACCTTAGATCACCTGATCCATTTGTATATCATGGCAACCAAGGGATTTTCATTCATACCACCATATTACGGGGTACAGCCTATGGTGGGATGCTACTGGCCCAAACAAGCCAAGTTCTGCCTAGGAGCAGTGATGCTGGGGCAAAGCAGATCTGTCCAGATGAACTGACCACTCTTCAGCCCAGACAGATGAGACTTGTTCAGGGTGACACTGTGAGACAAGAGGCCCTCCTGGTGCAGAGCAGGACAAGGCTGCAGGATTTGTGTTCTCACTACTGCCAGCCCTGTCACAAAACATAGCATGGGCAGGGGAACATTTTGCATATGTAACACTCAGGACCTCCTTGCTTATTTATCAGAGGAGTCTAGGAAAATACCAGCTGGTTTATGGATGGATAACCAAGAAGCTAATTGGCTTGTCTATTTTATTATAAAAGAAACATATGGCAGAAGATAGATCAGACTTGAGGTCTCTCATGACTCCAAATGACAATGTAGAAGCCATTTCACTCTCTGCTTTTTTAGACTCCCATATGTTGCACAGTTAAATTCTCCTAACCAGATTTTTAATCTGCTTCATGTATCACATTTAATCATTTCAAGTGTTGAAGCAGGGTCATTATTGCAGCTCCTGCACGGAATTATTTAATACAGTATTCTTATCACTCATTTGTTTTTGCTCTGCTGTTGCAGGAAAAAATTGGGACTGTATTCTGGTTTTCTGCATTTTCTAATGCGTTAGCGGGAGAAGGAATGTGGAAACAGATCCTGTAGAATCTCCCTACTATAGACTTAAAAAAAAAAAAAAAAAAAGAATTTTTAAAATAAAAGTGAATGTCACTGTGCAGCTAGTAGTTGCATTGCTTAAATGTACTCTTTAGGGTTTTAATTCATTCAGAAATCCTCTCAGAGAAATTAAATAGTACTCATGGGAAAGGATCCTTCTTTCAGCAAGTTTTCTTGGGACTTTCAGGGCCATTAACAGGCCTAATACACTGCATTACCTTTCCAGTCATTTCTTTTCCCTTTGTTGTGATGCCTACTTAAAATATCAAAGCTATGAGAAGTTCAATGAGATATTGAAAACTGAGTAACACAGGTTTTATATGACAATCTCAAATCCCTCCCTCTGTCTTTTTTTTTTTTTTTTAAAGAATTCTTTGCCAGTATCACTAGATGAAAAAGAAATAAAAAGTCTATGGGTGGGACATGAAGAACTGACAAGGTACAACCAGATCAAAAAGAAGCCTCCATTAATAAATCAAAAGGCTAAACAAAGGGCAGAACAGGGGAAAAAAAAAGGCATTTTGAATCCTGTAGCCTAGATGTAAGCTGTCCTAATTCAGCATTATTTAGAACTCAAAGGATAAATTCCTAGCTATTCCAACCTGAAGAAGCGGGATGGGGAGAAGCAAAATTCCTCTTGTGCAAGGTTAGGAATCAGTTGACAAAATTAATGTACTTTTCCTGGATGTAAAAGATAGAAAAAATCATAGTTGTTGTTTCAGATTAAATTATAACATGTGGTGGTTTTTAGTGTGTGTAACTATTGGTCTAATGAAGCTAAAGAAAGAAACGGGAAAAACAAGAGCAGGTGAGCTCTGTAGCTCTGAAAGTGACCAAGACAATCTGTTAACTATTTCTGGACAAAAATAAAACCTGTCAACTAAAGGTGATGGGATGACCACGTGTAGTTTAACCTGGAGATGCTTCTACATTTTCAGAATTAACTTTCCATCAGATATTTTTAATTATGTTGATGATCAGTATGGTTAGGTATGAGAAGTAACTGATAAGGCTGCAAGAACTTCAAAGCACAGAGGCAGCTAGTAAAACAGAACCAGTAATAATGTTTGGAAGAACACTTTATGAGGCCATTATGATATCCAGCAAATATTCCATTCTACGTGTAGGTTTATGACCCAGTCAGACAATTATCTCTCACAGTCCGGGGCCAACAAGTTCATTTTTGAGGTTTGCAGCATGTTACGAGTTCATATCATACCTCAACATCCTGTTCAAGGATGTCTCTCATTGAGTCAGACTTCATCCTGAGGTTTTCAGAATCCAACATGACAGAATCCAACAGAATCCAGAGATCCTGCCTAAATTATGATTTAGGACTGCAGGATGAAATGTATACAGTTCCCAAAAGTCAAAATAGTATCGCATAAACATGTAAAAATCCCATGTCACTTGTGATACATAGATATGAACTACTCACAACTCTAGACTGTATTAAGTAAAAAATGAACAAATTTCCACCTGGGATATGTATTTGGTTGAACTATAGAAATTTACTTCCTTACAATTGTATTTTTTGAAGAAATAAAAGAGGCAAGCTTAAATCCAATCTATACAGTCCCATTAAATGAAAACACAGAAGTGTAGATTTGGTAGTTGAAATCCAAGCATCCTGGGTCTAACTTCTAGAAGATAGTACTGAAGTGACTGCTGGCTGTGAAGAGGGGTCTGCACCTGCTGGTTTTATGTTTTAAGATATCGGTCTAAGCCTTAGCAAACGCCTTTTGCTTTACTAACACATTCTGTAATCTGACTGATGTCAGTTTGAAATTGAGGGCAATTCTTTTCTTTTTCACCAATAACCTGCTATGTTTTTTTAAAGATAAATAGTTTTTATCAAATGAGATATCCACTATGAGAAAATAAATTTTTTAACCCGATACTTCAAAGTAGTCTTGATAACCCCTAATCCTCAACAGCTCCATAATCTTTTCTTGTTTCGTAAATTGCCTGTAAGAAAGTAGCCTTGACATGTCTTTGATGTGGGTTTGTCCTTTATTTACTACAGCTTCTGAAAACTTATGATAAACTAAGCTCACCAATAGAAAAACAACATGTAATTCATACTTTGATGCCTGCTACTGAAGGAACTGCTTTTCACTACTGCTGCTCAGTGAATTAGAGGTTCAGAACAAAATACGTAGAAGGCATCCTCATTTAAATTATTTCATATACACAGATGAGGAAGGCTTTGTGCAGTTGAGAAGCAAACCATTTATTCTATAACTTCCATATCTTACACAGGGCCACTTTCTTCATTTCTGCATCTGTGTGTATGTGATCCCCTATGACTTAGCTTTCAGAAACAGTGGTTCCTGCGATATATTTTATATAAATGTCTACAACTACATATGAAAATAGGCATTTATATAAATAAATACAGGTATGTGCATGGATGTATGCATGTACATACTCCACTAGCGTTCATGGGACTGCTGCTGGACATCTTCCTGCAGTACTTTGAGATTAATTTCATACTCCGTGAACTGATACATTTCAGATTAATATGGTATTTAGCTCCACCAAAAACCAAATCTAATTAGTGTGACATATGACACACAGGCAAGTTTTAATGTGTGGAACCAGATGTACTTGCTTAGATCAGAAGTAGTTGATTCTTGAACAACCTACAGGTTGTATTTGTTTGAGTTATGTCAGCACTGGAGTTGTATCAGCACTACCCTGACAAACTGTCACTGAAAAACAGGAGCACACAGTAAGTGTACTCCACTAAATCATCTCTGCTTTTAATAGCCCCATATCCTGGATTAGCTTAACTCAAACATGACACTGATGATTGCAAACCATACATTTGCTTGCAGTATATTTGAGACTGAAATGAGTGGAAGAATCAAGGCTTTCAACACCTTGTACAACTGAATCTTTAGGCACTTGTGAGATTGAGAGTGAGTTTCAATTGAAAACACAAATGCGCTGCTATGCTATTGTCGCCATCATCTTATGCATGGTGATATGCCAGAAAGTCTCTTATTAATGTGGGTTTGTTATTAACTCTAATATAAGGGTTTAAAATTATGGTTTAAATGCTTAGGATTTTGATCCAAAATGAGCAACGTTCAAACAATTTTAACACTAAAAATGGATATAAACAACATTATAATTAGGCAAAGTCTGTTCGGGGAATGTCAGAAAGAATGTCAAGAGTTTGCTGGGCCAGTGCCCAATATCACCATTTGGTACAGTGACTATTCATCCCATCCTAGAAATTAGATTGAACATTGCTTGATTTGGTTTTTGAATTGTAAGGATATTGCCTATAGGCCCAGAATTTAGAAGTTAATGCCTCTGAATTCTTCCTCTTTACCTTATTCTCTTTCCATGTTTTAATTATTCAAATTCAGGGTTATCTTTCTTTGGTCATGGATAGAAATTTAGTGGCACAGTGAGCTGAATCATCAGTCACTGGTACACTTCTTTCTTTAAATTTTCACATAAAATAAGGAAACAATAAAAATTTGCAGTAAGGACTTCTCAAGAACTAGTCCAGATGATAGGCAAATGTGCTGGACAACTGCCAGCTACCATGGTGACATTTCTATTGATTAACTTACAAAGTCCAAGGGTACAGGAAGATTATAGTGTACATAAATAAATTGTACACAGATACTAGGTCTGGCTAAGTGTTTTGTTTTGTTTTAACCAAAGAAGGGAATATTTCAGTATGATCACATATTTAGGAGACTAATACATGCCAACTAACTTACTGACTAAAGATGCTGTTGGAAGAAGAAAAATTCTCCAAAAGCATTTGGAAACATACTCAATATTATTAATATATTATTCTTATATTTTCCCGATAGAAAAACAAAACAAACAAACAAACAAACAAAAAAAAAACCATAACCAAAAGCATATTTAGATCAAAGGCTAGATTTTGCTATCATTTATGATGACACATAACCAAGGTTAATTCATACAGTTCTAACTTTAGCCATAGGTTGCATCCATAACAAGCTTAGTACAAAATAAATTAGCTAATACACTCTTGTTCTGTGTGAGGATTCTTGTCCTCCAACTTTGCATGGTACAGTGAAGGCATCTACTTCAGAGTTATCACCTTTGTTCTCATTAGAAGTACTAGAGAGAAATAAGCAGTTTGTGATGAAATCTAATTGTGAATTCAGTAATTAAAGGTGTAAGAGGAATGCCTATTTTTCTCAAGCCTATTAAAAAAAAC
Source organism: Cyrtonyx montezumae (assembly GCF_038088225.1). NCBI lineage: Eukaryota > Metazoa > Chordata > Aves > Galliformes > Odontophoridae > Cyrtonyx > Cyrtonyx montezumae. The sequence continues at coordinate 40,952,991 of NW_027071826.1, read as the reverse complement.
AAAAATGTGTTCGTATGTTCAAGTTTACATTGTAGACATCTGAAGTGAGGTGAAATGAACCTTGCCTTTTGCCTGTCAATCAGTGCTTTTCCACAGAGCAGTTCTGGATGTAAGAGGACTATCCATCACGTTTTCAGGGCAATTTGGCTAGGTCTGTAGTTCTGGATACGAACCCCTGTTCTTGGTTGCAAGCCTTGGCTGTGTCTTTGCTCCCTAACAGAGTAGGATCTGGACTTGACGTGAGCTGACTTGTTCTTCCTAGTCCCATCCTGCTTTCATGGAAAGGAACTCTAAAGAAGCAGGGAACATGTAGTATGTGGCATGCTCTGAACAAGAAGGCCAAGGCTTCATGGCACAGAATTGTAGAATCATTAAGGTTGGAAAGATCTCTAAATTAATCTAGTCCAATTGTCCACCTACCACCAATATAGGCCTCATGTCCCTGTGTACTACATCTACCCTTCTCTTAAACACCTCCAGGTATGGTGACTCCACCAGTGCCCTAGGCAGCCTGTTACAATACCTCTCCATTCTTTCTGAGAAGAAACTCTTCCTAATACCTGGTCTGAACCTCCACTGGTTAAACTTGAGGCAATTCCATTTACTCCTGTTGCCAGCTACCAAGGAGAAGAGGCTGACCCCCACCTTGTCACAAACTCCTTTCAGATCATTGTTGAGAGTGATACGGTCTCCCCTGAACCTCCTCTTCTTCTGAAAAATCCCAGTCACCTCAGCTGTTCCCCATAATACTTGTGCTCCACTCTTCGCAGCTTCACTGCCTTTCTCTGGACATGTTCCAGGGTCTCTGTGTCTTTTTTGTAGTGAGGGGTCAAAAACTGAATACAGCATTCAAGACACAGCCTCATCAGAGCTGAGTACTGAAGGACAGTCACCTCCTTGCTCCTGCTGGCTGCACTATTTTTGACACAAGCCATGATGCCATTGGCCTTCTTAGCTACCTGGGCACACTGCTGGCTTGTGTTCAGAGGAGGTTGACCAGCACCCCCAGATCCTTTTTCTTCACACATCTTCCTCTGCCCCAAGTCTGTGTGAGGTTGGTGTAATCAAAGTGCAAGACCTGGCACATAGTCTTGTTGAATGTATGTGCCATTAGGTGCTAACTTGATCCAGACAGAGCACTTTATAAGGCAGCTTTTGGGCTGCAAACACATACACCAAGCTTCTGGGCATCAGCATCTCCATTCTGGTGATTCTTTCTGCTCTTGAAAACCAATCCTGCTACTTCAGATGATCCTTTCTGGTATATCAGCACGATCAATACAGCTACTGACACAGATGGAGTATCTCAGTCTTGTATCAAAGTAAGCCGAGGGGAATTTGGCCCTGGGCTCGCAGAGGGACTGCTATTTGAAGCAACAGCACAAGTTGTGAATTTCCTGGTCTGCAGACACAGACAAATGAAATGGAACAGCATTCTCTGAGCAAGGAGCCCCTAATGGAAGGGAATTGGAGAAGTGGAAAGTCAGTGGTCAATTACATTAACGAGATAAATCATTTATGCACCTTGAATAGAGCACTGCATGATTTAAGAACATCATCACTGTATACAGTGTTGTCATTCCTTGTTAATCGTTATTTCCTTGTTATTGATTCTAATTCTTATTGCCTCTCAACTGTCCACATTCAGAAAGAGAAGGACATGTTTTTTTTGTATTCTGTTGCTATGTAATGTGATATAAAACAAGTTTGGAGTCACTCTCTGAATGCATGCCACCAAAACTAGGCCAGAAATCCCTTCCGCAGCAGCTGTTAATCATTAAATCATGGACCTGTACAAGAAGCCCTATATCCTTATGCCAAGCTGCATGAGAACCTATGTGAGGGTATTCATATGACAACTAAGAAATCCCCTGGAATACAGGATATGTGCATCCTTTTCATACTTTTGGATTGAAAAGTATTTTGGTTTTAGGAGAACCACTATAAAATTATGAATAGGATTTATACACGTTTATATTTGAATGTACTAAGAAGGAGAGAGTTGATTTTATTTTAGTAGAACTGATCAGAAAACTGTAGAAATGAGAATTCTAGAAGAACTGAGGGGGGGAAATAGAATTTCACAATCTAAAGTCTCCACAGACAAAGCAAAAAGAGAACACGTTCTGTTGAATTTTTTAGAACAAATGGGGAAAGATAATTTTGGGAACCATATTTTCAATTTCAGACAGAGTAATTTTAGGCATGCTATTTAAGTGGTTGAAATGTATACTTTAGTCACTATGCTTTTCCTGAGATATTAATTACAGTGATGAGCAAAAATGCTAATTTAAAAGAGGAAAAAAAAAAAACCCAAACCAAAACAAAATCTGCAATGATTCCAGGCTATGTGTTTATTTGAGTCATAAGATACAAAAAATATTTATTCAGATTCTAGGATGTTTTCACCAGGCCTCATTTCCTGAGTACAGAATTCAGATTTTCTGAATTTGGGTTTTTATTCAAGCAGAAGTTTATTGAAGTAATTTTGAAATCAAGAACATGCTTTATTTCCTCATAATACTCAGAAGTTACAGATATTCAGTGTTTTTCTTAAAGAGCAATTTTTAAAATCAATATTCATATTGATTGAAAATAAACTCCATGTTTTAAAAACCCTTAAACCAATTAAATAATACAGAAGTTAAATAATAAACTATATAGTTTTATGGATATGCTCTCAAAACAAAATGGACCTTCTGCTTGGCAATAAGGAATATGATCTCTACTATTTTTTGCAATTCTAAGTGTACAAAACACTTAAGAGAAGTGATTAAGTACTGTATCCATAAAAACACAATTTGAACTTGTTAAGTAGTTGGGCAAGTAGTTGGACATGCTTAACATCCCGTCTCTTTACATTAAGATGTTTTGGACTCTTTATGGCCCACTACTGGAGTCAGGATCCAGGCATCTAGCTGGGCTGTTGCAGTGGGCATGGGAGCTGTAGTCCTGCCAAGGATGAGGATGCTGCACTGCAGAGATGAAGGCAGCTGATGCTGGTGTCTGCGTGAGACCATCACTACAGCAGGACTATGCCTCTCCCCTGTGCCAGGACACTACTGTGCAGTGCACTACCATACAGGACAGATGGATACCTGCAAAGAGCACATTTAGGACCTCTGTTTTGATTAGGATTCACATTTTTTTCTCCAACTTGGTAGAATTGTGATTTTTGGCAGATACTTGTCAGTAATGCTAGTCTACTTCACAGGAGTGTTGCAAGACACTCTTCAGATGTAGCAACAAGGGACATGGTTTATTGGGCATGGTGGTAATGGACTGATAGCTGGACTAGATGATCTTAGAGTTCTTTTTCAACATATATATGATTCTGTGAAGAGCTGGTTAACTAATATATGCTGCCTTGGAGATGATTAGGAGTTTCTCTGCAACTGAATTTCAGACTCTGACATCATCTGTAGGAATTTTGCTGCTAGCTTCAACATGGAGAACATTTGGTTGTAGAGCAAAAAATGGAGAATGGGTTTTATGAGACTCCAAGCGTATAGTAAAAGTAGGACAACCCTGAGTGCTTTCTAACATGAAAAAAATATCGATTTGCTATCACTGAACTCCCACTGCTGCAAGCAGAATGATTAAGCAAAGGCTATTTATTTCCCCGTAGATCAAACAGAGGCAACAAAAGACATCTCCCCAAAAGGTGGTTTGCTGCAGAAGTCAGTGCTCTTGTTTCCCTATCTGATCAGCAGATTCCTTCAGCTTGCATTGCTAAGCTCTGCCACAGCTCAGTCAGCCTCAGCCCTGTCATCAGTCTTGTTGGACAAGATGCCTGACTCTTCCCAGGCTGCCTGAGAGAATAACAGTGTTGCTCTGGCATAGCTAAAATACAATAGATGGGAGCTGGAATATAAAGTGGGGAATTCCTCACATACCTTCCCATTTTCATGGACTAATGGCAACGAAGAAGGGGGGGAAAAAAAGAGTACTCTGGCATTCAGCCAGAAATTTCATTCGTTTTCCTTTTAATTGCCTGAAGTCACTCCACATTGTGCGAGGGTCCCCCCTCTTCGACCTCTCTTTTCTCTATGTCTTCTGCTCCCTCCCTGCCCTGGCAGCCACCCCCAGCCCCGTGCACTGTGGTGAGGATGTGCCCTGCCTCCTGTGCAGCCTTCTTGAAGAGCAGCACCTGGGCATTGGTACCAAGTGCTCGTCTTATCCACAGTCAGCGTCAGCACAGAACAAGGGACTGAAGTTTCCAAGGGCAGACTATCATAGCCAGTGAAAACCAGTGTGATTGCAACAGCATGCATCAGCTGGGGATCTTCTCCTAGTTCTCAGCCTATATGCATCTAAGATATAATCTCTAAGGCTTTAATGCTTTCCAAATCTGCACTACATTTTGCTTACTTATATCCCCATAGCATCATCAGTGGGATAGAACAGCCCCTTCTCCCAGCCCCGTGCTGGTGGGCAGTGCTGTTAGGATGTGTTACATGGAGTTATATGTTTCTGGGAATACAGTGGGTCTCACAAGTATCTATGCTGAAGAAGCATATTTAAAAACAGACGCAGAATGTGGGAGAACTACTGCTTTTTTTCCATCAAAGAACATTAGAGAGTGGTTTTTTAATAATGCTGAAGAGCAAAGCTCTCCAAGACCTTTGATATGTTTGAATAAACTCTTATTTAGTGACAATGTATTTTAAAGAGCTTTAATACAATCTTCAAATCTTTATATAAAGAGCTGGATGTGTTTGCATAACAGTTATTTCAGTAAAGTAGGTTAGAATTCATCTGCTGTAGGTTAGGAATGAGGTCCCTGAATACCTTACATTTTGAAATCTCTTTCCCAAACAGTAGTCAATATAAAATATATACAACTAAACAAACAATATTGAAAGCAGGTATGGTATTCTTTTACTGTGTAAGAATTCCAGTCTAATGGAAAGTTCTGTAGAATTCAGAAAGAAATGATTCTACTAGATTTTGCATTTTATGGTGCTGTTCTGGGTCATAGGAGTTAGCCTTTAGTCTAACATCTGCATTCAATCTTTATTTAACCCCAGTTCTCAGCTGACAATTATATGTCTTAGGGACATGATTCAGTGAACAGAGTGGTGATTTGTTGACCACTGGACTAGATATTAGTGGTCTTTTTCAATCTTAATTATTCTATGATTACATGATTTTATGATAACATGTTGAGTTTCCTACTGGGAAGGTAATAGAATGAAATAATTAAAAATAAAGGAAATCTGATGGTTGGAGAGAAAAGAGAAGACTCAAGTCTTCTTTGGGCATAAATATATAGAAACTAAGAAAAATTAAATATGTTAATGGAATTCATACTCTTTGGAAAACTTTAAAAAAAATACTTGCAAATTTATATTTGGAAAGATTTTTTTCTTAGATTATTGCTCAGGTTCTCTCTGTATCTAATGTCTCAGCCCTGTACTTAATGAGACCAACTAGGGAGCTTGTGTGAACAATAGCATGGTGCATAGGATCCCCATGTCTCCAAGTAGGAGCTAAACCCTAATTACTATAACTGAAGTACCTGGTTAGAGAGCAGAGCACAGCCTTGGGCCCTCTACCATTCTCTTTGCCTTCAAGCTGGCAACTAGAGAGTACAGGGATGTATTTGCCAGGTGTTTTTCTGCCACCCTGCCCACAACAGGAGCCACTGAGAGTGATGGACAACAGTAAGCCTTGACATCAAAAGACTTTGGTTGCTAATTGTGCTTGATTTTCAGTACAAACTCTAGCTCATTCTCAAAGCATGAGGATGGCCTGTTGATCCATACTTTAATGCTATACTAGAAACACTTTCTTAAATCAGGTCTACATAGGGATAGATAAGTATAAAAGGCTGGGGAGCAACAGTAAGGGAAAGATGTGTCTGTCTAAGCATGGTGAACAAAAGTAGAGATGGGCAAGACAGAGGCAATCTCTTGTTTTGGAGCTGTGATTTCAAAGCTGTGTCACGTGCCAGGATGCATCATGGATCCACAGAGCTCACAGCTGCATGAGGCAGGTGAGGATGGCACTGCTGCACTGAGCAGTGATTTGTGTCCAACCACATTTCCACTAAGCTGCAGCCAGGGAGACACAGCAACAGGGGATTTTGTTCTGTGTGCTCTTGCTGAGGGAAAAGCTTGCTTGGCTTCCTACTATGCTGCAAACTCACCTTCCAATAACAGAACTGACAGCACCTGCAGAGCAGGGTTAGCAAGGGGCAGGAAAAATGGAACATTTCAAAATAAGGGATGCTTAGCTTTTATACAAAGAAGAGCTGTAAAAAGCAAGACAGAAAGAGGATGAAAATAAAACAAGTAGCTAGAGAGGGAGAAATTATGCAAATTTCAAAAGGGATCGAGGTAGTGTTCAGTGGGCTCTTAATAAGGGTTGGTATTTGTGCACTGATTACATCTCTAAAAAGAACTGTTCGTTCAGAGTTCTACTAATGCCTAACACGCTTCGGTGTCAAAGTCACTGCATTTGCCAGTAGAGTAAGCCAACTCTGGAATGCCATTAAAAGCAAAAGCTGTCTAATGTTCTACTTTTTAAACACAAATATCAAAGAGAGAGAAAAAAGGGTGAGTTGGAGGGATGGGGAGGAGGAGGGAATAGTCAATTGCTTTTGCAGAAACTGCAGTTTCTTTCAAAAAACCTGTCATTGACATCTTTCCCCAGAAAACATTTTGTCATGCACATCAGTGTATGTCTTTAAGGAGATCAATCTAGAGGAGTCAAACCAACAATCATCACGTGACAGATTTTCAGATGGTGTTCTCATCAATCACACTGATAATGAGGTGGCAAATTGCTGTCTTATAGCAAAACTAGAAAGACAACTACCCCAGTAGGTGTCAATGAATATGTCAAAGGATTGTCCCTAGGGGAGTCTGAGAAGGTTCTCAGAAACCTTTTTGTGAAGCTTGAATACAGAATACTTTATTGATCACTAAAGAATTTGCACTGACATACTATTTCCCCATGACATTTGAACCACCAATTTCCTAGCTCATGGTGAGTACCTATTTGGTGAACACTCTCTGGGAGTTTTCTTTCATCTTTAGATACACTGAGAAATCTTGTTTTAATATTATCTTAGCCTTTCATCTCCTGTAGCATATCAAAAGAAGGTTTTACAAGTTATATACAGGCAAAACGTCCGGAAGTGCTTAATGATTGTGATCCAGTAGTGATAATTCAGAATTAATTTATTTAGATTACATTCTATCTATTTCCACATGTTGAATAGTATTTTATACTTGCTATCTTTTTAGTGGGGAAGTCCTGTGTATGGAGCAATCTGTTATTAATTTGAAGAGCAGGGTTATCAGTATAATGACTTTGGAAGATAAAATGGTCCTTTTGTTCTCTATTTCCTAAGTTTCTTAGCATCTGAATTGGAGCCCATTACGCTCCTGCAGCCAGAGATCATGTAGCAGTGAGCTGACATTCCCTCCGGGTTATTTCCCCTAGAGTTTTCATGGCAGACAGGCTGTTCTTTACTGGACCTAGAGTACTGCAAGCTTTGTTTTCCCAGTATTCAAGCAATAATGGTAAAGTTTTTTTTTTCTCCCGTATTCTTTCTCACACTTATTACTGTGAAAGCAATATGGGCTGTCCTTTTCAGTTCTTAGGCAAATAATATTGCAAAAAGTATAATAGTAAAAATTTTACTCATGCTGCATTTATTGCTCTCGACTTAATTGTGAACCCAATTTCACAAGATTTCACTCAGTATTTATGTGGAAAGCTGTGCCTAAACTGCTTCTGAAATCATCTGAACAGTGCTCAGTTTTGGTATTAAAAAGGAATATGAACAGTTAAGATTTGTTTCAATTTGTCTTCACCTGCATAAAAATATTGAGTTAAAATCTGTTACAAATAAATAAATAAACAAACCCATCCAATTACTAATATTGCACAAAAAAGATTTTATGTTGAGAAAAATCCATGTTTCAACAAGCATCTTGATACAAATACTTCAATCAGATGTTGACATTGTGTGAATAGTCTCGAGATTACTAATGTGAATCATAGTTGGAAAAACAATTTTCTAATATACATTGATTTGAGTATTCGAGGTCAAATGTACAGGGGACAAAGCCTTGCTGGTGTATGCAAGTGTAAGTGCATACTTGATACTTCACAGTGGAGATGGTAATTAAGCACTGTTATTTGGTATACTTTTCTCTTGCAATTGCATTGAAACTTTTGACATAAAACCATGCATGTTTCTCATATGTAGTCATACCCTGTGCATAGTGGGTGTTGTTCCATCTTTGAGAATATTTCAGTATCAGAGCCACCAGAACATATTTGGTTTTACCTTCAGCTTTTGTCGTGTCAAGCTCAGAACATGCAAAGCACATTCAATAATAATAAATGTAACTGCAAACAGTAACCACACAAAAGCAAAGCATACCCAAGCCCAACACATTCTCTGTGTACCACCTATGCTCACTTGCTGGTGAGTTTTCCTAGATAAAATGTGGCATCAACCTAATTTCACACACATTTTCTGCCATAAGATGGTTGTGAAAGTCTGAAAAAAGCAGTACAAAAGATTGCTTTACAGAATGTCAAAAGTTAGAGACTGGAACAATGTCTAGGATTGTTCCTGCTTCTGACCTTTGACATTCCATGAACAAAATATACTGAAGCACATCTCTACTTCAGCATTATGACTAATATATTTCAAAGAGTTTATTGAGTCTTATCTAATTCCAGTTAAAGCTAATGGAAAAATTCCCACTGAACAATACTAATAGTAAATGTAATCTTGTTGGATTGTCAAGGGGCCAGCTGTGAAAGGACTGCTATTGTTCTAGATGCTTGCAGTAGCAAGCTCAAGTCCCTAAAAACTTATGATCTAAACAGACAAGACTACCCCATGGGGAGGGAACAAAATAGCCCAGGAACTGAATGACATCCTATTATACCATGCGTAATTGAGTCATATCAGTGTTAAGCATCTTGGATTGATCTCCCAATTAATCCAATTGGCATTAGGGACATGAACTAGAGAAATTACAATTTCTCCTTAATCTTTTTGTTTGAATTTCCATTGTATTTCGGTCTGTTCATATTCCTTCAGTTTGTTACCTTGGCGTTTAAAAAATGAATAATGTGGGCCTGCAGGTGAGGTAGTAAGAGTAATTTTCAAAGGCAGGGGAACATCAGAGCCTGTCTGAGCATCACAAGAATGTCCATAGTGTGTACCTTAGCATATGAAGTAGCCCTTCATATATTTATTAAGCCTTCTGGACATCTGTGATAAGTGCTGCTGAGACAGGATTTAGGATTGTCTTTTCACTGGTGCCAAAACAGAGCAGCAAAAGCAGACAGTGTGAAACTCAGTGATGCTACTGCCATCTCCAGCTGTCCTCCTCTCATGATCCCCCACATCCAGTTAGCCTGGATAGTGGTGAGCGTTAGCAAGAGAAGCTTGTAGACCATTTAGACTCAGGAGGGCTGTACGTGTTCTTCCTTCTTTCACAAATTTAAATACTGGGTCCTACTTCGGCTATATATGTATACCATGTGTAATTCTGGACTGAATAGAGTCAGCACCATGGAAAAGTCTTTGTCCTTTAGCAACAAAATCTGGATCCTTTTGCCTTGACCAATGAGAGAGACATTTTCAAGTGACGTCTGAAAGAAATGTTTGCAGACTGGTCAAAGGAGACAATCTGCCTTTATCATTGTAAAAATTGTGATATAAAATGCAATTAGGTGAAGCATAAGACTCTTTTGACCATTGCTTTCATTAAAGAAACTGAGGTGGGGAGGAGGAGGGCAAGGAGGCATTAAGGAGGCTGCTATTCTGAGCCTACATTAAAACCCTTACAAATTCTCAGTCATGTTGTCCCTGTCTGCAGATTTGTAAGAATTCTGATGCACTATAAGAAGTGAAAACCTGCAGCTGCTATTCACATCCTGAAATTAGTGTCTACCCAAAAGACTCACTTGGAGGATTATGTGATCCTTTCTTGCCACCCACTCATTCTGTCATTTCCTAAACTCTGATGTTTTTTACAGCACCTCTGGCAGTTAAAAGAACATATGTACATGTATATCCACAGAGCAGACTACAAACATGTTTTTAGAAATACAGAAGACATCTATTTCATAGGTCAAACCAAAGGAATCTGGATTTTATTGTTAAAGGATTCAAGGGAACACATGTACTGCTGTCTTCTCTCCACACCCATTCAGTGAGATGGCTACAGAATCATTTTAATCAAGAATGAGGACTACATAATTCGAGCAACAGGGTCAGAAGTCTTATGTCTACAGGGAAAGTGCATTGGTTTAACTTCAGTAAGATTTTAGATCTTGGTTTTAAAGCTTGGCTAAATAATTGGGTAACTAGATTAATTTAATTAAAATTAAGTGAGTTTAAAACAAACTAACAGCTGCTCTTTTTATGCTAAAATGAATATATTCCCATAAGAGTTTGCACTTATTTATCTAAATCAATTAAATTCTTATCGTAGGTCAAACCAGTGCAACATTCCCATGTAACTCAGGTCTTAAAAAAAGATTGTAAAAATAAATATCTCATTTAAATACTTAAGCTTCAGCCTGAACCCTATTAAAGTCAGTGAGACAGGAGAGCAAATTGCCAAAAAGATACACTCTGAAGTGCTTTTCTGAATCTGTGGCTTCATTCTGCTCTAAGAAACAAACTTTCATTTCAGCAAATTCATCTTAGGATCATGGTGAGTTAATATTTTTACTTCTTCCATACTGGCAGATGGAGTCTAATCATAGTTGCTATTGCATAAATGGGTCAAAGATATTTGTACCATTGCAGCAACAGCCTAGATTAAGACAGACTAAAACCACAGAGATATCTGCATAAATATTCAGATAACTGCCATGTGTTGTGTGGTCATGGCTGCTCCACTGTCCCCAAGTATTCTAACTAGTACAATACCATGAGCTGTTATCATGTTTTTCAGCAGAATAGATGGGTAATAGGTTGTAAGCATGGGCCCAGCTGACACAGATCCTCCTGAGCCCAAAGCTAATTCCAATGTATTTCATATTTATATGTTATTCTTATTTAGGTTTATTTACTCCTTATACAAGCTTATTTGAGAAGAGCTGTTCTCTTCCACCTACGCTTGTGCTACATCCTTATCTTTCTACACGTTCCTACGATTTGTACTGAAGTGTGGTACTCCATCTGCTTTCAGCAGTTTAGTTTGGAATTCACATCTCTTCCCTGTGAAAGCAGGTCAGCTATCGCTAGGTACTCGGGAATTTCTTTGACAAATGAGAGGAACTTTGCTCTACCGCAAATAACTGACAAAGCATTTTCATGTGCTGCTGGCCTCCTACTCATGCATTCGGTAGCATTTGTATTTGAAGTAGTGGGAAATAATGGATGCTTTAGAGGTGGTTCATCTTTCCTTCAGACCACATAGTATGTGTTGTAGTCTTGGCAGTACAAAGATGAAAAATCTTTGAGAATCAGAGCGCTGTTTTGTTCCCCTGTATTTCTTCTAGGGGACAGCATGCCAAAAAATACAAAGGGAGTAAAATACAAAGGAAAGGGAAGGCAAGATATCAAGATATTCTGTGATCAGTGTAAATAGGACATATTTATAGCATATGGACACAAGTCAGCATGTCTGCAATGCAAGCACCTAGCAGAATAAAGTATGTGGAGTGGGATGAAGAAGAGAAGGGTACTGAGCAAAGCTTTGAATGGAGAAGTGAACTCAAGTCAACCTGCCCCATGCATAGCTAACAGACAGACAGTTGTATGCATTTTGTGCTTACCTCCTCTTATCATTTTTCAGCTATCTTCAAACTTGCATCCTTTTACCCAGCTTTATCCAAGATTTCCTTTTGGGACCAAGGACACAGCCTCCCATTTTTGTCCTGCTGCCCTAAAATCTCTTCTCTTCTGTGCTTTACCTATGCAAAAGCATTTGAAACACTTCACTGTTTCCCTAGGTTAATACTTGATGGGTAACGTACATCTCCTAATGTCTGTCAGGCATGTAAGAAAATTCCTGTATGTTTAGCCACTATATGATCTCCCTGTGCCTTGCTGGGTCTGTTGCTGCTTGTCTGGACTGAGGTACGTGATACCTGGATTAATCTTTACTGTGCAAAAACTGAGCATGTGATGCTGCACGTTTCTGTAAATATTTATTTGAATGTTGGTACAAAAGTAAATCAACTGTGTTCCAGTTCCTTCGGATTGCTCTGAATGTTCACTGGCAGAAATATTTACTACTTTTGAGTAAATAATGAAAATTGCCTCATGCTGTGATATCTGAATCAATAAATGTGAGTTCTTGCACAAAAAGAAAAACAAACAAACAAACAAAAAAAAACCAACAACAAAAAAAAAAAAAAACAAGATGATCATAATCCATCTAGGTGGTGTACAGAAAGGTCCTAGCAACTCAGCTTAAAATGTGGCTCTCAATTATTAGCAAGTTGTGGCTTGTAATCAATTTATTGGCTGCCCATCAAATCACACAGGCAATAAACTGATCCAAAAAAGCAAGATGGAACTTCATGAAAAAATAATGATTTACAATGTATTCATACAGCTTCAGATAACACAAATAATCTATTAGTTTTCTTGAGTATATTTTGTAGTCAAGTAAAAGACTTGTAGGAAAGCTTATCACTAATGAAAAGAAACATTTTGTGACTCAGTCAAAGGAGTGGAGCTGTGACATACAATCTGTAACACATATGCTTAGGTAATTTCTTGAGAGTCGAGAAATAATTTTGTATAATGAAAATGCCAACTGAAGGACTAACTATCAGTGAAACTGATAATCTTATTCACTTTACCTTTCTGGAAAAAAAAAAAAAGAAAGCAAAAGCATATTGAGTCTGATTCTGATCTTTGCACTCAGCTTAAGTGAGAACACAATTCAGCCCACTCATTCTGCCTTGACAAAATGATTTCTTTCATTAGGACTAAATGCTGATAACAGCATGCTGGATGAGTTAGGGATTTTTTATAGAGTGGGTGAAAAGTTAAATATGTGTAGCAACAGCATATGTCTGGTCTGCACTGCTAGATATAAACTCTTTAGTGAGCAAATTGAGTGCAGAAGACAACGTTTGCAAGAGGATGTTTCAGTGTAAAAGAATCATGTAATTTTGTCAGTAAATATGACAGAAAGGTAAGTCCGAAAGGAAGTAGAACTATTATGATTAAATCCCAGAGAAATCAACACATACCTAAGTTCCTGCAAAGGAAACTGCACTATTAGTGAAAGAATCTCCAGTTTCATGTATAGAGGCAGTAATATTCTGAAGAATAAAGTGAAAGGTTAGCTGTTAGAATTCTTAACATAGACCTAGATATCTGTTTTTATTAGTTCTTTGTCAAATATTTTTGCTTGTATCTATATTACTACATCTTTGCTCATCTAGAAGGAAAGGCAGTATATGAACCAAGAAATAAGCAAACTGCTCCTCATGTAAGTATTCAAACTAGTGCAAGAGAACTAACAGGTTCTGACATCAGCTTACACTGTGCTTCTTAGAGAGCTGTCTCCAAGCCTTAATTCCCTCACCTACAAACTGTCTACTTGTAACTGGGAAGTCACAATGTGAATGCATATTGTATGCAGCCTTTCCAGCACGGATTATATTGACTGTGGAGGAATCAAACTCTTCTACCTTGCATAAAATTATTGATGGAGAGTATGTGAATTCTTAGGCATGTTAAGTAAGAAATCTGTCCTTTATTATCTCTTCATGCATTCGGCTCTGACTGAAAGAAAACAAGGTCTTGTGTATGGTGTTAACGCTTTCCCCCCTAATGTTGCTAATATTTATATAGAGTTTTAAAAGCAAATAAGAATTTAAAAATGCTACAGGATCAAAGCAAACATTAGAAGCCTGGATATAAATGTAAATAGTCTAGAGACAGCATAGGGAAATTTAGGTTTATAATTTCAAGGATTTTTCTCATGGGAAAAGTAACACTTTGCTTTAATAAAAGAAAATAAGTAGCTAGAAGCACAGCCCATTTGCTGTTTGATGTAACAATGTTATCTCTTCCTTGAGCTTTTTCTTTTTTTTTTTTGTTTTGGTTTGGTTTGGTTAGGTTTTTGTTGTTGTTGTTTCTGTTCAAGGCATAAAATAATTATTGGAGAGGGCTGTTTCATCTCCTTGGAGTACAAAAGTCTTCTTGCTAATTGCCACATCAAATGACTAGAGAACCCCAATGGAAACCTTCAAATGACTGTGAAAAAATTCAGGCCATCACTAAATGCTGGGCACTTTTTTGTGTGTGTGATTTCCCATTGCAGATTAGGTTACTTGGGTGTGGGCTTATCACACAGGAAAGGCCTGGCTGCAGATTAGTTCTGCACCATTGCAGGTCTGTTATGCCAGTTTCATCCTTGACCAAATCGATGGCTAGCACCTTTATTGTATTTTTGTGATACGAAAGAACACTAGACTGTCCAGGCAACAAAAGAAGCAGCAGAAGGCCTACTGTGTTTCTAAAGTGTTACTTCTCTACTTTTTGTCATGCACCAGTGACATGAGTGCCAGGTCCCAGACTTAAACCTCACACAGAGTCAGAAAAAAGCTGTCAGTCTCGGCTTGTTCAAAGACACTTCTTTTGTGAAGATCAGACTAAAGTGGCATGGTCCATATACTCCCTAAAGCATGCCAAGGAGTCAGAAAGTCATAATCTGCCTTTGTACTTATTGCCATTCACATTTTCCTCCATAGCTGGTGCCCAATTACCAGTGCTGTAATTTTTCTCTATTGTTAGAAAGCCATAAGAGTTAGCTACCACTTATCCAATCGGGGTCATGACCCAATGTATTTAGGCTTTGCAAATATAAGTAACAGTTCCCTTATCAGTGTCACCAGGACTCTTTAACACTTAGCAAGCAGAAAGATAAATATACTTGGCAGATACAATTTGATCCATTGCTAAGCCTTCCATTTTACCAATGACCCATGGTGCTCTGCCATTCAAGGGTATGTTAACTATTATAACCTTATACCCTTCAGTGTTGGCTCAGAAATTGACCAACTTATGCTCACAGGAAAGTCTTCTATGACAGCCTGTAAACCTGATCTATAACACAAGGGTTTGCTATGGGAAGCCAGTAGTGATTCTGTGCTTGCTTACACAAGTCATGCTCTTAGCATTTCCCTCACAATTTACACAAGAACAAGAACTAGACTCTGTCTCAGGCCTACTTGCTTCTGAGAAGAGGAAGCCAAAATGCTGTTGAGTTCTGTATTGCAATCAGAAGCATCTCTTCTTACCTACTGACTTCCTTTGATTAACTGGCAAAATTACGTTTTACTACAATGCCACTTTACAACTTAGATCTATCCTGAAAAGTTCTGACAGCATTCCTCTCCTCTTTCAGGTGCTGTCTTAGATCTTTGCCAGCCGCAAAGCCTACAAGAGAGAGGACAGTGCTACACAGGCCTGGCTACAGAAGTCTGCTGCAGGAAGCTGGAGAAGGTAGATTCTCAGTTGTACATTCCATTACAAAGGTAACGTGCCCTCACATATACTGGTACACAGCACCTAAAATTGAAAATGTGTGGTTATCATTTCTTCATTTTGTGATCATCTAATTTCCACTAAATGATGTTCATTCTTAGTGGTAAAATGTTTTCAGGGGATGGTATCTGTTTCCATTGCTCCTGACACAATGGGGTCTATAATACTAGGGAGCTGTGCTAATAGCTTTAAAAATAATAATAATAATAATCAAGTTTCTTAAGCATCTGTTTTTCCTAACAATGTTGAGAGAGCATAATGATGCAAAACTTATATGCCCCTTGTAGCATCCAAACCACCTTACAGCAGCAGTTCTGAATCTGAAATTCATGATATACAGTTTTAACCAGAGCACAGTGAGCAATATCACTTGAGACATCCTAGATTTTCACCTAAACTCTAGCAGCCTAACAGCATAACACTGTTTCAGAGTGGCAGAACTGTTTGAACTGAAACCAGCAAATGCTGTGAAGTCTGTATTGCTTTACTTGGTTACTTTAAGCCCTTTTAAACTTTAGTCTATCAATCCCTCTGACAGGTACTAAAATAAGTCTTTTTAACAGAATTATCTTTAGAAGGAACTTATTAGAAACATGGCTGAAAATACAGCATCAGATCTAGAGAATTGCCTTTTCTATGTAGAATAGGGCAATAATTCAAGTGTGACCACCAGTGTGAAAATCATGTAATAAAACTATCAAGGCAGATTGGAGCTTTTGGCTATCTTGAAAATGCATCTTGATTGACAATAAGTGTGAAAGCTTGAGGCATTAAGCTACTGCCTCTTCAACAGCTTCTTGAGAAATATATTCCTCTTTTATAACAATGGAAGTTCTAAATGCTATTTTGAAATCTAAACATAAAGCAACTGAAAAGCAGTTCATACTTACACAAGAAGGCATTGACCAACCACACTTCCTAGACTGCTGTGCATGTCTCATTCTTCTTCACTGTACAGTTTATTTGCCTCTCACATAAAGATCTTATTAATGTCATTGTAAACTGCATGGATGACAAACTGGAAAACTGAGAAAGGTGCCATACTGTCAATTACTGGTCTTATGAGACATTTGGCAGTGAGGCAGTGTTTTGGCCCATAAGAGTTAAGAACTCTGTCACTACATGAGAGCTGACTTGTTCAGAGGCCACCATTAAGAATCTCTTTCCAGTTAGAGCAGTATGCACTGGATGAAACAACACTGAAGATTTTATAGCAGCATGAGGAGAAAAGAGCTTTGCAGAACACGAATTTTGTAGCTAACATGTATCTCCACATTGTTTTGTATCACTGAACGCTAGTATGATGAAATTCAATAGAATCCTATTGTCAACCATATATGATTAGACAAAAAGGAACACTGGCAAATACCAGAGCTAGCCACAGAGATTTTACACCTTCAGATATTATTTTTTATTTTGTTGTTGTTGCTGTTTGTTTGTTTGTTTGTTTGTTTAATTACAAGTAGCATACAGTCTGTTTTCAGTTATTTTTATTGTGTCAGCAATTTTTATGAGCATGAAAAACATCTGCTGAATTATTCTCCTTCAGTGAGTGATTATATGCTTCAGTTATCTAAGGTACTAAAATGCTACTTAGCAGGTATAAGAAAAAAGGCAACATCTTTTGGAAAAAATTTGAAGCAACCTAGTTCTTACCATGGAACTGTAACAAATATGAAAGGATAGCCAAGACTCCTCATTCTTGTTAAACAATGTAGGAAGAATTAATGGCTGAATAGCAGTAGCAGTTCACTCTTGTATGCAGCTGGGTCATGACTGAGTCAGCATTTTAGTCAAGATTAAAGCACACAGTCAACCTTTCCACTTGAACATATATCTGTGCACATAAAGGATTGTTTGGACTTCCGTCCCATGTCTGGAACTCAGAGGTGAATTTATGCACTTTAACATGGCGAGCTTCCTCATCCCCTCTCCCACATAAAAGTTAAAAGCTTTATATGAATAAAAAGGACTTGGTCAGTTTTATCCTGTTGAATAGCAAGGAAATGTTGTGTCACAACCAATGCTTTCAGGATTACGAATCCAGTATTTTACCACTAATAATGCAGCTTCAGCACTATTAATACTGAAGTTAGAGGCCTCAAGAGGTCTTATTTATTTTTTAGTTGATGAGAATTTCCTGAACAAAATGAAAGGAGAAAAAAAGAATTTACTTTGTATTTGCACAGCAACATCAGTTCATGTTGATGAGACTTTTATCAGCATTAAACATCATTTCTTCTCCCTTCTCAGTTTTAAAGAGTCTTGTAAACATCCTGTATACCCTCAGACTAAGACACTACACTAATAAGGTGCTCTTCCTCCTTGGAAAAACTCAATGGAGTCGCGTGGTTAGTGCTCCTAGTTAAAATCAGCAGGTAGAAGAGCATTCTTTATGTCCACGTGGTTTCTCTCTCTGTCTGCTCTTTTCCTCTTTCTTTTCTTGTATTTTTTTCTTTTCCCTAGCACCATACATTCTTCAAAATCACATATTTTTCATAGCATATTTTCTCACAGTTTCTAATCTAAGAGATTGTGATTTAATTGCATACCTAGCCCTTAACAGTATGCAACAGGAGATGCAAAGGTTAAGCAGAGTCTCCAAGGATAACAAAGTTTGTGCTTTGATGATACAGCACAGACTTTGCAAGCATGGCTCTACTTCAGCCTGCTGAACTTCTAGATTCAGACTCTGCTAGTTTTAGCCTCAAATTTTAATGATATTATTGTTCAACTAAATCTCTAGTCCAATTTTCTTAGGAGTTCATATCCTTTGGAAGTGCTTTATGGAAGTTTTCTTTTTTAGTGGCAGCTATATGGGACTTAAAGCAGATGATATATTCTAGGCTATCACTCTTATCTGTATTTCAGATGCTCAGGAGAATTAGGAATTCTTTTTTACCTTTTAATGACGTGTTAGGGCATGGAGTTTCCTGAACATTTAGCAAAGGGATGTCAGGGTGAAACAGCTGCACATATTAAACTACCAGTGAAATCCAACTCCTTTTCATCTCCTCAGTTATACAGCTTTTTGTGAAATTATTCCACAGGGCAGCGTGTGAATAACTGTTAACTAATGTATGATCAATTCAATTTTAAGGTGGTACAAACGGGACTGCCCATGTAGTGCTGACACAGGTGAAAGAGCCAGCACTGAGAAAAGAGAGTGTCATAAATTGATTCAAGTTAAATGACCTGATTCTTAGCTAATTATTTTATAGTTCTTTGACATTCAGAAAATGTGAGAACTGCAAACCTTGTAGCAACCAGGTGCCACAAGATAGCTGTAAACAGAAAGTCTTTGATGCAACAAATGGTGCGTAGGGGCAGCTCCATACAGGCATTTTAACACACAGGCTCACTTACAGAGTTATTGCCAAAATAAAAAATAAATCAAGCCATAATAGCTATTTTGATCCTGCTTGGAAAACCCATACGTGAAAGAATTTGATGCATTGACCTTACCTTTCCCCATCCGTTCCTCATTTCTACTCTAGTTACAGTGTAGAAGAAATTTACAGAAACTTTAAAGAGAAATCGCCTAATTATTAATGTCAGTATAAAACACTTGAAACAGACATTGGATTCAGATATCACTTTTTAATTTATAATAGAGATAAGAAATCTTCAAAATTGTTGTAGAAACAGGAAAACATCTGTAATAATGCAACTTGTTTACAAATACCCTTCACCTTCCTTTAGAAGAAGACAGAGTGACACAACAGATAGTACAGTTAAGTAGAGTGGAAATGGAGTGCTGATGGAAATGGTCAATTTTAATCAGGTCTTAAATCAACAAGCAAGTTACATTGATTTACAAGACTGGTTCTGATCTTGTTTGGTATTGTTTTTCATTGTTTTCTCATAAAAAAAATAATGGATTGTTTCTTCTACAATGGACAAAGCCTGCTTCTCCTTTTGACTTACCAGAAAGTTTCCTTGTGTCTCTCTATTTATTTCAGAGTTTGTTTTGCCTAGTATGTATTACTCATGCATTAATCAGATGTTTCAAGCTGCATTTAGATGAGAACTTGGAAATAAACTAAATGCGCAATAAATGTTTTACCCAAACTAAGCTATCCAAAATACAGCAAGAGCAAGACATGGTTTTATCAAGATAGGACACTGGTACATGTCTTAGACAAAGGAGTATGATTTTTATGTATTAAACTAAATTAATTGGCTTTTTGATCATTACAGATTAGGATTTGAGACTTGGTATATATTATCTCTCATAGACTGCTTTAATTTGTGGATTAGGAGTGGGAGACCAACTTCCTTGCCTTCAAAACCTGAGGAGTTTCAGAAGATAGAGTCAACTTCTCACTGTACCAGATCGAGTGAAGAGACATAAATGAAAAACTTTGATAGTGAAACAGGCTCTGCTCAAAAAGATCACCCAGCAACCAGTTCAATGCTTTGGCTTTTGTTAAAAGGTAAGGAGAATTAATTCCCTGTTGCCAGAGAAAATGGCAAAGTATCTATGATGCTGATCACTGTTTAGAGGATCTGACTACAGAGATTAAACAAAACAAAACAAAACAAAAGGCTCAGGATTCATGCATGTGTATACAGTTCTAATTTTTATCCAAGAACATGAAAATCTCAAGATTGTTGTATGCTTTATACTTCCTTTTCCTACCTCTCCCAAGCTGAAATAGTTTCAGGTGATTTTGTGATGTAGTTTAGGATATGGCTGGGATCAAGCATCTAGTATAAAAAATCATAATTCATAAGCACTCAAAAAACCTTGAAACATTAATATATTGATTCGCAATGGTTTTGATCAGGCAGGGTTTTTTCTAGGATCAGTGGAGCTCTACAAGAACAAGCTGGGCTGTTCTTGCTCTGCAAAGCACAGATGATTTCCCAGAAATATTTGATTTCTATTTTACCATCTATATATATGTAAACATCAGTGTTGATACTTGTGTCTAGAACTCAAAAGAAAAAAGTGATAACAAAAAATGCAAATAATTTTAAATTACCAGTGATAATCATCATTAATTTATCTGAAGTTCATCCCTGGGAAAGAATAATTAAATTTTTTGTCACAGTGATTAGAGCAGGAAAGAATATTCACATTGAATGAGATTTTCGAGGAACATAATTTCACATTAAAAAAATCCGCTAGGACTTGCAAATTCAAAGTTTTCCTAAATTAGAAGTAGAGGAAAAATGTGATTTTTCCTAGAAATTTTGCCTACACATCTTAAAATAAAATTAAATGCAATTTGAAACAAAGTTAAAAATTAAACACAATATTTGGTAGTTTTTATTTTCAAAATTATATAGAGATACAAATATTTTAGGTAATACTTTTAATTATTTCCTTTGAAGTTATTTTTAAGATCTTATTTCTCTTATTTCTCCTTTTTTTTTTTTAATCCTAAACTGTTTTCCAAGATGGAAAATGTTGAAGTATGAGAAAGAAGGGAAAAGTGCTTGCAAAGATGAAAAATGTATGAAACTGAAATCACAAAAACCCCTAGAACAGTGATAGGAAGTTGGGAAGCATAAAAAAAACCCTTCTCCTTGTTTCAACTTCTTGTTTTGTGGAAAATCCACTCAAACTCAACAGTGTTTCAAAATGAAGAATATTAGTCTTGTAAGTTTATTCATTCAACTAACTGATCAGTTAAAAATATTTTCATTAAAGTTGGAAAATTACATTTCCAAAGCAATAAAATAAGATCAGCTGCACTGGAAATGTGTTGGCTGATTGCAGCCCTGGCTTTGCCCATGGATGTATGTTTCCAAGGCTCTTCTGTTCAGACACTTCTTTTAAATGAACTTTCTAGGCACTTAGAGGGTCAATTCAAATCATATTTAATTTGATTTCAATTTCAAAATATTCATCATAATGGAAGGCACTCCATGTTTTCAATTCAATGTCTGACTAGTTAACCTTTTTCACTTACTATTCCTGTTAATCAGAAATTTATTAATTTCCATGCAGCATCTTTCTGACCTTCATTATAATCTGCAGCAGGAAAAAGAATATATATATATATGTATATATATATGTAATAATGTTAATAGATTTATTTAATAAGGAATAATCTTCATTATTTTTTCTTCTTTTTAGAGAAATAACATCTGCAGTTGCAATAAAAAGATTTCTGTTAACCATAGATAAATGTTACTTGCTGTTCCTATGCCAGTTGACCACAAAGTCTGAAGATAGAATTTGAAGCAGAAAAGTAAGCCCTAAAAACAAATAAATTCATCTTTAATGCATATTTGGTTACATTCCTACAGAAGGAATATTCATTCTCAAAGTTCATGAGTCACTAGAAAATAGGTTTCAAACTATCATTAAGCATTTGAAACTCTATAATAGAGTTTAAGCAGGTTTTAAGAAAAGACAATGAAGGCTGGGAATTCAGACTAGCTCTTCGTCCCTACAGTGATGTACAGATTTCAGCAAATTTATTGTGTCAGTCTGTTGGTAAGTAGTTGGCATAGAAGTCCAGCTATCAATCACTAGAACTTCTTTAGATTAGACATAAATAGCGTAGGTGAAGGTTTAGGGTTGATTATAAAGAATCCACACAATCTTTTTTTAATGTTACTGACAGATGGAAATACCACAGTATTTTTTCAGTGCAAATTCAATGCCTGTTACTTGAGACAGCTTAGAGTAAGAAGTGCTAGCTAACTAGTCAAAATGCAAGAAAATAGAATTTTTCATTAAATCCTTCAGTCCTGATATGAAAAAAAAAGTAGGTGGTAGCCTACTGTGCCATCCTTATATGTCAAGGTGTTGAGCTGGGTCTCTTCTCCCTTAACAGGTGCATCATGTAATCCTTCAAAACTTATAATGCTTCTGTGCCTTAACTTCAAAGTTTTTTCTAAAATTACACATCTTTGTCTTTTGTCCACCTCATTATTTTAGTTTTCAGGGAAGTTGTTCAGAGCAAGAGGCTCTATTACATGTCTCCATGCGTGGAGATGACCACTTGGCCAGTGGCTGGCTGCCCATCCAACCATTCTCTCACTCCCCTTCCTTGTGGGGGCATCCAGTGGGGGAAATATGATGAAAAAGCTTGTGGGTAGAAACAAAGACAGGGAAATTGCTTTCTAGTTACTGTCAAACTGTTACTTATCAGTTTGTCACTTTGAGATTTTTTTCTTTTTTTGCCTATTGAAAGAACTTTGTCTTTTTTGAGAAACAAAATTAAAAATTGTAGACAAGTCTTTCCCCCACACCCTTTCCCACTTCACTCCTGACTCCTCTTCCAGGAAATGGGAGCTGTGATGGGTCCACAACAGTTCATCTCTGCCTCTCCTTTCTCCTTACACTATTCCCTTGCTTCACTATGGGCTTCCTCAATGGACTCCAGGCTCATGCTGTGCCATGGAGCACCTCATCACCCTCCTCTTTCTCTGACATTGGCCTTCACACCATTGCTTCTCCTTTTTTTTGCCCTTCTCTGCCTTCCTAGTGCTTTTGCCCTTTCTTCAGTACATTTTCCCTGAGACACCACCAAAAAGCCACAAGAGCTCCTGGAGCTTAGCGATGTCTGCTAGGATGGCTACTGGTCCATCACTAGTCTGCAGTGAGTATTGTGTGATCACTCTCTGATGCTTCTGGTTCTAAAGGAAGGGAGCAGGTTGATATATAATATCACTATTTCCAAACTCAGATATTCTGTAAATACTTTTTTTTCCCCAAATACATTTCAATGGCAAATATAGATACCTTTTTGTTTGTATTTTGACATCCAAGCCTTTAATCTTTCTCCAAATAAACAGTAAATAAAATCTTCTTTCAGAAGTAATGAGTTGACCAGGCTCTCATAAGAAACTCCACTCGAAGGAGAGAAACTTTAATTTATGAAAAATTGTATTACAACTGTCGTGCTGGCTGATGTCCTCTACTTTTACAAGAGAACAATAGAAAATCAATTGCACTGACAACCCCCCTTGTGGGGTGAAACTGTAGGCTTTCTCAACAGACATAACAGATGTTTCTTGAAGACTGATTTCTGAAGGTAAGGAAATAAGGCATATTTTCACAAATATTATATCTCCAATTCTGCAGCAACATATTGCAGTCTTTCTGCATTTCCAAGAGTGGTAGGCTTTATCACAGAGTCAGCTGTGTTGGACTAAAGCCACTTCTTTTTTTGTTTATGGACTACTGAGCAGTGTGCAGATTGTCACACTCACCAAAAATCTCCTGACATTGCATCAGGTTAAAAATGTTTGTCCTATTTCTTTCCCCACCATACCACTCTTCTCTGTCTTGTATTTGTACATCTAGAAAAAGATACAATATTTGGAATTAAAACATACTTTTGTAAAGGACTGTAGCAGAACACATTTTTAGAGAAGTATTCTGCCAGGTCAGGGAAGGAATTATCTTCTCAATGCCTAACACATATTTAAAAGCTGATAATAGCACAAGATAGCTCCAAAAATGTTATATAACTTCTGGAGTGTCTATTAAAAAAATAAAATAGAGCCTTTGCTATTAAATAAAATAAAATAAAATAACTAGAAGCCTGTGAGATTCCCACCATCTGGATGGAGTCTTTTTTCTTCCCAGATGAATTAGTTGTCAAGGGAGGAATTATTTTAGGCATCAAGTAACCCCTGATTGTGAGTGACAGACTAACACAAGAGCAGATGCAAGGTTACTGCTGCCTATCCATTATGTGGAAAGGAGACCCATGCATGTCCTACTTACTGTGCATACTGACTTGGGTTATTAAAAGAGTAACTAGAGGTGGGTCAGGCCCAGAAGATAGCTCATACTGCTCACAACAGATGTTCTTTCACAAGAGAGAAAACAAACACTGGATACTTTCTGGGGATACTGTAGAAGGAGGGGTCTTCGCTACTTTCAGCAAGTCACTAGTTCAGATTCTCAACAGAAGCAGAAATCCAACTTTTTCTTTCAAACAACAGTTATTTGGTGGGCTTTCTTAGTGCTTGAATTCCAGAGAAATCATGCTTTGGGATAGAAAATCTCCCATGCATATCAGTGTAATTATAAATTCATATAAATAGAATAACGGATAACATTTTGAATGTATACCAAGATAGAAATCATTTTTTATCATGTCCTATTTCAGCTATTGAAAGTCTCTTAATTTATGTAAACGTGGATATCTGTAAATCCCCATGTTCTTGTAAACACTACACGTCTATTATGAGAATGTATAGTACAATCTACTCTATAATATTACGTTTATAGATTTATTTAATAGAAGATACTTTTAGATAGATAGTGGAAGAGGCACTATTATAGTAGAACTTTATGAAATGATGTCTAGAATTTTTTGTGCTGCTTACCTTATTTCACTATACACTGAAAACTGAAATCCTTTTCATCCAAATCTTTACAGTTCTTGGAATGATCTCACATCTGAACCAACTCTTTGATTTAGTGGACCCAAAGTAAGCTAAGTCTGAAAATTCAAAAGTGATCTCATGGGCTGTGAAGCATCTTAAAATCTGAAAGCAAGCAATAAACACTGCAAACCACTACCCCGTATTTTTCAAATCTAGTATAAAGAGAGCAGGAGGCCCAAACAAAAAGGTATATGAAATAAATGTGCACTAAATAGCATTGATAACTGATCGTTTTCTCTTCAGAGAGCACGATGAAGCGCAAGAGGACGGCGGACAGTACTTGCTGTGAATAAAGAAATAAAGAACAGTGCCATCTTGTGGTAAGTAAAATATTATGATGAGAGAAAATCGATTTTTAACACGCAGGCAGAAGTGTTAGAGTAAGGCATTTTAGAACAGGAGCTGGTACCTTTTTCCTCCCCTGGATCAACTTCTTTGATGAGTCTATTAGTTCTGCTGTTAAGAAAAACAGAGACATCCAGTTCTGTCAATAAGACATGATTAGTAGCCACAGTATGTTGACTTTACGTAAACATATTTGTGTCTAACCCCTGATTGTATTATCCTATTTTACACCCATCAGTAATCTATGCATTTGAAATACTGAAGCAGGACATGAATAATGCTTATGTTCAGTATCTCACTGCTGAAATGCTACAAAGCTGAAACTGCAGCTCAGGACAGCTGTGCAACTCAAAGTATCACCTTTTGGGAAGACCATTTTCAAGAAACAAGGTGTATTTTCTGAAAGCATACTCCCTGAAGTCATGCAGTCTGTCTAGACAAGTATGTACTGATGGGAATGATATAAAGAGTAACAGAATGTAACAGTGCCTTACTCTAATTACTGATACCACAGTATGACTGGAAGTAAACCTGAGGCTTTATCAGGCACAGTGACTTTAGCAAAATATTTCTAAGGTCTAAGACTGCTGAAATCAGCAGGATCTTTTGTCTTTGACCTAAACAGAACAAGGCCTAGGGTAAACATACTTCTAACATTATCCAACATTTTCTGGTTTACTCCAAGGGATTTTTTCTTAAATCATGTGACCTGTTTACCAGTTCATTTGGTGGCAATAACATAATAAAAGCTTGATAAGTATTTTGGGAGCCATGAACTGTTTGTTACAGTATCTTCCAGTGAGTAATACAGACTCAGAAGTTACTCCATTAATTTGTTCTACTTGATTCCTTTAGAGATAAGAGAAGAATTCTACAGTTTTTGTTATTAAAAATTCCTTTCAAGTACCCATACAGAAAAACCTGGATTTCCTGAGATTTGTCAACAGTATTTATTGGAAAAAAAAGAGAGAGTTGAAAAGAAAGATATGCTCGGTGGAATTTTCCAAAGTTTTTATTGAGATTTCTTTCTTCCTTCCTTCCTTCTTTCTTTCTTTCTTTCTTTCTTTCCTTCCTTCCTTCCTTCCTTCCTTCCTTCCTTCCTTCCTTCCTTCCTTCCTTCCTTCCTTCCTTCCTTCCTTCCTTCCTTCCTTCCTTCCTTCCTTCCTTCCTTCCTTCCTTCCTTCCTTCCTTCCTTCCTTCCTTCCTTCCTTCCTTCCTTCCTTCCTTCCTTCCTTCCTTCCTTCCTTCCTTCCTTCCTTCCTTCCTTCCTTCCTTCCTTCCTTCCTTCCTTCCTTCCTTCCTTCCTTCCTTCCTTCCTTCCTTCCTTCCTTCCTTCCTTCCTTCCTTCCTTCCTTCCTTCCTTCCTTCCTTCCTTCCTTCCTTCCTTCCTTCCTTCCTTCCTTCCTTCCTTCCTTCCTTCCTTCCTTCCTTCCTTCCTTCCTTCCTTCCTTCCTTCCTTCCTTCCTTCCTTCCTTCCTTCCTTCCTTCCTTCCTTCCTTCCTTCCTTCCTTCCTTCCTTCCTTCCTTCCTTCCTTCCTTCCTTCCTTCCTTCCTTCCTTCCTTCCTTCCTTCCTTCCTTCCTTCCTTCCTTCCTTCCTTCCTTCCTTCTTCCTTCCTTCCTTCCTTCCTTCCTTCCTTCCTTCCTTCCTTCCTTCCTTCCTTCCTTCCTTCCTTCCTTCCTTCCTTCCTTCCTTCCTTCCTTCCTTCCTTCCTTCCTTCCTTCCTTCCTTCCTTCCTTCCTTCCTTCCTTCCTTCCTTCCTTCCTTCCTTCCTTCCTTCCTTCCTTCCTTCCTTCCTTCCTTCCCTTCCTTCCTTCCTTCCTTCCTTCCTTCCTTCCTTCCTTCCTTCCCTTTCCTTCCTTCCTTCCTTCCCTTTCCTTCCTTCTCCTTCCTTCCTTCCTTCCTTTCCTTCCTTCCTTCCCTTTCCTTCCTTCCTTCCCTTTCCTTCCTTCTCCTTCCCTCCCTTTCCTTCCTTCCCTCCCTTTCCTTCCTTCCCTCCCTCCCTTTCCTTCCTTCCTTCCCTCCCTTTCCTTCCTTCCTTCCCTCCCTTTCCTTCCTTCCTTCCCTCCCTTTCCTTCCTTCCTTCCCTCCCTTTCCTTCCTTCCTTCCCTCCCTTTCCTTCCTTCCTTCCCTCCCTTTCCTTCCTTCCTTCCCTCCCTTTCCTTCCTTCCTTCCCTCCCTTTCCTTCCTTCCTTCCCTCCCTTTCCTTCCTTCCTTCCCTCCCTTTCCTTCCTTCCTTCCCTCCCTTTCCTTCCTTCCTTCCCTCCCTTTCCTTCCTTCCTTCCCTCCCTTTCCTTCCTTCCTTCCCTCCCTTTCCTTCCTTCCTTCCCTCCCTTTCCTTCCTTCCTTCCCTCCCTTTCCTTCCTTCCTTCCCTCCCTTTCCTTCCTTCCTTCCCTCCCTTTCCTTCCTTCCTTCCCTCCCTTTCCTTCCTTCCTTCCCTCCCTTTCCTTCCTTCCTTCCCTCCCTTTCCTTCCTTCCTTCCCTCCCTTTCCTTCCTTCCTTCCCTCCCTTTCCTTCCTTCCTTCCCTCCCTTTCCTTCCTTCCTTCCCTCCCTTTCCTTCCTTCCTTCCCTCCCTTTCCTTCCTTCCTTCCCTCCCTTTCCTTCCTTCCTTCCCTCCCTTTCCTTCCTTCCTTCCCTCCCTTTCCTTCCTTCCTTCCCTCCCTTTCCTTCCTTCCTTCCCTCCCTTTCCTTCCTTCCTTCCCTCCCTTTCCTTCCTTCCTTCCCTCCCTTTCCTTCCTTCCTTCCCTCCCTTTCCTTCCTTCCTTCCCTCCCTTTCCTTCCTTCCTTCCCTCCCTTTCCTTCCTTCCTTCCCTCCCTTTCCTTCCTTCCTTCCCTCCCTTTCCTTCCTTCCTTCCCTCCCTTTCCTTCCTTCCTTCCCTCCCTTTCCTTCCTTCCTTCCCTCCCCTTCCTTCCTTCCTTCCCTCCCCTTCCTTCCTTCCTTCCCTCCCCTTCCTTCCTTCCTTCCCTCCCCTTCCTTCCTTCCTTCCCTCCCCTTCCTTCCTTCCTTCCCTCCCCTTCCTTCCTTCCTTCCCTCCCCTTCCTTCCTTCCTTCCCTCCCTTTCCTTCCTTCCTTCCCTCCCTTTTCCATTCTTCCTTCCCTCCCTTTCCTTCCTTCCCTCCCTTTCCTTCCTTCCCTCCCTTTCCTTCCTTCCCTCCCTTTCCTTCCTTCCCTCCCTTTCCTTCCTTCCCTTTCCTTCCTTCCTTCCCTTTCCTTCCTTCCTTCCCTTTCCTTCCTTCCTTCCCTTTCCTTCCTTCCTTCCCTTTCCTTCCTTCCTTCCCTTTCCTTCCTTCCTTCCCTTTCCTTCCTTCCTTCCCTTTCCTTCCTTCCTTCCCTTTCCTTCCTTCCTTCCCTTTCCTTCCTTCCTTCTTTCCTTCCTTCCTTCTTTCCTTCTTTCCTTCTTTCTTTCTCTCTCTCTCTCTCTCTCTCTCTCTCTCTTTCTCTCTTTTTCTCTCTCTCTCTCTCTTTCTCTTTCTCTCTTTTTCTCTCTCTCTCTCTCACTCTTTCTCTCTTTCTATCTCCTTCTTTCCTTCTTTCCTTCTTTCCTTCTTTCCTTCTTTCCTAAGCAATAAACATAAATCTTTGCCATAAATGTGAGGTCTACAGTATTCTGAATGCTTCCTAGAAGAAAGAGGAAAATATTTTACACTAAGAAAAAAATACAGGTAAGCTCTGGTCAAACAGTGAATAACCTAATTTCAGTTCAGATACATGTCTAGAATATCCAGACTTTGTTTTTATCATATGACTGAAACAAATACCTCTTCCTTTTAGAATAGCATTTAGAATGTGGTCTATCGTTTTTATTGAAGTAATTCTCACTCCGCTACTAATGAGAACATCTGAGAGCTCACATATTCGTCATCTGTCAAAATAATCTCCGTGGTATCTCAGCTTCAGGCAAACAAAGTGTCCAAAATGAGAATTTCTTTCTGAAAATGAAGATCAAATATTTATTATCTTTCACTGTTATTTTACATACATTCTATCTAATTTTTTAACTGTAGATGGTGTAAAAATGAAAAAGAAGTTCAACGTCACAGAATATACAGCACTTGCATAGTTTTCTGCTGTGAGCTTTTCTGAAGTGTAATTTTTAATAGTTACTGTAGTGCATTAATAGCAACAAATTGCACTTACCTCTGTAAGTCACTGAGTTCTAATGGTTCAGCATATGGTCTGTGATGGAACTGCTGGGCCTCATGAGCAATAATGTTGTTCATGTTAAGAAAAAGATGATGATTTTATCACATTAGTTGTGTTGAAATCTAAAATGGCATCTCGTCACTTTTGGTAAGAGAGTTCAGATTATCACAATAACTACTCAAGCCAGGGAAAGAAGCCCGTAAGTCCCCCAAGTGTCTCTCTGTACGTGCTGTCTCATCTGATTGTCAAACACCTATTTACTTGCTGGAGGAAGCTGCGGGACTAAGCTCCTGATCAGTGGTGGAGCAATCCCCATGTGTTCCCATGAGATCTGATCGTATAATGTAATTCAAAAGAAGTAAAGAATACGTTGAGCTATGATTGGACTCAGTAGTCACCCATCTTTATTCAGCAGTGTTTTCCCAAGCACATGAAAGTGTTTCTGGGAGGTCAAATTGGCTAGGTGCTGTTTTTCTTAGAAACGTGGTAGTATTTTCCAAAGTAAACTGAAGTAAGGAGATGTCATGATTTTAGCTGATGAGAATAAAACAATACACTAAAACATGGGGCTTAGCTGAAAGAGCATCAGACTGCTGCTATTTTTAAATATCAGAAATGAATCATTATTTTATTATTTTCTACATTCGTGCTGGAAATATTCCCCAGGCATCCCCTGAGTCACAAGAGAAGAATATATTCTAGATTCTGACAGGTGTTTATTCACTGAAACTAAAAAATAACTAATCATAACATCACTGGAGGAATTTGTGTTAGACTGTGACCAAAGCTGGTGCGTGTATGAATACATTATCAGGGTACATGGGCCAATGCACTGGTTAAGAGCATTTTTAGTCACATTTTGGTCATAATTGTCCAGTAGGTGGTGTTATGAGTCACAAGAACTGGACATTTCTCGGGAAAACTGCAGTGAATTGAATGCTGAAAGCAGCTCAGGGCTTTGGGGAACAAAGAGAAGAAATAGTTTGTGGAACTTTACAGTGTAGAATTGTTTGATTAACAATTAAAATTTGTTTTTATATACACAAAATGTCCAGTTAATAATACTGGTGGTGTGAATTACATGTTGACAAAAACTCATAGCCGAATCACAAGAATAATTTTTTTTGCTTGGTTTAAAAAAATTACCTGCCAGAAATCCATATAAAAGGAATGAACTGGACCTTTGCCATCTCCAGACTACTTAGTATTACCTTGTTTCTAAAAGTGGAAAACTACCCTGACTTAAATGCTTAAAATTAAGATTATTCAAATATGAGAATACGTTCTGATAAAGTCTCATGTAAGAAATGCCAGGATCTGCCAATGCAATACAAAATCAGTAGACACTGTAGGATTTTTACTTTCTTGATATATGAAGATCCAGGAAAAAAATGAATGGACTCCAATCACAAATGAAAACAGGCTTAGGTTTCTCTAACAGGCTTTGGGAAGCCAGCACTCCATAGGGCACCATCCTGCTGGATAGAGTTGCTTGATCACATCACTCTTTGGCACCAATCCCATTTTGTAGCTGTAACAGCTATTCATCAGGTCACTGACTGCCTCACTCAAGGTCTGCTTTTCGCTGTTATATTAAATATGTGCAAAGAGTCTGCCATCAGTTGCAAAGGCTGTTGGAAGAACTGTTCTCACTGTAGCACAGTGACTATTTCAGATGGAAAGAAAGCTAAGTGAACAGGAAACCTGGATTATATATTTTTTCTTTTATTTTTTTCCTTTTATTTTTTCCTGAGGGCTTCTCTAACATCTGTAATTTTCTCCTTGTGTTCTCTATTTTTTGCTAACGTGTTTCTATTCTGCTAAGAAGATCTTAATAATTAGCAGTCTAGGGAGATCGCATTTGCATGGTTGCTTTTTCCTGGTAAGCAGATGTAGAAAAGCAAAGCCTTAGAGCCTTGAAACCTATGTCTTCCTTTGCCTATTTTACACTAACCAGGCACTGTGTAAAATACACACTAGAGTGTACACCAAAATCCAGATTTCTCACACTCTAGATGACTTCCTCAATCATTATTTAATATCAGAAGATACCAGATCTCACCCTTTGAATTATTAATGATGTTGCAGTTTCACCTTTAGGACTTGGTATGTAGGGTACCACGTATGGCAGTCAGAGATGTGAGTTTGAACGTTCCTAAAAGCATAGATAAGCAAAAACTAGGCTTCATGCACCCAGGATATATGTCTTAATTCCGCGTTTATGATGATGCATATCTTTTTCTTCTTTTCAAAAAGCAGGGAAAGCTTCTGTTTGTTTCCAGATGAACACTTGCAGCCAGTTATTTAGAATTCCTTAACTGTTCTGGAACCCAGAAAACATCCCAAAGGGATTTGTAGCTGCTGCTGACAAGCTCAGTTCATCAATACGGAGTCTTTAGATAACACATACTGATTTCTATAACCAAGTTATAACACAAAGAACATGGGCTGTTCTTTAGGTCCAACAGTTAGTTAAACTAGAAATATTAAACCAATCACATTTAAACAATGATTATTTTTTAGCATGAGGCAACAGCCTGAAGAACACAAACCATCTGGTGACATGCAGCAGAAATTGCATGCCTGAAAAGAACCTTGTTCCCAAGGTTAGAAATCTGCTATAGGAAAAGTGAACAAAAGAGATGACCTTTTGTGTAGGTAAGGAGTTCAGAGTTGCATGATTGTTATTCCTTAACTGCTGTAGCTGGTACGTGAATTACCCAGTCACTATGCTCTCCTAGACATGCCTCTTTTCCTTGTTAAAGAGTAGCAGTCATATTGCTAATCACCTGCACACTGAAACAGAAATTATAACAGATAAGTCAGTAATAGAAAGAAAGTAAATTTATTATAAACAAAATCATTGAAAACAACAACAACAACAAAAAACTGTTCATCAATTATGAACTTCAGATTGTAGGATTTATCTTGCATTTGCCTTTCACCACCTGTCACAGATTCGATAGCTTATCATAATTATCTTGTTTATTACTGATAACCCCGGTGAGTAATATGTGAGAGGGCGAATTCTGGGAGTGCAACACAGAGAAACTATGAGCAATGATTTATTGGGATTAATGAGTGAAGGAATTTCATACTTATGAGGGAATGTAGCAGCACTGATGAAAGTAGTCATGAAGAGAAGGACAACAGAGATGATTAAACTTGTTTGAAAAATAATTGCTGATAATTTGTAAATATGCATCCATGGATTTAGATAAAATT
Source organism: Cyrtonyx montezumae (assembly GCF_038088225.1). NCBI lineage: Eukaryota > Metazoa > Chordata > Aves > Galliformes > Odontophoridae > Cyrtonyx > Cyrtonyx montezumae. The sequence goes on along the minus strand of NW_027071826.1, from coordinate 40,920,408 downwards.
GGCACGCCTCTTAGCCCCTTCTCACACACATATTTGCATGCTCATGCACACACATGGTATACATGCTTTATGTTTTGTAAAATCAGTGTCAAGTTCAAAGCAATAGAATTTCCATTTCTGCAGATTTACCTGAAATGTAGTAATTATTAGTTAGGAAAAACAAACGAACAAAAAACCAAAAAGAAACAAACAAACAAAAAAAAACCCACCAAACTCTATATGGTAGTAGTTAAATCAGTACAAGTAGTGAGGTTCCCAAAGAAAGATAGTATGTTTTGGTCTTGCAGGTATTTCTTTGAGGATTACCAACTATCAGGAATGTACCTCTGCATCTAGAAGAGGAAATGTTAAGTTTCAGTTTGGAAAAAAACTGATAAGGAAAGCTGATGAGCCCAGCATTGTGTGAGAATACATGTTTGTGCGTGCATGTGAGAACCAGTAGAGAATTTCCTTTTCATCCTTCTGTGCAGCTCAACTAGCCTAAGTCATTATTAATGAAATCAAGAGTTCTACACTAAATCAAAACTAACTCAAGTCTTGAATTAGCTGATTACAATCTGACCTAAGTAACAACTATTTCAGTAATACTGACTTTTGTTTAAGAAAAGTAAATCACCCCTTATGTGTGTTGAATAATATGTGATTTTTTTTATGGTCAACCATTATTTCTTTTCTTCTTTTGTAAGTTCTTATTGAATCTTATACTTTGTAGAATTAGTCAGAGGCAGCTGTCTATTTACACGTGTGTAGCTCTTATGTGATAAGACTTTAAAATGTCAGAGATATCTGATAGAAACTAGTCAGTTCTTTCCATTAAGGCTTCTTTGAAAGTTCTAGTTTTTGTGTGCAAAAACATGATTTCCAATATTTTTCAAAGATACATACTCAACACATACAGCTTTTCATTAAAAATTAAAGTAAAAAAAAAAACACAACTAACATATTTGGATTATTCAGAAGAATTTTTGTAAAGAAACATGAAGCTGGCATTTGAGACATTATATTCATTCATAGCTCAGATTGCTGTTCATTTTGGGTGTCCGGATGGTGGAGGAATACCTGTTTCCGTTGTGTAGCAGCCAGACTGTCAGGCTGAGAAGTTCTCAGGGACTTTTGAATCGATTCAGGGTGGATATGCATAAAAGTGTATTTAGAGCACCCGAGGAGCTGATGTCTTGGCGCAACACCCATGTCAAGCACCAGTATAGCACAATCTGTGGAACAGACTCAAAAATGTTAGCATTTTCTTACTGCAATTGTTTCATTCTCTTTTGCTCTAGGCACCTTTCTTTGCAGTCTAAACAGAACTGCCAGGGATTAGGTTGAATCAACTAGCTAATATTTTAATCCTTTTGCAGCTCATTGACCATAGCTGAACTAAGCGTTGGTCAAGTGCCATGTCACTAGTTCAGTGGAATTCAGACTTTGGCACTCTGAAAAAGGCAACAGATGTGCTTTAATGATTATCTAATATCTTGTATTTTTTTTTCAGTTTGCTGTGCTAATGAAATTTAATCTCATTGACCCAACAGAGAAAACCATAACATAAGAACATTAATGGCAAGACAAAGGACCTGAACAATACCACACTTGGGCCAGAGTACAGAAATCAAAGCCCTACAAAATGAACTAGGAGCAACAGGCAGGTTGATTTCCTTTCTGCAAGCAATACCCGGCTTAGATGAAAAATGGTATTGCACATATATGATTAAACTTAAAAAAAGGATGACAAAATGTTTTCTTCAGCCTTACATGGCTAAAATGACTTAATCATTTTCCACTATACTGCATTAGACAATAACCTGAGCATCAAATCTAAGCAGGTATATCTAGGCTTAAAAATTGGAAGTCCTATCTGAATAATAATAAAAAATCTTTGTGACTACTTATATCCAGGGCTTGTGTTCTGTATCTATACTTGTGGAAATTCATTTTACAAGAGATTCCTTCTTCCCAGCTTTATTTCTTCCACCTTATCCAGGCTGAAATAAGTCTAGTTACTCCTTTCTGGAAACAGCTCTAATGTACTCTTTGTTATATCCTATTTATACCATTTGAGACATTAATGGCAAATGGGACCCATTAGTAAGCATCACAAGTGAGTTGTCAAATGTTGAGGCCATGACTTCTCCCTGTCTCTCCAGATGACAGCAAGTAAATATTTTGAGGTAGGGGATTTAGATAGAAGTCTTTGATCTTCCTGTGTGCGCTGCAGAAGCTTCTGGACTCAAACAGAGACGGGCAGACATCAGTCATGCTAACAGACAGCTGTCACAAGAAGCAATGCCATTCACAATTGGCAGTACAATCCTTCTTCCAGTGCTGAAATTTGGTTAAGAAGATGAAAATTTTCTTTCTGTCTTATGCTGAGCTTCAAGGGGATGGGAAAAGGGAATTAAACTTACTGGCATCATCCCCAGGCAATTTTACTGACTCTGTGGCTGTCAAAGGGGACTGACCGAAAGATCAGAGATGACCTGATTGACCGGATGTAGGTTGTTGTTTTAGTTTTAGCTTCTGTGAATCCGATGTGCTTTTGGAGTCACCAGAGATAAGAGGAGGAAAAATACACAGGAGGGAAACAACCTACCTTGTTAGACATAACAGTCACTCCAGCAGGAAGTTTTGTTGATGTGAAGTCAGAAACTTTTAAACCCACTCAGCAAGGCTTTTGGCCTATGGAATTTAATGGTAATACTGTGTTGCTAACCAAAGAGCTATGAAACTCCTGTGATAACTACAGTAAATGAAGATACGTTTTCCTCTTTCTGTATTTCCGAGAGATTAATCAAACCTGCTAGGTACTCTGTAATAAGTCAGTGAGATTCAATGGTCAGTCTGTGAGTTCAGAGAAAGTCTCTAATCCAGAGACCTGTGAGCACAGCCTCTCTATTAGAAATCTGCAACAGTTCTGCTGGCCAAGGATTACTTTTGCAATGGGATTCAGCTCCAAGTTAGGTCTGGGGATGCCTCATACAGGACTTGGCATTCACAATGGGTGTGAACTTTGACAAATAATTTAACCTCTGAAAGTATACATTTCTCAAGCTGTGAAATTGAAGTGCTGCTTTGCTTTGTAAAGTTCCTTGACGAATCTTATTCAGGTACGCATGCATGTTGTTCAGAGTTGTGAATCAAAATAGATATGAATGAGCGTAGCCAACTTTTTAAACTACCTCTGTACTTTCTGTGTGAACAGATGTCAGCAGCACTGTTGTTCAGCTTCTGTGATCAGGAAGGCAGTGGGTCAGCATCTCTAGTCACTAGAGCAAGCACAAGGCTTTTTACATTTCTCTGCAGAGAAAATTTATTTAAGATGCCAAAACCATAATGGTCGTGCAACAGTAAAACATCTTTTGCTTTAACTTTGGTCCTTCAATGTATCACAGGCTCTTCGAGCACTGGGCTAAACAAATTCTATTCATGTTTTTCTGTCAACTTGTATTTTTTTCTGTCAAACTCTGATTTCCCATCTCTGTGGCTTTGAAGCTTATCCCTGATAAAAGACAGCACTTATGTCAAAATACACTAATGTCATTTTGACACAGAAGGGCACAGCCTGGAAGCCATTTCACTTGGCAGAATTATCTCCTTTGGCAGCCTCACCACAGCTGAGCTGAGCTGCTGGGCACTCATGTGTGTTTGTCCCACTCTTTTTGTCAGAGGTAAACCCTTGGTACTTTCATCAGCTCACACGAGATAAACAGTAATGCAAATAATCCTGAAAAAACTTGCTAGTCTGAGACTGTTTTCTGGGAAACAGTTTCTTGTTAGTTTTGGGAGTTTAATTCAGCACGCTAGGATAATTGAGGGAGATAAGTAACAGTGCCAGACACAGTGTTTTCTCCTTCTTCTGCTGCTGCTTAAGAATTAAGTTTTTAGTGAATGAAGGTGATAAATAATTTAAAATTATTCCTTTCTAAATAACTGTTGTACCCCTGAGTGCACCTTATCACTTTGAGAATTACTCTAGATTATAGTCATGTATTAATACCAGGTTTTTACTTTTAAGGGAAGAATGATCTTGTGACTTAGGTACTGGACTTCGGGTCTGAATTCTCTCTTCTATATCTGACAGAAGAAGTCAAAAATCTTCCTACTGTCACCTGTATCAGCTGCAGCTTACAGGCACTACAATTCAATATAAGTGCAAATCAGACAACATATTTGCAGGGTTCTTGCCTGTCTCTTCTTACACAGTTTTTAGGAAACATCACTTCCAAAACGTTGTTTGGCCTTTGTATGAACCTATGAAACAACAGCATCTCCACTTCTGCTGTTCTCAAAGCAAGCTTGTGCTTATGCCCTATTCTTAGACCAGTTTGATCATTGCATGCTGTACTTATGTTTCACGTAGATTTTCTGAATTGTCATAGCTAAATTATGCTTAGTGTGTGCTTTTGAAAAATTCCCATATTTGCCTATGATTTTGTTTTGATTTCTGTTAATAAAAAAAAAAAAAGGAGGGGTGGGGTGGAGTGGGGAATATGCTTTCCTTCTACCACTGTCTACAATTTCTCTTTAGACCATAGGTCTCTGGGCATGATGCCTTTTGGTGACACTGGTAGTTCCATACCTGGCACTGCCCTGACTTCCCTAGGTAAGGCTGACTAGTTATTTTCATCTTATTTTTCTCATGTAGTGCTGAAAGTTATATTTCTCATTATGTGGTGCTGGACTTGTGTTCAGTGGAAAAACGAAGCACATACAGAAGTAATTAAGATAACTCATTTCACTTGAAAATATGTGTGCTACATAGTACTTATTCTCTACAAAATCAGATCTTAAGAATTTCAAGCTGATACCTACAGTCAGTGAGTATTATTGGTATTGACATCCCTGTCTCAGCCCTAAGGTGTAGAATGTTAATATAACATAATTTATCAGCTCGTAAAGATGTTGTAAATATAAACATATTCATGTTTGTGTTGCACATAGCTGTTGAAATGACGAGCACCATAAAAATACATGAGAATTATGCATCAGACTTTGAATAATGATGCAGTTAAGTAAAGCCTCAGTGTAAATAGCAAGGAAAACACTGTCCTACAGAGTTGGTTTCAAAGTCAATTATCTTTTTGCACATTGAATGAAGTAGATGTGGGGAAATTGTTGCACATTAGAAACTTTTAATTGGAGGAGATGAATATTCTTCATTTTTTCAGATCTCAAGATAGAGTCAGAAGTGTGGAGAGTTCCCTGATACTACAAACAGAAATATCTACTGAAGTACTAGAAGTTGTGTGTTTTAACCTGTTTAACATCATAGCAATGAGTTGTTTATAGATATTGCTTTCTGCTAGCATTAGACCTAGTATTAAATTTGAATTCAAATTTAATTGAATTTTTTTGAACTCGGTATATATTGCAGACTCAAGATGAAGCACCTTGTGTCTGCAGTAAGATATGAGGAATGCAAAGAAAGGCAAAGTAACTGAAGTAAATTTTGATTTGTTAACGTAAATAGAAAAGCTGGTGTAACTTCACTCGAGTCAGAATTCCTTAGCATTTGTTAAAAATACAATAAGCAGCATGCAACAAAGTGGCATGTTTTAATACTTGTGCTAAACAGTGACAACCGGACAACCAACTTATCTGGTGTTATTTATGAGAAAGTAGCATAGCTGAGAAGGTCATTAAAATGAAATAAAGGCTGAAAATTAGCACTGAATAGTTTTCTATTGAAAGTTGAAAGTACTACCACAACTAAGATGAAATTACTAATAATTAGTAATGTTACAAAGTGTCACATTTCTCAAAATTCAGCACAGTTAAGAGAAAAAAATCTGTCACTATCCTCATGCATCTGTGGAGGAGTTCTTTCTAAGTCTCTTTCCTTTTTGAGTTAAATCTATACACTTTGTTCAGTGATTCCTTGTACTTTGTGCATCATTACAAATCTCTCAAATGAGGAAGGAAGATCCTTATCTCTGTGAGAGCTGAAAGCAAATACCTGATGAAAACATCTCAATACAGCATTGTTATTATGACAATTTATTTTAAAACATCACTTAGAGAACCATGAAGGCCTCATCATATTCCCAAACTGTACCCTGTGCCTGGCTGTCTGCCTTGCCTTCATCTGCATCAAATAATGGGCAATGTTTTACTAGAAAATCTTTAGAGCAATGAACCAACACATCTGTAATAGAAAACAGAAAGAAAAGACTTATCACATATTATGAGAAGTTTTTGCTTAGTAGAAATCCCCTAAGAAGTCTTTTTCTAGCCTTAACTGCTGGATTGATTCTGGAAAATAGGACTGTGTGCTGAGTGATAGATACACATTTATACCTACCACAGGCAAATTAAAGAGAAACAGAGTTTATAATTTTATTGACAAATTGGTAAATAACAGAATCTATGAGGCTTTAATTCTCTTGAAGACTTTTTATTACAGCCCAATCATTTGTGTGTGTCAATATCCTTTTACAATTCCATGGTGAAGTTAACTGTTAAAGAGTATCAAAATATTGGGGTTATTGCAGTGTGATGTTTTAAAACAAGAGGGAGAGAATGGAGCTTTCAAATCTTCTTCAGGTTACATCTATTAAGTCTGATTGCAAAGAGGAGGAAAAGGAAAACAGTTTTAACCAGGCTTCTGAGGCTAACACAATTCTTAAAAAAAAAAAAAAAAAAGAATACACAGACTCTTTATATTCTTCAAAGTGTCAAAGAAAATAAAATATTTCTAATTCTTCACAACAACCTTTTTCTATTGGATGAACTACAATTAATCCTTCATCTTCTAAATTTCACTGGCACAAAAATCTAACATCTTTGTTTTCAGAGGAACATTGCAAAACTCTATCATGCATCCCTGTGCAAAGAACTTGAAAGACCTCGTACACACGGAGTGAGAGTGTCAGAACCAACTTTCATGAGTTACATAGGGTTTTGTTCTACAAGCATGATCACTCCTCAGAATTTTCCAGTGTTACTTTCTCTGTGATTCTCACTGAGCCTGTCTCTGTTAGTACAAAAACAAGCTTACTCATAGGAGTGAACAGAACACATAACCCACTGCTTTCTTTGCAAAAAACGAACTCTGGATGTACATCACTATTGAATCTTTGATATGTATGAAGCAGGCTGTGTAAACAAAATCCCAGAGATTAAATTTCACCCCCCCCACACCTTTCTTAAAATAAAGAGTATAAACTTGAGCAGTCAGTTTGGAGAGAAACGACAGGGTGAGGAGAGCTATCTTTCTTCTTCTTCAGTGAGAATGTTTGACTTAGTTCAGACTCAGCAGGTGTCAAAGATAAGGTGTTTCTGCCAAGGGGGAGGCCAACATAAGAAGCTAGATGATATAGCCATATGCTTCAGCAGCAGCACAGAGCCTCATGGTTGAGTGGGATCTTGCAGGGGAACTTGTATAAAATGCACCCAACTCATTAAAGCTGTGTGCAGGGAGGTCTGTTTCTTGTGTTGCACTGGTTGTTACAACAGCTGGCTAAATTCAACTGCAATTGTAGTGGACAGCAGCAGTTGGGGGCCTAGCTTGTTGTCTGACCATGAGGGACCCCTACTATAAGCTGTCATCACTCATCTAATGAGCCTGAAACAAGAGCAAAGACTCCTTGGCCATACTTGCTATCTTTAGAAGAGGTGGCATGAACCCACAACTGCTGTGTGTGGCAAGACCAGTTGCAGCTGAGCTTTGGGTACCGATGACAGAGGGTCAGGATCAATTCGCACACTTAATCCCAGGCTCAAGTGGGCAGGAGCTGTGGGTTCCCAGTGTACAGGCTCACGTGCACTTCTTCTGCTTCAAGCTTTAAAAGTACTCAGAACTCTCTGAAGCCCCGGTATCCAAACTGGATTAAAGTATCCAGCAGCTTGATTTTTAGACGTCCATCCTTTGTGTGACCATTTTTCCCATTTTATTTATCAACTGTTCATTTTTGTGCTGAGATAAAACCTAAGACTGAAAAAAGAATGTTTACAAATGCCATGGGTTGACCTCGACCATGTATAATCAACTGAGAATAAACACATTACATTATCAACAAATGCATAACAATTTAAGAATACCAAGTCCTCAGCAATAAAAACTACTGAAAAACATCCATATCTGTATCTCCACTCATAACCTCCTGTCATATCAGCTAGATTTTTCTCGCAATACTTTTCATCATGCAGAGGTTTGGTTGTTTTGATCAATGTCTGGCTTGCTGTTTGTCTATGTGCCATGGTGCCCGGGTGATAAGGCAGGTTACAGGGTTACCTGAGCTTTTTGTAGACAGAATCCAGGCTATAAGAGCTTGTTGCAGAAACAGGGAACCAAGATATTTTAAGGAATGTTTTGAGGAAGAAGGGCATGGTAATTCTAAATCAGAGAACTTGTGATATCCTTTAAGTTTCTTCATTCAGAGGTATTCCCGGTTCATCTGATAAGAAATTCTCTCATCTGATAAGAAATCTGAGCCCTGGTTATTGGAGACTGAGAAAATGGGTAAATTTTTTAGAAAACTTTTTATGTTCCTAAGATATCAGCAGCAATAGTTCTTCACTCTCTTTGGGTGGCTTATGTGTAGAGCTGGTTTCCATGCCAACTAATGAGCCCTCTTCATTAATTGTGGACAGCTGGCTGCAAACTCCAATTAGAGCCCCATCTTTGCAACTGCGTGTGCCTGTGTAAGACTTAAAACGCAGAGATGTAGTATTTGTGTGCTTACTGCTAGCTCAGTGGGTGCAAGCTTAGAGGATTGGTCTCTTCTGTACATGGCAGCACCTTCAGGGGCTGTGCAAGCACCAATGAGGGCCATCTCTGCTGTGAAGCCCATCCTGGCTGGAGAACGTTCTGGGCTGACTGCAGGTTTGTGGAGGTTGTTGGGGGAAGTGTTTTCTTTGTCAGAAGACAGTGTTGTTGGCTTTGCAAGTGCTGTGTTCTCTTATGTATTTTGAACATGTCAAAGCATACAACAGTAAAAGCAGCTGGGGGAAAATAACTGTGTATTATTCATATCTAAGTATATTTAGCTATAGGCTCTCAATGAACCTCAGCATGAGTTATTACCCGCTGAACCAAGCCTTAGGCTAGTTTAATTATAGGAACATCTTATTAAAAGGGAAGGAAATGAGAAAGAAAACTGAGTCTGTATTTGTAGAGCACCATCTGTGTGAGTATCTGGAACTCATTATAGGTTTCAGATCTTACAATAAGCTATCCCAAATACAACACCTCTGAATATCTAGGAATAATCTTTAACTCAGAAGATTTTAATTTGGATTGATTCACCAGAATCAGGATCCAAGATCTGCAAGGTCTTATTTGGTATTTTTAAAGCTAAAGTGGCTAGCATTTGAAATTGCTTTGTGCATATATTTTTGGACTAGAAAAATGTGCTTGGCTCCATAGAGTTAATCAAGATGAGAAGTTTTAAAATAAAAATCCTGCAGGTACATCTGGGATCTTCACGAACCAAAGGTATTTTGACAAAGATGACTACTTAGCTGGGGCTTTGCTAATACTTCTCAACTCACACCCTTGTTCTATGTGCCATGAGCTGAGTGTTTCTGTCTGATAATTGAAAGGTTTAGGGGCATTTATGTGGCAAAAATATCTTCCCTTAAATACTTGATAACAGTAAACAAAAGGAGGCTCAAATGCCACGGTTTGTGGTGCCAGAAAACCCCAGAATTTTTGTATGTTGTTCAGCCTTTTGACAAGGGGATAGATTTTTCTCGGTGTTATGTAGCTGGTTTGAACAATTGGCGATTCTTAATTCTAGAAAGTTTGTCTGTGTTTGTGTGACTACTTTCATTTTAGATCTATCTTGTTCTCTTTTGGGAAGCAATATGATGATGGTGGCATGGTAGCGGAGCGTGGGAGCCCTACTACAGTACTTGCCCTTTTCTTTGGTTTGTTTAAATAGGAGGGACAAGATCTCTTGACCCACGGATTAAACTAATGAATTTTTAAGGAAATGAATTTTTGAAGTTTTTCACTGATTTCAAAAGAGAGGGTCCAGTAGTTTTCTTGTAACGTAAGCCATTCATTAAATGCTTCACACTATTGTTTTGAGTATATTAACATGTTCGTGTAAAACTTGTGGAAAACTTACACAGAAGGAGACAACTAAGTGTGCTGTCTTACAGTCTTTGCATGTGTGACTGTCATTTATGAGTGATGATGGAGTCATCCTACAGTAGGCATGTTAGCATGGCACTCAGTTCCTACCCTCTGCTATGCTTCCTCTGCTTCTGGGCTGTCTGCCCTTGTTCCCAAAATGAAAAGTAGGCCTGTTACAACCACAGTGCAACCTCAGCTCTGCTCAGTGTGCTTGATAATCTTTGTATGTTATACTTAGAAAACAGTCCTGATCCTCATGGAATTATTTTCTCTAACTTTTTATTATTGTTATGATTTATATACTAGATGTGATATGTGAGCACTGGCAGAGTTAAATCCCACATTTTCTGAATGCGTCATGCCAATTGTTTCACTATCTTGTCTATGTTTAGCTTTGAATCTGCAACAAACTTTGATTTTCCAGTGCTCTTTTGTAGCTTATGTCATCTCAATGGAAAGCATAATGCACCATATCTTAGAATAACAGAATGACTTGGGTTGGAAGGGACCCCAAGAATCACCAAGTTCCAAAGTCTTGCCTCTCCTCATCGTATGCCAGGCAGCAGAAGACGAGATGATCCAATAAAGGGAATCTGGGATGCTGCTGCTCCCGGACTTCTGCATGCCAAATTTTTTGTTTGTTTACTCAAATACACATGAGCACAGAAGAAAGAGCATGTGCTCAAGTAAGCTTTTCAGGATTTTATGTAGTGAATTCTCTATCTTTGGCCTTTACTTGGACCAAAGAAACACTAAATCGTGCCCACTTTTGACTTATGATTTCAGTTATGAAGTGGTAGACTTGTCAATATAAAACACTGTGGGCAGGGGAAGTTGACCTGAGGTTGGCCATGTGTGTACTGCTTTGGGCTAGAGTTAACTTCAGACCACCAAGATGGAGAAATCCTCAGGAGAGTAAATAGCAAAAACAAATAAACAAACAAACAAAAAAAAACCCTCGTCTTCAAAAGCAAATGCTCGCAAAGGCCATTGTAAGCTTAACATCTCAAAGCTACGTTTCACTGAAATATGTCGAGGCTGCCATCTGGCGACAGTAGGAAGAATCTGGATCCCAAGAATAACGCTATTGCTCATTCTCAGTTTGTAGGAACAAGGCAGGCAGTAATTTTGTGTAGGTGATAATGTTTATGCTATATCCATTTTCTGTGCACAGAAAACAATGTAAGTTATGGGGAGATATTTTCTTTAAAGATTAAGCAAACAGGCACTGCAGTCGTTGGAAACGCTGTCAACAAAATAACTGATTTTTAACAAGTTTTGAAAGCATTAAAATTAATTTATTATTTTAATATATATATTTAGTATGCTTTTTATGAATAACTTTCAGAGAAAGGTAATTTTGTCTCACAAAAGTGCCATTATTTAAAATTAATTTTCAGCTTTAAAAGTTTTCTCAGAAACAAAGAAATTACTTATTTGAACATCTTTTTCTGTTGTTTTGAACAAACTCAATGTATTTGTTTTTTGTTAAAACAACAGAAAAAAAAAGTAAAATGACAAATTATCTCTCACTTCAAAATATTAATTTGGAATAAAAATGTTTCTTGATAGAAAATCAGCATTTTGCATTTTTTCATATTTCATTCTGGAAAAAAGCTTGCTTTTCTACAAAAAAATCAGAATGAAATCTTATTTATTAAAATTAGTGAAGCTTGTTAGTTATAGGAAATTCATATCTTCCATATCTCTCTTTTTCTTTTTCCCTCAGTATAAATGCAGCTCAGGATTTGATTTCATAATAAGCAAATGAGGATGGACAAGTGCAAAAAGTACACCTTTTCTTGAAAATTCTGGAATTTTGGGGGGCTTAAAGCAGGAAGAGATTGTAGAACTAAAACCTTTTATATCACAGCTCAAGTTTACTGTTTGTATGGCCTTTGTCCTTGATTTTAAATCTTGCATGCATACATCTGTATAAACACACTACTATATGCACTCAGTCACCATTGTAGATTAGCAAGCTTGTTTTTTATGAGTCCATAAAGGATATTTTGCAAGTATACTTGACACAGTTTTTCAGCTGCAGAAACATATGCTTTTTCACATTCTAATTGTAGAGAGGCATGCATAGAGAATGGAAAATCAATGGGAAAACACCACAAGCTGTTGATGTGTGCCTTACTTGTAATTGTGACTGTTACAGCCAGCTACGCATTTGGGCTTCAGGCTAGAGCTGGTCATGATTTGATCAAATACAGAGTATTTGTGCTTGAGGTTGAGAATCTACCCAGAATGATGTGCCCCGCAAAACTGTGTTCTGATACTTGTAATGCAGGAAACTGTGTTCTGATACTTGTAATGCCCCGCAAAACTGTGTTCTGATACTTGTAATGAACATGCAGGAAAATTATCTTGTTTCTCATTGTCTGGAAGATTTTGCAGTTTCACAGTTAGATTTGGGTATGTCTGCCCTAGAATGACTAAGGTTTGAAAATTAAGGAAGTTTGCCATGGAGTCTGATATCATGGATTGATTAAAATCAGCAGCAATTAGAGTTGAAGTTTTGGAACAGTTTCAGCTGAATGCGTTTCCATCAAAGTATGTTTTCTTAACTGGAGTCAAACATCTCATATAAAAAAAAAAAAAAATTCTAGTGAAATTTCCCAGGGAAGATTTGGTCAGAAAAAAATGTGGAAGAAAATAAAGAGAGGGAGAAAATGCATAAACATATGGTAGTTCATTCCAGTACAGAAGAAAAAGAAGTAAGTTTTTAGTCTCAAAATGTACATGAGGTTGCCTTTGTCTACTTGTACTTCAAAGGTGAAAAGGGATCAACTAGGTGGGATTTTAACAGTGTATGAAGGTAAAGACAAAGAGTCTTTTATTGTCTGATATAGCAGAGAGATGGAATTGTTCAAAGAGAATAGGATCATGATCAAAATGATGGGCCTGGAAAAAGCTTGGAAAAACTCTGGGTGGCATGAAAATGGAAAGATGACAGGATAGAAGAGAAATTTGTTGAGGCAAAAGCAGAGTAAAAGTTACATTTGCTAAATTATACCTAACAGAACACTGTTAATTTAAAATACATACCACCAATTAGTACAGTGGCAAACATATAAAACCCTCTTTCTATTCAAACCTGTTTCATATGACTGTACTAAGTACTGGTGCCAAACTCTTTGTTTTTCAAGGGAAAGAAATACAGCAGAAACAAACAGATGGAAGAATAAGAACAAAGTACTTTGAGTATTCTTGTTGGTTGTTTGCTTGTTTCCTTTTATCTCATTGTATTTCTTTGAGCTGTCAGGGATCATCAAAATACTCTTGAAGCCTGTATGCAGCCTAGATCCCATTTATGCAGATGGGAGTAGTGCAGATGAGGATTATGGACTATTCCTGCTGTGCCTTGAGTGGCATGAGAGCATGAGTTTTTTTCCCAACTACGTGTCATCTTCCAGCTCAGAAGTAATGAGGTGCTAACCCTGGTCTTATGGAGGCAGAGGGCTGCTTCCTTATCTGATAACTTCAGGCCTAGATTCTTCAAATATTTATTCCTCTATCTCATCCAGATACTTCTGAAGAAAAAAAGTCTGCCTATGACAAGTTGGCAAGACAAAATAAAGAGTATGAAGTTGTTTGGATATTAGAGTATTGTTGTTTCCCATATATGACTTAAGAGATTTCTTCTTTTGAAATTATAAGTGCCTTAGGCTATTCTAGGAAATACTTAAGGAGAATTTTGCTCTTAGCAAAGACATATCATGAGATTGGAATAATTTCCCAGTGAACGCTCTGAGAAAAATGACTGGTATACAGTTCTGATATTATGAGCCTAGCAAAACACGTTCCTTCTATTCAACTTATTTCACATTCTGACTATTTAAGGATCTCAGTATTAAACTGTAAAGTTTCAGTTAGCTAGTCTCACTTTCCTGCTTGAGACTATCCTTAAATCTGCAATTTCTCTATCTGTGGAGTTGTTCAAGACTGTGTTGGATGAGCAAGCTGAAAGGGCCCCTAGAGGGTGGTCATCCTGCCCAAGGCTGAGGGGCTGGAACCGGATGATCTTTGAGGTCACTTCCAATCTAAGGCATTCTGTGATTAAATAAATGATTAGATTTCTTCCAGGATCCTTCAGTCAATCAGAATCTGTAATAGAGAAATTCCTCATATCTCAGACATTTCCATGACATTAGTGAAGGTGGGAGAGGTTATGTTCAGCAGTGGAAGACTAAAAGAAGTAAATATCATACTGCGTCTTTTTTTTTTTTCTTTTTATCTTAGTAGCTTTATAAGACTTAAAGTTGTGATGAAATTCTATATTTACATCTTATGCCAACCTTTTCCCTAGCTTTTACCTGTAGTCTATTCTGTAGACATCATCTGAAAGTTTCTGAAATCTATTTGTTTAGTTATTCTGTGCCATTTTTCCTTCAGAATAAAATTTTGTTTGTTGTGATTCAGGGATCTGGGAAGGAAAAACATATAGCTTGAGACAGACCATTTATTTTAAGTATTTGTATTTCCCATGTGAATTTCTGGAAAGATTTCTCTCTTTCATGGTCTTCAATAATGAGCTCACTCCAATGGTAAAATATCAATATATCAATATATCAAATATCAATGGTAAAAATAGCAATATCCAAAATTTGATTGCTGTGGAAATCCATTACACTTATTGGTGGTCTTAGAATAAACAAATGTAATTCAGTGAATATTTGTTTTAACACGTTATTTTAATCTAACTTGAAACCTCATTATATTAATGATATATTCTGCTGTGAATGGAGAAGAGACTTTTTCCCCAACAGTCTTCTACTGTTGTAAAAGATGAAATAAAAAAGGTTGTGGAAATGACATGATTGAAGGACGTATTTGTCTAATAACAATTATGATGTTATGGAAAACCTAATCATAGTTTGACTTTCTTCTTAAGTGTTTTATGGCCTTGGATGAAAAGAGAGCAAGAGGTATATGTGAAAATCTCCTCACAAGTGTAAGGAAAAATGGTTAAAAATTGAAATGAAAGAAACAGAAAAAGGAACAAATGTATTTCTGTATTGAAGGAAATCCTTAAAGCATGACTCTCAACTGGTAGGAGATAAGTTGATATGCTCAGCAAAATGCTCAGGTGTCACTTTGAAGACAAAGATTTTGAGCTAGACTGAATGAGGAGAAAGAGTAATGGTATGAGGCAAGTTGCATGAGCAAGTCTGTATCCAGACACATGACTTTGCCAGTAGATAAAGGGTGACAGGATATTATCTGCCAAGAGCAGAGCTTGCCATAATATGTCATTACCGAGCTTTTGCTAAAGTAAATGTTTAAAAAAAAATCTTATGAAGTGCACAGTATTTTCTATTTAGACTTTTATTAATCTTCCCACTAAGTATATTATAAAACTACTAATATGATTTTCTTTTTTGAGTACAGCGGCAAAAGGGGATGTTAAAGCAACAGTAGAAATATTTCTCTGCTAGGTTTTGATTACTTTATTTTTTTCCTGCTTTTTTTTTTTTTAAGAGAAGTCCACTTCCAATCCAAAAATTACAGAAGGATATTTGAACTTGAAATGACTGTTAAATTTCAAAGTATGCATAGATGATTCAACCCACTTCAGGCAGATAGTGGAGTGAGGAACTTGCCCTGGAAACTTCACCTTCTAAGGACCTGGCTTTCTTTCTGGAAGTAACTTTTTGGCTGGCTAGATGGGGACCCAAAAATGAACAGGCTCTAGATGCAACTCTCAGCTAAAGGCTTCTGGTTTCTGAACTTCATGAAAGTCATCAGTGTGGGGCTTTTAGATTCCATGAAAATATCTAAGTAAAAAATGATTCTAAAACAGTTGTCTGCATTGACAAAAAAAGTACGGTGCTTTTGTTCATGAAGACTAAGAAAAGGAAATAGGGTAAATATTCCATTCCAAAGCATCCACAATTCCCCAGAGAATAGAGCAAGTGGGGGGGTGGGGGGGGGAAAGGGGGTTACATTACTTATGTCATTACCAGAATTTTTCATAACTTGAGAGTTAACTTGGGAGCATTTCTACTAACCATGCTTATGTTGTTATATGAATTTGGAGCAGTAAAAGATGTATCAAGAGTGAATTTTTTGTTAGGCTTACCTTGACACTTTCCTCAAGGATAGAGGGTGCATTTAACGAGGAGGGAGACTAGCCAGGAGAGGGCAGAATTCTAAAAGCTAAGGGAGGACGTAGCTAAAGGGTGAAGAACGTGGTCCGTAGTGAAAACCATGGGAAGATGGAGAAGGGATTTAGGTCTTTAACTTTGCACAGGATGATATTTGCAACGTACGGTTAACAGAAAGTGAACAAGGCAGCACCGAGGAGAGGAGCAGGGAAGAAGCTCCAGTTGCAACTGAATCTTGTACATTATACTTAGCAGATACGTGATGCAGATTAATGGGACTTTGTCGACCTACTTTCTTAATCTCTGTGAATGTAAGACTTCACCATAGCAGCTTTTGTTGAAACAGGATGCAATTTAAGGCAAGAATGTTCCCTCAAAAGTAAATAAACATGAAACGGATGGGATGTTATTTCTATTAACACTGATTGCTGTCTTGTCTGATTGTTGAATTTTCTGAACACCAGATTCCTGGCAGGGCTGTTACTGCTTTTTCCCTATTTTTCTGGGTTTTTATTTTTATTTTTTTTTCTCCTTATTTTATATTTATTTAATTTTGGCTCAATTAGATTGAAAAACTGCGGTATTCATTATTCAGGAGAAATAACCTTCTTCAAACCTTGCATATCTTCAGTATCTTGAGGATAATTTGAAATAAGCACAAAGCCTATTTCACAAATATTGCTATTGTTTTCTTTTATTCAGTTCAATTGTATCATAAATATATCTGAAATGGTATCCACTTTGTTGTTATGACTTTAGCATGCTGCTAACCTTTTATTTTTCTAATGTCCTATCTGATGTAAAAACTGAAAGTAAAAGTTGCCCTTGTGCTTCTTCAAAATCACCGTTAAAATTATTTCCAAACCCTAAGTGAGATCTTATGTTTGAAAACAGGAAGAATGTATATGAAAGAGTATACAGAATTTTATGGGTTTTCCACAGGCATTCTTTGTCTAAAACTCCCTTTTTATATTTGGTCAAAGGATGGAACAGTCTAATCATGAAGGCAGTGTTTCCTCAACTGCTGCTGTCGTGCCATCCTCCCACTATGGCTGTTGAAGAGAAATGTGTTTTCTCTGTTCAATCACTTTGGTGAGGTATGAGTACCTTTTTGTCCTACCTTGATACCGCTGAAGAGTGTTTTGAATCACTTAAGTATGAACAAGGCTAGACAAAGCCAAGTAGAAAATCCAACTCTACGAATGAGTGCTATAATAAACAGAGGACAAGAATCTTTCCTCAGCTTTAGCTTAGTGGAAAACATTATTTATGCATAGTATAGTATCTCATGCACTAGGCATGGAAGTCTTTTCTCCTATGCTCACGTATCTCAGCAAATGGGAGCACAAATTAACATAATAGTTTGAAAATATATCAAATATTTAAACAGGAGGGATTGACATAACTGAAATTCTACAAAGGCAATGAATCTACTTGTTCAGGTAAATGGATCCCGAACTCAGTTACTGAGAGTTACTAGTTCATTTTAATAGCCAGTAGATGGGGCTTGGCACCTCCTGACAAGATTCAGTCACTTCACTACAGCATGTAAATACTTACTTGATTCAAAAAAGTAACTTTTACTTCTTTTCTCTTTGTTTTGGTTTAAATTGTTATGGATAAGATTAGAGATGAGAGGAAAAATAAATAAATAAAAGGACAAGACATTCTGTAGCTGTTGAAAGGTAAATTCAGATGCTATGACATTGTAGAAAGGCAGTGGGGAAGCTTATTGCTTCTAAATCGTTCTGAGCTATGTGTATTTTGGCATAACATTCATAGAGAGAGTCAACAAATATATGTGAAACTGAGTGCAATAAGACATGGTGTGAAGCTAAAGAAGGCATGCTCTGAAATCTTTGGCAAGTAAGGATAGAGTTAAACAAGACTTGAAATGCTTACTGAAACTTTCACATCAGCTCACTTTGTTTCTCTCTAACAAGCAGCAAGATAGA
Organism: Cyrtonyx montezumae; assembly: GCF_038088225.1. Lineage (NCBI taxonomy): Eukaryota > Metazoa > Chordata > Aves > Galliformes > Odontophoridae > Cyrtonyx > Cyrtonyx montezumae. Next base: position 40,902,262 of record NW_027071826.1, on the reverse strand, counting down.
AACATTTGTTATACATTTACTAACGTGGAAAAAATAGTTTTAGTCTCTACATTTTAAATTAATTCTAATCAAAGGAGGGAGGGTTGCCTGTCTCATTTTTCTATCCTCAGGAAGGCTTTAAAAAATGTGTATCTGCAAATAAATTATATACTCAATTATACCAGTAGGGTATTATGCAGACTCTGTTACCTTGGTTTTACAAACATGGTAAAATTGTTTCAGTATTGCAGGTGGTTTATATATATATAATGTGTATATATAAATGTATACATACATTCATACATATATATATATTTTTACAGCAGCTCGTATCTAACAAATGTTTAGCACATGGAGCTTTAGAGTGTGCTGTAGGAAAAAATGTGTCTAGTGAAAAAATAATCATACACTAGGAAAAATTCATAACAGCAAATATTTATAAACTGTATATAATTAAGAAATGGACTCCCTCAAGGACCTGATTTTGAATATTTTTGGATGAGCTCAACAAGCCCATCTTCAATTATCAGACTGCAGATAATCATCTTGAATAACATGGGGAGGGGACTAATGCCAGAGCAAAAATCTTCAATAAAATATGCATAAGAAATTATGAGAACTGAAGATATTGTGGGAAGCTGAGAGCTAGAATGGAAGCTGTATTTCATCTTTAACTAGAGCAAATGCCATTGCAATTACAGTAATAGCAACAGAAACAAAGCTGAACTAGGAAGATGACAGATGATCGGCGGTAGGAGGGGGTGTCCACATTCAGTATGAGTCACAGTGAGTTTTCAGATAAAATGCAGTAAAATAGTTTGGCCAGGACAGTGTGAACAGGCACTGGGAGAGATAAAGTCAAGTGATTCTTTGAAGGTGGTCTGATCTTTAAATATGCCTCAGATTAGAGGGGTTGTGAGAGGATTGAGGCCTTGCTGAGTAGGGACTGGATAGTTATTCCCAACCTTTTCTCAGCATGAGGAAATAGAGAAGTCATGTTCCAAAAGATAATGCAGCAGTGATGCCTTTGCCCTTCTGCCAAGACTTTGCAGTCCTGCCTGGTGTCAATCATCTGCAGTGATAATGCATAGGAACAATTCTAACCTCAAACATTCTGACTGCAGGAGGACAAGTTTGTTGAACTGAAAATATTGGTATGATTTATTTTTTAAGCACAGTTTTTCAAATAGGAAGAAAACAGTGTGAAGAAATCCCACCTCCTATTAAATCTCATTCAAATAATTTTACATGAGGTACTCAGCAACTGGCACTCATAGGTATCTTTGATAAGTTCTCTTCTGTTTCATTTGAAAGCAAGTCCGCTCTTTCTCATGCCTCATCCTTCCCAATTGGAAAATTTATTTTGAGCTAAGCTTATCCTTTACCACTTTCAGAGCTCTTCAGAGAGTTATTTCCTGCCTTGGTGAGTACATAAGAAGTAACATTAGCAGTACTGACAAATATTTAGAGGGGTTTTTTTTTATTTTTTATTTTTTTTTAAGGAAATCAATGAGAAATGAGATTGACTATATGCTCATCCAGATAGCTTCAGTGATAGTGGATTATGGCTTTTCTCAGAAGCAAAATTATCCAATGGTTGGCTTTCTTATCCTTCCATGTTTCACTATTCTGTGTATCTACTATTGCTTACCTACTCTGTGATGTTGCTTGGCCTTTACTTTGGTGGTGGTAGATCATACCTTCTCTGGCAAGGGAGTTGTTACTTCTTGGCAGTTAGCACAGCTTTGCACTCTGAAGTAATAGTAAATACTGGATACTTTTTGATACAGAGGAATGTTACAACATAGTCCATTATCAGTTGATTAGAGGAGCAGAAATAAACCTTGAGTTTATTGAAGCTGTAGTTTGGTGCTCAAATAACACTAAACCTATTTATAGATACAGAATAGGCAGAGAGTAAACGAGGAACCAAAACATTAAGGAAATAATTTTCCCAGTCACTACCAGGCAATGACAGAATTATCTTACTAGTATTTAGCTTTTGATACTACAGAACAGAAAGTGTGTGAAGGGCTCTGGGATGGCTGCATCAGCTTCCCCATGCTCCCAGGCAAGAGCTCTCAGTGGCAGAGAGAAGCCATCAAGGAAAGACTGAGTGGTCTGAGGTGGACAAACTCCCGAACAGAATGTGCACTGTCTGCGTTTCCAGGGAAGTGACTGAAATTAATGACATCTTTCATGATATTTTTAGACACTCTCTAACCCCTTACTCTTGAGGTCTGAATGATGAGTATAGTAGAAATGATCGTGATGGGAGAGTGCCAACAATCAAAGCTGGCAGAAGCTATATTTGGAAGCATTGAAATGTTGATGGATGGTGCAAGATTTTAAAGGATTTGAAATTTTTGGATGAATGTATTGGAAGAATGACACACTGAAGGGGTAGCAAATGGTTTTATTTTCTACCCTCATTCAAATGACACAGTTGCATAAAAAGTTATCTTTGAAGTAGAAAACAGGCACTATGACTATATTTGCAGAGTTGCAGGATAGAAACAATCAAAAATTGATGGATTTTTACCAAAAATAAATTTGGACAGAGAATTATTTTCTCAAGAAGTTAACATTTAGGCCTCAGACTGACTGGTACTTGTAATGCATTGCCATCAGATTCTTTTCTCAGAAAGAGAGGTCAAGAAATATATAAAAGCTTATGGTACTGTATAACACTGGGCCAGACTTCTAGTAATATTAAAGAAGAATTAAAAAGCAGAAAAATATTACATTTAAATATAGACATATACAAGGTCACATTACATGAACTTCTATTTTCCATGAAATACAGCTCACATATAGTACTGTGCACTGTTGTAGCTTTGCAAAGGCTGCTAGTACATCCCAACAGGTTGTAAATGCTGCAGATGGCTATAAAAACTTTAATAATAAAGAAGAAACTGGCTTACTGTGCTCTAGTTCTGCACATTTTATGCTGTTTCACATCCCAACCATTGAGCACTGGAAAGGGGAGGAAGAATTCAACCATTCCCCAGTCTGACTGGTGGTAAACTGTGGTAAGGTCTTGGGAGGCTCTCCTTCCAAGGCTACAACACTATGCAATCCTGCACTGATTTGGTGAACTCCTCACTTCAATCAGGTTCAAGTAAGCCTAGAAGAGAAAAATGAGGCAATCACTTGCAGGTGAGAAGTCATTTGCAAGCTGATTTGTAAAGTATCATAAGCTGTGAGCTCTGCAGATTTGTAGGAGTGGCAAACTCAGTTCTTATGATGGTTGTGATGAATGAACACATGCCGTGGAAACAAAAGCTTAACAAAAGGCAAGAGAGATAAAGGTAAATGAGGATACTTTTCTTTATATGCTTTATTTACTTATTTATTTTTAAGGAAGGTGCTTGTATGAAGTGTTTCTCTTGGAATATTTTGTGACTGCTGCACTAGAGAACAGGAATCTCTAAGCAGCCCATTGCCCTTTTTTTTATTATTTTATTTGCGTCCTCTTTCTCTCTTTTTTTTTTTCATTGAGAAATGACTGTCTGCTGGTATCTCTACAACTCTTATTCCTTTTGCTTTCTTGCCTGGATCTCAAATCAGGGCCCATTTTTCAATTTCTGGTTTTCTGTTTCATTGTTCTTGTTCATTACAACTTCCAATGCCAGGTGCCTCAAGCCATGCCTGAGTGTGCAAACTGTACTCATGTACAGGTATGAGGGGTGACTTCCCTCTGACCTCTTTTTCACTTATTCTGTTATCCTTCTTACAGCCATTCAGTTTTGTGCAGATGAAACTGGAAAAAAAAAAAGCAAATATCCTATGGTACCAAATTTCATACTTGTATTTTTGTTTTATCCTTGTGGTCTGGAAGATCAGGCCTACAGTTATATCAGTCTACTCCTTTTCCATAATAAAGCTTATATCCATATCTAGTCTTAATAAATTACACTTGAAATTCTCCCTTCCCTTCCATCAAACTTCTTGGTGAAATCTGCCCTATGGAGCTGTCTTTTCCCAGGCCTTTCTTGTTTACTTTCTCAGCCACCCCCACTACTATTGTAAGTTGTCATAATTTTTTGCTGTACTCAGTTTCTTGTTCAGGTTCCTTCTTGGATTTCCCAGCCCTTACAAATCAACTTAAAATCTCCTTCTCTTCCTCCAAGGACTAATACATCTACTATTTCACACACTCTGGCTCTCATTTCTCTTAAGAGCCTTTTATTTATTTATTTATTCGCTACAGTGCTCTGTTTTGTACTTCCCATCAAAGCATTCTTATTCTGTTCTTCCTTTTGTCGATGTGCTCTTCTTCAAGGTTTCCCTCTTTGTTCACTTAAAATACCTCTTCTTAAAACATGCATTTTCCAGTACAGCTTTTGGAGATAAACCCACACAGATGCTAATCCCCACCAGAGTCATTGTGAGACTGATTCTCTAGTTAGTGACTGAATCTTTAGGAAGTCCAGTCTGTGGCTTGAAGAGAAAGTTGCATTGAGGGACTGATATGCTGACCCCCTTGCTCTGCATAGCACCAACATGAGTTCTTATTTACTTGTTCTGAAAATAAAAACTTGCTGTCAGAGTACTATGAATGTACTCACTTTAGCTGGATGCATAGCCTGCTTCTTGGGCAGGCTTTGGGAGGTTAACAACAGTCACCTCCCTTATGAGGAGAGGCTGAGAGACCTAGGTTTTTTCAACTTTCAGAAAAGAAGACTCAGAGGGGATCTGATCTACATCTATAAATATCTAGGGAGCGGGAGGCAAGGGGATGAAGATGTGCTCTTCTCGGCAGTGTGTAGTGATAGGACAAAGGGAAATGGCCACAAACTGATGCATAGGAAGTGCTGAGCAAATGTGTGAGGGAACTTCTACATAGTGCAGGTGATAGAGCACCGGCACAGGCTGCCCAGAGAGGTGTTGGAGTTTCTTTCTCTTGAGATATTCAAGACCTGCCTGGATGCCTACCTGTGCAACCTGGGCTAGGGAGCCTGCTTTTGCAGCAGGGTTGGACTTAATGATCTCTAGAGGTCCCTTCCAACCCCAACAATTCTGTGATTCTGTGACACAATTTACAGCTGTGGAAGAAGAGGCTGTTAAGAAGTAATTTGTACATTGTGGGATGAGGAACTTCTTCACCTATAGTACAGATCTGTTCTCAAGCAGCCTGGAAAGTGTCTGTTGCCAAATTGTTTTAGGAATTCACAGTTAATTGCATCTCTTTATGCTCTAAGATTTTTGCCAAAGAAACATCTAAGCCCGCAAGTAAGTGGAATATTACCATTCACACTACTCTGTTTCCTATTGCTTCTGAAATGTGAATGGTTTCTGGGGTTAGCAATGTGTTTTTGCAAAAATGGAAGTCAAGAAGGGACGTTTTAGTTGTTAAGACTGTCATATCAATGACTATAGTAATGACTAAGAAGTGCCTTCTCAACTTCTATCCAGATAATCATAGCAATGATAAGGCCTTAAGGAAAGCCAATTAAAGACCATGGGAAGTTTTTAATGGACTGTACATCAGACACTAAGCATGGTAGCCCCCATAGCTGCTTTGTGTTATGGTCTGCAGAGTAGACTTCAAGAAGATTTAGTGAATCCAGCTCAGCTTTCTTCCTGGTAACTAAATTTTTTGGTATGTTTAAAATACACTGGCTATTTTATTCAATGTAACAGGATATATTTATAAATTTAATCTGAAAAGGAATAAATCCTACATAATCTTCAAACCCAGAGTCTGTCTAAATAAGGAAAGGATTGAAAAGAAAGGAAAACACCAGGAAGGTAATGAATTGAGAGCTTCCTGGAGACAAGAAGCAGGTATAGCCAAATGTTGCAGTCGAGGATTATTTAAAATTCCTTTGACCAGTGTACTTCTTTGTGAAATGGATCAAATACTGTTTCTATTAGATGACAGGAGTTCATTTCCTTTCCTTAGATAAACACTTTAAGGTGCCAGACTCCTCTGTGAGATGATAAATGACTTCCTAGACGTCATCATAAAGGAAGTTGTTCCTTATAACTGTTCTAAATCTGTTACATATCAAATTTCCTGTGCACGGCTGCCACTCTGCAATACTTTCCAAACTGTATTTCACAAATTCTCAGTGTGTCTTATAACATCAAGACACTCACTTTCCAGCTCCGTCTTTAGCACTGTTTGCAAAACACAGAAGGTCATGGGTCAGATTTTAAGTTAGTATAATACATCCTGACTACCTTGAATTACAAAAAATACACAATTTGGATGAGTGATTTATGAATTAGTAATTACAGATGGGACTGTTCTATTTCAGTTCAGCCCGACGAAGCTGAGAACAGCTGAAATCTGCTTGCTTCAGTGATAGGAAATTCAAGAGGGTTATTGCCCTCTTTGTTTTGGAAAGTTTGAACTGTCATTGGAAATAACAATAGAATCTGAGATTGTGCTTGTACTTGTGTACTTTTAGATCGCCTCATAGGCCATCAAATATCACATCAAGCCTTCTGGGTTTTGACTGATTTCCTATGCAAATAAATTGTTAAACCAAAGTTTGTTCTCTCTTCTCAGGTGTCAGGTGTTGCAGTCTAATTAGTCTACCATGAAATTTGTCTTTTTTTTTTAAGAAAATGCTGCAGTCATAGAAAGTAGACACTGTTTTGCAGGATCACTGACTTCTTGAACAAGTGACAGTAAGCAGAATGTGAAATGCCTGATGTCTATCTCTGTTTTTCATCACTTGATCTTTATCTTAAAATTTGAGGCACATGGCTCTGTTTTTTGTTTGTTTTCAATTAATTCCTAGTCTCGATGTAGATGAGAGACAATTACTTTTAGTGAATCTCATTTTTCTGTCACTAAAGCTGTGTCCCTGGTGAAGTTCTCTAGTGTTCCTTGGGCCTAGTTGCAGGTACATTTCAGGAGTCTTAAATCTCCATCACTAAAAAAAGTCTGTTAAGAGAGTACAGATCAAGCATTTCTATGTGATCTCTTTCTTTCAACTATCAAAACAGTCCAGTTTTCTGCCGTTCATATGATTCTGTAGACCCTCATTAAAAAACATGCAGCTATTTATCTTTGGATAGCTTTCTGGATTTGTGTGTTCTGTGTTCACTTGCAATTAATTCAAGGTACTGAGAGATAAGCATGCAGAAGCCAGAGGCACAGGAGGTGTCCCTGTGTCAGAAGTTAGAAACTGTAATTTCTCAGTTTGCATAAATGTTGGGAGAATGTTACAGAGGAGCATAACTGGAATAGGAATAAACGTGTGTGGGAGAGATAAAGGAATAGTTAAACACAAGTCCTTGACACACGTTTTTGCATTTTTATTTCAGTTTTCACTTTAAAGCTGTTTGAGATGTGGTTGCTCTTATTGCTTTGTCTTTCAGTGAAAACCTGAAGGTCTTAAAAATTAATAGTTACTCCGTCTGGTGTTTATAAGCAACATTTTCAATCACTAGATAAATTAAAGCTCAAGCTGGTACAGCCAGGAAAAAATGAGCAAAGTAAACTCTGGGTTATAATCAGAAAAAAAAATCTAGCAGTAATATGTTACTCCCTAAGCTATTACACAGTCATTGTTAAAAAAGAGGCATGAAAATCACCACTCTTAAAGCAGTACAATCAGAGCTCTTGTTTTTGCACTGAAGAGAGATCACACTATCTTGATTATAGATGCATAGTTTGGATGTATGCAGTATGTATCTATTTGTGTTCCGATTCTGCAGTATTTTTTAGCATACTCAGAAGTGGTTCCTCAAATTCTACGTTGGCTTCATTTCCAAAAGCAATGAGTAGGGAAGTAAGAAGGAAAGCCATTTTTAATCTACTCATGTTGTTGTGTCTGGCAGTACCAGAAGTCTCATCTTGTTTTTACTTCCTCCCACATAAAGCCACACTCCATATTTCCAAATCTAACTACTATATGATCTTATTTAGAAAAAGAAATGAAGACATTTGTCAGTAATATTGTTCTGAAGCTTGGGAATTGTGCTGGGATTTAGATAGTCAAAATCTTGATCTGAGCAGAGGTTGTATGCTATAGCCACTCCTTGTTTGATAAATCATGGGAGAACTTTGTCCAGCAATCACAGAAGCTTTAGAGATGGAAGGGACCTTTAAACATCACATAGTCCAACTCCTCTGCAATGCCTGGATTGGGGAAGCAAAAAAAACCTCCTATTTTTCTTCAGCTTTGTGTAGATGAAACCAGCCCCAGCACTTTCACAGATTTTCCATCTCAGGAAGATGATCAAAGAGCTGGAGCACCTCTCTGATGAAGACAGGCTGGAGGAACAGTGCTTGTTCAGCCTGGAAAAGAGAAGGCTATGGGGAGACCTCATTGTGGCCTTCCAATATTCAAAAGGAGTTTATAAACATGAGTTAAATCTTTTTTTTTCTTTTACAAGGGTAGTTAGTGTTAGGACAGGGGGGAATGGTTTTAAACTAAAGGAGGGGAGATTTAGATTAGATGTCATGGAAGTTTCTTTACCTAGAGGGGGGGTGAGATGCTAAAATACGTTGTTCAAAGAGGTTATGGATGCCCTGTCCATTGAGGTGTTCAAGGCCAGGTTGGATGGGGTCCTGGGAAGCCTGATATAGTACTTCATTTAGCTGTTGGCAACTCTGCTTGCGGCAGGGAGGATGGGATCTGATGATTCTTGAGGTCCCTTCCAACCCAAGCCATTTTATGATTTTAAAATGTTGTTACCTTCTTTGCTAACTCTGTTCTTGATATCCTATACATCTTCAAGATCTATTTGTTATTCTTATTTTTAACATTACTCAAGAAACCTGAAAATGATGAGGCATTTGAAAGATGGGACAAGATGACTGATACTGGTCTATTTCCTCAGTTTCTATAGTAATTGGTTTATATTTGGGTATGCTCTTCCCTTTGATGCTTTGACTTTCTTGAGCTAGGAACTGGCTTTCTGGACTGTGTGATATAATAGGTTAGTGACTGAAAGTCTGTGGTAATACAGTCATACATAAGAATGTAAATAATAGTAGTGGTCGTCTCTCTGAAAGATTCTTTCTTAAGAGAGGTATGTGCACTACTGTACCTCTTCAAATGTAATGGTAGAAGCCAAAACAAACACAAACCAATAAACAAATCACTTTTCAAGAGGATGATAAAAAGGTCTGTTCTGTTGCTTTGTCGTTTCAAGTAGAGTGGCTTCCTACTACTGTGGACCCCAATATGGGAAAGTAGGAAATGAGAGCATGGCATCAAATGATAGTTTTCCCCAGGGTCCAAGTTATTCATTTTTCTTTGCATGCTTATAACTTCTAGTAGCCCTCATCAAATATTCCTCTAATCAGGAATTATAGCATAGGACTATAATAAGAAAATGCAAAAAAAAAAAAATTCTTCAAGAATCTACCAGAGAAAATCTCTCCCTCATGTGACCTCATTTGTGAGACTGGATGTATTCCAGCACAGGGGAGACCTTCAAATCTAAAATGTATATAAACAGAAGTACACAAATCCAGTAGCAATACAGATCTTAAAAAAACATCAGGACATTGTCTTTACAGGAACCCTGCAAGAGCAGGACAGTTTATCGTGATTGCCCTGCCTAATAAGGGAAGACGTGAGCAGCAGCAGCTCTTGCGAGGAGGGCAGCGCGACTTGCTGGAGCCTTGGTTTGTGTGATAGAGCACTGCATGCACTGACACCCATGGAGCTAAGAGTCTGCCTCTAAATGCATCCCATCTGATAGGGCGTGTTTGTAAATACAGTTAATATTCAGTGTAGGAGTTATGGCCTTTTATGATAGTGAAAACTCTTCTGCCCAAAAGGTATCTAAGCATCTCTCAGTGCCCTAAGTGGGATTAAGTATAAGCATCTGCTGACACACTGTCTGCCATGAGAAATTCGGCTGGGCGTGTACCTTGCATTCTTTTGTTCCCCAGAAGAAAATCTACCTTGGCCTCAAGGAATATGTTTATGCAGTACAAAACAGGAGGTAAAAGTATAACATTTAGCACTAAGAATAAACTCTACATTTTTAGCTGACTTTATTAACTGGCATCTCATGTAACATAAAATGTGTTACAGACTCTCCATTTGAAAAAAGATGTAGATAGTAGGTGAATGCTAGCTCTTACTGTACCTTGGTATGTTTGGGAAAACTCAAAAATGACTGAAAAACTGCCAAGAAATGCTGAGAAATCACTACTACAGCTGATGTAATGAACAGATAAGGCACATATAAAACTCTGCTTGCAACTAGAAGGCACCTTCCATGATTCTGATCCACTGACAAATAGATTGAAAGATGCAACAGCTAAGGAAATACAGAAGCAATGAAGAATGTAATTTATCTTTTTAATGATCGCTTTCCTCAAATAAAACAACTTGCAATATAAATATATACGAACTTCAAAACAAAAAGAAACTCATTTCAGTATTGCTGCATTGAGAAAAAGGAATAGAAATGATATTTCCCTACATGTTAGGGTTATAAATCACGTAGTTTAAAATTATTTTATTAAAAACCTATAATGAAAAATAAAAAGTTACAAAATTGGAGTACCAGGAATTAAGCACTGAGAATAAGAGCAGAAAATGATTTATTTCACCATGGAAGAGATGTATATAACCCCTTGAATTCTTGTTACATTTCTTCTACCTCAGCTCTACCAGTTTCAGTGTTTACGATGTGTTTTAAATATATATATAGTTTTGTTTTTTTTTTTCCAGATAGGATTGTTCTAACCTGCTGAGTGCCTTTTAGACAGAGTATTCCTTGTATTCTTTATGCTCTTTAGTTTATTGCCCTGCAAACAGGAATGAAATGAAGAAACAATAGTACTCCTGGAAATAACTTTTTTTTGGGGAATTTATATTCATAGATTCGTATATACATTAGGTTGGAAAGACAACCACATATAATTTTATGCATCTTCATTTTCTTTTCATACCAGATTGAACAGTCTCACAAGTAGGCCCTACCACTGTCAGAGGAAGCAGCTACTATTTTCTAGGTTCACTTTTCTGATTTGTTGCTGCTGTGACTTTTATTTTTTATTTTCACTCCATGTCATGCACTGCTGCAACATGGTTTGGGGTTTAATACTGCTGTTGTAAATATGCAAGTGAACAGCTGCTGTCCTTCTCACAAACTGTCACAAATCTGGACTTCCACTTTTTGTTTACAAACTGAGGCTCTACTGCTACAGTTACAGTGTCCACATCCCTTACTGAACTGTAAGATAATATCAGGCTATCTGGATGGTAGTCTGACTGTTATCAGGCTTGCTTGTCAATACTCTTATTTTCCAGGTTATCTTTCCATAAGCACGGGATTTAGTGTGAGTATTGGAAAATCAAATTGTATTTCACTGCAAACATGGTTCAAAGTGTTTTCTTAATTCTCTGAGCTGTGCCCATTGTAAGGACTGGATGAAGGGCGAGGAGAGCATGTATTTTTTATATTTCTTGGTGTATTTCTTGTGCCTAATAAGGATCAGAACTGTGTCCAGGATCAGGCTGAGTGCTGATCAAAGGCAGCTGGGCTATCAGGGCATACTGTGTGATCAGTGTTACAGACACTTGCCAGGGAATTGGGCCCAGACCAAATTGGGCCCATCTCCAGGCCAAAAGGATTTTAAGAGCTCAGAGTCTATGTGCTGCATGCAGTCTGTATGTAGGAACTCAGTGCATCCTCATGGGAGGGCATTTTAACGGGCTATTCGTGTGTCATATGGGGAAAACCTTGTGTATTTCTGTGCATGCTTCTCAGTACTTTTAAAAAAAGTTCAAGTGTGCTTTTCAGAAACATTCATCAGTTGATTCATTCAAGTCTGCATCTAAGAATGTATATATTAAATGTAATTCTAGCAATTGCATCAAACACTGCATGTCTGAAAGGATATTAAGTAACTCCATTGACAATCAAGGAAGATTGTCCACTCTTCTTCCTCTTCCAAAGTCCTCTATTGATTTACTGCTTTCTGTAGTCTTCAATGTAAATAATGTCACAGCAAATAAGTGTTTAGCATCTGTGTAGTTTATTCAATTGGTCTATTTAAGTTCTTAAGTCTGAGTTCTAATGAATATAAATTAGTAGCCAGTGAGTGTTGTTTAACTATCTAGAAGCCTTGTCATTGACAAAGTGACCTGTGCTGACTTTCTTGACAGGAAAAATTGAAGTTGTTACTCTAAACTCTGGACAACTTGGTGTAAATATTTACCCACCCAATAAAGAGGTGCTAAGAGTAATTCAGCCTCAGGATTCTAACTCCTGGAGATCACACAAGATCCTCGTAGGAAGCCAAGCTCATGTTACAGAGGGAAACCTCAGATCCTGCTACAGCAAATGAGCAGTTGCTGTAACAAGGTGTTGATAAAGAGAAGTTTGGATTTGATTATAAGCATGCCTGAGGAAAATTATATACATACGGAGAAGGATCTCCCTCCCATATGGTGCTCGTCGCTGTGCTGACAGGGTAAGCGTTTTTTTCAGCTCTGAGAGTGAGGGTCAATGCAAAGACAGAGATCTCAGTGCAAACAGTCATCAAGTGCCATGTGAGATGCTCTAAAGCACTGTGCCTGGCTCTGCCTGAGGTCCTGTAATTCTTCCATTGTGTGGGTGTCTGGTCTGGTGTGGGTCAATGGGATAAGATGCTAGAGAACAACTGAGTGAAGCCCATATCTTCACGAAGTCAAAATGACAAATGTCTGCTCAAGACCTCCAGTTTCAGTCAGTTTCTGTCAAGACTGAAATAGCACATAGTTGATGATTTCTGTGTGAGCAATTTGCTTCCATGTTCCTTCTGGGAGAAACACGCTGCCACATTATTTGATGAGAAGAGTGATGTGTGGCATATAATATTTCTTCGAAGACATAAAGAGAGTTAGGTACTCAGGCCAGTGTAATATTCAGTGACTGTACACTGCTGCCAAAGAGCTCAAACCACTCTCCTCTGGATGTCCAGCTGTAGTGATGACAAAGTAATCAAGCTGTCTCCCAAATGCAATAGCCACTATTTGAACAGCACACACTTGTATAGGAAAGTCAGAAAGTCATCCACAGTCTGTGCACTGTTGGGCATTTATTTTAGAGCTCTCCTACCACTTAGTTCTGACCCAAGAGTGAGCAAGATTTGCCCATCAAAACAGCACTGGGCTGGTTTCTGGGTTTTGTAATGTAGAACACAGCAGTTGAGCATTCACAGGCCCCTAGGGCTGCCGCAGAACTAGACTCTTTGAACTTACACACCAGGCACTTGACCCGCAGGCCTCCATCTGCAATGTCTCAGGCAACTCTGCTCCCTTTGTGGCAGAAGCACTGTAAAGTCAGGGTCATTTATGTCCCTCAGGAGAGTAGACAGCTGCTACATTTGGTTTCCATCTTCTTCTTGGCCCCTCTGGTCAGCAAACTCTTCAGAGATGTAGCTATTTATGTGTGGCCTTTCCAAATTTTTCCCACAAACATAGTGTAAATGATTGGTGCTTGCTCCATGTTGCATTCCCCCCCCACCTCGCTGCCTCCCAGGACAGGCCGCACACTGCTGGCTCATGATCCTTAACATCATGTGAAGAATTGGAGGACCACAGGGCTTGCTGATTCTTTAATTTCAGAAGAGGTGTGATAGGAAAATCAGTACATCTTGTGTGATGTTTCCTTCTAGAGTATTTTGGAAAGCTGCAGCGTGCTATGGGGTTTGGGTCATCCATACTGAGTGAGATATCTTTATGAAGATAAAGGCTGCAGAGTCCCCTGGATGGTGGAGACTGTCACGATATCCTAGTGGCAGAATGGAACAACATCTATGGTTTCATCTATGGTTTTCATCTCCATTGTTGTCACTAGAAAGATTAAAAAGACAGTGGAGAGTCAAGCATCTATGCCATTAGTCAGTGAACAGGGACTGCTGGTGGGTGTCAGCCATTTTGTTGAAAACAGTAAGAGAGTGATTATTGTCTCTGTAGCTCTGGGTAAGCAGCCATGCTATTGTCTGTGCCACCTTTGGTGCTCCCAAACAGAATGGTAAAGCCATCAGATAATTCAGGTGAGAAGGGACCCCAAAAGATTTCCAGTCCAAGCTTCTGCTGAAAACAGGGTCAGGCTATAAGACTGAACTTAATTTCTCAAGGTCTGAGACTGGGTCTTTAAAACCTTTCTGGGAAACATGTTAAACTTCCCTTCTACCCATTTATCATCCAAGCCAGATATATTAAATCTAGTGTGCGTGTACAGAATCATAGGCATCGGAAAGGACCTCTGGAGATCGAGTCCAGCTACCTGTTAAAGCAAGTTCCTCAGACTAGGTTATGTAAGGAAGCGTCCAGGTGGGTTTTAAATATCTTCAGGGAAAGAGACTCCACAACCCTCAAAGAAGTTTATCTTCATGTTCAGATGGAATTTCTCATGTGTCCATGCCTATTGCCCCTTGTTCTATTCGTGGAAGCTACTGAAAAGATCCTGCCCTCGTCCACGTGACTCCCACCCTTTAGTTATTTACAAGCATTGATAAGATCCCTTCTCAGTCTTCTTCAGGCTGAAAACTGTCCCAAGTCTCTCAGGCTTTCCTCATAAAGGCGATGTTCCAGGCCCCAGACATCCTCATGGCCCTTCACTGGACTCTGTCTAGATGTTCCCTGTCTTTCTTGAACTAGGGAGCCCAGAACTGGACACAGTGCTCCAGATGTGACCTCACCAGGTCAAATTAGAGGGGAAGGATATCTCGTGACCTGCTGGCCACACTCTTTTTAGTGCACCCCAGGATACCTTTGGCCTTCTTGGCCACACGGGCACACTGCTGTTCTCTGGTCCACTTGTCTATCAGGACACCCAGGTCCTTCTTTGCAGAGCTCCTTTCCAGCACATTATTCATCCCTTCCTTTAGAAGCACAAACTTGTCTGAAAGTAATTTTTTTTTTTCTGTTAAAGAGACTGGGGGACAGAATTTTACTTTGCCTCCAATGAATTGTAATTTTTCTCTGTAAATTTATCATATTCTGCAAATCAAGTGCCAGTTTTGTCAAGATTATGAAGTATGTTATCTCTCTGCTTTTGAAAAAAAAAATGTTGACAGAATTGAGGTGGATCTGCTGGCCTTAAAGCTGTCAACTTCTTTCAAGAGATGAAGAGACTAGTTTTTAATTTCATCTTTTCAAAACAGGAACATTTGCAGAAAATTATAGCAAGCCTCTTTCTTGGATTTTTGTTTGAAGCCATTGCAAATCTGAAAAAGAAATGGTCTGACAATGAGTGTGTATATGCATATTTGGAATACCAGAAACTGTTTTGCATATTTTTAAAAACACTTGGATAAGATTACTGACTCTGTATGTCCCAGCACAGCCATTAACTGATCAGAAAAAAGCACAACTGCCTGTCTGAATTTAAGATAAATACAACAAGAAGAAAGAAAAGGAGCAGGGATGCATTTTTAACCTTTTTTGTGAACACATACCAATGCTTCTCGCAATTTATTTTTCACAAGTCCTAGTGCAGAAGTAGAAGAATGAGGAATGTACTCAATGATAATTTGCTTCCAGGGGTTAATTTTGATCTTTCATTCTTCATGACATAAAAAATGTGCTTTTATGAGACATCAAAATCATAAATTGACATCACCAGGGACAAGTCCATTTATATCCCCAGGGAATCTGGCTCCGCATGTCTCAGATTAGAACTTTCATTCTTTGACTCTCTCTCCCTCTTTTGTCTTGCTACTATCTCCCACACTGTATCTTGTCGTCTGCAGAAGAGAAACCAATGGCTCCGACCACACACAGTGCATACTTAGCAGCTGGAAAATGTAGGTGCCAAGAACCAAAATGCTTTTCTTCAGCAGTAGCATCTCACTCGACTGGTCCTTTGGTTGGCATTATGAACCAGCCAGGAAATTCCTTTTAGAATGCAGAAGGATAACGTCCTTGTAACGTTTCCCTCAGTGTGAATGCTTCGTCTGGAGAATTTGCTACTCTGTTGTATGTACGAAAAGAGGATCTTATCGGGGTGTTTGGGGGGGGGATGTTCTGTGTTCAAGGCTCTAATGGCTCAGATTGAGCATTCTCAGCACTTTATGAAAAAACAGCCATAGCCCACCTTGGCTTTTATGGAAGAAATGGAATGTGAATCAAAAATGAAATTCACATAACATTGTGGGTGGCCTTCTCTGCTATGCAGAATATCTTTGTGTATGCCATGACTTTGAGAAAAGAGCCTTTTACTTATATAGCAACAAACTGTCTTAAGTCAGAGTGTTTATGTTCCTAAGTACTATATCATGTTTCCTGACTATGTTAATGAAACAAATTAGACAAAAGTCCACACAGATTCCCATATTCAAAGAAAACTTTCCAAATTCTAACAGATCCGGGTCGTAGTGGTAATTAAGCATGCTGAGCTTTATTTTCCATTTGCTAAAAATCATAAGCCAACATACTTGCCCTTGATTTCTGTATCTCAAACAATGGAGGATTAGGTTACAACACTCTACAACTACATCCAACTTTTTAGTTCTTCAAAAGTTAGAGTTTTGAAAGTGACTTAATGGACTGGTCAGCTGGCATATGTTTACAGTTAAGAAAATGATGGATATTCTGGATACAGGATATTTTGAACTCACATTTTCCTGACTTGAGTCATTAAGCAAATGAATGCTTTAATTCATGCAGTGAGAAAGCTGTAAAAGCATCACTATATAAGCATTTACCATGCTGGATACTTAATGTGGTGCTCTCCAAAGGGATATCATGAGATCTTAGAAATACTCTATATATAGTCAGTGAAATATGTGAGAACATTTATAGAAAATGAGGCTGGCTTCTTCAATTACATTTTTCTGATCCATTTTGAAACATAAGAAAAATGGTGAAATACCCATATCTACACCTAAACAAAAATGATCTCATGAAATATACGTGGATATCGAATTTCAGTCTGATTTTGCATACTCATTTAATATGGCTTTAAAATACAAGTTTGAACTGGTTACATATTCACCTCCTGTGGCAAGACATCATGGAAGATACTGAGCATAAATATGACCAAATGTTACTCAGAAGGTACCTAAGCATTTACCTGACCATGCTCCTATGATAAAAAAGTTTCTTCATGGAGATACCTCAGGAAGTTCCTCACCTGCTCATGGGCTCCAGTGGGACAAGTCATATGAGTAACTATCTCAGAGGATAAAGGTGGTTCAGAAACTGTCCTTTTGCTGTCTCACTTCTTTAATTTTTTTATTTCAGAGCTTTGCATTCTTGCCAATATTTTACAGTTAGTCTTAATTTATGTAATGATTCAATTTTTAAATTTCTATCTGATAAATTGTACACATAGACTACAAATAATAAGTGATGCTATTCTGAAATCCTTAAATCAATCAGGCTTGGGATAAATTGGAATTTGAATATTTAGATGTTAAAGACTTTTTTCACTTTCTGGTATTTTAAAATTTATTGAAGACATAATTTATTTAATAGAAATTGAACTTTGCCACATTGCTAGTCTTACTCTAACTTCTCTAAGCATTTTCTAATATAAAATTACAATACCATTGAAAATGTATTGAAAGTATTGACCAACATATAATGACAGGAACTATGTCTCTTAAAAATATTCCTCCAGATTCACACTGCTTCTAAAAAAAAAGAAACAATTGGATCCTGAACCGCATATTTTTAAGGGTTTACTCTTAGTATCCATTTTTAGAAATACAGAACAATTCCTTCAGCTTTTTTAATAGCTGAGACATAATGTGCCATAAAAACATACTGTAAATATTTCTGTTGCTGTAATGGTGTCTCAGTTACCACAAAGAGTTGCTAGGATATTATCTGTCAGGAAGTTTGTTGTGCCTTCATAAAGGAAAACCAACAGTCATTTTGATACATTATGCAAATAATATCCTGTTTTCTCAATAGATTTATTTGGAGAAAAGCTCCCAGCTGTGAGCAGGGTTCATTTAGATTGATGTTAGCATCCATGCAACTAACACTTTCCCTCTTTTCTTAAATGTTTACATTAGTAAATAAATGTATACTAGATTGAATTTAGTGCTAGATTTTGTAGTGCAAACATACCTGTACAAAGCATTTTCCAACTCAGAAACAGGGAAAACATTTTGGATGTTAAGGAGGAGTTGTGGTTGCTATTAAAATAGTATTTGGAAAGGACATTTTTAAAATAAGATCTCTGCTTAGCAGATAGTTATCAAGCATGCTATATTTGATGGATATGAACGTACTCTATAAAGTGTTGAAGTTTATAATTATAAATGATAAAGAGGGTTGTGAATCCTTTCCTGATCCCTATGTATGTGATATCTGCTTGGTGTTAACCAGAAGTGATGGCTGTAAGTAGCACAAGAGCATTTAGTGCAGTGTTTCTGACTCAGTCTGGTGAGGAAATGTCAATATACTGGGAAAGTCTCATGAGACCTGCAGTGTGAATTCCAGGGAAGCATTATTCAGACAAGTATGAAGTGAATGATGCTAGATCTATTTAAGTTACTCATTACTGATGTGCTTTATGTTGGTAATTTGAGTGTAGATTCAAAACATGGAAAGGATGAAAGAAAACATTTTTCCAAAATAATCAAAATAGAAGCTGTGGTAAATCTTTTTTTTTATCCAGTAGTGCACTTAACTTTGAGCAATGTTACAATAGACTCATCCTATTTGTTCTTTATACAGAGAGAATTATGAATAGAATTTAAACATCTTTGGAGTGCTTATATTTTCTTGGAATTATTCAGTATAAGCTATGAAAAAAATCACAACTATATCCCAAGTATATATCATTAACGCTGTTCAATTTAATAATGAATGTTCAATTTAATAACGAGTGTATCCCATCTGTCAGTATTTCATGGCTAATACCGACTGGACAATGACAATTAGCTGAGTTTTAAAACAACTGCACAGGAGGTGCTTCAGCGATGAAAACACTGTAAAGTAACTAGGTCATTTTGTCTGATCTTAAAGATCAACCAATCGATCAACATCTCCTTAGATTTAATAAAATCTGAAATATGTTCTGAATAAAACAAGTCAAGTGCTGTGGGCATTCTCAAATTTGGTCAGATTTGGATGAAATTTGTGCCAGGCTAGGCTGCAGACATCAAGTTATGTATAAACATACCTTCTCTCTTTAACATGCATGCCTTGCTGTGCCACAACAGAGTACCAGCATGGAGCTCCACTTGTTGAATCCTAGCAGGTGATGCTACAGTGAAGCAGGTAAGGCCATCCTGAAGGAAGAAAGATTATTTCATCTAGGAAAAGCTACTTCAAAAGAATAATTAAGCTGGGAACTTTTGGGTACCTAGAAGTGCCGATGCAGTAGCAATCAGACATGTATGTGCTGCACAAGTTCAAAAAGATGGTCTTCAATTCAGTGTACTAGCTGAGCCTACAGAAAGCTTTGACAGGGAATAGTTCACTGCTGTTTATTTTTACCTGCTAAATAAATATTTGCCTTCAATTTGTGTCTTTCTGCGATCATACATGCTACAGGAGCAATTCTGCAGGACTTTTGATACACTTACCAGTCATCATGATTAAATACAATTTAGACTGGGATAGTGTTAAGAGAGAGCTTGAATTACAGAATTAGTTTTCCAGAAATGTAGTTAACTTACAGCAAATAGGCTAAAATGAGTGTTAAGTGGACAAAGTGTACTATAAATATTCTTTATCAGAACTAAATATAATTTATTAAGAATGAATAGCATGCTACTTATATACTTAGTGTGTCAGTAGATCTAATTATAAAAAGTTATTTATGAATAACTTAATTAATAAAAGAAAAAGTAGGAGAAAAGATAACCTGTGATCTGCCCAAAGATATACAAACATTTTTATCTGTCCACGTTATCTAAAATGGCTGTATGGTGGGTGGAAGGGTGGGATAAAATATACATGTTATATCACAGGTAGGGAAATAATGTATAAACACCATGCCTTTATAGTAATTCAAATGGAGAAGCATTTAACATTTGTGAAGGAATTTACAGATAATCATGTCATGGCCAGAAAGTGAATCCAGATTCTGTTGATTCTCATATCTGCTGGTTCCTATTTCTATATATATATATATATATATATTCCTATATTTCTCAGCCAGATACCAGATCAGTAGTGCCATGTCAGCTTGAATGCTCAGCTTTCAGAAAGCCTTTCCAAGGATTATTGGCTTAAAACACTTCCAAGCATACCAGCAAGGGGAATCCTTTGGATTATTTGACAGACTGGATGAATCTCTTCCAATAGCAAGCTTAGCCATATGTATGTTTATTAATCAATTCAATATCATTAATATATATTCTTTTTGCAATTTTTTTTCCCCACATCTCCTCACCAAATCATCCTATGAAGTTCAGAGAATGGCAATATAAAAGTGATTTATAGGAGATTTTGTAATCATCAAACTGAAGCATAGGAAGTTCCTTACAAATGTGTGTGGGAATTTCTTCATAGCAAGGGTGACAGAGCACTGGAACAGGTTGCCCAGAGAGTGGAGTCTCCTTCTCTGGAGATATTCAAGACCTGCCTGGATGCCTATGTGTGCAACCTGGGCTAGGCAGCCTGCTTTGGCAGGGGAGGTTGGACTCGATCTCTAGGGGTCCCTTCCAATCACTACAATTCTGTGATTCTGTGTTCAATGATTGACCCAAGTTCCCTGTTTCATTTCATAATATTGAAGATAACCCTTTTCTCGCTAGATTAGCTACAATGCAGCCAAGCAGATCCTACTCCCTGTTGGTCAAGCTCTGTCTCTTATTTTAAGGTAAAATACCTCATTATATTCAGTGAACTAAGATTAGCACCATGGTAGGTGTATTTCAGCCCTTTTACCATGAATCTATTGTCAAAAACTATAATATACCAGCCTTGTGTATACAATGTCCCCTTCAAACAAAATGCCTTGTATCTTCATTTTGGTTTAAAATGTATGAACTCTTCATTCTGCTGAAGCAGAGAGCTAACTTCCCTATTACTTTACAAGGCTGAAATAGGTATCCAGATATTTGGTGACACCAATTTGCAATATAGTGAAGTGAGGCTCAGCTGTCTGCTGAGCAATATAAACACTTGATTACAACTTTTCTCTTTTAGCAAAGATAGGCTAATCTTTTCTGAAGATGACTTTGTCTGTTGAAAGTAAGCATATTCTTTTCCACACTTAAATCCTGTTTGTATTCTAGTAGAAAGTTTATTCCATTTTCATAGCAAACCTTATTCAAGAAAGATTTCCTTAGTTTCCTTTTGAACCTGAAGATAGCTGAAGTTCACAGTAGCAAGGTAGAAGATAGAATGTTAGGCTGAGATTAAGGATGGATATCTGAAAATAAGAATTTCTTTTTTTTCTTTCTTTACTGTCTCTGTGTTGAAACAATTACTGCCTATAAAGAGCAAAAATGATAATGCAGAGTATTTTTATGTGAAATCAGTAATACTAATGTCTCCAACTGCCAGCCTGCAGGTACCTAGTGTTGTCTTGCAGGCTTTTGGAAGAATAGTTACTAGGCAGTTCTAAGTTGTAACTGAGATGCCCTCAGAAAGAAAAGGAGTGCAGCTTGTTCTTGTATATTTGTTCCTGTTGTGACTCAGCTGAAATCTGTAGACTCTCACCTAAGGAGTCTGAAGCCTCTGTTTATGCCTTCCAGTGTTTACACATCACTCCTCTGAAGAGTGCAAATCTACTTGGAGGTCAAAGAGTGTTAGCAAATACTTTGTTTGTTTTGGTATGGCGTCTGCAGCATAGTAAGAAGGACTGTGGCTCATCATGAGATTAAAAAATTTCCAAAACACAGTTATGTTCAGTCTTTTTAAATTATGTAGATACACATTCTCATTTCCTTAGGGAAATGCTCTTAAAAGGAAAATTTGCAGTGGGAAGAGAAGGGTAATTTCTAAAACAGAATAAATACAGAGAAATGGGAACAGTAACTGCCACCTAAACTTCAACTTAATATTCTTATAT
The DNA here is from genome assembly GCF_038088225.1 of Cyrtonyx montezumae. Classification (NCBI taxonomy): domain Eukaryota; kingdom Metazoa; phylum Chordata; class Aves; order Galliformes; family Odontophoridae; genus Cyrtonyx; species Cyrtonyx montezumae. The sequence continues at coordinate 40,880,380 of NW_027071826.1, read as the reverse complement.
AGCAGTTTATTAGATTTGTTAAACCCCAAGCTGTGATTATGAGCAATAGGATTAACTGGTGTAAATACTTCTTATTTACAGGATTATTTCTGAAAAGACACCATGCTAGCATCCCTTACTGGCTACATCAGTATGTGTATAATAATGATGCTTCTAACTTTAAGACTGAAAGAAAAGTAAGCACAGGAATCCATATTTGGGCAACAGTTCTGCCAGACTAATGTATCTTAACTCCATAAGATCTGAGCTTAGGGAATGATTGAACTAGAATAAAGAACTTTCTAGATGTTTTTCATTTAACATGCAAATTCCAGCTGAGGGAAGTTCTGATAGCAAAATATGAAAATAGGTTGACTTCATCTAGTTCTGGAGTGTATTGCTATCAAAAGATGTAAACTTAACAAAAAGTTTATGAAAGTCAGTGAAGTTCACAAATCTGAATTCAGTTTAGAATTCTAAAGCCAATTTGCCAGGCTTGGAAGGTACTATCTGAGCAGACCAGGAATAGAAAAAGATACAGGCACAGAGAGATATTGAAGGTCATATATTACGTGAATAACAGAAACAGCGTCCTCTGAGTACTACACTCTTTCCTTTTTCCTGCAAATTTTACTGTGCTCTTAAGATCCCTTTGAGACTCAAGATATGGAAACTCCCATGGACTGAATCTCTGACAAGAATAAGAATCTCAATCTGTGAAGAAAAAAGGCCAGGTTTCTTATCCTCATTCCAAATAACAATCACAGTTTAGAACTATTTCATATAAAATTCAATTTATTTAATTCTGACCTAGTTAAACTGTAATGCAAGATTTTCATATACTGTTTCCTGCAACCTGGATGTCATCAAAGTACGACACACCTGAAGTTGACAGAACTCATGAAAATGAACAAGCAGTGTTTTAACCTGGTTAAAGGTCTTAACCTGTATTTTGTGTTGACAAGGAATATTCCTGAACTCTGAACAGTTATATAGTAGTTTATAACCACTCTGTGTCCAGCATACAGTAACATCCTTACCTAGGGTGATGTAGGTGGTCCTCCTTGGTGTGTTAATGTGATGGTAAAACTGGCCTATGTGGTCAGCAAAGATTCTTCATACATCACCCCAGTTCATGACATTACCAAGGGGCTGGTGGCCATTCTAAATGTCATGATATTCCAAACAAAGAACAGGAAACTTTACTTTGGATGTCAATCTTGCTCTAATTTGCACATATAGCTCTGTACACATGCATACAACACAGTCTACTCTGTTGTACGTTGTTATCCCACTGGGAGGAAGACAAGAGAACAAGCATATGGCAGATGTTAATCATGTTGTTTAATTGCTGCAGAAAGGTATTCAGCTAAAGCAGTAATTAATAGGGTATAATAGCCTATGGAAAAGATGTATTTCTGTACGTTAGACCAGTCTACTGTGTGCTGAATGATGCTATTGCCACTGATTAACACTCCCAAGCAGAAAGAAAATGAGAAAGAAGAGACCTCAAAAGGAAATGTCAGGGTAGTCATTTTCTCATAGGACTCTTCTTGGCAGCTGGAGATAGTGACTCTGTAATAACATATTAGTTTTGAAGGGGGATTCCTCCAGAACGGAAATGTCCTTAGAAGGACCATTGCACTAACTATATTCAAGCCTGTGGGAAACTGTTACCCTATGACGAGTTCTTCTGAACTACATTGGATTTATATTTATTCTTAAATTGTTTTATTTTTGGCAACTCCCCCACTGTGACTTGACATCCCAGAAACAAGACCCTTCAGATTCTCAGAAACCAAAAACACTGCTGACAGAACTCATTCAGAGTTCTCCATGGAGGTACTCCATAAACAGTGTGTACTGATGTCCGCCCCATTGTGCAAGACAGAGGCTGTAAGAGCCTTAGACAAGCAATTAAAATAAACCTGTGTGATAGGTACCCACCCTATAAAAATATATTCCCACACTGCAGGTTTGAGTCTGAATTCAAATATTCCCGCTGGCCACCACATCAAATAGCTACTGTGACTACAATTTTCAGAAACAAACCTGAAAATCTTTCTGAAGTAAACCTGGTTTTGATGACAGGGTTTAGTTCAGAATTTAGTATTTAAATTGATATCAATAGTCATGTAATCTGAAGTTTTATTTGTCTGAGACTTGCTTGCTAAAACATGAACAACTGAAGTGAGTTACACTGAACTCCCTTTAATTTTGAAGTTGAACTTGGCAAAACAATGTTGAATTGGAAATTTTCAAAAATAAAGTTGTTGCTTTTTCTTATCAATCTTGAATTACTTGCCTGGAAACAATACAGAAACTTACAGAGACAGATAACATCTAGCATAACAACATATTGGCAAATGTGATCATATATCCGAACACCTACAGGTTTCTGGGGAGGATACTGAGTATTTTACTCAAACCTAGTGCCAGACTGACTACACTCTAGATGGTCTTTGGCATGATTCCAAGCCTTCTGTGAGAGGGGAATATGAATGAGTAAAGCTCAGATGCCAGTGCCTTTGTGCAGGGACCTGAAGATGGTGGTGTACTTCCACAGTGTATTTGTACAGGTAGAGCATCATTTTGAAATGAATTACTTCATTATGCTATATAACCCAGAGAGTTCCATGCTTGTGGATTGTTTTTATTGCCCCTTATACTTATTTTGCTTTGTAAGAACCTTGGGTGAGCAAGAACTCATTGGGGCTTTATTTCCTCAAGCTTCCACAATTGCTCTTTGTTACGTTTAAAATAGTTACAATACATTTATGTAGAAATATTCATACACTTTGTAGCTGAATGCCCCTAGAAACCTGACGTGACACCCAGCACATGGGCAAGCACTGACATGTGGGATCAGCTTCTTCCTCTTGAATAAATACCATTAATGTGCTGGGAAAGTATGTGGCGATTCCTGTCTGAACAGCATGGAGCAGGACAAAACTTCTTAAATGCTTAGGCACAGATTGCAACAGATAACTACTCTGGGTGCAAATAGTGTCAACATTCTTATACAGAATAACCTTCAAGTCACTGAATGTTGCCTAATAGAAGATAAATAGAAATCTTCGTTGCAAAGCTTAAAAACCTCAGAAGGGAATGCTTGATGGATATAATAATGTCTAATTAATTTCTACCTTTTCAGCTGTAAAATTCAGCTCATTAAAAAGAAAAATCAAAGAGAAATTTATGAAATACTGGTGTTTAACAGTTTTTCTGTTCGTTTTCAGATGACTTTGAAGACAGTTTGTTATAACATCACTTCCATCAAACATTGGAAGCTTGACTTTTTGCATAAAAAAAAATATTCACACAAGCATACTCCTAATCCAAACAGAGGGGTTATGAACTGAACCTTCAAACAGAAACTTTCAATATTTGGCTTCTCAGCTCAGTAGCATCAATGTAGTATGCCAACTATCCTGCGCTGTAATTAATAATTGTTGTAAAAAAGGTCTTTAAGGCAGTATACCCACTGCATATAGCTTGTCTGCTTTTTTAACCAAATAAGGCAATAGGGCATTTCACTGTTTATAATAGCAACATGAAATACGATGTTTCAAACTGTTAAAGAAAACACATTTAAACTTTTCCTGCCCATTTCCAAGTTTCTTTAACTTCTTAAAAAAACTGGCTGTGATTCTCTGGCAGATTTATAGAAACCTCAGTTTTTCACTTCTCAAAACACTTTAAAAAGCTTCAGAGATGAGCAACATATCACCCAAGTTCTGGCATTTATGCAAGGATTGTACAGACAATTCAGAAAGAGTAAACATACAAAAATCAATTCCAGAGACTGACAGAAAGCGGAACTAATTAAGGAGGCCCAGGCAAAAGAGATCATTTTCAAAGACAAACAAGTCAATATTTATCACATAAATAAAGTTGGTTCTGTAGTGAATCCGGTGATATTTATAAATATATATCTAGCACGATAACATTTTTTTTATTATAAAATGATTGCTAATAAAACGTATACATTCTTGAGCCTACAGTAGATAACTCTTTAACTACTGCATTAGACCTCAAAACTTAAGCATTGCGTCCTCCAACATCATCTGACAGTTCCTTAATGACCTAACATTTGTTACTATTCCCACTTACCACTGTAACTTTATTGATTTAACAGGAATTAATTTTGTTATACCAGTGAAAGAAGACAAATTCAGACCAGGGAGTCCTAATTAAACATGTTCTTTCCTATGTTTTTCTTACTCTGCAAGTTCACTAACTGTATAGCAGAGCTACCTTTGGCTCTCCTGGTTTTGATGCCAGTGCTGATTATCTCTTAATTATGCTAGAAGTGCTCTTGGCATCAGACCCATGCTAAATCCTCAGGATTTTATTCCTTTCTACTGGTTCATATTATGTTCTGTACAGAAAACTTGTCTTGTGTTTTTTCTCTTTCCCCAAAGAAGGGAAATGATATCCTTGTGTGATGAAAAGGTGTTGTCTTCAATACTGGCAAAAATCAGAAGTAATGTTTAAATCTTTACATCACCGAGGATGACGCTTGTATAGTCCTGCCTGTACAGGTTGTTCTCATCAGCTGAGTGTGTGATGTTCTATAACAGCAATGCTATGAATCCTCAGAATGATGAAACTGTACCTGGCACCTTCTTTTCTTCACATCCAAGTTTGTTTAGGGCAAGGAGTACATGAACTTTGTGCATTTCTAAATTCAGTTTTATTTTTTTATTTTTATTTTTATTTTTGCACATATTAAATGCATTGAAGAAACACTAATTCCTTTTAAACTACCCCTGTAGAGCTCATGAATAAAATTCAGCTCTGCAGGTCAAGGTTCATTTTGCCATCAATACAAATTCAATATGCAAGTTGGAAAATCTGCAGCAAATCTGTACAGGACATGGTTGGCAAAGTGAAGGTACTTAAGCTTGGCAGCATTATCTTTATCACATCAGCAGCTTATTTCTATTTCTTCAGTAGTCTTTGGTGGAAATCTAAATATAATGAGAAGAAAACTATTTTTTGTCATCATTTATATTTACTTCTATTTGGTTAGTAATAGCATTTCCTTTCTGAGGAAAGCCCCGTGCTTTGGAAAGAAGTCTTTATTTCATTCAGGTTGATAAAAATGTTACATGTCACAGCTGACATAGCAAATAAAATAAAGTTTAGAAAGTTTGCATCTATCTGAACTGAAATTTTATTGAACCTGAAATCCATGTTGAAACATCACTATTCGCAATAGGGCATTTTATAACTTACCCAAGACTGAATGCTATTCAGGCTCTAGTGCCATATTTAGCAGCACAGCTAGGACAGGAAGGGCTTCTTCTCCTTCCAGACCATATGTGCTGTTTGGAATGAAATGGTTTGAGGAACTCATTCAAATGAGAACCAAAAAAAAACACTTTTTTTCTTTTTCATCCAGCTCATTTACCTGAGTTGTTTCTCAAATGCCTGTGGAACCACAGCACAGGAGAAGTGAATCAGGAGTGTACAGACAGGAGGAGAGTTGGTCTAAGCCAGTATTGCCACTGAAAATTATCCATGTGGAACCATAATCATGTTATAATTTCCTTACTGTGTATGGACTAACTTGCTTCCCTAAATCAGTGTGCTCAAATCCCCAAAGGGTTGGTTCGTATGTCTGAGGAAGACCTATTAGGTACCATGTCTCAAGTTTGTTGGAGTGATGGTCTCTTTTGCCTAGTAACTTGGCCTGTTGTCAGTAATGACTGGAGTAAACATTTATACACAAGAATCGAAGCACAAGTTAGTTGACTCAGATGAGCAAAGAATTATGAGAAAAGGACTCCCATCTCTTAACTCCTTCTCTGTTTTATCCACAGGACCACTTTTAAGTCAGAAGATACTTCTGAGTTTACAATGAATTAATTTAAAGAATACATCTTCTTTTCAGGAGATCTACATTTACAAAGCCAAAAGAACTTTCTCAGCCTGGAATAACTAATTAGCAGGTCTACTTACAAGAAGTACGTGAGAAATAATAAAAAATAATTTTGTGTCTACAAAGTGGAGGTTATCTGGGGAAAGAAACCTAACATCTCTGATTACACTGCATCAAGGTTATACGTGCATGCAGTGAATGCAGGGGGAAATCTGGTGTAGTGCCCAGCAGCACCCTGGTTTGGGGGTAGATAATTTGAAAGTGCAAGCTGTTCCATCTGCAGAACTCATGAGTTGCAATCCACTAATAAATCCTTCTAAAATGTGGCAGGCAGCTGAACACAAGGGTGAACAGGATGTTTGAAAGCTATCTGAAAAGCATGAATAGCAATGCTGTGCAGGTAAAAACATGTTGAGTTATCAGGAAAATCTTAACAATGAGATCCGTGTCATTGTAGAATCATTTTCCCAGGCAGAATAACAGAAGTTGAAGATTATCATGAATGGATGATCATCATTCGAATTGTATGACCATCCTAGGTATAGTATGACTACACTGCTAACCCATTTTAATTCTATGAAGGATTGTGGAGGGCTCAGCTGTGAATTAAAATGAATGAAAACAGGCCGTCTCTTGAAAAAAAAAAACAAAAAAAAAAACCCAACCACATTTCCTTCTAGAGGCTGTTACCTGCTGAATTGGTAGTTCTTTCTAAATGAGCTGCAAGTTAAGGGAGCTTGCTCTGAGACCTTAAGTTCACCCTAGAACTTAAGAAGAGATTTTTAAGAAGAACTTTAAAAGAAGAGATTTCTTTTAAAACTAGTTCTACTTCTGTTTGGGCTGGGAAGATCAGTGATTACCTTGAGAATGAGAAGAGAAGAACATACAAATTCATTCCAGGAAGAATGAGTGTGCACCTAAAGCAGGAAACACCTAGGGAGAAAATCCCCAACGTCTGAAGTCAGGGAAAAGGTTAATGAAGAAGAAAGAAAGGTGCTCTGTCAAAACCATTCACTGAACTCTCATTCATTCACTGAAACATCACGTTCCTTTGAATTTAGCTATTTTTTATGGGCAACAGTTGAAAAATGAATTGCAACTGATCTTTCACATATGTAACCTTAAGACCTCACATGAGACCTTTCAGTGGGGCTGGAAAAGCAGGGCAGAAATTCAGCGGTTAGAAATGTGAGTGTTTGAGTCTTAAATTGCCCTTTTGTCGCGTCACAGCTCTGCTCTCAGGATTTGTACTGCACAGGGTCTTGTGTTCACCCTCCACACTGGGGCAAACTCCCCTAATTTTTATGTGCAGATGTGTGTGCTTCAACAGATGAGATTATCCTACAGTCTTACTGAGCAAACACACTGAAAAAAAATACAATAAATTTTAATAATACAAATGCCACTAACATTTCTATATTCATTCATGTGTTTGTGTGTAAAGCTAATGTCATTTGGATTAACTTTTCATTTGAGGGGGCATTTGGTATATTTTTCTTCTTAGAAGCTCTATTGTCTCTATGAAACAAAGGAAGTGGCATTCTACCTTCCACCTTCTAGCTAGGGAAAGAAACGAGGTAGCATAATATGCAAGTGCCAAGGATTTGCTTTTCAGATGTTTCAGCTGAAGGAATGATAAAGCACTGCATTTCTGTCCTCTATTTCTGACATTTATCTCACTTAGAAAATTTACCAAGATTTTTAACACTTTATTTTAATTTACTGCATGTGAGCAGTGTACGTCTCACTCCGCTAGCTTGTTGGTGCCCCCTTGTGTTTGAAAGAACGTGATAAATATCTGTTACATCTGTGAAGGGTAAGGTACAACTTTATTGGAGAACTTAAATAGCTGTAACTGAGCGAGGTATAGATATTAGAGGAGAGAGGGGAACAAAAAGATGAAAAGTTTTTTTTCAGGGATTGGAAACAGGTTTTGAATTTGCATATTTTCAGAATTACTTTTCAGATGTTTCCAGATATTCCTAGCCCACTGATAAATTAAAATATAGATAAGTTTGCAGTAACTGTATTTTTAAACATATTTCAATGAACGTTCAGAAAATAAAACATTGAGATTTTTTCTCACTCAGGTACATTGTTCTTGGGCATATAATCAATGATTGAATTAATATTGTTTATTTTACAAAGCAAACCTACAATTTGTTTTCAGTCACTGATATTTAAAAGTGTGTGGGTTATTGGGTGTGCAGGTTATACACAGGGAAAAAAAGGGTTTGAGCAGAATCAGCCCCCTCTCAGACTTAGTGCCAAGCATATAGCTTCATTGCTGTCGATATCTTTATCTTCAATGTGTGCCTTGGCTTCTTCCCATAAGAACCCAACCTACCATTAAAATGAGCATAAGTTTCTAGGGTATAATTTATTACCGAGATAGCTGATAAAATAGGTTTTTAAAAAAGTTACATATGTGGTAGGTAGCTAATGTCCAGATTTCCACTTTATTTTTGCGCAGCAGCACAGACTGGGAACAAAACTCACACAGCTGGGTTTGGACCAGCAGGTATGCTGCCAAGTACATATTTTGCTGAGGTCCTGATTAATGGCAGCAAATTGCATCCATCCCATTTGTGGCAATTTAGGAGCACTGGATGATGTATGTCAGCAACTCAGGAGCTGAAAGAGAACTGTCAAACTGTGGCATCCAGCTGTTATAAGAGCAATGACCAGACTCAGGATAGGTGGACGATAACCATCCAAGCACAGCACAAGAATTCAGAAGATTTCAGAGCTGTTGGAGGTCCTCTGTTTTGAAAGAGAATAGTCAAAATCTGATCCTGAGATGTTTATGAGTTACCAGATTTTTATTGTGAGTGTATTTACATAAGCAATGAACTTAGCTGTGGTCAGCAAAGGGCTGCTGTGATTTGAGTTCTCCCAAAGGGCAGCTTGTCTCCAAAAGAAAATTACTCTGCCCAGTACCTCTTGGGTTGCAGTCTTGACAAAAACAGTATTGATTCACTTACTGCAGTTGCATGTCTGACAGTCTCAGGGAAGATCTACAAAAATTCTCAAATGACAGATTAATTGTAAGTGCTACAATTAAAAAGATTTATTAAGATTAGGTGGAGAAGGTGCCATTAAAGCTGAAGAAATGGCTCGGTTGTCACATCTACCTTGTTGTCACATGTAGCAGCAGCTGATGGGAGAAGTTGTACGTTGGCTTAGTCACAGGGAAGAAGATGGCATGAGATTACAAGGACTTTTTTTTTACCCCTTCCTGTCCATCTGCTCCACTCACCACCCAGCCTTGCTCAGAGTTCCTGGCAGTTGGGTCACTTTGTTTTGGCCACCCCTTCCTGCCTTGCTGGCCTCCCACCCCCGACTCACAGCAGTGATGTTTGGAGAGCATACCCTGGCCCAGCATCACTCTCTTGCTCTTAATGCACAGTGCATACTGTGGGCTGTTGGTGATGAACTTGGTATACAGCAGCAGCTGATGTGGCTTTGTTACTCTTCATTATCTACTTGGGTATAGACAAGCTAGCTATATTTACAGATATATTGCTGGAAAGTGTGTGGTGTTGAGTCTGATCAGGAAACAATCACCGCTGCATTATTTTATTTATATAGATTCAATGTAAAAATGTCTGCACACTTTCTTGGATCCATTTGATATTCAAAAAAAAAAAAAAAATGTGCATGAGCATAAACCAATTCTCCAAGATCAATCAAATTTAATACCAACAACATAGACAGCCATACCTGATTACTAAGGTGAGCACAATTTCTTTTAATTGTGTGTGATACACTGTCTTGTGACCTCCAAACCCTGCACAGGATAAATGGTCACATACAAAAAATACACTTCTTTAGAACTTTTCTATATTTATTTCCCTCAGTATCTGTCCAGCAGAAACTACAGAGACTGGAAAAGTGAACATAACTGTTTCTTTAACCAGCTCCTCCTCCTCACATTTTCTTGTGCAGGTCTTTGGACATTCCTGCATTTGGAAGTACAGATAAATCCCTCTGAACTGCTTTTGACTTAGGTCTGGGCCAGACTATGAGCTTGTTGTGCCCATGTTTCCTGGGGATCTATACACTGGGGCTGGTTGAGTGCATGGTTAACGTGTTTAAAACCACAAACTCCTTGAGATTGAGGATACTGAAATAGATACATGTTAAAACAACAAAAGCCTCACAAACACCTCTCACCAGCTGTTGTAACTGAGTATAGATAAACACAGAACTTAATTATATACAATTCAACAATGGTCACTTGTGCAATTTCACTGCTGATGTCCTTGTAAGGACCTTCCAAGATTTGTATGCTATGTGGGAAATAATTGCATTTGTAGACCAGTGAGATTTGCACTGAGTAATTAAATTCTGAAAAAGCAGCCATATTGTTGTGCATAATGCTCTCCAAATATTAGTGAAGCAGGTTCTTGAGCTTATACCGCAACCCAGTACTGTTATAACAGATCTTCACTCATCTATGCAAATCTTAACCTGGTACTTGTTGTGAAGCAGCAGTGTGAAGTACAGTGGGAAAGGGAAAAGGGCTGCTAAATTCTTCCTCAGTACTCGGGGTGGTGTAGCATGGGAAGTTGGTCTGAGCTCCTTGCTAGGTGGGCAGATGGAAGTACGCAGACTGGGAGTGATCCCTGTTAACTCCAAGGATTAAGTGCCCAGTGAATGGTGGTGAGAAGGGTCCTAAGGAGCAACTGACTGCAAGGAGAGGCTAAAAGCAGAAGCAGACTCTTCTGGAAGTGTTATCAGATTGGTGAGCTTCATTAGTGTTAACATCTCTTGGTTGGCTGCTAGTCTATTCAGGGTACTATTTCTGCTGTTTCTTTGCCATGTGGATGTCTTGAACAACATGTCGGCTGTGGTCTCCTGTCCAAGCCACTTAGAGAGTGTTGGCTTGAATGACAGTCAGCATCCCTTTGTATCTTAAAAGGAAAGATTTTGCTGTTTTTGCTATAAATGGTGCAACCACAGCAGGCTCATGGAAGTCACAGGGGATCGCCCCTACTAGATGTGCCTTCAGGGTGATATAGGCTCCTGTAAATGTCAAGTGTAAGCAATTTTCATTTTTAAAACCTTTCTTGCTTAAGACCTGTAGCAGAAATGCTAAGACACAGCCTGAGCCAGCAATTGAGCACCTGGTGGGAAGGCAGGGCCAATCCAGGGTAACTCAGGTGTGTGCAATGTACCTGGCTGATGGAAGAGGTGGAGTGAGGATCCACCCATTCCCAGACTTTACTTAAGGGTTGGCAGTGGAGGTAAGGGCATCAGACTGGAAATCCCTACCTACCTGAGGTTTTCTCAGGGTAAGAGTCTTCTTTCTTTAATTTTTGTGTTTATAGCTATTGCATTTGAGCAAATTGCCTCTTGCTGCAGCTTAGGACTTTGCTGCTGCTGATGCTGCTGTGCTTTCCGTTGTGTTACAAGACTGAAGAAATTAAGGCAGGTTATTGTACACTACTATAGCTTGCACAGAGGCACCTTGGGCTGGCTTCTGTTTTGAGCTGTACACCACTAGAAGAGAAAACAAAGATACTTGGAAATTAATCTTAATCTTCCTGTCCTGGTTACCTCAAGCTTCAGCTCAAGGAGGCAATCAATAGCTGCCCCTAACCATTAGCCACACAGATCAAAGAGGAGGGAATGTGCATTTTCATGTCCGTTGGAAATGGCCACGGATCGATAGACTTGTCTCTCATCTCAATCTCTTCTTGCTAGAGCAGAAGTGCGAAGATAATTATGCATACAGCACTGGATTCTTGCAGCAGCTTGAAAACAATGATGAGGATCTCAAAAATGAATCAAACTCTGATCAGCAGCAGCTTGAGTCCAGTTGAATCTTCCTAGTGTTGAAGGGGGCTGAACTCAAGGCAGAGGGTTAACAGGCTCTAATAAAGGAGGGGGCTCTACTTTGCTTCCCCACCCTCTGGCCTGTGCAGCTGGGCTAGTGCCACGGATGCTGTAATTTCCTTCCATCAGCAGCAAGGGGAGAGCAGGAGACCAACTGTGACTCACATGGTCTGAGTCAAATCTTCTCCCTGTCTGTTCCTGAACACAGCTTAGAGCAACTTCTAATTTAATCTCAAAGCCTGGCCAGGCTCTTGGGTGGTGTTACCTCCAACTGTAAATCGCAGAGGGAAGCAGTGGGAGGTTCCTCAGACTTTTGGAAAATGACGCTTGGAAAATTCAGGAGCATTAATAGGAAAACCCTGTGTGTATCCATAGAGGCTAATAGTAACTACAGAAAGTGTTTTGTGCAGAAATGAGAAAGGGAGTGGTTCTTACGTATGCAAATCGGGGTATTCTGTATCAGAATCCTTCTGTTCTTATGCAGAGGAACTTGATTATTCACGTGCCTTATGTTGTCTAAAATTGTGTGGATCAGTAGTCCTAAGCATCCTCACTTAGAGGATGTATGGTGACCCCCAAATGTGCATCTACCACTGGCACATGCAAACACTTAAGAAGAAGAGGAGAGCTCCAACTATAGATGTTTTTTATGTCAATCATTGCACTGCATTCATCTTTGACCGTATATATGATGTACTTGAAAATACTAGTTATAAACCTTGATGTTTCTCATTCAATTCTGGACAAAAGATTAAAAAAAAAAAAAAGTGAGAGTGGGGTATGTTGACAGAAGTAATATTTAAGTATGTGCAGAAGCATTTGAAAGATTAGAACACTGATGAAATAATGTTTTTAGCAGCATTTGCTTCATTCCGAAACAACCATGTTTGACTTGAACAAGACTGTGACAAGCACAATGTTTTGTGTTCTAGATACACGAGCTTTACGTAAAGACAAAATGATGCACAGCCAAGAGATTTGCCACGTGCTGCCAGACCCGAGGTCCCTCCAGCCCAGGACCAGCGTATGTCAGTGGTAAGCAGCAAAGGAAGGAGATAAGAAGCAGAACATCCTTCCTCACAAATACCTTTCCAGCAACCAGGGGCTTAAGAGCTTATGCGGCTGAAAGTTATAGCCAGACTGCTTTGTACAGAAGACACCACTGAACCCATATTTCAAAGGATGGTTCAAACCCCTTAGAGAAAACAAAACAAAACTCTGTGCTTCTAGCTTTAGTTGAATTGCATGAATTGTAACTATGCTCTGTATCTGTAGTTTGGTTGTATTTCATATTATAGAGTAATTTACATAATATTTCTATGTATCAGAAATAGCACCTGTATCTTAGCATCACCACCTGACAGTTTCTCAGGGCATGTCTTAGTTATGACTACTCCCTCTTTTCCTCATAGACCCTGCCTGTGATTTTAGGGCTTTCCGGTATCTCAATCCCTACTTCCCCTACAACTCACCCATTCACTTTTAGTTGGCGTGTGTGTGATGAGCAGGGGGTGGGACCAACAGTGCTGGGCCATGGCCAGGTCTCATCCATGTGACTGCGCTGGCATGGCCCCGAGTGGCTGCCAGGGCTGTGGCCCTTATCTGGTGCCTCTGCCTGGGGGACTGCCTCACTGTGTGCCTCCAAACACAAAACAGGGTCATGAAAATAAGTCTGTGGAAGCTACTGTGAATGGTTTCAGAGCTGCCCCTGGGACCAGCAGGGCTGTGTCACGAGTGAGCGTTCCTCCAGCATGAGCACCCAGAGCCTGTGCTTGTCTTCAGATGACAGGAGGTGAGAGCTGTGTTATTGTTGTTACAAAGGTACACAGTACATTCTGCAGGAGCAAACTATAAATATTTTCAGCAAATGCACTTACTAAAGGTGTGGGTGCCAAGTAGTGCTGTCTCCTTCCTAATTGTTAAGAAAGCATTTTTGTTTTATTGCTTAGACAAGTAGATTCCCTGTCCCTTTGCTGTTCTTCTTGCAAGTATGTGTTGAGATGGCACAGAGGGTTTATAACGTGCCAAGGAGGAAAGCTGCAGCAGAGCTATTGCCTCCTATCAGTCCTGCAGCCTATTTTAGCTCGGTGGCTCTTGTAATGACAAATCACATTTCCTCTGCTCTTGCACTTGGCCTGAGTGTCCCTACAGCTCAGTTGCCACCCTGGGCACAGAAGCAATCCTCCTGATGCCAGCCCAGTTCTGTGCAACCCATAGGTTGCAGGCATTTTTTGGATGGCAGTCATGCAGATTTTACCTGTCTGTGTGATTTCCTGTTCTCTCATAGCTGTGTCCAGCTGTGAGCTTCTCTGAAGTAACTGAGGAATCTGCTCAGGCTCCTGCATGGAGCAGGGAGAAGTGCCCAGCCTTGTGGGGGCAGCGCATAGAGGCTTCCATTGCCATGAAAGTTGGGCCTTCTGAAATAACTGCAGGTAATTGCTATAGTTTGATATATTTAAGATCACTTTTTAACAAAATAAATGATTAGTCTTTAACACTTACTCACCTGGAGTGAGGTAGATGCATAGCAACTACTGCTTAATTATTTCCCCTGTGTTTAGTTTGAGTATAACTTTGATTTTTTGACGTGCTGCTTGTCAGACTAAAGCTCCCTAAACCTCATTACAAAATGCTGTCGTGGCCCTGCTGGCCTTTGGGGGGGCTTTCTGTACAGATCAGTAGAGACCTTTATTGCTCTCTATAATGACATGAAAGGAGGTAGTGGCAAGGTGGGGGTTGGCCTCTTCTCCTGGGTAAGAACGAGAGGGAATGGCCGCAAATTGCACCATGGGAGGTTCAGGTTGGATATTAGCAAACATTTATCCTCCAAAAGAGCTGTGTTGCATTGGAACAGGCTGTCCAGGGAGCTGATGGAGTTACTGTCCCCAGAAGCATTCAATCAAAGGGCACATGTGGCACTGAGGGGCATGGTTTAGTGGGCATGAGTGATGGGATAGTGGTTGGACTAGATGATCTTAGGGGGCTTTTCAACCTTAATGATTCTGTGATGAGCAGCAAAGGCTGTGTTTTGATGAGCTCTGTGCCTGCACAGCCAAGTGTCCACCCACGTGCCCTCCCCAGCTGTGGACAGCAGAGGAGCCTGTGGGCACAGCAAGGTAGGGTGCTGGGATCCAGCATTGTTTCCAGATTTCTTTGTGTTTTGCGTTCATGAGACAAATATATATGTTGGGCTTGTGCCCACATTTGGTTCTGCTGCAAAACTCAGTCCAAAACAAATTAGTTGTAAGCAGAGTAAGAAGAGCTTGCTCACAACTGCCTTTGATCTCCAGTGAAGGAAGCTGGTAAATGGAGCTCTGTACAGCACCATCTACTTACCTGCTCTTCTGCTGAGAATGAACTGATAAGTTGTGAATTAAAATTTGCATCTTAAAAATAAATTCAAGCTTTAAAAAAAAAAAAACAGCACTAAAATTAGGAATAAGTATGAAGATACGAAACCTAGCCAAAAAGCATCCTGCCTTGCTTTTGAAGCCTCTAGGGACTGTAGTTTGTGAAGAAGTCCGTGCGGGTTAAATTCCCGTGTTTATCCTGATGTGTTTTCTACCCACCGCGTCAAATCTCCGGCCTTCCCAGGGAAGTTTAAAGTTGTGAGAACTTTCAAAACCTAGTTCTACAGAGCTCCCGGAGCCGCAACGCAGTACGGTAAGGTGGGAAAGCCGGCAGGTTGCAGCTTAGTGCGGCAGAGCATCCCTTCGTCGGCTGCGCGCGGTGGAAGCCGGCAGGGGCAGGGCGCGGGCTGCCCTCAGGCGAACCCCCGCGGCCCCGCTCCGCTCTCGCCGGGCACCGCGGGCGCGCTGACCTTTGTCGGCCGCGCTGCCCCCGCCCAGCCGCGGCCGCTGCAGCTGCCGCCGTCCCTCCGGCGCCCAAGGTCAGGGCAGCGCCGCCGCCGCGCAGGTAGGCGCGGAGCTCCGCGCGGGGCGGGGGGCGCGGGCGGGGAGGAAGAAAGGGAGGGGAGGGGAGAAAGGAGGGAGGGAGCGCGGCGGCGTGACGCGGAGGGCCGCGCTCCCGGCGGGCCGGCGCCCGGCGCCCTTATTTAAAGTCGGCCGGGGGGCGGCGGAGCGCTGCGCGGTGCCGCTCGGAGGGTGAGCGAGCCCTCCCCGTGCAGCGAGCGGGGGGGAGGAAGGGAAAAGGATAAAAGGGAGAAGGAAAACAAAAGAAAAGAAAAGAAAAAAAAAAGGAGGGACCCCGGCAAGTTGAGTTTGGTACCGCAGCCGGGCTGCGGGGATCGGCGGGCGATGGATAAGGATGAGATCCACCTGCGCAGGCTGCCGGCCGCCGCGCCCTGGGGACCACGTAAGTGTGCGGCGGGTGGTGCTGCCTCGCGGGGTGCAGAGCGCTCTTACAAATCCCGGAGTAATCTCTGCGAAGTGAGAGGGAAATTAAACAGCGTCCCTAACCCCCTCCCCTCCCGTACCCCCCCCCCCCCCCCCCCAAGTGTAGAACAGCATAAAGTCTTCTTTATCTACATTAATGCAGTAATTAAAAGCTCGTCTAGCCCCAGGAAGCCAGGCTAATTATGAAAAATTGCTGGAGTACGAAGTAGATGAGATAAAGCCTTGTTTCGATGGTTGCTGTGAGTTCACGCTGTGCCGCGGCAGGCTAGCAGAGAGGTCTCACAGAATGAAATGGATCTGCTTAGCCGGTCAGTGGTGTCCTCACAGCGCTGGCTTAATCGTGTATCTCTGAATCATTAACTAATGTGTGCAGCAAAATAAATTATATATATTGGAAAGGGAAAATACATTCCTTGGCTGAGAAGTTACAGAATGTTTCGAGCCAAAGAGCCAAGCGCTTAAATGGTAGGGGGTGGGAATTTCCTTGGCTTCGCTCTAGAAATAAATCCCAGCTCGGTGGCTGCGGGTGTACACGCGCACCGACACTCATGTTCTGCTGCGTGCAGAAGATCCAAGCGCACACAAATTTCACAAGCACTATTTACTGAACACATTTTTCTACTGGTTTAAAGGCTATAAAACTAGGGCTGAGATGCTAACCAGGAACGCTCTGTAACCCCCTTGGTTGTCCAGCAGAATTGTATACAAATGGAGTAAATTTAGCATGGCACCATTTATAAATTCCATACTTTACAATCAAAATTCCAAATCGTACTGTTTGTGGCTAAAAATAGCACAGGGAGCCCTTTTCTTTACTCCCTCTTTTTGGATTCCCACGAAAACCGTTATCCTGGAGTCTCCTCGTTACATGGCCAAACATTCAACTGGAGCTCAGCCCAGTTCTGAAACGCTCTGCACTCCTCAAGCCATGGGCTGGTGGAGCACCCGGGCGGAGAAGGGAATTGGGGTTGCTGAATTCTGCCCACACCATGTCCTTGAGTTGAATGGAGGAGGTGGAAGTCCTCTGTGCCGACTGTGCGTTGTGGAACGGAGGCTGAGGTGTTATCGGGGTAGCAGTAAGAGGGCTAAGAGACAGAACTGGGAAACTGTGGCTTTGTGCAAGTGGTAGTTTATCTCAACGTAATGGCAGTGGTAGGGCGAGTCCTGGGAAGTTGAGGTGGCACTTTATCTGTGAGGAACTCAGCGTAATGCTTTGCGGTGGCATTCTCTGTTTAATTACTGAATCACCCATCAGCAGCACAAACACTGTGCACCAGCTTTGTTAGTGAGTTCAAGGAGCAGCTTTGCTCCTGGAAGCGCATGCATTTTCCTGTTGGTGTCCTATCCCAAAGAGCTTGTTTGTAAAGCTGTTTATGGGATGAAGCTCTTGTCCAGTCACATGATGGATCCATGTGCTGCAGTGCAAAGCTGGCCCTGGCTGGTCCTTGGGTATGTTTTGCACTTGTTGCTGGAGGATCAGGTCCTTATACTTAGAAAGTCTTGCTGCAGGCTGGGGTGGGACAGAGTTAGGAAAAATTGGTGTCAGTGGGAGGGTGGCAGGAGAGAGAGAAGTGTAAGGGAGGTGTAGTCCTGTACGGCCAGAATTACCTATGCCCAAAAGACTATTTTGTGTTTCTCTAGGAATGAGCTGGCTGGTGACCTCCATACGTTATCTTTGGCTCTGTTGGTAGCAGCAGAGGCCCGGGGTTTTTGGCCCCTACCCTGCCCACACCCCCATGCACTGAAGGTGATTGCTTCTGACTTCCTCCCTGCTCTTTCCTTACACCCTGGGTAGGGAGAATGTGCGAAGAAGGGGCAGAAGTGGCTGCGAAAGGCAGTGGTGTGTTGGCTGGGGAAGGGCCTGGAACAGATTGTTTGGACAGTGCAAGGCATGGGGGCACCGGGACAAGTGCTTTGGGCACAGCTTGGCACAGTTGTGCCTTTACCCCCTTTGTGCCAGCAGTTAAAACCCCCATAAGAGAACAACTGGATCCTTTGTAAAACAGAGGGAATTTTTATGTGGTCAGACTGTAGTACCAGAAAATGAGGTGTTTTCCCCTCTTTTCTCAGGGTTACTTAACTCTTGTCTGAGTGGGGTCTCCCAGCATGGCTTCATCAGCTCTTCTGCAGCACCCACCTCCCCGTGGTATTGCTGCAATGATTCCCCTAACAGCAAAAATGATGAAGCATATTAAGCTAATAATTAATCAGAGATGACAAGGGACTAATAACCATATTGATTTAATTAGGACTTCTTTTCCAGCTCTGTAACTTGCACTCACGTACATCATTAATGTAATATTTTAATTTGAACTAATGACTTATTAATTTCTGCAGCTGGGTCACGGAGATGCGGAGGGGATGGAGAGTGAAGAGGCAGAGTGGGCAGGCAGGAGAGCAGCCCTGGGAAGGGACAGTATTTATTGGCGTCCAGAAGGGGAAAACAGCCCTTTTGACTTTAATTACACCCTTTGGCTTCTGGCAATTTTGAGAAAAGGAAATGCTTGGGGATGTACTGTGGTTGGAAAATACAGCTGGCTTTAAATCAGGATCACTTTGTGGACAGGGAAGAGCAGAGGGGACTGTGGCAGACAGAATAGAATTTAGGGCATTACTGTGTAAAAGGCCGAGTGCTGAGCTTGCTCATCTCCCCCTGCTTTATTCCACGCGGTTGTTCAGTCACCACATGGGTAAGCCCTCAGCTTGGTAAGTTCCACAGGCGGTTGTACCAATGACCAGTTTGTAGGAGAGCCCTGTGAGAACCCATGGCAGTGTTACATTCTGTGATGCTAAGCCACCCCGTGCTGGCTGCTGAGCTGGTGTCACATCGTGGGGTGTTGTCAGCGCGATGTGCAGCTTATTTCCAGTGCTTAGAAGAGTGAAAAGACAGCAGTGCATCGGTTGTCACCACGAGGTAATTTATGGCATGCTCCAGCCTTTCAGAGGCTGCCGTCCTGCTCCCAGGCGCAGGAAGCAGAGCAGCCTCAGCTGCATTAGTCACAGCCCCTGCCTCAGGCCTGCCCCTCTGCACCCATGGGAAGAAGAGCTGTATTTATTTGACTTAGCCTTCAGTTTCTTACCCTCACCCCTCTGCTTCTCAGAGTGGTGCTGCAGCCCGGCAGGAGGCTGGTCCGTCTCTGTGCTCCCTCACCTTCCTCCAGCTGCTGTCCTGGGACAGCTGGGCCATGTTCCCGCTCCTCATGCGCTCCATGTCCCACTCTGCCATGGTAGCTTGTCCCCCGGGCCTTCAGCCCCACTTCCACTCCAGGTCCTGCTGCTTTTCCTCTTCTTCCCATCTCCGAGCCTTCCCCTGGCAGTCTGTCCTTCCAGCCACTATGGAAGCTATTTCCAGACCTGACCTGATGGAAGGATGGAGGTCCCGTGCCATCTCCTTGCTGTTTTTTTTCCTGTTGCCTTATCTGCATACCTGATTTGTTCTTGGCAGCTCTGAGTCAGTGCGAGAGCCTGCTTGAGCGTTCTTACTTCTCTGAGTGGAATATTAATAATATACATAATCACCAAAATTGTCCTCTCTGACTCCGTGCCAAAAAATGTAACTTTTATTTTGTAAACTGACATGAACCTATAACTTTTTATTTTACAACTTTAAGTGCTCTGAAGGAGTTCTAAAATCTGAAACCTGTTGTGAGAGGGTTAAGTAGCGTGCAGATATTAACTGCTCCTTTTATGTCTTATAAATTACTTTTTTTATATCCTGGTATCAGTGGTTACAAGTTCTGTGCTCCTGGGCCTGCTGCCTTACCTCTCTCACTGTTTGTATCCTGTGGAGGGGGAACATACACTGCAAAGAGAAAGCACTTTGTCTTCTAAACACATTACAAGTGTTTGTTGCCTCTTGTACTTCTTTATTGATATCAGCTGATGTCCCACTTGCAGAACAAACTTGGAATATGTGATAAGTGTCTGTGTGTGATACAGAAGGTTCTCCAAGGAAAACTGTCCACAGAGAGAAAAGCACGTTTTACAGCACTCAGTAAAACAAGGGAAAAGCTGGCAACTGGAAGCATGCATTGAGGATGCATTCTGAAAAAGTAGGGAAATTGAGCAGTTGCTGACTTCAGCAATATCATGAAGGCATAAGTAATGAACACTGAGACTTCTGAAGTCACTTTAAAGCTTTTTTAACACGATACTGTGTCAGTCCTGTAATTGTTTTTGAGAAGAATAAGACGTGGAGGTTTTGGGGTGAAGCTTCTCTACATGTTAGATTTTTACTCCTTTGATGTAAGAAGAATGGCAGAAGTGGGTCTTGTGCTGTTATTTATGTCCGTTCATTTGTACTATAGTGTCTTGGCCGGAGATGTACTGCAAGATATGTCAATGAGTGTGCTTTGCGATTCTTCCCGGATTTTGGCAGGCAGAGATTCAAAATATGGCATGACTTTATGCTTCTGGTATGATTGCCCAGAAAAAAAAATCTACTGCAGACTGCAAGAGATGGAAGCTTTTATGCAAATACCATTAAATTCATCACAGTATGTTGTGGCACTATTGTCTTGAAAAGGTTTTCTACTGATGTATGAGTGCTATTTTGGCAATAGGAGGGGAGAAAAGGGTTGTGTGGGCGTACTGCATTTGCTGCTTGGTTTTGGGGAATTCAGCATCCAGCTCCACAGTGCATCACATGTTTGGTTTTGTTTGACATTGGCATGGCCTGAGTCTCTGGAGGAGCTGACCTAGGCATCAAAGCCATCTTGCCTGTATTTACTTTTGGATGCTGTTAGTAGATAGGTTGGGTGTAATGGTTTGGGGTATACTGGGTGGTACCATAGTGTATCCAAAAGAAGGAACTGACTATGGAGCTACTGGAAGGATGGGAAGCCCAGGCTACGCTCACACAGCTGTAGCATGCTGGTGGAATAGGCATTCCCTGGGTTTGCTGGTGAAACTGCTGCATTATTGTCCATATCCTATGCTCCTTGGCACTGGGTACGCCTAGCCCAAAGAAGGAAAACGGGTCTGTGTGTAGTCTGAATGCTGAATGTAGTCAGCCAACTTCAGCCAGATGCTTGTATCTTGCTGCATACTTTTGAATGTTCTTTTTTTGATGAATGGCAAGAACAGGTTTCTAAAAATAAATTAATAGTTTTCTCTTTTTACTTCCTGTGACTTAATATACTTTATTTATCTATATAGCTACTAGTCATCGTCATTCTTCGGCTCACAGGAGTATAAACAGAACTGAGCCCCAGTCACTGAGTGAGGATATGGAGCCAGGCTTTGTCCTGGTTTCTAGCTGAGTGTGGGAGCTGCAGAACAAGGATGGGGCTGAGGGCAGGCAGGGATGTCTCTGGGCTGTGCTGCAGAGGCCTTGTGTGTGAAGATGTAGTGAAAAAATGATCACCTTAGTTCATCCTTAAAATGATAAAACTCAAGTGAATTTCCACTTAATTATTCCTCCAGCATTATTCCTACCATTGATGAAGCTGATGTCCAAACCAATGGCTGCTTTCATTTAATCAGCTCGAGCAATGTACTTTAATAAATTCAGTCTTTCGGGAGAGGTATTCAATTTATCATACTGTTGATTCTGTGTCCCAGACAAATCATAAACTTGAATCAAATAGATCTGAAAATAAATTAGTGTTATTGCTTTTTTTTGGGAAATGGTCTCCCTTCTGTGGTGATTGATCACCTAGTAGAATTTAAGGCTGCTCTGTACTGTGGCATCATAGCATGGTAATTTTGTTTACTTGTGAGAAATGTCCAGTATCTGATCTAAAACATGTTGAGCATCATTTTCACCCCAGGGCATAGCTTGGGAGTGCCTCTCTGCTGTGAAGCAGGGTATCTGTATATTACAGTGTATAATGTGTATTACAACATAAATTAAATAGGAAAAGCACCTTATAAGGCACACTGAACAGTTTGAATCTGTGCTGTTTGAAGCTCTGTGTATCCACATACCATGGTATGGCTAATAAGACTGGCTTGGTATCCCACGCAGGAAATGGGCTTACTACCAAACAGAGTAATGCATGGTGAATATCAAAATATTCCATTTTCTTTTCCCTCTGTTATAAGAATAACTGGTTGTATAAATGACACAAGTTGAAAAACCATTTTTATTTCCAAAGACGAAATACTGCACAGACTGAACTGAACGTATATTTGGAGTATAACACTTGATGTTGTATTTAGTAGATGGCATAACATTTGCCTTCCTCTCTCCATGTATCTTTTCTGACCTTGCCAATACACACATTCTCTGCATTTTCATGTGTACCACGTTTGTATTGTTTCTCAGGGAAGTATTACTTCCTTCCCCTCTTCCTTGTTTCATCGTTAACCATACCTGTCTAGCTTTATCCACAGCTGTCCTCGAAGCTGCTGAGAGATTGTTTGGTCAATGTGGATTCTCCAGGAACTGCTCTGTAGGACATTGCCAAAGCTTTGAGTTCTTCACTCTTTACTGTCCTGTTAATTGGAAGTGCTCAAAGCTTCCAAAATCAACAACCTTTGCTCTGGATACTTGTTTGCAGTTACTTTGAGTTAAATGAAAGCCTTTCATAAGAGGCTTTGGGGAACTTGATCTAGTGGAAGGTGTCCCTGCCCACTGCGGTTGTAACTAGGTGGTCTTTTAAGATCCCTTCCAACCCAAACCATTCAGCAATTCTCTGAATATTGAGTCCAGAATATCTTGTTGCCAGGTCTTGGGTTTCCAGGGATGTGCGCATCAGAGCAAGGTTATGTTTGTCAGTTCCTTAAATCTGTGTGTGAACAGCTTGGTAGTGTTTAGTGTTGACACTGATGAGGACATAGATCTGAAGTGCTATTTTCTCTTCACAATTGTTGTCAATAACCCCTTTGGCAGATTGCTGGGACTGGCTGGAAAAGCAGAGGGAACATCTTTAGGTACATTAGGAGGACAAACCTCAGCTATCAAGGACAACTATTTCTATGCTGCAGACCGGTATTTCAAATTCAGTCACTTTGTAGAAATGTTTCACCCTGTGTACCTTGAGGCACCAGAGGACATTTGGACTCTCATAATAGGAACAGATCTTGTTACTGAACAATTGTACAGGAGGATGTGC
Source organism: Cyrtonyx montezumae (assembly GCF_038088225.1). NCBI lineage: Eukaryota > Metazoa > Chordata > Aves > Galliformes > Odontophoridae > Cyrtonyx > Cyrtonyx montezumae. Next base: position 40,857,260 of record NW_027071826.1, on the reverse strand, counting down.
AGCATGTCCTCCTTTAGCTCACGTGGTGGGAAGCCAGGCCGAGAGGCAAAGGCTGAGCACAGACACCCTGTCCTAGCCCTTTTGTACATGCTTTAGAAGTGCAAAATATTTCTTTTAGTCACTGATCTTAAAGGACTTTCTAGCCTTCAGGGAGCCTTTGGGAGAACCCACTGCCTCCTTTCTCATCATTTTCATTTGCTGCAGCAACTTATTTTATATACCAGGAATTATCATGTTGAATTTCGGGGTTTGACAGGTAAGAGAAGCAAAAATTCTCATTTCAGTTCACTTGATGGACTCAGCTGAGAGAAATAATGCTTGCCCAGGGCATAGCTGCATGCATTATGTGTGTGGAAGTGGGAGAAACAAAGTAGTGTGGGTCTGCCCCCACTTAAATGGGTCAGACTGTCCTGCGTTAAGAGCTGAGTTTTATCAGGCCGTGTGGGATCTCTCTGTTTCTTACTTTGCAGGGGACAGCTGTATGTCTGTTTAAATGAAATAACTTACACTTTAAACATGCAGTCTAGAGCTTTCCTTGAGGATTGAATGGCTAAGAGTAACAACTGATCACCTATTGCAAGATAACTGAGCGTGTCAATACCACTCTAATAGCCTGTCTTCTGTGTGTTGCAATTATCAATTAATTTGATAAATTTAAGTTAATCTGGGAAGATAACTAAGTAGTTGGATGATTAAAAAAAAAAAACAACACAAAAAACACATACCGGTTACCAATGGAAGAGCAGAAATAGATTTGATTTTAGATTTTAAGCATCCTAGTATCATACCAGAGACACAGAAATCAAACCTGTCTCTTAGGTCTAATAGTTTCTAAGTGGCAGATGAATTACTTTATTATTTAAAATTTGTCCCTGTAGCATCTTGCTAGCAAATTTCCAGTTAAAACTGCCAGACTCTTGTTTCCAAAACAACATCTTTGTTGTCTTAATAATATAAATTAATGAAAGCTTTCCCTTCTTCTCTCCAGTATATTTTCTCAGAATAGTTTGTAGGGGCTGCATCCTGCCTGCAATTCGCGGTGCCCTCTGGCCCTTGTCCAGTAAAGCACTTAAGCAGGCAGATAGCCCTGATTTTGGTGAAAAGTGGGCAACTGAGATCCTTCTGTTGTGTCTTAATGTCCATGCTAACCCACCCATGCCCTGGGTTTTTGTGGGGAACCTGTAGTATGCTTACAATTCTGCATGAGCAATATTTCACCATAAAGTCCTGCTCCTCACTTAGGCAACTCTCCAGGGTGCTTGGAGAATTACTCCATGGAAAAAGGAGATGGAGAACCTTCTTCAGAGGTGGAGCGTGGCAAGGTGCAGGGTCCCTTGACTTAGAGGTGGCTTCTCATGAGCTCTGCTCCAGATCTCTCTGTGAGCTTTACCATTTGTCTTCATTTTGCACACATCTAGTGGTATCTGAGGAGCTCAGCATCTTGCTAGTTCCATCACTAAATCTCTCAAGTAAAATCCAGTTGAAGCATTTCCTGGGAGCCTGCAATTGATTCCAGTCCAGCAATTACTTTGTATTGACTGGCGTGTGCATGCAGTCTGTCAGCTGCAGGAATATCCTACAGAGACTCATTTGCAAGAAGCTTGTATGTTTTTGCAAGTGGAAAATAAGTTCAGGGACATTAGTGAATGTATTTCAACCTCTGTGTGAACAACCAATTTTTTTTTTTTAAGAAAATTATATTTTATTTTTAAGACATTTAAATCTCAGGCACTGTGTGAAGGGCTCATGAAGGCTGTCATTTAGTCATGGAAGTAGAAAAATATTGATTTCTCATAATCAGATTATTGTGGGGTCCCTCCTCTTGAGTTTGGTATCATTGTCAGTTGAAAATGGCTGACTTCAGCTTTTGCCAAGTTTGATATCGTGGCTTTTTGCACCACATCCCTTTCCCAGCCACTTTCTTTCTTACTATTTTATTTTTAAAATTCCTAAAGGGGAGAAGAGAACATCACAGAAAAGGAGACCGAAATTGGGCATGGAGGGAAAGTGTCTCAGGCATCCACAGGCAGGAAATTTGAGCTCCTTTGGAACCTGAATGAGTTCTGGAGCAGTCTCGCTATTTTTATATATTTATTTCCCTGTTTGGCTATTCTGCCTGCTTTTCCCACGTTATCATCAAAGTGGCCCCAGAAGGGATAGTTGTGAAACAAACTATCTGTGAGTAGAGAAACAAAAACAGAGCTATTGTTAAGTTACATGCCTTGGTTTTAGCAAAAACAAACAGCTTTTAATTGCCGTAAGTATTTGCAAATGATGTTCTCTCCTGAAAGTGTTTTAAATGGGGGGAGAAGGGAAAAGCAAAGGGAGATGTGCAGGGACTGCTCCATCTTGTTGAAACTCTGGACGATGAGACAGTGCACCAGCGGTTGTTTCTCCCTTTTCCTACTCCCTGCCCCAGCCCAAAGCAGTTAGGTCTGGAGCAGTGGAGCTAAAGGAAAAAATAGTTTCTTCCCCTGGTTCACATGAACTGCTTTGAACTGGAACAGATGTGGATGTACAGAACTATCTGCTTACTTCAACTGTTCCATTTATAACTACAGATTTTCTATTCAGGTCTCTTTATCATTTTAACTTATTTTTTGTTTCCACATCCTTTTCCACAATAAAATATTCTTAACTAAATGGGATTTCAGCTCACAGCCAAAGCCTTTGCAAGTAACTCCTCCTTATGTGATCTTTCAATGCCAGGGTTACTGTTTGGAGACTTTTTGCTTATAATGATGGCATTGGAGACCAAGCTGAGTTTGGGATCATGCTGCTTGTAAGATGGTGTCCAGAATATTGGCTTGTTACCAAATTAGGTTAGAATCCAGAGTCTGGTGTAGTGGTGATTTAAATCTCACAAAAGGTGTTTCTAATATCTAGTTTCCACAGGCCATTTCCATTAGGTGTTTCCTTCATGGAGCTTTTTCTAAATTTGAAGTACAAAATAATTCTGTGTACAACCCAGACCAAAATGGTTTCAATGAGTAAAAAATAAGAGATTCAAGTTCAACACCTCAAGTTCAGGTGACAGTGTTGGTTTTGTTTTGTGCTTCTCCTGAGTTCCTGCTTTGAAGCAAACCCGCCTAGTGTTTGATCTGAGCAACTGTTCAGTAATTAGTTTCCTGTATGTTCTGTTAATAAGGTGAGTCCTGGAGTTCCCATTGACTGAGACCCAGGAACATGTCCTGAGGTGGAAGAAAATGGCTCATAGCCATGGATGGCATCAGCAGCAATACTTGGTTAAAGCCAAGCAGTTATGCCTTTCCAGTTCTGTGCTCAGCATAGCAGACCACGTGGCCTCTATGACAAAACTAGGGGTTCATTTTTGTAGAGTTACTTCAGTTTCCCTGTTCTCTAATTTTCTATGGAAACAATCAGTTGTTTGCATATTGGAGGCTGTACGTGTCAAGTCCTTTGTTTTAGTTTGACGGTTTTGGCCTTGATACAGTACGCAAAAATTTCATCAAAGTCGTGGAGGCAGATAGGATTTTAATCTAAACCATATTAAAAGCTGAAATCCTCCATGACCGTGGGGTTACTTGGGGCTCAGCCATGAGCCATCTTCTTTCCGAGCTGTGTTAGGGGATGCTGTGGATCTTTCTTTGCAATTTGAGGACTGTCTGTGCAGCTGGATGGTGTGGTATGGTGAAGAAGTGTTCTACCGATATTTGGGTGCTCTGAGGAGCAGTGTGTCCTATAGGTACTTTGGGCTATGGACTCATCACAGTGATTAATAAGAGATGCGTGGCTATTGTCTGGAAGCACGGAAATTGGATTAAGTGAAAGGGAAATAAAAGTAGGCATTTGCAGTACGAAGAAGGTACAATTAGTATTGTTTCCCAACAACAAATAGATGAAAAAAATATTATTTTATCATCTAAATGAAGGTTAAAGTTAAATTGATAATATCTTTCCATCAACCAGGTGGATTTGGGCATTGTGGGAACTGTCTCCTGTCATTAGTGCTGTGGAAGAGTGTCCTTCTGTGGCCCTCTGATGCAGCTCAGGGATGCAGGGTCTGGTAATGGGGTGGCTTTTTGTGAAGAAATGCAAGGTCACCATGTTTCTATTTTAATGTTCTTCTTTTGTTTGTATGGATGAAAACCAGGTAGTTTGGTTTGGTCCCATCTGTCCAGTAGCCATAGTTCACTTTATTAGCTTGTTTTAATTTTTATTTAAAGTTTTTTCAACAGGATCAATAACTCTTCAGCTATACTTTTCATCTCTGAACGTTCCTGGTTGTGCAGTGTATGCCACCACATAGCAAACCCTTTCCACACTGCCCTCATGATAGAACTGTCCTCCTGAGTGTGCTGAGTGCCCTTGCTCCGCCCTTCTGCAGCTTCAACAAGAACTAAAACTTCATGGGAATGCACCCAGTCCACAACCACATCAAAGCTGTGGCTGAAGTCTGGTTTTCAAACAACCCCCAGAGTTGGCTGGGTCTGAATTTTCAGTTTTGATTTGGAATGTTAGACAGAGACCCTGCTTGCAACATTCAGTGAGGGATGGAGAGCAGACACCAAGCTCCCAGCAGATAACTGCTGTCTGGACTGAGACAACATCTTGTTTATCTGGTCCTGTAACTTGTCTACAGGAGTTGTTTTATCCCCTTATTCCCCAAATCACCATGCAATTTGTCTGGTTTTAATACCAACCGCTAGTAATTTTTTAATGTGAAGGATGGGCCGTGAAGGAAGATCTGTTTGCTAGACTTGATAGATCGTTTCCATTTTTGTTTGCATCTGCTAGTTTTATTGACTCTATTTTTTAAGGAAAAATAATTATGTGGAGTCTGGTTTTAGTCGAGAATTTTTCTGTTTTATGAGGAACAAAGACCTGTAGAATCAGTAGAGTAAAATTAGGTGGGAAAAAAGTGTTCTCTTCCCTTCAACAAATAAATCAAGTGCTTCCACCGTACAGGAATGTACTGCAATGAAAGAAGCGTGGGCACTAAGGATAAGCAGACACATCAACAGAGGGAAATCTCTGACAAGCTTTAGGTATGTCGCTTGGACATGGGATGTATCTTAGGAGACAGTCTGTCACTTTTATTCACTAATAACTTTTGACAAGAGACAGATAATGCTGCAGAGTTTATTTTAAGGTAGATTGTTTAATTTTGTGTCTGTTCTCTTTCTCTTTTTTTTTTCTCTCTGGACACTTTCTCTGTTTCATTGAAAAAACAACACGCACACATCAACACAAGCCCCTCAGCTCTGCAAATTGTCCCCTGGAAAAAGATGATATTCCTGATGTCTGTTTACAGGAATACAGATTTTTCTCTCTCTTTTCTTTTTTCTTTTTTTTTTTTCCTCTTTTTCCTTCTTTGGTCAGATGAACACTTGAGCACGGGGAAGTAGGGGCCAGCCACAGCACTGTTGTTCTTGCCAACCTCAGGCTTGTGGCTTGAACAGGCTCTCAGTTCACATGGCTGTGCCACGACTGACCAGATGCCTAAAATGTTGATCATCTGAAGGGTGCTTTTGAAGAGAGATCTAACCATTTAAACTGAGCACTAGTGCAGTCAGTACCTTGAAGCCTGCTTGTGTCCATCACCTGAGGGGCCCAGGGTGCTCTGGCTTTTACTTTCCATGCCTGGAGTGTGTGTGAGCGGGTAAGCAGAGATGGAGTGGGCAGCTGTGCTGCAGCAGCCTGTTCCCCACTCAGAGCGAGGGCTTGGGAGCAGAAGGAACCAAAGAATGCTCCCATAAGGGCTATCCACAGAGGCTGAACCTGGGAAGATGGATTGGACTGCTGCTCTCTCTCTTCTAGGTTACCATCTTAAGCAGATAGATGTGTTGTGCCCCCGTTGAGTGGCAAATAGATGCTCATTACAATAATTACTCACTGAATTTGAAGGCCACAGATATCCACCATGGGAAACTGGAGTGTTCCCACAGGCTGCATCTCCCCAAATGAATTCAGGCCATAAGGGATGTAAGTGTAGTGTTTCTGAGCCCATAGATCAGTAATGTGATTTGATCAGTGAGGCCTCAGCTCTTCAGGGCAGTTTGGTTGGCCCTTTTAGGACCTCCTTGCAGCTCAAAAATGAAGCTCTGTCCTCACCATTCTAGGTGGAACTAAATAATCTTTTGGGTCCCTTCCAACCCAAAAGCCATTCTGTGCTCCTCTTGTTGAAACACTCAATTGGCCATTTACAGGTCTGGGACACACAGACTTTGACTATCCTTGGGATTGATTACACTGTTGCTTTCAACACTAACTTAAGTAATATTGTTATAGTTTTAAACCAGTGCCCTGTTGTTTCTTGCCAGCTGCCTGTGAAAGTAAACAGATGAGTATGTAACTCACAGTTGCAGATAGCTCATTTGTTAACTGAGAGAGTTCAAGTGACCCAAGAAGGGCCATTGCAGAGCAGTCTCCTAGCTTGGGCAAGAACCTGAGAGCCCTTGGAACTTACTGATGCCCTACAGTATCACAAAAATGAGAGACAGATGTCTTGTCTTGCACTGCTAATGTTCCACTTCCACTCTACTATCCTGTTTAGCAGCTCACTGCAGTGTCTGCTCTTATGGCCTCCCATAGCCTAGTTATCCCATTCAGGAGGAGGACCATGCTACATGAAACCCCACTGCTGCACTGAGCCTTTCCAAAAGCTGTGACGAGAAGGTTGTTATTTAAACTTGCTGTACAGTGCTTTACGAGGAAGAAACTTATAGACTGTTCACTCCTACTTTACTGCTGGAGGAAAAAGTCAAGTAAAGAGCAAGTGAAACTGATAGTCATTAAAGCATGTGCTACAGTTTGGAAATGTCTGCAAGAACCTGTCACTGAGAACAGTCCAAAGAGAGCAACTGAAAGAAAAATAATAGTGAAAGTAGAATGTAATTAGAGCTATAATTATAACATAGGAGGCACTCTGATTTTTATTTTTTATTGTTCTTTTTAAACTCCAGTGTGACCAGGGCTTGCTGCCTGGAAGCCTGTAGCAGGGCATTCAGGGACTCTGTGTTAGGGAGGAGGAGAAGATGTGTGCTGTCTTGCTCGAGTTTTTCATTGAGATAACAGATTTGGGCTAGAAGAGTTGCAAACTGCAGGATTTGTAAGCCTTCTTATTAGTGTTTTCCACTTCCTAGAGCTGAGCGAAAGTGTCCAGGTAATTGGAGGAAACACCAGCTGCCCCTTCACTGGAAAATGTCTGCCCTGAAAGGAGAAATCCCTTGTCTGCTCCCTGCATCATACAGCGTGTGAACTTGTTCTGGCATCCAGGATGTAGATGCAGATGTTTTGGAAAGGGCTTTACAGAAGTATTTCCACCTCTATTTTCCTTGGTACCAGCTGGTGTTACACCCTGAAAAGGAAAACAAGAGCTGATTCCTTCACCTCTTAAGGCAAGGGCATCTTAAGCCAATGTTTGCAGTGATACTATGTTCGGATTTCACATGCTGCTTGTTCAGGGTGCTTCAAAGATGCTGTGCTTGCAGAAGGGCCGCAAGGCCTGCCTGAGGTCAGGGCACAGGTCCCAGCAGTGAGGAGGTGCCTCTGTGCTGGGGAAGGGGTGAGCTGAGAGTTGTGCTGTGGGAGATAGCTGCCATCCTGCTGCCTGGGACCAGAGGCCAGGCATTGCCATGCAACGTTTTTCCAGCACTGGTGCTGATGGCTGAGTGACACAAACACATCCCTTCTCTGTGCAAAGCAGAGGCAGCACAGGCTCACAACACTCAGCCTGTGTAATTAAACACTTGGGTAGCACCAGTGGGCAGCAGCTGCTTTGAGAATAACATGATGGAATGGAGTGGGGACATTTTGGTGGCAGAAAGCCCGTGTATGCCTGCATCTGAGAGCACCCTGTCTCCCTTTTGATGCCCTAAGCTGTGCCCTCGGTTCAGATGTCCTTAAGGTTGGCTGTGTTAAAAAGAGCCGCTGGTTAATTTGCTTCCCTTTTACAAGCTGCAGTTTGCAGAGCATGTGTGTAACGCAGGGCACGTGAGTAGTGCTGTGCAAAAACACGGGTCAGCTCACGTCCTGGGCTTGTCCCTGGAGCAATTAGATGCAAGCTTGGTCTCTGCCCAGCAGTGTGATTGAGTCCTCTCTCAGAGATGGACAAGCAAAATGGGATCTTCTTCCAGCTCCAAAGCATTTGAATTTAATGGTAAGTTTCATTTAACATTACCAAAAAACCCCACAAAATTTGTCATTTACCATAGGAGCTGGCACAGCTTGGTTGTGTGGAGTAATCCTGAGAGCACATACTACTTTATAGCCTATGTACATAGGCGTTGTAAAATTTAACTCTGCATCTTTTTGTTAGCTCTTTGTAGAGCTCATGGGAGTGGTCCATGTGTGTTCCCCATGCCCTCAGCTGGGGCTTTCCTATGAATTTTGAAGGTAACAATACAGGAAATGTAGCTAGAAATGTGGAGTAAAGAAAGATGTATTCTGTGTTGAATCAATTTTCAGAATTTTTCATGGTAAATTGAATTTTTCTTTACTTTTTTTTTTTTTTTTTTTTTTTTTTTTTTGGTGAAACCAGAGGCTCTCAAAGTCACAGAAGTGTCTGTCGTATGGTAGAGAGAAAAGCTGCTTATAGTGGTTTGGCTGCAGAATGAAAATGAAGTATGGCACATAAGCATTCTTAGTTGTGTGGATTTAGGGATTGATGGCTACTGCTGTTGAAATGTGTTGGTTTTGTTGTTTTTCTTTTGTCCCTGTAGTGGCTCTTGCATCCATTTATTTAACTCAGTTCCTGTATTAGAAAAACTGAAGTCTTTTTAGGTATGTCATAGGTGACGTTCTGGTGAAGGGTGTTAAAGAAAAATAATTTAGTGCTGGTTAGGAGAATAAGAAATTGTATTCCACATTTCTGTCCTTTTGCTTTGTGGTGTTGTTCCTTATCCTTGTCATTAATGGAACACAGATTCTTTCAGGAGCACTTCAGCTTGATCCTATAAGTTACTCAGTAATGAATCACTCCTTTCCAGCCTAAGAGATCTTCACATAGCATCAGCAAGACAAATTGCCTGCTTAAACATGCTTAGGTTTGTGTTTTCCTCCGTGGCTGGTGTCCTGTGTCCTTAATTTTACTGACTTATTTTCAGCTTCTGTGTAAAGAAGGCCCCAAGGCCAAGTGGTTAGAGCAAGAGCCAGCAGTCTCACCCAGGCTGCACCCACGACTCACATTGCACCGAGTCAACACGCATCTCAGCAAATCCAGGCTGCAGGCTGACCTGTTAAGCATGGGTACTGCAAATTTTGGGTTTAGCTTACATGAAGTGGAAGTGGTTTTAAGGCTGTTTGAACAAGGGGAGTTCTAACTGAAAAAAAAGATAGGGGTTTTTTTAGCAACAAAAAAATTAATAATGTGTGTTTGCATTCTGCTCCACCACATATTTATTTTAAAATCTGGTTGCGCATCAACACATTCTCAATCTGATCTGTAGATCTCTGACTGAGATGTTTTAAATGTTTGAATGGAATCCAGTTTTGAAGTACCACAGTTATCTACGAAGTACATCGAAGTTTCCTTCAGTATTCATTTCTCAGTATTATCTGTTCTGGACTGATGATTATTTTTCAGTGTAATTAGCATATGTGTCGCTATAAGTTCTTTTTCTTATCTTGCATCAGATGTGCTGTCATGTTTACAGAAAAGAATCTCGTCCAGTATCTACAAAGCTATGTCAAAAAAGAACTTTTGCCCTGCTTAGATATTGGATTTATGTGCTATCAGATCACACAAAGTACTGGTGCGATTTTCCTTGAGCATGTGCACTTGTCAAATTCAACAAAGCACCCAAGCAAGAGTTAGCAGTAGCTCTTTTTTTATGCCAACATTAGGCCGACTGTGGCAGGGCAGTTTGTAACAGACTGCCAATTTCATATTGCCACAACAAAAACTTATTTTTGAAAAACTTGGAGCAATATGGTGTGTATATTTCATAGTTCTGCGTTCTGTGTTATGTGACTATGGAGTTTTGGATGTGGTGCTAGCATCCTTAAATCCTACATCGTTAAACCACAGACTTCTTGTTGCTTATCTTCCCGGAAAAGGATGTGCTCCCATGGCTTGGACTGAGAACCAGACAAGCCCAAACTGTTCCATCTGGGTAGGAATAATTAGCTGAATAAAGAGCAGTTCCTCAGAAAAGGATCTGGGAGTCACAAACTAAACATAAATCTACAACATCTTATGTCGTGGGGGAAAAAACTGAGTGCTGTAAGGCAAGAGATGGCGATATGATACTTATCAGGGCTGGAAAAGCCTCAGCTGAAGTTCCATATCCAGTCTGAGACATCTTTCGGCAAGAAAAGTGTGGATCATATAAAGCTGAGAGAAGAGTGGCAAAAATTAAAAAAGTACAGAAAAAAACATCTTACAAGAATGCACTCTAAGAGTGGCATTTCTCACTGAGTTTGTAAACTTTGAATATGTTTTCTAGGTAGAATTGTATTATGTAGAGGAACATTTTTGCCTTTGCCCCATTCTGTGGTTCCCTACGTTAATGCTGACATTTGTTGGAACTTGGAGGGAAAAGTCCATATTACAGGAGGGGACTGGAAGCAGTAGGAAACCTTCTGTGCATGTACAGCCTGTGTGCCAACTGCTTTCAGGAACTCCAGGTTCATCATGTCCAAATCTTTGCTATTTCGGGCAACTACATCACAGAACCCCATTCATAAATTTCTTGCATACTATTATAAAAATAGTTTGCTTTTCCTTATTTTTTTTCCATTTTTTTTCTCCTCCAATGCACTGTCTTTAACCTCAGGCATGCTTCTGATCCAGAGCTTCAACTCTGGACCACCTGTGAGTGCTTTAAACACGAAGGTGGTTATATATGTGCACTTTATTTGTTCTTCATTGCCCTTTGGGGCTGCTTGACAACCCATAAGGGGAAAGGAGGTAATGAAGGGAATCCATCTAGATAATTTTTCAACATCAGATTTCCTTCTTTGTCTCCTAGAAAGACAAGCATCTCCCTCCACCACTGCTCCTCCTAGTCATTTTGCTTCCACTTAAGATTTGAGTTCATGTTTCTGGAAAAGGGGTGATGAAAACTGCAGGCTGTATCCCGGAGGATCACTGCTATTATTCTTTGATTTTTATCAGATATACTTTGCTTCATATAACCTAACATTTGCCTCTTCCTGAATTGTGTCTTAGCGAGGGATAGCTTTGAGGGATAGTTATTTCTTCTGACATAGTAGGAGGAGTCTATAGGATCTGCAATGCTAGGCAGAGCTACCTTGTGATACCTGTTTTTTGGATGAGACCCCATCATAAGGTGGTAGTATAAGAACTGAGAAGATTCTCAGCTATCGAACCTTACCTGTTTCAGTAGAGGGAGTCATATGTCCTCACTGTGGACAGTAAGTTCTGCTTGTGAGAGGTATTTCTTACAGGAGATTAGGCAAGTGATCAGATTTAGAAAACTGCTTGACCACGTGGGGATTATCACATTGTATTTGGCTACATTTCATGCATTCTGAAAAGTTCGAGAACTTTAATGTCATTGGACCCTTTACGGAAACCGCCTTGTCTTTGTCACCTATGAAGTAAGGAGAAGGCAGAAGTGTTGATAAATGGTAAAACTGATGCATATCCTTCTACAAATCAGAACAGAAAGACTTCAGCTCAAGAGCAGTCAACCCAGAGACCCTTGCTTTTAGGCTTCATGCCAATGGTGGGGACATTGAGGCATTCTAAGTAGCAGAAACTTGGCATCCCTGCTCAAACTGACAGCAAGTTTTGTACCCGTGAGGGCTGTGACTAACAGGAGGCTATCAGCATGCCTATTTTGGTTACGTTTGGTTCCTGATGAAGCAAAAGGGCTTGGTTCAAAAGAACAGAGTTCTAAAGGTTGTTGCTAAGTGCAAATTTTTATTTTCTGAATTGATTCAATGTTTTGCAATTTGTAAATTTTACAGCTGTTTGGTGTGGCTGGATTCATTACATACACATAGGTATATGCAGATCTTTCCCTCCCTCTTTTCCTAAGGCACATCACTTTGGTTGTGCTGCTGCTAAGCATTTCCATATTTAAACAGTACTCCAGAGTGTTTATTGAACTGAGTATGCAATATGCCATCCAAACCTCTGGGAATTACACCATAAATTTCCAATATATATAGGCAAAAGGAGAGAAGCCAAACAGGATACAAGTACTAAAAAACCTCAAGATTAGCAAGATATGCTCCTGTCTTTCAAAACAGCAAATCATTATTTCCCATGGAAAACATCATTTCAGATGCAGGCTTTTTTGTACTTAGCTGATTCTGTCATTTGGCTTCCTAAATCTTGTTTAAAAGGTCACAGACCAAGTCCCTTCTATGAGCCTGAGGCCTGATTAATGAGCAGAGAGATTACCAGAAGAAGCACTTGATAGTTTCTTGTCCGAGGGGGGTCCTGATAGGGTATTGTAGGAATTGCTGCACAGCCTGGATGTAGTGTTTTCTTTCAGCTGGCAAGGTTTGTTCCGGGGTGACAGCATTAGTCCGTGTAGATACCTTCTCATGTGAGAGCTGGCACACTGCAGCTTTGGACCTGGTCAAGTCATACCTCAGTTTATATTTGCATCAATTTTCATCAACATTGGAGCACTGAGCTTTCTATGAAATACAATTTTGTCGTGTACTTTAAGCCTCTACTATTGCAGGGCATTAATCAAAAGGATTTTCTGTGTTCCCTGAAGTTTCCTTGAAGCACTTTGCTGCCTTGCCTGGAGTTGTCTTGTAGTGGTGGTTCTGTCTGCATTCACTTGTATTTCACATGCAAAGAAGCAGCCCTCCTGGTAGGCAAAAATTAAAGCATATAAGTCGCTGATCTGTGCTATAAATACTTCCTAGAAGAATGCAATTAGAGATGGATGATAATAAGAAAGAAATCTTAAGTTCATGTTAAGAGAAGGCAGCTTCCTGCTAAAATTAAGTCAAAAAAATAGGAATTTGTTGCACATTGTAATACTGAAATTTTTCTTCAGATAACTATGTGTTATCTGAAGGTTCAGTCACTATCCACTGTTTTAGAGGCACTAGCATCCTTGAGCTAAGTGTTAGTGATGCACAAAACTCTTGTATTCCTTCAGTGTTGCTTGAGGAGCTTCTCTGAAGTATGCTGCTACTCTGGGAGATCTGACTTAGGGACATGATTTGGGTGGGGATGGGTTGATGGGTTAGACTTGATGACTTTAGACGTCTTTTCCAGCCTTAATCATGCTATGATTCTATGACTTTGCTTTCTCTAACAAAGCCCCTTCCATTTGTTCCATTTGTGTATGCTCCTTTACATGCTACAAAGCCTGGGAATTTAGTAGCAATATTTTGTCCCATGCATTGTTGCTGCTTCTTTTCTATGGCTCTCATGTTGGCACAAAACAGATTTCCATCCCTTGGGGAGTCATCTTTGTTCTTTTCAGGCCTAGGTGTCCAAATGGGCCCATATTCTGACATAAAATCTTGTATGTCTGCCAGAGCGGCTACTGAAAAGGTGCCTTCATCTTGAGTTTGAGCTGGAGAGTGGCAGTATGAAAACAAAAATTTATGCTTAACTGCTTCAATTTTTTTTTAAACCACTGCAACTGATTCAAATATTTCAATATCATATGACTCCCAAAGTAATGCATTGAGCAATAGCTGATCCAGCATTATGGCACCTGTTCCACTGTAGCCACTGTTGCTCCATCACATCACTTCACAGAATATTAGCCAGTCATAATAGAAAATAGCAACAGCTATATAGGTTCCAGAAACCCAAAAGGTTAGTAAAACAGTTCAAAGACATTACTAGAGAGCTATCTTGCTTAGATTTGAAGACAGTCAGAACTGCATCAACTTTATGTTTGTCTAGTTGCCCTCCATTCCTTTCAGTTCCAGTGTTGACATAATCACTGTGTTGAGGGAGAACAACTTTTTTCTCTCCTAAATGTATTTTACATTTAAAAGTGATCTCTTTGAGGTAGATTCTAAAGAGCATGAGTAATTTTATTTAAATAAAGAAATAGAATAATCATGAGATTTGGAACAGAGCTAGAAGAATGCATCATGCTTTTTGTAAACTGGTAGTAATTACCCACTAAAATAGAGTATATGTTAATATTGATAAAGCCCACAATTAGCAGCTTACAATGTATTTTCAAAAAGTTTAAGGAATAGCATATACACTAGAAGACAGTATCCAAATAAATAATTGTTCTAATAAAGTATTTTCTGTCAAATTAATCACTTTTTTCATATGGAATATTGCTTTTTTATAAATACTTAAATGCCTGAAGATGTAGCACATTAAATTTTAATTCTGTTTTATTCCATTGTTTAGTTTTTCTCACGGGAGCTGAGGAATGTTTACCAGATAAATGAATAGACCGTTTTCTTAAATAATAATAATAAAAAAAAAACAGCAAGTGAATTGCAAACCAGAAAACATAATAAAACTTTTGCTTTATGCTTGAAAATTTAATCACACATGGAAGAAAATAAATTCCTTTCAATTCTAGAATGAAACCCTGGCCCTCTCCAAATATCAAGATTATATCATTTTCAATGTCTTTGTCAGAAAGTATGAAAACAGTTTTCTCTTTTTCTATATATCTGCCTTTATGTCAAATTCTGGCTCTTGGCAGAAATCTCCATTTTCTTTCTTACCCGAAGTATCTTCAGACAGACCTGTGGGCTTCGTGGATTTGGTACATGGATTTTGGTCCACTTTGTGGTTATGTTTCACTAATGTCTCGTCACCTTTTGATCATCAGTTTTGCTAGTGACACCTTGTTCTCTAAGGTGGAGCAGTATGTTTTCTGTGTGCTATAAATTTTGTTTGAATGCTTTTAGTCAGAGATGTAGAAATAAAATGAAAGATTTGCTGGTGGAGCCGTATATTGTATCATCTCAGGAGTGTCTCATGCTGTTTGCTGCACCACGATGGAACAGCTATACTTCAGAATCAGCAGAATCTTTGTCTATAAGAGAGGCACTGTTTGAAACTTTATCATTTCTAGCTTACGTCTATTTTTGCTGCTCAGAGTTGTTTTCTAAAGGAAACAACTTGTACGTATATTGAGAGTATGTCATAGCAAGCCTAATGGTTGTTTGCTGACTGTTGGTTGCTGTCCCAGGATGATTTCTGAAAGAATAATGAACAAGACAGAAACAGCTCTTTGTTTTTCTATTTCTCTCACTGTTTTTGAGATAGAATATTGAACTACAGATTTCCTTCTTTGGTTCTGGTTTCATTAGTGCTTATTTTAATTGCATGACATTACAACAGTGTTCTTTGTTGCAACAAACATGTAAGAGCAATTTGGGAATGAAACCTGGAGAAAAGATATTGCTCTGACCACCTGTAGCACCTCCAGGAATCCTCCGTGCTCTTTTGGATCTGCTTCTTAGCTTTTTATAATCAAAACAGATTTCCTGGCATTTTCCTCTTCTTCGATCTTTTGTAGTAAATGTGGATTGACCAGTGTTCCTTTGAGTAACTCACATTCTTTAAGGAGCCTGTTAGAAAGCCTACAGGGCAGTAGTTTATACTTAGGCTGGGTCTTGACTGCTCGTTTGATTTGAGGATGTAATAGATAGCAAAGATCATCAAAAGCTTATTAAGGAGGAGACTTAGTGAGTATGGGTTCAGTGCTGCTGTCATTACCAGCTTCCCTGCTGATGGCCAAACTGCAAGGAATGCACACCTCAGTTCAAACATTTCAAGTGTGCCTTTCATCTGGGGGTCTTGACATGCTTTAACAAGGGTCCTGGCCCTGTCTTTGCTCTTGCCAGATCTGGAGGGAAGCTGGCTTTGCTCACAGATTAGTTTTCTACTCCAATAATTTTGCAACTCAAGACAGAACTATCAGGAGTACTAAGTGGAGTATCTGTAGTGTCTGCACAAGGCAAGCTAGCTGACCTGTGGCACCTTGCTGGAGCATCAGCTTCCTTGTGACAGTTAGATCCCAGCTCTTCCTTGAAAACAAAGAAGAGCCTGCTTGGTTGCATAGTGACTCCTTAAAACTTGTGCCTATGGCATGCCTAAACTTCATTCATTAAGACATGAAACTGCATGGGAATTCTTTCAGGAAAGAGTTTATAGCATTTTTCCCCTCATTCATTTGTGTTCACCTGCCTGATGTGAGATAAAGCTTATTTCATTTGCCAGTGAAACTTTGAAGTGGATTGATTGAGTTGGTTGCAGTGTTTCTCTGCATCCAAGTTAAAACTGCAGGATCTTAATGCTTGCTACAGCCTGAGCAGCATATCTTCAAGGTTTGCTCAGCGCACAATTATTAGTTCTATCACCTGTGGAAAGAAATCTCAAATAGCACAGAGCTGAGGCTGCCCTGGACCTTGGTTGAAAATTGCCAACTGCCACCTCACTATCAAATCAGCTCCACCTGTTCTGACACACCTAAATAATATGTATAAAGTGGAGCTCTGCCATATAGAACCTGACTCCACCCAGGCTGACTCAGACAGAGAGCCTTTGGCTCCTTGAGTATGAATGTAGGGGAGCTACAGCTGCTGAACGTGGTGACTGTAGTCAAAAACATCCTTATCAGGTTAGCCAAAAGCTCCCAGAATATTTAGACTCATGACAAGGTCCAAGGAACCGTAGCATCTCAAGAGGTGCCCTGCTTATTATAGAAGCTTTGTTTCCTACAAGACAGCAGCAGCTGCTGTGAATCTTCATGCCTAAATCTATGCTATCTGAATGCCCTTATGACATTGATAAATAGAAATCTAAACATAAGCGTTGATGTTTCAGAATTAGAAATTGGAAATATTTTGTATCAATAACAGCTTTTCCAATCAGTATGTGTTATGACCTTAGTCTGAGGTTGCAGTCTATGAATGATATCTTAATGATAAGCCTTTTAGATACTCCATTTGCAGTATAGAGAGCTATTTTTATTAATCTGGTAAGGGAAAATACATGCAATACTTTAAATGTATTCAAATATCTTTAAAAGTAGCAATGAGAATTTAGATATACATTGTCCCAATTCATGCTGGTACTCTCCCCACAGTATCTTCACTAACCTTTTCCTTTCATCTTAGGGCTCTCACTGGAACCAATTGCCTTCCCTTGGAACATACAAATAAAAATAATTAGCATCATAAGCCTTCAAAATGTACCTACTGCTATCCATGGCAAGCAGATGCAACTGGCCTTCTTTATGTAATGCACCGTCCTGTTCCCATGATGTGTTTGAGGAAGTGATGTTGTAGAGTACATCCAAAGAAAATATCATCAGCAATAACTTCTGTAAGAGGGGTACAGTCCTCAGTTCCAGTGTGTTTTGGTGAATCGTGCTGGCTGAATGATTTGATGAATCAAAACTGGTTGGAACACAAGAATACTGCAGAGCTTGTTCTGTATGTGTATCAAAGTGACTAGAAGCAGAATTTTGTGCTTTTTGTCTATTTTATTGTCAAATGCTATCAAATTATAGAAGTATGTAAATAATTTATAAAACTGTAATTACGGTTTGCAAAGAACAATCTGCTTTATACCGAGTGTGGCCTCAGTGCTGCTTTTCCTGGAATAGCAACAGTAGGAAATCTGAAATATTTTTCCAGTGTCTGGTGGTAGAAGAGTAAGCGTGCTGGATTTTTCCTATTTTAGAAGTATGTCTGAAAACAGATGTACTTAATAAACCATGAAATAGTTGTTGGTAATTGGGGAGGAGGGGGGGGAGGAAGTGAGCTTTGTCTTAGGTGGGTATATGGAAAAAGGCTTGGTGTGTTTTTCGTTTTCATAAAATGAGTGATTTTCCTAGGCCTGTATATCTTGGTAGGATATCGTCTGTGCCTCCCAATAGAATTTGAATTTCTGGTCCTTGAAAATCCCTTTTCACCCCAAGGATTCATTTTTCTATCATCACATTTTTAAGGTAACTGGCTCTAAATGTTCAGATTTCACATTGGCTTTATCAGATCAGGTGTGTTCAAACTTGGTGCTGTAACACTGCAAACAGCATCAATTAATCTTTATAAGCAAAAATAGAAGGGCAGAAATAGAAATGATGCCATAGCTGTCCGGCCTTCTTTTAACATGTCACTGATAATAATAGATCAATAACTCTAAAGCTGTGACAGCCTTCTGGGAAAGCTGCAGTCCCATTCTGGAGAACCGCTGCTGATCCAGTTACTGAGAAATGTGCCTGAGCCCACATTTCAAATAATCCTGCTGCGAGAGTCCTTTCCTTCACCCATGTGGTGGGGGTTGGTTGTCAGGCTCCCAAACACTTGATGCTCTGAATGGGCTCTGCTATGCAACTGGGAGTGCTAATGAAGTTATCAGCTTCAGCTGTATGGAGACCACCCTGCTTTGGAAATATTTCTGTTCTGGGTTAGGAGGCTGTCCTTGGAACCTCATTTTATTTCGCTCTTTTATTTATCTATTTATTTTTGATGAAATGGATCGTGCTCTCCTCTCTGTTTGCTTCATTAAGGTAATGCTCTGTGCAGAGAGCTCTGGCTGTGGCCAAGTTCTAAAATAAATTCAGGAGTGCAGAGATGGGTGAGTTCCAGGGTGTCCCACTGAGCAGGCTGCCACAGGAGCAGAAAGGAAGAGGGATTTACGTCTCAGGAAGATGTGGACACAGCTGAAAGTGGTCACCTTGCTCAGGGACAGGTCAGCTGCCTCTTACAGCAGCCCTTTGCCTGCTCTGTTGGTGGCACTGGGGCAGCATCCTGTGTTCTCAAGTGGTACAGCCCGAGGACACGGCTGGCTGCCAGTTGATGTTAAGGGAGATCTGCATCATGTGCTCCCAGATGTGGATCTAATCACTTCTCAACTCCTGGACTTCGAACAGAACAAAAGTTCAGGACATGTACAAGCACTCTTTGGAGAGTGCAGCGGTTCCTGATTGGGATATTGGGCTCCAGCCAGTGCCTCGTAAACAGGTGTCAGCCTCCCAAAAAAGCCCTCCCCACGTGCCAGCAGCGGGTATCCTCGCTGGCGTGCCTGCGGCAGGATTTAGTGGGTCAGGAGGAATGACCCATAGGTCAGCAATGAGGCGTGCTGCTGGGCTGGCATGCCTGAGGCTTCCTTGACATTTGCCTTGCCTTACTTCTCCTCAGGGCGAAGGAGGGATTTCAGGCTCTAAATCTAAACAGCAAGTTTTTCAATGTATTAGGTATGGGATAAGGAAGAGGAGAAAGTAATGGGTGAGTTGATTGTGAGGGCTTGCTTATTTACTTGTTTGTTTTCCCTTCCTAGCCCAAGGATTAACCTGTAGCTTTCAATTCGGGCAATATGGGAAGCAAAGAAACGAGTGAGGCTGTGCTAAAGGAAGATTCTGCTGCTAGGGGGCAATATATATTAAGCAAAAACACACTGAGAGTTCTCTGTATCTGCTGAAGTTTTTAAAAAAAAACAAACAAACTCCAAACAGAAAAATACCCAATATTTCACTATGGTATTTCTTCTGCAGAAAAAGCATAGTATAAACAAAATATGCAGCTTATATATATCTGTGTGAATGCATTTCTATTTCTTTAGTTTGTTTGTTTGTTCAACAAATAATTGTTCGTGTGTGATTTTTTTTTTCTTCTTCATCACAATGGGTTCACTATCAGTTTCAGAGACCATGCACAGCACTTTTCCATCTTGATTCATACAAATGAAATGCCTTCGGTTTAAGAGATCTAAATGTGTTTCAGAGGCTGCTGGGAAGAATTGGTGCTCTGGCTCCTGGCTCTTTAAAACCTCATGCTGAAGGAACATATCATGCACGATCCTCCAATTTTCTTTCCAAATTCAATCAGCGTTGAAAAGCGCTTTAAAACGTTTATGTAAAGCAAAAAGATAACAATCTGGACATTAGAAAGTCTTAAATCACACGGTCTTATAACTGTCCTGCTTCTTCCTTGTTGAGAATAACTGGGACAGTTAGCTCAGATGTCTTTGTGACTTTTTGTTCTAGCCCCTTTCTTAAGTGTACTCCAAAAAAAAAAAAAAGAAAGCATGAGGAGATAAGAGATGGCTTCAGCTGCATTATGGCCTTCATGTTGGGTGGTGAAATAGTTGTTCAGTTGTTTAAATATACTCATCCTTGTTTTAGATCTAGAGCCAGATGGTTCTGTAAAACTACATTGTGAGAATGCAGTTTTCCATTTATTTTAATATTTAGTGGTTATAAGAGTTTATGAGTATGGTACTCATAAGGTAGTTGATTGAGGTCCAAGCTGGTAGTGGGGAAAGAAGCATCTACTTCTCGAGCAGATTTTTAATTCTTGTTCACCTAATCATCAAAGTCCAGGGAAAGAAGAGGCGTTGTCTAAATGCATACAGGTTGCAGCATAGCATGCCAGATTTCTGTGGTAGAGAATTTGTTGTTAATTAGCATTAAGAGAAGCTTGCCTGAGGATGTTTTGCAGCTGCAAATGAAAGTTGCACAAAGACACAGATGTTTCCAAGTATTTTTTAGTAATGTTCTTTTGTTTCCTGTATTATTCGGAGTGAGAGACTCACTGGAGATTACGGGGCAGAATTATTTGGAACAGAGGTACAAAACCAGCACAGGTTCTCAGCGTTGCCTTTTCTGGTCTCATTCACCAGTGCTTGTTCTCATGCTCTCTTCTCTCTGTTCCGTAAAACTTTGTGTTCCAGCTGAATGAAGTACTTATTTTATACTGAAACAGCACAGTTCCCATTGCAGCTGCTCTGTACAGGCTATGAAAAACAGAGTGTTCACAACAGCAGATGTGGGAATTACCTGGCAGTGCCTGTGCTATCAAAGGGAGGTGTTCTGTTCATACGTGTGCCACTGACCAAATACTTTTTTGAGCCTGGTTCAAGGATGGGATTGAAATTAGTATCTGGCAATGTCAAAACAACTTTTCAACATTTTGCACCTGTACAGAATGTGTATGTATGGAAACAGGTGAGGAGTACTTTAAGGTATTTTGTTATATAGTATATATATTTGGCAGTGTTTTCTGAGATTTGTACCAAATACTGAGAGATGACAAAATATCTAAAGGGGAGCTACTCTTTAGTAGAGTCTGTTGTGATAGGACAAGATGAAATGGTTTCTGATGAAAAAGGAGAGATTTTGACTGGATATAAGAAGAAAGTTTTTTTACAATAAGGGTGGTGAGGCACTGGCACAGGTTGCCCTTGAGAGGTGGTGGGTGCCCCATCCCTGGAGACATTCAGGGTCAGGCTGGATGGGGCTCTGAGTACCTGATCTAGTGTAGGTGTCCCTGATCATTGTAGGCAAGTAAGACTTAATGGCCTTTAAGGGTCTCTTCAAACAATTCTGTAATTCCATCATAATACATAATAAAGCATAGAAGTGTTGGGTGGGTTTGAGTTTACAATAGCAGGAGTTTCTGCTGTCTTAAAATCAATGGAGTTTTGATAACCATCAGCTGTGGAAAGGGAAGGGAGATGTCAGCTCGGGCTGTGCTGAAACATGTCAAGCACTTCTTCAAGACTTTGCTGTAGTGCTTTCTGGTTAGTAATAGAGAAGAGCGGGTTAGTCAACGTTAGAAGGCTGCAAAGCCAGCAACTGTCACAATAATCCTCTTCTTTCAGCTCCCAACAAAGAGATTAAGATGTGACCCAAGCTGAATCAGGATGCCAGCATGCTTTGTGCTATTCATTTTGTCTGCTTACTTGCCATAAATAATTATAAACATGAATTTTATTCGAGATTAAATTATTGTCTTTATTGAATATGATTAATTCAAAATACAGGCTTAAGTTTTTAGAATATTGTGTCCTGTGTCAGAAGATGTTCTGTAACAGAATTCTTTGACCTCTGCCAAATCAGCATATGTGAACTACTCATAATCCCTGTGCGTTTGTAATTACCAAAGTGACTTGGATGGCTTTGCTTAGTTTTAAATGCTGACATCATCTTCAAGCACAGAAATCAAACTTCTTGTAATTGACATTGTATCAGTGGAGTTCTCACCATTTTGTGTCTTTTTTCTAGTAGTCATAATAAACCGAAATTTTATGATTCATTGCCTACCTTAAGCACTCATTCTTTCTGATATTGCCAGGCTACCGATGCATAAACAGAAATGTAAATATATGCTTGAGGATGGCTGATTGCTTGGGCTTACACAATAGCACTGAGTCACCAGACTAGGTCTCCTTGCTCTTCACTGCAGACCTAACAAATACAATTGAAACTCGCAGCAAAGCACAGAGGGTTCGTTTGGGCTCACTGATGTTTGTGATTTTCTGCTTCAAACATTTTCCATCCTAACTATGGTTTCTAAACTAGAGCTTTTCAGTTCACAGACCCATTGTAAGGTATGAAAAATATTCAGGTTCATTAAGTCGTTAATTGACACTTCATTCCTAATGTTCTTTGCAGCCTGGTGGAGTACCTAGGTTTTATTTTCTGCATGTGTCAGAGGAAGAGGAAGGAAAGAGGAGTTCTATAGCACTTAAGCTATTGTTTCTAGAAAATTGTTTCAGGCGTTCTTCCAAATCAAAATGTAGGTAGTTATGTGTTGCTGTATTATGTATTTTAAAGCTATGGAAAAAAAAAAAAAAGAATATGCAGCTGATTACAAATGTCTAAATACTTGAGTGTTCATGGAGTTTGTGTATGTGCATGTGTATGTGCATGTGCTGGGGAAAAACAGAACGTAGAAGCATAGGGGATTGTTATTAACATGCTAGTTGCTTCCATTAGACAGCTGATTTTTGTGTGCGTTTCTGTATTATTCCATAAAAGGATAATTTGGATATTACAATTTGTTGTTCAGGTGGTTTGCTGAGTTTGAGAATCCTGCGCTAAGATCACAGGATTGATCTAAGAAATAACTATTTCAGTATTTTAAAGGAAAGCCAGGAATAGCAGCACAGACGTGCAGAGATGTGGGTGTTACATGCTGTATGCCTGAAGTACGTGAGGATAATTGCTGCCCAAGCTCTGTGCAAAGGTTACGGTGGTAATTGGTCAGGAGTGGGGAGGATGTGGATGCCAGACATTAGATCTGGACACTGAAGTTCCTAGGAATGCCTTCACCACCCAGTGAAAATGTGGAGCTTATTGAAAGTAGCGTGGGACAGCAGATTTCCTAAGTATAGGGACTGAAATGAAGATCCATAAACTTATGGAAATTGCTATTTCCAGAGAAGCATGACTGATACTTCCAGAGAAGCTTGGCTCTCTTACCAAGTGTTCTTCTCTTTGTAACTGATAAGCCCAAGAAGCACCACACCTTCCTCCTGTGATGCGGGTGTTGCCCATGCTAACTCCTGTACAAGTGCAGACCTTGCATTTGATTTAGCTGAGCTTCGTGAGGCTGTATTTCTTCAGACTGTTGAGACCCATGAAGTGGCATCCCTACCCTGCAGCGTATCAGGCGTTCTCCATCCCATGCCTTCCACAAACCTGCTAGGGAATGCAATCTCCCCTGCCCTCCTCATCATGCCACCCTTGAAGGTCCACCAAGTTCGGATGGGTCATTAGGTGTAGAGCAGCATTCCCTTAGGCTAAGAAATAGCTGGCTAAAATGCAATGTCTTACCTCATCCTAAAGTTAATGGCAGCTCTAGGTAGAAAGGGAGTATTTTCTTTCAGGGGCTACGTCTGTCTAAGGCCCTGAGGCACTGTGCATACTGTGTACAGTTTTGGCTGTTCCCTGTTCTAGGGGCAGAGCACTGGACAAGCTGCAGCAACAGATTGTTGCAGTCTAGCTGCTAGAATGTGCTCCTCTGCATGTTTTCCTTGTTTGTTTTTGGGGGAAAGTTAATTTAGTATCCTCTCAAGGCTAAATTCTAAAATTCTTGCTTTATCTTTGCTTCTTAGACAAGCAAATTCTGCTCCCAAGGGTTTTGGAAAAAGGCATAGTTCTGCAATATTTTGCTTCAGTGTCAAAATGAATCAAATCTCAAAAAACTTTGCCTTCCATTGCGTGTATAAATGTACACATGCAAACAGTGGTTTATTTTTCAACAGTTAGCTGGTTGTTTAGTTTGTAGCAAAATTTATACATGAAATCCCTTAGCCCACCTATAGAGTTAAATACTAATTAGGAACAGTAAGGCTGTCTGGCTGGGTACGACTGAGTAAACCTAATATTCAGAAGACAGTGTAAGTGGGAATGGTTCATCACATTCTATGTGGTACATATGTACCTGAGGGAAAGTATGCTTAGTTGGTGTGGCAGTACCATGGGGGGGATGTTGGAGACACTCCTCAGAGGAGGAAGTTGAGCTCAGGGCCACGAGCTCCCAAACCAAAGTAAGGGGTGGGTGGGAGCCCTGCAGGAAGGCTCATTGGCAGCTGAGGGCAGGAACAGGATACGTCTAAGCTTGGGTGGCTCTGGGAGGAGCAAGTGTTGGGATTAAAGTGTCCTGATGAAGTCATTCCTTTTCCTTTCAGACGCAGACAGTGATTTTCATGGAGTGGATTTTCTGCCAGACGACCTCAGTGAGGCTCCAGATGAGACAGGAATGAGGGTGAACAAGAAATACTCCTGCCTACCTGCTGAAGAGAAGGGCATTCACATCATCAACATCCGAGCTATTGAGGATATAGGATATGACCAGCATGAAAGCACCGTGAGTAAAGAACTTGCCAGATGTGCAGCACCTGGCATGCTGTGCTTTTTTCCTTACCTCATTCCTAAGTGTTCCCTTTCCTTGGAGGTTCTGCCAGTCTCCCCCTCCCCTTTCAGGGGTGCAGAGGAGGCTGCTGCCAGCCACAGCACCTGCTGTTTTGGTGGGCATGGTACTTAGGTGTGTGGAGTGCTGAAGGGAAGCAAGGGATCCTTTATTTAACTTGTAGCCTAAGAAGAGACTGGTTATTCTCAGAGTAATCTGTCAGTAAGGCTGCGGCAACCTTTGAATCTCTGCCCACACTGAGCAGAACACAGAAGTGTCCAAAATTGTGTGTGAAAACTGTTCTTAGCAGAAGTAATGTTAAACAGTTTGTAGCATGCAGCAGAGGCTTTTTTCCCATAGTCAGATTTCTAGTATCATTAATTGTCCCTCAGTTAAGACTTTTTATCAGCAGTTTTAAAGGAAGTTAGTAACATAAACGCACAGCAGGATTAGGAGCTGGCTGTGTCATAAGTGCATAAAAGTAAGCTTATTCAGGTGAAGGAATGGAGGTGGGGTGAGCTATGTAACAGACCTTGCTGGAGAAAGACTCACCATAAAAAGCAGTGCTTGATTCTTTGTGCTTGTGCTTAATTAGCGTTGAGTGTGGTGGAATGATTCTGTCAGGACTGTTTTGAAACTGAGATGCCCTTTCTTTGCCTCTTCTACAAGCCGAGGGACAGGGTTCATGCTGTTCATGCTGTTCATGCTCTTCTACAAGCAGAAGAACAGGTTCATGTCTTGGCTGATGCACCTCTCCACTTCAGCGGCCTACAAGAATCTTGCAGTATTAGAGAACATCCATAAAAGACTCTATTTACTTCTTTAAATCAGGACAACAGGCTCCTCTGGAGTCCTTTGGCTCATCCATTTCACAGTGCAGTAGAGGTAGTCTTATCATTAGGGAATGTGTTGAGGCTTTTGTATGCATTGAACAACTGACTCTCCTACAATGTCAGCTGCTCCTCAAGAGGGTCAACTTTTCAACAAGCTCAAGGAAAGGCAGAAATTAATATTTGTTAGTACTTTGGTATTATGTCTCTACAGTTATCTGGTCCAGTTTTCAAGAAGTGTGTGAAAATGGGGCTGTGTTTTGCAATTTAAGTTTCTTGTGTCCTGCAGCACTTCACAGCCAACCTGTACAGCATTAGTTCAAGGCAGAAATAAAGCCCTTGCCACCCTCAGATTGTGAGGGAGCTTGGGGGTTTAAAAGTGGGAAGAAGAGTGGTGAACTCAGCTAGCAAGGAACACGCTTCCTTGGCTGCAGTCCATGGGTATTGGCCGCACTCGGCGCCCAGCTGGCTCCCTTCGGTCTGTATGGGGGCTGATCTCTTTCTCAGATGATACAAACTAGCAGCAATAGATAAAAGAAGTGAGAAATGTTTGCACATGATATCAATCTATCTGTCAGAACTAAAACACAGATGTCCCAGATGGAAGAGGACAGATG
Organism: Cyrtonyx montezumae; assembly: GCF_038088225.1. NCBI lineage: Eukaryota > Metazoa > Chordata > Aves > Galliformes > Odontophoridae > Cyrtonyx > Cyrtonyx montezumae. Next base: position 40,831,276 of record NW_027071826.1, on the reverse strand, counting down.
ATCTTAGTGGCAATTAACCCTCAGTGGAAACAACCAAAGTTGCTCAGTAGCTGACTTATGAAGCAGTGTGCTGGGAATTAGATTAAACCCCAGTCATTTTATCTATTTATTTCTGGCCAATGAAATCCCAGCTGGCTATCAAGAAAATTGCAAGTGTTAACTTGCAAAATTGTTTTGAGTGAGTAGCATGGGCGGGCTCCTCCTGCAGGATTGCTTCCTGTGGTTAAGTCTTGGTGTGTACTGGGAAAGTAATGCTTGATACCAGACCCTGTTCTGCTTGGTTCCTGTTTTACACTGCACTAATTATTCTCCTTTTCTCCACACACTCCCTCCCTGCTCCCAGTTATTGAACTCCCTATCCAAAAATCCAGATGCTGACTGCAAGTATGGACTGTACTTCCGAGATGGCAAGAGGAAAGTGGATTACATCCTGGTATATCACTACAAGAAGTCTTCAGCAGGGAGGACTCTCGCCAGGAGAGCCCAGCACAATGATGCGGGTGCCAGGAGTGCCAAGCAGGACCCACTGCCTGGGAAGGGTGTGCAGATGGAGATGGGTGAGAGTGAGCCCCATGCAGACTGCCACGAAGATGACAAGAGGTTTCGCAGGGAGGAGTATGAGGGGAACCTCGTGGAGGCTGGCCTGGAACTGGAACATGATGAGGATGTAAGGAACTAATGTAGATGTGTAATGATAAGGGGGGTGGCTAGTGGGTAGGTCTGGGAAGATCACAGAGCCATAGGGGCTAGAAGGGACCTCTAGAGATCATCAAATCCAGCCCCCTGTTAAAGCAACAGCGGGGTAGCACAGGCAGGCATCTAGAAGGGTCTTGAGTATCTCCAGGAAAGGAGACCGTACCACTCTCTGAGCAACCTGTTTTAGTGTTCCATCAATCCATCAATAAAGAGGTTCTTCCTTGTGTTACTATAAAACTTCCTATGTTACAGTTTCTGCCCCTTGCCCTTGTTCTATTGCTACACTCCACAGAAAAGAATCCGCCCCCATTGACTTGACTCATTCACTTTAGATATTTATAAACAGTTATGAGTTCCCCTCTCAGCTTTCTCTTCTCCAGACTGAAGAGTCCCAGGTCTCTCAGCTTTTCCTCTTATGGGAGATGATCTGGGTCCCTCATCTTTGTCTCTAGAAATTCCCTGTCATTTTTGAATCAAGGAACCCAGAACTGGACACGGTACTCCAGATGTGGTCTCATCAGTGTAGAGTAGTTGGGGACGATTACCAGGGCAACAGTCAGAGCTTCTTAGCCATCACTCACCATGGCACGTGCCTTACTGCCACACAGCTTGTTGATGTGTTATCATAGCTGGAGGCGAGGTTTAGACAGCTGTAAACAGCAATCAGAGGTTGATGGGTTGACGGTATGCCTTGGGTTGGGTCCACCAGTAATTCTGGCTCTGATGAGAAATATCTGATGCAGACAGTAAAATTTTCATGCCTTGGTGCAGCCTCTGGAGAATCATGTTTGTGCAAGGTGCTCTGCTAAATACTGTGGTTCAAGCACGTGGCTCTGGGTTGTGGTTTTGTTCTTTCCATTCTCTGATATCAAGAGTACAGCACTTCACCTGTACCCTGAAAACAGCATGAAAATGTGATGTGTGTGAAGTACTGCCAATGTGTGATTAGTAGAAATAGCTGCAGTCATATTAATTTCAAATAAAGCTATTACAATTAACTGATCCAGCCAATGTGCCTGAAATCCCCATGAGAGAGGGGGAGCGTTTGTGTTGGTTTTATTTACAAGATGTAACAGTTGACATTAAATATCCAGAGCAACAATCAGTGTTAAATAAATAAACATGCCACCCCTAATTCACAAATTTCAGGTGAGGCTGATGGTACAGTGTGAAAAAATCTTTCAATTCTCTGTGCTTATGTGAGAATACAAATTGCTTTGTGTCAGGTTGTTGTAGAGTAGTTTTGTTCATTTGTTCATTAAGCCACTAAAATGCTCTTCAGGGAAGTAAATTCAAGGATGGCTTGGAAATGATGGCTGGTTGGAAGGCTGGTGGTTAGTTATGTCCTCTGAGTAATCAGTGGGTTTCTGGAAGGCAGGCAAGGAAAGGGAGCTGTCCCTTCGTGCTGCAGCTGTGACTGTGGGTTCTGAGCAGCCCTTGTTGAGGCAGCAAGGACCCTTCTCAGCTCCATACCTTACAGTGTATGGCATTGGCCCTGTGCCTGTGAAACAAATTTACCTGGCTTAGTCTATATTTGTGTCTGTAGCCATTAGCTTTTATTTCCCAAACAGTTTTTATCTTTTTATCTGTTTAACCTAATGGGGATTGTTCTGGAAGACAATAGCGTTTCTGAGTCACGTTTTATATCAGCTCAAAGCAGAAAGGTGCCCAGTGATTGTCCTGTTGTTAGAAACTGCTCAGCTCAAACAAATGAGCTGATAGTGTTGGCTGTAATGAGTTTTCACTAAATGTGGGTGAAACACAAGGGGGAAAATACTTAATTTCCTCTCACCAGTAACCTTTTTTCTTGCTTTATTTTTTTTTCCCCTTAAGACTAAGATCCACGGTGTTGGATTTGTAAAAATCCATGCACCATGGAATGTACTATGTCGAGAGGCAGAGTTTCTTAAGCTCAAGATGCCCACAAAAAAGGTAAGTACAATTTTCCTCTTTTGTTTTCTCTTTTTCTTGGTGTTTTGTCCCTTTGTCCCCTTCCCTCCCCTCTCCTCCCCCCCTTGGAAGGCATTGTTTAAACACATTCCCATTACACCCCTTACAAATATACTTCTCTTCCCACAAGCACTTATAAAATAGTGAACTAATCTGCACAGCCTGGCAAGGAAGACAGCATCCCCCTGGCACTTAACAAGAAAAGTAGGAGAGTCACAAAATTTATTGCTTGGGTCAACAGAAAGATTAAGCAGAAGCAGGGATGGAAATCTCAAACTCCTGTCTCCTGCTGTTGTCTGTGTGCAGTGCAAGTGATTTCATTCAGTGCTTTACCCTCCCAGTGTGTTTTAAAGGAGGTTGCAATTGATAGTGAAATTTATTTCTTCATTTTGGTGGTTTCTTTCTCACCCAAAAGGTTGGACTGCTAAAAAATGAATGTACTACTTTGCACGCAGTAGTCTCGCTGGGTTTAGGTGGCTACTTACATACCTCATCAGTCATGCTTGCAGGAGTTGGGACGCTACCACAAAATAAATTACCTCTCAGAATATTTGAAATGTCATTAAAGATACAACGGTGTATTTTCATCGTGAGCTAAATTCTAAGTCACCCATGATAGACTGCTACCTGCTTAGCTGGAGTAGCTTAGAGATGGATTAATATTTAAACATGCTAAGTGCATGTCTCAGACTGCAGAGGGAAGTCTGTAATGGAGAAAGAGACACTCTCAAAGCTCAGCGTCATTTATTACAGTGCTAAAACTACACATTTGGTTTGGATTTTATATCAATTCCCATTATTGCCTCACTTACCACTGATTTTAGTCAGAAGCATAATTAGATAAAAAGAGAACTTCAGTAGAATAGTGGCTTCACTGTTATGGAAGCAAAATATCCTGAATAATCTTTGGTTATATGGATGAGGAGAGCATCCTGATAGCTGCAGAATATCCACAGGAAAGCCCCTGCTGCTGCAGGGTGTGGAGAATACTTCTGTCCCTTACTTCATTGTCCTTGTGCTCTGAGGAGATGGTACCTATGAGTGTGTCTCTCTGAACCGGAAAATGAGTTTTACCATTCTTCTGTTTGCTCCCTTAGATGTATCAAATCAATCAGACCCACGGTCTCCTGAAAAAGATCAACTCGGTAATTCAGAAGATAACAGAGCCCATCCAGCCCAAGGTGGCTGAGCACAAGCCACAGACAGTGAAGCGCCTTTCCTACCCCTTCTCCAGGGAGAAGCAGCACTTGTAAGTGATCACGGTGCCAGCAGGCCTGGGCTGCTCTGGTAGTGGCTGCAAAGAAAATGAGTGTCAAGCAAAACTTATAATGCCATTGATTGTAGTCTTTTTTCCACATAAAATGAAAATGCTCAGTAAAATTTATAGGCAGAGTTGTGAATTAATAAAGACAAAGATAATGACAGTGATCTGGTATGGGCAGCTCACATATATGGCAAATTAGATCTCGTCTTGTAAATGATATGAAGCCAGTGGGAGCAGTGGACTGGTAAGAGTAGCTGTAGATGTGGGTGGAGGAAAAAAATCTTAAGGTGGGGCCCAGCCAATTTCATTCGCCTTGGATTGCTTTGCTGCTGCTCTTCCTTGGCCAGCATCCCAGAGGCAAAGCTTTGAAGAGTGTGTTTATGTGCATGCCAGCTGGAACAAATACCAGTCCCAGGGCAGGATTTCTTCACTTTAGATACGGACATTTTTTTGTTTTTTTAATAAAGGGATGCGGAACACTAATGGAGTTGTGTACTAGATTCACGTGCCTGATAGTGGGGCCAGTTGATGTATGTGACGTTTGATGTATTCTTAGACTTGCAGGAATTAAATTTATACATGTGCTGCATGTAGGATGTTCCTGCAGCAAAGGAGACTGATAGGTGAGAGAAAGCTTAGAAGGTGCCCCTTAACTTGTGTTTGGCAATGCCTCATGATACTTGCAGAGGTGGCTGCTTTCAATGAGACCATCTAGGCGTTTGCTGAATGAGGGAAGCCAGAGTGCTCGTACAGGTTTTGCAGGTACAGCCCACATATAAAGATTATTAGGAGAAAGAAACCATAGCAGGCAGGAATTCAATTAAATGAGCACAGACAGCATCGTTTGTGTGGAAAAAGCTATAAATATATAAAGCATGTATTTAAAATGCAAAAGTTGAACTTTCTTTTTAATGACGTTTCTAAAAGCTACCCTTTAATGTTAGATACGAGAGAACCTCAGGAGGAAAGACAATATTGAACGAGGTCAACAAGAGCAGGAAATTACTATATTGTTTTTTGTTGTTGTTATTTATTTATTTTTACCATAATGGGCTTCCTTCTGATCTTTTAACAGGTTTGATTTGTCTGACAGAGATTCCTTCTTTGACAGCAAAACAAGAAGCACTATAGTAAGTACTGTATATAAATAATTTATGGTGGATAGTGCCTTCATCCTGGTGTTAACAGCCCTTTTGCTGACTTTAGGACAAAGCCTATTGCAGGTTTGTCCCTTTGTACCAAAGGCCAGAGATCACCTGTGACATTTATTATTTATCCAATAAATATTTCCAGCTTTAGCTTGTATGGTAAGTTGTGCTTGATGCTAACAAGTTGCTGCCTTTTGAACAATGATTTGGATCTTCTTTTTGGTTCATGGTGAACGTGTAACATGATTTCCTAGTAGGCACATCACTAGGAGGGAACAGATTTAGGTTCTGTGTTGCACCTACCTGTCCCTAATTATGCACTGCTCTATTGCAACTCTACAGGCTTCAGCAGCTCCCTGAAAGAAGTGAAGCCTAAAGCAGAGATAAGATATCACAGAATAAATCTGAGTAATATCTTATGACTCAGAGCATGAAATAGAAAGGCAAGAAAGTGTGTCCTTCTCTGTAGTCAAATATTAAAGGGGATATTAGTAAAGTCCATGCAGCATCCAGGGCTGTGGCAAAAAGCAATTGCTGTGACAATTCTGCAAAGCATGATGCTGACTTCTTGCCCAACTTCCCTAGAGCCCCTAAGGAACACCAGGCATAGAGCAGTAATGCTGATCCATTTGAAATCCCTGCAAATAACCTGGTAATAAAAGGTAGATTGAGCAGTGCCTGGCATCTTCTTATCCTGTATGCATTTCTCTTTGTATTCTTGTTACTTGAAGTTCTCTCCTGCCTTTCCCATATGTATTTTTAAACCACAGTGCAAATATTGACCCTCCCACCTACAGCAAAATGAACAGGAATCTAGTCACTCCCTGTGAGGCTCTGGTGAATAGAAAAAGCTGGAGACCTTGAGCTTATTAAAAAAAAAAAAAACCAACAAAACATTATGTAACTGGCCATCTCACTGTGACAGCTCTTTAACCCTTGGGGGCTAAAGGACAGCGTTGGACAGAGGGGCAGCTTCAGGTAACCCCCCATGACCCCAGCAGGCAGCAACTGTGCTGCTTGCCCCTGAAGAGCTGCCAATGCTTACATCAAAAAATGCAGGCTGACCTCCCCTGCCATCCTGGCCCCATACCAGTGTGCAAAGGTTATTCGACAATAAATGAAAACAAATCGTAAAACAAATATGTCTGTTTTGTCACCAGTGTCTGAAATGTTAAGGTCAAACTGTTTCTTTTACCTGTTTTCTGATAGCTGCTGCACGTGTGCAAGCTCATGAGGCTGGAGACAGCAAAGTATGTAAGGCACTGCAGAGCATGGGCAGCAGGGGTGGGTGGCCTGACAGGAGGGAAATGTCAGGCAATAGTCATGGTGACTGGCCAGCAAGCTCAGCCTTCCTCTCTTGTAAGGGAGGGTCTGTGTAAGGAAATCTTGAAACTCTGATGTGCTGAGCACGACAATTTTTATTAATGAATAATGACTTCACCAGTGTCTTGGTTCTGCCAATACTTGTATCTGAGCTGTGCACAGAAAGACTGCTTCTCACTGGCAATATCCCAAGCAACTGTTTCTTTTCTTTTACTCTACTTCTACAGGTGTATGAAATTCTGAAAAGAACAACATGTACCAAAGCAAAATATAGCATGGGTAAGGAACTTTATTGAGGTTTAAGATCGATATTGTTTTCAGATATTGAAAATAATGGCAAGTTGTATTTGGCTGTGAAGTTTTGGTTTTTCCCCTGCTCTATCATTTGATGTATGTGGATATAATTGTTGCATTTGGAAATGTAATTACTGTAGCTATTTGGAAGTTTTTTTCAAATGTGAATCTGTAGATTCAATTCTAAATGAGATATGAGCATGTAGGCCCTTCAAATGTTAGTTATGACCTTTAATGGCAGGGCTGGAAGGTGGTCTAAAGCTAGGGGTGACACAAGCTCTGCAGTGGTTCAGTTGATCATTCATGGTAGCGGATGAGAGCATTACCATGCACTTCATAACTGCCCTGAAACCTATGGGCCACTGTGTTACCTTTGCAAGTACTTGAGTGAAATGTTGACTGCCAAAATCACTTGTTAGGAGGGGAAGTGAGCTGAACCTGAGGCTGGCCCTTCCCTTGGCCCTCACAGCAGGTGCAGGTAAAGTTCATGCTGCCACAGTCAGCTGTTTTAGTATTTCAGCCCTAAGTCTGGTGCTCTTAAGAACCGAATTCCTAATGCAGGTAAACACAAATTCAAACACTGTGAGGCAGAAGTGGTATATAGCTGTCTGAGGGATCAAAGGTAACAACGGTAAACCAAATTATATAAGGCTCTCATGTTCTGTCTTCTTAACAGATGACGAGTAGAAATATACTTGGATGAGAAAAAATGCATGAATGTGGGAGAAGATATTTGATAACTGTTAGAGTCTGTTCTAGCATTTGTTTACCTGCAAGGAGCTAAGTGAAACAATAGGAACTTGAATTACAGGTAGTTCTGTTCAATATTGACCCATCAGCTGCTTACAAATCCATCAAATAATAGAAGAACAATTATACCAGAAGTGATTTCTATGCTTGGATTTTATTGTTGAAGTAACAACATACAATGTATAATTGTTGAATCCTTGTATACACTGAATTTTCTTGGTGTTCAGCCAGTATTAACAGAAATTCTATTTCCCTGTAGCTTGGGAAATCCAAGTTAATCTGTGACTTTCAGGTCCCTTTTTTGAGTCTGATGACAGATCTTTTTCACTGGAAATTATGTATGTTGACTCTTTAAGGGAGAGGACCATGTAGATCAGTTTGAGTTCTTGCCTTAGAGTTGGTTGCTCATTTGATTTTATTTATTTTTTTAATCCAAAAATTGGAAACTGGTCGGAGATTAGCTGAATAGAGCAGAAACTAAAGGAAGGTAAAGTGGTAGGATTTGTGGGTTGTTCTTCTTCAATAGACTGGCAAGGTCACAAAGTATACCCAGTAAAAATGTCATTAGGCCTGCACATCCAAGAGTATAATCAGCATAACTCAATTGGGTTCTTTGTGTTACAGCACTGGAATGCTGGGTAACAACCCAGCAAAGCTTGCAAATGGATTTGAGCAAACACAGATAATGCTGCAACACTTCTGTCCAGCAGGAAAGGGCAGCAGCACAGCGAACACTGCAGTTTTTATTATGCATTTTGCAAATTTGTGAAAATGTGAAGCTACCTTTAATGTTAAATGCTGATACGTAGTTCTTTGGTACTGCCCTAAAAGGGCAATTTATCTGTTCCCTAGTTGTCTGTGCTAGAAGTGTGGAAACACTTGCAGATACTAAATACTCCCAGAGCAGTTTCTCCAGCTAGTGCACAGTAAAAATATGAGTGAACTTGTTATTATATTAGTGAAATTGAGAAATTCTTACTTTAAGAGCAATCAGAAACAGCTCCTGAACCTGCAGTTACTGCTTCCTGGCTCATGTTATCTGTCCCACACTGGTTAGCAAAGAGTGGATGGTCAGCAGGAAGCATGCTGTAGCATATGATTTTTTCCTCTCCTTTTTATTTTTTATTTTATTTTTTTTAATTTGTGAGTTCTTTTGAATTCTTCACGATGCCAGAGATTTTTTTTTTTTGTTAGCCTTGCACAAAGAGAACTGCTTGGCTTTGCACCAACTGACCTGAAGTAGCTCTGGTTCCACAGCCAAGACCAGTTGGTTGAATCACCAGCCATAACTCCATGAATAACATGGCACGCTCAGATGTGGGCACCCCTCCATCACTGGCAGCAGCTGTATGATAGGCAGCAGCGTGTGAGAAGCTGTGTGTGCACTGCAGCCCTCAAGGGCCTTGTTTTGGCTAAGTGACCTGTGGGAGGGAGTACCACAAATTCATAAAGGCTGGAGAGATCACTAAGATCACCTAGTCCAACCATCATCCCACACCTGTGACCGCTCTAAACTGTGTCCCTCAGTGGACATGCCCTTCAGCCCTGTGCTTGCACCTTCCCCAGCTCGGCCTCGCTGCGCTCCAGCCCTGGTGAGGTAGTGGTACTGCAACCGAGAGGGCAGAACCTGTCCCTTGTGCCCCATATTTGTAGATGAAGCATTAACTGCTTTCAGGCTCATGCATGTAACTAATAAACGGATGTGTAAACAGGGAAAGGAGAGGGAAGAAAGAAGGAAACTGCCCTTTTAAATAAAAGACGAAAATGTGGTAAATATGGTAAGTATTACGCCAAGGTCTTTGCAAAGGCTTTCCCTACAATTTCTCTAATCAATCTGAAATCTAAATTCAAAGCTCTGTGCGTATGGCAAGTGTGTATGTGTGTTCCCTTATACCATCAATTTCAGCCATATTCTTCTTTGTGATCAAGCCTTCTGCTACATACTTTCAAATCTGCAGGCTTGCCCTTAAATCTGACTTTTCAGAAAATGTAATTCATTATAATGACTAATTTCAAGTCATCGGCTTCTAATTCTTGATTCTCAAATATATATGACTTCTTCTTGCTCTCTGCAGTTTTCCATTTCATAAAATGAGTCATGTTTAATAACCTATATGATTAAAAATGAAAGTACGTGTAGATGGCAAAAAAATCATTAGCTGACCAAATGGCTGTTATTTTGAGGGAAACCTCCAGGAAGCATGATGAAGTGAGACTGTCTAGACTTGAAATGGTAAATAACTATTGTGTCTTTATTTTTCAAGGGATCACCAGCCTGCTTGCCAATGGAGTTTACAGTGCTGCATATCCTTTGCATGATGTAAGTGATCTTGAAATGTATTTTCCATGTCTGCTGTCTGACACCAAGCAGTCCTTAATACGTAATGTATTAATGGCGTCATCCCAAACATTGGTGCTCAGGAGCACAACTTCCTGCTTGTATGACTGCAGTAACTTCTGCAGGCTGTTTCCATCACTGTGCTCAGTATTAGTGAATTTCCCACCTCTGTCCTACCCTTGATGATCCTGAGTGATGTCTTAATGTGATAATAGAAGATTTGCACTTAAGTGTCTTAGCAAATGAAACTGTTTTCTTATTTTCTGCCCTTCTGTTTCTAAAGTTTCTGGCATCACTGGCAGGATGCATGTGCATTCCTGGAGCACAGAGGGACTCATACCCTGATCTAAACCTCCCTGTTGTCACCTTAGCAGACAAAGATGTCTGTGACTTTGTGTCTGTATGATTCATTGTCACTTGAGGAAAACAAACAAACAAACCTAAAGACGTGACACAGTGTACTTCATGAGATGTTAAAATGTTCACTGGGACAGAGAGGATTAGGGGGAGGTGGGGAATTTAGATGGTACCCATACCTGAGCTGTGGATCCTCATTCTGCCAAAGCAAGTGATGTCAAACCTAGGCATGCTAGAAAGAGCCCAATGGATGGCTACCAAAATGGTGAAGCAACTGGAGCACCTCTCCTTTGCGAAGAGATTGCAAGAGCTGAGACTTCTGAGCCTGGAGAAAGGGAGGCTTAGGGGTATCTCATAAATGTGTAAAAATACCCAAAGGAAGGGTGCATAGAGGGTGGAGCCAGGCTCTGCTCAGTGTTGCCCAGTGCCAGAGTCAGAGGCAATGGACACAATCTGGAGAGCAGGAGGTTCTCTCCGACCATCAGGCAGCACTTGTATGCTGGGTGTGTGATGGCATAGGTTTCTCATAGAGGTTGTAGACACTCCTAAGAGATCTTCAGAAGCTGTGTGGACATTGTCCTGAGCACCCTGCTCTGGGTATCTCTGCTGGAGCAGGGATTGGACCAGATGGACACAGAGGTCCCCTCCAGCCCCAACCATTCTGTGATTCTGTAAGCTGGAGGCACACAGCAGCTGGGTGCTGGTGACACTTTCCCCTGGAGGTTCAGATCATGACTAGAACTGTCAAGCACTTGCTCAGCCAGACTTGTGAAAAGGCCTGGCAGATGTCAAGAGGACATCACAGAAATACTGCTCGTGATGCACTGGCTGCACAAGTGTCCGGAGAGTGCCAAGCCTAGTGCAGGCTGTCCCATGGGGAACGTGTGAATGAAGCATACTGTCTTAGTTTTCTGTCCTGTTCGCTATGTCTCCAGTGTTTTATCTCTGAGTAACAGCAATCACAACAGGCCCGTCATCTGTCTGATGCTTATCACAAGCATCAGGCACTCATAAGCTACAGTGATATCACTTAAAAATGCAGAACAGTTAAATAAACTTCTCTGCATGTACTGGCCTCACTTCTTTAGATAACTACTGATAGGCTCTGTTTTAAGTAATTTATTTATTGTCTTCATTTACTCCTTTATCATGCTTAAAAATAGCTCTGCAGATCTAATCAACCCTGAATGTTTGGAGACTTTGGGTACAGATCAGTTCTCTCAGCTGCTCTCTCCTTTGTCAAGTGGCCTGAGGTGAACCCCAAACACCACGGAAATACCACATTCTTTCCCTTGACATTTTTAGGCCACCTTTATCACTTATTCATTCCTTTTTCCCCAGTGATGGACACCATTACTCTTTCTTAATGTGCCGGATGACAAGAGACCTAAGTGTGCTATAACAAACGAACTCCTAAAATGCAGCATTATTTTACAGATTGCTTTTCTGGTTTTGATGCATTAAGTGAGAGGGATATATGGGCATGCAGGAGGCATAGCAGCTCTGGGCATGACTCACTGATTGACATGAGTTTTCTTTCTTAAAGGGTGACTACGAAGGTGAAAATGTCGAACCCAACGACAGAAAAGTAAGTGGATGAAAGGGGGTTAACAAACTTGAAAAAGTCCCAGCCTGAAGTTACCTGCTGGAATCTGGGCACTGCCAAGATTTCAAACACAACGTATCACAAAAATGCCATGCAGTAGAAGTACGTGAATACTTTAACATTTCAGTTTGCCTTCATGTGGAGCACAGTATGGCTATGTTTAAAATGCCAGCTTAGTAGCGATGCATTTATCACGTTAGAAAGTATTGATAGAATTTAGACATAACACCTGAAGTTAGGGTGCAGTAACTTTGAGTCTACGCCATTGAGAATTTGCTCAGCTATCTTCAGATATTCATACCCAACACAAACCCAGCTTCGTGCCACAGCCACCCATGCAAAAATGCATTACAGACCCTGTGGATTTATGTGCTGCTACGCTTGAGAATGGGGTTAGCATCAGGCCCAAAATGTAGGCATGTCAGCTGCTGGAAAGGACAAAGATTGGCTCATTCCTCATAAACACTCATTCTTAATTTTCATTTAAGCTTTAATTGGAAGTACATCCAGAGATGGCCTTATGGAAGTATGTTGATGCACTGTATCACTTTTTGCATAAGCCTGCAGTTTAAATTGATTTTAGTGTATGTATACTGAAAAACATATGTGTAGTAATCATTCTGAGGGAATACTTCTCATCAGAAAATGCAAATTTGCCTATGCTTTGCAGAAATGTCAGTTTCTTAACTTTGGAGTGGAAGTTCTGCACACAAGTGACCGTGCTCCTCTAAAGCACATTATCTCACTGACAGTGCAGCAGAAGGCAAGCTTAAGCCTGCTCCTGACATCCCTGTTTCAAGGGAGGAATTAATGAATTTGAGTGTCATGTCCCTTGAGCTCCTAGACTAGAGACTAGGCCTGCCTTTGCCTTTCCAACTTATTTCACAGTCATGTTTTTATGGGGAAAAGCATGGCTCAGGGCATAGGAGAAGCAGGTCTTAAACCTTCTCATTAGCCTTATGAAAACAGGTATCCAAAAGTAGAGGTCTGCTGGGCCTAACGTGTAAATGACTCATTAGGAGACAGCTACTGTTGATTTCCAACCCCTTATCCCCTCTTTGATTTGCGTTAAAAATACCACATGCTTATCATTTCACCATTGAGCAATACATCCCTCAAACAAAAAGGATAAAGCATGGATGAAAGTCCATGTTTTGTAAGTGTCTGGATTTTACCTTCTTTACTACTAACTTCACAAATAGACTTATTTCACAAGTTTATTGTCTGTTTTGAAATGTTTACCTTGGCTTTTGGCTTCTAGTTCCTTCAAATAATCTTTTGGTGTGCTTTGGCATGTCTCTTCTGGTTTCTTGAAGCTTTCTTTAATCTAATCCAGTGCTAGGCCAGGCTGTGCCTTTTAAAACAAAATTAAATTTGAGACATAGAAATGAAGTAAATATTTAGGGATAGCTCAGTGATCTTCTGTAATCATGTCTTTGAAGCTGTGCTTTGAATATCAAGCTGATAAATGTCAGGATAAATGAGATAATTCATTTGTACTTTAACTGCAAACTTGGTTTGAAGTGCTGTACAAAAGTGAAAAATGACACTGATGCAAAATCTCCTCCATTTAGTGTTTCCTGATAGACTTGGCCAGATTAGCTTACTGAGGAATCATCTCATTTCCAGCACTAACTTATCTTATTAGAAGGATAAAAAGTTTCAGCTGGTGCACATGAATGTTGAAGTGTCTGAATCATTGCATGTTTCCAAGCATAGGAAGAAAAGCTTGAACTTTTGGAAAAATGGTTGAAAGGAACCTGCGGCAGAATAAAAATCATACGTACAAGAATGCTGATGTTGAATAAAAACCTGCCTTTCAGGTTTCACTTTCTGGCCTTTGGTTGTAAGGAAATTAGTAAAGATTAATTATTTTCCAGAGTGAGGGGAAAATCCATAGTCCAATCTCATTTTTGACATCACAAAAGGAAAGTCATATTTTTGAGTGATTCAAAAGCACAATGGAGAAGTTCAACTTGGAAGGTTTGACCAATGATTTGGCAGAAGAATTGCTAACTGTTCTAGAAACCCTGTTGGCTCTGCAATACAGTGCTCGAGGTAGGGTTGTGCGTGGGCAGTGGCTGGAGTGCCCACCTGCCTGGCCCTGCTTTGCTGCAAAGAGTATGGATGTGTGCACCAAGTTTCTGCTGCCACAGTCGTGGATGCTATGGACTTGAGCAGTGGCATCCTGCTTGGGCTGCTCCACTAGGAAGTGGTCTCAGAAATGACCAACAGAATATCTCTTTGATTTGTACAGTAATATAATCCTTATCTCTTGTAACTGGGTTAAACCAAGGGAAAAAAAGAAGGCATGTGTAGACAGGCTGGTCCCCTCATCCCAGGAGAAGCGATGGTGATGGTACAGGTGGCCAGTGAGAATTATCCAGTGTTCATTTTACACACTGATTTCTTTTTCAGTCTGTTAGCTGATCAAAAAATTAGACAAGAGAAGCACTGTTGATATAATTTACAAAGTAAAAGGGAAGTTGAAGGTCTCAGAGGAGGCTATTTTTATGAGGAATTCAATTTTATAAATCATTAATGAGCATCACTGTTCTTCTTGGCCTGTATCCTGACCAAAAGGATGAGTGAAAATCATCACGTTCTTGTAGTTTAAAGCTGAGCATCTCCTAAATGTGAACTTCAAGGCACCTCTGCATCTCTCCTCTTGATGAGCACTGAATACTTGTGCAGTAGAAACAAACCCACTTATGTTTGTTTTCTATGTCTTGTAACTCAAAGCATGTTCATCTTCCTTATCTTTTCTGCTAGATTCCTTCTGTAGATCATAAAATCAGGACTGTTCTCCCTATCTCTGCTGTAGTTATCCATCAATCCCATTGCTGAAGAGCCTTTTAATGTACTAGAATTTATCACTGCATTATAGCATGCCAGATCATCAAATTTGCTTTTAATACTTAATGCAGGCCATATATATTGGCAGATCTGAATTATGTGTGGGAACCACAAAGAGGTGAGACTCGATCACAGCACAAGCATTGCAAAGGAGAAATCTGCTGTGTGTGGGGGGCTTCAGCTTTCACCTTCCTTTCCCTTTTACAGCTCCTGTGTGAGGAGTGGGCAAGCTATGGAGTCTTCTATAAGTACCAGCCCATTGATCTGGTGAGGTAAGAGCCAGCCCTGAGGGCACGTTCCTGCTGTGCAGCCATACCTGCCAGTGCCCTGCAGCACTTGGGTCCTTTGGAGCCATCCCACAAAACTCCCAAGGACAGACGGCTGTGAATGTGCACATCACTGTGCCCAGCAGTAGTCAAACACCTGGACAGCCCAGTGGAAGCTGGGGGAGCTAGGGTGGGTAGGAAGGAGGTTTGTGTGGGGTTTCAGTGCTTTTAGTGGGTTTCATTCACTCTTGGTAACAGTGGAGGCTCTCTGGAGCAATTGTGCTACAGAAAATGAGGGGCCTTAGTAAGAGGAATAGCTCTCAGAACATCCAAAGATATCAATTCACAAAGCAGAAACACAGGAAAACAATGTCCAGTTGGACTGACTGGCTTTTGTGGTGCCTGCCTCACTGGATTTACTCCACGCATGAGAAAGAGAGTCCTCCGAGGAAAACATTCCCACAGGTCATCGGATCTTACTTTCTCCATGCTTAATCCAGCTGTGATTCATAATTTTAGCCGTGTTATATTTTAAGAAATAGGAAACATTTTTCTTCTCTCTTTTTTAAAAAAATCTTTAATGTCTTTCAGAAAATACTTTGGAGAGAAGATTGGACTATATTTTGCCTGGCTGGGAGTTTATACACAAATGCTTATTCCAGCTTCCATTGTAGGGATTATCGTTTTCCTCTATGGCTGTGCAACTGTGGATGAGAACATACCAAGGTAAAAGCAAAGTAAAGCAAACTAAAAAAGTACACAACAGATATTTTTATTATTTGAGACAATTAGAATCCCAGAAGAAAATGTTACCTGTGTAACACGTACCTAGAGTGAGCACAGCTGAAAACTGTGGCTCCTATTTCCTGGGCTTTTCCTCGTGCCTCCTGTAGTGCCATGGCATCCCAGGTCTGGCTGCCAGCTGGCGCTGACCAGGGTGCAGTGAGTGCCCTCTGCCCGTGTTTTTCCTCACATCCTGCACGTTCCCTCTTTGGGAGCTGTGCTTGAAGGAAGTGGGAGAGCTGCATGGAATGGGGAAGGGTGCAGCCCCAGGGGTTCCTGTTCCGGTAAGTGATGGAGATCAACCAAGGGCCAAGTGTGGGCACCAGAACTGCAGCATGTCTTAAAATCATTAGCAGTTATTGTTAATATTACTTGTTGAGCTGTGCTGATGTACTAAAATTAATTCTTGGCTGGTTGCTCAGGTGTGGGTTTCTTTTCTAATGCAGATCATTATGTGAAGCTAACAAAAGGCTGCTGATGATAGGTTTTAGTGCTCCCTTCTTAAAATGCTGAAAAGCATATTGTGTGACATAAAGATAAATCAAGAATATATATGTCTAAACTAAGCAATTGCAGTCAGATTAATGAAATCGTGATGTCCCGCTATTTTTAAATTTCAGTATGTTTTGTTATTATAATAATTATAAAGCCCTATGATTTTGCATTATTTGCCCTGCATGCATCATCAGCTGTAAATGAAAATTACATACAACCAAGAGCGGTGATTAACAAAGCAGATTAATGGATATCAGAAAATAGATTTTGTTGTTGTTGTTGTTAAGATTGCTTTGTGCTGCTTCCAGCAGTGGAAGAAAGTCAAGGAGAACATTACTCTTGCTCTTCTGCAGATGGAGTGCAGAGAAGTTAAATTTGTTGAACTCCAATCTCTTGATACTCAGCACTTCTCTTGAACTTTATGTATTGCTGTGGTTAGTATTTTAAAATAAGTTGCTTATTTTTTTTAACAATAATATTCAGTAATAAAAAACATAGAGCCTTATTCCTCTGTTATTTCAGCCCCCACGTTAGCACAGGTTATGGATGAAGCTGCTCACTAGGCCAAGAGAGGAAAGGACTATGAGAGTAGTGTTTGTTGATCCTACAGATCAGAAACAGATGCTGTGCCACGGAGAGTAGACCATCAGAAATGACTGGAAAGCATGGATGTTGAGCTACACTGAATTGCCTTTCATATGGTGTATTGCTTCTTTGCAGTATGGAAATGTGTGACCAGAGGAACAATATCACCATGTGTCCCTTGTGTGACAGAACATGCAGTTACTGGAAGATGAGCTCTGCTTGTGCAACTGCTCGTGCAAGTCATCTGTTTGATAACCCTGCAACTGTCTTCTTCTCGGTCTTCATGGCTCTCTGGGGTAAGGAGATATATGCCTTGATGTTAAGTTTTTAATTATTTAAGACATAACAGGAAGAAACAGAAGAGATAAAGCAGTATATTTATACTCCGTTAATTATATAAAGGACTTCTCTTGCTCCCCCCTCCATCCCCGCCATGAAACTGCCACTCCCGAATTTATATTCTGGACTGAAAGCTAAAATTCAAGAAGTTGCTCAAGATGAATATCAAATGAAATTGTTAAGCATCTGTCATAAAACTGCAGCATGGTATGTCAAAATTTCATTAACAAGATTGCATAGCTCGCCAAAAAAATCTATTTGCAGAGCCAGCTTCCACTTAGAGCATTACAGAAGAAATGTATTGATGTACTTTGGGGTTGAGGGGGGGGCTCCATGGGGAAGTGTAATGGCCTTTAACGTCTCTGGACAAACCAAGATTGATTTCTGAGTGTGTTCCGAGATGCAATTAAGTTTATCAGCAAGAAGACATCAAGCATGCAGACCATGAACTGGGAATTTTGTCATACTAGGTACTTTTTCTGATACTGAGTGGCCCTGTGAGCAAATCACTTAACCTTTCTTTTCTCATCTGTGGAATTTAGTTAAAAGCATTGTGAATCTTTCTGTGGGAGTAGTTACAGAGGGCTACATGAGCCATGGTCATCCTTGTGCCAGGGGTGTCTGTGGGATCCAATGGGTGCAAAGCCCATGGTTGTAACTGGAGTCCTGTACAGAGAGGCTACAGAGAACAGGGACATGTGCTTCACTATGTTCAGCTGTGAAGTTCAACAGCCATGTGCTACTAACGTTGGTGAGTGCAGTGCAAGAAGTTTGCCCTGGACTGATTTTTGCACAAACCAGTGTAATTCTGCTTAGGGCAATATCTTCTTCACCATTGTCTTCATTTCAATTGCAGTGAGCTAAGGGCTGATGCTAAGAGCTCACTGCCAAGGAAAAGGGCTGTCTTGCTGAGGGATTAAAGGGCAGTGAAGGGTCAAGAGCACTGCAGATACAAAGGAAAAGATGGAGACCTGGGGAGGTTGAAGTTGCAGCAGGGAGGAGTGGCTGTGATCTCTGAGATCATCTGGCCATGTAATGCACAGGGAGAAATGTGATACACCCTAAAGCTGGGTGCCGTGTCAGAGGCTTTAAATAGACTGATGTGGAGAGTCGAGTTTCGGTCAGTTTCGGTCTCTTTCACTTACTGTTATTGTGATCCCCACACAGGTATTGGCACAAAATGCTCTGTTGTCCAAAGAGTAGGGCTGTTTGCCTCCCTTTCCTTAGCAAGAAACCCTGGATCCCTTCATCTACTTTTTACCTTCTGGGGCAAAGGCAAGCATATTGGCAGAAGATGGTTTCTGTGCTCTGTGCAAAATAAGGCTTAATCTCTAAGATAGTTTTGAAGCAGGATATGAAATTCCAGAAGTTCTTTTTGGGTCAACATAAAACTTTATTTTGATGTAACACCACATAAAAGTTGTTTCAATAAGGTCATTTTGAATTTGAAATCAGAAGCTTTTCCACAAGGTCATGAATTTGCATTATTTCCAACTTAAATTTTAAAGATTTCTCAAAATTATTTTTCTGAAGGGAATGATGAATTTATTTTTTAAGGAAATAGTATTAAGAGAAATTGATTCTCTCTATATGTAAGTATGTGTATATTCTGCAGTGCCATTTGTGAGCACCTCCGCCTGTAAGGGGTTTTATTAGGCTTCTGTACAGTTTGAAGAACTGAGGCAGATGGGAATCTAACCTGTTCAGGTGGCACAATTTCCTTAAGATAACAAGGAAATTACATTTGAGGGCATTCCTACAATGACCCTCTTTGGCCAGGCTGTCTTTCTGTGATGTTGTTCATAGAGCTGCTAAAATTGGAAAGACCACCAAGATGACCTAGTCCAACTGTCAGCTCATCACCACCATGCCCACTGAGCCACATCCTCAGTGCCACATCTCCATGTTTCTTGAACACCTCCAGGGATGTTGACTCCACCAGTTTACCAGGCCGACATTACAGAGAACTATGCTTGCATGAGTTACAGCAGCTGCAGCACTGTCCCATGCCTGTCACAGGTTCAGCATTACACGTGAGCTTTGGTCCAGTGATGTTTGTTCTCCGAAAAAGCAGGCTCTCCTTGGCCAGCCGGGAAGCTTAGGCAGTGCTGAGTGATACTGGCTTACTTTCAAAGGAGTAGGCATGAATCTCTGGTCTTAAATGACACAAATGTCTCAAAGAATCTAAATAAGATCATTTGGATAATAACCTCTGGGAAGTGTTGAGCTCTGTCTGTGCTGATGGGCCCAGATGAGTTATGAAAATGCAGAGGTATGTGTGGTGGAGCGGCTGTGCTCAACTACTGCAGCATACCTGGCACACTTGCCCACCACTTTGAAATGAGCTGGCCATGTTTCAGATGCAGTGTTTTCATTTTGCATCTTTTTAAGGCAGAGCCATGAAACAGCTCCTAGTAGCAGTACTAAACAACATGTCATTCATTGTCCATATTCCTTACTACGGGTGAATACTGCAGGCCATGGGACAGGAGCCCCAGGAACGAAAGATGGGATCTCTGGGAACCTGACATGCTCTCTTAAGAGACAGTTACATGGTACAGGTACACTGACGAGGCTCAGACATAAGGTTGGCAGTTGTTCTTGGAATATGAGTGCCATGAGCAGAGCTGCGTTCTGGACACGAGGGTGACCTTCCCTCCGTATTCAGCTCTCTTGCCCTCTCCCTGCCTCTGTTTTTGCTGAACAAGAGGGCAAACGTTTGTGAGCACATCTGTTAATGCTCACTGCTGGAAGCTCCCCTGGGAACACCACTTCTGGGTAAACTTGCCTCTTTCATAATCACTTATTTATCATACAGTGCTGGTGGATTCCCAGCATCTAAATACATCCTCTGAGAACTTGTTCAGTCTCAGAGACAGAGAGACTGATATAGACTGGGATCTTTCGCTGTGACTCAATAAGTGCTTTAATGATATTTCCTTTCCGGAAGTTGTTCTCATCAAAAACAAAATTTCAGTGTCTTTAATGATGAAAAATCAAAACCATTACAGGCTTCTTTAACACTCTGCTCACCTGCAGCTTTAACATTATTATAAGTATTTGGGTTTGAGCGTGATTATTGGAGCCAACGTAACTATTATGACCACTAGATGAATGGAATTAGAATACACAAATGCTTTATTTTGATGTCTTTGAGTGAATAACTATACCAACCGTACAACACTAGATAAATCAGTCACATTTTGTGTAGGTGAAGCACAGAAATGTTTGGACTTGCAGATGGAATTGCATACGGATGAAGACCAACGGTATTATTAGTCACATGCAAATATTTAAATAACTTTGGGTGTTTGACTTTCTTAGACCTCTTAAAAACTGTATGCATCATTCTGCATGAAGTCATGTGGGCATAGTAAATGCCCTTTGTTTTAGCTTACACAGACAGAAAAGCTGGCTGCTAGCACAGATTCCAGGCACATACCTAGGGCTGATGTGACTCCTGAACTTTTGTAAAACACCAAAATAATGTGAACCTGTTGTTTCAGCTGCTACCTTTATGGAACACTGGAAGAGAAAGCAGATGCGGCTCAACTACAGGTGGGACCTGACTGGGTTTGAAGAGGAGGAGGTTTGTCCCTTCTGTTCTGAATCCTTGTCTTGCTCCGCGGTGTTCCCAGTCCTTCCGTGCCCTGAGCTGCCAGACCTTGTTCTGTGGGGTGCTTAATAGACAGGAAAATCTCATACGTGAACTGTTTGATGTTTTTATAGCAAGGCTATGACTAGTATGTATTGTTGCCATAGAAACATAATTGTATAGCCACAAAATCACAGTTGTTTGGTGTTGTGGTTTTTTTTGTGTTTTGTTTACGGTTTTTCTTCGTAAATATGCAGCCAGGTCACACCTAGCAGCATATGCATGGAATATATGGCTCACACATTACTCCCTGGCTGTTGTCAGGGCACTAACAACCACAGACCTTCATTCATCTTGCACTGCTGTAAATCAGAAATGAATGTCTCAAACCTGATAAAATTAAAGTATTGTATTAGAAAAAAAAAAACCACTGAAAAATTCCACTTTAATGATGCAAGATATTGGCAAATAGTTGAGAAGGTACTGTCAGACAAATAGTTGGGGCACGGGAGGTAGTGGGAGAGATGCAAATGTTGAGGGGTATTTCTTTTGTATGCAAAAAAAAATTAATAATTCTGTAGTCAAGTTTGTTATAAACGTGCTAAGTAGTGCAAAAGAGGAAAGAGAGGGTTCTGTATATTTAAGAAAGGGTGTTAAAAATTGATGAATTTCTTGAAGGAAAGGAGATGAAACGCTCAGCTTAGGACATGCCTTGCAGCTTTTTCTTTTAAATTTTGTCACTTTGCAAACAGCATCTGCTTGCCCTGACCACAGCACAGTGACAGCAGAGCCAGTCTTGCTCTGGTCTTGGGCAGAATCCAGGGGTACGGGTCCCCTGTGTCACCCCACGCACTGCAGCACCCCAGCCAGGACATGTAGCTGGCAGGGGGCCACTGCCCTGCTTCCTGCCTGTCCAGATTTATTGCTGTTGTTGTTACTAAAAGGAGCACGGCTGCACTTGTCATATCACAAGCTGTCCTAAATAGATACACAACAAATATTGTTCCCCTGAAACAAAAGCCTCGTAGATTTGACAGGGTGGGTGAGCCTTGGGCAGTTATTGCTCCCCTCACCCCCAAACATTTTTGCTGAATGATCTCCTCTTAATATATTTAGCTCCTCCTTCATATATTTAGGCACACTATGCAAGCAGCCACTCTGTCGTGCGCTTTGCTAGATTATACCTATTTGACTGGGAGAGAATATGAGGCTTTATTTGCTGGATGCTATACTGCCCTTTTATTTTTGGCAACTAACTGATAGCACACATGAAAGTAGAGAGGATTAACTGTATCTTTCCGATGGTCATCTCCTCCTTCACGTCCAAGTTCAGAGCTCTGCACGGCTGAAACCTTGCGTGGCCAAAAGCAGCAGCTGCTAATAAAATATGTTTTATCCTTTGTTCTGTATAGGCGACTCTAGATAATGCAGTCGTGAGGTTAGCAAAGAATTTGAGTCCCTCCTATTTCTGATTTTGGTGAAACTGAAGCTAGTATCATGCTGAAGAGCTGGGGTCGCAAGTGGATCCTAAAATACAAAGTGTCTCATTTTCCAGTGTTTTTTAGGAACACCTATGTCATACTGTACCTACAGTAATGTCAATAGATAGTGTGGAACGTGAGTGGGCTGATTTTGTTAGATCTGCAATCCACTACACCTGTGTTTGTTTCATGTAATTGTGAAAATATACATCCAATATAATCTGCAACAGATCAGTAATCAATATTTCTCCCCCTTGTTCTTTTATTTCTTTTTTTTTTTTTTTTTTCTGGTTTCCTGAAGGAGGCAGTCAAGGTTTGGAAAACATTTTTTTTTAAATTGCTCCTACCTTTTTTATTACATGTCCACTGATGAATGCCATCTTTTGATCTCCACCTCTTCTTTTTTTGAGCATCAGATTTCCCTTACAGCTCCCACTGATTGCTTTTCCTTTACATCCTCCCCCTCTCCACTTGCTCAGACATTTTTCAAATCCGTTCTGTTTTCCATCCAATGCATACCTGTGAATTCTGCATCTTTTGTGAATGCATAATTATTGTGACTTCTGAAGCCACAAATCTTTCTGAATCTTTTGGCTGTCTCTTACTTCTGAACACTTGCTACACCTTCTCCTGCAGTGGCTAATTGTGTGGATTTTGTCAAAGACAGGATTATGGGAAGACCCCAGATGGCAGTTTTCTGGGATCCCCAAACCATGGGTTTTGCATATTTACAACAAATAAGTGTTTCCCTCTGGAACTGAGAGTCACTGAGTTTACAGTTAATGCAAAATCTAATTTTAATCAAAAGGACACATCACTGAAATCCAAGTGTAATGTCACACAGTTTGAACCTGTCTGCAGGATGTGCTGTGTACTCTTAAGGATTAAATTTAATGTACATAGGGGTACAGGCAAATCACTACTGCAAATCAATCTGCTGCTGTAGAACTGTGAATCATATAGTATTTGACATTTTGTTAAATGTATGATCAACTGTCATTGAGATAGTGTATTGAGTGAATTAGAATTCAATGACAAAACAGAAGTTATCAGGAAATTGACCTGCAAATGGTCCATACTTAGCTGATGCTGAAAACAGGTGACTTTGCTTTTTATTCAATGTGACTCATTTCACAGGATCATCCCAGAGCAGAATATGAAGCAAAAGTTTTAGAAAAATCACTGAGGAAAGAACACAAACATAAAGAGGTATGGTAAAAATATTAATTTTTTCATCTATTAAAAAAAAAAACCTTTGATAAAGGCCACTTGTAGCAGGCGCTGATCCACAACCAATAGAAAAAAGAATAGAAATAGCTTACAATTATAATAATAATAATGATAATAATAATAATTCAAAGAAAAACAAAAACAAAAACCAGAGACACTACAGATGGCATTTAAATTCCATGTTTTCAGCCCTGACATAGATGTGGTACTTGGTATACTCACATACTGAAGACCTGAATAAGTCTAGAAATGCCTTCAGTGGTATGGTCAGATACAGAAGTATGGTTTAAGAAATCTTTTTGGGTCTGACTGAAGGGGCTCTCCTGTTAGGCTGACCAATAAAACTTGAGAAAAATGTAAGAAAACATCTTTGCCTGTGCTATTACAAGTACCTCAGGAGTGGTTCATTGTCTTGTGAGCATCCGTCCTCCTGCCATCAGATCAACCCGTGGGGCTGAAATCTGTGGTGTTTCTCATACAGAGATTTTGGCTATGTGAGGAAGTCTCTAGCTTTGTTGTGGCTGCCCCAGAGAAGCCCCTGGGAGCCCTAACATCTGCTTTTGCCTTTTTGCTCATAGTGTAGGTCAGGCAAGGCATTGCTTTAACATGGCTCTTAGAAGATGAACGTCCTGCTACTGAGCTGGGTTCTGACTGTGCTTAGGTCTTGGGACTGTTTTGTAAATAAAAATATTTCTAGAGCGTTAATTGAGAGCACTAACACCAGTTTTCTCGCCCAATTCCAGCTTCGATATTAACTTTCTGCCTTTTAAAAGCATAACTTCCATTATATTTCACCGGATAAGGTATTGCTCACTTTTGCTTTTTACCTTGCTCTTGACACTGATGTGAATAAGGTGCTGCCAACCATCCTGGGGCGTGTGCATCTCACCCGCGGCCAGCACAGTTCCTTTGAACAGCTCAAGTACTGCTGGACCCCTTTCTCAGGATGCTGATGTTGAGACATTCTAGTTAACTGAGGGGATGCAGCATGCAAGCTGTCAGGTGCAGTGTGGAATACCTGATTTGCAGCACTGCTTTAAAATCCCCAGCAGGAGAAAAAGGATTTAGATGGCTGCCTTCTTATGTAAACATTTGAATATAGACTTTGTGTTGAACTCTACCAGAAATATGCAACTCACTGTTCCTTATGGTATATTAGGAATTCTGATCCTAAATGTGGAAGATTAGGATAATCAGACAATTAATGGTAACCTCAAAATATCAGAGTAGGAAAGCTGAGCAATAAAGAGAGGGTGTTTTTTTTTAACCATACTATTTATAACTTTTTGGGCTGCATTCAATATGGATGTTACTAATTTGGGAAACGTGAGAAAAGAAGTTTTTTTCTGAAAGACTTGGTAATTATCTTTCACTGAGATCTAGAGCATTCGGGTTCAAATTCAACAGTTGTATGTCAACTCATAAATTTTATTAAAGGAAAACTATCTGAAGTCAACCCAGAACTTGCTCACATTCTTTCAAAAGAAGTCTGATTAAAAAATTACATACATCCTTCTGAAAGGAAAAACACTTTGGACATCCTTTATACATTGTAAATGAACAAGAAGGGCATAATCCTAAATGAGTAATGGGAAATTCTTTGCAGAACAGTTTGACCTATCCCAAGATTTAGGGCAAAAGTTTGACTTTTGCTGTTGTTGGTTGTTTTTTTTTTGTTTGTTCGTTTTTTTTAATTGACCTTCAGCTTTACACAAAGCATTGAGCAAACTGACAGAGCATTCACTTGTGGCTAAACTGCAATCTATGCAGAGTTAGTAGAGAGTATAGAGATGAATTTAGCAGTGCTTTGTAATGCTATGTTGCCCAATCCTTTTTTGTTTCCTTTAATTGCCATCAGAAGCATCGGTATTTTCCAGAAGAGGCAGCAAACAAATGGAGACAAAGAGTTAAGACAGTCATGGCTGGGGTGAAATTGGTTCTTTTTATTCAAACTTATGAGGAAGCTCAAATTATGTGTAATTATGGAAGACACAAATCAATTGTTTTTGGCTGTTGAACTGTTGTTTAATATTCACATTCAGTTTTGGGTTTCTTCCCCTTCCTCCCCTCATTTCTTCAGCACTCTTTTAGCCACCATTTCTGTGCATCTGGAATGGCACTGCATGGCTAACCTTAAGGGTACTGCGCTGGAGTGAGGTTATGTTTTGCAGTGAAGCATGGGCTGTGTGTTTAAAGAGTTGCTTGCACTTCCTTAAGGCAACGTGCATGTAATAAAAATAGAATTTTGAGTAATATTTTTATGTCCCTTAAAATGTGTGCGTCATCTTCTGTAATGCTACTTCATTGTTTATTTTCTGGTGTTTAGAAACAATTCCCGGCATGAAAGTTCATAAAAGACTTGATGAGCAATCCTGCTCTAAATGAAATCTTCATCCCTAAACTCAGTGTGGTAGAATCACTTGATGGTTGATGGGATTTAGGGTGGTCTGCAGACCGTTGTTGTTGCATGTGCGCATCTTAACTCCCAGAACTCCCAGTCGCCTGATCCATCAGATACCATGTGGGTGGTTATGCAGTTAAAACTTAGACCTATTGAAGCAATTTGAGGTTGGTCACATCATAAAACGAGATCTTCCCTATCAACTGTGTGCTCATACTGAAGTTTTTTTTGGAAAAGTCTGTATTTCAGTGGCACCAGTTGGGTAAATGCAAAGGTGCAAATACTGGAGAGGGAGAAGGGAAGAAGAGGGAGAATTTTTCCAGGGAAAGGAAAATAAAATATTTAACAGTGGGAGAAATCTTACACCGTGGTTTATGACAGGCTATTTGCATGTTTCCTCCAAAAAGTATACAGAAAAATCTGTTTTATTTATACCCACAATGTAGGCGCTTGACCAATTTGAACCTAGATACAGAGTAAACAATTTGCCTTTGTGGAATTGTAACTGTAAACACTGTGTCTTTGCATCTGCTAACTGGGTGTGTATTTGTTAGCCTTGGTTTCCCCTCTGTTTTTGTCACATGCATGAAATTGCATGATCTATCTTTAGTAAATGTACTCTTTTCTCCCCTAAATTTTAGACAGATAAAGAGAAGCTGACATGGAAGGATCGCTTTCCAGCCTACTTGACCAATTTTGTTGGCATTATCTTCATGGTAAGCATCACTTGGCAAAGACTAAAATTTATGTTACTGAGTGATCAGATAGAACAGAAGTGATACAAATGCTAATGAAAACCATGATAGGTTTATCAGATTGATGTGGTTTTCAACAACTTTTTACCAGCAGAAAACATTCAAACTTTTTTTTTTTAATAACAAAAACTTTTACAGAAATTGAAGTGCTTGAAGTACTACTTTATCCCTACTCTTGAAAGTGGAAGTACTACTCTTTCTGCTAAAGAAATAAGCATATCTGAAAGTGGTAAGGGAAAAAAGAAGGTGTGGAAATGGAGATTACCACAATCATCGATGGGACAAAGCTTAAAACACACAGAGTGCCCTTGAGAAGTACTGAGGAAGGAGAGAATGGCACATTTCTTAGACCTGACTTTTTTGAAAGAAATGTTGTGGCAATCCTGATTGTGGGAATTTTACTAAATGAGTCAAATTTGGGGTCATATCATACGAAAGCGAACTGAGAACAATTAGTTCAAAAGAAAAAGAAGAAAAAAAAAAGGAAAATTAATTATTAGAACAAGTCTTTTTTTTTCCCATTTGCTTATAAATCATCATCATTTAGAGCTAATTCTGAAGGAAATAATAATTCAAGACAGAGTGGTAGTTGGATAAAAAGGTTTAAGTCCTTTGCAAAAGTATAATACAGCAGTCTGACTTAGGTCATATGTTTCTAGAGATTTTGAAGATCAAATCACTAGTAAAAGTGGATCTGTTCTCATACTGACCAGGAACCTTAGCACAGTTTCTGGGATTGGGATATGGCCCGTAGACCCCATCTGTAAGGCCGTGGCTAAGTCTTGTGCCAAGTGTTTACAGTTAAATCTTTTGTAAGGGGCTGCACTGCTCTTACTTGCAGGTGGGGCTGACATTCGCTATAGTGTTTGGAGTCATAATATACAGAATCTCCACTGCAGCAGCACTGGCAATCAGCGCAACTCCATCAGGCCGGTCCAGCGTCAGGGTCACTGTCACTGCCACCGCTGTCATCATCAATTTGGTTGTCATCATCATCTTGGATGAAGTATATGGCTGCATAGCAAGGTGGCTAACTCAGATCGGTAGGTGCAAGTCCACAGGTGGTATTTGTTGGAACAGTTATAAATGAGAGTACTGGAAGGACTATATTGTGTGATTATCTTCACATTAGTGAGAAAACCCATGGAATTCAGATGGGTGAACAGAGCTCTCACCAGTCACTTACAAATACCAAAGCATAGATGGATTCAACTTTAAAGTCTAATTGCTAATCCAGTTATCTGTAACAGAAAAAACAGCTAAATTCCTGTACCTGCTCTTGACCTTGACTCTATCATGCAGTTGCTGCTTTTTTTTTCTTTCTTGTTTATTTGCCAAGTAATGGGAAATTGCGAATGCAAAGAAAAATAACACAGAAAAATAAAATAATTCCAAAAAAGCATGACTGATAAAAGCTCCAGAAACCTCTTCAGCTAAGTTCTTGTCCATTCTGCGAATGATTGTCATGAAGATGCCAGATGTGACAGACACAACTGCAGATGCTGGAGCTGTCGCAATGCAAAAAAAGTGGGATTCCAGAGGGCTTACCACTGACCTCCCTGAGGCCATTTTGTTTTACCTTCCGTTGTTTAAAAGGTGGCTGAAAATGTTTTCCAAAGTCCACGTTTATTAGATCTTATAATGTTTCAAGTAGGGCAGCTTCCTAATGTTTCTTACATATGTCCTGTTGGTTCCAGAGGTGCCAAAAACTGACAAGAATTTTGAAGAGCGTCTGATTTTTAAGGCTTTTCTTCTGAAATTTGTCAACGCCTACACACCCATCTTCTATGTTGCTTTCTTCAAAGGCCGGTGGGTAATGAAAAAGTCTGTTCAGAGTTTCAATTTGTTGCTTGAGACAGCAGGAGCAGGGTTAAGACTGTAGTTGGGTAGCAAGGAAGATTCCTTGGGGTGGGTGACAATAAAGATGCCACAGGACATGTTCTGGCTAATACAACAGCAGTGAGGTTAGGTGCCTTTGTGTCATCAGATTCTGGCTCTGGTATAATTTCTGAGTGAGAGGGCAGTGCTCAGGTCTACTGTGCTAAGGGTTGTGGGGTAACAGGCAACACACAGCTAGCCTGTGGATCTGGGCTGAGGTGAACAGTTGGTGCTCACCCTGCATGGCTTACTGCCTCCCCTCTTCTAACCTTACCTCCCTACTTTACTCCCAGACTTTTCTTTCCCATCCCTCTCATTTTGTTTTACGTTTGTTTGGATTTTTTTTCCATTTCTAATATACCTTAGTGGATTTCTGCCAAGACGTACCTATACTATTGTAGGGCATGTGGCTTGTGTTTTTACTGAGCTGCTTGCTCAGTCCAGAAGATTTACTTTTTGGAACAACAACAACAAAAAACCAAGAAAATTCCAAGATGATTTATTTCCTTCTCTTTTTTAGAACTAATCATTAGGTGGTCCCACTCCATGACATAGCATGTCATAAATGACATTAGGAATCAAATACAAGAAGTATGAAATCGATATGAAGTTCTTAATTCTAACAATTGCACTTTAGGTTTGTTGGACGTCCAGGAGACTATGTCTACATTTTCCATTCTTTCCGAATGGAAGAGGTAATTGCATTTCACCCTGCCTGTGCTCGCACCATGTGTGAACACCCTCTTCCCCTAAGGTGTCCTGATTTCCCTTTCCTTTGTCTGATACAGTGTGCACCAGGTGGCTGCCTGATGGAGCTGTGTATCCAGCTCAGCATCATCATGTTGGGCAAGCAGCTGATTCAAAATAATTTATTTGAGATCGGCATCCCGTAAGTAGAAACATTTTTTCCCTCCCAAACATGTGTTTTTTGCTATGTGTCCAATAAACTGTGTGCTCACCACCCTTTGATATGAATGTGGTTAGCAGGCTACCTGCAAGCCATACAGCAAATGCTGCATCCTTGCTGCTCTGCAGCTGCACCAGCATCGCTGTTAATACATCCAGCACAGCACGTCTGAAGAGTCAGAAAATCTGTTGTCTTCCTCCTGGCTAGCAGTAGGTGCAGTTCTGAATGAGATTTAACCATAACCGTGTTTCACTGCCTTCATACACTGAGTCTTGGTAGCTCCTTATAGCATATTTTGACTCTTGCACATTTTGTATGAAAGTAGATTCAGAGCTCATTGTGTCTGTTAATGTAAAAAACTTACTGTTCCTCATCCACCTGCAAAGTGGGCATTGTACGCAGAGTGGCATGCTAACTGGATCACCTCCATTTTTCAACAGAAAAATGAAGAAATTCATAAGATACATGAAATTAAAGCGTCGACGTTCCTTGGACCATGAAGAACATGTGAAAAAAAAGCAGCGTTATGAAGTTGACTATAACCTGGAGCCTTTTTCTGGACTTACCCCTGAGTACATGGAAATGAGTGAGTGAGGTGGAAAGAAGGTGTCTTAAGCTGAATTATGCTGATTGAATGCGATGGAGAGCTGGGGTTTTTGAACTGTAGGTTTGGAGGACAGTGGCTATGGTGCAGAACTGCTGTGTATGGTCTATGTAGCACATTTCAGCCAGTCGTGGGCTGCTCTAGGGACAGATTACTCTATCTGGTGATTATGGTCGCTTCTTTAGCTCTATTTTTTAGATTTTTTTTTTTTTTTTTGAGCTGTGCAACATGTTACCGTCAAGGGTTAAATAATTAAACTTGAAATTGTGAGGTAGATTGTATCATTTGTTGCACCTTACACGAGAAAAAAAAATCGTTGAATTCAGATTTGACAGTTTTTACTGTGCATTCTCACTCCAGATTTGTTCTGTTTTTTGAAATCTGACCACAATGTTCTCAGAGAGATATATGCCTGTAAGCCAGGTTGAACCTGACAGATCACATGTATTGTTTTGCAAGTAATGCATTATCTCGAGTGATTAATATGGAATTTAAGCACTGAATGTCAGCTCTGCATTACTGAAGCTCTAAAGCTACATTTCCTTTCCTCCTTGCAACCTTGGAGAAGCTGAGAAGTCTGTTGCACTTAATGCTGCTATTGACAGTATCAGAGGTTCCTTAAGTATCAGCATTAGACAAGCAACTTTATGTAGTGTTTTCAGGAACAACTAGGCAAAAATAATGGAAAAGAAGTATGAAACAGATCAATGATGAAAATTGACTGGCCTAGCAAATATGGTGTGAATTAGAATAACTTAGAGTAGTTGTGTCCAGGACAGGACAGGAACTGGTTGTGTCCTTCCTGAGGCCCAGGTAAGGTGCACAGCATCAGGCCACAGTGTGAGCTCTTGTTGCCTGCTCTGAAAGAAGAACCTGACATGGAGCAGATAGGCTGTGGGGATGGCTGGAGGAGAGGGGTTGGTTGGGAGAGCATGGAAAAGTTCTTGCCCTATTTGAGGTGGGGAACAACAGTTCAAGGGAAATGTAAATCTTCCTCTATAAATACACATAGAGGGCAAGCATTAGGATGGGTGATGAAGAACAAAGCTAGCAGAAAATCCAGCAAAAGAATTGGCACATACAATCACGGAGAGAGTGGGCTGGCATGCAGAAGGTTTCTAAACTTCAGAAGAGAAAGTTTCCAGTGGGCTTAGCAAGAGCTGAAGCCTTGCCATGTCAAGCATGACAGTCTTATGTGGGAGCTCACGCTGCCACAGGAGGCAGCAGCTGGCAGAAGAGCTGCTATCATCCCACATTCCTCATTTCAGATAACTCCCACGGTCGAGGGCCTGCTTGGAGCAGGACCCATCCTGCTGTGGCACAGCATCCCCTTGCTCCTGTCCTGCTAGAGGGACACAGTGGCAACGAGCAGCAGGACCAGCATCACTGTGATGAAGTTGTGCTAGGGACTCCTCTGTCTCCATGGTCATTTGGCCTTGCTGGACAAACAAGATGCAACTTAGTCTCCCAGTAGGTGTTGTCTTATTAGAATCTGGGGAAACAGCACTGACATGACGATGTTTGGAGCATCTGGACAACTCTCTAAGACATATGGTCTGATTTTTGGGTGGTCCTGTGTAGAGTCAGGAGTTGGACTCAGTGATTCTTAAGGGGGTCCCTTCCAACTTGGAATATCCTCTATGCATGCATTTGATAAATGCAAATCAATCCACTGAAATTCTTCTTTCCTTCTCAGTTATTCAGTTTGGATTTGTGACTTTGTTCGTTGCATCCTTCCCCCTGGCACCTCTGTTTGCTTTGTTGAACAACATCATTGAAATCCGTTTAGATGCAAAAAAATTTGTTACGGAGCTGAGGAGACCGGTAGCAGTCAGAGCAAAGGACATAGGTAAGAGCACATTGCTGCTGTCACTCTCTGCTTGTTTATTCCTGGACCGATGGCAGGATGCTATTGTGCTGAGTTGGTCTCATTAACAGGAAGACATTTATAGGATAATTCAAAGCATTATACTGTGGCTTAACTGTGAACTGTCATAACTTATCAAGGCTTTGCTTTCAAAATAGAAAGAGCAGCGCTTTAAATTCAGATGAATATTTTATTAGGTAAACAGTGCCATTTTTCAAAGCAAAGTGGTCGATACAGTAGCGAAGTCTCACATAGCTCTGCACACCAACAGTTCTTCCTGGCAGTGCAGTTTTCTTGCAGAAGCAAAAATTTATGTGTTTAATAACTCTTGTCTGGGCTGGACAAATAAGCTTGGGATTGAGAAGAGACTTGAAAGTCTGTGGGTAAGGATGTCTCTTCATCCCTGCTGGAAGGGCATTTATCCCAGATCATTCCTGAACCTGGAAAGCTGCAATGAACCTGGCTGGA
The DNA here is from genome assembly GCF_038088225.1 of Cyrtonyx montezumae. Taxonomy (NCBI): domain Eukaryota; kingdom Metazoa; phylum Chordata; class Aves; order Galliformes; family Odontophoridae; genus Cyrtonyx; species Cyrtonyx montezumae. The sequence continues at coordinate 40,799,040 of NW_027071826.1, read as the reverse complement.
ACACAGCTCTGTGGTCATACGGCAGCAGCACACCATTTCTCCCTTATCCTCAAAACTTCTGAAGAAATAGGTACCTAAGCATGGCTTTGGAAGATAGAGTTGGAACCACTTTGCTTATGGGTCTTTAAATTAGTCTCCTAAAAATTATTCTTTTTAATTTAAATATAACCCTAATTTGGCACAGTCCTAACTGTGTTAAGTGAAAAATGTAGTTTATTTAGTTTTAGTGATTGGCATAGCATTCACATGTTTGTCTCCTTCCTTAGGAATCTGGTACAATATCCTCCGGGGGATAGGAAAGCTTGCTGTCATAATAAATGTAAGTAATTCTGCATGAATAAAATTTTACTTCAATAGGCTGGCTTGTCCATTCTGCTCCATTAGCTTAAATCTCTCGAATTCAGTGAAAGTTAATGATTCAGAATTTTGCTAAAATAATAGGGAATCAGATTTAAATTTGAGACAGTTTTGCACAGTGATACACTGGGGGATAGAAAATGGCCTAAGTTTGGTATTCAGAACAATAGGGAGATCTGAAAATCTGAGTACAGTCTGGCCTCAAAACGTACTGTTTTCACTCAGTCGGCACTGAAAATCAATGAAGATATTTTTAGTTACTTCAGCATTGAATACCCCATCCACTGGAAAATTTTAGCCTGCCTTAATTTTTGCATATTTTACATTATTTTGATTCTTCAGAAAAGTTGTGTTCCCTCTCACTTTCTTTCCATTATGTTCATTTCTAATATCCTAACTAAATATACATTCACTTCTGTCACCTTCATCTGGCAAAAGATGAAAAGAAAGCTGAACGACAGTCTGAAAACATGTTTCTAATGAAGCACAATAACAGCTGTACAGGGCTTACAGCCACATGTCCATGGGCTCTCCTCTTTGCTCTCCATTATTCAGAGTGGAGATCCCTTGGCTCTGCCAACAGGTGTCTGTTCTTTTAAGACCAAACCATTCTAGTGGGTATTGCCTTAATTTGTCTTTACCATTTCTCACCTTTTCCTTAGGTAATAATTTCTCTATTTTTCTCTTTCTTCCTCTGTACTCTCTCTGCATCATTATCCAGTGTTGTTTTCCTTCTTTGACCTATGCACTGTCCCTTTTTATCTCAGAATAAATAAAACATTTTGTACTGTGTTTGTTTCACGTGTACATGAGACTTTTGCCAGTGAAAATGTTTTACAACAATGATAAATAAGAATGGTGAGAGTTATGAAGAAGTCTGTTGACTTGGCTGTCCTACACTTTGTGTGTGATGTTTTTACAAAACCTTCTAGAACAACCAAACTGTGTGGAACTTTTGTGACCATAAAAATAAAACTGGTTCAGTCTGCTCATCCTTTTACCTCAGTGGAGCTAAAGAATATGTACGATTAATGGGATTTTGCAGTGCAATGAGCATTTAGAGAGTCAATTCACTGTAACTTGTTTGCAGAACAGAAGTGGAATTCATGTAAATAAATCAACTGGACCTTATGAAATGCATAAGGGTCAAGTTGCCATTTGGGGCACAAGGAAATAGTGTGTTTTGCTTTGCCCTGATGCTGGGATGCAGCAGCTCCAAGCTCTGGAGAATCCAGATTATTACTACATACAAATCTTAGTCAACATGAAACTGCTCCATGTCATGTCCTGCAGCTCAAACGTGTCAGCAGTAAATACTACCTTGTTACAGCAGTTAATATTCCATTTTAGGGGCCTGTAGGCTACAGTTTCCACCTTGTTGTCTGCAACAACCCCTATATGACAGCTCCTTATTTGTGTGTGAGTTATGTGGGCAAGACATAGTTGAGTGTGTTGTTAACTTTAAACAGTACCTGAATATTGCGCTCATTCTCTACTCTTATGGCTTAGGCATTTGTGATCTCATTCACATCTGACTTCATTCCACGCCTCGTGTACCTGTATATGTACAGTGAGAATGGCACCATGCATGGCTTCGTGAACCATACACTATCCTCTTTTAATGTCAGCGATTTTCAAGCAGGAACAGCTCCAAACGATCCCATGGAACTTGGCTACGAGGTTCAGATATGCAGGTACTCTCTTGAGTAACACCTAATTTTAAGCATTTTCCCAGCTAAGAACATGACAAACTGTAATGTTCCTGGGGTAGACTTTGGTCCCTTGTATTTTCAACACCTTTTAAGCACCTTGGTAGACTTCTACATTGAATAGAGTCATTGCCTTGAAAGTCCTATCTTACAGATGAAGTAACCACAAGACCTGAATATGAAGTACTGAATATTTTGGGAAACAGAGAGTAGTGTTATCAAATTCAGTGTTTGTCTCTACAAAGATTTCTATTATTATGTATTCCTATTTTCAGGAGAGGAGATAAATAAACAGCATAATGATACTTCAAGGGAATAAAGTGGTGTTAGTCATGGTGTTAAGACTGTGATTTCACAGTATACTTCTCCAATTTCTGTAGCAGTTGCTGATGACAGTAATAGCAGCCTGGTCTGCACTGGAATTTAAGACCCACTGAAAGTGTGATTGTACAAGAAATATCCGTGCCTGTAATTATTTCTACATATTATTTTCTTTGCTAAAGACAAATTATTGTTTGCATGTTTCAACTTATCAGTCTGGTTCTGAAATGCTGAAATGCATACTTTGCCTACGCTTCCTTAGATATGCATCATCTTCAAAACAAATGTTTTTCAACCTTCTAAATTGGTCACGGAAGCCAAATGGAAGCACTTAGAACAGCAGAACTGTAGGGGTAAATGGTTTACAACCACTGAAAATTTACACAAACTGACCAGAAAAAAACACCTTATAAAGCTTTAGATTTTTTTTAATCTCTAGATGACATTTAATTGACATAGCAGATTAACTTGCACTGAATGCTAAATGCTAAACAGAATGCTGAATGAATGCTAAACAGAAAATTCACCCTGAGATGAAAGAGAAAACCAACCCAAAATTGCATATATATATATGCTTAGGGTTTGTTTGTTTTTTTTTAATTTTCTCCCTATTTCCTCCTGGTAGTCTTTGTACAGAGGATGAATTAAGCAGGCAAACAGGTTTTTAGCACAGAACTTATGGAAAAGAAGTGTTAGGGTGTATTAGTGTCACAGTCCAATGTAAAAATGTCAGTTTTCTACTTTTTAGTCCCACCTTCCATTTTTCCCAGGGATTTTTAAATCCCTTGAAAACAGGGTTTCCCAATTCTTTCTAAATATTAACAGTATGCTGTAGTGTAAATTAAATGTATTTTTCTCGCTCCAGTTCCTAACAGTTTACTTTTGATTAGCTCATAGATATTCTGGAAGCCATAGCTAAAGGAAAATTGTCATGTTCTCTCTGTACTTGGGCAGTGATCTTTTGCCAATCATGAACAAGCAGAATGCCAGGTAGCACAGCACACATTATATGGATTTGAGATCAGTATTTTTATCTTTAAAGTTAGTCTGAAAAATGTTTGCTTATTTATTTTCATCTAAAGCTTATTTAAAAACAAACAAACAAAAACCCAACAAACAGTGAAACCAGACTGAGTTGTGTCATTTGCTGTCTTTGCACAGTTTATATTATTTTTAATTAGGGTTTTTATTATTTATATTCAGAGGGAATTAAGATTGAAGACTTTGAATTTTTGAATGAAACTTGAAGACTATGGGAGGTTTAGTTGTGTATTGTTTGTGAGTGGTTACTACAAAGCCATGCTATAAGAGTGATCTTTCTTTTAGACTGTATAATTATATATATATATGTATATTATATGTTTGATATACTGTTCATCCATTCACTGTTAACTCCTTGTTGTGCTGAAATGTCTGAATTATGTCACTGATTTACTGAGTATTGTTTTGCAGGTACAAAGATTATCGAGAACCCCCCTGGTCTGAAAATAAATATGACATTTCAAAGGATTTCTGGGCTGTCCTAGCAGCAAGATTAGCATTTGTGATAGTTTTCCAGGTATGTTATCACTGCCCACACTTTTAATATGAGAAAGGAAAGGAGTCGTCATATTTCTTCAGCTAAATACAGCAAGCCATCTTGGGAAATAGTTATTAGGCCAAAGAAAGAATCTTCCTTCGTGGCTGTTTTCATTCACAGGAATTTGACCGTCCTTGTTCACCCTCCTGCCTCTCATACAGTCACAGATGTACCACAGCAGTGGATTACTTCATCCTCAGTAAATCTGTGAACTGGTTTGATGCAAAAGGAACTTAATGACTTCCCAGTAGGACATCAATAAATGCAGTGAAGAAGCATAGATTTCCTCCAAAATAATTTCTAGACCAAGACAAGAAATGGAAGTTCCAAAATTTCTTGTTTGTATTTTATTTCATATCTGAACAAGAAGGTGAAACCTTCCAATTTTTCACTGAATTACATTGTTGAATCACAACAGTCAAGCTGGTTATTGTGATACAAGTGTTTTAATTCCATCTTTCCTAAACTTGTTCCAATTTTTTGGAAGTCTTTGGGAAAGGCTTCCCTGTCAACGAATCAAGATTTTAAATCAGAAATGTTTCGTGCTTTTTTTTTTTTTTTTTTTACCAGCTTTCATCATTTTTCCTCTTGCTTATTTGTTTCTGCCTTGCTGATGCAAAACTCTATCAGGTCCAATCTTTCTTTTTGATTTCTAAAGGGCTGTGACAATATTTGTAGATAAATCCTGAAGGTCTACACCTGGTATTTTTCTCTATTTCTAATATGAACAGGAAGTTGAGGTAAATTTGTCTCAGTATTGTGTTTGTGGCATGCAGTTGAGCCTAGTTCAAATAGTATCCTTTCTTCATTCTTCCTTCTTCAGTATCCTTTCTTCATTCTTCCTTCTACAGTAAAATGGCCTCTTCCCCTTCAGCCTCTTCTCCTTTCATTTGCCCTGGCTGACGTTTTCTCACCATTTCATTTTCAGAATTTGGTCATGTTTATGAGTGACTTTGTTGACTGGATTATCCCAGACATTCCCAAGGACATTAGTCAGCAGATTCATAAAGAGAAGGTTCTCATGGTGGAGGTCTTCATGAGAGAAGAGCAAGGGAAGCTGCAAATGCTGGAAACCTGGAAAGACAAGGACAAGAAAAAAGGTGAAAACTGTAACAATCACAGCCCCAGACTCTCCCTGAGCCACAGTGGGAGCTTGTCCTCCTGTCACTCGTATCCTGTTGATGTATAGAAGAGGATGGAGTTAAGTACGTCGGGGCATTCCACTGGTACATAAGCCATCACGTAAAGGGCAGGACTTGAATAATGGACAACCTGCTGCATGTTGAAGGATGTGCTGCCATTTTGCTCCCATCTTTGTGAGAAATGCTCTTCTTACGAATATGGAGGACCACATTCTATTTCTGATAATGTGTTTTGTTTCTTTTTTTCTTTTGCACAAGCAGTGATGCAGGGAATTTTTATATTTCATCATTAGATAACACTATTTACATTGGTGTGCATTAATGAAGACATACTTAGTATGTCTTGATAGAGATATTCTCTGAGAATTTGTCCTTAGGCTATTAATTAAATCATTAATGCTAAATTTTAAGAAGTGATAATACTACTAATTTAAAATATTTTTGGAGTCCCAGGCTTTGCAGCTCTGTCAGAAAACTTTATAAAGTGTATGCAAATTCAGCTTTAGAGTGTGCCCTGGTATTCCTCTGGGCAGGAGAGGAACCACATAAAGTTAACCAGACTTATGGTTTAGCTCTGCTGGCAGACATCTGTGTTTGAACGTGCAGGTCTGAAACAAAGCTCCCATTGAGTTTTAGGGTCAAATACGTGCCTGGGGCACATGTGGTTGTCTACAGCATGCCTGAGACCTTCACTGGGCATTGCTCTCTTCACAAGCATCAGGAAAGCGGATCTGGAAAAGACCTCCTTAGCAACGCATGGCTGATGTGGTGGAAGCTACCTCTGTGCCCCAGGCTGCAGTCCCTGTATTGGAGCAGTTCCCAGAGGCTCCTCACCCATAGCAAGGTAGCAGCAGCACAGTTTTGGAGATCTTCCCAGCAGGTCAATTTCTATGGAGCATTTTGGTAAATGCCCTGAATTAACGAGCACATGTAGAGCTACAGTGAGTCAACTGCCCTGCCTAGTACGCAGACACTATTCTTGCTGAGGAGAGTCCCTTTGTCCCTTTGTTTTAGCACATCCCTTTCTTAGCCGGGTGTTTCTCTGTAGCCCTCTGTCCTCTGCAGGAGAAAAGCCAGTTGCCCTTGCAGACTTTGTGCTGCTGAATGGCATTTCCCAGAGGCTACGCTGGAAGAGTATATCCAAAACATGAACCACTCAGTGTCTTCACGGAAAGTTTAGCCTGCACTGGGGCTACAGGACCAGACCTTCAGTTAGTTACAGAACTTCTCTTTTGTCTTAAAATACCCTATCTTTTATACATGGAGCTTCCTTGAATAGAAGTCTAAAATCCTTCCTTATGAAGCCTATCTAAATCCCATCTGTTCAACTCTTTTTAAATATAGTACATTTTAGTTTTGCTTTGTCAAATGATGAACAGCACTTCCAAATAATATTGGTGCAATTAACCTCATTTCTTTGATTGCTTTGTCTTGTCCATGGCACTTGCATTATCAATATAAAACTGAAGAATAAAATAAAAAGTAAAGATTTCTTTTAAGTCTAACTACTGTATGGTTTGTTACAAAACCAGATGTCAAGACTGTTCTCAGTAGTTGTTTCTTTATTCTTTTCCTTCTTTCTTTGCTAAAATAATTTAAAGATTAATGCCAGAACTTAAAAAAAAAGCCATATTTAGCTTTTGATATATTTATTTGTTTTAAAGTATGTGATAAACTTGATATTTTTCTGTAGTCTGTCCAAAGAAGGCACCAGAAAAGATATTATGTGGAAGAAAGAAAATGGTATTAACCAAATATTCTTGAAGCTTATTTAAAATATTGATCCAACCAAAGATTTTTATTAATAAAGGGCTTATATTTTGTTAACTCTTGTTTCTGTTGTATTTTGACTTGCAGGAATGTCACTATTTTTTAAATTTGTAATTTATGATAGCTTATTCCTGTAGGGACAAATCCTGCCTGATTTATTCACACTATAAGCATTAAGCCTGGCAGTATTTACAAAGTCAGGCCTATGGACTGCAATATAACTGTAAGTGCAAATAAATTAAGCAGAATTTTGTCTGTAAATCCTGAAGAAGTGTTCTTTCTCTCCATTCCGTGGTAGCCCCAAAGATGTAGAAGAAAGCTAAACGTGAACTACCTATTCTGAAGAGACATCTTACAGAACTTCCTCTAAGGGAATTTCATCTGTAAATACTGATCTCAAAGTGTTCCCAGCGTAATACTGACATTCCTGTAAATGGCAGAACTATATCCTGAACACATACGTATCAAAAATTTTTCATTATTTGCTGAAATCATGAAATAGTAACAGTGGCTTAGATTTTCTTTTGTACAGTAAATTGTTTGAAATGGAATTTTGTATATAAAAGCTGTATTACTACTTAGATAACTATAAAACTTTCATGGAATCCTTTTTTTAAGAAAAGTAAATATATACTAAATCTGTTTTAGTTTTTTTTTAATTTTATTTTATTTTTCTTGGAGCATTTATTTGAAATAAACTTAAATATGCCAGAGCTTCTTCTGTGGGGTAGGCTTGCTTCCCAGTCCTGCTTGTGCTCTGAGTGCAACTGCAAGTACTTTTAGATTGGAGAAATATTGTAACTTGTGTTTGCCTAAAATGGATTGCTGACACTCTGCAGTGCTCCTTATGTACTCAGACCGCAGAGACCAGAACCAGGGGATTTTTCTGCAGATATTGACTACTCTGTTTATAGACATCATCTTGACAACTTAGATGGCAGGTCTTGTGTTCTAGCTGCTTCAGTTCTTTGGGTCAGAGTGCCATCAAACCCCACTTTCAGATTTACTGCATCCTGCTGTAGGTGTTTCTGTCTCCATGAGCACAAAGAGAGGTTTGACTTCTAGCATAGACATGGATGGTGCATATGCAGTGACAAATCTTAACCTGGAAACTTTAATTTTCCTTTAACATCAGTCTTAGGCATTTAGCAGAAGGCAGCCTGTATGAATTTTCACCAAGACTTTTGAAATGGGCTCATAACAGGGGTACTACTTGGTTTGTTCATTTAAATTGAAAAACGCATTTGTAATTAGAAGAAAGTATAAGTGATGCGTTAAAGGAATGAAACCCGGTGATTTCTTCGGCCACGCACTGAGTGCTGCCCTGAAATTGCCCTGCAGGCCACTTTTGTTGGACAGTGGGATTTGTGCAAGTTTAGTTGGGTACAGAACCTCGCTTTCCTTTTCCAGCTATTTTCTCTTTCTCATTTCTAACCCTTTTGTGAGAAGGAAAATAATGTTTCTTCATTCCAATTCTTCCTTTTTATCAGAAAATATGAATACTTCTAACTGTAATTGTATTTACTTAAAAGGTAAGAATGGCTGTGAAAGCCAATTCCTAGATAACCTGCAAGACCTTGCAGCTCTAAGCTTTTAGAGACTACGTACCACATTATCAAGCACTGCAGTTGGTTTGTGTTGTGCTTGGATTTGTTTGTTATCCAAAGAAAGGTAAGACCTTATTTTTCTACAAAAGGTACATCTTTGAATTTAACAACAATCTGTGTCAAATAATACTGCTCATCATTCTATGTAACTTTGGTAGAAGGTACATCACTGCCTGCTTGGTGATTGGTTTGGTTTTGCTGGTAGTTAAAAACAAAATTGCCGAGCTGAGCTCATGAGAGAAAAGATATCTTCCATAAAGAGATTTGCACTGCAGTTCTGAAAGGTTGGTTGGTGCTTTTTTCATATTTGTGATGCAAGTAGCAACAAGTGCTGTTTATATCAGTGGCAAATTTGAGGAAGAATTATGCTAATGAGGACTTAATGGAAGAAGTGGGGGGAAAGAAAGATAATAAGGAACTGGAAGTGACCAAGGAGGAACTGAAAACAGCTGGATGTGACTCGCAGCTGCCATAGGGAATAGGTATTCATCCTGTGAATGACTTTGCATGACATGCATGCAAACCTGCTCTTGACTGAGCATTTGCCAAAATGTTCTATGAACAGAAATCTTTTGATTAAAACAAAATAACACAGCATATCAAACAGGAAAATCATCTTTTATAAAGAGCAGAGGTCTTGGCAAGAAGCTGCAGATCCAGACAATAGTAAGAAAGATTATAGCTGGAAGAGGCTATGTAGAACTATTGACAAAATAGTTTGCTGTTTTCTACCCAAAGTTTGTGGAAAAGGCAGAATTTCAGTTGGTACATCTGAGGAGGAAATCACACTCACACTGATGTGTTGACAGTACAAGTCTGAATCTTCTGGATTTCGATGTTGCTGTGTTTCTAAGATACCGTATTACAAATATTTTGCAGTCTTAAATAGCTTAAGGGTGAATAAGTCTCAAGTCAAGGCACAGATACGTTTCTATTTTTAAACCCTCAGTGCTCTCTGGTGCTGAGCTGTTAATGATCTTTTTGGCTGTTGCCATTTCCAATAAGTGATAATAAAACAATTTACATTTCGTCTTGTTACCTCAGCAGTCTGAACTCTCCTCAAGTTTTTTAATCACTGGAACACATTTATATTTTCCTATGACGTTTTCAAAGTAAACATTTTTTTCCTTTTTCCACTGAAGAAACTGTGCCCTAAAATTTACATGGATCTCACTCAAACTCTGATTCAATTCTTTTCACATTTGAGTACTATTTATTCCATGGCCAAACACAATATCCCATTTTTAGTACAGCAGAGAAGAAAAAAGTTAGTTTTTTCCCCGTTCTTAACCAAACAGGCCTTTCAGAAGAAACCAGTAATGTGGCTTCTTAACTTTAAGCTCTTCCTTGGTTTTCAGTACCCTGCATGCATCCCAGTTCAAGGCCACTTGCAGCCAAGGAAAATGTTTTCTTTAACTCCCTTTGACTTCAGTATATTTTACATAAGACTAAGCATTTCTTATTGAATGATTGGTTCCACTTGTAACAAAGATTCTTCATACTCACCCTATGCAACTTTCATAACCTTGAGGGTCAGCTAAAGCCAAAATACATTGATGCAGATAAGTTGTGCAAGCAGTAAAGGCTTCCACGCACTTATATTAACCTCCATGAGAAAAAAGGTTCCAAAATCAAAGGCATTTCACGCTCACGTAAACTTAGCTAGCTGCACAAATTTGAAGGTCATGGCTTTCGTACTGTGTAGTCCCACATGTATGAGAAAGTTCATGCAGAAATAGCTAATGGATCCATCAAGATGTTTGTGAGAAAAAAGAATCAAAATGTGACACAAAGTATTGTGCTGAGAAACTTAATGAAATCCATTTTTCCAAGCGAGGGTTAAAGTTGAACGGTGAAGCACGCTTTCATAGAGCAGTGAAGAAAGTCATTCCATACTTCTAAATTAAGAAGAGTGTCCATCTTTTCTAGCTGAAGTATAAAAGATACAGGCTAGGGTGAAATGACAGGTAGGGAAGGGAGGAAGGAAAGGCTTTTGATGATGTTCACAGATCCAAGGGGGCTGGCAGATCAGCTGCAGACGTTGACTTTCTGGAATGAGAACTGCTTCCTAAGGTGAGACCATCCTGTTAGGCAGGTTATCAGGTATCCTTTGCCAATAGTTTCTGAGCAATGCGCAATCTCACCCCGCCAAGTGGTGCAATCTTACGTGCAGCTGAAAGCCGGATGGTGGTAAGAAATGGAACAAACACACAGTATGAATGGACTTCAGTGAAGACTTCTTCTGACTTTTCCTCCACTGAATGTACCGTATGGCAAATAAGACCGTGAGCCTCTGCAGACGAAATTGGTCTGGCCCAGTGAAACCAACACTTGTGAGGATGCCAGCCAGCATTTCCACTTAAAAAGCATCTCTTTTCAGGGGCTAGGAAGGAGACAAAATCACCCAAACAGCAGTTTATATATATATCGTCAGATTAACCTTACATTCTGGCTCAGCAATTTACAGAGGCCTTAGTGTTAGACCAGTGCAATGGTTTTGTTTCTCACGTGTTCCTCCAGGAACAGTTATTTTTAACATCTGAATGATTTATAACTCTGATGCATCAGAACGATTTATGAGCTCTCATGCCATTTCCAACACTGAATTCAGACCGTACTTGTAGCCCCTTCAGCAGCTAAGTTTCTGAAGCCTCACAGACAACGTGCAGGTGAGTGGCTGATCTGTCCATGCTGATTGCAGCATTGCATCACTGCTTTGCTGTACTCACAGGTATGGAATTGCCATCTGACCTGGGAAGAACACATAATAACAGAGCTGCTTACATCTCTTAATATATTAATCTTCCAAAAACACCTGTAGGTAAATAAATACAATTACTCACAGTAATTAACCATCAAGTGGGAGAGCAATAAATGTCAGCAGGCTAACCTGCTCCAAGTTTTCTGATAGGGAAGGATTAGCCCAGTGGAGAAACTGAGTTTCCAGCCCTGCCTGAAGGTTAACAGGGTGAGGAGGTTGGTTAGAGGCCAAAGTTTCAAAGTGGACAATTCCTGAAGAACAAGCCTCATTCTGTATAAAATGGTGACACACGTTTTATAGGTTAGATCACGTACCAGGAAGTTGGAGAGCTGAGGTCTAGACTACATTTACTTTGAAAGTGTTCAAGTTTCCCTTGAGTTAATTTTCCTAATGCCAAGGTCAAATTACAGACTGGCCCTAAACTGCTGCTCTCCTTCCTCTGTTCTTTCCCTGTATCACCAAGTGAGCACAAAATCCTCAGGACATGAAGAGAACTTACAAAAAAAATGGGTTCACAACCTGGTGGATGTTGGGCCACACTCCTGTAAGTATTTAGGTATTTTACTCTACACAGGCATTGCTGGGGGAGGGGGGGAGCTGGTAGCAGGGAAAGGAACAGTGACGGTCCTGAGAGTAGATTGATGTGAATTCCAGCTTTATCTTCTTCCTTGCTTCAGAGAAAAAGGGAAGTAAATCAGAGTCAGCTTCAAATCCTACTTAATTTCTCCACTTGTATCTCTATGAATTTTAGTTTTGAAAACAAATTTCTCCACATCTTTAAAATGTGCATCCTTTAGAACTGACCAAAGAGGGCTTTAGATCTAATCTGGTAGACACCACTGGGGCTCCTTGTAGGCAAGAAATTCCAGGATCAGGTTCTTGGCATAGATGTAATAAAGGCTACATCTGCTTTAAAGTAACTCACTCAAAATTAGTGAAAAATGGCAAGTGTATAAGTGTACTTCAGAGAGGATGTGAACATGGATCTAATCTCATATTGCAAGTGGCTTTACTATGGTTGTGCCCCTGAACAAGAACTTCTCAGGACAGTAAGAAAATATAGTATACAAATTTCTGAGGGTAGGCAGACAAAGCTATGGGGTGTGCAACTTCTCCTTAGCCTCTTCAAAGGTATATGGAGTACAGGCAAATATATAAATGCCATATGTTGCATTATGTTAACCAGTTCTTTTCTCAGAAGGTTGTGCTCCTTCACTGTCTTCTCATTCTGGTAATAAATAACGTTTTCCACAGTTCCAATGAATTGTGGCTGAAGTCTAAGTTGTATCTTGTTCTGACCAGCGTGCTGAGGACTAGCTCAAACTGAAGCTTTTATTCAGAGAGCAGAAAATAATACTTTTTATGCTCCTATGCCTAAGAACCAGGGGAGGGGCACGATGAAACCAGATTTACTTTCTAATTTATTATTTCTAAATTCCTGTGAGTAACTAACCTAGTCATATCCTGTGTCACTTAATGGTTGCATAAAACTATTCACGTTTTAAAAGGAAGTGATTGCTCCAGATAATAGCCGCACTGTGTTGGGGCAGACAAGGCACTCCCTCTTAAATCAAATTTGAAAAGAACTTGCACCTTCCAACTTCAGTGTCGGTGAGATAATGACTCAGACTCTACTGGCATGTTCTCGAAGGGAAGAACAGAAATCCACCAATCTTTCCTCCAATGGACAGTATTACTGCCAACCACAGGCATTTGAGTCAATACTTGTCGTTAAGAAGTTCACTCCCCTCTTGGTTTGTTGCAGTCAATGTAGTGAGCTCAAAACTGAGTTTAACACAGAAATAATTCAAGTGGGGCCAGGCTGATTCTTTTATTTTTATTAAGGTAGAATTGTAGTCACTCTGGGAGACAGTTAGAAACCAAGCTATTTTCTGATCTGTGAACAGGCTGTTCTGCAGGATGGATACAGACACCTGTTTGGGAAAAAGGCTTCACTTTTTCATCACCCCTTCTGTAGTCAAATTGCAGAGTAACAACAACCAGCTCCAAAACAGAGCCTATTAATTCAGAAGAGATCAGAGCTGGAATATTCACAGATGAAAGCTGAGCAGCGCTGTACTTGGTATGGAAAGAAAAAGAACCCCATTTCCTTAGGAGAGAGGATGAAGTCCTAAGACAATTTGCATGCTTATAAGCAGTAATTCCAAGTGATATAAACTAGTGCAAAATTGATCTGTTTTACCCTTTGAAGCTAACCTTATCTTTTTTATCACTGCTCAGAATATTGTATTTCCCAGTGCAAACTGAAGACAAATTCTTCCATCTATTTTCTTTCCAAAAAAATAAATGTCATTGTAGCAAGTATTTAATTTTCCCTGTTTTTATTGGCCTTGGGAACTGACAGCATGATAGCCCAGAAAAATAAAAAACAAATGTATATGCTCATCAGAAATTAATTAATATAAGTTTAGGAGCCTGGCAATCAGAGCTGCTGGATTATTTCCCTGGATTAATGGCAACCTCCACTTCATACCTTACCTTCATTTGCTTCTTTCTCAGCCAGTCATCGTGTGAAGGAGTGGTCTTCAGTAGAGGTTTGAGAGTCACTGGGGCTGAGTGACGAATGTGCACCGTGGAAGCACAGTGGCTCTGCACCACCCCAAAGGAGGTATTTTTCTTTCATTCTCGCACAGATTCTGCATGGTGCTGCAGAAGACAAGCATGTGGACATGCTTTGGCATTAATCAACATGAGCTTTGGCATCTCTGTATCATACTCTGCTGTTGGTTTGTCTTTCATGAGGAAGTTGCTCAGAATATCTACCTCACATAGCTATTCTATGCTGCCGAGGCTGCCCTCAGAGCACGGGCATTTCCAGTGTCAAAAAGGTCAGCCACCCTAATTCCAGATAGGACAGAATAGAATGGGAAAGAAAGTGCCCCAAAGGAGATCTAATGATAATTCATGACTGTTCAGGGTCTTATTTCTTCCCTGCTTACTTCACAATGACATTACTCTGTAGACAATTCTCTTCTCCGTTTTCTCTGTTCCTCTGTTATTCCAACTGAAAAATTAATGTTATATAGCTTAAGTAATAGATAGGTTTAGTGGAATGAAATGTGCTAGGGTAATATATACACATAGCTTTACTGACACGTGAAATGTTTGTCTGAATGATTTCATACTCACGCAGTATGATGAAACGTCCATACAAAAATAGGTAAGGAGCCAAATCAGAAGTTTTTCACTGGAGAAAATAAACAGAAGTCTGCAATTTTCCTAAAGTTAAACTAGTGTCTCCTGCCAACAACAACTCAACAGAATTATATCAACAGAATTCTATCAACACTTCTTCTGTTTCAATATTAAGTTCAAGCATCTGTTAACAACTTATTGCTTGTTGTTGTTGTTACATGGCCAGATCTTTTATCTGTATACAACAATGCTAGAGTTAACTTACTTTTCAATACTTATTTGCTTTTCCCACAGTCTGGTTCTAATTTTCTCTCCTTCCACCCATGATAATTTGACATTTCTCATAGTCCCTTTTATCATGGATAGTGTTCTCTTGGGATCCCAGGTCCCTTCACAAGTAGTTTTAGTACTAGAGAACATTTCTTTCTACAAGAGACAGTGCAGTAACAGGTAAACTCTGGTAAGGAAATATGGAAAGCTCAATTTCTTCCCCCCCTCCCCCCCTCCAAAAAATAAAATAAAATAAAACTTACAACAAAAATGCATAAACTGTATTTCCCTTGACGAAAACGTTTTATGATTTTGCAAACAATGGATGTGAGACATGGAACAAGTTGCACTAAGTTCTCTGTATTCACCATGGGATTAAAAATGTCTCTGCCAAGAAGTTTGTCTAACCTGTTTCACAGAAGTGACAGGGAGGGGAATTTTAAATTCTCCCTGAGTTATCCATTACTGAGTTGTCTGATAAGTCAGAAAATGTATCAAAGCTACTTCATTCATAAAGACTACCTCACCTAAATACCCTGGATTCTATGGACAAGCCTCATTACCTGTTCAAAATGGTGAGAACGCTCCCCTCTCTAGATGTGGGACTTATGAGAGTGTCATGCAGTCTATCTGGAAGATGGGCAGCAACACTCAGACTTACCCTATAACGGTGGAATGCTTTGAATTTTGATGCCACCCTTGCATTACGGATATTCTTTTTTACTTGCACTCATTTAAAATAAATAAATAAATACCAATTCTACAGTCAGCCCTGACAACCTCATGAGTACCAACAAGCAGCTTGTAAAGAAACAGCAGACTCCTTAATTTGATTTCTGTTTGCACCTCTAAAGACATCTGTTTACCATCTTTTCACCCTGCATATTATTTAAAGCAACATCAGTAAGACGCCTTTACAAGTCTATAAAGATGCAGTCATGATCCTTGTAGACTTTCACCTCCTTCTGCCCTGTAAAACCAGATAGGAATTCATATGGAAGTGCATTCTTTGTGCCTTACAAACCCAGGAGCTGAGTTTTTCTCCAATAAGCCACGACTGACCTAACAGCAGTGATTTAAGCTCCGAACATATCAAAGGTAAGCAAAGTATGTATGTACAAAGCAGCATGTATATAGCTCAAAACAAAAGCAAACTGTATGTCTATGCAGCCCTTGGTATGGGCCACAGGAGAGGCATTTCTTTGAATATCTGCAATACTATCTCAGATTTGAGCATTGTTGTATTGCAACCAGCGTCTGAAATGGCTAGTTCAAAACTAGTTCTGCTGTGTCAACAGAACACTACAAGCACATTCCTTGTTAGATAAAAGCAACTGGCTGAAAAGTGATGGCAGGATATTAGGATTTACAGAAAGCTGTTTGTCATATGAGGAGTAAGTTGCTTGATGCTATTAGAGACAACAGAGTCATCAAAGCTGGACTTAACCACTCATATACCTGCTAATGAGTGCTAGCAGCAAATTAGATTACACCAGATTGGATAAGAGCTCCTAGAGAAAATGTCACACACTTTCACGGCTGTGTAGCAGATTAGACAATGATTCCAGGGTAAAGAAAGAAGGCAACAAGAAATCTTGGCTGGAAAGAATCACAGAATTGTTTGAATTGGAAAGGACCTTTAGAGGCCATCTGATCCAACTCCCCTGGAGTGAACAGGAACACCTACCTACACTAGATCAGGTGCTCAGAGCACCAATATGACCTTGAATGTCTCCAAGGACAAGGCATCCACCACCTCTCTGGGCGCCTTCTGCCAGTGCCTCAGCACTCTTCCTGTAAAAATTTCTCCCTTATATCCAGTCCAAATTCTCTGTCTTTTAGTTTGAAACCATTGTCCCATGTCCTATCACAACAGGCCCTGCTGAAGAGTATGTCCCCTTCTTTCTTTTACCCCTCCCTTTAGATACTGAAAGCCACTATCAGCACAGAGCATCTTCCAAAAATTCTGTGACAGCTGAGTCAATCACCTGTAGTCAGGACAGCCACGTACATTTTGTTAGAACATCCTTACTCTTCCAGGCACGTAAATTAAATCTGCTGCCTTTTAAAGCAGTTGTTTAGTAAGTCATGAACCCTCCCCACCAGGTATGTCAGCCCCGTGTGTTGTTGCTTCGCTTCCCTGCCCTCTAAATGTGTTTGTGAGCGACACCTTTCTAAGACTCGGCAGAAATCCATCATTTTGCTCTGGTTGCCCTGTCCTTTCAGCGGAGATGAAGTCAAAAAGCTCACCACGGGGCACTCCAAAGCCTCGAGCTCCCTCTGCAGCATTTTGGAAGGAATCGTCATGCCACAAGGAGCCCATAAATTTTGTGGTAAGAAACCGGATCGTTCGCAGCGCTGTTTCTGGGAAACGTCTGCTGAAATCTGAGCTGGTCTAACAAATCGTTTCTATTAGATTTTATTATAAGGAGAAGCCGTTATGATCTGTTGACCTTGGCAAAAATATTTGCCTTGCAAACCCCACTCCAAAACGCTTTCAAGGGAAACAACCAGAGGAAAGCATGTTGCTCCAGGGTTTTCATCTGTGAATGTGCATTTAAAAGGTCAGATTCAGGCACAAAAGAAAGCGTCACTAAATGACTATGTCAGACATTAGAAGTGAGTTCAAAAACATTTTAAGCAATGATTTATGTTTTAAATGATGAGTTAAATTGTTTAGTTCCATGCTTGTTACTAATTTAGATTCCCCGAGAATTACACAGATTAATGGGATTGCTTTTACACCTCCTCATACATCAGTGCAAATTGTGGCCACTGAGTTCATACAAACCTATGAAAATCTCAGCAGTTGTTGATTTCAATTGCATGTCAAGGGATTGAGAATAAGGGTAGAAATGACTGATTTATGTAGGCTTCCTTCACGTAGGCTTGTTTCTGAATTCAGCACAAGCTATGTGCCATGTGATTTGGTCCCTCCTTACGTGGTTTTGTTTTCTTGAGTCATTTTTCTTGGCGATATTAAAATGAGATCTTAGTTAATTAGGTTTTTTTTTTTTACTTCTTACATTGTTAGTGGGACTTCTCTCTTAATCCACGCATATTCCTCCCTGTCATCACACTGTTTGTTATTCACGTTCATTCCTTCACACTAAAGGACCTTCAGAACTGCAGAGAGAAAATATACGCCTCAGCACAGGCACAGCTCATTCCTTCCATGTGACCCTGCAATATCCAACTTGCAGTAATTAGGGTCTCCAAAAAGAAAAAAAAAAAAAAACCAAAAAACAAAACAAAAAAAAAAAAAAAACTGCTTTAAACTGGTTTAGTTCACGTATGTACTTCATGTCTGTAGCTAGTTCCATATCCTGGCTTTCTTGATGATGTGCAAGACTGGCTCTGCATAACAGACTGAAACAGGATGCTGATAATCTAGCAATTTTATCTAAGGAGGGCTTGTACCTGTGGGAGTTTCAGAAATGTTTTGGGAATAGTAGGAGTTGTTCCTCAGCTTGGAATGTGAGAGTGGGGAAAGAGATGTGGAAAACGGTAACTTGCAAGTTTGTGTATCTGCGACTGCAATCTACAACGAGAATCATAGTTCTGTTTTGTGTGTTGCAATGATGATAAATTGAAGGATGTATAAGAAATAATCTAGTCATGGGTAGCCTGGGGAATCAACTGAAGAACAAGGAGAGCCCTGAGCTAACCATCTGCGCTCACGACAAACCAGTATGGTTGCTCTGAACTTCAGAGATGTACAAAACAATGGCATGAACCTGAACTTCCCCATTCAACAAAAGTTCACAATCTTTCACCTTGTGTAAGAATTGATTTTAAGATGTGGAGACTAAAAGTTTGCCCTGCCTCTTCTGTTTTAAAGGTCAGGAGCTATTTCATGTCACAATTAATCTTTGCAAGAAATAAGACAAACGTGACAAGTCCTGTGCTTTTAGTGAATGGTTCAGACTTCTGGGAGCAGTGGAGACTGCAGCGAGGACGGAGGCATCTTTTCAGAGCAGCTTCCAGGGACGTAATGCACCTAGCAGTGTCTCTTTGAGGAAGGGGCTCTGACACCGCACTCCTCGTTCATTCAGTTGGTAGGAAGATAAAAGCACTCAAGAAAGCCAGTCGTTGCGCGCTTAAAGGGGAACCCACAGAGCTTCCAAGCGAGGCACCGTAACGAGAGCACAGCCAAAGCCAGCGCGCAGCCAACCTGCACTCCTTCAGCAGCAGGAGACAGGCTGCAGGCCAGTTAGAAACACGAAAGGCGGCGGCCGCCATGATCCGTCGGCGGCGGCATGACGC
Source organism: Cyrtonyx montezumae (assembly GCF_038088225.1). NCBI lineage: Eukaryota > Metazoa > Chordata > Aves > Galliformes > Odontophoridae > Cyrtonyx > Cyrtonyx montezumae. The sequence continues at coordinate 40,780,102 of NW_027071826.1, read as the reverse complement.
CACTTCCGCCACGGCTGGCGCGGGGCAGCAGCCCGCCATAGCGGAGCGGGGCTGGGCCGGGCCTTCCCGCGGCGGCGCTGCGGAAGCGCGGGGTTCCGGTGCCCTGCTCGGGAAGCGCGTTGCTCGGTGTCGGCTGCGCTGTAGGCCTCAGCCCCATGGATCCCTTTCTGGCTCTGCTGAATTCTTTGTCCGCCAGTCTGTCGCACAGGGAGCTGGACGAGCTGAAGTTTCTGTGCCGAGACAGAATTGGGAAGAGGAAGCTGGAGTCTGTCCAGAGCGGCAGGGAGCTCTTCAACTTTCTCCTGGAACAGCAGCTGATTGCAAGTCACAATGTAGACTTGCTTAAAAGCATGTTTAAGACCATTAAAAGAGAAGATCTGAGCTCACAGCTGGAGCAGTTCATAGAGGAGGGGGAAGCCAGCGCTCCTGATGAGCAGCCTGACGTGAATGAAAGACGTAGGTGCAACTTTTTATTCTTTTTCGTTATTTGTTTCTGAGTGATCCCAGTAAACGTGTGTTTGAGACGTGAGCGTAGTGGTTCTCAGTTCCCAGCTGTGGCTGAGCCCACTGCTAACGGTGCTGCTGCTCAACTGCTCCTGCAAGGGCTGCGTCGTACCCTGGAAACGTACCACGAGGGCAGCATATGCTGCAAACAGCTTCTCCTTTATCCCTGATCACAGAATCGTAGTGGTTGGAAGGGAACTCTGGAGGTCATCGAGTGATGTGCACCCCTGCTAAAGCAGGTTGCATGCAATAGGTTACACAGGTAGACAGCTAGGTGGGTCTTGAGTATCTCCAGGGAAAGAGACTCCACCCCTCTCTGAGCAGTCTGTTCCAGTGCTCTGTCACTCTGACAGTAAAGTTCTTCCTTGTATTTGTATGGAACTTCCTGTGTTTCACTTTCAGCATGTTGCCCCTGGTTCTACTGCACCCCACCAAAAAGAATCCACTCCAGTCAACTTAATTCCCACACTATAGATATTTACAAACAGTTATTAGTTACACATTAGTTATCACAAACAATTAGAACCGTCTCCTCTCCAGACTGAGAAGTCCCAGGTCTCTCAGCCTGATGGTCACTTGGAGGTCCTGCTCTGTACTTGGAGCTTCCAATATACACAGTGGCTTTTCAGACATGATGTGACCTACATTATGCACGACGCATCAAGAGTAATAGTGTTCTGCTAAACAGGAAAACATTATATTTATTTTGTATATTCATTGCTAACATATATTCTTGCTATTTCAGGTTTGCAGAAGGTAGTTATCCAAGTCATATGTGAAAACGTTGGGAGAGACTGGAAAATGCTGATACGAAAACTTGACTTTTCTGAGGCGAAAATTGACAGAATAATGGCAGCCAATCCATGTGATTTGCGGGAACAATTGGTTCAGTCTCTTCGAGAGTGGCAGAAATGGAAGGGGAAAGATGCTAAGGTGACTGACCTAATAAAGGCTCTTCGAGACTGTAATATGAATTTGGTGGCAGACATGGCTGAACAGAAGCTCTCACATCTGAACACAGAGAACATGTGAAATCAAGATAAAAATACTTTCACATCACAGATATGAATGAAAAAAGAAGCAAAAGTGCATCTGATCATCTGAACTCAAATCACTGTCATTGGTTCTGTTAATTCTGCCATTAATTTATGTGCCTTAAATTTAATACCTTAATTTCAGGTCAGTTTACAACTAACATGAAAACAAATTCTTTTCAGGCAATGCTCACGTAGATGCTTCCTTTAAGAGATTTTAACTTTTAGAATATTGATAATCCACTTTGCAGAAATTCTGAAACTTTAATTGTGCCTCCCACCTGAAAAAAACAATAATTTTTTTTTCAGGTACTTTACAAGTGCCTTTTCTGTAATTACATCCATGGGACACTTCTGAGGAGACTGAAAATTTCATTATAAGGTTGGAATTTGAATTTATATACATTTTTTAAAAGTAACCTGTTTGTAACTAGTATGAAATGGGGAAGGAGACTGAGCTCTGAGCTGTGTAGTAAGTCTTCTCCTTTTTTTTTTTTTTGAGCAGCATAAGGTAATGTCTTCCATAATTCTTGAACACCTTTGCTGTCAGTGAAGCAATACAAAAAAGACACTAACCTCACTCTGTGAGATGGCAGTGCAGTAGGACTCATAACTACTGTCCTGGGTTTTTTTTTGGCAGAAAATGTGTCTGGATTGAAAAACAGTCTTGTTGAAATTAATTTTCAAGTGCTTTTAAACACAATTACAGAGTGGTTTAGGTTGGAGGGGACCTCTGGAGGTTATGTGGTCCAACCACTCAGCTGAAGCACAACCGCATAGCACAGGCTGCCCAATACCATGCCCAGGCAACATTCCAGAGGAGAGAGCCCACAGCTTCTTTGGGCATCCTGTGCCAATGCTCAGTCACCTGTACAGTACAGAAGTGCTTCCAGTTTCTTAGGTGGAAAACATCATCCTTAGAATGATGTTCTCCTGAAACTATCAAAGACGTATCTTACAGATGTTTACAGCAGACCCTTTTTTCATTGCCTTGAATGTTTTAAGAATGTTTTTAAAGCCAGTCATCTCATAATCCATATCAGGGAGTCTGGTCATGACTGCTGGATGCTGCAGCTCACCTCAGCAGTACGCTGACCTGTGGTCTTGTTGTTTTGTTTTGTTTTGTTTTTTTAAAAAAGCATATGCAGTAGCAGAAATTCAGAAAGCAAAATGGCTTCTCTGTAGTCGAGGAGTGAAGATCACATATCTTTGCCATTCTTGGTTCTTTTCAAAGAGCACTCCGGAATTTTTAGTACTTCCAAGTTCTCTGCATTTCTTTACTTTGTTCCCATTTCCTTACACTTCTAGAAAGTGGCTGTAAGCACCTCACAGTTGAAGGAGTATTTATAAGACAAGACCTAAAATAAATACAGATATTATGCCTAATGTAACACTGGAAGGAGCTGCACGTGCTTCAGGACGCACAGGGCAGTGGAAGCCTTGGAGTTACTCATTATGCCAGGAGAAAGGTTCTCTGAAATGATTGTAGCTCCAATGAGTTAGATTGTTACTACAAACATTCAGCTAAGGATACCTGAAGAGAAAGCCTTCTTATTCTTTGCTTATGTAACTGTGTAACTTGGCTTTGCTCAAGTTCTTACTGCATGGTGCTATTACTGTGAAAACCAAGTGTCAGCACGTACTATTACATCGTTACTCTGTATAAAAATTGTTAACAGTCCTAATTTTCAAGTTTTTGTTGAAGTTGGTGCTTCTAGTTTAGAAGATTTCCCTTGAATACTTGATTTTAGTTAATGGAAATTGGTATAATATGAACTTTTTATTTGGGCTGTTCCTTTAAAATATACTTGTGATTATAAACCAGCAAAGAACAATGGGTAATGTGGAAGTTTCAACTCCTCTGGTTTTTGTGAGGCGCAGTTCTATAAATTCTCACTCTGATCCTTTGTCAGCATCAATTGCCAGTTCCAAACTTCTGGTAAGAGATGAAGTACTGCACTTCAGCTCTAAAGTTTTAGAGATGTTTTTAATAGTGTTGACCCCCATTTAAAGATCTTTTAATTTAAGGTTTTTTTTTACTTCATATATTTTAATGATCTTTGTGAGCAGAGTGGAAGAGATTAGCAAAATGAGCTATGTGTGGTGAAGCGGTCTGCAACAGTTCCAAATTTAATCTGTCCAGTAACATGTTTTCCTTATCTACTTGTCATAAATCGTCTGGTTTACAAAAGATACATTTATCTGGAATATTAAAAAGAAGTCTATTGCCTACTGTATATAATCAGGATGTTTTTAGAATCATTAGGAATAGCAGTTGTAGCCAAGTGTTCATCTGCAAGAAATCTCCTGCCTTAGAAAATGTAGAACTGTAGGATTTGTACGTAGTTTTATACCATGTGATCTTGTGCACATTTTTAATAAAATATTTCTTTAAAAGCAAATGAAATGGAACTGGATTTGTCTTATAGGATCACTGTTTATGAGGAGATCTCTAGTTAGGAGAAAATAAATGGTGAGGACACTTCAATGCTAGAAGTTGTGGTAAACAGGCCTTAGTGTTATCATGTCCGTCTTGGAACATCAAAAAGGAGGGGAGGGCAGGGTGGGGAGTAACAGTTTTAAATGGTTTCACCTGGAGAGGTATACAAGAAGGAAAAAACAGCCTAAAACTGAATGCAATGTATGCATGGGAGATAGGTCTTTTATGAGAAACTGCAAGAAGTTTTCTAGACCTTTAAATTCCCCCTACACAAGTTGGTTTTCATGAATACTTGAAATGCGATGTTTCATATTCCTTTTTCTCTGTTCCTCAAGCACAGGCAGCTGCATTTCCTACAGCCTTTGTTTCAGTCCTAAAATAATTGGCTACTTTATGAAATCTAATTGCTTAATTTAATTGTCTAACACAGACAGCTCAGTAACACATGCAGTATCTCATAGCTCTCATTGGCACTCAGCATGTTCTTAGTACAGACTCTTGGGTTCATTATGTTTCAATTTAAATTTGATTTCTAATCACTGTCTTTGTTTCTTCCATAATTGCCAGAAAGTGGTTTGTGTTTTCCATCCCATTCTCTGCATAGGTCACCTCTGTCCTTGAAAATATGCTCCAGCACGGAAAATATTTTTCGAAGTTGTTTTCCCTTTATGATTTATCACTCCTTTCCTTTATTGTGAGTTTATTTATTTATTTATTCCTTTATTGCAGTTTTATTGCGAGTTTTAAGGATGCACCAGTAGAACTGCAGAAACTAGTTCACTGCTTCAACTGCCTTCCATAAGAGCAAGAATTATGGGGGTCCGATGAGAGGTGTGGGGTTTTGATGCCTGTAAGGGGTGCAAGAACTTAGGAAGAAACTCGGATTTCATAACAGTTTTCATAGCAGAGACCTAACTCCATGTTGAGAGGGTATTTTGCAGTGGGTTCTGGGAACTGTAGGCTTAGGAGAGAGAAGGAACAAATTTACACAGCTGCCAAGAAAGTCAGATTAATAAAGAAAATGGGCTTCTGTGCAGTAAACTCACAGGCATTCTTAATGGCTAGGTGGGCATAAGTTTCTTCAGAACTATTTCTTCCACTGCTTCCCCTCAAGAGCACTGCTCATACTCTTCTTATAGCAGTTGTTAAAATGTGTTGTGTTGCTGATGCTAGGTAAGTTTAAATTCAGTAAGTCCTGTGCATGGATAAGTATTGGAGACTGATTTGTTTTCTCAGTGCTTTCCAAATAGTCTGTGCTCACAGTCCTGCTTGTTGATGGTGACATAGCTTTCCCTTCTTTCAGCCTTGTTTAGTTTGTGAAATCAAAGGTTAATTTCACGTTCCTGACAGCTGAGTACTTAAGATGGCTTTCAGTCTACAGAATAACTGGCTGTTGTAGCAAAGTTAAGGTTTTTGAAGCTGTGTTCTCTAAGACTCTAAAGAGGTTGATATTTTTATATATGTTGTATAATACATTGTAAAGCCATTCTCAAGGTTTACATCTTTAATACAACATGTTAACTTTGTGTGTCTCACATGTCACAAAGTTCTGAAACTGGCATTTTTACTTACTTCATAGTGTTCTGGCCTTCAGATCAGGCTGTTGTGCTGTGTGAAATTATACAAGGGGGAATTTGGACCCTTGTCAAGGAGACGTATAAAGCATTCAGTGGGGCTTTTCTGTTGACTACAGATTTACAGGTGAGTCTGCCAGTACAGACTTCTACATAAAGCAATAACATTGTAAAAAATACTCACAGTTCTTAATCATTTCTACTTCATAAATCCATCATTCCGTTGATCACAGCTGGATTATTAGCTCTAGAAAATAATTTGTGCAATTTAATAAGCGTGTGCTTCTTATTGTAACCTATCTTAACAGCTTTGCCTTTACCTGTAGTGAAGTGTTGCCCAAGGTGCTGTATGACAGTATTTCTGTACACTGGTTGGGAAGTGATTATCTGTGCAAACCTGGTACCAGATCTATGTACAGTCAGCATATAAACTACAAGGAAAGTTTTATATAAAAATTGAGCCTCAAAATTATTCTTGTCGTAACCTTGTGAATTTTAAGCATTTATGCAGTTGTAGTTCTGGAAAAAATTACTCTTTTTTCTTACTCCTTTTCAGAATTTGTAATATTTGTTTTTAGAGAGATTTATATATATATATCTTTATAAGAATAAAAATATATCTTTATAAGAAAGAGGTTCCTGCATCTACATCCATGTGCTAAACAAAAAAAGAGTGAAACATCTGACCACTAGAGCTAAATGCTTCTCGTTTTTTTCCCCAACCAACAGTTTCCCTGAGAGCTGGTTCCTGTAGCTTCTAGGCATAGTGCCAACTTTTGGAAAAAAAAAATGCAGAGAAAACGGGATTGAAAAGGGTGCAGCACCTGGCAGGTCTGGGCCCATGGTTTCTGGGATCTAAATCCTGTATTCTTTCTTTATGCTGTGTTGAATGGGAGCAGAATTTAGTCACAACTTCCTGGGCTGTGAAGTCCCTAGTGTGGGAAACCCTGGTTAGCCGGAATTGCCCTCAAAGCCATTATTCCCATGGCAACTGCTTTGCACGGGAGTGCACTGGGCATGTGGTTGCAGCATGCTCCCTCCTGGCTATCCAGCTAGCTGAATAATGCTGGGAAGCTGTTAGTAATTGGGAGACTTTTCTGCCCTCCCTGGTAGCTGACCATGCGTGTCAGAAAGCTCAACTCCAAGTGCAGGAACGTACAGCAGAATTCCCGACTTGATTTTCTCCTTTCATCCCATTGGGATGGAAAAGAGAGAAACAGGGCTAGAAATTATAACATTTGGCTTTGACATTTCCTAAACATCAGTTGAGCACATGGTGCTTCCATCTCTGTATTTAACCTGGGCTTTAAAACTCAAACCTGTGTGTCTAACTGCGTGTTTGTGCATGAAGTAACTCATATATATGCAGATGAATGAAAGCTAATGTGAGTTAAAGCAAGCAGCATGTACATTTCTGGCTAACGGCTACCTTCAGCTCTGTCATATGTCCCTTAAATAAGTGGACTTCATTATACAGTTCTTTTCTTCAAAAGATTCTACTTTTTACAAAGATTAGCACTTAATATGTTAAAGAATGTTGTCTCTCTTATGCTACATTGCATCAGAATGTCAGTTTCCACACTTGGGCTCTGAGTTGTAAGAGATGCTAAGAGGAATGGTGTGTAATAGATAACTGCAGGTATAAGTCTCTTCGTTCCACACAGCATTTTCTTCTTTCATTTCCTCGACCTCTATCATGACCAGCACTCCAGCCCTGGCTCACTTTGAGCCTTTCTCACTAACCAAATGAGACAACTGAGGTGAGTGACAATTCAAACCTGTGGTTTTGTGTTATGCTAACACAATGTATGCTGTTACCGTAGCTACCTGATTGTGAACAGGAGGCACCCAAAAACAGTGGACTCCACTCTAAGAGCAACACTGTGGACATGGCCCTCATTCCCATCCTGGGTTCAGTGCACCAAGGAGGTGCTGAGCAGGGAGGTGTCCAAGATCTCAAACAGCCCTTCAGCACTGCGGAGTCTCCTCCTACTGCAGGACCTGCCAGCAAAGAGGGATGACAACTGCTCAGGGTTGAGCTGTGGGAGTTTGTTCTGTGAGGTCTGGGAAGTTCCCATGGATTAATTTAGAGAAATTTGAGAGAAAGATCCTTTTGCTTAAACAGCACCTAAGGTGCCTTATAGGCTTGTCCCTTTTTCTCCTTTAAGGGTTACTTTCATCCATTATCTCCCTCCTACAGACTCGTACCCCCACACATCATAAATGTTGAATAATTATCCTACAGAAGCTGGAGGGAAGACAAATACTGGTTTTCTTGGTGGTTAGAAGAGGACTTTTACACTGTTTGAATCATCCCTAACCGTTCAGACAGCCTGCTCCAGTGGGTTTTAATGGTTTCAAATAGGAAATGACAGCCTCAACTGTAGGAAAGTGGGCACTAGTAGAATTGCCCCGGTACCTGTATCCTGTTTCTTTGAAGCGTTATCATGTCAGATGTTACAGCAGCAGTGGCAGGTTCCTGTTTTCCCATGCAAAGAGAGGCAGTGGGCAGCTGCTGGCTGAGGAATGCCGCCAGCTTCTTTCCGTCATGTATTTTGGTATCACAGAGGTGGTGTTACTGAAGGCAGGCAAAACAGCTTCTAACTATGCAATCAAACCGAGCCATGGGAGCTGAAAAAACCTTTCTTTGTACGCTCACAAACCTTGCTTTACTTTACTGAAACTTTATTGAAACACGTTCTTTTCTGCAGCATTTTGATTGCAAACTGATAAAGGTACGAGATGATCTCTTCGAACTCTGAAAGCTGTGACTCCTTTCCCCATTGTGACTGCTCTGCATCCTCACCTTTCTGAACAGCTGTGATATGAAACAGCCCAATCGAACAAAGCATCACTACATTTGGTACCTAACACTTCAAATTCTGGACTGTGGATTTGGACTGGCATCAAGTTTGATGGATCTTTTTACTGTAAGAATATAGTACTGCAGGATTTATTTTAGTCATATAAGAGTCACTGAACAATCTCCTTACTAGCTGGATGCTTGTGGCTGTGCAGCAGTAAGCACAATATGTAACTGCTGGCTAATCCCCCAAATCTGTTGGTATATGGCTTTATAGTGGAATCAAACTTGGGCTGTGTTATTTTGGTGAAAGAAAACCATACATTTTATTATGGGAAACAATGAAAGCGTTAGATGTGAGAATGACATGCCTTCCCAATCCACGTATGCTTGTGTATGTGTACATACCCATATCTCTGTGTATATATGTATACATATGCATACATGCACACACCCTTAAATAAAGCTATTTGATATCATCTGGAAAACAAGATTTTCCTGACAGTGCTATTTCTCAGTACTTTTTCTCAGACTTGTGTCTATCACTGTAAGCTGTAAAGAAATACAGCCCTCTGACAACCTCTAAGATCAGCCCCAGTTTTGCATGAAACAGTTGTGTTGTATTTTGGGGCCAACACTAAATACCAAGTAGAAATGCTGGGCCAGCTGCTGCATCTTCAAGATCAGGCAGAGAAAAAGTGTTTTTTAAGCAGTGTTTCAGACTCAAAGATTTAAATGCAAGAGTTGGCTTACTTCCTAGTATATATTAGAGCAGTCATGGGTTCCTATTACGATCAGCATTTTCCTTCAGTGTAATACTTGAGGCCAATACCAAATCAGTACTCTGACATTAACTCTCTGTTCTTTGCTCTGTTCATTACCGCTGCTGCCTGGAAGCGTGAGAGCCAACACTGTAGTTCCTCAATAAGCGTTCACAATTTAGAAACACTGTATGTGACCAAAGTGAACAGAAGAATCTCTCCTTCTCATTGTGCACACTTTGAGTTGAGTTGTCCGTGGTGCAGATGCTGCTTACTCCCAAGCTGTCAGAAGAGCAGTGCCAATTCCCAGCCTGTCTGTAAATGATTAAGGAAGAAGATAGGTTAGTCTCAGCTCCAAGTTCCTTTTGTGGCAAGGGCAACGGTTCACCTAACTGAAGCTACCAAATTAACCTCACCTTGGCTAGACTATATTTTGCATTTGTGTATGAATAAACAATTCCTGGACATTGTAGGAATTATCATCCACAATTGTTTAAGGGACAAGAGGGAGTTAGGCTTAAGTGGATTTGAAGGAGGATCTGATCTGTATGGGGAGTACCAGCTGACTGATGGTGTGCAGCACACAAAAAGGATCTCAGCACTCTTGGCCTCTGTGCATGAGCTTAAGTGTCCTCTGGCCTCCTCACTTACAGACCACAGCTAGAGCTTGATCATGAGTAAATATTTACGTTGACTCTTTTAAATGTGATTTGCAATGCAGATAGATGACGTGATCATTGTGTCTTTAAAATGACCTGTGTTCAGGAGAACAAGGAGGTTATAAATCATTTGCCCTGCTTGTTACAGCATCGATGAGCAGTGACAGGGCTGCTGATTGTTATATTGAGTTATTCCCCTTTACATCTTATACAGAATGGCTTTCAGACATTTCTTAAATGTTTTGGTTTTATATTACTATTCCCAATTTGTTTAAAGATCAACTAATTGATGTGGTTTAGGGGCAAGACAGTGACAAGGCTTTTTCAGCTTTTGTCCAACTTAGAAATAATATCATTGAAGAAAGAGCTAGGAGAAGGCTGCATTTCCTCTTATTTCTTTTGCAACCTACACACCATGTAATCTTACCTTCAGCATCTAGATTTTGTCTTTTTACCTAGTGTCTGCAAACATTAATTAATTGGTATTTGATAAAGTTATGTAAACACATCCAAACAAAGGAACAAGACATTCAGGCAAACAAAAAGGCAAAAACTGGAGTGACTAGGGCTACTGTTTGGCAAAACACAGGAGCAAATCTTTTGCTGGTAGCTGAGGTGAGTTAAGCTCTTTAAGACCTTAATGCAGAGGGAATTTCTCAGTTTTTAAATTACAGAATATCCCAAGTTGGAAGGGACCTGTAAGAATCATCAAGTCCCAACTCCTGGCCCTGCACAGGACCACAAAAAATCACACTGTATGGCTGAGAGCATTGTCAGGTGACTTCCTGAACTCCAGCATGCTTAGTGCCATGACCACTTCCCTGGAGAGGCTGTGCTGATGCCCAGCCACACTCTAGGTCTACTGGATTCCTGCCTTCTCTGAAAGGCTTTGTAGAGTCTGCTCCCTGCCGCATGTCTCACCTGGGTCATTTTGTGTATACTGTGGATTTATGATTTGCAAGGCATTTTGCACAAAATCATGGCATTTCTTCAAAAGAAAGGGATGAGAGAAACTCTCTCGGCTTATATACTGACAGTCATGTGCCAACTTTCGTGTATTTGCTTTTAACTTAAGAAGTTTATGGTGTTGGTATACCATCAGATGGTAGGGACAGACCAACACAGAAGCAAACAGAGCAAAAACATTATGTAAATTTTGCAGTAGAGGAGAAGCACTGCTTGCTGTGTTCCCACTATTTTTCTTAGTGTTTGTTTCGAGTTGACTTGAGCATTGTTCCCAAAGGTCTTTTTTTGTTCATCTGGCGTAAGTAGATCTGCTTTTTCTAAAATATTGTCTGCTTTCCCTCCGGGTTCTTCTCTGACTGATTCCTTTTAAAAGTCACTCTGCTGCTTAAGGCTACTAGTAGGTATTCTGAGCTGAATGTTTACTGTTATATGGATTATACTTATTTTCTGTGTCAGACTCTGACCTAGTAACCCTCTTCTTCTCCAAATGCCAAAGGTGATGTTTAGTTTAAAATGTCTTGGTTGCCTAGGCAGAATTGCTATTAATCAGAACAGAAGAATGATGTTGGGTAATGGCCTTTCTTCAGTAGCAGCTTAATACATCATATCTATTGGCAGATAAATTCATTTGAGCCTTGGATAACCTTGAAACTGGAGATATTTTTTGGCAGTATGCATTGGTGCCATTGCAGGTTTCCATAACTGTAAAAATTTTAATCTGTTACAATTTTCTGTGTGAATTGATTTTGAGGCTGTGTTTTCACTCACTACTTTGGCAGATTCATTTTTGCAAATTAATATTTTTAGCAAATATTTTTGAAGACTGTGGGGAATTATAAAATGGTGAAAACAAACACTGAGGGGTTGGACTTGATGATCTCCAGAGGTCCCTTCCAACCCCTATGATTCTGCAATTTAACTCCTGTGTACATAAACCAATGATTCACTGAAAACATTATTTACATTTTCATTTGCCTATAAGCTAAAGCTGGTTGCACAGATAAATGTTGTCTGTTTTCCACGCATAGGATATGGAATTAATGCCTTATCAACTTTATTACCTCCACATACTGCACAAGGGAATGTTCCAATTCAGCATGCATCTGAATAATGATGATAGTGACTGCTGCATGCAGTTTCACACAGGCAATGTGTGTGTAATGAAAGGTATGTTAACATCTTGAAAACTAGTCAGTTAAGGATTAAAAATAAGACTAAGTACTATATGAGGTCTCTCTATTTGTTTTTTAAATGCCTTTATCTGCTTTCCTACAACAGCATGAGGGGCTAATGATAGAGGATGCTAAGTACATAGAAATCATGGTCCAGTTTGCTTAGTGCCCACTCCAAAGCCACTTGAAGCAGTAGGAGCCTTTCCATAGCAGACAAACTAAATATATATATATATATAATATATATTTTTTTTTTCTTCAAACTCTAACTTACAGGAGCAGAAGAGTTACTTTCTGTGCTAGTTATTTTTAATGTAGTCAGACTATCTATAAAGCTCACTGTGTATGTTATTAAGATAATAAAATCGTATTTTTCCCCCCAAACATTCTAAAAAGATGAATTTTGAAATGATCTGCTGTGAATCAACTCCCGTTCCCCCTTAGTATTCAGAAGCAAGTAGTTGAAAGACTGATTGTCTGTGGAGCTCAGTCTAAGATCAGCACATGAGTATACAAAGTGTTTTGCAATTAAAAAAAAGACAAAACATAAATCCTATTTCTCGGTAATTGAATTTGTATATATCCTCAGAGATTGCCATGGCTCCGTATTTGTAAGTCCCAGTTGTGCAAATATAATCATTTAATTTCAGACCAGTTAGAATTAATGAGTAAGGCAGGCAAGCCTCAGGCTGCAGCACACAAAGCAGAGGACCTGATTACAGTACTTCTTATTTCCATGGATATTCATGTTCATCTGACTTGCTTTCCTACAAATGAGATGTGGCATTTCTCGCACGTATTTGGCATCTCAGTCCAAAATTTATCTCTGTCTGCTTCAGCCACCTAACTGTGTCTCTCACAGCCAGAGTGCAGCTGCCTTAGTCTCTCCCTGCAGCCAGTGAGAAAACAAGCATCCCAAGTGAGTGATTCATGGACCACACCAAAGGTCTGAATCGCTCCCATGGAGCGGCTCTCTCACTCCACTGATTACAGGAGGCAGGCACGGGTAAATGGGTTCAGAGTGTAGGTGATCAGCCAAGTGGAATGTATCCAGACCTGCTCCAGTGAGTCAGGAGGTGCAGTATCACAGCTGTTTCTGAATCCTTGACTCCAGACCTTTCTGCTTCAGCTATGCCACATGAATTTCCGGAAAAGGTTCTTTTTTTTTCCTTTTTCTTTTTTCTTTTTTTTTTTTTAAGCATAACTAAATGATGTTCAGCCACATTGCCCTGAACTTATAACTGAAAGAAATTGGAGGTAGATGTCATTCGTTATATTCCAACAATCTATTTAAAGATGCACTGAAATTGTTATACACACTGTAAACTACTTTTGCATTAGATATTAGGGATATATTTTACTCAAGATTGAACTAATTGATACTTCTCTTTAGAAAGTCTTTATAGCTCAGGGGGATTTCTGTCACTGTAGATCAATACAAAAAAAGATAACAGCTGCAACAGTTCTGTGCTGTAAGCCGCACAACTGGAGCTAAAGTAATCTGCAAACCTTTTCGAGTTCAGTGGGTTTGTGCTTGAGTGGGCATATGCATTTTTGGTTGTAGGAACAACAGCTGAATTTAGAAAATATTTATAGTACTGACATACCCAATAAAATAAATGCTGTATGATTCCCATTAAAATACAGGCTGTAAGTTCATCTGCTCTTTTAAAAGTTTTCTGCACATCTTCAGAGCTGTCTGTTTTGTGGAGGCTGTTCTTCCTATCAGATGAAGTGATCCAGCTGAAAATCCCCTGAGATTTCAGAGCAGTTCAGCCTGATCTGATTTACACCTGTATAAATCAAGCACAAATCCATCTAAATCTGTACGCTACAAATTATGTGTTGATGTAGAGAACAGTGCCAAGGCACTGTTTCTAGAAGTTGCATCTTCTGTTGCCAAAGGGTTGACACATTTTCTAGTGCACTTATCCCTACACACGGGCATAGCCATTAATTGCTCTGTTCACTTCTTTATACATCATGACATGGTTTCAAACCCTCTTGTTGCTTCTCCCCCCAGGCAAAGAAGCTCTTCTGCTCAGCAACCTCTGGATGCGTTTGTTATGGCAGAAGAATGGCCATGCATCTACTGACAGAAAAGTAATTGTTGCTGTCAATAAAAATCCCCTCCTTTCAGTCTGAAATTAGTGAGACATGCTCAAAATGCATTTTCCCAGTAAGGCAGCCAGGAAGGATGAGGAGTTAGCACAGAACCACTGGCTCAGCTCAGAAGGGAGAAGCCTGCAGACCCTGATTTTTCCCAGGTGATCTGATGTGGTATAGGCAGGCCAGTGGCAGCAGGTGGCTTCCCTCAGCCAGCTGGGGAGGGCAGGAAGGGGCTGCTGCAGCTTGGATGGGATAAACACTGGAGCTGCATCTATCATGTGACAGGAAAACTGAGCTTTTTCTTTTTTCCTTTTTTCTTTTTTTTCCGCTTTCTGTTTTTACCATCTTTTGTTGAACTTCACCATGTGGTTTTGAGGTGCAGGGAGTGGCTGGGTGTCTAACCTGGGTCTCCAAAGCAATGACTTTGCTGCCGGCTGCTTTCGTTCATGGCTCTTACTGAACGTGTCTCCAAGCGTAGTGCCTCGCCAAATGCCATGGGCGGGCAGCCAGCCCTCTCACTGAACTAATAAAAAAGTCATCGTGCTCATTCAATGAAAAGATCCAAGCTGCTCACACTTGATGCCATGCAGCATGACTTGGGGCACATGCCCAGGCGGAAGGAAGAAGGAAACTATTTTTCTTGTACTGCAAATAAAGAGAAATGCCAAGAAGTATTTTGGTATTGTACACAAAATACTTAGGAATTCTCCTGACTTTATCCTGGGTATTTCATGTGTATTGTGTGCAAGAAGGAGTGTTACACAAAGATCCGATGATTCAGTCGCACTTTGAAGTGCTGATCCTCCCTGTACTCGTCTGACCTGGCCTATACTGTGCTCCACGCAGGGAGCCACACAACGTGGCTTTGAAATCAGGCCTTCCTGATCTTTTTGTTGAGCCTTAGCAACTTCTGCTGTATGAAAGATCTGGTCTTTGAGTATAGCACTCAGAAAGCAAACTGCCTGACAAAGACATTTGCAGTACAGCGTGTGGGAGGCACATTCTTGAATGGGATCATCTGGATTCAAATTTTCTTCTGGACTAAGCTATCCTTTTGGGCATGAATAAATGCCTGGCTCTTCATATACGAGGAGGCAGTGCCTCTCTTTTATGAGACATTCAATATGCCATGTGAACTCTGTTCCTACCTTAGGCTCTGGAGACTGAAACCCATCTATCAAGTAAGTGCCTAAACCACATCTCTCCTCTAAAAGTTGTGCAAAGAGTAATAGGAGATTTGGAGATGACAAAGACTGTGGTAGCAACTCCTTTAGGGTAAGGAGAGTCTACAGGTGACACCTTTTGCTTCCTAGAAGGGAAGTCCAGCCAGGATGAGATGAGCTGGGAAAGCTGCGTGAGAGTGCCTGTGCCTTGTCAACAGACTGCTTCAAGTAAGGATTAATTTAAGCATTTCCTACATCTTTACTCTCCAGTTCAGAACTGTGTGCCATGTTTTGCTTTCATAATGGAGCGTGATTTCAGTTGGTAGTTGGTAGTACGGTTTAGTTTTGTTATTAACCACTCAAAGACAAAAGAAAATTTAGTTTCAAAAGCAAAAATATCTGCATTCTAGATCATCCCAAACTGAGAGAAAATGTAATGATATCTTTCAGAATCTCTGTGAATACAGAGTTTCAACTATGAATTTATTCCACATAACCACAGTCTAAGAGCAATTAGTCTTACTGGATGTAGAGCAGTGTCCAATTTTATAGTTTGTCAGTTCTGTGCCTATGGTGTTTACCCTTTTATACTTACATTTGCAAACTCTCCATATGACTCATATATTAAATGAAAATCAAATCAGGCTGTATTCATTCTAGGGAAATTTATTCGTTTTCATTTTTCTTCATGTATGACGAGTTGAAGTGAAGTAGTGTTTCTTCATACAGCTGTAAATTCTACTTTTTTTCCAGCCATGTTTTGCTTTTGCTTGAAAACATTATTCTGAAGAGACTGGTTGACAGCTCCTTAGATGGAAGTGCTCTGTCCACAGAACTGCTTCAGCAGAAATAATCAAGATAACAGGTAACGATTTCACCCATTCTTGCATGCTCTGTCCCACCTGCACTCTCGACTTGCAACACCGATGAGGCAGTCAGGACAAACACTTTCAGAGCATTTGAACTCTGACTTCCAAAGGATGAGGACAAAATAATGAGGTTTTTCCTATCAGCAAAGGTATCTCGTGACTGTTGCCCTCACCACCACAGCTGGCACACCTGAGGAATATATTCACAGGGTACAAAAATTCAGATCTCAGCTTAGCACAAGAGGCAAGGCACAACTTGAGTCTGTGAAACACAGAAGTCTCAACACTAAGTACCAATTGCCTGTGCTGGCTCTCATATTTGGATCTGCCTCCATGCTGCAACAGTTTATCAGTTGCTGATTAGCGGTGATGAGATAATTCCATTAAATACTTGAAAGAAATTTGTGGCTGTACTTTTTTGATTACTTTTCCAAAAGTTATTATGGTCCCTATCCTATAAATTGTTCCCTTCTGAGTATCTATATTTCTGGATTCATTGAAACAACTGTAGTGAGAAAGCTTTGGCAGGAGTTCTACACTCTTTGTTGTCAGTGGAAAAAAAATTGCTTTACTAGTCATAAAGAAACCTAAGAAATATTTGATAGCAATCAGTTGATGGCAGCTTAATGTAGTATCCTGTAATTGTTGTGCCTGCACATTTTATTGAAAAATTCCACTGTCTAACACGTAATAGTAGTTTAGGCACAGAGGTCCATATCTTGTAACACTGGGAGAATGACAGAAAAATTAGACTTTTTTTTTCATATATCTTTACTGGTTTGTATGTAAAATATGTTTTTCCTCCTTTCAGAATTAACCCATAATTCTCTTCTTTGCCTCGAGATATTTTTCATGCAAGTGTAAACATGAACTCTAGAAACTGTATAAATTGGTCCTAGAATAGATCAGTAGGATGTAATGAAATGGCTGTTCTGCTACTACAGATGAAAAGATTGTTTATCTTGCAGGGAATTATTTGAAGAAGTTGGTGTCCAAACTGATACGTGATTGATAAATATTAAAATGGAGGGCTTTCTGATAAAAAATAAGCAGAGTGCCACTGATATTGGACTTCTAGTACAGGTGACTACAAAATCATGACAGTTGGTTTGTTTTTTAAATTCTTTTCGTTTCTTTACTAGACCAATATCAATTAGACTTATTTACAATTTTGTATTCCCTTTGTGAATACTACATTATAGAAGAAGGAAAGAATTACCTGAAATCCTAGTCTGAGAGGTAAGGAAATCCCATCTTTCCTCTTCCCCCTGTACATTTTTAGTCCATGTGTTTGTGACTGTGCTTAGAAAATTGGGTCAGATTTTCACTTGAATCTGAAGAGTTTATGTATTTTTGGTAGAGCTTTACTTAATTTTCCAAAAAGCAGGTCAAGCTGGCAGGATATTTTTGTTTTCTTTATAGAATGAAAGTCACCACCTGTGGTGTACAAGTACATAATATAATCATTGACGAACAGCATGCAACTTATGGGAGAGCTTTTTTAATGCTGGTCAAGTGCAGTTTGTGGCAAAGGAATAGAACCATTGAGGAATGGTTCATTGAGGAATGTAGAAGCGTGCTTAGAAATAAGGAATTGATTACGTTCGAGGTAATATTCAGGACCTACTTTGCAGCATTAAGAAGCTACCTTTGTTTTACTCCAGAAATGTGTTGTGCTTCATAAAACAACATAGCCCAGACTCCATGATTAGTTTTTAAATTTATGTGAATCATATGAAAGGATCCCTCAGTGTAGGTAGAAACCCCAGTAACAGGTTAAAGGAGTAGTAGGCCAAATGAAGAATGACACTTCTTTTCTCCCCTCCTGTGATCATTTTAAGCAGGTTATGTTAAAATCCAGGTTTACAAGGGTCTAGATATTTCAGTATGAATATATATATGCTTATAAATAATAGTATTGTCATACTGAGACTGTTGGACAACACAGGTTAATTCATAGCATTGGGCAGGTTCCTCTGAAACAGCACAATTGATTTTACCCTTCTTTTCCCCTAACATTTCTATACTGTAAAGATAGATCTCAGTATTTTTTTCTATTACACTTAGGTGTCTTAACTTAGCATTAACCGTGCTAACCATTATTTGGCAGAACTCATGATTTGAATGTGCTACATAATATTTGTCTTTTTCCTTAAAGTTTCAGCTCCCAGAGTCATGTGATAACAACAGAACACTCAAGGGAAAAAAATAAATAAATAAATTGAGAACTCATGGCTGTGGAGGAAGTAAAGCTTAAAAACATGACCCAAATTCACCCTGAAGATTGAAATACCAAAGGGAAGACAAAGCACAGTGTAGTAAATTGGTAGTTGTAAAGATTTCTGTACTGGGGGGAAGGAATAGAGACTAATTAATGGTATTTTCTATTCAGCGGTAGGTGTCAATATCTTCCATTCACAAATGAGATGTCACATAATCTAGGCACAAAACCACACCAGCTTCAGCGTGGAGACTGTTACTTGGCATGACACAACTCGGTCTCTATGACCAGCCCATGGAGCTTTTCAGAGCTTTGCTCTATAAAAGCAAGAACAGGAAACAAAATGCAAATGGTTTATTCATAGCAGTAATGCAACTCTCTCACAGAGCTCGAGAAGAACGGAGAAAAAAAAAGATTTCTCTAATCTAAGAAATCTAAAGATTTCTCTTTCTTCGCCTATGGATTCCATTCTGATTCAGGTGAATGGAAAAAAAGCTCTAAAAGCACAGTCATCCAGGAACAGAGTGAAAGC
This sequence comes from Cyrtonyx montezumae, assembly GCF_038088225.1. Lineage (NCBI taxonomy): Eukaryota > Metazoa > Chordata > Aves > Galliformes > Odontophoridae > Cyrtonyx > Cyrtonyx montezumae. The sequence goes on along the minus strand of NW_027071826.1, from coordinate 40,761,295 downwards.
TATGTGGAAAACACGCACGTGGTGTTTTGGAAATAGGTCACATGGAAAAAAAAAGAAAAAAAAAAGATATTGTTTTGTCAGTGTAGCCACAGCCTGCTGTCTGTGGGGAATGGGCTGTGCCAGCGATGCCACCTCTGGCTGGTGGGGCCGACCAGGCAATGAGGATGAAAGCTTTCTAGCCTGGCATGCACACAGTGCAGTGGTTGCCGTGAAAGAAAGCTCAGCACACTGTTTCAGCGTGTAGGTCGCAGACAGCAGGCCGAGGCGCCGACGGAGGGGCCATGCCGGCAGCCTGCTACAAGCAGCGGGCAGACCCGCCCGGCAGGGCCGTGCCATGACACGCCGGGCCCCTGAGGGAACGCTGCTCCGGCCGCCACTGCACGCTGGCAGCGACTCCGCTCCTGTTGCTCAGCGAGCGTGCCTCCCATCCCAGGGCGCCGCTGCCAGAACGGGGCAGCCCTCCTTTCGGGCGGGTACACGTAGGCGGCGGGAGCGTCGCTTGTAGGGACAGGGGGAAGGTGCGCGGCAAAGCGGGATTCGAACTCGCGAGTCCGGCGGAGCTGAGGGACCCGATCCGAGGCGGAGGGGGCGGAGAGGAGGGGCGGTCCGTGTGCCGGCCAACTCGCGGTGCATTGTGGGCCCCCGCACTGATTTATGCACGAGCCGCAGAGGGCGCCGGGAGACGCGGGAGGCGGCGGCGCGGGGGCGGTTGTGACGGTTGGTGCTAGCGCGGCGCGGAGCGGAGCTGCGGGCCGGCCGGCGGTGATCCGGGCTCTCTGACAGCGCGGGGGCTTCGGCGCTCCCCCGGGCCGCTCCGCCACCGCCGCGGGACTCAGCGGCACCCTGCCCCGCCTCGGCCGGCCGTTCACCGGCCGCCACGGACGTGGAGGCGGCGGCGGGCGGAGCCGGGCCCGGATCGGAGGGACTGCTCGGCAGTAGGGCCCGGAGCGGGCGGCTCGCTCGGGTCTCCCGACGTCGGAGCCTCCGCGGGCGGTTTCGCAGTTGAGGGCCTTCAGCAGAGAGAGAGGCCCGTCCCGGCGCGGGGCAGAGAGCTCCGTCTCTAGGCGCAGCATCTTTGTTCGGCGGGCCGTTGCTGGGGAGAGGAGCGGCGGGGCCCGCACGGTCGCCTTCCCCCGGCCGGGAGCCGCCACCGCGCTCTGCTCCGCGGCGGATGGAAGGCTGAAGGCTGCGCTCCGGCGCGTCTTCTCACCCGATAACGGCTCCGTGCTGCTGGGATTATAAATGTTTGAGCGGAGACCCAGGAAACTGAAAGGAGAGCCTCCTGTTGGAATTCGCGGAAGAGAAAAGAAAGGCTTTTCCAAATCCCTTGCGATAAAACTCGAACTGTTTTCCCGTGCTGTCCGTATTCCGTTGAATAATTCGATTGTGACCTCAGCGGGATTTTCGAACCATGCACTGTTGAAGCTTTTGCACCAGTGCCTCGGACTACGTTTTTCTTTCTGCACATGATTCCGCCATCCCAGCCGTTGCAGGACCTACGGGCCAACAGTAAACGGTAGGCTGTGGCCGTTTATTTTCACATTCTTGTGTGCTGGGGACTTGGCTAGTTAGCTGGAGCTGCTGCTGCTTTTTACTGGAGCTGCTCTTCATTGGGCAGGTTTATTTGCTTTCACGTACACGGGGCATTTGAGTTAAACAGATGTTGGACTGTAGCTGAATGGATGCTTTGCAATCCACGAGATTTTGGAAGATAACAAAAAACTTCTAAAAAAAGAGGAGCTGGTACTGCTGGAAACCTGGAGCCCATTTTCCAAGCCTTTTTCTTTTATTGAGCAAGGTAAATAACGTAGTGGTGTTGAAAATACGGGGCTTATGGGAGTCGTACTTGAAGATGTTGCAGAGCTCTTGAGGGTGTACAGAACCTTTCAACAGGTTCAGAGGTGTAACCTTGTTAAATGGCTCCGAAGTTTCGTTTTTCTTTAAAATGAGCACAGAGCTTAATGCTGAGAACAAACTGATAACTGAGAGAGCCTTTTTTTTTAATGTTACAGATTTGAGATGTTGAAAGAGGCTGTCCTAAGAACTTCAGAAGTCTTGAGTGGTTCAGTGAAATAGTGCAGTTAAGCATTTGTAAATATTTGTGTGTTTTTTAATGCTTTTTAGAAACTTGCTGTCATAGCTATTCGTGATGAACTATTACGGTTTCCTAAAAGTCCTTTCAGTTTGACTGTAGTGAAGTGCTTATATTTGCCTTGTATTTTGTTAATTAATTGTATTCATACTCTGCCTTGAATTATTTTCAATTACCTTTACCTTTGTGTTGTTATTGACAGTGACAGTTGCCACTGTTTTGTAATGAATTTCTTCTTTTTATCTTTCTTTATATTTTTATCTCCTGAATTTGGGCTATGTGGGTTTACCACTAATTTATATGCATCACATTTACTAGAGGGATTCTACAACACAGCAGCATAAGCTCAAAGTGCTGTTTTAGATATTATCTTTATATGTTGAAGACCTGGAAGAAGGGTATAATGATTCTCAAAATTTGCAGTATAATCAGTAACTGTTTAAAGTATGTAATTTTTGGTGGCTTGTTGCATGCCTTATCTTTGTTTTTTTTTTAAGATCTCAGCAGCAGTTTGCTCTTAACAAAAAAAATATATAAGTCCATTAAAATGAGATCATAGTTTGAAAAGTAGCTGTAAAAATCTGGTTTTGCAAGATGTCAGGATTCTCATTATGAAGCGATGCTGTGATTAAATTGGTTGTCTACCTCTTCACCCACAGCCTTAATGAAATAGTGGCAAACACTAAGGTGTTGGCAACCTTGCTGATACTATCATTGAGACACATAAGCTGATATTATAGATAGTATCCAAAGTCCCTTTGCTTATCCTCTTTAGATTTGTTTGACTTAAATGTACTGTCTTTGTTTTGTCTTGTTTTGTTTCAAGATGATGTGTGAGGTGATGCCAACCATCAGTGAGGCAGAGATTCCCTCTGGGGGAAATGGAGGCCATGGTTCAGGTTCCCCATTACAGTCAGATGCTGATTCCCATTTTGAGCAGTTAATGGTATCCATGTTGGAAGAAAGGGATCGCCTTCTGGAAACACTAAGAGAAACTCAGGAGACGCTAGCATTGACCCAAGGCAAGCTGCACGAAGTTGGTCATGAAAGAGATTCCTTACAGAGACAGCTCAATACTGCACTCCCACAGGTATGGACGTTTTGAGAAGAAGCTGCATTCTGATAATTTTTCTCTGTCAAATTTTATTGTTCTCTTGTATATTCAATTTACTGAGCAGGTTATGGTAGGGAGAGAGAAATCCAAACCTAGTACTTTCCTAAAGTATTTGTTGGTGCTTGCTCACTTTGGGGAAGGTAGAAAAGCAAGGTGTGTAGAGCACATCAGCCTGTTCCTTCCAGTACGCTTTCCCTGTTTCTGGCATTTCTTTGGCTCAGGAGTGTGATGTCCTTTCCACATCGCTTATTCAGTAGAGGCTGGTGGACTTCTTTCTGTCACCAGTGTTTTAGTGTTTCTTACTGCCTGATTCATTTGTGTGCTTAAGAAATGCGTATACACCATTTGGGGGAAGACTGTTCTCATACTGTTACAGACTTGACTTAAAATTGACTTCTGGAGGATGCAGTCTGCCAACTTATAGCCTGTAGTACTTATCGTATAGGGGAGTAGTGTGCAATTGAGAGATCATAGATGTCTACAGAACTTCCTTGTTCTTCATTATTCCATTCCAGTCTTAATAAATAAAATCAAAACCAACTGAACTTTGAACACTCTGGAAAGCTTTTGATTGTAGGCAAAGCAGAGACCACTTTCAGTTGTCAGTTAACTATTGACAGCCTTGCACTTTCTCACCTTCTTGGTTCTTGTCCCAAGTCTGTAAGGATGATATTGGGCTTCCATGTGTTTTTACAAGAAAACATGAATTTTTACAAATATTTGTATGTTCCTAAATATTGTGGTTACTTTTCATACTGTCAAAAGCAGTAGTTTTAAGCTCTTGTTTCCACCATATAGCTGTTGATATGTGAAATAATGCTGGAAGTTACTCGGAGACAGAAACAAATTAATAAATGTTAATGTAGTTGGATTGCAGTGTTATGATGGAAATCAGAATGGAGAATTTTCTGACCTTTGCTGCTCCGTGTGTTAAATCATGTGCTGCAGGCAAAAATCATTCTTCGTTTTTCTGTTGCTTTTTATTGTAATTACTGTGGCTTCTCTTTAGCTGCTCTTTCAGGTCTGCTGCATTAATGGGTGCCATTAACCAACTGTACGATCTGCGAACTGTTATACTTGAATTTGTGGCAGAGCAGAATCACCAAAGCTGTCTGAGCTGTTTTAAGTCTTACCTTTTTCATTACCAGTTTTCCTTTTTAGATCTTGTCAGCTGCCAGTATGTAAATGTTTTGTTCTAAACATTTACAAAAGATTCAGGCAGTTTGACAGCGCTCAGTTTCACATATGCCCTGCTTGTATGTTTTCACATGAGGTCAGTGGGGAAGCAAGTCTCATGGTTCAGTTGCAACTGTATATTGCTACAACATAACATATAACACTACAAGAACAGACTTTTGTAGATTGCTATTGGAAAATACATGTTGTCGTGGTGTGGAACTATACCACTTTTATGTTCAGTGGTGCTTGAGCTCAGATGATTGTGGAAAGTGAGAATTGACGGTGCTTTCAAAGGTTACATTCATAAAGTAATTCATTATTCTTGCTGCAGGTCAGAAGTGTCTTCTGTATTTGGCAAATCCTTGTTGTTAGTATGGCAATTAATTGGTTACTTCAGATTTGTACATTTCTGACAAAATTCTAATTTGAAGTCTGAAGTGTTAGCTAGGAAAACTTTCTGCTGGCTACGGTATTTGGAACTAGTCAAACTTTTTTTGTTAATTATTTCAAGCTGAACATTCTTTTGAACTACTGTCTCAAACAACCCATTGTTCAACTGTGGATTTCAAGTAGGGCTAGGAGCAGGATAGCTTTACTGACAACTGCATTACATTTTTTTTTTCCAGGGAAAGAAAGGCAACTTGGCAGTGATTTTTTTTTTTCTCTAACTTTTTTTTTGTAGTAGATGTTTTCAGTTTAGTAGAAAGATGTGAAGAACAGTTTGAGTGGTTGTGCAAACACTAGTATAATGGTGTGAATTACTGAGTAAATATCTAGCAAATGTATTATTTCTCCCCTGGCCTAGTGTGTACGTGCAGCTAGTCTTTGTAGTTGATTCTGGGGCACTTTATCCTCAGGAGTATTGAACTGACTTGTTTGTAGGTGTGCTTTCTGTTTATATATTGAGCTGAGTCAACCAGTTAGACCATTCTGATGATTCTTGGAAACTTCTTGTGTGTAAGGTTGGGGGGGGGGGGTGACAGGTTGCTTCTATGCCAAAACTTCTCTGTTTTGATATGAAGACACTTTAATGACACTGCTGCACTTAATTCCCTGCGTTCACTGAGTTTCTGTGTATAGTAAAGGAGCCTGTACCTCTTGTGTATGTAGTTACAAAATGGCATATCGGTACTTGTGTATTTGCACGTCTTTGTAAGTTATAAAAATAATTAGTTCATTCTGCTGCGCTGGTTTCCTTTGTCTAAAACATTGGAGAAGGAGACTCTTCTGTTGCAGCTGTATGATGGGCAGCTAGTAATGGAAAGGCATCTGTTCCAGTTCTTGTAAAGGTAGAACAGCTATTTAGGGCAGGAAGACTTTTGTAGTGCTTCTCTAGTTTACATAGAGAAGAGCATTTTGTTGTAGGTGTGCTTTGTTACATTCACTTATAAGCTGACAAGCTTTTCTTGTATGAATAGTTGGAAACAAAACTTATCAACATTGCCTTCATAAAGTAACTGATTTTTGTTTAACTTAGGAATGCTTTTTGTTTCCTGGGTGTTATCTCTTACCTTGATTAAAATTGACTCTGACCTTGGAATATGAATTGGGTGAAATCAAATGGCTATGCAAGAATTCAAAACTACTTTTATTTTTCTTTGTGTTCTTCACAGAAGTAATGAAAATGAACTTTTTACTTTGGGAAGTTGAATAACTTGTCTCTTCAGTGTAAGCAGTTATAATATAATTCTGGTCAGGTGAATAGCTATCTCTGTTATTTTCATGCCATTTATGTGCTTTCTACAAATTTTAAGGTGAGCATGGTTAAAACTTGTAAATTAATCTAAGAAATGCATAGGCTGCTGGGACATTTCAAGCTAAAGTTTTGAACATAAGGTTGATGAGTTCCAAGTGACTGTCAGCTCTCACGTTTTGATGTGGCAGGCTAGACTTCAGTTTGTTGGTAGAATTCCATGTAGATGTATCTGTGTATGCCAACGTCAGGCTTGTTTTGGGCAGAGAAGACTCCCATTTAACCTACGCACTCATACCTAGTGCAGGTAAATGTACAATGGATCAATTCATAGCAGCTCTTATCAAGATAATTATATATTTTACAGAATCTTGCGAGCTAATGAACAAATACTATGCTTTTGTGATAAAGCAGTACTTCTAAGATCGACCTTAATCTTATACTTTTACTCTCTTAGTCTGAAATGCATTGTATCATTCACTGTGCCAAGTAGCTTTGTTCTTGTGTTTGTCATGGTTCTGTTCTGTGTTCAGAAATTATGTATTAATGGGGGCATAGATTAGGGACAGATGGGAATCTTCAGTTGGAGGTTCCATGCATGTGTGTGTATATAAAACTAAGAACACGTAACCGTAATATGGAATTTAATATGGAAAAACTACCTGTAATTTTGGTTTGGCTTCAGCTTTACTAGGGGTGCCTACCGTATCTTCATCTAAAGCGAGTCCCTGCTAGATCATCCTTAGTTGCATTCTATCTATAATAAATATTTTATCACTGCTGCATGCTTCTATAAAAATAAAATAGTATGTCTGTTTATATTTATGCTCAATTAAATTCAGGTCTGTCTCTATATAACGATTTTTCTTAGTCTGAGAAATAGATTATGTATTGCATGCAAGAAATATCTAAACTTTTAGTCTGAAGTCTGCCCTGATGTTTTTTAGTAATGATGAATTTATGGATTTGGTTGTCATTTTATTAATGGTGTTGTTTGGATTTCCTCCAGGCAAGTTTTAAATAATACAGGATGTCATAGATGGAGAACCAAGGTCTTGAATTGTGTATAGATATGAAGAACACGGCTGCGGAAAGTACATTAAGGAAAGGGTTTGCCAAACTTTGCAGTAGCTGAAATTTCCTGAATGTTTTAAGTGCAGCTTCATTTACGGTATTCACAACTACTCAGCCTTGAGGTGACGTAGCCTGTTCTTCTTACTTCAGCAAGATGTGATTCTGGCTTCTTAGTAAAAGCCATTAGTCTCAGCAGTCTGTCCAGGATTGATAGAGATCTAAAAAGGTTTCAGTTGTGCAGCTGTATGTCAGAGCAGATGTAGCCTCCATTTCTCGCCTAGCATTGTGACAGCAAAGATGAACATGAGTCTTTCAGTCACTTTTTCAGACAAGTATAATTTTATTTCTGTTTATGTTCAGCTGTTCAATTTTACTTGGCACTTACTGTTGGTAAACTACTGGATCGTCTTTATCCACGCTAGCTTAAGTCAGATGAAGATCTGTGCTAATGTTTAGAATTCTTCACTGACTACAACAATAAATCTCAGCTTCCCTAATGTTTTTTCATTACAAGGCACAGAAAGACGCAGTTTGTGTCCACAAGGCCTATGTTCAGGACCAAACCCCTAGTGTTCTGGCTTCTCAGTTTTTCATCTAAATGTGTTTGTGCACGTTCACTGAAACTCAACTGCTCTTACGATGTTATTTCGATCCCCTTAATAAAATTGATAAGTTCTAGAGCTGTTTTTATTTTCCTTGGTTGATCCACAGGAAGGATTTATTGGTGACTACATAAAAATGCCTTTTGTTTGTTTTTGATGATGATTTATGGATGTAGCTCTGAAAGATAAGCTGGTTGTTTTTCTCACTCTTCAGTCAGCATGCAAATATCTGATAATGGATATACTAACTTGTGATGTGCTGTAGTCGCAGTCTGACCAACAGGCTATATGTAAGCTTGAGTAGAAGGATCTGTAACCAAAGCAAGCAGTTCATAAAACGTATAGTTCATTTAAGACGAGCTAAACTTTGAATATACACATGCACTTATGCTAAGTTGCCTATAGCCACTTGTACAAGAATTAGTGTTTGCTTTGGTATACTGAAAATAGAGATTTTTTTTCATCTGGCAGCCCTCCTGCTCTTTCTCTGCTTTTTAAGAGTATACCTCAAAACTTCATTTAATACGCTTGCTCTGAAACTTAAGTTCTTAGATTAAGATTAATAACAAATAAAAACTTTTTTTCTTTTAGGAATTCTTAGTGATTTCACATCAATTGCTCTGTGGCTTTAGTTTCTCTGTTCTGGTGTTTATTTGAGAGATGTGAACGTTTATTGACACTGTCAGATTTGAAGTTAAGTCTATAGGTTTGTTTGTGGTATAAAAGTTTGCATTATAAATCAACAGCCTTGTGGAAACTTGACTGTCAGGTGCTTTTAGAATTATCATCACAAGACTGAGGATAACAAACACTCCCTGTCTGATATTTACTGAATTACCCTTGGAAAGTATTCACTGTGCGTGATGTGATAACACCAGATTAAAAATCAGAAAGTACCTTCCAGAACATAGCATAGGAACTGAAGTCAGTATGTAGATCATTCACAGTTAAGTGTTCTCAGAAAACTTGCGTCTTTGGAGAGGATTTATTAGCTGTCCATAGGTAATTTGGACATTCATAAATTCTCAGCTCAGCCCTTCATCCTGGAACTCGGTTAATATGCATCACTCTTTCTCTTAATCTTGCATTTGTAATTTCCTCCTCTACTTATGCTGCTTTTAGCAGTTAAAATGGTTTGCATCTTCAGGTTTGTAAGACTGAGTGAATGGTTGGTGTTGGCATGTATTAGAAAACATTTATCACAATTCCTTGTGGGTATGAATCTCAATCCACAATTACTGAGAAGAGATAAGTTTATGTTGTGTTTTGGGTAATCTGAGTGTTCATAACTTTCTAAGTACTTTTTTTTTCTTCCTTAGCTTGTCTATGAAGTCTCCAGATGTGAGTGAGGAAATGTGTTGAGGTGCTTGCCAGGAAAAATGTTTTCGCATTCTACAGGCTGAAAAAAAGAATTATTATTTTGCTGTTGAGTGGAGTTTTTCCCTTAATGGACATTTTTTCACAGAAATGCATGCAAATGCTGTTTCTGCGTTTTGTAGGATCCAAATGACTTTTTTTTTTTTTTAGTGAGCATCTGTAGGTCACTTGAGGAGCTTGTTCTTCTGGTTCATATATTCAGAAGTGGAGGAGGACTGTGGTTATGATACTTCCTAAAACTACTGCTCTGTTTGATTTGGATGTTGTATTTCCTTTAGGTCCTCCATGAACTAATATGACAGGTCGTTTGCCTGTGACCTCTATCTGTTTTGGATTCTTCCTTGGGTTTCATTGTAAGCTCTGCTGCAAGCCAGCTCCTTCTGACTGGCTGTTGCTCCAGGGCTCTGGGGCCTGTTCCTACAGTGGCTAAAGCTGTTATGTTTTCAAGAAGAGAAGCTTTATTGCTTAATCTTCTCTTCTGCTATTCCACAGTGGCTAGCCTTGAATTATGCTCCTGTACTTATGTTCATTTCTGCTCAGGAAATGGTTTTTGGGGGTGGCAGTGAAAATTTTAACTGAAATATAACTTTGGTTGCATTTGAAATAACACTGACTTTCTTGGGTGCAAATGGATATAAACAGTCAAGGTATCTTTTCCTGTAGTTCTTCTGGTTTATGGATGTTTAGAAATAGTATTTGGCTTTTGAACATCTATGAAGTGCTTCAGGGTGCTGTGATGAAGAGGTCCTTATGCTTCCAGTGTATTAGGCATTGTCAGATATCTTCAGGACAGATTTTGAACAAATGCCATGTGGCAAAAATCTTGAATGTTTCAGTAGAATGTCTGTCTAGTTTTGTTAAGAGAAATGGGGAAAAAAAATATCATCTTGGAAAAAGTTTAAGTGTTTTCCGTTTTCTGCAGTAGTTAAATGGGCAGCCTTTGATTCTTCTCTGTAGAAGAGCCTCTGTTTGGGTGTGCTCTGACTTGTGCTTACCTTCTGTTGCTAGAACATGCTATAGTTTGTTACCCAATTCCGTTTGTCATCTGATCATCTCAAAATATTCTGCTGTTTTTTAAAATGATCTTGTTTCCCCTATATAAATACACACCAAATTTAGTCCTCTGAAATTTAAATGCCTTGTGGAGAAACATTGCATTTGAAACATAACTTAAAAAAAAACCACAACAAAAAACCAAGTCCAGCATAGAATATTGCATGCAAGTGAGTAGAATATGTGCCTGACAGGTTAACAAACTCTTTACTGTAGAAAGAAACATTTTTTTTCTTACCTCAGATTTACTGAATAGTACACAGTGTAAGGACATAAATATACAAGCTTAGATTGCTGATTCGTTTTCACAGTTTAAAAACAAAACAAAATTTACCAGGAGGTAAAGTTGAAAAAAGAATTTTTGTGTCAATTTGTACAGTTTATCTGGCTGCATGTCTGAAAAACTGTACTACAAATGTAGTTGAGTCCTTGCAGGTGAGTAAAGTTTAATCACTGTCTTCTCAATTCTGACAATTCCCTGTAATGAGAAATAGTATTTATTTTGACTTACGTGAAAAGGAATTTTGACTACCCAAATCCTCTGTGTCAACAGTGCAACTTTCTTTAATGTGGAGAGAGTTCATTCAGTAAAAAGGATCATAAATTCCTGTTATTTTAATGGTACTGGTTATCTCAGTAAATGGTAACCAGTTTGTTTTGTCTTGCTTTTAAAGTCTGTGTACAAGTTTCAAGTGTGATCCTAAAATAAGCCTCTGGGAAGGGGGAGAGAGATCTGAAAGTGCAGTTGCATGTTTGTTTTGTTGTGTGCTGAACACAAAAAGCTTGATTAAAAAAAAAATTAAAAAAAATTAAACTGTGAATGCTAAGCTGTTTTCAGAAACCAAATTGAGCAGAAAAGGAATTTCGTAGTGTGCATCTGATTTGATCAATGGCAGGGTTTAAGTTGTGGGTTTGTGGGTTTGACTTGTGGATTCTCAAATGCCCATCATAAAAATCTTGTAACCATATGTACTTTTGCCAATGGAATGTTGTAGTTTAAACTCCTTTTCTCTGCACTTCTACCCATAAATGGGATATCTGATAGCTGAAGTGTGGTGTTTTGCGTATAAATTGTGTTATAGCTGTGCTTTTTGCTGTAGTTTGTGAATGAACAAGATTTGTGGATTTACTGTTCCCAAGGGGAACTTGGTAATGTAATATCCTATAAGGTTCTGTTATGTCATTTAAAGTCATGACTGATATCTCTTGCACTTCAGTCTCTTGCTTCTAGGGTTTAAGGCATGGGCTACCTCTTGCATCTTAAGTTGGAAACATATTAATGAAATATAATTTTGATGTAATTCAAAGGTCATTTAAAGTCATTTAAAGATTTAAATGGAATTTGGTTGTGTGAAGAATTCTTGGCATTAGGAATTCTTCGGATAACTTAAACTGTGTGGATATAGAGGATGAATTACAGCTTAGAGACTGTGGTAGGAAGAGCAGAGAGAACAGTCTTACAGACCTCATGTATATATGAGTAAATGTGTTTGGGGTCTTCTTGTGTGTCTGCATGTTTTAGGGGAACATCTAAATTTAGAATCTCTCTCCAGAGCTCTATTTGCTGTATTAGTTTTTGGTGAGTGATTAAAGTTTGGCTTAGATAATTCCAGGAATGCTTTGGGATACTACTGTAAGTCTTCATCTTTCTATACTAATACATTTTTGTGCACTTCTATATAGCTGTTGGGGATAAGTCTCTGAAGGTCAGGTCATAGCATTCCTTCTTAGCTTTGTGCTGAAGATCAGGTCAGGTGCATCTAATACTTTCTCTTTTAGAACACAGACAGAGTTTTCAGAATCTCTTTAAAGGGCGTGGTTTGACAATACTGTCTTCTTAAATCTGGGCCTTTGTTTCAAGAAATAGGGGATTAGGTTTTGTAAAACGGGAATTGAAAAGCTAATTAGGGTTTTTGCTTTCAGCACTGTGAAACGAAGAAACTGCCCTTTCCTCCTGCTGTAATCTTTTTTTATGTTGATACTTACATTGGTGCAACTGATTCCTTGCAACTGTAGTCTTTAGAGACCACATAATGCTTTCTGTATTCTGCGTAACAGTAATAAAGAATTGTTCAGGGTGATAGTAGAAGAGAAATGTGCCAGGCTTGTATTTTATCTCAAATGAGTGCAAGGCCTCATGGTTTCCTGGCTGCATCATCTTTCCCTTGTTTGTGACCCATTGTGGAACAGGAGGTTACTCTTTGCAGGGCAGGCTCCTCACTGGTCCATCTTTTGCTGCAGCATCTGTTGCTGGTCAGAGCATGTTGGCAGACTCCTCTTGTCTCCTTTTATTCATTCCTTGCTGTTGAATGTTATTTATATCCTTGGCTGTGTCCTGTGAGGTAACATTTTTTTTTATTAAGGCGGTTGTTATGATGTTTGATGGAACTGTTTGTTTTGAATGTCTTTTATGCAGTCAAAGCAAACAAGCAACAAAACATTAATAAAAACGCAAAACAAATGTTGACGATCTGTGTTACTGGGCTAAGCTTTTGTTTTTAAATATTGGACATGTCTGTTTTGAGACATGAGGTTATACTCTGAGTTTTAGAGTAGTTTTTGTTTGTAATAGTAAACTTTTCCATAGAATGGTCTAATTGCTTTCATTCTTAATATTGCAGCTTTGAGTATTTAGCTTCTAGCTTAGCTTGTAAACTGAGTGTTTGAATACAAAGAAATAGAAAAATAAAATGTAAAGGGCATGGAAATTGAATTACATGCTGAAGGCATCTGTCTGTCCTTATTGAGTATTACTTGCTTAGACAAGTTTGAAACTATAAAACTGAACTTTCATCAGTTGGCAAAAAATAAATGTGCGTGTGTGTGTGTGTATATATATATATATATATATATATATATATATATTTCAGAGTACTGAGGGGGAATTCATGTTGGTGCTTGTTTAATGAGGGTGGCTTGGCCAGCCTTATTCAGATATTCCCAAACACTCCCTTTTAACACAGTGTGAAAAACTCACTTTTCAACTACTGGCCACAGAGCTAAACCCTCAACTAGAGCCAAGATTAATGGCTGAAATAAAGCAGGGCAGTGCCTCAGCTGCTGCTTACAGTTTCTGCAAACAGAGAGTTCCCATCTCTGAAATAATCATACATGAATAATCTTATTCCAGGTTTGTTTCTGGAAAAAAAGGTAGATTATTTTTTATGTGAGGATTAAGATGCTGAAATTCAGGATTAAATGATAGTTAATTCTTAACTCATAGGAATTTAATATTAAATGTCGGCTGAGCAAGAATTGTGCTGTTCCTTGTGAGTGCAGTGTGCTTGCAGTTGTTAGCTTTTTTTTCTTGCTCAAGGAAACTGACAGCTCAGTGATGTTTACAGTCTGTTACAGCTTTTGTAGGAGTCAGTCTCCATAATGGAGGGTCCCACTAACAGTGCTGAACTTCCTTTAAATTTTCTCAGATACCTTGTGGTTATTGTACAGTTTTGAGGAGCATTATGCATTGTGAAATCCTGTGCAGGATTCCAGGAGATCTTGACCAACTGCTCTATGGAGAGGAAAAACTTAAATGAAATCTCTGTATGTCATATTAAATATGGAGACTGGTTTTGCTCCGTATCTTGTTGAACTGGTAAAGCAAGATTCTTCCTCTTAATTAAGTACAACTATATTCTCCATTTGCCATGGTGGATATGGGTGTGGGTAAGTTTTTTTTTTACTGACATGGACTCCAAAAATGGAGATGCCTAAAGCTACAACTAAGAAGTTGTCCTACTGCTCCCTGTATTAGTTACTAATGGAAATAGACTAAACCAGAGGTGCAGGAATGTGATCATTCACACTGTGAAACCCTTCAAATTCACTGATTCAGACTAACTGAAAGGCATGTTTCTTCCAAATATCCTCCAAAATTTTTTCAAAGCCTTTCTGTGTTCAGGTGAGCTATTGTTTTGGATTATGAATATTGAGATGTGCACAGTATTGGAAAGGACTACTGTAGCACTGACCAGCCTATACAAAGTAGCCAAATGCACCCGAAGCTTAAAAGCCTGCTCTGCCAGGATGACTGAAGCTTTCCTGATGAATATTTAGTTGATCTTGTACATTTACTCAGAGGGGAATGAGGCCCTGACTCAGATGCCCAGAGCAGCTGTGGATGCCCCATCCCTGGAGGTCCTCGAAGCGTGGTTGGATGGGGCCCTGGGCAGACCCATCTAGTGGGTGGCAGTCGGGTCCACTGCAGGGGGTTGGAACTGAATGGGCCATGGCTACCTCTGTGTATGAATAGATACTAAGTTTTTGTGAACAGTTCCTATATACCCTGTGCTTGCTGCCTGTTGGCCCTTGTACTTCTGAACTTCTTTATTCTGAAGATTCAGTGTAGCTTCAGTAGCAGCATTTTTCAACTTTGCAAGACAAGAAAAGATCCTATAACTTGGGCTTGTAATTAACCTTTAGGGTTGTTGTTGTTGTTAATTCTTAGTGAATGCTGCTGAGTCCTAAGTCACAGGATTCCCCCCACAAGTATTGAGTATTTGGAAAAAGCCTTTAGGGATGGGGTGGAATTGCTTTGGTGTAGTTGTTTACTGATTGGATATACGATTTTTGATATGCATATGTAGCTGTAAAAGCAGTTTAAAAGTCTGTGTAAAGGGCTGAGTTGAAAGTAGGTGGTGCCTGCTCTCAGTTAACTGAAAATAGACTCTGTGATCCACTGTACTTCGAACAGGCCACAGATGCTGGCAGTGATTTTTTTTTTTTAAAGTTGATGAAGAGATGGAGTGATTTGAAGAAAATGTCGATTCTTAATCTGACAGTGCTATCAAGGCTGTTTGTCTTACAGGAAGGAGCTTAACAAACTGCAGAATTAGACATAAAACAGGAGTAACTGGGTGATATTTTCTGGCCTGTTTAAATACTCTTATGTTCTTCTTGCTGAGTTTTACAGGCTTAATAGGAGGTGCATTTAGCTCTGAAGGAAATAGCAATGCTCCCAGGGTTTAGTTCTACATGGTACTGTGAAATGATGTGTATAATCAGTGACTGCTGGCTGTCCAGTGATACACCCAGATATGCTTTTGAAGTGGGCTTTACTCTTAGCCTTATGTGCATGACAGTGATGATTTTGTGTGATTTAGAGAAAATAAATTTGATACCATAGATGGTAATGATTTTGCTAGTTTGAATGGCTTGTTGGCTGCACTTAATAGGTTGAGTGTAGGTGGATCCTGCTTGCCTGCCTTCAACCTACAGTTCAGTTTGTGTTCAGTTCAGATTGCAAGCTCTCTTTCCAAAGAGTGTGAACTTTAGGTATAAATTAGTGTGGTGAAAAGAGGACCTCTGATCTTTCACGAGGTCAAAGATTTGCCATGTTTGGGTTTCAGTATTTCTACACTTTCATTCCCCGATAGAAAATTTGTCAGAAATGTTCTTAAGGGAAAGAGAAGCTTTAGAAGGGAGAATGTGGAATGGATATGTTTCCTTCCCCCTTTTTCTGTTAATTCTGTATTCCTGTTGCAAAACTGCCGAATATTGTCCACTTCATTTGTGTTTCCTTGCAGTTCAGCATGCAGCACTTCCTGAAAGTTGTTGGCAATTAAATCCAGATTTAGTGTTTTGTAGTTAAGGTTCAGAGAATGCTGCACGTAAATGAGAGCAGGTCAGCCAAGACAGTAACTGAAAACCTGTGAATTGCCGTGGAGATTTGGTTTTGCTCTTAACTTTTGTTTTGCTCTTGGACATCTCTTTGGTACCTACTTGTGATCGAGAGTTTTTTTTACATGTCAAACACAAGATGGTTCTGCTCTGGCTCCAGAGTGGGCTGGGATCACTGTTTCATTCCAGAGCAGTAAAGTTATGCAACTGTAAACATCTTAAAACTTAATTGTGTGTTTAGAATGGAGCATCAATAATGACAAAGCCCAGAAAGGTCAGTCTAAGAAGTTCAGGAGTATTCTACTGAAAGAGAGAGCTGGGATGATAAAAGGTGCTTAGCTTTAATATGTATAAAATTGATTAGTAACTAGTCACTAACTGGGTGCAGTGCTTGTTTTAGTGTTTTCATGCAATGATACAGTTTTTGGTAGAGGGGGAAAAGTGACTTTTGATTCAAGAAATATGTAGACTTCTGAGTGCCGATTTTAACCACTGGCATTGAGATAGTTTGGAATGTGAGAAATCTTTTACAATTAATGGAGTTTTTTTTTATATACTAAACCTCTTGTACAAAATGAGGAATAGGAGAGGAAGGTTGATATTTTAGAGATAGTGTTTACTGCACTATTCTCACTGGCAAGTAGGTTCTCAGCCAGTTTGAGCATGAAAAACCTTTTGAATTCAAACTCGGGAATCTGACATAACCGTATCTATGTCTGATTCTTACTGGGAAGTAATTTCATTGGGTGAGAAGCAAATTCCTTTCTTTTTTTTTTTCAACACTAATTTTTGAATTTCTTATTATAGATATTGGAAAGGTTAAAAGTAATCTGATTTGTTGGGCTGTATAAGGCCTAGCACTGTTTATGTTGGTTGATGTTTCTTCTGGATTTCTGCAGTAGTATGTAACTGCATTTTCTGTAAGGCAGGATTTAATGATCAAAACATGCGAGTGCTTTTGAGTAGTAGCTTTGCTCTTGAATTATTTAATAGTCCTGACAGCTGAAAAAGGTAACTGGAGTGAGTCAATAGCTACCAAACTTACTTGCTGTTACTTTACCCCTACAGATTCTGTTAAATAGAAGTGCTATTTAATATGTAAGTATTTTAAAACCTGGCCTGTTGGAATATTGACTGCTCTCGCTACCTTAGGTTTAAAATGAGTTGACTATTAAATATCCTGTTGAGAAAAGAAGTTTAGGTTTGCTTTGATTGCTCTGCTTATGATGCTTCTCATTTCTGTGCACATGCTATTTGGAATGAGTGTGGGTTATATGCAGTATTAGTAACACGATGGAAGTTTGTCTCATCTTTACCTTGGTTTCTCATCCCTGATGGCCGGCCTGTGTTTTTCCCCTGTTGTTTGTATTATCTTCTCAGAATACTGGATACTTGAGTGGGTTGTTTGATGCTCAGATTCAGAATAGAATGTTAACAGTAAAACACATGGCTACTTAAGGATTAAACAGATAAATGTTGCTCACATAGTTGGGGCAGAGATGTTCCTAAAGGTGCAACAGTTGCATCTTGTATTTTTACAATAGGTGTTATTTTCTTGAGGAACTATGAGGTTGTTTTTTTTTATCTTCTTGTCCTTAAAATAAGTTTTCAAGTCATCTTGTTACCTTTGATCTTGAATCCTTATTTGCTTAAGAGTGGTGTGTGTGTTTTATGAAAAATTGTCTTTTGTTTAAGCAAATCCCAGCCAACCCTACTGTTCTCTCAGCAGTTATTGTAGAAAGAGCATCCCTGCTATGCTGCTCATGTTGTCCAAGGTCACGGGGATTACCTGATGCTTTACATCTTTTCCCAACTGAAATGTCATCTTTCCTGTCATGTAGCATTTAATGGTTTGCAGTGTACTATCCTTGGAACCTGCGAAGTGTACGTGTAATAGGCAACAGATTTTCTTCATGTTTGAATGCTGTAATGCTCCTAGACCACCATCTTAGGAGTAGTCAAGTATCAGGTCAGACATCACAATTCCTCAGACTTGACAGCTAGATCAGTTGCTGTGGAAGAATGTTGGTGGTGTCTAGGACACTGCTGGCTGAAGGTCAGTTCTTGATGAAGAAATGCAGAAGAAATGACATTGATTTAAAAACCCATAAAGTATGTGGACAAAACCCAGAAAATATTTTACTGAACAAAAACAAAGTTATTTCCCCTGATTTTAGTTTTTTTGCTGAGTTTTCTTTTCTGACAGTTAAGTGTCATATTTGGTTCAGAAAGTTAGGTTCAGAAAGTTACTTTCTTGAGTAAGCATTTCAGTTTAGTACATGGGTTTTTGCCAGTGCATTCTAATCAACAGAGGATATTTATCTAGCATATTTGGCACACTGTTTCTTGTAGTAAGTGCTGCGTCGTGCATGCTCTTGAGTCCCCACTCCTGTCAGTTTTCAGAGCAGGGTATTTATTATTTTCATTGCAACTAGAACCAGAGCAGAAGTTCAGTTCTGAAGCATTCAGTCTTCTTAAGTACAAAATAATATAACATTTGGACATGTGAAAAGGCTTCTTATGAATTTTCTTGTTTTTATATTTGTTTCTGTGTATTGACTTAATGCCAATGAAGGACATGGCACAACTCAATGTTTTTAGGTAATGAAGTTGCAAATAGTTTCCTTTTCAACTGCTTGAGGAAATCACAGATTGTGCACTGTTGAAGAGAGTGATTAAAACTAGAAAGGACATGTCTTCTGGCAGCATCAACTGAAACTGAGGACACTTGAGTGCTCTTTATAAAGCAGCTTATGGGACTCAGAGCAAGTACATTTTACAAAAACAAACAGCAATGAATGCATTATGCAATGCTAGAAATACGTGTCAGTCTGTTTATGGAGCAGCAGTATAAATTCCCACGTGTGTTGTTCTTGGGTCACCTGACAGTGTGATGGTTCGTGTCACAAGTATGATATATTTGTGCTACAATTTATATTTGCACAGGAGAATGCATTGGAACAGAACTGTGTATTATCATTCGAAGGGTGAATCAACTTCCTTTGAAGTGTACAGTGCTTTTCTGCAGACAGTGCTCATATTTGTCTTCATTAACATTAATGCCATACAGTGATTCTAAGATGGGGAAAGATGACAGAAGTGTCTGCTATTCCTTACTCTTTCTTTATTCCTTCCTCAATATTTGAGATATTCAGGAGGAATATAGAACTCACCATGTCAGCCTGACATCCTTAGTGTCCATGCTTCTGGGTTTTGATGTTGGCACTTGGAGAATTTTTCATTTGTTTTGAAAGGGGAGGGGGGGAGGAGCCAACCCAGAAAATAAGTTTGTATCAAGCTCTTTGGGAAATACTTTGTCACAGTGCTTTTAGTAGTTTCAGTACTGCTTGAAAACAGTTAATTGCATAATGTGCAGAGATAAGTGGGTGGGCCTGTGAAGAACTGCACCTTTAGAACCCCATCTGGGTTTACCTGTGCTTGTACCTGGAGTGAAAGAGATGCATGCTCTCAGTTACCTGAGCGTCGTGGAAAGTCCCGTGGGGTTATTGGGAGTACAGTACAAATTCCAACAGGCAGGAGAATTCTGTAAGCAGAGCTTAAAGCAGGGAGATTTTCTTCCTTTAGTTCCTGTAAAGCTTGAGGAGGACTTTCCCTTTCTTGCTTTACTTTGCACTCAAGAATCATTTATATTTTGTTTTGTGCGTGTAAAGTTTTTGTTAGCTATAAACAGGATGTCCTAGTATATGTATCTTCAGCATTTTCGTCTTGAAAATCATAAGCCAGTTTTCTTAAGGATGAAAATTCATACCTCTCGAGGTATAAAGTTGAAATAATTACGCTCACAAATTTTGACTGGAATATGCATGATAAATACATTCTTGTTTAGGAAAAGTGCTTACAAATTCTGTGCCTGTTCCTAGCAACTTCTTAATGCCAATAGTAACCCTGAAGGAGTTCACTCTGGGCAATATATCGTGCAACAGAATTTCTCATCTTTTACCATGTATGTGTTTTAATGATTAGTCTTTTGATTAATTAGATTGAGGCACATTTAGACTGCTTGTTTAAGCTTCAAGTTAGATTTTACGGAAGTACTAGTATAATTATTTGATGTGTCCTTTTGTT
Organism: Cyrtonyx montezumae; assembly: GCF_038088225.1. Taxonomy (NCBI): domain Eukaryota; kingdom Metazoa; phylum Chordata; class Aves; order Galliformes; family Odontophoridae; genus Cyrtonyx; species Cyrtonyx montezumae. Next base: position 40,741,406 of record NW_027071826.1, on the reverse strand, counting down.
TTAAGCATGTCTTTTGTCACTTTGTCACTTAGTAACTTTTGTCACTACTTCAAAACAGCTCCATCTTAAGCATGTACTGGATATGCAGCTGCTGACAAGCAGCTATCTTGCAGAGTTTGGAAAAATTAGAGAAGCAGTTTTATGCACAGTGTATTTACATGGTACGTTCTTAGGCTTACTTTGATCGTCTTAGCAGTGCAACTGTACTTATTTACTGTCTAATGGACATCGTTGCTCTTTCTCTTTTATAGGAAGTAGAGAAGTAGTTTATTAGCATTTCTCATACAGGTACTTCAGAGCAGTTATGTAGTGTTCAGCAGTCACTGAGGTGACTGATGTGTATTTATTTTCTCATTCTAAGTGGCATTGATAACAAAAGTGGTTTTTGAACCCTGTTTCCTTCAACACTGTCCTCCAGTGTATGACCTTGTTTGTGTTCAGGCTTACTACGAGTAATTGTGTTTAACGTGGTTCAGATTAAGCCTGAATTTTGCCAAACTAAGTTTGAAGCAAAGATAACGCCTAGTGCTTACTTAATGTCAATCTTGTATAGCTGTATCTTACATTGTATCCAGAGTATTCTCTTGGAGTTGATCCAATGCCTTTTTATATTTCTTGTGACACTGTGGCTACAGAATGGTCATAGTTTAGGATGTAGTAGCTATTTCAGTTGCTCAGTAGAATTATCTTCCTGATGGACATTCCGAACCTTAGGAACAATACACAAGTGCAATAGAGGGAGGATTTTCTCCTTGCTTAACAGGGATATCCTAACTCAGATAATTACCTGAAAAGAGAGAAGCTAGTTTTCCAAGTACTGTTCTGGTGTCTTTTATTGTTACAATTGACTTTATAACTGTTGTAAATCTTGAAACTTAAGCCTGCTTATCATGACTGTACAGTTGTATTGGCTTTAGACATCTGTAATGAATTGTAAAGGAATTGCATCGAGTGTTCGTATGAATGCACTCTTGCTGTTGCCCAGTATTTAATGTATTTACATTTGTCTGGTCTGTTTCAGGAATTTGCAGCGCTTACAAAAGAGCTGAATGTATGCAGGGAACAGCTGCTTGAAAGAGAAGAAGAAATTGCTGAACTGAAAGCAGAAAGAAATAATACAAGGGTTAGTTCCTTGTCTTCTTTCCAAGGTCGCTGTTTTTGAAGCATCCAACTACTTGGAGAAAAGCACTGAATATTGAATTTGAAAAGCTAAATGCTTTCTTACCTTGCTATTTGCACATACATTGTCCTGGCAATGTGAATGTATGTTAATAAGGCCTGGAAGCTTATATACAGCTCCAAATATCCCCATGCAGAATCAGGAAAAGGCATTTAAGATCATGGTACTACATGGCATTCAGCTCTCTTCTAGTTACAGTTTTGAGAAACATACAGTACTCAAGATCAGAGGAGTAGAGGGGGCAAGCTGTGGTGGTCTTTCAGTCAGCTTACACAGCTGCCAGCAGAACAGTTAAGAGTATTTTGTTTGTATATCCTTCTAACAAGCATGCTGTTCTTCACATTGTGGAAGAACTGGAAAGGCTCAGTTAAGTAGAAACATCATTTAAAAACTACATAGAATACAGGGAATATGTTAGCTTTTAATATGGGTGAAATGAATTAAATGTTAATAGAAGGTGTCCTTAGACTTGAATAATAGCTGTTTGAAATTTAGAAGCCAAAAATTGATGTTTTAGGTGGCACAGTTTTCTGTAACTATGCAGAATGGGAATAAACATTGCTGCTTTTTGTTTTAGCTATTACTGGAACATTTGGAGTGTCTTGTCTCCAGGCATGAGCGATCTCTCAGAATGACTGTCGTAAAGAGGCAAGCTCAATCTCCAGCAGGAGTTTCTAGTGAAGTAGAAGTTCTCAAAGCACTAAAATCTTTATTTGAACACCATAAAGCCCTTGATGAAAAGGTAATAACTATGCTAATGTTTTAAAAATCCTATCCATTCTTATTGTAGTCCGTACAGTTATATATACTTAAGGTGTGGAAGTTAGTTTCCCTGATCTTTTTTCTGTTTTAAGATGGTGGCTGTGCTAGAACTGTTAGTAACTGTACTCTCAAATGAAGGTGTTGCACTTCAGCAAGGTGCTGTAGTTTATCCCAATATTCTGTCAGTTGTGCTAATGTTCATCCAAACCATGCTAGGTTTATGTATTTGTTGGAGAAATGTATATGCTTAATTATCTGAGTAATATCAGGATTTAGCCTTTTAATTGTGTACTACAACAAGTGGACTAGACAGGAGGAAAGAAATCTGCTTACACTGTGCTATTAAATAAAGCTGATTTGAAGGAGCTCTGCCCTTCAGTTGTATGTGATATTAGCAGCAGACAATGCAAATGGTGAGACTTACTGTGGGCAAATTCTGAATGTTTAATTCCTGGCTATATGCACAGCTCATGTTGAAATATAATTTGCTAATGACAAAACAAAAAGAAAAAGCTATATTTTCAGACATTCTTTGTCTAGGATTTTTTTGTTAGTGTCTGTTGTAACTACTACTGACTTGAGATTAAGCTGATCTCTAAACATAGTGGAAATAAAGCAGCGCTTATTGCCTGAAAGTGTGTGGCAGCATGGTAATGTGTAAAGTTGTTTTCTTAATTTCAAGTAGTTTGATATCACTGAAATGATTCTTTCAGGTAAGGGAGAGGTTACGAGTAGCCCTTGAAAGATGTAGCTTATTGGAAGAGGAACTAGGTACTACACATAAAGAGGTAGGTTTCTTTTAAAAGCATTCTTCAGGTGTGCTATACTTGTAATTTATTCAGCTATTAAAGATTTTCTTTCAGTTTTCTGCTCATAATTTTTAACAAGTGGAGATGACTGTAGCTTTTAATTCTGTAACTTTGAAAGAGCAAAGAAGGAATGGGGGGGGGGGAGGAAGAGGCCGAGAAACCTGAAAACGAAACAAAATAGTTTCTGTGAGTTTAGAAGAACAGCTGTTGGGGTGTAGTGGCATAATTTTTGAGTGCCTGTGACATGTTTTCATAATACATACCTTGCAGTAAAGTCAGTAACTTAGTTTTGTTCCTTTGCTTTTGCAGCTGTTCTTTATATTGCTATTGAGGTAGAAAATGAACTTGAAACTCATGTTAGCTTTTCTTTTCTTTTAGTTAATGATTCTGAAAGAGCAAAATCAGAAAAAAACACTTCCAGATGGGATGCTAGACATAAATCATGAACAAGAAGATACACCAACTACAAATGGGAAGGTAGAGGTATATGCTTTAAGCTGATATATATATATATATATATATATATAACCAGAATATTTTAATTGTAAATGATAAGATTTCTAGTGAAGATTTAATCAAAAAGCCTGTTTCACTTTTTGCAGTCTATCTCATAATAGAACTATTTCTGGGGTGCAATGTTTACTGCTAACTGTTGGTTTTTCAAACTTCTGTATAATATGTAAATACTTTTCTCTTATTAATAGCGATCTTCTGATGGTTCTTTGTGCCATGATGAAAATCTTGCTAAGGTGATTGAACTCCAAGACATCATAGATAAGCAAAACAAGGAACAGACGCAAATGAAAGAACGCCTTACTACTTTGTCTAGTAGAGTAGCAGAGCTAGAAGAAGATCTTGACACAGCTAGAAAAGACTTAATAAAATCTGAAGAAATGAACACAAAATTGCAGAGAGATGTACGAGAGGTGAGGAATAAACTGTCAAAATTTGGGTAGACGTAAGTACGTGTAATTGCTCTATAAAATTTGTCACTGATGATCAGTTAATCCTTGATGTTTGGCTTAAAGATGCCATAATTCTTTACAACATGTTTGTCCTTTTTCTGTTTAAAAGACCTGTTTCTTAAGGCAATTTGTCTTCTGAACTAACCTATTATTTAACTACATACTTTACATAGATTTGTTAAACCACAGATTTAGCATTGTGGACTTGAAGTATAGAAGGTACTTGATCTTATCATAAATGCTGATTGTACCCCGGAAGGTTGTTTTTTTTTGTTGTTGTTAAAGTTCTGTGTGGTTATAGAATCACTTAGTGATGTGGTTGGCAGTTCAGTTCCTCTTATCCATCCATCACTAAACTTTGAATTCATATGTTTTACTGTGTACTCTGGAGGAGATGTGTTCTCATTAAATTGAAGGAGACCTTTAGCCCCCATGAACTCTGATCATCCACAAAATAAAGATCAGTGGTCTTTAACTGAAAACAAGAGAGTTGTTGAACTTGTTAGCTGAAGTTACAACTTATGCTCATAGTAGTGCACTCCCCAGTTTGGTCACTAAATATTTATCCCTGTATTAAAGAATAAATTGTCTTGTGTTTTGGGTAGACTATGGCCCAAAAGGAAGACATGGAAGAGAGAATTACAACTCTTGAAAAACGCTACCTCGCTGCACAACGTGAAGCTACATCTGTGCATGATCTCAATGATAAACTTGAAAACGAAATAGCCACTAAAGACTCCATGCATCGACAGGTTGTAATTTGCTCAGTACATTTTACTCAGCATAATACTAATGGAAATGTTCATAGTCTACTAAAGCACTTCACTTTGCTGTCAGGAAGATAAATGTTTGTACTATACTGTTGTTGATGATTATTTTTTGGTAGGGAGTGCGTTGTACATAGTTTTACCCTGAAAGTTAAGATGAGAGTACATTGGGGAAGAGAAGTGTTTTTTAGGCATTTCAGTGATTCAGTCATGCCACAGGAGGGGTTTTGTTCTTTGCTTAGGCAGTCATGATCTAACTAGAGGATGTCAGGCAACATTTAGTTGACAAGAGAAGTCCATTTGTAATTATTTTTTAATTATTTTTAAGTACACTTCAATTTTAAACTAAATGAATTCTCTGTTTTAACATACTGTTATTTGAAATACCAAGGAATTTTTACTTTATATAGCTCACTTGTTGCAAATTTTCACTGTCAAGGCTCTGCTACGTTTTCTGTACTAATTCCTACGCTGTAACTATATATATTTAGTGATAGAGTTGTTTTCAGAATCTACAAAAATATTTGCAAAAAAAGTTTTTCTCAAATATTGAAAAGGAAGACACCATATCTTTGTTAATTAAAACAGTTTTGGCTATCTTGTCATCCTTAGTTCTAGTAAAGTCAGTAAGCTGTCTCTTTACCTTCCTCTTTGATCAAAGTTGATTACCATTTGAACACTAAAAATTGCTGATCATAATCCTCTGTAGAGTGAAGATAAGAACAGGCAATTGCAAGAACGGCTGGAACTAGCTGAGCAAAAGCTGCAGCAGACTTTGAGAAAAGCTGAAACTTTACCAGAGGTGGAAGCTGAGCTGGCACAGAGAGTTGCAGCACTTTCAAAGGTGAGACAAATGGATATTGTCCTCAAGATCTTTTTCTCTGTTAGTGTCCCACTACTAAAAAAAAAATTCGTTCTTACAGTTGTTTTTGTTAATCTGTTTTAGTTTTTCCCCCAACAATTTTGGATATTGTATCTCCCTGTTTTTTGTTCATCTCTTCAAACATACTTTCATTTGTCATGTTACTTTAATTTCTCTCTGGAATTTGATTAGTTTTTCTCTTAGCTCTGTTGTATTAAGAAAGAGCCTTTCTGAACTGCTACGTTGTTGGTTTTTATTGCAATTCTTTCAATAATAGGCATTAAAGTATTTTTAAAAAGTAACAATTTCTGAAGGTGTAAGCCAGTTTTCTTCCACTGTTAGCCAACTGAGAGATGTAGAGTGAAGAGAAGTAATGGGTAGTCATTAATACAGAGATTTTTAGGGGACTGCAAATGGAATAGCGAAGTCTGAAGTAATATATGCAATGACTATAACCTTTCTGTGTGTGTGTCTCTTTGAAGTCTTAGTTTCTCTTCTTTCCATGTTATCTTTTCCATCCCTTACTGTCTCTATAGTCTGACCTTTTGTCTCCTGGGAACTCTGCTGCTAAAGATGCAAAAGTGTTGGAACTTACCACCAAACTTAGGAAGGTAGAATTTGTGTATTAGTCTTCATTTCTGCTTGCTGCTTTCTGCTTTGTCATGATCAACAAGAAAAAATCATAGTGTCTAGGATAGTGAGGAAAAGCTGAGAATGCATTTAATTCTGATTTTTTTTTTTTTGCTTTTGGGAAGTTTGAATGAAATCCTGCTATTACAAAATCATTTGCAAATAGGAGGTGATACACAGGATACAGTGGTGAGAGGCTTTGTCTTGTTACGTAAATGCAAACTCTCACACTAGGTACTCTTAGTGACAGAAGGGCATCTGTTTTGCATTGTATATTACCATAAATGGCAGTTACACAAAGCATGTTAAATATGTTGTTGTGTTTCAGTGGTTTTATGCTTTTGAAAGTTTTTTTAATAAAAAGTTCTAATTGTGTTTTGTAAATTGATAGGCAGAAGAGAGACATGGCAATATAGAAGAACGGCTAAGACAGATGGAAGCACAGTTAGAAGAAAAGAATCAAGAACTGCAAAGGGTACAATGCACATTTTTGGCACAGAAACAAAGATGGAAGTCTGATTCTCTTTGTGGTTTTCTACCACTCAGCAAAGCTGGTTTTGTTTCATCTCTAAAATGAACCAGAGTTTGTTAGCTCATAGTTGGGAGATCTGAGTCACTTTCTGTGGCTAACTTTCAGTCTCAAGGAAAAGCTGAAAGTCTCTGATCAATTTCAAATAAGTTTGGAAAATACCCTGTTGTTAGTCGTACTTTGTGATGAAGAGATCAAGAATCTCACTTAAGTAATTGAGCATGCAAAAATAGGTTTATAGGTTATAAATAATGAGTTGTTTTTGAAATCTTTTTTGTTTCCAAGTTTAAGCTTAGACTTTGAAACTTCTGATCTCAAAGGATGATTAAAATCTGGTGTCCCTTATACTCCCTTACAGAGGCATGGGGATACACAGTTTTTTTTATCCCTTTGGAAAAAACATTTCTATTAAAGAAGGATGTAGATTAAAGAAAGCAGCATACTGCTTTACAACCTGGCAATGTAAAATACGCATTGTAAGTTACAGGTTTTTTCAGTTACTTTGTCATAGAAACTTTAATTTTTGTTGTATTATCTTAGGCTAGACAGAGAGAGAAGATGAATGAAGAGCACAATAAACGCTTGTCAGAAACTGTGGATAAACTTCTCTCTGAATCTAATGAAAGACTTCAGCTTCATCTCAAGGAAAGAATGGCTGCCTTGGAGGATAAGGTAATCTTAACACATTCCAGCACGTTCGTTAATTAGGTGTTCAGTGTTCTGTAGTGATTTCTGTATTTTGTAATGGGAAATACATTTTTAATTTTTTTGAGGGGGTGTAGGCCTTAAACAAGCGTTTGGGAGCACATCTTTTAGGGTGCTTTATTCTTTCTTAGTTGATTAGTGTGGACTGCATAAATAGGCTTGTCCAGTGTAATACAGTAAGTCTGAAGAATTAGGACTTGAACTGTGACCTTTTCAGTTCAGATTCTTTTTATTTCCCACTGCTTTTGTCTATGTTGGTTACTCTAAATCGTTGTGGAATTATTTCAAGTTTAAACAGTCTTGTGTTTTTTTTCCAAGATGGACAGGTTATACAGATGTAACATAACTATTCCTTGTGTTGTCAGTGAACATTTCAGAGCCTTTTCCTGTATTTAATTCCTATTTAAATTACAACATATTTATCTTTGATTCCTTTCTGCTTTTGGAGCTAGGTCCTTAAGGATTTTTCTTTCATGTCTGTCTTTAAGAATTCCCTTATTCTGTGTTTAAAAAAAAAACAAAAAAAAAAAAAACAGAAAAAACCCTAAAACAGTGCCTTTTATCAGTAGTACTTCGTTGCTGAATTGCAATTGCTTTGTCTTGGATTAGTAAACAGTTAGTTTCTTGTAGTGGAGGCTGAGGTGACCATCTGGGAAAAAGCTGCAGTAAAAGCTGAGTGGCTTATAATGATGTATTCAGGCTTGAATGGGTGTTTACTTTCTTGTGGGTTCATGTTGACTCAGTTCTTATCCCTAAACCTTCAGTCTTTCAAGAATTGTAGTACTGCCCACACCTCAGATCATTAGAGATTCAGTTTTTTCTTTTTCCTGCTTTTGTACTCTGGGAGGTAAGAAAAAACAAGTAGTGTGGTATGAACGTAGGTCCTACTGGCTTTTGTTTGAGTTAATGATGAAGATGCTTGTTATGTGATCATAGAATCATTTGAGTTGGAATGGTCCTTAAAGATTGTCTAGTGCCAGCTCACATGCCACAGACGTGGAGGTCAGTTGACTGGTATCTAAGACTTCTGCCTTCTAGGTTTGAAGGTTGCTATTTTCACAATCACCAGGTGCTCCCAGTACTTTCGACTCTCTTGGTACGGGCCTAACTATAAAGGTTGCTCTGACAGTTTTCATAAATGCAGTTTCTGAGGAGCAGCTGACTGTATTCTTTTTGAGATCAAACATTGGGAGGGATGTGTCAGAGTTAATTCTGAACGCTTCTTTACCCCTCAAACCTGAACTACATTCACTAATAATGAGAAAAGTTTATTTTTGTCATTATTAGTAGCAGCTTCTAGAAAAGCATTCTCCCAGAGACTTTCCAGCTCATTCTTCTATGTTAGATTGGGAAGAAAAATGCATATAAAATTCCAGTACTTTCTTCTGATCATTGAAGCTCTTTTCCCAGAATGATTTGTTTGTTCACTTACGAAAGTTTGTTACAGGTTTAAAATGCAAATAATGGTATTACTCATCTCAAGGAAGTGTATTTAGCAGAACTTTCTGGCAACTTTGGAAAGCAAAGAAAAAGTGAGGTGGTTATACATTTGCTGTTAGAAGGGGGAACCTATTGACTTCTGTTTTATATCATTTACTGTGATCACATTAGTTGAAAATCTTTTTTGATTGCTGTAGCTCTCAGATTGACTGTTAATTTGAATTTGGAAACTGCTTTGAGCAAACAGACTGTAGTAGTTGTATCTTTATTGGAGTTGATTAAAAGTTGCAACATAATTGTGAAGAAAACATCTCTTGCGTTACAGTGATTTTGTTGATCCAACAAGTGAAAACAAAATAAATTCAATGATAACAATGAGTAATGCCTTACTAACCAAACACTGCAAATGTAAAGTACTTTATCTGTCATACTTGCTGTTTGGTTTTTTTGGTCAAGTAAAGAATCTATTAAATGTGTATAGAGCTTCTACTGTTGTTAAATCCATTGTTTACATGGCTGTATACCAGAAAGAATATGCTTTCAGATGTGATCAAAGTGGAGCTGTGTGAGCAATAAACTATCTACTAACTTAAAATGCATCTGTATTGTTATAACTGGAGTTTGTTAGTAACTCGTATTGGTTATGGTTTAGGAGTGGTAAGCTTTTATAGATAACTTGTGATGCATTTTGTTTTAGAATTCACTTCTTGGAGAAATTGAAAATGCAAAAAAACAAATAGAGGAACTTCAACATGAGAAGGTATAGTATGCATTTCTGAAATGTTGTATTGGAAAACAGTTGCTGCATTGCTATATAGCAGACACAGATTAGGCTTGTCCCATAAAGCTCAACATTATTAATGCTACTCAGTCCAAAAATACCAATTTTGTGGGCTGATATTTTAAATTTTATAGTGGTGTTTGCTTCAGTTTTGTGATGTTTTTATAGATAGTATTTTGTTTTTTTCTCAGACATAACACAGTTCTGAATGTGCAAAGTGGCTGGATATATTGGCATTTTGCTGAAGTTTAAAGATTGCATAGGTGTTTTGGTTCTTTTTACTGTTTATACATAAAACTATAAACAGTAAAAAGGAAGGAGAAATACTTGAGAGAAATGGTGGGCATTTTCTCCTAGGTGTATACTTAAAGCAGTGGGTGTCGTAAGATGCTTGTTTGATAAAGTTGTCTTAAAATTCTGAGAGAGAGAGAGAGCTTTATTAGACTTGATTGTTCCTTTGCAATAGAGACGGGCACTGTAACTGGTAAATTCACTTCTTGAATAATAGTGTTGGAGCCTTTCATTTCTTTGCGTCCTTACGAAGTGATGATTCATTTTATGATCACTCTGTTCAGAAATAATACTTGTTATTGCTTATTAAGTCACAGGTTTACTGCATCTCCCCAAATTGTTTTAGTAAGTAGCTAGGCCAAAACTATTGCAGGCTGTGATTTCGTAATAAAATGAAGAACATACTCAGAATATTTTTGCAGGATGTGCTTTGCATTTTTGTATAGGCCACTAGTTTTCACACAAGGCACAGATGTTCATCATCAGCCACTTTCTGGAGTCTCTCATTGTTTTCTCATTCAGCTTTGTTAAATTCCAAGTTTTTACAGTGTGGATGAGTACTAGAGTTAAGTGTGGATGCTTTTAGGACATGTTTTTCACTTGAGAAATCTTGTTTCATATTAAATATTCCCGTTTAAATTTGCTTAAGTTAGTAATGTATGAATTCTGTTCAGTAGCTGCTTTTAAAGTATGTATGTAGAGTCACAGTTAGAGTGCCAAGAATTATCCTTCGATGCCTTTGTGATGGTGCTGTACTGTGTTGCAAAAATCATTTTGGTTTTATGTTGCTCGATGCTAAACTGGGTAAAACTGGTTACATCTGAGTTTCATAGAAATTAGATCAATGGGCTAAATGTTAGCTTGTAAATTAGGATCTGACGCTGAATTTTTTAATGCATATTGTTACATATTATATCCATTTTTACAGGATAAACTTGTATTAAATATTGAAACTTTAAGGGCTGAAAATGACCAAGTGAGACTCAGAGCCACGTCACTTCATCACAGGTAGGAGCACTTAATTGTTGTTCAATTATTTTTCTCATTTCTTGAAATAAAACTTTACCTATTTTAAATGAAAACTCTTCAGGTTTAGCTATAAAACATTCTTTATAGAGCAGCTAAGGCTGCTGTTACACCATTTAAAAAAAAAAAAAAAAGAAAAAAGGCACTGTGGGGACAACAGAAATCATTTGGGTGGATTTCTTAGCTTGTTTCAATCCTTTCTCCATCTTACTAATGATATTTCCTCCTGTCTTAGCCGACCGGATTTCAGGTACCCTGTGGCATCTTCGTCTGTGGCTGACAGTCACGCAGACTCTTATGGCACCTACTCTGTGCTGAGGCGTCCTCAGAAGGGGCGTTTGGCAGCGCTCAGAGATGAGCCTTCAAAGGTAACAACTCTGAACTGACATGACAGCAACAAAATATTTGGTGAGAAAGTAGATTAGATAAAGCTAACACGTTGCAAGGAGTTGGTGGAATAGGATGGTGCAGCAATAAAACAGCTGGATCTTGTATTTCAAAATATATTTGAGATGTGCTTGCATCTAGGTATTCTGCTTCACAAACACATACCTGCTAGGCTGTGTAATTGTATTTCAGTAAATGCAGTTTTGGGACTCTTAAATTCAATTTGCTTTAAGTATATATCAGTGCAGTATAGTCTGAAAGAGTCCTACCTCTGTCTGTTCACTTTGGATTTCAACTTCTGTTCACTAATCCAATATGTTACTGTCCTGCAAGCAGGTCTTGCGAGCTCCCTTTTTACGTAAATCTGATTTGAACATTTTCATCGTGTTTATTAATCAGACATTTTTTGATCATATATAGCCATGATAATGATGTTCTAGTTTATTTATTGGGTCTGAATATTTTTAAACTGTACTGAGGTGTAAGAAGCAATGTTTTCTACACAGCTTTTTATATTGCATCTCTCTAAACACTGCTATCTTGATGGATGCGTTCAGCATGTAAAAAGTTGTTAAAACATCTTGAAAAAAGTAGAAGTGTCACGTGTTTCACATTCCATATATATAATTATTTAATTAATTCTCTTTAAACAGGTTCAGACTCTGAACGAGCAGGACTGGGAGAGAGCCCAGCAAGCAAGTGTATTGGCAAATGTGGCACAGGCATTTGAAAGTGATGTTGATATATCTGATGGTGAGGATGACAGGGAGACTATATTCAGTTCAGTTGATCTGCTGTCACCAAGTGGTCAGGCTGATGCTCAGACTTTGGCCATGATGCTTCAAGAACAGCTGGATGCAATTAACAAAGAGATAAGGTATAGCATATATGCTGTTCATGTCTTTCTAAAAAATGCGTGACACAAGAAATCCTTTTTGTATGGTTACTCACAGAATTGTTTGCTCATTCACTTTCCTTTGGGGGACTGGAAGAGTGGGAGTTGACAAACAGAAAAGCTAGATTGATTCTACCTTAAGTATTCCTTTCAGGACTTCAGTATCTTTTGTGGAATTTTCTAGATGGACAGCAAGTCCTTCATGGTGGGAACAGTTGTAGTATTTACAACCTCTTTTCAGATTAGTTTATGAAATTTTCAGTGATTTTCAGAAATTTTCTGTCAAGTGCTGCTGCTTTTTAAAATGCTTCTGTGGGCCATTCTGTTTATATGGTACTTGTTTGAATGCCGTATTCCTGTGGAACTTCTTTTTCTTTTAGGCTTATACAGGAAGAAAAGGAAAACACAGAACAGCGTGCAGAGGAAATTGAAAGTAGAGTGGGTAGTGGAAGTCTGGATGCCCACGGCCGATTCCGGTCTATGAGCTCCATTCCTCCTCCCTATGCAAGTGGTTCCCTTGCTGGTTCTTCCCCTCCTGGTAGTGGTCGCTCTACCCCAAGGCGGATTCCACATAGTCCAGCTAGGGAAGTGGACAGGCTGGGTATCATGACGCTGGTAAGTATCCACTACTATTAATTTTCCAAGAGAATGTTCCTTTTCCCATAGGAAATGCATTTGATTTTCCCCTTCTTCATACACTTGACTCAACTTGTTTTTTCTCTATTTTTTTCTACTGCTTCCTTTCAACTTTTGTAAAAAGTGTAAAGTAAAATCACAAGGATTAAAAACAAAACAAAAAAATCAGAATTCAGTTCTGTTGTTTGGTCAGCATCTCATACAGAGGTATTCCTTTTGTTAGGATTTTTCTTCGTGGTAGGAATAGTGTTTTCTCTCCCTTACTCCAGCAACAACTTACTGTCTGTTTAAAGCTTTTTTTTTTAGCTAAATATTTAAGTAAACCAATTTTCACATCTTAAATTAATCTTGAAATTTGTATGATGTCACAGATGTGATAATATCAAGTGCGAGTGTCTTTTCTTAGCCTATTAAACATGTAGATGAATGTTAGACCAAGTAGCTGATGTAGTGGCAGCTTGGTCTTTGTAGTTCACTGAGTTGATAAGGATGGATCCATTCTTCTGACCTTCCTACAACTGCTTAGAAAAATTAGTCCTTCTAGGAGGCTCTTTATGGAGTAAGTCTACCTGTAAAAAAAAAAAAAGACCAGTTTTCCACCTTTTTGTTCAAATAAATTTTAGACATATCTCCTTAATATAGGGAACACATGTCAGAATTAACAATATGTCAGAATTAAAAGAATACTTCTCTCTATATACATTACTTTGCCTCCAGATTTGGAACCTATGGTTAACAGTTGTGGTACAACATCATGGTTACTGCAGTGTATCTTGGATTATTGCACTTGTGTCATGACTGTAAGATTCAGTGGACAGGGAATGCTGTCCAATACTGCAACAGCAGACAGACTTCAACAGGCTGACGTATCTAATCCAGGTCTCTGATAAGGGTTTAAAAATAAGTATTTCTGCCACTTATTTTTCCAGCTTTGTTTAAATGAATGTGTAATAATTTTGTGTGTAATGGAAAGTTCGCCTTAAAAAAAGAATTGTCATTCTTTTATATTTAAAAAAAAACATTTTTTCTGGCTCAGATCATATCCAGAGTCAAACGCATCGTTATTCCATAGAAATCAACAAATTGCAAGAGGTGGAGTGCTTTATATCCTTACTCTCACAGTAAAACGTAGCTGAGTTGACTAACCTCTCTTAAAAGAAAAATCATGCAAGAAAAAAAAGTTAAATAGCCAAGTTTATGAAAATGAGATCAGAAGAATATTTTGTTAATTCATTTTTCCCCCAGTTGCACTATGTATTGTAATGGTGCACTTATCTATTTTCACACTTGGTAACTGATTCATGAAAGTATTTGTGATAGCATGCAAGCAGTAAGCTGTGCTTTTAGAATTACTGAGCAAGAGATTTCTAGAAACTTTTGGAAAGGCTATTGGGAATTATGAGATAGAATGGGTTCTTAAGATTTTTGACAGCTGCATTAGATTGAGTGTGATGACAGCATTAGCTTAACTAGATAACTAAAGAAGTGTTGGGCAGTACAGATAGCTGAAAACCCCTCATCTAGGCTAAAAGCTATCAACTTAATTCTAAAACTCATAGCTCTCTTCAACACTTTGCATAGTTACTTTCCATTCCATATTGCAAACACATTCAGATTTGTGCTGTCAGATTTAATAGAGGAAATAGCCTGAAAATTGATTATGAATCTGATGTTTTTTCTCTCAACTTATTTTATCTAGTACTCTACAGTCAAAGTACAATAATAAAGCTGACCAATTTTGTGTAGTTTGTGTCCATTGTAGTTAGATGTTAAAAAGTTCGTTTTAAAAGCGCCAACAACAAAGCAGCCAAAAATGAGTGCTATTTTACTGACTTCATTTTTGATTTAGTCTTCTGAAATAGTTTGTAGCTAAATACAATGAAGACAAATAATTTAAATTTAATTTTTGTCAGTATTAGCTTGAATAACTTGATAACCTGTTCACATGACTCCAGGTTGCTGTCTTGGTCTGTGAGATGGCAGAATTGAGAAATACCTAAAAATAACATACAGTAGGTTCTGGAGTAGATAGGGGATTAAATAAAACTGATAGCAGAATCTAAATCAAGCATTCCATCACATTAAACTTCGTAAAAAGAACGTTGTTATTGTGTAGAAATGAGCTACTGTTGGCCCTCTTTCACAGTTGTTAGTGTCACTGCTTTTTATGCTGTATAGCACAACTGCAGTATTTGCTAAGATGTTGGAAATTAAATAATGATGGCAAGTTATTCAGTTCATTGCCTGCTATTGCTACATGTAAGTTATGTTGTTCAAGGAAAGGAGAGTCCATGACATAAGACCCAAAATCCTCTGCTTTAGAAGCAACAGCTCGTGCTCCAAATTGCTCTGCTGTTCTTCTTGCTAAAGATAAAATGCACATCTTGTGTGCCAGTTTTGCCTATATTGAAATATCTAGAGTATTTCTGTAGGCAGTCAAGTCTAAACCTTGATTGTTTTTCTTCCTTTTCTGTCTTCAGGCATACATTTCTAAATGTGATTTGAAGAGTGCTTCGTACTCTTATGTTGTTCTGTGCTGTTGCTGTAGTTGTCTTAATTCTCCCTAGTATATTTTGTCTGTGGTAGTTGTTTCAGTTTATGCTACAGTTTACAAATATGGCTTTTCCAAATTTTTTTTGCACGCGTCTTTCAGCCTAGTGATTTAAGGAAACACCGTAGAAAGGTAAAATCTTTAGTTTATTTACTGATGTGCCCCTTCGTTTTCTTACTCTTCTTCCAACTTGTTAATGGATACCAGAAGCATATGAGAGAATTTGCTGGTTAACTGTATAACAAACATAAGTTCTTTGATATTGAATGTCAAATGGCTTTTTTTCTTAACCAAAGTGTGGGTTTGGTCATTTCTTTTTGACAACTTTTTTTGCTGCTGTGTGGTATAGCTGTGTTCTGTTTGTGATTTATGTTTTGCAATCTTAATGAAACAGTATTTGATTTCAAGGATCTATTAATGCATGCACAAATAAATTGTAATTTCCATTTTTTTAAACAGAAGATTAGCCATGGCCACTGGTACATAGAAACTGACGTTATAGAATTTTGCTAATTATCTAAACACAACAGTGAGAACTTCTTTTCCCAGAATGTTTTTTGGTATTTGCAGTTTGCGTAAACTGGTGTCAGCTAGGTTGGTTTAGTGGAGCTGATGGCATTACTTTAGTTCTTAGATCTGTGAATGAATAAAAGATGGCTACTTGCTTATTTCGCTATCTGAGACTGAAATGTAGCAGCTTGTCAGTGAAGGTTAAAAAAGAAAACAGAAGTTCAAACTAAAGCCAGGCAACTGTAGAATAGTAAGGGCAAGAGTAGCCTTTTAACATGGAATTATTGATTTTCCTTCTAATATTTTCATGTTATTGATATTGCTTTCATGTTTTGGTATATTCCAACAAAACCCTCAAGTTTTGTTTTCCATTAGTCCCCAGCTTCTAGAGAAGAGGTACGAGATGATAAAACGACAATAAAATGTGAGACATCCCCACCTTCTTCACCTCGATCTTTGCGTTTGGACAGAGTCCAAAAAGGAGCTTTGCATACAGTGAGCCATGAAGATATCAGGGACATTAGAAAGTAAGTAGCTATGAATAAGTCAGGCCTACTAGTAACATTAGTTGGTATTTCACATCAGAGTTAGAGTGAAATTCTTATAGGCCGAGTAGCTTTGCAGTTTTAGATTGTAGTCTAGATACTGAAATCTCTCTGAAAAGAGAGGACTGAGATCACATAAATGGGTGACTGTTGAATAAACAGTGCAAGTTTTAGTGATTGGAAATGTCTTTTGGCATCCTTTTGTCACGAGATCTGCATTAGGTTTGCTTCACATCGTCTTTCACAGATTTCAATTTATCTGTAAATAAGAAAGTTGACAGTTTCAGTTGGTGTGGTGTTTTGTTTTTTTCAAGCATTTCAAGTGCTTCAAACTTCCATTGTCTGCTTAATTTGTAAGGAACTTGTAATTCAGGGAAGCCAAAGCTGACAATGCTCTTTAAACACCTTAATTCTTACTTCAGTAGGTTCCTTGCTATAATATACAATATTCTACCCTTCCATTTTTCTCTTGTTTTTCTCTTTGCGATGATGTGTATTTTTGTATATCTATTTCTTCTTGTGATATTCATCAAATCTGAAATGGAATGTTACTAGCAAGCTACTAATCTTTCGTTAACATGTATGGAAACCAGAAGTTGTCTTTCACTGTGTAATGACAGGGAGCTTGTACGTAAACTAGTTTGACGCCTCTTTTCTTTTTGTTTTTGTAAAAGTTCAACTGGCTCACAAGATGGTCAAGCAAGTAATCCTAGTAGCAGCAATAGTAGCCAAGATTCCCTTCATAAAGCCCCCAAAAAGAAGGGGATTAAATCCTCTATTGGACGCTTATTTGGCAAGAAAGAAAAGGGACGACCTGGACAAACAAGCAAGGAAGCATTAGGACAAGGTTGGTTTGCCTTCTGTTTTATGTTTTTTCCTCTTCGTCAGCAAAAAACTAAATTTTAGGATGTATGTGTCAGTATATGTATATTTGACAGTCTTTAGTTTCCTATGCACAACATGTTTTATCAAATCAGACATGGAATCTTTTGGTGGGTCTTCTCTGCAAGCTCAGTGAGTCAGGTTTTGCTGTATTTTAGAATGCCTTTTTCTTCTATGAAATCATATTTATTCCTATATTTGTGTATAAAATGCATTGTTCTCAGGTTGTTTGCATATGACTGATTTTTACACTACTATGAAGGCTGTAGATAATACTGGTGATGGTACAGCTAATATTGTGGAGTATATGAATTCCAAAAAAGTTTTTGTTTAACACGGTGAAGATTCTGGGCATTCTTAAATGTTATTACAAAAACCAAATGGCTCTTAAGTTCGTTTGCCACTGTCGTAACTGCTGTCACCAATAATCAGCATACTTAGTAAACAGGGAATAGCATTTCCAGGTCAACCTGATTGAGACAGGTAGGCAAATTAATAGATAGAAGTCCTTCTGAAGCCATTTTACGTGCTACTTCAGAATTGCACTTGAAAAGTTACTGCCAGATGTGTTTACCATGACAGATAAGCATATCATGATTTCCTTTACAGATATTCCAATTGGTTTTGTACAGTCACTACTCGGAATTTCCAATTCATATCACTTCCTAGTTCAAATGCTTAAATGTGATCTATTTGTGAGCAGTAAAGCTCTTTTCTATAAAGGTTCTGCCATTAAGACAAAAGTAGGAGCAGAAAAAATAATTTAGAAGAACATTTGCTCTGTTTAATGAACTTTTTATCTGCTACTTAAGTGAAAAGAAATTTCCTGGTTAAAAACAGAGCCAGTAATATCACAAAGGATTAAATATTTTTGCTTAGAAAAACGGTAGTGATTTTTATCTATAACCATGTAACCAAAATTGAGAAGATGAGATGTTTTTTATCCTTTTTTTCCTTTTCTTTCTTTGCAGCTGGCATGGCAGAAGCAGATAGTTCCTCTCAGGATGCATTAGGTCTTAGCAAACTTGGAGGTCAGGCAGAAAAAAACAGAAAAATGCAGAAAAAGTAAGTTATCAGATATTTTTAAATATTTTTAATCCTCTGTTAAGGTCTTGCCTTGTTAAAAAATTTTTTTGTTTTCAGTTTTTTTCAGGTATTTTTCCCCAGTATGGTGCTGTCTCTCCTTAAACCTCTGAATTATTATTATTTTTCTTTTTACTAATTTTTCCAGTTCATTAGTGGTAGTGTGAGTAAGTTTGGAAAGAATTTAATTGGTGAATGCTTGTTGCTTAAAAGCAGATGCTTATCAAACTCTCCTGCAGTATTTTATTTAATTCCTGCTTTGAATTCGGTTCATTTGGAAGACTTTCTAAAGTGCTTTGACAATTGCTTGTTGTTGGAGTGCAGTATGAATGCACAAAAAGTTCACTACAGGGCATTCTTCTGTATGTATTGGCTTGTTTCTTTGTAACAAGTGGCTGTGAACCAGTTTCCTTTTGTGCTGTAGTTGCTAATTGTGTTGGTTGCTTTTTTTTCCACTTCTATTTAAGATTATCTTGAATTTTTTTGCTCAGTATTGTAGCAGTTAAATCTTTGTTTCCACCATATACTCCTGATTTCCTCTGTTTAATGAACTGACTCTACTTCCTCTAAGACACCTTTTAGATATGCAGTTATTTTTTCCTAGTAATGAGATTTTTTTCCAAATGTATCCAAGCAGATCTTTAAAGCTCACTGTTGAGTACCTACTGCATGTCTCGTTATTCCTTGACTTAAAAGAGATGTAGCAAAATGTAAGTGAGAGTAGTTATTGCTATTAGGAGTTTTGACTTGACGTTTTTATGTAAATACAGGAGACACTTGAATAGTATAAGTAGGATCAGGCATTCTTTGCATTTTTCCCCCAAAGCTTAGACATATACTTTATACTTCTGGTGCTTTTATTCTGTCCAGCTGTCAGTACTCGCAGCTAAAAAAGCTGTCTGAGATCAGAAATGTTGTGCTTTTTTATCTGCCTTCTGAAGATTAAATAATGCATGTTAGAGTGACAGTGTGATAATTTTCTCTTTGCAAAAGAGTTTTCTTGCAGTACCTAAGTTCTATTAGCAAATAAAAATCATGCCTGGTCACTTTACTAATGAAAACCAACACGCTGCTGGTTTTCAAAGCCAGAATGGAATGTGGTTTTGTTTGCATAACAGTAGGCTCAGCTGTTTTTCTTCAAACTATTACAGTGAAGGCAATCACACATTACTGTAATGTAATATTTTGCTTTTTCTACAGAGGTTTAAAGCTGTACCACATCTTGCTTAAATTGTTTTAATCTGGTCACGTACAGATAGTGGTAGGCCTGTTCTTTGAACAGTATAGGTTTTTCTCAACACTAGCGACAGATTGAATTCCAGAGTAGATCATTCTATGCTGTCTTAACTTACTATTACAAAAAATACAGTTGCAAGCAGGTCATAGAATTTCTTAGTAAATATTTGAAGGAGGGAATATGTTTAGAACCAATATATAAAGTATACTTGATGGCTGCCATGCTGGTTGCTTGAAGTGCAAGCATATATATTTGACAGTTGGAAATTACCTTGCTAGCTATACATGTATACGTGTATTCACAGTAAAGTACCTACAATTTGTGTTGATGAGAAATCTTTGACAAGTAGTACTGTAGAGAGCAGCAGGTACACAAAAAGGCTGAGGGCAGTATTCAGTGTCTCTTCTAATGAAGCTTTATATTGACAGAATTAAATGATATGCATTATTTGTTTTTGTACACCTTCAGTTTCAGTTTAATCTTAGTTTTATATTTTTCTTTATTGTTTTATTTTCCTTTTGTTTACCATTTGTGGTAGTGCAAAATCAGGGTAAGTTTATATTTGATTTATTAGGATTATTGTGAAATTACGATAAATCTTGTTTGGATTTTTTTAGTCTGAAGAGTGCTAACTTTTTTCCAAAGAAGTCTAGTTATGAGAAGGGAGATTAGATTCAAAAGAATTTGCCATGAAAGTCTGTTGCTCAAATATATCCAGTGTTGTCTTAATGCTAGCTGTATGTCTTGTCATAATTTGCATGGTGTGAGGTTTTTGTTTTTTTGTTTTTGTTTTTACAATGGAAATACAAAGTCTTAGTAGAAACTTTGTATTCTGGGGCTTGAAAGTTGTCTGGGAATAGTTGATAGTATGACAGTTCAATTTGAAGGTAGATGCCTTTCTTTAAAAGTGGTGCTGCTCTTTGCTTACTAAACGTGACTTGTCTTTAGTGTTCATGCTGTTCATCTTTGTGAGCTGTACTGCTGATGCTGTTTGCCACAACTGCATTTGTGCTTTCTGTCATCATTATAGGCTTAATGCTGTATTAAATAGAAAGGAAGGCTACTGTCAGTTTAAGGTATCTTTCCTGAGAAAAAGTTCCTAAGCATGTTTTGTCTCCCATTCAAAGTGACATTCAACCAATTTTAGATACCTATTGCTTGATTTTGTTACTTAAATGTTATTCCAGTAGTCAGCTACCCCTTTGAGAACTCTTATGTTTCAAGTTTCAAGGTGGTGACTATATATCTGCCATCTGTTAACACTGCAAATGTCATTGCAGTAATAAAGATAATGAGGATGGATTTTTGCACTTTTTTTAATAGTCTAATTGGATGATGTGGAACTAAATTGGTATGTCAGTTGTGCTTTTTATATAGCTTGATCGTGCATTGCTGGAGCACAGTGAGTTTCTGGTAAAGCTGGAAGAGAATTTTTGGAAAAATGAAGTTCCCTGCTGTAGGCAAAATGCTGATGCATTACTTATAACTGCCAACAGCAGCTACTTTTTGATTCTTCCCAAGAGATGCCTTGAAATTTCAGTTTAATAATTTTCCATCTAAGTGAGCTTCTATCTCTTACTGTATATGAATATTCTGCAGCTAATATTCTGCTTCATGGAAGTGTTACTTTTTGAATCCGTTAATTTATGAGTAAATTTGTGAGTAAACTTCCTATAAACATTATTGTGATGGAGGTAAGTGGAAAAATAAGGAAGTTTTCTACCAGCAACACAACTGTTTTCTGCATTCAGTAAATTTGATTGTGAGTTTAAAGTTTGCTTCATAACCTCACCTTACTCTTTCGGTGCTCATTTCTGAATCATTCACTGTTTCATGGTTAAACTAAACCATGTAGGGAGGCTGTTGAAATGACAAAATATTACTGCTGCAGTTCTCTGAACTGCAGTGCCCCCGGAAAGCTTTCTGAGCCAGCAAGAGGAGAGTGGCAATGCTCACATGCCTGCCTGAGGTCATCCGAGGGATTCTCTGAGCATATCTGTGCTTCTTTGTCACTGGTGCACCTCCCTCACTGCATGTTTCTGTACTTAGCCAAAAGAATAACAAAACCACCAATTTCAGAGTTTAACCACTTTGGAGCAACATAGATTTCCTTTCTGGCAAACACAGCATTAAGCATTTCATTATCTTCTTACCAAGCAATGTTTCATAGAATCTTTGTTATTTAAAGATTAGAGCACAAAAATACTGAGTAAAGCAAAGCAATGTGTTTAGGGCTGGTGATTTGTGGGATTAAGTTGCTATGTCCTGTGCTAGGAGGAAAACAGATGATCTGTTTTTACTTCAGAGATATGTGTATTTTGGAAGTATACAAATAAGTATTAGCTTCTAAAGTCTTTTCTGTTAGTGAAATCTAACTATAGAGCTGCTAATTGCTGAACAGTGTTTCAACACTATTGGATTTTAAAATAGGTACAGTAGAATGGCTGTTTGTGACCAGCTATGTGATGGTTCCTCCTCCTATTTATTTCACTCCTGAGTAGCGTGTTTAGCTGAATTACTGGGAGGTTCTGGAAAACTGCAGCAATCAAGAATCTGACTGTCAGTTAAGTCAGACGTCTCCATCTTGTGGTGGTCGCATTGGACTGAGTGTCAGTAGTGTTTTGAGACAGGTCTTTAGTTTTCTTAAAGGCAAGACCCAGCATTTCTGCCATACAGAAATTTCCTGTCCAGTTTGGATTGTATTGTTATGTAGTCCTTGTCTATTTTCTGTGACTGCCTTAGTGGTTATATCATTGTACCTATAAGGCTGGGAAGGGAAGAAAAATGACTGCTTGCAAAAAGATAGCCAGTCAAATACAGTATTAGAATTACATTATTTATGCTAGTTTTTATTATTAATAACTTTTTTTGTTATCATAGGCACGAGTTGCTTGAGGAAGCCAGAAGACAAGGTTTACCTTTTGCACAGTGGGATGGACCTACAGTAGTTGTGTGGTTGGAGGTAAGCAGTCCCTCCAAAATAGATTAATAATGAATACACTGATTTTTAAGGAATTGTAAGATTTTGGTGCCAGGAGTGTTTTCCAGATTTGCTTACTTCCTTTTTTGCATTTCAGCTGTGGGTAGGGATGCCAGCCTGGTATGTGGCTGCGTGCCGAGCAAATGTGAAAAGTGGTGCTATCATGTCAGCCTTGTCTGATACAGAAATACAGCGTGAAATTGGAATTAGTAATCCCCTGCACAGGCTGAAGCTGAGACTGGCCATTCAAGAGATTATGTCACTAACAAGTCCGTCTGCCCCTCCCACCTCAAGGACGGTAAGGAAAGTGATCCAACACTAGACATCTTTCAGAATTATGGGAATTTTAAATCTGCTTTTCATAATTATGTAACTGAAAGGATTTGAACTTCACGGAGTTTCTGGAGGTGTTAAATTGCAGGGAGAATGCCGGACTCAAAAAGAAATATTTCTTCCTTTCTGGACATTAGGTAAAAGTGGTGCTTTCCTTAAGGCCAGCTTCTATCGGTATAGTTATATAATCGGAAATACTTAGAATACTTGTTATTTGTCTCTGCTTTTTAGCCTCAGAACAGAGCATAATACAGATGACGTACAATATATGTAGAGAAATTTTTAAAATAGTTAATAGTAAAATGCATGCTTGGATTTAAAAAGCCTCTAAGGCCATTCATTTGGAATAGTAATTCAGACTATGTGAAGTTAGGAGTCCACCCGTTTCTATATGCGATGTTAAATTTAAGCACTGAAAGTTGGTGTGAATTCTCTTTCCCGAGTCTGTGTACTTTTTGATCTGAAGTTATTTTTGGTATTTCTGGGGTTATGTACAAGACTACAAACACATTTTTTTTATTAGGGAGCAGTCAAATGTTTGTCCACTAATTACATCAATGAAAGCTATTTATCGCATTCAGTTTTGTAATACCTTTGAAGAAAAGTGATGTGTTAATTGCTTTTTATTCTATGCTGTCATGTTAGATAGATTTACCTGTACTTAAAACTTTAGAAACCATTGCTTTTGCCCATGCCTGCTCCTTATATGTACCGATTGCTTATACGTTCTGCAACCTTTCCTCTTTGTTACTGCTTTCCTTTCATTGGATGTGATTGGTTCACTGTGGGGTCATGTTAGACCACGGGAAATGTCTGGGTAACACATGAAGAAATGGAAAATCTTACAGCCACACAACAAACGGTTAGTTTATGGTGTTGCCACTTCTGTTCCTTAGAGTGCTTTTCCCACTTTTTGAACTACTGAACCAAGGGCCCTTTGGTCATCTTTCTATCTTTAAAAAAAATTAATGCATTACAGTTCTGCATTGTGGCATCTTCTAATCATTAACCTTGTAATTTAAGTATTGATGGTTTTTTTTCCAGATGGGGAAAAAAATCAACATTTGTAACTGTTTAAAAAAAAACAACGAAAATCAAATACCACACAAGCAAAATAACAAAAGTTTTCTAGAATCTGTAAAAAAAAAAAAAAAAAAAAAAAAGAGCTTTCACTTGATTTAACTAAGAGATAAATTGATTTATTTGTGCAGAAATAATCTTGAAATATTAATTAGTAGGTGGGTTTTCCAAATTCTTACGGGGCAATGAGTGTCTTGTGTATTTTTCACGATGCATGATGCTTGCACTACGTAGATTTCTTTTGTATGCAGTAGACTTAGAGTTTGCAGTGCATCTTTAACTTTTGTCTCATTACTAAACTTAAATACTAATACGTGTGTTCTTTTGCTTTTCTAACCACGTTAACAGGAAGATGAGGAGGGAAGCTGGGCTCAGGTTGGAAACTTTATGTAATATAGACTACATGTAATCTGTTGTCATAATTTAGCACAAAAGAATCTGATTTTCCTTGATTGCCATTTCATTTGTTGACTCTTGGCATAGCATGGGGACTGAAAAAGAGGGAAACTATGCTTACATCGTATGTAGTTGTAAGACACGCTTACATTTAGGTTATTTAGAAGCGTTAATGATTTCTAGAGCTCACAAGATTTGTTGGCTCATCAAGGAGAAATTTGTAAACTACTTTATTATTACACAGTGTGAACAAAATGTTGTGTAAAAGGTATTTTTTAATAGGAATGATAGGGGAAGACTATTCAGAAGGCTTTGTTATCATTACCTTTCAAAAACATTTGTCCTCAAGCTTTTGAATATCCAAAATCTAGTTGCTTATTCTTAATGAGCATTGTGGTATTCTATATATAGTTTAACATACTAGATCAAATTGAAATGTAATGATGTAAAGCCTTGAATATTTTGATGGTGAAATGGCTCTTTGAGATGCAAGTTGAACTAGAGTATCTGTTGTGAGCAAAAAGTTCGTGCTCAACCTGGCCACCATCATAGATGCACTTCATACTGAGCCTAGTCAACTAAGAAGATTTCTGTGTTCTAATTATGTAATCCTCCTTGATTAATTGTTTTCCATTCGAGTTGTGACAAATCCTAATTGTATTTTCAGGCATTGAGAAAGTTCAGGTTTATTTTATTCAGGCATAGAAACAACTCAGGATTTGCCTGTGACCTATATCTTTGGACGGTATGGTCTCTTCTTGCTTGGCTCCCCTCCAGCTTAAACCTGTTCAAGTCCCATTAATTATTTCTCAAGTTGCTTGTTCGCGGGTTGTCAATGTTAGCAACCATAGGTTGTATCCCTATTACAAGAGCCATGTGCTCTTTCAATGTGTTATCTACTACTGGCATGAAGAAATACGTGTCACCTTACTTCTTTCTAGAAGATACTTCCTCTGGAAAAGAAAGAAAACCCTTACTTTTGCAGTAAAAATAAGTTATTTGCCACCTCTCCTGAAAAAAGAGAGCTGCTGGTTTTTGTTGCTTGATGAATGATTAGATACCTAGTTTAAAATTCACTTATTTTCAGAAACATTCTACAAAAAAATGTTTGGTGATTTGCAGGTCTATATGAAGGTCAAGTCCATATGGAGTCTAGCCCTGTAATGAGGGCTAGCAGTTGAAGTTACTGGTTCTGAAGTAGTAAATTTACCTTTTCAAGAAACATAGTATTTTCAGCTTATCTAAATGAAGTTCTGGGATTCTTGCTAACTAAAACGTGTACACCTTAGTCATTTTTAAGTGAAATTTGTTTTTGGGAATTTTTTTTTCATACTCTTTAAGGGGAAATACATTAGGGCAGTTTTGCTTACTATCTGACTGTCAGAACTTGCTTTTCTTCATGAAGATTGCTTCTTCAAAAAACTACGTTTACTGTATAATACTTTTGATGTAGTTATCCTCATCAGCTAAACATTCCATAAGCATTGCTTTATCTTAAGAAAAATTTCTTAAGTATGATTTCTAAAAATACCCTTTATTTCTCATTTTAATAAGCTTATGTTTTACTTCTTAAAAACAGACATTAGCATATGGTGATATGAACCATGAGTGGATTGGCAATGAATGGCTGCCTAGTCTGGGTCTCCCTCAGTATCGCAGCTATTTCATGGAATGTCTTGTTGATGCTCGAATGCTGGATCACTTAACTAAAAAAGATCTACGTGGACAACTTAAAATGGTGGACAGCTTTCACAGGTAAATACTCCAAGTTGGAGACCAAACACTTACAGCAAGTGTTTTGTTTACCTTTTAATAACTTTTTCCCTTTTTAAACAGAAACAGTTTTCAATGTGGAATTATGTGCCTAAGAAGACTGAACTATGACCGAAAAGAACTTGAAAGAAAAAGAGAAGAAAGCCAATCTGAAATTAAAGGTTGGTGACAAGTAATTAAATTAAAGGTTAATGACTGGTGTTTTGACTTCAGTCTGAATCCATCCTGCTTCCACTGTTGTGCCTCAAATGTATTAGTTTGGATTGGTTAAATTGCTGTGTAGTGTAAAAACAAGTAACAACAACACAAAACCCAAGAACCTATTAATAAGAACACAATTGATGTTTTGATATTTGTAATTTTTTCCTAGAAAAAGGTGGGAATATATTGACAGAATGTTGATCTTTGAACTGTCACAGTGTGAATACCCTTCAGCAAAATTCAAATACATTTACTTTCCACTTAGAGTTGCTGGAAGTTGTTGTAGTGTGTATACAAAAGTGTATGCTGTTAAATTGAATGTTGTTGGAATGTAAAGGAAAATAAGATTATCAAACACTGTATTAAATATTTTCTGTTCAATTTCTATAGGAAGTGCATTTAACTGCTATAGGACTTTTGAGTACAAAAAAAAATTAGTCTGTTCTGGGTAAGGTAGGGCACTTGAAAGTGATTGTATGAAATACAAGATCTGTGTTGACTCCCACCTGCGTGAACACTTGCCTAACTGTACTTTTCTCATAAATAATGGTGACTAATCTCCCTCTGTAGGAAGAGAGAGGAGATAGATTGTGCAAGATCTAGTGCTGATGGATGTAGAAAAAACTGCTGACTGGAAATGGTCCATTGGAGTCAAAACATCAAGTTTTGTTGTCAATTCAGACCATCTCATGCACCCCAAAAAACAAGGGCAGATTAATTGGCACCCTAAATGTTAAATAACAGAATTCCTTTAGGGCTACTGCTTAGCATCAACCACAGTGAGTTCTGCATAGGTGAAAATCAGTCCCAACACCAGCATGCAGAATGAGAAAGGTCTATATTTTTGTGTTCAGAAGAGTTGCATTGTATAAATAACTTTTTTGTTCCACAGATGTCCTTGTCTGGAGCAATGATAGAATGATCCGTTGGGTATTGTCCATTGGTCTCAAAGAATATGCGAATAACCTTGTAGAGAGCGGAGTTCATGGTGCACTTGTGGCCTTAGATGAAACATTTGATTACAATGCGTTAGCTCTCTTATTACAAATACCAACTCAGAACACACAGGTAAGCAAGAATTGCATTACGGTTGATGGGTACTTTTTTTCCCTCTAGAAAGGTTAAAAATGGCAGTGACTATTTTTCTTAGAGAAGTGCATGTCTTTCTATTCCTGGCTCTGGAAACATTGGAAATGGAAAGTTATTCGTAATCATTTTTCCTGCTAAGAGAAAAAAACAGAGGTATGCTTTACTTTTTTCTACTTAGTGACTGTTCCATTTGTTAAATCTGCTTGAACAAAGAGTGCTGTTGGTAACTTTTCCTCATATCCCATCTTAATGTTAGTGTAAAACGTATCATTTTTTGTTGTTAGCTAGATCTATTCTCAAATAAGTAGGTTTAAGCAAGACATTGTGACCTTTCATGTTACAACTTCAAAAGTTAAACTGCTGTTACTTTTCAAGTTTAATTATACTCTGATGAGAAGATCTTCAACAATTCGTGTTATATTTTAAAAGGAATACAGGCTCATGAAAGTTTATCAGTTTTTTTTCTTTCATACCGTAAATTTTAGGCTCGTGCTGTTCTGGAGAGGGAATTTAATAACCTTCTTGTAATGGGCACTGACAGAAGACTTGATGAAGTAAGTTTCTTAAGCTTTTGAGCTGTTTTATGTTTGTAGGAAGTTTATCAGAACTCCTGAAGTCAAAGAATGTAGCTTGACCTTCATCAATCTATTGACAGAATTGTGACGAAAACTGGAATTGGAAATTCTGTGTGAATTTATGAATTCACAACAGTTGTTGTTTTCGTAGGATAACTTTGAATGTGAAAGCATGAGGTGATTTGCAGGTTCATCTGTAGTTTGCATAGGTCTCATACATTGCAAGCTATGTATGAGAAACTATGCTGGTGCAGCCTCACCTCAAGCATCGTGTGCGGTTTTGGATGCCAGAATATAAAGATATAAAACTAGACTAGTTATAGCCTTTTTATGGCACATCTGATAGCCTTGTATCTCTCTGTACAATGAAATTAATAATATCAGCAGAAAACAGCTTGATAGTTTTGAGTTACTTTTCCATAGTGATTTTTCTCTGCAAGAGATGGAGCTTTGAGGGAGGGGTGTTCTACTGTGTTCTGGTTACAATGAGCAGCAGAAATATTTTAATCATGAAGATCTTTCATGATAGCACTTGTCTCCTATTTTTAATTCTAAAATGTGATACATTACCCTTTGATTGCTAATTTTAAATAGAATTGTTCCTAAAAGTGAAATAGGCAAGTGAAGATTCACAATGGATATTGTGCATTGACATTCACTGCAAAAGGCATTTTTGGCAGTGATTTAAACTGCTGCATTTAAGTGTAGTGTGATATTTCTGAAAGATGCAGAAAAAATAATCTAAAGAGTATTTACTACAGTTTTTTCTCCTCACTATGATTACTTGCAGTTTGTATCATGAGAAATTGCTGTTGCTGTAATGTCACTACTGTAAAACAAAATTCAAAGTTATAAACTGTTCAGCTTAAGCTGAAGTGTTCTTAAGTAGCTTTTATGATACGATCCGTTTCATCTCAACTGTTCTTAGCTGATTTGACACAAATTACTACAAATCATGAAGTAAAAACATTTGAACTACAAGGGTTTCCTCTGTGCCAAACACATGAATTTGCATAATTCCTTAGATGAAGAGCCTACACTCCAGCAAACGAGCACGTATTGTTGGAAACAGTGATCCATGGCACCTGAGCTGTTGTGAAAATTAAGTCTTTCAGCTATGGTATACTTACCTAAATTGTCAGTAATCCTTTTAATAAGAGTAACAATCCTAAATTTTTGAACTGCTAATGTTTATCAATTTAACAGGATGATGATAAGAGCTTTAGGCGAGCACCTTCATGGAGAAAGAAGTTTAGACCAAAGGACATAAGAGGTTTAGCTGCTGGATCAGCAGAGACTCTTCCTGCAAATTTCAGAGTTACAACCTCTATGTCTTCACCCTCTATGCAGCCAAAGAAGATGCAGATTGATGGTATTTACTTTGTATTATTTTAAGCATGATACACTTCCTTGCTTGAGATTACAGGGAAATTAAGTTCAAATTAGCTTTTTTTTTTGCTCTATAAAAGCATCTGCCTTGTGCATGATTGCATTTGTAACACTGTTTAACCACAGAGTGCTTTATAATTTCAGGAAATGTACTAGATAAAGAGTTTCTTTTTACTTTATTGGAGTAATAATGTTAATTATATTTCAGAAGTTTTATTTAAACTGGGAAAATGAAATGACATTTAGAAGTCCTGTAACGTGATGCATGGTTTTGAATTAGTACCAATTAGGCCAATGTAATTGGTCCCACATTGGAAATGCAGTAAAATGCATTCAGTAAATGTTATGAGTAAGCACTCTCAGATAATTTTGAGAATTACAACTTGAGTTAAAGGTGCATTTCTTCCCCCCCACTCCCCTCTCTTGGTCATATAACTACTGAGCGTATTTGTATTAGTTAACGATTAGAACGATTTATTTGGATGGATGGATGTCTCTTCTCTCAGTACATAAAAGAAAGAGGGAGCAAAAAAAAAAGGAGAAAAAAACAACACTTGGAAGTGAGACCTGGTCACCTGTTACTTATATTGTCAGTTTAAAAGCAGTATCTAATACCAGGAGAATAAATTTCTCACTATTATTAAAAAACAAGTGAAAAATAGATTGAAAATCTATTTAATTGGAGTAGACAGGGTGAGTTTCTTCATAGTCTGTCAGAATTGTCTCAAGTTCTGAGAAGTGTATTGAAGTAAAGCTCAAAGAAACCTTTACACCTGATGTTACTACCTAAAATGTGAGTTGGTTCACATTAAAGATCTTCACTAGCACAAAATACCTTCCAGAATTCATAGGAAAAAGCTTTGTATAAATTTCTTTTAGCATTAAAACACCTCTTCTTTACTGTATTAAAAAAAAAAAAAATCACCATGCAGGTTTTTTTAGGATTCTTTTCAATAGTCACAGAGACTAGAAATGATTAATATATAAACTGTACAATAAATTTAGCTTTTCTAACTTGTAACCATTGAGCTGAGTGAGTGTGGTAGCTGTAATCACACTGCTGTGATGTTTTTTGAAAACTAACATGCATGCTGTGTTCTGCATGTTTTCCCATGCTTCTTGAAATAGGCAGTGTATCAGGAACACAAAGATTGGATTCTGCTACAGTAAGGACCTACTCCTGTTAAAGCCTTCTCCTGGTGAGTAAAGTTGATAGGTGTAATGGTAAAGCAGCTATTCATGAGTAAAGTGCCAGGTATTTTATTAGAACTAATTTAAAAGGTTTTTCAATTTGCAGGGTAGATTGTTTGAAGTCCAAAGCTTATTTCTTAGAAAGACAACTGAGTTTGAGTATTTACTTTTGTACACTGTTATTCCTCAGTTCTTGGTTTTTAAACCTCAGGAAGGATTATGCATGTGAAATAACTGTAGAAAGTGTTGAAGTCAAAGGTGGAATGGAACAACAAGCAGAAGTGGGGAGGAAGGGAACTATTCTAGGGATACAGTGGAAAGAAAACTCAGTTTGAGATACTGTGATTCAGATTTTAATCTTTGCTTGGTCAAATATACTGAAGTATATTTCCATGTTGATTTTTTATGAGATAGCTACATTGTTTTCCAGTTCAGATGCTCCATACCATTGTGATTGTTGAGTTTGGTTGGATTTAGTTACCTGTAGTGTAACATTTGGGTAAGTGTGGAATGGTGCTGACAGTGAAGCAGCTTGATAACACAGGATATTTAAACACAGATTGGGTGTATTCTAACTAGTGAATAGGATAGTCAGTTCTGTCTTGAGGATTTGGATTGATATTTCCTCATCAGCCTTGCTGCATTGTCTCAGCTAACAATCTCATTTGTGAAATAAGTTTGGCATCTAACATTTTTGACCGTTGGATGCAGAAGAAATCCAGTGAAAAAATGTTCTGCTGCCACTAGCAGAAATCTATGGACAGTACGTTGTCCACCTCTCTGTTCAGCATACAGCTCTTTTTTCACCAGTAACACTCCTACCAGCTCATGTATAGTGGCTGCCTTTTCTTCAAATCCTGAACCTATTCACATATACAGATTTAGCTCTGAAGAGTTATCAGCAACTCAAACTATGTGGATCTGTCAGTATATGTAATCTCAGGGGTTATGGTTTAAGTTTAGAGTCTTCACCCATGTACACACTTGAAAATTCTGAAACACTGTGAAAGGATTATAATCCAGATGGCCTAGAATGAGGATCTGGGAAGTAAATTACCTGACGTCACGTGCTTTTTACTTTGCAACTGAAATGAATGATTTGCAATGAAATTGTGTATGTTGTGGCATGGCAATGGTTGGGTGCATGACTGCTACACTTCTGAGTTGTTTGTGAGGAACTTAGCAAATGTTCTTTGAAAAATGCTTTGTTCTAATCAAAATGTGTGTTTATTTTGCAGTTTACCCACACTATTTCTACCGGTGATATGCAGCATTTTGAACACTTGGAAACCGTAACCTGCTAATACTTGTTAAATGGACACTTTGAGATATTTTATTAAAGAGTTTTTAATTAGCAAATAAAGTCATGAGTACTATAGAGAAAATATTTTAGAATCTAAATGTTTCTTATATTTATGCGCCTTCTCATTTATATAGTTACTTACTTTTTTCTGTTTCTATTCAGTCTACAAATTGAATCATTGCTGATTTTTAATCTAATTTTAGTCTTTCCAACTGAATGTACTGTAATGCTTGTATGTATATGTCCCTATAAATAATATAGGGTTTTTGTAAATTATGCAGTTACTGTAATTATCATTGTTTTTTAATAATGAAACTGAAGGTGAAAAGAATTTTAATACCTTTGTAAAAGTATAATGACACCGAGCAGTATATATTTTGTCTTTTGGAAATATTAGCTAGATCTGAAAACAAGTCCAGCTTTTTTTCAGACGAGCCTGTGTTGTTGTTGAAGGTATGGTACATAATTGTTTTTCTTTTCGGAAGTGTACCTTTCCACAAAGGAGTTGTCGAGTAGTGGGAATTTGTCTTTATTTAAAATATAACTTGTTTGGAAAGCTGGGAAGAACTAGAACACTATGAACACATTTTGGAAGTGATTGACTCGGTCATAACTCTGTCTCTGCTGTATTTGTATAGCATATCTTCACAGTGACTGAGAACAAGCCATAAACAGAGAACTGTTTTTCTTAACTGAGGAAGATAGACTTCGTGATAATTCCTGGTCATAATCCACAGGCCACAGAGAGTGTTTTTGTGCTAGGTCTTTGTGACTGAAAACACTTGTGGAAAGATGCTGGTAAAAGTAGTTTTAATGGACCAGTCGTGAAGCACTGCAGTCTCACATCAAAGTGATAATGAAGGTACAATGTGCTGAGAACTAATGCAGTGCAACTCCTAATCAAGGCCTTACTTTTCTTATGTAAATCATATTTTGTGTTTTGTAAACTTGTTCTAAAGAGTTGTCTGGACTTTAGTTTGAATGGTTGTAGCCATTTTGGACTGTATGAGTAGAAAAATGTATCCAACACTTGTAAATGGCATATTAAAAAGCCAGCAAGAATCTGTTCAGATGGTGCATTATTTATTATGCAACAATATATATATAGCATGTCTTTTTTCTTATTTTGTTTTCCACTTTTAACTTGCTTGTAAAACAAATTCATTGTTACTGTTCTGTTTTTTCTAATAATCTTTTGTGTATTTTCAGATTATGTAACAATATGTACAGTCTACTTTTGAACTATTTTTATCACAGTATTATTTATTGCTTTCTTTCAATAAAGTACTGATGCATTTTCCACTGCCAATAAAACACTATTGAAAAGCTAGAATCTAACTGTACGCAGGCAGATACTTTTTGAAGTTGAAGGTGAGTGGATATTTGTCAATAAAGCATCTTAATGATTTTTTTGCTGCCCCGTAGATCTTGTTTCACATGAAGATTTTTTCTCTGTTCCAGTAGAAAGATTTTTACATGAGAAATGTCTTTCTCTTGGGAATTGTTCAAGTTTGTATTGGGAGGGTTTTTTTGACAGTTTTCAGAAGAAAATGTGGGCTTTACTGCCTACTTCCAGTCCTTAGAGCTATGATTTATTGTTTGTTTTTTTCACCCCACAACACCCTCCGACTGAAACTCATATAACTTCAGTGTCTTTTGGTCTGTGTGATGAAAATTGAAGAGCTGTCCTATATAGCAGCAACAGTTGCTTTGTTAAACAGTTGCTTTGTTAATAGAATGAAATTGACAGTAGTGCTATTTGGGGAGAAGCCTAGGAGTCCAGGGGACGGATGAAAGCCTGGGTCATACTAGGGCTGCTTATTTCAATGAAGATACATTGTGAAGCACTTCTCGTGCAAAAGAGAAGACAAAAATAAACCTGCTGAGTAATCGAAGTGTATTTTGTCATGTCCTCTGCATCCAGAGCAGGATGTGCAATGCCTGGGATGGAAATACTGTGATCAGTGCTTTAAATGTCGTTCAGTAATGAGTGTCTGTTTGTGTTGCTGCCTGATAAGTGGCAGACTTTTATATTTTCTGCAAATCTATCTTTCTAGAAAAAAAAGCTGAAGTGAAACTGCAGCAGGAAATCTTGACTCACTGTTTAGCCAAACAGGTAGAAAAAATAGCATGTCTCTGGTGGCTGAACACATCTACCACATCAAAGTCATGTACGGTTGGTTCTCAAAAGTGGAAATGCAGAACAGACTGCTAAAATGGGAGAATACTGTTATTACTTTTAAGGCTGTGAAGCTGTTATGGAACAATGGAATCCATACGACAGCCTGAATAAATGAGTGAGATAGAAAAAGCTTTCACCAACTTGCAGAACTGCGTGTTGGTTTCCTTTGAATTACGCAGCAAAGCTGTCCCTATCCCAGAGAAGTTGAGAAAAACACTTCTTTGTTTTAATAACACCTCACCAAGAATATATTGCAACGGCATGTGTAAAAGGCACATGGAATAGTCTTTAAATCTTGATTCATTGATTTTTCTGTCAATGCCAAATGTCTTTAAAGGCCTCAATTGTAAAGTGCTATGAGAATGTGTGTTTTAAAATGTGAGAACTCTTTTTATCTGCAATAAAGAGACAACTGAATTATCTGAGAACTTTTAAACTTTCAATTTTTTTCATGTTCAGAAGGCAGGTAATGTATGAACAGATACTATACCTTCATCTCTCTCTTTGCTGACCACTTTAGAATTAAAAGACAAGAAGTTGCTTTTTGGCAGTGTCTGATGGACAGCAGTAATTTGTCATGACAGAGAAGGGGGTGATTCAAAGCTGAGTTTGTGCTTGGTCTACACCTGCCTGAAGCCCTGATGAATTTGGCCTGCCTTTGAAATGGTTCTTGCCTTCAGAAGAGCAGGGGCTGCTATGGGATCCGCTGGAACTAATTAGTCTGGGGGAAGCAGAGGTAATTTTCAGGTACAGTGTCGGATTTGAAGGATTAGTTGAGTAACGATGCTTTTGTTAAATGTAGGAACTACCTTGCCTTCAAGTGGAAAGTGTATTTCGTTTTTCAAGATCACGGTTTTGTTGCACTGGCTAACTTCAGGTGATGGCATTCTGAATTTTACTGAATACAGAGTTAGGTTCTGTTTCAGATAGGAAGAGCTGAGCCTTTTGATGCTGAGCTGGCTCTGGTCGCCCTCATGTGACTGGAGGAGCTGGAAAGACACATTCCTGGCTCCAAAACTTTGCTAGCTCTGTTTCACTGGATCGTTTTAAAATCTCACCTTGTGTGCGTGAGTATATTTTTTCCACTAGATATGTCATTCCTCCTGTTTCCCCCTCCCCAAAAGATTATGAATCGCGGGCCAATAGTTCACTGCCGGGAAGGCAGTGCCTTGCTTTCATACCTTCTAAAACATGCCGATTGGGGTTTTGTTTTCTGCGCCTATTCAACGCGTACCCCTCGTAAGCAATCCCGGGTGGGCCTCTCGCCCCTTGTGAACGAGAGAACGGCGGTAGCGTAAACTGAACGGATGTTTAACGTGATCTCAAAACTCCAGACGCGGCCTTTTCTTAGCGGCGGCCCGCGCTCGTTCCGCCGTCCCCGCTCACAGGAGGAGCCCAGGCCGGCTCCGGCAGCGCCCCGGCTCGCGGGGCGGGGCGGGGCGGGGCGGGCGGCCATCTCCCACCTGGAGCCGCCCCGCCGTGCGGGAAGAGGAAGTGGGAGCTCGGGAGAAGCGGAAATCGCCGCCGCCGTCCGCCCGGGAAGCGCCGCGGGAGGCAGGGCCGCGGCAGCCGGCGGACAGCAGGGTGAGCGGCGGCCGGGGGAGCGCGGGGCCCTCAGGCTGCCCGAGGAACGGTGGGTGCGGGCCCGGCGCTCGGGACGCGGGGCCCGGCGGGGCGGGATGGGGCTGCCGGCCCGGGCATCCTCTCAAAGGCCCCGTGCGGCTCCTGGGTGCCCGCGGACGGTCTCGGTGCTGGGCAGCGCATGCCCCGCTTCCCCTGTGCCCTGCCCGGCGGTAGCGGTTCTGGGGGGTCCGCTTGCTCCCATTGGTCACGGTAAGGCGAAGGCTGGAGGTGTCCCGATGAATTCCGAGCTTGCTTCTAGCGTCGGCCCGCTGGAAGCGTAACGTTCTGGTTTTCCTTAAGAAATCTGCCCATGTGAGTCGCTGACTCACCGGCAGATCACGTTCGTCCGCATCCTGCTTTGGGGAGGGATGCTGCGGGAAGTGGGCCTGATCCTGCCAGCTCGCAGCTGGCCCTCGGGTGGCACTCGGGCCGGGGATGGGTGTTGGTGTCTTCTATGCCTGGCTTAAATCAAAGCCTGGCGGTTCTGCTGGTCTTGGGTGTGCATGTGAATTCCACCTTCTCTTCGTTATTGTTTGTAAGAACCCAAAGAGGAGGCAGAGAAATCCCGACCTGAAGATCTAGCTCATGTGCTACTGAGCACAGCTGAATTATGAAAGATGAAAAGTCAGATGAGCTCTTGAGCTACACAGCTCAGGAAAGGAGCTGCCCTGGAAGGGTAGAGAAGCCCTGCACATGTGTACAGGATGCTTCAGGTCCCAACACTGTGTGCAATGTGGCAGGGCGTGGCAGGACCTTATGATTGTGTTTGGCTGTGAGTGAAGCTCTCAAGGTCTGTGCCTCGTGTCAGCTTGTATCGCTGAGTGGTTCTGCTTTCCAGCTCTATCTTGGAGAAAAATTTGATTTTAGTGAAGATCACGTGAAGAGTAGGAGAAGCTGAGCCATGGTAGGGTAGAGTGAGGAAATTCTGAGGAGAATGACAGAAATCCAACATTTTAAAGGTTTTTGTTATAAATACTTTGTCTTCTATGTTTTCTAGCTATTAAGTACTTCATCAGATGGTAATTCTTACTTGCCATAGGAATTTGGAGGTGGGAGACCTGAACTAGGAGAGCAGACATACCTCTTTGTATTGTTGCTTTGTCAGGGTGTGCTCTGCACTCCTCTCACACCCCTCCCGGCCCAGTCTGTGGTTTGCTTCCATGGGTTTGATTATTTCTCAGTCACTTTTGATTTTATTCTCAGTCCTGACAGTTCTGATATGGTCCATAAAACTCACCCATCAGTTCATTCTGTTAGCCTGTAGAGCAAGGGGTTTTTGTTGTTGTAGAATACACTGTACTGTGAATTATTAGTTATATGTGTGAAGGGGGATTTCCATGCCAGCTTCTGGATTATGTTTGTGTGAAAGAGATAATCCATGTTAATAATCCTTGTATTCTTAATTAAAAACATACAGGTAAGTAGGCAGGACGGTGGAATGTTAGAGAACTGTACTCTAGTGGCTCAGTAACAAAGCAAAATACTTCCTCTGACTCATGAATCCAAAAAAGCTGGGAGAACAGAAAGCTTTTTGTTGTTGTCTTTGGTTGGCTCTTTAGAAGTGTACATGTGTATATTTAATTTTTCCAGAATAATGTCTGTAAAATACAGCTACCAGCACCAGGCAGGTGATATACTCTGCTCCCTGGTCATGTTAAGAAGTGTTAATTAAGTGCCCAACCTGATACTCTACCGGGTATAATCTTTCCAGAAAGGGAGATAGCCCAAAGTCTTCTGGCTGTTGTTTTGGGATGTTATTGCTTGCCCTTTGCTTCCTGTAGTCAGCACACCAGCACTTGCCCTCTGTTCCTCCCGTAAGTCAACCACGGTGCTGAGTTTTGCATGTTTCACAGGGGATTATCTGAGAAATGCAGCAACTTGCATACCCTGCTGTTGCAAGCAAGTGGACGAGCATGTAGATTGTATGCAAATTCTTAGAGTTGTTTGGATTTCTTGTAACTCAGTACGCGTCAGAGGCAGCGCGTGGAGCATGACACCATACTCACTACAAGTGGCTGGTGGAAAAGAGCTACTGCTATGCCCTAAGCATGTGCACGGGGTCTGGAATTAGCAGCATTCCTCAGGAGGGGATGTTGAGTGGGAGAGCTGCCTGAAAAGAAGTCAGCAGAGGTGTGGAAAGTGCTACCAGTGAGCAAAGAAAAACCATGTGTTAATTTGGACAAGGAGAGACTTCCTTGGCCTTTAAAATCTCATTGTTTACTGCTGCTGACCTTTCTGCAGTGCCTGGAGGAAAATTAAGGATGTGGTGCTTCAAGCAGCCAGAGAGCCTGAGTGCAGAAACAGCTGATGTTTGTGTCTTTTGTTGGGAATTTTGGGTTGTGCTTCCATCAGCTTCCAAACGTGTAATGGGAGTGTGATGGTACTTCTTCTGGTGTTGCAGATGTGGAAGGCTACTGCAGGCCATGCCATTGCTGTCAGCCAGGATGATGGAGCCGATGACTGGGAGACGGATCCTGACTTTGTGGTACAGCTTTCAGATCTCATCGATTCACTGCAACTGTGTGATGTAGAAATTCTGCAGCAGGGGGTGGGGGGGCTGGGTGTATCTGAACAAGACAAACGGGTAGGAGCATCTTCCTGGAAGAAGAGAGAATTAGGATTTTCTGTGTGGGATGAACAAAGCTATCTTGTCATGCTTGGATGTTGCAGGGAAGTCTGCATGGAAGTGATTTAAATCAGTCACTTATGCTTGAGAATGATTTAAAGCAGAAGTTTCTTCGGATAGAAAGTGCTTTCAGCAATAGGAAATGCATAGGGCTCGCAGCAGAGATGAAGTGAAAGCAGAAGTAGTTGGTTTTCTGACTCTTGGATCTTGCCGACTTCTGTCAGGTTTTGCTGTGAATGACTGGTGACATCTTGGGGTTATTAACACTTTTTATGTGTCCTTTGCAGAATGATGTGAGTGAGAAAGAGCAGCGCTGGGGGGCTAAAACTGTGAAAGGATCCGGCCATCAGGAGCACATCAAGTAAAGCAGCTCTTTTTTAAATCTAATAATAGCCACAGTCCCAGGCAACTCTTAATCATTTCATGTTCTCTTCATAATTAAAACAAGACTGTCTGTAGAAGACTGATTATTTGCCATATTGCTAATCTTCCATCTACGTCAGCACCTTCAGATCTGAAATTAAGGTTGGAACTATGATGTAAGAACTCTTAAATCTTGCCTTTTTAACTGGCAGTGATGTTTTGCCTGCTTCTTTGTGTCTGGAAAGTTTCTTTGTTATTTTTGGGTGCTGCCATGGATTCGTGTTGGGTGATCTGAGCAGCAGCACTTGACACTTCAGGGGTAGATTTAGTCTCTTAGTTCTCAGGCTTTGTTTAGAAAACTGCAACCAAATTGAAAAAAGTCTGGCAAATTACCAGATAGACCCTTGTGACAGATTCAAAAAATGAATGCATCACGAAGGCAACGTGAACCAGTCTTTCTTCTGAATCTCATACTCCTCACGAAAAGTGCCTGAGACTTGACTTAAGAACAATGTTAGGATGTCTGTGATTTAGGAAATACGTGATTGTGGTCCTCCATTTGATTTTGATTTTGAATTTCTTGAGTATCCAGTTCTGCATTTAAAAAGCTGAGAATACATGTCGTTAAGTGTGACTTGCTTTAAGGCATCAGCTGTGCTCTGCCTTCTGTGGAGAGCAGCGCTGACATCTGCTGGTTGAGTTGTGCTGGGGACACTTCAGTATCAGGTGGGAAGTGCTTTAAGATACAGATTGCTATCTGGGTCTGTCCTTCTTGTGCATGGTCTGTGCTACCACAGCTTCATTCCTGCATTGCAGGAGAACACCTGAGGAGGAAGAAGTGAATGTCTCCTTGCATCCTTATTTGGTTTTACAGCTGCGTCCAAAATGCTTGTTTGGAATCAAAATCCTGTTACCATAGGGACTGTATAAGAGATGTTCCTTATTCTGAAAAGTTGCCATGTAAATACAAAGTGCTTGGAAGAATTTAAATTAGGACATAAGAAGAAAATATGTTTGAAGCACATGAATTAATGACAATGGATTAAAATATTTTTCAAATAGCAAAATACTCTTCTATGTGACAGTCTTAAAACCAGCATTTCTCCACAGACAGCGTTCTACACTCGAACAAATTCTGTTTCTCAGAATGTGAAGAGGTGCTCTTTAAACTGGAAAATGGGGAGGACTTCAAAAATATAAATTGTCTTCTAAACTACCTACTTATTATTCATTTTGCATCTTTTTGAAATTATCTTCTGAACCTTTCTTAGTAAATCTTGCTGTTTAATTGTCTCTCTTTAAAGTATTCATCAGCTGAGAGAGAATGTATTCCAAGAACACCAGACCATCAAAGAGAAGGAGCTTGAAACAGGACCAAAAGCTTCCCATGGCTATGGAGGGAAATTCGGCGTCGAACAAGATCGCATGGATAAAGTAAGTCTGCATGGTCTCCTGGGGTGATGACAATAAAAGTCATGCCTCACCTCAGGGGTGGTCAGCACAGCTACATGAGTGAGCTAAGCTGGTTGAGTTCCCACTTTGCTGGAATTGTTGATGTAGAAGCTCAGGTCATGGTATAAGTTAAAATAGCAGTGGCTTACTTTGAGGGCGTCACCTTTGTAGTGCCGTAACAAGGCTGCGTATGACAGCTAGCACACAAGTCTGGCAGAACGTTGTGCTCTTTTCTAGTTAAGATTCTACTACAGGAAAAGGTGAACTAAAGCATATATAGTATGAGGAACAGTTATTTCAGGTGGCAAATTAGGAATCTGTGAATGATGAGGGGAAGTTTTAGGATGTTCAGTAGATCCGTGCGTGTGTAATGCTTACTCTGTCTTTAGAGCAGGTCTGCTTTCTTACTTCCTGGGTGAATTCCTTTGGAGTCAAAATTCAGGTTTCTAAATGTGTATTTCTAATTAAGAAAGTATTTCATGCGTGAATAATCTGGCATTATTTTAATTTCACTGATGTGCCAGCTCTTCTTTGCATCTTGAGGTTGCCAAAGAGCGAAGAATAGGGCGTGCTGCTTCTTTTAAATTAGAGGGTAGCTCTCTTAAACAGTGATAGAGTGTGAACAGTGAAAAGTAATTCAAGTATTTAAAGAATCGTTGTACTTCAGTCAGATGACAGTGCTTTACATAAGGGCATGATGGCTAAGTCACACTCTAGTAACAAAAGTAATGATAATTTTTAAGGTAATTCCATTAGCTGTGTGATCATTAGACAGTCATATCAATTCCTGGCTAGTTTCTTTTGCACACTTTATTAAAATAAGAACCA
The DNA here is from genome assembly GCF_038088225.1 of Cyrtonyx montezumae. Lineage (NCBI taxonomy): Eukaryota > Metazoa > Chordata > Aves > Galliformes > Odontophoridae > Cyrtonyx > Cyrtonyx montezumae. Next base: position 40,700,549 of record NW_027071826.1, on the reverse strand, counting down.
AGCTGTTTCCTGAATATGAATGATTTTATATTCCTACTTAATTTGATTTTTGTGCTTCTAGTAATTGGACAGCCTTAAATTCTTGCTGGGTCGCCATATTTCAGAGTAAATTGCTGTATAATTTTCAGTGGGCCTTTGCCTTTGAAATAGGCTAACCTAATCCATGAGTCTGGGAGAGGAGCTGCTCACCAGATTCAACCCTGAGACCTATTCTGCAACTGCATAGCTCTCTGATGTCAGCAGTTTATCCTTCTCCCATGTTGATGAGAGAAAAAGAAAAGAGAGAAGAAACAAAAGCAAGTACCTGTTTCCCATAGGCCAAAATTAACCATCAGGAAAAACTTGATGGCTGTGTCCATGTGAATGATATTGGTGGGAGGCATTCATAATTTAGTATCTAATAAATGAAGCTTTCTTACTTGCAGCTATAGTTCTAAAACTGAGATGTTCCCATTGATGGAAGGCTTTCTGCTGCCATAGAAAACCATGGACAAAACTGTGATACTGTCCTAAAATGAAAAGCTGTATAACTCCGTATGCTAGTCCCCCATCACTGACTTAAAAGATAGCAGAATATTCCCAGAATATACTGGGGAATTAAGAGGGTAATTTACTCTGACATACAGATTTTGAAGAAAAATGTTTTTTTTTTCCTAAATATATATTTTTATTTTAAATAAGGGATAAGTTACAATGCTTGATATGTAATGAAGTGCTGTAAGGAATTCCCTTTTCCAATGTTGTGTAAAGACAACATGGTTAACCTTACCTACCTCAGTTTGTCAAATAGTGTAAAATCCTCTCTCTTCCTCCTCCCTCGACTTATGCATGGATTTTAGACATGGTGATTGTACATGTGTGAGTAGCAGTTTCAGGTGTCAGACTGACGTGGCAAATTGCAGGTTTCTTTGGCTGGTGCTCAGTTTTGGTGCTGGCCACAGAAGAGCACTTTGCTGTAGTACACAGCACCCCCAAGGTGCATAGCTCCAGCACTGATTCCAGGAGCTAGGAGAGCATCCAGGCCTCTAGGTTAAGGTAACACTAGAAAGCGTTATCTGTGAGCAGGGGAAGATGCTCTTTCAGGTATGTAATTACATATCCTCTTGCCCTAACTGAAGCCAGTGGCAGCACAACATGCCTGCTCCTGGGGGTTGCTGCATTCAGCTTGCACTCCAGCCACAGATGGGGGCTGTGGAGCTGAAATGTTGGTGTTTTATCTGTTTTGGATGACACCATCAAGATTTTTTTTGCCCATATGTTTCTTTTTTTTCAGGCTTGTGGTTTGAGGTAAAAATTCAGTGTGTAAAACAGTGTCCGTAAAATACAGTCATTGCTGTCAAACTCTTGGCACTTCTCTTGCTTGCGCTGTATGGGTAGCATGGTGACAGCCTCCTATAGGCTCCTCAGTGACTAGTGATTTACAAGGAAGGTGGTTTTGGAAGGAAGAGGTGCATGTTTGTTAGCTCTGTTGCCTGGTGCCACATTTTCTCCTGCATACAGAACTGCTGCCTGTTTCTGAACTTCCACTTTCTTTTAGTCAGCTGTTGGACATGAGTACCAGTCAAAGCTTTCTAAGCATTGCTCCCAAGTGGATTCTGTGAAAGGATTTGGAGGCAAGTTTGGATTACAAACAGACAGAGTTGACCAGGTGAGCAATTTCTTCTGGTACTACAGCTACTCACAGTAGCCAAGTATATCACTCTGTATCTACAGCTGAAAAATTACCATGCCTGTTCTTCCTGCTGTGTTTAAAGTTTTGCAGTAAGCTATCATGGAGATACATTTCTGTTTAAAGCAAAACAAGAGCATGAGAAATAGCATGGGAGTATAGTTGAAAAGAGGTGCTAACATATGACTTTTAGCTGGTGTGTGCTCTTTTGGTGACGTTAAAATCAACGTGACCGCTAGAGATGGAAGGATTTGGGGAAGCTTTGTCTTGTATTGCAGTGTAAACTACTGTGCAAGATAATTGGTATGCCATGCCAAGAGCACATAACAGCCCTTGTGCTGCATTTCTGTTGTATGGAGCTTCTGTTGTAATAAATTGCTGAACCTGGCAAGATGATGGTATTTGGCTGATAACACTTTGGAAGTAAATGACAAAAACAAAAGCATGTATTGATTGTGGTGTAAGTGAGTGTGGCTTGTATATTTTAAGTGTGTATGTATGTACCCAAAATGAAAGGTCTGAACAAAACAGAAAAACACAGGAACTTTCCATGGTGTTTGTCCCCTGAAGTGTAAGCAGTTTTTCTACAAATATCTAACATTTTGTCATTGTGCATTTTTATTTCTCTTCCAGTCAGCTGTTGGGTTTGAATACCAGGGGAAAACTGAGAAACATGCCTCCCAAAAAGGTAAAGTGGTGAGGTGATTGCCTCTGTAATACATGTTTTTTCAGTTACTTGAGTAGATTTTCATTCTTTTACTGTTTGTCAAGGATCTTGTTTAGCGAGGCCTCAGTATATCATTGTCAATTATTCAAATATGGAGAGATTTGGGTGGAAGAGAAGATGAACAAACGAGTTTTATGGCAATTTCGTGAGTTTATGAGGTTTTAATTAAAGAAAATAGTGTCATCGTGAGTCTTCTCTCGTAGAAGTAAGTTTCTGGAACATTTTACAGTAGCAATTGTTCTTTACTTTACTGAACTCTGATTTAAGAGGAAGTATTAACTACGGGGCTGCTGCATTCTTTATTTTCTGAACTTAATTTTAAACTTGGTTTCCTGTGCTAAAGAGCTTATTTCAGTGCTGGAATAAGTTGATTTTTTTTTTCCACATTAACTTCTAGAATATGCTTGTATTGAAAGTTTCATTTCATTTTTCTTGTTCTTCGCTCTCAATGCAGACTACTCAAGTGGTTTTGGTGGAAAATATGGAGTGCAAGCTGACAGGGTGGACAAGAGTGCTGTGGGATTTGATTACCAGGGTAAAACTGAGAAGCATGAGTCACAAAAAGGTGAGTATAGATTCACATTCTGACATGGTAGGCATTCATGACAGGCAGTGCTATAATTTTTTTTTTCTCCATCTGTTGTACTCATAACTTGCTGAAAATTAACACTTTATACAATTTTATTTGCTGCAGACTTTGGCCTCTCATAAAGAAGCCCCAAATTTAGTTTATAACTCATCTTAATTGATGATCCTTCTGACAGTACATTGGAGGCAGGGCATGTAGGTTTGTCAACGGTTCTTGTCAAGTTTTGAAAAGCTATACATTAAAATACTGAGCCTGTGAGCAGTTTAACCACAGCAGAGCGTTTCTAGAAGAATCAGCTGTTGTTGTAACAAAACATTTATCAGTCAGCAGAGTTGGGAATTATGCCTGGAAACATCATTAGCAACCCAGTATTATCTGATTTAAAAAAAATTGTGTATTTTATTGAACAATTGACATTTTTGCCATCCATTTTTTGTCTCAAAGAAATATTTGCACTCTAGAAATACTCTCAGTGAGAGAGTAAGGCTGTTGCCAACATGGTTCTTGAAGTTCATTTTCCTGTAAGTGTCTTAAGGATTTTGTTAAGGAGTTAAGTAACAGAACTGCTGCTATCACTTTGTAGTTGAAATGCCTATGGTGGCACTTTATTTTCCATCTGAGAGAATGTATTCTGAAGAATTTATGATTTCAGTGTCCTGAAGCATAATTAACAGGGGACATCAGTACTTCTTTTAATAAGTAATTTAATGTTAGTGCATCTGATTGTCGCAGTTTTTCAAGGTAACATTTTGTTGTTGAACACTTACAAACAAAACTCTTCACTCTTATCTCTAGATTATTCCAAGGGCTTTGGTGGTAAATATGGTGTTGACAAGGACAAAGTGGACAAAAGTGCTGTTGGCTTTGAATATCAAGGCAAAACGGAAAAACATGAATCACAGAAAGGTTTTTATTATCTTATTTAAAAATACTGGTTCAAAACAATCAGCCTTTCCAATCTAGAAAGACATAATTTTTGTTGGTAGTGGTAAATGTGTGTTTGCCTTTTGTGTATGCAGATTTCTATTTCTTTTAGATGTAGAAGGTAGCACTAGAAACTGTCCCTGAGTTTCACAGTCTGATTTCCAAGGGATGTTACACCCTCATGGGTGTTATTTCAATAAGTGTGTAACTGCACACACCTGTGGTCTTCAGAGGCAGTATCAAATCCTTCATTATTGACATACCTACATTATGCATATATATGTGTGTATTTTATGGCTTGAGATACAAAGTGCATCAAATTCTTTTAAGTTCCCAAATATTATTGAGTCTATGTGCTGTGCACTGGATTTTTGGTGCCTCCTTGCATTGTGGTCCTAGAGTTACCAAACGGGTGTTGTTTACTTTGGCTTAGGCAGTGTATCAGGGGAAAAATAATGAAAGCATCATTAGCAGTAGGGCAACTAACCCAGTAATATGTCTGCCATTTTTTTCTAAGCACTGCTTACAATCATAAGTTGTATTAATGTTTTCTGAAACTTCACGCATACAGATTATGTGAAGGGGTTTGGAGGCAAGTTTGGTGTGCAGACAGACAGACAAGACAAATGTGCACTTGGCTGGGATCACCAGGAGAAAGTGCAGCTGCACGAATCCCAGAAAGGTATATCAGTTCAAGATTCTGAGCCGCTCTTTTATCTTCCCTGATACCCACTTTTCTCTTCCCCGTGTGAACCCTGGTATCTGTAGCTACAGTCTTACAGTGCTAACATAAATCTCCTTTTTCTGTGTTTGAACTGTTGCTGTGTATTGGTTGTACTGGTGTCTGCAAAGCAGGTTAAACACATCTGCTTCTGAGTCCCTGAAAATTCGGACTTAGCTAAGTTCTCACTGGAGAAGCCTTACAAGTCTGCAGGTAGCCTGGATATTTTCTTTACTTTATCAGTTGATTTGTACAAGCCACAAATTAGCAATTTCTTTGTACTTTCCATGAGGGCCTTCGCAAATCATCTGCCTATATGGTTTTGGTTCTGTATGCCCCTGTTCCCATGAAGAGGTAATCTAATATCTAATGCTGTCCCATCTCATTGCCTGCGAGATATCTATTCCCATGAAAGGTTGGTGCCCAGAAGAAAAGTTCCAAAAACAACCATTGCTCCCCTGCTTCTCATCAGTCTTTAACTTAAAAAAAAAAAAATTAAGCTAAAATTTCTTGAATTAAAAGTGATCTTCAAAATATTGTTCTGTTGGGTGTTCTAGATCTGCTGATAGAGGATTATTACCTGAAGCCCTGGCTTTGTGCCCTCATTTTATATAATTTTTTAAAATGGCTGTTTTAAGGCAGCAGTCAAAAATGGTCACAGCTCTTAGCTGAGAGTGTTTTTTCTTCCAGATGCTGTAACAACAGGAATTTTGCTTCTGCCTTTAAACAATGCTGTACAGGGGTATCTGATGGCTAGAGTCTGTGGACACTATTTAAATGCATCTTAAAACAGTCAGCTGTGTAGCATTAGGGTGTTAACCATGGTGATGAAGGAAGCTCATTTCATCCTTAACTGCTAATCCTCTTGTATCCTGTTTTGTTTTGGTAAATATACTGTGTGTGTTTGTGTTCAGAATGTCGATCAAATGCGAGTACATTATGCAGTATGTATGAAAAATGTTCAGAATTGCTGTTTTTATGTGACTGCAGGATGGTGTCCAATGTGTGATAAACTGCATTGATCTCTTCCTAGTCTCAAGTGGAAACTTCTGAATTTACTTGTTCAAAAGTGTGTTGAGAATTTTTTAACTGTTCAGTTATTGGTAATTGAGAAATATTGCAAAAAATGATTTTTGAGTGTCTCTGACTAAACTTTTTTATTTTCCTCCTTTCATTTTAATGTATTACATGTGGCTTTTTCAGACTATAAGAGTGGTTTCGGAGGGAAATTTGGTGTACAGACAGAAAGGCAGGACCCATCTGCTGTGGGGTTTGATTACAAGGAGAAACTAGCCAAGCATGAATCTCAACAAGGCACCGTTTTCACTTGTTACTTTCTCAACAGTGCAACCACTTCTCACACAGTCTTAAATAGTTCTTTATGTAGATTGAATCTAGTAATGTGCAGATACTTTCTTGCGCTTCTGTTCCTACATGATCTAGCAACATTCTTCCATTTTATTCTGAAAATGTTAAAACGAAACAAGCCTGTATTCAGGAAAGGATATCCAGTGTTTAGTTAACAGCTCTAAAGCATTATGCATTCAGTTAATGCCTATACATACAGTGTGATAGTAGCAACATATTAATTAGTGGGATGTTAATGATATGCCTACCAGTTCTAAAGCCTAAATGTGAAACTTTGCCTGAGATTAATTGGTAGAAAAATATTCAGATGAGGACCGTGCATGTAACCCTTAAGAAGCAATGGATTTTAGCAAGGTCATGTAATTGTAGTCTTTAAAACAAGAAGTAGGGGATGTTTGTGGTTCTTGGGTGAGCAAATACTGTTATAATGCTCTCTTTATTCATTGTGAAATAGTTGGGGTACAAACCATGAATTCCTGGTTTTCCGTTATCTTAAAGTGAGAAGTCTGGATCAGGAAAATGTAAGTGTAGTATATTTATTCTGGCTGAAAATACATACAAAGCTGAAGAAAATGAGGATGTTCATTCTGATAGTCAATATTTTCCTGTGCTATAGTGACACAAATTCAGATTTTAAGTGTCCGATCTGCTGTTAGCAGACCCCGAGTGCTATGCTAAAATAGCTGGTTGCAACTCCCCAGTGATTTTGGGTCTGACAGGAAAAGCAGTAGTTGTTATTTTATTTTAGGGACGTACAGGAAACCCTGTCCATCTGCAGATCTAGTGCATGTTCCTACAGACAGTTCGACAGCTCATTGCCACCAGAAAGAGGTGTTTTCTCAGCCTCACACTCTTGCTTCTTCTGCTGGCTCTGGTCCTTGCTGGACTGTGAGTTCAATCCACTAGAAACAGTGGAAAGCTGCTCTTGTTAGAACTTCTTTCTTTTTATACTGTGAGTGAATTAACCACTTCTGGAGTGGAGCAAGTGCTGGAGTCAGCAATGGGTGAGAGTATGAGTGTGCAGCTTGCAGGTGGTACAGAGCAGCAGGGCCACCCTGTTCCTGTGGTGGAGGGTTGTCGCAGTCGTGCTGTCTCTTGGAACTGCCCCTCTCCATAGGGATAGCAGGAGTTACTACCAGTGACATTCAAATCGATTGGTTGGGTATCATAACCAAAACTACTGGAACATGAAATTTGTTAAATTTTTCTGCAGTTTTTAGAATTTAAGAAGTTAAGGAGGAAAAAAAGCCACCTCTGTCAACAAAGACTGAATGTCACTCTTGGAGCAAAGCTGAAGTGACTTAGGTTTTATGATCACTGCAGAGGGCTAAAAGTTGGTGCTGTGAAAGGCTGTGTTACAGAAGTGATGCATTAGAAGGGCTCATCCCTCACTCCTTGCTTGATACCTTATCAGTCCTCAGCTTAATGTTTACCCAAAGAATGCATGTGGCCCGCAGTCTCTCATCTGCTGGTGTACCTGAAGGCTCTTGTGGTTATGTATCCTTTCTGCATCAAAAAACAAGTTGCATTTTCTTTGGTGGCTGTCACTTTGTCTTTGCATGCAGCTGAAATGGCTATTTGCATTTGAAATGGCTATTTGCATTTGGCAGAAAGATGGACAGAAAGCTCCCCACACTGACCCTTTTCTCCTGCTTTTTAGATTATTCAAAAGGATTTGGGGGGAAATATGGTGTGCAGAAGGATCGGATGGATAAGGTAAGTTACTTAAAATAGCTATGGCTTAAATAACCTATAGGGATAAAAAATAGTTTGGTGAGATCTGTAGTGTTCAGCTCTTTTGTTTCTAGATTCTTCTTGTGTCTATCATTGGAGTTTGTCCGTGCTTTCCTAAGTCCTTAACAAGCAAGTGAGCTTGATGCTAGTTTATGCACTTATGTATGTGTGTTCATATGTATAGTGTGTGTCTATGTATACATAAATATAGATGTATGGAGTATGGAAAGCTGAAGCATGAAATGAAAGAATTGCAAAATTGTAATGAAAGAATAAGATTATCCATTATTTCCACAGTTTCAGTCATGTTTTCTAAGAGCTAGCTATATCTCAAGAATGTCTTTTTAGTGGGCTGATTAAAACAGGTGCCCAGTATCTACCAACTTTGCCTACTTTGTTTATCAGGCGCCTTCTCTATATGGAAATTTTAGCATTCTGTAGCAGTGGACGGTATATAACTATATACCTCCTTTCTGCCTTTCAGTTTTTAGGTTTAAAAAGCTGGAAAATGGAAGTTCACACTGAAGTTTCCCTTCTAAATAAATATATTCTCAGCTTCATATAAGGTGTTTTAAAGTGAGAAATAGAAGAGTTTGAAAGTCAGTAGGATTCCTTTTTAAATTCATGTTAATAAAAAAACACTGTGTGGATTAGAACGAGAACAACTACACAATGCATTTTTAAGATGTTGCCTCATCTTTAGTTCTGATGAGCCATCTGTTCGTAAACTACGCTTTCTTTTTAATAAGATTTGAATGTATTTAAGTCTGTCCCTGAAGACTCTTACAGAGTTTCCATCACAGAAACAGTTATTTGATTTGTCAAGTTTTAATTCTTCCTGATTTTATTTTGGCGCTGTGAAAACAAACAATCAAACACAAAAACTACAGGGACAATACCAAAATAAAACATATCACAGGTTGAAACTGTCTGAAATGTCTTTATGAATTTGTACCTTTTTAAACTTATTTTTTCCTCTTTGACAATAGAATGCTTCAACGTTTGAAGATATTGAGAAACCAGCCTCAGCATATCAGAAAACTAAGCCAATAGAAGCTGGTAAGACATGGTACCCATATCCTTTTTTCTGAAGGTGATAATCTTCAGAAGTCCAGGCTGTTAGTTGATGTAATTGTGATGAGTAAGGAGGGAACTGTTGTATGTACAGATCACTGGCAACTTCAGCTAGTGTCTATCTTTTCCTGTCAGAAGTTATGTTTTGTTTTATCTTTGAAGGTCGATATAACTGAAGGAGAGAAAATACTGAGCATCAGAGTGGAGAGAAGTCCGAGTAGGAAAGCAGGGTGGTAGAGAACGTGTCATTTGAAGAAAAAAAAAAAAAAGAAAGAAAAGGAAAAGTGTTCCAGAGGTTTTTAAATAGATGTGGTAGATGAGATTTGGGTTAGAAGGAAAGGAGAGGGGGAAAGAAAGAATGACTTTCTTAAGTTGGCCGTGAGCTCAAAGAGAAGAACCTGCAAAAACGTGGTTAATCCTTGCAGAAATTTTACCATAAATTCATTCTACACTACTGTTATAGAGAACTTTAAGCAATAACATCTTATTTTATTTTTAATGCTACAGTTGCTAACATCAGAGCTAACTTTGAAAACCTAGCCAAGGAAAAAGAACAGGAAGACCGAAGGAAGGCAGAAGCTGAGAGAGCACAAAGAATGGCAAGGGAGAAACAAGAACAGGAAGAGGCTCGAAGGAAACTGGAGGTCAGTAGGACTCAAATCCTATTTGAGTATCATGTCTAGTGTGTTTCAGTGTAAAGCTATGAGGAAAAAAATCTTTCCAGTAAATATATTTTCCCTTATTACAGCTAGGCTTTAAAGCTCTGTGTGTGTTTCTGCCTGTGCTTTACTCATCTGCAAAACCAACCACTGTATGTATATCAGACGTCAAACATGGTGATGGAGTAATACCTAATAGTGCATCATTTTTATATCTAGTCTATTTCAAAATAAGTATGCTAGTCTTGGTTGCTAATCCCTGTAGCCTGACCTTGCTGTGCTTCAGCATTGCCATATTTCTGCCTTTTAGTAATACCAGATTCCATTGGGCTTGAAGGAGGTTTGTATGGGAGGGATTCATGGTCATCTGAATGTTGATAGTAAGGTGGCAGTGATGCTGTTTCCTTGGAATCAATTTTGTTGAATATGAAGGTATATCACCATTTGGTGTTTTGTACTCATGAGATGAGGCGGGATAATGTTCTGAAGATGAATTAAATCTTGGTTTGGGAATTCAGAAAGTGACTTTTTTGGCATCAGCATGCTGAAGAGGTTAGTGATTTGCATCTAAATCGTAACCAAAATAATTCCAGGGGATGTTTAGTCAGAAGATAGGTCTTATCTGCCTTGTAGAATTTCCATATTTAGTGACATTATGCTGCTAGGTGGAAGGACTAGTCCTGTGTCTAGTTCATTTGCTTTGTTACATGATGCCTGAAGTGCCTTAGCGTCAGTAATACTGAGGGCTGCCTGTTTGCAGTTCTAACCCTTCATGCAAGCTGTGTTTGTCCTGAGCCTCTGTGGCATTTTCCCCATGGATACGTGCTGTTATTCTGATTTCATGACCTCATACTTAAAAGTACACGTACTTACTGTCCCGGCATAGGCTGGGAAGCAGCTGTTAGCAGCATTAGAATAGTCCCTGTTTTCCTCTTCTTCCCTTCTTGCTTCATAGAAATAGAAGACTAAGCACAGTGCACAAAAAAGGTAAACACTTTTAAACACTGGGTAAACGCTACCTACCCATTCCTCTGCTCTGAGACTTAACAGCCAACTTGTGTGCAACACTGATGCTCAACTAGCATGCTCCAGCTAGTAGTGTCACAAGCAGGAATAACGAGCTGAGAGAGAGAACAGATTTTGATGAAAATTATGTACAACTCAAGGAGGTGCACAGCAAAAACTGTCATCCTCATCACCTTCAGTGTTGCCACTTTTTGCGCTGAGGAGAGTCCCAGAGTGAGTAGTTCTTTGGGATCCTTGTTACTCTTCTCAGCTGATTTTGGAGTGTTCCTCCCACTCCTCCCTCCTCTCGTTCTGTCCCTCCCCTCTTTTTTATTTTTCCCCAAATGTAACTTATGTCGTTGAGAGTCAATGGATGTCATCCACTGCAGACTTCTGCAATTAATTCTCTTGCATATGAAATTACCTCAACATTCTCAATGTGACACATGAAATCCAGGAAAGACCATCAGCTGTTTTCTCAAATCTATTCAGTCCTCCATTTAATAACAAGTGAGACAGGGCCCAGTGACTGCTTTTTCACATGTGGTATCTACTGCCCTGAGCAGGAAGCTGTTACAGGATGCCAGGGTGTGATGTTCATCTGAATGCACCAGCATGGTCTGATTCATCACTACTTTAACTTTGGTGTAAATAATTTGGTTTATTTGTAAGAAAAACTATATGACATTAGCATAAGATAACTCAGATCTTCCTAGACTAAGACAAATGCAACTGCAGTGACACCTGCGTGTACTTCACATCAACTAAACTAGCCTAAAGCAGCATAGTTTGTGTTTATCTATATTACTCATCCACTTTATGCCCTATGCCAGCAAAGCAGTTACATGACTACACAAAAGCAGAAAATTAGTAGTACCAAATAGGATGGCTAGTTCACCTTGCCTGATTTGGTGATTGACTTCTCAGCTCTGCTGACCACAGGTGTGCAGACCAGTACTGCTTCTGAAATACCTTTGTAGTTTTTCTGTGCTGAAAAAGCATGGCTTGTGTGTTTTGTGTATTGCTTGACTTTGAAAAGCTGCTAACTCCCTTTTTACTTCTGTTTGGAATGGGGCTTTATAGGATGGATCTTACTTTATAGGATGGATCAGGTTTCTCCAATCAAAGCAACTGCTTCTTTTTTTTTCCTTTCAGCTTACGACATCTTTTTGCATTGTGGCTTCAAGATGCACAGTACAAGCATATATTCACTGTTTATGTTTATCACAAGATGAGTGGGAATTGGTCTTTGTGTATCAGTGATTTCTTGTGATGCTGCCCTTCATCTCTGTCTGCTGTGAAATTTAAATACCTTCCCACAGCACTGTTTGGGTTTCTTTACTGTCCTTGGGAAAAACATGTTAACACCATCAACACAGCATCTGCCAATTTCTTAAAGCTGAGAGAAGAAGAAAGAAAGATCTGAAGTTGAGAAGTCGGTCCTTTCTTTTGATAAGATCGGCAAGCCTGCTGATCTTGGAGCATGAGGCAGCTCGGACTGCTCTGCGTTGTTCTCAGCATTGGCACCAGTCTCCAGCACTCGGCCATGCAGAAGAGAGGTTGAATATTTTCTTTGAGGAGAGTCTCTCAGCTCCCCTCTTGGAGCAGTGAAGCTGAGATGTGTCAGTCCTGAGCGGTTGTTACAGGAGCTCTTCAGATGAGAAAAGTGAACGCCTTGGCATTTGCTCACTGAAATGATTTCTAAGTGCTATCAGTACATCGCCGCCATCTTCTGGTGTAGCTTGAGCTGGTAACCCCGCAGCTTCTCTAGCCATTGTCAGGCTGTCAGTGCTCCTGAGCTACTGTCAGATGTTCCCAGAATGCTTCAGTCTATTTAAGCTTACACATCACCAGCATCTAGATCTGGCATGTTTTTTTTTTTCCCCCCAGCCATGTGATTTTTTTTTCACTCCTCATCCTCCTGAGTCTTTGTCCATGCTATCAGCACTACAGTCACAGTCAGAAGGCTTTAGTCTGTCAGCTCTGGTGTCAGTTCTTGGAGACAGCCTGGAGGCAGCCTTGAGGGGTGTAAGTTGTTCTTGAAAGTGCAGCTTCTTTCTTCTGCAAGATATCTTGCTCCTCTTTTCACTTATCTACTTCCACTAGCACATTGGATCTGGGCAGCATTATGGTTTATGACTTGCAGCGACATTGTTTTCCTTGCAGGATTTAATGTAGCAGATATTTAACAGTTCTTCTGATAAGGAAGGACCACGAGGCAGGATGATGGATGTTGGAAGTATTTCATTGTTAATAAGGCTATTCTGCATCCATGGGATCACTTTGGAGAGCCCTCGCTCCCACTTACTGCTGAGAATTGCTAAGAAATATCAGTTCCTAAGGAAAATTGATTTTCTCAGTATTTCTCCTACTCCTTCATTTCCTTCTCTAAGGTATATATTCCATCGTCACTGCTTTTGCTTTGTTCTCAGACAGAGATGACCAGTACCTTTAGGTCTTTTCAGTTAACCTGTTTGAAGCTCTGTAGGCCATTTGTTGACCGTGTGTGTTTTGAAAGTTTCACAGCTGCCATAAAAGTATCGATGTTTCTTTTTGAGAGAAGGTTTGTGCTGAAGGTTACTCTCGAGTACAGTGCTGAAACTGCCCAAATGGAGCATTCTGGACATATGGACTTACTCAGTTCACTCAGCCTGCCCTGTGTAATGATTTTTGTCTCACCCATCTCAATCTTGAAATAATCCTCTTCAAGCTATCAGTGCTGAATTACACCCCATTAGAGTCCTCCTGTTCCAACCCAGTCAGAGCCATTTTTTCTAACTGGTAAGGAGGAGGTGACTGGTTGTTCATATGCCAGAAGGCCAAGCTTTCTGCTTGGTATTATCATTGCTCTATCTCCCCTTTCATTTTATCTGTTTGTAGTCTGGAAAGTGTGTGGGAAGTTCAGCCTTTCCATTAGCTCTCCTGCTGGGCTTTTGTTTCCCACTTCAACTTTTTCATTGAGGTTTCCTCCTGCTGTGGGAACAGTTCTCAAGAAGAGTTGGTGCAGTAACACCAGCTCTCATAAGTCAGTGGGCTTTTTTTTCCCCCTTTCTCAGAATGGTTTTCTGTCTTTACTGTCGTTCTTGCTGTAAGTATGGATCAGATTCTAGCCATAATGCTTGATTTTTTTTCTTGTGCTACAGCAGATATTCTGTTGCCTGGACACACTGGAAGTTTTTTCCCAAAGCTGGTGGCATTTAAATTTTACCATAACTAGATGATGAATGCTCTTCCAGACTGACTGTCTCCCTGGTTTGGCTCTACAGGCTCTGAGGGAAGGAGATGAGGTTAAAGGGAAGTTGAAATGGCCCTGGCTGTTGTGCCCCTCACCCGTAAGCTGAGCATTGAAAGGGGAGGGATGCAAGTACACCATCCACATGTTTTGTGAAGGCACAGAGTTCCTTTGATTTATGCAAGCTACTTCTTTAGGAGAACTTCCTTGTTCATACAGAAAGTTCTCTCACTTTAAGGAAGTATGTGGGCATACACCCTCCCACAATGGGAATGTACATATGGACTGCATTCCTTCAATAATCCTGTTTACTGGTAATCCTTTTTCTTCTCTCCTTTTCACATATGCCACATAGGCAAGTGGTGTTCAGGGAGCTGTTCTTTAACTACTGTAATGAGTCAAATGCCTCATGATTTAGCCTCCTTAGAGAACCATTGAAGATACTGTTTCATATACAGCATTTCCTTGTGGAAGAAACTGCTCTAAGGTGGCCTGAGGGGACCATGCAATTTAAATGCATTATAGCAATTATGCTGTGGCAGTCGCAAGCAGTAATTTGGATTGTAGAGGCCCATTTCATAGGAGAAATGATTCAATAATTATTCATTATTCAATTTTCGATATTGTTAATGGATTGATATTGGTTTGTACCTCCCCAAACTTAGATTTGTGCTCCAATAAACATTTTGCTTGTACTTTTTCATCTGTAGTGCAGAAGTTAAAGAGGAGAAGGGCATTAGGACAGATTCTTCCCAGAAAGCTCGGCATAAGCTTTGACTTGAACTTCAAAGCTGGCTCTGTTCTCAGGATGCATTTTCCTTTCTTTGTTTGAGGTTATTTTTTCTGAGCTGTGACAAACAAAGAAAAGGAAGACTTTTTTTTGCAGTGAAGTCTTCTCATTTCATCTCTGGTCTATGATTTCTCCTGAGAATCCTTTGGGAAGCTGTGACTTGATGGACTTAAACTGAAGTGCACAGTGCACATAATTTGTATTCTCTTTCCTTTCCTAAAAAAAAAAAAAAAAAGAAGAAAGTTTGTCCCTAAATACGCAATTTTCTTTTCCTCAGTGGTAAAGAGGAGCAAAGTGAAATAAGTAGCTGACAGTCTTGAAGTATAAGCATTTTTTTTTTTTAAGTCACACAAGCAAACACAATCCTGAGTAATGTGCTCTGTTGGACCTTGTTTGAGCAGGGAGGTTGGACTAGCTGTTCTCCAGACGTCCCTTCCAGCCTCAACTATTCTGTGATTTTGTTGCGTTTCTTGGGCTGTGGTATTCAGGCTTCCTAATGAGTGGCTTCCCAGTGATAATTGTGGTTTTGCCCACTGATTCACAGGTGGCACAGTGTGAAACGTTGGAGTGCCAGAATACTTGATTCAGATTCTTGCTCTTTGTATCGTGGAGTACAGTGATACTGTTTTTATTTGGAATCATAAAATCATTACAGTTGGAAAAGACCTCATGATCATCCAGTCTAACCATCCACCTACCACCAGTATTGCCAACTGACACCCACTAACCCATGTCCCTAAGTACTACATCTGTCCTTTCCCTAAGCACCTCCAGGGACAGTGACTTCACTGCTTCCCTGGGCAGCTTGTCCCAGTGCCTCGTCGCTCTTTTTGAGAAGAAATTCTTTCTAATGTCCAACCTGAACATCCCCTGGCACAACTTGAGGCCATTCCCTTTTGTCCTTTTGCTAGTTAGCTGGGGGAAGAGGCTGACCCTCACCTCACCACAACCTCCTTTCAGGTCATTCTAGAAAGTGATATGATCTTCCCCGAGTCTCCTTTTCTCCGAACTGAACAATCCCAGCAGCTCCCTATCAGACAGTGTTAAAGACTTTGCTGAGATCTAGGTAGACTACGTCAGCAGCTTTTCCCTCGTCTACCAGGTGGGTCACCTAGTTAAGTTATAAAAGATAAGGTTGACCTAGCAAAATCTGTTTCTCATGAAGCCATGCTGGCTGGGCCTGATCCTCTGGTTGTCCCGCATATGTTATGTGATTGCACTCAAAATGATCTGACTCATAACCTTCCTGGCACCGAGGTCTGCTGACAAGCCTACAGCTCTCCAGATCTTCCTTACAACCCTTCTTATAGATGGGTGTCACACTGGCAGGACTCCAGACATCTGGGACCTCTCTGGTTGACAACTACTGATGGTGGAAAGCCACTTGGCAATCCTGTCTACCAGCTCCCTCAGCATCCTCAGGTGAATCCATCTGACCCCAAGGACTTGTGACACTCTGGGTGGAGGAGGAGGAGGAGTAGTAACTGTTTCCACCTGAATAGTGGGAGGTTTATTCTGTTCCTCACTCTGGGCTTCCAGGACAGGAGGCTGAGTACCTTGAGGGTAACTGGTCTGACTACTAAAGACTGAAAAACCTTCACTTTTTCCTTACTCTCAGCAGTCCCATTCTCCGCCACATTTGTAATGCGTGGAACTCTTCTGAACATCTGAACCCCCTCATTGTCAGTATATAGAATTTAATTTTGCATGAGCTATTCAATCTTCCCCTTTGGCAGGCTTTTGGCATACCTGCAGGAGTTTACAGGATCATTTCTCATAAAGGACAATAAATCAGTGGTATAATTAGAACATGGGGGCTTCAGGTTCTCCAGGCTTATGCTAAAATGGTACACGAGACCCAATCAGCTAATGAACAGAATGAATGTATTGAGCCCAGAAACCCTGCAGCTCCTGTGGAAATGTGCCAGAGAACATTGTGTACTCTGTTTTTAAATTCATGTATCCATACATACTGTGCGCTTTTTGATTCTACTTTTTTTTTTCCTCCTCTGCTTTGCAGTATTGCTGAGACTTTGTTTTATAGCCATTTTAAACCCCATGCAGGTCTAATGACGCAGTCAGTCCAGGTCTGTTCTGCTCCCAGCTCCAGTTTATTTCAGAATATGCTGTTTACCTCTGTTTATTCAAGGATTGCTTCTTGTTCTTTCGTGAAAGAGTGACTGAGCTACACTGAAGCCTTTCTTTCTCTTCATTTAAGGAGCAAGCTAAAGCCAAAAAACAAACTCCACCACCATCTCCTACTGCACAGCCAGCTGAACCGAAGACACCCTCAAGTCCTGTCTACCAGGTTTGTTGCCATCCCTCTCAGTTCCTAGTTTTTGATCCAAAGTGTAGGACCCTCTTAAGAAAATCCTGATCAACTGCACCAATTGGTTTTTCAGGATGCAGTTTCCTATGATGCAGAGTCTGCCTACAAGAACTCTAGCACAGCATATTCAGCTGCACAAGAGCCAGGATCTGGCTACAAAACTACCGAGTCAGACTACCAAGAAGCAGTGAGTCAGCGGGAGGCAGAATATGAACCAGAGACAGTCTATGAAGTGGCAGGGGCAGGAGACCATTACCAAGCAGGTAGAGTATTCATTTCTGATGTGAAAGCTTTGATGATGAAGACTTAGCTCCTTGGGGAGTGACCTGATGAGTAGTTGTGCCAGTATCACACTGCCCTTGTATTCTGAAGTCGTTGTCTGTTGGGGCTTTGAAGATTCCCCACCAACAAACTTCAGTTAGAAGATGAAGGTAAGACTAATAAGCTAGTGGCACTAAAAGAATACAGTTCTTTTGAATTCCTGTTTTTCTCGCCTCTTCTGGTTACAAAAATTATGTTTGCTCTGGAAATTCTGAACACATCACTTAACACACGCCCCCAAACGTGCGCACGTAACAATTTGTATTAAGCACTCTTACATGCTGATCTTGTGCTCATTTGTTGGTCTGTCACATTCTCCAGTGCTATAAAGCTAATAATTTTTATTTTTCTACTGTATTAAATGCCTAGGTGAGAACACTTCCTGTCAGGATTTAATTGTATGTGATTTAGGTAAAAATAATCCGTTTCAGAAGGTGCATCAGCACTGTTTAAATCTTTCATGGTTTGTTCCCTTAGAATTAGAATGAAAGGAGGAATATCACAGAAAAAAACCTCAGAGTGATAGGTAGCATGCTTTATGCTTTTAATTTTTTTTCTCTCTTTTTCTCTCTCCCTTAGAAGAAAATACTTACGATGAATATGAAAATGAACTCGGAATTACAGCCATAGCTCTTTATGATTATCAGGCTGGTAAGCAGAGCTCTCGTTCCTCTTGTGAGAACTCTATGAAAGCTGAATCTAGATTTTTTTTTTTCTTTTCCTACCATCTTGTAGTCTCTCGTTGTAATGTGTGAAGATGTGAAGCATTATGGATATTTACTAAGAGGACAGACAGTGATTTAACAGTGACATTGAGACGTTTCTGAAAACTGCCGTCTACTGTTTCTAAAAAATCTTCTTTAACTAAGTGTTAACACTCATATTATACCCTTGGTGTAAGTAGTTAAGATTTCCTCTGGGGAAATCTGGGGAGAGCTCAAGAAAGCAGAGTGGTTCTCAGGGTGTTAGGTAGTGATTACTGCTCTGAGTTAGAAATGCACCCAAAATATAGTGGATGGGAACCAACGATGGTGTCAGTGCTGAGGGTGAGGAAGCAGCTGTCTGTGCTGCTTGTCTTTGTCCAGTGCCATTTCACAAGCCCCGATGGGAGGCAGGAAGGTGACGAGTGTTCACGGTACCTTTAGTGTGCTATAAATGAGAATATAGTGGGACCAGTCCTGTGTGAATACTGAGCTGCTTCTGCTCTCTCTCTCCAGCGGGTGATGACGAGATCTCCTTTGATCCGGATGACATCATCACAAACATAGAGATGATAGATGATGGCTGGTGGAGGGGTGTCTGCAAAGGCCGGTACGGGTTGTTCCCAGCAAATTACGTGGAGCTGAGACAATAGAGACTGTTGTCTGCTGGTTATGCCTTAATTCCCCAGTCAATAAATCTGACTTAATACACTACAAATCACGTTGCTTTTCTGAGAATGGAGGGGTATATACATATTGCTTTTATATTTAATACTCTGCCGATGCTTTTTAAAATGTTTATGCCACAGAAGTTGCTAATATATTGTAACTACTAGGTTCTTCACTAAGGCTCTTAAAATGATTTTCATGCATTTGGAAACATTCTCTGCCAAATTAGCAATTGTCATAAAAAAGCCTTTCCAAGGACAATTAGCTGTCTGTCATAATATTGCATGTTTACTCATAAGTGAGCAGATTTACCTAGTGTTTAAGTCTAGTTAGTCTTCCACTAAACGTTTTCAGCTCAGAAAATCATGGCTGTGCAGGTTATTTGCATTTCCACTAAGCAAATGGGGTGGGCAGGACTGGGAAGGGGCATAATGTTTTTCCTTTTGTTTCCTAGATAGTTTGTGAAAAAGCAAAGAGATCGCTTGAAAGTTACAGCTAATGGCAGTTAATCAAGTACTCTCCAGTATTTACTGAATATTAATGTTATGAAGGAAACAGTCTGGTTACTTTTTCCTTATCTTTTAAAGTGAAGTTTCTAGGATATTGCGTTGATTTCTTTTTACTTTTTCCCCCTGAGTTTGCACCCTCTCTTCACATTATCCCAGAGGGTAACAGCAAAACACGCGAGCACTGACTGTCCTGAATTTCTTTGCTTTTTCTTTCAACTCCTCTCCCCTCTGTGACAGGAAAACTTGAAAAAAATTATAAGTGTTGAATTTCTCAGTGAAATTCCTACTTGCTCAAAGGAAAACTGGCATCCGAGTCTGTGTGACAACCTTCAGGAATAGTTTAATTTCTTTAAAGGGGAGGAGAAAAGGCAAGATGGAATTGCACTCGTTTTGTGTACGATGCATCCTTTGTTCATACAGTGAAACAGGCAGGCCTGCTGTGCATTTTATGTAACTATTCTTGAGTTGAAGGGTATTAATACAAATAATTTGATTTTAAACCCTTATAAATAATCTTAGTTTTTAATCTTTAAAAGAGGCATCTGTCCTTTTTTACATGTTCAACAGAAACTGCCAGTAACGTTTTCCTAAACATTGGGTTTAAACCTGTTCTTTGCCAAAACTGAAGTTGAACTTTTTGTCATTCTAGAAAGCTGATTTTACTGCAGGTTTAGGGTCCCTACCAAAGATAGTAAGTTGCATCTAATAGTGCACGTGTTAAATGTATGTACTGTCTGTTTCCACCTTCTGATCAAATGAGAAAAGCAGAACCGGTATGGTAGCTAAGAAAGAATGCAAAGGAGTTTTATAAACTGTAAATTTGGACCAATGGAATATAGAAGGCCTGTATAAAATGGTAAAATATATAATGTATCTCGGAAGGCATTGTGTTGAACCAATTCTTGGATGGTTGGGACAATCCTTAATGAATGTCATGTGTATCTCATGATTATATATATTTTTCCCTTTCCATGGTCTCATTTCTCTGTTGTATTTGCATTACTAGGGTTGGGTTTTATATGCAGTTTATTTGATCCAATTTTGCATAGAACACCTCATGGGGGAGATATGATTTTTGTAAATTAAATATTCAATAAACTTTTTGAACCATTTGCATGTAATATTTTTGTATTTTTAAGTTCCTTTGTCAGTTTGCTGCAGGTAGTTCATCCCATCTCAAGCTGCATCTGGGACCAACTTGCATGCAACAAAGGATGCGTCCTATGGAGGGCTGCTGCTGCACGGTGCTTGGTACTGTTGTGAAGGTCACCTACCTTCTTCTAGGTTGCTGCTGCCTTCCAGATAATTCCTTTCCTCAGAAACGTAGTAGCTTTGTCATTTCTTCCTACTCCCATGTGGAAATATTTGGCAGTAGTGATAGCTGCAAGGTGATGAGTGCACTTGAAAGCACGGCTACCAGTTACAGTCAAAGAATATTTTAAAGTATCTTCAAGTTCTTCTGCTCTGGTGTGTGACTGTGGGCTGTAAGTTGGGTCCTAGGAAAGCAGGCTGCATAAAACCTTGCTTTCATAGTCTGCTGTCTGTCTGAACAAAATATTAATGGAAGTGCTGTTGTGTTTGTTCTTTTTTCCCCACAATTCCAATTGGTATGTACTGCTCTGACAGGAATATGAAACAGTCTAATGCCATGTGAAGTGTCAGAGGCTTTAGCTTCTGGAAGGAAGTGGAAGATCTCCAGAGACCTTCAGGAGACAAGATCTGTCCCTCTGTGTGCCCTCTGTGGTCAGATTAATGCAAAAAAACTCTGGAATTTTCTGCACGTTTGACCAATTTCTTGAACTTCTCACTTCAACAACAAGCTTGAAGGTGACTCTTTTCCCTTTTCTTCCCTTACAGTCAAGTCCTTTATGATCCAAAGAGTTATGATACGCATCTGCCCAAACAGACCACCTGATGACAGACCCTCAGGACAGCTGCTTCCCAAAGCTTTGCTTTGAGAACTTTCAGTCCCACCCTCCTAAGCAAAAAAGACCATGTTTTGCAGTTTCTAATGCTGAGCTTTTTTGAGCAGGTGGGAGCGAGCTGTGCTGAAGATGTCTGCATTGTGGAGCCCTTCTGGTGTCTTTTTTGTGAACCTCAAGCACAGTACTCTTTCTAGGCTTTGGAATGAATTTTGTTGCCTCACAGGCAGTAGAGAGATGGGGACTTGTGTGCTTGATTCTGCTTCCACCTTCAGCAAGCTCATGCCATTCCCCCAAAGGCACCCAAACAACCACAGTAATTGTGCAGCAGGAGGTGAGCTTTGGTAAACGGAGGGGAAAACCTGAACGTGAGCAAAGGACTTACACTGCACTTAGATTCATGAGCATGCCTTGTGTTATCTTCACAAATAGCACTGCAGACATCAGTGCACATCTCTGGTGTCCTCCTTGTCAAGTATGAAGGAGTGGGGACCTGAGCTGCTGGAAGAACCCATTAGGTAACGCCATCAGCAGCAGCATGGAGATTCAGTAAGTTTGGGGAGCATTCTTGTGTGTTGCCTTGCCTAATGGACAAGGTTTCATCTCTAATTTAAATTACTGATCTCACTGTCTCAGTTTAGTAAGATGTTATCTGCTAGATTGATTTAGTACCTAGTCTAATATATATGTGTGTAGCAGTGTTATGACTGTACTGTTGCAACTACAAGATGAGATGCATTCAAGGCTTTGAAGTTTTAAGATCACTCTTACTCATTGGTAGTAATTGCCCAGGCTAGCTGAAGCACATGCTCCTGGTGAAACACACCTCCAGCTGTCTGAATTTATCATCACAGCAGCTGGCACAGCCCTACTTGTGTGTAATTAACTGAGGTTAATTGTAATAAAGTGAGCCCTGCTTATTTCTGCTAATGGGATGGGTGATCCTTGAACCCATTCACACCTTAATGCGATGCAGTCGTCGCTTCTCATCCTGCACGGGTTTCAGGTAATGGAAGGCAGCAGTGGCACTGACTTTATTCATTGCCTGTTTGATGATTTCACACTTATGAATGTTCTTCCAAGTTAATGTAATTTAAGCACGTAGTAAGAACAGTCCAAAAAGTGTTTCTATATATAAACATCGTATAGATTTTTGTATTATCTTTGCTGCAGTAGTTTCTAGTGATAATGAGAGAAGGCTGTATTTTGAAGGGTGGTTATATGAGAGGTGGGGAAACTTACAGAAGTGAGATGCGTTTACTGCCCCATGTGCTGTGCATCCTCCATCCCTCATGAGTACTTCCCTCCCCATGCTGGCTGTAGACCCAGGGTTAGCTCAGCACGGGAGCCACAGCTCTTTTCTGCATGCTTCTTGGATGCATTTTATTAACCGTCTCCTTAAGCTGCCACTTTATTTTTAGTCTGTACAGATGGCAGGCTTAAGAGGATGGTGAAGAATGCTCCTGCATCCCATTTATTTTATGTGAAGCCTTGAAGCTGTGGAGTGCTTTGCTGGATTTTTATGTGCAATGGGCCATTCACAACACATCAATCCTGACTAGTTTGTCAAGGGCAAGCCAGTTTTTGACGTTTATCCAAGGAAGGGGAGCGGGAAGCAGAGGCATCGCACAGTGAAGCAGCAGGAAGTTGCTCAAAAGAGGAGCCTAGGCTTAGATAAAAACAGAGCCAAATTGTGACTGTTTACCAGCAGTGTTCTGTATTGTGTGCAGGCTGTGTGTCCTCTGCAGCGTTTCTTAAACCTGGAAGGCTGACAGTCACAACAGTCGCAGCACAGACTCGTTCTCAAGTCCCCTTCCTATTGAGTAGTGTCAGTGCTTGTTGCCAAGGCTATTCAGCTGAAGCAGCTGCTTCTGGAGAAGTGCTTTTCAGATGCAGCCTCAAAGACACGTGTGATTTCTAAGCAGCCTCAGCCTGGAGCTGCAGCTCTCACTGGACAGCAGCAGTGAGGGAACAGCGGTCACACAGCCACCTGCAGACACACGCAGTGATGGACGGAAGCTCATTCCCAGAGGAGGATTTCCAGTGATGTGCCCTCCCTGATCACACTCTCCCAGCACGCTGATCAGGACGTGAGGGCCAAGAATGGCTGCCACCGTGTGTAGGCAGTGCTTACCTCGCTGCAGGCCTTCTGTGCTGCGTGGGGGTCATAGAGCTGTGTGTCTGAGGGCATTGCTGCTTGATGTTTCCTGGATTTGAAGATGTCTTCCTCAGATTCTCTTCCCGTTGAGCACTTTGCTTATACCATCATTTACAGGCACGGCTGTGAAGTGGGTTGGTGAGAGGGAAATTAAAGCACGAGTCCATGGAAAGACAGACAGAAATCGATCTCAAATGCATAATGCAAAGTGTGTGGAGTGGCGACCTGGATGCCAGCCAGAAAGGGACGGGGAATTGATTAAAATAGCTTTCCCTGATGTATCGCCCCAGACGTGGAAAGCTCTGGCAGAATTGCTGGGCTACATGGTGGCACAGGGAAGCTTTCCCCAGAGTGAGCTTCTAGGGGCAGTGCCACTGCAGGGGTAAGAATTGCAGAGTAGCCCTCAGCTAGGGCACAGCATCACAGCCTGCTCTATTCAGGGAATACCTCGTTGGAGGAGAGGAATTAAATCCAGACAAATGGTGCAGCTAAAAACATGAGCTGGGGTGTCACAGTTAGTTTCTGAGACTTTGGAAGTGAGTGCTCTTGTCTGAACTAAGCATATGTGTACATATGCAACGAGCTGACGACGCAGGGCTGAGAGGAGTGGGCCAGCCCTCACCATGCAGGATGCGTTCCATCAGTAGCACCGCTCCTGTGGGAGAAGGGATAGCTAACCCTGCATGCAGGTTTCTCCTGCTGACAGCCTTCATGCCATCAGATGTGGAGCCCAGCACAGCTCCTGCGCTGTACAAAAGACTGAGCTCGGCTGTAACTTGCATCAGTGCTGTCTCTCACCACTGGGGCATTGCCCTCACAGCTCCTGGGGCAGCATTTATCTCAAAGAGCATTGTTTACCAACTTGCTTGACCTGTTTCCTTCAAAGGTTGGACCAGTTGCTTGTCCAGACACTCATACATCTGCTTGTCTGTGTGGCACCTCTGAGATGAAAGTGCTTCTGGTAGATGGAGGCACTGTTCTTGCTGTGCAGTTAAACTCTCACCCAAACATCTTCTAGTTGTCTTCCCCATTTCCCCAGTGTGATCCGGCTATTTTAGGGAGGCTAAACCATTGCTGGTAATACCATCATGAAGGAAAAGAAGTCAGGCTAGACAGCTCTACTTGGCTTTTAAAATAAAATAAACCATTTCTTAGCACCATAGGCCATCCTAGTAGTTAATAGCTCTGTAAGATCATATCTATATCTTTCTACAGCGTTCTATGACAAATAGTTGCTGTAAGTGAAAGTGCTGTCATAGCTTCTTTGCAAGGAAATGCTAGACTTTTGCATTCAATATAAAAGGCCTGAGCTTTCTGGAATAAAGCCTACAGGGTACTTACCTAATACCAGTAATTAATGGACTTCTTTGAAAGCAGTAAAACGAAAGGCAGGTAGGTCAGTAGAAATGCAAATATATTCTTAACATTTTGGGGATTTTTTTAAAAACTTTTGGGCAGAAATTACTGTTTTTTGAAACTTTGGAAGAGAAGCTGCTGAATGTCAGGTTCAGAGCCAAGAAGCACTATTCATGGGTGGGTGTGTCCCCTCAGCAACTGGTACTGGAGCTATTGTATTTATTTCAGTTCTCATTTCTTCAAAACAAGAAGAGTCAAGGTGCTATTTCTTACTGAAACAAAGCCGAGTACTTCTTTTACATGCCAGATCTACTAATATTCCCTTGCTATACTAAGAAACAGCAAGAAAGCACAGTTCTTTCCCCTGGGCACGTTTGTCTTTTGGTCATCTTCACCTCAAGCATGCTGCTCCATGGCCTAGCTCATCTGCTTACTTTTTTTCTTGAATTATGTATGTTAATTTAAACCACATGGTACTGTATAGATGTGCTCATTCCCATGCGCGCTACTTCTGCCCTAGCATTGCTATTACTGTTGCTATTTGTCAAGCTCTTGTGTTCCTCAGTGTCAAACAGTCCTGGACAGTGGCCTACACACATTGCATACTATTCCCAGGAACACAGAGTGCTATTACCATTTCTAGTAAAATGTAAACTACTGCATATACCATCCTACCCAAATTTCATCTATTTAATCAAGCAAGAAAAAAATACTAATTAAAAACGCCTCTTACGGCTCCTGTTCCTGTGTTTGCACAACAGTGCTGGAAACAGTAATGCAGTCGACAAACCCTGAGAGACATAAAAGCAACCAAAATCTTTCTTAATATAATAATATACAAACTCAAATACAGCCTGGTAGTAGTTCAAGCTTATAATAACCTTTCTCCTCTGAATACTGGTTGTTAGTTCCATCACAATCTGGAAATAAATTCTACAATGAACTTGTTCTACATGAGCTTATTGCTTTTAAAGTTGTGTTATTGCTATATAGCACTTGAACAACCATTTCCTTCTGTAAGGAAGTTGGTTAGTTTTGGCCTTTGGCTTTTCTAGCTGAAAGCCATGTACAGATCCAAATTAAAAATCTTTCTATAGTGGAATCATAGGCATCCATACTATAAAGTAAAATGCTCTTTATTTTGAAGGGGTCTAAATGTATTAGAAATGGTTGCTTAAGTCCTGCCCTTAATGAGCCCTACACAGAATCACAGAATCGTAGGGGTTGAAGGGACCACTAGAGCTCATCCCCAACCCCCCTGCCAAAGCAGTTCCCTACACCAGGTCGCACAGGTAGGCATCCAGGCAGGTCTTGAATATCTTCAGAGAAAGAGCCTCCACAACCCCTGTGGACAGCCTGTGCCAGTGCTCCGTCACCCTCACTGTAAAGAAGTTCTTGTGAACATTCATGCAGAACTTCCTATGCTGTAGTTTCTGGCCTTTTCCCCTTGTCCTGTCTCCACACACTGGTTGGGCAGCCTCATTGTCCTGGTTGGGCAGGATATTGGGCACAGCAAACTGTACGCTCCAAGGAATAAGCATGGCATTTCCTTGGCTTCACAGGCTTTGACGAACACCCATGTTCTCCCTTGCAGGAGAAAGCCCCACAGCCCCACTCCTCTCACTGTTGCAATGCCTTCATTTCCAACCTGAATTTATTCATTGCCAATTGGTAACATCTGCTAGCACCAAAGTTTCTTTTAGTTACAATCCCTCTCCTGGCTGTTCACCCACTCATGTGAGCAGGAAAGGCAGATATCTCATTTCAGCCTTTTATTTGCTCGATTAAATAGCCCGAATCATTTCACAGCCTGCTGTGAGCACCCACAGCTGGGATCTCACCAGCAGCTGTCCCACACCCATCCGAATGAGCTCTTGCGAACATCCTCAGCTCTCTCCAGGAAGAGGTTCTCAGTCCTCCTTTAAAAGCCTCACCTGGTCTGTGTTATGTACATAGTTATCATGGCAAAGTTTTCCTTTCTGCAGCCTCCAACAGAGGCATCCCATGGGCTCAAGGCAAGGCTTGTGAGCGCTGTGTTTTGTTCAAGCATGTTTTCCCTGTTACTGTTGTGCTGATCTTTCAAGTGTATAATATGTTATTTGCTATCACGATCTTCCCTGTGAATGAACCAGCACAAAAAGCTAACACACAGCGTTAGCTCCGTGACTTTTCTTCAGAGAGTTGAAGTCTGCCTGACAGTACTGTGGCATCATGAAAACACTCATTTGAGTGGGGAAAAGTCCAGAAAATATGAACTAGAAGTGTATAAATGAGCTGCTCTGAATACACACTACCTGTGCAGAACTCTTCTCTGCAAGATAACATCTTTTCTAAAAATTGCAAAGTACCGTCTGTAAATCACCTGCCTTTTGGTGATTCTGGGTGTTCTCTTTATTGCAGGAAAAGAGAGGATGTTATTAGAGATTTCAGATACCCTCAGGCAAAATGTAAAGCTTGCACGCTGCTACTGGGTTACTGCAAGGGCTTACAGGCGCCTTAAAAAGAGCTGCAGAATGGTGCATGTGTTAAAGGTCACATCCTCTGCTTTTGTAAAGAAAGGAAATGGCTGAGGTGGTGGAAAACAGAGGATATAGCATTGCCTAAAGTGAAAAAGAAAGTCTAATCACAGTATTATTTTATGCACAATTGGACTCAGAGCTCAAATTTGGCTATGTTCAGTTAAGAAATGAGTTATTTACTTCTGTAACTGTGCTAGTAAGTTTACTAGTAAGTAAACAACTTTTCAAACTCTGTTTTGGTTCCCCTTCTATCTGTTCTCCTCTAATGACAGAGTTCATCCTCTCACCTTTTTAAAAGGTTTGATATTAGCTTCGAAGCAGACCTCAAGATGCACCAACAGGGACCAAACAAAATGGAAAATGAGTGACATGGCTGCAGTGGTTCCTCGCTGGGGGGTTTGGTAAGGAGGGCCGTACTTGGTAGTTTTCAAAATCCGTTATGGACAAATGAGAGCCCATTTAGGGAGCTGTGTATTCTTTACATCTTCATATTAATGCTCTGTTTCCTTAAGGCTTTGTTTTGAAGAAAGTCTTTTAGGAAATGAATCAAAGGCTTCAGAAGGATGTGCAGCTGAGAGATTCTCTCTCATCTCCCCCAAACCTTCCTTGTAGCTGCTTCAAGACTTCCAGAAGTTACAAGAAATTGCTTTAAATTACATTTAAGTATATAAGGAAACTAGGAGATTGGAGACAACTAAATAAGGCAATAAATGAATAAATAAATAAAAGTGTAGAAACAACCCATTAAAACGTGAATTACATTTTGAGATTTCTCTACATTGTATTCTCTTCACTGCGACATTTATTCCAGAACATTTTTAAGCACATGCAACACTGGTGACCTGTTGGTACATGGGTTTCTAGTGCTGTCCAAGAACCTTTACATTAAAAGCATACAAGAACTCACACACACGTGCATGTAATCCTTCTAGCATTAGTCCTGAGGAGAACTTAAATTTTACTTGAGAAACTAAATGTCAGTTCTGCAAAAACATCTTGGAGACAATCCACCTGCTATTATGGATGAATTCCTAACCTGAATACCTCGCACTCGTCTGCAGTTTGCATCTGAAATAGCTGTCCTTCACCAGATTGCAATGTCTGGCTGGAATTGCTCAAAGCAGTCCGAGATTTGCAGCACTGGAGACAAAAGCTATATTCTTTAGAAAACATATTCGATGCAGATGATGGATCATATGGAGATGCAAACATTTAAAACATAAAATTGATTAAACGTACCCATGTGGAAACTAGAAAACGTTACAGTTGTTTAAAGATTCATCATTTGTTGAATAATTTGTGTGATTATACAGTCAGCCTTCTTTCTGTCTGAAATGCTGAGGCCAACTCAAAGTAATAACAAAACGTTAAAATGACATTGTAAAAGAATGACAATAGTTTAAAACGAATACATACATTAAGATATTGCTCTGAGACCATGGCCATCACATTCCACTAGATGTCAGCATGATAGAACCAGCTTGTTCAGACTTAAAAGTGCAAGTCCACTCCATTTATTTTTGTCATCTTTGAAACATAGTACATGGCAACTCCATTAATAACAAAGCATATAGTAGCAGTAGTAAGTTGAACCCAAAATAACAGTCACATTATATCCCACCCTCTGTGCCTCCCTCATTTAATGTATCTGAATAAAGGTCTTCATATCAGACTTGTGATGCAAAAAAAACCCCTTTTATATAAGATAAGATGTAAGTCATTCCAGTTCTAACTGCTTTTCTGAATGCAAAGACAGGGTCTTGTCGCTTTAAAAGAAATAAAGCACAATAAACTCTTTTTGACTGGTATTACAGTATCTGGAAGGAAAAGCTTTGTGTCAAATACAGTGCAGTTGATCCATGTTTGTTGAAAATTGTAAGGCACGTACTTTAAAAAAAAAATCCCATGTTCAGAAGCATTTTTTACAATCTCTTGTAAAAACAGCTTGTTCTGGTTATCTCATCATAGCTACCGGGACATGGTGGGGTTTTTTTTTTTTGGTTTTTTTTTTTTTTTTTTGCCTGCTTCTTGGACAGAAGGAATGAAAGACCATGAAATGCAGAAAAAAATACAGAAAGATGAGAACAAAGCAAAATATGACGCACTGATACATGTCCACCACAGCAGCAATAACCACATCTTCCCATTTCTTTGACAGACAAAGCAGTGACAACTGACTTGGCTTAGATACACTGATGTTTATCACTGGTTTGTCACAGTACCTGAAATACAACATAGGCTTGTGGTTGGGTTGTTGGTGTTTTTATGTCATCCTTAACAAAACAAAGCTGCCAAATAATTGTTGCTGGAAAAACTGTAAGAAATCACAGGTAGCTACAAAAAAAAAAAAAAGAAAAAAAAGAAAAAAAAAAAAAAAAGATGAACCAGAACGACATCTGTGGAAGAGAATCATAGTTAAGGAACAAATGAAATCAAATGGCAACATCTCTAGGCATTTATTCTGACATCTTAGAAAATAATAGCAAAAATATCCTCATGGCATCACCATTTAAAAAATATAAAACAATGTTGAGATTAAGCAAAAAGAAAAATGGAGTTTTCTTTTTTCTTTTCTTTCTTTCTTTCTTTCTTTCTTTCTGTCTTTCTTTCTGTCTTTCTTTCTTTGTCTTTCTGTCTGTCTTTCTGTCTGTCTGTCTGTCTTTTTTTCCTCCATCTTAAGCTTCTATTATTCACAATACAGTTATACCCTGCCAGTACAATTTTTAGTCACAAGAGGCACAAATTCTGGTGAGGAGCGCTGTTTCCCTTTCTCTGTAAGGCTGCTCTTCCCTACAAATGGTCCAACTCCCAACTTTCCAGTGCCATTCCAGTGCCTTACCCGTCTGCAGAACAGATCTCCATGTGAGAGCCCCGTGCAACCAGCAGTACCAAGTTGAGAGCATGCATTCCCACCCACAAGCTCAGCCAAGAAAAAGAGTTCAATCATTATTAGAAATCCACCTTAAGGCAAATAATAGATACGTATTTTCTACCTCTTGCTGAAATGGTTTCACTCATCAAATTTCTAACATGGATCTCAATCTCAGTCAGTGAACTGATGCTCAGCATGAAGAATGCTTTAAACATAAAGGAGAAATGGAAAGGAAATATTTTTCCTGTCCAAAACCAAATCAATCATTTTGCCTTAATGCTATCTACATTTCGTTAAAGCATTCTATCCTCTTTCAATATACAACATCAGATTGCAAGTTTGGCAACTTTTTTGTTTGCTTCATAAAAATTCAGACAGTGTTTTCTGTTTGCAATCAGAACCACAACCTTAGTGCAATATTATATTTATTTCTTACAGTAATTTTGGTTGCCATACAAGAGTATTAAGGACTGGGGAAAAGTGCAAGTTACAGGAGCTTGATCTTTTAATCAGTCGAAATAAGAGGAATTAAAGCACAAAAATTACAGCAACATAGATAACGTGAACACAAGTTCTTACACAAACTAGCGAGAAACATAGTAATATCTAGAAAAGAAAAGAAAAAAAATGTAATGGAAAAATTATCAATATTTGTGGCTCATACACATAATCATCGCCAGATCAACTGGGTAATGCTTTTTAAGAACGGAGAAAAAAATCACTATTTTATTAACTTAAGTACCACAAATAATTAACTTTTGTGATATGTAAATTTTGTAAATCAACAGTCACATCTAGTCATTTTATAATATATGAATTCAACTGAAAATGTTCTCAGACACCTAGGGAAAGGAGTCTGTGCAGTTATACACAATTTACATCTTGTAAGATTTTGGTATTGTATACACAAATATTACAGAAACTAGGCATGTAAATGCAATTTATTTAAATTACAGTATATAAACAAAAGTTGATCCTAAAACCCAGAATATCATAATGTATTTCATAGATCTCTAACGACTTGTTTTTCACTATCATAGAAGCATGAAATAAATGGGTCTTCTCTCCTCCCCCCCAACATTTTCAGACTGACGAAAATACTTGGAGGCAACGTCATATCTGTTACTATTGCTTTCTGTAGCAAAATCATCAAACAGAGCTAGAGACCAATTTGTCTTGGCAGAGGTGCATTTTATTGGTGAAAGGAGGTCCTCTCAGGTCTCGTTACGTTTACTTTGTAAGACACAATGCAAAAATAAACTATTTCATTAGCTCTTTAATGTTTCAAACCTCTTTTCTGCTAATGATTTTGTACCTATTCTTTCAGAACCTGAAAAGATAGACAAGCAAGAAACACATCTGTGTTAGAAAGGGATTATCACCAACTGTAATTTACCGTGTATGTCAGCACTTGTTAAACTGAAATTCAACAGTAATGTTGTGAGTAAAAAGCAGCTTCAAAGTCAACTTCTACATTGTTTTTACTACCGTCATTTCTAAAGTATTTTCTGGCACATATTATAGAGGTAATATCGACTGCACCCGAAGAAACAAAACAAAACAAAAAAAAAAAGAGCATGGCAGTAGTGGTTTATTTACTGAATTCTGTCGTATCACCAAATGGAAGACAGTGATGGCTAAATTACCATTTGTACACTTCTGAAAGTATCTGATGGCCTCAGGTTGCCTGTGTTGACTATCTGAATGAGACTGTCATCTTCTATACCACCTATGGAAAAAATGCAGTACTTTTGGAAGTAAAACGCCTTAGTACTTGATTTTTATTACAAGGTTACTTGGAACTTTCAAATACAAATATAGCGTAGTAACAGATGTTAAGTCAAAAGACTTGTTGTTCCGTAAAGGGGGCAGGAGGCTAAGTAAGTTGCTTTTTACGAGTATCCAATGCGTTGGTAACTATAACCACTTTTGAAGAAATATTCATCCTCCTTTGTAGAAGTTCTAGCAAAGATAGAAAATATAACACAGCTCTGCTGGTTCAGATGCATCCAAATGAGGTTGATTTTAAAAAGGTCAAGACTTTATAATTATTCCACAGAAATAGTATTAAACCACAAAAGTTTTTTTTTTGTTGTTTTTCACTTTCTAGCACTGAAGTGGCACAAAGGCTGCCCAGTAGACCAGCCACTTATTTTCTTAAAATATTGTGCTTATAAACTATCTGTACAACTATTTAAACTTGCAGTAAAGAAAGATATTTAAAATGCTAAACTTTATGTACTCATACTAGGGCTGTTGCAGACCTAATTAGACACTTGTTTGTGAGCAAAAATAATCACAATAAAAAATTAGAGATAGGCTGGACCATATCAAGGACCATATCAAGGAAAGAAAGTTCAGGTATCTTGTAAAATGTAAGAGAACCTGAAAATATGGTAGGTAGGCAGTCTAGCCATCCACACACAATTTATCCACCTTGAACATCTTGAGTATTATGCTAATAAAGATCTACAAAACTCACAGATATTTAGAGGTGTTAATTACAAGGGGAGGTCAAACATGCAGAGAGAGACTTGTTAACTTAAAAAAATAAATTAAAAAAAAAAGAAAGAAATACATAGTCAGACTGACCGAATGTGTATGTTCCCCCTGCTACCAAAGTCTCCTGGAAGCTCTGAGCCGCAGTGCCTGCCTGGCCCGGAGCAGGGCGTGCTCACTGCCACCTGCACAGCAATCAAGGGTGGCTGTGGGAAGCATTCAGCTCCCCAGGAGGTGCCCACTCTGCTCTCCTCGTCAAGAAGCCCATACTTGTTAATAGCTGTAAAAACGAGAAACCAGATACCTACCAGTTCCCTTGCCCCTGAAGCACGTGCTCTGGGAAACTACATACCTCAGTTCACCTTGGCGTTAGCTTTCTTTTGTCCCACCCCCCGCACCCCCCCCTTTTTATTTTTAACAAGGTAAACCATTTCTATTTCTGCTAACGGGTTGAAATCCCTCTCTTTCTTACTTAAAATACTGGCAACCTTCTCATTGACTTCAGTGGGAACATGCATCTACTTATTCATTCTTGGCCTGATATTCAAAATAGCTCAGTACTTATCACTCACTGGATTAGACAGTATCATAGACAGTATCATTCAGGGTTCAGCATATTTCAGTATCTGACTGTGAAATCCTGAAGATGAGGCTGTACATAAACCCAATTTTTTTTTTCTTGTTTGCAGAGTTCACATTGCGACTTAGCAGTAGTTTAGCTGGTTGAAAACTGGGGGTCTCAGGTTCAAACTAGCTTCATTTTGTTGTACCTCTAAGTGAGCATTCCTTCTCAATTTTTGTGAAATGTCTGCACCGTCTTACAGGTCACGTCAATGGAGCATGTATTGAACTTGTTCTGCCACCTTGGAAGAGTGCTAAGTATAACTGCAGAAATAAAGAAATACCAGGTAAAACAGAGCAAGGTTACCTTTGAGCTAATTCCAGCAGAACAACCAGCTTCTCTGCCAACAAATCGGAGAGCTAAACTTAGTAAAAAGCAGTTACATGGACTCCTGTACCTGTCTCAATATTGTGCCTCTGCTAACAAAAATGGACTTGAATGGTAATGAAGCAATGTGTCCTCTTTAAATAAACTAAGCTTTGGGAAAGGAAGCCTGCTGGGAGACTGAATGAACGTCAAGAAGAGAATGCAGTGCTTTTCAATTAAGAAAAAGTTTGCAATTTGAAATTAAAAGAAAACTGGTCTGTAATGGCTCCAGCAGAAGGGCAGTATCAATAGATGGTAATAGTTTTGAAGTTAACAATTTTCTCTCTCTCTCTCTCGTATCTCCCCACAACTTTGAAATAAAATGGCCCCACTCGTGCAACACGTTTAGATTTATATTTGGGCGTGTAACATACAGTCTGCATTACCTGAGTACCAGGAATTAAACTGTTTTATTTTTCCCCCCTAATTTTGCTGGCACTCACAGACAAGACAAGGCATTTGGGGTATTTCAGTACCAGCCCATCTCTAGTTATCAACAGAAGTTTGTGAGGCAAAATAGCTATTCTTATCTGTCCAGCAGCTGTTTCAGAGCTCTTTCTATGTTCATTCTGTGCCCAACTCTAGTCACTCCAAGGTCTATCAGATCTTCCTTTTGTAGATTTGGTAAATGAGTGCCATCTATTTCATTGTCCATAAATGTTTCTTTATGTTCACCTAAGTTTAGACTTTCCAACCAATCTGCCACATCTGGTTTAGTCCACAGGTGGACAGGCTTAGTTGTAAAAGGCTTATTTGAGATTGGCTGTTGTAGTATTGAAGGAGAAGGAGACCTGCTGCGCCCTGCGGTCAAGCCAAATAAGTCCCCAGAAGGGGGCTGGCTAGGTAGGCTAAATACATCGGACAGAGTTGGAGAAGGAGATGAAGCTGAAGCAGAAGCAGTCAGAGGAGCAGGCATGATGTCTTTATTAATCTCTGTTGGTGAAACCACAGGGCTTGGAGCATGTCTTGCTCCTGAGGTCCTACTGTCATAGTCTGGGGACCTGCTCTGCAGTGTGATCGGCTGGCTGGTTCCAGGTCGGACAGTGAAAGTGATTGTTGTACTTCGTGTACCTGAGACAGTACTCATGACTTCTGTGCTCCTGAAATTGTAAACAGACACGGAAAGTTAGACACATTAGCTGCCAGTGATGCCCATATCAACACATGGTAAACGTGGCTTTGGAATGTTGGAATAGTATAACTTTTTTAAAGAGCAATATCAGGTAGAAAGTACTAAGATAGTATCATTCAACCTTTCCCATAAAACAATCATAAATGGAAAGCCATAGTTAAAAACCGAACCTCTGCTTATCAGCAGTTCAGAACAGCACTTTTCAGAGCACATTCCTCCTTTTTAAGGCTATAACAAATTGACTCATGGCTAAATGAGAAACACCATGTGTAATAAGCACATGGGCACTCAGTGTTACCCACGCAGTGCATTCAGGACTTGACCTGCCTGCACTACACAGAGCAGGGTGGGTCCTTCATTTTGGTTTTACCCTATCACTGTAAGGTAACATAACTAGTAACACTAGCTGTGGAAAGTAGTGGAAACACGTTACTGACTTGGGTTCTGGATCTTTGTGTGTCTACCCGGTGAATTTGATCTGAGTATGTCTGTAATACTATTCATTCACAGAACACATGAACACATTCCCCCAAATCCTCTCATTTCCCTTTCCGTGATTTAAAAATGAAACAGTTGTGAATCTTCTAAGGTTCATAAAATATATATATATTTTTTTTAAACAGAAAATATACTTCGTCAGTTTCGCTAAGAAAGTTATGGAGACAAAATTCTTGTCACTTTGCGTGCCCGGAGGTGATGTAGTTGCAATCAAGTCACTGGTACCTACCTCCTGCCTAAAGGAAATGTAAGATTATAAACGAAGCAAGCATGAAGCTTGCCTAGAGGCTCTCCTGACTGGCGTCTGGCAGGGGGGATGAAGGAGCAGACAAAACTACTTTCGTCTGGTGGCTATAGAAGAAATTTAGAAGCAGAAGGTCTGGGTTCAGGTCTGCTCACATCACAAAACGCTTAACTACATAGCCCTTACTTTTCATGAGACTGCAGTGCCAGTCAGCATGCGCTATGTAGGATCATCCACTGAGCTTTTGGGGGCCTGAAGCTCCAGAATTTTTCACTTTTAATATACCCTACCAGTTAGAGATACCTTCAGCCAAGTAATTTCATGCACTCCCAGACCAAAGGATTTATTTATCTTTGAATTGATGCCATAGACTCGAGGGGATGATCTGGAGGATGCTGTAGCTGGATTTCCCTCTCACACACTGGCTGAATCCCTCTTTATCTCAGTGCCAGACTGTCCCCATGCCTGACCTGTCATGCTTGGGGCAAAACAGGCAAGGACTTTGAGGCACAATGGCAGATACAAATGCATTTATTAATAATGCGGATTCATTATTGTGAATAAAAGAGTCAAAGAAGAAGTGCGGGTCCTGGGCTCTGGAGCCCTCATTTTAAAGTGCTGCTGTGGTAAAAGTTAATTTTGTACTTGTTAATCAAACCGACTTGAAATAGATATGTCGGTGTTTGTCTGAAAACTATATAGTTTGTGCAAATTGGAGCCACAGCACTTAGTTCTAACATCCTGTACAACGGACAACAGAAAACAATGACCTTCTGAGAAAATATGAGAAATGTGTGGAAATCTCCTCTTGCGTGCGCATGATCAGAGCTGAGGAAGACTACGGCCTTCAACACCTCGACCACCAGAAGGCAGAGAACGACCCCCAGTAACAGCCGGCGCAGCCGCAGAAAGAAACGAGGTTAGCCACGAACGCGGAAGTAAGAGACAATAAAAGGAAGGGGCGGGCGGCCCTGCGCGCGGCTTTTGTGGAGCCGAGACTGCCGGCTGAGCAGCACTGTTTCGCTCGTTTATTGCTTACTCAATAAATTCTGAAGTAATCTTAGTATCGATTGTTGTGTACCTTTCTCTCAGAACTTATAACACTGCTATGGAACCAGCTGAGGTCTTTATCTGAACCACTGCTTAAAGTTTTTGTGCTAATTTCCAGTAAATGAAGTACCAGAAATGACGCGTGCAAAACACGTCAGCTCGCTCTGGGTCATGCCTCTCCCGACAAGTTCTGCTTTATAAATGAGAGCCCTTCTTCTGCTCCTCTGGCTTGGAGAATCACAAAGGCTTGGCTCCCACCTGCAGAACACTAGGATGGCTGAGAAGGGGGACACAACGAGTGTGGTTAGCCTGCTTCATCAGATCTGTTTCCCGGTGCAATGAATGCCCATGGAAGGGGAGTGACTTGACTTTGGGTCCACACATCCTTCTTAAAAAAGCGGTTAAAATTTTGACTAAAAAGATGGTGGTCCTGGTACTTCCCAAAATCTATCCTAACCCACTCTCTACTACTACTCAAAAAGAAGAAATACAGGCAGCTCACCTGAGGCAATGATGATGAGTTATTAATCCCTTTCTCTCATAAAAGCAGCCATAGTGACTCCTGATAGCCTCGACCAGGAGTCTCTCGTGAGCCCTTTTCCTATATAATCCCCACATAATTCAGCCCATAATTTACAGACCTAGATGTCAGGTAGCCTACAGCACTTCTACACTGACATGCACAGCACACTCACAGCACAGCGAGCCTCTTTCAAATAAGGATCCAATACCACGTTATTAGAAAAGCACTAAGAATAACTGTTTGGAGAATGTACATGTTATTCACATGAGCGATCCCAATGATTTCCCACAGGTTGTTCCATATATTTCAAAGGGAACGGGGGATCTCCTTGAGAGCTGAAAGATCAGCACTTCACTTAAAACACAGTGGGAACAATTCTCAAAGCGCTCCTTTCTTTGTAATTTAACAAAGAGAAAAAATGCTTGGCAAGATTTTGAGTGCTTCCTGTGATTTGTTTGGAGCTTAATGGCTCTCATTGTCTTCCAGGACTAGAGTTAAGCATTCTTACACATAAAAGTCAATGGCAAGAAACTATTCAATTCTACCAATCAAGGGGGAAAAAATATTTATACCTACTTAGTATTAGGAGTCTCATGGTCTTTAACAATGCATGATATAATTTTGAATCCAAAAAAACTCTTAGTTGAAATAGGTTGGGATAATTTTGTACTACTGGTTGAAAGAACAGCAAGATGATTTGAATAGATGTAGAAATTTCTCCCCATACCTTTGTGGTGACCCTTTTACTCACATTTCCTGCATTGCAAGTGTGAGAAATGAAGGTTCTGAAGCACATTCTCTGTGCAATATCAAAAGGGTGATGCAACTTTGTCTTCTGTAATGGCAGAGGCCGGCACAGAGTAACATCTGTTACTTGGCCAACAGCCCCTTCTTGCTTCTGCTACTTGCTTCTGCTGCTGCTTCTCTCTGTGGTTCCTTTCACAGACTCCCTGTATCTCCTCCTTCAGGAGAACAACTGCTCCTTTAAATAAACTACACCAAGCTGCTAAAACAAAATCCCCCAGAGTAAAATGTGTGTTTTTTAAGTGCTCTGTAGACCTGTGTTACCTACCCTTCTCGTGCACAGACAGAAGAACTGGGTGAGCAAAGCAATTGAGGCAACATCAGGCTTTTCTGCTCTTGCTATCAGCCTGGTTCAAAGTAATGGCTTCTCATGGCTACGAGCAGTATTAAAAGATCTGTGGGCATCTGGCTTTTCTCAAGCCATAATTTCAGGACTACTGACTGTTAAGACATGACTCTGGAATGATGATAACTTATTTTAGCTGATGCATGATGCTTCAACACTAGCTCAGTTCACAGGCACTTCAGTATGCAGGCTAATAGAAATATTAGCCCTTTTATTAGAAAGCTCAGAGCACTTCATTAACAGACTTAATCCTCCAGCAACACACCTCAGTTGTTGTCTACACTGAGAACATAGTCTGTGAGTCACTACACACTGCCATAGCAGCCCTATGCAGGACCACTTTTACTGTAACCAGCTGAAGATGAGGGGAAACGTAACCACGGCGACTTGAAGTAACTGCTGTCTGCAGAATCACTCAGTAACCTGCAAAACTAAGTTGGTGTTCTATTTCTGACTGCTGTTCTGCAGCCTTTGCAGAGCAGCCTCGTGACGGCCATGTGAACCTGCTGGGGCCCACAACTGCATTTCCAGACTTCCTGTCTTGACTCTTCTATTCCAAGATTCTTTTTCTCTTTTCCCCCACTACTTTCACTTGCAGTATCCACTCCAGTGTGTTACAGATGGAGAAAGTATGCACCTTTGTGCAGATCCCATCCATCCCCGACTGTAATTTATGACATCTACAGCACATTTTGGTGCAAGCAGCCTTGAAACTCTCAACCGTCTTGTATTTCACAGATGACAGTACCCTGGTCAATATAGGGGCAAGCACATTCCAGCTGGAGAGCAGGCGTGTTTTCACTGAGTTGTGGATTTTCCAGATTCTTAATAAGAGCAATTTCTTAGGCCTTATTTGATCATCTGTTACATTAAGCATATTAAATACGTATTAAACCTACCTAAATTCAAATTTCATTTTAGAAATGTGAAAAAGTCTGATAATTATTTTAATAAAATTTGCCCTGTTAGAATCAGCATATGGAACTAATTTGTAAACATTTGCTGCTGTAAGGCTGCACTGATGGTAACGCCCATTATGCTGTCTCATATTAAAATCACAGTATATTATTCCTAGGTCTCCAAGTAATAAGCCATCAACGCAGACTGTAGGCAAGAAATTATTTTAAATTTAAAATCAGATTTGCAGGATTCAAATTCACTGCTAACTTAATATTAAAACAAATCAG
Source organism: Cyrtonyx montezumae (assembly GCF_038088225.1). Classification (NCBI taxonomy): domain Eukaryota; kingdom Metazoa; phylum Chordata; class Aves; order Galliformes; family Odontophoridae; genus Cyrtonyx; species Cyrtonyx montezumae. Next base: position 40,661,430 of record NW_027071826.1, on the reverse strand, counting down.
TGAAAGATGGCAGGCTGCAATTGGTCCTAAGGTCTCCCATTAATTGGTCTCCCATTAAAACAAAACAAAACCCAAACCCAAACGTTACTGTCTTTCTTATAAGATCTGTTTTATTCTCTAACTTGCCAGAAGACTTTCTGTCTCTGACACAGCTCTTCCTCTGTGCTGAAAAGAAAAGCAGTAGGAGAAAAGACACACTATATACAGGTACTCTGAGAAATAAACTTTTTAGAGATTTCTGGGTACTTGCAAACCCAAAACTTTGCCTTCACCTCTTGTAATATTTGTACTGTATTTCTGGATTGTCAAAGGAAAATTGCATGGTAGGAAAGTAGGACAGTAATTGTCTGCTTTGGGAGAAGATGAAGAACAAGTATTGATATGATGACTGGCAGGATACAGAACTTCTTATAATAGCATTATTTTAGTGAGAAAAAATGAAGAATGGTGAGAATCTTTTGCAGGAATGCTGTTCAGCTGGGTGAGGAACAATCACCACAGCTCTGTGGGAGGCTGCTCAACAGTTTCCATGTGAATAGTAAAGCTGTAAGGAAGCACTAGCAAGGGCAAGGTTCTGCAGGGGACTGAGGGCCTGAAGGTGGTCTCAGCCCTATTGCTGGAGAAGTGGAAGGGAAAATGTCAAGACAAGCTGGAAGGAGAAGAGAAAATCTCACTGCTTCCAGTGGGGAAAGACTCAGCAGTAATCAGAGTGGCACACCATGATTATTTCAAGACTAGTTCGTCTTTACTTAAGAGCTTTCATGAGCACGTAAAAGTGCACTTATCATTCCCCCTTCCCTCAAAAACACATCTAAAAGCAGAGTTTTGGCACACTTGAAAAGTTATGCCTCCTTATGCCCAGCTATGAGCTCAGGAATCCGCTTTTAGGTGCTCACACTATAAAAGCCTCTGCTGAATAGTTGTCTGATGAAAGTAGCTTTTGTTTCAGTTGGAGAGGACATCCCAGCTCTGGTTTGCAAATGGCTACCGTTTCTGGATAAGGGAGAGCTCATCCATATTGTATTTTGTATCAACATCAACATCAAAATCACTAGAATGCAACAGCATTGAGTGAGCATTAAAAAGAAACAAAATGTATAACATAGAGTACTGTATGCTTTCTAGTCAACACTTAATTCGCGGCACTTCAGTATGACCCACTTCTGAGAGCAGCAGCCATGAGAGCAAATAAAAATGACAAAATGGAATGACTGAGATGCTGCAAATATTACTGACAAAGCAAACAATCCTGTGAAAGTGGCTGACAAATGGTTAACAATATGAAATGAATCTAATGGGATGTTAGTAAACTGAAAAATGGAGGCTTGAGAATTATCCCACAAGATTCATGCTTCATAACTGAAATAAACTGAACATAGGGTCAAGACCCATGCATGAGTCACTGCTGAATTCAATTCTGCCTTACCTGTTTGTGAAAATATGGGAACTTTTCCAAATGAAAAGCCCTCAGAAATGCACAAAAGCCTGACCATGGACTGTTCCCCCTTTACAACTTTTTCTGCCAAGACAATACAGGTTATTTATTCGTGGAGGACATGATCTTGCGTGGTTAAGCATTCTGTACAACGCCCACTGCTGGGGTGACTTCCAGCCTGCCAGGAGGCCACAGGGATGCTCTGCAGGCAGAGTCCGTTAGAAAATAGAACTAGCTCCTCCCTACTCAAAGCTATCAACCATTTCAGGGCGGTGATGGCAGGGTGCAATGGTGGTTGTTCATTATTCCTTAATAGCACACAAGAGCAGAGGCGTAGCATGATGCTCTCACTGGGGGCTGTGCTTCTTCCTCACAGCCACAGGCTCTGTCCTGCCTTAATCCTGCTGGCATTATGCAGCCAGTTTGCAACTCGCTCTTGATCACTATGTCGCTAAGCAACTGCTGGGTTCACAGAGCGAGCACTGCTCTTAACCTGATAAAAACCCTGTGATAGCTTTCTCCCTCCTTTCTTTTGGCAGCTTCATACAAGTCAGTAGGCTCCCAAGTGAATCTGTAGCCTTGCTATGTTTATAGTATAGGACTTTGTGATGCTGCTATGCTTCCCCTCCTCTCTGCCCAGCTGTGGGGAGTGCTTTCAGTTCCCAGCACAGTGCATGTCCAAGTTCTGGGATGGGCACAGCGACCCAGGGCAGCAGTGGGCTGATCTCAGGTATTTAGCTTAGGTGGAGCCCTGTACTCAAATGCCCTGAGCTGCTGCTGTAAGAAAATTTGGGCAGAAATGGAGGAAGTGATGGCTGGGTGTTGTAGCCTCTGATTTGAGATCCTGACTACATGGATGGACCAGATAAAAAATCTGATCACCGAGAATGGACTCCACAGTTTTTTAAAAGTGGACAGTGGCCAACATGAAGAGTGGAATGAGCCTACGTGAATTCAAAAACTCTGGTCCAGAACCTCCTGATCAAACCATTCAATCACGGATGTAATGTGCACAAGGAAACAAGCACTTCCTTCTGCTTTCTCCTCTTTGTCTGTCCCTTCCCAGGCTCCTCATCCTGGCCTGCAGCTGGTCACTGCCTCTGAGCAGCAGATGGTTTCCAGCCAAAGGTTTCCATGCTCTATTTAAAAATCTTCAAACTCAGTGTCTCCATAAGAACCACAGAAAACTATAAATACACTGTGTAGAATTACTGCTAAACATATAACTGCTAAAAAATGAAGACTAGGGGTTGTTCTTTTTTTAATGTAACAATTGAAAGAGAAATGATGCTTAGTATTGTAGAACAATCTCTTCATAGTCCCCATTTGTCAAAAACAAATAAAGAAGATCAATTTCGCAGGTTTCTGTAACAGGCCATTCCCAAACTATTTACAATTTAATTTACTTTCATGCTGCCCTAGTGGTGCAATTGCTGTGACCAAGCTACATTTGTATATCCACTGGCCATACAGAGATAACTCCTAGAGATATTTAGAGCTGCTTCCTAGGCTTCATGTTCCACAATGAAAAAATGCATATTTTAATTTCACCAGGCTGCTAGTGCTATGAGCAGAACCCAAGCGAGCCTGAGAACATTCCTATTTATAACACTTCCCACTACTTCTCCTTGGCTGAAGGGTATGAACAGACCTACACATTTTTTATCACCTTCCTTTAATTCGGCAGAATCTTTGCTTTCTGAGAGCTAAACTTCCTTGCTCCTTTTCTCTTACTATCTCAAAGAAAAGGGCCACAAATTCTACAATTGGTTCAGGTACATTTTACAATATGAGAAAAAAGAATTTTAGCTTTACAATTGAAATATTAGCTTCAATACCTCGGCAAGATGGTACTCCCTGATCATAATATATTACAACTTTGTAAAAGATTGTGTCAATCGTGATCGAGCTAGAAAAGCTGTAATTTATCTAAAATTTTAAAGGTAAGGTAGAAGAAAAAGCAGTAAAAATAAACCTTTGTCTGGGAAGCATTTACCATGCATCCATGGCCTTTCCGTAGGCACCTCCAGGAGCAGAACTGATATTAAACATAGGCAGTCCAGGGCGTACACAACACAACAAAAAACAAAATCGGAGCACTTCTCCACTGTGCTAATATGGCTGTTAGACTTTTGCTCCCTCCTTCCCACTCTTTGCCCAGCTCAGAAGTAGACCCTTCCTCACCCTCTGCTAGTCTCAGAGCTGGACAGGGTATACCTCTGACCTTACCAGTGAGCTGCTTGATATACAGCTGCGCCCTACACCTGTTAGACAAGAATAAATTGTCTGAGCACCTCTGACTTCATTACTTTTATAGCTCAAGGTCCTCTCTCTAATTTGCAAATACACCCTTTTAGGCAGACTTTTCAGGAAAGAAGAAGAATATCAGACAGATTTAAATGATTGTGTGTTTTTACTTCCAGATAGAGTCATGGAATCACAGAATTGCAGGACTTGGAAGAGACCTCAAGAGGTCACCTAGTCCAACCACCCCAATAAAGCAGGCTCCCTGCAGTAGGTCGCACAGGTAGGCATCCAGACAGGTCTTAAATATGGCCAGAGAAAGGGACTCCAAAACCTCTCCAGGCAGTCTGTTCCAGTGCTTCATCACCCTCACCGTAAAAAAGGTCTTCCGCATGTTAGTACAGAACTTCTTATGTTCAGGTTTTAGGCCATTACTAAGTCCATAATGAAAACTGTTTGCCAAAGCTAAGCTATAAGAACTAAAAAGACTAAAGGGCAGAAAAGCAAAATAATTTCCAATTGCTGTCAAAGGCAGATTTTTCTCTAAAATGCAACTATATGATGTGGCTCTTGCTTACGTGATTATTTTCTCAAATAAAATGAATTCATTCTTCAGATTATTTTTTGCAGCCTTTATACTGGCTTGAATTTCTTTTCACAGAAGGGAGGTAAACATTCGCTTCTACTTTTCTCACTTTTCTCTGAAAAATGTGCTACATATTTACAGAACATTGACTCAGTTATTATCTATTAAAATAGCGATGATAGAGACCTGCACTGAAACCTGGAAATAACTGTCCGTATAAAATATACAAGACAATAAACATACTGTACACATGAAGTCAGAGGCAACATGTTAATATGACTTAACAGGATGATGAAGCCCAAGCAAAAAAATTGCAGACATATGAAAAATATGAATTGAAACTCTGAGAGTCATCTGCAAGACAAGACTTACGTAAATTCAAACTTAGTGCACAAGTTTTGATTTTATGATTACCTGAGATATTTTCAAGTGTACATGGACAGGGTTCAGTTGCTGTGCTAACTTTCATTAAAACTGTCTTAAGCAGCCAGTGTACATCTGTTCATTATACAGATTTCATTTCATTAAAAGCTTTTCCCATACAGGCAACTCAATTTCTACACCAATTAGCCAGTACTAATAGGAATCCCACAATTCTGGCATTTTACTTCCATTTCTTCATTCTAAAATATATATAACCTCCAAACCATCCTGTGACCAGTTAATAGCTTACAACTTGCAAGTAATAATGGCCTGACCCTGAGTCTTGTCATCACACTGGTTTCTGAATAAGCAATCATTCGCATTTAGCAGAGCCACCCTCTTGCTAAAAGAAAATCATCTTAATGCATGCAAAGTATGGTAGTTTTTCAAAGGCCAGGTCATTTATTATCCAGCAGAATAATTATAATAAAATTTACTTAAGAGTTACCCTTTTTAATAAGCAAAATGAGCGCTACATCTCTGCAAAAATAAATAAATAATTAAATAAATAAATTTGGTGCAGGCCAGGCCAAGCAATATTGAATACTTCAGTAAAAGGACCATTTAACTGCTGTGAATTTCATGATATTACACCATTATTTACAGGGAAATGTGACTACATAATTACCTATGCATTTACCTAATGGTGTCTGACTACTCTGAGTAGCTTTTGATATCACTTGTCTGGAAATGCATTACACTGCAGTACCAGGATGGTGCTGTTGGGTGAAATGAGCCACAGTTTTGAACCTGTGGACATCACGACTATTTACTAGCAAGCACTGACAATAGAAATTAAGAACTTAAACCCAATAAAGAAGAGTGAGAAGAGGCAATAAATCAACCATTTGGCAAAGTTACAAACAGTGCAAAGTGATGGCAGAGAGAAATTTTCTAAGATGGTTTCATACATAGGTCACTCCAAAAGTAACGCCTGCCATTTATTTTTCATTCTACAACAGATACAAAGAACAGACTAACACTATTTGATAGAGCAAATTCTCAGCTACAAAACACTGTTTTCCAATACAGTCACTACTATTAACTGTGCATTTTCACCAGTGATGAACAAGGACCTGCATGCCGCACTCGTAAAAAAAATCTGCACAAGCAGAAGTGACCCGCTGTCATTGTCACTGCTGCTGAAACATACCACTCCCTGCCTTGCTGTGCTCACATCCACTATGTGGTCTCTATAAATATTCAGCAAGTATTAACAAATTTTATGTGGCGGCATTTTTCCTGCATGGAGGAATTCAGTTCCGCACTTTTGCTACATACACATTTCTATGTCAGACGCCATTTTGCGAGACACCATTTTGTCAGACACCATTGTGTCAGACGCCATTTTGTAACACGCCATTTTGCGAGACACCATTTTGTCAGACACCATTGTGTCAGACGCCATTTTGTAACACGCCATTTTGTCAGACGCCATTTTGTCAGACTGCCCCTCCACTGCCACCTGTCGCACAGCAATAAAATCTAACAGAATACTGGTGGGAAAGCTCAACCTTTGCTGCTACACCACCAACACCTGCCTCTGACATCACGGGCCAACATAATAAAGAAGGTGGCACTGACTTTAGAGCAGGCCTCGTACTTCGTGGTACAGTGGATTATTAGAGATACAAGCAAAAATCAAATGTCACACAGTGAATGTGAATTAAGCCTAGACAAAAACGTTTTTTTACCTGTTTGAAGCCAAAATAAGTTCTGAGACTGAACAAAAATTTATCACCACATTTTGAAAGAAAAAAGCTACTTAAACATAAATCTGAATAACTCTTGTCAAAACAACTGACAGGCTTATGCAAACTGCCTCAGAAACTGGAGAATACTGAAAGAGCTTCTGTCCTAGGATGCTGATGACAGAAACATGGGTAGTATAGGAAAATCTTCCCCTCTGTAAAATTGTTTGCCAGAGACTATGCATATAAGCAAGTATGTACAATAAAAGGTGCATCCTTCTTTAACTTATGTAATAGGGAAAGTTAAGGAAAGGGTGAAAAAAAAATCAAGCCATTTTTAGTAAATTATTTGGTTATTTACATTTACCTTGTACTGAGACTTGCAGTTTTTGTTCCGGTAGGTGACTCCAATCCTTCCCCTGGCTTTGAAGATTTCTCTCTGTTCATTTGCTGGAGTATTGAGTTCAATTCACTAATAACATTAGCCTTTGGGCCTGAGAGAATTGGGCTTTTCACCTCCGACACATCCCCCCATAGCTTAGATGTCCTTTGGGGAACAACCTTTGCCATATTGGGCTGCGCACCGATGGGAGGTGGGGGTGGAGCGGGAGGAGGAATAACAAAGCTGTCTACAGTTTCTTCAATTAGCGCATCCTTGTAAAGTGCATTGCTTTTGTTGATTATGGGCTTCATTTTTGGCTTAGGAGGTACTGGGGGTTTGTCCACCAGAAATGTTTGCCCATCTGCATAGACTGTACAAGTATCCACGTTCTCGCACCCTTCCGAGGATAAGGTAGAGATGCTGGACACCGTTGAGATAGTGCTGGTTGTCTCTAAATGATGGTCACTACTACTCCGACTGTCTACCTCCTCAATCCCAGAGTCAGTGACGTTGTCAAAGCTGTCAGGGGGTGGCAGAAAGGAGGCAGGCAAACAGTTTGAAAGACCCACTTGCTTTTTACTCTCTAAGGAATTGGTTGGCTGGCTGGTGACAAATGGCGCAGGTGAAGGTGTGCCGTTTTTCCTTTGCTTAATCAAGTCCGTGAGAGCTGAAGTGGGGACTGAGCGGTCATCGGGGATGTCAAAGCTGTTGGCAAACTCTAAGGGGGGTGGTAGTGGCTCAGTAAAAATAAATTCTTCGTCAATATCAACTGATGCTAAGGGTGGCGGGGGGATGCGGAAGGGCAAGATGACTGGGTCGTCGACAGAGCTCGCTGCCACAATGGTTTTGCAGGGAGATGCCGGTGGCTCAGGCACAGCAGGCACATTCAGCTCACTTTCAGCTTCCTCACTCCCCTCTGGCCGCTCTGGCAGGGAGTTTTCGGGGCTTGGTTCCATTTCAGCTCCCTTTTCCTCTTCATCCTCAGGCGTATCATCTGACTTCGCCGTGTCCACAGTATGAACCATTAACAAGCCAGCTGACTTCTGTTGCGAAGTATCCACAATGTTTATCAACATGTTCTTCTTTTCTTCAGCCTTCTTTTCTTTCCCCGCATCTGTTTCATACTTGTTCTCAGTCTCCTGCCTTCGCAGTGGGCCACGAGTATTTTGCCTAGTGACAGTAGCAGTAACAGGAAATGTTGTTTCAATATTGGGTCTCAGCTTTGTATCGATGTAAAGTGGTTTATTAAGGTCAGCCTTAACAGTGTCCACTTTGCCTGGAATCTGCTGTGTTTGTTCTTTCATGGCTCTGTCCCTGGCAGAGAGAGCGAGGGCTAGCGGCGAGTTTGGATCTAGCAGCTTTCCTGTGACCGGGTGAACGTAATTATCGGAGGTGGATGCATTTGTGGACTTAGCTGCCGCTGTACTGTTTTCAGTACCTTTCGTTTTGGATGAAGCATTTAATGTCCTTGCATCACTTTGATTGCTGGGTTCACTGCTATTAAAAAGATTTTCAGGCTCTCTAGGTGCGGGAATTGGAGATGGGGACATAAGCTGCCTAAAGCCATCTTCACTACTAAACACGGCTTCATCAGTAAATTTAGATTGCCTCATACGTGGTGTTGGTGGTGTTAGTCCAACATCTTCATCTCCTAGGTCTGTGGAGAGGAATGCTGGAGAATTACGCCTTGCTTCCAGCCTCTTTTCCCTGTCCCTCACTGCTCCAGCAATGGCTGCTGCAAACGGACTGCTGACACCTAAACTGTCATCAGGTCGGAGTTGCCCAGGTTGCTCTGAAGACTGAGGATCAATTTCCATGCTGCTCCCTTGGCTGCTTTTCCCACTGCTGCTGGTGGATGGCTCTTTCACAATAATTGTGGGGATTGGAATAGAGCAGGTTTTCTCTGGACTATCTTCAACATTGGATTGTTTAACTAGCATCCCCTTCCGCCTTGCTGGTTTGGCCGGTACATAAACTGCTTTGCTTGCAATCTTCCCAACCTCGGAATATGGGTTTTCAGGCATCTGACCCCTCTTGTTCCTGAAATTTGCCTGAGCTGTGGCACTCCGACTGTACAGGTCCTCAGAGTCCAGAGAGTAACGGTCCAGTTCTCGTCTGTAATAGATCCCTTTGTCCCTTATCATTGTTCCCACATTTTCAGGCCTAACCAAAGAAATTTTTGCACCTGAATTCTGATTAAACGGAGGTTTGATAGTTCCATAGCTCCTTGATGTTGGGGATTTGGGAGCGTTGTACAGAGAGGGAGAAGGTGGTGGTGGTGAAGGGGGTAAGGACTGCGGTGGTGGAGGGATATCTTCAGAGGTGTCAGGCATTGAAAGACTTCTGGTAAACTTCAGCATAGGAGGAGCCAAAAACTGCCGTTCTTCCTCTGTAATTCCTAAAAAGCAGAAAGAATATTAAAACACGGCATTCCAGTGGAAGCCTTTGTACTGCAGTGTCTCTGCATCCAGCCTAAAATGCTAGGGTATATTTCACATGGCGTGAGGCCTGTTTGAAATTGCAAATCTTTTGCCTCATTCAAACAGTAAGTATATTTCTTGTTGAATTTCCAGAGGCCAGATGCCAGAATCCAAAAGGATGCTACAGAATTTTAATTAAACTGATCATTGATGTGTAGGGAAATGTTTTGGTTTTATGTATCATCAAGGTAGCTGTAGAGAAGCACATTTTCTTCCAAAATTATTGAGCAGGGAAGATATTCTGAGCAAAATAGTAGCTTATGCCTGGCTCTAGCGATTTCCAAATGCATAAAATAATGCAACTTAGAAACATAATGAATTTTTAAGATGCACTGAAACTTAGCAAAGGGACTGAGAAGATCCTACTGGGAAAAAGTCATCTAGTTTTATTTCAAGAGACAACATTACATGATTACAAATATGGCTTTTAACATAAATAAACTTGATAATGAGAGATCTTAGATGGCCAATTTTACATCAGTGTAATGTGGTTCTAAATTGAGAAAGATCACTACTAAGATTACCAAGAACAAAACAAGTTCAAATTTGGTTTGCACTTTTTTTTTCTCTCTCTTTTGTATAATCATTAATTGACACAATTCTTTGGAATGAGAAGAAGGTGATTTTTATTCCCTTTGATCAGTAGGGATTACTTTATAACCTACTACACATCATTGCAACACTTCTGTCTCAACAGTAAAATAAAAATGAATGACATTTTGCCCTAGGTAATGCACTGCAATAGAATTATTTGGGGATTTTTTTGTTGTTGTTGTTGGTTTGATTTTTTCTTTTCCTTCTCACTGTTATTTCTGGATAAAAGGAAAATGCCAAAGAAAGGAATTAAATCAGAATTCCATAATACTTGCCTACTGCCATTAAAGCAGTATGTGGAAATTAATTTTTTTTTTAATTTTTTTTTTCCACTAACAATGTATAAAGAGAAAATAAAATAATTCACCAAAGATGGTAGAGAAATACGCTTCAAGAAAGAAAGTACAAAAAGAGGTACATTACTAAAAAGAAATTACTAAAAGAGGTGAATAATGCACAAATGAATTATGCATGAGAAACATTTTACCTATAGATTTTTGTCTTCTCATTGTACCCCGAGGTATACCCAGAAAAGGACCTTGAGGACTCCCTGGTACAGTGGGCGTCATCACAGCAATACCCTGTCTCTCATACATGGACTATAAAAAAGCAAACAAAAGAACCCACAAGCATTAAAGAAAGCAAAACTTTCTCCCACGCATAAATAACTCTTTGGTCACATCAACTAATCCACTACCTGCCCCTCTTAGAATTCTTACGTACAACAGCAAATTTGCTATTCCTTCGAGAAGGATGTGAAGAGAAAGGGAAGGCTGGGATTTACTTATATGTTAATAAAATGATAACAGCTGTAAGCAGATTTAGTTGAAATTATTAACATGGCACTATGTTAAGTTTACAGCACATTCTGTGTGCTGTGAGAGAAAGGAAGGCAGCAATTGCATTTCATTTCACTCACTTCCTAAACACTGCCACGCATGGCATAGGCATTAATGTTCACTTTGCACCAAGCAGTATGCTCTCCTCGCTACTGATGACAGACCTGCTCCTGGGTCTCGCATAGGTGGTGCTTTGAACAGGGTTACACTGGAAGATGGATTCTCAGCTAGGAACTGTGAAACGTCCCCTGAATCCAAATGCACTCAACTGCCCTTTCACATTGGTTATCACACAACTATTTGTTTTCTGCCACAAAATAGTCTCTATTTCATCCTTCCTAAGCTACTGAGAACAGCAAAGTGCTTGTATTCTACAATTGAGAAATCAAATTTCAGAGTTCTGGAAATTAAATTTTTACTACATACCACAGTGTTAAGGTCAACTCTTCCCTTACAAATCATCCTGTATTATTTCATCAAGATATTATATATGCCATTAGGAACAATAAAAAATATGAACTGGTAGAAACATTCATGTTAGTGGAAACTGTGCAGCTGCACTAATTCTGGCACTGAAACTGCATGAATCTACTTCAATTTTCAGTGGCGTTTTCTAGTTTGGCCTTAGTTTTGTACTGACACTCTCAAGTTAGAACTTACTGTTATCTCACCAGCTGACATTACAGGCAGAGTAAGGTCACTTCTGTTTCAATAACACCAAGATAGCAACGTTGTTGAAATGACAGTCTCAGAGTAGGTATAAGAATATAATGACAAAAGGTTTTAGGAGCCAGAGGCTCTTCTGTTAAATGAATTATTATCGGAAATATTGAGTAAATCAAGGCTACAAGGCAATACAATCCGCACAAGCACATAAACCATTATTTAAAATTCATTTATACTGTGATTTGAAATTAGTACACTAGCAAAGTACCCCTTCCAAACAGTTTCAGAAGCGAAAGCAGTACTTCGTAGCTACCACTCACATTCATATCTGTAGCTGAGGGAAAACATCTACTAGAAGGCCTCTGTTTAATAGTTGCCACTCTTGAATCCACAGTTGCATTGTCTGCAATTCTTGATGGCTTGGAAACTGGTACTATTTCATCCACCTTATCTGTAACATAAAAGTATTCAGTAAAATAAATATCATTTGTCCAAAACCTGAAAAATTAAGTATTGCAAGGTCAAAGGAAGAGATTTACTTTTCAAAAAAATGCAAATAAAAAGTTTTTTTTTTTTTTTTGGCATTTTAACAAGGCAATGCTTGAGCATCATAAGTCGTGCAAGCCGAGCACTTTCCATTGCTGCTACATAACATGCATGCTTTAGTTTTAAGCCTGCATGCATTTAATGTTTACTTAGTGTGACTCGAAAAACAATCCTCTTCTTCAAACCTTCAAAATGTGAAGGGACAATATCTATATAGAAATGGAAAGAAGACCTTTAGAAATAATGAATCTGTAAAGAACTGTTTCAAATAGAGATAAGCAGACTGTACTTAGTCATCAGAATTTCAGTGATATTTTGGACAATAACAAGTACTCCAGAAGTGCTCTTTTATGTTGGTTTTCCTCAGTTAATGATATCTAATCTATACATGATTTTTGGATTATTAGATTAGCATTGTAAGCAACTGCATCATTCTTTAAATGAAACTTTTATATGTTTTATTACTACTATTATTTTATTAACGTAGAGAATTTATTTAGTTGTGGTCAGAAACAGACCAAACAGGCAAAGTCCAAATCAGAATGAGAACTTTAACATTTTGATTTGAGATCCTGATCTACTGTATGGAATGATGATAGAATACAGGGGAAAAAACTTCAGTCAAGATCTGAACTTTGGAGCATTTGCTTTAGCCCCAGTTCCAACTGTGGTCACAAACAAGATTCATTGTGTTTAATACCTCCGTTAGACTGAGGACCTCAAAGTACCAGTCAACTAATTATAGCCTTACAGCTCCTTTATACTGCCACTTTGCTACTACAAAACTAAGGCATGAAGAAATTAAAAGAGTAGCCCAAGCCAGCAGAACAGACTCGTTTTGAACCTGTACTAGAATCCAAACTTAGACCAAATCAACAAGATTCCTTTCTACCCCTTTCATCACATTTGCTTCCCTAAGAAATAACAGACTGCCCCATATTGACTATTCTGTACTTAATAATCATGTTAACTTAATGTCTCTTCCTTTAAAGTTTCACCAGAGTACAGACTAGTTGTATTGGCTGTGATATTTACATAAACGGAATACCTTAGCCTGGCTACTAAGCTTCCACAATGTGAGCAGAAGCTATGTTAATTTTCAGCAATTAGATCCGTCTCCCAAATGTCAGTATTTATTTCAGCAGAAAAGGATAGCTACTTCATTAGGATATTACAGACTGAAAAATAAACGAACAAATAAATAAATAAATAGCAGGCTTCTGGCAGTCTACAGATTATGCTACTCTGCAAAGCATCAGATTTTGGGATTTAAGCTTTACCTCTCACTGGAGAGCAGCATACTCAGGGCCTTGGCTATGGATATAGATGGGAATAAGGCAGGAAAAAAAAGGTTTTTGATCCCTCTAAACAGTAGAACTGGCAGATGCAAGGATGACATTTTACACGGGAGAACAAGAGAGGGAAGAACTTTTAGCCCCCTGGTTAGAAAGAAGGCTGTCCTAGAAGTGGATCCTTTGTTGTCACAAAGGGTGAGGGAGCAGGCAGGAAGGGAAAGATCGAGGAAAATCAGAACAGTGTTGAAAGCTATCTCACAAGATTGGTATCGCTGTTTCTATTCAGTTGAAGTTATCATATGATTTTTTTTTCACTGGTCTGCTTTATTTTTGTGTGTTTTAAATCATCCGGTGAAAGAAAGAAAGGAAAAAAATTTCTTAAAACCGTAACATGTATTCAAAAATAAAATAAACTTCAAGTCACATTTCATAAGACTTTGTAATACAAACTTTGAACTTCCAAAAGAAAAATATCTGCACTTCTGCTCAGCAAAAGGCATCATAAAGCAATGGTGTCACCATTAACATTTGACTCGTACAACAAAAATATGGCTAGACTGTAAAATTGTACTCAGGGGATCTATCACCAAGAGTTTCAAGGGTGGAGAGGTTTCACGTTAAGTCTTTCACACCCTTGTTATCATCCCAGAAGGCCTAAAAGCTGGTCTTTGGGATGGAAAGACAAGGAAGTTTGTGAAAATGAAGCATTCGGTACTCAAAATCTGTAAATAAGAAATATGAATATACCATGTAAGAACGAGGATCCCCTTTATTTTAACAGACACATGTAACCATATACCCATTCAGACAACAAAAAGCTACAGGGAAAGTGATGAGGCTATGACAGACACTTGAAAAGCATGAAAATATTTGCTGGGGAATGAAACATACATACTCTCCAACTGCACTGATTTTGCTAGACAGTACTATAAGTCAGATCTTAATATAAGATCTGACCAAAATATCAGTTGGTATCAATTATTCATACCGTCTACCACTTTCAGCTGCTATAACTTCTTTCTGTGTGAGCTTATTGCAGGTTTCTTGTCTGTGGACAGTTTCTCAGTCATTCTCACCCTATAACTGCTCCCGTTCAAGTGACCTTGTGCCTTTCCACATCTAGCTAAAGCACTGAGAAATGGGAGAGATCAGGTGACAGCTTAAGCTGCTTTGCAAGGAACTCTTTAGGGGTTCCTCAGACAGTTTTTCCAACAGCAGCACCGCTGCATCTGTGCAGCTTCTTCTTTTTTCTCTACTGTCTTTAATCCAAACGCAAAGATAGAGCGGAGGGTGTCCTTTTAAAACTACAGTGGAATACGACTTACTCTAAATGGCAGCAGCTACATGGCGGGTCCTGCAGAGTACATCAAAATCTTAGCATCTGACCACACTACTGCACCACACTTTTTTAGTGAAAATACTATGTAAAATAAAAACATTCTCACTGTATTATCAAACATATGTTAATTAGGCCAAGACAATTAATTGGCTGATTTGTATTCAGCTTCGTTCAAACTCATCCCAAAGAAATAAGATGTAAGCATATTGGGACAGACTTCCACTTGTCTTTGCCTTTAGCTTGGCTGTTCATATCCACAGTACCAGTGTGCAAACCATGTATGCATCGAAAACATATGTTCAAAAGGCCACACGTACTGGAATAATTGGTCAAGCTCACTAATGGACTTCTCTCCCAACCTTCTTGTGATCTTAAACATTCGTCAGCATGCGTTTCTTGTATCAATGAGAGGGGAATCTTACAGGCTTGTACTGGAAATTCTCTGAGGACACATTTACAAACAGCTTTAACAAAAGAAATATTAAAAAAGCCATGGAAGGGGTGCCAAAATTTGCACCTGGTGTAAAGTGTGTCAACGGTGTAGCCAAAGAAGCACGCCTCCAATGGTGTTCTCAGAGGGAACGCAGCTGGATGTAGGTGGAAGGGAAAAATATTCTCTACTGCAAAGAGCCTACGCTGGAGGTTGGCCATGCCAGCTGCATTTCATCATTAAACCATTCACTTAGCAAAGTACAGCCACAAGCACGCACGCACACACACTTATAAGGGAGCAATCTGTGGCTGACTGGTAGAATAACAAAATGTTATATCTGTTTTATTTTGATTAACTCCAGTCTCAGAGAAAGACAAGAAAGAAGAGGCTATGGCTCACTGGACAGAGAGAGCACCGCTCAGTTGTATTCACAGAAGAGGATTTTTAGGCCTACAATTATTTTCTAGTATTTGCCAAAGGAGGAATTCATCACTGCTTTGCCATATAAACTCTTCTGAATCCTTACAAAAAGTTACAACAGTATGTGGAGAGTCAAACACAGGAGCCATGCTACACCTGTGATCATTAGTTACCACGCTCAAGGGACTCCTAGTAACAGCATCCTTCCAGAGAACTGTCAGGGATACCACATGGATAAGCCAGTCTGATGCCTCTGCATGCATATAGCAATTTGAGTGCCACTATATTAAATTCCCCCGAGAGAGGCAGCACCAACAGATATAAAATAATTTATTGCAAAAGTGCATTTCCATCTGTCCTGTGGGTTACCAATTGCACCCATGTTCTACTCAGGGTGCCAGCCCTCAGGAGATTAGATGGCCTAAAGGCACAGAAAGTAGTTGCATTTTATCAGCACGTAGGTCATCTCTGATGAAAAGCTCTTTATCACAGACAGAGTACCCAACAGCATGTCATGACATTTACATTCTCAAGAGGTCTGGCTGCTAGGCAAGTTGCTATTTTTTTTTTCTTTTTTTTTTTCTTTTCATTTTCTTAAATAATTAATATCTGTGATAATTACAGGGGACAGTCTCCTCCTAGTAGATTTGGTGCAGGAGATGGCTCTTATCCCCAAGAACACATTGCTTAGTGACTCCTGTTTCAAATCCCCAGACTCTCTCAGAGGAAAAATTATAATGCTGCCCATCCAACCACCAGATCCATCATAAAAGGAGCTTTGAAAATGAGAGTCAAGTGCCTAGATAGATCTGGTGGCACGTTACTATACAAGCCCCAAAAGATAAATATGAGGTATGATCCTGGCAACATTACTTCTAATACGACATAGCCAAGACACGTGGATTAGCTCCACCGGGGGTCTTAGAAAGTGAGCTTGTCAGACCCACAGAGGATAAGAATGATCATGATCCAGTACAGGCTAACCCCAACACCTCAGGCTGGCATGCCAGAAACACCAGGCAAAGACTGATCGAACACAGTTTTGGAGGCGAGTATTGCCAAGACCTGTATACTTACCACCAACTCCAGAACGCTTGCTCAGAGGGGATGGGATAATGGAGAAAGAAAACTCAAAAAACAGCTGCCTCAAGAAATGACTTGTATTTGTAAGAAAAGCAATGAATGCCTGGCACAGAGTAAAAAAATGCTTGTATGAAGTTAAAGTGAAAGAACAGAGGCAAATGTTCTTCAAATACCAGCAGCACACATTGTTAACAGTGCAAATATAAACTACAAAATGTTAGACTAATCTAGTCAGCCAGAATACAATGTTAGCCAATGTAGGAAATGGTTGAATTCTGCCACTGATGGCCTTATGGCTAAGAATTAAAAGGACAGGCACATTAAAAAAAAACCCTAAAAATCCTATGGTGTGGTTATTTTTTCTTCCCTCCCCCTTTTGCCTGGCGCGTAGGCATGGGCAACGAGGCCCTCTCGGTTATGGCTCTCTGCAGCCGGCCACTGCGACAAGGCAGCGTGGCCTGCGGCGGTTCTCGAGAGTCGCTCGTCCCTTCGGCCCCTGGTAAGCACACAGTGGAGGCTGCCACTGCATCCTCACCAGTCCATGTCGAGGCACAGGTTAACTCGACATGGGGGGTGGCTCTTTGGGAGATGCGTGTTTCAAGGACCTGCGTCCGTGGCTGCTTGAGAAAAGCTAAGATCTCTGACAGGTAGTTATGGATGGCTCTTGTGGAGGTAGCCACAATGCCCAGCTGCAGCTCCATGCGGCCCATGGACTGTGACATGAGACCCATGGACTGTGCATGCTCCCTCTTGATATTTTCCAGCAGCTGCACAATCCTACTGTTGGTTTCCATCAGCAGCTTCTCTCCCTCTGTTAGCTGGGGCTGCCCTCTCCAACCCCGATCCCTAGGGACAGGCTCAACACCGCGGTTCTCTTCATTCATCTCATCATTGCCCTCCTCCTCAGGAGAGTCACTTTCAAACTGAGGAGTCCTACTGAGTGACTGATCCCCGGGAGACTGTACGTCCATGGTACACTCCGGAGTCCGCGCTGGCGTTTGAAATCCCTCAAAATCCTCCCCAACGTTGCTGTGCGTTTCAGACGAGGACAGCGGCCACTGCCAGCTCTCTGTGGTCCTGGCCGGCGAGTCTTCGTCAGAGGCAGGCACCGAGGATTCCTGTTCTTCAGCCGGCGTGGACGGCGAGCTCCCTCGGAGACGGCCAGCTTGCCCCGAGGATCCAGGAACCTCCCCATCTTGTTCCCCAGTGACATCTGGCAATCAAATAGAGGAGCAACAACCACTGTATCTGAGGCCAGGCAGATGGAGGAATCTACATGCATTGGACAACACATAGAAAGAAGCCAGTTGGGAAGCCAGAGTGTATGTGTTTGGGCAAACGGAAGGGCGAGCTAAAGTTTAATGACTGCATTGGGCATGTGGCAGTTGACGTTATTAACTGCTTTTCGTATAAATGCACACTGTCCTGTACCCACAACACACACAGCCATGCTGCATCCCAAGGCAGGAGCTACCGATTCACCTCATTGTGACTGTGACAGGAAATGTCAGTGAACCTATCAAAAAGCTCACCTATGCACTGCAGTGGTGTCAGTCAGACATCCCTGGGACGGGCTCAGGGCCAAGTGTCCAAGTGAGCTTCCTGTGGTGTCAGATGTGCTCCACCACTGGCTGAGGGCAGCCCTTTGTTGTTCTGAAGCACTGCTGGCTATCTTCACTTTTGTCCGACGTCTCACGTCACCCCCACCCCTAAGTGCGCTCTCTCCCAAATCACTGCTGCGAGCGATGGTGGCTGTCCACAGCATTTATCCTGTGAGCAATGCCCTCCCCATCTGCTGGATTTTCTTGCTCTTTTCTCCAATGAGTAGGTAATGGTACCTGAGGGCATTGCTCTCCAGGATCTCACTGTCTTCTGAAAATAAGTTAGCTCTGCCCTTCCCTGTCTACTTCTCCCCCTTGTCTGAGGGCATATGGTAGAAATCAGGGTGCAAGTGATTGTCTGTGGCAGTGCCACACCTACTCTAACATCCCAGTCTTGAAAAATGTTTTTCTGTAAGGATTAATTTATGCTCTTTGAAATATTTTATATGCTGCTCTTTGGACCTCAGTTTGAAGCTGTGAGCTTACATCTGGAAAGTATTGCTGAGGTCAGCTTAAAATGAAACTTCTGGTTCTGTTTATGAGCCAGGGTATGTTTTTGTTTGTTTTGTTGTGCATTTGTTGTTTTATATATAGTTTTAAAATGAAAGCTCCTTCTGAGAGACCCAAGGATCCCTTCTCCTCTATATCAGTCCCTGTCTACTCTAACTCTGATGTGGCAATCTTTATTTCTGTGCTCAAGTGCCTCCAATATTATATTGCTCTAAGAGGGATTCTGTGCCGCATAATATAATTATGATCTTTTAATGCTAAAGTAATGGATATTATTGATGCATTTAACTTATTCATTACTTCAAAGTATTCACATTCAAAGTATTCACACTTTGTCTCTATCTAGTCTGTTACTGTCCAGTTGCATGTTTTATGGAGAGTGAGGATGAGATTGTACTTGCAAAGAGGCATGATCTCCTTATGAAAATGGATTTTAGGGACAAACTGTCATGCAATCATTGGCTCTTCTACTCCATAGAGATTTGAAAGGGACTATATAAACCTGTCTGTAATACCTGCTTCTTCCTTTGCAATTCTTTTCACCCTTTGCCTTGCTAATACAGCCATAGCTGCAATTCCTCACTAACAAACCCCTCTTAACAGCTGTACTGTAGGACTACTCAATTAGTTCTCAGCATTTCCTTATTTGAGTACACATGTAATAAAGAAAGAAAAAAAAAAAAAACGAAAAAAAATACCCAAACCAGGGGATCTATTTTTACCACACATAGCAAACACACATTTCAGTTAAATTCTATGGAATTGGAGAAAGAAAAAGGGTTATATATACTCATTCTGGTAGATACACTGGTCATACAAAATATCTTATAATTTCTTGAGGTATATAATCAGAAAATTCCCCATATTTGAAAACTTCATTTTCCTGAAATGTTCTAAAACAATGCCCACCTAGCAATTGGTAAGTACTAGAATTAAACTAAAAGTTAAAAATTGAAACAAAACGAAAGAAAAATCTCCAAAATCCACATTAATTTATGAGTGTTTCTGTAAATAGTTTCTCTGAGTTTAGATTGCTCAGATTTAGGGGGATAGTAATACTTTTGTTATTTGTGCATGTTTGCACGTTTGCCAGAGGCTTTGAAGAAAAGATTATCGGAAAAATTATAATACTTTTTTGCAAAGTCCCTAATTCTCTATGAAAGCGCACCATTTGCCATCCTCCCAATTGATACTCTCAGCTTTTCAGAGCTGAAGGAAAAGCATCTGGCATAGGTGACCAATAACACAAATGACAAAGAGTCCAAGCAAACAGTCTGTGAGAACCCATGGGAGAAAGTTATCTGTGGAAACTACTGGCGAATACTTATGAATAATGAATACATTCACAGGTTTTAGCATAGGTTTGTTAACTTGACTAGCAAGGAAAAGTATAAATATTCATTAGCTGTTATTGTACATCACAAAGTATTCAGCAGTTCTAGTCACTTTGTTTTCTGGAAGCTTTGTGAAGCATGGGGGAAACCAAGGGTGTGTTACAGGCATGGTCTGACACAAACTACGTTCACTGCTGAGCAACGATGGGAAATCTGCCTCAAGGTCAAAGGCTGACACCACAGTGATGAATGTGTCAATTTCTGTCCAATAAATCCATTTCTTGATGATCAAAAGTCACCCTACACTCCTGTTAAGTTGATGGCACCAGCTACTGGGTCAGTGCTGTGGAACAGCTGTGCCAGTTACATACAGTAAGGCACTGGAAAACTTGGTTTGCCTGTAAACTGTCCTTATCCAATGAAGAAGCTTTCTGACTTAAACAGCAGGATTAAAGCTGCCTGAAACCATTACCTCAACCAATTGCCTCTACCACATTTTCTTAGCAAAGTGGGTCTTAAAAATAAATGAGGAGAGAGCACTAGGACAGCCAAGTCAAAATTGACTGTGGATTGACCTACGCATCAACATGCTTGATCTTGCTTGCCTGTTAATTGGCTTTAAAAATTCTCTCTCTTTTAAAATCAAACTTAAAATAAAGTGGTTACAAAGAAGCACAACTAGCTTCTTTAGCTGTGAAGCGAAGGGAAGAGGTCAGATTCTCTGATCTTTTCACCCTACAGTTCATTCCTACATGCAGCATCTTGCTTACAGCAACATATGAGACTTTCAAAGTACGTGTTTCGTCTTCTTATATTCATGACTAGTAATACCAGCCAAAAAATTAACAGTCTTCAGAGTTATGACCTGTTTCATGTTTCTAACTTAATGTTCCTTGCTCTGCTAGGGCATGATTCCCAGCTGGGTCCTTAAATGATCAAGTAAGGGAATCAGAAAGGAGCGTGCATATGGAGAAAAGGAAATCCAAAGGTTTGGAAGTTAGTGACCCACTGCATTTTAGCGTTAGTGCTTGATCACTGCATAACGCAGCTATTTCTAAAAGTAACGTGGGACTTTCATGTTTCTGAAGGCAGTTTTCTGCTTTACTTCACTTTGTTACGTTTAATCTGTTTTTAAAGTGGCTCCTGTAAGAGCTACTAGGGAACCGACATCAAAGTCCTAACTATCTTCCTTTCTTTCTTGCTGCCAGACAAGTCTGTTTCTGCAGCACAACTGGCTGCCTGTAAGGGTGTTTGCACTGGGCTGATACAGAGCTTGGTCTGACGTGGATTAACAGTAGTGTGGTTTGCGGTGGCCACAGGAGAACTGTTCTGAACATGGTGGCTATGTCAGGATTATGGAGCTTCTGGGTGCATGAATACATCCATCATTTTGGAGCGTTGCTATGCTACGTTGTCTCCTTGAGCCACAACATTAGTACCATGCTTTACTAATGACAGTCTTTCAAGTTATTAGACATACTAAGAATTGCAGCAGTTATCTGATTGAGATACATGGAGAATTGAACATTTGATTCAACTGTAGGGATAGAAGACCAAGACAGAGGCCAAGAACAGAGCAGGGCTTTTGGTATAGACAAACTTAAGAGACATCAGAGATATTTCTTTAACTTTTGTTCACTGAAGAACATTAGCGACTTATGCCTGTGTTGTGCCTTACCTGCCACTTGGACTGGCAGTTGATCCCTCCCCTGAGAAGTGCTGTTCTTTAAGAATCCCTCCTTTTGAAATCCCACCATTTCTGTTTCACCTCTGCTACTGGACCGTTGCCTTTTCCATTTACATTTCTTTTTCAGATTCCCCACCAGTAGAGCTGGACGTGAGGGGTGGGGTACCATCTTCCTGCTGACAGGTAGGTGGAGATGGCCCACAAGTGGGCCAGGAGCTCAACAACAGCGGTACCACAGTTGGGGAGCTTCCCAGGACCTGCCTCTGCTGCTCTGGACCTGGGCCTCTGCCTGTATCTGCATCATGCCTCCTGGGGTGGGTGCATTTTTCAAACTGCTTAGGTACCAAGGTGATAGATGCCTTGTAAATACCTAAGATAGATACAGACAGAAACTGTACCAGGAACAATCTGTTATGCAAAACTTAATACAATGCCAGTTGCACCTATATGCTGTAGTAACACCCACCTTTTCTAGCATCTGCAGTCAACCAGTCAAATACTTGGCACATGAATTTTTCCTTTTAAAAAGTGACGGAAACACAGGACATTCATTCTTCCTTGGTGTCAACTGGTCTAGAAACTTAGGCCTTAATATCAGGTACTGCATACGCACATATTTTGTTTCTACCACCTCCCCTAAATATGAGTGTACAAGTTTAGTTTAATTTCTTTCATTAACCAATACAGTTCATGTTCCTTTGTCAGTTATCTGTGAAAATCAGTTACATAAGCAATACTAAAACTAAAGGAGTAGTCTTAATGTGAGAAGAACAAAAATGCATAGAGATGCATTTGAGCCGTGTAAAGACAGGCCCTCATGGTGTTGGTTTTATCATTTTTTAAAATTATTTCTTTCTTTTATGTTTAAGTACAGGTAGTTTGTTTTTAGTATAAAGACAGAAGCTAACAAAAGTTAAATTATAAATCTGCATGCACAGAAAGAATGTCTAAAACAAGTAGGTGCTCTTGTTATCCACTGTATTCCTTTTAGATTTTTGTAACTTCCCATATAGAGGCAAATGACTTTGGCCTTCTTAGTTTGTTAAAGAATGATAAATACTTGATAAATACTTTAGGATGAATGTCTCTGCATTGGGATGAACTGCATAAAAGACAATTTGGGCAAACAGTACATATGGGAATCTGGATAATGCTTTCAAAGGAGCAGATGAACAAAATTCTGGAACAGCTTTCCAATACCAATGGGGGCGTAGCATCAAGATAAGAATCTATTCATTTCAAAAGCAAGCTTGTTTAGACTACAGGAGCTCATATGACAATATTGCTTGCCATAGAAGCAACTGTATTTGATGAATAAATCTGTAGTGTCTCTGCAGAAAAACAGATGAAATGCATTTGTAAATGCTTAAAAAAAGGAATCTCTGTTGCATTAGCAATGCCCACTAAAAATCAGTGGGTTTTTTTTTAATCTATTTGAATGTAAATAGAAAAAAAACAAAGACTAAAAGTAGATAAGGTGTAACTAGTTCTTCAACATACCACTAAGAATTAAATGGACAACCATAGCTAAATTATTGTCTCAGTGGAAGAATATTAAAGGCCAAGATTTAAACCCAAACTTGTTGATGATCAAATTTAGAGGAAAAAAACAGCAAGTCAAGCCTATGCCACCTAAGCGTTATGGTTATATATATACATATTAAAAGTACATATAAACTAGATGATTTGAGTTTTCAGTTAAAAAATCAGGGTAATATTCATAAACCCGCCACCATGAGCACATTTCAATCTGGAATTAACTCATTCCAGCACTGACCCAAATAAACAATTTACAGGGCTGTGCTTATGTCACAGTATCAAAATCACATGTTTTTCATATTGCAAATAACAGGAAGAGAATATTACTTTAGAAGTCAACGTGAGGAAATAACAGAAGTGATTTGCAACACAGTCAAAAACACAAGCCATTTGAAACATCTCCCTTCTACTAAAACTGAGTAAAAATACATTTATGTTGTCTGAGGCACTGTAAATTCTCCAATGTACAAAAAATTCAAAAATGGGAAAATAACGTAAAATAAATCAGCAAAACAAAAACTGTTAGTAAAATTAAACACTGAGCATCTACAAACATAATTACATGACTTAGAAAAATTATTTGTATGTATTGACATTAAGGAACTATCAAAAGTTTCTCAAAAGAAAGTGTGTGTTTCTAGGCCCGAAAATAACTTCAAATTACTACATAGAAGTCACATTTACATATCATAGACACACAACCAAAAGTAATTTTAGGAAGGCAGATAACTAATATTCATTCAAATTCTTTCTAGATACCATTTTCAAGTACCAGCTCTTCAACAGTAAGTTTAATTGATAAAATTATTTTATAGGCATTTAAAATGCACCTGCAATCCTGCAGTCTTACAATTCAGCCTACCTTGAAAGAGGAATGGTCATTGTCTAACACTGGTTTCTGTTTAAGAACAAAAACAAAGCAGAGAATATAGTCAATACCCACTCCTACCCTGCAAGCCAGGTGGAATTTAAGTGGTAATTTGATATTCTGTTTAAGAGACAGCATTTGAAAATTTGGCCTAGTCAGAAAAGAAACATAATCAACCAAAAGATACCAAAAAGAAAGGTGGAGGAACCAAGACACTTGCAGCCTTCTCCATTCTTACACTTACTCTCACACTTCCACACCGAAGGGAAAAAACAAGCAAACTATGATGAATTATCTAAAAACATTTATTTTTGATTATATTAGAAATTAGTTAACATGGGTATATGAACATTTGAAGAAAAACTGCAGCAAAAGGGGTTTTGAGATAAGGGAGATAAGTCCTTCATCTCCCTGGCTCCTGAAAAAGAGAGAGAACACATTAAAAGTGTTGAAAAGTTTTCCATTGTCCTAACTGCGCCGTGTTGGGAAGTATATGCAGTTCTTACTGTTCCTCATACACTCATGATTTTGAGTATGTTGTTAAATATTCAGCTGATAATATCTGAGTATAACAAGTGACACTCACATATGCCAACGTATTTCATTTGTCTGGCTCCGAATGCTACAAAACCCGTATTTTCTTTAACACTTACAATTCTTTTTCCAACTTCTTTTATACCATTTTCTTGTCAGTTGATGCAGAAAGGTTTTGAAAACCTTTTCAATTGCTGTCCTGTAGCAAAGAAAAGCCAGCATTAGGAAAAGGCACTACATTCACTAGAGAACAATCTGATAAATTCAAAATAATACTAGTGTACAGTGCACAGTGACTCATCTGAACAACCTGTTCAGGGATTCCCAGTTTTGTCAAAGTGTCATTTAAAGCATCCCATCTCAAGCAGTATAAACCCTTGTTGGAAGAAGCGTTCAGGACTGATAGCTACCTGTTAATTTAAGATGCTGTGTCAAATTGTTGCTAAAAAACAGCACATCTGCTAGGTTTCAATTAGTTGTTTTTTTTTTCCCCTAGTGGAAAACACAGCATTTTCTCCTTGAAATCTGCTAACTTTCAATACTTTTCTCTTACAAAGTGTTTTAAAGCAGATATATTATGGGTATAATCAAATCCTGTATCCTCTTACACTTCTGTGGGCTCCACATGAGATAGACTACAAGTCATAAAACCTGCAACCTTCTTTCATCAGCACAAAGGTGGAGTCCATATTATGTCACACACGTGCACCACAAATTCCACCCAGCATCACTGCTACATGCTTGTGAAAATGACAACTAGATGACAAACTTTATCTTATTATTGCTAGCTCATTATAATTTCAAATAGGTAATGCAAATCAATTACTTACGAAGACACCATTCAAGGATTCTTCATTAAGTCTGATGCCTTTTGATCTCATCTTCTAAAATACAGTTTCGGGTGAAGATCAGAAAACCTTCTTCCTACAGAGAAGCGCTGTGGATACTGGAAACTATCAAAGAAGTTGATGTTGTGGGGGCTGTAAGAGTTGTTTTGATGATTTTTCCATTGTTTCCTGCAGACAAATCTCCACCATCAACTCCATCATATTGAAATTAAAAAATGACTTTTGAACTCAGACGTCTTTTGTGAGGGATTTCTTCAAACATAACATAACACTTTAAGTTAATCCACAGTTTGGCATTCATTCATATGTATTTGCTCTGCAATTTCATTGTTTCAGATGCCATTAGAATGTGCCACCTTTGAAACAATGGACAACAAGAATGAGATGAAGTGTGAATGCTTATTGCAGACAGAGCTAATAATATTTCTTTTGAATGCCATCAACTGATATTTTTCCATTCAAATGCAGCTAAGACTTGATGCCAGGTAACAATATTCTATGTCGATGATATCACAGTTATTTCTTATCTAAGATGCAGCACTAGCATCTAAACTGCTTACACGAGGAAAATCCCAATATTGGTCCTTTAGCCCACACCAAAACCCAAAGATCAGAGCTATCAGTATACACAGGAATTATTTTACTTTGATTGTGTATCAAATATATTAAAAAAATAAATAACAAATCCCCACAGCTCACAACTGACGCTCTTTATGACACCATCAAAGTACGTTTCTTTGATACAGAGGAGTTTTTTTATCTTGACATTGCATTTCACTATGAAAATGTAGCCTGCAGTATCTTAATTTTCTACTTTCTCTTAAGTTCTTGACATGTCTCCCAAGGATTTTTATATTAGCTTTTAATTTAAAAACTGTCTACTTAAGCTTTCTCTGAAAATCTCAAATTACTCACTAAATCAAGCCCACTTCTTGTCAGTAAAAAGCTTAGGAGTACAAAACTTTCTAATCAAGCTGCTAGATGTTTACAGTACGTACTTGTTAAGAATCACATCATTTTCAAATTCACCATCCACAAGAAGTTATTAGCAACTACATAAAAATGAAAACTGAAGATAGAATCCTTCAAAAGCAAGCTTTTCACAAGCCATATAAAAACGTTATGAAGTCAAATTTATTATTTTAAAATTCGTGTTAATATCTAATGAAATCTGTTTCTTGCAGTGATTATGAAAATTATGATCGAAACAAATGCATTAGGAGTTTAATAAACTTCCTTTTAGTACTTCATTTTTAGAGTGTTTTCAAATCTTAATTTTAATTTGTGTGAATATTTTGGATATTCTTCAGCATGAATGGGCAAACTGCATATTATCTAGAATTATATTGTAAGGACTGCATCAAAAAAAGCTTGCTGCTACAACAGTTGTTGAAAACTTAGAGGAGTCAAATAAGAAAAAAAATACGCCTCTTTCTCCCTCCCTGACATCTCATAAAATCCACAGACTAATTTTACTATTAAAAACACATCCCCTCCAAAACCACCATCTGAAATTGAGTGTTATTTCTCTGAGTCAGGCAGTTGCTGAAAGCAGAAAGTCAGTGGCACAAGATGAGAATTCCTTTCTTTTTAGTAATCTGTGGTATGAAACTGCAGTAAAACAGTAATACTGCCCATGACCTATTGCACTAAATTTTTGAGACCTTAAGATTTTATTAGCTATCTCTTTAGTCACAACTGGCATGTCATTGATACTCAACATAAAAATGCCGCCTATGCTGTTCCCTTCTCCCAGCCTCCCATTTAACCCTCACCCAAAGACAACCAAAAACCCTGTCAAACAGAACCACAAAAGCCACCAGTTCCATCTTAATGTCTCCCTCACCTATGACCCAGAAAAACTGCATTCTGCTTGAGAGAGAGCTCTACTATAACAATGTAAAGATTTTTATATGCTGCCAAAGCATACCAGTAGCAATGGGATTTATTTGGCACATTTTCTGAATCAAGAATGGAAAATACCACTAGCTGAATCTTTGTTAGTGACCTGAGAGGAGGTCAGGAAGGAAGAGAAACATAAGGAGAGGAAAACAAATAACCTGATTTTGTTTAATATTAAAAAGCAAAAGCTTCACTGCTGAGAGAAGACACTGCCTACAAGCTAGCCTTCCTTTCACAGACACTGAGCTTTTCAAAGAGCAGCACACGGACTGTTTTACCAGCTACCACCTAGAGGCCCAGAGAGGTTTAAGGCACATCCTTGGGCTAGACGTCATGAAAAACGTGTGAATGGCACAGTCCCTGCTCAAAGGAGCTTACAGTCTAAGAAAGCAAAATGACATACAGGAGTATGGAAAAATACAGCTAAACACAAACAAAGCTGTATACATGTATATGCAGTTACATTTATAAAAACTATTAAAATAGCATCGCTACGTCTACCTGTCCCTCTGCCTAGCCATCATTATTACTTAGATGATTGCTTAATAGGGATCACAGGGGAAGTGGGTCTTAAGGAGAGATTTCAGGGAAAAGGTAGTGGCCTTATGAGTCAGTTCAGGGACGGCACTCCATGCATACGGGACAGTGTGGAAGATGTTATATAAAAAAACTTAAAATTGTGCAGAGCAGCATTTCTCCAGGTGAAAAGTTCAAGTGTTGTGTGCAAGATCCCTATTTCCTGAGATAGAGACAGTGTGGTTACATGAGTAACATTTGGCCATCAAAAAGACAAGTGAAATCACTAACGTAGGACTACACTGAGGATGTGTCACTGGCCATATACTCTCTGTGGCTGCCAGTTAGCACAGTAACCGTGAGGAGATGAAATGGAAGGGTTTGGAAAAGAGTTGGATAGAAAGAAGGAAAAAAAAGGCAAGATGAAGGAAAGGAGACAAAAGGAAGAAATGTGGGGAATATTTTTAGATGTAGTCTTCTGCTTGAGTTCTTAGTGTGTTTGCAGTTTGTTAACTAAATAACTAAAAAACATATACAATAACTAATGTACATTTGACACCATAAAATAAACTGGACCATATGCCAACATTTACATTATGTTATTATCCTCCACTATGGAAAGGTGAGAAACAGGTTAAACAAGAGACAAAATGCTTCCCCTTACCCTTCTTCTTCCGTACTGAAGCTTGGAAACAGAAAGGGAATGAACTGTGAATCAATTCTGAAGATAATTTTATATGCTAAATCCTTGTCTGTTACTTTGAGCATAAACATTTTTCTTCCATTTAAGAAGGTCAGACTCTCTCTGCTAACCTGTACTAGGCATGTATCTATGAAACTACTTTAGATAAGCAGCTTGGCAAAAGCCCAGCTTACGGGGGTTCAAGATTTGAACTATAAGAAAATGCTCCCCTGTATATCATATGGATATATGTACAACTTTTCTCTTAATTCTTTTTTAATTAGTAGTAACTGGGGCAAATTACTGATACCAAAGCTTTAAAATTACAATAATTAGGGCATTTAAATATCTTTGCAGATTGAAATGGAAAGGAATCGCTATCACATGTTCTCTGCCATCATTTGGCTTAACTCATCTGAAAGAGAACAACTGAGATGGTCTGCTAAGTGTTATGGGGTACAGGGTAGCTCAAAATACGTCAGTAACACTGTGAGTTCAGAGCCAAGCAAAGGATGTGACTGTGAAGACTGCAAGGTGTATAAATTAAAAAAAAATCATGTTGTTAGCTTAGCTAGAAAAATTGAAGAAAAAAGTATATACGCTAAGGGAAAACAAATTGGGAATTTCTGTTTACCTTTCGCTTATACTACATAACAAGGGACATTCAGTAAAATTAAAGGCATCACATTCAAAACCAATAAAAAAGAAATATGTTTGTACACAGCACATAATTAGCCTGTGGAATTCTTTGCCACAAGACATTATTGAGACCATGAGCTTCTTCAGTTCAGAAAAAAAGATTACACATATATTGATGAGAACATCCACAGTGTTCATCTTTATGTATTTTCTATTTTGTTTGTACATATACATTATGAAACAAATGTTTATTAAATTGTTTAATGGACATATAAATGTGGGTGTTCTCATAGTTCATACAGATGTCCAATATATACACATGTACATATAAAGATATAAAAATCATATATATATATATACACACATACAATCTATGTTTTACATCAGAAGACAGTTATTAACTGATGTGTGAAAATGTTTTCTTCTTGGAAACTTGTTTGATTTTTGTGCAATTCGAGAATGTTTTTTCTTTCTGCTAGTAGTCCTTTTACAGGACAAATTTCAAAATAGGTAGACCACAGATGTTATTTATAACAGTAGTCATAGTCATAGTTTGCTAAGGTGGCAAATGCTTCGAGTATCATATGGAACTGTTATTTATAGGCTTTTGGAAGAAAATTTTGCGTTATGCTCCAGTATTGCTACAGCTTTAATAAGGGTCATACACTTCTGGAGCATGCTTCAGAAATATTCTTCAGAATAGTAAAGTCTTGCCATGGTAATATTTGCCCCATCAGGATAAAGATATAGATGGGAAATTTGCTTAAAGATTCATGCCCCATGGCTGCTAATCACAAGAGTTGCAGTGGTTTCTACCAGCCCATGAGAACTCAGAAGGTCAAGTACTATAAATTAGGGGAAGAGTAAGCTAAAGGACAGTAAATTTCATTACAAGAGTGATGTTACTATTAAACAGTGATTTTCCTATAAAAGCGAGTGCTGCTTCTCTCTGTTTTAGTAACAATATATACTGTGGTAAGATTGAAAAGCAAAAGAAATACAAAAATACTCTCAATCTCAGAGTAATTTGAAGAAGGGAAAAAGGAAGGGGGAAAAACGATATCTAAGTATTCCTGCCTCCTTGGGAAAGCTTGTTGGTAAGCCAGCAGAGTCACATAGCACTCCATGCAAGGAAAACAAATCAAAATACCTCAAACAAAAATTTGGGCCCCAAAATAATATTCTATATTTTAATCCTGGAAGAACAATTATGGAGCATTCACAAACTGATGTTCCTAAAGTTCTTAGCAAAGACAAAACACATTTTCTGAGCTCTGTTAGAGATAAGTTATCAGAATGTTTGATTTTGGTCTTCTTTTGGTTGCTATGCCATGGAGAAGACTGTAATCACTTTCAGCAGCCCTTTGTTTGTCAGAGCTCCCACTGAAACCACATCCCTTCTGACTCGTTAATTAATGGGAAGGGGGGGGCATCTGCCTCAGAAAAAAACGACATAGGGGAAAAAAGTGTGGCCATTTATCCTCAATGCCTTGATTCTTTCATGTTTCCTTTGCTATGAGTCCATGCAAAAAATAAAAATTCTTACAGAATGTAAGTATTTAAGTGAGCATTATTGTATGATAGATTGCATTACTCTGCAGTGAGGCACACGGTGTCACTTGCTAAACACACTATTCTGGTGGAATAACAAATTATAAATATACACTGGGCATTTCTCCTTTTATACACAGTCTATTCATAACATTATCTTAAGTCTACATGCAAAAATTTTACTTTTTAATGACCTAATAAATTCAGGAAGAAAAGAACAATTACTTTCTTCACTTCTATAAAAGCAATCAAAATTCCCCCAAAATTATGCATATTTAGAATGTGACTGTTCAAGGAATCTCCAATCACATTTCTTAAAAATAGCAAATAAAAGACTGGATGCTCAACACTTTTTTATTACCAGTAGCCAGAAGATTTAAGCTTATTTCATGCAGAAAAGTCAAAGTGATATCATAATATGCACTTTTTCAGATTAGAGTCTAACGAAAAGAAGTTGAAGTTGAAGCTGCTTTAACACTGTCAGCTTTTTAACAACAGCTTCTGGCAGCTTACCTTTATCCACTAATGAGAGGCCACAGAAATTTAAAATAAAACAATATTAGATGAACTGAAAATGTAGAAAGCAAAGCTAACAAAACATGAAACAGCATCACTTTTTAATAAATGTGCCAAACTTTGATGATGCATAAAAATGTACCAACATTCTCTTGCATAGCAGTAAAGGCACAAGTTTAAAAAAAAAATTATTCATGCAAATCATGCATATTTGAACTTTCCAAAGATGCAGCATTCTTACAACCCTTTCTGCTCTATATACTGTACACCTTGCAATTCTAATAAATCAATTCAACATACATACATATATATTTATATTTACATTTCTATTATACCAGCATGCTTGTCAAAAAACACTTTCTTACCAAGCTCTTCAAGCTCTGAGGTCATTGACTTAGACCGCAAGGTCAGTGCAGTGGTTGGAGCTCGCTTAGGAGGTGGTGGGGCTTTGCATGAAACAGAATGAAGAGTATAAGTAAGTAACCCCCTCTAAACCACTATATTAACATACACATTCACTGATTTATTTAAAATAATATGTCACATTAAATAAGGTAATATTAAATACATACACGCAGAGAAAAAACCCTGAGATGCTTTTCATGTACTGGATTTCTGTACTGTTTCTACTTTTAGCGTAGGTTGTTTGACACATCCGTAAGCTTTTATGTAACAGAATACATAGAAACAGTTAAAGCTAAATAACTGTGCCCTTCTGTTTTTCAGTAGGAAGAAGACTTTCTAGAGAAAGTGCCTCCCAGCAGTTGTGCCCCTCCTTCTAAGAAATGTACCTATCTGAAAATCTCCAGCCAACCTCTGCCAGATTAATTTCAGAAATCTGAGAAATACAAGAAAGAAGATTCACATCTATCTTTATAGTTATGGTGAGACTAGAGAAAACAGGCGATCCTCAAGACAAACGAGACAAAGTAAATCGTAAAGTATCAAGGCAATCATTTAGCACAGAACCGGCATCTGTTTTAGTATCCTGATAATAAATGTTTTCTGACAGCTTCAAATGTAGCCAAACCAGACAAAATATCAAAATAATCCATTCCAGAGGTCAAAAAGTGGAGTAACTTCAGAAAAGATTATGGCAATGTTGGTAGGAAAGCTGGAGTTGTCCAAAAAATAGGAATAGCAGTGGGATTAAGGATTTTGAAGTGTCAAGAGCATATACCATGCTACACTGTTCTGACTAAAGGTGACAAAGCAGTTTGAAGACAAGAAAGTGTGAGAGAGGGATGTAGACAACTGTCTTCTTGTATCACCTATATACACTATGTAAGCATCATCTTCCCCCTGCTAAGCTCTTTCATCCTCTCAGAGATTTGAACAAAAGTATGTCATGAGAGCACAAGAACACAGCTCGAGTTCAGTGCTAGACGTACAGTACATACTACAAAAGTGCTACACATATTAAATCCAGTTTGAAGTCTGCTCTCGCCCAACAGAAAAGGTGACAACAAATTCTTGAAGACAGCTGCACCCTCAGCAGCTCTGCAGACAACACCAAGCTGAATGGTACAGTTGATATGACAGAAGGAAGGGATACCATCCAGAGGAACCTGGACAGGCTTGAAAAGTGGGCCTTCCAGTATTTAAAGGAGCTTCAGGAAGGAATTCTCTCTGGTTGGAACAATGCCTCTACCTTGAATTTACCCAGAATGATTTCCTGAATCTAATGTACAATTTTTATGTCAGAAATTCAGTCAAAATATCTTGCTTGCTTTTCTTAATCTCACAGAGTTCCTTTAAAAAAAAATTGTAAAACTAAATTCTCAGTAAGTTCAAGAGGAGTCAAATTAACCTTAAGTATGTTTGGAATTAATTAATAAATGATAATCTGTTTGTGGGTTTTCTCCATCATTACTGCAAGACATTCATGTCAAGAAGTTTGACTACATCTTGAAATGATGTTATATAAAAGATCCACAAAGATGAAATTTCATGACAAGCACGACAGTGGAATGACACTTCTTGTCACACGTGAATGCATAAATAAACAGAATTGAATGACTCTAAAATAAATAGCAGAAGAGCATTACAAATCAAATAAAAAAAAATAAGTTTTAAAATCAGAATTACGTCCATATCCCGTTTTCTGTGGAGCAAGACTGAAAAAAGTCCATTGAGAAAAGACAAAAATGTACCTTTCTTTCTAGCTGTGTCATCTGGATCAAGATTCCTTGTTACTGTGACAACCTTTAGAACTAGGTGATTGCCCCCTTGTCGGATCATATTCACCACCTGCCTGTGGCCAACTTTCACAACATTCTCATTATTAACCTGCAAGGACAGAAAATATTCTTTTAGATCAAAGCATCAAAAATGCCTGGTCTTTCAGTTTTTAAACTAAGAAGATAGAAAAGAAAGGAAGATTCAGAATGTCTAATTGCTGTCTTTTAATGAAAACATATTTAAGTAACAGCATATAGTTGACATGATAACGGAAAAAGAAATATGCAATTAATTCATTTACAATCATCAGTTAAAACAACATAATGTGTAGTGAGTTTAACCAGATATTTTGTTATACTTGTTTTATTTGCAACAATTAGTGTGCTACAATTCTGCATTTCATACACTAAAATATGTTCTTAAACGATAGTCGTTATTCACTGCAGCATTAGGCACAGATGTGTACATACATTTTCCTCTCTAACATAATGAAAAAGATATTTAACGTCTTTCCTTTCAGATCATCCAGGAACCAAATTTTTCACTCCTAAAATGAAATTCCAGGTTCAGCAGGGATCCTTTTATTGAGCTATTCCTTTCCTCCTTTCCCAGAATTTTCCTTCTGCAAGTTTCTAGAAGGATCTGGTGTTTGGGAAGCAAAGGCAACAGGGCCATAGCATTCCAAAATAATTTAAATGGAGAAAGATGAAACCCTAGCCAGCTATTATGGTCACTCCAATTAAACTTTAAACGGCATTCAACATTAAACTCTAAAACATATAGTCTCTAGGTAATTTCTTTATACAGTCTAAAAGCAGTCACTGAAAGTTATTTGAAATCTGAACAATTGCAGCATATAATTGCAGCCATGTGTTATTGGAACATAACAGATATTAAGGAATAGAGTCATTGAAGAAGAGATGCTGCCAGAATACATGCTGGGAATTTGAACTTTATCCAAAGCTCAACTGACTCAGTTCTATTTCACTGAGATCACTCAGTGCCTTCCAAAATGAACAGTCATTTTCAAAGTAAGCATTTTTAGCCTCCTCTATTTATTCTGACAGGCTGTGCATCTTGCACTCTAAATAATTTACAGTTTAGAGCAAAATCTCTCATTAAATATTATTGACATTTAGCAGAACTACAAGCACTGGCTTACAACTAGAAATCACTTTTTCATCCATGCATTTCTACTCTTTTTCCAGGTTTTTTGTGAGACAAGATTAATTATGACAAAATAATGTCTTGGTAAGTCATATTTTCAAAACAATGCAGCAGTCAAAGGTCTCAAAACAGTACTCATGTGCTGTGTCTATAAGCCTGAGATGCCTTTGGAGGTACTTTTTAAATTTCATCTAAATTGATGTATGCGTAACACATGCTGAACATCCATACCTGCTGAGCAGGCAAATATGAAGTGCTCTCATTTTGTAGGTGGAGGATATAAAAGAATATTCATCTGGATAGGACTGTTGCCATTTTGTTTTATTTTACACCTTCTTAGCATCTGGTGCTTAATTCCAAGATATGATGCTGATTTAGCTGAACCAATGGCATCTACACTTAATATTTTCTAAAACATTTTAGCAGGAAGAATTATCCTCATAGTTTCGAAATTCTTTCCAATGTTTGAACGTAACCAGGTAATTCTTTTCCACAGTTAAAAGGTTTATGTAATTCAAAACAAGAGACTGCTTCAGCTCTATTATTACTGGAGTTAAAATTTGAACCCATAAGGATTAGAATATATCTCCTAATTCTGTCAAAAAATAGACAACTTCAAATACATCAGAAGTTAATACTAAACATGCACACTTCACTAGTATAAAGTGATAAATGTGTAAAATGATAAACAGCTTATGCAGCATGCCATCTGTTCACATAATTACGTGCAATGATATTTAACATTTAGAGCAATAGCAAATATATATGACATTTTTTTAAGCTGTCTCAGAAACAGAACCTCTAAATGACTGCTTATAGCAGTTTTGTTTAAAAGGTACACTCACAAAAACTAGTACCAAACAGATGCCTTTTACAACAACAAAAATGTTGATAGGAGATCCGAAGATCACTTAACTCCAAGAGTTTACAGAAGTATTTGTGGAAAAAACAACATGAAAATACATGAAATCATCAAAACAATACCTTTTCTTCACTAGGTTCAAAAGCTCGGTGAGTAAAACTAGCATCGCTAAAGAGCAACAAGAAAATCAAAATTGTCAGTAGGAACTGGGATTTCAGCCTCAGACTTCTCCTCTTTAATACTTAATATAAAAGCTAAATGACAGTAGAAATGAACACTAGATAGTGTCCTGAATTCTAGTAGGTTTGTTTGTTAGTTTCAGTACATTTTCACATATAAATAACTTGATGCTTCCTTTGCTTCCACTTTAAGCTTTGGCAGTGGAGAGACAACTACTGCATTCCATTTGGTTTTGTAAACAAATAGAAGAAAGTAAATTTTTATGGTTGGTGACACACTAAGATATCCATTGGATGTGCATTTGGTGTTAAATGGGATCACGGTCTTTGAAACATAACAAAAAATATTTTTGCTTTTAGTGGGAAAGTGTTTAGAAGGATGCTCCATAAACAACCTAGCAAAGTTAGCTTGTGGACGCTGGTTTGTATCTCTTCCTGTTCTTCAGCCCAGTCTTTCAGCATGTTTTCTGTGATCTTTCTCTGCCAAAAGTAGTTCTTCCACTTCAACAAAACTTTTAACGTGACTTTTTTTCTCTTCAAAAACAAGTAAAAATATACAAGTATATTATGGAAATAGTTATGTGGTATGGCTGATTCCATGCTACCTCATTGCCAACTGATCATCCAGCAAGCTAGATGTCCATTTCCAAATCTCAGGAAAACCCATAAGACTTAATATTCTTGAAATCTTACTGTGTCATCATATGGTTAAAACCAACCAGTGAGCCAGAAGTTACTGGCCCAATTTGAGAGAATTTGAGAAATTAATAATGAAATAATGCAATCTCACAGAACTTATATCTTCATAAAATAACCTAAATAAAAAATCTGACCTCTCAAGCTGAACTCATACTTTTGGGGATTTTTTTATATTCATGTGTGAAAAGTTTTTCACCTACATACCTTCACTTATGTTTCCACCTAAATGTCACCTTTTCCACTTTGTATACAAACCAGTTTTTGAGAATGCTATTAGATTGGAAAATTATGACTCAGAGAAAACCGGAGACAAAAATGGGAAAAATTCATAACAACTAAAGTTTTGAGATTTTTTACTAGTAGTGTACAGTACATTCTATTTTAGTACCTTGAAATAGTATCAGTCACATGAACTATAGCATTTCTTTCATGTACCATACGTGACTTAGCCCTGATGCTGAACAGTCCGTGACAGCAGGAGATAGAAGGTGCCACTCAGCATTTGCCCCATGTGATGCACAACTGCTAGTCACCTTACAGTTAGAGGCAGTCCGTACAAGTCACCACTGCGACTGTATCAAACAAGCCACTGGCTCCCTCCAGCACCCTCTTGGAGAACACACTACATTTCAGTTCTTTGGGGCTAGCATTCAAGGTGCTCACACATACTTAAAGCTCCAAAACAGAGACTTTGAACAATGATGACATTCCTCATGCACAAGGAGCTTGGAATACCACTAATGAGAAGTTCTATCTCCAACATGAGTGTTCTCTCAATAGATAATGCAAAAATGTGGAGTACCAGAGACAAAGACCACTGGCCGTCCTTACTATCTTTAGTATTCAAGACCACTGACTTGATCTTATTGAGATCTTACTGATCTTAAACTCACAAAAAACTCAATAAAAATCATTAAATTTTATTTAGGATTACAGAATGATGTGGTCTCCAGTTGGGTAATCATTTTTTTTAAGTGAGAAATAATCTCTGCAAGGAAGAGCCCTTCTTACAAAGAATGATATATCAACACCCTTGACATCAATAAAATTTTCTGGGACTTTACAAAGATAGAGATGCTTCTGTTCATGCAACTTTATAATAATAAACATAACACATGGGATAAGCATACAGGACTGAGAAGAACAACAGTGTAAGAAATGAAGGAAATTTAGAAAAGGATAAGGATATACTAGAAACTGTTTTACAGTGAATCTGAATGGAAAACAGAAAAGTCACTTATGGGTAATATCAAGAAATGTACTCTAGCAGTAATGATGAAGATTAAAATTTCATGAATGCACCCCACCCCCCCTCCAAGAAATGTGCCTATCCATATGTTAAAGAAAATGAAACAGTGGTTTATTCTTTACAGTACCCATCTCACACAGAAGATATTACTTTTTCAGTTTGTTCTTTTGTCAATATTTGATTCCAAAACAGACTCCTTACCATTTAAACGTATGTACATAACTTACATATATGAACAAATTCAGGAGAGTGAAGAAGAAATACTATTATTTAAAAATGTGGAAGTTTGGAAAAGAACACTTTATGTACCTCCTGGAGATGCTGAGGTAGATTTTATGAATAACAGCACAGGCCACATGAAAGTCCTTTTTTTTTTGTTTGTTTGTTTGTTTGTTCATTTTCCTGAAATATATGACCACGCAATAGGTTGAAAAACTAAACTAAACTAAAATAACCTGTACATTGTAGGATAGCAGATGTATGAGCTGGAAGATATTCATCAGAGCAGCCTTCCCGTAGGAAGGTGCAAAAGAAAAAACACTATCAGACAAAGAGACCTTTACAGATTCTGTTCTATTATTAAAAACCTTAATTTCTTCAGTACATCATGCAGCATCCTAATTTTCTCTTTATCAAAACCTTCTCTCAGTGAAAAATGTGATCAGTCATTTCCAATGGTAACTAAGGAGACAAAACCTGATCATTTTGCCCGCAGTGACCACATCAGAGATACAATGGTAAATAAATCCACCTTGCAGCTTCGAATGTTTCTCAGAAGTGTCTCTTCCCATCCACTGAACTGCTTGAAAAAAAAAAAAAAAAGGACCAAACCCTATGACACGTAGTTATGAATCCCTGCCTACACAGATTTTCTAATAAATCTGCCGTTTTTGTAAACTTAATACACACTAACCCAATTACAATAGATACCAGCCAAATGGCTTACAAGTAGCTTTGTAGACTCAAATGACATTTTTGCATTTCAAGAAACCACAGAGTTGTGCACATGACACTGTCTCAGCACGTCGAATTCCAGTCTGTGAAGTAATCCTGTTCCATAGACTAAAATGTGAGGCAGATACCGTGGTCTAGATCATCTTTGGGAAGCTATTCATTATGAATTTGCATCTGTAAACCAAAATATTCATACCAAACCAAAGAAACTTAAGCAGACAGCTTCTATCCACTTGGTGTCAGCTATTAATTTGTACAAGTCCTGAAACGGGCACTGAACCATCTCTAGAATGTCCTTGAAAAGTGCCTAATACAAAAAAGAAGTTAGCTGACATCCTGATCTCCAACACAGTATTCTCTGATTGCTATTAGTATCTGACCATACCACTTCTAATCTAAGTTAGTGGAAAAGATGCTTCAGAGATGTTACGTAACCCGCTGAGAGTAAAGGCAGAAGAAATAATAATAATAATAATAATAATAATAATAATAATAATAATAATAATAATAATAGGTTTACAGGGCCTGGGGAAATTGCAGCCGAAATACAGCACGAGTAGACTTTTAGTAGTAATCCACTTTTGCTTATACATTTGCCTGGATTAGTGGCTGTAGTGCATGGATAGGTATAAAGATGAGAGAGGCAGGCCCTTCTCAGTGGTATTCAGTAAAAGCACAACCAGCAGTGGGCCCAAACTGAAATACAGAAAACTCCATTTAATTATAAGAGAAAAAATGGTTTTCAGTGTGAGAGTGGTTGAACACTGGAACAGATTGCTCACAGAGGTTGCACAATTTCTGTCCTTGGAGATCCTTAAAGTCCAAGTGGGCATGGTGCTGGGCAGCCTGCTGTAGCTAACCCTGCACTGAGCAGGAATTGGACCAGGTGATCACCAGAGGTGCATCCTAGCCTCAATGATTTTCTGATTCTATGGTGCGTCTTCAAAAGAAAATATATCATAAGGAAGTACCTACAGCACTGCAGAAAAAGATGTGTATAGGCATTACAGGAAAGGTATCAAAATCATTAGCAGCATTACCACAAATGCTTTGGGTAAGTACAGTACAAAATGCTTTGCATAAGTTCAAGTACTGTGGTAAACAACAAGATGTATGATTTCTAAAGAAAACACCCTTGGAAGATATTATGTCTTGAGGTTTTGTGTTTCATCCTGTCACCATAGGCTTAGGATGGAGCTGGGGGAGTACTGTCGTTTCTGTTTCAGCTGCCATATAAAGAGTGGCAAACAGCATGGTGCCCACACCCAGTGAGGGCAGCAGGACGGGCTGATACATGGGGTCCCCGGGGCTGCTGCAGCCATACACCAGATTTTCCTGCAGCAGATATAGCAGTAGCAATACTGTTGCTCTCTGAGGTGCAGCAGGAGTCTGGTCTGCGCCTGGAGATTGCTAAACCACGCTGTTGAGGGGAGCTTTAGCTCACATCTCATCGTACCCTCACGTAGCACCAGTACTGCTAATCTTCAGCTGCATTTAGGAACATCTATTTCTGATAGAAGCATGGGAACGAAGAGACACCTCAGAGTATAAACTCCAGGCTCTTCTGTCGCCATGGCAACTGCATCATATAATTTATTTCTTAACATTAAACCAAGCTCCCTCTTGGAACTACTTTGAGTACTTCTCCCTGTTATTCCAGTTAGACCCAGAACCTCTGACAACAACCTTATTTTTTCCAATTTCCATTCTAGGTCTATGTGTGACTTGTTTATACCAACCTTTTTTTTTCATATCCAAGCTGCCAATAGCATAAAGAAATATTTACTCTATACTTGTTTTAAACGTACCTTACCATTCAAAATAATTTATAAAAATGGACTTCTGCTCACCTGCATTTCACCTAATCTACATTGTACCTGTGGAGCTATTAACATCTGGGTCGGTGAAAAATACGACTTCAAATTTAGCAACAAAGCATTTGATCCTAATGTTGGTTAAAAGCTGTAAAAGCGCCAATCTTATCTCAGAAGAGTTGTAAATTTTGCTCAACTGACCGTATACATATACATGCAAATAGATAACAAGAAAAAACAGCTGAATATTCCAATGGAACATCTCTTACTTTAATTAAGGGCATTTGTAAAACAATCCAGCCTCACCAGAAAAACTAAGTAACTGAAAAACAAATGGTTACTCTTCAGCATCTCATTTTGTCCCATTGAAAATACTGCCAAGAGACACAAAACAACAGCAATGTTTCTGTGCAGAACTCAGTGGTTACGTTTGGCGACAGAGCTAAACAAAACACACTAAAAGAAAAACATCAGAGTTGAGGGGTACTGTTGATCTCTTACCTGTGGCATAATTTGAAAGGTGAAGTTACGTAAAAGTAGCACTTTAAACTGAAATTTTTGCATCCTTTGTACCTATACTTGAACTAAAATCTGCTGAAAGTAAGCAACTACTGTCCTCATGATACTGCATTATGCAACACATTTAATCCTCGCTCAATTACTTGGACCCAGCCCTACCAAAAATAATTGCCTCCATTAATCAATACCTTGCTACAACTTTGAATCATTTGGCTTAAGTCACATTCCTTAGGAGAGGTTCAATTAACTTTATTGCAGTTGATTGAACTGCAGTGTAATGTAATCAATTAAATTACACTTAGGATGATTTTGTCCAATGGCTTTCAGGTGTGAGATGTGGCAGTTTTTCATGTGATTACTTCTCTTATGAATAAAAACAAATTAATTCTGCACATCTGTTTTGCGCTCTCATACACACACCTGAAAATATTTCAATTTCTGAGGAACCTTCAGAAAAATATTACACCTAGTGGGTATACACTGATATGAGACAGTACAGGTTGTGACCTACACTTGATATTTCAACTTGTTCAGAAGAATGAGTACTGAATAGCCTGGGAATGTCAAAGATGAATGAAAGTAGTCCAGTGGTTGTCTGAGCAGGTCTCTGACCATGTCTTAATTTCTGAATACCCAGAACAGTTATCAAATTACATATTCGTTATATTAGGTTTCCATCTGGCTACAATTTTCAGAGGTTCTTAGCTAGAAAGAGTTAGTGCACAATTTAAGATGCCACTTTTTTCCCCACCAAATCTTTCTCCTCTTCCTCCCTACTGACCTGATAACTCCACACCAGAGCCAAGCATTCCACCTGGCTGGCCCACAATGGTCTTTAGGACAGAGGTGGCCTAATTTAACCTCCGAGGCTGGATTTGGCATGCACCTAACCTCTTGCCCTAGTTTTATTGTCACTGTATTTATTTGTTATTCTTCGTATCTTCCTATCGTGCCCTTACTTCATACCCTTGAGTTCCACTAGCACCTGACAGTTTGTCCAGCTTGTGGTACATTTGCTTCTGTTTTTCTTAAAATAAATTCCATGATGATAAGCTGTTAATTAAATATTTCTTTTTTGCATATTCCCATGCTTCGCAAAAATATCTTCTAATTTAAAATTCAATAACATTTAAACGGAGTTTGAAGTGCAACAGAGTATCCTAACATTAATTCTAGCTGCTATTGTAGCCTATATGGTATGTTACACAGCCAGCTGACCTCTGAGTACCAAAAATAGCAAAACAGAGGTCATCCATATGCTAATGAAACATCTCTAGCTTATCTGCCCTTCACAGATGAAAGCATGCATGAAAATCCAAAACTGCTTAACCATTGCAACTGGCAGCTGTTTCACCTAATTTCTCTGACATATTCATTGTCATCCATGTCTGCTGGGGTTGGTTTTGAGGTCAAGAGCAAACTGCTTCTTCTTGTAAAGAGAAAAAATACAATCCTAGCTGCATATTCAGGCTGCTGTTCTGCAGTAGAAAAGCAAATTTAACAGCCTCCTTCCCTCTGCTTTCCCCATCTTGCTACACATCCTATACCAGTTTGCTGCCCCCAGCAGTCACTATAGCTTTGTGAGGCCCTGCTGGCAAGCTGACTTCAGAGGAAAAGAAAAGGTTTTAATCCATATCACTCTGTGGACTGGTTATAGTTGCATGGCTTTAGAAGTTCTCTTTGAGATCTACCAGTGAGGCCCAGGGGAGGAGCATTAACATTCTCATTAACAGCTAAATCCTGAGGGCAACACTCAACTTCTTTCAGACCCCAGTTAAATAATGTTTATAAAAATATGAGGTTATATTTAACCCTAAAAATATTTTTTTTTAAATCAGGAGCATGGTGGAATTATGTAAGCACTAAGAACACAATGGATCTTTATTTGAATTCTGAATGAACCACTTGATAAGTATTTAAAATAGGTAAACTCTTAGCTCAACCTTTCTATTTTTAAAATTCTGCATACCTACATTAAAGACCATTAGGATGCTAAACTATGTATCAAAATATAGATCCATTTGCAAGTGTTAATAATGCAGTCTAATATTCCTTTTCCTTTGGTAAGCACATATTATTCTGGCAACAGATTTTGAAGTTAAGCATTATGCACGTAACGTAAACTAATTTGTTCATAGATTCTAAAGATTTTCAGCTAAAGCCTTTATAGAGATTACACAGATATACTGACAATGTGTTATCATCATGTACAGGTGTATAGGAACTGTTGAATCACGGCCTGAACCACTGACTGATCACCTGAGGTGAGCACTGAGTCAGCCACAGGAGCACAGGTGAAGGCAATGCACCTGTGTGATTGGAAGGAGTGGAGTCTGGCTCCACCTCTCCCAGACTCCATTTAAGGACTGACCACACTGAAGAAAGGTCTCTTGTTGGCGATCCCTCTCCTGGGGAGTTATTGGTGAGCCTTGATTATCTGCAAAAACAAGCTTTTCTTTATTTACTGGTTGTCTGCTTACCACCCAGAGAAGCTAAGCAAAATATACCATCCACCTCATTATTTTCTGTGAATACTATTCCTTGGAGTTATTCACCCTACAACAGGTAATCTGTATTTTCTCCTCCTACAAATAGTCACATTCCAGAAAATGCACCTGCACTGGTAAGAACAAAAAAAAACCCCTACTGTTCTTTTAGTTCTCTTTATGTAGGAATGCCTAATCTTACAACATATAGAAGTAAATATTTATTAAAGTCATGTTAGAATTCACTGCACTCTGCCTTAAACTCAGAATTGCTTGTCAGTTTTTTAGAGGGCATGCATCATGTTAAATTTCACAAACTTAGAATAAAATATAGTGAAACATTTGTCTGAGAATGAAACTTGTAGACAATTAATTTGTTTAATACAGATACATTCAAAGAAATAAGAGTTACAGAAGAGAGATTTAAATAAGGAAAAATGAATGTAAGCTAATAATCCTAGTTCAGGTATGCAGTACACCAACTCTCTTTATGAAAGACCACAAATAATAGAAACAGAAACCTTAACAAGAGAAACTTTGGCTTGATTAGAAGCACAGACAGTGCCTCATAGTAAAGATATACAGTGCTTCACAGTAAAGTTCATTTTACTTGAAGTCTGTCTTCAGTAATTAATGTTGGGAAAGTATCATGTTTTTGCATGTTAATGCTTACTAAAACACTACTATCTGTATGGACAGGTTTTTGGTTTTTTTTTGTCAAGCTACCAAACCTGTGGGCAACACTAAGTTTTGTACCACTTTTTGTTCCAAGACCACTGCATCATTTGACTGTTTGCTTAGTCAAATCATGAACCTGACCTAAGCTACAAAAATATGTCCTTTCAGTCAGCAAAGTCCTGCTTTAATTAACTTCATGCGGACACTCACTGACTTCAATAGCCATACTGGTAAATAAAATGCAGTCTATGCCTGTGGACCCCAGTTCTAATGGACTGAGCTATTCAAACCGTAGCAAAAGATGCAGATTATCCAAGCAATTTGCAGGGGTTGGGTCTGGATGGAAAAAACTCATTAGGGTCTAAATAGTTTGGGAAAGAGCAGCCAAAGCAATCTCTCCGCCAACTTTCTTGTAGCAACATTAAGTTCCACCATGTTTCTA
This sequence comes from Cyrtonyx montezumae, assembly GCF_038088225.1. NCBI lineage: Eukaryota > Metazoa > Chordata > Aves > Galliformes > Odontophoridae > Cyrtonyx > Cyrtonyx montezumae. The sequence continues at coordinate 40,617,017 of NW_027071826.1, read as the reverse complement.
ACTGTCTGCCCACTATTAAATGTAAAGGTAATCTATCCTAAAAGCTTTCAGTGATAATAATTAAGTAATAATTTAGGTTGGTAAATAGTTGTACAGAAACAGAAGTCTATATTCATTGCCTTATCTGAGTATTAGAAAAAAAAAGAGTTGAAATATCTGTACCTTTCTTCACTTTGGATTTTCTTTCATCTAAGTAAAAATCTATTTCGAGCAAATAATTTTGGTAGATTACTTAATACAAATGTGGAGGTCTGCATCAAAATTGCACTGCGGTCCCAATTCTGCCTGACTCTGTGATCTTTAGGTTGATGCTTTAGTTCAAGAGCCTTAAAAAGAGGCTAATCCACTGTAACATACCTATACTAAGTTCTTAAGCTACCTACATAGAATAAGGCTCAATTGATGAAGGTGAAAAACTAACAGATTTGATTAGGAAGCACAGCACATTATAGGAAACAATACCGGATGACTCTCTTGTATCCACTTTTGCAGAAGCGTGTCAGAATTCACTAGGCATGTTCACAAAGCCAACAACAAAAATCCTACTCGTTCTATGCTTTAAAAGGGTATCAGAATGTCTATCTGTAAATATAATACAGCAAAAAGTACATCAAGTGCTGCAAACATTAACAAAAATTCAGAATCACAAAATAAAACTTTTCTCTAAAGAAAACAAACTTGTTTATAGGAGCAACTTTGTTAAGTCATGATGAGACTTTCTATTACTGCTTCAAAGAAGTGAAGTCTGAATTTACTTACTATGCACACAGTATATCTTTCTAATCATCTAAAATGAAAGTAAACACAAAAATTTTCTACGTTAAGAAGGAATTATATACTTCAGTTTGTGAACAACCATCTTCGAAGTACAACAGCAGACTCCTGAGAGCATTTTGTCATAGTAGATAAGAATCACCAACAAACCTTTTATTAACTTTGATTTTATTTGTTAATACGTAGAAGTAAAAATCTATTTTTACTGATCTCATGACTCATGGAGCATGAGGAAATTTTCTGGCCTTTAAAGCAGCTCCACCTAGCCTACACAGAATGCTAGTCCTGAGGCAGCATCATTGCAAGTAAAAGGCAAAACCAGTAGAGCAGTTTCTGCCTTATGCATTGCTCCAAGTCTGTGGATGCCTGCAGTGGCAATAAGATGATGCAGCCTGTCCTTCAGAAACATTTGCTTCGCAGCAATGTGGTCAGACTCTGTACCAAAACAAGTGGGAAATACTTCATTGGAAATGCTTTTTTTTTTCTACCTCTGTATCCAAAAGGAACAGAAAACTGCCCTCCTCTTTCTTTCAACACCTAAAGTTAGCAACAGAATTGCCTGCTTCACAAACAGAAGTTGGCTGTGCAATGTATTGGATGAATCAGTGCTGTTACGCACTGACATTTTAGGAACACACTGAATAGCTGTAAGACCATATAAAAATGTAGCAGCTCATCAGAAGCACATTATTGAAATAGGCACACCACAGAACTGAACGTGGACATGAAAGAGAGGGAGACAAAGGAAGCACAAGTGAAAATAACACAATTTTTTCTATTAAAAAATGGCAGCCTCACCTGTAGGAAAAGTAATTTTGCATAACTGATATCATCAATTTTATTTTCTGTGCATAAAATTATGACAACCCAAAACACAAAATCCAGAGCTTGGTTCAACATTCAATCTTCTGGAATGTCAATTAAGTCTAAAGCAAAGAAGGACAGATCAGAGAAGGAGCCTAGGAAATTTGCACAACAAAAGAACAGACAGTGATAATCCTGCCATACAATAAAGAACAACAGCAAAGTACTTCCAGAAATAAGGAACAGTTTAACTTGCAGTTAAACACAAAACATTATCTAAGCCCCTTTAGATTTCAATTGCTTTGTAATCAAGGTTGTAGAATGTAATTTGTCAAACAAGATCTTAAGCAAGGGTTTGGAAATTGAAGGTCCAGAGAGGTGGTCTCCCTGGTTCCTGGAGACATTCAAGGTCAGGCTGGGCAGGGCTCTGAGCAACTTGATCTAGTGTAGGTGCTCCTGTTCACTGCAGGGGAGTAGGACTAGACAATCTTCAAGGGTTTCTTCCAACTGAAACGATTCTATAATACTACAATTCTATGAAAAGTATTTTTCATATCCCACAAAATCATAACTGTCAAAAGCTGTTAGATGCCTAGGTGATTTGCATACTACACTTGAAAGAAAGATGTACACGTTCATTGTGATTCTGGAGCTCGGATTCCTTAAGTACTTAGCAACCTGTGTCCCACTCAAAAGGAGATAAAACATTACACAAAACGTTGGTTTGATTCCTGTGAACACTCGACGTGCCAAAGCTTAATCCTAAGTCATAATCAGTGAAGGACCAGGCAAACACTCCCTCCTTACAGCAATACAGATGGCATCAATACAGGTTATGCACCACAACCTGAGCACTTTCCTGAGTGCTGAACTGCCTGTTGAGCTGTTAAATCCTGCCTGGCAGGCACCTGCAAGGGCACTTCCAGCCAGGCCCACTGAAGGGCCTGGGAATCAGCATGGGCCAGGGACCAGTTCCTGAAGTCACGATGGATGTAGCTGCCTTGGCCTGGGAGGCTAATTCTAGCTGTACAATAGATTATTGTTCCACATCAGTGGCTACCCATGCCAGAAAACTTTTAATACTTGAATTTACAAGTGAGTGTGAATTTTACATGCTAGAGTGCTATCTGGGAAAGAGAACATCAAGTAAACCTAGTAGTTACCAGTTTCACTTCACATCTAGCAATAGCAATTTCTTTAATGACACGTTGTTTGCATGGCCTTGAAGTATGAGACATTCAGATGGAAACAGAGCTGGGAGAAATAGGTACAAGCACAAATCAGAGGTATTAGGCAGCAATTGGTTCTCTCTGAACACTACCTTTTTACCAGCCCTCTCATCTCTGCTTAATTGCCCTAATTACTGTTGCATCACAACAGATTTTTATCCAAATACCTTGACCTAAATCAATTTGCCCCAGTTACTGACACTGGCAAGCTATTTTGGGAACTGTAGTGTTACAATCTCAGGGTATCTAAATACACATTTTATTGATTTCCAGGATTTTTGTTTAAAATGCAAGGAAGAAGTGCATGAAAAAAATTGATTTAAATAATGAGAATTGACCATGTTAATATGGAAGATTCAGTTTCAGGAAACTTGTTGTAAAAAACAGCCTAAGTGTGTTTTATTTACTAAAATGTAACCCAAATCCTGCATAGGCAGCACTGATGTAGTTGTCCACATCTTCATCTACTACTGGATTTCAGCACTGCATGCTTGCCAGTCATCGTATCACTGCATGATACAAGGAATTATTGACCTCTATTAATCAATTGTTCCTTTCACAGGTATGTATAAAATATACTTATCAATAAGAGTACGTTTCTTACTGAGGAAGCTCAATTTTTTGAGAGAAATAGGGAAAAATGTAGGTGTGCATTTGACAGTGTATATACCTACTTGAAGTAACTAAGCTAACGGGCATAGGGACAAGAAAAACTTCAGTGTTTAGAGGCAGCAATTTAAAAATAAAGAAAGTAGGCAAAATATGCCATTAATTAGTCTTAAATGTTTTCAAAGTGAGGAAGAGCAGCTACAATTTGAAACAGACTTTACTTACTCCATGAAATGGCTGATCTTGGTAGAACAGAGAAGGGCTGCATAAAAATAATACTGAAGGGCAATGAACTGGGAAAATAATTCAGTCTTGTCAACAACATAGTGACTGCAATTTTAACTTCATATCAACAGAAAGATTTTAAGCAATTTTGTTCATGTTTACTTGGCACTTTTTTCTCAGCGTTTTTACTTAGAAGAAAGAGTTGGAAATTTTATACTCTTGGAGAAATGAAATCTCATAATTTAATTCAGAAATTGACTTTATCCAGACCTGGTAAAAACAAATTATAAATTGCAGATTTTGCATGTCAGGATTAGGATGAAATGTAGGGTTTCCTGGATACTTGTGTTGCTTGACATCCCCACCTTTGGGAATCCCCACAATGCCTGTTTAATGTGCTACTGCTCCCACTCATCCTTCCCATGGATAAATCCATCCACACCAAAAGTCCCTATTCTTCCACTTGTGATCTTACGCCACTGTCTGCCCGTTAGCTCTTTACAATTTAGTTTGAGGACACATATAGGACACAGAGAAAAATTCCCAAGGTGTCTGACAATACTGCATTAGAAGCACCTGAGCTAGAGCCGAGCAATCTGGCACGCCTAAATGAAGCAGAGTGACACCATGCCGAGACTTGAGCTCAAATCCTGGAAGAAATGCATTCATATCAGCATGGTGCTGCCTGCGGGCTAATTAGCACTGCTATGACACGGTTTTGTCAGTTCTGGCTTTAGAGCTACGGCGTTCAATGCCAGCTCAAGGCTTTCTCTATGCAGGCCATGCATAATGTTAACGCACGCTCCCACAGTGTTTGCATTAAGTGTACTGGGACCATGATCAGGGCTGACATATGGAAATTGCTATTGAAGGTGCTAACTATAATTTTCAAAATTTAACCAAAATCAATATGATTTTGTAAACTACTGATAAGAATATTCTCATACCATAAGGAATAAATTAAATAAGGTATTCAGTAGTTATCCTTCAACAGTTGAAAGATACAGATAAATGTGGTTACTTGGTTGCAGAGATTTCACCTCTTGCTTGCTCAGAATTCTGATCTTGCAGAGAGAGGTAGAAGGGTTAACCCTGTCATGCTGTGACCAGATTTTTCCTAGACTTCCAAAGAAAATATTTATAGAACAGTTACTCTAAAGAGCCTTGACCCTGACTCCTCACAAATTCTTGCATCTGAATCTGCTCAGCTCAGAAAGAGTGCTAACTACCAAAATCAGCTTTCTGCTTTCCCCACATACTCACATTTTCAGAAGAGAAGTCGAAGATACAATTAGACATGAAGCACCTGGTCACTAATTGCATGAAATCACTTCCCCCCATGCGATCCAGATTTTAAAGGTAAAAGACATTTTAACTCAGATTGTAAATCAGAAAAAAGACATTCTAGACCAGGCCTTCATTTACCTAATACATGCATTTTCAGTTGTTTTCTGGTATAAGTACTAAAAATTCCTTTTGCTACAGTAAGGTATCTATATGGTATCTACTTTATCTTCAGTTTTTTCTGTTTTCTAAGTGTTTTTCAAACTGTTTTAATGTCTTAGGCATACACTCTTGTTAAGTGATAGTTTTGTGTGTGAAAGACTCTCAGAATTTGGATTTGTTGTATTTGCTTCTTATATTGCTCACGATATAGATTTTTTTGTTAAGTGGTACCCTTAGATCTGTTTCACTCTTTCAGTGCAATTACTTGGCAAGCCACAGGACACTTCAAACATAACAGAAGATGACTGTATCAGATCTTCAGCACATACAGTCAGTTTCCAATACTGGCATTGGCAAATTATTTTTAGGAAGTCACACTTGGATTCTAGCATAATTATTTCCTGTAATAACAACAATAATTACATCCTCCTGAAGGATGTATCATTTTTAAAGGTGATTTTCTAGTTCAGAGGTCAGTGGCAGGTAAAAGCATGCTGCAATAATTTAATAGATTGAGCTACTGTGTTCATTGCAAAAAGATCTAGAATAAACACTTTCCTAGATAACTTTGTTTTAAAAAGGAAGAGAGAGTATCACAGAATATTACACAGAATTTGCAGAAAATTCTCTGGACAGCTGTCCTAACCAAAGAATAAAGAGAAGATTGACTTACCCTAACTAGGAAGTTGTATAGATTCAAGAACTCGAAAAACAAGGATCCAAATACATTGGTTAGTCAAGAACAAAGACCCTAGAAAACATGATGCTGTCTCCTCAAAGTGTTCGTTTCTCAAGTTGCCTTCTAAAATGTCTCCAACTGATCAAAAACAAATACTATACACTTTTCATTAACCTAGATCATTTACCTTTGCATGCAGATAAATATATGTACAAGCCAAGATCAGAAGCATATCATTACTTATTGGTGCAAAGGCTAAGCTGATAATAAATAGAGAGGATCTTGGAATTAGTGATTAAAACTTCTTTATCTCAGAACCTGAAGGAGGTCAAAAACTTAAAAATGTTTTGCTGTTGTGATTTCTCCTCTGCCTAGCAACAAACCTAGGCATTGGGATTCTGACCTGTGACAGTATTTCATTAAAGTATTTTTGCTGGAGTCATTAGAATCTATTACCATTGCAGATAGCTCAGTTTTCTGCACAATAATGAGGGACTATGCAGATTCTATATTCTCCTTCCCAGGCAGGAATATTGCAAATACAAAGTATTTTCCATCATCTTTACACCATTCACTTAAGTAACATGAATTTATTGATCAGAAATACAAGAGTAAAGTAAGAATTAAGTTTGTCCTGTAAGAATTAAGTTTGTCCTCTCATCACGGACAAAGTTTCTCATAACGTTAAGAATTTAAGCCACTAGCAACAAAGCAGAACTGATGAATAAGTAGGGCAGTCTGTTGTCTTGAGCCAGAAAGATGTATTCCCAAACAAGAAGGTGAAGTGGAAATTTTTTGGAAGCCAAAAATAGAAAAGAAGGATGGATTGCAGGTTGTGATAAAAATGAAGGCTAGTTTCCTCCATCTGGAAAAGATGAAGCAATCTTTTGCCGTACAATCTAGTACAGGGAAAGTCATGTTTTATTAGTTGTTGCTTTCCATTTTAAGCAGAAAATGGTGTTGTTTTTTTTTTTTTTTATAATCTTGAATACCGTGCTCATCGCAGCTTCATGTGGAATATCAGCAAAATTCTACTAAATCTTTCCACCAGGGAATCACAGTTACCAACTGGGAAAAGAGGACTTATCAATTACCATTTTTGCTATTGTCTTTGCTTTTGACTTTCACAATAATTTTGGCTTAAAGCAATTGTCCCCAGAGTGCTAATTCTACTTTTTTCGTCTTCACACTTAAAGCAAGTACCACCTGCTCACTAAGCTACCTGGGCAACTTCTCACTTAGAGTACTAAGCTGCTTACTACTGAAGCTTCTCTGAGCTGCCTCCCTACCTAGCATTCCCACTGATGACCCTCAGGTTAATAAAGAACACCTTCACTTAACTACATATAAATGGATTTATTTCTTTTTCTTTTGCCTCACCCCAGGGTTATCACATAATTTATCAAGGAGAGATGAAGAATTTTGTTTGACACAACTGTAGCTCATCTGGAAGCTTGCATAACTTGGCCCAAAGCTATGATTTAATACAGTATGATGACAGCTAGTATAAAGTAGCAAATGGTATAAGCCTCACTGCACATTATATGTAGGTTGTTCTGAAAGTAATGCCTCCCATTTAACTCCATGGAAATTACAATAGATATGAGAGCTGAATAATAATATTTGATAGAGCAAATTCTCAACTACAAACTATGTGTTTCAGCATAGTCACCACCCTTATCTGCATTGTGTCGATGGGCTGATTTCTTCATTTCCTGGTCTGAGCGCTCTGAATGGCTGTCTGGAACAAGGTTTGTCTTTCATGACACTGTCAGCACTGTTGAAAAAGACCACCCATCACCTCACTGTGCTCACATTCATTGTTTAGTTTCTATACGCACTGATAAATATCAACAGGTGCCATTTTTTCCTGCATTGAGGAATTCAATTACATACTTTTGTTTCACTCTTCCATGTCAGATATTACTTTGTCAGGCTGCCCTTCTGCTCCCAGTGGTCACACAGCAACAAAATATAATGGAGTACTGGTGGGAAGGTTCAACCTCTGCTGACACACCACCAACATACACCTCTGACATCACTGGCCAATGTAATAAAATAGGAGGCATTACTTTTGGATCATCTCTCATAGTTTCAGAACTATGTTCACTGCAGAGGCCCTTTCAGTGAAAAGCTTCCTAAGTATGATGACTTAGTTATATAAACCATAAACTGCAGTTCCTTGTTTCCTTTTCCTTTGTCATGCTGCAAGACCCAGATTAAAAAGACAGACAAAATTACTTATCCCAGGAAAAGCATGCACTTTGAGGTCTTGTCAGCATTTTGATAGTGGCCGAAGTCAGTGAACTGCACTTTGTCTTGTCTTTTATGTAAGTACAAGGATGAGTCATGCAAGACTAAAATAAACACTGTTTTAGAGGCAGCTGTACTAATAATAGCTGCTACGTCTTTACAGAGTCTTCCCCATTTGATTCTATTCTATTACTAATACAGTAGTATGGACCACAGTACACTCATAGCTGAATTTTACCTCAGTTGATTTTACCTTAGGTATTTGTTCTCATGTTGATACCAAAACTGATAAACCACACTAGACAGTGGGGCACAGGAATTCTAAAACGTGCTATCACAGAAACATTTATGCTAGCCATTGATCCTGCATGACAGTTAGCCATACCAGAAGGAAGCTGGATTTCTGACTGCAATAATAACCTAGAAAACAGAAACAGTACTTACTTCTAAAACATAAATTAAATCTGTGAACCATTCAATATAAAGAGAGGATACCTGAGCTCCTGTCTGAGGCTGGATGGAGCTTTGAGCAACCTGATACATGGAAAGATGAAATTCAGGGGTCTCTTCCAACTACAGCCATTGTAGGAGTCTATGATTTGCAACATATGAATCCCATAATAAACACATCAATTACACTCTGACACCTGGAGAAAACACTTTTCATGTCTTATTTGTCATTTCCAAATGCTTTTCATAAGCCAAATTCAGACATTAAATGTATGTAGAGTGCAAAATACCACACAAGTGACACTATCTAAGGATAAAACCTTTCATAGCACAACAAAGCTGAATAAATAAAGGTGGTAGAAACAAAACCTCCCTGAGTTGACTAGATCATGGAAAACTAGTCATGCTTGCCCCAGCAGGCGAGCTTTTCCTGCTTGAACGCACATTAGACACTTGTATTGCATTTATGCTTATCTAGATTTAAACAGATAGTTTTCAAATGCTGTCGATCTCTCCATCCTCTCCATCACAAAAATACACTTACTGTTCCATCATCCTAGGTGTTAACACAACAGCTAAATAAATGACCTGATATTTCAGTGCATATTCACAAGCGAGCCTTTCTATTATTTCATCAGGAATCACTTTTTCAGCCTTCTGGGCAGTGAAGCCATATCCTAGTTAGAATCTACCTCTGAATTAGAGTAGTTTTATTTAAACATAGCCACAATTATAACATCTTTAATCCATATTTTATAGCTGCTCAGAAAAGCAAAAAATGCCCCACAGGTTCAACACAACTGATCTTTCATTAAAAACCTCAAACAGAGTGTTGTCAGGTCACTGAATTTTGTCCTTCAAAACTGACAACCAAGACCAGCTGTATAAGAGTATCATCATCAATGGCTTTGTCTAAGATTTGCATACCTTGTTTAGCTTTTAATTTCCTCTGTGAATATCTACTAATTATGCAGCCTAACTTGGAAAAGTAAAGTGACAAAAGATTGTTGCAAGGAACTTATAGTCTCTGTCATACTATGAGCATACACTGTTTTTTTTTCAGAGACACTAAAACAACTTAATCCTGTTTCTTGTGCACTTCTGAACTATTTCTGGCACAGAGTAGTACTGAGAGTAGAAAATGAATTTTATATTCATATTTTTCCTCAAAAAGCACAAGCAAAACATTTTGGTAGATTACAATAAGAGTGAAAGGAGAATTTCCTTACAAAACTAAAGGATCCAACAACTGCATCTGATATAAATTCACAGAATCATTTAATCATCTTCTCATCATCAAGGAGAAAGATGGCTGCCCTGAGTATTCATATCAGATACTAAATTCAAATATTCTCCTAAATTAATGTACTAATTTAATAAGTCCTAGAATCCATGATGCAAAACATCCAGTAAGATGCAGAAGATCTAGAAAGAATAGGCAGGATTTCTGGAGTAGAAAGCTGAGGGTCTTCCCTCAAGTGAAGACACTAGTGTGGGGAAGATCCAGAAATCGTGAGCAGAAGAGACAGTGGAAACACTGAGACAAGAAAAGGAAGAAGAAAATAGAAGAGTTAGAGAACAGAGAGGTGTGAAGCGTGCTTCATGAAGGACACTTACATGGAGCAAAGGAAGATCTGTAGTAGGCAGTAGGCCTACTGAACACAACAGTACTTCACCAAAAATTAGGATTTTTCTTCATATCACCTCCCAGTATTTCTTCAGTGCAAAAACATGAGCTAAAGAAAACTACTGCAAAAGCTAAAGGAAAGAAATTGCCAGAGAAAAATGTTTTTGCAATTGTGTAAACTTCTCTGTGAATTTCTGTTATTCATAACACAGTTTCACCTAGTAACAACAGGTAAATATCTATCTCTACTTGTTATGAAAGCAATACTAATAAAGCTAAGAGTTTACACTGATTTACACTTTGGAGTAGAGAAGAATCTAGTCTCTTCCATGTAAATTCAGTATTGTGCTGCAGCAAAAACATCCTAAAGTACAAATTATTTGGATCATGAGTAAAATATAGATTGCCAGATAGCAGAAAGAGTAAAATTTGTAATACAGACTTGTGCCTACTTCTCTTGTCCTTTAAGGTAGATGATAATTGACCTCTTTTCTGTAAGATCAGACAGAAGTGAAGCAAATAACATAGAAGAGAATACCAAAGTACTGTGCCTCACTAACAACAGCTGTAGAAATAAATACGTTTTCTCTTCTCAGCAATGAATTTTTTTCTTTACTAAAAGTTTCATCAAATACATCCCTTTTCCTCCATAGTCTCTGATAAAATGATAAACTAATGAAAGCATCTTCCATCACTACAACATTTTTAAATTTCTGTAATTCTTTTTTTCCTATCACTGACCCAATAATAAAATGTTCTGACATTTTACAGTGGCCTTTGAGGAAGGCACAAATCATCTATAATCAATTTCAGCATCTGTCTCTGCAGCATCCAATTACTTTATAGCTTTCATAGCTCAGAACTATTAGGATACATGTCATCCATGAAAAAAATAAATAAACACTGAAGTACCTATTTGGAATTTGGTTAGTATATGGCACTGTAAGATGAAAAAATTGGGTGGGAACACTCTTTCCAGAAGTAACAGTTCTCAGCTTGAGTCATGGGAGTCAGCCTCTTCTCCCATGTAACTTGCAGTAGGATGAGAGAAAGCGGTCTCAAGTTGCACCAGGGGAGATTCAGGTTGGATGTTAGGAAATAATTCTTTGAGAGAAAGGTCAGACACTGGGACAGGCTGCCAGGGAGGTGGTGAAGTCACCATTCCTGGATGTGATCAAGAAAAATTTAAGATTTTGAACTTCAGGAGTCTGGGCAGTTTTGAAAACCAGACCCTTAACGTATATATCATCTGGATTTCTTATTCATTGCTAGATAAATAGAAATGTTATTTCTCAATACTGAAAAGGAAACAGAAGAGCAGAAGTATAACAATCTCTACTTCAAAAAGTAATGAAGTGGTTTAGGAGAAAAGCCTGCCCAGTGTATTCGAATCATTATCATACACAGAACCACCAAAGTTGGAAGAGACCTCCCAGATAATTCCGTCCAATCATCCACCTACTACTATTATTTCCCCAATAAACCATGCCCCTTAGTACAACGTCTAACCAACGGCTGACCAATAGGAAGCCAAACAAGTTTGTACATGAAGTATAATTATGGAGGTATACAATGCCTGCCTCCTTAAGACAGCACTGTATGGCAAAGCTTCATCTTACTGTTCCTTTATCTGTAAAGTAAGGAAGTATTCAATGCACTTTTCAAGTGTTTTGGAATCAGCAGCTGGAAAGCAAGCAGAACAAGTGTAATTTGAAATCTAAAGCCAAATAATCTGTATTAATTTATTTTTCTTCAGAAAAAAATGATTGCCTAATGTAAATTTATAGAAGCTAGAGACTTCTATGCTGAACTAATGCCAGTGGCAGTAAAATTCTGCATAACTGGACAGGAATGCTTTAGAAGCTAAATCAGAATCTCAGGAGTGCAAAACAATGAAAAAATGCAAGGTGTACAACTAGCACACGCATAATGAAAGAAGTAGGCTCAGAAAATAATCAACAAAAGAACAAATGTATTACACAGTTTCTTGCAGAATACTAAGAAATAATTTATAATTTCATTGAACTCATTACTAAATAAAATTAATAATTGAAAAATAAACAATAAATGTAACAAATAATAGAAATAATAATGAAAATTAAAAGGGTTTTTGTTTTCCAGATGCAAAATTCTTAAAATTAAAAACAACAAAATAAGTCAAGTCTAGCTAACTATACTTGGTCAAAACACTGTAATACTGAATTTCTGCAATGTCTCTGGAAAAGGAATGAATAACTGATGAATTTCTTCCATGGAGATAGAGATATGCCAAATTTACAGCACTGTAAATCACAGAAGTACTTGTGGTAAAGAAGCCCTCTCATCTTAGTGCCAGAATACAAATTTTAAACTTAAGGACTGTAAACCTACATTATTATTTCCTATTAAATAAAAATAAAAAATAAACCAATTTAAATATAATATATATATATATATATTAAAATTTGGTTTATAATATATATATATATTATAAATATACCTACATATAGGTATATGTATAAAATGTGTATATATATATTTTTTTCACATACACACACAAATACACATTTTATTTCAAAGAACAGAAGTCCTTTACCAGGTTCTGTTTTGAGGGCTGAAAGAATACTTTATTTCACAATTGTCCTACTGGCCCTTTGAACTGGAACCTACCTGTCGTAGCAGGAATTGAAAATTGGGCAAATGTGGCAAAGCAGAAATAATTTTAAATTATTATAAAAAATTCTTTATTATTTCTAGTATATTTTAATGATTAGGTGACTACAGACTTCAAAATCAAAGCAAGAGATTTAACATCCTGATCCTCAATTACTATGCAAAAAATGCACAGCATTTGACTACTATGTGAATTAAGTTGTCATTTCTAGATGATTAATCTCCTGTGAGCTTAAATTTGTAAGTGGCATTTCTTAAATTAATTTTAAATTAATGAATGAAGGTGATAAAGTTAATAATAGTTAAAATAATCTGAAAGTAAAAATTACTCATAAAAATATTTATTATTGTAATGATCTAGCTATATAAAAAAAAAATATGAATGCAGCTAGAATTGTTGTGGGTCACTAAGTAAAGAGTACAGCCTTAATTTGTACACTACAAATAGCCCTGCATTCACTTTCCTGGCATGTGGTGAACTAACTGTATTTGATAAGAGCAAATAATCCAGCTGGTGTATAGTGATCATATAGTTTTAATTCTACTTCCCCATTTCCTTATGTTGAAAAGACATGCCTTGCTTGCTCACAGTTTCTCCCATATCTATATGTCTGTATCCCTTTTAAAAACTTGCCATTCTTTACTTATATAAATACATGTAATTAATATGTTAATATAAAATATGTATTAGCATTCCAATATGATGGCTACAGTATTTATTCTTCTTTTGCTAATCCTGTTAGTGGTCAAGAAAAAGTTAAAACTAATTTTAAAAGCCTTAAGCAACTACTTATTAGATACTGCTGTCAGCAAATAAATCCTCTACAGATTCCTTTTTGATGTTAACTTAGATCAAAAATATCAAGCAGCAAAAAAAGGCAATAAAATAGAAGTGTACATCTTTCTTACAATCTGCTGACATTTCCTTTTGTAATGATCAGAATCTAGGTATGGAATAACAGTGCAACACCTCACTGTATATCATTTTCCAAATTGACCTTTAACGCCAGCCAGGTCAAAGCAGAAATATCCAGAAGCTTGTAGAGCAATGATCCAAATTCATAAAGGTAAAGATATCTCAGCCTCCTTTCAAATGCATAAGAAGATAATGGCACAAATTTCTGTGCCGTTATGCATGTTTTGAAATCACTCCTAACATGAGCAAGAGTTTGGTTTGATCAGACACTTTAAAAAAAATCACTCAGGAGGTATTATAGTAAGATAGGCCCGAAGAAGAGTCCCTTTTGACATTGCTACAGTTATGCTGGCACTACAATTTTTGGGAAGAATTGCTGGAAGTAGCAAATTTGAGAGAAAACAGAGATTATTCATAACACGGAAGAGGTCAGCTTAAGAGCTGGCATGCAGAAACACAGATGCTCACTAGAGAAAAGTACAAAAGGGACTGAGAAATAGTGAAGGTTGTAGAAAATAAAGCAGAACGACCATGGACAGAGCCATGAATCTGCTGAAGTGACACAGCATTTCTGCAAGCACATTCCTTGAATAGCAGAGTACCACTGCACTGCTACAGAAAGCGTCAAAACAATTGTGGACACAAATTTATTAGTGAAATGGAAAGCAAAGAAATAAGACGACTTTTGGAAAACAGGTAAAACAAAAGCTACTAAGTTTGACTACATGTTTAGGGCTAGAAAATAAGCAGAACAAAGTCAGTCATTGGGCCTCTGAAACTTGAAGTAACAGAAAAACAACTTCAGAACATTTGGAGTGACAAAGATGAAGTTGGTATGATGGAAATCACATGTAAATGGACAGAGTTATCACAGCAAAAATATTGAGGCCACAGAGAATTACTAAAAGAACTTGGGCAACAAATATATCCATTTGCAGTAGGTAGTTTCTTTTATCTTCCCAGGTAAGGATTTAATGATGACAAAGACAACACTAAATGCTAATCTTGAAATGCAGAATATAAATTATTTTAGAGATGGTAATGAAGGAAAATATAAACACCAGATGACAACACTAGCATACACTGAAAGGGATGGGATTCAAGCAATAAGAATCTCATCTTTTGTTTATACTGATTTTTTCCCTGAATAGTAATAAATTCATTGTTTAACACTAGAAATTGATCTTTAGCATCCAAGCAACAAAAGCTAAAAATATTCATGTGATGATAGGTGCAATGTTGCCCTGTTTGAGTCTGTGATCTTGAGGAATATGGCACCAACAAAGAGCAGAGTCAGGTCCCTGAATTCAGGAGAGAGAACTCCTGGCTGCTTAAGGAATTATTAGTTAATATCCCCTGGAGAACTGTCCTTAGGGACACAAGAACAGAGCATAGTTGGCAGCTCTTTTAGGACTCCTTTATGAGAGCAAGGTGATCTGTAAAAGGCTTGAAAAAGGGGGCTGCATGTAAACCTAATGAAGTTCAACAGGACCAAGGGCAAGGTGTTGCATGTGTGCCAGGGCAATCCCAGATTTAAATGCAACACTTTGCACTTGGTCTTGTCAAGTCTACCGACTGAGAGAAGAACTCCTTGAGAGCAGGCTTGTGAAGAAGGACTTAGGGGGTCCTGATAGACAAAAAGTTGGGCAGAAGTCGGTAGCATGCTCTCGCAGCTTGGAAGGCTAACAGTATCCTGGGCTGTGCCAAAAGAAGGGTGGCCAGCAGGGTGAGGGAGGGGGGACTGTCCCTCTCTACTCTGTCCTGGAGTACTGCATCCAGGCCTGAGGCTCCCAGCACAAGAAAGATGCAGAGCTGTTGGAGTAGGTCCAGAGGAGGGCCACAAAATAAGATCAGAGGGCTGGAGCAACTCTCCTATGAAGAAAGGTTGAGGGAGCTGGGCTTGTTTAGCTTGGAGAAGAGAAGGCTTTGGAGAGGTCTCATTGCAGCCTTCTAGGACTTGAGAGGAGCTTATAAGCAGGAGGGGAGACTGACTTTTTACATGGGAACATAGTGATAGGAGAAATGGAAATGACTTAAAATTAAAAGAGAGGAGATTTAAATTATATATTGGGAAGAAATTCTTTAATCAGAGACTGGTGAGGAAAAAGGCTGCCCTGGGCAGGCCGATCTAGTAGTTGGCAACTCTGCCCATGTCAGGGTGTTTGGAATTAGATGATCTTTTAAAATGGCATAGTTTGGAAAGGACCTTATGATATGATTCTACAATATTAGTTCCTCAAAGTCTGGTGAATGGAACACATTTCAAACTGGATTCAATTATTAAAAGGAATATGTTACACTTTTGCCAAGACATAGGTTGGGTTAAAATACTGCTGAGCTGCAGAGTGATGATTTAGTAATACTTTTTTTCCAGAAACTCAGCACTACGCTATGGAATTCCCTCCAAAAGGCATTAACTCACTGATAGCAGCATCAGAATTTTAAAGTTATATCTAGTTTAGATACACTTAAGGTTGAGGAATTCTGGATTCTTACTAACCTGCTTCCTCATTCTATATAATATTATGATTTGGAATATATTTATAGATGAGAATGCCTAAGATCATGATATTAAACAGAATAAAAAGGTGATAATATTTTAAGAATTAAGTAAATTGGAATTTTTTGTTCAGAATTAACTTCTATTGAAAATGCCAGCCCCTATAATTATCCATGCGTCCTCCTTTTAAAGAAAAAACACTGCAGGTAACTTATATTGCTAATACTGCAAATGAATTTTGGAAGCAGGGATACTGATATCAGCTTATGCTGCTAAGCTCTGCACCACTTGCATACATCTTTTCTGTCAGCACAACTATCTCAGGTTTGATAAAACAAAAATAATTTCCCTTCCTCCTCTCCAAAATGGCAAAACTAGATGGAATGATCAAAGCCGTTTTGATATACAACCCCATTAAAAACTTTATCTCCCAAATTCAATTATATTCTGCTATTTATAATCTTATCAATATAGTTACAGGATGATTTGTATTTAAAATTTGGTTGTAGGTAAACAGGATGGGAAGATGAGTTTCTTCTTTCTTGAGAACATACATATTTTCAATTGTATAAACGTAGAACTCTATTCAAACCATTGATGATCATTTTTATCTCTTATTTCCCAGAACAAGTGCTTATCATGTTATTGTATCTGACCAGTAGAATCTGCTAGTTGAGATTCATTAAGACAGAGACCAGTTTATTAATAAAAGGTCTGGTGCACAAAACCATAGGCAGTTTTTCATAGACAGTTTTTTAATCTAAATATGCATCTCTAATAATTTCCGTTTGTATCTATACTAATAAAAAATGCAATATATTTGAATTCTGCTTACATTGTGCTTGAAGAAAACACAAGAGAACTGATGTATATTCTTAAGGATTCCTAATGACCACCTGAGCTGGAAATCACTAAATCAGAGGTACTTCAATAGTACACTTGGGGCCCTGTTTTCCTTTCTATATTACCTCTCAAGAAAAAGTAATTAATATTCCTGTTGCTTGTACTGTGATCTGCATTACAAAGGAACTGAAGTATTTTGTTTCATGTTGATATTTCTTTGTCTGATAACTGGAGACTGAGTTGTCTACCAGACTGTGTAAAATACTTAAAAAGCATCTAAAGTTTGGAACAAATGAAAAATGTCCTATTTTCTGCAAAACGGTGAACTTTAAAGATGACACGGATCCTCATACCACAGCACTGACAAGTTTAGCATTTCACTCTTGTTCTCAAAGTTGCTTATTTCTATAACTTGTTCTCATTCCAAATTTTCTGGTTAACAGGAGCAAATCATGGTGACTTTCTAAAAATTAGTGATAACAATGCCTCAAGGAGCACATGGAAATATCAGTGAGCGTTTAAAATCTTTTAGTGCATTTACAAGATAGTTTAAAATATATTTAATTATATTTATTACACCTGAAATCACTAAATTGTCTGAAGGTTATTTTAAGTTAAATTGAAGTGATAGGAATTACTTCTTGACAAATCCACAGAAATGGAAAAAACCCTGCTATTTGTCTCAGCCAGAGAGATTTTCTTAATGGAGGACACTTAGCCATCTGATTACTATGAGTAGCAGCAAGTCAACTTTCCTAGAAGGAAACTTTACATTCATTGTTTATTGGTTAAAATTAATGCTGTATGCTACTGATATTTACACAAAGATTTTACAAACTTTATGAAAACATACAATTCACCCTGAGGACACCTGTGTATGAGTGGTTCTTGGGGACTAATTTAGCCTGATGCGAACATGAAAGCCAGTCTGTGAGTGGAAGTTTTCCCCATGTGGTTTGTATCTTTTGGGGTGGAGAAGTGTTCCATGGCTTTTGAAATGATTCACTGAAGAAAACAGCTAGGACACTAATCACTTCGTGATACTGTATGATGCTCTCCTTGGCTCTAATTTCTAACTCTTGCTGCTCTGATGTGTATTTGATATCATTTTATGATTGCCAAACAATCTTGATTGCTAATTTCTTAATCAGGATGTATAAACGCAGCAGCAAGAGTAGCACCTGCAACAGAATTGATCTCCAGGAAGAGAAATTTACACAGCATGCAGTGATAGGACTGCATCTGACACAGCGTTGCTGAACTTGCCAATTCAGGTATTGCTAACTCTCACTTCAATTACTGCTCTGACTGCAGAATAGGCATATCCAGGGATTACTCATCTGGTGCAGGACTTTTGTATGAACAGTCAGAGAACACAATCAAGCATCAACTATTTTCAGTGTCTCAGAATTAAGCTTGGAGAGACAGCTAATGGTTGTGATTAAACTCATTAGACTGCATCTCCTGCTTACATGCTGAAAATACATATCAAGTACATCAAATCTTATAGGTTCATAAGGTTGGAAAGAACCTACAAGATCATCTAGTCCAACCATCCTCCTATCACTATCCCTACCCACTGAGCTACTAAATCAAATCTTACCTACTAGCACCTATGCAAAGAAACAGATTTAGATTTTTACAAATTGAGACTCAAAGAAAATCTAGTTCTATGGGGTTTTTTGTTTGTTTGTTTGTTTTTGAAGGTTACTTGATGTTTTAATGCCAAATTAGTGTAGTTAAGGTTTAGGAGCTTAAACATCGCGGAGATGAAGATTTCATTAAAATATGTTTGAACTTTTTTTTTTTTAATAAAGTCAGCATTGCAAATCAAGGTTAGGTGTTAAATCAAAGTTAATCTCTTACTTAAAGCTGTAAAGAGATCATGTGCTATGCTAATAGAAAGTGTGCTGAAATAGCTAAAACCAAATAACACAGGTATTCAAAGGAGTCTCACTACAGAATACTGTTTTGACTGCTGGTTTCTTTTTCTTTTTTCCTACTGTACATCTCAATTAGCTGTATGAGAATAAGAAATGTGAACTCTCAAATCTAAGTACTCTTCCTTTGCAAAAAAAAGTATTTATCTGACAGATTCCTGATACAAACATATTTTGCATAGTACTGTGACTTCACTCAAATCTGCCTCAAAATTTTGTTCAGTAAAACATGACGCAAAAACAGATTACAATAATAATCCTCTTCATTTACAGCTATAGCAAAGATGAACAATTGAGTGCTGATCAAGAGCAATAAAATATTTTCTGTTCTGTTTCATCTTGTTTGCTGCTTTCTATTTCTCCACCTCAGCCTTACATCTCCATGACAGTCATTATACAAACTACATCACCCTGCAACCCACACAGGCAGTTAACAATTTATCCCTGTTGTCTCAATCATAACCACTTACAAATATGGCAATCATTCTTGCTTTGAGTTTCTGATAAAGGAATATGATTATTAATTTCGTCCCTGTAGTCTCAATAGTAGTTTCTACTGTCCCTTTAATCACCTGGACAAGTAAGTTGGGATCTCCATTTGTGCACCTATTAAGGTACAGATCTCTTAATGTGATCAAAGAAACAGTCTTAATGCCCTTGATCTCCCTATAAAATATAAGTTAGCAGTGAATCATATCAATCTTCCACACATTATGCTGCATTTATATTCAGCTACAATTTCAGCTACTGCACCTGCATCTATCAAATCTACAACCAAGCTGACTACACACCTTATGATTAGATGTAGCTATCCATACAAAAATAACTGCTGTTATTGTTCAGTCTGTACTGTTCTTACAGTGGTGAAATCTCTCATTTGAAAAATCTCAAGCTGCAGACGGAAAACTTCAACCATTAGAAAATTCAACCTAGCATTTGCATTAATTCAGCTTGTTTTTTCTTCCTTCTTTCTCTCAGTGAAAACATTTAAGTTGTTCTGATTCCTCTCAAATATAAAAATGTCACCTGTCATTTAGTATGCTGTCTGAATTTCCTTATACTAGGAATTCTTGTAATCTTGGGATCACTCACACACTGTACTGAATGGTTCACCTTCACAGAGAAGCACTCTGCTGTTAAACACTACGATCTCCAAACAAGAAAATAAAAAAAAAAAGCAGCTATGTTATTGCTGTTCATTTAAGAAGTAATGTGATCCTGCCTTGGAATAAAGAGTTTTAAGCCAAATCTCACTATAAGCAGACAAGCTTTGACTGTTTATGTGAGCATACATACATGGAAAACTTGTGCTATCAATTGTAAAGTCTTATTAATTCAAATTCCTCTCATAAAAGTACTATCTAATATGAAAATTCACTCAAATCCACTGAAATTTACAGCAACATCAAAATGGTTGTATTTGTCTCAGAACGAATCAGTGTATGAGCTGTCTTTTTGTTATTTTTACAAAAAGGCAAAACACTCTATTTGATCATTTATCAGCATTAACTGATATAAACCATGTCGAATCCTTGCAGGTCTTTAAAAGATTCAAAATAAGAGAACTGCAGTTTTCTATCTCACTATGCTTTCCAAACTCACAGGAAATGCAAATATTATGGTTTCTCACATCTTATTGGCAGAGCTTAACATTAGGCTAAGCATATAGAGCTTTCTTTAACTAAAATGCGTGACATCAACACTGAAGAAGGAACAACTTTGGTTAGTCCTAAGCATTAACTTTATACTTTGCTATACACTTTGTTAGTATTGGATAATAAATTATTGTCTTCCAGAAGACAATCTACATTTTAAAGAAATCTTATTTTGAACTATTTTCATGCTAGAGCCAGGATGTTACGTCTGACATTGCTGCTACATGATATACATCAACAGCTAATTAAATCAGTTACATTTATTTTGTAGGATAACACAGCTGGCAGCCTAAGAAATCCTTCCCCAGCTCATATTCCAGAAGTGCTGCAACAGAAATGTCTCCAAAGAAGGAAACTACTAGTGGTTTGGTCGAATGTGAGGCAGGGCTGGCAGCAGCAAGGACTCACCCTCCCCGTGGCATCTCCAGCAATTTAAGGACATGGCAGAATCTGTGCCATGCCCACCACAATGCGTGCCAGTGAAAATCTCTGTGGCTTTGTGGACAAAATACTGATTAATTGAACTTGGTCCTTAATTTATTCCTAATTCCCTTATTGATGGTGGTATATTTCTTCCCTCAAACTTGTTTAGAAGTTTATTAAGTCAAAGTCTATCTTCACAACTATCTAAATGCATTGCAAGAGTCAGTCTTATTTTGAGTGCATTAATGATGTCCTTTCTGTATAAGCTACTCAGAGAAAAAAAAAAGTTAACAGCAAAACAAAAAAAGTATGGTAGGCATAGTTCTTATCAGAGAGCAATAGCACACAATTACTACATAAAATCAATATAAATGACATTAATGAAGAGTCAGTGAGTATTCTTCTTTTCCTAAGCATATCATCACCAGCTAGTCAGGTGTCCCAGCTAGCTGCAGGTCTTGGTTAAAAACAAAAGTAATTTTAAAAGTGAAGCAGAAGAAAAGAGAAATAGAAGTTCACTTTTTTTCCTTTCAATATGAATAACTGGAGCATATTGTCGTCGTAATTTATTTCAAGAATGTGGAAGAGCGTGTCAGTATTGATTACAAAAAATGAATAACAAAAAAGGTTCCTTGGAGTCTCTGAAAGACATGGCCAAGCTATGCATGCATTAATTTCAGTTCTGTCACCGTAATGTAATATTTTGATTTTCTGCTGATAACTTTATGGATCTGAGACAGATAAAGAGAATGAAGCGGACAATATACTCTAAAAAATGTAATGTTACTTCATTTGACTGTCTGAATATTACTTAACATCTCAGAACAAGCAAAAAATGTAAAATAAAATAACTAATGAACATGTGAATACACTGAGCCTATCACATAATGAACTTGGTGATAACAGGATCCTATCTTCATGTTTTCTGAAATTTGTTTTAACCAAAGATTTAACCAAAAATGAATTCATTTAGGCAAAAAGCCATTAAAAGTGATGAACTATGTTCACCTGGTAAGGAAACACACAGTTTGTTTTGTCACATATCAGCAATACTCACTGAAAGGAATGCAAAATTTTAAATACATGATTTTTAGATAAAATTTCCTTTATGCCTATAATTTACCATATGCAACTAAGATAACAATTATTAAAGGAATGAAGGAAGAACCAAATAGAGATATGAATGACAACTTCTTTAAAGGCATCACCAACTGTATTATCTCTCCTGTGAAAAAAAACAGTGCCTTTAAAAAAAGGTATTTACAAAAATAATAAGGAAAATAAAGAATAAAGAAAAATAAGAATAAAATATTTATATACATGAACATACAATGCTAATGAAACAATGAAAAAACAACCCAAATACTTATCTATTTTGCCACAAAAATCAGAAAAGAAGTTCTGGGAGCAAAGAAAAAACAATCATTTGTACAAAAAAAAAAAAAAGAAAGAAAAAAAGTAGTCTACAGAAAAGCTGCATTTGATGAATTTGTGAGTAGCTACTAGGGATTCTTTGAAGTAAAGCACTGCATGTATTAAAAGAAATTGCTACACAGGTAAGGACGCAGACAGAAAAATTGCCTTTTTTTCTGAACTTTCTTCTAAGTGTTTTTAAGTTGCCTGTAAAAATACTGGTAATGAAGCTAAATAGGCAAATAAATATTTAATTACCTGAAATATTTTTGCATATATCCAAACACACAATAGAAAATTCCAAGACATCAAGAAGAGAAATACAGGTTTTTTTTGTTTTTGTTTTTTTTACTTTTTCCTAGGTTTGCTCTTCAGCTAACTAAATTTATACAATCATGGTTTAACTCAAATTATCATAACAGAAAAGCACAAAAATAAGCTGCATAAATTGCCCAATAACATCAATAGTCAGATTCAGAGTAACTATTGGACATGGAATGGAATGGGTAGAAAGATGATTGGGCCACTAAGCTTCACTCTTAGATCTGTCCAGAAACACCTTGTCATACTCAATCAGGAAAAATAAAACCTATTCAGGATACTCTGTTCAGTGCAATAGAAATTTTTTCTTAAAAATAAATGGTGAAAAATTCTAAATTTTACTTATCTTCTTCTCCTCCCTTCTCCTTCATCCTCCACCCTGTCCTCAGATGAAAAAAAAAACACAAAAAAACAAAAAAAAACAAAACTAAAATTACTCACTTGGAAAGAAAAATGCAGTCAAAGACATTTGTTGCTAATGAAACATTTTAAACACTTCTCAGTTAGTTTGCCTTAATGTGTTCTTTGAAGAATTTATCAGAAACAGTAGTTACAAAACACTGAAGGGGACTATCAAAAGGGAGGTTGAAAATTTCATGTGAATATACTTCTTACCAGAAAAAAAAGATTAAGAAAACAGGGATCTTGTTTGTTCAAGGTACCATCATTTAACACATTTAACAAACTGAATCTCTTTGTTTTCATGTCATTGGTCACTAAAGCTCTTTCATCACAAGAATACTTCCATTATATGATTAATTTTCTTTAGCAAGACTGCTCTGCAAGAAGCAAAATATCCAGAGGCTGGAGGACTAACTGCTCTCTCCTTTGCACTTACATGTCAGCCTCAACAAGTATGCATAGAAGGATGCCAAATAGTTGCTGCCAAGATGAGGCTTTTCCTATCTTTCTATAAAAATGGAAGGACTACTTTGGATCTGTATCATCAAATCAACCACTAGCTTAAAAACAAAACAAAACAAAACAACAACAAAAAAACAAACCAATCAACCAAACAAACAAACAAAAAAACTGTAGGAAAAATGGTTTTATGACTAATGACTTAGATCTAGTAACTAGATCTTACACTTAATGATTAGATCAAATGATTTTTAGATCAACTAGATTTGCAAGAAATCAACCAATGTTTGAAAAATAAGGATGAGATTGCATGCTGATAAATAACTGAACAGGCAGATACGGAGAATGTAAAACTTGCCCCTGAAGAAGTCAGCTGAAAAATTACAATCTAAGTGATCAAGCAATTCATTTTAAATCTTTCTGACAACTGTATCTCTTCAAAGGAAGTGTGAAGTCTACAGTCAAAGTCTGCTGGCAAACAAGGTTCAATTTAAAACTGTTACATATCATCAGGAATTAACTAAGTATGACACTTTCCTCCCTACATTATAGGGATCATATAATGCTGTGGATTTTAAAATCTTTTCTTTGGTGAAGTAGGACATAGAGGGCAATAGAAAATGTGTATCTTCTTGAAGAAAATGCTAAAATGAAAGCACATTTTTGGAGTATTTTTTCATTAAGCATTACATTATGTTACAAAATTCTTATCCTGTAGCTCAACAGGAATGTGAGAAGGTGCACAAGGAGGTGATCGTCTCAGATTTACCTCAGGTTTGAGGAAGAAGGGTTCTTCAGTGGAAAAATATGCTTGGGATGCAGAGATGGAAAGGCAAAGGGAGAAATGACTGTGTAAGTACACAGAGCAAGATTAATGCTCCCAGTTTCCTGATATCAGTGGGCAAAGCCTTTACAGCAGTTTTCAAGGAAAATCAGACCAAGGAAGCCCAGCATTACCACTGATGCAGGAAGGCAGCAACCAACCTTTCTAAAATCTTCCTTGTAATATACAATATTACAATGCTATATGAGGAAAATGAGATATTGTGAAACAGGAAATGTGGTTATTAGAGAACTCAGTAAAAATTATTTTTCCTTTAACACAAAATTGTGCAGTGCAGTTAGCTAGTAAAATCACTTCAATGCCTACAAGCAGCTAAAACAAATGAGCTGTTATTTTAAATGTCTATGAAAACAAAAACCAGAACATCAACTTAATGGCGAAATTATGATAACTATTTCTCATTTACCAACAAACTCTGGCTATTCATTTTTCCTATAGAAGCATAAGTAGAATAATTACACATTTTACCACTCATATTGCATTTTATTCATTCAGTCTCTATGAAATAAAATTCAACTACAATTTGACCCAAGCCAATTTCAACAAAGATGCTTAAATAAAAGCAAAACATGGTAGTGGAAGAGTATGGATTAAAAAAAAAAAAAAAAAACAACAAACCAAATAGGCATCGTTAGCTAGATATAATAAAATGTAGACTATCTTTTTGGATGCAGAATCTAAATCTTCTCAGACCAGTCAAAATTTTGATGGGACAAAAATCTGTAAGGTGGAATATAATAATTTCTCCTAGCTAATAGCAGATTTATTAACCAAATACACTCTTGGAACATAAGGTTCATTTCCTGAACCTCTTAAGTCACAGGTACACGTGACAAACGTAATAAAGCATGCACAAAGAAAAATCTTTCCAATGCTTACATTTCACAGCTTCTTCTGAATCTACAAATATGCAACTTACTGTTGGCTGGCATTTGTTAACATAACAGGAGAGACTTAAGGGACATAAAAATTAGCAAAGCAAGCAAATGGTGGAAAATTGGGAAAAAGAATGCAGATGTGCAGGAGGAATCACATGAAACATATGGAGGAACTAAAGATACTGTTAATACCAAGTTAACTAGAGTTTTAATGAGCATTTTCCCCATAGGAGATAAAGCAGCAAAAACACATCACTTGCTGAAAGTAGTAACTAGATGAAGATTTGGTTAGACTTTTCTGAATCCAAGAAACAGTTAATCTGTTTTTTGTTTGCTTGTTTCTAACAAAATAACATGATAAAAGTGGATAGATTAGGTTAGATGTTCTTTACACAGAGACTGTGAGGTCCTAGAACTGCTGCCGAGGGAAGGTAATAAGCAGCAGCCCTGTCCATGGCAATGAGTTTGGAACTGGTGGGCTTTAAGGCTCCTCCAACGTAAGCCATTCTGTGATACTGTAAAATACACAAGATTCTATAATCCATCATATTCTGCCATAAACTAGAAACATTACTTATTAACTGAATTTCACCCATAGGATAAGATGTGATATGACCGGTAACAACAGATAATCGGAACCAATCAATACACATTTGAAATGAGTTTGAAAGTTGTTTTTGGATTTTGTAGCAGAGGTGTTGATTACTATTATTACTATCATTTTTAAGCCTAACCTTTTATTTCCTGAGAAGCTTACGCTAGAAAATGGAAAATACCTGGGAGTAAGGGAGAGGCAGTGTTGGGAGACACTTTTACTCCTGGGTCTCTGCTGACTTTAGGACACAGTTCATACAAATGGAAAGCTTGGCTCAGTGACTAAAGCAAAGCATACATCATAAGACTTTCTGTTTATCAATGACAGAGAAGTAAAACTGTAAGATAGTCTATTCTTAGCAACAAAAAGTGGGTTTTCAATATTGCTTTAAAGCTATAAATTAAAAACTTATCATGAGAATAGTGGCTAAAAATAGTACATTTTTAGATGATACTAAGCACTTGGCCCTGTCTATGTAGACCTTCTATTAGCTGGTCTTTCCAAAATTAAATTTACGCTTCAAAGTATTAAATTTCCAGGTCTCCATTTTAGCACAGTTAAATTTTCTAATATTAATGGTCATAAATTAAATCTAGCTTAGTTCAAGATCAAGTTATGCATTTAATTCCATTAACTTCCTGGCACGTAGCCAGGCAATTATACGTTCTGTATACTGTCTGCATTATTTATCTAAAAAATAGTTTTCTGGTATATTCTAGTCTTTAACAACAACAACAAATTGTATTTTTTTCCCAGTGACATTTCCTGCTTAATTCTTCATTATTCATAAGACTGATGGAGCCAGTGTGCATGTAGCTCTTACAGTTTGTCCTTCAGACTGTTTTATTTCTGTTTTGCTTTTGCTGATGAACTAAGCTAAATATTAAGCGTGGAGATGGATGTTACACAACACAGAAGTGCTGAATGACATACAACTGAGAAAAAGCTAAATCATGTTTTATGCATACTCTACTGTAAATTATTAATCCTTATGATTTATTGAAGTGTATTCAATGCAGAATTCTTTAGATGATTAATAGACATGCTGCATCCGAACAAGATTTTAAATATCAATTTTCTTTAAAAGCAAGGCAAAAACACATAGGCTATATGTAATGAAGTAGCCATAGCTTGTTTTTACATTTATTTAATTATTAGTTCTAAGAATAGTTACCTAATTCTCACATAACTAGTCAATCATGAATAAAATCTCACCATTTTCTTGCGTGTATTATAGACATATATTATGACTCTAAAAAACCTATTAAAAGAACCAGTATTTAAAATCAACAACTCCAAGGCAATAGATAAGTCAAAATAAATACAGCTAGAAAACTTTGCTGCATGCATTATGATGTAACAGGAATTTCTTTGAAATCAAACATGCGTACATGAGATCTGAACTTCCATTCTAATTTTGTTGTGACATTCAAAGGAGAATAATAGCTAAATCAGTGTTGCTTTATTCGGAATAATTAGATGGCATTGAGAAAAGATGATAAAGTTTAGAAATTCACAACTGGGGAGAAATGTCAGCGTGAGCAGCTGAGGTCATTATCATCCATTTTTTGGAGTCAGTTGTATCTTTATCCCGTATTAAAAAAAATAAAATTAGGTATCCATCTCTGGATTTTATAATACTACACTACTATTAGTACAACTTGTATGGTATTTCCATCTCTGAAAAATGAATTTAAAGTATTTCTAAATCAGAACAGTAGACAGAAAAGATTATGACAAGAGAAATAGTTGGTATCAGTGTGGTAGAGAAAGGTCAAATTTCAGATAGGAGTGAAGAATATGCATATGCCTCTCCAAATGTACATTATTCTTTGTTTTTATAAGTAGCTAAATGAATCATCATGTAAAGTAGTGCTACAGCAGGACAGATGCAGAAAAGCATAGCATTAAGACAGATTGCAGCTGTTACTGATAGAAGAAATGGCATGCAGGTGTGTTTTAGCTAAAATTCTAGAATTTTTTTCATATGGAAAATATCTTGGCTCGGAACATTCAGGAACTGGATCATATAGACAACCTTCATATTGATTTATGCCCATTATTACTATGCTTGGCTGTACTATTGATACACCTGTCTATAAAATGACCTCTTTGGATCTCTAAAATACATCCATAGAATGATCTGTTGAAAAATGAGGCAGAGAATGAAAAGATACAGATATTTTTTACTACAATTTTTAGGCTTAAATTCAAAGCCTCCTGAAAATTAGCTGAGGCTTTATGACAATGCAGAAATACTCCGCTAGTCATTTCTTACTGTGATTCTTGCTGACTGATAACCAAAACAGATGCAGGCTTTGGCAATGGATCATGAAAGGACAATGTTGCAAAAAGAAAGGATACCTCTAAGACATATTCTAAAGTGCTAAGGAGAACAGAGTGCTTATGTATTCTCCTTCTCTATCTTCCTCTTGCTCTGGTTTCAGGGAAAATAAACATGAGTACAAACTTCCACAAACCTGAAACTATGTTAAAAAATGGACACAGCATTCAATATTTTGTCCATACCAAACAGCATATACTGTTGTTTCTACTTACATAATACATGAATTATGTACAAACTTCTAATATGGAGAGAAAGGAAAGGTTAGTTTTTTGGGAAAAACTGGGTAGAGGAGATCATTTATCATACCGAAACAATGAACAGTACAATTTCTGCTTCAGCATCCTTTTAACTTTGTAATAAGTATACTTATTAGTATATTACACTCCTCATTCCTCCCTTTCCCCCTCAGAGAAGCTACTTTGAAGTTCTGCTACATTACTTCTAGTGTAACGCATCAACATATTTTAGAGGCTGCTCTTCAAACCCTTCTTCAAGGCTGTTAATTGAATTTCATGCCTAGTATTTCATATGTCACTAGATATCGTTTCATTCTTTGGGCAAGAGATTAAGACCGTATGCTTCCTTAACATATGCACAGCATGAAAAAAAAAGTCTGAACACTTCTGTAATTCTTTACTACCTTCTGGATTAGAATCTGTCATAATTGAATTAATAATACTGGCTCTGTTCTTCAGCTAATGTGATTAAAACAGTTAGTAGCAGAAGTAGGTTTAATTGAGTGTCTATTAATCACAAGTAAAAAAGGTAGAGAGATAAGTTCTTGTGTGCCCTATTGGAGTACTGCAGCCTCAAGGCAATTTGCTTGCATTCGTAGAACCCAATCCATAAATATTTAAGGAGATAAATATATCTTTATGTAAATATAACAAAAATATGACATTTTTGCACCTTTGAAAACACTTATAAGTAACTTCTGGCCTTTAAAAATCAACACTATTTAATAGCATTTGCTCATAAGTTTATTCAAGCTAACATAATATCAAAATTAGATCTACTCAGTACTTCGTAAAAAAAAAAAAAAGGCAATTTACAGGTTTAATGAAGTGCTACTGCATCAACTGTGTAAAGATCACAGCAACTTTGCCATGCAAACTAGAATATGTGCCTTCACATTCAAACATTGCTCTCCGCTCAAAGACAGGAAGCAATTCTACTTATTCTCTTTCAAGAATACACTTGCATCAGTGTAACAGAGATATATGACAGACTACTTTTTATTTCTTACTATGCACATAGACTAGTTTACTCTCAGTGACTCCTATTGATCTACATGCTTCCTAACTGCAGAGGAAGAAAACCTTCCATAATTAACCTGCTGGGAAATATACGAAATCTTTAAAATTTCCACTTTACATGCAAATATTTACCATCCTTGTTTTTCTCCAGGCTTGTCAGAATGCCATCGGTCCCAGCAGACTGCACCAATCCTAGAAGACTCTATAGTACAAAATGGCTATACTAAAATAGCTATACTATAGTAAGACACATGCAAAATTCCTTTACTCCCTTAAGCATAAGATCTAATGAGAAAAAGGGAACTTGAACAGGAAATCATCTTTGAAGGCAGAGCTTTTCCAAAGTTCTACTCCTCATCTCCCAAACTTACAAAAGAAAAGGCATGAAAAAAGTAAAAGTAAACATTTATTACTCTGAACAACATTATTTAACCTCTACGTTATGCTCATTTTTTTTCTTTTAGCTTCTCAGGAGGTATACATAGACATTGAATTTATAGTCAAAATGCACAAATGACAAAAGAATTGCATTCTGATCAGAAAGCTTACTGGCAACTGGCATTCCATTTGGAAAATCTAGCTAGCTTTTTATAAGCCTATAATTCAATTTGTGACAAGATTTTCAAATTTAAAAACAATGAAGGTAACATTCAACACTACAACTGAAATAATTCTTAAGAATACTGTTGTTGACTTAATAGTGTATTGGACTTTTGCCAACGCTAGAAGCTATATTCAATTAATTTGTGAACATATGTCTTAAAGTATTTAGAAGAACAAGGGTGCAATTAAATCCATTGAAATTGTTTAGCAGATTGAATCAAATTAATGTTCCCATGTCTCATGTTTCTATCATTGTTTTTATTTTATTTTTGCTGACAAATAAAAGTGAAAAAACCTATACATCTAAAAACAGATATCAAAAAACAAATATGTTTCTGTTGAGATGAAAAGATGAGCTTTAACATTGGGTTGAATTCCAGGCACAAATTTGTTTAATATGCATTTCCTCAATTATAATATATACTGCATTTAGCATTTCTAGCTAGGAGATCAACAAGTTAATTCTGCTATGACAGAATTTACATATATTTTTGAATGACTAATAATGATATGCTTATATTAAAATCTAGCTACATTCCAGAAGCAGGAAGCCAGTATTTTTTGTAATTTTTGTCCAACCTTAGAGTTCACTTCAGTTGATCTGTGACAATAGGTCTTCTAAAAATAATTAAGAATAAACCTGAAAAGCCACTGCACACTAGATAATGAAAATTCAAAGACAAAACCTAGCTAGGGTCTACTCTAAATCAGGAGTGAAATGCAGAGAGCTGAAACTCTCTGACAGTTTACTTAGATTTCTAAAGCCTTTTGAACAAGTTTCTTGCAAATAAACATAAAAGCACAGGGTAAATTCATGAAGAACCTGGTTAGGAAACAGAGGAGAAGGAATGAGTCAAGTCTTTTAGTAACTGAAAGGAAGTGTAATGTCTAACAATGAAAATGAAACACGAGGTGAGTAGGAAAAAGGCAAACCACCACAGCAAAAAACCATTCATTAGTCAGAGATTTTGCTTCCTGAAAGTTCAAATTTAACTTAGCAAGAGAGAGAAAGCGGTCAGTCTGATACCAGAGAACCTATTGGAAAAGAGAACATTCAGCACTGACAAGACATTTGTGCTTTAATACACAAGCACTTCTTTTCACCCTGAAAGGACAGTTGAACTTCCCCTAAATTAGAGGGAAAAACACTTGAAACTCCCTACCTTTACTGCTGAAAGGTAAGTAGATGATAAAAAAAACCTAAGTAGTTGGTTGTTGAGTTCTAGACCGCATGAAGGCCCTGGCTGACATCAGGATGGATCTAAAAGCACTCCTGGGCATGCAGCAGTGCTGAGATCTTGCAGTATTAGTGTTGCTTAAATAGAAAGTACATATTAAGGTAAAAAAAAAACAAAAACAACTTCAGTTGTGGGACAGAGCAAGGCAACTCATATGCCCTTTCACAGGATTCAGGCTGAGAAATAGAGAGCATTAGGCAGGGCAGATGCCAAGCTGTTATTAAACAAAACTGCTGCCTCCCAGCTTCAGCTAAGCATATCTCATGCAGCGTTTCTTAGAACTGCATTAACCTTTTTGTGCTACATACTTTCTGTATTCGCAGCCAGCCTTCACAGACTGATATCCCTACCTCTTGAGCCTCCTTTTTGCCACCAGCTTACAGTTCTTAGCATTCTGCACAACTGTGACTGTTGCTTTGTCACTTTTTCATATCTACTAATTTAGTTCACAACTTCTCTGTATGTTCTGCATGTCTCAGCAGACTCTCTCCATTTAACGTTAGCCAAAATTGATGAGCAAACATCTAAGAATATCTTCTAATGGTGGTACAAAATGATTATCATGTACAGATCCTTAATAATCTTTTCATCCCCAAAACTCTTCACAGCTTTTTGTAGTTGACCTGTTAGCTATCTTCCTAACCATCTTGTTCTCACTTTTTCAACCCTCAGTAATAGTTTCCTATGGAATGCTAAAGAAAATGCTTTGTTTAAATCTATGCGGATCAACTCTCTCGCATTACTCCTGTTCAAGAAATCAGCTAATCTCTCTCTCTCATTATTTTCAGAAACCAGGCATTTACACCACTTTCCTTTTAGCTTCTGTTACTTACCTATTATTTATTAAAGAAATAGTTCATGAAGAATTGACTGCCGGGAAATCTGCTGACCTATAGTCACCTCATGTTTTGTCTTCTTGAGGACGGATGTTACTCTGTATTATACCTAGACTCTTAAGAAATACAAGCTGCAGAAATACTGCTTTCCAGCTCTGTAGTTATTCACTGAGATGCATTTTCAGTATGTACCTAATCACCCACATGCACAACATGAATGTCATTGAGAGCTGAGGAAAAGTGCTGTTTTTTGTTCCCAGGCCTAAAAAAGATGCAGTGCTTCATGTTGAGGGAGGCATGAACATACTATACGTGTACCAAATGTTAATAAGAATTTTTTTTTTTTTTGCTATTTGCTTAAATATGCCTTAGAAAATGCAAATTATACAGGACTGTTCCTGCATTCCTTTTATTTTTCCTTACTTTTCAGTTCCCTTTCAAATCATTGCATATTCTCTTCTTCCTCTTGCATCCTCTTTAAAGACCTTATTCATGCAAGTGAAGCTGCAGTCCTTTGAAATAAAATCTTGCTTTTTATCTGTTTTCCAATGTGACATAAACTGGTGCAGCCCACAAGCTCACTCACATTCAGAACTCTTCTATCAGACCAGCTTTTCTCCAAGACCCTCAATTAGCACCCAAAATCCATGATCCATGAATTTTTATTCTCCCCCTAATCTTACCAACATCCATAGGTACCTGAACATGTACAGGGGTGAACAGCAGTCACATCAACACTACTGTACTTCACACTTTTTTTCCCCAAAATTGAGACTGTTTTGCATGTGACCGCAATTGGTAAGTGATCTGTCTGTCTTTTCCTTGACACACAAAGATTTTCATCTTATTTTTCCCTCCTGTCTTGCTGAAGAAAGGGGAGCAGGAAGCATCTGGGTCGACTTCCAGCCAAGACCCACCCCAATGGGTGTCCACTTAACCTCTGCTTGGTGTCCTATATCAGGTTTCCGAATTCCTCTATTACAATACAGAATGTATAAAAATACTGCACTTTCTTCTATCTAAATGCATTAGTAATTTAGCAAAATACATATTTATTTCTACATCCCTTTCATGACACACACAAACATTTTATTTTTGCTGTATTTTTATGCACCTAATTTCTGTGTATGTATGCGTTTCCAAGCTTCTCCAAACCTTCTTTGCTAACTTTGTCTTCGTGCTAGACAATCCCACAGCTACATACAGATGAAGTTGAGCCCTCTCCCCTGAAAGCTGCTATCTACCATTATCTCAGCTGAATCAAATATTCGAAGAGCCCCATCATTCCCTTAAAACTATTTTCAAAAGCTATCAAAATTCTGAATTATTTCTGTAAAGTAACCTCACCAAAGTTGACCTGAGCAGCAATTACTTGGAACATTTTTTTTTACCCTGGCTTACCTGTTTCAGCAAGAATCTGGCTATACTGTTCCAGCAATTACAACAATAAATAGACTCTTTTTTATTCCTCAAACACAAGTTTGTATTCTTTACTTTGCTATCAACATTGTAGTCTCTATTTTCTCTTAACAATTCTATCCTTTTTTTGGTCCCCACTGACAAAGATACCTAACAGCTGTTGTATTTCAGAGAGCCGTAATATTCTATGAAGGCATCCTCACATTTCATTCCTCAAAACATTTCTACCATTTTGTGACTCTGATCCTGGACATATTTTATTATTTCTTTATATATATATGCATTTAATCTCTGTGGATTGGTCTTTTCTTTGACACAGCAAGCCTTTTTGTCTGTTCCCTCTCATTTTTAGTAATGCCAGAACTATTACACAGATCTACTTCTTTTTTCCTTGACCTTACTTTCACTGGTCATAGTTTTTTTGTTTTTTTTTTTTTCCTCCCACATTATTCAGCCTCTCCAAGTAGATGCTGATGTTTGCAGTCTTAAGTATTTCTACTGGCACCTTTTTGCATTGCAGATGTATACAAATTCTCAGATACATCCAATTTCTTTCTTTCTCTCTACTGCACTATCAAAATCTCACCTGAAGTCTAACCTTGGAGTGGGCTGCCCTTGGCTTGCTCTTAGACGCCCACCCACTTTCACTCCTACTCCTCTATCTTAAGAAGAAAAAGGGGGAAAATAAGATGAAAAAGTTTATGGGTTGATATAAGGACAGAAAGATAACTTGCAAATTAGTCTTAAGTAAATCAGACTTGATTTGTGGAAAATCAACATAATTTACTGCCAACTAAAGAAGAGAAAAATGATGAGAAATAAATACAAACCTAAAAGCACCTCCCATCTCAATTTCCCAGGCCCAGCTTCACTCCACTCCTGCCTCCCCTCCTGAATGTTACAGGAGAGATAGGGAATGGCTGTCCCAGTCATTTTGTATCAGCCACTCTTCCCTCCTCACTTTTCCTCTGCTCCAGAATCATAGAATCATCAAGGTTGGAAAAGACTCTAAGATCATCCAGCGTAACCGTCCACTTATCACCAATATTCCAAATCTCTATTTCTTAATTAGATACAGGGACAAGACAGTAATTTTCAGTCATAAGAAATCTGTCAGGAATATTCATGAAACACCCCACAAGACAATACAAACCATCAATTGCTATTAAGCAATGTCATCACTTGGGAAAAGGCATGATCTGCATACCACTACAGAACACATGCAGCAGCAACTCTTTTTTTGCATGGAACAGAGGCTTTCTCTGGGCCATACGGTCTTGACATGGCTCTCTATACCTGATCATGAGGAAGGAGAAAATGGAGGAATTTTTTGCACATCATGGTCTGTCAAAACAGTTGCTCTGATTGCCAGTATTTACCTCTATGGCTGGCACATTCAGCTGACCTCAGCCACACCCAGAAGCAACAACCACATGCAAGTTCCAGTCTTCTCAGTTTTTCCCCCATCACATTTGTGTTATATGCTCATTCCTACTTTCTTTTTTATTTCAGTTCCTTGGGCAGTTCACCTCTTTTATCCCTCAAGATCCAGCCCTCTTTCTCTTTATCCATTCTTCTTCCCCTCCCCTGCCTGCTTCATTCTCCTTCCTTCTTACCTTTTCCGATCATACAGTTCCTGTGTTATCACTGCTCCTGTCTAGTCCCTTCCCCTTTCAAAAAATTTACAGACTCGTTGTTCAGTCAAGACTACTTTTCCCTTCCATTGCTCACTGTCTTTTAACCACGTGTACCTACCACTCAACTTTATTAACACTAAAGCAAAAAAAACAAACCAGAAAGTGAAATTCCCACCAGATCTCAAAAGGCCAGATGGGAAACAAGTGCAGTTGCAACTGACAACAGAATTAAATAAAAAATATAATTTGTATATATATATATATATATATATATATATATTTAAAAATCTTCCTCAAAAGCACAAAAGCACTATTATTTTTCTAGTAAAATCTCTCCAGAATTAAAAACAAACAAACAAACAAACACAATCAATAATGAGGGTACAACCAAAAGAAATAGAAAACATTGACTTAAACAATTTTTCAGCAAAAGCTCAGTAACTTCAATAAAGTTTCTAATAGTGGCAAAGATGTCAATATTTTCTCCCAAGCAATAAAACCAATTTTACCTTCTAATAAAACACACATAAATGTCAGTAGTGATTATAAAACATCCACAAGCTGTGTTACTGCCTGAGAACTTCACCATGAAATGTATTAGTCAATGAGCAGTAAGAAAACTCTGACATCATTCTTCTCTGCTTCCAGAGCACAGAACACTATAAACTACCCAGGACAGCAAGCTAACTTCCTAATTAAAGTAGACAGCATAATCACCTGAATAATACAACAGAATTATTTAATTAACTTCAAATGTGTATTTGTAAAGCCATAATAAGTACCTTATTTTAAAATGTGATCAAACCTGTCATTTTAAGGTCTTGCAGAAAAAAGGTTATATGTATATATATGTTTGAAATGTACAAAGATCTGAAATGGGAGGATATTTAATGTTTGGTGTTTTCATTTTATCCCCAGTTTATTTAGCATGTGTTACTCCATCACAATTTAATTTGGACAAGAAAACTGCATGGCTGCTCAAGCAGTAAATTTAAAGTGTAAATGGATTCTTGGCTGCTGATGGCCCACTTTCTGCTTCTGTTTCCATAGAAACCCATGTAGGAGTGGCAAGAAGACATAACTTAAAATATGAACTTAAGGGTATACTTTCCCCCTCTTCCTCCCTCTCATTCTAACCTTCATCTCCAAGGAAATGGGATGTAGTTTAAAATTCTCACTCCTGCTTCTTTCTCATCCCTTGATTTTACTCATATAAGCACACAAAAATACTTCTCAAGTCTGTCTGATTTCCTGCCCAGCCACTCCATGAAGTCAACCCCTGAAAACCTTGATGCTCTGATCTAACTGGAAATGTAATGGTATCAGAGTGGCATGTGGCTTTGAAAGGGGAAAACTAGATAATGCCATCACCAGGGCAGAACTTCCAACTTAAGAAAAAATTAGTTGTTTAAGCTCATTACCACGTATTCTGTCATCAGCTCATATGGAGAACAATACAAATATCTTTTAGACATTTGAAAACAGCAATCCAATTTCTTCTCACTTCTCTCTTCCCAGAAAACCCAGCTATTTCAGATTTCTCTATGGTTTCTAATCATTATTTATTGTCTCCTCTGATCTCTCTTTACCCAATCCACGATTTGGTTAAAGTCTCATGTGTCCCCGTTAGACTTCTTTCTCAACAGAGTAATTATAATGCTTGTTTTGCTAAACAAAGTGATCACTATACTTGTCTAGCCACTAAAAAATAAAGACAAAAAAAATTTTAGTCTTATTTCTTGCAATAACATATTTTTTTATTCATAAGATCACTATGTAATAAAACATTCTGCTTTGTTAAGATCAGATACTTCAAAAAACATTTTGCCCAAAAATTCTAACACACCTAGATCTTATGCATATGTCTAAGGGCAAAGATGTATTTAGAAAATTCCTTTGGATAGTTACTTTTGTTTGTACAGTGGTACCGCAAAATAAAAGTAAACGAAACATCAAATCCTGTGGGATATTAGAGAATAATTATGCGTCAGAATACAAGGAAACCAATTAAGCAGCAAGCACTCTGCAGAAGAGAGGGGGGGAATAAGCACATAAATGAAACAAACCAAAAGAAATAAACAATCTAAAACAAACAAACTAACAAAAATCAACCAACCACAAATAAAACCATCAACCCCAGTGTTTCTAGACTATGGAGGTTTTTCCATATTTTTACAATCCAAATTAGATATACTGTTATTTGGAGTAAATTTTGCACAGAATACAGCTCAAGGTGTATTATTATTGAAAATAGAAGTCACTTTCTAGAATATTTGCTGACTTCCAGGTCCTGCTTATTCATTTGGCTGGTGTGCAGTAGTGAGATGACTATGGCAAATACTGTTTCCTATATCATTAGTCCTAACCAAAAGAGAATGATAAGACTCCACCTTTGAGTTGAATATATGCTGTCAGTGAAGTCCTTGCTGTTCATACTTAAAAGCACAGCAATTTTTTTGTTAATACCCATAAGTCTCAGGAGACTAGAATAGAAGATCGTTAGGTTTGGAAGTAAGAAGATGTTTTCTTTGACTCTTAAGTGTGATAGAGAGAAAAACATTCTCTTTATAAAAAGCTTCATCTAGTCTAGGAACTACAACAACAAAGTATTTCAAACTTCACCACTCAGAGATTTGCCATTCTAAAGGTCCCAGTAACAAATAAACCATAAAATATATTAGAAGAAAATACAGCAGTTAGATATAAAGCATCTGACTTAGATATTTACTGAACTGATTTGCTCTAGTTTAAAACTGGCTGTTACATGGAACTGTTTTAAATACCTGAATTTAATAATTGAAAGAAGAGCTGTATATTTTCTGATGAAAAGGTAGAAGAAAAATCTATATAGCTGATCTCCAAATCTTGCAAAGAAATCATTTAACAATATACCAAGTATTTAACAAAGCCTAGCAAGAGTTTAGATTTTTTTTCTGTATATAAATATGTAAACAGTTTATCCCCAACTTGAACTCCATTTTTTGATACAAAGCTACATCAGTGGATATAATAAAATGACAATTATAAATCTACTGCTATTATACAAAGGTTATGACTCATTCATTAAAATATCTAAATTAGCAAGCCTACTGCTAACTAAAATGGAAGACGTCAATACTGGCAAAAGAAAACAAGATTTTACATTATACCTTATGAATAAGTCTTGGATTAGAATCGTAGAATTGCTAATGTTGGAAAAGACCTTCAAGACCATCAAGTCCAACCACAGCAAACCATACTACCCTAACTGTAACAACCCACCTTGAAACCATGTCTCTAAGCACCACATCCGAATGTATTTTAAACACAGTCAGGTATGATGATTCCACCACCTCCATGGGGATACAATTCCAGTGCTTAACAACCCTCCCTGTAAAGAAATTTTTCCTTACCTCCAACCTAAACCTGCCCTGGCACAACTTGAGGCCACTTCCCCTTGTCCAGTCACCTGTTACCACTGAGAAGAGACCAACCCCACTCTCACTGCAATCACATTTTAGGTATTTGAGGAGAGCAGTAAGGTCTCCTCTCAGCCTCTCCTTCTGCAGACTAAACAGCCCCAGTTCCTTCAGTCACTCCGAAGCATACATGCATAGCTAAATTCAGTATAAATCATCTTTTTTCTATCCATTCAGACTGTCCATTCAGTTTTTATAGTGAAATCCCTGTTTTTATTCATCTTAAATCTTGAAGGAAATAATGCCTACTTCCACTTTCCTTTCTGAAAAAAGACAAAGCTCCATGACTGATAAATCAGTGGAGAAGTTTACAGTTTTAGAAATCAGTAATTCATATACAAACCATTTCTTTATTTGAAACAGGTGTCTGAATATTGTCCACACAATGGCAGGGTTAGAAGCAATCCCTTTATTTATTTACTTACAATCTCAATGATATGAATATATGGACTGCATCATGTGACATCTTCAGATTTCACTCGATTCTTACACTTTTAAGCCTTTCCTTTTCTCACTGGCATCAGCCAGTAACAGATTTGTCCCATGCAATATGATTGTAAGAAATGTGAAACGTGAAAAAAAGTTAAAATGTAAAGTGATATTCAATGTCAGTCTTAGAATGCAAGTAAATGTTATATTTTCCAACAAAAAATTATTATGGAAATACCTTATTTTCCACTTTTAAATTGGGGTGCTAAGGTACTTAAACTTGTGAATTCAATTCCTGAGAAAATAAATATCTGTTACTGTGAAACGGTCAGCCAGTTTGGTAGAAGCAGGACTCCCAGCTCCAAAATAAGAAGTATAAAAGTACTGAGAAGTCACATGAAGATAGACAGCTGAATGAAACTACTGACACATCAGTGGTCAGGTTGCAAGAATCAGCTATGGGAAGTGCTCTATTGTCGAAGTTAAATTTTGTATTTTCCACAGCTTGTTACAGGAGGAAATATTTTATACTCATTCCTAGTTCAGGAACCTGCTATAGAAATGCTTTGTACCTCTGCTGGTACCGTGCCTGTCTATTTTGTACCATCGAAACTACTACAAAACCTACCCTGAGCCCAAAGACAAAGCTCGACTTCTTTCACATGGTGGTAAATGAAGCATGCAGCAGATACCTTATTTTCCTTCATCCTCTTGTTTCACAGAATCAAATATCCCATTGCAGGACCCAGACACATGCTTAGTCCAAATTCTTGGCAAAAACATTAGAAACTAAAAGACGCACCTGTCTCATGAAATATTTAAAACAAAGCAGCAAAATTCAAGCCTGCCCCTGGCTTTTGAAAGTGAAATGCAGATTCTGAAAAAGATTTTTTCTCTCTTTTTGTTTTCCACTACAGAAGAATATGCAACACCACAAGAAAACCACAGGAAGGCAAACCTCCACACCCTGAATACAGGGTAAATGAACAATATCACTGCACTCCAAGTAGAGACCAGCATCTTGTGATATTCTTATTGCTTCTATGTAAGGTGACAAATGAAATCTAAATATGCTAATTGTGTAGCATCTTTATACACATGGAAAAAATCAACTACACTATTTATGCATTAAATTACATTTATAATAGCTATTCACACCCAGACAAACATATCATGAATATTTCATAGTCTTTCCTGTTCAGTAGTGATCTTGCTTTTCTTTTTTTTTTTTTTATCCTTAAAAAGGGAAGGCTGGTCTTACCATCTATTTAAAGAAATACTTCTAAGCCAGGAGTAAAACAAAACATACTAAAACCAAAATCATTTAGCAGTCTTCATAGTATATCCTATACCATATATGGATCTAGACAGTCTGCTGAGATACTTTAAGTCAGAATGTAAAACAGGTATCAAGATGATCACCTAGCAATGCTGCGTGGGTAAGAGTGAAGGCTGTCTGAATTATTTTTTTGCATTCAAGATAAAGGCTTTTGTATGTACTATTCTAAATTAAGACCACATTCAATTTGAAAGCAAATATTTTAGAAAGAATGACAAAATAAACATTCTTTATGCCTCCACATCTAAAATAGTCCTTGCATAAACAAGAGCGTAACACTTTCCCTGAAAAAGACACATCACAACTAAAGTTAGAGCCATTTAGATCACTGGTTTAATCTCAGCAATCTCATCCAAATTTTATTATTCAGTTAGGTATAACTATAGAAAGGTTTATCTTTTTAAAAAAGTCATTTTGCTCAAGTAGCTCTTAGTAAGGAGTTCAAAGTGACTTAAACTGGTATACTAATGAAGTAGGTTATTTCAACTTTCTGTCACAACTTTCACTATCAGAAATAGTGTCCCCTTCATTTACTGCTGGTGTGTACTAGATAGGGCTTGGAATGTAATCACAACTTTGCAGAGTCTACCTAGAAGTGGATGAGAAGGAATAAATATCCATGAGAAATCTGTTATTCAAGTACAAGAGTGGTGGACTGATAGAAAGCAAGTCCATACTGTTACTATGTAGTTTGGTCCAGGTTTAGAGATAATAAAGCCTACTAACTTTTAAGATCTTCTCTTTCAGCAAATTTGAGAAAGGTATGTAGCAAATAAAAGCCACCTCCTATATATATTCACATCTATTGACAGTACTGTATACCAGACTTTTAAAAGGAAAACAATGTGTTTGCTAAGAGATTGAAATGGCTTCAGTTCTCAGCAAGAGAAGCAATTTTTTTCAATATACCCAGTTAGTAATAAACATAGAACATGGTTGTAGAAAACAAATATACTATAATATTTTTGTTTATATAATGATTTTTACTTAAGATACAGAAACTACTTGTGTTTGCTTACTTTTCTCCTATTCCTTATTTGCTGTTAATAGGTATGTGCATATTAACTTACTATTAATTTCTTCATTTATGTTCAATTACTTAATGAAAGTTCACCATTGCAAGGACATTTATTTAGAGAATATTTGAAAAACACAATGTAGGAGTAAAGGAAGAAAAATCTCTGTTGCTATAGCTAAACTATGTGCAGTCTATAACCACCTCCTCTAGGCATCTTCCTACTCCCCCAAACTGCTAACCTTCCAAGTGTCTTCCAACTTTGGTGAGCTGCACATTCAAACCTACAGCAAAGTTTTAGCTGTACATCCCTAGCTATTTAACTATCACTGATTGTAGTCATTGTTTGTATCTCCTCACATTTAATGTGTTTAAAACACAAAACTGATTATAGGAATTGCTGAAGAATCGAGTCAAATAAACTTGCTAAACTCATGAAAATCTACAATCTACATATAGTTAGTTTAGAACAAACTATAGCCAACTATATGTAACTGTGATCTCAAAAAAAACCCCACTAAAAAGTACAACTTTCAACAGAAAGCAGAATAACATAATAACAATGCCTTTTAACACGTAAAATAGCAATTTGAGCAGAAATTATCATCAGTATCAGAATGCTTGAAATACAATCAGATTCAGAGAATGGCAATGGAAATAAATTGAGAAGACATTTAAATCA
Organism: Cyrtonyx montezumae; assembly: GCF_038088225.1. Lineage (NCBI taxonomy): Eukaryota > Metazoa > Chordata > Aves > Galliformes > Odontophoridae > Cyrtonyx > Cyrtonyx montezumae. Next base: position 40,574,821 of record NW_027071826.1, on the reverse strand, counting down.
ACTCAGATATCTAGTCCTCAAGCATGATTAGCTTCTGCCAGCTGTCTCAAAAACCATGTACATTCTCTTGATAACTTGACGCCCTGAAGACAGAGATGGTCATACCACAATCAAAAAGGAAAATGTCTTCCTACAATGCTATGCTCGAAGTATATTTACCCTGCAACTTACATTGCCTATAAGATCTGTTGAATTCTCTGATAGATTCATATAGATACATGAGAATATATGCACAATCTATGTAAATATACCAGTAAGCAAAAATTAATCACTTTACCTATAAACCTATTAAAATCCTATAAAAAAATCTCTGGGCATGAAAGCACAGAACAAATAAATTTAAAAGCTTGGTGTACTACAATTAAGGGGGAAAAAATTAAAGGCTCTTCCCACCAGGTAGTGAATTAAATGCAAGCATTACAGTACCATTCTAACATTAAAAATAAAATTCAGAAGATTTTCCCTTCTGCCAAACAAGCCAGCAAAAACAAATGAGCTACCCCCAAATCACAGCATGCAACACATGAGATTTAACATTATATGATTACTTTTTGTGCAGGGAAACCTAAAAAAACTTCACCTTTCTTTTTTTTGTTGTTCTGGAAATAGAAACTCTTTCTCCACTGGGGTTTTAAATGAGACATATTATGAAGGGTTGTTATTCCTTCAATAAAGACAAGTTGAAATAATGCTAAGACCAGGGACTAACAACTACAAGATTCACAAGTCAAAACTGTTTTTACATTCATTTGGGATTTTCTAAGGGTGACACCTTTCATATTTGCTTCTTTCATTTTCCCAGAAGAGTAGCATAAGGTCAGTGTCAATACCCAGTAAAAGATCTTGACTCACACTAAAGGTAGGAAGTTTCTGTTATATATTGGATGTGGACAGAGAAAGTCACATTAAATCCCAGAGTTATATAGTGTGTTTTTACAACAGCATAGCTCATTTAAAGCATACAAGACAGATCAACGTAATATTTATAGAAACATGTTCCAAATGAGACTTAAACACTTAGTTAAGTCCTTAATATTTGTATGTGGTTAAGGGCAGTCTTCGCATTCTTGTGAATATAAAAATCTTGTTATAGGCTTATGCACTGTATATTCATATCATATTCATATCATAATCATAAAAGTGTTATGGTCAGGTTGATATTAGTAGAACAAGAACAATGCAGGAAAGAAGAAAGTGTTAGCTTTGTACACCTTCATGTGAAATTGCAATTAGGGTCACAAAAAATGCTGAAATACTTTGTATAGTATATCATACTGATGGATTTGATATTCTGAAAAGTGAATGGTATCTCGCTGCAACTGACCTAAAAAGCTTAACAGTAACTGATCTAACCCATTGTTGTGTTACACAGATTAGTGAAATAAGTAGAAACAGCTACAAAAATGACAAGATACTCTAATTAGACGCTAAAAAGTAACAGTAAATCAATGTTTCTGTGTAGACCATGGTCCATGTATTCAAACAAATGAGTTAGCAAGATCTGTAGAAATTGCCATTAGGCGTCAAACCAACAGCTTATCTCACCTAGCCTTCCCTTTCAAACAGCACCTAGTAACTCACATATTTCACATCAAAAAATCCATGAACCAACACACATATAGAGACCCTCTTTTTGAGCAAATCTCCAGTGCCCAGAGTTGGAAGTTGCAGTTAAACCAGGTCTTAAGTTTCACCAGTGGACCAGTTCCCTTTGACCTTTTCCATGCTTGTCTGTAATTGATCACTTCAGCTATAAGGCCTTGCACAGTGTAACTATGTGGATTTTAAACAGCAACATCAACAAAAATCCTGCACCATCGCCAGCAGCCAAAAATCTGTAGCCTGCAGGACATTAGTCTTGACACAAAGCAATGGGGACTCAAACTTTCAGATTTCAGAGCCAATATATCTTATATGCGCAGTCCTGACACCCAATCTCTTAAACCTGTTATTTCTAACAAGGCTCCAACCTGTGCTACCTGAACATGATACACTCAGTGACCTTTTGAACTTTTCGCAAAGTATGACTGGAAGAAAAGGACCAAAGTATCTTGATTCTGAATTCCTTAGTTGCTGTGAATAAGGCCAACATTAGACAGATTTACAAGACTCCTAGTAAGTGCAAATGCTGGCGCTGAGCTGATATTTCAGCTACTTACTCTGTAAGTGGTCTGAAGCTACATACAGAGAGACTAAAAATTATTTTGCAAAGCCAAGCCAAAGAGAGCAGCAAAAAGTAAGTTGAGTAATTGCATACTATTTCTCCTTTTTTCTTCTTCTTTTGGAGATCAGTGATACAACACTGATATTCTGTCAAAGGCACATATGATGAAAAATGTTAAACCTTGAACAGTTTCACTGTGTGTTGCTGTCTGTATAAGCATAAAAGTCACTTTGCAATGCCACTATGCTCCTGTGGAAAAAAAAATAATAATCACAGAACCAAAGAATAGAAGGGGTTGAAAAGAACTTGTGGTGATCATCAAGTCCAACTCCCTGCCAATATAGGTTCCCTGCAAGAGGTTGGACAGGAAGGTGTCCAGGCAAGTCTTGATTATCTCCAAAGGAGACTAACATTACCTTCTGTGAGGAAAAACCCACACCAAAAGAAAACAAACAACTTTTTTTTTTTTTTTTAATTTAATAAAAGTCAAAGTTCTGAAACCTACTGTGGATTGTAACACATAATTTGACTACTATTAAAAATACTAATTAAAACAAGACAGAATTATGAGTTAAGAGAGAATTCCCCCAATTAGTCAGTAGCACTCTGCATTTGTATTCTAGGGAAACAAATGCATAATTTGTTTGTTTTCAAATCTGAAGAAACATAGCCCTAGTGTTAAAATTTTTAACATTCTTGAGCCTGGTGTGAAGTAATATCTACACACTAGGAGCACAGAAATACTTGTGTCTACCAAGGTCATCAACATTGAATTCTCATCATATATTCCCATTAGTGCTTAAACAGTGTTCTTCATCAGAAGCAGTTAGCCTGCTGTTAAGGCCTTCGAAGAATATTTCTGTGAAGATATCAGAGATTCATCAGCTCTGCTACTTGGTATAATTATTTGCTAAGATCTTGCTTATTTACAAAAATAATGAGTTAAGCTGCATTTCCTGGTAACACAGTAGAAACAAACAGCAGGTAGTTTCACTACTCAGAAATCTCCCACTGTGCCATATTCTGCAAAATGGTATTATAATCTATGCAAACAGAGAAAAATCTGAACTGGACTCAATGAGACCTGCTTCAAAATATTTTGGCCCCACTGATCTTTGTCCACTCCATCTTTTCCCTTTGTTTCCTGACTGCAGTGTGCCAGAGCAATGTGGTTCTAACATCATAGCTGAGCTTTGACTGTTGCAGGGAACAGACAGTACAATCTCTATTACTCCATACTTATTTTTTCTCTTAAAAAACACTGCATAAGTTCCTTGCTGAGCTGTGGGGTGGGATCACTTCAAGTTTCTATCAAAGAACAACCGTGTTCCCACATTACACCTCTGTTGTTACACAGCCTTTTACTACAATTGCCTGGAGACATCTTCACTGAGTAAAGAGACTGAATAGCTTCTTCCACGGAACTGAAAAGTAGGAAAACTGGCACATCTCTAAACCTTCCTTAGTTCTCTTAAAGACCCTGGCCTACACTGACAGCAATTACGGTGCTTCAAAAATAATTCCAGGAAAAAACTGATTTGATTTGGCAGGGGAATTACATTCTGGTATTAATTACTTTGTCAACTGATTTACATAAATAGATAACCATCATTTTGAGAGATGACTATAAAAAACTGATTTGTCGAATGATGACAGAAAGAACTAGAGAGATTTTTTTTTTAATTAAATCTGTCCTTATACAAATTATTGTATTCCAGTAATTATCAGCAAATGAATCTGGGAAACAGACAGAGCATCTGGTTTGTCACTACAGGAAGGAAAATTTACAACAAAAATGGACGAAACAAACAAAAAACTATCATCCAAAATAATTACATCTGTAGAGAACAGCAAATGCTGGACAACCTACTGGAAATGCCACTGAGAAAGGCAAAAGTGGCTCAGGAGTGTGTGCCAGGGAGGGATAGAGCTGGGAAATCAGTTCCTGGCGGCATCCTGATACCCATGGCACCCATTCCTTTAATTCCTCCTACAATTTCAAGGGTAAAAATCCTGGGAGTCCTCTCTGCAGTCCTCTCTTGACTGTTGGACCTCTAGTGTGAGAAATAGTGTGAGAAGGATGTGGCAGATACATAGCTGCATGGTTTACCACTTTCTCCACCTTCTTGCTTTAACAGTACATAGCAGTAGCTCCTTGTATGAAAAACAAAAACAATGGCCTGTCATACTTCACAATTTCTAGACGATGACCATCAGCACCACCATAGGCCCTGCAATGTTAACCATCACTAAACATTTTTAGCTTCTTCCTCATAGCATTCTCAAGAAAACCTACCACACACATTTTAAGCATACACATCCATGAAAAATGATATATGTCAAAATGAAATCCACATGTCGGCAGACTGATCGAGGAGCCACTTCATATAGCACAATTTGACCAAGGGGAGAGTGCATCTAACAGTCTTTGCCTTCCCTCCATTTACAGGATTGTATTTGAATACTTGAAGGTGTAATCATTAGGTCTTGGAACAGAAGCCAGTCAGAGAGTATTCTTCAAGATGAGCAAGATTTTCATTTCAATCTAATATGACTGAAGCCACATTCTGTAGAAGGTCCCTTTTACTCACTGCTCCATTTCAGTGACTCTTTTTACAAAAGTCATTAAAAGAGTCGGCATGGGATTACAGGCATTCTTACATCCAAATCTAAAACTTTTTTGATAAGAATATGGTCTGTTTTGGAAAGAAAGCAATAAAGATGCAGTTTTGTGCTCTACGTCATCAGATAAAATCAAATTGTGAGATAACTGTGAGTAACTCTGGTTTGTTGACTCTCACAAGGATGAGGAATGTCCCTGACTTCACTGACTGTAGGGTCTAGCAACTATATTCATTTCCAGAAATATATGACAGTTTGGAAGTGGAATCTGAACCCTAGGAAACCCAAATATCCACAGATTAGGTGGTAGCTGAATGGGGTTTGAAGGACATAACTGTGAACATGAGTTGCTAATGTGAGCATGACACCAAAGGGTGTGGTTCAACACATCTCCTGTGGGGGTACACTGACAGACCCATAGCAGGACTGCAGCCATGATCACTGAGGACACGTAGCTGCTCACTTCCATAGCACACACAGTCTGTGGTTTTGTCAGCTTGACATCTCTCTATAAACTTCGTGCCAGTTGAGCTAGTCCACATAGTGCCAGTACAAGTTCAGTTATCAACAAATGTTTGAAAAAAAAATTTAGCCCCTGCAGCAAGATTGTGCTGGATCAATGTTTTTTGTCATCTGGCTATTGCACTTTTGACTTGCTACCAGGAACTCTGAAAGTAGATTATTTATCCACTTTACTGAGATTAAGAAAGAAATTGAAGTTTAGTCAAAAAGTTTAATTCCACTGACAAATGTGTTTCGATGTGCTGTTCAAAAGGTGAAGATCTGCACTATAAAACTAGCTTAATACAGGAATCCCAGGTTAAATTAGGCAGAGGTAAACTGCACAAACTTTCAAGAAACCCAGGTAGTATATAAAGAAGGCTGGAACTTGCACTGTGTTTTCAAACAAAATCCAGCCCAATCAGAATCTAAGAATTATGGATGATTACACTTATTTGGAAACTATGCAGAATTGCAGTATTTCCTTGCTGTACATATCAATCACAATAAAAAAATAATAAAATAATATCTAACACCATTCGTTTGAGACTTCTAGCTATTTCATCAATCTTCCCCAAATCTGTCTCTCATTCATTTTTGTTACACATTATCAAATCTAATAAAAATTTCTAGATGTATATGAGAAGAAAACAAACAACAACAAAAAAAAAAACAGTTGAATCAGATTTCTGCAATAAGGACGTGGTAAGGACTAAAACTGCCAGCAAAATGATAAAAATAATATTATTGTTAGCATTAATAATTATCAGCATTCTATGATTCCATGCTACGACTATAAAGCAACAGATTGAAATTGAACTTCTGGTTATCTAAAATATACAGTCATTTGGTCAGATTACTACAATCGAAAGAAAATGAAAGTTAATCCAAATGATATTTAGCTGAATTTACTCCTAAGTATTATGAGGAATGTTAAGTAAATAAGCAAGAGAAGCAGAAGCAAAAGACAGGGCTGAGCAATACAGCCTGTTTCAATCAGCTCCTGGGCTGCATTCAGTTTGAGGGAAAAACAAAAAAAGATGAATGATGATTATCAGCATGGAATAAGCAAATGTCATATACCAGGCACAGTTCAAACAAACATACTTTTAGAGAGCATTTGATACACAATCCTAGACAACAACTACTTTGCACTATGAGAAGTTCACATTATGAAATAATTAATAGCATATCTTCAATCTCTTAGCAGTAAAGATGACCCAGCTCAGTATTTATGAGAGACTTTTTTGAAAAAAAAAGAAAAAAAATATATACATATCTATGGCAAGATCTTGGATACCCTCACTAAGAAGATGGTGTTTTGGGGTGGTGGTGAGGAGAAGGAAGGGAGGAGACCACATTGTTCCAGTGACATTCATATGATTCCAAGTTGAAACACATAGGGAAAGGCACAACTTTACAACAAGAACATTCACAGAGTTATGTGGAATGTAAATTTCCTTAAAGCTAAGATACTGGATCCCAGGTAACACACTGCATGAATAAATAATTAATAAAACCCAGTTATTCAATAATATAAACTTATTTTAAAGCTTTCATAACCAAACGAAGGACTTCAAATTGTTTTCTTCAGCTATGTTAGCTATCAGCATTTTTCAAATGCCTTGGAGTAGTAGCTTGTCTTTCACTCAAGGCTACAATTATGTTTTGGTGAAAGATACCATGCTTAGTACTCTCTAATCCTCTCCTAAATTCTTCGATGCCTATAGGCCTCCACTGACCTTATTTAAGCAGTGCCCACCCCAGCTGCTGTTCACCAAGAGATTAAGAATATCTAGATGTATTTTGATAATTTTTTAAAAATTCATAAACAAAGTTAAACCTATTGAAACTTGCAACCCCCAGATGTGAATATATAAAAATGTAGTTTCTATGCAGAGACTTCTGTTTAATCTGAGAAGGTGAAAAGCAGGTCAACTGCACAACCACAGTACATGTCACTAGCACTAATAGTTCATAGTTTATCTAAAGAAAGAATTATTCAACTACCAAGTCCAACTAATGACCAGGAGCACAAATAGAGGTATTTATTCTTTTATGCCAAATCTCAATATTGTCCCAAGTGAAAAAATAAAATAAAATAAATAATAAAGAAAATAAAAAACAACCTCAAGGATTTGTAAATAATAATATTATTGGCAAATTTACCAAGCTAAATATGCACCAACTAGCATCTTTTCTTTTTTAATTTCCCCCATTTATTTTACATGGAAATCAGTAGAAGAAAAGCTTTCTAATACCTATTTTTTTTTCTTTATTGTTTTATTTTCTGAAAAGCCATAAGTAGACTCAGAATGCACATGTAAGTAAATTTCAAAATGGGTAACCAACATTATTAAATTTTGTACTTAAAGAAAGCTTAATTACAGGACAATTTTGCTTTTCAAATATCTAATGTTGAAGTAGAGCTTCTACTGAAAACGTTTACTGTAGAAAAATAGGGAAAAGATGATAATCAAAATAGTAAAGCCAAAAGTCACATTACAAACATTTCCAAATTATTTCTAGTCGCTAATTGCCTATGAGGAACAAATCCAAGACAAACACTATGTTCATATTACCAACAAAGATTGTACTAAAATGTGAGAAGAAATCCTCTCTAACAAGAACAAAACAAACAGAACACCTGACAAAAATATATATAAATAAAAATAAAAATAAACAACCACCCAACCTGACAGAACAAACAAAAAAAAGTCCTAAGAGAAAATGGAACAAGAAACAAATGCAAGTCTCTGTTTCTAGTCTTTGAAACATTTGTAAACATTCAGATATCTGGAAGGCTTAGCAGTAGGTCATCCCAACTTCCTGAAATATCTAACACAGAAACAACATCAATCATTGCAGTTTCCTTGTGGTCCATGCTGGTTATATGGATGAAGTAGTAAACTGTGGGATGATTCTGCTGCAGTTGGACTAGGCGATCTTGGAGGTTTTTCCAACCTTGGTGATACTAATGATTCCATGTTCTATTTTGGTAATAATTACACTTTTATCTATTCATTGTGGACTTGAAACTGAGGGTAGAATGCCACAGTGATTTATGATTTATGCTTATTTATCTCTTCTCTTGTTTATTCCATAACCAAACATATTAGGTTACGTTCTTGTATTACTTCCAGTGAATGCCTTCCAGTCACTACTGGATTTTATATATTTACAGGAATGTCTTTATACACATACAAGCATGCCTCAGAAGATGATCTGAAATAGTCAAAATATTGATCTAAATAAAGTATATGGGATACCTCCTAAAATACTTCTCTTCATTGGAGTCAGCCTGTTCTGCTCTGAAATTTATGAATTATGAAATTTAACACTGAAAGAGTTATTACATAATGAGATTTCATCACTGCAAGAAAATAAATACTATTGAGTTTTAAAAGTCTGGATAAAATATCAGTTTAGAAGTTATTTATACTTATAATAAAGTGTTCTCGTCACCAAATCACAGAGTCAATTAATCATAGAATGGCTTGGATTGAAGGGGATTTTGGAGATCATCTAGTTCAAAAACCAAATCAGGAGATACCTTGCCGCTACCTTTAATGAGTTAGGATATTCCACATATAGTAAGTTTAATCATTTTTATATACACCTTTTATATCTGGATAAAGCAGTACTTCTCAGAAACATTACTTAAAAGGTCACCAGTGAGAAATAATATCTTCATAGTTAACATGATCTCAGTAATATCAGTTCTCTTAGCATTTCACATTCTAAACCAATCACAAAACTGGTACTCTTCCAACACAACATGCCTAGCTACTGCGTAGCTTTATAGAACAAATCAGCAATATATATATTATAGCAGGAAACTGCATTTGGCATTAAACTAGATTTGTTTCATGAAAAACACATGGATATAATTATAGTTGTCTAGAATCATAGAATCAGAATCATTCAAATTGGAAGGAACCCTTTTAAAGGTCATCTAGTCAACTCCCCTGCAATGAACCTACACTAGATCAGGTGCTCAGAGCCCATCAAATCTGACCTTGGATGTCTCCAGAAATGGGGCATCCACCATCACTTTGTGCAGTCTGTTTCAGAGCCTAATCACCTTTATATTCTACCTAGTCCATAGGCTTATCAAATATCATTAAGACAATATTTTTTTAATCTGAAGGATGACATTTAATTTCATAAATAATAAAAGAAGGAGATATTCTAGAAATTTGGATATGCAATTTGGAAAAAAATAACATAGGAAGCAACAACTTTGTCTCTGAAGAGCAGAGACATTTATGTTAATATGTTTATGTTAATAAACCTGTAAATGTTAATAAAAAAGTGAAACAGTAAGATAATCTGAATTTGACTAAATTAAGTACCACTAAAATAAGGTAACTGTACAGAAAATCTAATGCTTCCTATGAAACTATACTGAATACTGAAAATATAAAATTGCAATTGAGGAAATATAATAAATACTTTCACAATAGGAAGGAGTTTTAATTGAGGAAAACAAATGCGGGAAAAATCTAGGATCAATAGGAAGAAAGGTTTGAGTTGGTTTGCAGGTTTTTTTTTTGTTTTGTTTTGTTACCCTTTTTTTTTTTTTGCTATTCCATACTGTTCTCCCAAAACAGAGAAGACAACTGCCTGCGGTCAGCTTCTGTACATCTCTGCACAGGTCCCCAGGTAATGTGCAGCTGTTGGTTCTGCTCTCTTCCCTCTAGTTTCTGAGGTCTGGTCCAAAATGCTTAACCATCCTCCCTTTCAGGGCATTCATTTATTTGTTGACAGATTTATCAAAAGTCCCCACATGGGGGTGGAGCAGGAGGTGGAGAAGAAGGAAAGGAGTGGGCTGGTGTATTACAGATTGCCAGCATATTTTGCATTTCTCTCTGTGGGAAGCAGAAGGGCAGGGGAGCCATGTGCTTGAATGGCATCACTGCTGCCTGCAGAGCTGTCCGAGCCTCACATGCCCCAGAAAGCTCTCCTGTTTCCTTAGCAACCCCACGGAGAGGTTTGGGGCACCTCAGGCCTCAGGCTTCCTTTGGAGCAGACAGCTTTATCTCCTGCTGCTACTTGAGCTAATGGGAGAATGAACCTCCAAAACACAGAAATATTCTATATGAAGAAAAGGAGAAAATGAGCAGCTTAAATCCATATTCACAGAAACAGATTATATATACCATGCTTTGAGGATGGAGATCTAATCGTGGAATGGGTGGGATGCAGCTCTGATCTCTTTCTCAAGCAGAAAGCAATATACATACATATATATACATATATAGCAAGTTATCAATCCATCCTTCTAAGATGAATACGACGTAGCAAAATCCTGAAGTCCTATTGGCAGAAACATGCCAGTCTTATGATCAAGTTTATGTAAAAGTATCCAATTCAGATAAAGCCTTTCCAAAGACTGTCACCACAGCACAGCTTGCAAAAGATATTTGACTTGTAACTGGCTCTAGTCTCTACCTTGTGGCTACTTCCTACTTCTCCCTTTATAAAGGGAAAAAAGAAATTTGGTATCATCTAAAGTACATGGATAATTGTGAAGTACTGAGTGTACACCAGATGTGATTGTTACTAATAAGACTGAATTATATTAATAAAAAAATTAAAAGCATTTTGCAATGGAACTCATAGGTATTACAAATCAGGACGAGTTTGGGAGAAAGCCTAGTCCTAGCAGCTTCAAATAATCCAAAGCATCCAATCTTATCTGCAGTCATTTCTTATCACTGCACTAAGGCTCCTGCACTAATTGAGGCAGAAAAAGAGCAAACATAAAATGCAGTCTTGCAGCTCCATTCTTTGCCGGTCCACCGGTCCCGCAGCACTCACACCTCATCCCATGTTTCTCAGGCTTCTGAGTTCTGTAGAATCAGGCCAAATCCATCCCTGGCTAAGAGATATAAATCCATTATCCAAACTGCAAATCCAGACATCACTTACATTTTACTGAATATAATAATAATTATGGGATGAAAGAGACTGATCAAAGAAGCCAGTACTCAGGAAGGACCGCTAGCACACCGATGTGCTTCTGCAGCATAACATGTCCCATTCTCTCACCTAGAAGCTTTTACTTTCTTTTTAACCATTACACATGGAGAAGGCATTTAATTTATGAAATAAAGATGTTTCAGCATGTTCTTTCTGGATTGAGCTATTAAAATGAGTTAAATAGTATCTCTGCATTGAATAGCGTTAACGAATGCCAAAGCAATACAGAAGCTGTCTGTAAAATTAGTATATAGTTATCTGCTATTAATGCTTGGTCATTTACAGAACTCATTCACTGTGGACATTACAGAATTTAGGAAGAAGTGGGGAAAAAGAAGGGAATGAATTGAAAAAAGCAAAGCAAATTGTACAAGCATATTTGCCAGCATCACCCACAAACCTGCCAGTTGAGGCTAGGGAAAAGGAAACAGCCAGTAAAGTAAGAAAAGGTGGCTCTAGTCTGACATTTTGCTAACCAATTGCACAGGAGAACTTAGTAGAAATTGGAATGTTATTTCCTGTGGTTCAGTAATAGATACACTGGTAGTAAGCAAATGTGGACAGATTTCTGATCACTTCTAATGGTTCAGGACTAACACAGAATATGCTGGTGCAGCTGAACTGTAAGTACTACTTCTAGGACAACCTCAGCAAAGCTCTTAACATCAGAGCTGATAACAAAATTGGAGCACTGGAACGATCCTGGGAATGATTCTTTCATTTTCTCTTTCCCTCTATTTATCCACCTATGTAAAGGAGAAAGGTTTTAATCTTCTGAATTGTCACTAGTGTTTTGTCTCAGAACAGAGTTTTGCAAAATTATAAGCCGCCAAATCAACTATCACATGAATGATTGCACAAATTATGCCATAAAACGATATAAAAAATCTTTAATTGCTATCTTCTGTAGCAAATTACTTCATGGCTTGAAATTCTCTGCTACAGGGGGTTAAAACTGTAATGCTGGAACCAAACTCTGCATGAAGTGGACTGCTATACGCCTGCAGCTTATGCAACGGTTGGAGTGGGTCCTAAAGAAAACATAGTACCACAAGAGACAAAATGATGATGAGTTCTGTCAGGACAGCAAGTGTTTATATTTAGCTTTTAAAAGAAGTTTCATATATATCATGCTAGTTTAGCATTTAAGAAAGCAGATGGAGAGAAAATTTATTGAACTCAGTTTCTTTCTTTGATGCACAATGATTTACTTATTTAGGTTAACTCTCTCCAAATATTTATTTTGATCTGGGTCTGCAAATGTATTGCTTTTGCTCTCAGATCTTGATTAGATTCATTCTGCCACAAAAACAATGTTTTGACATCCACTGCTGGTACAGTCAAGAGAGAACTAACTAATATATTAGAGTCATCTCAGCCAAAAAACGCTGATGTGGGAAACTTATGACCAAACACGTGCTTCTACCTGCAGGAATGGCTGCACCTGGACCTGTCAAAGACAGGATGGAACTCTCCACAGCCCACAGCCTCCAGCATGTGGCATGGCCTGCGGGGATCCAAAGTTGCCCGCATCCTGAGGTACAGGAGCTTGCCTGGACCTCCTGGAAAGCTGCACAGTTGCCAGGAGACAGTTGCTGCGTAACAACCCTGCCAGCATTGCAAAATAGCATTGAAGATTTGTGACACTTTATGGAGATGAGATCTTGTACTTATTGACTGCTTAGGGCTTTATTTCCTCATTTGTGCAGATTAAGTGATACAGGTATTTAGGAGGGAGCAACATAGAAAGGTTTTTATCCTATGGATAGTTGTTACATCTTTTGATCCATATGTAAAATGAAAGCAAAATGCTATCACATCTCTTTTGAAACTGTATTCATTATTTGTGTCTACTTGTTTCATTCAGTGTAGAATTTTGTCCACAGCATTTTTCTAGTAGAGTGGTTACAGAAAAAAATAGTGGAATTTGTCATTATACTGGGCAAGAGAAATATTTAATACCCTCTTAATAAATAAAAATATATTTTAAAAATTAGTAGCAGCATTTTGTTTTCACTTAATATTAGGATACAATTTTCCTCCCCTCTCTCATGACTGTAACACATTAGAGCTATCAAATTTGAAACAGGCAATAACTCTTGTCACATTTGCAGTATCTTTTGCAGTTTGCATACATCTGTACAGTGTTTTAAGCTAGCCACGAAATACAGCCACAAATACATTTAAAGAACATAAAATAGAAATAAAAAATGCCTAGTCTGCCTTTTTGTGTACAAAGTTTAAAAACAGCTGGATCTGAGCTAGCTGTCCATTCATATTTCATCACTCACAGCTCACACTTCAGTAGCCTCAGAATCACAGAATGGCGGAGGTTGGCAGGGACCTCCAGAATTATCAAGTCCAACCCCCCTGCTCAAGCAGGTTCACCTGGAACCATTTGTCCAGGATCATGCCCAGATGGCTTTGGAATATCTCCAAGGAGACTCCACAAGCTCTCTAAGAAACCTGTGCCAGTGCTCAGTCACCCTCACAGTAAAAATGTGTTTCCCAGTGTTCAGACAGCAGCTTCTGCATGCCAGTTTTTCCCCCCGTTGTTTCTTGCCTTGGCACTGGGCCTTACTGAGAAGAGACAGGTTCCATCCACTTTACACTCACTCCTTGATTATTTCTATACAGTGATAAGATTCCTTATGAATCTTTTGTTTTGAACAGTCTCAGGTCTTTCAGCCTTTCTTCATGATTGATGCTCCACCCCCTTAATCATCTTTGTGGCTCATTTTTGGATAGATATGTTCATACCCATGTTTTACCAGAGAACCCAGAACTGGACACAGTGAGGCGTGGCCTCACCATTCCTGAGCAGAAGGATACTCTACCTCGAACCACTAGCAGCAGCCCTGCTAATGTATCCTGGGATAACTTTAGCCTTCTTTGCCCCAAGAGCAAATTGGTCACTTATGTTCAGGTTGGTGTCATGAAGACCTTCAGGTCGTTTTCTGCAAAGCTGCTTATCACCTACATCTAGACACCAGTGACAAAGGCAATAGCCCATCCTCTTGAATGCAAATGAAGTATCTTGTTGAAGACCAGCCCTATTGAAATTATTCTGTTTTGAAAATCATTGGATTACTTCTACCTCTCATTTCTTACCCTTTAAGTTAGAGGTCACTTCCCTTTTATTAAGCAGGTGCCTATTATCTAACCTTACCCTTTTTTCCCTCAAAATCCAAACCAAAGATGGAAGAGTTAAAGGAATTACCCATATATTCACTGACTCCTTCATAAAACACAATCCTTCTTTATACATGCTACTTTGACTCTGAGATTTTTTTTTTACCTCTTTTCCAGTAATTCTGATCTTTGCAATATTAGTACCTGTTCTCCAATACTAGAAAACAAGCTTCCCAGCTCACTCCTCATGGTCATTTCTACAATCTTAAGACCAGCAAAGCCCATTCCACTGCTATCAAGGCAGACCAACAGATGAGAAACTACTTCTGTTCACAAATTTCATATCTGAGCCACCCTTGGAATATTACCCTGTCCTACTGATTTGTTGCTCTTCATTTTGTCAGTCAGTTATGAAACCTATGGTGTCTATGAAACCAGACATTGCTCCTCGGGGTAGTCTTATGCTTAAATTGATCTAGCAGTATAGCTATTCCAGTGGTAATGCAAGCAACCATGAGGCTGTCTAGGTGATTCCTGATGGTTAAGCAGGTCACTGACCCTACAGTTCTTACTTCTTTCACTTTTCATCTGGATCCACAAACTACCACATGTTGATGGCAGCACTAAAACAGAGGGAAAGGTGGGAGCCTGCACCTCAAAACATAAGGATAATAAAGGAGGCCATAGGACTGATTCCAACTGTAAGCAAAATGTGAAATTGCACCCTTAGCCCTTATTTTCAGAGCCAGGAGGAAGCAGCTATACACCAATTTCATTATAGTTAACACTAAAGCTAAGATTTCAGTAATGTTTTTATCAATTTCATTCTCTTTTGAAATACTCCTTGTAACAGGTCCATCATCTTTAAGGTCTGCTGAACTCTGGCAGACCTTCCTATTTTTGGTATCATGAGATTTCATAACTTTAGTTGGTTCTTCCCCAGAATCTATTTTGGGAACCTCCACTCTGCTTTAACTCTGCTGGATTTCAATTCTCTCCTCTTCTGTCTTCACATTTCCAGTTTTGAAATATGACTTAATTACAAATGGCATTGCTCAGACACCATTCAACTATGCTGCCCTTTTGGTGGCTGGATAACTAATAGATTAAAAACAAAACAAAACAAAAAACAACAAAGAAAGAAATAAAAACAGGGCAAATGTATTTTATTCTGGAAAGTGTCCGAGGCAGGTCAGCCTGTGTGGCAGCATGCTAAATCTCCAGTTCCCAAGCCAACGTTAGTACTTCAGCAGCTGATGAGAAATCATGTTTAGTTGAATTCAGAAGGATGTTTTATTACTTGTAGTTTTAACTGATTATATTTTGCAAACAAGATATTAATCTTTTTGCTTAGCAAGAATAAAATTGTTTAATTTTTCACCCTTAATCTCATTGTAGAGACAGTTAGTCTGCAATCTGCTGTACTACTCTTTCTCCAGAGCAATCAATCTACATAAAGTAGATTGCATGCAGACAGGTCCTTGAGCAGCAACCCAGGGAAATTTTGAGTGCTCTTAGTAGCTGGCCTATGTCTCTAACTAAATTGTTGAGTCATTTGGTCCTTTGTAAAGTCAGCCCTTTACAGAAATATCTCATTTATTTCTAGTTTCTTCATTACTCTTTTTTAGACCAAAGACTACCTTACTTAGCTTTCATAGAACTGTTCGTATGAAACAGCCACACTTCCTTTTAAATACACAAGGCACTATTAAAAGCTAAAAACCAGTGCCCATTCAAATAAATTTACCCAAAAGACCATTGATGAAATTAGTGTATTTTAGTGACAGATTATGAGTCACAAATGCATGATTCCCAACCGTTAATTTATTAGGTCATATAACAGTGAAAGAATTTGATCATAACATTATAACACAGCTGTTTTATCTCAGATGTGGAATGAGTCCAAGTATTTGATAATTATGCTGCTTCAATTATTAGCAACTCAAGAGTGAGTTAATAAGTTGCTCCAAGGCACAAAGCCCAGGGAATCTCACAAGCAAGCCTGAGGATGTACAGGTCAGCTGGGCTGATACACAATATGCTATGTGATGTCACAGTAAATCAACAGTATGTACCTTGCTATCCCACAAGGAATATAGTACACAGTAGTTAAGCACCAAAATTTACATCTTCCAGTGAAAAGGTAAGAAAGGAAGACAAGGAGATAAAAGCAGTTGGATGTAATAAAGGGGCACTAACCTAAGCAAAGGAAAGCAACAAAGGATAGCTGGGAAAGTTGTCTGGGCCTCTATACAGATCTCAGACTATTTTTTTTATGAAGACTTCCATAATGAAACAGATCTCACTAGCATATCAGCAGTGTTCATAAAATAGACATGTTATGGACTTGTTTTTTCCTTGAAATTCAAGCCCATTACATTTTAAATAATGTTGATTACCATGTATTTGATAAAGGTATTTTACTCGCACTTTCTCTGCCTGTCCTTTTCCAAAATACAGTTTTCTTATTCTTAAGGCAGAGGCAAGCTGTCAATTTTTTTGATAATGGTAAGCATAACATGACCATCTCTAGTAAGCAGCTCTCTGCAATAATAATAGAGCCATCTGATGATCTAGGATACGCACCACAGTGGGACAAGGAAGCATTATCTTTTGGTTCACCTTAGAAAAATACTCTAGTGCTGTATTACAGTGCAAATGCAAATCTTTCACTTCCATAAGAGAGATAAATGTGGAGAAAGGTTGTCAGCACTGAGCACTGTGGTTACCACTCAGATTTGCCCTTGGCAGCTCGGCTGAACAGGGGAAAACAGAGAATTATATATTATCTTTTCAAATTGCTGCAAAAAATATAGAGGAGAATCACATTACATTCCTTTTTTTTTATGCTATCACCTCCCTAGGAAGTTTCTCTCTTTCCAGCTCTGTTATTTAACAATGAGGATTATAATTCCACTTTATATAAGATTTACTGGCTCCTACCTGTTTGGAAGTTATCACCTTAAACAACCAAATAACAGCACAGTTTGTGAACTCCAATAAGGCAAGAAAACCATTTTAGCACATACCTGGTCATTTTGTGCTGTTTGCAGAAGACAGCAGCAGGCAACTCTCTTTTTAGGCTACTTCATGTGTAGTTTTCCATGACATTTTGAGGGGCAGGAGGAAAAAAAAAAGGGTAGGCCAAGGGAGTTACAAAGCTCTAAATCATGACTTTTGTTTTTTTCTAATGTTTGGCTAACAAAAGTGGAGTTAATATCATTATTCCTCATCACTTGCATTACTCAGAAAAATCTCGGCAGATCGCCAAAACTACCATATAATAATGAACAGCCTGAAAAGATTGTTACCATATGGTCGGTAAAGTAGCTACATCCAGCTAATGCAATGACCAGCATTAGCAGCTCTGCGAGAAAAGAGACCTGGACTGCCTATCTCCCTCTAGCCTCCGTGCAGGGGATATACCCTGGCTCCCTCTGCAGCAGCAGACTGCTCCCACCACTCCTGGCAGAGAAAGGAAGATGAGGTAGTTACTTCCAATGCTGTTGAAAGAGCTAGAAATCCAAAACACCTAAGAAACTTTCACAGATCATCTAGCAGATCTTACAGATAGAAAACACAATAGCTTTGCTGGACCCTCCTTTTTTGGTACCATCTCTTAGAATACTTTTGAATTCTGAAGGCTAATCTTGACTATGAGATAAGATGCAGCAATCAGCTGCAGTGTTTTTCAAGGCTTCTGTTAGGTTTGGTGATTATAGTAAAAATAAAAGCCTGCTATCTGTATGCTTATGCTGCCTGGGGAATGGCTTAAAAATCACACTGTTCTCTAATGTGCCTTCCAGATAAAAGACTAAGGAAAATTTTGTGAAGAAAATATTATCAATAAGTTGAATCTGCATCTGGTATTCATTTTAAGAGCACAATTATTCTGATGAGATATCAGAGGATATAAGGACAGTGCGGTTTCTACAAATACAATCACTGGTGTTAACTTTTTAAGAAATCATTCAAAAATGAGGAATTCAGATTATTTTTTTACAAGATAGTTTAGAATTTCTAGATGCTAGGAAGTGATATATTTATGTTCTCTACTTATATACAATATGGTAGAAGCCTTTCTTACATCTTTCTTAAACATTATGCTTTATGTAGTGATTCTGTACCTTAACATATATCTATAAAAACAGCAATTTTGAAATGTCGAATTTTTCAAAACACATTCATTCATTGGTTTCCAACTGGAATATATACAGCATGAGGCAGATCATGTTTATCCAGCACAATTTAAATACTTGCTGGAAGTGAGCATCTTTGTCCCTAACCTGGGACAACCTAGCTCTTGCTTAAAGCACAAATGTGGTTTGGAGCTTTCAGAAAGAAATTTCTACAAAGTCATAGAGGCTGGGGTGTTTTTTCCTTGAAATAAGTTGATATGTATTTGTACTCCAATCTCTGGTGGGGTCACAATTTGTAGCAGCTTGTTTGAGATGAAATAAACTTTAAAAAGCTCTTACTCTGTTCACAGAGAATAGCACCAGAAGGACCCGATCTGTAATTTTTTAGTGTCTGTAATTGTAATGGGACAGTTTTCAGAGTAAACTTTGCTAAAAGACAGTTTGTTGTACGTGCAAGAGAGAACAATAACCAAAGCAAATCAAAACTAATTAAAATAATAATTCAAGAGAGACACTTCATCCAAAGAGAATACTACAGAACAATAAAAGTTGCTGTGCAAACATAGCGTATTTTATTGAATGCAGTGTTTCTCTGTTCAGAACTCTATGGACTAGAAAATAAATTCAGAAGGGGACAAAAAAAACTATTCCTGAACTACAGAAATTAATGAATTTTAAGTATTAGAAGGAAAAAAAAAAACTCAAACAACCAAAAAACCCACATCATGAAGAAAGTTTTGAGGCCAAAAATGTAAGACAACTGTGAAACCAGCCAATATGAGAAATTAGCCAATAATACTAACAGACTCAAAAGTCTGATAAAAAGTGAGATAAAAGTCTGATAAACATGTTACTGAGACAAAAGAAAACATGAACTGTCAACCATTAGAACAAGTACTATATACATTCCTCTCTGTTTCCAGAGCCCAATAAACGAATGCAACCTTTAACAAGAGAAGGTAATCATGAGATTCAAGAAAAAATGAAAGGCAGAGACCTAAACATTTTTTCCTGATTTATCAGATAAAAATAAATATGAGAAATAGAAGTTTTACGTGTATATTTTAATATATGCATTAGGTATATATATATATAAATATAAATATAAATATATATGTATTTAAAGATAATGGAATCAAAATCTCTAAAAATGACTGGCAAAAGTTTCAGGGAAACTGAACATGCCTGTTTAAAGTCCTAGTAATTACCAAAAGTGTGGAAGATAGACCTACCTAGAATATTGGAAAAGTGTGAAAGATCCAAACTATATTCATTAATACGGAAAGAAATTCCTGGTTGAATTCTTCTTCATTTAACTGTGGGCCACTAATTTTAAACTAAGCTGGTTCTGCTGTAAAACCTCTGTACTTTAAGCAATAATTTAAGATAATCAGCAACAGAGCAAACCGTGACACCCATTTGCTTCATGCTTTCATGAAAAAATGATTACAAAGCAAAAATATCTCCCCCAGCAAATACACACACACATACCCCATGCTAGCAACTGTTTAAATCTCAGCGTAAGTTCAATTCTGGTTGCACACCTGTCCCAACACTAAATATTGATTTATGAAGTGAATGCTAAGATAAAACTACACTACTACTCGCCGTACTCATTTCTCCAAAGCAGAGCCATGTGTGAATATGGTTAATACAGGTTGAATAACAGAAAGATTTCCTTCATCTGCTTATACACCAGCTGCTTAAACTCAGGATGACTGCTACAGTGGTTTGAATTCTACTGAAAAAAAAACTTCTGATTCTGCTCTGCTGAGACAAGCAAATGCAAAGTGAGTTCACCTTAATTCTGGTACCTTCATCTAGTTATATACATTTTTCTGTGAACATATAGCTTTCTATAATGTGAAACTATAAGTTATTTGAAAGTTATTATTTAGAAAGGGTTCTTTCATCTATCAAAAACTGCCCTCATGTTGCTGATCTGGTCTTAATTTTGAGTAACTGTGTTGAAAGGTCCCGGGGCTTTGTGATGAAGTGACTAATAGCCTAAAAACAAGAACAACAAACAGAATTACCTGTTTAAAAAAATGTTAGAAAAGTATATAAGAAATTTGAGTTAATGACATCTATTTGAGCAATAAAAGTGGCAAAACAGAATACATTTAACTACAGAAAGTATCATTTGTTTTCTAAATAAACAGCAAAGCAAGCTGATGCTTAAAGTAATCTGGCATTTATGTATGGATTAATATACAATTTAAAGAGAAATTTCACTTATTGATAATTGCTCTTCAATGTTAAAAATATGATAATATTTTGTTTACAAAAGATATTCTTTAAGATTTTTATAGTAGTGTATCATGTTGTACCAGATAACATTTATCTTCCAAACCCTTTCCATTTTCTACCTCTAATCACAAGAACATTTTGACTATGTAACTATGAAGAAAGGTATCTGGGATGGTGGAGAGTCTCCCTGTTCCAGTGATAGTCATCACTAACACTAATTCATCCAAATCTATATAAAATGAATCTAGATTTCATTGGTTTCGATCTCCCTTGAAAGAAGGCGGAAAAAAGTCAGTGCCTAAATTACAAGATTTAAGATAGCTAGATTACAGTTATCTGAACAGAAAACAGAGAGAAGCCAACTACCATGCACTGCCTTCAGTGTTTTTCTCCATCATGGGAACACATTCTGAACTCCGTGTTTGTACTGCCAATAGACCAGCTAAAATATGGACACATGGATAAGACAATTACAGTTAACACTGAAAGCTACAACTCTGCCTCTCAACAGAACTTTAAAATGCTGCAAATCATCCCAACTTTGTAGAGAGAACATTTGTTGCCTCTTGAAACGGAAGCAGAGGACCTCCTTGTGCTATTGGCAGGACAAGCACAGTTTCCTTAAGTTCGTGGAATAAAACTGATGAGGTCTATGAGTTTCTAGAAAAAAATTATCAAGTTTAGTATGTTATATGAAAACAAAAAAATACAATGGCACATCATAAAAAAGAAGCAAAAGGAATGAAGAACTGAAAAGCACCTGCAAAGAGGTTTGCATGGGATAAGGATACAAAATGGAAAAAACTGTAACAGAAAATGAGATTTTTGGATGAATGATCCATTTGTTGATTTTTGAACAATAGGTTCCTATATCAACAACCTATTTGCTAGGTGCATACTTGATTTCTGTTCAGATATCTCAAATGAATTACATAAAATGCACAGGGAATTACGGCAACCAAATACTCACAGATGAGAAACATCTTAAATTCAATCCCTAAACTGCATGTTATTTGCAAAAAAACAAATAAACAAAAAAAACACACACACAAAAAAAAACCCAGCTCCATAATAGGCACAGTCAGTAAAGCATAAAGATATAAAAAACCCTAACAAATATCTTTTAGAAAATAAGCATTTTACTGATCATTTAAAACAGTCACCTCTTTAATGTATCAGTTAAATTGAATCATACTAGGTCTCAACCTAAATAAATAAACCAAATGCCCTGTTTAAAACATGTCTGTCAACAGTGACTACTGCCTCACACAAATCTAAATAATGCTAGAAAGAATTGCAATAGAAGTACTTCTTAATTTAAAAAATGATTATTTGATTCTGCAGTTTTTATTTCTTTCAAACAAAACACAACATAAGTAAAACATGACTTTGCTATCTACCATATATATGTGCTTTTGAGATCACAAAGCATGAATTTCTCATATATCCTAACTCTACTTAGTGTGCAGGCTGGTAGCAAAAAAAATTTTACATCACATGTATGCAAGTCCAAGCTGAGTCTTTATGAAAAGACTTTTCGGTCATCTTTAATGTTAGTTCTTTAGCAACCATTAAATTGGTAAAACATGATAATTCATAGTCAAGCTTCTCTGCAGTGATGTATACTTGGTCAGGATATTCATGCTTCTGACTTAATCTTCTTCATTATTTCGTGCAATGATAGCAAGCATTGACCAAAATCAAAACCTTTTGCTCCAGGTTGTAAAAACTTCTCCATGATTCAACTTCATGCTTTTAAGTTTTCTCTTCACCACCAAATACTCATCTACCTAATTCTACCATATTAGAAATTAACTATTTCAAAAACTGCATTAAACCTTTGATCTAGTTGCTAGGATCATTTTCAGCAAAGCCTTCAGAGAACTTCATGTCCTCCTATTTCGAAAACAGAAGGCAAAACTGCCACCACAGAGAAACAAAATCTTTGTGATTAGTGAAAATTTCATACCAACAGGTGAGGGGAACTAGAAATCCTGCTGCTAAACTACTGACAAAACACGTGAAGCAAAAATGAAGTAGTGGAAAAAAGAAATGATTATTATTCTTTATTGTTATATTTAAGTCTCTGAAAAGATTCATAACAGTGTTACAACAGAATATAAAATGTTATTTCTAGCCTGATAGTGTAATTCTGTAATGCTATAATGTGATGGAAACACAACATGAGTAGCAGGGTGGCACAATCCGAGGCTGCAGCAAATGAGAACAAGCTCTGGTGCAGCAGCCATGGGTGCAGAAACAACAGAAGAAAACTTGCTTATCTTTGGAAAGCCTCAGGTAGGCAGGAATCTCCAGCAAGATACCTTTGCTTCCACTGCCAGCCCTTAACTGAGGTCTGGGAAGGGACGGATCCTGGCTTCACCCCTTCCAGTCACTCAGTCACATTACATGCACCTGAGCTCCCCTGGGAGCCTTCCCACCAGGTTCTCAATCACTGTTTCAAGCTGTGACTTAGCATTTCCACTACAGATGGATTTGAAGTATTTTTCCATTTCCTTACAAGATAAATATGCTGAGTCCCACAGTTACAAGCTGTAGGAAATGCTTTGAATGTAACTGAACACAACAAGGCTGTGAATCTTCAGAAACCATCTCATTACATTCCCTCTCTCTGCTTTCCTTCATAGCTGTAAACTAACCACAGAGAAACACAGCAATTCTGAGGCATGATCATCATTTACGCAGATCCAGCTTAGCATACCTCCACAACTGAGGTTCCTTTTCATCTATTACAATCAGCAATAAGTTCATCACTGGATTGCCTCTCAATGTTTTTGCCTTTGGTGCTCATGGTTAACACTTCTATGGTCTATAAGAGAAGAGAGATCCCTATTCTCTTAATACATACCCTAATAAATGTGTAAGGAGCTCAATTAGACTGGGAGGTTAAAGTTAGTGATTTTTCTTACATTTACCACAACAGCCAGATGAGAAACCAAGTTGGGATTAAAGCCTTCTGCTTTTTTCAGTAATCAGTTATTTCTTCTCTGAAAGAATGGTCAGGCACTGGAATGGGCTGCCCAGGGAGGTAGTACAGTCACCAACCCTGGAGGTGTTCAGAGAACATTTGAATGTTGTGTTGAGGGACATGGTTTAGTGAGAACTGTTGGTGATGGGTGGATGGTTGGACTGGGTGATCCTGTGGATCTTTTCCAGCACTGGTGATTCTATGATTCTATGACAGTGGATTAAACTGGAACCCATGGTCATTCTTCTACAGAGGAAATATAATAGAATTTTGATGTAAAACAAATAGTAACAAAAGGAATGCAGAGCTGCTGCTAGAAGTTTATATTCAAAAATTCTAAATTTCCCCAAATTACAAGTGTTTCTGCAGTTATTAGCACCCCTAAAAATGCAGTGGGAAGTCTGCTCTCTGTACCAGCATGAAATGCTTTACCTAGGCCATCTGAAATGTACAAAGCAGCTTAAGAACATCATCCCACAGTATCAAAGCAACCACAAAAACGTTACCCTCATATGCAACACCATGTTAGAGTAGTTCTCTTGCTTGAAATATAGAAGAGACTTAAAATGAAATGCTTAGACCTCCCAAAAACAAGAACAATTTCATGCATTAGAATAGTTCTGGTGCACCACTCAACAGTAGGAGTTTATCAATCAGTACTCCACCATTTGAAGCAACTTATATATTTTCCTTTACTTCTACTTTCATAAATTTGTAGAAACATTACCCAGTGAGAAGAAACTGTATTTTCTCCCCTGAAATGCCAGGCACAAGTATCGTTTTTCTTATAGCTCCATTCCAGCAACCAGGTTTCCATAGTATCAAAGACTAAAAAAAGCCAACAGGCTTCAGAGAAATTAATTTAATCTAATGTCTTCTGGAAATCTCTTCTCTATACCTTAAAAACCGCGTTTATATTTATGGAGTCTTGGTATCTAACCTCAACACTTCTGAGCTGAAAATGGCAGAGTTGTATCACTGCTGTATTATTTTAACAATCGCCACACAGACACCTGCAAACA
Organism: Cyrtonyx montezumae; assembly: GCF_038088225.1. Classification (NCBI taxonomy): domain Eukaryota; kingdom Metazoa; phylum Chordata; class Aves; order Galliformes; family Odontophoridae; genus Cyrtonyx; species Cyrtonyx montezumae. The sequence goes on along the minus strand of NW_027071826.1, from coordinate 40,550,017 downwards.
TGAAGACTACGTACAGCTGTGCTTTCTGTGAGATACTGGATGGCCAAGGTGGCTGAATGCCACTGGATCACCTAGAGGTGGCCAGAAACAGGATATTTATGAGCAGTTTATGTTTAAACAAACTTGCTATTTTTAGGGGATCTTTTAGTAGGAAGTCAGGGAAATGGTGGCTTTCATATTCAGTAGAAGTCAAAGAGCTCCCTGTGGATAGCTCCATACTTCATTGAAGTCCCATGAGCTTTGAATGAATGCTTCAGAATATTAATGCTAGAAAACTTCTCTTGAAAATGGTATAGTCTAGATTAAAAAGCCTTAAGACTCATCACAAAGAACTGGATGGACAAAGAGCTAGGGCTGATTGTTTGTGACATTATCACCAAAATTCCTTCCAAACCTTCCACTCATAGAAATGTAAAAATCAGTCCTCAGTATCAACTAGGCATACTTGTTATGTTTGACAACAACAAAATGATTTAATTTTCCTTTTCCTGCTTTTCAGTCTTATTTTGAAGCATACTATTTGCTTAAGCATGAATAACTGAGCTGTTGTAAGAACCAAATTCTTTTTGCCTGCCCCTTCCCATCTATACCAAAAAAGCTAACAATGTTATTATATTATATTTTATATTATTATTTATATTATTTATATTAAATTATTTCATATTTTATTTTTAGAATAAAACAGGTTTGGTTCATCTCTTTTATTATCACACTGAGCACATTTGGAATACCATCATTTCCTGCAGCTAAGAGGCTGCATTTAAAAAGATGAAAAGAAAAATCCAAGAGTTGTCATTTTTTCTACAGTGCTTTTGTGCAAATCCAAAACACTTTGAAGGCATAGTTCTTTCATTCAGCTGCTATTACCCATTAAAACAACAAAATAAAAAAATCAAGCAAACAAATAAACCAGTACAAACCCAAACCCTCTCTCACTGAGTTTAAGGGGAAAGAAAGCAAAATACTTTTCCAGCAAGTGAATTGATTCTGCTTCTCTTTTACAGACACCATTTAGAGAAGTCCCCAAGAGGATTATTACTGAACAGAAATTATCTTTGAACAGTTGGTTGAATGAAACAGAGTATCAATTAAATATCCTGATTTTTTTTAAATGGTGCCCATTTTAGATGTACAGAATCTGCTGTATCTCAGAGTTACATGTAAGGGAGAGCCCTGCTACATTTACATTCGTATGTACATACAAACAACCTTTCATTATATGCATTATATATTTGTGTGTGTGCACTAATATGCTGCAGTACTGCTGCAGTTTTGGTAAATCTTTCTTTAAAAATATGCAAGGGTATTGTTTGTACAGTTAAACACAGCTTGAATACGATCTTGTGTAGTAAGAGAAGGGCTCACAGGGAGCTCCACCACAAGCACTACCACTCCCCTGCATAACACACAAGACAGGAAGCTCACTGCTTGCACATGAGGAACAGCCAAGTTGGCAGTAAAAAAAACCTAATGCAAAAGAACAATGTGGCAATGTAGGGTGGACTTTATTCCTTGGTCCATCAAAAGGCCATCAAAAAAAAAAAAAAAAAAGAAGAGTATTTTTCTTTTCTCCTTCTACACTCAAAAATATGGAGCCTTTTACTAAACTACTGTTATCAAACTGGTGCTCAGACTTCTGGGAGGATATGAACAAACTTTCAGAAAACAACTGCAAAAAACTGCAATGTGATAACCTATGTTATTATGAAGACAACAATAAAATCTCAGTTGATCTCAGGGAGAAAAAAAAAACACAGTCTCCACAAAGCTTCCTCAAAATACTATTTATATACTCATCTGGTGGTAGAAGCTGCACTTTACCACAGAAGTAAAAAAAACAAGCCAACAACACTGGACAGTTAGTGAAACTTACCTAGAGTTGGAAACATTTCATAATTGCTCTAGGAACTTAAATCTGTAACAGGTGGCTTTGCAAAACGTTGCTGATGCATTCACTGAATTCAAATATAAGGCTATTGCTATATTTGCCATAATGGCTACAGTTACAACAATATAGGTAAAAGCTCATTCTAAAAGCTCACATTGCTATACTTGCCATAATGGCTACAGTTACAACAATATAGGTAAAAGCTCATTCTCTAGATAATTTTTGAAATTTGTATGAAACTTTTACTGGAATAAAATAAATATCTAAACTATTGCTAAATAGGAGTCTAAAATTACTCACATGCATATGTATTTAGTTTTTGTTTTTATATTATTCCAGTTATTTTAAATATCTTCTTAAATGCTTATGACTACTTCTTACATACAGTGATATATCTTTGCCAGCAGACTGAGAAAGTAATGCTGCATATGATACATTTCTGTCTACATTCCACTTAATGTTGTTTAAAAAAAGTTTGTGTTCCTGAATTCTATAAGCCATTGGGTAATATAGAGGTAGTTATACTCCAGACCATTCTGCATGATTCAGTACACGTACCAACTGACCTGCACTGCAAAATGATGATATTTCTTCTAGTATCACTTCTTGTTTTGTTTTTCAAACCAAATCTTGGATTTTGCCTTCTTTTTTTTATGTACATAATATATTGTTTTTATTAGTTCAAATTTCAATCTGAATGTAAATAAGCAGCTATCCTACTCTGATAACAGTGACATTTCAATTTATCTGGAAAAATAAGCAATTTTGTGGCACAAAAATGCAATAAAATGCTTCATTCAGAGAAAAGAAAAAAAGCATTATTCCGGTAAAAGATTGCAGAATTATTTTTGACTACTGATCATATAATGTTGTTGTTTGATAGGAGATATGTACTGCGATAGATGGAAAATGCCCATATATCACATCTTGCAACTCATATAAAACAGCTATACATTCATAGATACAACGGTAACAAGTAATTTTAATCACAGAGGTTGTAAGGAACCTCTGGAGATCCCAAACCCCTGCTAAAGCAGATTCCCTACACTGGGTTGCACAGGAAATTGTCTTGGTGGGTTCTGAATATCTCCAGAGAAGACTCCACAACCTCTCTGGGCTGCCTGTTCCAGTGCTCTGTCACCCTTTAAGTAAAAAAGTTTTTCCTTGTGTGCATAATAATCCACTTTTAAATTTAATAAGGTAGAGTTTTAATTTAACAAGATAGTCCATTTTCTACTAAACCAAATAAAAATAATAATAATAATAATTTTCTGAGACAGGCAAAAAGCCCTTCACTTCATCAAAGCAAATCTTAAATCAAACTAACTAAAAAAAATCCCCATGAAAATGAAACAAATTAGCTAAACAACCAACTAAACAACATTGACCCCAATCGCTAGGATTCTTTGAGTCAAACTGTAAGACAGATCTTTTTGAATGGTATTTAATGATTCCTATATTTATGGTCAGTTTCACTTCTACACTAAAGAAAGTTAACAAAAGTTAGGCACAAATATTAAGAAATGAGAGATTTAGAATCAGAGCTAATGGATTTACTTCTTGCAAAGATTCAAATAACGAATCAAATCAGCTCAGTTTGATATTTTCTGACGAAGACTACGAATTGGAGCAGGTATACTACAGCCATTCAGTCACACTGAAGAATTTACAAATTCTAATGGCTTTATAATTGGTGTCTACCAGTTCTTGAAATGCCCCTCTAATCAATTCCATAATGTTTCAGGTTTCATAGCACCTGCTTTGGTATAGTGCCTTATTTTTATCTTTGTTGAGTAGATATTGAGACTCAACAAAATACCTTCTAAAATATTAAAAAGAAGCAATTAAGGCAAACTAAACCATCTCTCTCATTTAATAAAATAGAAATCATAGTCATACTCCATTTCTGATTGTTTATCAAAGCTAAGAAGAATCACATGAATTGTCAACTGTGAGTTACTTATGAAAATAAGCATGTAATGACAGCTGTCGCTAGCTGTTTCACTCTGAAATTAGTCATGCACTTTTTCAATACATCTTATTTGAGCTCTATCCAGGAAAGCCACTAACCACATTACATGTTTTAACACAAAAAAATAAGATCAGAGTTGAAGCAAGAATAAGAAGACATGCATCATCTGAAATTTCAGTGAAGAATCAGTAAATATTGCATCTTTGCAGCAAGTTTGAAATGTTAACTTCTGAAGTCTTACATTAAAAATAGTTGCACAGGTTTAACAAATTAGTATCACGTAGTTTTCCTGAAAAACCACAAAATTGGTGCAAACTCCATTAGATGAAAATTTGCCATCCCACTTCCAGATAATATCTACCCTGTGTACTTGGTAAAGCAAGACAACATATTTTCTTCCTTTTCTACACAGAGCTTTTGTCTGTTCTGCTCAAACTGCATTACTTTCCACATAAAACTACTTTAGTTTGCTTAGTAACTGTTGATGTATTAGCTCCTTAAAAGTCCCAAAGACCATAATTAAACACGAAGAAATGATGCCGTCTATCCACCTACCCTCACAATCTTCCCTGCTTCCAAAGAAGAGATCTATCTTCCTGTCAAGGCTGTTGTTCAACTGAGTGAGGGGAAAGGCTCCATTTCCCTCTATGACCCAAGTCACTGAACCTGCTTAAGCAAGAGTGAGACATCTGCTCTTCCTTGCATTTTGCCCTCTGCCAAAATGGACTCTCACTTTGCCAATGCTTGACACTTGCTGCAAATGTTATAAATGAGACTCATTAGGACCCTAGCTGCCCACTGACTCCTTTATAATTCATGTGACATTTGTGATAAATGCATTATATTACTTACAAATGGTTGAGGTGGCACTTAGACACACCAGCATTAACTTAAGAGTCATGGAAGAAAGCATTTGGCATCAAGACAGACTAAATCCACCAGTTATGGTAACCATGCACTGCAACACGGACTACAAGATCGTACCAGTTCAACAAAAGGAAGTAACCAACAGCCCTGCAGTTTCTACAACATGAAAGTCTTCAAAGCCATCAATTCCCCGAATTCTCAAGATTATCATATCCTCTTAATTAAATAGTAAAATTCAGAACAGAATAACCTGATGTATTTAAATTACACAGAAATGGATTTGACTTGTAAGTAACAATGGCTTTTTTCAAAATGAAATACAAATATGCTTGCCTTTTCAAAGTATTGGATTAATACCCTGATTCAGCAATACGTGTGAATGCTTAACTGTTCTTCCAAGCTAAAGCCAGAAGATTGTCTGGACAATTAATTCGAGTTCTCCCATTAGCAACAAAATTAGAAAACCTTCAAGGAGAATTAGGTATCCCAGACTTCTTCGATTTTCTCATTAATCTTTAAAAAAAATTCATATGCACAGTTATCCTGTAATCCTCTCCATCAAGTTACATGCTATTCACCATTAGATCTATTTGTGAAATCAGCCAGTACAGACTATTCATACTTCCTACAGATTAAAAGCCTATCAAGATATCAAAACCAAAGTAAAAAATCTTAGTTTTGAAAACCTTCTTTCTCAGAGTATGTATCAGTACAATTTGTAAGGTATTGTCTAACAGTTTGTTATATATACAAGTCAACAAACAGTAAGAAGAAAGGCACCCATCAAAATGCACATCTGTTTACTTTAAAAATCTGTAAAGCCTGTTCTTTCATTGTTACAATATGAAGTAGTACAACTACTTAAATTCAATCACCATGGAAGTTCGTTGCAGGCAACAAAAGAAAGCTATGCATTCTATTCTCTCCTGAACAGAAAAGCCAGCTCTGAAGAAATAAATACTAAACCAGTAAAAAATTTAACAAAGTTGGCATTTATTTTCCTTAAGAAAACAACAACAAAAACTAAAAACTAAAAACTAAAAGAAAACAATAGATCTTACAAATAAGATTCTGTTGATCCACTAAAAAACCTATTTTCAAAGAACCACAGCATCACTTCGTTGGTTATGAAGGAGTTGTGGGGAAAGAAGAAGAAAATCCCAAATCATGATCGTGTTGCAAACTGTCCAATAGCACTAGAAAGAAGTACCAACTATTGCAACAAAACTTAACATCTCAATCAAAATCCTCCAAAATATAAAACACAGATATTTATTGTATGGATGAAGACGTTATTTAAATACACCATTAAAATAGAAGTTTATATTGCAATCCACTTGTGTGTGTGTGATACACAGTTGTAAGTATCTAATTTAAAGCCAAATTCATTCTTCACAGTTTCCCAACAGTAAACCATTATTTCTGATTGCAGAAATAGTGTCATAAAAAGTCATTAATTTTGGTGACTCTGTAAAAATATTTAGATTGGAGAATTGATAGCTTGCAATAAACACAGAAATTAAACTGAATTTGAATTCAATAATGCAAAGAAGTATCAAAATCCTCAGTTTCTCTGCTATTGTATTCTCAAATGACAAAGAGAACAAGTAGAAACTTCCCAAGTAACCTCAATATTGTTTTTTTTACTGCTTTTCCAAATGCTGCATGAGTTTTAAAAAATAGATAAGGTGAAATAGTTACTGGTGTTATTCCATGAAACTTGCTATTTCAGAAGCATCATACACTTTTTCCAAAGGAAATCCTATAAAAGGAAAAGCCACTCTTTCCCCAGCAGAGCACTAACAATTAGATGTCAGGATCTCCTACCTCGATCAAAAAGTCCCCGGTTCTCAGGCCAGCTTGCCATGCTACTCCGCCTTCATCCACAGATTCCAAGTACTGCAAAGCAGGAAAGGCTGGAGTTGGGGTGAATTCTTCAATTGGTGTGTCAGCTTTAAAAATAAATACCATGTTAAAAAAGAAAGTTAGGAAATGCTTGCAGATACTACTTAACTGAAGGCCTATTACTGGCCATTCAAATTTATGGTTAAAAAACGTTGAGTGCTAAAAGTAAGAGGGACCTTGCCTCAAACAATATCAAAATGCTGGGAAAAGTGTAATCTCTCTGCAATAGCAATCCACAGGTCTTCAGTTTAGGGAGAAAAATACATGCTTCTTAACTGACACAGGCTAAATCAAGCTGAACAGGGAAATAGCCAGATTCTGAGTATTCGAAGATATACAGTATGACTTCATGTTTTCTATGCCTAGCAAAATGCTTGTAACTCTGGAAACACCCAACTACAAAGGAATTATGTACTGTAGCCAGAAGAGAGCATTTGGCCAATCTAGGCAGGGAGGAGGGTGGATTGCAGGAGCAAAAAGATCAAAATCAATTTTTCCTCTAGAAACATTCATTGTATATGTAAATGCATTACAAAGAAGATAATAGAAGAAAGCACTTCTTATGGAAAGAGGCTCTTGAATCAGCCTTTTCTCTCTCTGTCATGCACGCAGACCAACAGAAAAGTCCTTGGGTCTTTTACCTGAGGTGCCCTTACTGTTACAGAGAAAATTAGGGGAAAATAGTTGGGCTTGCACAGAGGGAGTAACCTTTGCTTGGTGCACAGTCGACTCATGGCAATGGGTTAACTAAAAGGTAGCACTTCTGGCTTTCCTAGTAGAACTACAACAATATTCATTTAATTAGAAAAGCATTTATAACACTGTAAATCTACAATGTCTCTAGTTTGGAGGTGCAGAAAGAGGGGGGGCAAAAATGATGTCCCAGGAATGAAGATAAGGAATATTTTTCATGCTCAAGCAAAGCAAGGGAGAACCCATGGAAAAATGGGGGGGAGCAAGAGATGGGACATACCATCATAAATATTTTTTAAAATACAAAACGAACAAAGTGGACTGAAAGTTAAAAAGCAAAGCATTAAATGGAATGCTTTTGTTAACTCTTGAGGATGCCATTATTTTAGATTTTAGTCGAGAGAAAGGTAACATGCAATTTAATATATAAAGAGCTTTTAAAATGAGCACACTACAGGCCATGCAACATACATGCAGCTTCTGAAGATGTAAAAAAAGATCATATTTTCATACTAAAACTGCACCAATGTCACCTTGCAGCAGATCCACACCTATTTTAAACAAAACATCACTCTCTTGTCTATTTCTATTCACAGACCTACTTAAACAGACTGTCATTTGAAATAAAGAAGCAGGTTTTACAAGGAAAGCAGGTTTCCCATAGTTAGGTAAACTGCACCACAAAACAGATAAATGAAAAATAATACAAATACCATCACAGTAAAAATACAGACAAAACTTCATCCCCACAAAATGATTATACAGTGCTTCTCTTCTCTTAAAAACGCAAACTGCTTTAGACAGAAATCACTAAAATGTGTCTCAGTAGTACAGCATGCAGAGAATCCTGTTGTCTAGCAACCAAGTGCACCAAGAATAATTCCTGCTTATATTCAGAGATGTATAAATTTCTTCATGCCAGTGCACATCACACACACAGAAGCACTTACCTTTTGCCCCTCTGAGCACAAATCCAAATCCTTCATTGTCTTTTTTCTGCAGGACCACTGCCTTTTCTTCTATAATGCAGTCACTGTAGAGAGAATTCCGAGGATAGCGACCATTATTACATCCCTTCATCACCACTGTAGTAGCTGCTCCTCCAGTGTGCAGGTTCATCATCATCACAGCCCGTTAATCAAATAATATTGCAGTAACCAAGCATGGGAAAATATATACAAATAGCAGCAGAGGGAAGACAAAGACTAAGCCTGATGATAAAAGAGAACATGACAATGCAACTTAAAGAGGAGAAAAAAGGCAGAGAGGAAAAAGAAAGAAAACATGCATGGTGGTTTGTGTTCTATATGAATGACTGAATGAGCATGTGATCATGTAATCTGTGGGCTAGCTAGGACTCTAAAAGGAAAAAAAGTAAGTGAACTGAACGACAGTATCATTAATAAACTCCTCAATCGTGGATGTACCAGATGCATCTTCTAGTGAAGCCAAAATGAAACCAACCAGAAGAAAAATGAGGCAGCATTTTAAATTTAAAGATAAAATATTATGATTTTATATTAGCTAACTAAAAGGCACAAATATATTCTGAAAGCTATGCCTTGCATCAAAAGCCCTTTTTCAATCCTATTGAATGTTGCATGCTGCAAGAATCCCACATGATCATCTGACAGCCTACAATGCTAACAACGTGCAGCTGCCTTGGCGTCATCAAGCACAAATTTCCACAGCATCAAGAATCTGCATAATTGAAATAGTAACAAGGCATGCACAATCAGGAATACACATTTCTAAGGAATAATTCCTGTCTTCTGATCAACGTTTAATATTATAAAACAAGACGATGGTTTAAAGGACTATTTATGTAAGCAGCATGCTCTTAAAGAGAAAGTAGCCTTAGGAATCTTTCTGTCATTGGATAAGTAAAAAGTAGACAGAGGAGAAAGAAAATGCATAAATCCACATTAAAATGGGATCTTTTATATACAGAGAACAATCTGTGAAAGATTTAAACTGTTTACTGTTTTTCATTAATCGTTTGGCTACTAAAAATAAGCTCAAGGTAAATAAATAAATAAATAAATTTTAATATGCTCTTTTAGGTATAAAGCCATTAAGCAGCACAGTGCCAGGAGTTAAGTATTCATGAATCATAATGAATTGTAAGCCCTGCTAAAGACTGGTAAACTGGCTTTGAAGCACTTACATAAGTATTTAATACAGGAAGAAGTATAGACAAGTTTCATTTTCTTTTCCTTAATTTGTACAAGCCAACTAAAGTTTCCACCGGTCTTGACCAGAGTTTAGTCACTAGAGTATCCAATACACAATAGGAGACAGAGAGTCCTTCAGTGCCATTAATAATTCAGAAGGGGAGAAGGAACCTAATGAAAGAAAAATTGGTGTGACCTTTTCATTTAAAGCTCTGAACAAAGGAGAGGATGATGAGATCAGGACACCAGTGGCCAGTCTCCAAACTCAAATCTCTCATGCACCACAGACCACTCTTTTGGTGACTTTCCAGCTCTAACTGAGGGATACAACTTCATGTTATTGCTAAAGTGGTGATGTAATTGTGGCTTCCAAACTATGAAGTGTTTAAATGTTACTGAATAGAATAACACGAGTTAAAGCTGCCACAATGGAGACTTGAGCTTAATGAGCATCAGATGATTCCAAAAATTCCAACAGCTTTTAAACATTGTCTCACCTTACTGCTATTTACTACACACATAAGTCACTCTGAAAGTAATTCCTCCTATTTATTTCCAGCAAATAAATAGCATATTCTCAGCTAAAAAACCACTATATTTAAATATAATCACCACCAATAGCTCTGCATTTTCACCAGTGATGAATAAGAGCCTGCATACTGCACTCGTAAAAACGTGCACCAGCAGAAGAGACTCTGATTTGAAGCTGCTAATACAGCATTCTTACTAGGAAAATGTTGCTCATGTAGTCCACTTTTCATTGGCCCAAACAGATGGATGTCAGAAGGCACCAAATCTAGACCTCACTGTGGATACTGTAGGATAGGATGGAAATCTGCCCATGGTTTTTAAACTGAAATGGGTACTGGTGATACTGTATTGCAAGAGCAAAGTTGTCTTCTTCTCTGGCTTGATTCTGAAAGTTTAAGTCTTTAGCTTAGTCAGCATCATCACATAGCAAACAGAGCTGATGGTTTGTTCAGGTTCTCGCGAATCTAAAAAAAACACCCCTTTCCTATCCCAAAACATACCGCACATCACTGTATACAGTTTCCTTGTTGTAATCCATGGATTCACGTGGATGAGCTGATCAAGACATTCTTCATTTCATTGTGTGACAGCATGACCATCCAGAATGTGGCTTGTCGTTCACATCACTGTCACCTCTGCTGAAGCATACCACCCAGTGCCACACTGTGCTCACATCCACTGTTCAATCTCCAAGAATGTTCAGCAAGCACCAATGAATGTCAGTGGGTGCTATTTTTTCCACAAGGAGAAATTCAGAGACACACCTTGGCTTCATCCACATTTCCATGTCAGACACCATTTTGTGAGACTGCTCTTCTGCTGCCATCTGCCGCAAGGCAACAACAGATAATGGAATACTGGTGTGAAGGTTCAACCTTCACTGCCATACCACCAAAATGCATCTCTGATGTAGTGGGCCAACATAGGAGGCATTACTTTCAGAGCAGCTCTCATAATTTGGAGATTACCTTTTCTTACAATGAATACTCTTTCTATGATAATGATGTAGTAAGAAACAAGTATTTCTCAAGAAAGCCAAACATACTCGTGTTCAGTGATATTGGGGTGAGATGGAATCTGCAGCCCTCAGAGTCTATAGCATAACGTCGAATCCTTCCATCAACATTCTTGTGTTATAGAAACTCATAATATACAGGCACATTGGCGTATTTTCTCCAACTCACATTTTCAAGATGAGACTCTACATCCATTAAGGAGCCAACAATAAATCTATCTTCAGCAAATTCTCTTGATACATGGCCAAATTAATAAGACCCATTTACATCAAGTTTCTTGAAAACACGCAACAGCTTCGTAGAAGTTGGAAAGCTACTTTTGAGAACCCAAGCATAGAAGGTAGCACTCAAAGAAAAACCCTTCTCTCTTCTACCCAAACCCATCTCTCATTTGAGATAGTTTATATAAAGAATTTAGAAGCCTATTATTTAGATGCCTTACTAAACCACTTCAATTCTTTCATTTTTGTCAACAAAAACAAATTCAGAACATAATTCCTTAAAAAGTTAAAGTTCCAATAGCAGTGCTTGGAAAACACCTGATCAATGTTATATATCTATACAGAACAAACAAAAAACTTAAAAAAAACAACAACAAAACCCACACTGATAAACACCACCAAGAAAAAATCTAACCTCCCTTCACAATCAGCCCTCCCTGGCATTTTCAAGGTATTCTCACTTAATCATAACATCTAGGTCTGTTCAGATGAAAAGTATAAAAAGCACCTATGTTTTTCTCTTCCTCCAGAGTACATTTATTTTTACAACTAGCTTGTTTTATATCTCAATTTATACATTGCAAGTGGGAATACAAAACCATTATAAAGCTTTGTGTTTTAAATGTAAGGTGGAGGGCAAAAGGAATAGTAGAAGCACAAGAACTTTTGCTAACAGAAGACATAAATTGATCTCTACTATTTGACAAATAGTTTACTAATACATTGTTTCAGTGATGTACTACACAAGGAAAACTTTATCACAGCCTGTAAAGCAAAAATGTAGGTTTGAAAAAATCAAATGCAATTACATCTTATTTATGTGGAAGAATGGAACCTGCAATAATCTTATGTCACAAACAGTTAAAAGTAGTTTGAACCAAACACAGAAAACAAAGTGATCCCTAATTCTGGTATTGTAGAGCTAAGGACTAGCAGCAGAAAAAGAATGGAAAACAAACATAGGCACAAACCAAATTTGCAACCTCCACAATCTTCCAGGAAACCTTCCAGCAAACTCCCTTTCACCTCTGAGAAAGGGGTTGACCAGAAAAATGTTTAACCTCTGACTACTTGCAATATTGCTTTTTGTTCGCTTTGCCACGACAGTGCTCCCAGTGTTGGACTGGACATCTGCACTGAAGACCTGTGAAACAGATCTACCTGGCAAAGTGAAGCCAAATATAAAAGTCGGTCAAATTTTCTCACAACTAGCCTTGTTGGCAGCATTTCTTTGTTCCTGAAGATGTTGTAAATATTCAGCAACAGAATGCATATAGGGTTTAGCTATCAGTGGCAAACAAAGGAGACACTGTGTTGCAAATCTGTTCAGAGGTCTGATCTTAAGCAAGAAAGTGTTTCTTCACAGATGCTTTAAACACAGTGATATCACCCTATGCTAAATTTCAGTACATAAAATCCTTAAAATAAAATTCTTTCCTATCTCAAATAGAAAAAAAACAGTTCCTATTTCATAGTAAAGTATTCAGAATAATACTAGTTCTATATTTTGGTAACAAAACAAGTAATTTTAAAACCAATAGTTCATTATTTACATAGAGGACACATTACATTAACTTTGGGCTGCAGAAGTCCAAGATTCAGTGTATAAAGAGAAATGCAAAATATATCATATAAAACGCAGAATATTTCTTCATGAGGTACAGTGACAAACCTTAAACTTAAGGCTTTAAACAAAAACGAAATGCTAGAAAATTCACTTGTTCATCCATTCATGCAGCTTCTTTAACATTTTAAGGTTAAAAAAACTGCATGGCTGTCAGTTTCCATAATTTTGTAGCCTTACTAATAGAGAAAGTGAAATATAAAGACTGGTCAGTGATTTGAATTCAGAATTCATTCAACATAAAAGTCATTGCTCCTGTAGACTTTTTAAAGCAGCAAGAAGTTCTGCTTTGCCAACAGCCCAATCAGATAACGCCTCAGGTAGAAGTGTTAAATACTTCATAGGTTCATAAGGTTGGAAAGGACCTACAAGATCACCTAGTCCAACCATCCTCCTATCACTATCCCTACCCAACTACTAAATCAAATCCCTCAGCACCTCATCTAAACGCTTCTTGAACAGCGCTAGGGACGGTGCCTCAACCACCTCCCTAGGCAGGCCATTCCAGTGCCTGACCACTCTTTCAGAGAAAAAATGTTTCCTCAGGTCTAATTCATATCTTCCCTGGCGCAACTTGTGGCCATTCCCTCTCGTCCTGTCGTTATTTATCAGGGAGAAGAGGCCCACCCCCAAATACCTTTATGAAGAAAATAAAGGTTGAAGCCCTGGTTCCTGATGGAAGCAAAACCCATGAAACCTAGTTTCCATTTCACAACTAGAACAACTGCACCCTAACTTAAAGAACAAATTACTCCAAAAACAAGTCAAAACAATAAAATACAGTGATCTAAACCATCAGGACTATAGAATGCGTTTAGGCAGGTTTGTATTGAATGTATCATTGCTGACTTCCAACTGAAAAAAACCCACAAAACTTTAAAAACAAACAAACATATAGCGTACACTCCAGTGGAAAAAAATCATCATCTGCAAACAGAAATAGTTTCTTGGTATGTTGTATATTGTCAATCTTTTCCTAAGGTAGAGAAAAAATAATTTAAAAGATTATTTTTGATAAAGACTATTTTCTTCATTCTCTCCAGTTGTGCAGCTCTTACAGAAATAATTTAGCTTTAACAAAATGGAATAAGCTTTCCAAGGCAGAAAAGTTATCTAACAGACTTCATGTGAGATTCTTACAACTAGAGCTGCAACCAAATGAGTAGCCTCCTCAGCCTACAGACTTGCACTAGAGGCTTGCTCTATCAGTTAGAAGTTATCCTCACCAAGTCAACTTCCTTCAGTAGGCCAAGGAAATAAAAATATTTTCTTCAAATCTTTTTTCATATCCTCTCTCCTCAGTACTCTTGAAATGTATTATTATTATTTGAAAGATCTATTGAATACATATCCATTTGCATGTTAAAAGAATCAAGCAACAGGGCCCACACCACCTGGAAAACTCAAAGCCTCTTCTAAACTTTGCTAGATGTAATAAAAAAAAAAATCTAAACCACTCCATAAGTTTACATACAATGCCTCAAAGCTATCGCACTAATTTCTTTCAGGCTAATACAGTCATGCATCTTATATTAAATATTATAGCTAGTTTCAGACCCACAGAAGGGTATACAAGAGGAGTTCTTCTGTTTTGATGGTCATTCCCTTTTAAATGAACATAATTTTTTTCCAGAAGAGAAGAAGTTACCACTCCTAAAACCACATAAAATTTAAACAATGTGTATAGCAAATCTTACTGTAAAATGTAAGAGACTTCCAGTGAAAAAACTTTTCCTGTTACTGCTGGAAGGGGTCAACCTTACTATTTATAGTTATCAACTGTAATGACTTTGGGAAAATTGGCTAATCCTAGTAATTAAGGCCTCCAAGATTAATAGAGACTCTGTATTTGATTGCTCATTATTCTCAGACATCGGTCATCCAGCTGATGGTCTTACAGAAAAGCTTGCACAGCTCATGTAATACACAGAACAGGAATCACTCATTCAGGAGGTATTAGCTACAACAATAAGCGTGTTTTTTGCAGAGCAAATAGAAAAATACACACATGGTCCCTCCTCACCTTACCCACTTACTACCCAAACAGAAACAGCAAGTTGTAGTCAACCATATATTCAAACTGATAGAAAAATCTCTGTAATACCCTGCCATCACATGCAGAAATTCCCTTATGTGACGACATCTTTTGCTGAATTGCAATACAATTTGTATTAAAAATATGCTTACTTGGTAAGATATAACTTTGAACAATAACAGGTTATTATGCTACAGAAGAATTCACAACCTACTGCTATTATTTTTGATAGAATCTTTTCTTGGTTTCTCACAGTGGAATTTTAAATAACCAATAATTTCTGTCTATTCTAGTGAAAAATAATTGTATTGTTTTTAAGAATATGCATATACCTTCTATACTTTGTTTTTCTCAACTATTTATTTCCATCTTCTAACAAAACTGCTCTCATTGAGCGCAATTTATTCATACAGGAGATATTCAATAAAAATACACCTTTATATTTTGTCCTGCCTTCCATAACTGATCAATCCTGCCAATATCATTATCATCATATAAGGAAAGTCTAAATGGTTTTCCTTACAATGCAGAACATTTGCTTATCTAGATATAGTAAAATGTAATTGGGAGAAGGCCTATAAGAAAATACTTTCAAATTTATATTAGGTAACTACCTCAACAAACCTAAGGAAGACTCAACCTGTCATTAAAACAGAAATAAATTTTAAAGGTTAAGTTGATAAACTCCTTATTAGATAGATGAAGTTTGAAGTCTAAGTACTAATGGTGATACAATAACTAAAATGTTAAGAAGGGTTGAATAGAATCACACTGAAGAGCTGAAAACACAGGGTCATCCCTTGTGCTTTTCAATATTTGTGGCCATGATTCTGTGATTCTGACTGTAGAGTATATAAGTAAAAAGATTTGCCTTGCTCTTCGTTGTCTTTGATTTTCCCCTTCTTTTTCCTTGTTCCCCAAAACCATTTGTAGGAACTCACAGACATTTCTTTACATAGGGTATCCATAGAGCTTCTGTACCTAAAATGAACCTAGACTGTAGTTCAGCTGATTCCCCAACCAATGTTTTCATTATCAAGATGCAAAATTTTCACGCTAGTATAACATTTACCAATAAAATTGAATTAGAAGAATTAAACCCTATGTTTTAATTTGTCCATCCAAAAAAGCTAATACAGTTCTCAAAACACTGTTTACTGTCTTCAAAATTGTTACTTTGGGGAATAATCATTTTTTCACCAGGCATTCACATTGACAGGAGTTCTAATTGATTCAGGCATTTCACACACACACACACAAAACTATAAAACCAGGTCTGCATACAATCCTGCATATATAGAATTCAAAGAGAAAAAGAAAAGATCTGGAATGTCTGGAAAGAGAATTTGTAAAAATATAATTATATGCTAAATACTATATATGAATTCCAGCTGTCATCCATGCTCTTATATCCACGTCTTCCTGAGTTTGCTATTCTCAGGCCCAGTAGAGGAATGGAAAAAGATGCTTCAGTGATACTCTACATACCTCTGATAACTGTATTTGCCTTTCATATCTCACATCTCTATATCATCTTATTTGTCTTTCACCTCATGTATCAGTGCTGTTTCTAGAGAGTTCAATAAAAGCCTATTTGACCATGAAAATGCATTTCTGCATATCATGCATTTAAAAATCATCTCTTGGCTAATGCTAAACTGTAATATATCAGAAGAGACATATAGGCACTCCCTAATTCCTATATTTCATGAGTCTCCATTGCATTGTGGCATCATTATAGACGACAGTAAAACCTGACAGTGTATATAACTTCCTTGACTTAAAACAAGGTTTCGCACAATTTGAACAAGTTGTCTTTATTGGATTTTGAATACTTGTCAGCATGTGTAAAAAATGAACAGCACTTCCTAAAGTTACAAAACAAAAAAAACCAAAAACATTACAAAGTGATCTCATTTGCCTTAGAAAGACTGACTGTGCTGCTTATTCCAGCCCTATAATTGACAGAGTTGCCCAAAAGATCAACCACAATTATAAAAGAGAAGAAGCAATTTATTTTAAAAAGAATATCGATGCTATATACCTCCTTGAATTTATGCTATAAAACATTATAAAGAAATACAGGTATTAAAAAAAAATAATCAAATTTTATGACATGGACAAATTACATACATTTTCGCATCGTATTTATCTCTGTATCAGTCCACATTCTTTCACAGTCAGTTTTTAATGCACTTAATATAATCATAATATATTCTTTGGGGTGTAAGAGACGAGATCAAACGTTCTGAAATAATACCCAAGTTCCCCCATTTACATCTTCAGTTGCTGGGATGTAACCAGTAAAGTAAAATACTGACATGGAAAAAAAAAAGTCAAAACTAACTTCATGGAAATATAAATCATCTAGTAGAATCTGACTTTGTTTTATGGAGAAATCTCAAGGTAGGGTAAGAAGAAAAAAAAATCAGAAGGTTGCAATCCTACACTTGAATAAAGTATAATGCACATGTATGTGCTTTGTATTATTATTACCATTTTTAAAAGAAACATTATTATTCTTTTGCATTTGTGCTGGTAGGGAGAAAGAAACATGCTGGGGGAGGAGGGTGCAAAATGAGATTTAAAAAAAAGAAAATTCCCTTATTTTAATTAACTTCATTTGTATTTAAAATAATAATAATAACAACACATGGCAAAATGAAAACTAAACATGTACAATTCAGGTAGGTGTAATTCTAGTACACAATATGAAGGTTTTATAATGCAGAATCCTACCCTTCATACAGCTGTTCCATCAATCACATTAGTCTTTTGGGTTGCAGCACACTCCACTTATACCTGATACTTAATGGCAATTTTCAGCTGTAATTATCAAGCCTGTGAGCAATCTAAGCCTGCAGCATGAAAATATTAATATTCATTGCTCATACTATGAACCTTGAACAAATAAACAGACTGAACAAATAAGTGCAAGTAACTAGAATACTTATCCTTTTTAGGATTGCATTTGTCCACCCAAATCAGTTTCAGTTCTAGCCTCTGCTATTTATTACTACCAAAGTACACAGAAAGAGGAATTTTCTCTCTAAGAAGGTTAATAAAGTATTTACCCCAAATCAGTAATTTTCACTATTAGTAACCATGCTACCTCTCTCTCCACACTTCCATTTTAAACAGTAATTTTTCAAATACTTTTGTTAAAGGTATTCAGTATTCTTGCAGACAACCACGGTAACGAGGAAAAATAACTTCAAGGTTAGCAAATAGGTCAAGTGAAAAAAAGGTAGAAACAGTGACGTCAATCCAGCTTTATTCAGATTTAAGATAATGGTATGATTGTAGAATAACATAACTATATATAACAATAACGAATTTCTCCAGCTGATGAAGCATTTTAACTAGCTCATAAAGCCAGATAATCAATCTCTATGCTTGTCTCAGAGTTGGCATGCATCAAACAGGAGTTTTCTCCCACTTTTAGCAAATACCACAGCAATGTATGTACAGCCACACTGGGTCAAATTCAACATCCTGCTTCTTTGAAAGGGCAAAACCAGAGAAGGATGCAAGAGCAGGACAAGCACATATGGTGCTTCCCCATAATACTCCATCAGCTTCCAACCAAGCTGGACTACTTACTCCATATAAACTCCCTGAAACACATGTGCCTTCCTTCTTGTGCAGTCATGTTTTGGCACATTTCATGGTAATACAAGGGGTTATATCAGCTTCCCTCAGAACTGACTTCAGTTTTAAACTTCAAATTAGTTTTAAAGGATCCCTTAGGGTTTCCATCATGACCTGTTCTCTAGGAATTATATTCCTTCTGTCCTGCATTTCCTGGAAACTGCAGCTCTAGCCGCAAGAAATCTGAGTAACCTGACAGTTCATTTCAGTTTTACAGACATGAGTATCTCACATAAAATTCTACTTTATATTTAGTTTTAGCCTTAATTATCAATGTTAAAATTCCTGTAAAATTTTATTACACCTGAGTATAAGGCATATGTTACAACTAAGTTTCAAGTTCTTCTCAAAACACAGAAAGTATTATCAAGGGCATAGATTCATAGATACATTAGGTTGGAAAGGACCTACAAGATCATCTAGTCCAACCATCCTCCTATCACTATCCCTACCCAACTACTAAATCAAATCCCTTAGCACCTCATCTAAACGCTTCTTGAACAGCACTAGGGATGGTGCCTCAACCACCTCCCTAGGCAGGCCATTCCAGTGCCTGACCACTCTTTCAGAGAAAAAATGTTTCCTCAAATCTAATCTAAATCTTCCCCGGTGCAACTTGCGGCCATTCCCTCTCGTCCTGTCATTATCAGGGAGAAGAGGCCCACCCCCTCCTCACCACAACCCCCCTTCAGGAAGTGGTAGAGTGGAATAAGGTCTCCTCTGAGCCTCCTCTTCTCCAGACTAAACAATCCCAGCTCCCTCAGCCGCTCCTCATAAGACTTGTGCTCCAGACCCCTCACCAGTTTTGTTGCCCTTCTCTGAACACGCTCCAGGGCCTCAATGTCCTTCTTGTAGTGAGGGGCCCAAAACTGAACACAGTACTCGAGGTGCGGCCGTACCAGAGCTGAGTACAGGGGGATGATCACCTCCCTGCTCCTGCTGGCTACACTATTTCTAATACAGGCCAGGATGCTGTTGGCCTTCTTGGCCACCTGGGCACACTGCCGGCTCATGTTAAGCCGAGCATCAACCAACACCCCCACTAAGAGAAGTTTTTTACCAAAAATCACTTTCCCACTTTATTCCTCTCCAAAAGTCTTAAGATAGCAAAGAATGAGAAAGTTATGTATTCTAGGCTTTCTCTATGAAGAAGAGAAGGTTTCAATTAGCGTTTAATTTGCACAAATCCCTTTAAAAACCCTGGCTAATTACCATATTATTTTACAATCTCATTAACGCTAAAAAGCAGGCAGTATCCTTACCTTTTTTCTGAAATACTTTTCCAGTTTGCTTCAACTCTAATAACACTAAAGCCTTTAGTTATATTAAGCCTAATCTGAATTGTTTACTTATCTGCAAAAAACTTGAGAAATGTCCATCTTAGCAGTGTTCCTGTCTAACAGTATCATAGTTTTCAGAAATCCTGTTGAAGAACAGTCATTTTAGTTCACAGGTTTGGTAGCAATAGTGAAAAATCATGGATATGTCAGCTGACAAAGAAAAGAACTCTGCTTTATTTAAACCAGCAATTACTTTCCTTAATTAAGTTAATGTTGAATTGGAATCTCTCCATACTGTCTCCCTTATCTTGCTTGCTGGTTGTATTACAGCTTAATTTCTGGCAGTGAACAGAGGTTTTATATTGGAGACACTAGAAATTTTGGTTTAGCATTTCAGCTAAACTGGGCGACTAAATAAAGTTGCACTGAGATTAATTTTAAGTGTATTTCAAAATTAATACATTATGAAATGCTCACAGTACAGATATAAACCACCCCTGTTACAGCTGCAACTGCAGCTGGATCTGACAGTACTGCACCATCTACACTTGGAACTGCTAGTTTAAAGCATAACACATACTGCTCTGCATAGGCCCTAGGGAACCTTCTAAGCCTTCATTAATCTTCTGTTGGGAGATTTTTCACAAAACCTGTTTTATTGAACTGCTTCTCTCTTAAAAATAATCTTTGTCAATGTATTTTGACAAAGGCTTTACTTTCAACTAAAGATTCTTTCTCCAGAGAAGATGAAAGATGAAATGTTATGCCAGGGTGCACAGGTACCCCCAGTAAGATCACCAACTATTCAGCTGGAAGATTTGCCAGGCATCCACATTTGACATCGCCACTTGCATGCCACAGTTACTGAGGACTGAGCTAATCTGCCTCTTGGCAACGAAAGAGTAAGTTTCAAAAGGCTTGGTTAGAAAATCACTTAATTTGTCAGTTTCTTGGCATTCATCAGCAATACAAAGTATAGGTTTAAGTGAAAGCAGCCTACCACACATGGGACTCAAGCTCAAGTGTATACCCTCACACCAGCTATTGCTTGCTCTCTACCAAGTCTGTCTGAATAAACTGGACAGGAGCAAAGCCTCCAAAGAAATGCAACTCCAGAACCTCAATTTTGTCCTAGGACAGAACAAAATATCCTTCTCTCATCAGCCTTAATGTTTTGTGCAATAAGAAAGCTTTACAGTGACCTCTTTCTGGTTTGATAATTTCTTTTTTTAACCAGCCACCTTTAAATTTGCCTTGTAGATCAAATTCTGCAAATACAACAAATATTTGTGAAGTTCTGTCTGGAAGGAGGACAGAAGTGATATACATTATTGGTTCTTGTGAAGCAAAAACCACAGTTATTTGTTTCTTTGGACTGACAAAACTTAAAAACGCATCACTTGCAACCAAAGTCACAATATGTCAGCTTTTGCGTCTAGGAACTAGGTGACAGAAAGGTGGCCAAAGGTGTAGTGGAGCAGGGAATTATAAGTCACATAGAGAAATCTAAGTCATCATGGTGGAGACTGGGACTTGAGAACGTAAAACACTATTTCTTAGAAACTTAATTGTTCTCCTTTTCCTAGAAAAACAATAAATTAATCTCCTGTTTTTTTATGCTCGGTCCTTGCATGTAATTATGCTCCTGCATCTAACTAACCCTGTATCACACCCTCACAGTCTTTCCGTGTGTCCTCACCTTCTGCCACTTCTTTTCCTATGTATGTATATATATTACTTCTCTCTGTTCTACTTCAGGAAGCTTTGGTCCTCCCCACATTCAGGATTTCTGATTAAACTCCCTCCTGCTCTCCAGCAGCTGGCCAGAGGAGTGACAGAAAACTTGAACTTGAGTGCATCAGTGGCTCTGTAGGAAATGGCCCATTACCAAATCATGGCCGTGGCGAAAAATATCTACTGTACCTATGGTTACACAGTTTTAACTTTAAAACTGGGAAGAGCTATGTATTTTTCATAACTTTCTTCTTGGAAACTGTTGGTCTCTCCTCACTTCACCTCTAACAATTTAGTCCATCTAGACTAGAAAATGTCTCATAAATTTATGTCAGTGGTAGCAAAATCATTGGTTGTTAAAAGCATGATCTTACTAAAGTGCTTTAAACAAGCTTTACTATTAAGGTAGCAAAAAACTTAAAAATGGACTTACCACTTTATTGAAACTCCCATTGAATATTCCATCTTACAGTAATTGTGGTAGATCCTAACATGCATTTTCACACAATTATAGCACAGATTTGAATAAAGTGATATTACAAGTTCAGATACATACACACATACACACCCTTTTTTCCCCACTCCTTTTAGCAATTACTTTAAATATTATCTGTAGTCACCAACACAAAAAGCTCTGTCACAGCGGCATACAATAGTAGTGAAGGCAAAGTGCAAAGTTGTTTATTAAGTGAGATCATTTTCATTAGAAGTTAAATAACAGTAA
This sequence comes from Cyrtonyx montezumae, assembly GCF_038088225.1. NCBI lineage: Eukaryota > Metazoa > Chordata > Aves > Galliformes > Odontophoridae > Cyrtonyx > Cyrtonyx montezumae. Next base: position 40,527,702 of record NW_027071826.1, on the reverse strand, counting down.
ATGAAAGACTTCACATCTTATATCTCCTCCTATTCCCCAAAAAGCTTTGATGCCTTAATTATTGCTTAAACATATACTTAATTTCCCTAATTGTATTAAATTATATTCTTCACGTTGATGAGGCATAAAGGATTAAAAATGAGCTGCCCTTGTCTTTCTGCCTCACACATCAATGGAGCACTTCAGCACTATCAGGCTATTACACTCAAAGAAAGCATATATTAATTTAGAATAGGCACCAGACAAGCGACCCAAATAACTTTAGAAATAAAATAACAATACACACTGGGAAAAAAAAAAAGGTTTTCAAACTTGGTTTTCCATAATTTGGTCAGTGCTGCTTGTTCTCTCCATCTGAAAGAAGCAAGAGTATCCAATAAGCAGAGACCTTATGCCATTAAAATCTTAACATGCATTCAAATGTAAACACATCCACTACATCATGTGAATATATAGTACAAGTAAGAGCATTCTCAGATACTTTTGCTACCATCTCCCTGACCAAGACTGAGCTATATATTGTTTTAAATAACAATATTATTGTGTTTGTTTCTTTCCATCAAAGAAAAAAAACCAAGAATATTGTTTAAAACCTACACCTGCAATAAATGTATATATACTGTACTGCAAAATTCCTTTCAACTTACTGTCATGTAACAATCCCAGAATAAAGTAGAAGAAAATCTATTTTTATGAGAAACAATTTTCATACCCTTACTCCAGTTCCTGAAAGAGATGAACTGGACAGTACAAACCTCACAGAAAATATTAGTACAGAGCTGGTGCCATCCAAAAGAAGATCAAAAGCAGCCAGTCATATCAACACAGAACCCCCCTCTTCTCGATAAGGATACCTCTATCAGTGCTTCCCTCATATTCTCCAGGTCTAGGGAGAAGCAATGTGAAAATGTGGCAAACAGAATGTAAAAAATAACAACACATCTTACACATCTCTTCAACCTTCATGAAGAAACCTTTGCCAGACTTAACAGATTGCTCTTGATAGCTGCGCACAAGTAAGCAGTCCTCAGTAAGTACGTGTGCTCAATTCACTGCAACACAGGAATGGTACCACTGCTGATCCACAACCACAGAAAGCACGCTTTTCTTCCTCTCTGGTGTTAAGGACCCCATTACTTGCAAGGAAAAAAGTTTTCCAAAATAATTCAATTCATTTTAAATGTATATTAATCTATAAAGTCATGAATATTTGTATCTTTCCAGGAATAAGACAATAAGTCATTTTCCACATGAAGCCAAACATCAAATTAGATCAAAGTATTTCTGCGTAATATCAAAAGCTTTCACAAAAAAAAAAAAAAGTAATTCTTGTGTTTCACATCTGATGCTTCAGGTATTAAGGCAGCTCTAAGCATAGCACAACTCTGGGACAAGGACTGAGGCATTCAACAAGTATACTCTGCAGATTATAAAATAAAAATACAAAAAACACTGTAAGTTGTGTGGAGTTCCTGGGGCAGACAGCTTCATCTGAACCAAAGAGGCTCTCTGAATTGTCTGTTAAAGCTTATATAGCTCTACCCAAGACTGCAGATAACATAACAGAGCATTAATGAGATACAAAGCTGAGAAGGATCTCTCTTTTTTGTCTTTTCTTTTTGCTGTTATGTGTTTGTATGTCAGTCAGCTTTTAAGGAGTTGCTTCCATCAGCTTCTATGCTATGAGATGTGGATGCTGCCACTGGAGTCCAAGTAGGGCCATTAGGGTTAATGAATTAAGCTTTTAATTAAGCCTTCTTACACATAGCTTCCAAGACTACACAATCAAATTTTCCTCTTTTCTTTCATCCAAAAAATAAATAAATAAAACCAGCATCAGAAAGCAAATAAATTCATTTCCATCAGTACATCTGTGGCGATCAACCTGTGAAAAAATTTATTATTACATCTCTTCACATATGCTTAATAGTGCTGTAGTCAAAACAGGTCATGAAAAGACACCAAGAAAACTTCTCTTGTGCGGAGATGAGTAGCAGTTAAAGTGGTTGGGGAAAAAAAAAATTGTGAAAATCAATTGGATTGTGAGGAAAGGGAAAGTCATGGAAGAGACATTAAACCTTATATCATATGCTTTGTAATTGCATTGAAGCCGGCAATTCAATTATCCCATTGACTTCTGCTATTTCACTATTCTGCTGAAGGTGGCAGGCAGATGATGCAATTAATGGTAGTAAAAGTTTCCACATCTGCATCATAAAGTTCCTAAATCCATGAGGACAACTCTATCATGTGTTTCCACCAAATTAAGTTTGCAATCCTTACATACTATCAAAATTTCTCATATTATTTATGTCTGTAGAGTAGTAAAACTAAATTATCACCAGTCACGTCCTTTAAAAGGTAGCTAATATTCTACATGTGATATTGAACAAATAATTAATCTTACATATTTTAATTGACTTAGTTTTGTCTTCTCTCTGATTTTCCTGAGTGAATAACTCCCTAACCTATGCTGATGGGATCAATTCCCTCAGTGCAGGTTAAAAGCAGATAAAAAATTATAATTCGTAAAGATCTATAATGATTTTAATTTTAATAAAAAAAATTCCACATCCATTCTGTGCCTTAGCATTAATTTCTTTTATTAAACTGGAATTCAACTGTGATGAAACAAGACTTCATGAAAGAACTGGTTTAAGGCATAGAAACATTTTTCAGGAAGCTTATTCTTTGTACTGCCCACTCAGTCCAGTCAAGACAGAAACAAACAAATATTTTTCCAGACGACACTTGGTAGGTTCTCCCTCACCTCCGACTCTCAAAAGCAGTGTCTCATGGTTGTGGAACTACTGCTGAACACAAAAGCAGGAAAAGCCATAAAGCTCTAGGGATGTGTCGCAGGTGTCTTACCTATCTCCCTGCAACTGTGTTGATGTATCTGCTGTTTGTCTATTCCTGCTTTCTGCTACTGTCTGTGGTTACAAGACATGCCACCAAATGGATCCTCTAGCCTGGAGCTTGATGCTCTAGAGGGCCATCTATTTCCTCAGATTTGATGCAAGGCTTCAGCCACTGTGGGCATGGGGCTGTCTGTGTTTTCCATTTGGGATGCAAAAGGAAATTTTGTCAATCCCATTTTTCAGCTCAGCCTCCAGAGCTGAAGCCTGAGACAGATGTCCAGAGACACGTATATATTCCCATTTATCCTTCTAGCATAAGAGGCTTTACCCTCTCTCACATGTCCCCAGTGTTCATCTCTGCATAGGATTAAAGGAAGCTAAAAGAAATTAGTTATTAAAAGTTTTTAATAAAGTAGTAAAGAAATCCCTGTAAAGGAATGGCAGCAGTAGGAGCACATGACAGGTTCAAACATCATTTCTGCGTAACAGAATTAATACACCCTATCAGCATTTAAGGCAGATGATACAGTAGACTTGGTAGTTTCAAATATCATATTTGTATGATACATAATGATTATTTGTACTGGCAAGGAAGCCTCACTGTCTTTCAGCATGTTAGTAAGCATACTATCAATTTTCCTGTAGTATTAATTTATAGATAACTCATTTCTTATGCAAAGCTGAAATAGGATTTAATGAACTTTCATTACTCAAGCCACACATTTTCCTAAAGAACAAAAATGCCATGTACAATACATTTTCTTGCATGTGAATAAGCCTATTAATAAAGATTTCTGAACAGAATATTTCTACTCAGCAGTTTTTGCCTTCCTGGGAGCAGAAAGGAAAAAGTGAGGGGAGCAGAGACTTACCCTCACTCCCCCACACCTCTGGAAAGGAACTGAATCGGATTTGCTAATACTTTTGTTTCAAAGCTGTTCTTAGCACATAAACACAATAGTCTTCTAATAAGTGTTTATTAAAACTTAGCTGTGGGCAGTTATATCATTTTTTCTCCACCACTATCCCATACTTTGATAGGATACAGTAACAGAAAAAGTAATCAAAGCAGCATACTAACTGGGAAACATCACAAACTGTTAGTTTGACATCACGTTTATCACTTTTAACAATTTCTCTCTCTGAAGCACATGCTAGGAGTTAAATGTACTCAACATACTACAAAGACACACAAACCTCCTTTCATTCTTAAATACAATTTCTTTTTCTTTGCCACAATACATAAGAACCTGCAAAAGTACCACTTACATGTACAATAAGCTGATTTACAGTCTCAAATATCTGAATCTCAACTTCATGCATGATTGCTACTGCAGTTTTAATAAAGAAAGTATCGGAATAGCATTTTTAATTCTACATGGTGTGTTTGTAAAGGATGAAGATGGAGGTTACCTTTCAATGTGCCATGTGTTCTCTGTAAACATTTCATTACAGGAAGTTATTATATGCTCATAGGTTCAAAGGTACATTAGGTTGAAAAGGACCTACAAGATCATCAAGTCTCCTCCGAGCCTCCTTTTCTCCAGACTAAACAATCCCAGCTCCCTCAGCCGCTCCTCATAAGACTTGTGCTCCAGACCCCTCACCAGTTTTGTTGCCCTTCTCTGAACACGCTCCAGGGCCTCAATGTCCTTCTTGTAGTGAGGGGCCCAAAACTGAACACAGTACTCGAGGTGCGGCCGCACCAGAGCTGAGTACAGGGGGATGATCACCTCCCTGCTCCTGCTGGCTACACTATTTCTAATACAGGCCAGGATGCCGTTGGCCTTCTTGGCCACCTGGGCACACTGCCAGCTCATGTTAAGCCGAGCATCAACCAACACCCCCAGGTCCTTTTCCTCTCTACATTCTTCAAGCCATTCTGCCCCAAGCCTATAGCATTGCATGGGGTTATTGTGGCCAAAGTGCAGGACCCGGCACTTGGCCTTATTGAACCTCATCCCATTGAGCTCAGCCCAGCTGTTCAGCCTATCCAAATCCCTCTGAAGGGCCTCCCTACCCTCAGGCAGTTTGACACATCCTCCCAACTTGGTGTCATCTGCAAACTTACTGAGGGTACACTCAATCCCCTTGTCTAGGTTATCAATAAAGATATTAAACAAGATGGGCCCCAATATTGACCCCTGGGGGACACCACTCGTAACGGGACACCAGCTGGACTGAACTCCATTAACTACTACCCACCGGGCATGGCCCTCTAGCCAGTTCTTCACCCAGAGAAGAGTTAACCTGTCCAAAGAAACTATATTCTGTGCCTGAAAGAAACTATATTTATTTTCTATTTTTAGAAACTCGGTCACCAAAAAATTATTTATTTTCATTTTCTTGCATTATTATTACAAAAAACCTAAAATTAACAATTTTTCACTAAACAAGAAGTGTTGGACAGGCCTAGCTTCCAGCTCTATTTCCTCGATTTTCTCATTAATTCTACATTCTCCAACCTTTCCATTTCAATTTCAACTTGTACTGCTGGGCTCTTACTATGATTGTTCAAAATGGGACCCCTGGGATTCAGGTTCTCTGTGGAAATGAATTTTCTCCAAAACTTTGCTTTACTCAGAAGCTGTCTAGAGAACTGTTGCTTTCTCTTGTACTTCTCAGACAATAAGAAGATATTGATGACAAAATCAGGAGCAACTTTAAATATACTTCAAATCTCATTACTCAACAACTGTGTTGTGTATGAAAAATTCTTTTTATCTGATAAGATTTCCTGCCTGGCTTATTCAGAATTAGGCAATGTAAATTTGTCTGAGTTTTGCTATTGCATTACACAAACCTAATATTTAAGAGTAGGAAAAAAAAAAAGAGAAATTAAGGAAAAGAAAAAGGAAAGAGAGCGAGCGAGAAGGAGAGCGAGCAAGCGAGGAGAGAGCGAGAAGAGAGAAAAACTTGGCATTTTCAAGTGAAAACATTTTTTGTTAGAAAGTAAGGATAGGCTTCCAAGTGGAATATTGGTACATGCGAGGCAACGTAATGTAGCCATAGCTTTTTGCTTTAATGAAACAACTCTGTTAACACTGAAATACAGAGACAAGGCTATGGTTATAGAATAATGATCAGAGGATCTTGCAAAAAGCTATCTTGGCTCTCTGAAAATGAAACTTTTAACCACTTCTCTTGAACTGCAGAACAGTTATGTGTTTCATAGCACAGAATAATAGCTACTCTTGACATCTTTATCATTATTAAACTACGTTGTCAATCACATCACTCTATCCCACTGTGCAAAGCTCTGTTAACTTGGCTGAGCACAGCAGGGCAATATGCAAGATGTGGAAATGGGATTTCTTTGCTCCACAATAGCCAGAGCTGATGCCCTACAGCACATTTTGTACTGTAACAGGAACATGAGACCCTCCAAGATGGGATAATCATATCTCACCCACAAGTCTGAGAGCTCTCCCACTGTGCCACCAAACCTACCCTCTTCATCCAGCACTGCAATACTCCTTCAAATTACAACTCAATAGGACTAAAGCATTACTATTTTCCAAATATTTACAGGCAGCAAGCAGCAGACAACCAACAGGCTCTCTGCCTTTCAGAGGTTTGCACACTGATCAGCAGGAACAGGGAAGGATGCTGTGGGCATCCAAACAATTTCAGAAGGCATGAATTCCACCCCCCAGATTGTTCCAAACAGTTTAACTGGCATAGAAACTATACATAACCCTCAAAACTGAGACTAAGATCACATAAAAGAAACAGCAGTTACCGCATATTTTTTTTCTTGAAATAGATAACATGCCACATGAAACTCTGCCATCATTGCTTTACACATTTCAGAACTGTTCTCCTACAAAAAAGGTGTCTTTCTTGAAAAGCTGTAATTAGACAGTCAGGAGAAAAGCGTAAGAGATTCCAGTACGCCACCACAGTTTTCTCAAGAAGACACCAATAGCTAACTTCCTACCAGAAATTGGCTGTACATCCTATGCATGTACGTGCAATGCAGGAGAAGAACCTGCTTTGAAATCATGAATGCTCAGCAGAAAACTACAATATATCTAAATTCTAAAATTTCTTATTTCCAACAGCATAATTTCTGCTTAGGATCTAAGATACCATTCAGAAAAACAAATCACAAAACTTTATTTTGTGTTTTTTTTTCTCAGCAAGTATGATTCTGCAAAGATACAGAAGGTCTGATCTTGTCAAACACATTAAGTGGCTCTTGACAGTGGAAGAAGCTAGAATATACAGCTTCTGAGAAACGCTGATTTCTTTCACCACTCATAAAAATGTAATAGTGATGTTTGTTATTACTTTGTTATTCACTTTGTGAACCTGACCCATAAGAAAAGAGTAAGCTATGATAAAAAGGTTTAGATGTAGAATGATATCTTAGAAGTTCAGTTTAGTAATCTGCTTTCCACTTCTCCTCTAAAGTCAAAATCATAAGTAACAAATAAAACTCAAAGTTTTTGTAAATTGCAACCAAAAGGAAAGAAAAATCCTTACCTTGAAGCATCAAAGCTGTCATAAGATCCAACTGTGTAGTGTCTAAACAGTTTCTTTGTTCTATCTGTTCGTGTTTCTGTACGAAAAAAAGGGGGGAACATTTAGTAGTACTCCTATGCTTTCTAATCAAGCATTGCTTTCATTAGCAACTTCAAAGTTCATCTTCTGCTATACGTCAATAATGAAAACTTACAGTGAATTTACCTGGTCTTAATAAGTTTTGAAGAAATTTTGACATTTGAGCTGAGCTACTATTTTTCCATATCATATGCACCAAATGAATAACTTTGTGAATATAATGTATCATATTATTTCTTGGCAGCAAAAACATTTCTTGGACTAACAATCAAAATACAAGAACAAACAAACAAAAAGTTTGGAAAGACTGAAAAGTAGCAAAAACAAAACAAATGAGTACTTTTTGTTTAAAAACACACATGCAACACACAAAATATGTGAGAGAGGGTAGGGGGGTAAAACTAGGTGCCCACGCTGATTTCCACCAATCAAATAAATACTGTTATTAGACTTGTACGAACATTATACAGCAAACAAACAAACAGCAAAATGATCAAAACACTGCAAGACAAAGGATTAAGAAAAATAGAAAGAATTTTTATTTTGAAAACAGGATGATCAAAAGAATACGATACAACAACAAATACATCAAGAAAAGGGATTTAAAAGCTCAAATACAATAAAACTTGATATTAATCCTTAAGAAAAACAAGACAAAAAAATAAAAAAGCAATCCAAAATGAACAAAAACAGACATCTCACTGGAATAGTTCCCTTATCCATTGGCTGCAATATTAAATCAGTCTATTGTGGCTGTGAAACTTATGTTTACAAGTATTTCTACAGTCAGATTCAACATCAATACTGGTTAAGTGCAGGTATAACAGTGTAGTTTAGAACAGTATTTATAGAACGGCAGATAACAGAGCTAAACATTTACCTTTCTGAGAAAGATACTCTCTTATTTTTGAATGGGTATCTTGAAAAGCACCAATCAAGCATATGTCAAAGGTACATATGCTATTCCAGTATTTGGTTTCTACTGTTTGTGCAGTAAATATCATAATCTAAAAGGCTTACACTGAAAGCCTATTACAAAATACATATATAAATTACACTTTCAGGGAAGGACAAAAATATAGTACAGGACGTAGGTAATTTTTTCTCATTTCTTCAAAATGACAGGAAAACACGTACAAATTCACTACCAAGAGCAGCATTCGTATAGAATAAAACAAACAAAAAAAAGAGAGCAAGGAATATTCTTTGGTAGTTCAAAAAGTGCTGATTTTCTGAGCCTTATTGAGCCTTTGCAACAGTAGTCATAAAGTCATTAAAGGTGAAAAAGACCACTGAGATCACCAAGTCCAACCACCAACCCATCCCCACTGTGCCTGCTGACCACATCCCTCTGAGCCACATCTGTGTATTTCTTGCACCATCACCCTGCGCAGCCTGTTCCAATGCTTGAAAGCAAAATTGCCTGGAAATTTTGTGACAACTTGTCAGAACTCTGAAAAATACATGTTTTCTTGCTGAACACTGCTTCTTCTGCATATATATAACCAGGTGCTTTACTAAACAGCTGAGATGTCTTTTTTTCCCTTACAATTAAAGAAGTATATATATATCTTCCTTATTTATCTGATCAGTAAGGAAATGTACTCATCTGCTTTGAAGACTTAAAGATTTCAGAAATGTTATTTAACAATGAGGGGAATATTTCTTCCATGTTAATTATCTATGTAAATTCTGAAAATTTGACAGATGTTTAAGAGGTCAGAACAACCAATTCTAGATGTAGCAAATTAATTTGTATTTGTATAGAAAAGCCTTATAGACATTTAGGATATTAATTTTTCCTCAGAAGTGTATCTCTATTATGGCCCCTTTGTCTTTTCCTTTCTCGTCCACAAAACGATAGTTATGCAGAAACTCTTTTGAGGAAAGAAAAAGCCTCATGTAAATACAGGTTGGTTCTCAAATGGCATCAAATTATTACTCTAACAGACATCAGAAATGACATAAAAAAATTTTTTGGTTTAGCGTGTGACCATGAAATTCTCATCTGTGTGGCCCAGGAATTTTTCACTGGAGGCCTTTCTGGCTCAGTCCAAACAAATTTTCTTAGTTCTCTAAGTCAGACAAAGCCCTCGAGGTACACCATCTGTACATCACAACTTTTATGGATATTAAACATTACTCTGAGATATAATACTGTCAGATGACCAAGTGCTGGCCTACAGAGAGAAAAACATACATCAAAGCAGAACGACAGGCTTTAAACACAGTCAAGGAGCAAAATGCAGAAGAAAGCACTGGGAGGCAGAGTTTGGGAGAACCAAGTTGACAGAAAGGTCTTTTTACTTGCTTTAATCAGTAAAGCTGATTCTTAACTGGATTGTGGGACTTCAATACGTCCCCAGCTGGAGACATAAATACAAGTACATGCTGAATACAGAGGAATTATGGCTGAAAATACACATGCACTTTGCAGCTGGTTGACAGAGAAAGCAAGTTACTTTTTCATATTGGTGCAATAACTTCCAGGACACAAGAAGGGCTGTAAAAACAATATATATATAAAAACAAAACAACAATAACAAAAATAATAAAAAAGATTTACAGATATATACGTTTTGCGTAGATTAGCCATCAACCTTCCTCGCGATGGTCAAAGAGGGAGAAAATCCTGATTACAGTATTAATCCCATCAGATAATCTTGTTTGTGCAAATTCACGTTGCTAGACTTACAAGGTTAGCTTCAAAAGTCAAATTCCTGTTGTGATGTGAAGAAAAAAGACCTGCATAAAGTCCATTCTTCACCAAGTAATATTATTTTTCACATAATTCAAGAGATCAGATTATCATCAGGAGAGATGACCGGAAGCCACATAGTAAAAGGTACGCCTGGATTCCATTCACTGTTTACCACTGGCTTGTTTTCAGAAGTTGGATAAAAATAGTTAAAGGAACAAGGTTTGATGAAGAATTTTTTGGAGCACTTCGTGCCACCACTTGAGCCTTGTGGAACCAGATGTTTCTGCTGCAGCAACTGTTTTCTACAGCGTGATGTTTCAGTGCTATTAGCAAATACAAATTTTGTGTGGGAGTGGGAGGAAAGGCAAGAGGCTGTAAAGCAGATAGCTTTGTTCAGCTACTCAGTATTGCAAAGCCAGCACACTTCAGCTGAGGCTTCTATCTGTTCCCTGTCACTCCTACCCCTCTACCTTCCCCCATCTCTTTGTGTGTAATTGCATTCACAGGGATTATTTAGGAACCTATTAGCTTTACAAATCCCTGAACTCAAGGCTAAGTGGCATGTTTCCCAGGTTGCTGTGTAAACCCTACAATTCTTTAATTATCCTCCTTCCCTAAACCCTGACTCAGATTCCAGTCTGTCTTATTACGCAGCATAAATACAGATGACATCAATAAGGGAAAAGGATCAAGAATTCGTCATGATAACAAACAAGATAATAGAGAAAGAAAAAAAAAAAGAAAAAGCACTTAGAGAGTTCTTTCTCTAAATTGACCAAAGAATAAAAGGTACATACAGGTAGTTGTGTAATAAATTTCTGAATTCAAGCCAGAATTGCACAGTAACATTATTTAGCAATATGTATATTCCTGCATCATTACCAAAATAAACATCTCCCACCACAGCCAAAAGCTATTATTGCATCAAGTTGGATCAGACCAAAAGTTATTCAAGGAGAACAGAATAACAGTGTTTTCAAAATTGCTCTACTTTTGCTTCCTTTGACAGAAAAAAAAAAAGTAACATTCTTGTATCATACCTATCAGTTAAGATTTCTATACTTCTTGAGAAGTTAGATTTTACTAGAGCAACTCCAATATGATTTTTTCTCTTACCTCCAGTTGGCTAGAAGACTTTCTCTCTACAGACCTTTTCCATGTCTTGGCTAAAGGAATAGGACATACCTGGGCATCAAGCACTGGGGTACAGTTGCAGCTAACAACTCTGTCTTCAAAGTAGTGCACTGATGTTCTCAGACTAAAGATCATTTTATCTAAAAGCAAGGCTTTCTATACAGCTACACATAACATCTTCCACAGGAACACATCACCATAAATCTCCCCACATTCTGCTATAAGAAAAAGTCAGTAAACCACCTAAGCAACTCTCTTTAACGTCTAGGAGTAACGTGGGCCCTATCACAGAGAACCATAGAAAGAAAAAAAAAATAACATGGCCAGTTTTCTCTTGATCTATTCATACAGAGTTGCAGCAGGCATAAGCACTTTGCACTGCTCAATAGAGGTAATGCAAATGATAAACTTCTAGCTTTTCCTTTATAAGAATGCTTAATTGTATGATATCAGAGAATCATGTCATAGAATGGTCTGGGTTAAAAAGGACACAAAAGATCATCTAGTTTCAACCCCCCTGACATGTGCAATCACCAACCACTAGACCAGGCTGCCCAGAGCCACATCCAGCCTTGCCTTGAATGCCTCCAGGGATAGGGGCATCCACAACCTATCTGGGCAACTTGTTCTTGTGTGTTACCACCCCCTGAATGAAAAACTTCCTAACATCTAATCTAAATCTCCCCTGACTTGTTTAAAAACATTCCCCTTTGTCCTGTCACTATCAACCCATGGAAACAGTCGTTCCCCCTCCTGTTCATATACTCTCTTCAAGTACTGGAAGGCCACAATGAGGTCTGACCAGTGTTTTCTCTTCTTAAAGCTATACAAGCCCAGTTCTCCCAACCTTCCCTCACATGAGAGATGCTCCAGCCCTCTGATCATCTTAATGGCCCTCCTCTGGACTCATTCCAAGAGCTCTACATCTTTCTTGCACTGGGATCCTCAAGCCTGGATGCAGTACTCCAGATGGGGCTCCAGATGGAGCTGAGTAGAAGGGGACAATCATCTCTCCCTGCTGGCCACCCCATTTTTTAATGCAGCCCATGACATAGTTGGCTTTCTGGGCTGAAGCGCACATTGCTGACTCATATCCAGCTTCTTGTCCACCAGGACCCTCAAGTCCTTCTCCACAGGGCTGCTCTCCAGGAGTTGTTCCCTCACTCTGTATAAATAATTGCCCTGGCTCAAATGCAACACCTTGCGCTTGGTCTTGTTGAATCTCATTAGGGTCACATGGACCTTTGGTCGTGACCAACCAACCAGTTCTTAATCTATCAAACAATCCATCTTTCAAATCCATACCTCTCCAATTTAGAAAGAAGGATGTGGTGAGGGACCACGTCAAAGGCTGGTTATTATTGTGGAAATCTCAGAAACAGTGAGATTCAAATCCTGCCATTCTGAATATTATCAATAGGGTCAAAGAAAGGTGATCACTATAAAGATGCAGGAATAATATATATCCTCCTTCTCTTCTTCCGCTTTAGGAGTAGTAATGTGTTTTTCCCCAACTAAGAAATAACCATGCAACTTCCCTCGTAAGCCTCAGAACTGACCACAGGCCACCAGCGGTGCCTACAGACAACATAAAAAAATGAAAAGCTGAAAATCACTGCCATGAAAGGGAAGACAAAATCCACACAGGTACATAACTCAATTCTTGCTCTGTTTCTTCAATGATTAGCAAATAACTATTGTAAGTACATTATGACAGGCAACTCAAATACCAAAATAATGCTATTATTTGCAGTAGATTGCTTACATACTTGAAATTATTCAGGAGAGTAACAAATGAGGTAGAAATCCCAAAGAAACTGCCATCATTTCTTGTACTTCCCCTGCTGCTCTTTGCAGGGCATCTTGGAGATCGTGTTTCCTAGGAAACTGCGTGGGGCTGCTCTGCCAGGGGGTTCGCATCTGATTGCTTGCCAGCACTGCAGGAAGGTTTTGGAGCAATCTGCACAAGCACAGGCCTGGCAGAGGAAATGAAAGTGCAACTGCCTTCCTTTGGGTGTGGGATCAGAGAGACAAATATCACAATGTGACTGTGAAAGGTAAAGGCAGGGCATACTGCTACTATAATCAAGTTAGGACATTCATTATGCAAGCAGAATTAAAACAATGGTTTTCAATAAGAAATGATTTTCAACCCGAGTAATAAAAAAAGTTCAAAAATGAGAGCCAAAGACCTCGAGTCTGTTGTTGTTCTGGCCAAAGTAAATTCAACAACTTGGCACCGTCCTGAAAAAGAAAGCTTTCTTTTCTCTTTCTTTTTCACCAGTAACAACTGTAAGAGATGTTTCACTAACGCCATAGATAGCTGGAGATGCTCTCTGCTGAAACAGGGTCAGATAAAGCACTCTGCATGAGTCCAATAGAAAGCAATACCCAGCAGTGGCAGGAGGCAAAGGTTTGCACTGTGTACCCTCTTATACTCCCTGGAGAAAAATTGCTTTTGCTGCTATTTACGTTGAAGGCTAGACCAACATTTATCCAAAGCTGAGAAAAGTGGTCAAAAATTCTTTGTTACTGCTACATACACAGACAATATGTAAGGTTAAAAGACATTTAGCAACAAGAGCCTTTCCTAAAATTGTTCCAATAGTAGCATAAAAAATGTTGAGCCTGGAAAAAAAAAAGGGATATGGAATTGAAAATATCACTATGTAGAACATTTATGTTTCAAATCCCAAGTACATGGGCAATTTGAATATTTGAAATACAAAATGCTAGATGATTCCAAATTGCCTCTATCTCAGAGGAAGACAAATGCAAAATATATAGCATGTTATATAGCTCAAAAAGAGCTAACTTAGACTGGATATTATTACCCTAAAACTTCAACTCAACCTATATTTTTTCCCATTTATTAAGAAAACTCAGCATGTCATTGCATTACAAGCCTCTGCTGTTGTAGGAGAAATAATACTGTATTATGCACTGGTCAAAATAAAGTCATTTTATGTGACTAGATTAATCAAAGACATATCCCATAATTTAAGCACATCTGTGCTTCACCAAAAGGCCACCAACTATAAATGGAACCATCAGCGTTGCTGGCAGTTACAGCAATAACCAAAGCTTTGTAAACTTTCAATTTACGTGAGAATACAATATACAGTACGTATCAAAACATGCATATAGGAAATAAATGTAGCATTTAGGAAGATGAAAGAGTTTTGCACAGAAGTTAACCCTATTCCTTCTGTTCTGAGTGCAGTAAGCACAATTTCCATACAGATGTAACAGATTTTACAGATATAACTCATTGCTAGTTCGGTACAGTTTGCTTTCAAGAAACAAGGGATTTTTTTGATAATAGACACATTAAGAACTTTGGTCTAGAAAATAACTGCATAAAAAAGAAAAAACAAACAGAAAATTCTTCTTCAGACAACATACTGTAAAGTCTCAATGAATTTTTCAAAAGATCTATCATTTTGCCTTTTCTTCCTTAGAAAATTGAGAATCATTAAAAAAGATTTTCCATGAAGTTTTGTACAGTATAATTTTGAAAAGCAGGAAGGTTTTTCAGATCTATAACACAATTGTTTAATGTCACATTTGATACTTCTTTCTCTGGGCAGTCATTTGAAACTTAGAAAATGTCAAGTTCAGAGATCCTCCTCCAAATCAAGCAGAGCAGATTCTTGGATTCTAAGTATAAAAATATAAAATAATGAATCAGAAAGATAAATGGAAATGATCTCTAAATATTTGATCATAGGAACTTTCCTTTTTCAAGCCCAGAATATGGTGCATTGAAGGGATCAGAGCATAAGGCCCTCCAATGTGCCATCTTTAAAATCTGGACCAGGATTCCACTCCCTCTTGAATGTCATTATGTATAATTTCAAAGCTGGAATTAATAAGGAATATATAAGATTTATAGTCAGTGAATGGAAGTAAAGCCTGTTTACGTTAAAGGGATATTCAAACTCTTGAAATGGAAATCTGTACATACAGACAACCCAATTATTCAAAAGAAACAAGTCATCTTTCTTTTGAAATAATAACATTGTTACACTAGATGGGGAAAACTATTATTATTGAGGAAAGAAGTGTATATGATAAAAATATTATTAATGGTGAATGTAAGAAGATCTTCAATTCACAATTATTTTTTTTTGTTTGTTTTCTTTAAGGCTTCTTGACAACTTTTTAAAATCTAAGTATTCAGTTTGTGACGTTCTCAGACAATTTTTCTTTCAGTTGAAGCTGAGAAATAGCAAATCTTATCTGGTATTTGAAGTTTTTAGATTTGAACAGAATTACAAATCCTTGGATGCCCCTGGATTTTTTCTCCCCCCTACCAAATTCTTTAAAAAAGAAAGGAAGACTGATGTTGATTCCCTCCTGTACCCGTTGAGAAAGATTAGCTGGAATGCAGTGAATTAGCTTACTCACAAAGGATGTTGAAATGATTGATCAGTTTAGCAAATCAGCAAGTTTGTTTGCAAGAGAAACTTTAATAACTGAAATATGCAAGTAGGATCCATTGGAGAGGGAGTTATGATCAGGAACAGTGGTTTCCTAGGTCATTAATTTTCCCTATAATCTATGAAAAAAAGTTAATACAGAACAAAATAGTGATGAGTTGCTGAAAGATTTGCTTCTTACTCTCTTTTGGAATGGTGTTTACAGAGGTGACTACAGGGAATCAGGATTGTTTTAACAAGGTCAGAGAATCACAGAATTGTAGGGGTTGGAAGGGACCAATGAAGGCTACCTAGTCCAACACTCATGCTAAAGCAGATTCACAAGAATAGACTGTAGAGGAAAGCATCCAGGTCATCAGTTAAGTACACAATTCTCTTCCTGACATTTAAATCTGAATTGGAACATGGCTTAATTTGTTTGTATTTGCATCATATGAAGAAGCAAAGTTAAATGCATATTAAAACTGAGGCAAATTTTATAAGCTAGATTTTTGTATTGCCCTTTTGTTTTAATTTTCCCCTCTTTTTAGAGCCATAAGTAGAAATAGAGGTAGATTGAACATTGTTAGCTGGATTTTATTTCAGAAACAAGTCTTCTCTTTGTTTGCAAAACAGGCAGAGCAGACAGAACACGTTCTTGTATGGTCTTCCTTCATTTCCAGAATATTTGCAAAATGAGATAGTGATCTCTAGATATCTTTCTGCTCTCCTTGTGCTTTCTGAAGGCCTTCAGTACCTCTGCCCCTGATTCATGATTCATTTGCAGTAGAACAGTTAATCAACCTCTAAATATTGTAAGGCAGCTTTGTGTCCATGGTCCCAGTTGAAACAGGGGATTAAATCACTTGATGTCTGGAACAGAAACAGACATAGGTCTGGATGATGTAATCAGAGGAAACCAGCTGGGATAAAACTTACTTTTTCCTCAAAATTTTCCACAAGATTTACAAGGCTTTTCAGAGTTCGTTGCTTGTAAAGAGATAGATCTTGACCTAGGCCAGAAAGACTTCGAAGACTTTAGCAAACAACCAGGAAGTAGATTAATTAGAACATACCTAGACCATTGTTGAAACATGCCATTTTTTACAAAATCATGTCCAAAATGAAGTAGCTTATAAGTTTTGCTTACCCCCTTGTTATGGATTGAAATTATGTAGAATATGCTTTTTAAAAAACTGTTATCACTGTTGATTCCAAACTGCCCGTGAGCATGTAAGAAGGCAACTTGTGTTTCCAGTTTAGACAGAACATGGAAATCTTGATCTGTTGCCTGCTGGCAGTATCATCTGTTGCAAATATTACTTGTCCTGAAGGTCAGGATGTTTTGTTCAGCTACAGTGCTGAGGTGTAATGTTCCAATTCTTTGGAATTGATTTGTCATACAGAAGCTTGAAATCATCACACCTTATTTTATATTTTCCATCTTTCTTGAAAATAATCTTGTGAGTTACCTTAGTGTTGTGACAAACAACGTCAGCATAACCAAAGGGGCAGGAATCACTTGAAATTTAGTAGTTTGCTCCACAGTGGAATTCTACTTTTCACACTTTGTGGATGGTAATTTTGCAGTCCTCATCTTCCAGTGCTTCTACACATGCTGTATCTCATGCAAATACTAACTTATGGTATCTCACCCATTTTATGTCAAGATTATCTATCTTTGGACAGCAGGGGCTACTGCTGCAAATAGAGAAAGGTGCTGGTGCACTAATGTTCAGTCTACCTCTATTTCTACTTACCGTCCAAAAAAAAAAAAAAGAGTAAAAAAAAAAGCAAACAAATCAACCCTGCATACATAGAGAAGAATCCTTCTTTTTCTCCACACTCAACCAGAGAATTGACAATACTTAAAACATAAAAAATGTAAATAAATACTTTTAAAAACAAACAAGAGTAACATTTTTGAACTCAATATCTGTCTCCCTCATTAGCTCTGTGTCACGTTGTTACCGCTACACTCTAAGCAGATAGCAGAATTTATTTACTTCTAGAGATGAAGTTCTGCAGCTTTAAGCCAAGGCACAGCCTTGCAAAACTGGATCAGAACAGTCACCCACTAGGAAGGTGCCAGGCACATCTCTGTCACACATTTCCCACAGACATTCAGAAAGTATGGTATTTACTCTCAGACAAGATATGACATCACAAGAAAATCATTTTCTCAATCATTTTCACACAGTTACAAATTTGCCACAAGAATATGAATTGTAATTTAATAGAAATACTGATTTTTAGTATTATTTCAGAGTTGTAGGTCACTTCTAGTGACTTTGCCTTAGCTTTATAAAGACTTCCTTAGAAGTCTGTGAAGGGACTCCGTACTGGTTGCATGGCAGAACCTGTGCTCTAGTCTACAGCACAGTAAGTATTTTTACCTGGGATGTGTTTACAGTCACACAAGATAACAAGATAACTAACTGCTTTGAAGAAGGTCATCCTGCACCCTAAGGTGAAAAGAACAGATGGAGATCTACGCGAGTCTGTGTAAGTAAAAAGGCAGCCCTGAGAAGCCATTCTTCTACTCATTTTTAAGCATCATTAATTTTCACATACAGCAAGTTTCAGTAAGAGTTATTATGGACTTTTTCCATCAATGTTCATACAAGAATCTGCCTTCAATTTCCATCCTTACAGAAGCCTCCCTGAAGTCTAAAGCCTTACTGGATCTGTAAAATTCTCACACTCGAATAATGGATAACATTCTGAATACGTAAGAAGCAGTCATCTGTATACTGTATAAGGGAGACATGCGAGAAGTTCAAAGCACCTCTCAGTCTTTTTCACAGTAACACTTACAGAGATGTTGTGGTTTCAATCCATCAGTATGCTAGCTTTGCAGCCAGCCAGCAATCCCAGCTCCATGCAGGCTTCATCTTCCTGTCATCAAACAGGTTGTAGAGTGCTCTGAGATGTCAGTGGGGATACTAAGACCAGGTTTTTCATATTTCTGCTAGATTCGACCTATTAAGAACTCTTACCAGTTACGAAGAATACTCTTTACCTTTTCTTTACTAAGGAGTGCTTTGTTTTCTTCCATTACCCCTTCCTTCAAACCTCTTAGAATATTTCAGACTTCAGTAAAGATGTCTCACAAAGATAACTTTCTCACTCTGCCCTTCCTTTATTAGTTTTCTTTCCAATTCTTGCCCAAGCTGGTCACCCTAACATCATAGTATTTAAAAGATTATAAAATGAAGATGACTTTAAGAACAAAATAACTCTAAATAAACAAGGAAAAGCCAACATTTTATCTTCATTGTCTTTTTTTTTCCCCACGCCTTTGAATGCGCACATGTGCTTTCCAGCCTGAATTCCACTGCAGATAAGCTGTGCCATTACCAAAGCGCAAAAGAAATGCAAAGGAATACTCAGCAACTTTTACTGTAAGTGCCTCAGAATAACGTATAATTCAACATTTCAGTCACTGTGAACAAATAGCTCAGATTAGCAGAGCAGAATGTTGCTAAGCAATGTTGCACAGGACTTTACCCAGGATTGTGGAGGGGAAAATTGGGTGGAGCAAGGATAGGCAGTGGAACTTAAAGTTCCCTGATCTGGAGGAAGAACTCCTTGCCTCACTCTTTAACACGTACAAAATGCTAAGGTACTGCAAATTATGTAGGAGCAGCACACCGCTAAAAAGGGTCACAGAGAGCAGAACATCATGTCTCCATCAGAATATATAGATACAATTATGTACAGATATAAGAATAATGTAAAACACAGAGCACAGTGAATAAATATATGGAAATTACATATAGATATACTTCACGTCGATGGCTATTTATTTAAGTTAAATGCAGGTTACAGGGTCAAACCACAAACTAATTAATTTACAAAACACAAAGAGCTACCAAATGAAAAACTGGAATTTGACCACTGATTTGAAGAAGCTATATAGCTATGTATTCAAAATAATTAGGAGTATAAACAAAAAGTCTGAAAATATTTCTTTGTTTCAACACCTGTAGAAAGTATTTATCCTTCCAGTATTGTGAAGACAGATAATAGCAACTGCTTTAAAAAGAGCATAAATTTATGATCTGCTGAAACCTTGACCATGCCTAAAAGTTAAAATAAATTGCTGAAAATGACAAGAACAAACTTTTCCTAAGAAAGCATAAAAAGTAAGATTACTAAAGAGGTATATGTTAGATTATGTATATTAAGTATGCAAAATAGTAAGAAATATAGTACTGTACAGAGTTCATAAAAACACCCACATTTTTCAAACATTCTACTGCCTGTCACAAATCTTTCTCTCTGTAAATCCTTTCCACTTCCCCCACAACCACTTCAAAAAATAGCCAGTCATTCTTCAATACAGCCATAAACAATACCTCCAAGATGAACTCTCTTCATGAATCTTGACTTTTCAGCCATAGTTTCTAATCAGCTCACTTGAGTTTTGTATGTTTCTGCATCCACACGAAGAAAAAATTCCCAGAACATCATCTCAAAATATGCTACCTCAACTACATAAAAAGTTGAAGCTTCTCAAGAAATAAAGGATTTGACAAGTGTTCTAAATTTTTAGATAAAATGCTGCTAAAAACAATTATTCTTTATAAAGAACAGACAAAACAAAACAAAATCCAGATCAATTTGACCACAAACAGGAAGTCTTATTTCACACAAGTTATAGGCTGAGACTCAAAGCCCACATCCTTTCAATTCCACACTGTAAAAGAGACTTTTTTTTCCCTGATGCAGGTTTCCATGGAAATGCATCAGTCACTAATCTAAATAAGTGCGGATGAAGGACGCCTGAAAACCTAGAGCAATTACGCATGCCATTAGAGGAAAAGAATATGATTCAACCCAGCTATTAGAAATGTGGCACAGCTATCACTTCTATATATTGTTGTAGCTTTCTAAAAACAAAACCACTTCTGTTTTTTTAAACCCACTCTTATTGCCTATAAGAGGCAGTAAAAAAAAAAAGCATTAAAAATACTTCATACATAACAAGCATGCAACAAAGTAATACCATATCAAATGCAAAGCGTAAATGTAATTAATAACACGTATTTGTTTTGAAATGAAAATCCACAATACATGAAAACTTATCTTTCCGTTAGTGGTCAAAGACACTTCACTGTAGTTATTTTGATAAGCAGTAAGGATCTCCGATCCCACCAAGGACCTACCAACACTTAAAAACATGCAGTAAACTTAAAGTCTGATAAATGTGTCTATTTCCAACCAAAGCATACATGTCAGGCATAGGTAGGATTTTACTTACAAATATAATTACAATTCAGCACCCAAATTAAGACATATACAGTAGTAAGGGCACAAATTCTTTTGTGTGTAACTACTTACAGGCCTATTACACTTCACATACTGACTGCCTGAGACTTGAAGTTTCACCTCAGCCACACAATGCGTGGATTCACTTGATTCATGTCATTGGCAAATGAGTGGTTTGGTATCCACATCAGCTAGCTTTTTTGTCCTCCTGCTGCTTTGCACTCAATACGGTCCTAATTCTTGTCACGCAGGAAAGCATCTAATGATGTGGAGGAGAGATTGTTGATATGCCATAAAGGCAGAGAGTCTTTCCAGACTATTTGAACTGTATGACGGCCTAGTTATTTCACCCTTCCCCTCACTCTTGAAGAATGAACTATCATAGTACAACTTATGAGAGGAAACAGCAATCTTGAAACAATCTAGCTTTTGATTCTTTTTGTCAACTTCTTATTGTCTACACAGGGCTTCATAGAATATATCTCACAAAAGGTTGTAAGTATATATGAAAGAGGCCAGAGAATAAACAGCACTGTTTGAAATTTTGGAGCACAGATTTGAGAATGTAGCATCTATACTGTACGTATGTACGCCAGTAAGGTGCTACTTTCAGTCCTTCCATCTACCTGAAATCACTGTGATTTTAGCCAACAAGTACTGCACTTAGACCACAAGCAGTTGGACTTCAGAGGGAGGAGGTGTATATCTGGAGGAAAAGACCTCTTCAATTTTTAATTGCAGTCAAGTCTCTATTTTGCACAAGTCCTACTTCCAGTTCACAAGCAAGCACACCCCCTCTCTATTCTCAAGTGCTGCATACAAGGTGAGAAGCAAGTATTCATTATGCAGCATTTCCTACATGCTCAAGGTTATCCATGCTATCACCTAGCCACCAGTGGGAATAGTGTCTAATTAGTTAAATGGAAAAGTCAGAACGGAGAAAACAGAAGACAGCTTAAACTAACACTAACAGATAAAGCTATCTGAAACAAGACAGGAGCAGAAGCAACAGAAACTAAGAGATGAATAATATTGTGGGAAGCAACAAAGGGTAGTGAAGCAAACAAGGCATGTAAGAGTCTGTCCAGTAGACTGGATCCTATACAGAGGGTAATACCATACTGTTCCTAACATGCTGCTAATCTAACCATAGCAAGAATACAACTGAACAGTTACTACAGCCCACACCTTTAAGTTAGATGTGTCCAGCCCCTCAGCCTGTGAACCACATGCAGTCTGAGGCAGTTAATAATGCCCTCTGCCCCCACTGTCATGGTGGCAGCTCTTCTCCACGGAGCCCTGGGTGTGTATCCATTACTCAGCAACAATTGAACTATTAGTGTGCTGTTACCAGCTGAAACCTGGACAAGGGTAGGGTGCAGTGGAATAGTCAATACTAACTCCACATCTCACATCTGACACAGAAGTTCAGTGTTACAAGTTAAATATACTTGTTCTGCTTTCTGAGTAAAATGCAGTGATTACCAATAAAAATATTTCAACTTATCCAGTGCTGTCTCAAAAGAAAACAGAACCCAAAGAAACAAAAATTACAGATGAAGGAACACCGTTCAATGAAAAACGGACAGATGTGACTTTTTCTGTTGAGACAAATAAGCTGGCAATATGCATAATTTGCAAGAAATCATGTCAGTTTTCAAAGATTACTATTTGAAAAGACATTATATGCAAAAACATGCTGCCAAATTTGATGCATATCAAAGAATGTTTCAGAAAGATAAAATAGAACTGAAAAAGTCTGCACCACAACAAAATTTCTTTAAGCAGTTACAGCTCAAACAGAGGCTATTATAAAAGCTAGTTATGTAATAGCAAATCTGAATGTTAAAATTCAAAACCATTTACTGATGGTGAGTTTAGTAAGCAATGTATGGAAAACATGGCAGATAAAATTTGTCCTGATAAAACAAACAAACAAATTTATAAAATCAGTTTGCCTCACCAAACAATAGCCAAGTGAACTGAAGGAAAATTTATCGAAAGAAATTTGGAGACTAAAGCTGTGAATTTCAATGTTTATACTTTTGCAGTAAAGGTAAACACTGACACTACAAACACAGTTGAACTTGTCATTGTTATTAGAGATTTTGATAACAGATATAAAGTCAGAGAAGAAATGACTTCTTTGCTGCCATAAAAGACAACTAAATCTCTTATTTGTAAGAAGAAGTAAAACTTACATTCAGTTGACTGCCTTTAACCTTTATCAACATGTCTGGTATGAATAGCTACTGGTGGTGCTCCAGCAATGGCTGATAATGAAAAGGAACTTATAAAATAAACAGAAGATCATGCAAGTGCCACTACCATGTCACATTTGATGAAATATCACTGAATTGTACATGAAGAATATTTAAGCACAAAAGCTTTAAAAATGGATGGTGTCATGAAAAATTGTCTTCAAAGCTGTGAATTTCATAAAGTCCAAGGCCAATCATCAGAAATTTCTGCAATTCCTTAGAAGTACATACACTGATTATGGGGACATCATTCACTTTACTTAAGTTGGCTAAGTTGAAGTAAAATACTAATAAGATCTTACGATTTTCAAAATGAAATCAAGTCACTTATATAATCAAAAGGAAAACTTGTGCCAGAGATTGAAGATGAAAAATTGTTCACAGATCTAGCATTTTGGGTGAATTTGACCACTCATTAAATATGTTAGACATGCATCTTCAAGGTGAAAACAATGGCAAGCACTTGTTATGGTAAATAACATTATGTATTTTGATACGTGGCCTAAACATGGTCCTGTGAAGAGTGAAAAATGTGCATCCTTGCTTTACATTTTGATAAAGGAATAAGAGAATAGATTTCAAGGTTGCTGAAAAAAGATTTTTTTTTGTGTGACTCCATTTTCAGTTGACATAAATATATTACCATGCAAATTTTCAAACTGAACATACAGATTCGCGATCAGATATTCAACTCAAATACTTGGTCACGCCTCTTTAATGGACTTTAATAAAACTTATCTTACATGAGAAAAATATCCTTCACTTCACAATCAGCCATATTCATTTCATCTCTTTTTGGCAGTACACACATCTGTGAACAACTCTTTTCAGGGATGAAGTACAGGAAGAGTGAAATTACATCAAAAATCACTGAAAAACATCTTGAGAACTCATTAAGATTTGTGACCACTTCAGTCAAAACAGATCAACGCACTAGTTTTCCATAAACAAGGCCAGGTATCCCATTAGTTTAGCACTTCTGTTACTCTCCTTTTTTGCTGTTTTAATGCAAAATACATTAAAAAAAAACTTGGTACTTAGATACATTAGCTGCACTGTATACATTATATGCAGTCCAAGACAATTCCTCTTCACATAATGCAGCTCAGGGAAACCAAAATGTTGGACACCCATGCTTTAAGCATTTGGATTTACTCTGGTGGTTTGGGTTTTTTGTTTTTTTTTTTACTAAAGCTTCACTTTCTTATTCTGGCAATTATGGTAAGATTTATGATTGCAATCATAGTCAAGTCTAATGCATCTAAGCAGCAAATTCAGGTCACTTCACATACAAATGCTGCATTCCCCTGTCATTTTGTTATCCATGTAATACAAACAGGAGATCTGAGAGAGGGCTTTAAGGTAACGAATTGATAAATGTATATGAAGTGGGTACCTGTCTTGCATTCAGGTTGATATGAAACCCATATGTATTCATTTTCAATTTCATTCAATTTCAAATTTTGGGGAAAAAACAGAGGAGCATCTTTATAAATTAACACTAAAACATCATGCTGAAAATCAGCTGGAATACGTATTATCCTTTATGTTATCTTTTAGTTTGTTAGTTCTGACACATGTACATAAATGCATTTTCTTCATCTGTTGAAGACTTCAAAAAGCAGAAGAAAGTAGACTCATAGATTCATTAGGTTGGAAAGGACCTACAAGATCACCTAGTCAAACCATCCTCCTATCACCATCCCTACCCAACTACTAAATCAAATCCCTTAGCACCTCATCTAAACGCTTCTTGAACAGCGCTAGGGACGGTGCCTCAACCACCTCCCTAGGCAGGCCATTCCAGTGCCTGACCACTCTTTCAGAGAAAAAAATGTTTCCTCAGGTCTAATCTAAATGTTCCCCGGCGCAACTTGTGGCCATTCCCTCTCGTCCTGTCATTATCAGGGAGAAGAGGCCCACCCCCTCCTCACCACAACCCCCCTTCAGGAAGTGGTAGAGTGCAATAAGGTCTCCTCTGAGCCTCCAGACCCCTCACCAGTTTTGTTGTCCATCTCTGAACACGCTCCAGGGCCTCAATGTCCTTCTTGTAGTGAGGGGCCCAAAACTGAACACAGTACTCGAGGTGCAGCCGTACCAGAGCTGAGTACAAGGGGAAAGTCAAGTAGGTCTTCCTTCTGTCTAAAAAATCTGACGATCTTTTATCTACTTATCAGGCTAGACTCTTTCAAGTTTCATTTTCTAACATTTAGTCCAATCTAGATTAGGAACTTATTTAAAATGCAGCAGTAATTTGAAAATCATGTTAAAGATTTTAGATCTCTACTGTGAAAGAGGGCATACCCTTAAAAAGTTTAATTTATAACACACTTTGAAACCGTTAGGGAGTACGGTGACATGAGTAGATCACTAGAAAACTATATGACTTTAAATTGTATGCTGAATTAACTGAATAGCAGCTTGTCCAGCTGTTTAAACTGCTGATCAAAATTCAGACTTAAGTGACAAAGGAAAGAATGTATTATAATACGCAGATAGTATAGCTGCATTGAATTGTAGGAATATGTAAGTATTACTGAAGAAGGAAAAAAAAGTCTTTCATCCTAAATAATGCCATTCAGATCATATTGCCTAAATTTAAGCATAGATCATCACTGAAATGATCACTACGAATAGTAAAAGACAGTCTCATTTCTGTTGCTCAGCATTCATTAAGTCACTATGAATATCTAGATCTTCAGGGTATTTCTCCTCCAAACAGCATTGCAATTTAGAGAATTAGGTAACTGAGGCATAGGGAGTTTAAACAGCATACCAAAGGCTACAGTGAAAGACAAAGGGAAGACAATCTTCTGTTAAAGCAGTTCTGCTGAAGAAGCATTTGAGCTTTAAATTTGTCAGTCTAAGAATAAAAATGTACATTTGTTAACTTACAGAAATGTCAAAACATTATATTCAAAGATATGCAAAGGCCAAAAATGCAGGAAAGGCAAAAGACATTTCCAAATGTTTCTTGTAATTCTAAATGACTAATTCTTGGAAGCAAGTAGCAATATGGAAAGGAATTCTCTTAAGACTGATTTGTTCTTGAAACTCTATTATGTACCATGCTTAATGACAGTAAACTAATAAGAAAAAACTAATTATATTGCATCTTTGTACTTAGGAGATTTTTAGTTATGAGATTTGTAAAATATTTTAACTGAGGAAATCAAATAGTCTGAGTATATTAGTCATGTGAAAAAAAAATCCAAAAGGCTGACTGAAAGGAAAAAGGAAAACAGAAATTCAGATACATTACACAGCCAACAGTTACCAACAGCTCTGTACCTATGCATTAATCATAGTTTAGTACAGAGCACCATTAACCTTGTCCAACAACAGTGAATCACTGCATACAATCTTCCTTTTATACAGTCAGTAACAGTAAACCCTGCTGAGCTTAATGGTTAAGTGGAAGAGGACAAACAATGTCAGTGAAGCTTCAGCTTTTACATGTCATACCTCTTAACAATTCTAGATGCTTAAACATAAGACAACCTATGACCAACTGCAGGTTTCAAAACACTATCTGCTAGAAAGTATACCTAATAGTTTGGTGGTCCGGTTCAGAGTCACAGTGAAAGGGAAATGCTGGTTAGCTTCGTAAATCCTTGCTCCAAGTAGTACAAAGGTGTAATTAGAATTAATCCATGATCAAAAAGGAGGAAGCTAACTTCTCAGCTGTCCTGAACGAAGACCCAAAACCAAAGAGATAAACAAGCAAACAGGGCTTTCAGCTAGGGGTTCGAGAAGATTGACTACTCAGCAAAGTTCTGTACTAAAGTACTGAAGACTGGAAGTTTATTGCCAATAAATTCAAGAAGAAAATAATGGAAATGTAATTCTGCAGCTTATTAGCCTATTGTGACTGATAAGATTGTCTAGAACAAGAATGCACTTTTCTTCCCCTGCCCAGAAGAAAAATACATACTTAGTGAACCTCCCAAAACTACTTCAAGGCTAAAAAATATAGCTTTAACCTAATAACCTTCATATGGTGGGCTTACTGACACTGAAAACATGATGTTAAAAAAAAATAAATGAAAGATATTGGTTCAATGAATTTTCATTCTTTGGAGATATCTCAAGCATGGGATACACTTAATTGAGATATATACTTAATATTTTTATTCCATTCTAAAAATGTAATAGAGTATATTAAATCAACCTGGATTAGCCATCTCTCCTTACCTGATAATTATACCCCCTTCTTCTCACCATTCTTACTCTCTCCTTATCTCTTTCTCGCATATAGATTGCATCTCAGCATACTTAATCTTCAGTGAGACCATGCAAATCTAATCCTCCAAATATATAATCAAAAAGCATTCTATTAAACATAATCCAGCACACAGGCAGTGCAAGAAATAATCACCTAACAGTGATGACAATTTGCATAGTTTGAAGAATTCTTTTCACATTCAGAATGATCTAACTGGTTAAAAGATTAAGCTGTAATACATCACTGATGAGTAACTCTCTACAGGACTGCTAGAGCCCCATAGGTTTTGGCATAACATATAACATCGCAATCATTTTAGGAGAAAAAGGACATAACTGCTTTTAAATACGCTTCTTTCCTATCACATAAACTGAAGATGAAAAATTGTCAATTCAATTACAGTATGATGTCAATATTTTAAGAAAATATTGTTTGAAAAAGGCTAACCTAAACAAGGGCAACAGGAATAAAGTCACTAAAAGTAGACTTGCTATTCACAGTTTGTTGTTCATAATTAAATTTACTTCCATCAGCTTAAAGTACATTTTGTTATCAAAAAAGGACCAGATTGATAACTCTGATTATTAATAAAATCCAATATACTTCCAAAAATAGTGAGACTACTTTGGGATGCTTGCATAAGCTACCAGAGATTCTCAGTGATGTTTTTAAAAACATCAAGTTCTCATTCTTCTTGACTTGCAATCACAAAATTGAGAGATGTTAAACGGTGACATCACTAGGCCAAGTCTATAAAGGTATTTTCAGCACTGATCAGCAGGGTGTTCCTCCAAGAACTAGTACTAGTAACAATTCGTACCCAAAGCTTTTGTGAAAGAAATGTCATAAACTGAAATGGTACTTATAACTATTTCTAATCCTGCTTGTAGATACAAAACAGGTATGCTTCGATCCAGAGATATTCTTAGCAAAGCAAGTAATCTAATTTCATTTTAGTAATGTTTACTTTACCAAATAAGCTTCAGAGATCTGACTCTTTCCCCAGATGTTGTGTTGAAGGCCATCTGTTTTACTCCTGACATAACAGAAGCCATCATACATTTTGCTCTGAGAAAAAGTGAAGCAGAATGGTCATTAGCCAAAAAAAGGAATTAGTAGTTTCCTGAATACATAATTAGAAATCTAATGAAATAGCCTTCTTTACCAAAAAAGCTGAATAGCAGAAAGAGAGAAAAGGTCTCATCAGCTTTGTGGAAAGTACAAATTACAGAGAGAAAGATCCTGTTGATTTTATAACCTCAGCAAATCTGTGAAATACACCAAGCTACGTAGTGCTGTCAACATGCTCAAGGAATGAGATGCTATTCAGAGAGACATAGAGTGGCTTGAGTGTTGGGCCCAGGTGAATTTCATGAAGTTCAACAAAGCCAAGTGTAAAGTCTTGCACCTGAATCGTGGTAACTCCTGCTATCTCTACAAGGTGGGGGGCACAGGGATAGAGCACAGACCTGCTGAAAAGGACTTAAGAGTACTTGTGGATAGAAAGCAGGACATGAGCAAGCAACATGCCCTCACAGCCCAGAAGGTCAGCCATATCCTGGTTAGTAAAACTATGCTCTAAGGGAAACAAGACAGATGATATCATTTCATCATATATAATTTCTGAACATCCACATTGTGAATTTACTAGTTGAGTGGGATTTACTCAGTTACTAGTTGAGTGGGAAGACATTTGGAAGAAATAAAGAAGATAAACCAAGGGGTCTTTTTATTAGTCAGATTCCCAAATGTTGATATAAGGGTGTATTCCAATTATCTCCCAAAAAATTCATGAAAGCATACTATTAAATCTGAACATCTGGTGACAAAAATCTTCCCATACCCATAGTTTATATGGTGCTAGAGAAGGATTTTCTTTACAACTGGGCTGCTTCTTCAGCTGACAGTTAGGAAGGCCAAGATCCAGAATTTTCCCAGACCAATAGCCTCTTGATGTTTTAAAAGCTTAAGGCTTCTAATTACTAATACGCATCATTTTGTCTCACTCGCAAAAAGAGCAAAAAGCAAAGAGTAGTCAGGTAGGATAGAGACTTTTAGGACACTTCTGAGTGCTCTGACACCATTGGCTCCTTCTCAGGATTGACGAGTTTCTTGCAAGAGCTAGCCCACGGCATACTAATAAGACATAAAACACATTTTGAAAGATGTTCACCAGGCTTCAGATACAGTTCAGAGCTAATGTATAGTAAGAACAATGATAACTAGACAAGACTGTCAATTTTAGAGTGTATATGGTTTTCAGAGACTGGGCTTCACTCTGCTGTAGATAAGTTCCAGTGAATCTACACAGAAATAAGAATAATTTCTGATCAGAAATCCAGGAAGAAATTGAAATTCCTCCTTACACTGTTAATACCTCAACTTCAGTGTCACTGATAAAAAAAATCTGTTTTTACTTCCCCACCTGAGGATCTACCCTCGTTTTGTGAAAGATGTTTGTTATTTACAATTTCCATACCTTTGAGATGTGACTCGAGATAATGTGCATAGTTTTTTGCATATTCTCAGTATATGCTCAAATCTTCATTTATTTATGTATGTATGCAACTATTTGCCAGTAGAATTTTTGGGAAGATGTAATCTGCTATACAATGTGTAGCTGCAGCTAGAGACAAAGAACTCCAGAATTTAGTTTCTCTTCTAACAAAAGCAAGGCTGTGGGCACTGGGAAGACCGAGATCATGCCTCTGATCATCAAAGAGTTTAAAGACACTCATCAAGATAATAGTAAGTGACTTTGTGTTATTTCTGCTCAACTGAGCACAGTAGTAATATTGCACCAATCTCCAGTTTTAGACTTTCATACAATAAAAGGTGATGTGACTATCTTGCATTTAAAAAATAAATAAATAAATAACAGTACCAGTTACTCATTTGCAGTTATTTCCCCACTGTATTATATCCTACATAAACATGCAGTACTAATAGCTACTTAACGTTCTACTTTGGCATTTATGTTGCATATAAAAAGATTAAAGAATAATCAACCACACTCTTTTCATTTAATTATTTCTGATTCACTAACCGAATTTCCAGGAAATTAGGCAAAGTGATAATATGCTATTCTTTATAGAAAGCATATTAATTATTAGTGGACAGGTTTACCAGAAATGTATGCTAGTAGATAATTAAAGTACAACCAGTATCTTTGCCACACAAACACACTGTCTCTGGTCTAAAAACGATGGATTAAACGACACCCTGAAGAGAGGTTTTCATGTATCATAATTGCTTTAAGGGAACTTTCTCAGGTAAAATAAATACATATGTCTAAAATAAGCTTAACTAAAAAAAAAATCCCTTAATATATTTAATTCCCCTTCCCTAACGATTTCCACTATGTTTTTATTATTTTTAAGTTACAGTGTCACAATATTTGCAGCATTTTTAAAATGAGAAACATTACCTAAATGTCTGCTTGTAGGTGAAGAAAGTAGGAAACAGTACTCACCAAAATGGAATTAGAAAAAATGGAACTTGAATTAATGAGGGAAAAAAAATTTATGACTATGTTGCCAGTAGGACTTCAGGTCCCACTGACACAGAACCAGTATTAAAAGAGCTATGGTCTGATATAATGCAGTCACTCCAAGATCTGTGCAAATCTATTCAAATCTTAGCAAGAAAACATTTCTGGCTTAGTTTAGGTTGTCTCCTGCTTCCTTACTCTCAACAGAAAGGCTCACAATTATGCTACGTGGTCCATATTTGACACAAATAAAACAAAATTTACAAACAAATAAACCACATACCAATTTGTGGAGGATCAAGAAGGATCTTACTTAATTGTTGTGTTCACTTACTCCTACTGAGTGTTTCACATGACACTTTTTTTTTTGTCCCGTCAGTTTATTCCATCAATAACTAAAAACAAAAAATTAACATCGAGGTATATGATTTATACCTGGGTAAAAATGAGCAAACAATCTCCTTTGCATCCACTCCTTGCCTACTGAAAACAACTGGAGAAATAAGCAGGCCATCCAGTGACCCTTTATACAGCTCTTTCCCACAAATCTCCCATGCCTTTGTTCGGCCAAACAATCAAGAGGATAAGGTAGGTTCACTGACAACTAAACATCAAAGCCTTCCTTCCACCATAGCATATCTGATCTTCCTGTGTCTCCACCAGCACTGTTTAAGCAGCTAAGCAAGTTATTAGAGCTTTTTGCTTCTAACGCCCACATTTTCTGTGTTACATGAAAATGAGTAACTACTTTGATTATATTTTAAGATACCTATTTTATGACTGTGTTCCTTCCAAGCAGAGGAGGAGTGACTGTAGCCTACTTGAAACAGACTGGGAGAGAAGCAAACACAGTGGGATGAAGGCATACTTTCTTATTTTTTGAAATGAGTACATTTTTCTGTTATTCATTCTCAAAGAGTTTGCTGGTGTCACAAATCTATCCTGTAGGTAAAATGTTCAAAGGTATCCAATCTTAGTAATGAAAGGGAAGTCCCACACACTGCTGACAAATACTCACCTCAAGAAAACAAGATATTGAAGAAATAAGTGCTACAGTAACTAACCTACGACCAGCTGAAAGTGGAACAGGCAGAAGCATGATTCTGCTATTGTCCTGAGGAAATGCACAAAGTGTTTAGGTGCAGGGCAATGAGCAGCAGAATGGGACATTAGCTCAGAAGATAGAATGGATTCCTGATCTAAGTATTATCCTATATTAAATTCAGATAAAAAATTCTGCGTAATATGGAAATTTCAGAACTTCCTTTGTGTGCACAAAGCAAGAAGAAACAGGCGAGTCACAAACACACAGAAGAGTTTTCTGGAGAGCAAATCAAAGTCTGTAAGAAAAACACAAAAATTTGAACAGTGTAGAAGATGAGACAGACAGTGGGGCCTGAGAAAGGCAGTTGGTTCTGAAATCAATAAGGCATAAGTGCCTTTGGCCAGATGCAGTAAACCATTGTGCAGAATGAGCTACAGGAAATATATGGTTTAGTAAGGAGAATACCAAGTGCTGATGTATTAAAATTATTATAATTATTTCTGAATACAGGAAATTGTTATCAGAGAAGTGTATAAAATTGTACCCAATAAGAGTACTCAGGATTTAATCTCAATTTTTGACAAATAAGGGAAAAAAAATACAGACACATACCTAGATTTTTTCATTTTGTACAACTCCTTGGACATATTTGGAGAGTTATTATCACAATTTTACAGAGCAGTTTAAGATAGAAAACAAAATGTCAACAGCAAGGACAGGAGAAAACTAAATAGAAGATACAATCTATGCTCATTCTAGATGACACAGGAGTTGTGTTTTTTTTTGTTTTTTTTTCCCCCACATGAATCCCAGTCCCTTATGCTCACACAGTTTCCTCTTTGGTTTAAGAGGACTGCCATCTACTGAGTTACCCTTGTCTTTATATGACTTGATTTTTTTATTTTTTTTTTTGTATAAACAGAAAAATTAAAGTATTTTTAAGGTTTAGACTGTCAAACACTTTTTTTCTTTACTGTAGGAGTTGTCTTTGTATTAAACTGGAA
Organism: Cyrtonyx montezumae; assembly: GCF_038088225.1. Classification (NCBI taxonomy): domain Eukaryota; kingdom Metazoa; phylum Chordata; class Aves; order Galliformes; family Odontophoridae; genus Cyrtonyx; species Cyrtonyx montezumae. Next base: position 40,494,720 of record NW_027071826.1, on the reverse strand, counting down.
AGTCTTGCTAGTAACTGGTTCAAAACTAGTTGCTATCTATAGCATGGGGGTTGGAACTAGATCTTAAATATCCCTTCCAATCCAAACCATTCTAAGATTCTATAATTTTACAGTTATGATGAGGGCACATTAGAGATGAGCTCAGAGAATGTCATCAGATTAATAATCTATTAAGAACTGAAGCCAGTTATACTGGAAGATTCAGGTAGCGTGGATGGTATGGAAAGAAGACTACCATACCTCACCATACCCTTCCCTCTATGCCACTGAGGCAATAAAAACAAGCAGCACACAAGTCTGAAAAGCATTACCTGCAGTAAACTGATGCTACTCTATGGTACTCACAGAACAGCATTTATAGCCACTTGAGATACTTCATCTCTCATTTTGAATGAGAACAAAATAGATGAGTCAGATTTGAAACATAGCTCAGAAATCAATGATGACTGCTTTTATTCATTCTAAAATATGGCACCGACTGAAGCAAAGCAATTGCATGTAGCCAGATAGTATTTACATGTTCATTAGGACAATACACTTTTAACTACTCCTTGAGTTCTGCAGCACTGTGATAGTTATATTAGGCTTTAATCTAAGAGTTCTAATTTTTTAATTGTATTTCTGATGGATTTCACAGAAGCAGACTATCACAGCATTACATTCATACCCTGTTCCAACTCTGAAAGAGACAATGCCAGTAACTATCTGTACTCAGCCTTTGAATATCAGAGCTTTCCTGCAGCTCTCCACAAAGAGAGCTGATATTGTTGATTAGTTGCTTTCAGTTTTAAGGGCCTGGAAGATATGATCTTATCTAGAACGCTTCATAGTGATTGATTACAGCCTCTGAGGAGTGTGAGCAAAGAAGAGACTCACAGATCTGCATAAATCTATAACCTAAAAACCAATTGCACATACATTATTAGAAAACTATTCAAAACATTGTGCGCAACATTTTAATGTTCAAAGTAAACCAAAATGTTTTGAAAGTGCAACATCTACAGCAACACTACCAAATTCTTCATTCCCCCTTCTCTCCCACTGCCCAAGCGTGTCCCTACTAAGAGTTGTATACTCAAGCATAATAATAGACAGAAATGCGACTGAATACAAGTTAAACATTGTGTGCTATCTTACCTTAAATTCTATACCCAAAGAATGCCATCTAGTGACCATCGACTGAATACAAGATTTGGTTTCAGTAACACATCTCACTTCAACTGTTAAGATAACATATGATGCATCAAATATGATGTGCAAGAGCATTTTGTTACTGTTTTGTTTTTTGTTTGTTTTTTAAAGTGAGAAACAGCAAGGACAAGATCTTAACCAGAGTACATTTGTTCTAAATGCAAGACTCCTTACTGCAGGCAAGGACATCTGATCTCTCTGAAAATCTGTCATTTCCTCTGTGCTTCAGCTACTCCATCCAGAAGGTGGTTTCTGTCTTGCAGAACATTGCTTCAGTATTGATCTACAGCTCAAAACTGAGACATTCACGATTTCACAGCATTTTGTAAACAGGATAAATCCCACTTTCTCTTGCTATCCTACTTTTTTCTTTTCTTTTCTCCTCCTTAAAACAAACACTCAAACTCCTTTCCTATCTATTAAAAATAATTACAGCGTTTTCTTTATGTAAGCTCCTTTGAATTATGACAGTATCTCTTACACAGCACTTTTTATTATAAAAGACAGATGGTATGACGTACTGCATGTTTCAGTACAAGAAAAACATTTGAATATGAACCACATTTTACAAGAGTCCTAAAGACAAGACTTTTTAGCAAGCCCTCATACCATGTAATAAACCTTATAAAATGTTTTGCTTCCATAAAAAGATTTTGTCTTAAAAACTGAGTGAAAAGAAGCATATTAGCATCTTAATCACATGCTGCCTGGTGAGAGCATATTTTATGACACGTTACTGAAGACTGTAGTATTTCAGTTATAAGAGAAGTTCAGAATAACATTATTTCATCTCAACAATATTACCAAATGTATATTAATTCAATAATATTCCTGTTTTTCACCTTTGTTTTTTCCACTGATACTGTAAAAGAGATTTGGCTTTTGATTAATTTAGGCTAACTCTTTCAATACTCTTTTCCAAATTAATTTTGCCTTCTTTGAAAAATTTAATCTTTTGCTGGGAGTCAACAGAAACAGAGATGAGCCTCTGCTGCTGCTACCCTCAGAATACAAGTTGGACTACTATGATGTTAATCACAGTCTTTGCAGGCAGTAAACATAGAATTGAATCACATTTAGCTGATCACAGGAAAAACTAACCTACTAAGGAAGTCTCATTAGAAAACTTGAGTCAGGTCATGTTCTACATATAATTTGATAGCAAAGATGCACTCCTTAAAAGCCCTCTGATTTTCAATCCCGATGAAACTGCCAATCAGGAAGTATTTAAAAAATACTTTTGCATAACATCAGATTGAAAGCCATAACCTATGCCAATTAATAATTACCATTAAAAGCTCTGAATTAAAGTTAAGTACTTCCACTAGAACGTGTGCAGACAAAAGCACAGCACCAGATAGATACCACAAACAGTACTGTTACCATCCTTTCTCATGCAGCACTGTTGAACCCATCACATAAAATGTAACTACCTACATGGGTATTTACCTTTCAACAAATAGATACGTTATAAACCACCTGAAAAAAAACAACAAAAAACACTTCTGAATTCATTTGCTTTATTAATATCTCCTGACTTACGGAAGTTCATAGTACTGTACTTCTACAGCTTTGTGAGATAATCAATACCACATACTAAACACAAAAAGCATTTGCTTTAATTCTTTGGATAACAACTGCTTACAATTTCTTGGACAACAGTATTCTCACTTTTTGCAGTAAGGTGAAATCATACGTGTGCTATCTGAAACCCAAAGGGAATTTAAATTAAGGACACCAAAGGTATCTACACCCACAGCAACCAGAACTTGAAACTAGAATGAAATTCAAGCTTTGATTGTACCTTTTTAAAATTCTGCTGCTGTAAGTAAGAGTAATTGATTTTCTGTAAAGAAAAAAATGCAATCAGCAAACTAAGAATGTAGGAAGGCTTCTGAATATTGATGTACTGGATGAAGATACCAGAACAGTACAATTTATTGAGAAATAAGTTTCTAAACAGATTCTTGAGATTTATAAAAAAAATAATGCAACTAGCCAATTTTTGTAAAACAATATTTGAACTTCAAGATTTGGCTTAAATCCTGAACAAATGCAACCATTTAAAAGATAATATTTTACCTCAGATGTTGAAAATCATATGAAGGAGTTACGTTACTGAGCACAAGGTTGTGTGTTATGTACAGCACAGCTGTAAGATGGTGTGGAGATAATACTTCTTTGTGTGCTCTAGAATAGCTTGCCAAGAACAGTAGGGAAAAAGCTTTAAAAATGTCTCTACATTCAGTCTTGATTAATAGCAAGGCAGAGAAAAATCATTACAAATCAGTGATACATTCATTCATGTGCACGTCAAAGTGCATTTGATCACATAAGCCTTGCAAGATCTGACTTAAGACATAAGAACCAAGTGGCTTAAAAGCTTATAGCATGCCTAAGTATCATAGGAGGGGAAATCACTATGTTATGTTGTAGGTAATTATAAAAGCATTTAAAATGTGTCATAGAGGTGAAAACTTTGAAAGACTAACACGTAGTTTGGTAGTTTTTGTTTTAGGTTGCTCACTAAACTTGTTCAAATTCTGTGATTCTATGAATTTATGATCTACAAACTTGTAGTCAACTGACTTGCACATGCAAGAAAGTTGAAAGCTGCAAACAGAACTTTCTTTGCAGTTGTGACCTCTGTGAAACATCTCTCCTACAGTTATTCGTTGCTGTTAGAGGCCTTTCTCACTTTGAGTCACTTGTTTATTTAATGAAGCTTATTAAAAATAAACAAACATCAAAAACAAAACAAAAAAACACAAAACTACTACACAGACAAACAAACCTTGAGTTACCTTAAAGAACATTAAAAAGTTTTAAAAATTACATTAAGGACATCATTGCTTCAGCTTCATTACACAACAGCATTTGTGAATGGTTTAAATGGTCAGAATGTATCACTTGTTACATATTCTTATAAAATATATTTTAGAGTAAGATTTTCTGAAGCATTGCATGAGTTCATAATCACCTTTATATGAAAAGAATTTATGAATAAAATTGGTTAAGGTAGCTACTTTTTTGACCTGAAGGCATAAACCTGCAATTGGAAAAGAAAGTAGTACTTCACCATGTGCATCAAGTAATCATGCTTAAGTGAAGTTAAAATACTCAAGTTTCCCATCCAAAGAAAAAAAGAAGTCCAACACTCATTCATGCAAAGCATGAGCTGCTACCTGTCACTGGGTACTACATCTTTGCACAGCTGCTCAGGACCCACAGATGAAACACCTGGTTATGCAGGGGGCAGCAGGAGGGCAACCACAGCACCTGCTGCCCCTGGCTTTCTGCCTCCCCTCTCCCTTGCCTCCTCTCCTTCATATGGTCCTAACCATGTGCTGCCACCAGCCCTTCTCACTCTCAGCAATCCTCTGACAACCTGCCAAGACCCTTATGCTTGCTACTGTTTCTCTTGATGTGGAGGAGCCAACCTGAGGCTACAAGGACTCAATAAGATTTTTAATGTATGAGGAACTCAGTCAACCCTTCTGTTACATAAATTTGATCTGAGGAAAAGCAAAGCATATTGTAAAGCTACTGTGGTGAGGAACAAGTGAATGGGCACGGCTAGAAAAAGTAAATTACTGAAAAAGAAGCTTAGTTTCTTCCTTATTCTTTTTGTAAGATAAAATCCTCTCTTTAAATGATTAAGCCATTATTATCATTAAGCAATATTCTATTTATAAAATTAAACCTTTAAAAATATTCCTTATTAGCAATGACACTGTTTTTAAGTCTCCTGCTATTTAGCATATTTCAAGCAAAGAGAAAAATACAGAAAACACACTCCTGGTAGATCTGTGGTCTCTTACATTGGTCTTCCAGAGGTCTCTTCCAAGACTAATATTCTAGCAGGGAAAAATTCACATGAAGCCTACTGATTTCAGTAGCAATTGTTTGAACTTTCTAAAATATGAGGATTAAAGAAAAATCTTTGTCAACATTGAATGTCTTTGGAAAGCCTAGGTTATTTTCTGTGTGCAAGAGTACCTGTGGTACTACTGGCAACTAACAAATTTCTTTCTATTCTACCATCACCTCAGACAAAACATAGCTGGTAGCAGCCTGTCATCCATGATGACATAGCTGGTAGCATTCTGTCATCCAGAAGCCTGAGGAGCTAACTCAGTAAGTTTAAACCAAAGCTCAAATAGTTTGCCGTATGTAAGGAAAATACACTTCAATTAATCAATTCAAAACAAACTGTGATAGCACAAAAGGGACAAAAAATTCCTGCACACAGATTTTCCATTAAGACTACCTATCGGTACAGTTGCTGTGACTGTACGTAAAACCATAGGGAGTTGACCCAGTGGTTAATCTTGCACTGTTATGTCTTGTGTATATATGTACATTGTGTAATGTTGTTGTAATCGTGCAAACTAAATGGGTACTGCTGGAAGAGTTCTTGAGAACTATCCCCAAGAACTGTATAGTGCATCAGGAAGGATTCCGAAGTTGGCTTTTTATGTTTTCTGGTCCTCTTGTATATTCTTGCCTCAAGTTAGGTAGAACTGACTGGAACTTCAAAGAACACAAGTTTACTCTGCTGCCTGCACCAAAACCAGGCCAGGTGATTACAGAAGGACTCAGCCAAGCTTAGCCTAGAACAGTATTAGCCCCAAGAAATAATTGCCACATGTTCACAAGATACAGTCCTACTTGTGAGTTTCCAGATGCCTCAGAAGTGCTCTGTCCAAAGCATTAACAATTAAGCTTCTCACAATTACTGGATTCAAAAGCAATGCAGATTGATCTGATCACTGAATCGGGAAAACAAGTCACTTTTGTAGAAAATAAAACTTAGTTTCTTCCTCACATCCTGTTCTCAGATTAGGATGATGTAATCACCAGACAGTGGCCTGCACCCAGCTGTGCAGTGAGAAGCATCTTTGAGAACCATCATTTGGCAGCCACTTTAATACATCATCCACTTAAGTGGCGTACATGCTTTCAGGATGACATCACTGCCCCTCTGTGTGTTTTATTACTTAACTACTTATTTGGTTGAGGGCACCCTGCACTTGCTGGGCCCTTTATTGTTTCAGTAACGTTCACGTGCAGCCCACTGGATGCTGCAGTATTGATGTGGAGCCACAGGTACAGCTGGAAGCCAGGCCAAGCAAGCTGAAGCCTGCTACAGCACAGCTATGTCACAGGCTTGAGTTCTGTGCAACCATTGCACAGTCCTCTTATTGCCACATCTTGCTTTTTCTTCGCTCTCCTAACTCCATACTTCAGCTCAGCAGCAAACAAAAATCAGGAACGGGGGCCCTGTTTTCACCTTGCTGTTTTCCATCACTTTCCTCACTTATCTTTTCCCCTCTTTTTTTTTTTCCTCATCTTCTTTGACCCAAAGATAATAAACAAATGATAATAAAAAGGTAAAAGTAAAGAAATCTCCACAACACAGATTCCAGATATCGGATTATTTCCGTTGTAAGAATAAAAATAGGTAATATTAGTGGCAGTATAACAAGAGAAATTATATACTTTTCTTTTTTGAGCATTTGTGTGTTCACAAAATCTCAACAGTCACAACTAGAAAATTTAAAACCCAGAAACCATTCACAAATCAGTTTTCAGAATTCAAAATAAGTACCAAAAAGTAAAATTAAAAGGGAATACACTTGTACCTTTAAATAAGATGGTATTTATCAGAAGAGCTACCAGATGCTTTTGCGTTCAACACAGTTTTCATCTTGGAAATAACAAGAAATGTACCCATGTTACTAGCTGTATTCACAAACACTGTATCACCAAAGTAATTATGCTTAACGACCCTCTTACTCCTACTTTGGCATTAATATACTATATCCTGAACAACTAGATACTGTTTTTACATGTTTGGGGTTTTTTTAAGATTCTCTCCATTCCAAGTGAGTTGGACAATAACTTTAATACACTGTCTTATCAGATATTCTGATTAGTCTAGAAAACAGGATAATCAACTATCTACTGAATCTCTACTTTTAAAAGCAGATGTAAGGAGCAGATAGATTCTCCTGCTGAATCACTAATTAATACATTATTTTGTTAGACTTTTTTAAAACATCTATTAATTTTCAGGGAATACCCCAAAAGTGAATACTCATAATAAAATAGGTATAGCCCTTACAAACACGTGCACTGCTGCAGTTTAAAAATGTAGATATAAGACTATTGCTAATCAGAACGCTGTGAATATGAAGATGCATGAGACATACATATGTTAGGCATACTTTCACAGAAAGACAGACTAGTTCAGTGTGGTCTAAAAAATTCACAATCTATTTCTTAACTGTTAGTTCAAAAAAAATATTTTAAATGCTTGCCTAATGCTTTACTATCCATTAACTTGAGCACTTCCAGTTAGCTTTCAAATATGACACACCAGTTGCAGTGTCCTACAAAGTGAGTTTAGGACAACACAATATCCTAATGATTTACTTTTGAAGAAGAATATTTATAAGACATCTCTATGTTTCAACTCTATCCACACAGTGATACCTCACCTAATTCCCAAGTTCAGGAATTACACTGTAGTTCATATAAAGCATTACAGTTCACCTTCAGGCTTATTTATTTTAAATGATTATAGTTTTGGAACTGAGCCCTTCAACATCTATCAAAATAACACTTTAAAACATCTTGTTAGAGGTGAAACTTCTAATTAGACAGTCAGCATGACCTGCGTTTCATAGATAACTATGAAAATATGTGCTAAAAAGCTTAATTCCTGCCTAGTGAGGGTAAGAAATTCATTAACATTTGATAACTCTCTTTCCCTACGGACAGAAGCATGATGGAGCACAAACTTTGTCTCAAGGTTACTTAAACCTTAGAAACAAGTCATAATTGTAGGAACAAGTTACACAGAGTTTTACACAAAAACTAAAAGAAAAACAAATCTTATATATGTGTATTTCACAGGTTAGCAGCATCTAAGTGCACCTTTATAGACAAAACAGAAGGACAGCTGGAGGTGTACTGAAATATATAGAACAGCACTTTCATTCATGTTAGCTATTTTGCTTCACAGGTGTATGTTTTTTCCTTCTCATCAGTCTTATAAACACTTCCCACATCACGCTAAGAGAGTTATAAGCTCTTGTGTCAAGGTCAAGTCCTATGTCTTCATGTACTACCGAGTGCCTGTCCTTTTTAACAGTATTGCAATATGTTTTGGGGGAGTGGGGACCTGAGGGTATCCATTCCTAAGAATAGTTCCTTCTATACTGCAGTGTAGATAGCATCATCAGAAAATGGAATCTGATGCAGAAAGATGCACTAAGATGTTCAGCAGGGATAGCATTTTCTCTGATGAGTACATTATGAAGTTAATTAGAAAAGACAAAAACTGGGAATAACTTTTAATTGCAGAGTAAGAAAGTGTGATACTTCAGACAGTCACTTCCTATTTTTCTATGAACTCTGTTGTTTTCTACACCTAACAAGATATTTTCAATACATTAAAAATCCTCCCCTTTCACCTGTCTATCTGCATTCCAGACAACAGGTAATAGGTACTACCTCCCCTTGTCAACGATATACTTCATGCAAATTCACTTAACAATGAAAGAGTTAAAATGAATGAACGAGAATAATGGAAATATTTAAAATTTTCATGAGAAAAAAAACCTGAAGCCTTAGAATTTTTATTTATTCATTTACTTTAATTTAAAGGAAGCAAGAATGAAAGAGGAGCAAAAAAATGCACTTGATTTGTCTGTTTTCCTAACAGCAAGATAGCTGTATATCTATTTCTGCAATTACACTGCAGGGTACTATTCAAAATGAGTCTGCCCTATCAAATCTCATCACAGTAATCTAATTTTAAATGCTACATTTCTGAAAGATTTTTCACCTTATTTTCTTGTTCAGGTTTGCAGATAATACCAGAAGGGGAAAAAAAACCAAAAACACTAGAAAGAATATATTATTTTCAGTTACCTGTAATAATGGTGGCTGGTAATAATTATGAAATGTAAATGTTTCGGAGTTTCAGTGCCACTCAAGGGGCTGTTCATAGGCTGGGGAAAGGGAGGGGACTTGAGAAGAATTCTCAAAGAGCAAAGCTTAAGAGAAGAAACTGCAGAAAGCTGAACTGTGACATGATTATAGGAATGGAGGGAGTAATGCCAAGAACTGACCCAGAGCTACCTAAGTCTTTATCATTTAAAAAAATAATCTTTACTTGACAGCTTTATACCAAAAATATCTGGGGACACAGTCTTAAGAGTTTAAAATTCAATTGGATATTGAGATGTCATCACCAAAGAATTACAGCAATGCTACAAGTCTCTTTTCCAGCCAAAGAAGTCCCTTATCTCAAGAGAATCCCTTTCTGTTTCACTCTTAAGCCAGATTTTCTTTCTGTCTGCAAGTATTACTTTATCGACAGCTAACAGCCTACATCTAGGATCACAATAGTACAGCAAAGAGAAAAATTCAAAGGATTACAGCTCTATACTAATTTTGTCTTGTGCTTCTCCTTGGATTTTTATCTAAGACTTTATTTTCACAATGCACTAATCAGTGCACTTACCTACAGTTTGCCCTTCTGTTTTCTAGAGCAAGAAAAATCATCATTCTTTCAATTGTGTTTTAAACATACTCTGGTTCTTAGAAGTGATTGAGTTCTGGCATTGATTTTTCTCACAATTTGTGTTCACGGCTGTAGGGTGATGACCCAAATGAATAGCACCAAACATATAATTAGTCAGGATAGATGTTAAAGAGGCACCTAATAATACAGGAAGCGCTCACCTGTCTCCAAAAATCGAGGTTCGCCAATGGAACTCCACAAGGGAGGAATCTCCAAGAAGAAACCCTTCCCTAGGGGTGGTCAGCCCTTAAATGGGGTCTAGGAGAGGTGGAGTCAGACTTGACTTCACCTGTGCTCCTGCAGCTGACTCAGTGCTCGCCTCAGGTGATCAATCAGTGGTTCAGGCCATGATTCAGCAGCTCCCATACAACTGCACATAACTGTATCCTGTCTCTGAATGACAGAATCTTAGCAAAATAGATTTGTAATCTCTGTGACACTGCCTTGCACAACTCTTGTGCATGTGCATTTCCCCTCAATCAGAATGAGACTGCAGCAATGCACAGGTTTTGTTCTGGGAAATAAAGACAAAATGTAATCTACAGGAATTTGTAATTAGCTACAGGTAATTCTTTCCTTTTTTTTTTTTTGTTTGTTTGTTTTAATCATGATCCACAGTTGTTAATATGAGATAGAAAAGCAATTCTTTTTCTAAGTTATATGAGAGACAAAACATTTAGAATTAAAATAGTAGCTGGAATTTTTACAGCACTATGTGTTCCTTTTCCATCCACAGTGTGGCCACATAAAGCTATTGTGCTGGTAAAGATGTGGAAAGGAAACTGGAAATGAAAAATAATTGTAATAGACAGATACAACACTGCTGCACAAAATTTGCACCCAAAAAGGATGTGATTATACAGACAACACTGTATATGTGGGAGATATATAACTATAACCATAACAGCTTACTTAGCAACTAAGAAAGCAGTAAGTCTCTGACTTTCATACAGCCATGAAAAAGCATGGTATGAGTGTGTCTGCATGAATTTAAACTCTATTTAAAGCATTACTGAAATGTTGGGTGATTCTTGTGCCTAGACACTTTCTAACTGACAAGTTGTTTAGTACAGATGTACTGAAAGCGTGAAAACCTTTCCCTTCCTTTACCTCTAGCACACAGCCCTTGGCAATGAAAGACACCTTGCATGGAATCAGTTTAAGTACTTCTTTCCATTGCCAAGATTCTCTAAGCTCTTTCTGTTTCTCAGTGTTGCTCATATCTTACTAGATTGTTTTTGTGAATCCATTTTGTTTCTGACCATGCTTATCCTTCATAACATCTATATGCATTCACAGCACACCCTGAAGCACCAATACTTCCTATCTTTCATTATAATGCTGTTGCAAATAGTTCTACTCTTGTTACCTAACTTTAGCTTTCCACCTCCTGCAGTGTATCATTACACAGAAATCTATCTTATGGAGTACAAGTACTTCTCTCAACTTGTATGATCCAACATTTTAAGTATTCAGTCAAAATTGAATATTATATGTTCCACAGGTTTCTTATTAACCTATACTCCACAAACTGATTTTTTTTTAGATAAATGAGACAAAGATACATTAGATTTAATTTCCTTAAAGTACTGATTTGTCACAACGATAATTAAATGTAACTCCTTATATGACTACCAGGAAAGCAGCCAAAATACATAACTATTTTAAATGCCTTTCTGGATATCATTAAACTAGTGCTTGGAATGTACATAATGTCTATAAACATGAATTAAAGATAATAGATTCCTGTGACTTTTTATATTAGCTGAATTTTTGGCCACAAAAAAGCCCCAAAACAGTACACTGAAGTTCTGTTTGAAAAACAAAATTATCATGACTTCACAGCTATTTCTATATTTTTTAATTCTTTCCTTAAGCTGTTCAGAAACTGCTGTCTTCAAACAGTTCTGCAGTGTTTGATTCTCCAAGAGGCAATCACAGTAGCCTCATCAGACAGCAGCAATTAACAAATGTCCTTTTGTCTAAACCCATCTCTTCCCATGCCAATACAGCTGACAAGACAGGGCCTGAATTGAGGGTTAAGAGTGTCTGTGGGCATCTTCCACTTCAAATTAGTAAACCAAGCCAAATTATCAGACTCCATTCCAACCACAAGCAAGCTCAATTACCATTTAAACATCAATACATTTTGTAACCACAGAATTAGAAACATTTACTCAGAATTGTTTATTTTAACCAAAGACAAATAACTTGTCCCTGGTTTGGAAAATAAGGCTATCAATATCAACGTGATATTCTTTCACTTAGCTAGATAACAAACACACTCTGGGGTATTGATTGCCTGAGTAAGCGCAGCATGTTGCAAAGCCCAAACCTTAAAACCAATGCCACAGAAAATCTGTTGCAGCTGTGCTGATTGTGCCTTCAGGCTCTGCCAGGCAGCGTATGGACAGCGGCTGATACTGAAGTAAATTTATTTGTGGGATGTCAGATATTGAAAATAACAGAAATGGATGGAAAGGAGATGGTGTGAGGTCCCCAGCAAAACAGCTTCTCTCTGCAAGGTCCAGCCACATCCAGTGCCACCTGAGAAACTGAACTGGTTCCTACCTAGGGGTGGTCCAGACTGAAAAGTTACAGAGAAAATGATCTCCTGTAGAAAAAATTAAAAGCCTTTTCTTAACAGTTTGGTTAATAGCTCACAGGGAAAGGTGGTACCCCAGATTTTACAACTGATATCAGTATTTCTTTTGATACTGATTCAGGAATAAAATTAGCATAGCTTTCTGATATAATATATAAATATATAAGCTTGCACTTACATGGTTTTAACCACAGAATAAAAGTTGGAAGTGGTACATAATGTAATAACTACTAGTGTTTTGTTATTTGGTCAGAGCTTTTTTTCAGTGAATCAAAATAATGTGCTTGTTTTCATTCAGCATATACCGTTTTGTAATTTGGTCAGGGTTTTTTTTTCAGTGAAACAATATAATGTGCTTGTTTTCATTCAGCATATACTATGATCGGTCGCTCTCATCAAGAAGTACATTATCAAATCATTTTCTACCCATCAGATACTCACAGATCTATTAGCAAGCTGGAAAAATCCCCTTTCCCCTCCTTTGCCATAGGCAGGTATAAAAGCAAATAGCTGTGACATAATTTAAGATCAGAATATGTATTATCTACCAGCTGCTACTATTTAGGGATCATTTTCTTGATCACATCCAGCATTGCTATTACTATAAGTAGACGCTCTATCATCTTACTTAAATTAATATGGATCTGATCTCAGATAACTGGGGAGTGTTTCAAAGAGTTTTCAGGCTCTGTTGTCAAGCCTTTAATCTGAACCATTAAGAACAAGAGCAGGGAAAAAAAAACAAATGTGTCATTTAGTACCAGAGAAAACAGAAGAAAACCATAATTTATCATCATTTTCAGAATATGCATAGATCTAAGATTTGCTTTGCTTTATGTCAGCCATTTCAAGTAGACAATTTTAAAAAGAAAGTGCTAGGTTATACCAAGTGAAATGAGTTAAATGAAAAATGACACCTTATTTAATTCCAATACATGCACAGAATGATTTCAACAGAAGGTATATCTCAAATAAATAATGTTTGCATAGAAGCATTAGAGAGTACTTATTAAACTGGATTTCAGAAAAAGAACACCACATTAAAAAAAAAGCTAAAAACCTACTCCTACTATAATTCAAGATATTTATATAAAAAGCAGAGGTCAAATACATTTGATCACAGGATCGTAAGATAATAACAAATAAAGCTAATCAAGAAGTAAAGAGCTATTAATATGCGGAAAAGAATATCAAAATATATCTTCTTAGTAAGATGAATACTTCAAAATTCCAGAAAGTGAAAGCAATGGATTTTTCCTACCAGCAATGGAGTCAGGACAAATGACTGATTAAAACCCAAATAACTTGATCCCAGACTCTGATGGTTTGATTAGTGTGTGTAGTTTTCACAATAATAATGAAAGACCAAAAATTAACTACATCTAGATTGCTAGTGCATTGCATAACAGTGCTTCTCAAATCCTGCCACTGGCTGTAGTATCCTGTCTTAAAACAATAACTGGGCTTAAATTCCCGAGAATTAGTCTCACTTCATAAATCATTTTATAACTTTTTCCACACTTCTTAAGTAATTTTTAGCATTGAAAATTTCTAGCATCTATATGTGCGCATAGGCTTTGAAAGTTACTTCATGTTAGTTGGACTGAACAGAAAATGTAAAGGTGATAGAAGAAAAAGGAAGATACTATAATGGTAACTTTTATTTTTGAGACATCCCTCAGAGTTGGCACTTTTTAATCCTTTAGTTATATGAATGCAGAAGGAATCAGAAAAGTAAAAAATCTATACTTGCATGTCCAATTTCACAAACAAGCAATCCTAGATGCATTTGGAACATTGAGTTTCCTAGCATCTAAGTTTAATTTTCTTTTGCTGTGCAATTTAATTTTAGCCTATTTCGATACTTTAGTGAGTTGTGTTGCTCCTTTTCAACTGATTAGAGTTATTCCTAAGTGGCTCTCAGTAAGGATGAGAATCAGAGTGAAAAGGATGAAGTGCATGTCAGCCAAGGAGATGAGACAGAAATATTATGCATTAAAAATTACTTACTCAAAGATGGAGACAGACTTAGCACTAGAGTTTGGCTTTTGCTTTATGTTGTTCTCAGAAATTGAATAAATTATGGAATGCTTTATTTTACTCTTTCTTGGAACCAAACTTATGTCATTAGCAGAGGAAATCCACTATAATTTGAAAGAGATGAGCCAACTAGCGAAATCAGTTGGTAGACTCAGTCTTCCAAAGGACAGATACACTTATAATACTACTATTACACTAAGAATTTCCTATTATATTTTGGTAAGAAGAGCACTGACTAGAAGGTCAGTGTACCCTTGATCAGACAGAATACACATCACCAAGCTGCTTGGGAAGCACAAAGCTCCATCCTATAGCTTGTGCATAGACCAAAACAGCTCTTGAGTTACCTCCGCTTCCGGATTAGCACTATTATTGAGTGATGATTCATTTAGAAGTCTTTTCCCAAACTGCTGCTTATCGTTGCTGAGAACACAAATACTTAGCTCAGCAAAGCTAAAGTACAGAAACTTGCTGAGGTTCATTCTTTAAATTTCCAGTACTCGAGACAAAAGCTAGAGTTGATTTGCATCCTCAGCTACAGAGAACTATCAGAACTGGCTGAATACTGTTGCACCAAGTTCCTGTGTCACCTGGGGTTTGTAGAAAGCACTTAAGATCTAGTTCTTCACGTTGACCTTTTCCATTCCAGAATAGAGCATTTTTTCCCCACAGTGTGATAGAAAGGAATGCAGTTTATATAAAAATACAGTGTGAAGCTTTATCTTTTTCACACAGAATGCAATTTCTGTGGATGATTGCTGTGCTATGTCTTGTCATCTACTCACATTTTTTTAATTATCAATTTGTACTTGGGAAATATATTTTGTAGAAGAAAGTCACTTATTAAAAGGTGAAACTTTTCAGAACCATGAGAGCGGTGTGCTTTGTTGTACAAAATAAGACAGAAAAGTATACTTTAGAAGTCAGAGCTTCGGGCAGCATACTTCAAAACAGTGGGACTTAACTGAATACTGTTTGACTTGTTAGTTTGAGCTCTGAGTACCAGGATTTGATAGTTGGACAAAGTTCCTCAAATTGGCAGGGGTAAGCTTGCATAAACACATCTGTTCAATTGCAAGCCATGTTTAGAACAAGCATCTGGAACTAGAAGGAAATTGCATTAATCTCTTGACCTTTTCACCTATTTCCAAATGGCTGAATTTGTATCCACATCATACCTTTTTTGTTTGTTTTTGCAATGATAAGTTTCCTTACTTGTGTGGCAATCTTGTTTCTAATTTTTTTTTTACTTTGTTTACATGCTCTGTGCCATATTAAGTTCAGCCAATGCCCTTGCTATTGTAAGAACACATTTCCAAGCTATCAGTCTTCTCAGCTGTTTACACAACTATCATTAGAAAGTTTATAACGAACTTCCACCACAAAAATTTGTCTTTCATTTTTTACCTATAGAACTTTTTATACCTCCTTCTTTAGTCCATCCAGCTGCAGCAATGTTTTGTCTTTCATTTTTACTGTTTATGTCAAGCAGTTTGAGTTGCACATTTTGCCACAGATACATATGTACCTTCTATTCACACTTGGGTTTAGCCTTCACCTGCCTCACAGAGTACACCCAGTAAGATATGCTTTTGTAGTATGCTGTATCACTCTCTTGGGACGATTAAGAAGTAGAAAAAGCAATGTGAAACTTTGATTTTCTAGCACTCACCCTCCTGACAAACAGGTGTGGGGAATGTTCAATTACTGGAAAATCTATTGCATTTTCACATTGCTGGGAACTCAGAAGCAAGCTGTACTGATTGTTTAAGTACAGACATTTTGAGAGAGAAAGCCCACCTTGGACACCAGGTAGCATCTGCTCTGAGCATGAGTGACACTAGAGGTCACCATGGGAGCATCTACATTAGCATTTTAGCCTGGGCCAGGAACGTGCTTTCAAGTGCTCTATACTGCTGAAGCCCACAAGACTGAGCAGGCTCAGAGTTTGCATATTCAAAGATCTTTTTGAGAGAGAACTAAGCAAAAGATGCCACTAGTGGGTATTCAAACTACAATTCCAAAACAGATCTAATCTGAAATAAGTACCCAGGGCTCCTGTGTTATGAATGTGGGGTTCCCTCTTTGGATTTGATTTCTTCCTGTTGGACTACTTGCTGACAGAGTCATTGATTTTGTCCATATCAAAAGTAGACCCAGAGAACCACCTTGTCAGGTGAGAAATCCCACTCCATATTCCATTGTATGCAGGCACGTGTAAAAAGAATAATGTAAAATACAACTTTACAAAACTAAAGCCTACTCAAATAAGCAGAAATACTGTAACATTCAAAAACACAGTTGGTGGCTGGTAGCCACTCCAGAAAATTTCACCTTGCGTCCACAAATCACTGGCTAAAAAGATGTCCATAAAGATCTAACAGTACCTTTATGACTTCTGTAAAGTAAGCAAAATGTTGGATCGCATTTAGTAGAGCAGCTTAAAAAAAAAAAGACAAATGAAAAATGAGAAGTTGAGTAATAAGACTAAAGATTTGAAACAAAAGACTGTAGAAAATCTAAAGGAAAAGTAAAAGGGGATTTAGATAAGCTTGAATGTAAACAATGTTTAAAATATGAATTTGAAAAAGGCAAAGTTTGAGAAATAAAGTGAGCTTGCTAGGATATCAACTGCTATATAAAATCTCTGTACTTCATATATCACATCTTCCCCTCATTCTCCGAATTAGACATGCTACAACTGCTTATAATGTGTACCCTAAGGCCACAGGATAGAAAAATGCATGAAGGTTGCTGCTGAGTGAAAAATAACCCAAAAGACGATATGAAAGATATGCATGGAACTCCAGGAAAGGTACACTTGAGAAAGTCAAGAAATGAAAGAGAATTGCTGAAGCAAGGATTACTAAAAGACATGCTGAGTCTGGCTACATTTTGGTATCAGCTGTAAAATCTAACAGTTATTCAGGCAAATCGGTAGGGAGAGAACACAGTAGGAAGCAACAATACACATTAAAGAGAACGTAATTAAAGATTACTTATTGCTAAAAAACTAAATGATACTTCACCTCAGCTGCTAGCAATCAGGTAACCTACACGAGTGCTGAAGGACACAATGTAAAATCACAAATCCAACAGGAAGTATTTTCATTTTAAATCTATCAAGATAGAGCAATGGAAGAAAAGGAAATGAAAATATGTATGTGTAGGGTGAATAAACCAAAAGAATAGTATTCAGAGAAAATAGTGAAGAAGATGGTCTATTTTGCTAGGCTTATCTGGGTGATAAACAGACAACCAGTAAATAAAAAGAGGCTCACCTCTTACAGATGGTCGAGGTTCACCAGTAACTCCACAAGGGAGTGATCTCCAACAAGAGATCCTTCCCCAGTGGTGGTCAGCCCTTAAATGGCTCTGGGAAAGCTAGAGCCAGACTCCACCCCTTCCAGTCACACAGGTACATTGCCTTCACCTGTGCTCCTGCAGCTGACTCAGTGCTCACCTCAGGTGATCAATCAGTGGTTCAGGCCACAATTCAGGAGTTCCCATACACTATGGTATTAAAGTATTCTTCTACTGGTAGGGCAGCTGATTTTAAGGACAACTTATTCTTTGTACTTCATTTACCATTGGAAAGCATTAGGTAGGAATTCTTCCTATATTGAGACTGAAAATGAATTTTAAGAGGAACTGGTAAGAGGAAGAGCCTTGCTTTTCATTTTATCTTTTCATTTTATTTAGTGTTCACACTGGGTGCAAACTATTACTTCAAGAGATCCAAGATGACTTGCGTTGCTGTGAGCTGCATTACTTAGTTAATAAATCCTATTAAGATGTCTATTAACACAAAGAGCCTCATATTTACTTTGGTGTGTATCAAGTTTTTCCTGCAGAATGTTATTTTAATCCACAGACTCTCTGGACAACAGTGCCAGGGGTCACACTGTCCTTGCAGTGAAGAATTTCTTCCTAACAACTAACTTAAATTTCCCCTCTTTTATTTTAAAGTCGTTATTCCATTATTCCATTCATAGAATAAAAAAACCATTAACATTAGAGTTGTTTCACTGCTGAATAACAGAGGAAAACTGCCAATGTGGAAAGAAATATGTAACATTTGTATTCTGTGTTTGTGCTGGAAGAAAAAGTTGTACCAATCTCCCGTGAATGAATACTTTTGACCATAAGATACAGAAAAAGGTTAAAATATGGCTACAAAAACTACACTTTTTAAACAAGATAGCATGAAGATTTTGTATTTATACGTTTTCTAAAACAAGCGAAGGAATACAGCAGTGCGCTGATGATTTTCTTTTTCATTATTCATTTTTCATTTGTTCTTGAAATACTAAGGAAACTTCATGAGACTGAAAGAAAACAGATCTTGTTCCAGTGCTTTAAAAGGTAAATGAGACAACCTGGATAATTAAAATCCCATAAGCTGGGCATCAGTCCTAGGAAAATAATGGAATATATCCTACAAGTCTCAATTAATGAAGGATTAAAGAAGCAGTACAGAATTAATGCCTGTCAATATGACTTTTCTTTGGAAAACAGAACTTGCCAAGCTGGCATGGTATCTTTGAAGAGATCGCAGGAACCAGGTGCCATTCTGTGCTGCCTACTTCCAGAGAAGAGTCTGGATGACAATGAAATTCCCTGAAGAGTGAGCCTGTTTTTGAAGTGAGATTATACATCAGCATGACACAAAACACCTGCCCACCACTTTTACTGGGCATGTAGTGTTTAATTGTGGTATAATTTTTCCAAGAACTATTTCTCTTTCTTACATTCTTGGCATGCAAATGACAAGCTACTATTAAACACAATTATTCAAACCTAATAGCAAAGGAAATTTGTTTGAAGAAATGTTCCTAAATCTCATTTATAGCAGAAAACTATTGCTTTGGTCTTGGTCTGAAAGGAGCTGAGTTTGAGATTCATTTCCTACACATTATGATGATCTACTTACTGAATCATTATCATAAGAACTTTTGCTTCTTTGTAAAGACCAAGATGCAAATTCTTGCAACTTCCACAAGTTTATGATGTTTCTCAGCTGATATTCTTTCAGCAATCCCAGCAGACCTAATTTAATTTCTAATCTTTTCACCATGCTTAACACACTATTCTAAATTATTTTGCATCTGTACTCAGAGGGAATACTGGCTGATTTTTGCTTATAAAGCTCACTCCTTTCATTCCCATTGTTTCATATGCAAAATGAATGAAGCTAACTGCATAGAGCAATTCAGTGATCAGCTTTCAGTCCACACCATATTTCAATAACAATATGACATATATTGTTAACTTGACATATTTCATGCTCACAGCACAGAGAAGCATGTACTGTACTTCACCTGTGACTTCGAGAGCGGGGCAGAAAACCAATTGTTTCCAGACAGCCCAGTAAAATATCTGAGCGCACAAGTTCGAAGGTATAGAAAAAGTGTCAATTTGTGTTTATTAAATAACATTTTCTTCTATTTTGGCAAAGAATATAAATTTTAAGAATTTCAGCTAACATTAAAATTCTACAATAAGAAGAATCAGAAATGCAATAGGTACAAACAACAGTAGATGCTCTCGTGTTTTACCAAACACATAGTGTAAGATTTCATGTCCGAAAATGTTAAGATATTTCTGTTGATATTCTTTTAGTACTTCCAGATTTGGTAATGTTTTTACTCTTATCAAAACAATTTTTTCTTAATTTTCATTTCCTTCGACTGATCAAAGCACTATTTTCTTGTCATGTCTTAAAACAATCTTGTGATTTAGTGAATTTGCTTTCTACACAGTACCTTAAAAAGAACTTTAAGGATCTGTGAGCAACAGATTTGATTATTTTCTTTTTACAAAACCACTGCATATGCCTAAAGAAGATGTAAAACTTTTCATGGTTTAGAACTTCACATAACCTCCCTCCCCAGAATTTTCTTCAGATTTGGATACAAAAATACACAGCTGAAATGTATTGCAGAGTTGCCACGAAGAGCCAAGAAATTAAATTCTTGTTTCTTCAGAAGCCCTTTGAGGAGCTTAACAACTATTCTCTCATTATTCTACAGGATGATTTTGTTCTCTCCAAATATTCTATTTGATTTTGTGTCTATTTTGGGAAATGGATGAGGAAGTATAGCCTTTCCAAGTAGTGCTTGGTTATCTAGAGCAGTGTCTTTGATGCCTCATTCCTTCATTCTTTATGTTTTTAAACCGTTGGCAGTATTATAAAAGCAACCTTTTCACCTCCTCTTCTGCTCATCCCTTAAAATCTATTTTACCTCAGCTTCCATTATAAGCAAGGAACTTAAAATAATTATGAAATTTTATAAACATCTCCAGATACTTACTACTCTGGAATTATCCCATCCAGCGTATTTCAATTTTATTCCATCCAGTTTATACATATACTTTAGAGCACATACTAGAAGTAAAAGAAGTATGCCTGTGCAGTATACAATGGCACACAGAATGACAATGTTCATGAATGAATAATACTATGCATAAATTTTAGGGTATATTCTGTGCAATGCCAGGAAGTTCTGAGTCAATACGTCAGAGAACCAAAACACATCAATAGTTAATTTAAAACTGCCCACATTTGTAGAGAACACTAATTATATTCTGAGAGCTCATTTATAATGAGCTTTTAATTAGAGAGTATGTCCTCATACTGTAATTCTTAAAAGGAGAGAAATTATGAGACGCTAGGTAATTCTCAAAATAGCATGCTTCAGTGTTCATATCTTTCTTTAATTTTACTTGAAATATAAAGACTACTTGCCTGAAATCATTATTGGTTTACTTATGGCAGTTGAAGCATAGGATAATGGAGAATTCTATTTCATTTTTAAATCACCAAACATGTACATGGGCTATCCCACTAACAGATGTCTCCTCTACAGTTTAGTGAAAGGGCAACAGAGGAAATATTACCTCTATAATCAAGAGCTTAATACATTATATGACTGCCTCAGACTGGGAGATGACTGATCAATTTTCCTTCCATCATTTGTATAATTATTCATTCTCCCATACTGTAAGAAAATAAAATGGAACATATTGCTTTACAAAATTTATGAATACAACTCTGTATAAGAGCTTTCATGGTACTTCACAGCATCATCCCTCATGAGAAAGACTGTTTACGTGGATAGCGTCCAGTAAAATCTTATCAATAAGCCTATTTTTATTTTTTTAATTCAGCAGCTCAGCTTTATTTAATTCTCCTATTTCTAATATTGCACAAACACACTGCTGTGTAACACATTACCATCTAGGCTTTCTCTGCTTGTCCAGATACATCACATTTGTCATTATTAGAATTCAACAAGAACTGATTAAATTGATTACCTGGTTTACTTTCATTTGGTTTACACTGAACTTCTTCAACACATTCGGCAGGAAACCATCCAATATGTCCCCGGGTGCTGCCTTCCCAGAATCCACCTTCTCCAATGCTTAGAACTAAATATAGAGAAACATAAGAAGCATTAAACTTCTTTCTCTTCTGATGTGAAAACTAAGATTATTTAAACAGCTTTTCAATAATAATTGAATATCATGTTCCTAAGAGCAAACGCTGTTCAATAACGTAAATTCTAGTGCTCCAAAAGTGAGCAAAGACCAAACTTTAAAGATAACTCTCCCTAATCAGCCTTCGAAACCCCTGCCCAAAACTATTTCTGTCAGAAGTTTTCTTGGCCCTTACCTAATCCCTTCAATTTTCAGTTTTTGCATTGCTGTTTTAGTCAAGGAGAAACGCATTGTCATATTAACACCAAAAATGTGTCTTGCCTGTTCAGACTAAGCTGAAGTGATGAATGCGTTGTAAAATTGAATCTACATTGAAACAAGGTTTTCATATGTATGTATATAAAGAGAGTAACATCTCATATGTTATGGACTTCCTAAGGAAACACACCAATTTATTTAGTGGGTAGTTCCAGAGATGTGTAATATAGGTCAAGTAATATGATTTAATAGTTTGAGTATGCAGTAACAAATTCTTGAACATCCCATAGGTGTACTACACGATACACATGCCTTTTGATATATTTCAATGACCTTTCTCAGCATAAAATAAAACAGGGACAGAATAAGTTTTCAACGGAAGAAAAAGCTTTACTTCTAGTTATCGAGGATTGTAATAATTGCAAAATAATAATGCATATTTTTTACTTCTAAGCAACAGGAGGTGAGGCTCTTCCTAATCACTGCATTAATAATACTCATTGAAAGAACATATTTTGAATAGAACATATCTATTGTTTTAATAGAATACATATGATATAATAGACTAATAAAACCATGGGTAGCTCTTCAAAATCAGCTGACTGGGAACGTAGCTCAGCCATACAACAAAGGTCTTCAGAGTACGTCTGTGCAAAACAGAACATTCAATGTGGAAGCCTCTGAGCTACCAAAAATAAGCCCATGGAAGTTGAGGCAGCACAGCTCCATTAGCAGTGTGGCTGCTAAACCAGCCAAGCTAATTGGCACTGCTGAAAATCAAGGCCAATTAGCACAAGCTCATCTCTTCACTAACGTGTGCGTATGGTTTTCAGGACCCAGAATAAGATCTCTGCAGAGTAGTGTACTATGGTAGGGATATTAACTTGCTCAGAGCCATTTTGAAGATCTCCAGCATGAGCACTTCTTACTCTGTTAAAACATGCCTTATTAGGCTTTAAAACTGTAGTCCCAGAGCCTGACTGCAATTGAATGCTGTATCAGCGAAACTGCTGTGACTCAATGGCTTTGAATTTGAACCTGATTTGCACTACTATGGACTCAGATGAAAATCAAATCAATGCTAGGGAAAAAAAAAAAAAAGTGTGTCCTGAGAACACTAAAGGAATAGTAAGAAGCCTGGTCTGACAAATCAGGAACTGTAAAAACAGTATTTGAAATTAAATGTTTACCTCATTTGTCACTGATGCAATCCTAAGATATTTGTGGTGTTGCTTTTGAAGCGTGGGCGACTATTAACAGAAATATTTGAGAGAAAAATATTTTTAAATGTGTCAATTTTTAGTTTTTTACTATATCATATTCAGTTGTGCAGACTCCATTAACTGTTCATTTACAAATCACTTTCAATGAGAAGTGCATTTTAAACCCAAGAAAACATACGATTTATCAAGCACTTCTCAGACTTCATGCATTTGAGGAAACTACACCTGTGCAGAAAGTTAAAGGCTAATGGGAGAGAGCTCTGACCTTGGATGACACTAACAACTCCACAGTGAGAACGAAGACAAGAATTTTTTAGGATGATTTCTGTTTTAGTTACCTAAGACCTATTGCTACTGTTTAGATAAGAAAAAAATATTGCATCTCTACATTTACATGCAAGTTAAAATAAAAACCTGATCCGTGCTTTAATGCTATTAATAAATTAAATCATAGATGATATATAATACAAATTCAGGGTACAATTAATGAAAAATGTTTTTAAATTTCAACTGTTCTTGAAAAGTTTTGTTTACTACTACACAAAATCAATCTCAGAACTCAGTGTTACCAAAAACAGAAGCCTGTTCATTCATCCAGTGTATATAGGGTATTCATCAACATTCAACATATTTTTAATAATGCAACCCCTGTTCACATAAGAATAGTGTATTTCTCACGTATGAGATAAGCAAGTAGGAAAGCATAATTAATAACATGCATATCAACATTATAACTATTGTAGCATCCTGTTATACACTGATTTAGCTGCAAATAACACATATGAGTCCAGGCTTCCATTCAGCTGAAACTGCAAAACGTGACAGTAATAGATACCTGTTGAGGAGAGTTCAGAACTGATTCTAAGTCCTGATTTCACAAACTGGCAAGATAAAGAGAACAGCAACTACTTAGCAATTACGAAAGTGTTCTCTAACTCCATATTTTATTAACATCAGAAATGCTCTAAATTACACTGATATTTCAATCTCTAGAAAGAATTTGCACTGTCAGGCAGAAGTTGGGATTCTCACACCTGTAATTTCATGAGTTTACAGTAGTAGCAGCTGATAAAACACCTAAGTCAAGATGAGAAAAATAATGTGTTATGTAAGTCCATCTGTGAATGCAAGGAAAATAGAGGTCACTAGAAAGCAAAAGCTTTCCCATTATTGCATGGATTATTGAATATCAGCAATTACTAACAGCAAAAGAGAAGCAAATATCCTTAAACCTACCTGAAGACATAACATCTATGGAAAAGAGGTAGAAGAAAAAATGAGGTACTGCTAAAATGCAGCCTCCATTCTTGTTCAAGTTTTTTAAAGATTAAATCTATAAATAAAATTATTATTAACAAATACAGCATTATGGATGCCAAGAAGAAGAAAACCCAATGCAACTGCAGGAGGTAAATGTGGAGAAGCCAGGGATGTACTGATGTACTGAGATGAGACAAATTATGGGGGAGATGGAGGAGGAGCACATACTACCTAATACTAAAAATGTAGAATTTGGGATAAAGATATAGGTTCTAACTTGAAATAGTCTTTTCAATAAATCTCAGGCAGTGCCATTAATACGAAATTCTACAGTAGGAGACAAAAATAAAATAAACTCTGTGTCTATAAAAACTGGCAATGTTTCATGTATTCCAATGTAGGTAGCTGGGAACGTAAAGTATAAATTGTATGTATGTGTAAACTTTTGAAACTATTCACACTTTTTTTAAATGAGTGCTTAATCTGTCCTTTTCTTCTCACAACAGTGCTTAAGAGAGATGCTGTAATAGATAATTTGGTACCAGCAAGAGACTTCCTAGTCAACATTTTCCCTTCTGAAGGACATAACAATGGTAAATCAAAGGATAACTTTCCCAAAATTAATAATTAGACTTTACCATTTCAAGTATTTTTTTCCTTCTGCTTTTTGTAAAAACAAAAGATGTAGTTGCTATAGCAAGAGCAGGCCAGAGTCTCTTTATACACAATACGAATTGCAAAAAAGAATGTGAAATTTTAAGAATAAAATTAAGGCCCTAGTAATACTGTGAACTCTGGTATGACTTTTCACAACAAAACTATAGTTTAAAATAAGAATTATATTTAATTATATGAACAAAAGTGCACATTGAAATTGGACAAAGATGAAG
The DNA here is from genome assembly GCF_038088225.1 of Cyrtonyx montezumae. Taxonomy (NCBI): domain Eukaryota; kingdom Metazoa; phylum Chordata; class Aves; order Galliformes; family Odontophoridae; genus Cyrtonyx; species Cyrtonyx montezumae. The sequence continues at coordinate 40,469,217 of NW_027071826.1, read as the reverse complement.
CAGTTGAATAACATGAAAACACGCATAAACAGATCCTACCAGGATCTGATATTAATGTCATTAAAGTATTATAATAATTTTTATTATAATACTTCATAAATAAAAGTATTATAATGTCATTAAAGTATTATACCTAATACCAGCCAGATTCTGCTTTGCCAGAGTCCAAAAAAATGGCAAAGCATTTATATACAGTACCAATCTGTCATAGGGTATTTAAACTCCAGTAACTTCTTTGTTTTTATTAACAATATAACATGCTCATCTCAAACTAAATTACACAACATATAATCAAAAATTCAGATAAATAAAAAAAATGTATTCTTCCTCCCTTCATTATAAAGTTATATCTTCCTTCATTATGATACTGTCATATAAATAGGGAGTGAGAATACTTTTCCATCCACTGATAATACACTTTCTGAAATTCTCTAATTCTGAAGATTCAATTAAAAAATTGTTCTTTTTTGCAAAAAATGTAATGGAAAGTACAGCCAAATGCAGGCCATTGTCTATAGATGTTACAGGTTACATGTGAAACTACCTTGCAGTATCTACAACCAGTTTTTGGTGCTAGTATAAATTACACTCATTCATGGGAAAGCAAATACTTATCTGGAGAGGGAATTATAGAGTTGCTTGAAAAAAAGATCATTTCTACAACTGAGAGAAAAAATGATCACAGTGGCAATAATGTGTAAAGTTGAAAGTAAGCTGAAAATTCTAGCAGCAGAACTAGCCTGTGCTGATATAATAACCATCAGATCTGTAAGTAAATGTGTTTGCTAATGACGAGCAGCTGGATATCTCAGTACTTTTACTGAGAGGAAGAATTAAGAACACTTTCTACAACTCAGAGTAGAAAGCAGAAAATTTCAGTATTTCCTTCTTCATCTGGATGGAATGACAGCGCCCCTTCCGTTCAAACTGCAGTTTGAACATATCATTTACCTTTAAATCACTGTTCAGTTATTGCTAAAGAGTGCTATTTACTTAATGAAATGTAAAAAGCTTTCATATGAATTACAGATAGTAAGGTTTGGTGTAAATGTGAGCTATAATAAACAGTTTATCTCCTGGATTTTTAGTTTTAAATAAACTTTTTTTTTTAATTTTCCAAAGGGCAGAGAACCAAATTATTTCTCTCAGAAATATCTAATTTAGTTTTTTTTTTCTCATTAGAAATATCAGTTGTTTGATGTAAATGTGCATAATTTTCTCCCTTTGGAAGGACAGCATCCAAATGATAGGTAACTGATATAAGAGCAGGTGTTTCATTGGAAAAATGATTTTGCTAAAGAGGTGCCTTCAAAAAGTTACAACTTAAAGATGTATTTTCTAAACCTCGCATTTTAGGGTCAATTTTTTTTCTCTAAAAACATTCCAGTATGAAAAAGCTTAAACTATGTTTTCAGACATAAGAAAAAAGTAAATTAAGTATCAGTTATCTTGTAGAGTGACTGCTTTCTGCATCTGAAGTGCATCTTGACTCATAATTTACAAGCAAGATAATTGGAGGTTGCACATGTTACGACTTACTCTCGCTTTCTCTTTTTCTGAAAATCTGGTTTAGTTTAAATTTTACCTCATTTCTTCATGTATCCTTATTTGTTCCAGAAACATATCCTGCCTGCCCTCCCTGTCATTAATGATGAACAGGATCTATCTGTTCTGCCTTATGGGCACATCATTTCTGGCTTTAAAATACATGATCAAATGAGAGTGACATATCTTGAGATGAGTGCAAAACTACTAGAAAGGAATTAATTGTCCATAGCACTGATAAAATCATGTTAAGGCCTCCAGCATGCAAACAAGCCCCAGCTGCCACGTAGAAAATGTTCCTGTGCAGTCCACACACAATCTGGAAGGAAAGTCTTGTGTATCCGCAGTTAATGATTTTGTATGATTGACCTGAGCAGTCAGATTCAACAGTAGCTCCACAGGCATTTCTTCTAGGGGAGAAACAAATTCAGCAGTTCTTCCCCATCTCTGCCTATGGAACTTCACAGAGAACTGAAACTGGGGGAGTAACGTGGATAGAAGATATTCCTCACTTTTGAATTTAACATTTAAATTCCACTTCTGCCTCTAAAATCAATGTGTGATCAGCTGTGACTTGTAGGATTAATCTAATCAAATTTCTTATTTATCTGAAAACCTACCTTACTGGCCTGTAATTCAACCATTAAATTGTCTGATTTCTTTTAACAGGCTAACTGTTAAATCCTGATAATTTCATGTCTCTTGATTGCGTCCTATCCCCCCCCCCCCCCCCCACACCACTAGAGGATGGGAATGGCGAAGAAGTATTAGCTTAAAGTTTTGGCTGCATGTCAGCCACAGCAACCATGGCCACAGTCAATGTCAGGCTAAACCCTGACACATTGCACCTTTTTTTTTTTTTCCCTTTATCACCTATGGAGGAAAGCAAGCAATGTTCAAGAAGAGGCCCTGGCTTCAGTGATGCTTGACAACGATGGATTGTTAACAGAGCAATCACTCACTACATTGAAGTCTACAAATGCAATAATCTGCCCTTAATCCTCTAAATCTGAGGAAAGAGAGCTCAACTGAAATGAAACTGAATGGGCTGTGCTGTTCCAGTTAAGATCTAGCATTGTACACTTTTTCTTCCTCTTTACTTTTGTGAACTACTTCCTATGAAGCTAATATATTTGCTGCTGTTCAGGTGCGTGTCTCAGTTTGAGGAAAGGGGAGTAGAGATGAAAGCAGTATATCAAACAATCCTCCTGTATTGAATTGCATATTGAACAAATTAAAATCAAGAAATAGTGATAAAAGTTACAGATCTAGAGCTTTCCCCATCTCTGTTTGAAGAAGGCATGAGTAGAACTAGATTTGCTCTTCTCCAGAGAAATACCCAAACTACAGGCGTGGGGAGTGCAGAGCAGAGATAACTAATTTGAGAAGATGCTCCAAACCAACTTAGATCTGAATGATCATAAAACTGTGTCAGATTTCGCTAGTGTGAGAAAATTCTTAGGTCACCTTACTGGTATTCCATTTCTATAGAATATTTTGGGCCAGTTACTACTGAAGATAACGGGGATTTGAAGATTGTCATACATCCTAGCCTCCTTCATGCGGCCTCCTGAGCAAAGCAAGAACTCTTGCTCATGCAGGAAACCTTTTTTGTCATTGTCTTATGTCTTTGTCATATCACTCTGATATACCAGATAGAAGCAGAATTCTGTCTCGTGCTCTTCGTGTATGAGTGACTGGAAGAAATGAATTAGGTCACGTGTGATGAGTATTTTCATTTAGGTCACATGTGATGAGTCATAACTATTTATGTTAGCAATTTAAAACAAATGGATCAAGCCAGGAGACGGTAAAGAAACTAAAGAGACCATTGAATCTGAGCAAGGTTAATTTCAAGTTAATTTCATCCTTCATATTTTATAGTATAACAATCCTTATGCAAACCTTTTAGGTTAAATTTGGCTGCCTTGCTGATTCAGCCAAGCCCCACTGCTGTTGAAGAAACAAACACATTTATGTAGCTCTTCCCTCTCAGGTATTATATTTACTAATCTAACAAGTGCAAAAGCCCAGGAGAACAACTTTCCTTCTGCCCACGAACACTGTCTGCTGGCAATATTTTTAAGCACAGCAGATACTTAATATTCTTTCTTTTTCAAAATGACTTACAAGTAGATTTTACAATAAATTAAAATGTTAGTGATATATTTGGATTGCCCTACTGGCTGAAAGCACGTTGAAATAGAAGTAGAGTTGCAAGGGTTGGTATTTCTAATGCAGAGAACAGCTAACCTGCTGGTAAAACTGGTGCTCAAGTCACAACTACTGTATGACTTCTGTCTCTCTAACACAAGAGAACTTATTAGGAGCATACCTTGATTGCGCTAAACTCCTCTTAGATGGACAGACAGCATCTACGCTGATCTGGCAATCTGAAAAGATTCCTAAAATAGTCTGTGTTGGGACACAGTTGAGATACTAGAAAAACCTCCCCATTTTTCCAAATGATGGACGCTAGAAAATTTATTTAATCACAGTAACAGAGAAACCAAGCATTTTTCAGAGCTGGCCCACATATTTGCCAAGTGAAACAGAAAAGGTGGTGATATCATGGGAGGCAATAAAAATAAAATAGATAAGCAAAACTTGTTGGAATTGGAGGCCACCCATAAGGACACAGTAGACAGTACTCTGGAATACAAAAATATAGATAATCTATGTTTCAGATATGTTGTAACATAACGCTTTCTGGAAAAAAAAATTCATTATTTTGTTTCTAAGGAACCAGAGATTGGCTGTTCCGTGCTGAGCTGCAACCAGAGGTAACATGTATTACTTTCTACTACAACAAGGTATACTACTAAAGATTTGAATCACAGGTAACCTTCTCAGGGATGCACAGATCCTTCTGGTTTTTTTTTTGTTGTTGTTGTTGGTTTTTTTTTTTTTGTCTTCATGACACAGAAAAGTATTCATTCTTCAATCATAAAGTGCTTAGAAGCATTGCCTTAACTATATTTGAGTTTTGTTATAAAAGGCACCACTTGATTTACTGTTTAAAAATAAAATCTATCAATGCAAAAGATTATTGAAGTAAATTTTGCACATACTTTACATTATGTATGTTTGTGCATCTGTTTAGGCTGAATTAGATTTATTGCAATGGAAATCTAATCTCATAGCAAAATGCAAAAGAATCAAAATATGATAATGTTACAGTGGGGAATTAAGCTAGCTAGCTCTTCATTTATGTTTGAATGAAACCTGTATAAAAGATACAAGGTTTATTTTTACAGCAGCCATGGCTCTTCTTTCATGAGTGGCAGACACACAAATGATGTCAGTGTGTATGACTAACAACTAAAAATAAAGCTGGTATTTTTGTAGAGGCTGTGTAATATTCTATTAATAAAAGGCCATTTTGTTTAGTCCACATTTTCCTTGTACCTTGCTCATTCATGTCTTTTTCTGAAGTTTCCTTGTGCCATCTACTGTGATCGGTTCTCGCTCACGCACTTTCAAAGATTTTAGAAAAAATTCTGCCTCATTTTCACCTGATAAAAGCACTTCTTGTCAAGAGTTTAGGGATTCACTCACCAGCACATCCCATTTTATTGTACCAAGATATAAAAGAAAACCCATTAAAACATTTCTTAATTTATCCCTTCCTCTAACATGTTGTTGTGGGTTATTGCCTTGTGATGTATAGCGATCGATCTCTCAGGGCACTCTGATGAGAACAGTCAGGCTGAACAGAGCCTGGTACCCCACAAGAAATTTCTGTACAAATCTCCCTGTTAACCCAGGAAAAGCGTCAAGGTGTAATACAGCTCTCAAGATGTCACGTGAGTGAGGTTAAGAGAAAGATTTTTACATTTTAAGTGTGAGACAACAGTGTTTTCAACCATATACAGTGAGTCACTGTACTGAGCCTCAAACAGTCACCAATACCCCCAAACTAAATAAAATCATTGAATTAATAGGTTATTATGTAACCTGTTCTAAATTCCTGCATTTACTGGATCATGGTCTTGCTAATCAAGTTTCAGGCACACAAGAACATAGGGTATTCCAGGTACTGAGTGGATCTTCTAGTCATGAAGAATGACATGATAGCCAGCATACAAGAATTACTACGAGATGTGAGTGTTAAATGCCTGTACTTTTCAGATGATGGAGTTTATCAATCCTTCTTGTTGGAACTATTTTTTGTTTGTTTTTTGCTCTGATACAGATAATTGTTTTCACCTGAATAGAGGCATGCACTGTTTAACTGAACCTAGATTTTTGTCAAATATGATAATTTTGAATCCTTCCTCCATACCATTATCCGAGACCTTTTTAAAGCATCAGCATTATTTCAGATGTATTCTTCATCCTCTACATGACCTTGTGTACACTGATATATTTTTTGTGACACTTGAGGAACAACTGACAAGATAACAAGAAATAGGGTTTGAAATGCTTCTGAAACTTTTTCTTTTGATGAGTGATTGCAGCCTATGATATGGTTCTAGCATTCCCGTGCAAACTGCCCTAAATTCCACTCAGCAACACTTCATCTTAAGTAGGAAAAAGAAAACAATGTTCTGCTATGTAAACTTTTTTCTTTTTCCAAGCTTTCCTAAAAGGATTGACATTTATAAACATCTCGCTAAACTTCACTGCATTGAAGTTCTATAAAACACTGTAAAACAAGTGTGTCTGCAAATCCTATATCTCCGCTAGCTTTCTACTTCAATGTGCAAATCATATATTTGAAACTGGAGAATCCCTGTAGGGATGATTGGATGTTGGATAGGTAAGCATTGCTTTGTATGAAGTTAATAATTTACAGTTAGTTTCAGTAAACAGATTTTCCCCATTTTCTGTTTCAGCACTTCTAAATGCTTTGGTTAGTGCCCCCATAATATCATTGGTCTTTGTTCTGGTCATCCTATTATAAGGAGATCTGAAAAGTGGTCTAATTCCCCCCTGCACTGTTTTCCAGTTATTGTCACAGTAGCTTAGAACCATGGACTCTTGAACTAATTTAACTATTTAACTCTTCATTGAAACTGAAATCCCTTGTTTGTTGGGTAATTTCTGCATATAATCAGACCAAATTCTACTGTAAACAAGCAGCCTTGTAATGAACATCCTAAAAATTCCAGCATCCCAAGGAATGTGTTATACTGTTTCCAATTCTGTTAGGGAAAACAATGAATGTCTGCCTTGTTTTTCTCCAGAAATACCTGGAGTCATTGGAATAAAACATCAGAGACTAGAATCTACCATCTATGTTCTCCAATACACTACATGAAGAAAAATGTTACTATATCTTTAAATCCAGCAACCCACTTGAACTTAGGGATCATGTAGGGATAAAACGTTTCTCAAAGAGTAGTTGATGTTGCTCAGCCATACTCATTCTTTATCTGTTGGCAGCTACTATGAACCTTTGACTCAGAAAGCTATTAGTATCACTCATGGTTCCCCAAATTTCTCCTTTTGTAGGAAGCAGCAGTTTTCCCTGGTGGTGATAAACCTCCCGAGATTACGCGCAAGCAAAAACTCCTGGAATATGCCTAAGTTTCACTTTTTTGCTATCGTTTTCATTCAATTCACTAAAAAGTAACTTTTTCTACTTTCTTTTTCTTATATCTTTTCAGTGAGAAAGGAATGCAAGACCCCAGGCCTTCACATTTTCAGTATTCTTATGTAAAAGTATGAAAATTACATTTATGTTCTCTTTGCTTTATGTTTTGCATGACAGTTACTCATAATGTAACTTAACTTTTCTCTAGGTTGTATCCATTCTTTCGACACTCAAAGGCTTTTGTTAACTGATATGCATCATTTCTCTTGCATTAATCTCATACACTGAATGCTTACAAAACAGGTTCCCAGAAGATGCAAATCTGTCAGTTTTGTTTGAATTTGAAACCAACTCTGCCATTTGTGACTTGAATCTTACTTGATATCTGGGATTCCTGATAAATTCTATAACCTCAGTGCTTTGTTTGCCTTTATTAATTTTACTCTAGCTTAGTTAACTCCCATTACTTGTCAACTCCTACAGAGTTTTATTAAGTGTTTCATTAAGTGTTCCTATTGGCTCTCCCAAATTTCCTTGTGCACCATTAACTTTCACTCATAATCACTGCTTCCAATCAGACAGGAGCAAACTCTCAGAACTGTCAAATCATTACTTCAGCCCTACAGCAAACAGCAGCTCTCCTAAATTTAACCTTTCTCCTTCATCCTTGCATTTAAAACACATCTTACATGTGTTCTACCTTTTAAGTACAGCATTCTCAAGATTTAGTCTACACCACCTGGAGGACTGAGTTAAAAAAAAAATTAACTTACAAACGATTAAAGAGTCAACCATATTAAGAAGTATTTTTCTATTTTTAAAAATCTCCCTAATTATTTCCAGCTACTACATTCAGGATGAGAAAATGGGAATATTTTCCTTTGGAAGGTAAAGAGTCTCAGTTGCAGAGAAATTTTCATCATTTTAACATCTTTATTTAGGATACTGAATTTATTCTTTTTATTTGCCTTCCATAACTGGAATTTTGTTTGAATGTTCTGAGTAGAAGGCATTTTTGTTCTGGTTTTATTGGATGTGCAAAACCACAGATTAAACTGCAGTTAACTCTCTCTTTGAAAGTTTTGTCCTGTACAAATTTCTCACTCTCTCACCCTTATCTGAGAGTACTGTATTCAAAGTAGTAAGATGAACTTTGACTTTGATTTAACTGTATCCTGGGAAAGCTTGGGAAGTGCACCAGTGGTCAGAAATTACATGTGTATCACATTAGCTCCCTAGATTATTTACATCAGACTGTATCCTAACTCTCATGAGGGGACTCTTGCTATTCCACAAGTAAATTGTTCCTTGAGGAAAGGAACAGTGACAGACTATTGCTGTTTCCTTCCTGAGCATTTTGGATTGCCAACAAATTTACACTTTTTATGTGCTAATGTTGTCTTTCTATAACGACTACAGAAGCCAATTACATTTTGAGTAACATGCTGCTATTACTTCATGTTTTTGAATTTTAGTAATACTTCAAAATCAGTTAAAATGGTACCTAAATATGGATTGACTAGAAAAAAGAACTAGGAGCAAAATACCCTCTAAAGAAACAAAAGCAAAAAAGTATTTCTATTAAATATGAGACAGATTTTTTATTATAAATACAAAATATAAAATAATTTTAAAATAAAATTTCAATCTAGAGAAGAAAATGCTTATTCAAAATAAATTACGCACCTTTTACTCTGTCTCCTTTGTGCAGATGAATTTCCCCTTCTCCTTGAGGTTGATATGGCTTTATGACAATAAAAAGTCTTCCCGGTACAGCACTGTAAAGCTTCCGTTTTGGACCCTGATAATCCAAGGCAGACAGAGCATCCTTGCTGGCACTAGGATTGTAAACGGCACTGGAAGTTGAAATTAAAATCATTAACTGGTTATTTAAAATGAACAAAGTTAATCATTTACCATCATACTGGTTATATTAAATTTAGCAGTGACTAGCGTAATGATCTTCCAATAAGACATTTAACTCTGCAGAAAAAAAAAACTACACACAACTCTGTTTTCATCTTAAAAGTGTTCTTTACATTCTGGAAATCTTTCTGTTTGAAACACAGCGTGCAACTGACCATTTTGGCCTAGAAAAGAAAATACTAAAGTTATTAGTTTCTCTACAAATTGAACTTTCACATTTGCAGAGCCTGGTTAACTTCAAATTTCCTGTACAATCATACATTATAATCACCACAATTTGTCAGAAAGATTTTTAAGCACTCCTATATACAATATTACAATGTTAATTCAACAATCGAAAAAAACTAATTATCAAGTGAACATACTGAAAACTTAAGTTAATTCATCACAATACTATGAACTAAATAATTGAGCTACTTCATCATTCCAAGGCTTGAAGATAAATCTGAATCTATCCTAAGCGTGGCTAGCATATTCTCTAGGAGACCACTACTTATTTGTGGGAATCTATAACTCTCACAAAGACTTCAGAGTGGCCTGTCCAAACGAGTCATATAATTAGAAAAACCTCACAATCCAGTTACAATACACAGAGATAAATTATTGAAAGCCACTGAAAAACTATTAAATCTTTCCAAAATAAGTAACTGTTGAAAATACAGCACAAGAGGGAAGTATTAGAGGGTGGAAAACTTGTAGGAGACATCATAAACTTCCGATAACGTACTGTTCAAATTTTATTTAAAAAATGTAAAGTATGAAGGCCTTAAAAGTCTAGAAATGAATCATTTGTGAGAAAGAAGAATACTAATAAAGATTTTAAGGAAAAGAGTAGAAAAAGGAAGATGAATAACTGATGATCTAGCATTTCAACACTCCATATTCTGGTAAGGATAAATAAATGATCTTATGCTGCTATAAACCAAATGAAATACGAGCACTTGTCTTTACTGTTCCCCTTATTTTCTCCTTTCTTATCAGGAACCTTTCCATCCTACTCAGTAACATCTTCACCACTTGGAATGTGTCTCCCTTTCACTTCATCCTTTTTCTGTTTAAAGGTGCTGAACTGTTCTTGAGTCTTTAAAAGCGATGTCTGTAAAGTACTTTGTATCAGAAACCTCAGCTGGTTCACACTATTGTTTAAAGGAAGATGGGAAAAGATGACATTGAATTTTAAGTTTGGCTCCATTTCTTTTTTCTTGTAAGTGAAGAAATATTCATAGCTGTAAACAATCCAGATCAATACACTCCTGCTACACTTGCAATTCTTAAATGTATCAAGCTGCATTTTCTGCCTAATCTGGTAACATAATTTTATTCACCCATCACAGAAGGCTCATTCATCTTTCTTAATGAAAGTTGAGAGTGCAATGGCATATTGAAGCTTTGCACTGAAGAAATCTTCTCACATGAGACAGGCTTACTAATTGAAATCGGGGCTGCAACTTTGAAGTCATGACTTCTTAAAAAGATTTCCCCTTTATGCCCTTGCCCCAGCCTGGGCTCCCATCAGAGCAAGACCCATGCCAAGAAGAAGCTAGAAGGGGACATGGGGAGTTTATCATGTATTCCCCTTGCCCAGGAGCAGGTGGCCACCCCTGATTGGCATGGAGGGCAGCAGCCCTGGAAGATTATAAACAAATACCTGAGTGACAGGCTGCAGTGACCACATGGATCCCCCTTCCAGCATCGCTTCCCAGCCTTCACCTCTCCATCAGCAAATTGCTTTCTGAAACCTCATTGACCTCCTGGTGATGCTAACCCTCTGTCGCACTCTGACCTTTTCCACTACCCTGTTCCTTCAGCTGCTGTGGCCCCAAAATTCAATCTGTGGCAATGTCAAAAAGAGCTCCATCATATAAGAGGAGGAGCAGCTTCATACTGATGTACTGTTTGCAAATAATTAGCAGAAACAGCAAGGATTCCCACATGTAGCTGATAGTAAGTAGGTGGTCACACTTTCAAACAAAATCTGTGTCACGTGAGCTGCCATTTGAGGCAGCAAAACAGCCCTGTGGCAACAAATGGCAGTGCCTGCAGAGAGAGATTACTTATTAAATGTAAAGGCAACTAAAACATTTTGAGAGCCTTCAGTTTTCTTAGAGCACTTGTAAGAGCTCTGGATCTCCCTTAAAAACCTATTGCCAGTACACAGCACAGATAGATACTCTGCAGCTGGACAGCTGTGCATGTAACTATCATGCTGATGTATTAACAGAACAACCAATACTTTTACCATGCAATTTCAGGGAGGAAATTTGTTTGCAGTATCAGTTATGCCAGTTTTCAAAACCTATGGCTCACAGAGAGGGAAAAGTGGCTGAATAAATTCAAACCCAATAATCATCACTCTAATGCTTATTATTATTATTTTAAATTTGTTCTCTCCCTCAAAGAAGTGTTTGTACTCCAGGAATGTGGAAGCATGTTATCCCAGAAATATTGAAGAAAGGGCACTTTTAATCCATTCCAGATGAAGTAGTCACTGAACACAAGATAAATCTTCCCACTTTGTTGACACCGGCAGCATTCAGCAGAACACATGCACACTCATTCTGCAAAAACCATCTCGCAGCCGCCTCCTCACCTGAGTGAAGCCTCCTTACAGACAACAACATGGTTTTAAGCTGATACAGTTCTATGTGAAGAAGTGTCATCCAAATTATAACCAAATGAGTCTTTGCCACTAATGTAATGCGGTTTGCTCCACTGCATGAAACTAGTTGTCTAAGAATTTCTTTCAGGGCTTCTTACCTCTCAAATAACTTTTTATGCACCACATTTCTACTCACCAGCAATATTGCTACCAGCACAAATAATGATTATCAGTTTTGGTGCCTACAGCCAAAAAGGGAATAAGAACATGCAGAGTGCACTCAGTAACTTCAACTACATCACATTTTCTTTTACTGACTTGAAAACTCGAATAAACATCCAGACACTTGCAAATAACAAACAACAACAAAAAAAACTGCATTGTTTCACAATATTCTTGCCTTTTCTGCACTGAAAAGTTATTTTTTTATATTAGGAAACAAGATGGACAAAGCCTGATATTTTCAAAGGTTGATAAAATGTATTTAATTTGGTCTAAGTGTTTAAGCTCTGAACATCTCCATCAGTAACTGGTTCAACTTTCCTTCATTTTCATAACCCCATGCTTTAATCCCTCTGGTTTATCATCCTCGTGCAACTCCATCACTTGAACGCTTGACAGATGCGTTCTCTGTGTCCTACTCAAAGTGAAGCTGTAACTAATTACCTGTTCACAGGACAGTGGCTTCATAAACATAAAGCCCTCATTTGTGATCAAACCTAGACACAGCTATCAGCTTTATTATATTACTTGCAATATCTACATCACTCTAATTAGTCAGGATTTGCTCTCCAGTGGGACATAGCTGCAGGTTATTTGCAGAGAGTGTCTGCTAAATCACATTTAAAATTCGTGAGGAGAGAAAGCAGCAAAGTCTGAGGGAATGTGAAACCCTGCAGTGAGGATAATTGTGACAGGAGCCCACGGCACCTATCACCAACATCTCAAGAAACTCCCTCTGCTCTCAGTCACCCTTCTGTACAGCCCCACTGAATGCCTGCACTTATTCCCTCTGATTTCCTGTTGGGTTCAGCACTCATCTGTAGAGGAGACAAATTAAAGTCTCTGCTCCATCACACATAGCAACTCCAGCACAGGTTTCAAGCACAGCCAATCATTTTCTACAGAAACCAAGAATCTCAGAAATTATTATTTTTAGCAGCCATAAAATATATAATCATTATTATTATTATATTTAACTATTAACCTTGAGAACTTGCACTGTGATTTGGAGCTGATGAGCTTTGCTAAATTTTTTAGTCTGCCTTAATGTTCAAGCTCTGTAGGGAACCATCTCACACTAACTACCAGGGGTGGGAGGAATTAGAACTTTCACATTTGATCATATTCCACAGTGTAGAGATTTTGTTATCTGTACACCATGTAGTCTGCAAAACGGTCAGATGATTTTGATAAAAGGACATATGTCATTAGTCTACACTGATAAGGAATATCTCATATTTTGAGTATGTTCAAAATTCACCTGATGTGCCTGTGCTGCTGCTGCCGTTTGCCATCCTCTCCCAACCTGTTTAGGGATGGTGACCGGCTCCGTGAAGATGGAGTGTAGCTCCCCACAGTTTTTACAGTTCCATTAGGATTATTCTGCATCTGTTGAAGCAGATGAGGTGAAAGGCTGCGGTGGGAAGACGCAGAAGAGGAGGCTGACCACTCAGGGATGTTGTTGATGTTCAGGTTGTTGTCACTGTTGGAACGAAGCAATATTCGTGGTGCTGCTAAGGTGCTCGGGGGTCTCCGCCTTCTGTTTGAGTAGGTAGGAGCCTCCCTAAAGGGCACTGTGTAAAGAAAGACATCCAGGGTAACTGCAGATGAATTTATCATTTACAAGCACTTACCTCCACATAAAAAGATTTAGCAACATATGGCATTGTTTTTTTCTTCAGAGACAGAAACTTTACCTTGCCTGCATATTTAATCAAATTAATTATCTTCAAAACATCATTAAAACAGAAAACAACTGGCCAACATTAACATGTTTACTGGTTTTAATAAATAGTCAGGCAATGCCAGTGGTCAGTCTGCTGAGCAGTTTTAGCTACAGTCTATGAAAAGGAAAACAGCTAATTATTACCAAACTTGACTCTCACACTGTTCAGATTCATTCTGTGTCCTAATGCTCAATCAGAAAGACACTGAATAGGGCTGATGAGTAGGCATTGGTGCATCACCTTCCGAGCTTGAAAAATTCTGTTTCATCAAGTTCAGGCCTAACCTGAAATCTATTGTGTTAACAGTCACCTTATCCCCATCTTCCAGGTTAAAAATCAAGGACACAGATTTTTCTTCTGTCAGAACTCTATTACACCTCTACAATCCCCTGGTATTCCTCCCTTTCTAATCTAGGCATTTCTACTCCATCTATTACTATTGTATGTAGAGCATATTACCCCAGGGTAATACACTCGCCTTGTCACATGCCACATCCTGGGGAGAACACGACTGCATCCAAAAGCTGCAATATGCTAGTTAATGAAACAGCTGTAACAGAAAACAAAAGCAAGAGCAATACAAACCTAATGCAAACCAAAGACCCTACCCATTCATTGATGTTACTAGTACACTGCTGCAGCCATTTGAGAATTTGGACAAGCAGATACTACATATTCCAGATCGCTATTTCTCACTCTAGTGGGTCAGCTACTTGCAAGTAGAATTACTTAAAAGTCGAATTGCCTAATAAAAGTCACTCAACTAATACTAGAAGTGACAGCACTTTCTAGTTATTTTATAAGGCATTAAGGGACCTGACCCTGGAAACTCATACTTAGCTCAGTCTACATTCATGCTAGTGCTCTTTCTACTTTCAGTGGACTCATGGGGTTGTAGGATTGATTCTATACATATTTACATCTGAAAAACGCATGTATTTAAATCTGAGAAAGTCACAGTAGAAGAACGAAGACAAGGCAGCCAGGTACTATTCTGAGGACTTTACTGAGTTGTTATTTTCAAAGATCATATTTCAGTTGGGAAAGAAGCCCCACAAACTATCATCCTACATCTCCAAAGTGACAGAAAGTGCCATTTGTAAAGTGCCATAAATGTCTACACATTCAATGCCCTTTAAAAACATAGAAAATAACAGAATTAGAATGTGTCTGTCATATGCTGTAAGTAAATGAATTCACATATATTTGAATATACACAGGAATCAACCTGTCCTTCCTTGACAGAGAGCTTTTAATTGGAAGAACACAGCAAAACTTAAGGTTCCAGAGCAAAACTGAAAGCGTGTTTATAACATAAATAATGGTGGAACTATAAGGGAGAGACTGCTTTATGTAATTTTCACCTGAACTGTTTTATGATTAACCGCGATTCTGAGTATTTTAAAATAACATCCTTAATATTTCTAAAGAGATAAAACAAGTAAGTAGCTCAGCAGCATCAGAACAACCATAGGAAAGAGAACAGGGCGCACAGAGAGGAAAGGCTTTAAATTGATTTCCATGATTTGAAAAGAGGCTGAAACAAGAGAAGCAGTTTTTAAAAAATGTCACAGGGATAAAGTTCAATATTTGTACTAGAAACCGACAATATCGAGAAAACTATACAGAATTTACAAATCTTTGGTGTTTCATAGCTTTTCAGGGTTTCAAAGCAGCAAAGTATGTCACTGAATGCACCTTATTGCTTCAAAGGTCACAGTGAAATCCATGGGCTTGTACTAACTTGAAAATTCACAGCTCTTATTTCCAGAATTAATGTCCACTGATATTCTCATCAACGTCTATGACAAAGATGTGCTGTTTGTGTACTACTATCATACCTTCAGCATTCAGAATATGGCTCTGGTTGTGATTTCATTGAAGAGAGGAATCTTTTACAGGTACAAAAAAAAATAGCTACTGTATTAATTTAATTACAGGAGAAATAAGGCAGAATCAGAAAGTGTATGGCAGACATCGGTTTGCTACCAGAAGTAGCTTTGGTCCTTTAGGATCACCAAAGTTAGTTTCAGACTTCAGTAGAATTGGGGTCTGACCCTAAGACTCAAGCTTTCTACCCCCCAAAATTGCTAACACCAAGGGCAGGCTGCAGAGCCACAGCTCCATCATGCCAAATGGTGCCCATGGGTTCTGCCCATGTGCTGTCAGCTATGCAAGGCAGTGGCAGCAAGAGGGCAGAAGGTCAGGACAGGAACAGGACAGCAGGGAGCTGTGAGCACCTTTGTGTTGGCAGCTGGAAAAAGCACTTGGCTGTGCACTAGCTCCCACTGAAAAGTGGTGTGTTGTATGCATGCATGCTCACCAGGTATCATATTAAATTCACTCTTTTGCTTTTAAATATCAGAAAGGCATTTTAAATTTAGGACTCACCTTTTGATTTACTATTAACATTCTACTCTTAAGGACAGAACTGCAAGCAAAATCAGCCCTTACTACAGAGAATAAACAAGAAAGGGGACAAGTAATGACACCAATTTATGTGTGTCTAACAAATCTTTTACAGAGAGTTAAAAATAAACATTTTCACGCCTAAAGTAATTAATATTCCTCCCAACTGTTTCTTCTCCCCAGCAATCTGCAAACTGTAAGTGGGTGGATATTTTTTTAGCTGCTCTTATAGTCATTATTTATATTATTTGCACAATAAAAAATAACTGCAACACAAAATGATGGAATGCAAACATCCGCTTTTTTTATCTCTGTCGGACGCTGTCACTCCCTAATATCTCACTATGCTCGCAACTGTAAGAATAACTACACCAAAACTCATTTGGGAAAAACAGTTGATATAACATGACATGAAAATGCCTGAACTAATTTAAAGCCACTGAAGTTTAAAATTATCATCCCTAAAAGCATGTCTGAAAGCATCATTTAATTCTTCCTTATCTCTCAGCATCCTTCTACTCCTGGCATTTTTCACATCTGAAGGAGTAGCAATCACTGGCAAAAATTCACTCAGGAAATTCCTTATGCGTCTTCAAATGCATTTCTTAGGGAACAATACATTTCTATAACTACTTCAGAGAAAACCCACAATAAATAAAGTCACAACCAGCCTTCCAAATCAGTTGCCTAAATGGACTGTCTAACATATAATAATTTTGAAAACAAAACTGCAGGAACTGATTAATTATAAAGTCGCTAAACCAATCATATTAAATGTATACAAGAAAACACCAGTCTGAAACATCAAAGTGTTCTGCTTGCATCGCTTACCTTCTTTCTTTGTGAAGGCATTTAACAAAGACTTCATTTTCCTTTTTACTTTAGTAGCAATCCCCTCATTATATAACCTTTGCTGGGAAGAAAGAGGAAAAAAAATAGGGAAAAAAAATAACACAGCTACCCAATTTCTGTGTGTTCAGGCTGCCTGCACCCTGACATGAGCAGCAGGTTTCTGGGCACTGTGTAATTGCCAGCATAGCCAGGCTCACAGCGCCCGGCGCGCTGGTGACAAAGCCCACCCCACATCCTGTCTGTCAGCTGGGAGCCAACTGTGCATAGACTGGAGCTGCTCGCACACGAAAAAAAAAAACAAACCACACACACACCACTCTGCTCGCTCTCTCCCAGCATCAGTCATGTGAGCGGCTCCGACACCGCCTCAAAGCAGTGCCCTGATCCCGGGCCCAAGGCGAGGGGCAGGGAGGATGGAGGATGTGCAGCCGGGCTCCGCAGCCACGCTGCAGGCTGTGCTGCCGGTGGCAGGTAGCTCTGACAGAGCTGGGAGCTGCTTCATGAGCACTAGCGTGCTCAGCTCGCAAACTTGACTGGCTGACCCACAGGGCTTACAGGCACCCTTTGGTTCTGGTGTTCGCTCACTTGCTGAGCGAAGTGCTTGGAAGGAAAAGTGAGAAGCAAATCAGAAGTCTGCAAGCTGCCCGCACTGATTACAGCGAGACGTTACACAAAACTGCCACTACACGGAGTAGCTAGAGCTGGCCTATATTCCAGCCTGACACAGACGGGTACCAGCACCAGTAACTTTCTACTGCAGTGATTACACAGAAATAAAACAAAATCCCTTTCTGCAAAGGGCAAAAATACTAAAATTTCAAGCAGATGCCACAGAATAAGCGTACTGTGTGTGTGGCTTGTAGTGCACTGTCCCATCACTAGAGGTGCTTAGGGCCAGATTAGATAAGCCCTGGGCAGCCTGATATAGCAGGGGGACAGCCCCACCATGGCAGGGTGGTTGAAGCTCGATGATCTTTAAGTCCTTCCTAATCTAAACCATTCTATCATACGATACAATTGTGACAAACATTCTGTAGGGAGCTATGGCAGCCTGCAATGCGCAGGCACTTTGGCAGGGAGCAAGCAGGGGTGGTGTGAGCAGCTCCTCAGAGCTCCAGCAGAATCTACAGTGAAACAGCTATGAGGAATAGGAAGTTTGCTGCTTTGGACATGACTTACCCAAAGTGAAAAACCATTCTCAAACTGCATAAACCACACAGCAGTTAATAAATGTTTTTTTCACCTCAGACACCACTGCTGAACTGCTAACACATCTACTTTGAAAACATTGGTCTTTCTCCAACTGAGAAAACAGCTTCAAGAAAGACAGAAGATAAATCACTTAAATGAATCCAACCTCCATACAACTGGTGATATCATATTAAACAAAACTAAAAAGAATTAGTAAGCATAAATAAATTCAGTCATTTAAACTTCAACATTCTAGCATCTGCATAGCTAACTTCTAATGAAAATAATATTTCTCTAAATTAACGTACCTGCATACTTTGATTCAAATTCCTTTTCACTGTACTTTACACTGTATCATGCAAAAAATTTACCAGAGGTAGTGAACACAAAATACGCATATAACGTTAAGTATCTGTATTTGACAAGAACTACTTTTTCTTAACTTCAAAAAGATGTAAGGCTTCCTAAGGAATCACTCTGAACTCTTTTTCGCCCACTTATAAGTACATGTATTTGTTAGCTCTCTAGAAGAATCAGTATTGTTCCCAAAACAAGAACTACTACACTATGAGAGCTACATCACTAATTTGAATTATTAACTTCTGTGCATTACTGCATGGTTAACAGAGTGAATAATGTCAAACAGCATTGTAGCCAATATGTTTTACAGACGGTATAGTTAGAAAAAGTATTGTGATGGAAAGAGACAATTAAAATAAAGGAAAATGCTCACCTGTGTCCTAGGCTTACAGTAGGAAACTCCAAAGGAGCAATCTCCAGAAAGAGATCTTTCCCCAGTGGTGGTCAGCTCTTAAATGGGGTCTAGGAGAGATGGAGCAAGACCCCCATCCCTTGTGGTCACAGAGGTGAATTACCTTCACCTGTGCTCCCGCAGCTGACTCAGTGCTCATCTCAGGTGATCAATCAGTGGTTCAGGCCACAATTCAACAGTTCCCATACAATTACCCTTTCTAATAGAATCATAAAATCATTCAGGTTGGAAAAGAACCCTAAGATTATCTATTCAAACCACAAACACATCCCCATCATGCCTACGTGAGCCATATTGCTCAGTACATCTACACAGTTCTTGAATACCTCCAGAGCTGCTGACTCTGCCACCTTCCTAGGCAGCCTGTGCCACTGCCACACCACACCACTCTTCCAGAGAGATATTTCCAAATATCTAACCTGAACTTCCCCTGGCACACTTCAAGTCATTACTTCTTGCCCTATCACCAGTTACCTGGGAGAAGAGGCCAACTCCTATTTTGCATAACTCCATTCAATCCCCTCAATTTGGATCTATAAATGACAAAGGAGCTACAATTATTAGTAATGTTTCACATTTCCATGGTATTTTCTAACTAAACTTAGTCAACAGTGAGTGAGGGCTGGCGAAGTCAACATAAAACCTCAAGCTGCTGTAGAATTCCAGCAGCCAGAGATGGACAAAAGGGGGCTTCACAGAGGCTGCTCCAGAAATGCTCAGAGGAGTCTGACATCCTGGATTTTTATTATTGATGGGGCTGAGAACTCAGCATTGCTGCAGTGCCCATGGAGTAGAGGTTTCCAAGGCCTGCACTGAAATCAGCTTTACACAGCACAGGGGAATGCTCTTTATTGACTATGGGGAACATAGTTTGACCCCCCTACATTTTAAGAGCAGAATTACCTGTTGTGTGCCCAGGAAAAGACCAAAAACCCTGCTCCCATATGTTCAGCCCTGGGCACTCTGCTGACAAGGTGCTGCCAGCATAGAATCATAGGAGCCTCATCCTCAGATTACATCTCTCTGCGTGTGGGTGTCAGTGCTTCAAATAAATGGTATCCGAAGTACCTAATTGCAAGAGTTAGGTTAGGAAAGTGTTAACTCTATTGTGCTTGTTTTCTGTCTGTTCATATACAGAAAAATAAAAACAGGTAGGCAACCATGGTCAATCAAAATCAATCCCAGGGGGTATTTTTATTAGATTCTTTCTTCAGCTCAAGCATTTCATCACCTAAAGGTTTCTAATCAGTGTTATAAAAACATAAAAATATATATATGTCACTTGACATTATTGAGTTTCATGAAAATGGTAGGAGCTCCTTCCTATCTGCACCATCAGATGAATGAACATTTTATTCCATTTAACCATCTCTCTTTCTCCCATTGAAGGAAATATGATTTCTTCCTACATGGCAGAGCCTAGTGCAATAAACATTATTGTACAACTGGAAAATATGACAATCAAGGAAGTCAGCAAACTATTTGCAGCTGCATTTTTTGATGCTTTCTGATTGTCAGTAATAGCTTATTAGAATTTGCTTGTTTTAACTGAAGTCCTAAAATCTGTACTGCGGGGGAGGTACTAAAGAAAACATTCCAGCAACTTCCACCTTTTCCAGAAGGACTTTTACTGCCTCATGATGGTAGCCTTGGTACAATTAGCTCAGCATAGATGAACTAATTTGCCTACATCACACAACAATAATATAAGCCACAAGCTATCGCATCTCTAACCTAAAAATCATGAAGAGCATTACAAGTGCAAGAGAGGTAAGCCCTAGCAGTCTTTTTACCCCTACATCTTCTGTAGGTGCTCAGTAAGACATACATGAGCTCTGCATGGGGCTACTTCGGCAAAGAAAAGGCCCTCATACAGAAATCAAAACATGGGCTTTGAGATTAACTTTGGCCTTTTTTGTATGTTGGTAATGTCAGGTTCCCAAATTTTCCTTTGTCCCAAGATTCCACTGGAAATCAAAGCAAAATAGTGAATTACTTTTATTTATTTTTTTTTATTTTTTTTAGGATCTACATTTAGGAACTTAATGAACAGCTAAAAAATGATCTGTTTGACCAAATCTATGCCCTTGCTTCATCTTCCCACCAACATACCAAGAGCAAGTGCTTCTCAAATGATGGCAGAACACATATAATTATCATACTTTATTCTTCCTAGGTTTTGTCCATTTTTGAGTTCTTAACAGAAAAAAAAAATCCCTTCAACTCATATCGTCATCTAGGCTTTTGTTAAAAATACAGTTCTTCACATGTATAAATAAATTTCTCTCCGCTATAAAATAGGCTTCCCGTATGCTAAGCCACCAAGGGGAGAGTTAGATGAGAAAAGATAGATTCAAATATAGACTGCAAAGTACAAAAAGATTCAAATACAGACTGTAGAGTACAAAAAAAAAAAAAAAGGGGACAGTGCTTTTAGTTTGCTTACTTACCCTACAAAGACACAGTGTAGATTCAAAAGGAACCCTTCTTAAGGTAACAACTAAACCTCTTTTATCACACACAAATGCTTGAAAAGCCCAGCTGTACCTAACCTTAGTCTCTCTGTCACCACTGGGAGAGACTTCTCCCCACTCAGCTGCTATCTGTATGTATCAGCATGGGTTAGCAGACTTCAGGCACACAGTCCAAGTCTGAAGGGTAGAACGAGGGCAGGAAAGAGTGTGCAAGAAAGGACAGCAGAGGGATGGATCAGGAACAGATGGCAAGAGTTATCAATTAGAAGGAGAAACGAAAAACAGAATATAGCAGTGAAAGTTACATAGCCATGTGCCAGACTTCCCTTCCATCACCTGGCATGTATCTTACACTGCTGTCTCCAAACTTTGCTGTTTGACAAGGGCCAGCCTCACTTCACTCTCCTGAGGAACGTGGCACATTCGCAGAACTCTATTTAAAAACAACAGCCAAAACAATTAGGTTCTCAGATACGCAACAAAATCCACAGCTGTGCGCTAGAAAGTTTGCTTCTAGAGACAAAACTTGTGCAATAGAATGAAATGGCCACTGTTAGGTCTCCAGTTCTGCAGAAAACCCTTTATGCAATTTGTGCTATTGAAAGAATTCTAGTAATTCAGCATGTGAGGTGCACATGTTTGTGAGTGCATTTCAAAGGATTTTCAAAGGCAGTGAGTATACAGTTACCACATTTACATGAGCTTAATATCACGGGAAATGAAAATCAAACCCTCTTTCCTACAGTACTCACATGGTTATAAATAAGGCTTCCATAATATTCACTCGGATTACAGCAGTAATGCAGGAACAGCATTAAAGAGCTGTACACTTCTGCAGAAGGCAGGAATTTTGATTGCAAGGCTTACTTTCAGATGCTTACACAACATCAAGAATCTCCCATTAAAAATTGCTAAGTATTACTTAAAAATATGTACATCAGAGCAAATGTTTGAAATCTCATTGATAGGTTTGAAGATAATGGGTTCAGAAATTATGATAACAAAAGAACTTAAAAATAATTAGTTTCTTTTTTCTTTTTTTTTTTTTTTCTAATTAGACACATCAGAATTCACCTTAGAAATAAAACTTCTGTGCCAAAGAATAGGAAATTCCTTGGTTGTGTGAAGCTGTATGGAAATCTGGGTTGGGGTACAGACAGACACAGAACAACAGAGGCTTAAAAAATGGGAAATGAAACCCTCTTATCTCATGGGCAAGGCTGGAAGTGGGGAGGAAACAATGGTCAGTAACGAGGGAGATGTCTTGTAAGTAGTAGCTTAAAGAAAGAGAAAAGCAAAGGCAATGAGAGAAAGCTACAATAGCTGAAACAGAATTTTGAAATATGATTGAGATCCATCAGCGATGTCAAAGAAAGCAGCATATTTGAATAATATGTGGATCACTTTCATTCTGAACATGTACTGTCCTATAAAGAAAAGGCACTTATCTAAATACAAACCTGTATTTTACGAAGTTCTGTTTCAGCAGGATATGGTCCAGAGATGAAATATAGAGAGACCAGCTCAGAGCTGCCAATGGTTTCTAAAGGTTTTATACTCGGCCTTCTATTTCTATCACATGCTTGGGTTTGACAAAACATCAAATCTTGTTCTGAACGCATTTGCGCATGTATATAAAAAATAGTGAATTTCCTTCACCATTTGGAAATAATTTTCCACTGTACTATGACCATGGGAAAAAAAATACAAAAAGTAAATAGTTCTAGTAAATCTTTTCAAAAACACAATGGGTGATTTAGAGTTGATAAATCAGGAAGCTACCTGCTTTGACTGATTGAATTACTTTTTGACAGCATTTCTTTAAATATGGACTGTCCTGATTTCAAAATCTGTTTTTAGTACCAATTAGAAGTCACCCAGAATTGCTCACTCTTGCACAGCAGTGGATTATCAGTTACCAGCTACTTAACTGTGTTGTCGAAGCAAGAGATAAATAAGCTTTATGGCATCTGGACAGAAAGACTTGTTTAGTTCAGTCACCACATATTCTTACGCTTTTTAAACAAGCTGAGGAAAAGATGGTGGTATAATTTTCTCTGCTAAGACACTGGGAAATCTAGTTCTGAAGCAGCATAGCTCACTGACACATTGAATTACACCAGAAATTGAGTACATTCTTTGCATTATGAATACACAGAGTTGGACAATTATAATTTAACATCAGGGTTGTATATTTCCCAATCCATGTAGTTCATGCAGCAAAAATAAATAAATAAATAAAAAATCAGTGTCATTCGGAGAGAGGAGATTTTCATAGCTGGGAGCTCCTGAAAAGAAAGATGCTTGATGCTTCTTTTCATGGCTGATGCAGACAGACCTTGGATGCAGTACACAAATTTGTGGGCTGCCATCTCATGTTGCAGAGGAGAAAAAAGACAAATGAAACTGCACAATACGCTTAGAGAAACAAATGAGCCAATACTGGATTGTATGCTGCTTTTGTGTTCTGGTGTTGTACAGAAAACAGTCAAATTTTGCCTTTGTGTAACTTTCCTCCTACCAAAAGCGCTCAACAAATTCCTTAAATCATTTTGTTGTTCCAGGACTTATTCAGTGATTTTATTTCACTGCTTTAATCTAAGTGTGAACCTCTTTAGTAAATAGTGGGACAAAGCATCTGTGCTTCCAAAAGTGTTGGTGGATCATGTCAGTTTTATTTAGAATAACATCCTTTCCATAATTGAAAAGTGTCTATTGCAACCAATGAGGAAAAAAATATTCTCCATCTGAAAAAAACTGCAAAATATTTAATCAGCCAAAGCGGTCAAACAGTATGCCACAATCACATGCATTATCCTCATACAATTTTTACAGATAGATGTACTTACTAGAGCCCTATACTAGACTCAGAGCCCCATCTAGCCTGACCTTGGGTGTCTCTCCAGGAACAGGACGTCTATCACCTGTCTGGGAAACCTGTGCCAGTGCCTCACCACCCTTATTGTAAAAAACTTCTTCCTTGTATCTAGCCAAAATCTCCCTTTTAGTTTGAAACCATTTTCCCTTGTCCTGTCACAAAGGACTCTGTTAAGAGTCTGTCCCCTTCAAGAATCTGCAAGAACTGTTGATTTACTCATTTTGTCACCAATTTAGTTTCAAAGTAGACCTAGAACTACAAGTTCTGAGGAAAAATTTTTTTAGCTTGTGAGAAGATGCACATTTTTTTTACATGTGTACAATCTCTCACTGCAAACTTTCTTTTGTCTTATCTATGCTGCAGACAGCACTTCTGGCATGCAACCATTTGCCCCCTCAAATGTCTGTTCTAAATAGAGGAAAAGCTGCTCTATCTAAAATTATGCCACCAAGCAAGATCTTTGAAAAATAAAACCCAATAATTTAAGCTGATAATTGTCTCAGTTTCCTTAGCTCCATTTAGACATTTGGTCTAAAGAAGAAACTAAAACATAGCTGACTTACTCATTAAAGCAACAGCATTTAAAATTATATTAGTAGCCTACATCTCTCTGTTTCAAAAATAGCTTAATGAATCATGCCGGTCTAAATAAGAAAGTATGAAAAAAGAATCTATCTGCTATAGCAGGGGGTTGTCTTTGTACAAATATGTAGGTGTTTGTAGCATTTGTAACATCCTCAGTGGTTAATCCCATTGAGGAAGGAAGGCTTGCTTGCTCACTGATGCACTTTTGAGGTAGATTAATAATTGAAGAAATATTACCAATAGTGCTACACCTACTGCTAGTTCAAGAAAATACCACTTGTATTTTAAAATGTTTGAAAATGTTGAGATGAAGTTTTTTGGTTTGGTTTGGTTTTTTGCTATTGTTTATTGTTTTATTGTTTTTTGCTATTGTAATATTGTTTCTACAAGTTAAGTTTTATGATGGTGCACCAATAGCTGAGTTTAGGAGAATTTCTGTAACAAGAATATGAAAAGGTACTCTTGTTCATACATGTTAAGACCAATTAAAAGAACAAATAAGGTGTAAGCTTAAAGCCCATTACAAAAACTAATCTTTTGTACATCCTGTTTCAGAAATATTGCTACTTCTTACATTTCTGGCAGCAGTAGTAGATGTAGCCTCATGATATTCATTAATTCACTGGAAAATGTATGGCTGACATCCAAGATATTACTATGAAAATAGAAGTGTTCTGGATATTATTTGGCAGTCACACCCCCGGACATCATGAGTACTACAATAAAATATGAATTCCATGTTCAAGTTCCAAAATAACTCTGCTTTCTTCCGGACAAGAAGTGATGTAAATAAAGCTAGTAGGAAAAGGCAGTGCACATCCCTAAAAAAAGAATGGGATCTGAGAAAGGAGAGTAATTGTACAAATAAGCAAATAGTGTATGTTATCCTCTACTAAGCCATAGCAGCATTTTAGGTTGATTTCTGATGTTTCAGAATAATTTTAGACTGTGGTTATCAGAGAAATAATTTCTGATGTTAGTATTACCTGTGTATATGTGAAACTACTATATGTATCCACAAACACTTTCATTACAGGAAGCATCATTTGCCAATAAACACCCACAATCCAGCCTGTCCTCCTCTACAGAAACATCATCTAAACCAAGCTGATGATTGTACTCATACTTTGAGGCATAATTTCAGGTGTGAACATCATGAATAATAAGCATGTCTTTATGAGCAAAATAATAATAAAAAATAAAACCACGAATAAAAAAAAAAAGAACAAGAGCAAAAAATGGCAATATAGAACATTACATTAGAAAGCTTCAGCTGAAGAATGAATTCAAATTACTTGCAATATCTCTTTGTTTACTAATGAAAATAATAAAAACCTAAACTGAAAGAAAGACGCAGCACTCAGCTTGACCAGTGGACACTGGACGCAGTTCCACCGGAACTGTGGTGCACCAATGCTGCAAGCAGCCCCTACATGATTTCTCTGCTTCCAAGGAATCTAGAGAGGATCACAGCCCCCATGGAAGCCTCCATCACAACAGACAAGTGAAACACATCCAAAAAGTATTCATACCCCAATTCCGTGTTTCCAGCTGTGATCAGAAAAACAATTGGGACACCTAAGACCACTTCCTCAGCTGAACAATGATTACCAGTAGAAGGGTAGGAGAACAAACCAAGAATAAATGGAAATCATGAATTTGGAGAAAATTCTATGGAATCACTGCAAAATTAAAATTTCCATTAAGTCTTTATACTGGTCTACAATTTGGCAAGAAGTTTAGTAATGACACAACCTAACTTCTCCTTGGTAGGACCATGTTTTCCTTTATATTGGGAAGCTGTAAGTATCTTCAAAAGAATTATTAAAAGTAAAGAGTGAGGAAAAATAAATGGCATGCACAGGATGCATTTAAGGAAAAGGAAAAAGTAAGAATGGCAATGGGAGGAATGGAAGATTGGAAGAAAATACAGAGAAAATCCAGTGATTCCTAACAAATCTGACAGATTTTCAGTGGAGAAAATGAAAATGGACTGTGGATTGAAGGTACGTAGAACAACAGTTCAACAACTCTCGAAAGGGTATACTGTGTAACATATAACCAAGGAAGTAACACAGATTCAGAGTCTGTATGTTACATGGAGGTATAAGGCGATTCTGAGCAATTCCTTACCTGGAAAATCAGTCTCCGGGTACCAGACCACATTTATCAAACCACACAGCAAGGAAGATAAATATAGTAAATAATTAGTGAGACTAAAATATCTGTCAAGACATAAAGGAATCTTTGAATGATGTGAAATTGAGGGCCACTTACAGAGCAACAGAAACAGTAAAATAACTAGAATAATGGAATGGTAGACAAGCATAGGAAGTATTTCAAAAGTAGTGAAAATGAAAAGGCATAGATTACTTTCCTTCTTCTCTCCCTCTCCCATTTTAATGAGCAATTACATTTCCTGAATTTTTTTAATCACACAACTGGAAAGAGCCATCAGGCTTCAGCCCTGATACCTTCCAGCCAGACAAGCTGCAAGAGAACTCTCCATAGTCCTTCATGCTCACAAGTCACATTTTGATTGGGAAGCTTCATGGAGCTCTAGTGTTGCCATCTATTCTAGCAAAAATAAATAAAGAAAAACAAATTTCTTCTTTGATCCATCAAGCAAGTGGAACTATCTGTGGACAAAAAGTGAATAGCTTCACAAAAATGGACAGAAATCTCTGAAAAGTGTGTTCTCCAGAACAAACCTGCAACCGAACCATTCTATAAGTCTTCTATTCATTATTCAAATGTCATCAATATTTCAGTAGGTGAGGTTCAAAATATTAACTAGTAATTTATTTTTAACTAACACTGCACTCCGTTGTCTAAAACAATAGGCAGACTTTGGTATTTATTCAGCTTACATGATGAAGGCACAGCACTTACAGTTTGTTTAGATTTTTTTCTAACAGACTACATGAGAAATTCTGATCATTAACTGACAGATTATCTGAAAATATCTCCTTCTATTAGTAAATAACACCATAAATGAAACAGATTATTTCTTCACATCTGTCTTAGCATGGATCTCATTTTAAAGAGTCTTACTAATTAAGCCTTACTGACTGACTTTAACATTCACCCGTGCTTCTTATAAGTCAGGGCTACTGTTGCTAAAAATCCTACAGCCGTGACAAATTGTGGGTATGAGTGCAATTGAACTTTCTTATCTATTTTGTCACTCTCCTTTACATGAAAAAAAGGGAGGAAAGTGGAGTTATCTCCTGACTGAAGTTCTGTGGCTAGTGATACTCCATATCAATATTCTGCAATTTCAGAACCTTCCTACTATGGGTGATGCTTAGAATCAGTGACAAAAGAGAAGAAAAACTCCCAACTAGCAATGGTTCTTCACTATAGGGAGCACTATAAAGACAAAAACATGCATAAAAAAATAGAGGAGAGAAAAGAGGAGAGAAAAAAAGGATAGACTGTATTAGCAGTATCAAACTCATGAGCATATAACAACACAAATAGGTAGCATCAGAATGGGCACATCAGAAAATTGGCTGGCAGAAAACAGCATCACAGCTCCAGCAATGAATGAACCACAGTAAGGAGATTGTAAAAGATGGCTGAAGTTATTAAACAGGAATATAAGGATAAATAAGAGATAAAATTTAGGGAACAGTTGCAAACTCCATGAAAAAAAAAAACTAACAAGGAGACAGGAATAATGAAACAAAGCAGAAATGTAATTAAGAAATTAAAGAAATTAAATAGTACAACTAAGACCTACCTAGCTTGATACTAGGAGGGTAGCTCCAAAAGTAATGCTTCCTATGTTATTATGTTGGCCCACAATATTGGAGGTGAATGTTGGTGGTATGGCAGTAGACATTAAACCTTCCCATCAACATTCCATTATGTTTTGCCACCATGTAACAGATAACAGCAGAGGGGCAGTCTGATAAAATAGTGCTTGACATGGAAGAGAGCATGAAGCAAAGGTGTGTCACTGAATTCCTCCATGAGAAAAAAAATGGCACTCACTGACATTCAACAACACTTGCTGAACGTTTGTGGAGACCACACAGTGGATGTGAGCACAGTGAGGCAGTGGGTGGTGCGCTTCAGCAGTGATAACAGTGACATGAAAGATAAGCCACCTTCTGGATGGCCATGCACAGCTGTCACACCACAAAATGAGGAGCATTTCAATCAACTCATCTGTATGAACTGGTGGATTATGACAAGGAAACCGCATACAGAGCTGAATATCAGCTTCAGTGCATGGATGCAGGACAATCTAGAGCATCAGTTTTTGCATGCATTTCAGCACCACCTGCTGAATTTGGCAATCACAGAGATTTATTTTGAACTTTGGCATTTCTGCATCATACCCAGAGTGAAGAACAACAGGGAAGATGGTTTGTCCGGGATTTTTGAAGTCAGGAGAATGCAGCAAGGCAAGTATGACCCTAGAGTTAACGAGCCGTCCTTCAGTGACAACATGCTATTTGAGAAGCCTCTACTCATTTTCTGGGTATGCCAGCTCGATCTAGAAAGTGGAAAGTTATCACAAATGCACTGATGCTAATTGATGGTGGATTTGCCGCAAAACAAATTTGCTACGTCCATTTCATTGAATTCTAAAAGATATGTCTCAATGAGAGACAGGCATAAAACCAGCTGAAAAAACAAAACAAAACAAAAAAACACTTCATGAAGTATACTTTTCTATACCATCAGGCATCCAGTACCTGTAAAAATTCAGAATTTTTCTGACGCTAGTCATATAATATTTAACTGTAGTTAATAAAATTATTATGTTTACCAGCATCCATATAGGTACACTTTGAGTGGATAGAGCACCGATATGGGGAAGGATTGGGGCTGTTAAAAGCTCCTGGCTCATAGAGAATCTCAAGGGGAAAGGAAAGAACAAGAGAAAAGACAAACCTGCATCTTTTCCACATGCAGGCTGGGGGTAGGTAGCTCATTAGAAAGTTTACAATGGATCACAAAGCATTTCATGCAGCCAAACAGCTCTCAGACACCACAATGGTTCATGAGTCAATAACCGTGTTTGGTTGGCTAGTGGGTGATGCTAAGGGCATTTTCAGAATTGGACAAGGTTACATTTCAAACATCAGCATTTAAATGCTCTGCTCATTTCAAAGTGAGAAGATGAAAAAAGGTGATTAAATTTATATTATAACTTTGACTTATTGCTTAGATTTATAATTATATTGCTACACATAAAATCATTACTTGTACTATGATACTTTAAAAAAAAATCACAGTCAGCATTCAAAAGGACTGCAATTTTCCTCATAGGTGCTTAAAAGCTTTCTTGACTTAAAAAATATGCTTCATTTGCACAGTGTTCTGGCAGGACCGGAAAGAAAAAACAATTAAATTGTACCCTACAGAAAAATATCTGTCTCTTTATTTTTCCTGGAAGCATTTAGATGAACACCAAGGAAATTTATTTCAAAAACATATCCTCGAAAAATCAACACTTTCATGCAGTGTGGTTTGAATATTCTAATTCTGTCTAGTAGTATGTATCTATGGAAAGCCTTCATTACATAATTTTTCCATCCTATCATAACTACTTGGTTTTCTCAGGGAAATAAAATATTTTTACATCCTTAGGCAATACCTTTTTCTGGATAGTTTCCTAAATGAAGCTTAATGTCAATGTTCCAGATTACGTTGGACTTCACAGAGATTTATAATTATATATGTGGAAAACAAACTATTAGCACTTTGCTATCTGTATATATATGTGCACGTACATGGAATGATCTGTTAATAAAATATTGCTTATTTAAAGTGACAGATTCAAGTCATTATATGCATTTGCATTATTAAACAACTCCTTAAAAGGGAACAATAGAAAAGTATAACAGGCAACATTTAAACTATCCAAACTTGCAATGATAATTTAGTCCTGAACGTGCAAGGTAATTAGAAAGCAAATTAATTAGAAAGCAAAAAGGGGCATTCAGTTCACATCTTCATACACTCAGAAATCAGGGTGTGAGGGCTGTAAAGTGTAGTCCCTTAAAATCATGAAAAGATCATATCTAGAATATTTAATTCATTTTTTGATATCTCATTCCAGGAAAATCGCCCCAAAAGGGACTTCATTTTATTTTAAAAACTACGGCCCTAAAACCCTCAAAGATACAGATTTATAGTTAACTGACACTAAAGATTCCCATACTTCAGACTACGAGTCAGAATTCACACTAAATGGTTAATATAAACACCAGGGACTATAGGCAGCTTGAGAGGCTCTCCCTGTCGCTGTCACAGCTGACAATTGCACAGCAATGCAGCAAATTTGGAGCTGCTGGTCAGAACTACTTTTTCTCAAATGAGAGTTTGCAGTACTTTACCAGAGGTCTCTGTGGAGCTGCCTTTTTCTTAAAAGGGTTTCTTAATTATTAAATCACACTAAAGTGACTATACCTATTTTAAATAATTTACTCATGCTATTTTACTGTGTAAGTCACTGCTGAAGATTCCTAAAGATATTACCCATAAGCAAATGCGATGAGAGAGAAGTACACAAAGTAAAAAATATGCCACCAAAACAATGGTAAAAAAGGCATACAGACAGACCTTGAACCACAACATGACTTACTGTTACCATGTGAGGGTTTGGGTGCTGACCTAAACTCTGCTTCTATTTGAGCATAAAAAGACAATCAAGAAAAAAGGTTTCTGTTTGGTTTTTATTTTTCTTCTTTTCCTTTAATTTGGCAACCCCAATAATGTATTTCCATTGAATCAATATAATACTGATTTAAATTTTGACAATGAGGGGAATTAGAATTATAAAAAAAAAAAAAGCCTCCCATGAAAATCTGGAAATACTTGAGACCCTAAAAGCTATACCAGATGATGAAAACCCCTACAAAATGCTGCAGGAGGAGAGTAAGCTGGAAAAATAACGTTCATCTAGCTGCTGTACTGTACTATACCAGATCTTCAGCATATCTAATTTCTCCAGTTAAATTTTGAAAAATGAAAAATCTAGAAGTTCTAAAGGGTGAAGCTTTGAACCTTCATAACCCTTTATTAGGACTGCTGATTTCATCAAAGGTTATATTTTTCCAACTCAACTTAATCCTACATTTGAAATCAAATATTGGAAGAAAATTAGTAAGAATTCATTTTGTCTCAAGTGCAATTTCATTTTTTTGTTATTAAGATTTAATGGAAGGAAAGACATGATTGTGTTTATTTCAATGATGATGCAATGTGATGGGTGCACTGCATAATGTCAGATGATATCAAAAGATGTGTCCTGGTATAACCCTTCTTCTACACAGTGAGAAGCCTCTGAAAATACAGAAGGCAGCAAACAGCTTTGAAGCTGTTACTGGAAAGTTGTCATTTGCTTTCAGTGACTGAGTATGATTTGTGATTATCTAGTGTTCCAAATTGTTCAAATGATTAGTTATGAAATAAAGCCTTCCTTAGCATCTGAAAGGTTCATCTTTCTTATTTAATTTATTAAGAATTTTATCCTGAGAGCTACATTGAAAAGAACTGTACAAAATCGACTTTAGGCAAGTTTTGAGCTCCTTGGTTTTGGGGCTGCATCACAGCAGCACTTATTAACCCAGATTTCCCTAATGGGTTTTCCTACCATCACACAAGGATGCCTGGATGATGGGCACAAGTCAGGCACACTTTTACTCTAGCTATGCCTCCAGGACCAAAAAAGGCTGATGTAAGAGTCACTGCTCAGGGAGCTTGCTGGGCTTAGGGAATAGCTCGACAATTGAGGCCGAATGACCCAAAAATACTGAGGAGGTATGAATTAGAGGAAGCAGGACTGAGCAGAACTAAGAACAAATGAGGTATGAATTACTTGTTAAGCAATTGTCATGGCAGATTCTAACAAGAACAAAAATATGTCATAAAACTAAGCAGTTCTCAAGATAATTTCCAACTTCTAATAAAAACAGAACATGCTACACTTATACATTTCATTACAAAGCCTGTAACCATGGAAGAAAACGTAGCACAATTTGATTCTGACAACCTGTAATCGAAGTTACACCACAGTTTGAATAAAAATAAAAAACAATTGGAAAAAAAACAACCTCTCTGAAGTTCCTACATTATAGCTTTAAATCAAGAATAACAGAACCTAATGTAGCTTCATTGAAAACTTCCTATATTTTAGCTAAGGCTCAGAAGAAGAGTCTTAGAAAATTAATGTTACAGTACAGCACATCATCACTTTGACTGAACTAACATAATATACGTATGAAAGGATATCTGACTGCAGAACAGTCTGAAGGGGAAAAACAAACAAATGGTGATAAGAGATGGAGCAGAACCGTCAAATCTCCAGAGACAAGTAAGAATTTATCACACTGGACAAAGAGTGTAATAGGCATTGTAGAGTACAGTTCAGACAAGGGCCTCAGAAAGAACCCAAATGATCCAAGGGGTGGAACGTCTACCCTAGGAGGTCAGCTTGAGAGGGCAGGAGCTGCTCAGTCCCAACAACAGAAGCTCTCAGGAGTCCTGAGAGCAGGATTTCAGAACCTAAAGTGGAGTTATAAGTAATGAGATAGACTCTAACAGGGTCAGTTGTCACAGAACAAGGGAAAATAATTTCTTCCAAAGATTTAGACTGGATATATGTGCCAAACTATTACTTTTACTATGGTAAAAAGCCTACATACATTATTTATTTTGGAAACTGTGACTGTGGCTTTTTTGTTGTTGCGACATGTATTTAAGTTCTGACTATCGTTCCTTTAATCCAGTTTCAAACTATTAGTCAAGTCCATTACCAAAACTCAGATCCAAAATGAGATAAATGACAGAATAATGCAATAAAAATTCACCTAAGATAACAATTGGCTTGTACTTCTCATTATAGTAAGGACATAGTAAGATGACTCTGTTTGCTAAAATATTTATAACATTTTATTTCAAAATGTTGAGAACTTTCTCACATTAAAATAGCTTCTGTTACTCGCTCCAGTGTGAAAAAAGATTACACAAATAAATTCAGTTAGACTTCATATCTTATAGAACCATTCCCTTACTTTGCAGAATTTTTGGAACACTGCAAAAATCATCCAGATATTTCACAAACCTGCAAAGGCCATTGTCTCAGATTCCAAAATTAGGATGTTTGAACCTTTATGCCCAATTTTCAGAGGCTTTGAATTAAGCAGCTTTTCTCTTATTACACTGAAAAGGGTCCAGTCAACATTTTCTGATGAAATCTGGAGTCTTCCAATTAACAACTGAATTGCAAACCACACCAATATACTAATACAAAGTAAAATATCAGAATAGATATAGCCTATAATCATTTTCTTAAAAGAAACCTGTAAGAAAAATAAACAAAAACATTCATAAAGCAACAGCACAAACCTATCTATATTTATGGAAATATTTATACATAATTGGAATACTTTTTATTACCCATCAAAATATTAATATCAAACATTATTTAACTTTTTCATGCAAAAAAAAAGTATCAGATTAAATGGATGACACTATAGTGCATGGGAAACAGATAAACTGAGAATTATGCAAGGAGGTCTGCCCTATTTCTTGTATAATTTAATCTGCGGTTATGAAGTTAAAAGCAATCTTACTGCCTAGTAGAATTTCTGCCAAGAGACATATTGTTCTGACATATTAGTTTATTAAATGATAATTTGGTCCATACCACATAACATCTAATTTCTAAACAGAAATTTGCAAACTAAATGCAACCCTTCTTCTGCTGTATATTTACTGGGTTTTCAAGGAATGAAGGTAGACAGGCCTACATAGAGTTTACTCCTACATACAGATTTCTTACTGAAAGGCCATTTGCATGTGAGATCAGGCAGAATTTGCATTACTTTTCCTTGAATGTATAAATGTTCAGTATTGCTTACAAATACTCTCAATTCCACCCATATACTGACAATATAAACAAGCTCAAGATAACAAAATAGCAATTTGTGAAGTCTTTCCTCATGAGGCAGCTAAATCCTGAAATACCTCCGTGTTTTGTAAACTTTCCCACATTGGGATTAAAAGCAAAATATAAAAATTAAAAACAAAACCAAAAAATTTTCTACCATTATCCCCAAGCAGAAAAATTACCATGGTTTAGCCCTTACCTGATAGCAACAGATTCCGGGGACTTCTACTTGGATATGAGAAGCAGGATCCTTTCAGAAGGGGAAGGAATGAAGGCAACATCAAAAAGTTAGGTGTCAGAATTAGATTTTAAGGGGAAAAATTAGCAGAAGATTGTGTAAGTGAAGTTCTAATGACATGATTTGAAAATCAAAAAATGAGCAAAATAGAGGAGATATGGGACTGAGTTCTCATTTCTTCCACTCTGTTCCTATCACTTTGCACACGACATGAGGTGATAAAAATGATGCAATGATAAATGAGATAATGGTATGTAATGAAGAGAGTTGGAAGTAATTAAGGACAAGAGAGCAAAGGATGGTGATACAAGATTTAGAAGACTGGAATGATGAGAAAACCTGCTTCACCTGCAACGTATTGAGTTCCACACGTGAAAGGCAGGGACTAATTTCAACGTCAGTGGACAAGGCACTACCACCACCCCCATCATGCCAGACCCCATGGTCTTTGAATCACAGCTCACCCATCACAAAGCGACCATATAATGCTAGTATAGCATGTTTTGTAATTATTTCAAACTTAAATCTCATCTTTTCACACTTTTTCTCTTTTGTCTCCTTATCATTCTTTGAGAACATTTTGATCTTATATCATCTGACACTAGTAAAAAAGGTAACTTGCATTTTTGCCAAATCTTTCACTACAAATTTCAGCATTTCTATATCAAATACTATAAAAGTTCACAAAATACTCTTAGGACTGTTTTAGAAAGAGAGTTCTGTCGTCATCACTATTATTAAACCAGAGCTGTTCTTCAAACATTTGCACAACTCTGTCATGTTTACTATATAATTGCTACAATTTCACTAGTTTTCAGTCTTTTCAATCAGGCTAAGTTTAGCTTAATTTTTTACACTTTACAATGTGTTTATCACGTCTGAATGCCTAAATTCAAATGATATTTGGGAAGTTTTTAAGAACTGTATCGTATAGGGCTGTTTGTTTCAGGAGTGTCATCTCACATTTTAGAAAGTTCTCTCTAATCCCTCTCACACAGGAATCGTATCAAATATCGTTTTCCAAGATAACTGATGTATCACATACCTCCTTGAAAACCTTCACATTACACATTTGACTACTTTGATTAAACACTTGGTTTAGAATGGCCTACAGCGTAAGTTTGAGAGCTCTGACATTTTAGAGATCAAACTATGATCACAAATAGATGCCCTGTAATTTAAGCCTAATCAGAAGCAAACAAGAACAGTGGCTGTGCTTTAGTTTTCTGGCATTCTAGAATATTAAATGGTTAGACACTGCCCAAGTTCTGATCTTTTCTGCCTTCTACAGGGACTGACACAAGTGTACATTAAGAAACCCAACTGATAAGGGGAAATTTGGAGTATATTTCCTTACAAGTGCGCCATGGGTGATCATAAGTGTTGCATCAATTACTTTAGAATTCATTGCATTCTGTCCTGTGTCAAATATTGCACATTTATGCCAAAAAAAAAAATCACTTGTAGCCTTGGGCTTGCTGGTGGAATGGATACCCCAGTAATCCTGTGAGAGAACATACTGAAAAGTAAGGAGGTGCAAGAAGGGAGCGGATCGAATTTGTCTGAGCCAGTAAAACAAATTAACCTTAGTGGCAGAGAAACAAAGACATTCTCATTCCTGACAGTTTTCAGAAAGCTGAAGCAGCAGGTACAACAATGTAGGACTGAAATTTTGAAGGGGAGTCCTGAGGAAAACAAATTTGTAATGGAAAATTGGCAACTGTCTTTTTTCACTGTAATAACAGGTATTCAAATGGGAAAGAAGAGAAAATGCAAACATTGCCAATATTTTGGCATTTGTAGGAGTTGTCAAAAAAGAAAAAGAAAAAAAAATAGAAAAATGTATCTAGGTTCTCTACAGCTTTAACCTGAGAAAAAATATCACACATTAATGTTGCAAAG
This sequence comes from Cyrtonyx montezumae, assembly GCF_038088225.1. Taxonomy (NCBI): domain Eukaryota; kingdom Metazoa; phylum Chordata; class Aves; order Galliformes; family Odontophoridae; genus Cyrtonyx; species Cyrtonyx montezumae. The sequence continues at coordinate 40,432,445 of NW_027071826.1, read as the reverse complement.
GAGCTGACACTTTTCATCTGCAGCCCACTCAGCCAGGGAACATCCACTTATATACCCTCATGCATTATTCACCAGGAAAATTGAAATAATCCACCAGTGGTTAAGCAGTTCAGAATCAAATGTAAATCAAGGGAAAGCGGTTAAGAATGTGGATCATTCACAGCCTTCTCTGAACTCCCAACTCCTCCACAACGGAAGCCTGGAGCTTGCAAGAGCCGCCCAGATCCTTGCAGCCCCACTCCTGGCTGTGGGTGCTTGGTGTAGCTTAACCTGCCAATCAGACACTTCTGGAGTGACGGCAAAAGCACAGACCTGTAACCACATTTCATTTGTGGTCAAGCAGATTCTCCCTTCCTGTCAATAGAGGCAGATTATTTGGCACATAGTAGAGAAAAACTGACTACTGTTTGTTAAAAGCCTTTGTTTGCTTTAGCACTGACTGTAAATCATAGTTTATTTTCATTCATTATCTGACTGGCAGTACAGTAGTCAAGCACAAAAACAATTTCAAAGCTCTATAAAACATTTTTTTCAGTGAAGGTAGGAGATAAGTAAGTTAGTAAGTAGTAAGATTAATCAGCAAGATTAGTTAGTAGTAAACAGTAAGATCAGAAAATCAAACTCATTTTTAAATCCCAGTGAGAAATGAAAGGTCTGCTAAGAAGTTCTAACTGCTTATTTAATGTGAACACTAGAGGCATGTATAATTTCTGTAACTTCATACAAATCACCTCAGACAAATTTTCATTGAAATTTACATGAAGATTATATTGCATACTTCCATTAATCTGAATTTATTATCATTGATGAATTTATTATCATTAGTATCATTGATGCATATTCAGGACGTTGTAAACTCCATGCATTAATGTTCCTTATCAGAATCTAACAGTTTTATTGCTTCTGGTTTAAAGGACAATCATTATATTGCCTGTATTTTTTCCAGTTTTTCCTCCAGAAATACATAACAAAAGATTATTCAGAAAAATGGAAATTGATGTTTATTTTCCAGTCAAGATATTTTCATGTTAAAAAAAAATCTAGCTTTAATCACCTTACTTATTTATATCGACACTCAGCTGAACTCAAAAATTCTGTTTGCAACACAAGCTCTCATGTAATTTCAGAATGCCACATTATGGAAGAAAACATTCTTGTCATAAGTACAAAATTTCAAAGTGTTAAATGACAAATAAAAATTAAATTTGCCTTAGTATGGGTGGCAAAAAATTTCATTAAAGTAATATACCTTTGCAATTCTGTCAGTTATATATTTGACTGCCAGAAAATCTGAGAAAAAATGTCCTAATTTGTTAATAATCCACATAACATGAGAGAAGTATTATTTTGCAAAGAGAGGGGAAAAAATAAAAAGGAAATAAGACTAATAATATCCACCTGGAATTCAGATGAAATAGCTTTTCAGTATGAAATCAGCTAGTATCTTAAGTCACATAATCTTTTACACGATTAGAAACACTACTGACATAAAATGTTACACTAGCAACTCATTTTCCTGTACTTCAGTCATAATTCCATTCACTCTGCTGGAGTGTGACATCTACAGTGTATTGAGTAGCCCCAACTCAGTGAGCAGCCATCCATGGAGACATCATCATTTAGCGAAGGGAAATAGCAACCAAAGTCAGAGAGAAAAGATCAAGGCTGCCACTTCATGAAAATTACCAGTAGACTCTTAACATTCACGTAAATCTAGACTGAATCTCTACTTTCACAGCGCCGCCTTGATTTCTGGACAGAGATCTTTCTCTACATCTCCCTAGGAATACCAAGCACAAACACTTCCTCAAAGAATGTTAACCTCCAGTTCTCAGGATCTTGAATACTTTAAGCGTGATGCTTTCAACTGTAAAGTTATATTAATTTTTCTAAAGAATGTATGGATACATTTATTTGTTAAAAGTAACCCGTAAGTTTGAAATCAACCAAAACTAGCACACTGTAGTCATATGCTTAAAATGCTCAACTGATTATTCATTTAGATTGAATAATTCAGATCTCTGCTGCTTCTGTTACTAAATGAGGACAAACAATTCTAGAAAATTTCTAGCATTCTAGAAAAAGGAGGGATGAAATACACACCCAAATATTTTGACAAATACTTCAGAACTAACACCTCTCTTCATCTACAAACTATACTGACCTTATCCCAAATGTGTATGCCTCAAAAGATAAAATCATAAGTATCTAAAAAAAAAAAAAAAAAGAGAGAGAGAACATATTTTGATTTCGAGCTTCTTTTGGGTCAGTGCTTTTTGCACTGATTTTCCTCTAGAGGGGAAAAAAGATGATAAACCATAATGGCTTTATTTTAAATGTGTAACTCTCATCTGTGCAAGTTCAGATTTATGCAATCAAAATATGTTCAGTTCTGCAGAAAATATTCTTTAACAGATAATAAAAAAAAAAGTTTGACTGAAGGATCTCGATTTTTTTTTATTTTAATTATCTGTTCATATCACATCAGAAGTGAGCAACCTGTAAAATGTTATTTTACACAAAGTTAGGAAAGCTTTTTGAAAAAGGACAACGCAATTTTATACATATCTAGTAAAAGCTACGTAAGCTCCTACAAGATACATGTAGATGTAATGACTCTCTCATGAAACAAAAATGGTCAAAGAATACATATATCTGAAGTGACATGAATAAAACCCACTAACTGTAGTTGTAGCCCTATGTCTAACAGATCTGTATGAGGAAGTTAAGTCACAGATTGCTGTTTGTTTTTGCAATAATTCCTATAACTGCATCTGTCTTGTCATCCCATAGAACAAATCTTGGACCTGAATATTACACCCAACTTAGCATAACTGTATCTTGGGTCACAAGGACTTACACATGACTTCAGAAAGGCACCTTATTTTAACAATGATATTCACTTATGCTCAGTGATATTGCAACAGCACCTGCCAACATCAGCATGTCCAACCTACGAAGTCCTTTATTGGTACCTCTCACGTAGCATGAATTATTTCATTGTTCCCAAAGTCAAATGTTAGGAGTATTTACCAAAAAAGAAAAAAAAAGTAATTGAGGAGTAAAATCTTGCCAAAATTCTGAGACTTCTTTAACACAATGTGATACTGAGTTGACTTTTCCTTAACGCTTGGAAGCGATTCAACCAGAATAAAGAATCTAATCTTCTACAGCATCTATTTTAACTGCTCACTGTTTTCCTATTTCTTTTGAGCTTCCACAAAACTCAAACGACTTGAGCATGTTTATTAAAACACTGCAAGCAAAAAAATACCTTTACTATTCTAAAAAATAAAACAAAATAAAAACCAAACAATTTAGCTGTAACTAGTAAAGGACATTCTAAAATTAGAGCCTGTTGTGATAGGGATGGTAACAGTGTCTCAGCCATATGCTGGTGCAATCTATAAAAGCTATATTGAAAGCTTACATCATTTTAACTTACTTTTTCAGAAACCAGCATAACTGCTACCATACTTGAACATAGTATTAATCAAATAATTCTAGGTTTTAATCTGCATATAGCACTCTATCAGTAAAAACATCTGGTCATTTGTATATCAGAAGTACATTTCAGTTTTATCTTCATTTCTCAAGAATATGCCATTACCAAATGCTTTTTTTAACAAAATGGGAATTCTTTAGTTCTGAACAACCCTTTACTTCCAACTTACTCCATCTTTTTTTTTTTTCCCACCTAGGTGAAAGATGTAAACCCAAAGAGAAGCAGAATTTTTTTTTTAATCTGCAAAGAACATCAATATTCTTTAGATTGCAGGGGCTGTAGTCCACTTGCTGCCAGCAACAGACTTAGTAGATTTTGTCCTTTTCTTCTCAAAGCAGAATCTTGAACACGCCCTAAGATAAGGCACTAGACTAAATCCGTATTAAATTATGTGGATTTCATCAAGATTTACACTTCTTTAATGCAGAACACGATTTGTTACTTGCATAACAGAGTTCAGATACATGAAAATTTCCTTCATCAGCTTCCACAGAAAAAACTCCTATTGAGGATTACTTAGAAGCAGCCATGGTTGGAAAACAGTAACCCAAACAGTTTCACAAATGGACAGTGTCCAGAACATAGAAAATCCCAGGTCTCTGCTTCAGGCAAGTGGTCACTGCCATTCTGGGGATGCAATGTCACAGCGTTTGGAGCAAGCAGCTGCTGTCATGGCAACCCACACATCACCAGCATAGGCCCCCTGTGTTCAGTACTGCTGCTCAGCCCCAGCCCTTGCTACAACAGGCCTTCCTCCATCTTTCCAGGCTGCAGGTCTGCACAGTGAAGAAGAATAGCCTTCAAAGGGGGAGATCCTTAGGTTTATTTTGTTGTTTTTGTAATAACCTCACAACTTTTTAAATAGGAAAATGAAGATAAGTGGGTAAAAAAGAAAACAGTAGGCTAAACTCTGATCATATTTACTGCCAAGACATGATAAAAAAAACTTTCTAATCAGTACTCCACTGCAAATGTGGATAGATGAAAAATTATGCTCAGACGAGTAATTCAATTTTGCCAAGAAATAACTTGTGAAGTGTACTTTCTAATATAACACCAGTACTCCATGGAAAGATCAAAAGCACAGTTAACACACTGGAATTTTGATTCCACTAGATCTTCTCTCAATTAATACATGAAAACCTTCCTCACAGGCATGTGTAGGGAAACCTCCTTTGGAGGTAAACTTGCCCAAATTTTGGTTTTTGACAATAATTAAGATAAAACCTTAACCATCCAACAAGAGTAAGAAAAATGCATGTACTATCACTGTGCACAACAAAACTAGTCAAACAAAAAGGCGATTTCAGTGGATTTGGGACTTACAATTTGCCCAGAGGTCAAGAAGAGTGATTCAATAAACATTACAACTAAATGAATGGAATTTGTTTCAATGTGAATGAATTCGCGCATTTTAAGTGTCAGATTCTTTCTACATTTTCTGTTTTGAGGTTATCAAACAAAAAAGGTTTTTCTTACACTCTATATTATTTTGCTGAATAAGATGGACATTTTCAGCATAACACCAGAATAACACTCTCATTCTGTAACATTTACAAATGAATGTTTATCTGAATATCAAAACATGTATTTTAAAATCATACATTTCATTGTCCTTTTCAACACATTTCTGTTTGCTTGAACAAGAATTACCTCATTCCACATTATTTACAACAAGGAGAAAAACACAGTTATGTGCTGTAATGTCAAAAGCATTTTATGTATTAGTAATTCAGCTGATGTAAGCTTGCTTTTATTTATTTGAAATAAACAGTGTTAGATTAGTTCTTACATTTTGCTGTCTCTTTTGGTTAACTTCACAAGTAAGATAATGCATCCATTGTTTAGTAAGATGTCTGAATATACATTGACAAGCTGATGGGACAAAAGTAAAAAACAAAAAGTCCTAAGTATAGATTGTAGAGGAAGAGTGTCACCAGACTCCTGGGATGTCCTTAGCTACTTTTAATTCCTGAGCTCCAAAACACGGGTCACAGGACTTCTAACACAGAGAAGTCCATGCATCCAATCAAAGACCAACAACGTATTTTATAAATGATTGTAGTTCTTAATTTTTCCGAACATAATTTTCTCTTGAGGGAGTCAATCAATTCATTGCCAGTTGATAAAGCTATTATAAAACAGGACAACCTCAGCCAGTATCTGCAGCACAACATATAAAATATCACGGCACTTGCAATATTCAGGCTCAATTATTTCACATAACACTTCCAGAATTTTCTGCTGTTTTCTGATGTTTATATCTCATGACATATGTAAGCAGAGTTCTAGTTTTCTATCAACCAGATTCTGAACAGGTGCAGAAGATTACAGGGCTGAATGCAGGGCTGAAATTCAGCCTTACTCTTTCAGGAAGGGTAGCAAAGAGGGTATATTCCTGATTCCAAAAAGCTTACAGTTTCATACAAAACGTGAAGCATAGGACTAGTCAGCCAGCAGAAATCTTAACAAGCTCCTCAGACACAGGGAAAGGTTGTCTTTTATGGGAAAAGGAGTTGAACTGACAAGGAAAAAACCTTGGAAGCGCACTGAGGTACCCTACTTGAGAGAATAGGAAAGAAGCCTGCCCTGACAAAAACAAAAGAACAATGAGTAAGGATGAAATGATGGAAAGAATCCTGACTAAATAGAGAACTGATCTCAGACAGACAGGATGTGATCGATTGAAAAAAAAAAACAAAACCACAAAATGCTGATAGCTGGAATTAGCAGCTAAATCTAATGTGGGATATGAATTACTTCACAACAGCGTTGAAGAAAACACTCTAGATGTTTTAGTAGATAAACTGATGACATAGACTATGACGGTACAGCACCAAACTAAACTAGTCTAATGTGCTTTCTTGGCGGCATTCTGGTGTTAAACATGGCTGAACACAAGGTCCTTTGCCTTTGAGTGCAAGTAGTGTCACAGCCCTGCTTACATCCAAATGACAGAAATAACTGTTGAGGGGTTAGGAAAACTAAAACAAACAAACAAAAATAAGAATAAAAAACAAATACAATGCTAAGACATATAGGGAGCACCTTCCTAGGTGCTCAGCTCCCTGTGCTCAACCACAGTAGTGGGTATGCATCATCTAGAGAGAGCTGAGGAGACAAAATGAGTATCCAGAAGTCCAAGGAATTTCCAGAGAAGACTAAAATGGTCTGATCAGCTTAGTCCCAGGAACTTACTCAGAGCTGTTAGGGAACATCAGTTGCCATGCTGCTGTATACCAGGTGATCACAAGAGGTTCTCATCTGTTTTTCATCCCATGAATATCAAATGGATATAAAATACTGCAGAGCAGAATTCCAGCCCTTCCCCTGTGTGGCCAGGTCTGTATCAGAGTTCCTGTGCTGACTGGTGGCTTATGCCAAAAGGAATAAAGCAACTCCTTTACTCCCTAGCAGTTATCTACCTTCTATCCATTGGTGCATTTTTAAGATTCAGGTCTGCTGAGTTAGACCCCCTTCCAATTATAATGTATGTCTCCTCCTCCTGGGAGAATATCTCCTCCCTTTGTACAGGTAATTGCTTAACACTGAATGATAAATAAAGAACACATCCTGGAATACTGATGGATAACTGAGAAAATTTAAGCTGCTAGTGTCGTATTTATTCAAAGACCTAAAAACATTTTGCAGAGAATTATTTTGAAATAGTCGTTTCCTGAAATACAGCTATCAAAATGTAATATTCTGCTTTTTTTTTGTTTTCACGAACTCCATTCAATTTTAATTCCTTGCCCTCTCAGAAAGAGAATCTTGCAAATATACCTTCCCCTTTATTTTCCCATAAAAATATCATAGCCATTTTCTCTTGCTATTCTCAATCACTTGTTCTCTGTCACAGTTTTTCCTAGTCATAGAAGAAGAAATATGCAAAAATAGGCCACAAGAAACTAGACACACTTGATATGCACAGCAAAAATAGAGCTCTTTAGCACCTGGCACTCTCAAGAGTGTTAATGAATCTGGCAAGATAAGCCATGCTTTGACCTGAAATAAAAAGCTAAACCCTCAGAAGATGAATTCAAGCTAACACAAAAAACTCTATGGACTCATGGCCTCTTTTGGTTTCTTGCATTATAAGACCCCAAAAGTCTGGACAAGTGCTACATGAAGAAATAGGAGGGAATGGATTTCCTTTTGAAGGCAGTGAGAAAGACAGTGAGCTGGGATCAGCATGTAACACATGACATATAAGATACTTCGGTGGGATGGGGGCTGTGGAGGCTCTCATCTGCAGAAATATGACACTTGCACACACAGAAACACTAATTTCAGTCTACTTGACTTCTCCCTGAGGTCTGCCTGCACTCCCAGAAATGCTGAAAGTACTAGTGGCTGGATGTTAGATTAGAAAAAAAATAGAAAGGAATGAGAGATTCCAAGGACAAATCAGCAAACTGACAGTTAACACTTGGAAAGGTTTTTCAGCAGCAACAAATAATTTCTTCAGGATAAATAAATGATTTGCGTTAAATTATATATTTGACAAGGTACATTTAAAAATGAAAATATACCACATATTTCATGTTTAATTTCACTACTGCAGATAGGCTGGACTAAGTTCTGAGCAACCTGATCTAGTTGTGGATGTCCCTTTTCACTGCAGAGTTGGACCAGATGACATTTAAAGGCCCCTTCCCTTCCAACTCTGATGATTTTATGATTCTATGATATTCCAAATAGATGTACGGACCAGTTCAGTAAACAGAAGATTATTTACAAAGAAAGAAAGCTTATCAATTAGGTTTTTTTGTGTGGTTTTTTTTGCTTGTTTGTTTGTTTGTTTTTAATAAGAGAACAAGTTTGAAGGAAATAAGGCCACTAAACTTTTGCAGTTTCCTTATTTCTGAAAGAGAAACAGCTACAACGATAACTGGTGGTGTACTGAAGTCCCACTAGATAGGCTATTGTACTGGAGTCCTAATCTACTGGAGTTACCAGAAATACATAAATAACAAAATAGAAATACCCTTACAATTACATAAATAATGCAGTCATAAGGTTTGTCATCTCTCCTTGCTTCTTCAATCTAATAAATCTTGTTTTGCTTTCATTCAGCATGGTTTGCATCCAATTACAGATGCTTTCGTTGAACTTTTCTGAGTTAAGATGATATCGTAATTGACTGTACAATTATTTCAGCAACATTATGTAGAAGATGGGGCAGAAAAATAGCCTTTCGACTTTAAAATCTGATCATGAAATTATCAGGACATGCATAAAAAGTTAAGAAAAAAAACCTCTTAGTGGTTTAGAGATTCCCTGAGAAATAATCTTTCTGCACATCAGCACGATTCCTGTGCTGTGCAATGCATGCAAACTACACTGCCCCAGGCAGACTGTAGGAGACTATCCAAATGGAAGGTGTCTGGTCAAGTATCAGGGAATAAGCAGAAAGAAGTGCTGCACAGAAATTACACCAATAAGCTTATCCCCTCACTGGCTTATTTATTTATATTTAAATTTACACATTTATTCACAGCCAAATGCAGAAGGAGATAGGCTAGAAAATAAAACCTTATATCTAATTGGTTGAATTGGAAACTGGAGAAATTAAAAATGGATATCCATCCAATGAGTGCCATCCATGAATTCTGTTGTGTATTATGTTATGAAATTATTTACTTTTTAAACTATTTCTAAAAACACAAAAAGCCAGATAACACAAAAGCATTTTTGCTTACATACATTAAAAGAAAGTTAGCACAAGAAATAATATGCATGTTCATTAGGATTATCATGTGTTACTAGAGAGAAACATGGAAACCAGTAAACCCAACAAAACCAGGCATCCTTCTGAATCAGAACCGCAAAATATATTTTGTCAAAGAACAGGACATCTGTCAATGAAAAAAAAAGGAAAAAAATTTCCAAACATCATCTCATTACAACAGAGGTGGAATATCAGGAAAAATTCAAGTAATTTCAGCTGACTCCAGATCCCTAAGGAAAGCTAGTTTAAATATTCAGAAAGTGTTTACTCAGAAGGTATTTTCCATAGTATGACAAAACCTTGACTGCAAAAAGATAAAGCTTGTTGAGAACACCAAAGGGAAGGCTGTCAGCATAGGCACAGGAACACCAGCCTATGAGATTGAGATATAAACAGAGTAACAGCAACAGTGAGAAATATTGTGAGCAGTGTGAAATACAGTGTGAAATATTACACTCATTATGCAGCAGCATGCTTCAAAGCCTATCCCATTATCAAGCCTCATCTGTATTTTGACAACAAATAGTCTTCTCTTCTCTTTAAAGAGACTGTATACTACAAGAACAATTTTCACTAAAATTCTGACATTAACAACGTGATATTAAAAATCAGATCATTCATAAAATATTTAAAAAAATTCATTCACTAAAGCCAAGGATCTTAAAGCAAGTTACCAAACCACTGTGTATGGAATGGAAAACATAACAGGAACTTAATTTTGATAAATAATCTTGTTTGGAAGAAAAGCAGGATGCTTAACTGAAATGATGGTGAAATTAAGTAAATTTAGCATAATAGAGGAGCTCCAAGTCACTGAAGTGTACTGAATCTGCTCAAAATGGAAGGTACTAGCAATTACTGAAAAGTCAAGCTTGAAATAGTTATTTGAACCATTTTAAAGAAAGTGATCGGCAAGGACGATATTTAAGCTCATACAAATGCTTAGTGAGTTTTTTTGCACGACTGGAAATTGAATCAAGTTGCTTCTGCATTCAGAAGGTTGTCCTTAACCAAATACAAATATCCCATAGAATATGTTCCTCTTTCCAAGCAGGAGTCATACTGAACCTAACTATTTTCAATAATACAATCATGAACATATACATTGGCACATAAAAACTGACCTTTTCAAAGTTACAGATCCCCGTTCCTCTCTATGGCCTTAAGTTTTTGCTTTTTTTTCTACTGGTAGTCTCATGATGTAAACTGGTGCATAAAAAGGCAAGTGAAGAAGCTCTCAGGATAACGATGCACATTACATCCAGTTTCTGTTTTTTCCCCTCTTTTATTTTTCAGTCTAACTCTGTATATACTTCAGGAAATAGAGGGATTTTCTTTAGGAGAAATAGGAGTCTGAAGGCCCAGTGTTACTGTGTTGCAAGAGCAAGGTTATCTTCTGTAGCCTGATACTGAAAATTCAAGCCTCCAGCTTAAGGCAGCATTTTGATGGAGCAGTGAGAGTTGATGGATTGTCCGGATTCCAGGGAATCCATAAGGATCACCCTTTCCTCTCCCAAAAAACAATGCAATTCATTTTACCCCATGGATTGTGCTGTAAACATTTCCTTTGATGGGATATTGCTGCTCCATGGACAGCTGTTGTTTTGACTCCAGTTCATAGTGGTGACACATTTTGTCACCAATAATGATGCAAACTGCCATCTTCAGCCTCATATTTGTTCAATACGTCCTGCCAAACTTGCACATAATATCTTTCTGTTCCTGTTTGAGCATTCAGGAAACCCACCTAGTGCTGGCTTTAGGACCTAATGAGAAGCCAGGCAGGGGAAAATACTTCCAGCTACTTGGGTATAAGTATAGACAAGACCCAAACATGTTCCCTTCCCCTTCCTTTCCTGTGCCATCCTCCCTGACTTCTCCACAAAGGAGATGTGGATAAGCCAGCCAGCACTGTGTGACCATCACCCACTGTTCAGACCATACAGCTCTTGCACAAAAAGAAAACTAGTGACACCAACAGTATTCAAGATAGATTGAGATTCCTCTGATAGTTTTTCTGCTCAAATAAAAGGCTCATCTTGCTTGGCCTCAAATAACTCTAACAGGAGCAGCTGCTGCAATTATTCCCTACTGACATGTAAATCACTCCATGGTGTGTCCTTGCTACAAAACCAGATCACAGCATTCTGAAATCTACAGTACTCGCATTAGCTGCTACATACTGTCATTTCTTTTCTTATTTTTCTGCTCAGAACTTAAGTGAAAGCCTAAGAAATCACAGGTTATGACCAAGTACTACATAATCTAAGTACTTGGCCTGCATTTTCACATCAGATAGTTTAGAAGCTCTGATCTACAAAGCCCATATAAACAACAAATAATGTTAATATGCACAGAACTACACTGAAGTTCAAAAGCCAACAAGAACAATCCACTTCTGAAAATGAAGTTTAAGCTTTGAAATAAAACTAAACAACCACTGCGCTATTTTGTGCAGAAAACAATTTACCTGTGATCAAAGAGAAAAGGAAAACTACTGTAAGTTTTTCAAGCTCTGTCCTACATTTCAGTATGTAATTACATTTAGAGATAACAATTCCCAGTTTTCCAATTTGTTTGCTCTTGCATACCAAGACTGAGCATATGACATTCTATTTCTTGTAACTCTTAGATGAAAAATAGATAAATAGCAACAAATTTATTGCACATCATTTAGTGTTTGTTTGGTTAAAACTGATCTCAGAAGCAAGTAAGGTTAAAAAAAATTCCTACGGACATGAGGAATAATTGTTAATTAATAGATAATAAAATTAATACTAGTATTTAAACCATAAAAAGGAAAACAGGATTATGGCAATCTACCCAAAATAAGCATTTAAAACGTGGGCAATGAGGATCTCAGTACCACTGCTACCTTGATTGCACTAATATTGATCCCCTTTCTGTGTTAAAATACACAATAACATATGAAACAGGTTAATGATACTTCTCTTCAAATAACAAATACACAGGGCTGTAATACATGCTTGTGTCCCTGTTTCTTCTATTAAGTAACATGAGATAAAAATAGAACTAGTCGTAGCGCGCTGCTGACAGTTTGTAGATTTTTAGATTTTTAAGTCTTTGATTTTCTGCCCTTTCTTGTTTCTGCTTTTATCTTTCTTGGTATGATTTCTCTTAATGTGAGAAGTATTCTGCAGACATCTGATTTATGAAAATCAAATGTTTTAAAAAGGTTCTCAGAATAAAAATATAAACATAAAAAAGCAGAATATTCTTCAGGCTGGCTAGCATCTACTAAAAACATTTTCAACTGAAAAAAAGGAAAAAGAAAAATCAAGAATGCTGACCTCTATTACTCTAAGAAAATGGGCCAGAAAAATAATTTTATTTTTATATATATCAAAAATACTTTAATTACTAATATCTTTGTCTTTTAAAAGACCTGTTATTCTACAATAAAATGCATGTTTCTTAAGCCATTTACAATCACAATTCCTATAAAAATAAATACTTATGTTTGAAAAATATTTTACATAAAAGCAATTGCTTAGTGTGGAATATGTTTATTTTAAAGGATAAGCCTACTATATTAGCAGACTTTCAATATTTAAAAAGAAAATTAATGTGAAAGCACAGACAAACCATCACATACACATATCTCTGCGTAATTATAGAGGAATACAGGAACTCTGACTTGAAGCCTAGCAACAGTATCCAAGTATTAGTTAGTCTGCTAATCAACTACCAAAAACTCACACATCAGCTCAATATGTTTCATTTTTCAAAAGCAAAGGCGAACAAAAATAAAGCAAAAGAATCCTATTGCTTCCGAGCTGCTGAAGGACAAGATGCACAATATAAAACAAACCTTGTTCACTTGAGGAGGAACAACCCATGTCATTTAATCCATCTGAAAATTCATCTCATCACAAAGAAGCAAGGCAAAAGACAGATTTAAAAATAGGTTATCCAAGTCAAAGGATTATCAACTTGAAACATACTTAAGATCTGCATATCTGTATCTAATGAAAGCTTCAATATTCTTACATATGTGATTGGGTTTTGTACCTCCATCCTATAGAAGCCATAGTAAATTCTGTATAGCAAAATCTTCCTAAATCTGCTCTGCTCATTTACTCACAGACAGCTGCAGGCTGGATGAAAACAAACAGGGATTAACTTTTCTGTTCATCACAACTTCTAATCCATCACTTTCTCTTAGTTTGCAATAAATAAATACATAAACAAATTATAAATATACTGAAACTCACTTAAAAAAAAAAGGTTGAAAAGGGGCATGTTTTTGTTTTTTTGTTTTTTAAAGTGATGTGCAACTGCTGTTCTATACATAAGGAGTGTGTGCAATGTCTTCCTCAGTGCAGAAAAGAAGACAGAACAATAGTCATAATGCTGGAAGATAGTCCTGGGCTACAAAGACTTTCATAATTAGCAGTAATTAGAATAAGCTGCATTGATGTTATTATCCCTTCAAAAACAAACTTAGGGGCGTGAAGAATTGAAATAATCTGAGAAGCTATGCCAGTCTTCCATACTGCTTGTAAAACAAGTTAAATACCATACAGTTCAAGGTTTTTCTTGCTTTATGAAAAATATCTTCATATTTTGTTTCCAATAGGATTACTTTAAAAGTGATAGAGCAATTTCCATTCTCCTCTTGAAAATCCATCAAGAAAGCAAAAGGGATTCCCTGATATTTAGAATACTGTAAAATAAAGAAATACAATGAAATCTGGCTCCATTTTTTAATCCCTTACAGATATACTTATTTCCTCTCCCCTGAATACTGTATTTTTACTGTAAGATTTGGTCTTATTAAAAAGCACCATTCCTTTCAGATAAAGCTGGTGAGAACTTCTGTTAATGACAGCGAGGTGTCTTCTACTGCATTATGTGCCAGGAATTAATTGCAAAGTTTTTTCTCAATTTGCTCCTTTAAAAGGCAGCACAAAGTGAAAAAAAAAACTTGTTATCTGTGCTGAATAGTTTTCATGTCTCACTTCCAAGAGACCAGTCACCTAGATAGCTAATGTATGAAGGAAAGATGTCAATGGTTTACGGGCAGGTTCCTCCTGGTTCCGTGACGATTGGTGCGGAGGACCCACGGACCCATGCCCCAGGCAAGTGGGAAAGGGAAAAGGGAAAAGGGAGATGGGCCTATAAATAAAACAGCGGTAACGATCTGAGTAGGAAAAGCTAATTTACTAAATAAGATATCGGAAAGCAAAATAACACAGTATAATACAATATAATTGGAATTAAAGCTAATAAATCAAATAAAATGAGCAAGAGAGAGTGTCCGATAAGCCGAAGGCCTTACGCTAACGCTGAAGGCGAGATGGCAGTGAGCACCCACTGCTGAGTTGATCCCAAAGGAAAGAGAGTGTCCCGTGACCACAGATAGTTTTTATCTTTCCCTCTGAGCGTAAACACATAAAAATGCAAAGCATCGCAAAGTCCTCTGGGGAATGTAGTTCTTCTTCTCTTCTGAGACAGGTATACCTGGAACTATTGATGATCCACAGAGCTGGAGCATTAACTCTTTTAATTCCAAATGCACTACATGATGTTATGATGTGGAATACCAGTACCAACAATCATAAAACCATGACAAAAGATTAAGCAGCAATGATGGTGGAAAGAGCAGGAAGGTGAGGAGAAAACAACTTTCTGATTAGAGGGGAAAGCACGTGTGAGAGAACCCACACAACTATAAGCATCCAGTGGAAAAGGTCTGTTTTTTGGGGGGCTATCAGATTTTATGCTGGTACGATGGCTAGGCAAAGCAGTTCACCCAAACTCAAGTTTGCTGGAGGCACAAGGGCTTATATCCAAGAGGAATATAAGAGCTCAAAGCGCAACTTTGAACATTTAGTGTGACATAAATCAGAGTTATAAACATAGTAAGTGATTTTGGATTCTGAGACTCTGCCTTCTCTGGATCATCTCTCAATTCATGGTGAGTTTCATACATTAAATCAGCCAAGAATTAGCAGGCTTCACCAAGGGCGTGATGGGCGTCAGGCTTTCTCCAGACTGAAGAAATGACACAGAACATGAGAGGGCATTTCAGGTGTGTGCTCTTTCAACTACAGTAGTGCTGCTGAGAGCTGCCTCAGAGAACCTCCACCAGCTCTAATCTCTCCTGGCAGTTGTGAAAGATATTATATGTCTTGAAACACATTTAGCTTATCCAACTGAGCAGCCTCTCTACAGGACAATTTTATGCAGCTGAGAACTTCCTGGCAAAATCTCCTCTTTTTTTTGACATCACTAGGTAGATACTTTAATCTGGCACCATCTGAGTGACACAAACAGCCAGCACACACCCTAGAAGAACCTCCCTCTCTTTGAGTAAGACATGACATGCTTTATTAACATTGGTAATCATTATTACTTTTTATGGCTCTGAAATAGGCGTTATTAATTTTTCTTCATTTCACAGTGTAAAGTATTTCAGTTACTGCAGAAAAGCTTACCTCATTTGCCTATTTTTTCATTATTTTGACAAATTTGTCTGATACAAGTGCTTCATAATTAAATAAAAAGGAAGAGCAAGCTCTGTGGGAATTGATCTGTAGAAACTTTTTAACTTTCAGTTCTGCTGAACAATTCTGCTAGAGAACATCTAGACCATTTTCCACTTGTGCATCTCCATCATCTTCAACAATAAAGATAGACATAGCACTACGATCTGGCACTGATCCAGGCCAGAGGGAAATAAAGGCATCCTTTGATATGTGTGATCAGTCTCTTCTTAACTGAATAACTTCAGACTTTGTATGGCATAAAATGGCAACCTATTCTAAAAGCCAATGAAAATATATTTAGGAGGCAAAGGTGGAATAGCTAATGAGCAATAATACACCAAGCACTTAAGTATGTATATATATTTATGTAGAGTTCTTGCAGACTACTGCAATGAGATTTAGTGCTGTTGCTGCTGGCACACTGCAGCCACCTCCCATTACTGCACAGGCAGTGATGTCCTCATGTGGAAAGACTGAGGTATGATCTCTACCACTGAACAGAGCAGCTCATTCATGGCAGTACATGGCACAGGACCATGAATCATAAGCATTACATTACTTCTGTTAGATCTTTATAATTGCCGTTTTGGCTACATTACTGGAAACAGCTTTGTGACTACTGAGAAACTGGAAGACACCCACACAATGCCTTCTGCATCGAAAGTACAAGTGACTTCCTACTGCAATAGTTTGGGACAATAAATTTATCTAAGAATAATGTTAATTAGCACATAACAAAACAGATGGACGCTGATAATTAAGTCTCACACTGTTTAAGATTAAAGAGTTCAAAAAAATACTAATTTTCATATTAGATACATTAGCTCAAGAAATATATAATCTTGTTCCCATTACCAGATTAAAATACTGCTCTTGAAACTACTAAGTTAGATCCATCAATTAAAATTTTCCCATCCTTAAAATGACACTGCTAGGAAAGTATGTAGATTTTCCTGTAAATATATTGTCATTTCTATTACTTTGATGCATATTAGGCTTCCATTTATAAAGTAACTATACAGAAAGATACTGAATGAAGATCACAAAAAGTTAAAATACTGGATCATAAATCTTACAAGAGCAATGCAGAGTTTCTTTTCTGATGAATCACTAATCCCTCCTGTGAATGAACGCAGAATAATCATTGAAAATTTGCTGTTAAATGATTGAACACCTCATTATCTACCAGCTAAAACTTCCACAGGCAAAAGATACCCACCCGAAGTTGCATACATTCCAAAGAATTTTCAAAAGTTGTAACTTGGTTATTAAATGGGTCTCAAATAATAACAGCAAGGTTTAATGAACTGGTTCAACATGAGAGTACAATGCCTAACCCAAAATACTCTTTCTGAGGAATGAAAGATGAAAAGTTACTCAGGATACTTCATATTATCCATTGTCTTTATTTCTTGAAGATAGCTCTCTAGCCTTTTGTTCCCATTCCATTGCTTCTGTGCTCAGAGAAGGTGCATTAATGAAAGGATTTATGTTGGAATAGATCCAAAACTACAGGAATATACAAAGAATAACCAGACAAGTAAGGCGCTGAAGTTGAAACACTGACATGATTCTGCATATCCTTCATCACAATAGCTGCCAGCTTTTCTGCTTGGAACATTGTTATTCCATTCCTTTATTTATTTTTAAATAAGGAAACATTCTAGAAACAGACATTTTGATGAATGGTATTATTTATTTTAGTTATTATCAGGTTTTGTTTTTCTAGGTAATAAACGTTAAGGACAGTATCTGGCTAAATTAAATTAGCTGAGAGAAACAATATACAGTAATGCCTGCTCTTTAGGAAAAATCTACTAATGTAAATAGTTATAAGCAAACAATAACCAAATTGAAAATAAATAAGTGAGTGACCAAAGCCCCAGTATTTCCATTTTTCACTAGGAAAGTGAAGGCATAAGGAAAATCAGGAGAAGTTTCCCATAGAATCTTTTTTTAAATGGGAGTCACGAAGTATAAATAGCAATCAACATTAAGTTCTGCCTAAAGCATGAGCCATGTGACTATCATTTTATTTTCCTGAACTGAATCTCATTCATAATACAGAGGTGAACTCAAAAAGATAATCATATCAAGGACAATATGGTTTCATGCAAACCAGCTTAAAGTCTACTCTCAATAAGAGTAATATAAGCATTACTTACATTTTACAATTATTTGTACTGAAAGTGTAGCATAGTTAAAACCTTTAGGTAAAAAAAAATCCTAGTGAAGGAATTCTGTTATGTTTGAGAGAATAAAATACACTTAGTAGTACTGTACGCTGCTCACCTGCAGCACTTGTTCTGCACTGGTTGTATAGGCAAGTCAAAGAACCAATAGCTAGCACAGCAGAAACAAATGGCACCATTTGAATCTAACCAATCATTTCCATTCATATTCAAGATCTTCACAAAGTTCTAAAACGATTGATCATACATAAAAAAGATGTTCATTGCATTAGAAATATCTGGTTCATTTTTATGTTAATTTTTTGCATCAAACTATTTATAAACACAGAAGGACGAAGATATATGGAAAGGAGCTACTCCGCTAGTCAGGTAAAAAACTTCCAAGCTTGCAATGGAGTTATCTCAATGCATACTGCAAAGAATTAAAAGTATCATAGTACTACTAAATTTCATGTGATGAATTTTCAAATATATCCCTACAGAACATGTGCAACTGGGAAGGGAAAGGGAAGAGAAACTTCAATGTAGAGCTCTTTCTCAGACCCGAGCTGCGTGAGTTGGCTCGGTATTCCACATAAATAATACTATCAAGTAATAGACATGCATCACAGAGTTAAATCAGTGCAGGCAACTATGCAGACCCCCCTACTTCAGAATAAAAGCCTTTCTTAGTACAACAATTTTTCTGTGCTCCTTTAATTGGATTCAGTTAAAGGATTTTAATTAATCTGTATGAGAAATCACTTCACTGAAACTATTTCAATGGCAGAACTCACTATGTAAGAAGATCATTGAAAAGCCTGAAGGTTTTTTGTTGAGGGTCCTTAATGCCTGTCATCTGGCACTGCTGCAGACTTCATGCAGTCTCACACACCTTCCTCAGTGAGAGGAAAAGTTTTCATGGATATGGATACTCAGTTTTTGCTATATATGCATTCAGTTCAAGAGAAGCATCTTTATCTTTCTCTGATCAATTATTCCTACATGAAAACTGCTTTAGCCTGATGCTGAAGCCAGCAAGAGCTAATTTAGCTCTCTTTGGTATGGGCATGTATATTTAATATATTAGCAACTGGCTAACTCATACTCAAACATCCACAGCTGTTGCATTACCTATCAAATTTTCTTTTTCAGAGAATATTTTGGAAGCATTTCATCTTTTTCTCCTACCTGCATTTTTTAAGGGAAAAATACTTTTAAAATCTCCCTGAAACAACACTCTCACTAGCCCCATAGGCATATCTAACATTAAATTATATTTAACATCTTTGTAAAATCTTGGTTCAAACATGAATAGCTTATTTTCATCATTCATAAGTATTTTGCTTACCAATGTCAGCTTCTCTGTGATTCTTGATATATTCAGCAAGCTCAAAATTTCCTGCTATTATGGCCACCTGAAGGATTGTAAAATAGTTAAAATTAATAGGTTGCCATAATTCATTAAGTAGGAAAACAAAATTTATATTATTGATAAACATCACATTTCATTTTGCAAAATGGAATAATTCTTTATTCATTGGATATTTCAACTTCCACTCTTCAACTACTGCACACAATGCATTTTGGAAGCAGCATTATGAAATAATATTACAACCTATTTGAAAAAGCACAGCAACTCCCCCAGTTACCCATTAAATAAGGCTGTTTTGATCATGGATGTCTCTCAGGTGAATCTTATAAGACCTGCAGAGCTTTTCATGTTGTGACAGTCAAAAGCAGAAATGAACATTAAATAACAGCATCCCCAGAACTCTCAGGGCTACATCGATGACTGGAGAACTGTACAATGGTAGGCTCTGAGAGGTACTTTTGAGACATTATTTTCCTTTTACTGATCCTCCTTTCTCCTTACCTGGAAACTGAATCAGAAGCTGCACTGTAACATACATGAGAAAATCAGGAAAGAAGCACCAAACACTAAAATAAGTCAGGTATCACTAAGACAGCAAAGATGACTACAAAAGAGAAATTTCAATAGTTTATGCATATGTAAATAATTGAAATTATTTATTAAACTATATCTCTGAAATAAAGAATTATTACCTTTCTAAATTATTTTCTGATTGTAAAACATGTATATGTGAAATGCTATTCCAAGTCTTCATCTAAATGATCTTAAAAACAGAAAATTTTCTACAGAAGAAAGAGATTTGCTTATGTTATTGCTATTTGCTCCCTGCTTTTCCTCCCTCTTCTTCCTCTCCTGCTTTCCTGACTGGAAATATCCATCAATTCCCTTTCTTTTATCTACTTAGAATCTTTCTTTCCTCCCAGCGACACTGTGCCCTTGGCAAAAGTGATATGCTGGGCTAAATCTTCTCATAGGATCTTCTGCATATACAGGGTGAATCATAAAACAAGGTTGGAAAAGATCACTAAGGTCATCTAGTCCAGCTGTCAACCCATCACCACTACCATACCCACTAGGCCATGCACCTAAGTGCCACATCTAAACATTTCTGAACGCCTCCAGGGAAAGCGACTCTATCACTTCCCCAGGCACCCTGTTTTAATGTCTTACCACTCTTTCTGAGAATAAATTAGTCCTAATATCCAACCTTAATGCAGTCAGGAAAAAAAATACCACCACAAATCTTTCTTCAGGACTCCCACTGATAGACTCCCATTGATATAGTGCTATTGTTAACCATAAGAAATAATTTAGAAACTGGGGAAAACTTTGATTTGATAACCAAGAAAAATTGGCAGCTGGTCCAAAACATTCAACTACTATCAGACGTAAAGATTAATGAAAAGGATCTTTGGGAGGTGTATGAAATACAATATGAGTAATATTTTTTAATGTAACGAGTGTAAGCTTACTCTTGCTCTTACAGCAACAGATTTCTTTAAAGGGTCAGTTCTATTTCCTTTTAACTATAACACAATAATATGGGAGCCCTCAAAAATGAATACTCACAATAAGCTACAGTTAAAAAACTTTACTATTTCTTAGGTAAGAGTTTCCAAATCTGCTTTGAATGGTAGACTCAGAGCAGGCTTAAATCACAAGTCATGTTCAGGGCACCTATTTCATTTCAAAATAAAATAATTGCATATATCTTCTGTGCTTTTCATTCACCATGCCTCATTTCGTACATTGTATCCCTTTCTACCATTAGTGGATCAAGTGTGAGCTCTGGGCTTTTTGTATATCCTACTTGAACACTGGAAAAAGTCTCATTAATGTGCAGTTCCGTGATAAGCATTTAACGCAGAAATGGGTGAACTGTCTTAGAAAAGAGAACTCATCACCAAACTCCTATATAAAGCTAGATGGGAATAACTGACAGGTTATCACATTCGCTTCTCCACTCTACAGTCCACCTGATGAGCTCACTTTAAGGCATTTCTTTAGACCCAAGACTTTCATTGCACTACTCCTCACACCTCAAGTTATCACTCACAAAACCTTTCTGGAAATCCTTGCAAAATAACCCCCATCAAAATAAATGTTTTCAAATACACTGAAGTAATCTATGATTTATCTCATGGTCTTCAACATGCAGCAGTTGGTTTAAGGAGAGACAGGCTGATCTAGTTCAAGTTGTAAAATTTACAGGCTAGGAAAGTACAAGCAAGACTCCAAAGAAATCACTCTTAAGTATTTTTATCAATATCAAAATAACTTTTTCAGATTACTGCGGAAAGCTTAAAACCAACAGCAGAATGCAGCATTTACCATGTTTATGTCCTAAATCCAAGTCTCCCCTCCTTTTGCTTCTTCATTGCTTTTCAGATGTTGTTTTTTCTTTGCAAATCGTTTCTTATCACAAAATTCTATCCATCCAACATAAAGGCTAAATACAGTAATTTTGTTTCTCATTTCAAGTGTGTTTATGTGATAGTAGAAAATCTGTTCTACATTTACACAGCTCCTAGCAGTTGTATTCAAGAGATATATACTTGTGCTTTAAAATAATCTACAGTAAACATCTACGAGATCACAAATATAATAATTTTTCTTTTGCGTAATTAAAACACATAGAATATTACCATACTTACAAGTAATAACGATGCAATTATATTCTCACTGCAATATTAAACATAAGAAAATGTTTTGCTTTGGGCACTTCACAGTTGTTTTAGATTAAATAATGGATTCTTGTGAGTAAAAGGTACTATTAATAATCAGTAATGCTGGTTCCAATTAATCCTACTTCTTTTAGACTGCAATTGACTGATACATCATAAGATTTCTGCATGCTATATTATCTGCAAAGATCAGTGAGTTCAAAGAGAGATAGATGGATATGGTGGAGCACTGCCACCTCATCATCAATGAAGATAATTATCCATCTGAAAATTAATATTCTGACCATTAGTCAAAACACCTGTATTCCAGGAACCAGTCATGAAAAAAAAAACCTGCTTCTCAGCACTGGTAATAAATCTGACCCTCAGCCTTCAGTGATGAGCTTCTGAAGTGCAACTTATCATTCAACCTGGCTGATGGCACTAGAAAAATAAGAGAAAAGTGTGTAAATGCTGCCTGTATAACCTCATATTCTGCCACCTGCTTCATAAAAACATTTGTACATTCATCAGGGAGTGTTATGCAAACAATAATACCTTTCGTCAGCATTACTACTAATTGGCATGCAAAATTCAAGCACGGAATTCAGCAGTGACAGGCAGCTTGCTAGACAGCCACCACGTTACTCAAATGAAAGAAAGTTTGATATCAAAAAAAGAGATTTTAAAACTCAAGTAGAACACGTTGTTCAAATGATGAATACATTTTATTACTCGAAAAAAAAGATAGCTGAGAGACAGCTTGACAGAGAATTGTTTCTGAATCAAGCGCTAGATTCAGCAAGCCCAAGGTATCAATTCTTTTAATTCAATTTACTTCAACTCAGTAGAAACATTAAAATTCCAACAGCAAAAATGAAGGCAAGTACGGTAAGATCCAAAGAAAGCAAGAAAAAGTGTAAAAGTACAAATATTTCTTGGCATGAAGTCAATGTGCTTCACTTGAATTTGATGGGTAAAGAGAGTGGGAGAAAGCGAAGTCAGAGAGAAATCTGAAAGATATAAAATTATACTCATTCAGTTTTTACAGTGGCAAACTAAGCACAGTAGCCTTTTTTCTACCAAAATTCTTCTTGAACCAAAGTACCACTGTGTTCCAACAAAACTATTAGTGTGAATGTACATTTACAAAAAATAATGGAGTTTGATTTCATAATTTACATGTTTTCAAACATCCATGCTTTTCCTGCAAGGATGTTATACAGTCAGCTTTCTACTTGACAGGTCAGTGTGTGAAAAAAAGCTTTCTTTTCTGGGTCACAATATGTGTCTTCTGGACAATAAAAAAAGAGCACAAACAGCAAAACTATAGTGAAAGTTTCTCCCAGTTCCAGCAGGTATTGGATTCTAGTCATCAAAATGCATCACATGCATGTTTCTAGACATGAAATATTACCATGAAAGGCTAGAGCTAGCACTTTACAGCTAGAGGCTAGCTACAGATTCTATTATGCTGAAGCTTCAAAAATTGCAGCTCTTTAAAAACAGCATATAAAGCAGTCTTATGATATCTCAGGTTCATGTCCTTAGTCAAATTATTCTGTAAAACTTGATATAAGTCTGGTTATCTTCTCAGAAAGTCATTAATCTACAATTTCCACTCAAATCCATAAATCTTTCAACCTACTTTTGAAAGACATATCTACTATGCATTTGTTCCAGAATTGGAAAGACCATTCTGCAGCATCCCAGCATGGTGACAATGAATGTCCAGCTGAAAACCACGCCTGAGCAGTTCAAGCACAGTGCTTTCTGACCCAAAGTAAGAGTTTTTTCTGTTGCATATACATTTGGTTGGGATATCTCACACATAACAGTCTATACAACACAGATAACAGAAATCCTCTTGATTTTCATATCACCATTAGAGGCAATCTTATCTGTCCAATAGTAACCAAAGTTAATCATTTATCAGCTCCTTCCCCTTTGTGTCTGACTTACTTCTGTAAGGATGTTGATATAGACACCTGATTATTTTCTAATTACATTTGATAGCATACAGAATTAACTTGAATAAATCCATATCCTTACTATGGGGAAGCAAGCAGAAAGTGAAGCTAAGCCAGAAGACCTATGTAGAGAGTAAGTAATACAAAATAAAAAAGTAAACTCATATAGACAGAATTGCAGTATCATCTCCCACTTCCCTGATGCCCTGTCTTCATAACATCATTGCAAGAAAATGTTAATGGAGTCACCAAAACATGTCAGAGCTGCACTGCACTCAAGTCATAGGGTTGGTGACCTACTGTGCAGGGCAGATGAGCATAGGTTGCTGCTGCCAGGGTGCTCAGTGCAGAGCATGTCCAGCAGCTGTGTGTGTTAACACCAGTATTTGTTTTGTCTTGGAAGAAGCAAAACTTTGTACAGCTGCCCCATTGTCTCACATACTGTCTAACAGTCAAATGTTTATTTTCAAACCTAACCAGTGACAGTGGCTTTTCTGTTTGTCAGGACAGGCAATCCAGTGGTAATTAAGTGGCAGCTCAGTGTAACAGAAGTTTGAATGAAGTGGCTGCGATGCTTAGGTTGGGGTAGGAAGCAGGCAGAGGACAGGACACACTGCGTCTGCCAATCCAACTGTACTGTGACAGTAAAAGTTTAACCGGTACTTCTTCCTCCTGGCATAGCATTATTTTTACCTTCTGGTTTTCTGATATTTGCAGTGATAAAAGTTTCCTCTAGACAAAAGCAGTTTTTAGGTTGGCTTTCAGAAATCAGTCCAGAAATCAAAGATTTGAAGCATCTGGTTAATTTTTACTTTCCCAAATTTTGTTCCCCGAAGCAATTTAGTTTAAATGAAGGCAAATAAGACTACTCGGTATATTTTGGAGCTCAGTAGTTGTCCAGAGACAGGTTGCAGTGTGAGAGACATTCATAAAGGCTTTCAGACTCTAAGACCAGACTTAAGTAGCAGTATTGTCTCAAAAAAGGCTCTCTTTCCAGTGTGGAAATCACAGATGTCAATGCATCCATTACTTAACCTCAAGCATTTAGATTTTTTGGATTGTAATTCATGCAGTACTTTGTTCCTTTGGGGAAACTGGAAATTATATATACACTTTACCTGCCACTAACCTTTCACAATTCATTTTTTTCTGCTCCTGAAATGTATCACGGGTAAAGATTATATTAGAGTAAGATCTTTGTAGCCTGTTAGCAAATACAATTTTAGAGCATTTTATGTTAGTCCCTGAGAGGCAAGCGCCACAACTAAATTACATTATTAGTCTTCAGAACAAATCGCTCCCCACAATAAGAAACAATTTATTTATTTTTAAGCAGAGAAATTGAAGTTATCCCCTCTTAATTTCAGCCAATGAACTTTGTCAAAGTTTCTATACAGAAATGAGGAGAGCATCTCACATTTCTTTTATGTTTCACTCCCAGTCAAGGCTGCTGCACTTCCTTCCACACATGCTTAAATTTTAGACCAGGTGAGACATAAAGCTTTAAAATGCTCTGCCTAAATGGAGAGCGGAGGAAGCTCTTTGTGCTGCACATTTGTAGCTACAATTCACAATAAGCAGTTCATGATAAAACAGCTAGTACTCCCCACCTGCTTTTCTCCCCTTCTTTTCCAGACAATTTCACTTCCCTGATGAAAGCACATCTCATTATTCTTTCTTTCAGAGCTGATGTTTCACCCTTACATTGTCTCTGCTATCCAGCAGTGCTCACTAAATGATAGTCTTTCAAGAAAGCTTGAAATAGCAGTGAGCTCAGGTATGGCACTGTACATTAAAGGAGATAGTTCCATCCCAGAACAAATAGAGATTTTACTCAGTCTCAGACAAGGAGAGGAATCAAATGCAATGTAAAAGCCATTCTGGGGTCTATGTACACTGTGTTCTTCTATCTCCAGGTGGAACTGGAGGGAAAAGATGATACAACCAAGCAATAAGATTCTCCAGAAATTCCCTTCCACTCAAATAATAGACTTATACAATTAGAATTTATTTCACCACTAAGGATAATGCAATGTAATTCATAGCAGAGACTGGTGAGAAATTAACCCAAGTACCTTTGGAAAGAATTGTTAGGATCACCTCCCTAAAGAGATGGCCTGAAGAGCTCTTGCATGTTTCTCGTGCTATAATTTCTTCATATTAGATAATAGAAATGTTACCATTTTTAATGAAAAATTTCTAGACAAAAAAAAAAAACAATTCACTGAAAGTACCTGAAATATCAGAAAATGCGACCCGACAGCATGGTGCTATCTAAACCATTCCATTACATTCACAGACTTTGGGCACAGATACCTTTGTAATTTGATATGAAGTTAAAACTGTGCTTACTGTTGGGCATTGAAAAGAAAACTTAGTTCAATGTATTTCTATCACATCCTCCTGACAGAAAGACTCTCCTTCGTGAAATAAAGAGGTAAAGGCTTTTCAGAGTTTAAAGCTACTTTGAAGGCTGCCACTGTGCACCATTTCATTATTCACCCACAACAATGTTAGAATCTTAAATTCAGGTTCTTAAGAGGGAAACCCTTGCACTACATGCATGCCCATGCTGCACGTAGCACAGTGAGGTTAAATTCCTGATAAATTGTAACACAAAAATCACATACTGCACCGTGAACTTGGAAAGAAATCTTACATTAGTATGCATTAGTTGCTCTCATATATGAGCAGCATGCAGATTTTGAAACTATTCTCAGTGGTACAGATGGAGTTTGGCTTGGAAAAGCATGAAGCAATCTGCATTCTGAATTTCTCTCCAATAGGTGTGGGAGAAAAATGTACTTATACAGCATTACTGGTTTCTTGCCCAATTTAAGAGAGCTTTTAAAATTAAGATACGTTTATTTATTCAATAAATACAAAGACATATCTAGTAATCATTTTCCTTTGGAAATATATTATTTCATAATATCTTTGCAAAATATAATAGTTTTAGCTATTTTCAAGTAGAGAAGACATCAAGAATTCAATAAATAGAGCAAAAACTCTATTTTCTGAACCAGCTGGAAAATCCTATGTAGTTGCAAAAACTATATAACCTAAAATAGATATGCTGAATAGTCAAGAATTCAATATTTTACCTTCTAAACTCAAAGAGCAAAGCACTAACCCCTATTTTATACATGTATTGATTACAGTTGAATCTTAAGTTTGAGGCTATAAGGCAAAATAAAACTAAAGGAAGCTTTTTAGTTCACCTCATCACACAACACAATTAAACACTTGTACAGTATGCTATTAATATCACTATTCCATGTTCTTTTCTAGTAGCGCTCCCGACTACACTTAAGATGGATGGCACGAAACACAACCTCAAGGAGATATGCATCTCCATAAGGTGAACATCTCTGTACATTTATACTCCAAAACTTTTTTAATAGAAGTAAGCAGCTTTAAAATTCAGATATAATACACAATTAGAAATGTGCTAGAAGGATATTTTAGTATGAGTGTTTTAGAATTAAATATAATGTTACGTGTTTTCAGAAAAAATTAGAATGGTAAAAAGTTTTATTCAAAGAGAGAAAGAGTTCTAAAGAGTACTGGAGTTTGAAATTCTATTTCAGATACAATATCGTTTTCAAGTTTCAGTAAAACATTGAAATATGGTGCAAAATCTATATATAGAAGAATCAAAGCTGTAAAATTTAATATTCTCTTCAAATAGCAGTCAGTAAAGATTATACTAAGTGCAGAAATATCCTATGTCTCTGTCAGGTCAATAAAATGCTGGCAGTTTATCTAAAACTACTCTGTGGTGTTATTACAGAATACAAGTAAAAAAAAAAATTCATACTCAGCATTTTCATACATGCTTTTGTCCTGGACAGAAAATAATTGTTAACTGATATAATCACAAAATGTAAAACAAGCCAAATATTTTCTATTTTGAAAGGAATTAGCATTGTACATTAATATAATTGTTGTCCAGTAGATGATAAAATATCAACACCTTTAATTTTCTTGAAACTTACTTTGTTTAAACCCCAAAGTACAGTCTTTTCTTTCCTTTTTCCTTCTAGTCCTTGCTTTCTATTTCATTGGATAGCAGGATCAGCTTTACCTTTTGGATGTTTTCTGTATATTATCTGCTTGAGAGACAATTTCATCTTCATCAGTTCTTGATACAACAAAGCACAATAATGTTACTATCCTTTAAATAGTCCTTTGAAGACAGTTTCTTCACCACTGAATTTTTTTCTCCAAAAGCATGCTGCTGCTACTGTTCCCAAATTTGCCAGCACATGTTAGCATACTGTGTACAAAAATCTCTTAGCAACAATATCTTAGTGTCTAACATTTTCCTTCTTCCAACTATGATTCATGGAGCCATCTGTAGTCAGATATTAACATGCAGTATCTTAAAATAGATACCTTGCATTTGTTCAACAACTAGTTTTAGCATCTGAAAATATAAATTATGGGCAGGGGCCAATACTTCTTTGAGGCTCTTCATCATTCCCTTGATCAGTTAGCACAGTTTAAACAAAGGCTTGCAATGATCACTTTGTCTCAGTGTTAAGGTCACCGGATTCACGCTTCCCATGAATACCCAGCAAGCAATTCTGTGGTGCTGAGTACCAGCATCCTTTATGAATGCCATAAAGCTCTCCATACAGCTTCCCGGGTGAGGGCCACCTGGTGTCTTGACTATTTGTTAACAGTAATCAAAGACTCGACTCTAAAATTTTAAGTACTGCTGCACTGCAGCACCAAGAAATAACCATTTTTTACACCCTTGGAACCTAAGTGTCCTAAAATGGTTGGGTAAAGTTCTGCATCTTGCACGGCAATGACAAAACGACTTTTACTGTAATAGTACTATAGTAAGGAATAGAAGGATGTCCTGAACCTCTCTCACAGTTTAGAAAAATTACAACTATATCTACCAAAGCATCATTTTCGTCTCCCAAACTCTTTTTGTTTTGCTTTCAAGTACAGCAGATTACAAGAATCATCTATCAACACCTACAGATTTTTAGTTGATTGTTTCAATACAGTCCACAATTTTATATAACTTAAAAGAACTAAAATAAGTGCTAGATACTGAAATCAGGTAACCTTAAAAGTTAATATATTAAGTATATCATATGGAAAGATGTGGTAACATGGCTTCAAAAACTTAAGCAAGGTGTGAGGAATACTCCTTCATCCCATCAAATTTTATAAACTTCAAGGAGCTAGGATTTGATCCAAAATGTTTTTATATAATTAAAATTTAAAAACCAAGCAAATATTTAGTTATATAATAATGGACACTTTAATACATTTATATTTATATATACATATATAACTATTATCCAAAAAGCACATTCCACTAAGTGTACACTTTGTACACTTTCATTGCTAAAATTCTGATTTTGTTTGCAGATTTCACAGCCCCTATGGTCTCTGGTAATACATTCAGTGGCCATGAAAGAGTGCCAGGGTTGATGAGCACAGTGAATTCAAGTTAAAATTCAGAGAAGACTATTACACTGAAAACCCTCATTTGTCCTGCAGTTCTGCCTTAGCTAGGCTCTATAGTGACTATACACCTAAAGGACTATTAGGCAGCCAAGCCCATCTTTCAGCAACTTTAACATGATTTAGAAAGTAGAATGAGTATTCCATGGTACAATGTTCTTTCAGGAAAATACACAACTGTGTTCTTAAAACTAAACTACTCTCAGTCATGAATAAGCCATGACTGAAAACCTTCAGATTAAACTAAGCCTGCATGGAAACCAAGATAAAAAAAAAAATCTAAGTCCTTCCTCACAACATGCAAGCAAATCACTTCTAAATCATCTCACTCCCTCAGCTCTGAAATGCAAACTTAACTCCTATGACAAAAGGATCAGGAGTTATGCAATAACCAGCTTGCCAGGAAGTTCTGAACTGAATATGCCGGGAAGTCAGCTAAAGCTACCATGAATCTTGTCAGGCAGTAAAACAGGGAATGTGCTGGTGAATTCATCTAAGGCACAACTTCACTGCTTCATGTCACTCTTGTTTCCTTCTGTTTCCTTAGAGAAGGAACAACTGCTATTTTTAGGTTGCCCTGTTTTATACAGACTGTATTAAACCTCTTCCTTGGTCACTGGATGTATTAGGAAATTTAATATTTCTATCCTACGTGGAGGAAAAAATATGTACATCTTTTTTCTGCTTCTCTGTTAAAATGCCACCTAGCAAGTCATTCTCAAGTAACATGCATTGTGTTTTAATAATTAATGTAAGAAAGAAAAAGCAGACAGGCTGATACATGCATTTACAATTACAGAAGCATTCCATGAGAAAATCTAGCTCAGACTGGAAAGAGCCATCAGAAGCCAGTTATTGCATAATCCCCATTACTGCTACATGGCTGAGCAGCAGTTCCAAAGGAGTGTTTATTGAGAGCAGATAAGGCCAGGTTGCAGAATCATATGAATCAGATAAGGCACAGCCAGTAATAAAATTGATTTAATTTTCTTTTTTTCCTCCACAATAATATGCTAAATCAGAAAGCCATGAAGTATAATCTTCTTCAGCAGAAATCTTTTAGAAAAAAAAAAAAAGACTGAGAAAACATGCTGTGTTGGACTTTGTTTTCCTTGAGATCACAGTAAATGTTGGGTTATGCAGAAAATTTAGCTAAGGGTGTAAAGGTGTGCCCCGTTGTAGGGGCTTTCACCAGCTTCCACCTCTGAACATAGGAGTATTTGGCTTTTCCTCATAGGAAAGCCAAATACTATATAAGCAGCTACTTCCCCAAATACTTTCAGAAAAAAATGTCTTCCTACTCACAGGAGGCAAAAGATACTGCTCACTATTTCATAGCAACAACAGCTTATGGGATTCTGTTCCGCAAAAAGCATTGTTTAATAACACAGTGTTGTTTAAACTACTGCACTAAATTGACAAAAATGCTTTTTGAAAACCCTTAGGGCTAAATGCACCAAGCTAATAAAACACGATGATTATTTTATCTTATACATTTGGTGGATTAACTCCAAGCTCTACGCATTAGCTACAGGAAAAAAAAAAAACCTCTGGAAAGAGCAGTAAAGGCCAATACTACAACGTGCACTGATGAGGATGGACATGAGGATGCAGCATACGCCAACTGCTCAACAAGAGCACTCTCCAAAGGGCAGTGCAACAAGATGCTCAGCCATCCCAAACACGTAATTCAATTTTACAAGCAACAGGAACTCATGCAGCTATTATCAGAAATTAATACTGAACAGAGCCTGTATATTGATGTAAAAGCAAGATATCATACCAGCACATCACTTGTCTGTCATAGCCATAATCATTAACTGGTATTTATGGGTCTAAGGTGCCTATGATCTGATCAAGGACTTGGTTCAGCTATCTGGAACACACTGTTTTTCCCCCAGATCTAAGCACTGGCTGTGACAATTGATTCAGATGAAGGCAGACAGAGGTGAACAGCAGGACACCACTGGGCATCTTGGACACCAAAGCAGAAGTGGCCTCAGCCTAAGTGGAGAAGTTTCAGTTTCTCTGAAACATCTCATTTATTAACATCAAGAAATTTTATCAGTGTCAGATCACTGACATACAGGTTATAGCCTCATCA
Organism: Cyrtonyx montezumae; assembly: GCF_038088225.1. Classification (NCBI taxonomy): domain Eukaryota; kingdom Metazoa; phylum Chordata; class Aves; order Galliformes; family Odontophoridae; genus Cyrtonyx; species Cyrtonyx montezumae. Next base: position 40,400,924 of record NW_027071826.1, on the reverse strand, counting down.
AATAGTCTACAAATGTATTACACATTTAATAGTATTATCATCTTGAAATGACACTACTGTAATAGTAAGAAAACTTTAAATGTAGAAGATTACTGTAAACATGCTTATCTACAGCTTGTGAAACAGATATCCCGTACAGTTTAACCATCTTTATACCATACACACAGGTACAGAAATCAAGAAGTCACAAAGGAATGACATCTCTCATTTCTTCCTCGGTTAAATCTGAAGAGTCTGATATAATGCACTTTTCTATAGGAATAGTGAGAGAATAAATAATTGCTATCCATCACTCTCTGAACTTTTATACAGCATCTATCGTTTCCACTTAATACACGTAAAACCCTGGAAACAATTTAAAAATGAACAGACAATTTATAGTAATCCTGCTCATCATGGTTTTAGGATTGTATTAGACCTTTTCTGATGAGTTGGATATATAAAGTCTGCTTTAAACAGAGAAAAATACAAAAAGAGCTCCTTATAGATAGGATAATCAAATGAATATTTCCCAGTGACAAGATTACCATGCTCTTTAAAGTCACAACAACAAAAAAATACATACAGAGTTGGCACAATTGACCTTTTTACAAGGATTATAGAAGATACGTGTGACTGCTCAGTTACAGTCTGGCTAGTTAAGAACTTACCCTTGCTGCCTTCTCTTGTAGGAGATGGTATGAATAAAATAATAAGAGCAATATTCAGTCTGGCTATCAAAACTCAGTAATTAAATTAAAATTATAGCGATCTACATTACCTCCTGCAACCTCCCCCACGACAGCTCATCACGTCTGCACTGCACACCAGCATCTCTCACTTGGAGGCAAGAACTGGTAGTGACCCTTACAATTTAGTTTGCTTAATTTGTTCCTTTCTATAACCTAGTTTCAGCTCCTTCTCAGCTTTTTGAAGTTTATCCATTTGGTGGAAACAAACAGATTTGCTCCAAGCTACCCCAGGGACACTTTGCTTCCCAGTGAAATATTAGTGCATGGACAGACACCTGAGGCACTTCAGCTCCTGTCTGAGCAGGAAGAGAAAGCACAAAGGGGATGATGAGAGGTCTGGGACCCCCCCACACAGAATACACTATGAAGAACAGGCTTGTGGACGCTCCTCCATAAGTCTGCAACCACATAAACTGATGTTGCTGTGCAATTGTTATTTTTGTTTTGTTTAAAATATATATATAACCTGATGTAAGTATTTTTAAGTGTCTTCAAGCACGGCAATATTTTGCCTTTCACAATACACAACAATCACATAATTTAATTTCTCTCTGTTTCACCAAATTTCTTCAATTTGTCCCCTTTTCTGAAAAAAATGACAGAAGATAGAACAAAGGTTAAGAGTGATTAGCCAGTGCTCTCCAAACCACTGCTGGGTAAAGGGGAATGGATATTAATTGCATTACATATGCATGCATATTATGCTGCTTCTATTTCCAAATCCAACCTATCCAAGCCAGGAGAAAGCATTAGCAAATCATATGTACACATATGGTAAATTGGTGGCTAGAGACCAAAGAAGGAAAAGGTTCTTGGGATACAAAGCCACTATTTCTGCCTAGTGAAACCCTGAGTGCTCCTAGCTCTTTGGGCTGACAACCCAACTTACAGTTTGTGCTACAAAAGCAGTCGACAGAAGCATCTTCGCTGTCCCACATCCTCAGTGAGTGTATCACATTCAGCTTTATTGTCACCAACTGTATAGTTAACTAAATCCTGACTTTTGGTAATTATGCTTCATGCACCAGTAAGGAGAAGGTTTTGTCTAACAGCTTATCAATGCCACAGAATCAACAACAGCAGTAAACCTATGACAACATAGGTCACTCCTAGCTTCCCACAGAACACTTTTCTCTTGGAAGTGTTAATGGGAACAACATCTTCTACCCAAGCTATTCTCAGGACTATTTTCATTTGGCAACAGTTCCCCTAATACAGTAGCAGATACCATATCAGCTCAACAAATGCATAGAGATGGAGGATTTTTGGGAACCCTGTTTCTCAAATGAGAACATGTGTTCCTCTATAAATAGCACTTCAAGGTAAGTGATGAGAAAACATGTCATAACTAATCATTGTTTGCATCTGAGTATATCACCATGAGACCTATTTTAGTTTTTATATTTTTTAATTTTGTAATCTCTTGTGAAAATAATATTTTGGGCTTTTATCATCACCTGTGTACAGTTAAAAACAATATTTTCTTCTGTCACTATTATTGAACAAGATTACATCCTTGAATCTTTTATATCAATATTCAAATACCACAAATATTAAGTGTAAACTAGACAGCATACTCCTCTATGGCAGATTGTCTCTTAGCTATTATAACTGTACTGCAAAACACAATGTAACTAATCAGTGGCCAAACAAACAAAAAAAAAAAAATAAGCCAACATAAACACATAGCAATAAATTCAATGATTTTACTCAAAGTAGGAAGAAAACAAGAATAATTTAAGGTCTGAATAAAGGCAGAACACATCATGCAAAAAGAGATATATTTAAAGAGGTTTTGTTTTTGCCAGTAACATGCAATATCCAATGCCGCATTCTTTACGCAGGTGGTTTAGGGATTAGGATGATAAAAATAAGTATTTGGCAAAATAGAAGTCCTTTTCTAATTACTACATTCCAGTAACACAACAGTTACATATTTTAACATTTCTTTGTATTTGTAAAAATGACTTTTTCAGGCACTGTTTTCAGTTTTAAAATTTGCTTTCTTAATTTCACCCATTCAAAAATAAGTCAGACAAAAATACCTAGGAACAACTACCTGTCCTTTGCCTACAAATACCACCAGAGAGATTCTGCAAAACAATCTAAATCAAAACTGAGCTTTGGGAAGCCATTATAGCAATATGCTGGAAAATACATGACTTTTTTTCTGACCAATTGCTAACATGTGTACCTTGAAAAATGCCCACCCTCCTTGGTTTTCCAGCTCAGACTCACTTTCCATACAGTCAGCCCCCATTTCCCCCCGAACTGATTTTTTTTTCTTCTAACACTGGGTTTTAAAGTCTTCCTAAGACCATTATCTACCTTGCCCTTACTGAATTTTCACTGTCTCCCAGCCTCAGTCTCAGCCAGCCCTGCACTTTTTCATCCATCTGCAGGCTCAAGTGCCATTTTTACTTACCAGTGCCGATTCTGCCTGTCTGTATTCCCCTAGCAGGCTTTCAAATACACAATCTAGTTTTGAAGCCCCTGAATTTGAGTCAGGCTGCAAACCATTTTACACTGTTGTGTTACTAATATGGAGATCACTAACAGCATGCAAGGCAATTAAAGAAAACAAAACAAAACAACATAACACAACAGGGGAGATGGGACAAGGAGAGGTGGGTCAACAGAATTTTCCAGTATGAGAACAACAACACATGTTTTCCTTCACCCATACTCAGCAACAGCTGAATCATTTTGTTTTTCTGAACAATGCAGCCTGAGATACCAGGCATAGAAAATTTATTTTCAAATGATTAAAATCTGGCAAAAATATGAGCAATTGGAAAATAGATGTAAATCCAAGACACTGAAAGGAACAGTTCTACCTGCAATGGCACTGAAAGATGGTTTGCCTGCTGTCTATATATTTGCACGTTAAAAGACTGTATTGACCTCGGACAGCAATGGTCCACAAAAAGGTACATCTGAGAGAGAAATCACCCTCAGGTACAACTCTGGATGTCACTAGATACAACTTTATCAGCATATTTGAACACATGCTTTAAACACACTGATTATTAGTTCTATTATCTCTAAGCTTGGAAGCATTTATAGACAGCATGAAAATATATAAATGATTCACACAGGACTTCTGCTCAGTGAAAGAAAAACTACAATAAACAAGGTGTTTTTTCAACTTGCACAATACAACATCAATGGCTGGTAAACACTGGCAAAATGATGTTTCTGAGTTACTGGATTAATGATTGTTAAATGAGAAATTATTTTACACTAATCTATGGACGTTGTTAAGATATAACGGATTTCCAAAAGGACATTTAGGGAGTTTTTCAGTCCATTAGCTACCACAAGATTGAGAAGCGATGTTTCTTTTAGACAGAAGTTTAATAGGCAAAAAAATACTAGAAACTTAAAAGCCAACCTAAATATGGAACAGAAGTTCATCATCTCATTAGCCAGTTTACGAAACCTGCAACTCAGTCTGCTGTATGTTGGCAGCAAACACGTTTGGCAAACTCTGTCAAAAGGTTTGAATGGCTATGAAGGCATCAGTCGTTGTTATAGGAGCTCATTACAGGAGTCATAGATGAGAGCATGCTCAAGTTCAGTGCTATGAATGAAAACACAGATCTGCTCGCACATACATAGCAGCATATTATGAGCTAGCACTTCCATGTCTGCAATGCTGAAGGATTTGTTCCCTCTGTTAGCACAGAAAATTTCCCATATGTGGTACTTAGTTTAACCAGTCAAGACATGATGGGTAAGTGGTTAACAAAAAGAACTAACAACATCACAATGATACGGCACAGGTTTCATCTTTGCTGTAACTGCCTATTTTTAATAAAAACACTCAGTATGCAAAAAAGTCCTCATGCTTGTATCAAGGACAGTGACAAGAATTATCTACTTGGAACACAAATAAGGATGATATAATAGTTCGTATAAGCATTACTAAATATTTGGAAAAAAAACCATGGAAATTTCTTCTGCCCCATACTCTGTTATTGCAGAGTACATCCTATCAGCAAAAGGTACTACATTTGGCAGTCATAAGCAGACGTCTTTTTGACTGTGGGTAACATCAGCTGAACTCAGCACTGATTACTGAATGGATCTGAGCAATCAGTCGGGATGAAACATGCTTCTTTGAAAGTAGATAATAAGCACTTATGCATTTAATTAAGAAGCACACGCAAGGTTTTCCAGTCTTTGACACCTGGCAATGATATTTCAATATTATCCAACACCAAAATGGTAATAAATAAATAAATAGATAGACAAATAAATAAAAGCCAGATCTCAGCCTGAGCCATCTACACAGTCCTCAATATGAGACACACAAATTAAATGGCACATAATTTAAGTCAGATTAGGGTTTTTTTTTTCCCTACAATCTTATAAACCCATGCTTATTTTAAGAAGCACCATGATGTGGAACTAAGTGAACATTCCCTTGCTCCATTTGATATATATATATATATATATATATATATATATATATATATACATATACACACACACACACTTTTTTAAGGACATTCACTGGCCACAAATGCTAGATACAAAAGTCAAATTGTGATCCTTATTTTCATCAAAATAAACAAACATGGCAGGCATTGAAAGAAACATACACATTTCTTGATGTATGGATACTTTGTATTTACAGAAGATTTTCATGCAATCAATTTTGAAAGCAGCAATTCAAAGGAATCCTTTTAGATTTTCTGAGAAAATAACATAATGGAGGTTACTCAAAGGAATAGAAGGTGCAGCTACAACTGTTCTCATTATGTACATATGAGATGCTTCGATGTTCCTTGCTACTGATTACATGAGTAAACAATTTTAGTATGCAAAATCCTATTAACTCAAGGGGATTCTGCATAATTTTATAACAGCTCCACTTGTGGTGTCTCATCGACTGGGTCAGCATCAGACAGATGGCAAAGAATTCATTCTAATGCTGCTTTATTGCAATGCTGCCACTGGGGTTTCTCTACTCTGCATTTGAAAAAACTAGACCACTTCTTACACTCCTTACACCTAAAAGGCACAATGAAGTAAAAAATATGGAAACAATTTCCTTTTTTTAAGTGTGTGGTTGTGGAAATGATAGAAGAAAGCCAACCTAATTTTCAGTCCTCCTTTTTGTACTAGGAGAGGGTGTGTCAGAAGCACAAATATCAGAAGCGTTAGCATATAACGAATGATAACAAACAGAAACATTCTACTTCACAGGGGCAGGTGTGGGTGCACTTCCACAATTAGTCTCTTCTATTGATATTATTTCTCCTGCCTCTGTGCTCGTTTCTATTCTGATTTTGTTTGGTTTTAGCTAGTCACCCTTCACTCCATGTGGCTCTATAACCATCAGTACTAGCATTCACAAAGATCTGATTTTCAGTCTTCTTCAATGCATCTTCCTAATTTAAGAGAAAAAGCAAAACTTTTACAGCAGTAAATAGAAGGAGGAAGACATAATGGAAATTGTTTTGCTTTCCAAACAACCTCCCTGCATAATAGCCTAAAACAAAAGGAAAAGTGAATCTCAGATACAGAGAAATAAAATAATCAGATCTATCAAATTAAAAAGTGACACACTGGAATGTACCCACTAAAAGAATTAGGGATTCCTCTTTTCTATTTTTAATCATCCAATTAAGTCACACCCTAAACATAAGGTGCAGTGATAAGTATTAGGAAATTTGCAATTAGTACATATGTAGACGTCAAACTATTAGCAGTCTGAAAATGGTCTCTAAATTCATGTCATTTCCCCAATCTGTGGAAAATGGTCCCAGAGAAAACAAAAATGGTCCCAGAAAAAACAGAGAAAACTCTGAAGCTTGAGAGACATAAACTATGGGCAGAAAAACTTTGAAATACAGAGCTAATTAAACAAATGTGGAATTATTTGTTCAAGTTTTTATTTATGTTTTTGTTTTAAGTGCCTGATACTTAGAGGCATTAAGAACCTAGAAGAACCAACTCAGACACCTACGTGGACATAGCAGAAATTCCATCAATTTAAGCTGACAAAGAATGAGAGAAAGTGTTTATCTTGTGGGTGTTTTTTTCTGGCATCTGTTGTTGTTTTGTTTGTTTGTTTTTTTAATTATTATTATTATTCTAAGCCACGATTATCAAATTAAGTACAGAATGTACTGGGAGACAGAGTGTGCAAAGGTAAGTCAGGATTTCCTATTGTTTAAAGAATACCTGATTTTGGGAAACAGTCCCCTCATGTTTCAAAAGAGGACAGTTCTGTTTAGTGGTACTGTACCATCAGTCTTCCTGAAGCACTCTTTTCTTCAGACTGAATTTTTTCTGTTACTTTCTCTTAAAATATTGCAGCTTTCATCTCTATTTCTCACATGCCAGTTTGTGTTATGAATGTTTTGCTGAACACCAGACTAATTAAGACTGCTTCAGAAATAAGGGCTTAAGGTTGTCAGACATACCTGGCAACTCTTTTGGACAATTTTCCTCCATTTGGATATTTTATCAAGATTTCTGAAAATCTTTTACTATAAGCAAATAGTAAAAAAAATAAAAATATGCAAATTTTTACTAATCCAGAGGAAGACTTCCCTTGCGGAGACAGAGATCACAGTTCAACTTCTTTCACTCAGTCCAACCCTGTACTCGAAACAAACATATCCCAGTTCCTTGGCATCACACACCATGGAGTCCAAGAACTGTGTTACAGAAAACTAAGAGTGCGGGATGTTTCCTGATGGGTTTTTGTTGTTGTTGGGGCAGGAGGAAATAGCATTCATTTTTGTTTTGTTTTTACCTGAAATGGAGACTGGCTGTTGTAATTCTTAATCTCCTTATTTGCTCCCCGGAACAGCAGCACCCTGGCACAACTCTCCTGAAAATGGTAGAAAAGAAAACTTCTTAACAGTGGTCTTGAAAAGAGGTTGAGGCTATGAGATATGCTTGGTATGTATTTTCTCAGATAAGAACAGCAATGTCAAACATGTATGCAAGTTACTAAAGTAGTATTTTTGGTATCTTTGGAAAAGCTTTACATTCCTTGGAATGTGTTAGAGTAGAAATAATTCACAAATTAAAAAAACAGAAAGAGCAATGTAAGATGTTTAGATCTTCACAGGTTTTTTTTAAGAGACTGTATTTTGAATATTCTATAGTTAAATCAGATCTTACAGAAGATGCATTTTTTAACAATGAAATTGGCTTCCAAACAGTTTTTACCTATTTTTCAAGGGAAAACAGTACTGCTGAAGGAACAGCAAGGTACCTGCGATGAAGGATGCACAACCTACTGCTAATAACTAAACAACACAGTTTTACCAATTACATTTGCTTATTCTGTTTTATGCTTTGATCTTATTTCCTTCTATTTTTTTTTGTTTCATTTTTTTGTGGCTGTTATCTTTTGTTTGGTTTTTTTGGGGGGGTTGTTTTTGTTGTTTTGGTTTTCACTCAGCTGAGTGATGTAACGCAGTGGAAAGTACAGCAATGACAGCAGAACCACAAGGGAAAATTTGCTCAAATGCAACAGCCGTGTACAGAAATAAAGGAAATACATTGCTTACCTTCAGAAGGACTCAGGCATACAGGGATCTCCAGCAAGATCCCTGCCTACCCTTAAGAGTTCTGGGAAGGGGTGGTTTTTAGCCCCATCCCTTCTGATAACTCAGGTATACTGAATGCACCGGAGCTCCCCTAGTTCGCCCCTGCCTTCCCACCAGGTGCTCAATCACTGGTTCAAGGTGTGACTAAGCATTTCCCCTCTGAGTGCTAAACAATATATAATTCCTCTTTTTCTTTTTTTCATTTACCCAGAATTATTTGGGCTAGCTATTGATACTATATTGATGAGTCTTAATTTATCTCTCTTCCCTAAAAACTATTAGTAGTTAACAGTTTACTTCTAAGAAAAAGAGAAATGCGTGAATTAAGTCCTTCTGAACTGATGAAATCTGCAAATTAATACATAGCATTCTGTGGTCACTAGTCTACACTGTTTTAAGTATGGCTGATTGCAACCTGTCAAAAACCTTCTGTGGTTGTAGCATGCTTTTCAAATGCTAGACACTCTGAATGTATTTCCTATATGTCACCTTTAATGTTCATCTTCGTCAGGTCCTGCACCTGCTTTGGGGCAAGCTCAAGCACAGATATATGCTAGGCAGAGAAAGGTTTGAGAGCAGCCCTGGGGAGAAGGATTTGGGAGGAATGGCTGATGAAAGTTTCAACATGAGCTGGCAATGTGCACTTCCAGCCCAGAAGGCCAATCCTGGGTTACATCAAAAGAAATGTGACAAGCAAACTGAGGGAGGTGATTCTGCCCCTCTGCTCTCATGAGACCCAAACTGGAGTACAGCGTTCAGTTCTGAAGTCTTCAACACAAAAAGGACATGGAGCTTTGGGAGCAGGTCCAGAGGAGGGCCACAAAGATGGTCAGATGGCTTCCCTCCCTGGAGGCCAGGCTGGATAGGGCTCTGAGCAACCTGATCTAGAGGCAGGCGTCCCCAGCCATAGCAGTGGCATGGAACTAGACAATCTTAAAGGTGCCTTCCAACCCAAACCACTCCACGATTTTACGATCTTAGGATATTATGCGTATCTGTTCACATTTCACAACATTCTCATCATAATCATTTCAGCTGATACTGTTGCACTTTCCAGGTTTCTTGTCATGTTATGTTATGGAGTTCTACCAAATGATGTACAATTAACAGTCTCATTTGCTTACACTGACATCTGCACTTGAAGTGTATTATCTGTAACTCTAACTATTAAAATACCTAGATCAATATGTATTAGTGAACATAAAAAAAAAAAAAAAGAAACACTTTAAGTAGCAAGAATTTATTCAGATAAGCTTTCAGCTTGCACTTAGGAAAACAGAATTGCTAAAATCCTGAGAAAATTCCCTGGGGAAAGCTGGAAGAAAGAAATTCAATGGGTAATGACTCCATCTACAGGAATCAAAGGGAAAAAATAATTTTGATCTTCCCGTTCTCTTCAGCCCAAAAGGTCACAGTTCCTTCCTTCCACATTAGTCAACAACTTACAAATAAAAAGGACACTGAAAGTATTAACATAGGTTACGGTTCACAGCACCTAGAGAAAAAAATATATTTATTTTTACATATTCCTGCCAAGGATAGAGAATCATCACACTGTAGTGAAACATCCAATCTCAGAGCCAGATTTACCTGGCTACAAAAAAAAAAAAAAAAAAAAAAAAAACATGATTTGTAGATAAAATTTCAGTGAGGGCCTCTAAGTGTTCCACAGGATGTTTCTTTCCATCAAAGTCAAGAGAATACATCTGTACATGAAAAACAGTATCATTCAGCAGGATTCTGATTTTCATACTACATAACCTTTACTAAAAGTGTATGATCTTGTAAACAACCATGCCTATGAAAGTACAGCAGTAAGTTGTTAAAATAATATAAAAGTTAAAAAAATATGAGAGAGAGGTGAGTTCACATTTTTAAGTTTATATGTGCACTATGGCCCAAACTTCAAATTTCTTGCTAGGGAAAAGTGAAATAAATGAAGTTGAAAAATATTTTTACAACAGCAGAAAAGCTTACAATTACTTGTTTATTAAGTTCCTGGTGGGAAGTTTACTAGCAAAATTTTTGTTGAGAATGTGAATTTTACTTTTCTGGATATGATTATACTTGCAGATCTTTTGAGTGACTGCGGGAGTGAAGAAATCATGCTGACCTTAACCTAGTTGCTCTGGGTACTTAATGGCCTGTTGAAGCTTGCAGAATGTGCAACAAGCAATCCCATAGTGGTACTTCACCCACTGATATGCTGCATTCTTCAAATAATAATCAGCATTAATGAGGAAGATTTATATGGCAGGACTCTATGAATTTATTTCAATTATGACACACACATCAAGCCAGCAGACTTGAAAATTGTCAAATTATTCTCCCAAATCTATTTTTAAAACTGTCAAGATTATTTTAGACATACTTGAGGAATCTGCTTTGATAAGACTTCCGAAAAAGCCAACATAGTAATTAATTAAGAAGCAGATGCTTTAACAGATGTTTTGCTAGTTAGAGTCACATCTCATGACTTGTGTTTTCCTAATTCAATGTAACATTGTACATGCTGTATTTTTACACAGTTGTAAACTCATAGTTTTGACAGCTTTTCCATAGAACAGGTATAATCTTGCTACCAAAGATGAACAGCCTTTATATGTAATTAGTGAATAAAATGCTAATAAAACACAACGGTGCTTGGTACAATTATGAACTTTCTAGTTTCTAGAAACACTGTTCAAAAGCAGGGCAGGTGGGTGCCTGCTCACCTGGTTGTAAAGGGCGCAGATGTGCAGTGCTGTGTTTCCTGATGCGTTCTGTGCACACATGTCGGCACCATAGAAGAGAAGGTGCTCCAGATGTTGGACATGTCCATATCTGCAAGCCTATTAAGAGGTATGTTAATGTCTCAGTTATTATACAATCAAGTTACATCAGTCAAGCATTCCAGATCAGTATCTTTTTTATCAAAGATATTACTTTACTTAGGACCTAACTTTCAAAAACACCTCTGAACTGCAGAACAAGACTCAGATCTGCATACGTATGTGTGAACTGAGATATGTGCATTTCAGGTACCGCAAATCTGTGCAAAAGTTTAAGCATATCCTTATCCAATTACCAATAAAATACAAACGTTGATATTTTCATAACATATTCGTAGATAGGATATATAAACAGAACCAATATTCTTACTATGCTCATCATGTTTAACGGTTGACAGAAAATATACTTTTGTCCCACAAACCTTAGGGAAGTTGTCCACTAGGTGGCACTAAAGATGGCCAGATTCGCAAGGTCTGCTTTTAAGGCTTGGGAAAACCTGATCAAAGTAGCTCAAACAAACATCCCCAGATTCTATGACATCAGTAGATGTACCATGTACATGAGATTCAAAAGAGTGTTACTTTCAAGTGTTCTGCCCCTTAACTTCTAAGGCTTTTAAATTTTAGTTTCAGCCACAGAGATAAAAAAAATTAGACTTTGAATAGCTGGAAATAAACAGATACAGAATTTGCAACTTCCTTAATTAGCAAATAAGTTTGAGAAAAACCACATTCCTTCCATTCATCAGTCTCATTTACTAGACTTCCTTCTTCTCTATAGCACACCAGCTGAACATCTCAAAGTTCATAATATTTTTACTTTGACATTGTCTCAAATCAGTATTTTTCCTATCGAATGATGCAGAATTTAAGCTGAAAGAACAGGTAGAAAAAACCATTAGGTACCTAATTACACTGACCTCACTGGGAATTATATCACCTGCACTTCTTGCAATTTGAATCAGAAGAATTAAGTGCACTGCTGAACACAAGATTGAATGTGACACATCCGGGAGTAAATTGGATTTCCCAAATCCCAGACTAATACAGCAACCACCACATCATCCTCTAATTTCAAATTTCATCATATGGAAAGACAAAAAATCACCAGCATTTTATCAAATAGTTTATTTATTTACAAATTACTTTCTAAAATCATATCAGCTGATGTTAGAACAGGAAGGTTTAAGGTTGAGCAACAGAAAGCAAGCAACTGAAATTGTGCAAAAAGGAGAAACAAAATGAAACAAAGCTGTGTTTCTGACTGCAAGGGATATTAGACCAAATGTACAATGAGCCATGATACGCTATCATCTCTGTCCAATTTCTAAAAGTCAGTCAACAGGTAGATATGAATGCACAGGTGTCCAACTTTCTATTCTTCATATGACAAGTTGGTCTAAAGCCAGGCCCCTCCCTCACCTTTCTTCCTTGCTAGAGCAGGATTTAACCCTCTCCTTCTCTTTGCCTATCTGACAGAAATACTTTCACAGCTTTTTTGGGAGTTCTAGAAGACAACCAATACAAGGGAAATGCATTTCTCTGAGTTACATGGGTATACATGTTAGGTGAGCTGTCCAAACTGTTAATCAGGGCTCCCTGTTAAAGCCAACAGAAATGGACAAGTATATCCAGAGGATGTTTAGTTTACTCCTATTCTTGCACAGCAGAACACTTCACTTTTTTCTCATTGCTACAAGAGTAACTAGGTGGCTAATTTTCTGCTGATCTTGCAAAATTAAAAAAAGCACTTTCTAAAAAGTATTTCTTTTCCATGCAATGTAACTTTGCCTTCTTCATACATTCAACATACATGACTGTATCATAACAGTGTCTTAATTAATTCACTGGCTTCTCCATAAGTAGTTCCTTCTATTTTATTGTGACATTGGCCCATAACATCAGAAAAAGAAGTTGGTGGTATGGCAGTAGAGGTTGAATCTTCCCACCAATATTCCATGTCATTCCTCTGGGAGCAGAGGGGCAGTCTGACAGAACAACATTGGACATGGATATGCATAATAAGCAAAAGTGTGTAACTGAATTCCTCCATGAGGAAACAATGGCACCCATCGACATTCATTGGTGCTTGCTGAATGCTTATGGAGACTGAACAGTGTATGTGAGCACAGTGATGTGCTTCAGCAGTGGCAACAGTAATGTGAAAGACAAGTCACATTCTGGATGGTCATGCACAGTCGTTACATCATGAAATGAGAAATGTCTTGATCAGCTCATCTTCATCAACTGGTGATTACTACATTTAAAAACAGCATTTTGCAGATGAAAATTTGCTCTACCAAACTGTTATTGTTCTCTTTATATCTGCTGTAGCTTCCATGGAAATAAGTAAGAGGCATTACTTTATAGGGCACTTACATACTTCAGTCTATACAATCAATTTCCTTTACAGGCTCAGAAATGATGGCAGTGCATTAATTCTTTTTACTTTTTACTAAAGATGGATCCCAGCAATCCAGATTTGAACACAAGTACACTAAAAAGAATCTTTCTCAAAACCAGTTAACAAAGCCATCTCCCATTTCTTACAAAGAAAAGAAGAAACAAAGTTGTGCTCTGAAAGAACTTTCATATAGAAAAGAAACTGAGCCTAGATAACCTAATTAGGATTGTAAGGATTTTTTTAATTTCTTTTTTTTTTTTTAGCATATTCTTATCTTTATCCACCCATGGAATTTCTAAGAAAATCAAAATGGAATTTCTAAGAAACATGAAAAGAAAAACAATTAGAATCTCAGCTTCCATATTCAATAAATTAAAACTGAACTCAGATTATGAGTTTGCAAGGATTCAACTACCTGCAATACAACATAGTACATTTTAGCAGCAGAATCTAGCAGCAGAATCCTGAATCTAAACCTTCTCTAAGAAGTTCAAAGAGAAGGAAAGAAGTATGAATGTCTGACAGACAAGGAGTTTTATCATGGAGATAAGCATTTAGTTTCTAACAGATCAATTTACACTTTTTTTCCTTTTCTTTCTCTTTTTTTTTTAATAGAGTGTCTGTAAGATGCTAATGAACTTCAAAATTCCAAGTGTCCTTTGGATAAACATGATTAGCAGCCAGCTGTAGCAGCAATTTCTGCAGCAAAATTACAGTAAGCATTTGCAATAGCAGGATGCAAAGCAATAAACAATAATTCCATACTTGAATGTGAACATATATAAATGATATTCAAAACAGTGTTTAGACACAGTGTATACAGTATGTTTCTGCACATAGAATGTACAGGAAGAATACATTTACCAATACAATTTGAATTCCCTACCTGATGAATTTCTTGCCATCCATTTTCATCTTTGCAGCTAACTGTAGCATGTTCATGAAGAAGCAATTCACAGCAGTAAGGATCCCCTCCCACAACAGCAGTGTGATACAGAGGTGTCAGGCCACAGCTGTCTTTGTAGTTAGGAGATGCTCCAAGTTCTAAAAGAGTCTGAAAACAAACAAAAACTGTGAAAACTGCTTTTTGAAGGGACTTATAAGTGAAAGGGAAAAGTAACTAGAAGGTAATACTCGTCATGTCTATTTATTGCTCATTTATTTACAAGCTGAAATAACAGGCTGTGACAAAGAACAAGAAATGACCTCAAAAGATGACAGACCTAAAGGAATCTGCAAGATGGATGACAATGTGCAATTTTCATATTTACATAAATTTCAGAATTGGCATTCTGAAAATGCTTCATCACCTTTGAAAAACATTTACCTCTTCAGTTACAGAATACTTTATCAAAATTATCATGCTATCAGTGAAAAGGAAATAAATAAATGCCATAAACATATGATTTAATCTAGCGTATAAAGGTGATTTAAGAATACCTGTTTAAATATAAAAGAAGACAAAGGACTGTTAAGATGCAGTGCATAATCTATATCACTGGCATTTGCCTTCAAAGAGATAAGCAGTAGTAACACTATCAGTATTTCCTCAAGCAAATCTTTCCCTATCTATCAATCAGCAAATAAGGTTACATTTCACTACCTTTTTTCCCTAACCAAAAATATGAAGTTAAAAGGCCCTGTACTGAAAGCAAGTCCTAAGATTTGGAAGCCTATTAAGCACTAGAACAAACACTAATTAAAGGATACAATGAGGAAGAAATAGTAATTAAGTATTCTCCTTCATATATCTTTCTACATAAAGTAACATGTAATTTGCTACTGAAAGCATTTACCTTGAGAGTTACTTGGTTCTTGGCTCTGGCTGCTTTGTGCAGAGCTGTCATTCCATCTTTGGCTCTGAAGTCTAAATGTGCTCCTCCATTTTTCAGAGCTTTTATCACTTCCACTGTATTGTCAAGTTGAACTGCCAAAGTCAGTGGTGTTTCTGAAGAAGATAGTAGTATACACATGAAAAATAATTGATCAAATTTACAGAGTAATGAGCATGTGCTTTAAAATCTTTCAAAATGTTAAATTAAAAGTATCGATCAAAGAAAATCATGAATGATTGGCTTCCTCTTTTGGCCAGCAAAGCCAAAAGGATACCCCTGAGCTAGAGAAACAAAGCCAATAGGTTGGATGCGTGAGATTTGACCTGTTAATGAGTTCAGGCAGACCCAAGATACTACATTATGCTGCTACTTTTATTGTTCTGACCTCCACTTTCCAGGTCATGATAGTTGGGGTCCAGACCTCGGTCCAACATTTTTGTGATTTTTTCCACTGAGAGATGGTGGACATGATCCATAAATTTTCTTAAGTTAGCCTGAAATGAAGAGTGACAAATGAATCATCCTCTGATTGGAAAATAACATTTTGACTTAAGGTGAAATATTCTGTCACTATATAAACATTCACATCATTGAACTAATTCACAGTCTCGAAGAACCCTGATTTTTACTGTGAGCATACATCCTACAGTTTATAAAGTTGAGGAATCAAATGCAATAAGAAGATTAGGCTGTTCGTAGTTTCAACAAAGAGTGAATGAAAGATTAACTTAGTAAGAAATAGATTGGTAAGGTGATCATTACTATAATGACTAGCAAACAAGTCTGAAGACATAGACCAGCAGCAAGCTTAAAGCACATTCTGTTTCTGTACTAACATTCATTTCATTTTACTTGTACACCTGTGAAAGAGTCAAACACAGGTATGTGAAACGCATGTTGACTGTTGTTCTGCAATTCAGCCAAGTGGCAATGAACTTCTATTTATTTACAGGTTCTCAAACACACTGCTTTTCTAAGTGGGCAATTCCTAACTTCCCTAGTAAATTGAACGTACCTTTGTATGAAGCTTGGCCAGCTGTTTTTCATCAAGATTGAACTGTTTGTACACTCTTTTTTTGTATCGAAACTGAGAGAGAAGAAACAACAAACATATAAAAAATTAAAATTTTTGCTTAAAAACATTTCTGACTTTACCAGAATTATCTACAGTGATGTACATTTAAGTAATATTCATTATAAACGTGTTATAATAGTTGTACTGTTCATGTAAGCAAAATTTCCATCTTGCATTAATGTTCTGAGCAAAACTACATGAAAAATGAGATCAACCTCTAGAATCTACACAAATAAGCAAGAATTACAGAGTAGGTAGTTAAATAATAAAATCCACATTTGAAAATATCAGCTTAGCACTTCTGAAATTTAAATCTTCAGAAACAGTTCCTGTAAAATCCTGTAATCGCATTGATACAGGATCACAGAACACGTGAACAGTTCTCCTGATGTTTAATAGGACTGGTCCTGTGGGTGACGTTCATAGGATGGTCTCTTTTGTCTGAAACTCAAGCTCTGTGAGCAGTTTGTTGTCATTTGGCTAGCATAGAAAGGTCTCTGGCCAAAATCATGGGGTTTTATGTAGTTATTGTTTGTTATTACCTCATCATAATATACACATTTCAAAGAATGCAGCACATTTGTTGGATAATGAGACAACTTTTGTAGTTGAAGATTTAATACCAGAGCCCACTTTTAACCCCACCACTGAAACCCTTTATCTGCTGTGAGAAGAACTTTATCTAAAGTGAATGTTTATCAAATAGAACTCTGTAATAAACATAACCAAGAAAATAATGTATTTAGTTTGTTTATGTCTATAATATGAACATCAGTGATCGACTTTCAGAAATAAACTGCTGGACAATCCAGGACTCAGAACTCTCTCATGGCCCTGGTTCTTTTTTCTTTCATTTGTGTCATAGTACGTAAAGTTTATTGAATACAGATTGTTACTAGATAAGGTACCACCATACAATCGGTACTAATATTAATTAAATGCCTAGCTTCCTGACTGAAAAATTCTCCATTGGTGTGAATCAGTTATTATAAAGCAACAATACCCTATTCATGTATTCACCCTAGTTATACACCCAAAATTTTAATCCAGAACTTTATATTCTTTCTTAAATCACATACTACTCTCTTAAAACATGTCTTATGTCATCATATCAAATCTCCTTAAGGGTCTGATTCTTTGCAGACTTGGTTGGTAACATGTGGAATAACTCTGCCAGCAAACACTAGCACTTCTGAGAGAAAGAGTTCAAGTTCATACTTGCTGATCACTGTTTTCCAAATACAATTCAGGTGCACATAGAAATCTCAGATATAGTTTATAGTAAAATCTGTAACAGAGAAACACAGCAATGTTTCAGATTTTCCATCTAAAAATACCTCTAGGGAAGGAACTCCTTTATTCACTGGCTGTGGGTATTCCCTGAGAAGTCGTTCCTCATCCAAGAACTTCCCATCTCTACCATTGCTTGCTGGCTGGAACAGTCCATAATTCAGGACATCTTTCAAACTCTGGTTCAAAGTGCACAAAATTCGTTGCTTTGCAACCCACACTGAAGCTTCTGGGTTAAATCTAATGCATTTCTGCAAAGATATATGATATAGAAAATCTAATTCATGAGAAAACATTCAAACAGGATCTTATATTATAAAATTTGCAAGTGTTGTATGAGTACATTAAATCTGTACATGCCATCACAAGAGGGAAAAGGGTAAGGAAAAGAAAACAGTTTGAGTTGCCCAGTGACAGTCAGCCCTTAAATGAGGTTTACAACCCCTTCCAGGTGTTTCAGATAATTCAGTTAATTATCGCCCACCATGGCTGATAATTTATAACAAACTGTGATCTTTTCCAAGCAGTGCTTTTTAGCTATCATTCTGTGAAACTGAATCCAGATTTCACTTCATTGCACAAGAGTTTGCGGGCTTAGAATTAAATCATAAATAGGTCATATGTTACTGGACTGTTTAAAACAGTTGAGTTACTTTTCATTAAGACTGTATTGAAAAGGGAAAAAAAATACTGAAAAGCAAAGCAATAAAAATGAACAAATGAAGGAAACCAAAAATACATTTGATTTCATTTCCTACACCACAGTGAATTTTTATCAAAATAATAGATTCAGTGCACAAATTATTATTGGTATATGAAATATGAAATGAAAGGGCTTCAGGAGACCAACATTGTTTTGTTTTAAACATCAGAGAAAAGCTAGCAAGTTAAAAAAAAAAGTATTTTTTCTTTTTATATTGAATCTATTCATTGCTGACTGGTAGGAACACTGACAGAAGAATTCATTACAGGTAAAATACTTTTTAAAAGTATACAATGTACAAGAGTAGATTTCCGTATTTCTATCAACACTGAAATGAAAGATCCAAGGTAACGTTTGCTTCAGCCACAATTTAACAAAGGTCTTGTGGGTGGATCCCAGCCACAAGAAGAGCCTTCCTGACCAGCTCAGGTCCCACTACCTCCTCTTCACAGTTTAATCTCACACCATTTAAACACTACCATTTCAGCTGAAAGAGATTCAATACTTAACTAAAAATATTAAATACAAGAATTGAAAAGAGAATGTTCTATGCTCCAGTACTGACTTCTCTGAGTTTCTGCTGAGTTGTGCAGATAGAGATTTAAAAAAAAAAAGCAGCTCTACAACCACACATAGGGCCATACCAAACCTGTTCTTTCCTATCAGCCTGTAGACAGGGCATCTCTATCATTCCAAAAATGAACTTAATTAAAAAGAAAGGAGTAATTTAATCTGAGATAGATCTTGAGTGGCAGCACAGTATGATGTTGAAGTTAAATGTCATCATGGAGTGATGTATGTAACAGACATCCCCGAAGAACAGTGGTTTTATAATCATCTTTGAAATGAAGAAAGCCTGATGCATACCATCAGCTGAAAATCCAAACAACATTCAGGAAGGCTCAGAATAATTTGGTAATTAATCAAACATAGGCAAGCTGTGGTTTTAGATAGAATCAGCAAGTAACTCCCAGAGACCTTTGCCAGGACGCAATTACTATTCCTATTGCAGCATTTAGGAGGACCATTACAAATTACAACAAGCTTTTCCAGCTTTATTTTCCCAACCTTTCAAGTCCTGAATTTTACACATTCTGCCATAAAGGAAACACACTTTTATAGTTCCTCACCAGAAAAAGGATTCTGGACTGTAGACTTCTGATATGTAAGGAACATCCCATCCAGGACATGCTTTTTATTAAAAAAAAAAAAATTATTATCAAAATATTTGTACATTTTTATACAAATGGAAGGTCTGTCTAACGTCTCTTTCTGTAAGGCATTTTAGAATAAGCCTTTATATTTTCTTCCAATAGACTTTGGGATGTGAGACATAGCTATTGTCTTAGAATATTTCCATCTTAAATGATTTTTCTCAGAAAGTCAGAAAAGGTTGATCTTACAATTTCTGATACATCTTTATTATGGCTGATGAGGAGGTATTGAGATATGAGATATTTATGAGAATAAAATAGTGATTTCATATCATTGTTAAACCAATGGAATGGTACAATTACACACTTTCTTCTTACTCTAGACTAAGACTGCTGATTTCTCTGGGTGGAAGCATGAGAAACAGCATGGTGTAATGAAGGCATGGCAGCATAACAGGAAGAAAAAGCCTATTTTTGTGTTCCTTTCCTCATTTTTACACTCTGAACATCACAGCTATTTAACAAGGATATCTTTTCATAGGAACATGACATAGAAAGGTGACAAAAAGAGAAAGAATGGTGAGTTCCTGTTGGACCAATCACAAATGATCTCATGAAGAGAGAAACAAGAAGACAGTGGAGTTACTAGTGTATGAGGCTTTCCTAGAGAGTACATGACATATTCAGATAATCTTTTTAGATCTGAAATTCTCCTTGTTCTACTCAGTCAAATGCCTCTGAGTGCAGCTCAGACAAGTATTCTGCTTCTTGATCACAGCTTACATCAAGTTAATATGTTAAATACATTCTCTTGCTTGGGATGATGTCTTTAGTTTATCCAATCAGTTGTATACACCACTGGAGTAAGAAAATTGGACACAAAAGCAAACAGGACATACGTTTTGACTTAGTTGTAAGAAAACAAAATACATCTACTGTGGGCTGAAACCAGCAAAGTGAATCATTTCTTTTTTTCAAATGGTAATGTAATATCCCTTACCGTTTGCTGTAGATCAGGTATTATAATTCGAATCACTAGTGTGTTGCTCTGACTGTCATCCATTCTGCTGGTTGGCTTTTCTGCAGTTGCTCTAATTGTGTCATAAATAGTTTCTTCTTTGGAACTGTCAGATTCAGATTCAACAGAATAGTCAGAATAGCTTTGTGCCATTTCATCTTCGCTTGATGTTGGGCTACGAGGCATGTTCAAGCTTTTTATCCTGCCAATACAAAGCAAAAAGAAATAGATATATAAACCTAAAGTCTTAAAAATTAATCAGCAACAAGTATTCTTTGTTTTCCTGAAACTAACACAAATTTAACAGGGAAGTCACAGCATTAACCTTATTTTATTTACTCTTTAAATTTCCAGAGGTAGACTAACGGAAATGAATCTGGCTATCAATTTACTACAAAAGAGAAAGAACACCTGGAGTAGGAAAAAGAGGAATGGAATGAGAAGATGACTTTTCTTCCAGGCACACTTGATTTTCCAAAAGATCCAGAGAAACCCAACATCATCAGCAGATTCTCTGCTACACGATGTTGTAAACTGTACATCCAGACTCCAAGTTGTTTGTTTCTCCCAGCGTAAAAAGACAGTTCAGGAAATTAATATAGCTGCTAAACTTACATCATCATTGAGAACTAATGCTGAGAAACTATAGGGATAGGGTTTCAGTCAGTATTTTCAAATAGCAGAATAAATCCAAAAATGGAATACTACAGGGAGCTAGACAGATAAAGATATTCCTTTGCATTTTCTGGCTCTACAATACCAAAATATTTATATTTTACATACTTAAATACGGACCTTAGAAACATACTTCCATCTATGGTATAGATCAGGGTAATTGGAAAGAAATACTTAATTCTAAAGTAAAAACTTTTGCATTTGGATGTCAGTTGCATCACTCTAAGGACTCACAATAAGAACAGTAGAACATTTTTCTTCCAGAGATTTTCCAGCTACAGGAGCAAAAAACAGTTTTTGCCCCAGAAATTTAAAGCATCTTGAGGAAATTTATTATTATTACTCTGTGAAAAAACAGGGAAAAACCTATACTGGAAAAAAAAATAGAAAGGCCACCATAAACTTTGCAGTGCTTGGCAAACATATACTTATTCAGTTTTCAGAGGCCAGAAAAATGTAAACATTATTTTCCATCTTTTCTCTAAGTGACCTTAGAAGAGAACTTCTCTCTTTTTAATAAAGAAAAAATCCATAGCTCAAAGAAAAAAATACCAAACAATTAATCTGTTGGACCACATTAAAGTGATATTAAAGCATAAGTAAAACCACAGAAGTACAAACTGACTTTGCCAAGATCCCTCACATGCCAGGTTACTGTACCAAGATCTCTAAATGTGTGCTTCGTACAATGGTCTACAGTCAGATCCCAAAAGTAAATATATAATCAAACAACAGCAGAACACTTTGCATCATTGTGTTTCAGAATTCAGATTGAGTCAACTTAGCATCACAATGGGATTACTCAATCCTCCTCAGTTACCAGTCATTTTTGCTGAAATGATTACAAAAGAGGCAGAAAAGGTGACCCTTACAATTCAGCATTTTAAGGTGCCCATGTGCTGGCACCAGAGCTTGAACCACAGCATATGAAGTGGAGAGGCGGGCCTAGAGTTCAAGGTCGAAGCCAAAAATTTCCATAGCACATCATCAAGTAGTATCGTTATTTTTGGTACAGGACAATTCCAGTATTATTACCCTCAGCTATAATTACTAATGAAGACAAAAACAGTGCATTCAAAAATAATCTGAAAGCTTGCCAGTTCATAGCAGCTTAATGCAAGGCTCTATTTACAAATGAAAATTCTTGAGGGAGTATTTTATCTTATTACTGCTTCACTGAGCTGTAGATTAATGCTGCTCTCCAGAGCACCCTAAGTCAATAAAAAGCATAAATATTTCAATGGCTCCTTTATTTATCTAGCAGTGCTGAATCACGTGAAACCAAACTGTAGTAGTAGGTTGATAAACAGTATTTAAGAGCATGAGAGGTATAGGCTAGTAAGCATGAGGAAGAAGACACGAACATCACAGTTTGTCTCACTCTAAAGCCATCTGAGAGCATAATATATTCCAGAGCAATGGCTTCAACAGTTCTGATAGGATGCAGTAAACTACAATTACACAGTACAGAAATAGAGCTAAATTGGGAAAAAACTGCAAGAGCAGCATTGTTTTTTTTGAGCCTTATGTTTCAAATGTTATGGACATAATGTACAAATGAGTATCTTAAATTTTATGCTTAACTATGCTAAATAGCATAAAATAAATATTTACTAAAGAGATTAAAATTTATTTGATGTGGATAAATATTTAGCATGTTATCTTAAATAGACACAGAAGTATTGTAAGTTCTTCAATGCACATACCCACTACAAAATGGTGTTTCAAAATCTTCCACTTACTGAAGGTTACATGCAATTTTTTTATCCTGAAAATTAACAAACCCTCCCATCTAGTTTTACAGTGGTACATTGGAGCAGAAGTGTACAAGCACAAATATACAGATATTTCATATACAGTCCCTTCCCTACTGTATCAGCACCAACAAATAAGGTAAACATGGGCATTTATCCAGTCTGAGTGGACTGAAGTGTGATGTCCCACAGTGGAGGGGCAACACAGGCTAACAGCTCAGGGGGCACTACATCCCTGCTCCGTTGGGGCACACTCTCCAGCCATCACTCCTGTGAGAGTTGCTCTCTCAAGCAGTGGTTCCCTTCTGCTAATGCATACCAAGATCAGCAAGCCCTGGGTCCCCACCCCATGACCTTGCAAAGAGCAGAAGGACAGGGCAGCTGCAGCCTGTGATCCCCTGGGTTTCTGCAGAGGGAAAGACTAGCATATGGTGGGACAGAAGGAAATACATCCCTAACACTGAAGCTTCATTTTTATAAGTAAATCACAATGAAGGACATGAAATGATTTCAGCACTTCCTTCCAAGACCTGTGAGATTTTCTGTTTTGCAGCTGTGAGAATGAACACTGAGGTCTCCCACGAGTGCCCATTTCAGGTGAATCAAATAGACACTAGTTTTCCTTTCTGTCCAGCATGGTTGAGGCACACACATCAAATAACTTGCCCAAGGCCACTAAGGCAGATCTTTGAGCAAAGTTTCAAATTGAAGGGTCGCTGGCTCTCAGTCTCCATAAGAACTATCTATTTTTATATAAACATTCATTTGCACAATAGCAGCCCTGTTGCCTGCAGGGAGAAGTCCTCTAGGCTGCTATTGTCAGACGAGTTAAAAATGTACCTGTGGGAATATTCCAGAGACAGAGTCAGCATTGTTGTAGGCTGAGTAATGCCACTAATACAAATGTGAGAAAAGTTTGCTGTTAGAGTAGTAGCAACTGCTACAAAGAGGTATTTAATAATTAACTTTGAAGAATAAAACTATTCAGAGAAGGGATTTCCATCAGTATAAAGCTTTCCAGATCCTAACAGACAGATTCTCAAGTGTTATTCAGGATTATGTACATATCAGCTCAAGAAGCGCTCTCCAATCTACTAAATTGAAATGCAGGAGAAGAGCCTAGCATCACCTTTTCTAATTATATTAATATTAAAACCAAAATGCATTTCATCTGGAGTCAGGTGTGCAATCAGCCTCTCTACAGTTGTACAGAAAAGACCGTAGAGAAGACAATCTGATTGATGGACCAATTCCAATGGACAATTTCCAAGATGATGTACTCAAACTCCACTTAGGACTGTTGCTTTAAAGCTGGCATTAAGCAGTACTGACTGCTTCCCATCCTTGAACTCCTGGTCCCTCTCCACTGTGCCCCAACAGCTTTAATTGTTGCTTCAACACAAGCAGTGGAGCAGAGCAAAGCACTGGTCCAGGTTAAAGAGCAGCTTTTTGTTTTGGGAGGTTAACTTCAGCCTCCATCAAGCCAGATCACTATGCAAATGTCTGTATAAGCAGCAGGAATTGGATGGCAGAGGGCCAGAAGCAAATAGCCAGGGCATGAAAAGGGCAGAAAACACTTTTTGTGAAAGCAGGATAAATGTTTCCCAGAGTAAAGTGAATCTGAGACATCGTGGCCTATGTGATGGGAAAGAAACCTATATAAATTGAGCTATCTGATCAATGCCAATAAATATGTACTGATGTTGTGGTTTTATGATTTTTGTTATTGGTCCACATCATATCATCATGTGAGGGACTGGGATTTAAAGAGTTAATGCTCTAAGTCAATGGACTGCCAAATTTTTCACTCAGAGTAAAAGATAAAACTGCATGCAAGTCCCAGAGACTCTCTTTTGCTGTTCATCTCAGCAGTGGAGGTTCCCTAGCCGTCCTGCATTCAGCTTTTAGCATAAGGCCTATAGTTTTGGACACTTTCTCAGACCTGATTTATTAGCTTCAATTCCAATTGTATTGTATTATACTATACTATTTTTGCATTCCAATATCATATTTAGTAAATTAGTTTTCCTCCTCAGATCATTGCTGTTGTATTGTTTTTAGGCCCATCTCCCTAACCTAACCTCTCTCTTTTCCCCCTTCCCCTTTCCTGGGTCGTGGGTCTGTGGGTCCCCTGCCCCATTAGTCATGGAACTGGGCCAAACTGGCCCACAAACAATTGACATTTGGTAAAGAATTAGTTTATTAGCACCAAAATGTAACAGTGCAGAACAAGACAGCTTACTAAAATCCACTGATATCAAATTCACCCAGGAAAATGCAGAAAACTAAAAAAAATACCCAGATGAAGAAAACAGAAGATACAGAAGGAACGCTAACCAGCTCTCAGTACAATCCCAGGGGGATGAAACCCTTGCAGCTTCCCCTATTCTCCTACCCCACCAGACCAGGAGGGGGCTTTGGTATTGACTCAACACCATGTGGAGCTGTGCTGGTTAGGGTCCACTCCTGGAGATCTGTTGCAACAGAGCCAGCCTTGTCTCTAAGGGAACACCTCCTGGTCTGATCCTATTCGGAAGTTTAGGTGTTGTTACGAGACTGAAAAACAGAGGATGAGGACATGCATGTATCAAGGCTCTAAGGCAACTGATCTATGAGGTCCTCCAGTTTCCTCAAACTGCCTCTGTAAAATGGGACAAATGGTGCTTGGTTCTTCCATAAAACACTTTTATTATGTGAGAGAGAGCACTAGAAAAGCAAATCACTTGCATGCTATTAAAAAAAAATACTCCCCTTCATGGTAATTACCCAAAAAATCTGATCATACAATATTTTCCTATTCACATCCACATAATTACAGTTTCATTTCATTTCTTTACACCATTCCTTCACTTAAATTTACCTTGGTTGCACTGCCTGGTAATGCATTTTTTATCTCTCTGTTAAATAACTGAAACACCCATATAAATATTTTAAAAGATGAGTGCTGAGTAATGTACCAGATTGCCAAGCAAAACTCCTTTTACTTATCTCTGAAGCTGTTGTTTCTCAGAGTGGTTTCTCTTACACCAAAACCCAAGTACTGAATTGGACTTAGCACTGAAGGTCAATGGCCATATCCGTTTGTTCCCACCAGCACTGCTGAGAGATTCCAGCTGCCTTGTTTTAGAGATGATTTATATAGTTCTTGTATTACTCTGCTAGGCATGCTATGCACAAGTGACAAAGTGTTCTGCAAAAGGGATCAAGAGTTTTAAGAGAACTGAGTAAAGAAATTGTTTGACCTGTTCCTTATTTCTAATTTAGGTTGTTGCCCCTTGGTGATGTATATTTGCACAGCACAGACTTGCCAGTAAGAGGCTAAGCCCCATTAACTTCTGGTATTTCAAGTCCCAAATACTAGAATCATATGATTTAAGCGCGTCTCAAGATCAGTTTGTAAGAAGGTAATTTGTTGTTTTTGCACATGTGCTTCTCCACTAGTATTCCTAACACACAAAATCTACACACAACCTATTTCTGCAAATAACATGTTGTTTTCTAAAGGTTTCTTAGATTTTCAAATAGTTTTGGTTGCATTCTCTTTTGTACAAAGATAGATTTATCCTTTGTCCTCCAACTGTTTCACTTAGTATTTATTTTACTATTCAGAAGGTCAAAGTATTTTTACAGAAATCACAAAGAAGCAAAAAGAGATTCAACGGAGCATAGGAACAAAGTATACAGCAAACAAGTGACTCACTGCCCTGAATGAGCAAGGCTGGAAGAGAGGCAGCTGTGCAAAAGACTTAAAAACTTTTAAAGTGAAATTAACTTCTCAACATGAGAAAAGAGAGCACATCAGAAAAAGAGGAGTATTGAAAGGGTTAAAAATCTTCAACAACAACAAACAAACAAAAAAGGATGTAAAGCACATTACTACACAGCAAGTATTTATAAATGTTAACCAGAGTGAAGTTTACAGCAAAAGCCAACTCCCACTGGCAATACAATATCTGAAGTGTCTTTGCGGAGCACCTGCAGTTTCCAGTGCAATTCTATCTGACCTTTATTTAAAGGTCACCCCTACAGACAAGGAGTTACATTTAGCCCCTTGAGCACCAGGGTGGGTAGCTTCCAGGCTCTCTTTGTTTCTATCACTATTCTTCACAGAGCCTTTGGCTTTGTACATTTATTAGGACATGTATTTTCCAATTAATAGACGAACAAACAATAGTCCTCCTATATCATTTCTTAAATACTGCTTGCAATGTACGAAATCAAGGTGAAATCATAATGCACTTTGAAGGACAAAGTAATGGACTGGGTCTCAAAATGACCGTATACTCTCATCTGTGAAAACAATTTTCAGTTTGAGAATTCATTTCTTCAGAGTGTATTAATCCAGATTTCTAAAATATTTTTGGGAGATGTTAAATAGAAAAAAAAAAGTCTAAAAAAGTAGCAACTAATTCAAATAGGATGAAAAACAATATACTTTTTAAGACAATGCACAAAGAAAATTAACCCAGAAACCAGAAGCTCACCAGCATACCAAAGCTGAGATCTTTCTTCTTGAATTCATAATTTCAATTAAATATCCTAAGCAGCTACAGGTGGAATATGAAAGCCTTTCATATCATCTTTATATTGTTGATCTTGACTGGAGTGAAATACAGACAGGGTAGCCCCTCTAACTGAAACTTTTAAAGCAATTCTGCAACTTGCATGGGGAATCACTGTATGTAATCTTGCTGAAGTAAACAGAATTAGTTTAGGAATGGCTGCATCATGATTGTCTCCTACATGTAGTATTCATTAGAAAAACAACAATCAGGATAAATTAAAGAGTCAATGTGGATCATGGAAGTCTATTCAGTTCTGGATCCAATAAAGCATTTCCTCATAGTATGACCATAGAAATATAACTATTTACTTTTATCAAGCACACTCATGTCAAGTATGTAGAATTCAAAGTTGCAAGCTTCAGCAGTGCAAAAGAAAACAATTTCTCCTTCAGTTACTCAAAAAGAGTGCAGACTAAGTAACTAATTATGAATTGTTCTCTTTAAGCAATGTGCAAGCATTGCATCACTTCAATTTTAAATGGTCATTATTTATTTATGAAAGATGAACATAATGCTTGTCTTGGTTTCCCCAGATGTTCTCCTTGTATCACCTGAGACAACAAAAAAAAAAAAAAAAAAAAAAAAGGAGGGGGGGGGTGGGAGGGAAGAGAGAGAGAAGAGAGAGAGAAGAGAGAGAGAAAGAGAGAGAGAAAGAGAGAGAAAAGAGAGAGAGAGAAAGAGAGAGAGAAAGAGAGAGAGAAGAGAAGAGAAGAGAAGAGAAGAAGAGAAGAGAAGAGAAGAGAAGAGAAGAGAAGAGAAGAGAAGAGAAGAGAAGAGAAGAGAAGAGAAGAGAAGAGAAGAGAAGAGAAGAGAAGAGAAGAGAGAAGAGAAGAGAAGAGAAGAGAAGAGAAGAGAAGAGAAGAGAAGAGAAGAGAAGAGAAGAAGAGAAGAGAAGAGAAGAGAAGAGAAGAGAAGAGAAAGAGAAGAGAAGAGAAGAGAAGAGAAGAGAAGAGAAGAGAAGAGAAGAGAAGAGAAGAGAAGAGAAGAGAAGAGAAGAGAAGGAGAAAAAACTTGTGGGGAAATCAGTTTTATCTTCTACACTGTTTCCAGTCTCTGCTTGCACTTGACTATGTAAATATCACAAAGATTATAATAAATTGGAAAGAACATAAGAGAGTTTAAAAGATCTACAACAGGAATTGGATTAAATTAAAAAAAAGTTTCTGGAATTTATTTGCTTCTGGTTGCATCTTCTTGGTGAATAAAGCTCCTTAGTTGTTATTAATTTGCATTTTATGTTTATCAATTTATTTTCCTTTTTATCCTTAAGAAAAACATTTTTATGGTAATTATTTATGTTTGTATTTAAATTAAAGGCCTCATTTATATGAACAAAAAAGTACTTTTTCAGAAAATAAGCTCCTTTTGCCATTTTACTGCTGCATATAACAAAACCATGACTAAATATTTTACATATACTTGACCTTACTAAGAAGGGCCAGGCCAGGACTAAGTCTAGAACCAATGCTGGCAACCAATGCCAACAGTATGGATAGCTCAGTCTTCCTGAGGCTAACTGCAAAACACAGCCTTTTCTTCTGTATTTCTTCTTTAAACTGAGTATGGTTAACATACAACCAAAATGGTTAACATACAACCAGAAGATTAACCTACAAATATGGTTTCGTTCTGCAATCCAAAAACTTCCTGCAAGTTAATATCTAAGCAATCTCATGCAGTGCAATCAGTACAGTCTCACGCATTACCGTGCTGCAAAATATACTTGCTTCTACATTTTTTCAACTGTCCACATGCATGCTGGCTTTTAAACCTACTATTGATAGCATATTCCTTTCTTATGCTTTTTAAGGGGCCATCAAAGTAAAAATTATCATTGGACAGTACAGTCTATAATTTACAACAGAGACTCAGGTAAATTTCAGTATCATCAAAAAGTTCTTGATTTGTTTACAATATTTACAGTGATTTCTTTACAGAGTATGATTTCCTCTTGTTTGTGTAGGTCTCTAATTTGCTCACAGGTAATGTGCGTCCTAAAATGAGGTTATGCAGAACTAGAAATGCTTTAAATTAATTATTGCTAATTTACTATATTTTGTGTTGATTGTACTTCTGTAAGACCTGATTAAGTGAATTCATTAGCATTTATAATTAAAGACGGCATACTTTGAAGATTCCAGCCAGTAAAATTATCACAACCTAATCAGGAAATGCAAACTGAATATAAAAGAACTTTAAAAGATCCTGCTTGAACTATGACATAAAATATTCCTAACAAAAAACACTTTTGAACTCTGGCATACAACTGTCAGTTTCTGCCATAAGTAGGTACATCATAGAATTTCTTACTTAAACTTCCATAAGCACTGAGCAGCTGATGGTGTAGGATATCACAGTCTGTTGTGGTGGCCACTGCCCTTCTCCAGAAGTGAGGAGGAGTAATGCATGACAATACAATGACTGAAAGAACTCCTATTTCTCTTAAACTTGAGGCTGGATCCTGAGACACAAGACTTTATTCCATGCTTTCCTATTTTGCTGTTCAAATGTCCCACATGTATTGCTAATCTTAACAATTTCAGTACAAAGCTCATTTCCTAACATCACTCTTGATGCTGTCAGAGGTACCTATTCCTCACCTCATTATGAAAGAATGACATCTAGGCAGCTCTGCTTACCATGTAAGGCAGCTGTGGCAGGGAAGGAAATAATTAAACCCATCATGTGAACTAAATCCTTCAGGACATACCCATTAATTAGATTTACTGAACCTCTCTCTGCCTTGCTGCTTACAGAAATGAACACAGCAGAGGCAGAGTAGAAAAGCCCTCCTCTTCAGCATTAAGATAATGTAATGAAACCAGACATATATTTTTCTCAATTTAAGTCATTAAAGGAAATGAGCATTAAAAAGAGGTTTGACATCTCTGCTTCATGTTCTCCAATGCATGTTATTTGTTCTACCTTTCATTCATGCCATCGCTAACTCTCCCCAGGTCTCAACTCCTCCAATCTTTTTCTCAACCTCAAATTACGAGTGATCATGTGCTTTTGTGATACTGAAAACATATCAGAGTTTAATTTCTTTCTTATGTGCTTTCACCTTTACTTCATAATTTTGGCATGCCTTTGGTCTCTCTCTCTCAGGTCAAGATACTGATCGGCTCCCCTTTCATTTTTTTTTTTAGGAGTTTTCTGGATGTCTGCTAACTTCCCAATCAACGGATCAGTAGTCAGGTTCTGTTCTTCCTCACCACAAATCTTCAGTTATTCATATGCCTGGCAATTGAATTTCCTATCATTAGAGCTTGCCTGCCATTGCAAAGAAGGGTTTTGGACACCAGAGCTGCTGTGACTGTCTCAAAAGGAGCAGGAAGGCAGGATGGGCCTCACATCACCTCCTCCTCCCATAAGACAGCTCATTCAGCAGCAGTACCTGGAGCACAGAGCTGCATCCCTTGTACTCTTGCCAGGGAAACACTCAATCACAGCCAGTCAGAAAGACTACAAACAAAATGCAAGTTTGCTACATTAAAAAGAGCAGAATATGTGTATAATGCTGTGATATTATGTATATTATAATAACAGATGCTAAAAATACATCTATCTATATAATAGTGATTAACTCAAAGACTGGTGTGTGCAAAAAGACCTATAGTAATATTTTTAAGAAAGCCATGGAACTAGGATCTTATAAGTTCCCTTTCACAACTCAGAGCACGTAAAGAGTAAAGGAGTGTTTACAGCCCATGCCAAACATCACTGTCACTGTTGGCTCTCGTTGTGAAACATCGTGCTCAGTGATGAATGTCTGCTTTTCACATCTGCAGAGACTGTGACTGCAATGAATGCAAATGGCAAAGAATGACATTAAGGGAAAATAAATAAATAAATGAAAGAAGACTGAAAAGGTAAGCAAAGGCCCCACCAATCGGATCTGTATTTTAAAATGCATTGCTATCTTTCCATCATATCTGTATTTAAAATGTGTTTTTATCAAAGGTAGGTTTCAGTAACTGTTGTTTCTATGCTTCAGACTTGTAAGAAAAATAATTCAGCCATACGCTGATGGTATCTATTTCCACATATATCTAGGAGCACTAAGCAATTTTAAAATTGAGAGACTTAGTTTTATTTTCCTGCTTTTAGAAATAATTCAAATACTTCATCTCTCCTCCACGCTTTCTCAATTCTGCTTTCTATTCAAATATCTCTTATCAGGCTCTGGTGGGTTATTTTGATTGTATCATGGACAAATAACCAATTTGACATTTGCAAAACTCCTAGTCACAACTGGAATCACGCTCACAGATTTCTGTCAATAAAACATAATTAGTCATATCAACTCAACACGCGAAAAAAAAATTCTTTAAAGGTTTCTGTACCTGTTTTTCTTTTGTTTCCTTTCTCATCAGCACCTGAATTTATCTCTGATATTTTCAGTATACAAACAGCTGGTGATCAAATGCCTGTTAAACTAGAAAGTTTCGATCTGTTGTCCTCGAGGTACACATCAATTTTTAAATTATTTTTTTCCTTTTTCCATTTCTACAGACTGCTCCTCTAAACTGGAATAGTGTTACCATGCATTTTATAGCAATCTCTTCCACAGTTTTTACATAATTTTAATATTTTCATTCTACTTCCAGTGCTCAAACAAATATATTGTTAGGACTGTCTATTAGTATGAAACCACACTACTATCTTATCTCTGATCTGTGTTCAGAGTGCCTTAACAAAGACACCTGCAACAGCAATGCGAGAAAAGCACCTTCTTCACTTTCTCTTTATCACAAAGAAAATGAGTCTTTTAGTTTTCAGATCATACAGTCTTTACCAAAGGAAACATAATTTGAAATCACTGTACTTTTTGTTCTCATGTTCTGATTTCTGAGTTAAAAGTTTCTACTTATTTCAAAATGACTGAATGGTAAGCCAATAAAGTAATTGTAGTTTAAGGAACTTTTTTCAATAGAAAGATAAAAAGAAGTCTCCAGGTACTGCCAAAACTTTTTATACTGTGTTTTTAAAGAATAATGAAAAAGTAAAAAAAATAAAATAAATGTAATAAGAAATAAATACACTATGTCTGAAAGGATGTTTGAATAGAAAACACTAAAAATGCAGCAAAATAAGGCAAAAAATACACAAGAGATGTGTTTGTGCTGTATCATGAGAGTCTCTATACAGTCCAGCAGTTTTCACCTCTTTGTATGATGAGGGAATTACAGTACAAAAATCTTGAAATTCTTTATGCAAATTAACACTAATAGCAAAGTTTACAACTAACTCAACAAAAATAGCACATGTAAAAATGGTGTTTCAACACATCTAATACAAGAAGTATCATAACATTAGTCTACTTGCAGGTTCAGATTTAAAGTATATTCAACAGGAGGAAGAAGAAGGCTTCCACAACTGATAATAAAAGTTAACACACTCCCCCAACCTTCACTGCAGACTGCTGTTAAGATGCAAATTCTTCTCAGTTTTACCAATTCTGTGGCATAAAGATCTGAGAAAAAAGTCTGAGAAACTTACCAGGAAAAACATGGAGAAATGAGACATGAGCAAGTTAAATGACTTCCTTACAAAATTAGTTTGGCATGCTTACCTGTCAGCATACATAAGAGATCAACTGTGACAAGATCATCAGCATCTGTCTATTCTCATCTCAGATTCCTGGAAAAAAAAAAATTAAAAAGTAACAGTCCACATAAGATACATAGGAAGATTGACACATGAAGAAAAAAAGTCAGTGACATAGTAACTGTCCTCTTTAAATCTGCAAAGCAGAAACACAGCATAAAGGGAATTTTGATATATTAGTCTAAAAAAAAAAAAAAAGAGCAATTTTATCTTGCCAGTGTACAACATATTCATCTCGTTATAACATAGACATTTTGCTTTACTTCACTCACTCCAGACCAATTCTGGCAGCATAAAACCAGTGCTAAGACAAAAAGAGGCTCTCTAGATTATTAACAGACATAATTTCAGGCTGGTTGTGGCAGGAGGTGAAAGATGCTGCTCTGCTGTTTCCCGTGGACACCTTGTTTGATTTAAGCATTGCTGATGTACCAAGTGTCCCGGACACATGTATTTCAGCCCCCACCTCCACAAGTCCAGCTGAGATCCAGAAATTAGCTCTACTTCTTCCACCTCCACCAAAAGATTCCCCAGTACAGCAGATGTGCTGAGCATCACAATCCAAACCCTGGCACAGAAAAGGGTAGCATAGAGCAGGCTAGCTGAGAAAGACTGAAGTGTATATGACTATGACTAGATTCAAATTTACTGCCTTAATTCATGGAGAAAAGTTCACGCAAAATAAAGTCTCACCTCTCCTTTATTTCTTACTGTTATGGGTATAAATGGAAGGGAAAATCTAGACTTTTGTATTGATTAAGCAAATCTAATGATGATTTTTTTTAACTCTTTGGTAGCATACGCTCATGCATAGTACTGGATCAAGTAATATTGGATTACATTACATATAGGATTACATTCTCACATTCAATCACTTTAAGAAGTCTAGAGAGGCACCTATTAAACAAAAGAGAAGTGTAAACCAGCCATGGGGCTCCAGAAAAAAGAATACAACTGTGAGTAAAATCAGAACCTTTCAGAGGTTAATGATTCTGTTAATATCACTGGACTGCACCATTTACTCCAATATAAGAACTAAATTTACCTTAAATTACCTCTTATTTTATGTTTTATTACACCTTCCCTATTGTACACAATTCAAGTAATATTTAATGTTAATATATACATGTGTACACAAATATTTAAATGTTCTTATGGTATTTATGCATATTATTTTAAATGAAAATAGATTTCAACATATTTTACTGAAAATAAAATAACATTCAAAAATTTTTGAGTAGGAAGAAAATACTTTAAAACAGCTGCATAACTCTGCATAACTATCTTACAGAAACAGCAAAAGCTATTTAAGTGAAGGACATTCCCCATAATGAACTTCACCATTACTACGATGACTTGAAATGAAATCTAGAAAATTCTCCAAATGTAGAGGAGATACAAATGTGATCTCTGCAATCATAAATGTCATAGGAAAGGTAGTTTAGGAAGGATCAGCTGTTTCTCACAAAGCAAAAAAGAGAACCCCTGGAAGAGAAGTCAGTGGATTAAAAGGAAAGCAAAATTAACTAACTAATCTAACAAGTTTATTAACCACTCTAAGGGATAGGGGATAAACTACTTCCACTTTTGAACTCTTTTACACACTTCAGCTTTCAGTTTCTATATGAATCTGGAGACAGAGAAGGAAGAACCACCTGGGACTTGAAAATATCCACCACAGGTGAGTCTTTCCAAAACAGTCCTCAAATGTTGAGATGTCTGTTTGACATATTCCAAAAACTGTCTTTGGAGTTTTTAGGAAAGATTTATAACTCAGGTAATTTTCAATAGATATTGGTAGGATTTAGTAATGGTCTATCCACAGCAACAGTCTGAAACTTAAAACAATATTTCAGGACTTTGTTGGCACACAATCCAAGTAACAAAACTAGCATAAATGTTAAGTATCTAGCTGCTAAATACCCCACAGAAAAAAAAAAATCAATGCAAGGAATTTTTGCACTTCATATTGGAGAGATAAGAATTGCAGTAGTTTGGTTCTTTTTCCGTAAGGAGCCCCAAACCTTCTGTTTACAAAAATGACCCATCAGCATCTCACCATTACTTTCATTTGGGTTGTTAACACGCTTTTCACAGTACTTTCCAGAGCTACATCTAAGAATTGGGAAACCAATGTGATAAATGGTGATGTGAAAAGAGTTAAGAGCCCTTTAAATTAGAGTATTTGTATATTGCAAGCTCATAGAAAACAAATTAGATTGTGCCAATGCAAGATTGGGTGAAGTTTCATAGTGGATAGACACCACTGCTGGAAAAGTGAGCAACTGCAGAACAAAAGGAGAACAAAAGCTCCCTCCATATCCTTACCTTCCTCCCCTCAAGCCCAGGACTGGCAAAGCTGAAGTCTCTCTTTATCCCCTCAGAGTCTCCATTGCATCCCTAAAAATTTTCTGTGCCAAAAAAAATCAAAGTTTCTATTGCACCTGCAGCACTTAGCAGTGCATCTGTGACCTTCATGCCTGGCTGGGCAAGGGAGAGAAGCAGGATGGGCAGCTGAT
This sequence comes from Cyrtonyx montezumae, assembly GCF_038088225.1. Taxonomy (NCBI): domain Eukaryota; kingdom Metazoa; phylum Chordata; class Aves; order Galliformes; family Odontophoridae; genus Cyrtonyx; species Cyrtonyx montezumae. Next base: position 40,365,243 of record NW_027071826.1, on the reverse strand, counting down.
AGCCTCATGTCTTTCCTTCCATGGAACACTAACAGGTCTCTTCTACATCCAATCACCAATTTTTACAGCATTTGTAGGAATATAACACCTAAGGAGATTTCTGTTCCTTTAAAAACATAGCTGAATTAAGCAATAAGGTCACTGGAAAATAGAATGAGTGGGATACAGAGGGGAGAAAAGACTTGCAGCCCAGCCATGAAAACCATTTTCAACCAAAAAAGAACCAAATTATGACTCCAAGATACTTAGACAAATGGTACAGCTAGCAGTACCTACAAGATTCAGTGCACTGAAGTGAGGAGATCTGATGTTTCTCCAGTGTGCAATGTATTATCAGTAACAGAGCTCTGGCACAGTGCAGCCACAGCCATGCAGCATTTGTAGGGCTGGCTGCTCTGCTCAGCACCGCTCTTCTCCCATGTGGCTCAGCCAGCACTGCTGCAGCTGCCTCCTAATATTACTGGGGGCCTCAGAACCATAATTCCCAATAGGACATGGATCAGGCCTTCCCCAGGTTTGGCAGGTTTTCAGATTAGGAACGTTCTAATATTTGTATGACTTTTAACTAGAGGAATAAAAGCAGCAAGATATCCATGTTTACTTTTTTCTATTGTAACACATGCACTTAATGAATCATTAATACAGGAAAATAACCTTTTTTGCAGGCATTCTTCTCTGTTTAGATGCATGGTCTGGAGAGTACAAGTTATTAGCTGATAAGAGCAAGACTAAGTACTGACTAGATAAAGCATGTCCATACGCTTCTCACTAAACGAACACGCATTTACTCTGCCAGTATTCTGACTCATGCAAACACATGCCAACCAGAAATCATACAACCATACTGGCAAAGGCAAACTTGAGTGAATATTTCTGCATAAGTTCTTTGCACAATTTAAATGCTTCAGTTTCTGGCCTGGCCCTGGCTCCCAGCTGACCAGCCAGCTTCTCTGCACAGCTGTTTGCATGGCCACAGAGAAATACCTCTCTCTGAAAATTTATGAGAATGGCACAGAGAATGGATATGTTGAAACACTCAGAAATGAAGCATCTGGGAGCATTCAGCTGAAGGATTAGCATGTTTTAATTAATGCAATTTAGAATGAGACATTTCACGAATTTATCCTTCTTTTCTGAACACAAACAGCCCTTCGTTCTTAATACTACCATAGCATGCTAAGTATTCCTTCTCTTTAGTCATGTACACAAAAGTCTCTGTTCATTATCAACACAGAAGATCCCCTTATTTGCACAAACACTTGTATTGCTAGCACTTATGTCAAAGACAATTGGTACATGAGGTCTTCAAGCTTGAGTGGAGGTCTTCAGAACTGAACACCAGAATAGTTCATATGAATGTAGAACACTTCACCAGTCTTAAAAATTGGCTAAAGCAGTCCAGCTGCATCAGATAAAAGTGCTAACTGCTGATTTAATAGTAAACTCGGGTAATTTATAAGAGATTTGAAGGCACTATAAGTCTCCAGGCATCCTTTAGTTTAGTAATACTCAAATTCCCAAGTGTCTTTAATACTAAAAGACCCAAAACATGTACACTGAGTTCTCCACTTTTTTCAGCCCATTAAATCAAGGGCTCAGATACTGGGGTAAGTTTTAATACCAAGGCTTGTGTGTCTATGACAGACTGAAATGCTGCTTGAGGGAGACTGAAGAAGCGAACCTCATTTGATTCTAGCTCTGCAAAGAGCAGAGCAGTGAGCTGAAAAATAAATGTAGCAAGGGAAGAGCAGTTTGAGATTATGAGAGACTCCTCTTGTCCAATTTTGCCACTGTATACAGCCAGAGCAAACAAAGGAAGTCTGTTCACAAAGTTGAAATGTGAGCAGTATCAGGAAAACAGTTCAAAGAAGACGAAAAATAGTTATTTTAAACATTAGAAGAGACCATATTTGGGCATACATTTAACATTCAGAACAGAAAGAACTCCTCACGGACCTTTTAGAACTAAATATCAAATCTACAGCTGCTTGAACACTTACTGGACTGAATTAATTTATTTGTGACTCTTTGTTATGCCCGACTACTCTAATCTTCTATTCCTCAGCCATCCAACTCCAATGGCTTCAATGTTTGGATTTTGTGCAGTAACAGAGAATGGTCTTCTAAAATGTTAGATGCTTTGTGGCTTCAGATTATTCACTGTCTGTGGAAGCAAACTCGTGGTAGCAGCAAAAATTCATTTACTCTCTGTTCAAATACAGACAGTATAAACATACCATTAATTGCATTTATGCTAAAGATGCAGAGAAGCTCCACAGTCCCCACACATTGCTTCTTCAAAATGCTTACTCAATGCAAGAGAAAACACCATCAGGAATTTGGGCAACATGACATGCTATAATGAGACAGGTTAGGACAAAGCCAGGGGTGTACCAAACAGATGTAAAGAAGAGAGCATCAGTCACTTGCCCCACAAGGTGGCTTCTCCTGAACTGTTTGCACTGGGAGGAGCAGGAGGAAAGATAAGGTTCATAAGGTTCAAAAGCATCCAGGCCATGTCCATAGCAAACTGCCTTCATCATGCGGCTCTCCAAACACCGTTTTCCAACATGAAAGGCCATAAAGGATGCAAAAGGAGCACTGCATGGGAAAAGTTAATAGAGTGTATGCAAATCCATTGCTGAAGCTCAGGGACACACTTTGCCCCTGTCACCGGTTTGCGGGACAGTTCGACCCGGTACCGTGACAATTGAGGCAGGGGACCCACGGGCCCACACCCCGGGGAAGGGGAAGGGGAAAAAGGGAAAAAGGAGAAGGGAGATGGGCCCAGGAACAAAACAACGGCAGCGATCTGAGGAGGAAAGCTAATTTACTAAATAAGATATCAGAAAGGAAAATAACACAATATAATATAATATAATTGGAATTGAGGCAAATGAATCAAATAAAATGAGCAAGAGAGAGAGTGTCCGATAAACCGAAGGCCTTACGCTAACGCTGAAGGCGGACGGCTGCAACAAACACCCACTGCCGAGCTCGGTCCCGAAGGGAAGAGAGAGTCCCGTGACTGCAGACAGTTTTTATCTTTCCCTCTGAGCGTAAACACGTAAGAACGCAAAGCATCGCAAAGTCCTCTGGGGAATGGAGTTCTTCTTCTCTTCTGAGACAGGCATACCTGGAACTATCGATGATCCACGGAGCTGGAGCATTAACTCTTTAACTCTAAATGCACTACATGATGTTATGATGTGGAATACCAGTACCAAAAATCATAAAACCATGACATTCCACCCCTTATTCAACATCATTACATCATGCTTAATATATATATATATACATAAAGAAACAATGATTAACAAGCATTAAATACAAACACATACAACATATATATATACATATATACATATATACATAGTAATAGAATTACTGAGGGCGCTCTCCCCACATCAAATTCCCTTGTGGTACACATTGAACATCCCCATTCTTCTGCATCACCCACCAGGTAGACCCAGGTCCCTGAGCAAAAACAGTTCCACGGAGAGGTTTGCCCTCTCCAGAAGCTGGAAGAACCCAAACCGCTTTTCCCAACATGTTCTTCACATGTACTACAGGAACCTTATCTCCTTCTACAGTAGGTAGAGAGCTGGATTGGGCAGGACCATCGCGATTGATGGATCCTCTGGTGTTGACCAACCAGGTGGCTTCTGACAAATTCTTCTCCCAGTGCTTAAATGTTCCACCACCCATTGCTTTCAACATTGTTTTTAACAACCCATTGTACCTTTCAATTTTACCAGAAGCTGGTGCATGATAGGGGATATGATAAATCCACTCAATGCCATGATCTTTGGCCCAAGTATTTACAAGAGAATTTTTGAAATGAGTTCCATTATCTGACTCAATTCTCTCTGGAGTGCCATGTCGCCATAGGACTTGTTTCTCGAGCCCTAAGATGGTGTTCCGGGCGGTAGCATGGGGTACTGCGTATGTTTCAAGCCACCCAGTAGTTGCCTCTACCATAGTGAGCACATAACGCTTACCACTGTGAGATCGTGGTAAGGTGATATAATCAACCTGCCACGCCTCCCCATATTTATACTTTTGCCATCGCCCTTCCTCCCAAAGAGGTTTCATCCTCTTGGCCTGTTTAATTGCGGCGCATGTGTCACAGTCATGGATAACCTGTGCAATAACATCCATAGTTAAGTCCACCCCTCGGTCTCTAGCCCACTTATATGTTGCATCTCTTCCTTGATGGCCCGAGGTCTCATGGGCCCACCGAGCTAGAAATAATTCACTTTTGTGTTGCCAGTCCAAGTCTACTTGCGCCACCTTAACTTTGGCAGCTCGATCTACCTGATGGTTATTTTGCTGCTCTTCAGTTGCCCGGCTCTTAGGAACATGAGCATCTACATGGCGCACCTTTACAACCATATTCTTTATTCGGGCAGCAATGTTTTTCCACAGTTCAGCAGCCCAAATAGGTTTACCTCTCCGTTGCCAACCATTTTGTTCCCACTGCTGTAACCACCCCCATAAAGCATTTGCCACCATCCATGAGTCAGTGTAAAGATAAAGCACTGGCCACCTCTCTCGTTCAGCAATATCTAAGGCCAGCTGGACAGCCTTTACCTCTGCAAATTGACTTGATTCTCCTTCTCCTTCAGCGGCCTCTGCAACTCGTCGTGTGGGGCTCCACACAGCAGATTTCCATCTGCGGTGCTTACCCACAATGCGACACGATCCATCTGTGAACAGGGCATATCTCTTTTCATTGTCTGGTAGTTCATTATATGGTGGGGCTTCTTTAGCACGTGATACCTCCTCAGCTGGCGTTGTTCCAAACGTTTTACCTTCAGGCCAGTCCATGATCACCTCCAGGATTCCTGGACGGTTGAGGTTCCCCATCCGAGCTCGCTGTGTAATCAGTGCAGTCCACTTACTCCAAGTGGCATCAGTAGCATGATGGGTAGAGGGAGCTGTTCCTTTGAACATCCAGCTCAGCACTGGCAGTCGAGGTGCCAGGAGAAGCTGCGTTTCAGTACCTATTACTTCGGAAGCAGCTCGAACACCCTCGTACGCGGCTAAGATCTCCTTCTCAGTTGGAGTGTAGCGCTCCTCAGACCCCCTGTATGCCCGACTCCAGAATCCAAGGGGTCGGCCTCGAGTCTCTCCAGGAGCTCTTTGCCACAAACTCCAAGTGGGACCTTCCTTTCCAGCAGCAGTGTAGAGGATGTTCTTTACATCCTGTCCCATCCGCACTGGCCCCAGGGCCACGGCACGGGCTATCTCCTGCTTAATTTGTTCAAAAGCCTGCTGCTGCTCAGGACCCCACACAAAATCATTCTTCTTCCGCGTCACCCGATAGAGAGGGCTCACAATGAGACTGTAGTTTGGAACATGCATTCTCCAAAAGCCCACTACACCCAGAAAAGCTTGGGTTTCTGTCTTACTGGTGGGTGGAGACATGGCAGTAATTTTGTCAATCACATCTGTTGGGATGTGACGACGTCCATCTTGCCACTTTATACCTAGGAACTGAATTTCCTGTGCAGGCCCTTTCACTTTGCTTCGCTTGATAGCAAAGCCAGCTCGTAGGAGAATTTGGATAATCTGCTCTCCTTTCTCAAAGACTTCCTCTGCTGTATTGCCCCATACAACAATGTCATCAATGTACTGCAGATGCTCAGGAGCACCACCCTGCTCCAATGCAGTTTGGATCAACCCATGGCAAATGGTTGGACTGTGCTTCCACCCCTGGGGCAAACGGTTCCAGGTGTACTGAACGCCCCTCCAGGTGAAGGCAAACTGTGGCCTGCATTCTGTGGCCAGAGGAATTGAAAAGAAGGCATTAGCAATGTCAATGGTGGCATACCACTTGGCTGCTTTTGACTCCAGTTCGTACTGGAGTTGTAACATGTCCGGTACAGCAGCACTCAGTGGGGGTGTGACTTCATTCAGGCCACGGTAATCTACCGTCAGCCTCCATTCTCCACTGGCTTTACGCACCGGCCATATGGGGCTGTTAAACGGTGAGTGAGTTTTGCTGATCACTCCCTGTCTCTCTAGCTGACGGATCAAATTATGAATGGGGAGCAAGGAATCCCTGTTGGTGCGGTACTGCCGTCTGTGGACTGTTTTTATAGCAATTGGTACCTGTTGCTCCTCCACTTGGAGCAACCCCACAACAGACGGATCTTCTGACAGGCCAGGTAAAACAGATAGCTGCTTAATGTTGTCTGTGTCCACGGCAGCTATTCCAAAAGCCCATCGGTACCCCTTGGGATCCTTAAAGTGCCCCCTTCTGAGATAGTCTATACCGAGTATGCATGGAGCCCCCTGTCCGGTCACTATAGGATGCTTCTGCCAGTCTTTACCAGTGAGGCTTATTTCTGCCTCCAACACAGACAATTCCTGAGAGCCCCCAGTCACTCCAGAGATATAGATCAGTTCTGTCCCTTTATAACTTGAAGGCATTAGAGTACACTGTGCACCAGTATCCACCAGTGCCTCATATTTTTGTGGTTCTGATGTGCCAGGCCACCGAATCCACACAGTCCAATACACTCTATTATCCCTCTCCCTCCTCTGGCTGAGGGCAGGGCCCCTCTATTGGTTACCTGTAGTGACAGGAACAACTTCACTGGTCGTTGGTCTGTGTTGTAATTCTCTCACCCGTGCTCGCAGTGCAGGGGTGGGTTTTTGATGCCATTCCTTCATATCTTCTCCATTTTCACGTAAGTAACTCCACAGAGCCGCGCGTGACATGAAGCTAGTGCTGTCATTTGCTCGAGCAGGACGGCGTTTGCTTCTGAAAGCTGCAATCTTTTCAACCCTATCAATCAGTCGGGATACTTTCTCTAACACGTCTTCCATCTGTACTTCTAACCTTGATATGGCTGAAATGGAAGCGTGTGATGGCGGAAATTTTTGTTCAAAGTTTTGAAGTGTAAGAATCAGTTCAAAAACTGGGGGTTTTCTGTCTTGGTCCTCATATCTGTTGAACGTTGTCACTAGTGTACCGGCATACCTTTCTGGTGCTGTTTTTGAAAGCTTCTGACATATTTCGGGTGTACTCCTTACTTTCTCTGGATCATGGTCCCGATCTTCAGGATCAAACGTGGGATCATACAGCATTTCCGCCACAGCTGTTTCTCTCAAATACTGGATGCCTTCCTCAATAGTTTTCCATCTTTTCACTTTAGGTGCCAGGTCACTCTTGTAGGGATATCTTTCCCTCACAGCTACTAACATTCGTTGCCAGAGGCTGGCGATTCCATCCATATACCGGCTGATCCCTCTGTCGACAGCTGGGTCACGGGCAATGTTTCCTAGTTGGCGAGCTTCATTACTGTCGAGGGACACGCTGTTGGCCCCGTTGTCCCAACACCGAAGCAACCAAGTGACAATACTCTCATCCGGACGTCGAATAAACTCCTTTCTTGAGCCTTGGATCTCAGACATTTTCATGGGTCGACGAAACGTGGTAATTTTGACTCTCTCATCATCCTCATCATCACTATGTCCATGCCTCTCACTTTTCTTTGTTGCCTTTCTTGGTGGTGGTGGTGTTGAGGACCCCCCCTCGCCTGGATCTTCCTCTTCTTTCGCCACCTCTTCTTTGCGTTCTAGGCGTGAGGACACACGTTTCCATTTCTGGCCTTCCACCGGGGCAACTGACTTTGATACCGGTGCTTTCTCTGGATGGTCAGATGTGCCTGGGAGGTTTTCCTCTTTGGTCTGAGCCTCAGTTTGGACACACTCTCTCTCCAGCACAGTATATATGCCTCGGTAAGCATAAGCCAAGCCCCAGATAAGCTGTTCCACCTCAGATCTTTCTGAGCCGCAACACCCATTACTCAGATACAGGCCTAGCTCCTCAGGATCCTGTAAGTGCTCAGGAGTAAAATCCCATGGCACCGGGGGTCCCCATGCTTCTAATTTCTTTCCTAAAACTCTCCACTTTCCCTGCCATTCAGCATTCTCTGTTTCTGGGAAAAGCTTCCTCCATGCAATGTAAAATCCTATTACAGAGAGTACATTCAGGAGGACTAATATCCCAAATGCTAACATAGTCCCTAAGCTGTAATCTTGAAAATTCATAAGGAACTGAGAGGAGAAACTGGACACCCATTCAAATATTGTTTGGTTTGTTAACATGGTATCGTTTGTTACATCAGCCGGGGTGCCCAGGTATCTGGTAGATGCCACCATCACTGCTTTTAGTTTGTCATATAGGGACCAGGCTCCATAGATCAGACTGGCAAGCTTAACCAAGTTCCAGTACGTTTTGAGCATTAAAAGGGAAAAAGCAATGAAATACAATCCCTGTAAGGGCAGTTTTAACAGAAACAGTAAAAACATTTTTTTTCTCTTTTACTCAAACAAGCTGGCAGCACCCGAAAAGTTTACAAATATTCCAGGAGAACTGGCAGTACGCCTGGACTTCAAGGTCGTGTTTTGCCGTACAGGACCTGCAGTACAGATAAGCTTCCGAACAAAAGACAGAGATTCACTCTAAAAGTATGTCTCTGCCCAGCTAAGGTAGCTAGTCGTGCCCCACGTTGGGCGCCAAAAATTGTCACCGGTTTGCGGGACAGTTCGACCCGGTACCGTGACAATTGAGGCAGGGGACCCACGGGCCCACACCCCGGGGAAGGGGAAGGGGAAAAAGGGAAAAAGGAGAAGGGAGATGGGCCCAGGAACAAAACAACGGCAGCGATCTGAGGAGGAAAGCTAATTTACTAAATAAGATATCAGAAAGGAAAATAACACAATATAATATAATATAATTGGAATTGAGGCAAATGAATCAAATAAAATGAGCAAGAGAGAGAGTGTCCGATAAACCGAAGGCCTTACGCTAACGCTGAAGGCGGACGGCTGCAACAAACACCCACTGCCGAGCTCGGTCCCGAAGGGAAGAGAGAGTCCCGTGACTGCAGACAGTTTTTATCTTTCCCTCTGAGCGTAAACACGTAAGAACGCAAAGCATCGCAAAGTCCTCTGGGGAATGGAGTTCTTCTTCTCTTCTGAGACAGGCATACCTGGAACTATCGATGATCCACGGAGCTGGAGCATTAACTCTTTAACTCTAAATGCACTACATGATGTTATGATGTGGAATACCAGTACCAAAAATCATAAAACCATGACAGCCCCTGTTTCATGGCCATGAACACTGGGCACAGCTGCCCACTTGCATTTGGAAGTCAGCAGGTTCTGTGGTGCTACAGAGTTCAAAAAGGCTTGTGACAGTAAGAGACAGAATCTTTGTATTCGATATCTGAAACCTGATCAGCATGAATAAGTAGGGAACATAGTGACCTTCTAAACCATGGCTAAGTGAGCAGATATAGATGTGCAAAAAATGTGAATGTGATTTAGGCAGCATTCAAATCTGTCATACAGTCACAACTTTCAACGAACACTAGGGCTCTTTAAATCAGACAAGTACCATACCATGCAAAAATCCTACCCAAACACAAAACACTTCTGGACAGTACCACCACCCCAACAGTCACACAGCACTTATAATCTGACTTGTCATCGTACTGCTTGACACCAGAGGCTTCCCAAGCACAGGAATCACAGCAGGTAGTCTTAGGGCAATTTCTTTCTAGATTTCTCTCCTCCCATTCCCCTGATAAAGTAGGGCAGCCATGAATTCAGAGCACACCACTCATGGCTGCTGACCTCTCTAACAGATTATTTAGTGCAATTTAACCTTCATTAAAATGGTCCCTTTAGGGGAAAAAAAAGCAACTGAGATGTCAGGTTCAGAGGAGTTTGTGGGATACTTAAATTGTTACAGTCACACAGGTGGTCTGATAGCCACCTGAAATAAAGGAAGGCTGAACCCATACAATAGCTGTACAATGATTCTTAATACCTGTGAGTGTGCCATCAGCTGAGAATTCAAAGAGGAAGAGATGATGCGAAGCCATTTTTTCAACTGACACTTCATTAAGAGATGGTGTATAGCCACTAAAACAACTGCAAAATACACGATATTCCAGCTAAACAGGAAACTCAAGCTTGAGAATAAAGGTACACTGCAAACAGACATTTCCACCCTGTCAACATTTCAGTGCCTTGCTAGTAGCTTCTGTGTAAACTATTCAATGTCTATGTCCCATATTTCTAAAATGGAATTTTTCCACACTTAAACATAAGCTTAAGGAGACTCTCATTACTAGGAAAGCTGTGCCATACAAAGAATACCTTATTTCCACGCTGCTCAAATGTCTGTGATAAGAATGAACAGAAATGGATCCTGCATTATTGTTTTCTGGATATAGTAGGTTAAAAAGTAAGTTTAGTTGCAGAATTAAAAATAATAATAATAATAAAATAAAATGAAAAGAAAAAACCACCTTCCTTTCCATTCTTATATGAATACAAAATGGCAATATAATTCATATGGTAAGTATTACTGCATTTCATAAGCAATCAATGATAAAAGAAAAATGTCATCTTCGGTTCATGTCTCCTAATTTTTCATTTCCCAAATACTGCCAAATGCACAGTAATAAATAACAGTTTTTCTAAAGGCCAGAAGGTGCTCACTTTGGATGTAATTCTTCATGTAATTTATTAGATGTGCCAAATCAATTATGTCAAAATTGCCAAAACTCTACTTTTTTTCTCTGCAATGAAAAGCTTTGTGATTTAGATTTACAGAAGTACTTTTATTTTATTGCTACCTGTACATGCAACTGAGTCTAAACTCAAAGGAAAGGCTATTGCCTGTATTTACCTCCACCTCCCACCACCAAAAAAAGAGGGGTGGGTGTTCATTCTGGATATTTGTTGTTGTTGATTAATTTTTGTGATTTCTTTCTTAATGAAGCAGACTTCCATTCGAATGGTTGTGGATTTTATTATCTGTTGAACAAAAGGAAACACATTTTTCAGTAAGTAAATAAAATCACAATTACTGAAAAGGAAGTAACAGTCTTAATCTGCTCAAGATAGGTGACCACTGTATCTGACAATTTTTCAGTAGCTCCAGTGATTCCATTTTATTTATGTGTACCATCTAAACAGCCATCACTCTATTGTGGAAACACTTGCTATCATTTTGAGGTCAGGAGGGAGAGATCTCTCCAGCTACAAATCACAAACCACTGCTGACAGCTGCAGCCTCTGTCCCTTCATGCTTCTGTTAAAGACAGGAATATTTGAAAAATACAGGACTTTATTGACTTTCCTGGCTGAGCTGAGTGGTAAGTAAAGAGAGATGCAGTAGGGAGTCATGCCAGGCAGAGACAGGGGCTGTGACCGAGTACTGTGCAAGGAGAGACAGGCTGCCCACATGCAAATTATTTGGCTTCCAGGGCTTGTCTATGTCTCCAACAGGGAAAACGAGCCCACCCACCCATCTCCATCCCCATCCCATTCCACTTACTGACAGCAGGTTTAGATTAGGCAATATGGGCAGGGTTAAAGATTTGGTCAAGAAAATTATTTGCCATTTTAAGAAAAAATAAACTAGTTTATGTCATGCTAGCACTATTTAAAGGGAATATAAATACATATCAATTGCTGTGTTTTCTTAACACAAACCTCGTAGAATTTAATGGACATAGTTTAAAATGAACAAATCATAACAGCATAAGTCATAGAGCAAGTAAAAAAAAAAAACAACAAAAAACCTATTCAAGTGAATGTACTGAGTTGCCAAATGGGATTATCTCCATACATGTTAACTGAGTATTCAACAAAATTAAACTCATTTATATTACAATATATTTTTATGTGTTTTAACATGGCAGAGACATGCAGAGAAAATAAATCTGAGGCATCTATACTCACAGCAAGATGTCTTTTAAATTAATAGTTTTATTTAAGCTAGGATTTGCTTCTAACTCATGAATACAGATAGCAAGCAAGCCAGATTCAATATAACTGGAAGTCTAACAAAAAATGTAAACACTTAATACAACTTGCATATTTGTTTTTGCTGAGGAGAAGGAAGGACATACAAACTACTAATTACAGGTATTCAAAATACTCCTTAATTACTAGTATTCCAAAAACTGATATTCTTATCTTTACAGGTAGCTTTAACAACATGTAAGCCCGACCCAGATGGCAGATCTCCAAGCTTCCTCTTTTCCTTGTATAAATTCCTTGCTCATATAGCATACTAAACAGGGTCACACCAAGAATCAGTTGGTTTATTTCTTTGGCTTTTCCACTACAAATGCGCTGCACAGAATATGAGCTAATAATTTCATTAGGGATTTATTAAATGCTGTACTTCTACTCATAGTACAAATGCAATTTAGGGTCTTCAATTTTAGAAACTTGAATCTGCCTGGAATATACGAAGTGTAAATACAATTAAAGAAAGCACATACACTTTCCACTAATAAATATTCAGATATGGGTCACACTGCCTTTTGTCAAGTATTTCTTCTGTTCACGTCTTGTTTCCTTGCTTTTTTTTATCTGCCTATATGCTGGTTAATTACTGTCCTAGTGTTGTTATCCAAAAATGTACTTAACCCCACAAATAATATAATACTAAGAAAAGCTAAAACAAACAAGGAAACAATAAAACCAACAGGGATAGAGGTTACATGTACCTATGAAAAGGTATTCAGCTACTAGAGACCACTAAATCAGCTTTAAAAATATGTAAGCTGCTATATAGAGAACTGACCTTCCATGCGGAAAAAATAAATCCAAATATGCCCCAAAGCAGTACGTGGCATGTAGCCTGCTAGGCCAATGCAAAGATTTATATGTACAGGGTAGTTGTAAGCTCTGTTTGAGTGATCTTTACCTGAGAAACAGTATTTTGTTTAAAATGCAATCTTAGACAAAACCAGCCCTTCCCTTTCCCCCAGCCATGAAAATACAAGGCACTGGGAATTAAGCAAAGCTAACACAGCAGTGTCACCCTGACCTAAGCTACGCCTCCAATAAAAAACACAGGCTGAAAAGGGAAGAGAAAAAGTATTTGGAACTGCAAAGAGTATGCATAATGTGAAATACAAAAAGGCTTATTTGATTAAAAATGTACATGGCTTCAATAATGCAATTCTTTAATCTCTAGATGACCATGTTTCACAGAATCACAGAACCATAGATGTTGAAAGGGACCTTTTGGAGATAATGGAGTCCAACCCCTTGCTAAAGCAGGTTCCCTTGAGTAGGTTACATAAGAAAACATCCAGGCAGGTTCTAAATATCTAGAAAAAGGGACTCTGCAACCTCTCTGGGCAACCTGTCCCAGTGCTCTGTAACTTGCAAAGTAAATGCGTATTTCCTCATGTTTGTATTGAACTTTCTATATTACAATTTGTGTCCAGTGTCCTTTGTCTTGCCACTGGGCATCATCAAAAAGAGCCTGGCCCTATCCACTTGACTCCTTCCTGTTACATATTTATAAGAACTGATAAGATCCCCTTTTCGTTTTCTCTTCTCCATGCTGAACAGACCCATATCTATCAGCCTTTCCTCAGAACAGAGATGCTCCAGGCCCCGGTCACACTTGTGGCCCTCCACTGGATTCTCTCTAGAAGTTGTCTTTCTAGAACTGGGGAGCCCTGCACAGGACATAGTATTCTAGACGTGGACTTAGAGTAGAGGGGGAGGATCACCTCCCCATGATCTCCTGGCCACATTCTCTTTAATGAACCCCCAGGTACCATTGGCCTTCTTGGCCACAAAGGCACACTGTTGGCTCATGGCCAACCTGCTGCCCTTCAGGACAATTAGTTCTTTCTCTGCAGAGAGCCTTTCCAGCAGGTCATCCCCTAACCTGTACTGACGCATGCAGTTATTCCTCCCCAGGACTCTACACTTGCTGTTGTCGCCCGCCAGCCTGCCCAAGTCTGCCTGGGTGTGTCAGCCACTCTTCAGTTCCAAGGAAAGTTTACTTGGAGGGACATAGAGTACTTAATCTTTTCTGAAGATATCACATTATTGCCTCAGTAGGACTGTGGGCCATAGCTTCAGCTGGGAGACATGTCACGAGCATTATAGAATCATAGAACATGTGGTAACACCAAGATTCCAACTTATCCAATTGATCTACTGAAGATCTGCTTTCATTGTCCATTGTGGCCATGCTTCACACTTCAAGACTTCTCAGAATTTTTGTCTAAAATGGGTCTAAAAAAAGATTACAAAGAACACTCTCTGAACATAAATTTCATAGGACACTCGCATGGATATTATCAGCATGGAAATTAGAATTACTTGATTATTAGTAGTATACAAAAAAGTGAATAAAATCTATAGATGAGAAAAGAAAAAGAACCATGAGGATAGCACTATTTTTCAGAAAAATCTTCAGAGGAAAAATCACATTAGGATCTTTTGTGCTTCATTAGTACCAATAAATGCAAACTCACTGTTAAGGAACCCAAATCAAGTATCATTCCTAAGTGCTAACAAAATTAGATGTTAATGACATATTAGCATTGTAATTAGTAAATTGGATATTTATGCTCATTATCTATCATTCAATTTGCAAACAATAATTTGAATAGCTTTAAAACACAACATTATCAGGAAAAGTCCCATATGAAATGTAAATTTTTCAATTAAGAGGTTACTGAGTTTCCCTATAATACATTAAAGTTTACTTTCAGAGCTCCTAAGTTGATGCTTTGAAAACTTGCTCCTCATCTTTACATTGATGCTCTGTTCCATAAAGAAAATTTCAGACTCTCTTCTACCCAAATAAAACACAATCTTCTGATAAACATCATACTGGCTAAGTTTTGTTGAAAGTCTTCCTTAATAAACAAGAGCAAGAGAAATGGCCTCTCTAGGATATTCGTTCTTTGTTTTCTCTGTTGAGATCAACACAATCATACTTACAGGAGGGAAATAAAATTGTACTGTTCCAGGCAGGCATGCCTCTTACCATTATTAGAAGCTTCTCAAATACCCCTGGCATTTCATCTTATTATATAAGGTTCTTGGTAGTCACAAACTATAATGACTACAAAGCTGAAAACTTTTAAAACCTGACACTACTGAATGCCTCAATCTGCTGGTCACTTATTTGAGTGAAACTGTACCCCAAGATAACCACAGCTACTACAGAATAACACTGATAATCAGTATAAACAAATTCAATTACCAGCTCTTAAACAAGACACCTCTGCTAATGAGTCCTAGCAGAAGGTGAGTTATATATTTATTATGTTCATTTTCTTGGAAAGTACATTGCAAATGGCTATTTAACAGCCACAATGTAAGAGGCAGATATTGGTGGTATGGCACTTGGGAAGGTTGAATCTTCCCAACAATATTCCATTATATTCTGTTGCCATATGACACATGACAGCAGAGGGGAAATCTGACAAAATGGCATCTGACATGGAAGTGCAGATGATACAAAGGTGTGTCATTTAATTTCTCTGTGTGGAAAAATTTGCACTCATTGCACATACACCAAGGTATGCTGAATGCTTATGGAAAACAAATGAGATGGCGAGTGGTGTGTTTCAACAGTGGTGACAGCGTTGTGAAAGACAAGTCATGTCTTAGATGGCTTGTGCTCAGCTGTCACATCACAAAACTGACATGCTGACTGAGCACCTCAATCAGCTCATCTGCGTGAATTGGCAGATCATGACCAGGGAACTGTGTACAGGGCTGAACATTGGCCTCATTGAAAACTGTGGCAATGTTGGAATATTGAAAAGTTTGCGCCAGGTAGGTCCCAGAGTACTCACACAGGAATAGAAAGAACACCGTACACAAGTTTGTCAGGACCTACTGAACCAATATGAAGCTGAAAGTGACTCTTTCCTGTATCACATCAATAGCAGTGACAAGATGTGAAATTATCACTATGAGCTAGAGTAAAAATAGCAGTCCATGGGAATTCCCCATTGAAGAAAAGGTACAAATCTGAGTGTCTTTTGGGAGAAGAAAAAAGAAAAGAGTAATCCTTCTGGATTTTTCTGGAACCCAGATAAATCATCAACTCTGACCATGACACCATGATGATGACTAAGCTGAAGGCTTGAAATTACAGTCAAGACAAAGAAGACCTTGCTCTTGCAACACAATAACACTTAGCCTCATACTAGTTTGAAGACCATGGAGCACATTGCCAGTCTTGGATGAACTGTCCTACCACACACACTTTATAGCCCGGATTTGATGCCTTCTGACTTCCATCTGTTCACAATGAAGGAAGAAGGACTGCATGGGAAACATTTTCCTAGCAAAGATGTCATCATAGCAGCCATTAAATAGTGGGACATCTCCACTGGTGAAGATTTTTACAAGCGCAGCATGCAAGGACTAGCTCAAAAATATGGGCCACTTGTCTGTCCCTTGAGAGTCTCAGTGACTCCAAAGCCCCTTGGAATGCATGCCCAGTTGATAAATTATCTTGTGTCTAAGATGTTGATCATATCTGATCCAGCACTTCTGACTTAATAAAACCTAGCAAGAGTATGACCTCCCTAACACATTCGTTCTTTGTCTTCTCTATTGATACCAACACAGCCATATTCAGAGGTAAACACTAATCCATTAATTATTTAAAACTACATTAAACTATGGTCAGACAAATGATTATTTAGCCCAGCATCCTATCCCTGATGATGACAAGAGGAAGCTCAAGTAAACCTGGTCACCTTCTGTCAGCTTCTCCATCTGGCTTCCTCAGCATCCAGAATCGTAGAAGGGATGTTGGAGGGCATATCCTTGTCAAGTTCAGTTAGCATCTGTGCAGGGAATTGCAGTCCATGAATTTCTTCAATCTCATTTTGAAACTAATGGTACTATCTGCTCCCATGCCTGCTTGTAGCATCTATTTGGGTTTTTTTAATTCATTATCCACTGTACAAAAAATGATTTTTCTTTTATCAGCTTTAAACCAAGCTACTGATTTTAACTAGAAATTTCAGGTTTTAGCTCTCCTGTTGCAGAATTCAATGAATAACAGTCCCACATACAGATAAATCCACTGCTTTCATGACTTTCAAAACCTCATTTCTCTCTCTCCCTTCTCGTCTCTAAACTGAAGTCATGGCCTCTTCTGTCTTTGTATCTTGTCCAACTCCATTCAGCCTTTCATGAGCTGCAAAGATACACAGTGTTAAAGAACTGTCACACTAAGTTTTTACATAGCTGAAAAGCCCTCAGTCCTGTTCTTAGGACCTTATTGTTGATGCCCTGCACAGTGTAGAACTCTCAAAATTAAAAATAGTATTCTTTAAAATTAGAACATATATAACAATAAAATATGCAATCCTGCCTTCCACAACACAGCTGAAATGCAGACATCTGGGACTGAGCTACGTACTTCATGCACACTTCCCTACGCAACTGAAAATAAAACAGACAGATTGCAGAAAAGGTATGCTAAAGACTTACCACATCTCTTTCCTTTTCCCCCAAAGTATTCCCACTGTAGGAGCACTCAAGCTGCTTGAGGCTCTAACCTCAAGAATTCAAGAGTTCAGAGTTACCTGCTTTAAACTGTGTTGTTCACACCCACATGAGGTCATTATTTGATGATTAGGACAAATGGAAAGACGTTTTGTCTAAACTGCTCTCAAACTTGAGGCATATTATTATACATATCATTTCAAATGCATATAACTTGATCTCTTTACCAAAAGGTCTCTTTACTTATGTGCCCAGCGCAGAACAACAGCTGCTCTGCCCTCCTCTTTCCGATATTTGCACAGATTGAAGGTTTTACAGCCTCTGCTTTCAACTGCCTGTAGAATTTATATTGAGAGAGGGAGAAGCCTTTTACTGATGTCTTTGGTAGGTTATACTTCCCTTATCACATGGCCACCAATGACATTTCTAACACCAAACACCGAAGCAACTCTGAAATGCAAACCAGTAAATAAGAAGTGAAAAGAAAGTTTAAAGATTTTTCCTTGGCAAGGGACAAAGGAGAAGTGAAGGGTTTGCATAAGACAAAGTAAAATCTAATTTAAATGTACTACAGAAAAACTTTGCACCTTACTGGTGCCTGATTTTGGGATTGCTGCCATAACCATGGCTTGGGAAGCAACAATAAACAAGAGGAAATGGCTTCCACAATTTACACAGCTGTCAACAGCTTATACAATTTCATTTTCCCTGGTTTTGAAACATATATTCAACTTTTTCAAGAAACTGTTAACAGCAGTTTGTAAACCACTGCACTCTCTTCTTTTTACAGTAATTAAATTTAAGCATTTTACAAAGATCACCTTAATGATGTTACTTAGGAGACCTTACTGGCTAAACCTTGGGGCAGCATGTTCCATCATGACCTAAGAAACCTCAGCCCCAAAGTCCAAAGTCTTTGCCAACAGATATCTCTTACTCATTCTTACAGACATCCAGTGGCAAAAAAATACTATCACCTTAAGAACTTTGGAACAAAAATAAGCATCCACTAAATAATGTTTATACACACAGGTCCAATACAAGGCATGACTTCTGCTGTACTAGCCTCACAAGACTGCCACACAGCAGAACTATCAAGTTTATGTGACAGCCACAAAGGAAAACTTATGAAACATTTCATTTCTGCAGCAAATTACAGCCAATATTGATTGCTCCCTAATGAGCTCACTTGGAAGCCTACAGGAATTGTTTTCTACAAACACAATAATCTGTAAGCATCTCTTATAAACGCATTAATTCCTTTTAAAATAGCACAAAAATTGTTTGAACTGGCAAGATTAGGCACATTTTTTATTACAGTGAGACCATAGCTTGTGAATACTTTTCATAGTACAACAGATTTGGGGTTTTTTTCTCTTCATTAAATTTAAGCCAGACAATTTTCAAGGCAAAAATCAATGTTCTCTACACAACACACCAGGACAAGCTGCCACTTGTTTAACACCTCTAGGTGCTACTGTAACACAAACATTCTACGTATTTGCAACTATAAATGCAGCATTGTACACAATTTGTGAGAAACTGTTAAAATCCATCTGTGAGTTAAACCTAAACAACCCAGGCAAACACAAGCTTAAGGTATTTCAGAAAATGAGAACTTCTACATCAGACAGAAGGGCCTAATGGGACCCAAACTCTCCCACAGATGGGATTCTGCAGATTTGGTGGAAAATTGAAGTTTGTCTAGAGCAGGAACTGAACCTACTTTCATTCATTTTCATATTGAGCTTTATTTTCATGTTGTTTTGCATCTGTGAATCTGATTCTATAATGACAGAACTATTTCATTACTCAGGGTAATATATAATATTTATACATAAATCTGAAGCCATCATCTTCATGCCACTGGCACATCAGTGAAGGTCTAGAAAGCTCACTTTTGGTGAGATTTGCTCACTCTTTTGGTGACCAAGTGAACCAATTTGGGCCTTCCCAAGATGACATATTTACAAGCCTTGATGTGTGATATTTTCAGTCTACAGCCTTTCTAAAATATTACTTATAACTGTTTATTGAAAGATTTAACTATGATAAACTACTTAAGAAAAAAAGTAAAAAACCAAAAATATTTCAAAATTTAAAATCAAAAGCTGTCTTTTAGTTCAAGCAGGAAAATAAAGATTAAAAGTTTTCAAAGCAAGATTTGACCAGACTGGAGAGATCTAGAAGCACTGAAGAGTAATTTCATCGACAATTCAAATGTAGTGATTTGGAAATGATGTAAGAACAGTGAGCTAGAGTGGAGAAGAGGAGAAAAATTAAGAATAAAATATTCTACAACACTGTCAAAGCAAGGCTTGGATTAATGGTTACACTGGTTTGCAACATAAATTATTATAAATTAGACAATACATTTTGGGACCACTTAACAGTTGAAGATTATCAATAAAGAAACATGGATTTCTGAGGAACTCAGCATAACATTATGTTCAGTTTCAGATTTAAAGTTGCATAATCTTATCTATGAATAAACATTCATATGATTAATCCACTATCTCCCATGTCATTTTATAGTATGCAGTATTTTGTTACTCTGAAAAATAATAGCAAATATGAACAAACTCTACAAAAACATCAGTGTGTATTTTCTGCTAAAAATGTAGTGTCAATCTTGTTGTTAACTGATAGGTTCAGTCCACCTAGCGTTGTATCTTTTGTCCCATTTGGTTCAGCAGGTAATAGAGATTTGCAAAAAAAGAATAGGAGTCTGACGAGTTTAATGCCATGGAGCTTTACACCCTCCTTGTCAATCTGATAATTGGGGGAAGTCTCACAAGAACCTTCAATGTTTCAGTTCAGACAGAAGAGAAAGTCATGCCAAATCAGTAGATAAACACAATAGAGAGAACTCCAAGTAAAAATTTAAGTTTTCATGTGAACTTTAGAAAAGGCTGCTCTTACTCTTTACTGCCTTTGAAACATACAGAATGTTTTTATCTCAGGAGCTCATTAAAAATGAAGATTGTGGCCTCAGTAGAAGGGCAGGCAGAGAAGCCATCAGGCACAAGAGTGCTGTGGTACACGGACGTTTGGGTTTAGAAACATAATCCAATGGAAAACAAAGAAACAGATACATCCCATAGTCCAAATCCGAGGGATGCAAGCCACCTCATTCCCACCACACAGATGTGTGGGAGTCATCACTTTTCTAAGGAGAAAATGAAGGGATTCAAGGCTATTGGCATATCTTAGGAGGTGCAACAAGAAAGAGAAGAAACATAAAATACTAAAATGCTACCTCAGACTGTTTTCACTAACATAGATCTTTTAGAAACACTGTCTCCTACATGGCTTTTAAAAGCTGATTCACAGTGCCTACTCTTTGCATCAATGTTTCTTATTTTGAATCCAGTTCGGAGGTGGTATAAATGAATAACTTCAGCCAAGCTGCTGACACAAGTTCAGGATGTCAAATTATAAAAAATAGCCAACATTTATTTTCCTCAAATGTTTCTCACGGGTTTTGAAGTCTACAAATTTCACATTGCTTTATCCTGTGTGTTCACCTCACAGACCACTGACAAGCTACCGACATTCACAGTGATACAAAAACTTCACTTTTCAAACCTCAATGTAGAAGTGCAAAGGCCAGAGTAACAAGCAGAATTTGTTAAAAGCTACTCTTTCTATTATAACATTTCCAAATATTTATTTAGGGATAATTTTTCTATCAGGTAAATGCTATGCTGATGGCAAGGTGAAGCAAATTTTCTGGTTCGCACAGCAGGAGGATTAAATATAAGCATGTTTTTCTTCCATAATGCGTTTTCATCAGATGGAAAATGGTAGGTCAAGTTCAGTTTTGCAGATGGTGCTCATGGTGTTCCCAAAGCACAGATAACACCACGGCAAGACATCAGAGGACAAACTCCAGAAATGGCCTGCAGCAACCATCAATACAATGGGAGCTGTAGGAAGCCTCCAGGCCCTGTAAGCCATTCCCTGCTCCCTTACAATAAAAGACAAAGCACAAAAGCAAATAGGTCTCTCTGCACTTGAAGGTCCTTGTCCAGAAACCTCCTCTCAGGAGCCCAGTTAACACCATGCTATTGTGAACCACACACTTACAAGCTGTAATCACCAGATGTGGACAGGTCTACCAAAAAAACATTTCATTGTAATGTTCTCGGCAATTTCCGGTCTAATCCAAACAAGATATCAGCACATGATAGGAGAGGGACAATTACTGACCCAAACGCGTGCCCTCTTCAGCACACCAACTTTTCTGTAAAGTTCCTAGCTGCTTCCACGAAAACTCCAGCCACTGAGAGTTCAAACAGAGGCATGAAAAAAATACTTTAAAAAAAAAAAAAAAAAAGCCAAGGATAAAGTTCAAAAAATTTAATTGACCAGCAGTCAGTTTTGTATTGGTGTGTTTGGGGTTTTTTGTTTGTTTGTTTTTGCTTAGGAAAAGACTTCACATGAAAAAAAAATATGTGGCTATTTTGTTTTTCAGGCTATAATATGCTTCAGAAAATTCTATCTTAATATTTCCTCAAGAAGACAGAAACTGTACAGTCCATTGCACTGATGGTAGGATCATTCTGCCATCTGATTAAAGCAATGTACAATAACAAAAGTAATAACAATATACTACAGCAAAGCCATGTTCTATGAGCATATCGTCTAATTGGATAGCTATCATTTAAGAGAGATGTAATGTTTCACGCAACTACAGTCTCATTTAATGTACTTAGAAGTCTGTTTTCAGTAATAATGGTTGCAGATATGTATACACGCTAGACTAAATTAATGGGTCAAATTACTGAGCTTGCTACAGTGGATGCATGCTGTAAGGGGAGACTAATTGAAAATCAGCTGGTTTAAGAGTCATCTGCTAGTTCAACATTTACTCTTACTCCTAGCATGGAAGTGCTGGCAAGTGACAGGGCTTTTGTCACGACCTATTTGCCATCAGGACATGTCCTTTAAGAACCCCTCTCCATTAGTGCAAGTAGAGGAGGTGAGCAGCACAGCACACACTGAGCAGCAGTGGGGCAGTCTCAGGAGGGAATCCTGCAGGTCCATAACTTTGCAAGGGCAGCAACACTCTGGAGGAACTCCATGCATTCTTTTGGATTTTATGAAGAGGTCCTCATGTATTACAGAAGTCAGTAAAAAATTTGAAAATAGCAGGAGACTGCGAAAATATCAGCATACACCAATTTTAACCACGCTGTTATAGTGTTAACTCATCTGCAACATGTTCACATTATTCCCCTTCACTGGAAAAGCCACTTCCAAAACACATATATAAGGAATGTCAACATATATCACTAACAGCCAACTGCACATCACAGCTTCTGCCATCAGCTTTCCTTTTAAAATAGGTTGTTGCAATCTAAGCATTGCCTTTTGTCAAGAACAAAAGTACCCAGTAAATCAGTAAATTCTTTCATCTTTTTCTTTCTTTTTTTTTTTTTTCATTGTGTAACAAGCTTGGTTATGGCTTATATTTTTGTCAAAAATTAGTTTGAGCCCAACATGCCACGTACTACTAGTGACCCTTTGAGCTACTAGGAGGACTGGTTCAGATTTCTCATTTAAAAAAATCTTAAAACAGGTTCTCAGGGTGTTTCCCAACAAGGAGAAAGGTTCTCCGAGTCCCTTACTCCTCAGTCAACAACAAAGACTTTCAGCTGCACAATTGACCAACTGGGACTTTCACAGCTAATGAAGAAACTAGATATCAGATCAGAAATGATGGAAACAAAAAAGTGTATAAGTGGTATAGTTAAATACATGGAAGTATTATACTTCCACATATTATACTTGCAGAGGTGGGAAACAGAGACATTAGCTGTTTTCCTGTTTCTGGTGAACATCATGCAGCACCCCAGCTGCAATTGTTCACTCTCCATCATTTCTCTCCTCCTCTCCCCTTCGTATTTGTCGGCTTTATTTTCCTCCTCTATCCTTTTTCCTCTCCAGCTGGACTCCATTCCAGCCATGCCAGCACAGGAGTGGTTGGCAGCTGCTACACGTGACACAGAAACACAACTCCCAAGCTGAGACTCAGCAATGTGGAAAGATGCCCTGCAGAAGTCACAGACTACTCAGGATCCTCAGCCTCTCCTCACACTCCTGGATATGGAGTCATGATAGTGGAATGGTTGGAGGATATAAAATATTTATGCTGCAGTGTTAACACAAATTAAAGGAAGAGTATCTTTGTAATCAGAATAAGGACTGCTGAACATACTCTTTGTTATCCTCTGGTGATTAAATGTTAAACGTAAAGCTCACACTGCTGGCACAGCCTGCATCACACAGCTTCACAGTCTCAATGTTGAACACAAACACACCATTTAACTAACTGAGGTTTACTTTCAAAACATACTCAGACATACTACTCCGTTTGTAATCAAAAGGACTTCAGTCTCAAAATTCTATTTCTGTAATGATGGCATTCTCAAAATATCCTTACAAATATCAATTTTTGTGAAGTACTCCATTCTATCTGTAGATTTGAATTAATACAAAGCAGGCAAACACTGAGAATCTGAAATTGCAATGGCTACGCATAAGTTTTACCAAAACATGGATCAAAGACATTCGGAATCCAAACACAGGGATGAAACATTTGAAATCAACTAATTGTGTCAGTTCTTTGCATGAAAACTCAGTAACTGTTTCAACAGAATGACGCCACAGATCCTGACTACTAGCAAACAAAACAGGTCACTAATTGTTTACGGTGCCTATAAGAAGGTGTTGGCTTGGCACACTTTACTTCATTCATCATCCCCTCATTAAGTATCCCATTGTTCAACCATGCATATCTATAGAGACCCCGGCAGCACACACCCCCTGCTGAGCTCAACGCCTGTCTCCCCTAAGCTACAACAAACCGTACACACAAGAACAAACTAAAGAATATAAGCACAACACTGCAATACTTTTTTACACCAAAAAGACATAGAAATCCAGCTGGTTTCCTCCTAACATCCAAACAGAGTTTGGGTATTAAAGTGAATGATAAACCATTCTGATACAGAAATTTGTTTGAAATGACACCGAGCATGAAACTCAACTACCATATCTAAGGCTTCAGACAAAACCATATGCTAAATGTGACATAGCAAAGAAGATTAAAATGTTTCTTCAAATAGAATTTGAACCTAAATCTGATCCACAATTTGCCTTATGTTTTATCTCATTGGTTTAAAAGTAGGTCTTTCATTGTAGCAAAACATTGTACACTGTTTTTCCATCCTTCGTGAAAGACGAGGCACATTAAACCTGCTATATTGGATCATCACCAAAGGTAGCAACTTCTTTTGCTTCAGAAGGGTCCAGCATATGCATTTCTACCAAGGGCATAATGCACTGCATTTGCATTTCTAGTGATAATCCTGTTTTAAAAGACCATGAGCCCTTTTGGATGGGGATGGTCCTTACACACCATGGCATCTTGATCCAAAGCAACCTGGTGCTGGCCTACAAGCTCCCTAGCTTGGTGGCAGCCTACTAGAAGAATTCTGCACAAATGTTGCATATCAAAGGCTCATTTAACATCTCAGGATTTTAACATTAAATAACATCTGCTTCTTCTTAAAGACGGAAAAAAAGGGTCAAACTCAGCTCCTACAGATTTCTGTGATTATCACATCCAAAATGAAGCAAGAATCTCCCAAATTTTTATCTCAGCATCTCTGACATCAAGCAAAAACATTTGCATAAACTGATGGCAGAGCACCTGTGTCACAGCCTCGTCTACAGACTGCTCCATGCAGAGCCCAACAGCCTGAACTGTCAGTGTCTGCTCACAGCTCTGTGCTGGGGAAAGTGAAGTCCAGGACCCACTTCTGACATCAACAGCTTCCCATGGTTTCCCAGAATTCCTCAAAGTCAGCATGCACCTGTCCACAGATGCAGGATCTTCCCTTGAAATCTCCGGACTACATCAGATGCTGCATTCACAAATGGTCACAAAAAAAATCAGTGCTAATAAAATGTGTGTAACTACACACCACGCTAACATTTTCATTTTTAAATATATTTTTTCCTCTGCTCACAAAGCTGTGAAGTATTTTATTGAAGACTTAAAGAGAAAAATTGGTTGTAAAAATCCCCATAACCTTATTTTTAAATATTTTTTCTCTGACTGAAGTGAAAAAAAATGTAGAAAGTAAAGGGCAGAGTGTGGAAAGTAGCTTATATTTTCAAACACCTTGGTTTGTGAATTCCAGGTGCTACTTCTCAGACAGGCGAGAAAATTAGATTCAAAAAAAAAAAAATTGATTCTTAGCGTGACTGTTTTTCTGAAGTTAATGATATGCAAATCACTATGCATGTATTTACATTCTTGATTAGAATTAGATTGAGAAGTTAGAAAATGGAGCAATGATGACCCTGTAGGTTATAGCAGAGGTTTTCCAGATAGACAAGAGTCATGAATAACTTACATGCAAAAAATAAAGGCTAAAAAAAAAGAAAAAATTAAAATGGTGAAGGTAAGCAACTTGCCCCTAATGTCCTCATCAAAGAGTTCATGCTATCTAGGGTGCCTACTTTTTTAATTAATGGAAAAGTAGTTTGATGGGAGTGCCTACGTCATGCTGGGGCTCTGCGGGGCTCCTCTAGAAACTCGCAGTTCTGTCACACAGTACATGCTCATCAGACTCCCTAACACAATAGTCTGACCTCCAAAGCAATGAAATCGAAGTCTGCTGATGAAACTTAAGAAAGAAACTTGATCGAGCCACTGGAGTCTCTTGCATAATTCACTTTCTCTTCTTTGGACAGCTCTTTACAGATCTGCTGAAGGAGCACCATGTCCCCATCCCGGACACCTGACACTCACACAGTTGCCCAAAGCACATCCTCAAGGGATGAAGCCACAGCCTTCCTCCATGTGCAGCACAACAGAGGACAAAGAAAGAAGGATGTAGAAAGGAAAAACCAAAGGAACTGCAGGGGAGCATGGGAGCTTGTTCTGTGTGGTGCAGCTAAGAAGTAACCCAGAGGTTACAGCATCTGAGGAATTCCTGATCAAGCTCCAGCTCAGAAACAGACAAGTACAAACATAAGGAGAAGAAGAGTTGAGATGGGATTCAGGGGGAGAAAAATCAACCCAAGAAATTTAAAGATTTCTGGACCTAATAGCAAGGGAAAGCACGAGTGCTAT
The DNA here is from genome assembly GCF_038088225.1 of Cyrtonyx montezumae. Taxonomy (NCBI): domain Eukaryota; kingdom Metazoa; phylum Chordata; class Aves; order Galliformes; family Odontophoridae; genus Cyrtonyx; species Cyrtonyx montezumae. Next base: position 40,338,755 of record NW_027071826.1, on the reverse strand, counting down.
GGGATAAGGACTGTCAAAAGAGCTAGTCGAAATCAGTGCAAAGGACCCTTCAGATGGCCAAGACTCTCAGCCACACCTTAATGGGCTTTTAGTTCTTGTTTACATCAAAACACCTGGAAAAGAAAAATGTTGGTGGCCTCACCACCAAAAGTCAGCTAGTGCTTTTTCCAACTTAATTCTCCTACACTTTATGACTTTGGAGAAAATTGCTCCAAATGCCTGCATGATGCCTATATTATCACATATAAGATTACATGGACTATCAAATGGGGGATTAGAAGAAGTGCTGTTCCTATTGAGCAAAGCTCTTTGAAGCCATTTTGCCTCCTCCTTTGGGAGTGCTTTTCCTAACTGGGTTCTGGCTAACCTCCTCCTGCCTCTGCAAGGAATGGAGCACAGATGCCTCCTCCACTCCCTTGTGGTTTGTGCTCTCATTTGATTTCTGAGGGCCTAACTGGAGTCCTTGTATTCTTAGTACAGAAGAGACAGGCAAAGTTAATGTTCTACGGCATCCAGGACAACTGAAACTTCAGTTCCTCCGAGCTATTAAATCTATGCAGATTCTTCTTCAACGCTGCATCTCAAGGGCGCTGAGGACCTGCTAGCTTCTACACCAAAGCCTGATGACTCTCACAGTGGTATCCAGTGAGGAAGTCGGGAATTTACCAGCAGGCACTCTACTTCATTAACACTAGCTGCAACTTTTAAACAGAACAGACAATTCCTATTTTAACCTATCTTGCTGTCTCCTACTCTGTCTGTGACAGTGGCTGTGGAGGAGCTCCCACTTTCCCACAGCGGGAGCTGGAGTGTCGCTGACCACTGGCACTGATGCTGTAGGAGACAGTAAGAAAGTTAAAAGGCATCTGATCCTTATTATTTCACAGCTTTGATTAGTTTAATGCATCGCTGCGCTTACACTATAAGCAAAGACAAGCCAGGCAATTCCACAGCTAAGTCACAACCTTGAACCGCAAATAGCTTTAAACAAAGATAGCGTTTGTTTTTGTGGGCTTTTATTCTTTTCTTCCCGGCAGAGGCTCCCTCGAACGGCGCAGGTCGTTCTGAGCAGAGTCAAACAAGAGCCAAGAGAGCGGCAAAGGAGGGAAGGGTGCGGCACAAAGCCGAAGTGAAAACTTCCAGGAGCACTCTCGGGTGGGCTCAGTCCCTGGAGGGGATGTTTGCGACTCCAGCACGGAGCAGCAAGGCCTACGGACACAGGTGTGCAGAGCAAAGCTCCGGCGCCCCGCGGCTTTCAGTGCCCAGCGGAGCCCTTAGGAAGCACCTCCACCTGCGGCTTCTCCGCCTCTCGCTGGCAGAGCGGCGGCAGCGCAGCGATCCTGAACCCGCAGCCCATGCCCTCCGCCCCAGCCCCGAGTCCTCCTCCCCCCCGACCCGCCTCCCGCACAAGAAATTTCTCTGCAAAAGCCGAGGGGCTCGCTTCCCCCCGGCCCCGGGCCGTGCCTACCTATAGCGGGCGTCGGGGCGGCAGGGCTCGGCGGCGGCGCTTCCCTTACGCCTCGCTGCCGGCCGGGCTGGGCGGGGGCCGGGCCGTGGAGCCGCCCCCCCCCTCCCGCCGCCTGGCAGCGCCCGCCCGCTCGGGTCCCCGCGCGGCGCCGTGCCGTGCCCGGGTCGCGCCGCTTTCCTCGACGAGCGTCGGGCTCTGGCCGTGAGGAGATCCAGGCGTGGGGTGGGCGCAGAGCTTGGCTAAGGGAAGCCTGAGCAGAGAGGGGTGCTGCCGACATTCCTCCGCCTCCCCGCGCTGTTACTCACCTGCACGCGGCGCAGCTCCGGGTCTGTGTGCGATTCACCGCCCCGCAGCGTGCCATGACCTGGGGTGAGCCCGCGACCGCGTCCTCTGCCGCGAGCCTGGAGCACCCTGGGGGCGCGAGAACCATAGCCCTTGGTGGGCGCAGTAGAGCTAGGGGCACTGCTTTGTGCACTGCCCTTCTAACAAGGCTTCGTTTTGGTGCGCTTCTGTCACCACACTGCGGATCCTTAACGCCACTCGGTGCAAATTAAGACACACAAAGCAAGGGCAATGGATTTGAGGGCACTTCAGGGAGCCACAACACCGTACCACCACAGACACGAGTCACCGTGTTGCTCCTGCGTCAAAACATTTTGAAGTACAAGGGCTGCTCTGTAGGTAATGCCTCCTATTTTATGATGCTGGCCTGCAACGTTCAGCGTTGGCGATCTGGCAGCAGAGGTTGAACCTTCCCACCAGTATTCCATTACATTTTGTTGCTGTGTGAAAAAGTGCAGCGGAGGGGCAGTCCAACAAAATGGCATTTGATGTGGAAGCGTGTACGAAGCAAAGGTGTGTGCCACTGAGTTCCTCCACGCAGAAAATATGGCACCCATTGGCATACATAGATGCTTGCTGAACACTTATGGAGACCAACCAGTGGATGTGAGCGCACTGAGGTGTTGGGTGGTGCAATTCAGCAGTGACAGTGGATCACCTCCACTGGTGCAGATGGTTTCAAATGCAGCCGGTAGGCTCTTGTTCATTGCTGGCCAAAATGCATAGCTAACGGTGGTGGTTATGTTGGAAAGCACTGTTTTGCTGCCGAAAATTTGCTCTATCAAGTAGTCTTATTGTGCTCTTTGTATCTGTTGTTGTTTCCATGGAAATGGAAGGCACTACTTTCAGGGTAACGAACAATACAACAGCAGAAAATATGCATAGATACAGAAAATATATTTAAATATCTTTAGCAACTCAGTTCTGTACTTTCTGTCCTGCTTTCTGCAGCTGCAAAACTTTTTACCACAGTAACTCTCAAATGGTTCTTTTTACACTAGAAACAAACGTCCTTGAAACTGAGAATTTTCTTCAATACACACACAGCAGCTATGTTGCCTCATAAATATTAATGAGCATTAAACTGAGTGCCACAAAAATAATTTTCATGCAAAAAGTCTTCTGCACGTAGGTGCAGTCCCTGGCAAAGTTCACAACACAGAATTGGCTCTGCTGGTTGCAGGTCCTTGGTACCACACTGATTTCTTCTTTAGATGCAGTGGAGAAAGCTGGGAATCCTGAGCTCTCAGAACATAAAACATCATTAGAGAAAATTAAAAGCAAACGAAAACACAGAAGTCAGGAAGCAAGCAACAAAAAGAAGGTTATTTAATTTGCATTGGAGCTTTCTACCTCCTCTGAACTGATCCACCCATCTCTACATTTTTCTCTTTAAATTTTAAAGCATCTGAACATTTGTTCTGTCAGTCGAGAAAAAAATGGACTGACTTAAACTCATCTTAGATCCCTGGGGGATATCATGGGAAAATAGGGCAGCAGTGCTGAGAGGAAAAGCTCCATCTACTGCATCTTTTACAATTAAAACTTACCAACAGTGATGTGGGGGGAAAGAGGTGAGAAATGCTCTTACGCTGCAATTCAAGGTTCCATATTGTATCCCACAACCACTATAGGAAGAGTGCAAATGAAAATTACTTACATCAGTGGCAGTAGCTGACAGTTGCTCTGTCTGAGGAGCGCCGTTCTGTAGCTCTATTTGTACTGACATGTAATTAAAGCATACCATGTCCAGCAAATTTCAAGTGAAAAGCCTTGAAGTATGATCGCATTGAGCTCTGTGTATGTCTTTGTCATGTCTGAAATGCAAGAGGAATGTAAGGATCCTTCAGTTGTTTTATAATTACAGATGGATTTAACAGGAAACCATAAAAGTAAATCCCCTTCGTAATTTATACATTATAAATCTAACTGCAATGCCTAAAATTTTGACTGGTTAAGTCCTACCAAATGTTGCCTGGTTCCAAATTTTTAGGCTTCTTCCATTAATAAGAAGAATTACAATGACCTTTGGGATCTCCAGCTGAGTAAGGGCTAAGAAATCTGGGACAAAGAAGCTGCTCCCAACTATAAGCACTTCCCTGAAAAATGTGGTGAATTGTGACAAGATATTAAGAAATTCTTCTGTGACATTTTACCTTTCCAAAATCATGAAAGAAAGCACAGTGAGGTCAAGCCTCTGGATTTAGAAGAAATTACACAGCGTGGCAGTTTCTGGAAACTATCTCACATTAGTATGCTGGACTATTAATTCCATAAAATCATAGAACCGTAGAATCACCAAGATTGGAAAAGACCTCCAAGATCATCCAGTCCAACTTACCAGCAACATTTTCCACTAAACTATGTCCCTCAGTACAACATCTAAACATTTCTTGAACACCTCCAGGGACAGTGATTCTACCACCTGTTACAGTTGTCGATAACTTGGCAGATGTCCATCAGCCTGCTGCAGCAGTCTGGGCTGCTGAACACAGAAGGCCCCATCTGACCTCCATGCTTGGAGTTTGTTGGTATCTGAGCACCACCCAAGCTGCAGGGCAGCAGTTGCCCCCTGCAATTTCCCATAGTTTGACACTGATGATAGAAACATATAGAACTGTTAGAGATGTGGCAGGGCAGGCTGATATGGTTAGGTGGAATAAAACCCATGTTTCTTGTCCACAGCAGAGCAAGTTTCAAGAACTTTCTAACTTCTAGTTGTCATAATTATACTCTGAAAGATGTAATGACCTTCTGGTGTCAGTGCATTTGATGATTTCAAATACAAATGTGCTAATCATTATGGTTACAATATTTTTAAAACCCAACCATTAAACAGAACCAGAATGTAGATGAACCATAGAAATCAGCATAGAACTAAAGCAATAATGTAGCGGACTCCAAACTCAGATCTCTTGTATGAGGAGTAAAAGGTGAAACTTTTTTTTTTTAATATATTTCCATCAGCATTTCAGTAATGTTTCTAAAAAAAACAAATGATATACATTTGCTATGAATCTCATTTATACTTTCTTGTACATTTACACATTTACTAAAATCCATAAAATTACTGACATGGAAAAATCAAAATTCTATAATATTTGAGACAGATATGTTTGAGATATAGCCTCAAAGCTCTCACTCTCCTATATGGTTCTACACATAACATTCTCACCCCTGAATTTCCACTCCTTTCCTATGCTCTGTTTGACATTGTCTTTACTCTGTTGGGTTGTTGACTTTTTTGTTTGTTGTACTTTGCTTTCATACTTCTTCAGTAACTATTTCCTCACTTCTGTTCAGAAGTATTTTGTCAGTTGCACTCACTAAGCCAGCTTATTATGCTTAAACCAATATAAAGTTAAATTAACACAGATTTTTTTCCCTGTCACTGTGAGAGGATTTCCCCAGCACTTCAGTACATCCTAATAAAAGTCATTAAAAGCATCAGTTAGGCACAGATCTGGAACGTAAAGCACATGTACGTCTCCACATTACAGTATTACGTCATTACAGATTACGTCTCACAGTAACGAAGATTACTGTGCCCTTCAAAATAATAAGTTGTTTAAGTATAAATACTTTGTGTCATATTTTATTAGGTTCCTTGTACTCCATGATAAATGGTCTTTTATATTAATGATAGTAAGGAAATAAATCTGTTCTTTTTCCATTTTAGGTAAGTTATTATGGAGCCAGAGAAATTATCTTTCCTAATTTTCTCTCCTTGCCTTTTTTCATGCTGAAGAAAACAGTCTTCCCATAAATCAGTATGCATGTAATATATGCAATATACATGTGCATATAGTAAGCATTAAATAGAAAGTTACCTAACTTTTCTCTCATTTTCCTGTTTTGGAAGCTGTGTTTTCATTCTCCTTTCATTTGATAAACCTGTTAATGGTTAATTCATTTCCTCCTCAGGTTACACACATAATGACACAGTTACACAATAATTTATTTTAAGAATTTTGCTGTGCTTGACCTGTTATGAGCATTATATGAAACTATGACCATCCAGATCACATTCTACATTACTACCTTAGTTATCCTGCTGGTGGTCATATTTTCCACTGGCAGTAATTTGCCAGAAACAAGCGACAGAGAGATTATGTCTTTGTGATGTGCTCTTGGTAATATGAGTAAACTGGCCTACGATATATATTTATATAAGCTAATATATATTATTTTTTATTTTTTATTTTTTTTACAGATTCAGTTCCTAGCACTGTAGTAAGACAGACAACTTGCTTTATGTGCTCTGAAGCCCTGAGGTAATTTATCACACTTTTTGCTAAAGACAGGGATAAGTAAAAGCAGATGACATGAGAATATTCAGAGGTGTGCATCAGTCACAAAAGCTACTGAAATGCAAGTGTGACTTATGTCATTCAGAAGCATATGCTGTTTAGATAGGTTTCTGATCACTGTATATCTATATTATATTCATACATTAAATATATATATATGTGAACAGGTATCGTTTATAAAAATTACAGTACTCCTCTCAAAGGAATTTAAAACTTAAGTCTCATAAGAACTATGCCAAAAATGAAGATTCTTACACAGAATAAATAGAAGTACTGGTGGAAAAAAGGCTCTTTTCCAACCACAAAATTGAGTAAGACAGGTTTAACAAACTTTCCTTGTTCTACACAGATAGTATAAAATTACCTTTGATAAGATAGTGCCATGGGAACACCATCGTGTATTTTACCTCACTTCCATGCCATTCAAGAAGACAACACATGTCACCTTACAGTGATGTTCTGTGTTCATGGCCACATGCTTCATCTGCTGTATGAACATTTACTGAACACTCCTCCAAGTAAATATACACAATACATATTGCCAAATACTGATTTCTTTTCAGAGAAGAAATATTTCCTATAGACCTCACAGAAAAAAAACCCTTTAGCAAATGGTCATTTTATCATAGTGGCTCTCACGGTCAAAACTCCTCCTCCAGACTGGAGTGCAGGGTTATCAAGGAAAACAGTCTAACAGCTGCACAAGTTTATTCCTGTTGCCACATGTTAGCAAGTCTTGTTTTAAGAATTAACATGAAAGACGGCCGAAGTTAATGATGTTGGCATCCATAACTACCTTATCCTTACACCTGGTCTGACGGGAAGATATTTGAGGTTCACAGGTGTTTGAATTGCCAGATCTGCTTTAAATCAAAGAGATCCTCACAGAAGCTGAATTTGGGAAAAAAAAAAAAAGTAGGCAAGGTCTGTTTTCAGCATGTGGCCTGAAGTTCAGGCTGGCATCACAGGTCTGCAGATCAGACTCACAACATAGGCTTAAAGGAATGAGAGTGCCATATTCAAGCTAATCGCACTATATGTGGGAAGCCCTAAGTCTGTGCTTCAGCTTAATTTTTGAACACATGCATGCTAAGTATTTTGCACACACTATGTGCTTTTCTGAGTAGAAATAGACAAATGTTTACTTCAGTGCTCTGCTGAACACCAGATGAAATCCTGTGATTTTATCCACCTGTATTTCAGTTTGGAGATGCATGACTAGTCTGAAAGTCATTGCAGCAGTTTCTCAAAATACCAATGAATTAAAAAGAAACGCAGTTACTATCTAGGTTTTAATGCTTTAGCCCAATTTCAAAGAACTTCAAATGACAAACGTTTCTATCTACTGTGCTCCTGTTCTCTTATCAAGCCATAGCTAATCAGTTAGCAGCTGCCCTGCTGCTAACTCAGGCAACAAACGACTCGTGACTTCAGCAGATGTTCTGCTTTTCATGCCGGTAGGGATATTTACTAGCAGTTTTTCTTGTTGCTGTTTTCTGTCTCAAAACGCACTCCTCAGAATCAGGACTATGCCACATTTAACCATTTAGAGCTACAATACCCATTTGCTAAAGTTGGTACTTGCTCGAAAGCTACATAAGATTTTGCCAGAGTTCAATCATTTAAAGTAGGGATTACATTGACACCACACCCTAAAAAATAAAAATTCATTAAAGTTTTTTTTGCTAAGTGAGTTCATCAAAATAGCAAAACTGGGAAGGTTTTCTGCTGTGAAGATGCACGTACCTCTGCCTTTATTTGAATCTGCCTAATGGGGTAAATTCTCATCAAGAGTAAGAGATGTTTGATAGTAGTCTTCATAATGATGAAATATAATCTCCAGTTTGTAAACCAAAGGATTTCCTATTTAGCAGTCACTTAACAGCACCTCAAAGAGAACAAAGCAACATTTTTATTTTTTATTTACATCAAAATTTTAAAGTTCATAAATATTAACTTTACCTTTAATGCCTATCTGTGAAATTTCATTTTCTGTATTGATCTGTTAAAGTAAAAATAGAGTTAGGAATCTTTCTCACAGGCGGGAATTAGTCAATATGAATGGAGACTTCATGAACCCTTCTTGTTAGTTTCAAATTATGTTCCTTCTTACATAGGTCTGGAGTTTCTGAACTGTGGTTAATGCTACAAGGTGGGGGTAAGCTATGATTCTATTTCTTCTCAACTTCTTGTAAACTGTAAATCAGTTTTATAAAATGAAATATAGTAGTAGTTTCAACTTCGCTTTTCAGTGCAGTGCTTGAGGAACTTGCACACTTTTACACGTCTCAGCTGAGAGGGAAGATAATATCTAATGTAAGTAGTCATATATTAAAATAAGCCAGCCAGATATTTCTAGTAAGTGCTTTGTTGTTAGATGCATGTGCATCACCTTTACTGAGCGGCAATTTCCTAAAATTTGTCATCAACTTGGTTGCTTTTGATTATCTGACAACCTTGAGAGAATTTTTTTCTGAAGTTAACCTGCAAGAGGCTGAGAAAATCGGTGTGAGCCATCACTGGGGTCAGGTCTGTACTATTAGACTGTATGAACACTGAGCCCCAATGGGAAGATATGCAGCAGGTCTGTGAATGCCACGTGTGATAGGAAGTCAAATACAGCATGATTGCTCAGGTTGCACACGTATTTGTGTTCCAGGGTGGCTAAGATATGCACATTTGAAATGATCCTTCCTCTCTCTCAGGTAGGGTGCTCTAGCCTGGAGATGTTCCAGCCAGTAACAGGCACACACAAAGCCCATCGAGCAGATTAAAGCTAGTTTAAAGTCAGAAACTCTGAAATTTCTGGAGTCCAGATGGGAGGCTATTAGGACTGGTTATTTTTACAGATCTGCTCGAAGTGTTCTGCAACAGGCAATGATGCAGAGAGAGCATGAGCTACTTATCTTTGCTAACACATGCTGCTTTAGTCATGTATAAAGTCCTATCTACCCAGAGAGCATTACCAACAAAATGTGAGTGGCTCATGAGTTGGGCCAAGATGAGGGACCACATCTGCCACTTTGTTCCCAAACCTCTACACAGCTCTGGGATCTGAGCGAGTTGCCAAAAGTCTGCCCTAAAAGTACACAGCAAATAAGTGTTTCCTGGTCCTAGGGAGCAGCCTTGAACTTGCTGGTCCCCATACAGCTCCAGATTTACAATTGTCAAAGAGACAAATCATTTCAAAATTTCTCGTCTTCATCTATAAGTATGACATTTGTTTGTGAGTTTGTCCATGTGCTACATACTATCAGAATCTAACTCGTAACATCAATATTTAGCTAAATTGCTCATTTAAAACAACATAGAAACAAAATATATCTGGTTCAACAAAAAGGTATCTGGTTCAACATCTAAAGTGTTTGCCATAGGTATTCACATTGTAAGATGTCTAAAGTTTTCTAAACTAATCTTAAACATTTTTTCCACCTTATATTTTATGTCACTTGCTGTAGCTGAACATGAAGGAACATCTTAATGTCTTTTAAACCAATTATTTTCCTTTCTTTTTCTAGTAAGATTATCCAATAACATGAAAATGTTTACACAATAGCATTTTCCTAACAGACAAAAACAGCAAACACAAAGTTAAAACATAGCCATCCTTTGTAACAGGTTTACAAATATCCTGTGACACAGACTAATTAGTCACTGAGACATGAACTGTTGAGTTTGCTTTATCCCTGGACTGTAATTCTAGCAACAGAAATTACCACATGTGAATTCTAAAACTTTAAATGGTTGTTCATCTCCTACAATTCACCTTAAGGATTACGTACTGTTTCTTTAGGTATAAATGCAAAACACTGTAACATTCAAGAGTTGGGGGTAAAAACTCTCCCCCTATAGTCTAACACTTTTTGGAAGGCAAACAGGTCCAACAACTTACAACTTTTTCAATTTTTAGAAACTCAGATGTCGAAGTCATACATCAGGCTGTTCTCCCTCTTTAAGTTTATTCAAATATTCCTAAAATCAAGAGGATTCTTTATAAAGACACTGCTGGTGATGTGGCCTGATTTTCAAAGACAGTGAGCACACACAAGCACTGCCTTTGGCTTCACAAACAACTGTAGATGTTCATCATGTCAGCCAGTCAAGCCATTAGCCTTTCAGCATTCTAGTATTTAAGATCGTTTAGATAGATTTACCCAGAGGAAATGGCTGTAGCTATTAATTAATGTTCATTTCCTCACATGTAGGGCGAACACATGAAAGTCAAGTCATCTTTGCTGCTGACAATAGAAGTCATCCGTTCAAAGATCAAGTACTTTGTGGTTTTGCTGTTTTTGCTCTTCATGCCTTGTCAGGTCTCTCTTCTCACTGGAAGACCACAAAGATTTAACCTTTGCATCAATTAAAAATAATGGATAAGCATGACCAAAGTCATACATGTCCTCTTTCTCCTTCACTTATTTTCATAGACTAATTTCCTTTACAGTTGCTTACTTAGTTTCATAGAAAGTAGCTACTCAAGCAAGTAGAAAGCAGTTTAAAAGAGTAAAGTTGTAGCTAGTCCCAAAGCTCACTCTGAAGTTCAGCTCCCACATGTGCAAGTGGCACAATAGAAGTAGCCAGGTCATGCAGATACCTGTACAACATCTGCCATTTCTTGACTTGAGCAACAGTTTAAGACAACTGAACAGGTAATAAAGCTTTGTCTAAGTACTAAGAAAGGACAGAGAAAAGTTACTCGGTGTTGAAATAATCAGTCTAAATGTATGAAACCTTATAAGAGAAAGAGAGAGAGAGATTGCCCACAAGATGGCTTTTTATTTCTTTTTCCATTTTCTGTAAATAGTTATTTGTGCGTGTTAAGAATCATAAAATAGTTGTAGATAATCTGGCAGTGTCAGAACAGAATCAGGACTCTGCCTTCCCAAACTGTGGAGCCGTGTCCATCAGCTACACAGTTTAAGCTTCACTTGTATTTCCAGGAAAACACCTAAGACTAGCTAGAAAAGAAAGTAATTCTGAACTATAGACAATGAGAAACCAAAAGATATAGTAATTCAGGAAATCAAAACAAGAAAGTCCTAATAATTCTCTTTTCCATGACATTTAAACTCCTATAGCCATCTCAAACGGATTCAAATGAGAAATCTGCTGAAATATGTGCCAAGTCAACTTTGTCAATTACTTCTATAGATTCAGTTGTAGAAATTCTTAAGTGGTAGAAATAGTTTATGCACTACAATCTGGGAAAGACGAGATTTTCACCTATAAACAACCAAATTTCTGAAGTATGGAACAGAAATTCTACCATCAGAGGCTCCTGTCTGTCTTTGAAAGTGACAAATAATTCTCCAAGCTGAACATAAATAGAAAGCATCAACCATAGTGAGCAGCAGTTTGATGCTGCAACATGCTGTAGTGTGGATGTTCAAAAAGTTCACTAAGTCCTCCATGAGATCAATAGATTAATTCATTTTTCTATATATTGATATTTATCTTTTTTATTTCAAAATGAAATTTTGTATACTTTGAAGTGCTAAAAAGGATGCTATCAAAATAAACTCGAAAAACTGATCACAGTGTTTACAAAGGTATTCCCCTAAGGTTCTTTTCAGGGTACCTTTGGCTGCAGTGCAGTATGTGTGAATGAATCCTTGGAGCCAGCACAACATCCTAGTGTTTCTGAGCATAATGATTTACAGCAGCTATTCTGACTGCAGTGCTAGGTCCTAAATCCATTCATTGTTTACAGAAAGAAGTGGACTTTAGTTAATAGAAGGCAGAAGCCTGAAAGAGGCCATAGCTTCTGTAGGACCTGTTAAAAGTAACGTTTCCAAAACAGGGAATTGATTATTTTCTGCTAAATTTCCCAGCTCTTAACATCTCTTTTCCCTTATCTGTCATAGCTGTTGTCGGAAACACAGCCCAGCAGGTGATCAATTCAGGCAATATAATATTTCTGTGCACACATACATTGGATAGTATAATGGTCCTTGTAATGTCAGTGAAATCTTTGACTCAGATTTCAGTGAAAAGAGAATGTCACTGGTCATTTCTTCAAAATCAAAATTAACAGAACTCTTTTAAAAAAAGCTATTTCATACTTGTGACGTTATTACTAAATAGAGAAAGAAACCAAATTAAACCATGTGATGTAAAGTGCTAACATGATGTCTTGTAAGGCAACAAAGGGTCAGATGACTCTGAGAGTACAGATGATATTAAAACTAAGATTACAATGGGGATTGCTGTAGCCCTCATTCTACAATACAGCAAAGTAAAACATAAGAGTTTTTACAGAATGACAAAAAAATAAACAGACCTCTGTATAGTCTCCATAAAAGCTTAGCAAGCATTAATGAATGTCAGTGTTTGCCATTTTTTTTCCATATGGAGGAATTAAAGGACACACCTTTATCTCATCTACATTTCCAGATGCCATTATGTCAGAATGTGCCTCTGCTGCCATTGGTCACACAGCAACAAAATGTTATGGCATATTGTCAGGAAGGTTCAGCTTCTACTGTCATAACACCAACATCTGCCTCAAAAATCATGTGCCAACATAGTGAAATAGGAGGCACTACTTTCGGAACAGCCTTCATATTTTCTAATGCTCACAACAAAATTACAATAAGCACATTAGGATATTTTTTCAGTGTGTATTTTCCTAATAAGACTGACAAAAATACTATTTATAAGTTGAAAAAAAAGCAGCTTCTCCTTAATTAGAAGTGAAGGAAATATATTTCACTTCATGTGATACACAGCATCTTTCCTCAATAAAAAAATATATTTTAATTATGGTGATTTCTATTTTCAGATTTTTAATATAAAAATTTAACTAAATATTGCAAATTCAGTATTTAAATCAAATTTGTAATTACTGGAATGTCAGTGACATTCAGTCAGTGACAAACTGTGCTTGTTTCAGGGAAAGAGTAAGCATCAAGTTTAATTTTCAATTTACTGTAGCAGATTACTGTAACGATTGGAAATACATTCCTTCTGTTACAAGGCTGTCTGAGGACAAACTGATCCTCACCTAATTTAGCAGACAAAGTAATCCTTAGCTAATTTGGAGCAGTATAAAATTTAAAGCCTTGCATGGAAATTGATTTACATAACATAAATCCTTTGAGTTAATGGTGCAGCCAATTCTCAGCTGCTTTGTCCATGATTTTTTACAAATCAGAAGGTGATTTTCTCCCACCTGGTATACAATTTACACATTTTCACATGATTTTGCTTCCAATTTTTAGGAGACATAACTTTCAAGGCTTCTAAAAATATTGAGACCTGCAAGATTATCCACTCTAAAAATATTTCTACATTTAGCAAGAGCAGACTGGACTTTCTAATCACAGAGGACCATCCTAGCACAGTTTCTATTTACTCACAAATAATAATAATTAAAAAAATAGAAGAGAAAAAAAAGAAGTTGTGCCTTTTCCCTAGCAGTGTTTCTAATTAAAAAGAAATGTTCACTGTTCACAGAAATTAAAGCTTTTGCTTTTCTACAAAATGCACACAGTGGCTATGACATGAAACTAGCATAGCTTCATTTGAATCACTTTATACCAGCTATGAGCTTGTCACTCAGCATTTTCAAAGCATAATTACCATTGCTGAAAATCCCATTGTACTGGAAATAAGATGGAGTGATTCAGTGGTGGAACATCCCCAGTGGAGTTAGTTCTGGGAAGCAAGACTCTGGCTGCAGGGAATTACAGAAAGGGTGCTGTAGCCTCTGTTTCCCACTTGGTTAGGGAGTGTGAATGGGAAACACGCTTCATTAACAAACATAACACTACATTTGGCAATATTTGGCTTGATTGATAGAATTTACAATATGTTTAATGTCATTTCATAAATACATAACCATATTGCTACATTTTCCCTGAGACATTTGCAGAAACTGAAGAAACTCCTGCTTGACTTCCCAGGCAACGTGATCTAAAAGCAGAAAGGAAGCATGAAAGAATAAAACAATGTAGTTTTACTCTAATGGCTGTTTCTGCTATAAAACTTACATAAACCTTGTGCAAGCTTATACACTTTGCTCTCAAAAATCAGTCGGTTATACATATTTTGTATACTATAAAAGCTGAAGGATGGAGCAGGCTGCTTTTCATCCCTTTAGCAATGCACTTGGTCACCTAAGAATTCCCAGCTCACGAAGAATATAGTCTCAAGCCATGAGTGCAACCATTTTATATAATGTTGATTGAGAGAAAGGTCTTTGCTTGGTTCATCAGAAATCGCATAATCCATAGAATCATCTAGGTTGGAGAAAAACTTCAAGAACACTGAGTCCAACCATCAACCTGACCAACGTGAGGGAGCTTGGTTCTATTCAGCATTTATGCATAAAAGCCTTCTCATTCTCTTTGGCCCTTTGGGTTTCATCGGTGGTCATAAGCTTCTTTTTTTCCTCTGTAACTCCTGGAGCTCAGTTGAACTTCAGGGTGTCCCAGTCTCATGCTTGAATGGTTGTAGGACAGCTGAGAGGAGGTCTCCACAGATCATCCCTCTGGAAGACAGGTAAAACTATGAGCCCCAGGTTCCAGGGGACCAAGATGATAAGGATGGATCTGCACATTCCCACGTGTCAAACAGAGCGACCAACAGTACCTAAAAATGTATGTGTTTTCTAAGTCATCCTCTGCTGTCAACACTTCATCTAAATTACTAGTGCTCTGAGGTCACCCTGTCTGCATAGCATTTGGGTGCTTCATCATTTGCTGATGCAATATGGAAATGGACTCTTTTTCTAGAACTTGTGAATGCATTGGCAGGCAGAAGCACATTGTAACGAGTGCTCAGCTAAACCAGAGAAGAGCTTGCTTACCTGGACGAAAAACAAGGCAAACTCTTGCTTCTTTGATTTCTCTGTCTGCTGACAAACCACATCTTGGGGAGGCAGTTTGAAGTGGATCAACTGATGTCAAGAAGCGCAGAACTATATCAGCTCTCAAAGGGAACTGAGGGGAGAGCAGAAGGCCTGTACGAGCTTCTCACCTGCTGAAGGAAGTGGTCACAGGGGGCAGGAAAACAAACAGCTTCCTGAAGAGGAGATAGAAAATTCAGATAGCACAGGTATAAATTAATCCAAGCATGATTATTCAGATAGATGATCTCCAGTGCAGCTTGACCTCTGAGCCCACATATTTTTTGCTATCAGCTCATCCAAGCCAAAATCACAGCTTTGCCTCTAACTCAGGTGCACCAAATAGACTGTCCCTGTCATAGGGTTTTCCTCTCCTGGAATGAAATCTAATTTAGGTTAGTAAGAAAGAAAAAAAAAACGCCCCAAACTGCTACTGAAATAAAAAGCAGCTGTGAATCCACCCTATTTAATTAAAAAAAAAAAAAAAAAAAAGGAAGCATGTGGGAGAGGGATAGAGATGGGAGCACTGATCATGTATTTAGGCTCCTTGGAGAAAATACGCAGTGTCTTTTGAACAAACAGATGAGTGGGCTGGTCTAGTACTAAATTTAGATCAGATAACACAACTAAGAGCAGCTGACTCTCACCACACACCTGTAATATCTGGTGAAGACTAGCCTTCACCACTGCAAAACCAGCCTCAGGCACACATCACATAGACATATGGGGCCTGAGCTCTGTTTTCTATGGGTTTTCTTACCTTGTGCTTAGGATCCTGAAGCAGGCAGAAATACTCTACCAGCTTCCCCATGGGTCTCCAGTGTTATTACTTCTGTTTTTCCCTTCACCTTGGTATGCATAAACTACCTTATTGCTTGCTGTTTTGAACTGTAAGCTTAAAGCAAACAAGATACTCTAAACTCCAACACTCAGTTATCCTTTAAGGGAATACAATTTCTATTTGAGTATCCAACTATGTCACAATCACAGCTGAAGAACAGTGCTTCAGTAAGAGTTTCCTAAATATTTAATTAGAGTTGTGGCATTACCAGTAAGCAGCCACAAGCTGAGACAGCATAACTGTGTTGCTGAGCAGCTTTTGCAGGAGAATGGTTCACAGCCATACGCACATAAAAATAAATAAATAAATAAATTGTATTTAATGAAAGTTGGATGTAAAGTTAAAAAAATGTCACATATTCTTATTTATTTTCAAATCAAGATGGCTTGCTTACATTCACATCATTATTAAGTATGCTTTGTGGAAAGATCTGAGCAATCAACTTTTGGTAAATCACTGTTCATGAAAAATCATTTAAAAGTCAAATGTATGAATATAGTTTTAAAACAATGGAAAATGCATCAATTCAAATATTTGAACAAAGAATTCCTCTGTTTTTCTCCAATCAAGAAGCATGAATTGCATACAATTTATCTGGACAAATGTATTCAAATCATAGTGCACATTTTGAATATTCATGGATAGTCATAACATGAATAATCCTCATTAAACAAAAAATGAGAGACCCTGTTTCAGAGAAGTTCTGTAAACTAAAGGAACAAGAAGACACCTGGGAGAAACTGCCTCCCCAGCTGTAACTATCACACTATCAGAACTTCCAGAACTACATCTTACTCTAACAAAGTAATTTTGATTTAGTATTTTCCAAATAATTTAACAACTGACTGCCTTTATCCTTATTTCTGATGCTTGATTAAGTAAAATTTCCCTCTTTTCCTTTCCCCTCCCCTAATAGTTCCTACCTTAGTTACACATGAGTTACATTATATTTATAGTAGAAGATACTTACAAGTAGGTATCAAAGTATATGTTCATAATACAAGTATCCCATGTATACAGAATCTTTTTAACAGCTCTCCACTCTTTGAACATTGTAAGGGATTGCCTAAAAGTGAGTGTAAATTCATGGGGATTCAGTTTTCCATTACAAAACTAAAAATAAGAATTTAAAAATACTGTCTTCAGTATTTTCACAGCTTTCCTTTATGACAGTCTTTCTAATAAGCATCCATCAGAATCACTTCTTGTTTCTCTGTGGAAGACAAATTGCCTGTAGTTCTTATGTGACTGAAGAAAATTAGGATGGGAGTATGAGAAAACCTCATCTTCCTATTTAAAGGCAAATCTGAGCAGTGAGTTACCTACTCCAAATGATTACACAAACAATATATACTCTTGAACTAGAAACTCAGTAAAGGAAGCATATATTGGAAAAGAAGACTGAGAAGAAGACTGAGACTAAAGGCCATTTAAAAACAAACATCCTCTTTTAGCAAAAACAACAGAGTAGAACCTGAAAACATCTAGGAACTATATAAAACCTGTATTTTTCAGATGGTTTCCTTGGGGAGTGCATCTGTTTTAACAGCGAGTAGGTCACAGGGGACAGAATGGAGTCTCTTGAGAAGCACCATTTAGGGAGACAAACAGACATTAGGTCTCTCTGAACTAGAGGCTTCAAATAAGCTTAAAAAAAAATTCTCTGAAAGTATGTAACTTTGCTTGATCTCTTAGCTTACCTGGACAATATGTATATTCTTTAATTTTCAGACTTAAAATTAATTTTCTTCATTTTGGGTTATACTTTTTCATTCATTTTTATGTTGTTACCTATTGTAGGTATTCAGGAACTGCTTATAAATGTGCTTTAATCTATGCCATTGAAATAGAAGATAAAGCTGATTTAGCCATTAAAGAAAAAGTTCCATTGTTACTTTTCAGTCTGATTCTAAGGAGTTCAGCTGACTTGCATATCCTTATACTCCTCAACTTAAATATGTAATGGAGGTAATAAAAGATATCTGGAGTCAACTTGGCTCATGCATCTTAGTCCAGAAGAGGCACTGATTCAGCTGGATGGCACACAGCATTCGTTGCTGTAAGCCCTGAAGCTTCCAAAGAGATAAAGGTCAAAGAAGTATAAATGGTGTGAAATCCCTGCAAAAAAATACTCTGCTATCTCTTCTGCCACTTGTGCTTTCAGAGCTCTGCAAAGCAACTGGCAGTACAGAAGTAGCAGTACCCTCCTGTCTTGCTTTCTACAAAATGCCTCATTTATTTCGGCTAATCTGCTGCCCCAGTTTCTAGTCCCTTGAACAAAGTTATATCCTCCATATGTGTGCATGCACATCTGAAAACTAAAAAGTAAATGTGAATTTAAAAAAGTAAAAATGAATTAGCTAGAAGGAAAGAAGAACTCTAGCTTCTTCCATCAAATATTCAGATGACTGAGCTGTAGACAGAGAAAAAAAAATCTGATACAGTGCGGGACAAACATTTCCACCCCTAGAGAATGTCACAATAGATGACAAAATAAGAGACCTGTGAAGACTAAGCAGAGGCAAAAATTCTTTTCCAGGTCCTTTCCTAACATTTCCTTTCTCATCATTGCATCTTTTCTTTCCTGTGTTATTTTAAGATTCCTGTCTTCTCAAATTTTCTGCCAAGTGTGATGCGCACCTGTGGAGCAAGGGAACAGGATAATGACAGGAATGCACATACTGATAGAGGGTCTGCTTCAGCTTGCAAACTCCAAAATATTCATAGACCTTGAAGACAATACACTGAGCCCACTGTGACAATCTCAGGGCAATTAACATCATGCTGCCCTCGTTATCCTCTAGCTATTCAGCTTCCATACCATTTCCCTGCTTTAGTTTGTGTCTGATAAAGTTACTCTGCATCAGTAGGGACCTAAATCAACCACATATTGCTCTATGAAAGCCAATGAAGTTTCTCACTTGTATTCTTCCCAAGGCCTCTCTAAAATCAGAAATTTTGCAGTTACCATTAAAAATCATGCTATAACGCTGTAAACATCTGATGAGAGATGAGGCCATCATTAGATTTCTTTCGTTATGCATTGTACTCATCCAAGTAAAATACGATGTTCCAATAAGTATAGTATTCCACAGTTCATTTTAGACAATTTAATGAGTAACATGAAGCAACTGTTTACTTTTAATTTCTATGTCAAGAAGTTAAATACTGTTTGAACTTGTACTTCATTTGTAACCCCAATTTTTCCCATATTCTTTTATCCTGAGCTTTCTCAAAGAAAAGGATTCTAACTCATCTTCATCTGAAGGAAAGCAGAATTGTTGTCTTCAAATGTTCTCATTCTTTTTAATCCAATTTTCCATATATTTTTAAACAAAGGATTATTTTTCAGTGACACTATTCAGCCAGCTTATGTCGATATGGAATGTTTTGCTTACACTCTGCTTATAAAATTTTACATTTGAAAACAGTAACACAGAAGTATACTAAATCCAAAAACAATAGAATCAAAATATTTCCCAAGGAGTTTTCCTTGTTTATATGGTACAAAATCGGATACCAAAACAATGAATTGTATTTATGTATAAAGTTTTACAATTTAGTCAAAGTGAGCACAACTATTCAAATTCTGCTCTTAAACTTGTGCGACAAATAAGCAGGATTCATTGTCATTAAAATAGACATTAAATTCCTGTTATCATTCCATGGAGTTTAAAATCTTTCTGAGCTTCATCAACATTGTCTATGCAGTAAATCACACTGAAAAGGGAAAAGTTATCAGATGGTTTTATTGTTAGAGGTCTCAGAATATCTTTTTGTCAATTTCTTTTTAGGAATGATGAGTTTCTGTTAAATATTCAGTATATTTCCTTTTTTTCATTGACAAAATCACAGTTGAAAAGGTTAGGATTTTTCCCTACTGACAGCAGAATTCTTACTTGCTTAAAAAAAAAAAATTAAGCCAGCGAGAACGTTCTAATTCTTATGCCCCCAATTCTCAAAATATCAAGATGATGTTACGTGCCTTGTTGTCCCAGATTGTCTGACAGTAGATTGCAGGGCATAATGGATCATTTTATGGTAACCCAGAAATAAAGAGCTCTACCCTTGATCATATACCCATTACAGATAGCAGGGCCATACTGTGGCAGAAAGCAGAGTTAGGGCCAGGTGACGGAGATTCCCCTTCAGGAAGGCTCTTGTATGTCACCTTGAAATGTAAAATGTCACACTGGATGTTCATAATGATTAAGAAATCTCATAGCATTCTCAGATAATAATAAAACCTCTGTGCTTCTTAGAAAATAGTTTTGCTGTCCATCTGACAGGTGATAGCCAGCAGAGATGACCGAGTACAACTGTGACAGCTGGGAAATAGATACAAGCAGTCACTGGGCTGCTCTTCATGGCCTGTACCAGCAGATAAGCATCAGAGGCGCTGATAATTTCACTTGTCTGTATATGCTATCCTCTCTGAAGCAAAATGGAATAGGCTTTATGTGTTTGTGTGGATGTACCTGGAATACCTCACCACATTATCTTATTAAAGTTCTCCTCTTTCATATCCTCCAGGAGCGGAACTGGTACAGTCATGGATTGCTGGCCATCTCCAGGCAGGAGTGGAAGGAAGGTTATAGGGAGCCCTGCTCAGCCCAGCACAGCCCGGCACCACATCCCCAAACAGGCAGCTTTGGAATGAGGTGAGGCCTTGTGAACAAGCACCAGGTTTTTGATAGCCAGATGAAAATAGGATTCAAGCTTGATGTTTTCACCAGGCACAAGATCAAGATAAAATCAGAGGCTCTGAGAGAAGGCATAGTTCACTTATTAGCTAGAACAACTTAAAAAAATCTACCACAAGTACCCACCTTTGCTGAGTTTGTGATACCTGTAAAGCTTGACAAGCTGCACACTTTTAGGCTTCTAAAGGGAATGAGAATCAAAGCAAAATGAAAAAAAAAAAAAAAAAAAAAGAAAATTCATTGTGCAACTTAGAAATCTTTATTTCCTTGGTCTATGTCTACTAGCAACAGCAGGATCCCTGCAATAACTGCCCTCCTCAGAAAACAAACATATAAACAGGGATCAATAGACAGTCCACTTTTTAGAGCATACGAAATCTCTCCAAAGAACTTTTCAGCCCAATCATTAGATGTGTTGTTAACAGTTTTGGAGGGTCCAGCTGATTACCATCCTAGCTATGACTGTCCCTCCCGGTGCCACTTCTCAGCACTGTTCCAAGTGAGATATTCCTCCATCTGGCCACATGGTTTAATTGCTGGTGTGTGGCTCTGAAGACTCCTTTTCCATCTGCACAATGCATTTTTACACGCCTGGGCTGGAGTGTAGTCTTTCTACTCTGATTTCCTCAAATGCTTGTTTGAATGCTTAACTTTAGCAAGGATGCTTGCTGATTCTGATGCTCCTTCTTATGCAAACACATAAGCATTTGCTTGTCTGTTTGTTTCTATTCCCTACTTATGTAAAGGGGACTCTACCTTTCTCACTCAATAAGTATTCAAAAAACAAATTCACACATGATGCTGAGTTGCTCAAGCACCATAATGATGGTATGAATATCGTATCTAGTCTGATTCTCCATTGTTATTAACATGCCAAGTGAACAGTTTAGCAGAGATGATTTCATAAATTCTAAAGAATGGAAATGAGCTACCACTGATGGCTTTAAAACAAAACATGAACATAATGCGCAGGAATACACACTTCTTAAAAGTGCTTCTCGGTAGCTGTGATAAATAACAGGAAAGGGATGCAAATGGATTTAAATGACTGAAGCTGTTGTTGCTCAGATCTGGTTGAAACAACCCAGTATTTTAAATACCATTCACATATTAAGTAGCAGGTGTGGGTTTCTGCTTCTTATTAGAAAAAAGATAAAACACTGAAAAAACATCTGCTTTCTGTGAATTTAGCTCTGGGAGCCAGAGCGCTCCAATTTCTATCTGCATTCTGGGACAGGTAGCACAGAGCAATTAATCACTAAGGCTCTCTCAGATGGTCTCACCTTCTTTTGTCTTTGAATAGCATGATACAAAATAAAAATGGGTCATCAATGCATTAGCAAGAGGCTATGATATCATATCCTTGAAGAGATGTTATGTGTGCTGCACTTGCACAGGGAAAGCAAACCTCTCTCAGGGCAAGAGCACATAAGCTGAGGCAGGGAAGGTGTGTGTTTGGTTTTACAAGCAGCACTAAAATGCTTTTTATAGCAAGGATATTGATAGCTTTCAGCTCTGTAGCTCCCAGTTGAAATGAGAAGGGTGTAGCAAGGAGCTCAGGAACAGGTGAACTCATTGTTTACCCAAGATCCCTATTGGCATTCAAAACCATGAGAAATGAGATGGTGTTGGCAATAAAGGTGTGGGACCAATGCCTGGGACATGGGATGTGTTACTGGCTAAAAGCAAAAGGCAGATAAAGAGAAACATGTCTATATAGAAAAAATAACCTGGAGAAACCAGTAACAAAAGTGGAAATTGAATAAAATTATAATAGCATGCATAAAGTGCCCTATCAAATGTATCTTCCACTTTGTTCATTAAGGTAGCAAAGAAGGACTGCACACAAACTGAAGGGGGAAGGGAGGAAAGGAAAATAATTGATAATTCAAGTCCCTGATTAGTCAGAAATGAGCCAAGTGCTACTGTTGAGCTTCAATAGCAACAGTGGATTCCTTGGGATTGACAAAATAACTCAGAAGTTGAGCACAAAGTGGGAGGAATCCTGTATTACATTTGTCATGAATATCCTGGGGAAAAAAAAAAAAAAAAAAAAGTAAAATAAAATCATTACTTCTAGGTTCTACAAGCATGATTTGAATAATGAGAATAGCAGATAATAGTTGACATGGAACATTTAGCAAAGTATACTTAAATTGCAGGCAGTCAGCATGCATTTACAGCAGAAAGCTTTCCTAATCCATCTTGTGCTGCCTCAATGAAGATGCAGCAATAGCTGAAAAGATTTTACTGGGAGAGAATATGTGTGTACAGTTACACAGGCCTGTAGGAAACAATTCTGACAGAATAGCCAGCAGTAAGTGAAACACGAATAAGGGATCCATCACAATGATCAGCATTCAGCCAATGCAGTGCTATGGTGGAAGAGAAATAGTAAAGAACAAAAGTAAATCAAAAGAGATCTTCTATTAGGCTGAAAAGGGAGTAAAGTCAAGCTGCTTCTGTAGTGATCCCAGGAAAGCACTTGGGAATGCGTGGAAGCAAGAATTCTGAGAGAGGTGATGTTTTGTGTTTAACCAAGAGCACATCAGTGCAAAATACATCCATACTGCTTCAAAATCCAGTATGCAATTCCCCATCCTCACACTTACAAAAAGGGAATAGAAAAGTTTTGAGCATATGACATTATAAGTCTTAAATTGTATGGCTGAAAGAGGCTGTGATGAATTACTGTGACTTTACGCATACCGAAGAACCTCACCCAGTAATTTCCAGCTGGACAAGCCTATATACCTAGGAAAAATACGTGGTCTCTATAGAAATACTTCAACAAATTCCTTGCATCCATAGGTTAATTATTCCAATAGTTAAGTACTTTCAGTTAATCTTAAATATACTCTGAATTGGTCTGCCTTCAGTTTTCAAACTCAGTTTTGTGTTGCCCCTTCATTAGATTTCAGAGCACTTTGTAACAGCATTCACAATCTTCTCCCTGGAGTTTACCCTAAGCTACATTACACTGAAATAGTTTGAACTTCTTATTTTCTCATTATTATCATGATTGTGAGACTCCAGGCAACTTTTAGAATCTTTTTTTCTATTATTTCCAAATTTCTAAGGAACACGGATACACTTTGTCCACTTGAACTGGGAACTGTTTTCTGGTTAATTCTTAAACAGCACAGCATACAAATCCTTAAAAATAAAATTTTAAAAAGCAACAAGACAACTGCAGCTAGCACTGTATTTTAATATGGATCCAAAATACACGTTTGAATTTCTGAGAATAATTATATTCTGGCTTCTGGTGGACTTAACTCTTATTCAGTTACTCCTAATTTTTAGTTTTAGTAATATGAGAATCTGATCCAACTACAATGTTCAAGTTAGAGGAGAAAAAAAGTGGACAACACAAAGTTCAAAAGAGGACAACTGAGAAAATCCTTAATGACCCTAAATGATAAGTGAAAGAAGGTTAAACATGCTATGGAAATAAGATTAACAGAAGACCTCACTGATACATAGAATACCTTAAGGGAGTAGTAAGATTACATTTTAGTAGTCTAGCAATTTAATAGAGGGATACGCCAGCATGACTAATTAATGACAGTATTAACAAAGATGAAATGCTCTACATAAAAGCACTGTGATGTTCTACAAAAAAAGATAAAAGCAGCGGGCAAATCTACAGCTTTAGTTAACATGGAAGTTTAACAAAATGACCAGGAGGATTGGAGGTTGCCATATCACATGCAGAGAAGCAGAGGAGAGAAGGGACTGAGATGCACCAGCTGAGTCCTCTGCACACAGGCAGTTGAGACCATGGACATTGGAGAGAATGGGCTGGAGACCACTTATGGTCCTATCTAATATGAACAAACCTGTGATGCTCTGATGTAAAAGAAGGTTTTTCAGCGTAAATAATAGAGACGCTGCATCTAGAAATATAAATAATGGAGAAGCTGTGGTTCCCAACATATTGATTAGGAAAATATTAATGTAATTTACTGAATTATGAGATGTATACCAAAATGCACGCAACAAGTAACATGAGATACTTCTGCCTAAAGAGACTCAACTATTGCAGTTTCTGAGATACATTGGACCTTGCTAACCCTCACAAAACTTATTAAAGCAGATGTATTTTTCAAGTAAGAGGGTGATTTATATCAAACAGAAGCTATAGATCTCCTGAAAAACCTTTTTTTTTTTAATTTGAAGAGGTGAACACAGCTTTTAAGAAATATTTACATCCATTTTTCTCTTTTCATCCTCTGTGAAATAAACAACTTGAAACCTGTGGTTTCCTCTCAGACACTGAAATTCAGCATATTGTTCATGAAAAAAAAGTATGTTGCTAACTGACTTTCCTGATTATTGGCTATAACTCATTAAATACTATATTAATTATAAGGCAACAATGTCTACAACTTGCTGCATTTACCCCCTTTTAAACAAACAAACTGCTAGCCACTTATATTTAGAACAGAATTATTTGTTTGTTTTGAATTATTTGTTATGTGTTTATTGATTCCACAGGCACACAGGAAAGCAAAGATTATTAGATACAGTATTTCATGTAGGCTTTTTACAAACTCCTCTAAAAGTTTGAGTTCATGGAGATTAGCATCCTCCAGATAGTAACTGTCTGAAAACAAAGCTCAGTAAGTTCTGCTTTTGGTTTGCACGGAGAACTCTGATGACATTTTTGGAGGATGACGAGCAGCAATGATAACTGAGAGCATACGTGTAAGTGCCATTTAAAAGGGTTTAGGAAATATCAGTCACACCCTGAGGGTACGTCTAATCTTCACTGCACTCCCTGCTCCTAGTCAATACACATTTCAACACATCATCCAAGCTGATTGCCAAGAATCCTTCCTATTGAATCATGTATTTCTGAGCTGCGAGCACTCCAACCTGCATGGCTGCCATCTTCACATCTATTGATGTCAGCAGTGCAAAGGGAAGATGAGGAAGTTCCTTATTGCCATGTGATAAGCCTCTCCTGGACCAGAACAGAAGCACACAGATCCCTCTCCATTCTTCTCTCCTCCTTTAGCAAAGTTAGACATAACTGGAGCAGAAGCTTCAACACTGATATAGCAGCAGACTCCTGCTCAAGTGCTCTGAAGGAAGGGTAAGGAAAGTGAGAGTTCATGTGGTAAAATGACAGAACAAATATCTGAGGGGCCACAGAATGCATAGTGTAAATGGAGAGGTTTGTGGTTTTAAACAAAGTATAAGTGATCAGTAAGACTAGAAGCTTCATTTTTTAAAGTTTCCATTTCCCTCTTTAACTCAGTTCCTTTCCAGTGCAGCAGATTTGCAGTCAATGCACAGGAAGGTCATTTCTCATTGACAGAACGATAAAGCTGATGGACGTATTTCATCAGCTGCTGAAAGAACAGCTTCTTGAGCTCAAATCTTTTCTGAGGTTTTATTTGCTATTTTCCACTGTGTCTGTTCAGCACTTGAGGAACAGTTGTCCTTAGCATAAGGTATACTGGTCTTCACAGAAAGATCCCACTGCTTTTTCTCCATGTTTCTTTCTGAAAGATGGTAAATAACCTTGACTCAAAAGAGTCCTCTCCTAGGGCTCAGCTAGCAGCAATAATTAGTCACAACCACACTCAGAAAAAGCAACAGCAGTGGCAAGAGACAACGTGCCAGGGGATGGAAGCTATGAGTGCCACAGCAGATTCACAAAACCTCCTGTCAAGCCAAGGAAAGAAAGTGTGAGGATCAATGAGAACAAGAGAGACCCAGAGGAACAGGACCATCCCCATTTGAATTACCTCAGTTATTTCACTGCACTTTCAAGCATATAATATAGGAAAATACTATCAAATATGTGAAGTATCAAGTGTTGAATAAATAATTGTTGGTATTTAGTGAAATTACCGATGAACTAACTCAAGAGTACTAAATAGTTAATTGACAGTAAATTACATTTTAACAACACTCCCCAAGAGCATCCAGGGTATTTTTTCTCAGGAAAAAAATATTCTTTATCCTTTTATGATTCTAAACTTCCAGTAAATGCAGACAAACAATACAGAGAGATTATGTTTCCAGTGACTGAAACTCCTCAGTTCCTTCAGAGGCAAAAATGAGGTGTGTTTCTTCCACAAAGATCACTATGATGAACAACAACTTGGAGATGCCTCTGCAAGGATGGTGTTTTGATCTTATATCATGTATGAACACAACATGGAAACTGGCCTAGGAAGAGACCATCTTGAGATGTACACTATTGCTCCTAGTCACAGCCTAAGAGGAAGAATTAAGAGGAAGACACTGGTAGCATCTTACTAGCAGTTTGTCTCAGCCACAAAACAAAACTCAGCTTCCCCAGCTCCCCAGCTCAGAATGCCACTATCACAACACTGCACACAACAAATACAAGGACAGAGCCCCAATAGCTTGGTCCTACCCACCCCTCTCTCCCCAGACAGTGGGAGGGCATTTAACAAACGACACCCTTTTTGATCTAAATACAAACCTTCTACTGTAGGATCACCAGTGCAGGATATTCAATTCTCTTAAAAATCTTGTCAAGGAAACAAATAGAAAAGTAATTTATATTACAATGCAGTTTCCAGCAGCAGGAAATGTCACTTTAATAGTCACTGCCAGCATGGTTTGAAATGTTTCATTTAAGCTCATATTGATCTCAGACTGCTGACGGCCCCCTCCCTCCCTCCTGCAGGCAAACTCAGCTTCCTGAATTTCCTTCTTCATGGCTCTATGCAGGTATACAAGTTCCCACCTAATTGCCTAGGTAGAAAAGGCTTTTTCACCCCAGCTACCTCTGTTGTAACAGCTGATAATAAATTTTTTCTATCATCTTCTGAGGAAAGGTTATGTCAGCAGGAAATCACTCTCCTCAGAAAGGAGCACAGTTCTGCCATGCACTGCTGGACAAGTCAGCACCCTTTATTTTGATAACTGTCAGAAATCTTAGCATTACATTACTTCCTATTTTGAAGACATACACATATTGCCAAAATAGGAGGGTCTGGGAATGAATTCCATATTCCCTTTCACTCTACCATTGCAGCATGCTCAGAAATGCCTTCCCTGAAGGCTTTATTCTGTCCAGCAAGAAATTCTTAATGATGACCACAGGACATAAGGATATTTCTGGGTCTCCCTGAATCTCTTGCCTAATAAAAAAGTTCCCTTCTGATTGCAACCAAGGCTACCCTTACTCATTACTGTGATACTGTGTATGGGCAGCCGATACATGTTATCTCATGGTTTCAGCTGGTAGTAACATGAAAGGTATTTGTGGTGAACATACATCTTCCTCAGCTCAAGGCCTTCTGCTCTGTCCTTCAAGGGTCCTTGTCACAGGAAAATGCAATAGTGACATTAAATAGACTCAGGAAGAGGTCACCTCATAAGTTTTTTTTGCAAACTGAGTTGCAACATATCTCAACTGCATGCAGTTCCTACATATAGCCCACTAACTTTGCATCTGGGATGTCTTCCTTACCCACGACATAGATAACAAAACCACATTTTAACTGATTATACTGATG
Organism: Cyrtonyx montezumae; assembly: GCF_038088225.1. NCBI lineage: Eukaryota > Metazoa > Chordata > Aves > Galliformes > Odontophoridae > Cyrtonyx > Cyrtonyx montezumae. Next base: position 40,310,735 of record NW_027071826.1, on the reverse strand, counting down.
TACAGCTATTAGACAGATACCGTGTCTGATTTTCTCTGTCTTTGGTAAGATGAAAGCCCACATAGGAGAAAACACATTCATCTGTTTTGAATTCTCCTAAAATGACATTTTACTGATAGTCTTTCCCAAGTCACAGTGATCACCCATTTCTCACCTTCAAACACAACGGTGTCATTTCACCATAACAGTCATTCCAGGCTGGTCCAGTACAATTTGCTCTTGGTAGATGCATGCTGTATGTTTACAATCAAACTTCTGTTCTTCATGTGCCAGTAAGTGGTTTTCACAAGAAATTTCTCCACAATCTACATAACAATGATGGCACAACACTTCTTTTTTCCTGATAATTAATCAATTCCCATTAGTATTAATTATAACATTCTTAGATAAATGATAGTATTTCAAGCTCCTGGTCTCAGACTACTGAAAAGAGTTGCTGCTGGATTTTGAGCAAATCCAAATCTCCCCTTCTTCTCCCACTGCATTGCTGAACTCATGTCAATCTTCAGCTGTCAGGACTCTCCATGAGGCAGTTCAACTCACCAACCTAGTCAAAACAAAATGAAGAAAAAGAGGGGGAAACACTCAGATAAGGACTGCATCTATAAGACTGTTAAGACATTTTGCAGCACGCACAGGAGATGATGTATCTGTTTCAAACTGCATTTCTTTGTTGTAGCTTTTTAATTTCTGAGACCAACAAAGCTGTTTCTCAGACCCTATAGCAAGTCCCCATGAAGACTTTTATGAAGTATTATGTTCAACATATTGAAAAAAAGCTTACATGTTGCTATTCAGACCTTTTCCTAAATTGATCCCCACTCTTCACAAACTCCCTTTCCAGCCCTCCTACTTTCTTTCACTTACAGAGTGATGGCAGTTGTCTAGGAAACACATCTGTTCTCACTAGCATCACAGCGCTGTTAATGAAAGAAATCCCTTTGCATCTCTGGGTTGCATCATGTTAATTCAGCACCCTGTGTGAGATCAAAGCAACTGATTTAGTGTGCAGCTTGCAATGTAAAATGTTCTTTACAAGGCTGCTAAAGTGGAAGAGCTACCAGAAGGAAATGCTCCTCAGAAGTCCTTACAGTGGTTAGCTATACAGGGAATTGCACATATTCACAGAATCATCTCTTATACTCACTGAGGTCAACAGCAAAATGCTCAGCATCTGGGAGCTGGAACAGGTCCAAAACGGTGATATTTTCTCAAGACAAACTCCACAGATCCCCTTCAGACTGCTGTATGCAGTAAGCCTATACAGAAAGGAGAAGATTGTTGGTGTTTAGTTGCACAAGAAAAAAAAAATCACACCCACAAAAAAAAAATTCCAACCTCAGAACTCAGCAGTTATTTAATGTCTTCTCACCTTGAAAGCGCAGCTCAAACTCATTCATCTGTCTTCTCTACTTTTAAGCAGAGAAGGAAGATTCACCCAATTACAGAGGTGTGACCGTCAATTCCATCATTTAAATAACATTTGAGATCTTAAAAATAAGGGATTTTCTCCTTACTGCCCTCTGCACACCACGTTTTCAAACTCTTCTTCACATTTCTGAAGAAAGGTAATAGAACCAGAAAGTCCAAACCCAGAGCTAGGCAGGTTTAAACTTACAGATCACCCCCTGCAGCACCTTTTCTATCTGATCTCTTCTTTGACTGTAACTATTGCCTGCTAGACTGTACAATGCTTTAGTTTCAAGAAGGACAGTGCAAAATGCTCCAAGCTGTAGCAGCCTCTGGCAAGGATTGGAGATGTGTTTGTTGAAGACAGTAACAGCTTGAAACCCCATTAAGTTGAGTAGTTCCTAAAAGGCTGCACACTTCTTGGGCACGTACTGCGAGTTCTATTGAATCTCTGAAAACATTTTGCAGTACAAATGTCCAAGGAGCACTCGGGATCACTAAGATGACAACAACTTAATAGCTTAAAGGACTAGGCAGCAACAACAGAAAGCAGGCAGGTATGATTACTGTCCGAAACTTGAAAGGCATTAAGCAGGGGTAGGTTTAAGCAGACCAGAGCCCATCTTTCTGGTTTTGTTTCTTTTTAGCAGAAGCTGTGGTGATTCCAAGCTCAAACAATGGTTCTCAAGGCATAAGTCCCTGTGGTGTAGGAGCAGGTTTAACACAGTTGCATTACCACCAGCTCTGTTGTATTATCAAATCACAGGGTCTGTGTGGTTGAAGTCTAGCTGTCTTTCAGCTCAGACATTTCAAAAACCAATGGAGCTTATGATGGGTGGAAATTCTTCTACAGTTTAATTAGGAGGCTTTGAAGTCCTGTAAAATCATAATTCTCTCTATGCCAGATGGGAAATAAGTTAGAGGGTAAAACTGCAAGATTCAGAGTCAGTCCACAAATAGTTCTATAGAAAATTGCTCAATATCAGCATCTCCTTCAGTGAAACTATATATTACTTTATGTCTAAGGTTGCAATAAGCATCAATGAAGAAACACTGCTATAATAATTATCTGTAAGAAAAGAGGACTGATGCCTCCTGGTTACATTTTTGTTATTCTCTCAAGAACACAAATAGACTTTTATATTTAAGTATACGGCTGTAGCAAGACCATCCAGCTTGCTATGTAATCTTGGTAGCAATGAGCTGTGAATGCAAGAGCCTCACAACTCCTCACTGTAGAACTGGATATAATAAACATCATGAAGGAGAAAGAGGCACAGGTTGGCCACTAGAAAGGTTGTTTTGTGTAGACCGAAGGGAAAAATGTACAGTGACTAAAGATGGGGACTGCTCATTCAGGCCAACTGTAAAAAAGACAGCAGATACCTGAAAGATATGACAACAGAGAGCAGGACTGGATTTCAAATAACATTCTCCAGAATTTTTATACATCATACTTTCAGTCTTTTGCTCCAGGGAAAGCAAGCCCGCATCCTGGTGACTTATACCTCAAACCCTTATGTATGAATGACCCACTCTATTATAGCTGCTTGCTATTCAAACCCAGATCTAAATTTTTTGAAGGGTCTCGCATTACTTGAAGATCAGATCAATGTCATAATTTGTAGGGTGTTTGGAATACATGCCAAGAGACGTTTCCATATTAAAACTGAACAAGGCTTTACAACAGCGGAATCATTCTCACCCCAGATTAACCTTAAGCAGCAAAGAAATATTTTACTCATTAATTTAATTCTCCCCCATGTTAGCTGGTCACTTTATGGGGCATGGCTTCTGCTTTTGCAAATTTAATTCATGTCATAGTGCACAGTTTTCTTTGCTTATTGTTGCTACATTACACTTCTTGTCCCCTTTCTCTCAGGAATGCTGCTTTCTTAAATCTCCAGTTAAAGAATGATGCATCATTTCAGTGGGTTTCCTCCCCTGGGACACTTCAGACATGCATTCCAAAGCAATCTGTCCAGATGGAAGATGAGATCAGTAAAAGTCTTCCATACAAAGTTTTGAAAACTGCCTTCCCTTTATCATATTTTAAGTAACTTCTCTCAGAATGGGCAGGTGTCTTCCCTCTGGACATGCACTGGTCACCACACTCAGAACGTGATGAATTCTCAGTCACACCATCTAGATTGATAGCCATTGCCACAGCTCCTCTCACCATGTTCCGGAGCAGTAGATGTCCGAAAGAAATTAGGATTTTTAACTAAAAATGAGGCAAGGAGGCATTGGAAGCATCATTTTCAGAGCAGCCATCATATAATCTGAGTGAATACCAAAAATATCTGTGGCAACTGGTAAGAATTTTACACCAGATCCTGTATTATTTTAAGAAATATAAAAGCATCACTGATGTAAGAAGTAGAATTGAAAGATAGTGTTATAATACTCTAAAATCTTCTAAATTTTTTGAAAGATAGCATTCATATTTGAAAGTTTGATGCCAGACATTCCGTGGATTTAATAATTTAAGTCTACAGAAATCTACGGAGATGCTTTAGCTTATATGTACTGAAGTTGATAACATCTGTATGAATGAATGTTTTTCCCTACAAGTTATTCCTGTGAAAAAAAGTTTCACACACATAGAGCTCTCTTATACTATTACGTATGAAAGAAACTGAGGAGCTAAAGAAATTAGCCAACGTCAACAAGGTTAGGGAGCACAGAAAGGGCAGTTTAGGAGTGAATAATTACTGATGCATCTATGTTGCATGGCTGCCCAACTAAGGATACATTTCTGATTACAAAAGGTGCTGTATAAAGACAAAACTGAACACTGGTTCCTACTCGAAAACTTTTTACCAAAGAAAAAGGAGAACAGCACATAAAGAGTGGATGACAAATAGACTGGGTAACAAAAGGCAAGGCAACAGGAAAATTGCCTCAGCTTCTAATTCAGTTTATGATTCAGAAGCATCAGGGCCTTATAAACTTTTATGGAAGCATTTAGAGGGATTGAAGTTGTGAAGAAGTTTATAGGGAGTTTTCTACAAAAATAAAAAGTAATAGCATGCTTAATTTGAAACAGAAGTTGATCAGAAGTATAAATCAAAATTTGATGTAAGAAAAAAGTAACAGATCAGAGTAAAGCTACAGAGGGCCTTCAACACAAAGATATTTATTTCCTTGGTAATAGAATGAGATAATATATAGTCAAGGTCACAGGCTAGAAAAATGGTGGTTTAGAGAACATATCCTGAACAAATACAAGATTGCATTTGTAAAGGTCAAATAAAAGCATTAACCAAATCATTTACTGGAATTTGTATAAGAATTTTACTTTGCTATATATTAGGGAAAATAATTGTACCTCCATAAACTAAAAAGATACAGCATCCATGACTGAACACAGCTCGCTGCTGAAGTTGGAGGACCACCCTGAGCCATGCAAACATTACCGAAGATTCTCTTTCAGTAGCCCCTTGTTTTGTACTTCCCACCAGAAGACTTTGGTGTGCAGGAACAGGAGCACTCACTGCAAAACTGTTTGCATCCTGGTGACTAGAAAAACTGGGGAATAACAGTCATTACCGTTAGCATTTCTGTTTTCAGAAACAATTTCCTAGACAGCTAAAAACTTTGCCAAATGCAAAACACTTTGCATGGTGTCAGTTTGCATATAGTGAGGAATGGCACACTCTTGGCCTGTATGGAGCCAGCAGTTGAGATTCCTCTCACCTTGAGAGTCCATAATGATGATTTTCACTGTTTGATCTGAAGTCAGAAATACTGTCATAATTTTAAGGTAACATCTAGTTAGTCAATCTTGATAGATTCGCTTTGAAACGATATAGCTACAAAAATTTATTTGGCAATCTTTTACCCCTCTTTAGAAAAATGCGATCCAACCACAATAGTCAACTCAATAAAGCAGATCACTATCAGCCATACAAGTTATTATTAGCAGTTTTTGATTTGCTGACCCATCTTTCCCAGATGATAACATTTTACATGTGGAACATCTGATTTGCAAGTTGGCATTTAGCAATACAAATAAGTATTACCCAAAAGTCCTTGTTGAACAAGATGCTCTTCCTTCTTTCTCTGTCAAGATCATCTGCTCTTAAAGATGATATTTAAAATGCTTGAAGTATCTTTGCCCACAAGGTGCATTTAATATGATATTGTGAAGCCATGATTTACCACAATCCTTGAGATATGTAAGTACAGAGAGCAGTATTTTCTGAGTCCTAACTCCTGGACTTGAAATAAACATGATTTGCTTGCTTCTACTAAAGAAATACACTGTCTATGTGGCTGTAGGGAAGAATGAGTAGTAAGGATCCAAGAAACACTAAATTAGAAGATCATATTTCAAAGCCAGTTTCAAGAACCAGGTACATTCTGAATGTTTGGTAACTGAGACTGTGTTGATACAACAACTAGAATCCACAGAACCTCTTTCAAATTTAGAGGACATTTATCATCAGCCAAACTAGATTTTCACACAAGACACATGCATAATTACAACTGAATGTGTTAACAGCCCAGTGGGTTTAAAGATAATCTTGAAGTGAAACGGTAGCCAATATGGAATTAGCAACAGTAGGTGAGTGTTTGGAGCAAACTCTGAACCCCTTTTTTGGCTTATGGGTATTCCCCTCTCATGGTATGAACACAAAGTTCATAGCATTACTTGCACAGTGACTCAAGCAACTTCCTCTCTGAGAAACAGAGGTTTGCTAAATCACACAAAAAGCTTAATGGATTTATTTATTTTTATCTGTATTTGCTCTTGGCACATAATTAATTCTATTTTCAAAATGCATTTTAATTTTGAATAAGAATCCACATGCAGATTGTTAGGGAAGTATTCAGAGCATAATCAGGCTCTTCCATGCTGAGAAACGAGTCAGCTGCAGCATGAGAACTCAACTGAAACCACTGAAAGCTCCCATCTCAGCCCCAGCTGTGCAAAGAGCAACAGATAGATGCCAACCCAAGGACTGAAGAGAATTTTGTTTTGGAGAGTGAGAGGAGACCTGTGGAAGGGAGGAAAAAAGAGAAGCTCAAGGAATACTTCCAGTTTTTACATAAATGCTACAAAATATTTACTTCATTTGTAATTCACATTCTAAAAACAGTCTAAAATCTACAAGTTTTTAGACTTCCCCCTTCCCCCCCACCAGAAAATGTTCTGGGTATCTGACACACAAAGAACCTGCCCCTGTAACAGAACTTAAAAATAATCCACAGGTAACTTTGGCTTTATACTAATAGTCACAGAAGAACTGGTTTAAAGACTTGTTTTAATGTCAAACTCTCAAGATTACAGGGAGGAGACAGGCAAGCAGTAATGATGGATGAGAAGGAGATTCAGTGAATAGTTGAGGTGGACATCTCTCTTCAATATTTTTGTTCTCCTCTTAAGGATGTATTCTGGGACCTGAAGTGATGACATTGCCTTAAGCAAAAGTCTACATCTATTTGGAATGGCTAATTCTGAGCTACAATGAGATATTCTGAGAGAATGTAAAAATTCTGACTTCACATTGCTGTTTAGCATCTCTTTAGCACTAGTGGGACGAAAATTGAATGGAAAAAGTATCAGAGTTTTAATTAATTTCTGGTTGATTTCATCTTCAGATCCTAGAATAGTCTAGCATTAAAATCAGGTTACAACTACATTAAAGAAATTTATATATAAAAAATGATTTTGCTGGAATATTAGACAAGTGAAATATTTCAGTTGGGTTTAAACCAATAACAAGTATCTACAAAATCAAAACTGCAAGGTTTATACTGCATCCCATTCTTCTCTTTCCTTTTCACGCGTGTAACTAGGGTAAAAGAAAGCAATGCAACTCGGAGGGCATTGTAGATTTGTTTCAAAACATGCTACAATTATCCAGATATTTGACTACACTGTTACCATGGACTTCTCAGAACTTGTCCTGTACAAAGGAGACAAACTGTCTAACCTCGTAGATCTTAGGGTACTGATTAGTGAGCTGTGATTGCATACTGAGAGGATATATAAAAAAATATATAAATTGGGAAGTTAGAAGATCCTTCATTATTAATATTCAAAGCAGGACAAGTAGATTATTAGCAAAATAAAGGGACTGTCCCTTTGATGTTACATTGGATTGCAAAAGTAACTGAATGCTGGAGATCTGCATACTTTTATGCTGCTAGACATCATGCCTACAGGAGATCAAGATGAAAATCTAAGTTGTGCTGACTGAAGGGCAGTTAACAGTGCTAATCCTAGATGTTGATGTATTATCAATTTTAGCAGCAATCACATGAGCTTCGAGCAATACAATAAACCTGAGGTAGTATTCATTCAGAGGCTGAAACATTTGCTGTGATTTACAGGCACTTAAGAACACATGAATAATGGCAATTTGAACTGCCAACTATTCAAGAGTTGGGAAGGACCAACCTCTGCTTATGCTGCTCTGTGCTAGATACAGCAAAGCTTTGGAGAACGCTGCCTTTATGTATGTCTTCCAGGTTTTATCATGAAGAGTTCATTTGGATAAAGAAATGAGATTACCTGGAGCAGGAATTACCAGAAATCAGAATGAGTGGGAATCTGTAAAACATCTTTCTAGGCACGTTTTCAAAAGGCAATAGACATTTTAACCACAATACAAAGCTGACACACAGCTATAACTGCTTTTCAGTCATTTCTGAAAGAGTTCCCCACAAGTGACACCTGAGTCAGCTGGCACCTTCACAGAGCAACACTGATGATCCCTATTTGACTCAGGAAATGGGAGTGCACTTCAGTGACACACTGGCAACATACAACTGAAACAAAGGCTAACACTTTTCCAGTTTTTTACTAAGAGGAGAATTACAACCTTGCAGTGAAACTCTGGAAATGATGGCAATCATCTTCCAGGAGTTTTGCACTCCTCCCCTTCCTGCACAAGACTGTGTCTGGCAGAGACCTCCATCACAGAACACAACACAAGAAGAGTCTGTGAATCAGCCCAGTACTCCCTCTGAGCTACCTGGTTGTGTCAGAGTGCTTACCAGGGAGCAGATGGATTCTGCTCACCAGAAAATTCGGGATGAATCGATCATTAACTGCCCTTTGAGCCACAGCACTCAGGCACTGCCCATTGTGCTGTCTCCAGGGATAACAGAAACTATTTACAACAGCACTGGATTTCTCAATGCTTTTGAAATACTGGGGACTATAAAAAAAAAAAAAAGCATTGTATCAAAATGAAAGTAAATTAATTTCTGCGAAAGCTGACCACTTACAGCAGAAATACAGCTTTCCTTGCAGTTTAGCCTAAGCAAATGCATTACAAGAAGAGGTCTGTAAATCAAGCTCTTAGGTTTTATCCATCTTTGGAAAGGGGTGGAAATTGTGTTCATGGGTACTGTATCATAGCTTCAGGAGGCACCAATACAAAATGCACTGAAGTCAGAGGAAGACAAAGAGGGAAGGGAGGGAGGATATGCCCACATTGTCTGGTTAGTGGAACAGTTGTCTGGGAGTCAGGAATTCAGGATTTGGTCCTGCTCCCACTGCCAGCATATTTTGGGCTGATCTCCGCATCCTGAAGCCTTTCTAGTGTTCATTTATTAGAAGACAGTCAAACAAGACAAAATGCGTGTTCTACTTCATAGTGGAAGAACCTAAAAGGTTTTATTTAAATCATGAATCACATCAAACGCTAGATCACCACCAATCCAAAATTCAGAATTGTATAGAACACACTTGTCTGGTACCTGAGGCAGTAAAATGTGATCTCCTTAACTTGCTTTAATCATCATACAAAACATTCTGAACATTTCTCATCCAGGAAGATGTAAATTTCTATGGAAATTGTGAAACAGTTCTGTTTTCATTTAAAAATTATTTGACTAGAAAGCTCAGAGGAAATGAAACAATTTTCATAATAAAATTAAATTAGAACTTACTAATTATTTTATGTATAACAGATAAAGTAGATGCTACGAAATTAATGTAAGCCACCATCAGCCTTACATGGATAATTACACTTTTATTGATCCATTAAACCCAGAATACTTTAATAACATACTTAAAAGGTTATTATTTACTTAGTAACCATTAGCTTATCATAGCACAAATACAGACAAAGTAAATGAAATACCATTTAACCACCCAGAAAAAGAGAGGAATAAAATAATATGAGGACTAAGTTAACCTGTAATGCATATGTGCAAGCACAACTGTAGCTTGTTGAAACTCACTGCTGTTGGTGAGCACTGGTCACAGGGAGACAAAGGACTCCTGCCAAACCATTTCAGCAGACAAAGAAAAGACATACATACGAGCACTTCTGAAAGACCACATGAACAGTAGTTCTCACATAAATCCGCTGTATCCTCAGTAAAATAAATCCCCTTAGAAAAATCCTGTCTACCACTGTACTGCACAAAATTAGCCACATATGGTACCCAAATCTCGCTCTGCCTCAGTTTGAAAGAATTCCATACTACTTGGGTTCTTCAGACTTACCTACCACCAGCTAGCAGAGACTAACATACAGCTGTAAGGTACCTTCACACATCCTCCCTGTGTGGCACTTATACCCTAACAAATGGGGGAGGGCAAGATGTCTACATATCATGTACTGTAACTCATTATCTGTTGTTAATCTTGAAAAACACCCACTGCTGAAATGTTAGTTTTGTTTTGACATCCATACAGTGTGCTTTAACACAACTAGAAGAGAGCCAAACTAGGATTGGCTCAGAGTGAAGAGCATGTAATGTGCAGAAAAACAGCACTACTTATCACAGACAGTACACAATGGAAGTATTTAAAAGCACTTGCGATGGACGATAGAGGGCCCAGCTTCCTCATACTCATCCTTACTAATCCACATTTGCTGAAAAGTGGAGAGCGATGCCAATATTGAACCCCCAATCCAGACAGAGTATTTACGTTCTGGTGGTGCAATCATCTAGAAAGGAAGTGTGATCTGTTATAAATAACACGGCGAGCAGATAACATAGTAACATTTCTTTTGATGAAATAACTAGGTGAAGGCACTGTATATCAATGTAACTCCAATGAAATAAACCAGCTGAGAGGCAGGAAGCCTGACAAGCTTCCAACTCAAGACAATAGAGATATAACGTTACTAACAGCAGGTAAATAAACGTCAGCCCAAAAACATCTACCAAAAATTTACAAATGAGAAAATTTCAAATGTAAGAGATTAGTATAATTCAATCACAAATGAACGCTGCACAGAATGGTCCAAGTTTTTTTGTTTGTTTTGTTAGTTTGGATAGAGTAGCTCTTCAAGTAAAGCAAACAGGAAATGAAAGATACAGGCTTGTATCCCATGCTAGACACCAGACACGGGGCTGCCTCTTCCCCACTTAGTCAACGGTAAAATGCATTAGCTGTTCCATGATTCTAGGCTTTAACTACTGAACTAGATTTCAGACTTATTAGTGAAGGGTTAGCCTATTACTGAAACTTCTTTCTCCCTTTTCACTATTTATGGCTTTCACTGGTAGCTAAACTTTGAAGGCCACAATACGCCCAGTAATTTCTCCAGTTGCTCATCTACCCATTGGTATTTTCAGCTCTTTCCTCTCTAGGTTCACCCCTATCTCTCAAACTTCCCTTTCAATCCTGCTTTGGGTGGTAGAAGGAACAGAGGGATAAGGCCACCTTTCCACACTCTTCTACCATCAGGGTTCCTGATGCAAGACCTGAGCATTCTCTTACAGACGTTTTAGATTTGCTTATAGGACCTAATTTTCCAACAAAAGAAGGGTAAGTGTTAAAAATTACCTTAATCTTCATGGTACTTGGAGCCAAAGCTGTGATCTCTTTCTGCATACGGTCACCAATACCAGGATACATTGTAGTTCCTCCAGAGAGTACATTGTTGGCATATAGATCCTTACGGATGTCAATATCGCATTTCATAATGCTGTTGTACGTTGTTTCATGGATACCTGCAGACTCCATCCCTGCATGGAAAAAAGTTTGCATCATGTTATTTCTCTTCACCTTCTTCTTTTTATTACTGTTAAATTGATAAATAAAAGGAAAGCTCACTAGTCCAAGCTTATTTCCCTCCCCCATAAGATGACTCCAGAAGCTATGAAATGCTTAGGAGAGGGAGGTGATTCAGGAAATCCTGAGTCCCACAGCCACATTTCTGACACTAACCATCCTTGAAAAACAGTGTGATCTTTACTACACTTCTGGTAAGCAAATTCCTCTATCAAAGAGAATTTCTGTAAATCTCTCTTCTGTTGCTGTTCAGATACAGAACTTGGAGCTATGTTAACGCTTGGACAGTTTGATTCCTACTTAGAAGTGTGGCTAGCTTTGCTGCTCAGTACAATGGAAATAGTGCCAAAGTGCCTACAGCCATTTTTCTGGGTCCTCATGAGTGCAATCTGAGCAGAAAGAAAGAAATTTGTGAGAGCAGCATGAGCTACCACATTAAGCACCAACATCCACTGAGATAATGGGAAGTTTAACACTACAGATAAAACTACTAGAAAATAATGTTTGATTTGTTTGTTTTAAGATCAACTTAAAGATTAATATAAGAAAGTAATAAATAGAACAAGCATCTGGATTTAAAAAAAATTAGCAGCACTCTGCGGTTATACATCAGTCAAGATAAAAAGCAGTGGTCTTCCAACAGTTTTCCAATCATTATCTTAAAACCTCTACTGCATTCATGAAAGTTTGAAACTGCCTTCAAGTTCTTATACTTGAATGGAGATCTTTCTGAAGCAACTTCTGAAGAACAAAATAAACCCATAGAAGCTGCACATTTCTAAAGACATTGGAGAATAAATGTCTAAGTTCCTACAGTGCTGTTGTCTACACTTTGTAAGAAATCATGCTTTTTATATTGTGTTAAGCCCCTTGAAAGAAAAATCCTGCCCCACCTATAAAGGATGGCTGGAAGAGAGTTTCTGGACATCGGAATCGTTCATTTCCAATGGTGATGACTTGTCCATCAGGAAGCTCATAGCTCTTTTCAAGGGAGGAGGAGGATGCAGCAGTTGCCATTTCATTTTCAAAATCCAAAGCCACATAACAAAGCTTCTCCTTTACATCTCTCACAATCTCCCGCTCCGCTGCAGAGTTAACAAGTTTTGATCAACATACAGTGAAACAGATCGAACACATTCTTGTGTACAGCTCCTTAGGCCCATGGTGTCCATATAGTCCCCACTGGATTCTGATCTCTCTGCCATCTTAACTAAATTACTTCCCATTTTCATTACCAAATTTCTCTCATCTGCTTATAAAAGATATATTGCGTTACAGAGTACTGTAAAGATCAATCCTACACTTTTCATCTCCAAACTTTGATTAAATCTCCAAAGGTTCATCCATTGCCTGCTACTAACTTCATTCCTTTGCCTGGGGAACAGATACGATCAATTCCAACTACCAGTTAAATTTCTCAGTGAATAGGATTGCCTAACAAAGTGGTAAACACATTCCTTGAGCTCAGTTGGTATGCTGCAGGGCACAGCCAGAAGAATTCCACTAGCTTATCTAGAGATATGTTTTTTTTTATGCATGTTACCACCATTAGAAGACAACTACCAGACCAAATATATGCAAAGTGCATGCAAAATACAGCTCTTTACCAGTGGTGACAAAAGAATAGCCTCTCTCTGTAAGGATCTTCATGAGATAGTCTGTCAGATCTCTGCCTGCAAGGTCCAGTCTCATAATAGCATGGGGCAAGGCATAGCCCTCATAGATAGGTACATTGTGTGTGACACCATCTCCAGAATCCAAAACTATCCCTGAAAAGAGAAAGAAAAAGAGAAGCTGGATATTTTCCACTGATATAGACTCTCCACATTCCTCATATTCTAAACTGAAACGTGCAGCAACAAATAAAGGTGCTCACCCAAATGCCTCTGTCATTTATATAACTAAAGAGCCCACACGTGAGATGTAATTGTTAGCTCAAACTAAGCAACTGTGTTTGGAAAAGGTGTGAAACATTCAGCAACTTGACTGTATTGTTCTTGCTGAACAGATGCTAACAATAACGATCATATGTGGAGTCTTTCATTTCAGAAGACTGCTAGCGCTTCACAGACATGAAATAGTACGTAAACTGCACATAAAAATCTGTCTGCCATTGAAATAAATTGCTCCATGAGGGAAAAAGGTAATGGTGGTTTATCTGTCTACAGACAAGTCAATTTCCTATTCAAGAATGGAAGTGAGTGCATTTTTTCCACCCAAAATGAATAAAGCATTTCTGATATCAAAGATGCATATAAACAGTCAAATTTTAAACATGGAAGAAGTATTTCTAACAGGTTGTAATTCCTGTAGGCTGGTAATCCTTCTGTATAGAATGACACTGTAACATCAAGCTACAGAAACAGATGGATTTTAATTTTCTTTGAAGTACATTAAGTCTGAAAGGATACTAAAAAGTAATTTATTGTCTTGATGTTTAATCAGATTCTAAATAGCAGCAAGAATATAACTACATGCTAATCCTAGAGCAGACAAGCTAATTAACAGCAGACATCAGGTTTGGTGATAGGAATTCAATACTTAATTGAAATAATTTCATTTAACCACTGAACAGTATCTATCTTGTATGGGGAACAGAGACTGACAATAGAGATAGGTCTGAAGTAAGAAGGAAGTAAAGGTTTGGAACAACCCACTTTAGATACACACTACTCTTCATGCTGTGCAACTAAGGGCAGTAGCAAGTTGTACCATCCACCTGTTCACATAGTTGAATAGTAGTGATTTGATTATTTTAAGCAGGCCTATGCCCACACCTGCCACGAAGATCAGAACAACCAATAAACACTTGTATGGCACAGTGGAAGGCACTTTGTTTCCATACAGCTATTGATTTGATTCTTCTTAATAAGCAGCTGGCATGCCACAGCAAAGCTGTGTGTGTATGTGCACAAGCAAAGGACAGGTGGACCACGCAGTGCCCAGACAGACAGACTCACCAGTGGTTCTTCCAGAGGCATATAGAGACAGCACTGCCTGAATTGCTACATACATGGCTGGCACATTGAATGTCTCAAACATAATCTGTAATTCAGAATTCACAAACCTTTAGCAGCTGCTCTTAAGACTATCTGAAGAGACAGTAGAACAACTCTTTTTGATGAGGTGCTGGAAGAGATTGTCCCAGAGAGGCTGTGGATGCCCCCCCATACATCTATATAAATTGATATTTATATATCAATTAAAAAGTCTCAAAAACACAGCTGGAAGAAACAAGGAATAATCAGTTTATTCCTAGCTCAAGGAAGGCCCAATCATTCCTGCTAGAGCTTTTGTTCTGTCTGAGAAATTCATCTGGCAAGCGTATCTAGTGAAACATGAACATCAGGGTTCTCTTGGTGTCTAGCTAAAAGCTCACCTAGTCTGGTTTAAACCTATGACATCTCATTCTGTATCCAGCAAACCCTTTTTCCTCTTTATGGTGACCTTAAATATCAGAAGGTTCTTCACCGGAGGGGAGGTGGGCATAGAAAAGGCTTGGCTCCCCAGGACCCAAAGCCGTTGGAGTTCAAGGAACATTGTTTAGATGTTCTCAGACACAAGGTCTTATTTTTAGGTTTCCTGTTGGAGCCCAGAGTTGGGCTTAATTATACTTATGGGTCCTTTTCCTACTTACGACATTCAGTGTTCTCTCATCTTGTCCCCCATCTTCTTTACCCTAAAAAGCTCCAACTCTTTCCACTTTCTATGTCAGATACACTGCATTTCTATCTGAGCAGATGGTGTATATTTTGTTTCCGGCTGGAGCTCTGCTGAGGAAAAACATTAAGGGCTCACAGGGAAGTAGTGCAATATGGACAACCATATGGGATTTAGTCTTTCTTAAACTAATGTCACCTACCCCATGCGATGTCATTCCATCATTAGTGGCACTACTATGACCACATCTCACCATCCCACCTGGGAGAAGAGTAGAGCCATTGGAATCAGGGAGTTACATTTAAACTTAGGATTTCATAAGCTAATTCCTTTGCCAGTGAAGTCTACTTTAATGAAAAGTATGCCAACAATTAAAGAATGTATTAATTATGATATTTCATAGTTAATTGATGTAATGAATTTAATTCAATAAGTAATAAACTGTAAGCCTCTAAACAGGATTTATCATTACAGCATAATGACAAAGAAACAGTCCTAGACATGTCTACTGTATAAACTATGCTTTCTGGTTGCCATAAACTAAAACCTAGTTTCAATTCTTCTGTTTTGTATTATCTTCCAGTAACGTGTGCTGTCAACCTTGCTATTTAATTAGTATATTTACACTGTAGCTAAATGGATGCATAATCTTTTTATTAAATATATGCCAAACAAGTGCACAAAGGGAAGCTCAGAGCCGCATTTGATTCTCCCATGTGATTTTACTTCTATATTTGTATATAAATCACATTTACTTCTAGTTACATCACTAGTCAAATCTGCAACATGGACCTCTGTCCAGAAGCCTGTTCTAAAGCATACAAACTTCAGAGGTCTATCTTTGGTTCTGAGACAAGCTCATTAAATCAATCTGGGCACATCTATCTGCAAAAATGTCCAGCAAAGCATCATTTCAGTTTGAATACTTCAGGCAACCCATTTCCTCAAGCTAAAACAAAGACTCAATTTTTTAAAAAAATTTCCCTGATCCTAGAAGATGTGGTTCACTACAGAGTTTCACAAAGCTACCTGAAAGGTAGCCTTCAATTCCAATATATAACTAGCATTTTGTTTGATGCAAAAATGTTGAGAAAGTGACAGTCTTCAGAGTAGAAAGGAGGAGCTTCTACAGCTTTTGATGCTGAGCTACTGCAGACTTTGCAGTCTCTGCAGCCAGAGGCAGGCACGTAACAGGTGTCACTGGTCCAAAACTCACACACTATTCAGTTTGCACACAGCGAGCGTACAGCATTCACAAAGCTCCAAATTCAAAGTCCCATAATGGAAGAGGATCTACCTTGGCCTCCTGCCCATACTTTCCACAGCACAGCATTTCCCAGGGGAGTGGTGGAGTTACCATCCCTAGAGGCGTTCAAGAAAAAAGTAGATGTCACACTAAGTGACACAGTCTAAAGTGGTTGCAGGCATGGGTTGACTGTTGGACTACAGTAGTGGTGGCCTTTTCAGTCTTACCAATTCTGATTCCCACCTGGTGTCCCACCATACCTGAGTCATCTTTTCACGGTTGGCCTTGGGATTCAGTGGGGCCTCAGTCAACAGCACGGGGTGTTCTTCTGGTGCGACCCGGAGCTCATTGTAGAAAGAGTGATGCCAAATCTAAAATGAAAATAACTTCAGAAAAGTGATCAGGAAATTATCTCTTCTGTCCACATAACAATACTACACAGGAAGCTTTTCAGACACAGTACTAGTAAATCTCCTATAGGCACATTAAAATAGAGAAAAAGCATGCAAGAGTGAGCCTGCCAAATGCTGCTCTGTTTTATTAATCAAAACCACTGGGTTTTTACCATATTTAACAACAGAGTATGACCTGCACAAGGGAGCCCTGCCAGCCAGGATTCCCCACACAGATGATGGATCATCCTCTCTAAATGGGAGCACTGCTGCATTCCCAGTCCCAGCGCTCTAACGCTGGAGCTGAGCCAAGCACTGAATCGCCAGTTCTGCAGAGATTTCTCCACTTCAAGCTGTTTGGAGGCTGAGATCCAGCTGAAAGCCATTGCCAAGATGGTCTGTATAAATCTAATTATTTCCGCAGAAATGAAAGGTTGTTTCATCCTGTAAGCCCTGAATCAAACTGTCACTTATTCCAAGTAAATGCATTTCTCAGTTTCTGTGAAGCATTGTAGTGTTGTTCACACTGGGAGGTGCTACCTGTACCAACAATGCTGGCTTTGATTGTTCTCCTGACCCATCGAGACCCTTTTTGTCTGAGGACTGACTATGAGGAACTCAAGGGATTGTTTTCTTGATGTCAGCTCAAAGAGAGTTTCCTTTGTATCATGATGAAATATTTTTTCATCTTCTCATGTAATTCTTTCCTCCACTTCTTTTTTTTTCCTCTTTTTAATCATTTTCCATCTTCATCTGACCTAATGAACTTATTTCTGAGTACAAAGCATCAGTTTCATGGTGAAGTTTACTTGATTAATCTCTTAGAAACAAGTATTATTAGGCTTCAATAAGATCTTTTTTTCTGCTTAAGCTCATATCGAAATCTGAAGTGTCTACAAAGTCATCAGGTGCCCAGCACTGGAATTATTTATCAAGAAAACCATCAGCCCTGAGGAAAAAAAACCCTCATTCTCTCTCAGTCACCTAAGTACAAATACAGATGTTTCCAGAACTGGGACTCAGGGTTGTAGGCCATTTCCATTTGAATGCTCAGAAAACAAAGGCAGGGAAATATTGAACAAAACAAAGTAATCAGTAAAAGTAAAATAAAGGTCAACATATGTCATATATAAGGAGAAGGAAAAGGCCGCAACTTCAGATAGGAAAGGAGGGGGAGAAAAAGTAATAAACAGTGTATTGAAGATTTCAACAGCGTGAGTAAAGAAAGACTGCTGAGACCTCTGGCATTTTGCAGATTTTTCCTCAGAACCATGCAGGAATAGGTGCTGCACAGAACATTAGATTTGATCTAACGATAACAATAACGCATAATGGTATTCCACAAGAAAGTTCATAAGTTCATAAGTTCATAAGGTTGGAAAGGACCTATAAGATCATCTAGTCCAACCATCCTCCTATCACTATCTCTACCCAACTACTAAATTAAATGAAAGTAGTCCAGCGTTAATTTTAACAGGTGACAGGAATTAAATTTAAACAGCAGGCAGAACATCTAAGAGAAATTACCGAGGAAGGATTATTCCAACACTTAAACATTTACGCAGTCATCAGAGCCAGAAATCTCCCCATTCTAACGCTTCCCCTCCCATATGCTGCCAGCTTGGTAGCTGAGAACAAATTAACGGTGATATACAAAGCCCTGTGTTATTATCCACAGTGGAAAACAGAGCAGTCCCAATTTGAATATTGTGAGCTGAAGCACACGAGAAGAATGCTTCGCTTCATTACCTACTTGTTCTGTTCCTGATTCACACGGATGTCTGTGCGGCCCGCAGCATCCCCACCCGGGCTCCCCCTCACATACACTCATCCTTACTCATTCACTCAGCTCAGTCTTTAAGTGACCTCCTCTTTTTGTCATGCGTGCATGCCTGGGCACTACACTGTTATGCCTTTGTTCCATTTCTTGGCACATTCCCCAGCAATTTCCTCATTTCTTCTATAGCATGGCATCTTTCAGTACTGTTATTTCCAAGCATGACAAAGAAATCGGTGGTTTAGATCAGAGCTGTGCAACTTGTTTAGGAAAATGGCGGTGAAAATTCACAAAACCTATTTCTTTAATGTCAAAACTTTGGAAATTGCATTTCAGAGTGCCCTTCTGCCAGAAGAGCATGTACACATGTGCATGTCTGTGTACACACACACGTGTTGTACAGAACTTAGATGGAAATTGAGGTTTCCATGTGATCATATGGTTGACTGAATTGAGGAGGATCATAAGAAAAAAATACTTTTTTTTATATAATCTATTTGCAATAATCATAAAAGTTGGGAATGTGATTCTTGTCTCTCCCTTACCACTGCCTCTCTCTCACGGTTCTTTTTCACTGTTTGTTGCTCATCTATTTGAAAACTGCCTCCACTTCCTGTACCACTCCTTAGCCTGAGCACAACTCTTTCTGGGGGCATCCCTTCCAGCTATCGCCTCTTGGATGTTTTATGACATAGGAAAGTGAGTTTGAGCTAGGGAGCTACTCTCACTCATTTGATTGATCAAGTGAGAAAAAGGCTAAACTCAAGAATTCATATATCATCCTAATGTTATTTGAATTACAGCACTGCCTGAACCTCCACCCCAGACATCTTTGGAAAATGCCTCCCCCTAAAAAGGGTCAATCTAGCCATTACGTTACACTGCAACACTACACCATAAGACAGTAGTGCACGTGCCACTATTTTTATTTTTAAACCTTCTCCCTGTTTCTTTTCCTGCCTGAATTTTAGAGAGCCTGCTCTAGTTATTTGCTTTCACAAATAAACACCAGCATGTGCTCTACACAGGAAAGTTTCAGTGGCAGAGACAAATCACTGAGAGTAACTTTTTCACTCTATTCAGAGAGCAGGACAATTGTCAAGAAGAACAATATAACGGGAATTATATTCCCATTTATTCTACACTACAGAAAGGAACAAGGGAGCAGTGAAATAATGAAATGCAAACACTATGCTTCCATCTAGAGGGAGTAGGTGGGCAATTCGCTTCCAGAGGCGAAGTTGAGAACTCCCATTGCTTCTGTGTTAACTTTGGTCTGTTCACCTGGTACACCCTGCCCTACTGTCATGGTGGGTTTGTGGCTGTGACATCACAGCTGAATTATATGAGAATACACATCTGAGCTGTTTGCCCTGCCCTTAAGCAGACACCGAGTATTCCCACAGAGACTCAGGTGCTTCCTGCAAAGACCAGGATACATGCAGTATGAGAAGAAATTCCCACATTAGGAGTGCCCTCTCCAGAGCCCATCAGCAGCACAATTCACTGCCATGTCTCCTCCAGGGCACCCTCAGGAGGGCCCTGGCACAGCACCTTCTGCTGCCCAAACACCTGACAGGGAATACAGCAGCTATGTCACCATGCAGGCATTAAAACTCACTGGGATCAGCAATGGGAAAACATTCTCCAGGGAAAAAGCTCCCTGTGTAGAGAGTGAGCACAGGGATCAGAAGCCCAAATCTGTCTGCTCTTTAGCTAGAAGTGAGAGCATTCTATGCAATACAAAACAGGTGCATCATCCATGGCCCATTTATGTATGCAAATACTGAAGAGGGAAAAATCATCCCACCGCCTCACAGGTTTCCATCCCAAGTAACTTTCCTTCATGCTTCTGTTTCACCTTTGATGAACTGCAACCTAAATGCTTCTAACTTCAGCCAATTCCATTTACATCAAATTCTGCCTCAGTTTGAACTTCAGGACTGAAAAATACGTACAAAGAACTTGTCTAACATATCACAAATACCCAAAGAAAAACCATTTACTTTTTAAAATGTCTCCAGCAGTGCCAAGGCCTGATCAGCACCGCACTGCACCACCCTTTCACCTAAACTGAGATTTCTTCAATGACTTCCTTTGGCTTGAAAGAAAGATAATGGCAAGTTCTGTGTCTTCGAAGATACCTCAAGAAAATTACACTAAAAGTAAACACCCACCTTTTCCATGTCATCCCAGTTGGTGATGATTCCGTGCTCAATGGGATACTTCAGTGTCAGGATCCCTCTTTTACTTTGTGCTTCATCCCCTACATAGCTGTCTTTTTGACCCATTCCAACCATAACACCCTGCAAAGTATATTGTTTTGCTATTAGCACAGTGCATCTTGCACAGTAAAAAGAATATTGGCTAAATTTCTTGTGAAACACTGTACTCACTACTGCTACAGTCGGTCCAGAACGTAATTCTGCACAGACAAAGATGTACAAGCAACTGAAATGTGAATTTATTGGCAACCACTGACTGCACCAACTCCCTCACTAAACCCTATAGGAAGCACAGCACAGCTTCAGAAATGAAGCTAGGGATATTGCACCATGCACAGTGAATGCCTGTGTAGGACCAATATCTAGGAAGGTATCTCTAGGAGAGGTGTATCTTTCAACATTGCAAAGAAATACATGAAATGAGTTTAGAAGAAAAAGAGAGCATCTGTTTTTTGTTCTGAAGAAGTACTTGATATATTTGCTTACACTTTGTGCCTAAGCAGTTCCACTACTGCCTTTAAACAGCGCGATCGCTCCTTGCTGGAAGACCAGTTTACAATGCAGGTAAAATGAGAAACACTCAACTTTGAAAATTTACATTAATTAATGCTCTGTTGTGAAATATATAAAAGAGATTTTGTAAAAGAAAACCAGCATACTGAATAACAGTTTTATTAATTTTATCATGCTTGCATTAGGAGGTCTATCATTTTCTAAATAATATCATATTAGGTACAATATTATTCTGCAAGTAGTATAAAAATATTTAATTTTCTCATGGATAATAACGCAGTCACTGAAATGTTTCACTCTGCAAAATTACACGCCAGCTCTAATCACCATTAAAAGCCAGTGAACAATTGTAGAGGTTAAAGAATGGGTATGTTCTCAACAACTGACATTTAAACTTCAATAACTCACAGAGGTGTTCAAAACACATTCATTAAAAAGCTTAATATTTTATGCCTGTCTAACCAGGCTTATTCAACACGGCAAAAGAACACAGAACTTCAGGGAAGGGGTTATACACCTCAGGAAATTAAAATCTGATTCAGATAAGAATCAAAATCAATGAAAACTGCCAACTTCTAATTCTAAAGGAACTGTTAAGAAAACTAATTAAGCAAGCAAGACCTTTTTCAAGTTCAAGACAAATCACACTCATCCTTTCTAGTCCTGCTGGAGTTGATTAAGTGATGTGCTAGAGATCTTTTTCAGATATTTAATGGGTCCTGCTATTGTTTAATGGAACAATAAAAGGACCTTACTGCTATTATTCATTTGGTTTCTCATATTAGCAGTGTTTTGCCTTTTGTTTGCATTGATACAGCAAGTTCTGTGGGTTTCCTCCAATAAGACATTTCCTCATCATTAAACCATTCATGTTCTTCTACAGTCAACAATTACAGTTGAAGAATACCTTTTCCAAAGGACTCGTAGTATGAAAGATACTCAGCTCAACTATCTGGTTCTTAATAAGCTCAATTCCCACAAACAGGAATGGGAGATTTGCCCGAATAATCCTTTATCACTGCCACAAGTCCCAAAAATACAAGCAGGCAGCACTTCCATTTTGGTACCAACAGACCTGATGTCGAGGGCGTCCAACGATGGAAGGAAACACGGCTCTTGGAGCATCATCTCCAGCAAACCCAGCTTTGCAAAGCCCAGACCCATTGTCACAAACAAGGGCAGTGGTTTCATCATCATCACACATAATGCCTCAGTTTGGGCTGTAAAGGAAACAGGACAGAAGCAACTCTCCATCTTTAAGATGGTATATGGCTGTAAAAA
Organism: Cyrtonyx montezumae; assembly: GCF_038088225.1. Lineage (NCBI taxonomy): Eukaryota > Metazoa > Chordata > Aves > Galliformes > Odontophoridae > Cyrtonyx > Cyrtonyx montezumae. The sequence goes on along the minus strand of NW_027071826.1, from coordinate 40,288,240 downwards.
AAGTTATTTCAGAAAATAACAAAATTTAATACCAAAGTCTATGCTAAAGCTCAGTCTTGGAAAATATTTGAATATCCATCATCTTGAATAGATTTTTACTGAACCAAATCATCGAGGACATTCAGTCTCCATTTCCAAAGGGGAAAACTGACATCTCCAAGTCCTGTGATACTCTATTAACTGACTTAGTGATCACAAGATTCAGCTAATGGGTTCAGCTAATGGATACACATTCATCTCTACATGGGCTTCAGCAAGCATCATTCCAATTCCTCCAAAGCTGAATTGTCTTCTAGAAATCACATTTATTAAAAATGAATTAATCATATGCACGCACCAGTTATAACATTAGTGCTTAAGTGGTAAATAAGAACTCCTGAACACTAACTCTTTCAAATGAAATTCTGCTTTTGTTCCCTAATGGCATTTTTAATGTTTCCTTTTTCTCAGAGGGCCACCATCAATTTGAAGAAGCAACTAAAAATAACCTCCACAAAAACTTTCAGGACACTGTTGGCTGTGTCTTTAAATGACAGCTTCTCTGTATCATTAAGTGCTGTAATGGTAAATATCTTATCAAAGTGGCTATTCTGGGACATAGAACAAACAACAAAACTGCAGCAGTTGGCCAACACATCAGATGAAGTCCTGAACTCACTGAAATCCATGGCAGAACTCCCACTGAGGGAGGGCCTGAATTTCACCAAGTCTTTTCTTTTAGAGTCCTGGTTTGTTTTTAGGGCTGTAAGATCGCCTCTTTAGGCAGTCAAGAGAGAAGTATTCTACTTTTCTGGCAACTTCATTCAGTGAGGAAGAGAACTTTAAGGATCAGAAAGGAATGAACAAGAAAGCAGAACTTATTCCACAAAGTCTTCATACAAGTATGTGGCTTTAGATGGCATTTCAGTTCCATACAAGCAAGTGCTATGCACAGGGGCAGCCATTAGCAGTGGCTGAGCAGACAGGAACATTCATGTTTATCCTAGGACCAACTTGTGCCACCTGATCTGTGTGGCTTAAAATAGTCTCATCCTCTTCAGAGGGTCCCTGCAATAATACTGATGTCCTTCGATATTTAAAAACATGGTTTTGTCACAACAGGCATCAGTTGTGCAGTGACAGTATACTCCACCCTCTCTGCTCCAAGGAAATAATGAAGTTCCTGGTGTTCACTCCTTCCCTGTGGTCTTTACAGAGTAAGACCACAATATATGATTGATGAGAACACCATTAAATGAAATGGAAGCATAATTTGAATACATCACAATGCAGTACTATAAAATAATACTAATTACTTTAATTGTTGTTGATCTGCACATGACAAGAAGATTCCTTTGCTCATAAATGAGCTGAATATTTTTAGCATGTTAGGTTTGCTAATAGCTTTAATTTAGAAATGTTTAAACATTAGCTCCAGCAGTTGGTATTTGTGAATATTCATTGACAATGTCGCAAGCCATACTTACTTAATTCCAAAACCCTAAGGAAAAGCCTTTCAGAAAACAATAAACTAACCAACTTCCAACATTATCCAACCTTACAGCTGTATCCAGGCTTCAATTCCATCAATGAGTGTCTGAACTGAAGGAACTTCAGTTCCTAAATACAATAACTACATCAGATGAAATGCTGCAATTTCAAAAAAGAGAAAACAAGGAGTAGCACTGATTGTTGGTTCTGAAGGCTGGATACAACCACGATGCTTAATACCCCATGGACAAAAAATAATATTCCCATTCACTCCCATGCACAGCATTTCATAGGCAACTGCGAATGGAAAAATAATTACAGCCATGCTGGTTACAGCCATTCCCAGAGAAAACGAAATGCAGAGTGAAAGCCCAGTTCATCTTTGCAAGCTACACTTCAGACTGCCAGCAGTTATTCAGTTGGTACTTTTGCTCAGTATTGGTTAGATTCCAGACAAGTCACTGAAACATTAATAAAACCTATGGCCGAATTTGTTCATGCTTAAAAAAAAAATGAAAAATAATGACCTTGCTATGCTCATCATTACTTAGTCATAAGGTAACCTTTAAAAAAGTACTACTTAAATACACAAACCTTCAATGATAGTGCCGTGTTATTGCTTAGCAGCTGCTGAATTTGCGCTTAGTAAAATAAACAGAAAACTTCCTATTTGTTTCTATTGGTTTCTGCATAATGCTTGTGTCCAGAGAACACCATTAAAGCTCTCAGTTGCACAGTTTGTTTTGCATTACCAAGCGTAGGTAGCACTGAAATTAATACAGCCCTCCATTCTCAAGGCAGCTCTCCTATTGCAAAAATAGGAAGTGTTCAAGGCTTTTAGTGCAAAATGCTGCAAGAAAACTAAATTGGATGGAATACATTTGCCTTTCAGTCATTGCTGCTCATAACTATCTGTTCAGCTTGCACCTGCAGATTCTTCTAGGCTTCAGAGAGACTAAGAAGACTCCACTGTACACCACTAATTCTTCCTGTGATGAGAGGCATCTACGTCTCCTTGCAATCACGCAGTCAAACCCGAATTCCCTTACAGCAGGAGTCCTTCCAGAATTCCCTCAATGGCTGAGGTAAAGCAGTATCCAGGAGCACATTTCGGAAATGAGCAAGAGTACACACCCCCCCCAGAAGTTCTTGCATTACGTGAAAAGAAGCATTAAAATCATCAGCTGTTAACAGGCAAAACTCTCAGCACTTACCTGGGAAACGGTGATGATCTGTAAAAGCACCTTTGTAAATGAAGTGATCTCACCTTCCATGACATTTATATCAGCTTCAGGAACACAGTTCACAGAATACCTACACGAGTCAAGCCATTTTTGGAAACCTTTTTTTCAGTTTGTGCTTATCACTGTGACAGCATTAAGGCCTAGATAAATTAGGGCAGGATTTCCACCATCTCTGAATCCCCTCCCACTTGCTAACTTGCTATGCCTTGTGAGAAACAATTTTTACATTCATTAAACCCCCTCAAAGACAAAAGCCCTCAATGCCAGATGACCAAGACTGGAAGGTTTTGTGGTCCACTGTCGTCACTGGAAACCACTCTACTTCTTTCTAACACAAACAGCTAAGAATAGCTCATTATCATTCTGTTAGCAGCCATCCTGAAGCAGGAGAAGTCTTACCATGTACAGTTCTCACGTTTCAACTGTACTTGATGCTTGTTTGTGCAGCACAAAGACTGAAAATAGCTGACTTATCTCAGAATTTCAGTGACACTGGGGCTGAAAACAGGGACTGAATCAGCAATAAGTCATTCAGAAGAGATGAGCAGTAACTATTTCACACACACACCAAAAAAAAAAAAAAAGATATCAACTACATTGGAATATACTGGGTTAATACGGGAAACCAGAGCATTAGTAGACTAAGAAATATTAAAATTATCAAAAGAAGAAAGTTTCTATGCTTTACGTTAGCTACCTAGGTAATTAAGGCCAGTGATATTTCCCATTTCACCTGACAAAAACAAATAATGCAGAACATCAATATAATTTGGTAAATGTTAACTCTGCAAATGTCAACTCTCAACCAATCCCTCTTCGTCCCACCACATGACAATGCGCAGCAGACGGCACGTACAATAATGCTTGTAACACCAGCAGATAACACAATTAATACCCAAGTAAATCTTGTAAAACTGATGGAAGCCTTCGATTTCCATGTTTGTTATTTCCCCCCCACACACACAATATTTTAGCCTAGTTAATAGGGAAACAAATGGTCGTTTCTTTTTGTGACTTCATGTCTGCTCTCTTAGACTTGACTTATTTTGAATGTATCTCTATTTTATAGAGACATGAACAGAAACAGAACACAAAATAAACTGTACCAGGAGTAAAAACAACAGTCTAGCTTCCAGTGGCCACAGCCTTCAGAAATAAGCTGGTTTTGGAATCAGAGAAATAGCTGTGAAGTTTCAGGGATCATTATAACAAAACACAGAAGTATCGATACACAAGGCACAATGCTCCATTACGTATCTACAGAAACTGAATGCAAATCTTCTGCTTGTTACAGCCTGCCAGCTGAAAATGCAACCGTCCTTCATTTGTAACTTAAAGTTTGTAAAATACATAAGACGTAGGTTTATAAGTCTGAAGTTATCGGTGGAGCAGATGAGTAACATTAACCCCAAGACATACGTTAACTTAAACCCATCAGGACTACAGGGAGTAGAAGTAAATTTAAACACATGGAAAGTTACACAAATTGTACCTCTGAAACGGTATAGGAGTATAGGAAGCTTAAGACCTTCATGCCAATTCTGAATCTTGACTAAAGCTGATACTTCAGCTTATGGCATTACCACGTGCAGACCTGTGCACCCTGAAACAGCCAATACAAACTATAAAGGTTGAATATGGCCAAAGAACATCGACTTAAGCTTATTTTTTGAATGAAAATAAAAGGGAATCAAAATCCAGTTCTTCTTTCTTTATTGCACTCTGTAAAACTTCCTGTTGTAATCAAGAAGCCAATAAACAGTAATAGCTGAATATTCCTTTAAAATGTATAGTTTAACTCTTAAAATAAAATTTATTTAGAAAAGATATCATTTACAACCCATTCAGTAGTAATCACTCATTATGTACTCACAAGCAATATTCAACAACTTGTATGCAGCAGTTTCTTTATAGGGCAAACGAGGGCAGTATTTTCTCCTTAGCAAATATAACATCCCACTGTTAAAGAGCAATTCAAGTCAACTTTGGGACAACTGTGATATACACAGATTCCTTACAAGAAGCTCAAGATTCATACAGCATAAGAAGAATATATACAACTGTGTCCAGTGCACACCTTAACAGCAGCATGTGAAAAATCTATTATCTTGAATTGGCACACCAATATAGGAAAATAATTTACTCAGAAAATGCAGTGTATTCAGAGAACACCAGTGAGGCACAATAAAACAATAAGATGTAGTGTAACCAAGTATATAAGAAATAAATAGCGCGATTTTGCTCTGGAGGTCATCAGCTTAGAACAGATAAGACTTCGTCCTCGAAGCCATCTTCTGAAGGAAAGGGCACCTCTTTTCACCTGGTTAGGAAAAGAAAACCAGAGTGTATGAGTACACAAGTAGCAACTTCATCAACTCCACTGTATCCTAAATTTCTCTGGCACTGCAAACCTTCCAACTCTGATTCTTAACAGATGTCACAGCATAGGACATGAACATACGTGATTTAAAGACAAAAGGAAACAGCATTAACATTAGAAGCTTTCATTTACTTACCTTTCTTACAGTAACATGCTCACTAGGACTGATGATTAAAGCTTCCCTTTCCTCCTCAGTTTCCATCCGTACAGTGTATTCGCTAGGTACAGACCTGTAGCTACTGACTTCAAATCTAAAGAAAAGTTAAAGAAAGACAATGCAATACTGAGTTATTTGCTCTAAAAAAGTATCAAATTCACATTTAAAAAAATATATATATATCAATATACATTTAAATTACTGGAGGGAACTCCCCATAAAAAACAGCAAGATTTAGCTTATGTTGTCATCAGTCTGTATTTGCAAACTACTCTCAAGGTGTCATTTATTCTGAATAACTCTCATCATTGCTACCTCGTTAATTAGTAATTTTCAAATGTTGATGGTGATGAAGATTTTACTTAGATAGATGACTTGTGGTATTTTAGATCTAAACCATGACGGTATTGAAGTTACATTATGTCTGTTTCTTCTAACTTGGCAATAATTATCAGACACTAAATTAAATTTAAAATTAAAAAATATATATAAAACAGCCTTAACGTTTTCTTGATCCATAGAGTTAGAACTAGCTTTGTAACAGTCACACATGCATTTCTCATTGCTTCAGGTACCACAGACTTACAGTTTCTATTCTATTCTCAGAAATTTAACACCAACAGGAAAACTCATTACTAAAAATAAAAGGCAGACAAAATAATCTGACGGTTTTTCAGTTCTGTAGTACACTTTCCATTTACTCCAGACTACTGTAAATGAAAACCACAGAATTAATCCATTCAAAAGGAAGCAGAACCACAACAGGAAGCAGAAGGAGAAGGTGGCCTATGCCCTCTGAAAACATAAGTCACTTCATACATACACGTTTAATGCAACAGTCCACTCATACGCACTCAAAAAAACCCAAAAACATGTTTCACAGTATTGTTTACCTGTTACTTAACTCTTCAGAAAGTCCAAGAGCCTCTTCTGCAGCTTCTCTCCTTCTCTTTTCTTCTGCTAGTGTTTGTGTCAACTGTGAGAGAGCCTGCTGCACTGAATCATACTGTTGTTCAGTGTCTGCAAGCCTACAAATAAAACAAAAAAATAAAGTCACTATTTTATGTAGTCAACTCGCAAAATTATAGGGACCCCTTGATTAATTCATTGTTATTTTTTTATTAAGGAATGCTCTGTTTTGGGATAAGGACTCAATTATAATGAGACACTTTAGATTCGATTTTGAAATACTGAAATATGACATAATAATAATATTGTAAGAATAAAAACTGCCACATTTATTGTGCTGTAAATTCATGTTCTTCCTTTTTCCCCAGTGAGAGAGAAAAAAACATTACTTCTGCACACAGAATACAGCTGGTATAAAAACAATATTGCTAATACACCCTCTTCAGTTCTGACCTTTTTCTGAGTTCATTTAGCTCCATATTGTCTATTTCAACAATAACTGCAGATCTTTCCTGTGGCGCTCCAGGGGGAACTTCTGCTCTACTTTCATCCTATTAAAAGGGGAAAAAAAACTAGTCACAATTTTTCTGGTTGTAAAAAAATCTTTATATCAATTAAAGAAGCCATGAGCAACACACAGCAGGGGAACAAAACTCTCCTGTGCCATTCAATCATTTAATTTCCAAAACCACAATTTTCCAAACCTGCTTTCTAAGTAAAAATGACAACTGTCAGTGTGTGCTGCTGGACTTGGAAGATACACATATGCCACACAACACAGCAATCTGAGCTATGTCTGAAGTGCAAGAAATACATCTACAAATGCACACAGTAGCATAACACATCGACCAGAGTTTCATAAGTAGCATAGCTATTACACTAACAGGATCTGAGACAAAATATTTGTGTAGTAGCACATCCAGCTGTACAGACATACCAGTCCAAACAGTGGCAGCAGAAACATTCTACATAGTTCTGCATTCTTTTTCTCACGCTTGTGGACTCTAGGCACAGAACATCCCATTATATCTTGTCCCCTTATGATAACATCTGAATATTTGGATTAATTACTCAGCTCTAGCTGCACAGTTTGCTGCTACGGTATAACACAAACAGCAGGAGAAAAATACTGGGACATTCAGAAAGATGCAGTCATGCACAAGTTGGGATCACTGGCTGGGGTGGCACTGAGTAACTGCTTGGGAGTAGATGGCTATGTGTACACGCAGAACAGGTGGCATCTGAGACTGAATACAGTAGGTCTCCCTTTTATTTTCTCTCAGGTAGCCTATGACTAACATAAAGCAACGTTTAAATTCAGAGCTAGTGAGCTTTAGGCAGTGCAGAAGCACTGAGAAATGCGCTTAATCAGCCCTAGGCTTCGTAATCAACATGTGAAGGAAATGGAATCTGCATAGTCTGTGAGGTAAGAAGTAGGGATTCATTTCCCTTTTAGTGTACAGTTCTCCCTGTTATTTTTTTCTTTCTGGAGAGTTCTTAAATATGAAGCCATGTTTTAGGGTCTTGCATTAATCAGACATTACTGACTAAGCAAGGCAGTAGAGGAAAACATCTTAGAAATGAAGGGATCACAAAGAGATAAGCTTACATATGTGTATGATGGATTGCAAAGGGTACTGAGATGTTCAATTGGTTATACAGATCTCAATTCCCTAAATATTACAAATAACTTAGGCAAAATGGTTCGTGACTGCTGTGAAATTATCACTAAATCTTGCTAATCCACTGCTCAGTGATCATTCAGTTATCTCTTCCAGTGGTGGACAATTCAAAAACGATGACGCTTCAAAATTAAAATAGCATCTGTAAAGAGCTTCCTGAGAAAACAGCTTCACAGCAATAGCTATCTTCAGTGTATCATAGTTCAGTGACTATGAAGGCAGTCTAGTTTTGCCAATAGACTAGGCAAAACAAACAGTATTTAACTATTTATTTTGTTTAGCACAAAAACCAGCACCAAAAGCATGAGTATAGTAAGAACCCTAAAAACTTCTCCCTGTGTTCATTTACCTGAATGGTGCCCTGGAAGGATGTCACCTGCATTGTTTGATATTCCCTCTCCAGCCTTAAATAACGATTCTGCAAATCAGTGTAACGAAGCTGGTTATCCCTTAGAGTCTGAGATAGAGTCTTCAGCTGGGCAGATAACACAGCATTCTCTTCTGCTGACTGCACATTCTGAAAGAAATTATCATTTAAGTTATTAACAAAAACAACAAAGCAAACTAAACAAAACAAACAAGACCTATCTCATCCAGGAAATTACTAGGCATGAGATCTGTGGTTGAAAGTTTGAAAGTAACTGCATACCGTTTTATTATTGCATCCACTTTTTGGCAAGGTCAGTTGAGTTGCAATTTCAAGTCTGAGCCAAATGGAATGTGAAAATTAGAATCCAAATTCTAAGTTTCCAAGGGAAGTTTCAAATCATTCAATATACCACCAGTTTGGCCATATTTCTGTGCTGTTAACAGCTCAGAATTGCACTCTTTAGGATGACAATTGATGCTTTAAGTTACCTTTGAATTAATCTGACGTAAATGCAGATCCTTCTGGTGCAACTCCTGAAGACAGCGCTGTAGCTCATTCTGAAGCTGATTCCTTTCAGCCAATACACGTTTGACTTCCTCAGGAGTGTCTGCACCTCCAGCAAGGGAGGCAGTTTCTAAAACCTTAAGGAGTAGCAGCATATTCAGGGTAAACGGTAAAGAAATGTTCCAAACAATTCAGTACTAAATATACATACAGACTAAGCAATGATTTCTTTTTCACAAGATCATTTCCTTCTTGTAACTTAATTCTACACATGGAAGAAACTTTATTTACATAAAAATCTACTTCTAAATGCTTTAAATCTACAAACTTCATAGAAAAAAATGCAAATTGCATGAAGCACAGAAGTGGGAAAACAGTAAAGGCAGATGAATTTAAAATACCTTAAAAAAGATCTATTTCCTAATCAATAATGTATGGTATTCATAACAGGGTAAAAGCAGCTGTTTTGGTGTTGTTTTTTTTTAAATACAAAGTTCAAAGCTCAATTCACAAAAAGAATTCACCTTTATCACTGATAAAGAAGGGCGAAATTGTGAATACCTGGCAGGCCAATACTATGACATTAATCTCCAGTAACGAAGAAAGGCGAGCCACCATCGATGGTTTCTGTCATCTACTTTCCCATAAAATCATGAATCAAAGACTTCTACCACAAAGTACTTCATAACCCAGTAGACACTACAGTTGAACAGCCCATATTTGTTGTCTTGAACACAAAACAATGAATAGTATATGACAGCTATAAATGTTACCAGCTGAAACACTGTTCTAAATGAAATTAGTGGGAGATGGCTTACCTCTCCTTCCTTTGGAATAGAAAACGCAAATAAAAATATTATACCAAATAACACTTTCCTTGAACCATTAATTATAAACCACAAAAGCAGACAACAATTGCCAGACTGGGTCTCAGCTGCTGACTTTCTAAATTTGGTATTTTGTTCCTGGCAGAAGCCAACTCCAGCTGCTTCAAGGGCAGAACAACAATGCTTCCATTAGGCATCCCTCTCCCTTCTCCCCATGAATACATTCTATTCTCAGTGATAAATAATTAACAGATTGATTTAGGCTCTTATGAATGAACTTTAATGGCTCTTAAATTTGCTAGCAACAACTACATAAATTCCTAATTATCTTGCTATGGATGTAAATTACCACTTTCTTTTTTGATCTTGTTAAAAAATGTCCACCTAACAGTTTGTAGAAATCATACATCTAAAAAACATTCACATTACCTGAAAGAGTACATCTGTTTACTAGTTTTGCATATCTCTTTATCTTGGATTCATAAGAAGTGAGAGTAAAGATTCTCAATTCACACGTATGCATCCTACAGTACAAGTAGACTGTTGATCTCTAATTTCTTCTTTAACACGAACAAATCCCAACCTTTCCTGAATTTTCTTATTTACTGTTAGGGTTTTGTGCCACTTCACCTACTATTTTTATTCAACCTCCAAAAAACTTATTTGATGAATGCTGTTTTTTCTTAAAGTAAGACACAAGCAAGTAATCCTGTTTGTCCATCTGTATCAGTAACAGTCACATCAGTTAGATGATTTTAAAATTGGATTTAAAAGAAAACAAGTTGAGAAGTTCACGTCTCAAAAGAAGTATTCAGTGTAATAATCACTGGCTCAGGAAAACATAGCAAACCTGTTACTTTCAGCGGAGAGAAAAAGTAGTAAGTATAGCCCGTATCACAGGCTGCCTGCCAACTAAGTAAGTCTAAGTGCATGCAAGGACTTAGTAACTGATAAACACATTGTTGGCACCTTACAAATAATAGTACAGCATTCTACTTCTCATTTGAACATGTGTCATAGGAACAAGTAGCAACACCGGTTTTATAATTGTGCAAACTGCAAATGACTCATGATAGGCAGAAAATTGGCACAATTATAGTCCCAGAGTTATATTGCAGCTAAGGGCATAACACATTTTATCTCAACTACTACGTAAGAATCCCTCTGTGAGTTGTCTTGAAAGCTCCAGACCTCCTGATTGGATAGAATTAAGTAAGAAAGCTATACACTGCATTTTTTTTTTTTCTTTCCAATACTGATCTCTGTACTTATCAACATCAGGTCTGCTGTTGAACCATGCTAATAATCATTCATCAACATTAACATAACATTAGCAATTCTCTAAGGAGAGAAAGCAGTTAGCTTACAATTCAACCATAACAGATACTCCTTACTGGCTAAGAATAAATAACCATTACTGGTTCATGACGGTTCAACTTTTGCTTTATAACTACTCATTTATTTATGAAGCTTCTTTGCCTGCTTTTTGTCTCTTAAAATGTATTGCACTAGTGAGTCTTTTTGTTATTTTATAAATGTAACCAACTTCTTATTTTCATTTCAAAGAAGTTGATCAATATCGAAACACCTGACTCCATTTAAAAAGCATTCTTAATTATTTCAATTCACAGACCTGGTGTAGTTGTAGCTTCCTATTTGACTGGCCCCCAAAAGAGTAAAATACAGACAATGCACTCTTTAGCATACTAGCCTTCACTATCACACACTAGATAGCTCTCATTTAGGAAGCAAACTGCAAATTTAGTACAATAAATTGACTGAAGTAGGTTGATGGCTCCTGCTACACTCTGTTTACCTTGACTGGGTAAATGGCACCAGTGGAGATTGATTTCTTAACAGCTATGTCTTCTTGCAGCTTCTGCAGTTCTGCAATCTGTCGGTCTTTCTCAGCAACTGTCATTTGATATTGATTTCGCAGTGCTTGGGACTCTGAGAGGAGGAGGTTCTTTTCCATTCTGAAAGTGACATAAAAAAACCGGCCATTAAATGAAAACATACGATAGAAAAGCCGATGAAAAGAATAAGGCTGTACATATTGTTATTTCTAAAACAAATCATGGCAGCTTTTAACCACTCTTATGCAAATGTGGTACATTTCATGAACACTCTCAATACATATTTCAATTTGAAGATGTCTGTTTAAAATGGCATTCACAGAATTAGATCCAAGGTGTCACACTATTCATTTGTCATAGGTAACAGAAGATGTAAACAATGTAGAAATGGACATTTCAATTTACAAAAATATTCCTCAAGTGTGAAATAAAGATCATTTTCAACATAAAATTAACTTAAATCTGCAATACTTCAGACAGCTACTTAAAAACAACAATGAGAACAAAAATTGGGAGGAAACGTTCAGGTTTATCACTGGTAAATTTTACTGAGAAGACAACATGATATCATCAAGAATAGAAATGAGATCCCTTAACCTTAGTTACATACACTGAAGTCACCAGCTGGAGAGAAGACATTCATTCAAGGCTTCTCGCACTTTACATAAACAAAGAGATAACTATGGAAAGATACCTGGATAACTGTGAACAAAAAAAACTGTGTGAAAGCTGACCATGCACATTATGGGAAACATTCTTCTGATAAACTATACATAATTTCCTATGTCCGTTATATGTCAGGTTGAAGTTAATGAAGAATTCTAAGCAAAAGCTTTATATGTTACTTGTTAATTTAAACATTTATACCTCAATCCAGCAAGTTCACTCTGGTATGATGCAATCTCTCTCTCTGTTTCTGCTTGGAAGGCTTTTGTCTGATGCAATGCCTTCTCCAGATCATCAACCTTGGCCTTCAGTTTTGATATTTCAACAGTTGCAAGGCTGGCTCCTTCTTTAGCCTACATTTAATAAATATGATTAATGAACTGGAAAGAAAACCATATAATTGAAGTTTTATTAGTGCCAGAATTCTAGTACAAAATTATTTCTCTTTGCTTTTCCCATTTGCTCCTGTTTAACAGGAGAAGTACCTAAACTCTCAAGATTCTACGTGTCTTTAGTTAAACTATTTTTTCTTAGCACTCAAGTAATTTGCAGTCATGCATTCTCTGCATTAAAAACAAAAACAAAACAACAACATAGCTAACCAAAACTTACCAATCCTTCCCTGCTGATCTGAGGCACAACTAAGCTACTTTTAAAAGAATTTATATCATTGATGCCGTTGCAAACAATGGGAAATGAAGTTGTGCCCCCCTGTTTAGTTTCAGAAGCTACCTTCTGCTTGCTGAGCTCCTGCAGCAATTTGTCTCGATCATCCTGAAGACTGGCCATAGCCTTGGAAAATGCTTCAATCTGTTGAACATAATTCCCACATTCAGATGACAGCCTGCTAATCTCCAGCTCATGAGTGGCAAATGTCCTACAGAGATTTTCAATTTCATCAGCAATCTGATCAAGCGTAACCATATTTGCTGGATCAAAAAGCACCTTTTTCAGAAGACCTTTATCCTTGAGTATACTGACAAGACGGGATTTAAAGACACCCAATTCAGCTTCAAGTTCAACTCCTTTCTTTTTTTCAGACTTTAGTTCTGATGTGTATTTGCTCTGAAGTATCTTTAAGTCCTCTATTATCCTATCTCTATCATTTTGCAGAGCAGTCATTGCTTTACCAAAGGCCTCATTCTGGGACTTCAGCTCTCTATTCTGAGATTGAACTTCTACTATCATCTCCGTAAAAGCACCAGGTTCGCATCCATGCTCAAGTGTCAGAAATGTCTTACTGTATTCATCACCTACATCCTTAGTATTTCTGCCTAGTGATTTCTGGACTTCTTCAATATTCTTCTGAAGTTTTTCTCCATACAGTCCATTGGATGCACTTTTTTTTTTCTGGACGCTACCACTAGTTAACAGCTTCTCTCCAGATTCAGAAACAAGTTTCTCTTTGTTTAATGATGCAATTAAAGATTCTAAATCATTTACTTTAGATACTAATTTTTTATTTTCACGTTCCAATGATACGACAGTATCCATTTGCAGTTGATTGGACAGTTGCACCTCTTTTATTTGTTTCTGAAGTTCGTATTTCTCCTGTTCGAGGCCTTTAATGAAATCTAATTTCTGCTTAAGTAAGTCTTTTAATTGATGATCTTTCAGCGATAAAACTTGGTTAAGATCTTCCCTATACTTTATTAGCTGCGCATTTAGCATTGCATTTTCAGAATGAAGATCATCTATCTGGTTAAGAAGTACCCTTAATTCTTGTTTCAAAGCATTACTCTCACTTGCATTGCCAACTATAAGATTGTCCCGTTGATTTATGACATTTTGGTGAAGATGCTCCAACTCTTTGTATTTAGAAAAAAGGTCATCACGATCATTCTGAAGAGATGACATTGATTTTTTAAAAGCATCTAGTTCACTGGCAATTGCAGCCTTATCTTGACCTGCCTTATCTGCCTTCATCTGAAGATTTCTCAGTTCATTTTCCAGCTTCTGACAGGACTCTTCACTCTGTTGTCTCTCTCTCTTCAGCAACTGGAACTGATGCTCATATTCTTTGATTTGTTCTCTATGTTGAGTCTGTACCTGAATCAGATAGTCAGAAATTTCATCACTTTTTGAAGAAATTAGTAAGGAAATTTCTTTGTCTTTATTATTCAGCATGACTTTCATTTGCTCAGAAATGGTAATCTGCTTTTCTAATTCAGCATGAATTTTTTCCTTTTCAGCAAGAAGTTTTTGAAGTTCTTGTTCTTGTCTTGTAAAATTACTTTCCAGTACTTTTATCTCTCTTCCTGAACTTTTACTATTCTCTATGAGATGATTAAGAGAATTATTTTCTTTAAGGAGTGCTTGCAAAGCTTCTTCTTTTGACTGAAGAGCATTTTCCAATTCTTGCTGTCTATTAAAAAAATACATATTTTCTTCCTTTAATCTGTGGAGCTCTTCATGCCATGGCGCATCAGCAGATTTTTGCCTTAAATACAGTTCATTCTTTGTTTTCTCTCCCACAGAATATTTGATATTCAGTTCTTGAATCTGACTCATTTTGTCTTTCAACTCATCTTGTAGGGACACTATTCTTTTATTACTGTCTTCTATTTGTCTTTCTTTAGTCTGAATGGCCTCTTTGAACTGCATTTCCCAGGTTTTCATTTCAGTGATTACCCTGTCCCGGTCACTCTGAAGAGAGGACATACACTTCGCAAAAGCAGCTAAGCGTGCCAAAGCTGCATTCAAATCTGCCTGAAGTTTCTTGTTTTCAGAGTCCTTAAAGCTAATGTCCTCCTGCAATCCTTGGATCTCACTAATTGCCCTATCTTTTTCTCTCTGAAGGGCACTGTGTCTTTCCTCTAGGTTCAAACATTCTACTTTATGAACCAACTTTAATTGTTGAAGGTTCACTTCTAATTCTGCTGCATGTTCTCTCTTCTGGATTTGTAGTTCATCTTCTTTCCTGTTTAGTTCTTTTCTCCAATTAAGATTCTCAGCAGTAAGCCTGTCTACTTCTTTTTTTGACTGATCCAACAAGTTCACCTGTGAAGACAGTTTTTCATTGAGATGGGATATTGCCTCATTTGATTTGGCAAGCTTTTCTGACATATTACTCAAATCCTTTTCAAATTTTTCATTTTTTGACTGTGACAGTTTCACAGACCTTTCCAAATCCAGGATCAGTTCCTGGAATTTTATAGAATCCTTTTGCAAATGGTTGATCTCCTGCTGTTTCTCCTTTAAGAGTTCTTGTAATTCCTTTGTTCTGTTTTTATTTCCACTGTTATCTCTCTGTGCACATTTCACCTTCTCTTCAAACACTTTTACTAGTTGCAACTGCTCTTCTTCTTTTTCTCTAATCATATTACACTTCTCTGCCCTTAATTCTTCCAGCTGCTGTAACAGCACATTATTCTGCACTTGTGCTGATTTCATTGTATCAGTAAGATGATCAACTTCTTTAATGTGATTAAGCAATTCTGTCTCAAGGAATTCCCTCTCATTTTTTACTTTGTAAGAACTTTCTTGTGCATTTTCTAATTCCTCCTGTAAGAGGCATTTATCATCTTCTAAAATCTTAACTTTTTCATTTAGGCTAACAATTTCTCGTGTAAGATTTTTACACTCCATGTCCAGTTTTGTGATACAGTGATTTTTATGGTCCAAAGACTTTTCAGTTTCTTTCACTTTTTCTGAAATTAATTTTCTTTCTTGTTCCTTTTCAGAGAGTTCATCCCTTAACACACTAATGTCCTTTAACAATGATTCATTCTTATATAATGCATCACTTATTTTAGATTGCATATCATTTTGGTACACTTCCATCTGAACTTGGAGGTCCCCCAAAGCTGCTTTAGTTACAGTGATGTTATTATGAAGGACGTCATTTTCATCCTGAATTTTCTCTAAAGCCTGCTTTAAATTTTCAGAAGTTTGTTTCAGCTGTTCATTTTCCTCCATAAGCTGATGATTCTGTTGAGTGAGTTCATGAAGACGAACCTGGTGTTCTTCCATTCTTGCCTCT
The DNA here is from genome assembly GCF_038088225.1 of Cyrtonyx montezumae. NCBI lineage: Eukaryota > Metazoa > Chordata > Aves > Galliformes > Odontophoridae > Cyrtonyx > Cyrtonyx montezumae. The sequence goes on along the minus strand of NW_027071826.1, from coordinate 40,272,193 downwards.
TGTTCACATATCTGCCTTTTTGCTTCACTCTGTAATTCATCAACTTCCAATTTCTTGGATTCACTGAGTTGTTTCAGCTGATCCTTAATAAATTCATTTTCAGCCATGAGTTTTTGAAAATGCTTCTCAAGAGCCTCCTTCTCAGATTCCCCTTCCCTGAGTCTCTGAATAGCCTCTTGTTTCTCTTTTCTAGCGACATCAATAACTTGCCTCATTTCTGCTATTTTACTACTGATATTCTCATAAGCCTGAAGGAGGGATTCATACTCTTGCTTTAATTCACTGTGCTTAGCTTTCCAACCTGTTAATTCAACTGTCTGAGAATCTTTCAGGGTATTTAGCTGGAAAGAAAAGGCCTCTTTTTCCTGAACTATTGTCTCCATTGTAGATTTAAGACTTTCACATGCAGCAGTGAGGTTTTCATTTTCAGCCAAAAGTCTAGCATTTTCAGAAAAAAGGCTCTCCTCTTGAGACAGTGGAGAAAGAGTATTTGAACTTTGCTTTTCTCTACCAAGCTCTAACAACAAGCGTTCGAGTGTACCCATCTTGTTCATCAGTTCCTCTCTTTCCATTAACAGCTTATCCATCTGTTCTTTTAGATATTTATTTTCTCTCAGAGCTTCTTTACGCGATATTAAAGCTGCTTGTAATTTTCTTTGAAGGTGGTCCTTGGACTTCTCCTCTGCTTTAGTCCTTTGTTCTTGCGGTTTCAAATCACTTACATTAACAGTTTTTGCAGGTGTTTCTTGAACTACTTCCATTTCTTTCTGGGTTTTATAGTCTGCTGCTTCTTTCAAATTAGTTTTCCCAGAGTAGCCAGTCTTGGATAGCTGAAAAGAGGTGCCTTTACTTTGTAATATTCCTTGAAGCGAACCACTGTCTAAACAAAACTCCACCAATTCTTTTTCAGTATCATTTTCTTCTTTCAACTCTTTGCATGACACTACAGGAGTACTTATCTCAGCCTTCTCACGAAGCAAACAAAGTTCTGTCAGAAGCTTTTTGTTTTCTTCGCTGACATGCTTTACCTCCTTTTTCATATTGATTAGTTCCAAACTGGACTCCTCTAACTGATGAACAAGCTCCTCTTTTTCATTCTTTATTTCTTCAAATGCTGCTTTGTAATGATGGAATTCTTGGCCCTCCTTTAGAGCTTCTTTTAGTAATTCCTTTTCAAGATCAAGTTTATCCTTAATATCTTTAAGTGAAGAATGCAATGCTTCTATTTGCTCATTCTTTTCTGCAATTTCCTTATTAGCTCCCATTCTCAGTTTCTGCAGCTTCTCCTGGTTCATCCTGTAATCCTCCTCATTTTTTTTAACAAGTGTTTCTTTCTCATTTTTTACACATTCTAGCACCATCTTCATGTCTACAGTCTCAGCCACAAATGCTTTCAGCTTTTTCTGTAGCTGCTTTATATCCTTCAAAAGGTTATCCTTACACTGTTTCTGGTACTGCTCCTGCTGCCTCATGGAGTTTAAGTCTATTGCTTCTTCTCCACCACCAAATTCAACTAATATTTTCCTCAGCTCTTCCTTTAACACTTCTGTTTCCTCCTGAAGCTTTGCATAACTATTTCTTAGTTCTTCTAATTCAGTATCTTTTCTTGTCACCAAAGTGATTAGGTTTCCCTCTTTTAAGGATGCAGCCTGAACCCTGTTTCTTGATTTGTTGGATTCCAAGTTCTTTAGGTCACCTTCTTCTCCCTCTCCCTTAGGAGAAATAAACTCTTTCCCAACATGTTTTTCTAATTGATTAAAATCAAATTCTTTCGATTTTTTTTTAGGATCTTCCCAGAGCACTTCGCACTCTTGTTTGACATGCTTCAAGTGTTTTTGTTCATCAAAATCTGCTGCGAGCTTAGCACGCTCTGTCTCCTCTTCCTGAAATTTTCTTGTATCTTCTTCCCTGACCAGAAGTTCTCTCTGTAAGTCGTCTTTTTCTTTTTTTATCTGAATTGCATTAATTTCACTGTTGAAGTCCAAGCACTTACTCTTGTCCCTGGCACTGGGCTCTTCAGAACTGGAATTTTTCAACAATTCTTCCTTCTTAACTTCAGATTTCATCATTTCAAGAGCTATTAAGAGCTGAGAATGTTCCTCTTCGTATGCACTTACTTTTTCATCAAGTACAGACTGCATACAAGCAAGCATACAATCCTTTTCCTCTAAAGATTTTAGGTTCTGCTCACAGATCATTTGTTTTTCAGCGATGGCATCATTTAGTTCTGCAATATTGGCCTGAAGTTCCTCTAAATAAGAGGCTTTTGCAGACAAGATATCATTCAAGTCTCTTATTTTGTCATCTTTTTCTAAAAGTTCTTGCTTCAAAGTTCCAAGATAGGTCTCAAAATTTTTATTTTCATCTTCAAGTAGTTTCAGCTTGTCTGTTAACTCCTCAACTTTCTTCAACAACTCCTCTCTTTTTTCTTTCTCCTTTTCTATTTCTTCCTGTCTGCTCTTTTCTAGTTTTCCAACTTTCTGCATTAGATCTCTTCTTATTACCAAGGCTGCTTGAAGTTTCTTCTTCAGATTCTCTTTTTCTTTACCAAGTTTCTCAAGATTAAGATGCATCTCCTCCTTTTCTTTCATTAAATCTTTAAAAACAGCTTCTCTGTTGCTCAATACAACCTGACTACATTCCAGTTCTTTCTTACAGTCCTCAAGTTCCTGCAACACTCTATTTAGTTCTCCTACAGAATGATTATGAGCAGATTCAAGATCCTGCAGTTTGCTATTTAAAGTATTCCTCTCTTCAGAAAAATTCAGCATTTCACTAGACAACGATTCCATGATCTGGGTAACAGAACAGTCTTTTTCTTTCATTTGCTGGCTTAGTCCAGAAATTAAACCTTTTTGCTGATTTACCTGTGAAGTTAAGTCTTCTATGAGCTGATCTTTTCTTCCCATTTCTTCAAGGAGACTTGCTACTTTTTTATCTTCAACCTGCAGTTTTTCTTGACTGGTTCTTACTATTTCTTCAGATTTATTTATCTTGTCTTGAAGAAATTCAATCTGTTTATTCTTTTCTTGAAAAAGAGACTGTTGGTTATGTAAAGTTTCCTTGACGACAATCATTTCTTGTGATAGGCGTTCCATTTCAGAATCATAGGTACCCTTCATTTTATCAATATCATTCTGTAGCAACTCCTTCTCTTTCTCAAGTGACTGCATACTTTTTAATTCATCTTTTATGATATCTATTTCTTTCTGTTTTTCTAAAAGAATCAGCTGCAATTTTTCTCTTTCTACTTCTTTGCTCAAAATAGTGGTTATCAGAGTGGAAATTTTTTCCCATTGTATTTTACCATCAGTTAGCTGCAGTTGGGAATCTGAAGCCTGCTCATTCTCTTCTTTACATAGAAGACTACTATTAAGTAAAGGAGATAAGCTTTGAGTTATTTTCTCTTTGGTAAGATCCAGTTCCTCCTGTAAAGACTGGATTTTGCTATTCTTGGTTTTCATTTCACTTTCTAAACAGTTCAATTGATCAGTAAGATTTTTAATTTGTAAAGTTGCCCTATCAAGGTCCGTCACCCATTTGTTTTCTGACTCAAGAAGACTTTGCTCTAGATTTTCAACTTTAAGCTCTAGTTGGGTAAGTTCTTCACCCTTCACACTAACCTGCATCTGTAACTTCTCTTTTTCGGTCTTCATCTGCAGTTGAACAGCATCTATCTGCATTCTTGAGTAACTCTCACTGGCTTCTAGTTTTCCATTCATTTCTTGAAGTTCTTCCAATTTCTTTTGCAAATTATTTTGAGATGCAAGAAGTTGTGTGTTTTCAGCCATGAGTTTAGCAGCATCTTCTTGTAACATATTTTTTTCTTTCTCTAAAGACTCTACTTGATGCTGCAGACTACCTATTAAAAGTGCATTGTCGTGGCTGTCTTGAGATGATTTGGAATTTACATTACTCAGCTGCAACTTCAGACATGCTATGTTATCTGCCTGTTCAGTGCAAGTCACACGCAGAGACTCCATAGCCAACTCTTTTTGCTGCAAATCTTGTTTCCATGTACTTACTTGGTCTAGTGCTTTATGGTGTTCACTTCTTACAGTCTCAAGCTCAACTGTTAATGAATCAATTTTCTTCTGATTAATATTAAAGCTTTCATTCTTTTCCTGAAATTCCTTAGTAAGGTTTTTCATAGCTGCGCCACTTTTCTCTAATTCCTCTCTGAGAATCTCAATCTCATTAGACAAAACGCTCAGGTTTTTATTTGCCAACTGTAGACTGGTATCCTTCTCCTTCACAGAATTAAGCAGCTCAGCAATAACTACTTCTTTTTTATTAAGAGCTGCATTAAACTCGGTTCTTAATTCATGCTGTGCTTCATTTTTTCCCTGAAGAGACAGAATGGCATTTTCTTTCTCCTGGGTAATTTCCTTTGATTTTTGTAGTTCTTGTGCTAGCTCACGTACTTGACTTTGGAGTTCAGAGATTAAATTTATCTTCTCTTCATCTTCCTGCACTTTCTCCTTCAGAGTTTTGAGAAGAGCTTTATTTTCTATAAGAGAAGATTCGCTTTCTGATAAGGACTGGTCCTTCTCTATTATCAAAGTCTTCTGATGTTGTACTTCTTTCTGCAAATTCCCTTTCACTTCCTCCAGCTCCACAACTTGTTTCTTTAAGACAGCACATTCATTATCCTTTTCTTGAAGTTGCATCTTCAAATTCTCACTGAATAATGAAATATTATTGACAGTTAAATCTTTCTCTGAAACAAGTACCTTTAATTGTTCCGCTTCTGAATTTAAAAGCTCTAACTGTTTCTGCTGCAAAATGGATGATTCCTGTACATCAGAAAGGCATGCTTTTAAACTGACACATTCGTCTATCTTTTGCTTTAAAAATTCATCTTTCTGTTTAATTGAGTCATTCAACTGTGCTGCTTTTTCTGTCATATTTTTAAGTTGATACTGAAGATCAGAAATAACCTCCATATTCTCAGACAGTTGAATCCTAAGTATATCGGACTCCTCAGATTTATCTTTCAGCAACTTTAGATCTTGGGCTTGCCTCTTACATTCATTTTCCTTTTCCTGTACTGTCTGTCTAAGCTGGCTGGTTTCAAAACCTAGGGTTTGTATTTGGTTTTGCAGATCTGAAATGACTTGCAGATATTGCCCTTCTCCTGTCATGTTACTATCTTTCATTTGTTGTAGCAGAACATCCTTCTCAGAAATAAGAGTTTCTTTTTCTTCCAAGAGAGTTTTTAGGTTTTCCTTTTCAATCACTAGGCCATCAATTTGGTCCTTCAGAGCTAAAATATTATGATTTTGTTGAGACAAGTGTGAAGTTAAAGTAGCTACTTCTTCTGATTTTTTCATTATCACTGCATTAAGGTTTTCAATGTCTACTTTCAATTTTTCAGTTTCTATAGCTGCTGTTTGTATTTGCTGCCTTGTGGAAGTAACATCAGACTGTTGTTGTATTAACTGTGACTGCAGAATTTCAAATTCACGCGACTTCTTGTTCAGTAAGTTTGAAAGGTCCTCCTTCGTATGCTTAAGCTCAGTCACTTCTTTGCTTAATAGCTGTAACTGATTATTTAACGCTGTATTTTCTTCAATTTTATCAGAAACTTGCTTATGAAACTTTTCAAGTTCTGAACCCTGACTTTTTAGGGTCATGTCTCTTTCTCCTACCCACTGAGATAACTTCATTTTGTCCTCTTTAAGATTTTTAATTTCTTCCTGCAGCTCTACAATGTAAGATTTACTGTCTTCCATTTCCTTATGTAATGAATCACACTGAAGGACTTTTTCTTCCAGACACTTGCTCTTAGCTTCAAAATCCAAAGTTAAGCTTTGAACTTGCTCTTGCAGCAGTAAATTATTCTCCTTACTCTGGCTGAGCTCTTGTATTAGTGTACTGCATTCAGATAACTTACTATTTAACATTTCTTCTTTCTTTGTTTCTTTCTCTGTAGCATCCTTCAGTTGAATGAGGACTGATTGCACTTGTTCATGCAACTGTTGTGCCTGTTCCTTGCTTTCGAACAACTGACCAGCTAACACATTACACTCCTTTGTTTTCTTCTGCAGCTGCTCTGCAACTGAACTTTCTTTTTGCTTCGCAACTATTGAGAGTTGTTCAATTTCTTTTGCTAGAGTGTTTTTTTCACAATTTAGTACCGAAAGAGTTTTTTGGTACTCAGCATTGCTAATAGATAACTTGCTTTCTATTTCTGCCACAGTCTGGATTTTCTGTAACAATTCACATTCTTTTACATCCAGGAGCTTGGACAAATTCTCATTTTCACTGACTAACTGCTGCTTCTCTTCTTTCACTCTATCTATACTTTTTTTCAGATGTTCATTTGCTTTCACTTGCTCTGCCAATTCTGTTTCTTTCTCCTCGAGATCTGCCTGCAACTGCTTATTAGCTAAAGCTTTCTCCTGTGTCTCTATTTCCATCTTGTTAATTTGTTTATATATTTCACTTAATTGGTTATTAAGCTCTTCACAACGTGTCTCTTTGGCTTTAAGATCTTCAGTTAATTTAAGTTTAGTCTCTTCCCTTTGTTGCTCCAAAAACTCAAGCTTCTTATCTAATGAAAAAATGACTTCTTGTTTCTCTTGTAATTCTTTTTTAATTGTTTCCTGGTCTTCAGCGTGTTCCATAACCTTCCTAGATAACTGAGCCAACTCTTCATCTTTTTTAGCATCTTCCAAAACTAGTCTGTTGTATGAATCTTTGATAGATTTTAACTCATTTTCAAGAGTCAGTTCTTTGTTTTCTTTCTCTTTACGCAAACTGTTCAATTTTTCTTTTAGAGCATTATATTCCTCAATCTGAGATTTCAAATATTCAGATTCTTTTCTTTGCTTATTCTCAGTTTCTTGTAGCTTTTCAGATGATTTGCTAATCTGTTCTTTCAGCAACGTAATTTGTGACTCACACTCCATCAGATTGTTATGGTATGCGATGTGACTGGCTTTGATTTCAGAACGGAGATCTTTAATTGTAACGCTGTACTCATCGATTTGTCTTATCAGTTCCTCATTTTCTTTGGTTTTAGCTTCATTCTCAACTCTAATTCTTTCCAGTTCTAGTCTCATTGTATTACTCTGCTCAGAAAGGACAGATATTTTCACACTTGCATCTCTTACATCGGCTGTTTGTACTTCTTTTAGCAAATCAGCCTCCCTTTCAGCCTTTGATAACGCCTCTTCTATCCCTCGTATTTCTTCATTTTTGCATTGCACTTGATGCTTCAGGATCATAACTTGTTCTGAATACTCTGTCATATTCAAAGACAAGGCAGATAACTCCCTCTCTTTTTCTGCCAGTGCTTCTTTAAGATGATCGATTTCTCTTTCACGTTTCTGAAGATCCTGAATAAGTTGAGATCTCTCCTCTAAATGGCTTGTATTCAGTTTGTCAAGCTCTTCATGTGTCTGGTCGAGATCCAGCTGCATTGATTCTACCAGGCCATCTTGTTTCAAAGTCTAAACATCAAGAAAATAATGTTACAAGAATAACTGAAACGTATATCAGAAGGAAAATGGAAGATACACTCCTCATGTAAATCTATTATTTAAGCTATTTAAGCACTCGCTATTGATTCTTGAACTAATGACCTACCCAACAGTACAAGTCACAAGACTTTTTAGGTAATTTTGGCATACAGAAAGGTCAGTGTATGAAATCTGCAGTGTAACTAATGTTGAGGGTGTTTTTTTTCTGACAATTAAATGAACCATGCCAAATTAAAATAAAGTCATTCATTTCCATTTTGACTTACCTTTTCCTTCAGCGTAGCAACTTTTTCTGTTAGATCACTGATGACTTTTTTCTGCTCAGCATTCTCCACTTCAAATGCACTGCATTTCTTTAAGACTTCTTTCAGCTTAGTATTAAAAATAAAAATTTGTATCATAGAAATATATTTAAAATTTGATGTTAAAATATTGAACTTACCTAACAGTGGAATTTATACAGTGAAATTAACTAAGACAACACTCAAAAAACACCAATACGTTCATGCAAAGCACTGTGGTGTGTCTAAGTACTCATTACACCCAACTTTAAGTAATTATATGACGTGAACAAAGCTGTAATGAAACAAAAGAGCCAAATCTTTTGGCTACAAAAACAGCAATTTTGTTGATGGCGTACAAATCAAAAGTTGAGGCCCGTGTTCATCACTTCTATTATATACTGTTTGGTAACTTACTTTTTGTTCACTATGAACAAACTTCTCTCCCAGTTCTTTGTTCATCAGATCCCTTTCTTGAAGCATTTTTCTCAAAGTTTCAATTTGTTCCAGTTTTTCTGTTAAGCTTAGCAGTTTTTCTTCTTTTTCTCCAAGTGAAGTCTCAAGGAAGGTATTTCTGTCACTCAATCTAAGAAGAAAATACACATACAGACCTTTGGTAACTAAATTCCATTTTGAAAACAAAGTTTGCTTTAGGCTTTCTAGGTTTATTAGCCCCCAAACTATGTTCCTAAAAGAATAATCATTTCTACCATTTTCATTTAAACTTGCAAGTCCAAAAATATTTTGACTGCAATCAGAAGCTAGAATCAAGTAAATAAATTTTATATGTTTTAACAGATTACACTTCTGCTCTATTAGAAGTTTAAAGTAAAGAAAGCGTATCCTCTGTGCAGTTATAGAGAACATTTATTTTACCCTTTTAGCTGCTCATTCAAGCCAGATATCAGAATTTGATGCCTTTCGGCATCTTGAATCTGTTGGCTGCGTAACTGGGCAAGTTGAGTTTGCAAACGTTCATTTTCATTCTGCAACAAAAAATTAATCAAGAGGATTATTGCACACATACATCCAGAATAGCATAAGAGAACTAGAGCTCCAAAAACGTGACTCACTAGAGGATTTACACCCTACACAGTAAGAGGCTGTTAGCATATAAGCACTCATCAGTTCAAATACAACATTAATACCACAAGTTGAGATCGATGCAATCTACCTTTCAGAAATACTTCCTTCAGTGATGCTAATAATAAAATGAGCTCAAGGATCACTGCTCTTTACCAAAAGCAACACACACACACAGTGTTAAGGCACCTTATTTAATTCAACAGAGGAAGCTACTGCTTCGAAAACACACTTTCCTCATTGATTTGAGGATAATACCAAACTGGTAACTTTTTGGCACATCTTCTCATCTTAAAGAAATGCAAAAAATCTGCAGGAGATTAGATTAGCATACAGGGAATTGCATAGAGAAGAGAAAGAAAGCAAGCGTCGTTCACACTTTTTTCTTGAAACAGTACAAATGTCCTACTGTAGTCAGATTCACTGCACCCATTCAAAAATAAAACCACAGAAAATCTAATGGCAACCAGAAAGCAAAACCAGAACACATATTGAGAACCAACATCACAAAGGACAAACATGGCAAACCTGTCACCTCTAATGAAAATAAGCTAGCACTCTGGAGGAGGCAGAACACACCTGTACAGCCCTCAATAGCTGCCCTTCTTCCTTTACATCAAACGTTACCTGTATCAAAAGGTTTTGTTAAAAGATTCTCAGATATGAATAAGGCTGTCTCGTATCTTAAAATAATTATATAGAAGTAAATAAACAAATAAGTAGACGCAATTTAGCAGGTAACTATGAGCAATGCACAAAGCATGAGGAGCATGAGGAAGAGATCTGTTGTTTCATTTACTGGAAACTAGGTTTAGAAGGTATCAGGCATAGTAACTTACCAGTCAGGCAATACTATAAAAGTACTTAAAAATTCTGATGTCAGTATTTATTTAACTGTTCATTCTCGTGCATTCACTGATTACAGAATATATTAAACTATCTGTTACACATCTGTATTATGCATATATGTATGTATGTCGTATGTGAGATATAATTATGAATTGAGGGACAAGAGAGAGACTTATCCTAGTAGTAAAAAACCAGTTCCGCTCTTAATCTTCTGACAAAGGCATCCTACAGAGACGGATACAAATTATTTTGACCTTTACTACTTTTCTGCAAAAATTAATGAAGCTTACTTCCAAACAAGTTTCTTCATGTGCTGACTTCTACTTTTGCTGAATAGAAGTGTCAGGCTTAAACTTTAAAGCATAATATAGCATGTGTAGACTATAAAATAGGTTTTAGGCATTTTTGCTAGTTGCAAATTTACACTCTTGTGTTACAGTAAGACTGTGAAGAGAAAATGAAACGATTCTCTTAACAATAGCAGTTTTTAGAGAAATACAACAGCTCACCTGAAGAGCTTCCATTCTACCTTGAAGTTGCATTCTATCTTCCAAATCCTGACAACGTTCTTCTAGAAACAGAATTTGTTCCTGCAGTTGATTTCTTTCCAATTCCAACTCTTCAACTACACTCCGTAAGCCTATTTAAGTCAAAGAGGAAAAACTACTTCAGGAAAGATTTAAAAAAACCCTGAAGTCTACAAATGACTTTCACCTTTATATTCACAATTTTCACCACTGTTGGGCACAATTAGATCACAATCACTTCCAGTGGAAAGGCTTGAGGACTTGCACATGCAAATATTAAATGATAAACATGTCCTTTACTTTACAAAAACTAAAAGCTACTGGCATAACTCCATAACTCATAGAGAACCTGGCAGAAATATTCTAACCCATACTGTGTCCCAATTAATAATATGGCTGATGTTACTTTAATCATGAGTTAATACACTTACAAGATCAGATCTTAAGCTATATTAACAAAGTAAACAAGTCTATATCAAAATTTGCAAGTGCATCTACTCCATTTTACCAACAACACATACTAGGAGCTTTTACCAAAGATAGAAGAGCATCTACATGAATGAACAGGTATTTGATTTTTACTACAAAACACACAGCAGCTCAATACAATTCTGTTTTCCAAACAAAATAGTTATGTAGATCAGAAATACACTCACAGGAACAAGACTCATAACTTAAAAACCACACGACCTTGCCACATAGGGTACTTCACAGGCACCAAGGCTCAAACAATTCCGGTGTTTAATAATATTTATATTCTACTTCTGAACCAAAACTAGGCAGTTCATCCAGCACGCACATGCTTAAAATGAAACAGAAGAAAACGCAAGCCAAAAAAATTCAACAAAGAATAGAATACACCACAAATGGGTTGTTAGTTGAATTTTGAAAACAAAAATAGACAACAAAATACAGGTGCCGTGCATGCTTTAATAAACTGACTAGTCTCTATCACACCTGCATTAGGTGAAGTGTATTCTGGCCACCAACCTCCCATATTTTCTCCTTCAGCTGAATCAGTGCTATCCAAGGTGACATTCAATGCTTCTTGAAAGCACTGTTTTCTATCAAAGCTGTACTCTTCCTATGTGCAAAACATAAGAGTTGCATTTAATTAAAAGAAGAAAAGAAGCAAGGGTAAAATACATATTCTGTTATTAGAAGTGCAGTTTCAGTTAAATATTCTAAAACCCAGCAAGTGATTCAGATCCACAAACGTTAAGTTGTTATGGTTTTATGATTTTTTTTAATCTACTCTTTAACTCCCAATACACCACATGATGTTATGATGTGGAATATCAATAATACAACAAAAATCATAAAACCATAACATAAGTATACGTGATCACTACAGACACCTGTCTGGCCTCAAACTGCCATTTCAAGAGAAGCAGTCTCCCACAGGCTCTGTGCAGTAGCTAGTATCTTTTGTACAGCTCTGAAGACACCCTCAGGCACCGGAGAGGCCAACAGCTAATTATGTTTGGAAACATTAATTGATTCCAGTTTCCACACTTAACAGCATCCTCTGAAATTCACGGTGAAGTACTGGAATTAACTAAACATAAAATTATTCTTCCAATGGCAAGCTTATGTAAGTGACATCCTAATTATTCTTACAAAATATTGGGTTTTTTTTGCAAGCAACAGCACCAACTACTACAAAGTTAACCTGAATGAACTGACATTAATTACTAACCCATTCAGTAAATCTCCCAACAGAGAAATTAATAAAGATTGTATCTAACACAAAACATGGCCTTAACATATGAAGCACGTACACAGCCATGAGGATATGAATTACTCCAGAGAGAAGTTCATAATTTTTCAACACAAAATTAAGCAGGCTCATGACTCAAGGAACTGAGAGGTGTGGTCCCACTAGAATTGCTCCTCATCTTTTGGCTACATACACAATCATTTAGTTTACTAACAAACCTATCTAGTTTTCATTTACGTAACAGATGTAAGTTCATAAGCCCTTAACCTATCCAACTGTAAAGCATCATATTTTCATTAATATACAGGTAAAATAGATATTCATAACTTTTAACCCACCTGAAGATTCCTGTTGGTCTGACTGCTTTTTGTTCCCGCCTGATCCAGCCTGCCCATTCCTTGAACTGTGGTCAGTTCCTCCTCCAGCTCCTGTTGCCCTGAGACTATGGCTGGATCAGAGCAGCCAGGAAAGAACCAGTCATCCTCAATCAGTTTTGTGCCACAGGAAAGTAATTACAATTATATCAGACGCTACTACACGAAAAGAGACCTGGGACAGCTGAAGTCCCTATGAATGACTGATAGAACAAGATTAAAGAAGCAATCCACAGCAGTCACCTTGTGATTTCCCTCCAACATTACTCAGTAGAACGCAAGAATAAAGACTGTATATCTATCTCACTAAGAAGAAGCAAACTGAAGTCTAACATTACTTCTTCATCACTCTAAAGGAAGTCTTTATACAAGAGACTGGAAAGGGTGAGGTTATGCTGACACTAAAATAATAATAAATCCAACCAATTAAAGGCTAAATTACATAGCCTCTCATTCTACCAGGTTAAAATACATCCAATTTGCATAATATCAGCTGAGACAGCTGTACTTTTTGTAATGTGAACAATCACATTAATTTTATGCAAATAATGTGTCCGTTTCAACTTCAATTTAGCGTGAGTCTGATAATATGAGGAAGTCACAAGCAAGTGTTACACTGCAACTGGCATCAAACCATCTTATCATACATTAATAATACCATTCTTCTAAAGACAAATACAGAATCATTTTTAAAAAACACACTGAATAAATTCAGAATATGACAGCTAAGGTATGAATCTTGTTCATTGTTAGAAATGCTTTTTCATTTAAAAGTACATTCCCATCTGTTTTGTGATTTGACAAAACACATTTGGGGTGACAGATTAGGCAGCAGGTGAATCATGCAAAGCAGACAAAACAGAACAGCTGGTGAAAAGAAATGAAAGTAAAGGTGGCTCCATACTTCAATTGAAAATAAGATAATCACAGATTTAGCTTTCAATTTAACCACATCAATACACAGTTGTCTTCACAACGTGCAAAGTTCAGACAACATTTTGCTTATGCATCAGAGAAGTAAAACCCAGAAACTATTAGATCACACTGGGAATGCTCAGCTTTCATCTGAATTGTACAAGGACAACTTATTCAAAAGACTTCATTAAAGCACATTCCCATAACACCTATTAGAAGGGAAAAAAGTTCCTCCTGTAATATTTGAAAACTACACGCTTAACAGTCCTAAAAGACTCAAGCAAAAAAAGTTAAAGAAAATCTTTAAGGGCTGTTTAAGCAGGACTGCAGGCCTGGATTTCCCTTTTGGTTTTAATTAAATTTTGGTTTCTTTCACCATAAGCATTCATTCTGCATGCCTCGTGCAAAGAGGAATTCAACTTTTTTTTTCAATTTTCTTTTTAATCACTATACGTGCTTCTTCAAAGTACATAGAGACGTGCCAAATTCTGATCATCTCATATCTTTGCTATTACTGTAGTCCAGGGAGCATTATTCAAGATCAGAATTTAATTTCTTTGAAAAAATTAAATTCCTTTAAGTTTAAACTGAAGTCATCTGCTTTTAAGCATAATGAACCCAACTATTTTTGCTTTTGGTAGTGAAAGAAAGAGTCAGATTAACGCTGTCAGATGAAAAATGATAGTACAGAAATCAGAGCTTTAGAATGGTGTGGAACCCTTTGGTAAATTTTCAGTTAAATTTAACTCAGCATTGCTTTAACAACAACTAGTAAATAAATATATTTCCTAATGTTCTGCAGCAGCAAAGGAAGCCTTTCTTTTGCAATTATATCTGAAGTAAAAACCTGAAGAACTTCCAAAACGCTTTTACTCTGCTTCACACTGCATTCAAATTAACCAACGATGCATCTGCACTTGTGTGTTAATGTTCATGTTACAAATCCCAATCTTTAGTGGTTTAGGGAGGAAACAAGCCAGAATTCATAGACATCAGTCAATGCTATCATCCCCTAGGATTTTGTAGCTCTTCATACATTCATTCCAAAATAGACAATTGCCTTATCTGGCAAATTCCCACTATGATGGAATGAGCAGCAGGTTCATAGATTGCTTAAAATATTCATAACTAATATTAATGCTAATAAATCCTGCAATTTACATGGGGGAATATAATTGTTTTTTAAAAAACACTAATGAATTTCAATTTCTTCTAAGAATTTATAAATAAATTTGATTCTCAGTTAGTTATAATCCAACTGCAGCAAGCCAAGAACTTATTCTCTAGAAATATGGAGTCAGCTGTTACTACAAAGAAAATACAGTAAGATGATTTGGTTAATAGAAATGAAGAAATTGGCTTTGCAAGAGGGAAAAAAAAAAATCAAGTTAAAAGACAGCATTTGTTACACGCACTGTTAAAACCCACATACCATCAATGGCAAACATTATAAGGTACTGTTGGTAATTTCCTCAAAAGAACTATCACCAGAAGAAATCAGCAACAGTACATTACAAGTTGCCATCGCTGCAGGAACCTGCATGCACAAAACTGATGGGAAACCATGTTCTCACTGGCTGACCAAATCACAGTGTAGGGTAGGAGTGGAGGGGGAAGGGACGCTGAGGGCTCATCAGGTGTAACGGCAGGAAGAACAAAAAAAAACAGAAACAGAAAAGTCATGCTTATCTCAAGGGGAAAAAATGCAAAATTAAACACAGACTGACGCAGATGAAATTTTACAACTGCTATTAATATTGCATGTGGATCTGCAGTTACCACATACGAGATAACAGGTTGTTTTAACAAAGGGAATATTCTCTTTCAGTTCCAAAACATAACATGGTAAAGCCCTCAAAAAGATGAGATGAGACCTTTCAAAACATTTCTATGCTTATGTACTCAACTTCCAAATTCATCCTTCAAATGAAAAATAGTTAATCAGTTGCAGATTAAAAAGAGAAGACTCAAGTTCTCTAACTGAATTAATTACGATGGTAGGTTGTGCACACTGAAATGTGCTATTAATCCCCACACAGTTAACTAAAAAAAATCATAATGAAGTACTAAATTACTTGGAAAATACACAGTAAAAACTAACTGAAATTTAGCCAGACTTTTATGAGATTTAACAGCAGATACTCCACTTATCAACTATTTAATTAATAATTTAGAAAACTTCAATGCCTGAGATCACCCAAAATGTTTTTTGTAGCACTTACTGTTATTCAACTGATCACACAAGTGACACTTATTAACAGATTACTAAACATTCTTTGAAAAATTTCAGATTAGAAATTAATGATATTTAAAGGGAAAATTTATCTTACATTTTACTCAAGCACCACCCAGTATCACATTTAAACCAGAACTGCAGTATCCCACACCTTCACTACCTGTTCAAGGCAGGCAGCTTTATCATAAGGTGAACTTTTTAAGCACTGTTCATTCATATATGGACAGTACACTGACAAAGTAAATTCAAGCTGTCTTACAGAGCAGCAACTTGGATGGCAAACAGAACAAGCACATCTATTCATAAAAATGAGGCAAAGAAAAAAATTGACCATGTGGAAAAAAAAAAATCAAGGACATAGGAGAAAAACCTGCAAATTTAAGCAAATTCACTAGCTATGCAAGCCTTAAGATTACATAAATAAGTCGTAGTAGAACAGTATCAATTCAGTCTGAAGTAGAACAGACGAATGTATAAGATGTGATGTGCGCATCATATTATGTACGTGATAATTTAACTAAGAAAATCAACCCACCTTCTCTCTCCTCCTCAATCTGAGCCATTCTTAAGGCCATAGCAGATTTCTCCTCTCTGACTCGATCACGTGACTCCTCTGATTCTGGTACATTTTCTTGCCATTCCAAGAATTGACCCTGCGATTCATCCACACTACCCGATTCACTAGCCTAACAAGAGAAATTGAGCATGAAAATAAATTCACCAAATGCCACCATAAGCATAAATGACTCTCATTTGGCAAACCATTCACAGTGAAAGTCATGCACATAATTTGCCACTTCACATAAATGTCTATGAAAATAAAGATAACTATTGTAGATGGTGTGAAAAGCAAACCTCATCACTTAGCAAATATCTAAGCTATCTAAATATCAGCTACTTGCCAGCTGTGTTTTTAGTCTAAAATATTTTTAAAGAGAAGTGCTTTTTTAAAAACCAGAATATTTTTCCTATACATGCTCATCTTAAATATTTCAAAGTAGAACAATATTCAACTTCCTTTACTTAAGGTAAGAAATCACTATTACTTTTATCCATGAGTAGAATAAGAAAGAATGTTAGATTTCTAAAACTAGGCTTTCTTTGAAGGGAAGACAGAAATAACCAACCAAACAAAAAAAAAATCATGTAAGTTCATAGATAATACCTTCAGCAAAGTGTTTTCAAACTGGTTATTCTGCTGCTGGGCTTGTACAAAATCACTAGGCACTAAGAGTAACATAAGGTTTAATCTATCTAGAAGTCTTCTGGGATAATCTTCTGAATCCTCTCCCTTTATCATCCACACCTGGATATTTGTTAAGATTTCATTCGCTATTTTCTTCTGAAAGTTATTCAGATCATACACAGAGTAATAAGTAGTCACACTTTGATAACTTACATTAAATGTGATTAAATAAATTGTAAGCAGTTTAGGGAATTATAATCTAAACTACGCAAAAAAGTAAGTAGAAATCTGTATTTAATTCAAA
The DNA here is from genome assembly GCF_038088225.1 of Cyrtonyx montezumae. Classification (NCBI taxonomy): domain Eukaryota; kingdom Metazoa; phylum Chordata; class Aves; order Galliformes; family Odontophoridae; genus Cyrtonyx; species Cyrtonyx montezumae. The sequence continues at coordinate 40,255,231 of NW_027071826.1, read as the reverse complement.
TCCTGTCAGCTTGCTACTTAACAGCTACTGACATCTCTATTTCACATATCACTCATCTTCAGCACTAACATCCAATGAGCATACTTTCCAACGTGCTGCTTGAGTCAGTCATACAAATCATACAGATCAATTTTAAAGTTAACCTGGGAAGCTGCTCTCTTTGTAACTTGGTCAAGATCAGCTTGCAACTTCCTTTGCTGCTCTTCATAGACTTCCAGCTTAGTCAGTAATTCTTCTACCAAAAATAAATAAATAAATCACAGATTAGGTCTGTTACAGTACGAAACCAATTGGAAAATAATAGAAGCATAGAAAAAAGACACATTCTTTCTAATGCAGCAAGGCCTGAACTATAAAGCACAAGTAGGTTTTGAGGAGGAACAACTGAGTTGTAACCCTGAGTTAAGTGCTGTATGCTGCTGCTCAAAGCAGCATGAAGTTACTTCCAAATCCGTTTTTTAAAATGATACACAATGAAAATCTAAAACAAACAAAAAAAACAGAAGTCCATTTAACTTTGCCTCTTTACTTTGAGCCATCTGCAATAGGAAAGTAAAAAAGATTTTTGCTGGTTTTTCTGTTTTACCGTTTTGAGTTCTGATTTCATGTAACGATTGCAGTTTTAGTTCCAGTTCTTCCTTTTCAACTTCTAATTCTGACACACGATTGTTCAAGGCAGATAGATCATTATTCTTTGATGAAAACTAAAATAAAAAGCAGTTGTAAGCTTTTCAAATGCATAAAAATGTGTACTTTTTTGTCGCAACTTCCCCCTGTATCAGCATCCATTCAATTTTTATATACAGTTATTTTGAATAAATTATTTTAATATTCTATTTACCCCATATTTTACTTCTTTATGACAAGTAAAGTCCTTTTAAAAGCAGGTCTGTAACATTAAAAAATGATGTACATACATTTTTCAGCTCATCTTCCAGCTGTTTGATTCTTGACTTAGACCAAGCCTTCATTTTCAGAAACTTAGCTTCAGATTTGCTGGCCTCTTCTATCTTCAATTTCAATTGTACTAAGAAGCAAGGCATAAAAATTATTTAAAATCCCAGAACGATTATCAGTAAGGAATCTGTGTTTAATTTCTTTATCAACTGAAAGCAACACTTACACAAGGCGACTGCATTTAGAGAAGAAAAATATTAGGAAACGCAGTGAGCAGTTTACAGCTTATGTGGTATTTTTACATTCTCATAACCCTCATAAATACACTACTTGAGCACAGATACTTGTTAAGGTGACAACTTTCCCTTCGGATTTTATGTAGCTCTAATTGAAAAACGAATGAAATTGGCACACAGTATGTAAGACTATGGTGCAAAGTAACGCTCCATACATGACAAGTTTTTAAATAGGATACCTTCTAACTCTTCCATCTTCTCTTTGGATGTAGAGTCCAGATCTGCAACATCTTTTGAGTTAGTCTGCCCACTGCCAGTTAATTCTGCCACTTGTTTCTTAAGCTGAAACAGAGCCTGATCCTTCTCTTGCAGCTCAGTTTCATGTTTCTCCTTAATTTCATGCAGTTCAGCATCATATTTCTCCCTCACTTTTGTCATTTCAAGCATGTGTTTCTCCATCATGTCTTTGATCTGGGCTCTCAATACATGTCTCTCAGCATCCAGTTTAGACTGGAGGTTTTCTTTTTCAGATAGAAGGCGTTTCATGTTTTCATTTATCTCCTATTAAGAAAAAAATCATTTTTTTTTAATACGAAGTATTTTCAGTACCACTGTGAAACATTACATGCATATTCTTACACACTTCATCACATTATAATTAGAAAAGGGTGCTACTATTGGTCAACTGGTTCTAGCACAGAAAATTCAGCTTCAATTTCAAAGGCCTGCACGGGAACTTTAAAAAACAACAACAACAAAAAAAAAACCAGCATCACTATTTTGGGGTGCAAACTACATGTAACCTCTTTCCAGAGGCAAAAGTTAAATAAAAACGAACGTTCAGTTGCATGGTGCATTAGATCACTGTTGGAATCTTCCAGTTTTATCAAGCATTGTGAACGTTCACTACAATGCCGTTCAGATGTTGGTACTTACACCTGTTAAAACTAGCAAACTATCATCTAGTCCTTTTCTACAGTATATTGTTGCCAATTAGTTTTCTGTTGGTGCTTATTCTACTTTCAGTGCTTTCACATTACTTACAATATAAGAGCTAGAAAAGATTACAGATCACTCTAACAAAGCAGTTCTCCAGATGAGATCTGTTGTGCAAAAGCCTGCTTTCATAATCCATAAACTGCCCATGTAAAGAAGCAGTGAAGGACAGTAGAGACAACATTCTCAAAATGTGATTGTGCAGCTTACATAAAGGAAGACTTCCTGTTATTTTAATACTAAGACCAAGGTTCCACCACAGTTTAAACTGCTCTAAATTCACATTGTGACAGGAAAAAAAGCCTGCATAAGGCACAATGCATAACAAACTTGAAGGTTGAATAAAGCACAGATTTAGCTTGGATCACTCACTTCTGCTGTGGATCTTAACTATCTCAGCAGGACAGGATGCCTACCTGGTTACATAGTTTAAATTATTTCCAATAGATTGTGAGGCTGACAATCCACTTGAAAAGTGGAAAATATTTTAGAAATACTATGGTTAAAATGTTGGCTGTGGCACTTCTCAGACAAGTTGTTTCAGAAAGGGCCTCAAAAGTCTGAGGGACTGCAATGTCTTTCCTAGATTGTTGAACTGAAGCAGCAGCACTCAAAAGGCTGTAATCAGGGTTCACATCAGGTGCTTAACACAAAGAACCTTGGCTTTTGCATATCAGTAGAAATACTTAAGGAAGGGGTACAGTACTTGCAAAACACTCTTCAAGGGAAAAAAATAAAGCCTCAGTTTTGGAGTTCTCTCCAAACTCTAACTAGAGAAATAGAAGGTTTTGGACAGCAAAAAGTCTTTGATGTACAAATTCTTAGAATTAGTCAAAACAAACTGAGTGACAACTGACAGTTTCAATTTTTCTTACAATTTACCTCCTCCTTAAAATTCATTTGCTAACTGAAGTTAATATTTGCTTGCACAATCATGATTGCATTATCAGTACATGTCAAAAACTCTCAGAGTATTTTACACAGAATTATTGTTGTTTACAAGCAACCATTTTCAGAACTTCTAATTGACCAGATGAGTTAAGCAGGGTGTATATGATGTTTCTTACATTCAATTCCTGGTCCTTGGCATCCAGTTCTTTTTGCAGCACGTCTATCACCTGTGTTCTCCCCAGCATGACTTCTTCTTTTTCATGGAGCTTCTGCTTCAAGGCCTTTAGCAGCTAGCAAAAAATAATAATAATAATCAAGCTATCAATACAGAGATAAAAACTTTGAGAAGACAAATAGGAAGTCTTATCTTCAGCTTCCCAAGCATATATCCAAATAGTGTCATAGAGGTTATTAATTACTTTAATCCAAACTCTCATAGGTAAGACAAAGCAATATACCTGTTCTAAGTCAGCACTTGCATCACATTTAGCAGCTAATTTAAAGAGCTCCTGCTCATGTTTCTTTCCCTGTGCTTCCAGCTCCTTTTCCTTTTCATGAATTATATTTTGAAGCACTTGTACCTGAAAACACATACAAAGCAAATACGAAGCCAGTTCAGAAAAGTACATTAAAAGAACAGAGAACTAACTAAAGTACAGACTTCTCTGAAGTCTGAATTTTATCTCCACTTAGCAGTTAAACAGAGTAGGCATCTTCGGTGATTACCAAAGACAATGATGTACACAGATAAACCTCCAACTTGCATGAAACGTGCCTCAAACAAACTTCAAATGAAAAGAAAGCCATCGAGGCCTTGGAGCATGCCCAGAGAAGAGCAGCAAAGCTGTGACAGTCTGGAGCACAAGTCTTGTGGGGAGCGGCTGAGGGAATTGGGGTTGTTCAGTCTGGAAAAGAGAATGCTGAGGAGAGAACTTGTCACTCAGTACAACCTGAGAGGAGGTTGTAGAAAGGTGGGCCTCTTCTCCCAAGTAATCATGACAGATGTAATTTTTTTTTTACAGTATTTACTTACATTTTTCATATACTTTGCTTCCATTTTCTGGAAACGTTCTCTTTCGTTGTTCTGAACATTTTTAAGACTCTCGATCTCTTCCTGGAACAGGCTACACTTTTCTTCACTGTCTCCAACCTTCTTGTTAAGCTGCTGAACAAGAATCTCCATGCTTTGTAGTGATGATTCTTTAATGAACAGCTCGTTCTTTAGAATAAAAATGGTAGGATGATAAGAAGAATGGATCCAGGATAAAGAAAAGCTAATTACCACAAACCCACCTCTCAGCCCTCCCTCTAAAATTAAGCAACATTAAACAAGAAACCCAGGTTTGGTATAAATTCAAATGAAGTTTTCCAGCAGATTCCAAAGTCAGAATTAATGATACTGACTAAAGTAAATATAGATCTAAACTAAAACAAATGAGACAACCAGCAAAGAAATTATAATCACGTAAATAACTGCAGATTATTTATGCTTCAGAAAAGGTCTGATCATATAATATCAGGGTTTGTTGGTTCCTTGATATTGCAACGAAAATTTCATATCTGAGCTGACAATATACCTTCAGCTCTTCATTGGGCAAGAGTACTTCACTGGTAACACCACCTGATCCACACGCTATCTGTAAATCGATGATATAGGCATCTCTGTCAGCTAATTTCTTTTCTTTCTCTGCCAACATGGCATCCATTTCAGCCCCCCGACAGCGCTGAGCCTCCAGTTCAGTATCCTGAAAATGAAAACACAACACTGCATGTAATCTATACTTCTATCATCTACAGCACAGAACAGTTTGTATTACCTCCTTATACCCTATTTTAAGTTACTGAAAAAACTGCCACCGCGTTCACAACCCAGTTAAACATTTTTTAGCCATAACTTTTAATTACTAAGCTTGCTTCTCACTGAAATTCTGTAGCACTCATAATCCATCCATTTCCCACAGTCAACAACATTCACAGAACACAAAATTAATCCTAGCTTGAATTTCTTCCTGTTATGAATTGCTTTTTGCAACTGAAGCAAAAAAACATTTTTATTCAAAATAAAAGCTTTAAAGACTTTAACCCACACAGGTGATACAGTTTTTCCTTTTCCATTTGCTATCAAAATACTACAGAAGTACTCTCAAAAGGTCACTGTTAACTGAAGATACAGTGAAATAACTAATACTTTATTTTCTCTAGCAAATTATAACATATAACCATCTCTGCCTTCTCAACCAAAAGCCTTTAAAGATAATCCTGCACCACAAATGTGAAAAAACACACTTAGCATCACTTAAAATACCACCTTTTTTTGTAACTCTTCATTTTTCTGCGTGATCTGGGTTTCTAATTCTTCAATTCTCTTTCTCAGCACCAATATTTTCCCACGATTTGCTGCAGCACTTTCCTGGTCACCATCTCTTGATGGCTGCAAAAACATGGAGTCTTGAATACCAAAGATAGGTAGTGACTGACTTTGGGGTACTTCAACCTATTCCAATAATACTGGTGAAATAAGGTAGTCTTTACTTGTGATTGCTATTTTTATTCCATTACATATGAATCCAAGAAGCAGCTAAACAAAGGTAGCACAGTATTTCTTTTAAGTGTGTGGAAGTTATTTTATAGAAGTTAAATGACATTAAAACATGCTTTTTTGAAAGGAAAACAACTCTCATACGAAAGCACAAATTTAATGGCAAAATATCAGTCACCTAAAATGAAAGATTACTACATATAACTCACATTTTGCTTCCAAGACCATTTTTAGATTTCCACTGTTGTTCTGGTTATTAAAATTATGAGGTGAGTTTTTTAGTTTCATTTCCTCTTAAAAATATATATTCCTGATTCATGCATGAAGAGTTTGAGATGACAATAAGACAAAGAGCAGTACAATCTTTTCATTTATTTTAATAATAATTTGAAAAGAACACAACTTTCTAGATTTCTATAGAAAAGTAGGTTAGATAGACATACACAGCTTGGGAGACAGCAACTACAAAGTTTATCTTTTCCTAACCTGACCTAAGCAGCTCAAAACTGGGACTTCAGTTCCATGCTCAAGTCTAGCATATTAGACCGTCCACCTTCAAGCTCAAGGGCATTTACCTTTTTCAGTTCTGCTTTTTCCTCTAAGCTTCCTGATGCTGATAACTGTTTCTTGAGTTCTTCCAGTTGTGAGGTTAACGATGCAACCTTGGCTTTGTTTTGCAGCTTCACTTTGGAAAGTTTGGCATCAGCAGATTCCTTCTCCTCCTACAAATATCAGCCATAAAGAGCTTTAGTCTGCATCCTTCAACTCTCCCATTAAAAGCAAACAAACACACAAACATCTAAAAACAAAACAAAGAAATCTAAATCCAAAACAAAGTTTTGGAAGAGACTGCTGTCTGCACAATACCTAAACTCAGTTAATATTTTGGAACAGACAATCCATCAGCAAAAAGCTCTAACTCACAGGCGTCAGTAACAGCTGATCACTACTAAAGCTTCCTAAAGTTCCTCCAGTTGTTGTAGATGACTGTTCAGCTTTTATTTAGAAAATCAGCTTATGATAAACAGGACTAAAGTGGTTTTCTGAACAGTCTTTTTGGCAGAAATACATACACAGTACCTTTAAGAGATGATCTTTACTTCGCAGCTCAGCATCCTTCTCTCGAATGAGCTCCTTTAGCTGTATGACGAGGCGCTCAGTACTTGCCAGCTGTTCAGTCAAATCTGTCACCGACATGTTCCTTGCATCTTGTGAGCCCACAGCCTGCAGACATTAACTACACTTTGAACAAACAAAATGGTGCAGACAATGGTCCTTGTGAAAAAAAAAATCAGTTTTGATGGGGTTTTGTTTTGTTAAGGTTTTTTGGGAGGCGGGGGAAGGCAGGGAGGTGTGTTTATTTTTTAAACACGCACACCAGATCTTTTTAGAATGTAACATTAAAACACGAATATACTACTTGTGCACATACCAGACTGGTCTTAGCCAGTTTGACAGATATAGTAACATGAGTTATATAAAACCATGTTAAAAAGATCTCAAAGCACAGTTGTAATGATCTGATTTCTTCTGTGTAGGAACACTCTTCAGCGTACTACAGTTCAGTCAGACCATTACATCATTCTATCTGCCACCTCAGGAATTCCCTGCATTTTCTTCCTTTTCCTCATCCTTATAAATTCTCTTGCACAGCAACTTTCCCTGCTGCCCCAAAAGTCATCTGTGAGGAATCATAATAAGAAGCTTCAAAGATTTCAAGTGTATCTAGCTAACTCTACTCGAGGCTTTAAAGCAGCTTTATTTTAAAGGGAGCAGAAATAAAAAACACCTTTCCCTCAATAAGACATTTCCCAAAATAAGGATTAACATAATTACAGCAATATTCTTTTTTTTTAAGGGGAGTGGCAACACTGATTTTGAATGGATAAGCAAATCATGAAAATAATTAATAGCTGTATCAAATGCTGAGCAACTGACGTACAAGAACTGAATTTCCTTAACTACTGGATTTTCATCATGACATCCAATAGTACTGTTACTGAACCTACAGGCAACAAAATATTTTACTGAACACGCTAAGCACAAATAACCCTCAGGACAAAGCCCATAAAATTCCTACAGATGTTCTCTTAAAGCAAGAAAAGCATAATGAAGAGGAATAAAGCAGTTCTGTTATGGTTAAATATCAAACAGACTGGAAGCAAGAACCCAACTCTACTTCTAGTGTCCTAAAAGTGAAAGATGGTAAAAGCAATCAAGTAACTTCTTTACTGAAGAGCAAATGCATATTATTAGCATAATATCAACTAAAGGAATTATTACTGAAAAGTAATTCATTACTTACTACTGCTTTGGAAGGAGAATCGTCTCCACTACCCCATTTCCACATAGTTTCAAGATGGCTATGAAAAACATAAACGAAATAATACAACAGTAAATATCAATGACTCTCAGATAACTCAAATTAACTTGTCCTTCTCTCTGTGTATTTTAAAGTAAAATATTTGAATCTAATTTATTTGTTCAACAATGTCAGCACCTCTGATCTCCATCACGTTACTAGTTGCTAAGAAATAATTCAGTTATTTATAAAATATGCATACTATGCCTTTTGAGCCCCAGCTTGTAAAATGTCAATACTATAAAAACTAAAAATCCAAAGAAGCCTTTAAAATGTACGTACTGTAATGTAGTATTCAGCTTGGTTGCTATTTCCTCATGTAAATAGAAGATAGAAGCCCTGCTAATATTTAACCAGACCTCAAACACTGCCTGCCACTGAGGTACGACAGGGTTTACTTCAACTCGTGCTTCTATAAAACAAAACACATAGAGTAAAATCTTCAAAGAACACCATTCTGCATTATGTGCCATGCAATCACCTTCATCTGAAAAATGAAGTCACTGCTGCAACCCTTGAAGTCACTGATCAGTCTATTGAACACGGGCAGCTGACACCGCAGGAGCAGCAAGAAATCCTTCCTCCTTTGCTCTGCAGCAAGCACCGCGGATTTCCAAATCGTAACAAGGTATCAGATACACGTAATTGCCATCTGAGGCTGCTAAAGCAGTAGTCTCACAAAGGAACACAACGCAGGGCCCTAAGGTGGCAACATCCCAAATATGGAGTGGACAAAAAGCAACTCAGGGGTTAAGAACGATACTGTGTAACAGTGACAGGCCTGGCTGAGAAAAAAAACGGGTATTCTTCAAAATATCCACGCTGTAAACACCAAACCATACAGGGCGGGTTTTCGGGAGGTTCCTGTATCTCGGAACCGAGTGAGAGCGGCCGGACCTGTCGGCTGTTCTCGCGAGACATTAACGAGGCGTTAACGACGCGTACGCGTTGCCAGGGTTTCAGCGCCCTCGGCCACATCCCTCAGCTGAATAGGGCTCGGGGCGGGCAGCGAAGTGTCACTACCCACTGTTTGTTTGTGGGGTTTTTTTTATATATATATATATTTTTTAATTATCATTATTATTTATTTATTTTTAAGTTATTACAATTCATATATATATATATATATTATTATAAACTATTTTTCATTTATTTATTTACTTTCAATTTTTCATTTATTTGTTTTTACTTTTTTTGTGCCATGGTCTCTACTAGACAGAGGGCTTGCCTTAAAAAGGCTGTGGCGACCCAGACAGAAGGTCTGCCTAGAAGCGTGGCTACACAGGTCTCTGGTTGCAAGGAGTGCCAGAGCCCGCTACTGCTGGATGAGGGTGCTAAGCAGTTCTCCTGTGCGAGGTGTGAGCAGGTGGAAGATCTGCTTAGCACGGTGGTTGAACTGAAAGAGGAGGTTGAGAGACTGAGGGCCATCAGGGACTGTGAGCGGGAGATTGGTGGAGTAGCTCCTTAGAGCGCCAGAGAGAAAGGCACCGGGGAGATCCCTCGCAGTTGGTGGTGGACTCCCTGACCTGTCCCCGTAGGGCAGAAGGGGGATATCTGAGGGATAGGGAGGGCTGGCAGAGAGTCCCTGCTCGGTGCCCTGCTCGGTACCGTGGGCAATCTCCCCCTCTGCCTCCCCAGTGTCCCCAGATACCCCTAAGCAATAGATTTGCAGCATTGGATGTTGAAGAGGTGATAAGGGGTGAAGTGCAGGAAGATTCCCGCAGGAGGTCACCGATGGCAAGGCAGTCACCTCCGTGCATTGAGACTGCTGCTACTAAGAAAGAAAGGAAGGTGATCGTAGTGGGTGGCTCCCTTCTAAAGGGAACTGAGGGCCCCATTTGCAGACCAGACCCAAACCGCAGGGAAGTGTGCTGTCTCCCTGGGGCTCGGATCAGGGACATTGCTAGAAGACTCCCGGACTTGATACGCCCCACCGACTACTACCTGTTACTCGTAGTTCAGGCAGACTGCAATGAAATATCTCAGAGAAGTCTGTGAACTATGAAAAGAGATTTCAGGGGATTAGGGCGATTAGTTCAAGGGGTGGGAGCACAAGTGGTGTTTGCTTCCATACCTTCTGGGGCGGTGAAGGACACAGAATGGGCTAGGAAAACACAGGTGATGAATAACTGGCTGAGAGGTTGGTGTAGAGACAGACACTTTGGGTTTTTTGACCACGGGGCAGTTTACTCGGCTCCTGGCCTGTTATCTGTTGATGGGATGCACCTATCTCAAAGGGGGAAACGAATCCTAGCACAGGAGCTAGCTGGACTCATTGAGAGAGCTTTAAACTAGCTGTGATGGGGGAAGGGGATAAAACAGGGCTCACCAGTAAAGAGCCTAAGGAGGCTGTGCTGGAGAAAGGGGTGAGGCAGATATCTCAGCTGAAGTGCATCTATACCAATGCACGCAGCATGGGCAATAAACAAGAAGAGCTTGAAGCCATTGTGAGGCAGGCTAACTATGACCTTGTGGCTATTACAGAAACATGGTGGGACCTCTCCCATGACTGGAATACTGGGATTGATGGCTACAAGCTCTTCAGAAGGGATAGACAGGGAAGAAGGGGTGGTGGCATAGCTCTCTATATCAAAGAGTGTTTTGATGTTGAAGAGCTTGAGGTTGGAAATGATGTTTCCATGGAAATGATGGAATGATGAGTCCCTATGGATAAGGATCAGGGGGATAGTCTTTAGGAGTGACATCGTGGTGGGGGTCTGTTATAGACCACCTAGTCAGGATGAAGAAATAGATGAGGTGTTCTATAAACAACTCGTAGATGTTGCACGATGGCCAGCACTCATTCTCATGAGGGACTTCAACTTCCCTGACATATGCTGGAAATATAATACTGCGCAGAGGAAGCAGTCCTTGAGATTTCTAGAATGTGTGGATGATTGCTTCCTGACACAGCTGGTGCAAGAGCCTACCAGGGGAGATGCCTTGCTAAACCTACTTTTCACTAACAGAGGAGGACTAGTAGGAGATGTGAAGGTTGGAGATTGTCTTGGCCAGAGTGACCATGAAATGGTGGAGTTTGCTATTCTGGGTGACATCAAGAAGGTGACTAGCAAAACTACTACCTTGGACTTCCAGAGGGCAGACTTTGACCTGTTCAGGACACTTGTTGCAAGGGTCCCTGGGGACTTGCTCCTGAGGGGTAAAGGGGTCCAGGAAGCCTGGATGCTCCTCAAGATGGAAATCTTAAAGGCACAGGAGCAGGCTGTCCCAGAGTCCCGTAAGTCGAGCCGGAGGAGAAAAAGACCAGTGTGGATGAACCAGGAACTTTTGTTGAGACTCTGAGAGAAAAAGAGTCTAAGTCCTCTGAAAGATGGGTCAGGCTACTTGGGGTGACTACAGAGAACTGGCCAAGATCTGCAGGCAGAAAATTAGAAATGCTAAAGCCCAGCTTGAACTTAAACTGGCTACTGCTGTGAAGGAGAACAGGAAACCCTTTTACAAATATATTAACAGCAAGAGAAAAACTAAGGAAAATTTCTCTCCTTTACTCAACGAGGCAGGGAATGTAACCACAGATGATAAGGAAAAGGCTGAGGTTCTCAATGCCTTCTTCACATCTGTCTTTAATAGACAGGACAGTTGTCCACACGGTACTTGCCCTGACCTGGAAGTCCGGGACGGGGCACATAATGCACCCCCTGTGATCCAAGCAGAGACGGTCAGAGATCTTCTCCTCCATCTGAACTGCCACAAGTCCATGGGGCCAGATGGGATTCACCCAAGGGTGCTGAGGGAGCTAGCAGAGGTGACTGCCGAGCCACTTTCTGCCATCTATCAGAATTCCTGGCTATCTGGAGAGGTCCCACAAGATTGGAGGCTTGCCGATGTGACTCCCATCTACAAGAAAGGCCGTAAGGAAGACCCGGGGAACTACAGGCCTGTCAGCCTGACCTCGGTATCAGGGAAAGTTATGGAGCAGATGATCTTGAGGGAAATCACACGACACGTGCATGGCAATAAAGGGATCAGACCCAGCCAGCACGGGTTCATTAGGGGCAGGTCGGGCTTGTCCAACCTCATCTCCTTCTATGACTGGGTGACCAGACAGTTAGATGAGGGAAGGGCTGTTGATGTAGTCTACCTGGACTTCAGCAAGGCTTTCGACACAGTCTCCCACAGTATTCTCCTGAGGAAACTGGCAGCCCTTGGTGTGGACAGGTTCACTCTTCTCTGGGTGGAGAACTGGCTGGAGGGCCGTGCCCAGCGGGTAGTAGTTAATGGAGTTAAGTCCAACTGGCGTCCTGTTACGAGTGGTGTCCCCCAAGGGTCAGTTTTGGGGCCCATCTTGTTTAATATCTTTATTGATGACCTAGATGAGGGAATTGAGTGTACCCTCAGTAAGTTTGCAGATGACACCAAGTTGGGAGGATGTGTCAAACTGCCTGAGGGTAGGGAGGCCCTTCAGAGGGATTTGGATAGGCTGAACAGCTGGGCTGAGCTCAATGGGATGAGGTTCAATAAGACCAAGTGCCGGGTCCTGCACTTTGGCCACAATAATCCCATGCAATGCTATAGGCTTGGCCAGAATGGCTTGAAGAATGTAGAGAGGAAAAGGACCTGGGGGTGTTGGTTGATGCTCGGCTCAACATGAGCCAGCAGTGTGCCCAGGTGGCCAAGAAGGCCAACAGCATCCTGGCCTGTATTAGAAATAGCGTAGCCAGCAGGAGCAGGGAGGTGATCATCCCCCTGTACTCAGCTCTGGTACGGCCGCACCTCGAGTACTGTGTTCAGTTTTGGGCCCCTCACTACAAGAAGGACATTGAGGCCCTGGAGCGTGTTCAGAGAAGGGCAACAAAACTGGTGAGGGGTCTGGAGCACAAGTCTTATGAGGAGCGGCTGAGGGAGCTGGGATTGTTTAGTCTGGAGAAGAGGAGGCTCAGAGGAGACCTTATTGCACTCTACCACTTCCTGAAGGGGGGTTGTGGTGAGGAGGGGGTGGGCCTCTTCTCCCTGATAAATAACGACAGGACGAAAGGGAATGGCCACAAGTTGCGCCGGGGAAGATTTAGATTAGACCTGAGGAAACATTTTTTTTCTGAAAGAGTGGTCAGGCACTGGAATGGCCTGCCTAGGGAGGTGGTTGAGGCACCATCCCTAGCGCTGTTCAAGAAGCGTTTAGATGAGGTGCTAAGGGATTTGATTTAGTAGTTGGGTAGGGATAGTGATAGGAGGATGGTTGGACTAGATGATCTTGTAGGTCCTTTCCAACCTTATGAACCTATGAACCTATAAACTGCGCCACGGAGATGCGAATTAAGAGCAGAATAATGTATATTGCCCTGCCACTGGGTAATAGTCCAAACAGCAGCACAAAGTGAGAAGCCAAGCCCTGTTTGCTCTGTAATCTCCACTCTCCACTAGGAACACCCATCTGTAGAGCATACTTTTGAAATATGCATGCACAGATCAGTCAGCACTACTGAATTTGGAAACCAGTTTATTATAAACATTAGCACATAGCTTACCTTAAAAAGTATGCAGAATGATAGTAGAGACTGCTTTTAAAGATGTTTATCTTCCAAAAGCTAAAACCAGCAATCACAGACTGCAATCTACATTAACTACAAGGTCAAAATGAATTATGCTAAGAATCTTTCCCAACATTAAAACCAAGAAAGCAGCTACGGGCTTGGGGATGGAAATTATACAACTTAAAAGTACAAACCCCATCTATGACTCCTCCAGAGCCCTAACATCAAATCTGCTCCCATTAAAAAGCTTGCTTCCACATACATGAAAGGGTTACCAAGGTACAAAGAAGTAAAAAAGGACTCACTGGATGCAACACGGTGGTGCATTTACATTTTGCTTATGAATATTGTAACTCACATCCAGCTTTGACTGAGGCAATTGCCTTCAGCCACTTCATGTGCCAGTACCCCATGTGTTTTCATTTACACCAGGTTTACTAAATATTGACAAGTTTTCCAAACCGAGCTTGGAAACAAAGATTTCTCACCCAGTCCAATAGTGAGTTTTGCTTTTCTTATGCTGATAACAAACTGAAGCACCAAAGCTGCAACTGGAATGCTTAGCACAACCGTTTCTTCCTTGCAGTATTATCAAAACAGAACACAATCAAGCTTTCTATCACAGTTGTCCTTCCTGTGCTAGCCTATTTCCTGGACATAGTGCTATCGCTCATCAAGCACAAAAGAAGCAGTCCAAACCATCTGTGGCCATCTTAGCTGTGCTAATCCTCCCTCTGCAGGATCTACCTGCTCTCCCTCACTTTCAGTGTTCCACACTTCTTCATCACTGCCAGCAGCTCATCCTGCTCTTTGTCTTGCATTTCTTATCATTCTTTGCCATGCACTGTACACTCATTTCTCTCAGTCTTCCCTTCACTGAGGAACGCCAGGCAGCATAGTCAAACCTTTCACAAATTCCAAGAGGAACAAAAGTGTCCTTAATGGCAGTGAAGTAAGTTTCTCCTTACGCTCAAAGGACGACTGAGGTTTCAGCTCTTATCGTAACAGGATTTTATCGAAGAGAAAAGCACGTCTGGCAGCTCTGTTTCCATACTGCTCCGCTCCACTGGTCCTGCTATAGCTGCAGTTAAGTCCAGCTAAAAAAATCTAACCGTACACTGACCCGCGGGAGTTGTGGGCCGCTCATTTCCCTGAGCCAGCTATTTCAGGGCCCAGCACAAGGGGCAACGAAGAGCACACAGCTGCGGGCAGGACACCTTTCAGCAGCAGCACATACGTAAGCGACCACAGAACCCCCCCAGCTTGATGATGAAAACTGCACAGGGTAAAATACTGAAGCGCATCGCCACACACACCTACACGGACAACTGCGAAAGCACAGAAACCGACCACTGGCTTCCACAGAACCACGCACACACAGAAGCCCCAGGCCCCGCCGGCCGCCGATCCGAGCCCCGCGAGCAGCACCCAGCCACCCACCGCCAAGCCGCGGCCCCTCTCACCTGCGGGTGCCGGTGGGCGGGCGGGAGAGCCGTGCAGGGCCCCGCGCGGCGACACCGCCTCCTCCGCCTGCGCCTCTGCGCGGCCCCGCAGCGCCCGGAACCGGCGGCAGTCACGCCCCCGTGCTGCAGCGCCCCCTGGCGGCGCGGAGGAGCGCCGGCCCTGGAGGAGCGCGGGAGGGGGTGACCGAGGTCGGAGCGGCTGAGGGAGATGTGGGCATCTCTGAGGTTATCGGCGCGCTGTGTCTCGGCTGTAACGACAGCCGCGCTGTCAGTGTACCCGGAGATGAAGTGAAACAGCTTTCCCAATGTCCAGCGTGGCCTTCTTTCCAATTCGCAGCCGGTGCCTTATGATTAAACACTGGCCATTAATAAGACTGTCTCGTCATTTGCTGGGCCTGTAAGATGTGAGGCCAGGAGCTCCCACAGGCACTTCCCACTGAAATTCCCAGCCACGTCATGGACACAGGCTTCCCATCACTGCATGCCTCGCAGTACTCTCAGGAATAAAGACTTCTTTGGGAAGCGTGTGCACAAGAACAACAGCACTGTGTTACACCCGCAGAGAGCAGTGGGGTTGGCTAGCATTTGAAAAACACAGGGCTGGAAGGCATCCTACTGAAACCTAAAGTCCTAACCACTTCAGCAAAAACAGCATTAGATCATGTCTAGAGATTTTCATATGCAGGAGGGGGGCTTCAGACATAATGGTCCAAAACATATTCAGGTAGTGGTCAGCCCTTGTTCAGGTAGATTTCCTCATGCATTCCTGAACAGATTTTTCTGCTTTGTATTTATAATTCAGAAATTCTGCCAACATTCATTATGATAGCGCATGACTGACCTCATAAATAAAGAAACCTCTAGGGTTGTGAGGCAAAACCGAGAGCAGCAGAAGCAGAATGTACATGGAAAAAGATGTAGGTTTAGAAGGCTTACATGCCTCTGAGTACAGCCAGCCCTGCATCCTCTTCAGGCCCAGAATTACAGAGCTTTCCACTCTCATATATAGGAATGTGCATACAAGAGCTGCCTGGGGAACACTGTTTCAGTGCCTCTTACTTCATTTACCCTTATATGACCATTTCTTAAGTGACTCTTCAAAATGAGTTCCAGAAGCTGGTTCAGAAAACTTACCTACATCCTTGCTACAAACACTCCGCTTCAGTGAAAGAAGCCAAAACTTTCTTAAACTTTCACTTTTCTTTGTAATGTGAGTTGACCTGCTGTAATAATCAAAACAGCATATAAACTCACATGGACTGCGTCATCCAAAAGCCTTCCTTACCTTTTAACCCTGTGTATCAACTAGCCTTAGAAAGATGGGATGGGAAATGACACCCTGCTTGCTTATGGAACCCCAACAGGCAAATCATCTGCTCGGTTCTCCCGCTCCAAAATGCAGAGTGCTGCACCAAGGTCCTGTTACAGCAGTGTTAAAACTGCATCATCAAATCTGAAAATACAGCACACTGGGAAAACAAATGTGCATCTCATGAATAACTGGCTGTAACGTTTTTGTGTGCCTTGCAGCCTAACTTAACTGTTATGACTCTCTTCGGCACCAACAATGAATTCATTTATCACCAAGATACATATCCCTCAGAGACAGGTGGAGGTTTGGATACAGTGAGATCTCTTCTAGCTGGAGGATCACTGCTGTTGTTAGATGCCTTTCGTACTGATAAAACAGCAGTGTCCAGATGCCCCAGTTGTCCAGTATCAAGTTGCTTTGTGTGCAGTTCTCTGTTGGGACTACTTTACTGCCTTAGCAATTCCTCCTAAACGTGGAAGAATTGCTCCTAACTTGTCAGACTCCTCATTTCTCTCAACCCAAAGAGCAGTGGGAGGAAATTTCTTCCTCAGGCTTTCTGCTTTCTCTATACATATGCCTCTTTTCAGAACATCCTGCATCCTGAAACAGCATGGAGACACCCCACCTCATCTAGTGAGAAAACCAGAGGATGACTTCAGGAGGATACAACAAAATTCTACCAACCAGTGGCATCAGCCTCTCATTCCAACCAGTACCATGTTAATGATATGAAATACTTACTACCTAACTATTCTCATAGTTATGAGAGGTTTTACCACCATAACATAGAAATTTATTGCCTCTGTGATGACAGAATTAACACTTTTTGTCAAGTCTTTTAAATATTTTTTGTTTGCTTTTTCACTTTTTTAAACTTCCCTTCTCCTACAATTTTTTGTTCTTTCTAAAAAATCTCAGCTCTATCACCTTTTATTATTTTTACTGTAGGAAAATTGTACTTTTACCAAAGCATGTTGTATTTTATGCTTTGGCACAGACAGCTCCTCTTTCTCAAATGATGGGAAATCAGTATTTTCAGCAGGACAAATCCTAATAGGTTCATGGACCACATATTCTACTGCTTCCCTCCAGTGTCATACCAGTACTACTTCACCTAGAGAAAGACCACTAATCCTTTTTATTTCCCAGCATAACAGCTCCCTAAAGAAATAATCACTCTGTCAAAACTCTCTGACTATATATAGCAGCCACCTCCAGGTCAGAAGTGAGAGAAGTTTGGCTTGCACTTAAGGAGAGCTTCCCGAAGGAAAGCATGGATGCATCTTGCTTGGAAATGAGAATTATATTTAGCTGTAAGTAGCATGCTCTCAAATAACCACACTTTCCGCATTTTCTTTTTTACATTTTTATTAATCAAAGACAGCATAGCTTTCATATTTTGAGTGACCAGGGAGATCCCAGGGTGCTTTCGTAGCTAAGGCAAGCTTAGCCAAAAAGTGCATTGCAGAATACATAATGGCTTGGAGTAACACAGTGCAGTCCCTTGCCTTTATTATGACTGAGTGAGCTGGTGTCACCGACACCCTGGACAGCACAAGCTAGGATCCTCAGAAAGAGAACATACCATCAGCTACGGACCATTACTCTTGCAGGAACATGCTAAGAGTTTCAAATTTATCAAAGGAAAATCTGGCATCGTGCTTAACTGAGACACTCCCTAAGAGTGGGGAAGCACCAAAGCTTCCTCCACCACTGAGTCAGAACGGTGTGCAGTGTCTGAGCTCTAGAAGTCGTACACGTACAAACCAAGCATTGTTCTTCATGCTACTTAAATGCATGTGTATTTTGACTGGCATTTATACAGTTGCATAAAGGTCAAAATATAAACTTCTGCAAATTTTTGTTTAATACTCTTACAGAAGCCTAAAGGATTAAGTTTACCTGTCCATGTGTTTCAACAAAAACAAAAGCTGATTACAAGGGAAAGTAAACTAGATGTGCCATTTTAATTCCTTAGCATTTTATAAACAATTTTCAGTATACCAAGAAATATTTAGTGCAAAGCACATGCTTAGCTTAAATCCTAGACTTGGAGAAAAAAATATAAGCAAAACTAAACTGTAAAATAAAAGCCCAGAAAAGAAGCTAGCATATGTAAATCTGCACGCCCACAGAAATATAAAAAGAGAGTGTTCCTCACTAAAAGCATTATTTTGGTTTTGTTTTAAGAAACATAGATGCTTTCTTCCAAAATAACGGTGCTGACCATTACATTATTGGTTTGTAAAAATGAAAAAAAAAATTACAGTGATAGGAACAAAGTGTCTGCATTGCCTGAAAACAAATACTTCAGCATTCATCATGAACACTGCAGCAAGTTTATACTTATGATTCAACACCTTCTGTGTTGAGGGTAAACTCATTGCTTGGTGTATGAAAAAATAGCATCCAAAAGAACCAAAATCTCAAATAAAATTGATTAAAATTCATGGGACAATAAGAAATTACAGTTTTCCACCACAAAACCTACATTATTCTTTCTTTCCCGTGTCACCCACAGGGGTTTGCTGAGGTCCCCCACAATGTAACACTACTTCAGAATTAGGTATTTCTGTTGCGCAGACATCATGCCAAAACTCCTGAGCTTCCTGAAAGAGTTAACAGTATAGGTCTCCTTCCCATGAAGGGAGACAGCATTTTACCAGGTGGAAGCTTAAAAAACAGAACTGAAAATTAAAAGGCCTTGTTTCAGCTCACAGCTAAGAACTGACAATGCAAGAAGTACAACCGAGAGAAGAGTTAATGATTTTGTGTAATCTCAGCTTGGAAGTACAGCATACAGATCGGGATTGCTACAGAAGCACCCATAACATGGCCATTACAGAGGCAATACTGACAGCTGCCTTGTTAACCCCAGTAACTGCACTCTCATTGCACAAGTCTTGTTGGCAGCAAAAGTAATCAAAATTATCCAACTGATAGAACACAGCAATATCATTCACATTGCACTGAGACAACTTCCAGCAGGAGGACGTTCTCAATTTACCTGCAAAATAATTAAAACCATTAAGAGAATATTGAAAGCAATGCTACTATTGATACAGAGAGAGAATCACTGCTTAGACGGAAGTCTCCTTCTTCCACACCATGAGCATTGGCAGTCCTAAGAAGACAAAAACACCACAGCAGCCTTTTAGGGCAGAAGGAACCAGCTGGGAAACCAGGAGAATATTTCACTTTGCTTACTGCTTCACTTTCAAGGGACCTGCACTAAGACAAGAGCTGCTGGAGTTGATGTAGCACAGCACTCAGCTGGCAGGCTCACCTCACACAGCCTGTGTGCCTATTCCTGCCAGAGAGCCTGCCCTGCGAGACTGTGGACATCCTTACGCAAGATGCCAAGCTCCCAGTAGGGGAGCTCCAACTAGGAAGCGATTGGCTTCAGAATGTCTTGGTTAAAAAAAAGAAAAAAAGAGAAAAAAAAAAGTAATTAAAAGCCTGTGCTGAGTAAACCTTGATGCAAAGGAAGCCTCAGAAAATGGCTGCAGTTTCATCTCTGCCTTTCAAACAGAATGCAAACTCCAGGACAACAGAGAGAGGAATAAATTGTTACAGAGCTAGAATGATCTTCAGCTGAGGTATCTTGCAACATGTTAACTCCAGCCTTACATCGGAAATCTTAAATTCTACAATGACCACAATGAATGTCCAATTCAGAAAAGTCTTCTCCCCTCTGTGCCTTCATGGGCCTATCCACTTGGACTCCTTAGAGGTGACAAGCTAAAGTAAAAGGCGTGTCAGCCACAAGCTCAGTACATAGCGAGTACATGCTGATACATGTATACATCAAATGTCTAAATCATCACCATCTTTATCAGTTGCTTGGAAGTCAAAATACACCAATTTACTATAGGCACGACCTTCAAGCTTATATTTGCAATCCTTTTTTGCAGGAGGCTAGGAAATTCAAGTTTTGTCCAGAACAGAAGTGCACAGGCAATGAAAACAGATACAGACATGTTTACCTTGCGTCTGTAAGTCAGTATACCTACCAAATCTCATCTGCAAGCAAGTATCTTCATTTGATAAGCAAGTGCTGTTGGTCTTGCACAAGGAAGGGCTGTTCTCACAGTGATAGCACCTCAGGGCATAACCTAAGGAGACAGAGCTTTGCCTTACTGAACAAGCAACACTGAAAAGAAAAACGAAGAAACAGTGACTGCATTTGACTGCCACAAAACCTATCTCTGGCTGTTAAATGCAACTCAAACTGAAATTCTTGTCGGTGTACACACTGAGGCTGGCAATTTTGCAAGTAAGATTTTGAAGCGTGTGCTTTACACACTTTGTTTTAAAAAGCACTCATCTTTATACCCCTTGTGGAATTAATTTTTGCTTCTCATCTAAAAATTGTCCAGCATGACAGATGAGAGACATTTTTACCAGAATTGTATTCCATCCACTTACCCCTTTTTCCTTTTATTCTATCTCATTTCTCCCTTGTGCTATATTCCTTGTTTCTAAATTATACAACAGGAATTCAATATTTTACCAGCAAAACAGCATATTTAGTTGCTATATTAAGCAGCAGCATGTTCTGCACCCAGCTCTCCGCTCAGACCAAAAACAATCAGCCACAGAAATGAAGCCCTGCCTATAAGGTTACCCTCATTCCCCGCAGCAGCATTAAATAATGCAGGCCTTTCTTGTTATTTTTCCCTCTCAGACATTGTTTCCATGATTTCTTCACACACTGTCATAACATTCCATCAGCAAAGAGCCTCCATTATACTCACCAGAACTAGAAAAGGCAAGCAGAACAATGCAGGCAGTTAGCAGGACACAATTCATTTTGATCATGCTTCTTCCCTGTTGGGAGGGCATAAACAGATTTAAAATATTTATTATGTTTAAAATATATACAGAATTGGCAAAACACTTGGTGAGGAATCAAGGTTTCAGAAAGGGATTCTGTGTGACTGAAGTCACTGGAGGCCAGAAAACCACTGAAAGAGAAGAGACAAAAGTGACTTTCACCTTCACACAGAAGGTTTAGTGCCGGGCACCGGGCCCAGAGCCCCACTGGCTGCAGCACTGCTGCTCACCCTGCCCAGCAGCTCTCACCACCGCCAGTTATCACCTTCTGTGAGAGGTGCCTGTGGTCCTGCATGTCCTCTCTTTCCCAGCAGTCCACCAATAACCCCGCAGCCACCCCATGCTCCTTCCTTCCCTCCATCAGGGCTGCACGAGGTCTGCCTGCACCACTCACCTGTCTCCCCACACTTCCACCAACCCCAACACAGGCACTGGTACCACATCTTCCCTCTCTTAGTTTAAAACCATTCCCCCCGTCCTATTGCTCTTTATACACATACAAAGTAGATGTTTTCTATGGAAAACAACTTCATGTGAAGCCTCTCAGGACCCCAGTACCCAAGAATAGAATAGACCCTTCTTCAGACCCAGCACCAAGCAGGTGTGGGGACAGAAAGACACACTTGTGGCAGAAGGACCTGGCATTGTGTTTAGCTTCAAAGCCTGGGTGGGATTTGACAGTCCCAAAGCACAGCAGGGATTCAGATAACCTGTTTCAATATAAGACTGCAATGGGGCACGGCCATTGATGCTCTTGGCCGTGCTTGTTCTGCTTGGAAATACTTCTGTATGCAGTTAAGATGCTGACATCATCAAGTGATGGCATTTTTTCCTCCCAACAGATTTTCCTCTCGACAGAATGTCTAAAGGTGGCTTTGTAGTGAAACAGTACTGAAATCCTTCTCGGTCATAAGCCAAATAAACAAGTAGTCGCTTTCCTCTGTATTACCTAAGCTAAAAAAAAAGAAAAAAGAAAAAAAGCCATCGGATGCAGGATGCGATGTTTCCTACGATAAAACAATCGGTGCGACGCCTTCCAGGACCCCGCACAGCCCGCATCGCCCCGGGACGCCGCCATCTTAAGAGACCCTCAACCCCGCAGTGCCCACGGCACGGCACGGCACGGCACGGCACGGCAGAAGCGAGTCACGGCCGGAATAATCGCGGCCGGTCATTGCAGCCAGCATCACGGCAACGACGGCAGTAACGCCGCAACGCGCCCGTCCGTTGTAATGTAAACATCGATTTGATGGTATTTCACAGCGCGGCTCAAAGGGAACAAAGGATTCCTAAACTGCCCAAGTCGCTGTTTCCTCCGGGGCATCTCACGGGCTGCAGCGACATAGCTGTCCTGATGCTGCGGCTGAGGACCGCGTCGAAGGACTCTCCGCAGCCAGCGGGAGCTGCGGCTCTACCCTCCGGTAGCGATATACACGTAGATACACGCAGCGCACTGCGGCGCTGCCGCCACCCACCCCGCAATCCCCATCCTCCCCGTTCCTCGGCCGCCCGCCCCGTCCCGCCAGGACAGGCAGCTCCCGCTCCCCGCTGGGCGCGGTGCTCCGCATCCCCCGCCGCAGCGCTGCGGTGAGCGAGGGGCCCCGAGCAGCAGCCCCGGGCCGCCCCCACCCACCGCGCCCCGTACCGGCTCCGCGCAGCACCTCCGCTCAGTCCCGCACCGTCTGCGGGCGGTGCCGGCGGTGCGGGGCTGCGAGGCTTTGCCGCTGCCCGCCCCGGGGGCGGAGCTGCGGGCGCGGCCCACACGCGCAGCTGCTGCTGTGGTGTTTTAGAGGTGTGACCTCCACGCGAGACGTACCTAAGAGCAAAGGGGGAGAGGTTCGTGCACGCCATTTATGAGCTATCGGAATTCGAGACACTAAGACTTTAAACACACTTATCAATTAAAAAAAAAAAAAAAACAGCACACCTTAATTTCTTATTTCACTTATAAAATCTTGCACCGTGGAACTACAGCCACAAGCTGAGAACGGGCCTGTGTTCCCTTCCTGAAATCGTCACATGAACGGCATTTCCACTGCGGTCTGGATCTTCCACCCTTGCACATTCCTCGAACACTTCTTTCAACATCGATCAGAATAAAGCTTTCAGTGGCACAACTTGAACAGCAACTCCTGAGGGTTTCGCTGGCTGGCACCTGCCTTGTTTTTCTCTTGCATGACGCAGTCAGGGCCAAAGCAGAAGGCTTCTCTCCGTTAAATCACTTCAGTACGAGCCCCCCAAAAATCCCAGTGGACTCCCACAGCAACAGCGAGGTACCACTGGAAGCCTTTTCCACACACATAAATAAGGTTTGCTTTAGTTATACATTTGCACTGGATGTGCCTTTAACTGCATTCTGGACTCACAGGCGTGCAACGAGCCCCTGTGGGCAAGAGCCCCAGCTATGGGGCAGCGTCAGACTCGGGATAATCTGGCCAGAAGCAGCTGAACGAGCTTCAGGCTGAATCTCAGCGATAGCCACCAGAGGCAGACAGGGCAGCACATTCACTGCAGTTTGCCACGAGCAGTCAGCGAGCGATGCTCACAGTCCCTGTGATGTTTACTAACGCATCTACCTGCAGCGCTGCATCAGCCAGAGCACTGCTGAAACGCCCTCTTCCTCAGAGGCATCTCAACAATCGTTTCTCTCATTCCCAGTGAAGCTTTCAGCGTGCAACCATGACTAAGGCCTTGTTTTCTTCCACAGTTTCAGCCGCTTCACTTTTCGTACCAACTTGGCAGAAGTTTCAGTTTTGGGTGGGATGTGGAAGACTACTGACACACGCCTTGTTTTGACTGTTCATGACCAAGAGCTACAATGCTTGCAGTAACTGGCATCTGGGTGCTTCAGGCACTTTGCCACTGTGCTGAAATAGCAGCCTGAAGCCATTTTAGATAACCTGTTAGAAATGCAGCTGGTACAATAACAGCAACAAGCCGTTCTCCCACCTCATTAGGTCTGCACTTCATACACGTGGAGTGTTACAGGAGCCCTGAAAGTGCCGGCTGCAATTGGATCAGAGGCCACCAGCACTCAAAAGCCAGTAGGATTGTGTTGACCCCGTATCCTGCCTTACACAACAGGAACCAACAATTACACTTCCCCTGTAACAACTGAAAGGAAAAGGAAGCCCTCTGTTGGAAGTGTTTCTACAGAGATTAATGACCTTCGGTTGATATTATGTTACTAGAACCTGCAGATCCTGCTTCTGACTAGGCAAGGCTCTGACCGTGACAGTTAACAGCTCTTAAAGCACACAGCAGTCCCACTGCACTGGAATAAGCAAGCTCTAGTTCTGCTAAACACTGGTTTCCCAACATTTATTCACTGATCCTTTTAACTGACCACGAACCTTCTGTTAAGAAAGCACATTAAGCCACTATCATTTTCAACACATTTTCTTCTAACAGTTAATACTGATGGGGCTTCAAAAGACCTTTTTAAGCTATTCTAGTAATTCAGACTGCTGTTCAGACTTTTGTGAGAGGCAACACCTTTTTTTTCCCCCCACTCCTCTGATGTTTTGCCTGAAGAACTATTGCAGGGGTTACATTCAATATTCATTTGTCTACCACCGTGGAAGATCCATCCAAACGCTTTGTGTGGCACAAGAGAAAGATGAGCACACTGAGAACCCAGAGACTGTGACAATGACTTCTAGGAAACAAACAAACAAACATTCAGACTTTCTGTAACAGCTGTAGCTATTCAGCGATTGAAAGATCCAACAATATAACAACAATATACTGCCATTACTCATTGGAGCTACTAATTCTGGTGTAAAAAAAAAAGAACTGGCTACAGCAAAACCGGTTCCCAGTTTCGTTCAAGTCTTGTCAGAAGCAACGAAGGCAGTTAAGTTGTTTATTAATGACAATGGAAACAAAATAAAAGTGATAAAGCAAACAGATACTCCTTTAAATATAAAGCTTCTAGTCATCTGGTGTTCTGTCAGGCTCTTCTTTTTTTTGGGGGGGATGGGATTCAGGGGGCGTAGTTGCAAAAATCCACAGAGGATTTAGAGAAACAGGATACTTCAACATAAACTGTCAACTATGGCAAAGTCTGAACAGCAAACATCTTATCATGAAAAAGTCAAAATGTATTTACAAATCCATACTTGGTAGTCATTGAGAAATTTCTTTACCGAGTGGCAGATGATGCACGTACACTACATTCCAGAAAGGCATTATTCAATCAGAGTCACTTAGCATAAAATGAAGCCGAAAGACAGATTGTCTAAAAATAAGGCCAGTTTCACTCCAAATTTATCTGACAATCAGAATTTTCTGGTGGTTCCATGTTAATCAAAAGAGCGTAAGAGCACCTGATCTAACCCAAACAGGATATACCAACCAACCTGCAAACATCATTCCTAGCAGAAATTATCAACAGTAGAAACTCAGGAGAAAGGACGATATACACCTCTTTTGCCATCTTGTCTATTGCTAATTTTAAATGCTTGTATAAAAACAAATCCCCACACCGTATTTGCAGGCAATAGTTTAAAACTGTAACATATGATTAGTTCGGACTATCGCACTGTTCTGCACCTTGGGAACAAAACCCAAACACCTTTCTCTTTTCTCCACTCCCCTCCTTCCCTCCCCTGCGCTTTCAAACCGGGAAAAAAAAGAAGTTATACTCCGATGAATATTAGACGTGGCACCAACATTCATGCTAGTTGCCCTGGTGAGCAACAGAAAGTTCATTTACAATGGTCAGAAATATTTTTATGCACTAGCCCCAAAAGAGTTCAGCTTCTGAAAACAGTTTTGGAAAGAAGTCCCATCAGGTGTGGTGCGGGCAGCGTCCAGAAGGTGCAGGAATGTCCATCACTCTACGCCGGTCTTCATATTCATCAGTGTCTGTGGAATCTTCGTCTTCATCCACTGCATATTCGTTGTGATTTGTTTCCTAGCACAAGACACATTCATATTTAATTAAAATTTTCATCAGCTTATAAGAAAGAAGAAACGACTGTCCTGAAAAATTAGAGATCTATATTACCACACCTATTAACTGAGGTAGATACTATAGCCAACATCTTAAAAAAACAGTTCCTTAAAATTATAAAGCTTAATTTACACTAGAGATCATTTTGCCAAACTACTTGATCTTCAGCTCAATAAATTTCCATTAGCCTTAATTACTCCATATGCACAGCTATGTAAAATCACAGTGTGGAACCATTAGTTGCACCACTGGCCTTGGTGGCTTATATATTATTTTAATACGGGCAGCTTAAAAACAAAGGGTTATTACTACCCTCAAAACTAGCAGTAGAACAAAAGAGATATCCGACTGTAAAAATCATTTGCGTTTATGTTGTAACCTCTTCCACTAAGGTAAGCTAGAAGTATTTCCCATCGTAAGTACGACCTCTGCTGGCACTCGCTATTATAGCTACTAGTAACATGATGTTTCAAATGCCTTGGGAAGGCGGGACCAAGTGTAAACGTAGAGGCCTATCCCTAGGGAAATACTCAGTGCTTGCACAGAGATTTTGGGTTTTACCTCAACTAGTCACTAAAAAAGAGCTATGCAAGTCATAAAAATAAAGCCACTGCATCTAAATATTCCAAAACAGAAAAATTAAGGTTAACTTGCAATTTCCAAACCAAAATGGTAACTAACAGCAAGCTAAGTATCTTTCTGATCTGCCAAGTCACTGAGAGAGTTAGTGAAATGCACTTTAAGTGAAAGCTAAACATCAGGAGGATCATTTTACTCACTTCAAATTGGTGGCATTACATTTCAAAGCAACAAGGACACATGGCTTTACCAGTGCAGAAACTGACTGAAAAGACTACTGTAGTTTTCAGTCTGACTTAAGTGTAAATGTGTTATCATTCTGAATACTGTACAGCACTCTGAATTTCGCAGCAGAAGTGTTTTCTTATCAATAAACGTTCCAGAAGCATAGAAGATTTCACATAATGGAAAGTTGTTTAAGTATGAGACTGAGTGATACTTTTAGATTTTATGCTTTAAGAGAAACGGATCTCAAAGAGAACTGATATTCAGGGAAAAAAACTGAACCTGAAAAAGTCATCACTGCAGTTTAGACACACAGTTAAGTTCTACTATTAAGATCAGTGTTCAGTGAGGACGGGAGGTGAGAGAGAAAATCCAAGGTAAGCACAACTGCATCTCTGCTTACCATTCGTGCTGTGGACACCTTGAACGTTGGACACACCATATGAAATCTGGGAATTGTAACATTAAAGAATTTTTCCTTGTAGTAGAGGCAGTGGAAGGTGTAATACCCCTCCATATATCCAGATGTTGTGGAAAAAGTAGTACAGCTGGTATATTCATAGACTCTCCCCGGGCTGATTATTGGAAACTCCCCTGTTGATAAGATAGTAGTGAGTAAGAGCTGATGTAAAACCGCATTTCAGTGCTTTATGCTAGAGCAGCTGCATCTGTAGCACTGGGGCAGCTGTTCCAGTAGAAGCAGAAACGATGCTCTGTAACTAGGAGCATTAAAAAGGACTGCTTAAAGAAAGGTTAACCGTCGAGATGTCCAAAGCCTGCTTGCAAAACAGCTTTAAAGACCAAATAAATAAATACAACTTCTTTCAAGCAATGAAATTATGTCGTTACAAACCACATAGCTGCTACCGTGTCACCATTCTGTATGGTGTTTACAAAGAACCCTACTCTATAGGGTTTACAGAAGTAATCTTTTGCTTACCAACCACTCCAGGACCTTGGACTTCTTCCACATCACCTTTGGCATTCGTTATTCTCCAGTACCGACTGTCCAGCTGACAGGCCTTCTCAGGAAGAGCATCTTTGGACATTTCGATTCTGGAAGCCAAACAGCACATTTAATGATGATGAAACTACTTTCATACATTTTAAGAGCTCTGGCAGTCTTGAGGTATCTATTAAAGTAGACTGGGGGGAAAAAAAAACAATCAACAACTTACAGTAAGGTGTACTGAATCAGCTGCCAGTATCTACTTGTATGGCTCACTCATATAATCATTTCTGAGTTACAGGAGGTACTTGTAACCTTCTTACCTCACACCTCACTGTATTTAAATAATTACCAGCCTGACAGATACCTTATTCACCTGACCAGATAACGTTTTAATGGTTGTTTTTTTAATTGAATACTTCATGCTGTGCACATTTGGATACATTCAGATACATTAATTTCAGTAACTATAAATTTCTGCACGGTATTCATATAATTGATGATGTGAACTCTACAAAGGCCTCTCCTGTGTCTTAAGGATAAGAACTGAACAACTTACCTGATTCTGTAAGTGAAGAAATAATGTGGTGGATGTACAGAACTGAGTTCAGGTAGAAAAGATGTGGATACAGAAACAGTAATATCTCCTGTGGTAGCAACACATTCTTTATCATGCACATACCTTAAAAAAAAAGGAAAACGTTCAATCTGCAAATAGCATGGCACATTCAATGCAGAAAACTAAACATGTGAAGTGATTGGTTCATCACTACCAACAGCACTGTAGTGCTAGATTTAAAAGTAATTCTGAATTTTTCATCTGGTAGTTAAGCAAATGATGTATGCAGTGCCTTCATTACATACACTCCCCAAGCTCATACATCCACAGATCTCTTTGCAACTGCATTCATGCTTGCATTAAGCTAGGTGTATAACATCAACTGAAATCAATGAAGATACTTGTTTGTTAAGGATGTGCTTTTATGTTATTTATTGCACAAAAACCTAACGAATCCTATAGCAAAGTAATTTTCAGATCAAGAACTCAGGTTCAAAACTAAGGCTCTTACTTGTACTTAGAAAACATTGAAAGTAAACAACAATTTAAACACCAGAACAAGTCCTGCTCATTTACTTATTCAGCACAGTGTTACTTTAAGAGACCAGCTCACTGGAACAATTGCTGTTTTAATAACTCAAAACAGCCCTGCAGCTGTAGCACACGCATAGTAAACAATAAATAATATGCTGTTAGCTAAGCCTCAGAAGCTAAGCTGCAAAATTCCACTCTCGTTAATATAAAGTTACAAACTCAAGTTTCTGGTGAAAGAAATGTATTTCAGCTTCCTGTTTTAAAGCTGTATCTGCAGTATTTCATGCACTCCCTCCTCCCTCTACTACTAGCTTTTATATCCTATACCCGTAACTGCTTAGAAAGAGGTCTACATTCTAAAAGCAGCGTGGACATATTGCAGTGAGGCTTTAAATCTCAGTCACAGTACCTGAAAATCTGGTCTCTGATGATAGGATAACCACCAGTTACCACTTTGTTTACGTAGGACGTAAACCATTCCAAGTAAGATGTACCTAGGTGCCAAAGAAGAGGAGTGTTTGTAAGGATGGGCAGATTCACCACCAAGTGCATTCCATAAACAGTGGAAGGAAACAGCTTCATTCTTTGAATATTTCACAATAAATTCTCAGAGTTTCTTAGAAGAGTTAGCCAATACAATATTCCAGTCCATTTGACCTAGGAAGCTCATTTGGAGCAACCAACCTAGAACTAAGAGTACATACTCCAAGAATGCCACAGCAATCAAAATAAAGTATTTTTCATTATAATCGTGGATTTTGAATGCTGGTGTCTCTCATCTTGTTTTTCTTCTGTGAGTATTCTCCTATAATTTGAAGGAACACTAATTTAGTGGCATATCCTACTCTTACAGCTGTTTCCAGCTAGTCCAACTACAGCCATGATTTAGGAGCAGCTTGATTTCTAAACAGACAGTTAAGCTGTCAAATTTGACTTTCAAAGAAAGGAGTTTCATAAAAGAGATGCTGGCTCTATTTCTAGCCATAATTCTTCTAAGTATTGTGATAAAGAGTTCAGTATAAAAGAACACAGAGTTCTTCAGTTATTTGTCAATATTACTCATACAAAACCATATTTAAACTAACTGAAATACTAAAAAATCATTATCCTAACTTTCGCCGAGCTGTTACTGAGTACTGATCACTCCTGTTAGACTACCACTTCCTCCTTGTAGTGAGAGCTACGTGCACTGTGCTTCCAAATAAGGAAGTCTATGCTTATTATCCTCCTTCCTACCACTAACTCAAAGTGCAAACTTTGTTTAAAGTAACTCTGAATGGAGAAAATAGACCAATTTACTCTGCAGTGTTCAAAAAAGAACTAGATGAATGCTGTATAAGCTTCCCCTCCACCCTGAAATATGCCAAGATGAACTCTTTCAGCCAAGTGCAATCGGTACATTTAAGTATGACATCAGATCATCTCATCACTGACTCAACTCCATAAAAGCAGCAGGCTTGAGGAACATGAATAGGCTGTAGAGTAGCTTTAAAGTATTAAATCATCCTAAGCTGGAGAGAGAAGCAAGTATCCAAAGTATTTCACTTGAGCTTTTGCTGCATCTTCCTTCTGACAATCCTAGGGCTCACAGTTAATTTTGTGTATCATCTTACTGTAAGGGAAATTTCAGCTCCCAGAAATTCAGAAAGGCTTTCCTCTGTAGTCATGGTTATAATTAATTAGATTTCACTGAAGGACACAGTATTTTGAACTTCCAACATGGCTGTAAAAGCTACTAGTGAAAAAAAAAAACAACCCAGCAACACTTTGTGTCCACTTGGATGTTAATTTAATAACCACTTACAACACACCCACGATGGCTAACTTGCACCCTTTGCTCACCTTGTTAGACAGGTTAATACACCATAACATCTGTACACAAGGCACAAGGAAAGACAAACTTTAATAGGGAAATCATTTTCACTGATGCTTTAAAGTAGGTTAGTCTTAAAATTACCAGACAACATTTAGAACACTTGCTTTGTTCAAGTCAACTGCACTGCACACTTTGATATTATCTGACAAAAACTGACACCTATTTCTTAAACAACACAATTCAAACATTTTGCAGAATATTTTATCCTGAAGTATTACCTGTAATGAACATATCAATAGCAGATGGATTGCGAGCCATTTGGTCCTAAAACAGACAAAGTAATAGATGTATCAGAAGGAAAGCATTAGACTTCCAAGTTTAAAATTCAAAATCTGCAAGGTAACATAATGAACCCTGTATCCACTAAACCAATAATCTTGTTCCTTGATATATCATTCTATCCCAGTCAGATTTTCAAATATATCACTATAATAAAAACCACAGATGTCTGTCTCTGAGAGTGCTCAGCTGATGATTACACACACAGTTTTGATATTCCACTAAGGCTCATCAGATTTAAGGCATTGTTAAAGAAAGAAAGCAAACAAATTATGCCTCAGAACAAAAGCAGAGTCAAGCTGAGGTTGCAAGAGACCTCTGGAGATGATCAGCCCGATTCTCTTATGCCAGGGAACTGAGCTAAGCCAGAATCATGCCCATTTGGGTTCTGACTGTCTTCAAGAACAAAGACTATACAGCCTCTGAGTAATCTGCTCCAGTGTTCAACCACACTCACAGTAAAAAGCTTTTTGCCCACATTCAGATCAGGTTTTCCATGTTTCAGTTTGTGCCCACTGCCTCTTCTCTGTCATTGGTTTCCCTGGGAAAAGTCATGCTCTGACTTCTTTATGGCCTGTTATCAAGTATTTCTGAACAATGATAAAACCTCCTAAGCCTTCCTTTCTCCAGACTAAACAATCTCAGCTCCTGTATTACCATATTCCTACCTGAAAAAAGCAGGGCTATTCATAGATGACCCAAAACATAAGCATGTAAAGTAACCATTCAGGTTCCAATGCATTATCCAAAAGGTTTGAATACTTAATATAACACAAATGGGGATCTTGATATCCTTCATGTAATCTATTATCAAAACATTCCCTACAGATCTCATTGCTACATGCTTTCAAAACATACTTCCAGAAATTTCACAGCAGGAAGATTTTTACTTCTTCATTCATCCCACTGTTGTGGTGGGAGTGGTTAAAGAGGAGGATAAGTAAAGTCTTTTTAGGTATAACACCATTAAGCTTCAATAGCAACAATAATGCCTATCTTAAAATTCTACAGCTATAAGAATAAAAAAAAATACTCAAGTCTATAAAGGATTGTTCAAGACTAATTTGTTTTCTCATTGGAAAGCAAGACTTGCTTAAAACCTAGAGGGTTTATTATATCAAGTCCATATTTATCACATCTGGGAGAGGAGATTCTGCTTATCTTCCATAGCAGAAAAGCTTTTCCTCAAGAAAAAAAAAAACAACCAAACAAACAAAACCACCAAGAAAAAGAGTACGTATCTGCCACAGTTTCAACCAATTTAACTAACGTATTCCAATAAATATAATTCCACTCACATAAACCTATGAAAACTGCTGTAGTCATTTGAAAACTGTTATAGCCATTAAAGACTTTATGCAAATTTCTTTCACTTAATAACCACTCCATTTCTGGGTTTGGATTAAAATCTGATGACACCTCAAGGACAAGTAGCTAGAACCAACACGCTGCCCAACAGCATTCACCTCATGCTGAGAATTTCATTCATCAGCAAACATGGAAACAGGTGCTATCAACCATTACAAATCTACATTCCCAAGTATAAGCATATCCTTCTTACTGGACACTGGTAGAAGATCTCATATTTATTTCGTCCTTCCACGCTCTCCAGAGCCATGTATTGACTCAGGCCAGTATGAATGCAGAAGGTCAGAGGAAGGCATTGTCTCAGACCTAGTCTCTGTTGAAAGCCTCCAGCAGCTGTGTCAATATCCAGCAAGTCTTCAGAGCGGTAGTGGTTCGACAGTGCCATACTTCCCATCAAACTGAAAGTGAGAAAAACAAAAAAAAATCCTACAATATGCATAAACGGGGTAGATATAAGCAGAAGACACCACTCAGAATGCAATGAAAGCTTTCAATTTATCAGTGCTATGAATCATATTAGAGCTATATGAAAACCAGTGGTAACAGCCAGAAGCAGAGAGAAGTTTTAGATCTCAGTTGCAATCTCTTTAAAGGGAGGCTCTATTTCTTTCACTCTTTCTTGTACACTTTGTATACCTCAGCACCATTTTAAACTGCTCAAGATTCCCATCCTGTCTGCAATTACTTCTAAGAAGCTGTAGGCTACCTGCTCACAGCTGGAACAATTTCCTGTGTAGCTTAACGTAATAATAGCCAAAGATATCCCACTTACTGTGCAGGTTAATTCCAATACTATCAAAGCACCCACGATTTTTTCAATTAGAATAACAAGCTGCAAGAATAACAGATGCTGATTAAAACTATAAGCAAGATGTTCTACGCTTTGGAGAAAAGGTTGATAAATAAAGAAGGAAAACTATTGAGCCAGGGAGATTAAAATCTCTGTATAAAAACTAAGGCAGACAGACACAAAGTCATACAAGGAAAGAGTGAAAAAGCATGACATGACAAGAGCATTACGTGCCTAATTTTTCCTGTTTTTTTTATAAGCACCACTACAAAGGATGGGATTTTGTTGTTGTTTTTGACAGTAAGAAAATGACTTTGAAGACTGCAGGAGTCTCTTGAGAAACAAAAAGAATACAGACACTTGGAAAAAAAAAGTGACACTAATCCGAAAACACATAACCGATTTACAACAAGGGTAAGCATCAGAACCTAACACTAACACTGATATGAGTGAAAGGTGAGATGAGGGCTAGGGTGAAAGTTTAAAAAAAAATAAGCATCATACATTCAATCTAATAGATGGGCAGATAATGGAGGAATGTTAAAAGGGGTAACATGATTAAAGTAATCACCCACAGGAGCACACACCACAGCAGTGTGCCTAGCAAGAAGAGATGAGTACAGATGTCACAGCCAAAGAAAAACACACTGCAGCTAAGTTCTTGTGCATGACAAGGAAAGAGCTGGTAGGCTTCAGGCTTAGCAAGGTCCCAGGCTACAGAGAAAACTTTGCAGGGTAAAAATCAAAGAGAACCATTTTAAATAGGACTTAAAATAAGTGGACATGAGTTCCGTATAAACCCTTTATTTATTTTCCATCTTACTAGCATTTTAGCTTCTGTATTTGAGAAGTCACATCATCTAGTTTTTGTTGTATTCAAATATCCCTTTTTGTTTAAAAATCCACTTTATCTTCTTTGGAGGGCCCTCAAGAGGAAATATGCAAGCAAACCAACATCAAAATTTCTAATAACACATGCATGTGATGTTAAGTATGAACCAAATATGAGAGTACCTGACAATATTTTGTTAAGAAATATGCTTTGATGCTTCCTGAATTTGGGTTACTTTACAGATTGATTTTAAAACTCAGCTAAGCATAAGAATTCAATATATTACTTCAAACAGGCTAATGGTACAAGACAGTGAACGCAGCAGTTGGAGTAATAAATGCACTGCATATAAGCATGTCTTTATGTAACTGATGAGGGACCTGGAGACATCTGGGAAGACAACATCAAAAAAAAAACCACGAGATATTCTTCTCGTGAAACAGTTGACAAATCAATGTGTCAACATCATAGATTTGGAAAAAGGCCTGAAGTTCATCCAGCTTCTGCATTTGTAAGTATCTCACAGATTTGCAACAACAGCTTTCTCATTCTGCTCTTATTTCTTTCCTTTTTGGCAGAATTCAGCTGACATTCTCTCACAGCTCTGAAACGTGAGATATTTTGCCCAAGGGCCATTAGTGCAAGAAGCTGGTCAAAGTAATGAGAAAGCACTTCAATCCTAACGCAATGTCAATGATAACATAGGAATCACATGGGAACTTGCACATGCAAACTCCTAGAACTGGGAGCAAACAAAACAACCAACATCCACTCTAAAATCCAGACTCTACATCCCATTTCTTTTTAGAGGTAGCTGTTACTTAGTTACTAGAACTCTATGTATTTGATCAAATGAGACTGGGCCACTGCTGACAACTGAGTATTCTTGATAAGGTAGTTAAGAAAATATTCCTGAGACGAAGACTGCTTAGTCCCCAAGTAAATGGTCTTTCAGTAATGGCATTCAATAGGTTAACATGGACTGAACTAGAAATTGTGTCAAGATTACAGCAATAGAAGATAAGCTTCTTGGCTTTATAAACCATGCATCAACTTCTTTTTCTCCTGTTCCCCAAAGAAGTAAACAGCCACAAACTGCTCTTCCCCATTTAAGTAAACAAACTTGCAATCTACACCTCCCCACCCAAACTCCCTTCTGATTTGCCTTTCACTAATGTTCTCAAATGCAAACCTCTGTACACGCGAAGCTTTTGCCGAGCATTATGAAAGCAGTGACTCAAGGCACAAGCTGCCACATGTCTGCATGATCTAAGTTGCTCCTACCTTGGGCAACAGGTTCCATTCGCTCATTTTTCCACATGCAGTCTTGCTAAAATCCAGACACAGGCTCCTAAAGCACCTACCAGTGACTGGCATCCATACCTAAGACCCAGTGCCCTCCATTTCTGGTCTAACACATCCAACCCACAAACTCACCAATTTCTACATCCTAGACCAGATCTTGCCAGTATTCATCCCCTGCTATGGAGCACAAACTGTGGGGTCAGCGAGCAAGCCTGCCCCAAAATAACACCACACCTTCCACCTGCAGTGTGACACCCTTTCTTACTCCAGGGTTTCACACGCCAGAGATAACTGGTCCACAATGGAGCCTGACAAAGTGCACGTGGGCTCATACCTGCCCTTTGAGGGCGCAGCAGTAGATCACAGCCCACGGGCAGTTATCTGAACTGAAGGTCATGCCCAAACACACAGGTCTCTTGCTGCAGCTCCTTCACAGGCACATTGCTCATCAAGGCAGAGCATAGTGGAAGCAAAAGAGCAGTAGGAAGAGAAGGATTCACACAAGCTGCAGAGCTGCATTCCCGATGACTTCCAAGTGATCAAACATAGTAAGCTTTGTGAACCATATTTGCATTTATAGTTAGAGTCATCCATTGATCAACAACAATGTATTTGCAGTTACTACCTACCACTTTTTACTCTATCACTTAACAGAAGGAAGTACTTTCAAAATGGAAAGAGCTGCCTCATTTAAAACCTACTGAACTAGGTAGGACACTACCTCTCCTCTGGAAAAAAAAAAAAATTCCTTGACAGGAAACAAAAAAGTCACCCTTATACTTGCAGAAAACCATTTCCCATATACCCTCTGCACTTACAACACCAGAATTAGAGGAAGCTGCACCTCCCTTATCAGTGAAGGTTTTGGTAGGGCAACATGAAAGCACTGCCCAGTAGAGACACTGCAGTGATTTGCACTAACTTTTTATCTTTTGCTAACATTTGCATTCATTCACCAAGTGCTAAAACTTCTCACACTTGGAAGATACAAATCCACGTACAATCGTCTGCATTCTAACCTTGAGGCAAAAGGGGTTTTTAACTGCTGAAGTATGATTGTAAAATCTTCTTAAAACTAAAATCTATTTTGCAAAATTGACATATAGAGTCTACTGAGAATGATTACCTGGTTTGGAAGTTATTCCTTAATCATTTCAAAGAACAAAAGTTACTTAAACATGAAGCCTGCAGTCTGGGACTAGTTCACTTACACACACAACACAAAGCAAACTTCAAGAAAGCAACCTGCAGTGGTATGTTAACAGTTTGAAGTTTTAGTGAAGTGTAAGAAGAATACTTAGAGCAATTAGAAATCTACACCACATTTTCAGTTACTTCTGACACTAGAACATAATCAACTGTACAATCAGTGTCACAAGTGGTCCCTTAGTTACAATACACTGAATATTTCATCTGCCCCAGTTAGCAGGCATTTTAACTTTTTAAGAAATACAGAAGATTAACAACTTGATAAGTAGCTGCTGTTGCTTACCCAGGAACAACTAGCTTCTGTCCATTATGAATACGGAATGAACATCGATAGTCATCAGGGAGTTTGCAGCCAATCTGAACTTCCACGGCATCTAGATCCTCCTCCTGCACACTCTCTGTGTGCAAAAAGAAAGAGTATTACAAGGGAGTGTTAGAGAGGGGAATAAACCAGTACTGCTCCTGACTCTCAGATTTAATGCTGCTTCACTACTCTGCCCACAATGCTTGTATGCTGTTCCTTGCACATGTGAACACCAGGATTTGCATTAAGACCTTTTCTTTAAGATTTCATTTCAATAACCTCATCAGAGCAGCACAGCTAGCAATAAAGAGAAATTAGCCACATTCTAGACATAACAGCATGCTTTCAATTGCCAAAGAGAATTTAATGTAGCCCAGCACTATGATATATCTTGTTTTATGTTATTACAAAAGAAAATACATGAATATATATTTTGCAGTATTTTGCAGCTTGTAATTCAGAGTAAGTGAACTAACAGACAAAAAGACAGAAAATTCGAGAGATGGTTGCGTACAAGCATGGCTCCAATCACGCAGCCAGAATCACTTAAAATCGAGTATTTCAAATATAAAGGGGGAAATTTGTAAACGTCTTGATCAAACAAACAACATTTAGTAACTACCATACACCAGGAGGCATAGAATTAACATTACATAAATTTGGAAGGAGACCGATTACATTAACTTATTACTTAATATAGCACCAACCTTCAACCAATGTAATCTCAACAGGTATGCTCTAAGCAGAAAGTATTTAAGAAGTGAAACGAACCTCTCCCCCACAGTACTGTTATTAGCTGACAGTCAGTTATGACTTCTAGGCAATATTATTTCAAGGGTTGCATCTTTCATTTTCCAGTCCAACCATTCAATGAAAAACACCCTTGGCTGCAGCCACCATTCATCTTCTATTTGAAGCAGCAAATGTGTCGAGTGAAATGGTGCAATTTTCATGTTCAGTTATCAACAGAAAGGTGTGGGGAATAACTACTCTTATACCTCCACACAAACTCCAGGGGGGATTTTGTATCCTCATTTACAGCAAGGTGTCAGTTAACAGTCCAGCGAAACAAAGTGTGTACTAATGGTACCATCAAGGTTTAAGTCTTGTAAGAGCTCTTGCTAAAACTTCCCATCGCCATTCAAGAGTAGAAATTGAAAAACTCAAATCACTTTCTGTCTTTTCACAGACAAAAAGAAGCTTCTGAAAGTAAAACAGCAGTAAGATTTATTTCAAGACTGCCTGTGGATTACTAGTACTTTGCAAGGACTATGTACGTAGTCTGATAGATTTATTTACTGGAAGGGACAACACATCTCCTCGACTTCCAGGGCTCCAGTAACCGACGTAATGCACACGTCTAAGACAAAAGCAGTATAAAACTAAATCATAAACAAAGTAGCACTACTAAAGCAGGTATCACACTGTACCTTTCAAAGAACCAATCATCCGAGGACACCGCTGTCCCAGGTATTTCTCCAGATCATCCCAGGCTTTTTTCAGTGTAGCATAATACTGGATATATCTTCCTAGATCAGAGTAGGTACTGATGAAGATAGCTTTCCAGCTCTGATTTCGTTGACTTTTTTCCTCACTAAGTAGACATGAAGAAAGAACTTTTAAACACCAGCCTAAAAATTTTGACTTCAAAACGCGAGAAGTTAATTTTTTGTCATTTGGCAGAAACAGTATGCATATTATGCCAAGAACACCTCTCAGTCACAGGAAGCTACACCAATCCAGTTAACTTTGACATCTATTAAACAGCGACTTGGAACAGATTTAGGAAACATTTTTGGTACTTAGAATCAGGGGAAAATATGGAGACAGTATTTCTATAAAGAATACTGTCTATTGATTTCTGAGTACTGTTAAATAGCTAACTCATCTCACAGGTCTTTAAAAATCTTTTTTTTTTTTTTTATCTACTGCAGTAGTCAAATAAAGGAGTCACGAGCTCCTCTATTTACCCAATAAAAAGGATTAAAGAGCAAATCTGATAGTTCAATAAGAACGCTGTATCCAGAAAGCCAATTTCTCAAAGAATTACTGCATATTCAATTCTGCTCACAGGCACAACAGCAAATTATTCAAATACAGGCTGCCAAAAAAAGATGCTGACTGACATCTGACAAAGGGTGCTTGCCTTCATCAGTGCTGCAGCTCTTCCATTGTAAGGATATATCCCAACTCCTCAGACTCCAATAAGCATGCTGAATTTA
This sequence comes from Cyrtonyx montezumae, assembly GCF_038088225.1. Classification (NCBI taxonomy): domain Eukaryota; kingdom Metazoa; phylum Chordata; class Aves; order Galliformes; family Odontophoridae; genus Cyrtonyx; species Cyrtonyx montezumae. The sequence continues at coordinate 40,216,219 of NW_027071826.1, read as the reverse complement.
GAAGTTTTAATATAGCTCCGTACACCTGCATGCTAATTTAGATATTGAGATGTCTTCACATCAGCTTTCATCTTTTTAGCTCAAATAAGGACAGAAGAGCCTTATTTCTTGAGGAAGAGTTGAGGGGGGAAAAAGAGAGATTAAATTTAATCTGGAAAATTAGAAAAAAACGAATGATAAAACTGTAGAGTTAGAAGAGGAAGAATCTAGCACAAATCATGTCTCAGCAGATGAGAGAAGTTTAAGCTCATATTCACCCTCCAATGTCAGACACAGAAATTTCCTTCAAACTTTAATTACTCTTCTTGGATGAATGGAGACCAGCATCTCAGAAACTAACCCTACAGTCTGTTCTTAGCAGGGCCCTAACTCCCTCACCTTCCCCATATAAGTTCACCACGCTCTTCTTGTCAAGTATCAGGTATTCAGTCTGAACTTCACACCTGCTTCTTTCCCCTTAGGATTTTTACACAAGACTCTCAAGGGAAAACTTTTACAACCTGCATTACATCTTCATAAGCTGTATATAATTAGAGTATTCATCAAATTGACACATTGATGTCCTGCATCTGTCGAGGAATAACCCTCTCACACCAGAACATGCTGGGTCAAGAAACAGGCAAGTGGCTTTTCCAAGAAGGGGTCTCAATGGACACCAAGCTGACCAAGAGCCATCAATGTGCCCTTGCAGCAAAAAAAAAAAAAAAAAAAAAAAAAAAAATCAACAGAACCTCAGGTGCAACAGGAAAAACATTGGCCAAGAACACTCTTCCTTTCTAGACAGCTCATGTGAGGCTGTGTCTGGAGCACACTGTCCAGTACAGGCTCCACAAAAGAGATACGGACTTACTACATACGTCCTCAAAGATGATTATGGGACTTGAGTATCTTCCACATTACCAGAGTTGAGAGCTAGAACACTTCTGAATGGAGAAGGGAAGGCTCAGGGGCATCTTATCAATGCATATTAATACCTTGACAGAAAGGAGTAAAGGTGGAGTCAGACTCCTCTCCACAGTGCACACTGACAGTAGAAGAAGCAATCACCAAAAACTAAAAGCCAGGAAGTTCAAGCAACACAAAGAAATATTCTGAGGGTGGTCAAACACTGGAACAGGTTGCTCAGAGTGGTGATAGAGTCTCCATTTTTTGCAAAACTTCGAGATTTATCGGACATGGTCCTGAGCAACCTGTCATAAGTGACCCTTCCTGAGCAGAGGAGTAGAACTAGATCATCTCAAAAGAAAAACCCTTCCAATCTCAGCTACTCTGTAGCTCTAGTCACAGCAGTCGCTGACACAGCCATGCAGGTGTACCCCCACAATTACAGCACTCAGAATATCACCATGGAATATTTGGTGTCTGAGAGCCACGCTGCAGCTTCTCCTTCAGCTTAGGCATTACCAGGGTGCCAATATCAATCCATAAAACTTGTTAATCCTTTTACATTCATGAAGCTTTTATAGAAAATGAACATTTTTGACAGCTCTAAGCTTCCACCAAATTTAAGCTAGCAAATGGTGAACACCAGTCTCAGTGTTACAGGAAGTAATGTGCACAGTAACATACAAGACTCCTTTGTAAACAGAAAAAAGGCTTAAGACAACCACACTTACTCTGAAATAAGCCAATATTTCTTGCAGTGTCTTTTCCACAATGGATCGTGGCTTGATAGCTGATTTAGTCTCCGACTCAAATAGCAGCAGCTATAAATATAAATCATTATATTTAATTGCAGAAAAGCAGTGAACTAATCAGGGATAAATACTCACTAATACACTGTAGCTTGCTTTCTCATGAAATAAATGAGAAAGCTTGCAGGTTCATTAGCTATCCTTTTTAGAGTTGTTCTTACAATGGCTAACAGTTTCCATTACAGCTGTGTAAGCCATGGACTGCTTTTCTAATGGAAGTATACACTTTGAGAACTGTCAGCAATTCATTAATTTTGTAAAGCAGGTCAGCCTGTAGGTCTTCCCCATCACAAACACAATCTGAAAGATTCAGGTATGATTACAGTACACCAGAAGTTAGCATTCCTGCAACACAGGCCAGTTATTATGTTTGCTTCCTTACCTGAATCACCTGTCTCTAGCTTATTTTTTTTTCCCCCACCATTGTCATGCTATTGAAAGCTCGATCAGTAAGACACAGAACTGTAAAGTTTCAATACTATGAAGTTATTTTCCACTGCAAGTTATTTAAATAACTGACGATGGGAAGCAGAGAATAAAACAGAAAAAAAATATAAGGGATCTTAGACTAGGAAATCAGTACTGCAAGTTCACTCTTACGAAGAGCATACATAAGCTCTTGCCATTGTATTACAGGTAACATTGCTGCTTCAGGAAATTAAAGGAATCACATCTTGCCTTTGAAAAAATGCTGCGCAGTGCAGCAGCAAGAAAAACTGTAGGATAGGGTTTGGGAATTGGCCTCAGAAGTCATTCAAGTCTCCCTGATGCAAGGAGATAGCAATATAGGACCCATATTCCCAATACCTGTTAATATGAGTTTTAAAAGCAACAATGGAGGTACTATCAAAAAAAAAAAGTCTGTTCTTCTGCTTTCTTTCACAGTTGTAAAGCCTTTCTGAAATGTATAGCTGACACTGAAATTTTCCTCCTGTTGATATAAGAATGTGTGGCAAAGCATCAGCAATACGCAGAGCAGTAAGACAGGGAATGATTCATTTATTCAGAGTCATAGAATTTTAAAGAAACAACTGCCTCATTCATTCTAACCCAAACACCTGCCAATGAACCTCCTTCCTCTTCTGCGTTTGAACTGAATTGTCAGTTATGCTTTGAAGAAACCTGCATGAAGATACCACCAGCACAGATGTAGCAACACCACTCTGGTACCTTGTTCTAACACTTAATGTGTATGCTCTAACAGCCATGATTAGTAACTTCATTTTGAATATTTAGATGTTAAACTTCAGCTCCTGGTGACTCATTTTTTTTCCTTCTCTGCATAGCTCAGAAAATGGCAAATTATAAAGACTAACAGTGCAAACGGACACAGTTACATGGATTTGGATGGCTCCAAATCCTGCCTTTTATAAGCTAAATCAGCCACGTTCTATCTCACACCGAGATTGCAGAATTATTTGTGTTTATCTGTTCAATTCAATCTTTTTTTTTTTAATACATTTTTGTCCCTAGTGCCCACAATAAGCTGTTCAAACCAGAACTGCGTTAGCATTTCAACAAACTAAAGTGATTCTCAGGTATGCCCTGCTATTTCCCTTCTGCCCTCAAGGACAGAAACACACTCACTTCTATTAAGGTAGCAAGTTCTACCAATGAGGCACATCAAACTGATTGCTGAAGCCCTTGGACCTTTTTATTCATCACCTTTCACTGGCATGGTCTTGCACTTTTTAGTTTCTCAGAGTTAGGGCTTGCTTATTTGACTGGTCAGCTTGATGAGAACACAGACCTTTTGTACCATTGCTGTGTCACTTCGCCAGCCATTGCAGCATTTGTAAGTTAATGGCTTTGCTTTTGAACAAGAAACAATTTAACGCTTATTAATGCTTTGCACTTAGTATTCAATAGTAATCCCAGCAGAAGCCCACAAGAAACACAATGTTGTTTCATGGCTGTGAATAACAAGACCTTGACATTTGGCAACGAAGTTCACTTGAGACATTCTGAAAGTTTATTATATTGCTGTTATCAGAACAGGCTCCCCAGGGAGGTGGTGGAGACACCATCTCTGGAGCTTTCCAAGAAAACCACAGATGTGCACTGAGGGATGTGGTTTAGTGGTATGGTAGTGATGGGCTGACAGCTGGACTGGATGATCTCAGTGATCTTTCCAACTTTAATGACCAGCCAAGCCTATAATTGCTTGGAAAAAATAAGTGATGTGGTAACAGTGTAACACGCGGCTTCAAACATGGTCAAAGGTTCTACTAAAGACATTCTCCTTATTTACATCAGTGTTGGCATTTTTCATTATTGCAATTTTCATTTGTATTTTTCAATTTTCATTATGTGGAATACTGGGGAAATTGGAGTGTCTGTGATTGTGTATATACACATGCCACTAAAACAAAGATAAGCAAGCTAGACACGTCCTCAAGTAGCACTCTGTGTACCACAAACTGAAAGCTGAGCAAAACTGCCATCACTGAACTTACAAACAAGAAACCTTACCAGTATTTAATTGATCTTGCATATTCATCTCATTTCCTCAAACACATGGGAAAAACAGGCGTTAAGCCTAACTGCCTTCACAATATTGTTATCAACTACTAAGTCATCTCCACTGAATTTACCCAATTACTCCATTGTTAAAATTCTTGCTTCCATTATGCTTAATCTGTTTCTTCCTGCCTAGTTAAGGTAAGACTCCCTGCTGCCTTCAGCTTTCCTCACTAATGTTTACAAAAAGGAAAACAATTTATGTAGCATACTATTGGATTCACACACACTCCTCTCTCTAATGATTTCGGTCACTGCCACTGCCTGCGCTCCACTGCTAAGGTTTCAGCTAAAAACATATCCCCACGTCCACTGTCCGACCCGTAGCTGCCATGGAGCAGCCTGCAACTCTCATTCACGCCCTCATTCACGAGAGGTCCTCCAGTTTGTTTCCGTCTGCTTTTCCCCAGCCCCGAACAACAGCTCATTCAGAGAACCGCCTGCACTGCTGGCAACAAAACTGCCCTTTGTTTGCCCACACGTTGCACAGTTTCAGGGAATCACTCATCCCACTAACGCAGCTACTGGTTCGTCTCTCCTTGGTAATTCAAACACACGCGCACACACACACACAACAGCAGGCAATGGGGAAAAACGGGGAACGTTCGCTTAACAGACCAATACTGCTCTTTTAAGCGCGTGTCTCCTCCAGCACCTGCCGGCCCGAGGGCACCGAGGCCACGGAGCGGAGCGCGGGGCCCGGGGAACGCCTCCCGCGCCTCCCCCTTCTCCCTCCGAGGCCGGGCTCGGCCGCCCGTCCTTCCTTCCCCCACTCCCCCCCCGCCCCCACGGCTCGGAGGCTCCCGCGGATCTCCGGGCCCGGCTTTCACCTCATCAGATCCCGGTAGTCGAGGAAGCTGAGGATGAGCAGCAGCGGGTCGGTGGGCAGCAGCTCCAGGCTGAGGGCCGGCGGCTCCATGTCCAGGGGCGCCGCCATCTTGCGAGACGTCCCGGGGCCGCCCCTCGCGCCGCTCCGTTGTCAGCGGGGGCGGCCCGCAGCGCCCCCTGGCGGCCGTTACTCCCCGCCGGGGCCCGCGTCCCTCCGGCGGCTCCTCCGCCTGTTCTCGCGGCGCCTCGCCGCTGTCTAACCCAAATACCCGCGCTTTTAGTTTAAAGCCGTTCCCACAGCTTTGCAGCTGCAGCTATCACTGGCGTTTCTTTTCCAGCGCGGCCAGATAGGGTGGTTCTTCCTCACTGTAATAAAGCAGCCCGCTTTTTCTTCCATTACCGCCCACCTTCGAGCCTACGTGGCTAAATTTGTACTCCCCAGGATGAATGTTTCTCAGATTCCTTCGCGCATCTCATTTTTAATCAGTGTACTTCATTTCTTTTTACCTATTGAGATTCTAATGAATTAACACACCAGGGATCTTTGCCACACAGTGCTGAACTTCAGTCATCCAGTTTGGGATGCAGAACACCCCTGAATGATTGACCATAAAGGGAGCAGGGAATTGCAGTGCAGGATTTTTGTGCCCATTGTGTCCACTATAGTGATATTCATAAACTCTGTTCTTAACCGAGGCCATTCTATACAGGCTACAACACAAAATATCTTTTAATCGTTTAAACCATAAGCCTTTATTTAACATCTATGCTAACCTGAGCTTAACCTCTTCATATGTTTGGCCACGTTTGATAAGCTTTGCTTCTTACCTCTGTATCCAAATGGAAGAAATGCCAGAAGATGATAAGAAACCACAGGATGTAAGTGGGCGTAAGGCATTACACAACCTGTGTTGTTTATGACATGACCTATGGGGCTATGACCCCTGGGCATGCCAAAACAGAGCTTTGCAGCTGGCCTTACTCTGGGTTCATTTAATGCAATTAGGTCACTGAAATTCTGTTCATTTACTAATATGCCTCTTACAGCTGCCACTGAGAATACGAGGCCCCAAAGAAATGTGTACTGTTATTATACTGCTAATATTATTTCTGCTTTTCAATGTGCAAAAGAGAGAATAAGTTCAGGGCATGTAGGAAAAGCAAGGCAATGAAGTTTGTTTAGAAGTTTGATAATCTAAAATTAGCCATAAACCACAAGTGGCTGCAACAAACAACATGTAAGGAGTAAGGGAAAGGAAATTAAAAATGGGAGCTGGATCATTATGCAGAAACTTCATTGAATCAAAGGAACATGGAGATAGATCAGTTGTCCTTTGAAAGGTGAGGGATTTACGTAGGAACTGATAAGCAAATCACTTTTTCAGCCTTCACAGGAGTGAAAATCTCAGATGAGATTTGAAAGATGCTGGAATGGTAGCTATAGGGATCGGAGGCAGTGAAATGTGTATGTGAACAAACTGAATATTACGTATGAATGAGCTTGTTGGGCATTTTAGTAACAAATGGGATTTCTGTCAGCATACAGCTTCAGGCTTTCTTCTGACTGAATAAAACAACTGTTTTTAAAAAAATCCCCTTCTTTTTACAGCCACGCATGCACAAACAGTGACACCCTTCTTGAATCTCTCACACAGTGGGAGATTAGCCATGGCAACTCCAAGGTCAGCTGAAGTCAAATGCAGCCTACAGGCCAGCTTTGGTATCCCCAGTGGTCAAACCAACAGACTTTATGTCATGGTTACAGTGGAATGCAAGGAGCAGCTGGAGCTTACACTCAGCTTTCTGCTTCTGGACCAGATGAGGTGTGAAGAGCATAGTAATCCAGGCAGATCCCTTAGTGCAGAAGTTTCTGGATGAATTAGACCCTCATAACCTCTTGTGTATGAGCCCAGCAGGTCCTGGGGCAGAGATGAGCTAGGGAAGGTGTACTGTGCTGATAAAACTGTGGTCCAAAGATTTGGAATTATCAGGTGGCCTCATATGGCTGCTCTCATCTACAGTGGCTGCCCAAGATTGTTACCAGGACGCCTCTGCTCCTTCCCTGCCTTGCACTGGTCAGGTCTGAGTGACTCCATGCTTGTGTTCTTTATTAGCAATATAAGTAAAACAAATAAAAAGTCTCAGACTCCAAGCTCTGTAACGGCGCTCAGGCATTTATTTATGTTTGCAAAGATATGAATTCCAATTAGAGTGTAATTGTCATAGTCTTTGCCTTTTTTATCTTTTTTTTTTTTTTTTTCTATAGAGGAAGGGCTCCATGTTAACACAAACTGACATAACCAAGTTTTATTTTTTTCCTGTGGTTTCTTAGTTCTGAGTTGGTTTTCCTTTCACACAGCGTACTTTCACATCAATCAAATGAGAGATATGACTAAAAATATAAACATTTATCCATGTAATTTTCAAAAAAACCTGCTTACTTTACAGAGCATAAATAGCATAGAAAGATACAATCCTTACCTCCAAAACCGGACACATTAAATTAAGTGAGCAGTACAGACCAGAAACTCAGTGCAGTGAGTACCCAGTAGGTGCCTCCATCAGAGTGTGTGCATCTGTCCATGCTGGAGTAATGCTAACGGGGAATAGCTTTGAGGAGTCCACAGGAGATCATCTGTGCATGCTCCCAAGACAGCTAATTTCAAATTTAGTCAAAAAAGCTTTAATTACGTTTTGGGAATATACATTATTTCATGTGCTTACAGTATTTTCACTCTGTATGATTCATCCTAAAGCATGTGTGAAAGACCCCGATGAAAATAAGCTTTTTCATTTGCCTAGAAGCTCTGAAAGTCTTTCCTTGCTTGAGGAAAATGGAGAACGATCGTGTGCCCCTTCAAAAATTCTGCTACTACTGATTCTTTCACACCTGAAAAAAGCCATCTGTATGAAGCAGATAGCGGCTCACTTTTCAGCTCCACATATTCTCTCTTTGGGTTGTTAGCTGAGATTCTGAACAAGACGACCACTAGCTGCGGTTCCAGCAGTGGGTTTTTGGCTCTGAACACCTGTGCTGCAGGAGAAAGGCTGAGCCCAGTGAACATTCGTCAGATGACGGCAACAATAAATTAGTGAAGTGTTGAGCCGGATTTGAAGAGGTAGTGCAAAGATAAAAGACTCCCGAAACCCTTTGCAATTCCCTTAGTCATCCATTCCCACTGAAGGCTTCTCTTTTGAAGTTTCCAGGAAGCCTCACGTGCCCTTTGCTCGTCCTTTTGGTAGGAGCTCTTATCTGCCTCATGCAGACCCAGCCACTTTTTGCTGTACTACTCAAAACCAGTTATTACAGGATAAACAAACTGTGTTTGCTGATGCATGTTCTCGGTTCCCTTATCAGCTGAACAACACGCTTCTCATGCACGTTGGGTCAAACTCGCTGCTGGTCCAGCTCCAAGAATTCCTGGGGAATTCAGCACTCACACCTCCTGTTAGGGAAACGCAACCATGTTGTGATAGAATATTGTCTTACAAGTAGGCCTAGAAATTCACAGTGTTGCGAAACATCCTCAGGTGGATAATTCCAGGTTTCATACATTTTATTAAGCTAGCAACATGACATCTAAGCAGTTTTTAATGTAGCTGTCAAGATGCTGCAAGATACTGTCAGGTCAAAGAGTATATGTCTCAGTATAGAACTTCAGTCTTATTGAGATCGTCTCTTTAAAATAAGTGTAGACAAGTAAGTAGTCTGTATCTCAAAAGTGACTTACAGGTGTTGTGAAATGCATCGATGATGTTATCTGACAAGATATGTAAGACAATTGTTTTATTTTTATTTTATTTTGTTTTATTTTTGCAGAAATAACCATGCCCACAGTAACAGTGGGGAGTCAGGATCTCAAGAGCTCAGACTGCTGGAGCCTGAAGCTAGGGGCTCAGCTGTTCACCACCCAGGGTCCCAGCCCTAAAACATTATTCCTCTGTCAGCACTGCAGGACAGTGACTGGTCGTTACTACCCCAGTCATACTGGAGCAGCATCCCTCCTTGCCCACCTATTTCAGCACCTCCACAGAAATAAAACATCTTGCACTCCATCTACCCTCGGTCCCAGGCTTCACTGACCTACACCAACATACACGTGTAACCAGAGTACCTCAGAGAGACACCAGAGATGGTCAGGAAGCACTCAGCAAATAGTATTCAGTCTGTCATTAGAAAAGAAATATCCCTTCCCTAAAAATCTTAAATGGGATTTTCATGTGTTGTATGTTTTCCTCCAAAAATAATAATAGTTTGAAAACCAAATTTGTAATAGGGTAGCAATGCAAAAAGAGTTTTTTGATCATCCCTCCTTTACTGTTTGTGAAGAACACAGAGAAGGGGGCTTGAAGAGATTTTGATTATTACCTGAGTATTACTGCAAGCAGTGAAATGGTCGGTATGCAAGGAATAAACCGTAAACATCATCAGGTGCATTTCTTTTAGCAGAAGTTCATGAAGTTTTACCACCAATGACCAAATGTCTCCACGGGCTGTTTACTCCCCATCCTGCACTTGCAAAATGGTCTGTGCTTAGCTCTGGAGACCTAAGATCTGCTCATGTTTAAGTCTGGTTGAGCTGCTGCGCAATTTTAAGTTGGTCACCTCAATCTTGGGCCACAGTTTCCCTATCTATGGAGTGGAGTAGCTTAGAAAGGGAAGAGACAATGTATCGCTGCTTGCAAGGCACTTGAAAGGCATTGAACAGAACGTGGTTCACTGCTTCAAAATATGTTTATTAACTAACGGGCAGAGATCTACCCGTATGTCAAGAACCTTTCAGAAATATGCCATCTCATTAGACTGGCACAAAACAACCCCCAGCAGGAGGGAACAAGTTGCTTCAAACAAGGTTCAACTTTCTGCCAGCTTAATCGTCCTCTCATGGATAGACTTGTGAATCTTAATTTAATTACCATTCCTTAAATGTTTTCTGATATCTTATTTCAATCTCTCTGTTCTATGCCTTTTTATGGTTTCTTTTTTGTTGTGGGTCTGAGGAATAGATCATTTTTTCCAGCGTCCATTAAAATTTCCATTGCCTGCAGTGCAATAAAAGAGATGAACCTGCTGCAAGAGAAATAAGCTGATGCTGCACTGTCTTTTTAGAGCAACAAAAATCTTTATAGATTATTTTTCCAAGTGTCATGAATCTCCTTCAAAGTCACAAGTCACTGTTATCAATTAATAGACTTAATAGTCTCATTTTCAATTCACATTCAGGCCATGCAGAGGCTGTGCTCATCCTGGCAGATGGTTGAAAGCTTTGCCTTTCAGAGATAAAATGTTACCTTGTACATGGGGGTAGTGAGGAGGGGGGCGATTCAGGAGCAGAAAGATGTGTTAAAGTGCAGCACCTGAGGCCTTCTTGTTTTCTGAATTTACAATCTCAGGCTGGCAGTCGTATAAATGAGTGATGCTCTATGATGTTCTCTTCCAAGCAGGCTACGAAATTGGCAGGGAGTCTTCGGTTTTGTGCTGATGTGTCCAGAATTCCAATAATTTGATTCTTGGGTATAATAACAATTGGAGGCACAGTATTACCTTGAGAACAGAGAGGGGAGAGTCAGCTTCTGTATTCTGTATCGAATTAACAACCGATTCCCATTTACTCTCCCTGCTGAAAACTCTATTATGCAGGGTTCTTATTGCCCTTATTCAAGGACATGGAATTAAAAAAGTAATATTGATGGTAATGCTCTCATTTTCCTACCATGACATTGAATAATGGGGACAGAGAAGGGAAATCTTGAGGGATGACATGCCTTTTAAAATACTGATGCTGTTGAAAACACATAAAGGACGATGTATTAGAATATCAGCTGATGAAGTCATATTCAGATTATCATGCTTTTTCGATGGCTTTAAATAATTTTTGCTTTTATTTTTCACTGTTTTCTGAATATTTTATTTTCTTTTCATTCTAGGAGAGACTCCCTGCTGTATGAAGTATACTTGTGAGGATGGAGGTGAAGCATTGGTTAAACCAGCTCCAAGGGAAACCCCTTCTCCCTCCACCTGGATCCAAAGAACAGAAGTTACACATGACTTGAGAGCAGTATGACTTATGCAGCGGGCTTGAATAAATGGTAACTCACAGCAGTGCGATGAATGTAACATCATATGGGGATTTGACAGCAAAAGAAATGCTAGGAATGACTACAGCATTTTGTATTCCTATACTTGGTAGATTTTTTTACCTTTTTTTTTAACCTCTTCCCTTTGTTTGTGAGCGTAAGTCGTCTTCTGTGATGTCTAAGTGTTTATCTAACTAGGAAAAGTCCATCAACAGATTGACATAATTATACATGCAGTTATACTATTGCTTATAGGCACAGTTATACTACTGCTCAAGTGGAGACTCTTCTCCTGGCACAAAAATTTGTCTTCCAGTTTAGCTCAATCCTTTTCTGAAGTTACCTAGACTAGATAAAATAGGTGGTCTTGCAACTAAATAAGAACATCCACACTGCAGAATCTTTCCATTGCAAATATATTTAAGTTTAAAAGGACATTCTGAAATGTTTTTAAGAGTAAATGAGAATATCTCCATTTCACAAGTGAGCAATGGAGAAGCTGAATATTTAACTACATTGCCAGACGTTACACAGGAAACACTTGATGAGGTGGGGACAAAACACAGATCTTGCTTTCCTTAGCACAAAGCCTCTCTGAACTATGGACATTATTACTTCAACACAGATGATCATGAGGTCCCTCACACTGTTTTCAGTCAGAACTCTCTCTGAGGTGGAATGGTGGAAATCAGCTCTGTGGTATGTCTGGGAACGGTTGAAGACTACTCTGTAAAAGGGTTTAGGGAATAAATGTCTAAAGTCTTCTCTGTAATGACCTCAGTTGCTCCTGATCACATCAGTGCCATCTTTATACCACTGTAATTCTGCCGTTTCAGTTATTCCAGTGTCACTTCTACCATTGCGCAGCGTGAGGTCAGAATGGGACTCAAAACCTCTTCATAGCAGTTCTGAAAAGTCAGAATCACTGCCCACTTTGCCAAAGTCCCTGGCAGTGTCAGGATCACTGGCAGAACACTGCCTAGTCTCTGAAGTACGCTCCATGTATTGGAGCAGACTTCATGCTCCCTGCTGTAACACATTCCCTTCGATGTCTGCCTGTCTCAGTATGACACTATCATGAGGCTGTAAGGTGTGCAGCTTTACTGCTGATTGCTGTCATCTGTACATTTTTCTTGCCATTAACTTGTAGACGTTAATGAAGCTGTAAGCACTCTTTTCTCCTCTTGTACTGTAGTGCTGTCAAGGTTTGCTTTTTCACTGAAAGGAAAAGAGTGAAAGAAGAGATCCCTGAAAGAGACAGAGGTCCCTGAAAGAGACATTACAATAGGGCATGATGACCTGGAAAGCTTTAAAGGTATCTGCCTTGAAACTGTTTTTATGGACTTGTCTGACAATGCAGTGCTCACTGTGTGCTCCTATGCACAGACCCCAAGAATGACTGTGCACCTCACCTAACAGGGATATTGAGACAGAGTATTTGCAATGAGCCACTGGGCGTGATGAAAGTGAAAGCTGGATGTTCCTTGTTCTGGGTACATGGCTTTCTTGCATATGCTGGCAGGGATGCATGTTACGCTAAGAGCTGTAATTATAACAGCTGCCTATGGCCTCCAGAGGTCAGCATACCACTTGAGAAGAGGAAAATCACAGAGGACTCAAACGGCGCTTTCTCTTTTCAAGCGTGAGATCATGTCTCCTGTATAGTTTTCAACTTCAGTGGCACTAAGATTTAAAGCTTTTTGTCCCCAGTGCTTCCTGTGACAACAAAAGTAAGGAAAAAAAAAAAAAAAAAGAGCTCTCAGGATACAATACGAAGTGTTGCCACTAATTAGCACTTCTAGAAACATGAGAGATCCCTCAGGTAACCACCTTACTAAAACGAATAAGACACAAGATAAGATAAGATACCCACATCTTTAGGTGCTATTGCTTACATGTTGCTACTGAAGGGGTGAAAGGACTTAACAGCTGTCTTCTGAGTTGATTGCCAGGCTTGTTCCACTGTGCTATAAGCTCTATTTTTAATATGTGTAAAAAGATTAAACTGCTCTCGTGACACTCTTAAAAGAACAGAGTGGAACCAGAAAACATATAGACATGAAGAGGATCAGAAGTGTGAAACAGCTCTCACGCAGGAAGGAACTTAGACTATTCATCCCCACTTCCCTGTTCCCACTGCTTGTCACTGTTAGAGTAAGATTCCAAATGGCCACTTCTGCCTGATCAGGAATAGATCTCCTGCTTTTTATATTACTATAATGCCAAGAAAGTTCCTCCTGCTTAAGAATCAAGCCATAACAGTTTTTGCAGGAAGGACTTTGGACTTAATTCTTTCTAAACATTAGTAAGTATCAATTGTCTTGAGTCATATTATACTGGTTTCAATGATCTGGACCAAAATCAGGACGTAACCCTACATGACTTCCTCTAAGATCAGGCAGCTTCTGCTTCTGCTGCGAAGTAATACTCAAATGTATTTCATGGCATCAGCCAGCCTCAAAACATCCTTATCAGCACCTAAGGGCTGACATCACACAATATTACCCAATTGTTCCTCAGTATGAAGAACTCTACAAAGCTTCATGAGACTGACTGTTGTTCTCCTGTTGCTGCCTTGAGACTCGGCCTTAAGTGAATCCAGCAAGAATTAGATGTAGTCCAAAAGAAGAAACCCCGCTACAGAAAATAAAATGAACGATGCAAACAAAATATCCAGTTCGATTTCCAAGAAAGAAGTAATAACACACAAATCTTCTGTCATTTTTATTAAAGCTGCAGAGTCTTACTACACACAACAAATATTTTATCGATATAATCTAAGTTAATAAAATAGTTGAACAACTCTTTAGATTTATATCTGTATAGAAATGATCTATGGAACATCTCATCTTGAAACAGCAGTGCCTGAAAAACAATTATTCAGCAGGACTTTTCTGAAGAACAGTTTGGGACTAGATGCACTCTTCATTCTCACAGAAAAAAAAAAAAATCCATGCAAAATAGCCCTCCACCCTCTCCGTCCTTCTCTCCTATCCCAAAGCCTTAATGAATGACCACATCAGTGACTGGCCCTTCTCTTCCAGTATTCCTCTTCACATCTGCATTAGGAGATGACGTCTAAACCGAGTAACTAAAAGAAGTTGAAAAGAAAAATCAATTGCACAATCCTAATCTGCAGGTGACAAAGTCATAACATCTCTTTACAGAAGTCACTACTGTTTTTCCAGTTATGAGCATTCATTATCTCACTGTGTTTTCTCCCCAGCTCTTGCTTATCTGTCAGTTGTTGTCGATACACCTTTGTTAGCAGAAGTCAGTCTATCTACTATTGCTTCAGTCTCCCTTCTTCACTTATATTTAGTTTAGATTCTACGTAGCACTGCCTGAAAAGGGCCTACTCTGTGGTATTTCCCCCCAATTTTAGACAAAGTGCATAGCTCAGGTGGTTATCTCCTCACTGCAGCTATGCGTCTGCGTTGCCTGTGAGATGTCCTTCATAGACATGAACCATCTCTTTGCTATATCATTCCATTTATCTTAGTCCACTCGTAGATGTCCTGTTCGCATACTATGTCCGAGTTGATGAGGAGATATCTGTCCCCAACACAGAAGTGTTTCTGGCAGGCTGCACATTTGAAGCATTCAAGGTGATACACTTTGTCCTTCACCCGCATGGTCATCTCATAAGCCCGAATCCGTTTGTCACAGGAAGCACAGAGACCATCTTGGCCAAAGAGCCTAAAACAACAACAGCAGAGAAGTAAGTAGAGTTCTTTGCTGAAAAGGTGTGGAAAAAAATAGTCAAAACAGGAACACAACATCAGAGCATTGCCTCATTAGTCATACTGTTGCCAAGATACATAGCAGTCACAGGGAAAGCTCGAGCAGAACTCAAACTTTAGCAGTACCAAAAACTGAGGTAGAAAGTCCAAGGTCTTCACCTATTTCTAAGGTAATTGAATTCTGTGATCAACGATATTATCCTGAAATGTTGAGCAGCTTCAAGCAGAGCAAAGGTTCATCAGAACATAGCATAAAATTGTGTGATGCTAATACTTTCTCTTATACAATCAACAGAAATTAACTTTCAGTTGATAAATCTTGCCTATCTTCAGCTGCTGCTATTGTGGTTTATAGGAAAGAGTTACCGCATTATGACATAGCTATGATTTAATATTCTACTGTCTGCATTCATTGCTTCCACATTTGAGATTCTTTTGAGCTCTAATATTTCTGTATTCATGAAGTCACTCCTGCTGAGTTTCAGGATACATGCTAAGACCTTCATGTACTCACCCATCCCAGACAATTATATGTTCTGGACTGCTCTTTTGAGAGCAGATTGAGATTCCCTGCTGAAATCAGTATGATATTTTCTATTAAAAGGAGCCCCTAACAAACGCACCATGTATGTATCCCCTTCACAGCATGTGCCAGCATTCTCAGCTGAAGCAGGGCAACATACTCAGCCATGTGTGATGACAAAATGGACAGCAGCATTTCACACAGCCTGCTGGTTACAGAGTTTGTAAGTCATACCATTAATAAATAAGGGGCATATATAGAGTACGTACATATATAACATCATAGAATCATTTAGGTTGGAAAAGACCACTAAGATTATCATATATATTCTTATAAGGAGGGAGAAATCCTATCACTTGTGTAAAGAATACACTCATGGACTTTGGCTTTCCATACTAATTTCAGAAAGATTTTGTCCACCCCTTTACACCTCACATCTGTGCCTGCTTCATTTATCCTGAACTGGAAACGGAATGCCTATTACAGACAGCTCTTTAAGCATAGAAGATATCATTTCTTTAGTCTACCAGGAGATGTCAGTGTCTTCTACCCAACAAAAGTAATAAGGTTACACAGACGTTGCAAAATATCTCGTTAATAATGAAAGATATTATATTATATTATTAAATAAACAAAAACGTTTCATCTCATGGCAAGAAAATACATTACTTGTGACATATCTTCTATTGCTTCCATTTTAAGACAAGAAGTATCTGGGAAGCGTAGCTAACACTGGTTCATTGCTGGAACATGATTTCTGCTGAGTGTTTATAAGTGGTTCCCTTTCTGCCAAGCAAAATTCCCATCAGCAAGTTCTGGAACACAATGGCTAGGAGCTCCTCTGAGATGTTTTAATTTCTGTAGACTTCAGTAAGGTAGCTGAAGATACGTACAATGTCTTTAGCCTGTTGCACAAGCTTCCTGCAACGTTAGGGATACAAATGGTATACAGCCAGAACAGCAAAGAGCAAAACACTTTTCTTGTAACTGAGAACATAGAGATGATTTATTAAGGATTTTTGTGAATTGTATTATTTTCAGTTTAATCCTTCTACTTAAAAATTATGGCAAATCAGCCAGGGAGATAGATGTTGCTGAAAACTCCACTGGGTCCAACTTAGCGGGACTAAACTTCCCCGTAGCAGCTGCAGCTCCACACCACGCGTCCAGTGCATGATATCCTTCTGCTTGAAGTGTTCCCAGTAAGTTACCAGTGATGCAGAAAAAGACATGGATGGATCCATGTACAAAAGGCTGTCACGTCAGAACCAAACAACTACAGCGGTCCCACTGCTTGGAGGAATCAAGCATCTCTTATAAGGCTGACATTACCACATCAGGAAAATGAATTGAATTCAGTTACCTTGGATACCATGTTCTTAAATGAGAGAACGAAATGATCTTTCATCTGTAGCCAATCTCGGCACCTGTTTTTATATAACTTTCAGCTCCACAGCAACGCCTGGAATGGCACAGAACTGCTTAAAGCCATTCTGGGGAGCTGGCTTGCAGTCAGCTCGGGCGGGCAGCTCCTTGCTGAAATTCATCACTGCTTCCCAATCTCTGCTTGGCAGCACCCCACACTGACATGGCTTAGTTGGCATCCAGCTATCCAGGGAGCAGCAGCACTGAGCAAACCCTATTTCTCTCTAACTCTACATCTAAGACTAGCCAAAATGAATTATGCATGATTCTTTGTTCAATAGCTGTACATTAAATTAATAGCTGAAATGGTAGAACACAAGGGCAGGTGAGTGGAATAAGTTGCCCAACGACGTGGTGGATGCCTTGTCCCTGGAGACACCCAAGGTCGGACTGGACAGGTCTCTGAGCACCAGACCTAGCGTTGGTGTCCCTGCTCCTAGCAGGGGAGGTGGACCAGATGGCATTTAAGGCCCCTTCCAACTGCAAGGATTCTAAGGGAAGCAGGCTGGGAGGCCGCATACCTGAGATAGTCCCTCCGGCAGAGCTTCCTGCCCAGCTTGTAATACAGCCGCCGCCCCACCTCTCCCAGCCGGCACCCGCACAGGTCGCAGCTGAGGCAGTCCTCGTGCCAGTACTGGTCGATGGCCTTCAGGAAATAGCGGTCCCCGATGTTCTGCTGGCAGCCCCCACATGTCAGCAGCGAGGGGGGGATCTGCAGCACCTCATCCACCGGTTCCCTGCAGACGAAAGGAGTGTTGGAGAAGAGAACACGCAGTGAGAAGAAGGAGGAAAAACAAAACTAAGCACAGTAGCAGATGGGTCAGGTGAGAGCACAGAGCACACTCTCATTTTATCTTCCAGTGGAGCCTTCTAACACGAGAGGAGCGAGCAGGACTTCGCACTTATAGGGCTTTGAAGAGATTGGGATAACTTCAAGTATAAGGAGCTAATAAAAGTAGCCAAGTATTTGCTAACTTGTTTTATATTTGTCTCCAAAGGATAACACGTAAACGTGAAGGTCTCTTTACCACCCAGGACTATTCATTACTGTAAATACCCCTACAGTGTTAATAGAGCATTGGTGGCAGCGTAGATCTGTCCTTTTCTCTGCCGAACAAACATGAATTGCTCATCACGAGGCTTAACCCATGCAGCTCTTAAAAATATATTTCAAACAACGTGAAATCACATTTTCATGTGATTGAAGATGGCACTTTTACAGAAACTTTTTTCAGAAAGGTGCCTGGATTCATTATTCCACGGAAACGCTAGTGGAGTCCGTGTGGGCCGATGGATACCAACAACCACAAGTCCTACGAGTTCTTATTGTATTCTGTTTTCCAGTAAGACTGTTTTGCCCACGACACACAGCCAGGCTTTAGTTTCCATTAAAAAAAATGCTTTGGTTTTTTTCCACAGTATTTTTAAGATTTAATTCTAAATGTCTGTAAGCAACTGAATGAACTCAGACAGCACCTGGATCTACCTCTAACTTACTGAAGAGCCCCATAACGCATTTGTGCATGCACCCAAAAGTACACAAGCCCATCCTGTAGACCCAATGCTTGTGTATTTAGGTTTAACTGCATTATTGGATCATGACCAAAGAGGCTCAGCAGGAGGCAGAGCAGAGCCCCAGACTGTTTGGGGCTCTCAGTCCCTCAGTGTTGTGTCTCTCCCTCTGGCGGACACAGAGCCACTGTGAGAGCAGAACCAGGCTGCTCCAGGATTCCAGCAGGCAACAGGAGAAATCCCATCGCTGCTGCCTCAAGAAGCTCCATACAGTCTATTTACTGGGTCGGCAGTTTCCTAGGCAAAAACGACTGGAGGAATGACAACTGGTCAACAACTTCTGTGCTATGAAACTGATCCTGTAGCTTTCACGAGCTGAGCCCAGGGATGTGACGAGACGACATGCTCAGCCCACTGCTTTCCCAGTGCCCAAGCTGCTGGGCCCCAGCAGTGATGCCTGAGCTCTGCGAGATCCCACTGAAATTCGGGAGAGCATGGGCTGTGAGCAGGAGCAGGCCCTGCTTATTCCAAGCTGTCTCTTTTGAGCCCCGTAGTTCCTTTCCCAGAGATGGGCTCCGTTTGGATGAGCTCTGTGAGCCTCCCAGCAGAGCACGCAGCTGCAAGGAAATGCACCTTCGTGCCCCTTATTGGCCATCATCAGAAACCTGAGATTGCAGCCCCCAAATATTTTTGTCTCACAGGTTCTGGGAATCACAAGGCAGCTCTGTAACAGCATCACTTCTTCTGATGTCCACATCTCTATACGCCAGCAAAGCCAGTAGGGCACAGAGCAGGAGAACAAATAAATACTGCTCAAGTGCTGCAGTGCAAATTGGATATCAAAGATGATAAAAGAAAAAACGTAGCACACAAAACATCAAACGCAACGTGGCAGGAATTGATTTAACCCACATCGGGGATGGTTCCCGTGTGCTCACTCGCAGCTTCAAGAGATGGCATTTTAATATCTCACAGGAAGCAAACCTCGGATGACCGAACTTAACTAAGAGCAATGTTTTAAGCGCTATCTGAAAAAAGATTTTCTCTTTTTCGCTCTTATCACGATTCCAGACGGGTGTAAGTGCAGCTACGAGGGCGCAACGCTGTTTCACACCGAGCTGCCACTGCCCCTCGCAAGGACGGCGTCGGCATGCGCGGGAGGGCTGCACAGAGCCGGCTGCAGGAGGGGACCTGCGGGTCGGTCCCTTCCACCAACGTTAAAAACCAGGGAGGGAAATTGTCCCCACCTGCACCGCGGGGTCCCACCGCACGCCCTCTGCACAACACCTCCCCCAGCAAAGCCCCTGAAAGTTGCAAAGCGCCTCGCGTTGTGCAAATGTGGAAGTCGGGCACCCGCAGATAACAGCTCCGACCTTTCGCTTATACTCGGGGAAGCGAGCGGGGCCGGTCCGGGGACCCCGGAACGGCCACCTCCTTCGGCTTGGGCGACAGCCCCGCAGCGTGTCCCGCAGCCCGGGGACGGCGAGAGGCGACCGGCCCGGAGCGGAGCCCGCAGCCGCGTACCCATGGGGCCGTCCCGCGCTCGGGCTCCGGCCCCGGAGTCTCTCGCCGCGGAGGGGTCCCCGCGGCTGCCGAGGGGCGCGCGGGTCCGGCCAGCTGCCGTCGGTGGCACCGCGAGGAACGGAGGGGCGGGGAGGCCGGGAGAAAAGAGGCCACTTACTCGGAAGGATCGAGGCTCTTCCTCTCGATGGCCGATGACATTGGCAGGGACGGCTCCTTTGTAGCGTGCCTGTGGTGCGATCTGCCCCCGCTGCCCCCGCAGAGGCCGTCTGCTCTCGACGCCTTGTCACCGGCCGCGCTCCCCCTCCGCCCCCCAATGACATTCACAGGATTTCCTCCTGCAACACCAAAGAGAGAGACAAACGCGGGCTGGGGCGGCTGCCGGGCTCCGGCGGCGGGGCTGCCCGCGGGCTCTAACCTCCCATCCTCGCCGCGCTCCTTCTGCGCGTCGGGCGGCGGGGCCGCTCCCGCGGCTGCGGCTCTGCGGGCGGGCGGGATGCGGCTACCGCGGCCACCGCTGCCCGCCCCACCGCTGCCCGCCGCTCTCCGGCTCCTGCCCGGCCGCGGCTCTCAGCTCGCCCCGCGGAGCCGGGCGGGTGCTGCGGCCGGGGAGCTCGGCATCGCTATTAGTGCTGCGCGGCGCGGCCCCGGCTCTCCGGTTTCATTTCCTTTTTCCTGATCACGATTCAAATACAATAGAAGGAAATCACGCTTAAAGAGACAGCTGCCCGTTTCTTAACTGGACTCCTGGGGGTTTAGCAACACAAACAGCAGCATCACGACTCGCTCGGCTTCTTAAAGAGACAGAGCTCGGGCTTCCCGCAGCCGGGGCTGCGAGCTGACGCTGCGTTTTCGCATCACGACGTCACTGGAGCGGCACCGCATCGCTGTGCGGGGCGCCCGGGGAAGTGCGAGACCCGAAAGCATCCGAAGGGCTCAGGGAAACCTCGTCCGGCTCCGAGCTGTGGGCAGCCCGGCCCCACGCAGAAGCACAGCGGCTGTCACGCTCCCTCTCCTCGTCCTCTCCATCCCCTACACACGCACATGCCCGCGCCACGCACGTTTCGCTACGGCACCGAGAGATCAGGCGCTGGGTCGGAACTCAAGCGCTGTTATCTACCTAGAGTGCAAATCAGTCAGCTAAACCGTGCTTCCCTCGTATCCCGTTGTGTCCCAGAGTCACTGGTCGCCGGTGTCTGTTTCCAGACGTGCCCGGGTTCTCGGTAAGCACTATAACAAATTTATATCTTGATGCTGCTTGGTGTTAATGAGCTATAAAAGCTCGAGAGTACAGTATTGATCCGCAATGAATCACACGGAAGCTAAAGATGAGAAACTCATGCCTGAATGTCTCTATTTCCACTCCCATCCTTCCTCCCCCTCCTCTCCATCAGCACCGCACCTCCCGGAAAGAGCTGATTTACAGGGCCAGAGTGAAAACTATTACAGTGGTTATAGCATTTTCCCAGTCTCCGTGGCATTAGATCCCGGCGGCTGCTGGAGGCAGAGCCCCGGCCGAAATGAGCCGCTCCCCCCTCTAATTCCTTCAGAAACAGTAAGAAAAGATCTGCAGTAAAGCACCAGCAGAAGCATTTCGTTTCTATATTAATTCCCAGAACAGAAATACATTTGATGTCTATTTTTATGAGTACGTTTTAATTTTTTCATCTTTTTGGCACCGGGGTTATAATAACTGAAATACTTTAATGAGCCCGATCCAAAGATTAGTAACGTCAGCAGAAGGACTGTTATTAATTTCAAGGGCTTTGAACTGAGTTCTCACAACACTTTAGAGCCATCACTGGTCATTAGAACACATCTTTCTTATTCTATAAAAGAATTATCTCCAACATATTTTAAACTGTTACAGCATGACAGCCTCTCTCACAACCAAATGTTCCTGTCACAGTGTAGCTCTTTCACCAGGTTTCATGGACAGAATGATGAACATTTCATTTCTTATATATTTACACCGTGTTCAGAAAAGCCAGATGTAAATCATTCAGGAGGATAGAAGAATTAAACTACCGCAAGACAGAAAAACACTGGCAGATGGGAAATCTATTACATTGGTTTGAAAAATCTGAAATTGGCTTTAAAGGTGGATCAGAAATAGTCATAAGGACTTCAAACACGTTTGGGGGGCTGGGGTGAGAAAGAAAAGGAAAAGCATTTGTGTGAGCTCGATTTCCCCTAGCCCCATGTCTCAAGGTTTAATAAAGTATAAACTCTGAGTCACAGTTTCCCTGATGATTGGGGTAGTCATGCTCCGAACGGGTCCTGACGAGATAATGTGAGCAATTCCAAAAGGCCAGGTGCATTTTCTGCTTTCAGAGGACACAGTTGTGCGTACAGTACAGCAATTCTGGCATGCTCACTGTCTTCTATATACTTTTCCAAAATGCACAGGAAATGAATATCTTAAGACCTCTATCCCTCTGCCTATCTAAAAGAGGTCAACTCAGTCACCAGTTTCAGTGAGGGACAAAAACACAGAAGTCGACACATTTCAGACCCAGAACAAACATCCTAAAAAAGCCAGTTCTTTAAGCGTAATCCTCATGATGGTTCCAGTGCCATCACATATTCCCATAGACCCCACCTATCTCCCAGTGTAAAGACTCATAACAATGAGTACAAGTTTATTTACTGTTTTCCCTCTTTCCTATGAGAGACAAAACAGCATGGAGAGAGCTAATAGGAACAAAGAAACCAGTCTATCTCCTGATACATAACCACAGACATGTTGCTCTACCATGGTTAGTGGGACAGTACTTGAACTCAATCTGCTTAAGCAAAGAGCAACTGGGATTAAAGTTGAACAAACAGCAAAGCAAAAGTTCCAGGCAGTGCTTGGCCCTGTGCATCAGGAGGTAGTGTCCTGTCCTGATGGGGAGTACCAAACTAAACTGCTCTTGGGTTTTGCCTGAATGTAATTTGTCAAGAAACAGCCCAGGTTTCTGGGCTGGCCTTGGCCGTCAGTTTCCACTGGATTCACTGTAAAAAAAACCAAACCAAACCAAACCAAAACAAAACAAAAAAAACACCAAAGCCAGCAAGAATGTCCTTGTCCTTCTAACCAAGACTTGTGTATTCTAATACCTTAGGGGATCAAAATCTTTTTTGGGGAGACATTTCAATTTTCTTTTATTGAGCTTGCATTTAATGCTCTCTCACTCTGGACAGCGAAGCTTGGCATACCCACCCAAGGATCTCATGTCCCAGCACAACAGATGAGCAGTGATGAAGAGTGGCTTCTTTTTTAATCTTGGGTAAGTCCCTTAATATCTCTGTGCCTCAGTTTTCCCATCTGTAAATGTTTACTCCCCTCAGCAGAATCGGTCATTGATTTACTTTTGCCTCCTGCTGAATAATGTTCACAAAGACAAAGCATTATTCAGGGCTAGAATTTGTGGTGCCTACATTTCCTGCACAGGGACAAAAAGACCGGTACTATTTTTAGTGAGGGCTTTTCTTTCCATTGTCCCTTTCTCTGTGAGGCTGTATTTTCCTGTGTTTTCTGGTGCAGCTCTTTGTGTTCACTGACGGATTAAAAATCATGAGGGATGATTGTTGATTTCAATTAAATTTTATTAATGTAGATCCTACTACAGACTAATTATTGGAGCATAGTTGAGATCAAAACCAGAGTTACTGTGTTTAGCAGTAACTTGGAAGAAATGGGCTGGATTTTTCTCTATATTTTTCGATGAGAACATTTCATCTAAAACTGTATTGTTTCTATGAGTGGTGTCATCTAAAGAAATAATTAAGTGCACCCATTTCCAAAGAACCAGACCCTCCTGCACTGAGTATTTTCAGCTTTGTTTTGGAACTCTGCTCATTTGACAGAGACTCAGGATCACTGCTCCTGCTTGTACTTCTTTGGTACATCCTAGCTTTATTCTCTCTAGAGCTTATGGATAATATTGAATAATTTCAGGTCTCTCTCATTTAGAGAAGCTCATGTATAGGGAAGATTAACATTGCTGTCCTTCATAGCCAGTAACATTGTTTTTGTTTGCCTAAAATGTACTTTATGAGGATTTAAGTCTCAGCACAGACATGAGAATTAGTTCTCAGTGCCGGTGGCCTAGATTTTCTGTTAGTAGCTTCTATGGGATAGTAATATCAAGACCACGACTGAAGTTGAATGATTAATGCAAAGGTTGGCAGAGAAAAGAGAATACGAATGTCTGTAATTTGGGTTACTGTCTGCCACTGCTCCACCACACGATGCTGGAAAAATCCCTGCCCTGCTTGGTTCACCTATTTGCCAAATAGAAAATCTCCTTCCCACCACTCACTGAACTGAGTCTTTGACATGCCAAATCCTTGGGCGATTCTATTTATTTATTTATTTATTTTTATAGAAAGACATCTGATGCTTTGTTTTGGGTTATTCTGACATGATGTAGATGCTGTGTAACAGGTTAGGAGGCTTAGGAGAAATTGTATTTGCAAATCTCTGGTCTCTCGGATGAATACAGAATGCTTCAGTAGAAATCAGCCACTTCTGACACTGTTTGACATTGGAGAATCAGTATTGTATCAATAGTGCACCATACTGACAATGGATACTATTATAGGCATGTAAGACACCACACAATTAGAAGAAAAAAATGTGTTGGCATTTGTTGTTTTGTTGCCTTTTCATGGACTGGAAATCTCTTTTTCAGACAATAATTTCTGTCATACATCTTGTCTCCACGAGTGCTAGTTTTCTTCCTAGCAAAGGCTCCCTATCACTCTCCCAGCCAGCCAGCATACTTTCTAACTTTCCTGGGGATGGAAGTGGTGAAAGTAAAGATAAAGAGTTCTTCTTGAGTGACGATCACAGGCACGAATCTTAAAGTCTTTCGAGGCTTAGCAAAGTGTGATTCAGAGTACTTTAAAGACTCCAGGATAAGGACACACTTCTCTTTTGGCAGGTTAACCATTCCTTTGAACTGGAAGAAAACATACCAGAACAATAAAAACCACAGTCAGGGTGAGGTTTGCCCTGGGATTGTAAGGTCCGGACTTTCAGATAAGGAGTCTGATGCATAAAGAAGTTTGAGCGGTAACAAGTTGTTTTGTTGTGCCTTATTTTCTTCAGCAAGCAATAAAGATGAAAAACAAGCCTGTGTTTACAGCTGAGAGAAATCTTCGACTGCGGGTCACACCACAGATGATGAAAAGTAAGTTGCAGGCAGTCAGACGAAGGGATGCTTCACTGCAGAAATGTGAAAGGTTTCCCCTTCCCCATTTCCTCTCTTTTCTGTTATTGATTTCTCTTGCTCCCATCAAGCCCTTGCTGCCTTGCACACCAGCCAGATCCAATTACCATGTCATTTTTTTCCATAAGGCTACTGCTCTACAGTATAGTTCTTTCGAGTAATTTGCACCTTTTCTCTGCTAAGCGCTCTCCTCTGTGCTTATTATGTATGTAAGTCACACCAGCAGCACACTATGGAGAGTTTTCATTTCAGAATTAAATATCTCATCCGAAGTCCATACATGTCAGAAGAAATACATGTATTAACCTGCAGAAGCTTTAAGATTGACCTACGAATGCTTTCCTTCTAGAAAATAAGCAGTGACTGGGAAAGAATTGCCCTCCGAGAAAATTTCACAGGGAGTCAAATACCAACCAGAATCTTCTGCTCAGGCTTCCCTGTTTGTGTGTATATATTTATGTGGGCATTTATAATGAGTACACAATCATGTGTTTCTATATGTATGTGTGTATCTGTAATCACAGAGACACTTACAGACATGTAAATTATATCTTTTAGTATGTTGTAACTTTCCAAGCTGTTTTCGAAACAAAGGTAGCCCTTCAAGATTACCACTGGTCGAGCTGATGCACTATGTCATGTTAGCTGAGGGCCACCAGGTAGATGTAGCACCTTGGTGTTACACCAGGAAGTCTAACACCATTCCAGGAATACATCGGTCTTGCTGTTCCACTATGTAACATCATTTCTGCTTTTAAATAGTTTTGGGGATTTAAGGGGCAACAGGTCAACCTTCCCAAAATAGATGTCACGGGAGGCAGATCTGATGAGAAGCCCAGCATCTCCTGGTTCACAGTGAATCACAGAATCATTAAAGTTGGAAAAGTCAAATAAGATAATCTAGTCCAACCACCAACCACCACTGTGCCCACTGGGTGACATCCCTCAGTGCCATATCTACACGTTTCTCAAACACCTCCAGGGATGGTGACTCCGCCATCTCCCTGAACACGTATGGCAGATGGATATTCCCAAAATGAATGGCCCAAGGAATGCATCATATTTTTACACTTAGACTGCAAGTACCATGGATCTTTGGAAAAAAGTCTAGAAGAATAACAGCTCAATGTATTCTTGTTACAACAGCTCAAATAACAATTGTACTGTAGAGGACCTGAGGTCATCTCTTCTACGCAGAAGCTGGAACTCTGCTTCAAATCTCATCACACACCTTGTCATGTATCCTATAGAAAGTCATCTAACATGCTTTATGCCGTGAGCCTAACCAAGCTTTATCTGTGAACCATTGTGCAGGAACACTTCTTAGTAATTTACCCCACTTCACTGGGCCACCTTCAGCAGATCTTGTACTATTCAGCAGGAATTTCCTCTTGGACTTGGGAATGTCTGATGGAGCCTATAAGTTGCTTCTCTTTTCTACATGACAAGGCTTTGTTGCAGGCATACCAGCCACCTAATTATTAACCTTGACCTTGGGAAAAAGAAGCGGAGTGCCTTTAATAACAGCCCCAGTGAGCTGAGGCAGCTCTGCAATTATGCCGCATAATATAGTCATGAGAAGAAGGTTACCAGGGAGATAATGGTAAACATCAGCCTTAATTCTGTCTGAAAAATAATTGGAGTGATCTCCCTTTGTGGCCGGGGTAGAGGAGAAAATTGGATGGGTAAATTTCCAGCTATCACAGATGTTAGTCAAACATGCTGCACTACACCACTGACCAAATTATTCGCTGCCTCTAAGTGCTATGGGCACCAATTGTCTGGCTTCCTCTCCATGCACATAAGCCTGCATCATTTAAATGAGAAAACAGAGCTGGTTGTGGCCCAACTGGTATCTCTCTGTGCTGCCATTGCATCTCTTGTGTACAGTGGTCCCACCTAACTCCTCTGCTTGTCAGCGTACTCATCAGTCCTGACACAGCGTTGCCCTTAGAGCTCTGGTGACTTCTTCCCATGTGGGTTGAAAGTACAATCTTTTAGGGTAGGGCCATGGGGATCCTGCTGCGGGATGTCCTCTGTTGCTCTCCTTCACTGCTCTGTGTGCTGACTATGGCCTTGAAGTGTCTTCCTCATCCCAAGGACACCCCCACAGGGGTCAGCAGTGCCTCTCTGCTCTGCAGGCTGTGGAGAGGCCATGTGTGTGCCAAGGAAGGAGAGATGGGATGCTGAGAGGTTTACTGGCAATTTGTTCCTGCCTCTCCTGGATACCACCATCAGACACTGACATTTTCCTCTCTGCTATCACCAACAGAAGTTCTGCCTGGACTTGGTGCTGTCTGGCTGGGAGACGCAGGAAGCGCAGTCAAGGCCACTCTCAGTTTGGAAACAAGCCCAGAAGAACAATAAACATTTTTCTCCTGAGTTCACCCTTCCCCAGAGCTTTACCTTCTAGTTTCTTAGCTCATCTGGAACAATTAGAATACTTCACTGATGTCATCTGCTCAAAATATCATCGTGAAGTTTCTCTTAGTTCATCCTCTTTCCAGAGGCTCCAGATGGGATAGGGTGCCCATCCCAGTTCTGCTTCCAGGCATTTCAGGCAGTGAGTTTTTCAGCCCTTATTATATTTAGATCAGGCATTTAATTCCACAGCCACAGGGTCTGACCATTTTCAGACTGAACTGTGGTTTCAATTCCCCAGCTCCTATTCCCATTCACTCAGTTCTGAAGCTGACCAAGCAGAGTGACCGCAAGTGCGTGGTAAGTACATGCATATCACACACATATCAGCTAGCCTCAAGTGATGCATTAGCTCAGGTGAGTTTCATCAAGGTCTCAGAGTGGAATTATTTGGCATCTCCTTTCAATATGGAGATGAAAACAGTATTAGAAAGGCACCCGTGTTACCCAGCTTAAGGGTTCCAAAAGCACTGCCACTGCTTCACAGTGTCTGGGGAAGCAGCAGCCAGTGCAGATGGTGCTGGTGACCACAGGTTGCCAGATCTGAGCGGGGCAGTACACAGTACTGGAAGTGCATAATGCAGAGTGAGCAAAGTGGACTACCAGCACACAAAGCCACCGTGTGTATTCACTTTTTAATCTTCGCAGGCCCCGTGCCTCCTATCTCCTGGCCAATTTGTGAGCATGAGTCCTGCTGCCAAAACAGAGATCCCTCCATTGCAGAGCAGCCAGGCCATCCAGCTCTGAGTGCTGCTGACTCCAGCCAGACCTCTCTCCTGCAGCTCTCCACAGCTGCTGGTAGCCTCAGAGCCATCAAAGTACTGGCTGGGAAGCACGAGTCCTGCTGGGCTAGGACAGCATCCAGCACTGCAGTATTGCCACACTCTCCCTCTTCATTCCTCCATGGATCTCTCTTTACATTGGCCACGCTCTTGGCACAAACACAGCCTTTATAACTGCTTTCTGCTGGTCCCCTCTGGTACCCAATTAGGAGGCTGTCAGCACCAGGGCCATCACTCTCCCGCAGCTTTTGACAAGCCTGGACACTGCTATACTGCTGCAGAAGATTAAAGGAGTTTTTCCTTTGTATCACCCAGTGGCTGCGCGCTAGCCAGAAACTAATTCCCTTCCCATTGAATGTGTATGTGGAACAACTAATGGGCTCTGTAAGCCTGTCTTCATTCGTTTTTAAAAGGAACACGCTCACTAAAGGACAGAATTGTCTAATACATATTTCTCCTCTTTCCCTTTTTACCAAGCCTCAAGAGAGTTGCAGTTCTCAAGAATTAGAGACTTCAGAGGGTGGAGATACCTTCTAGTAGTCATGACAGGACTGGGTATCAGGAACCCTAGGTGCTTTTTAGAGGTTCATTTAGAAGCAGTGGAGACTGCCTTTGCTCTTCAGTGATTGTTTTCACCATTGCAGCCTCTCTGAAACAGAGAAACAAATGGGTGTGTAGTTCTTTTACCTCCATATCGCTGGCTCAGACGTGCTCAAGGCTGGTAGTAACATTGTGCACCGAAGGCGCTTTTGGCAGCCTGCGTGAAATGAATTGAATGACAAACCCGTACATTAACTTTACCACCAAGCATAAAGATTACTGGGTAGTACAAAAGAAATGTTGCTTTAATCTCCTGCAGCAGTACAGAGGTGCTCGGGTTTGTCAGGCACCACAG
The DNA here is from genome assembly GCF_038088225.1 of Cyrtonyx montezumae. NCBI lineage: Eukaryota > Metazoa > Chordata > Aves > Galliformes > Odontophoridae > Cyrtonyx > Cyrtonyx montezumae. The sequence continues at coordinate 40,187,058 of NW_027071826.1, read as the reverse complement.
AAGGACTGATGGTCTGTGGGACCCCAATCTCAACAGCATCCCAGGGTGCACCTGGGACTGCAGTTGGCCCATTAACTTCCAAATTCTGGCGGCATTCTGGCAGTAAACCCACCTGATGGAGTACGTAAAGCTGAAGCACAACTGAAATCATTCATCGCCACTAAGTTTCATCAAGCTCCCAAAGAAGTTGAGCCAACATGTACAGCCTGCTTAAAGCTTGTGAATTCATTCAGCATAGGGTAAAGCATATCTACTGGTGCTGGTGTAAATCAGGAATAATTCCACTGAAGTATAGGAAATGTAAGGTCAGTAAAGTGAGCTAGATTTAAACTAGCATCATTGAGAATCATTTTTTTTTAGCTATAAGGCATGAAAGATAAACATCCTTTGAATCCCTGACCCCTCTATGAAAATGAATTACAAGATGTGGAAACCCTTTGAAACTGATAGAAATATCTCTGCCTCAGATCTCTCTCCCTCTCTGTTAATCAAAACAAGGCACTGTAATCAGCTCCGATTCTAGGTCTATCTGTAGGGAACAAAGTGAACTTAGAAAATTAAATCATTTAGCATTTAGCGTTTCCTTCCTCATTTCAGCACCGATTGAGCTTATTTCACAACTTCTCTCCTTCTGCAGCTGTTTGGTGGCCTGTGAGGGCTGTCAGTGCTGTTGCAGGTCAGCAGCTTGGCAGGAAGGCACTGACTGTTCCTGTTTGCTGGAGGGATCGCAGCTTCTGAAGATTCCCTTCTAGGCTCAGAGGTTGGTTTGCTGCCTTCTTGACGTCTGGTTTCCTGTTTTCTTTGCTACCTGCTGTGTAGGAAACTTGGGACAGACCTAAGTGGGGAATAGTTTGCCACGCTATTATTATATTCTACCAGCAAATATGTGTGATTTTGTAGCTGTACCTTAAACCTTAAGCTTCTGCTGGAAGAGTTTATTCCAGCCTTACTTGGATGAAACACGCTGTGTTGGCAGAAGTGCAATTCTGCTGGTATAAATTATTCTGTGCTAGGAGCTTTTGCCAACACTGCTGTGTTGATCAGGCATCATGCCTCCTCATACCTCTGCCTGACATGGCTGAGTCAGCCCAAGTGTGAAATGTAGACTCGTGGAGTATTCTAAAGGTCTTTTGGTTATGTTACTTAATAGGAATTACAATAATTACATATCAGTGGCCCGGGGCAGAAGAGTATTTCCGAAGTGAGAGAAATCCCCTAATAATCCAGTAACAATTATGAACAAAGCAATAGTTTGCAGTCTCAGTCTCAACACAATTCCCTGTATTTAATTCCCACCGCTCTGCGGTTCTGCTCAAATTAGCAGATGTCAGTCACAATTTAGCCACAAAAAGCACATCATTCTAATTTGGAAGGAGGAGCTGCTTTCTCTAGCGAGGTTCAAAAAGTGTATTCTGCACCATTGATTTCCTGTGGCTTGTTTAAAGTTTTTGATCAGCCTTTGTCCACTAATTTATTTTTCTGACCCATTCTCTGCACTCTTCCTCTCAAACATCTTGTGTTTTCTAGAATTCACCAAAACACTGAGCATGGATTTCTGGGCTGACAGAAATTACTTTTCTCAGGGAAGGGTCACACTGGTTTTTTAATAATTTCTATTTCAAATAAATTTCCTGTTAACTACACATACAGGAAATAAATGCAAATCTGTTACACATTGGTTTCTTAACTAAAGCACTTTGCATTCCGCAGCTAATAATAGGTGACAATTTTCAATTGACAGCTTGCTTCCTCCCCATGTCATTTGTGGAGAGCATCAAGGAGAAGACTGTCAGGGAGAGAAATAAATGTTTGCAGAGGCAGCTGGCCCGGCCCGACTTCCTGCAGAGCTGCCTTCCTGCAGCCTCTGCAGCATAGGGTGCCTCCCTCACTGCCCGGTACAGATGGTTTCCTGCGATAGCTCTTCCTGGGCACCACTGCTTGCCGGGTACCAAAGCCATGCTTCTTTGTGCAGTGTGGTAGCCAGCAGTTTGGGCTGCTTGTTTCCACCATGCTTCCCCTTCATGCTCTGGTAACCCAGTTGCCTCTTTTCTTCCCCACTGTGAATGAAGGATAGTAGGATGTGCTGCTATTGCTGCAAGTCTTCACATTTTTTACCCTAAGAGTTTTGATCGTCCTCGTGTTCTTGTAGCTTTACAAGCCAAGTGAAATTTAGCATGAGACTACTTCTTGCTTGCTGCTGTAACGAAACATCATGGTCAGACAAAAGGCAATTCCCTCATTTAACATCAAAAAATGCTCTCTTCATAGCAACACAAGCCATTCCACACCAGTCTCTTCATACAAACCTGAGACTGACTGGAAGTGGGAGAGCTGTCTCTCTGCCACCAAGCATGATCATGATTAAAATATATCAAGGGGATGTTTGGACTCTGCAATAATATAAAATGCAACAGATTATAAAACTGCCTTTTATGATGTGCAACCCACACTTTGCCTTTCAAATGTCAGTGTCTGGGTTTCCTTGTCTGTTCTTCAGCCCTTTCTTCCACTTGCTTTTCCCAGGGCTCTAAGTTTGTGACAACTCTCCAACATGCTGGAATCAGGTCTGTAAGTACCGCTGCTGGGATTGAAGCAGAGCAATACCTGTGCTTTTGTTCCTTCAGATTCAGGAGTGGTACCTACTTCTTGCTGTGACTGAAGGAGGATCATCCAGTAGAAAGACACTGGTACAGTGTAGAAACTTTCCTGATACTTAACTACAAACATTTAGTGCTGCAAGTCTTGTGCTGACACTGAATTTCACATTAAATATTAGTCTTTCCTCCAAAGATTTTACACGTTGAAATAAAGTGTGAACATAGAATATACCTCCCCGTTTCTGCTTTGATAGTGCAAATCCAGTTGAGATTTTGATCTGTAGCCTGACTACATTTAAGACTCTCAGGTTGATTTTCAAGCCAGACCAGAGGGATGCAGAGGATTTTGCCAACAATGAGATCCTAAGAAGAATGATTCTGGTATGGATGACCTCCCTTAGGTGAAAACCAAACTATAGAAGCTCTGCAAAACCCTACACTAGTGAAACTCAATTGCAATTCTACTTGTATTCCAAACATCAGGCTCTGCCAACAGTAGGAGTAAATAAGATTACATCTACAAATAAATACTAGTAAATATAATGTCTTGTCTACTTTGTCAAGTATAATTCCTCTTCAGCTGAAAGTTATCCAGAAATTCTTAAATATTCTTTTGAATCATGAATATGCAACTGTGTTCCAAAGCCCCTCTTTATCACACTGCATTCTATAGTAGCAGTCATTACCTTCATTTTCTTCTTTCCTAGAAGGAAGCTTTGGAGCTGACTGTAGAAACACAGCCTGAGAGCTTCATCACTTTCAATTTCACTTCACTTGGATATGCAAGGCAAACCCAAGTCTATATTTCCCCTCAATGACTTTTAGCACTGAGGAATAAAATCTCCACCCCTATAACAAACTAAAGCTGCAAAGATGTGCAGGTGGATGGACTTATCAACTAACAAATACTATCTGGATGCTTTGCTGGTTCTGGAGTAGGTTTGTATCTTCCGATTCTTTCCTTTCTAAAAGAAATCACTGGCTAACATTTTCAAAATAACACAAAAATTGGAGAACAGAAAGAGAACATCTGACAGTTTTCTACCAAAATCAATATCGTCAGCCCATCTTGAGGAGATTGTGCTAGTATACGTGTTAAAATCTGCTATTTACTATGACTATTTCAGCTATAATAAGCTTTGAGGGGTTATCAAATTACTTTCCAGTCAGCTTAGGCAAAATTCACCCTTCACACCGTTCTAGTTTATACTCCTTAGCTTAGGAGTAACTGCTGCTATGCCTCTTGGGTAAGTAATAAAACCCATTGATCCACAGAAACACATTGTACATTCCTTACCCTACTGCTGTGCTTCTGCTATGACTTGAAGAGAAAACCTCACTTGGAAAGACTTCCAACACAGCTCTACTGCCAGTGGTCCCCCTGCTTAACAGGCCTGCAGACACCAGTAACAGAGCTTTGTCACCTGTCCAGAGGCTGATTCCACACTTTCAGAACTTCAAGCGTTTAATCATACTCTCAGTTGCACCGTAGCTAACTCAAATGTATAATCCCTTATATAAGTGCATATATATCATAAATTAAAGGAAAATTGTCGCTTTGTGCAAAAAAAACGTTTGGAAGTTTTATGTTTTTTTTTCCTCAGCTTGAACTGGAACACAAAGTCTAAATCTCAAGCAGCTTTTAAAAAAGTGTTAGGATGTTAGTAAGTAGTTTTTAGACATCTATTTTTAATCACAGCTTTTAAACTTTTTTTTTTTCCTATAAATATATTTCTGCTTAGAAAATAGGGAAATGAGATACTTCTTATGTTGTTTTTGAATAGGAAGTCCTGCTGGAGTAACTGTTACTAGCTGCTCCCAGAGGAGATACCAGTATCAATAGATACCATCAACATTTTTTATCTTAACTTTCTGTTGTTGGAGATGGCCCACGCCATAGCCTCGTGATCCACACTCCCCTTAAAACTCAAAGTTTTCACTCAAAGCTCATAGAAAACTGCATCCATGAGTTTTGTAAGAGCTCCTTGCTACTCTTTCTGCAAAGTAATTTACATTCACACACTAAGAAGAAGCCCCAGAAAACCTGAACTAATTAATCATTAAGGAGAGGTGTCTTCTTGTCATTCTCTGAAGACCTTCTCTAGTTCAATACACTTTATTAGACTTCTGTCTGGCCAATTTCTGTTTGCTACCATAACTAATTAAATTGCTGCTGAGCTGGGCAAAATTCATAATCCTGTAGCTATCCGACCAGTTCAATGTGCATTTTGCTTTTCTTGCCTGGATTTCTCGTTCCTATGGTATAAATATTACTGACAAACATAATCAGGTTTAATATTTCATCATCTTCTTTCTCTTAAGTCATTTTCACTTTTGTCTGTCTACCTCATGGCAAAAAAAAGCAACAAAAAAAATCTCAGTCCTGCTAGGCAGTATTCCAGCAAAGTAGATATCATTCTTCATGAAAATCTCATTTTTCTTACTTCTGAAGTTTTAATTTTGTTTGAGCTCAAATGATTGCACGGTTGATAGACAGATGGGTAGACATACACATGGCCAGAGGGAAGCTATTAGAGACAATCTCCTCTGAGCTATTTCTTCACTTGGTCAACATTTACCTGAGGCCTATCAGCTTTTGCCCATGTTGGCTTAGTGATGATATGGCTTGTATGTAAGCCAATTCATTACATGTTTGGGAGATTTTACATTTCTGGCAAGAATCATTAAGTTTGTACACACGCATTTCTAATATTTCTAAAGTATTTCATTCCCTTTCTCTGAAACTTTAGGTTTCTAACAAGCTGCTCATTTTGCTTTTAATTACATACCAAAATTTCCTTCCTTCAAAATCCATGCTGGACTCTTTTATCACCACGATATTTATTGCTAACTGACCCATGGAACCTATTCAGTATATAACGCTCCTTTTTTTTCCTTTGACCACAGTCCATTTCCCCCGTGTGCATGTGTTTCTCTCGCTCCCTCTATCTCATCCCATCCCATTAGCTCTCTGTGCTGAATAGCCTGTTCCAGGGCATCAAACTTTAATTTAAACAGAAGATGATCAATACGCTTAGCAAATTGCCCATGGCAACATCAGCAGTTTGAATCAAAGGGTTTTATAGGTAATTTAAAGGGCATTCTCATTTACTCCCACAATGTGGCATATACCTATTGCTTGCTTTGCCAATTACAGCTCAGCTGTCTGAACAAGAGCACTAAGAGCTTTTTCTCCACACCCAAACTGTGAAATGGTACACAGCAGCTACTCTAGGTAGATATGACAGTGTGCCCTGAAACCAAAACAGGCTGGGCATCTCAGGAAAAAAAAAATAATCAAGGACTTGCTTAACAAAAAAACCCAAACTCATCAGAGCTTAAAATCAATATCAAGACTAAAGAAACAGAGATATAAGAAGGAAATAAATACAATCCTCAGTCTAACCCCATTTTGCTGCTGCTGTTCCTTAGGATCATATAACCAAAGGGAAACTGTATTTTCTGCTGTTTCTGGAGCCTTGACAGTCTAACTTTTACTTACCTTAAGTAAATCTGCAGTTTATGTTAGAGTTCGCAGAAGAAAAAAACGTTTCTGTAAACCCAAATTTTAAGACAGTTTATTTGTTCCAAGTGTACACCAACCTGGATGGTCACCTTTTCTTTCAAGTTGCAAACACTTTTTTAATAAAATTCTCTGGACAATATGAAGAGCTGATCTGAACTTGAAGGCAATGAACTTTGGTGATGGCTGAAGAGAGCCAATGGCCATCTGACACACAGCTTTCTGTTCTGATGACTTTCTTCCCTCATCAGCTTTTGCACTAACAATAGATAAAGACTTAACCAGAGTATACTGCTTTTATAAATTTGAACTACCAGCTGTCATTGTTGGAAGAAGAAACCTGATACTGTGTACAGGAGAGAGTATAAGAGACGCTGTGAATACAAGTGTCAGCCAGAGGCCAGCCAGCCCAAAGAGGAATGCCAAAGGCTCCCAAGACGTCTTGCAGAATTCGTGAAATGTTTTGTTACAGAGCTGATAGTTTCAGTGACCTGAGTGGAAGCATAAAAACAGGATCCACAGAAAATGGCGGGCTTGGTGTATAAAAGTAGGAAGTTGTCAAGTGATGCAAGCAGTTTCATCAGCCATTTAATTGCCAAGAGGCTGTGCCTTCATTGCTGAAGCCCATGCCAAAGGAACCTGCTCTGGAGTAACTGCACTTTGACAGTCCAGAAAAAAAAAGATTGATTCCCTGTCAAATGTGGTGACAAACTTGAGCTCATTTCCCCACTTTTCCCACCACTTTGCCTCAATGAGACCTGTTGGGTGCCATAGCTGGCTGCGATGTCTGACAGGGTTTTGAGTGGAGGACAAAGCTGGGGAGATCTCCTGTGTACTGCTGCAAGGGTAGCCAACTAGAAAAGGGGTTCTTCAGGCAGAAGGCAGAAGACTTTCTACAGAAGTCTGTGACAAGGTGCAGGACTTGGATAATCCAGGTCTCCTGAGGGTTCCACAGAAACCGAGACAGCAGAAGCAGCCCGCTAAAACACTCACAGCAGAGGAAAATCCACATCAGACATACGCCAGGATGCATCTATCCCTAGTACTATTAAGGCAGGACTCTGGATCATGTTTCTGCTGCATAAACATAGTGTGTTATTATTTAGTAGCACATGGAGCCAGTAAGGTCCTTGTAAGAGGAGACACACATTTCTAAAGGCGCTTAGTGCCTAAGCTAGCTCTAGGTCGGAAATTACACAATGGATGTTGAAATATTGGCTTGTTGAAAAGTTGTCATTCAAGTAATGGATGTCTTATTTCCTGTTTTTGCTGAAAGCTAAAGAGAAACATAATTAGCAAGCGAGAAAGCAACCTTGGCAGCCGAACAAAAAAAGCACATTTTGGGCTCCTGAGCCAATTAAAATTGTTTATGTAGCCCATGAACAATATTTTTCTCCACATCATTATAACTGAATTCATCAAAACTTAGCCAGATTTGCTGGCAAACAACCTGATACCTTGTCACACCGTGGGCTATCAGCTCCCAGGGAAAAGCTGAGGACAACCTGTAAAGTCCAAGACGTGTGTAGGGAGCAAAAAGAAAAGCTGCCCTTCCTGAGATAGGAGGGACCAACTCTAGACTCTTAGTTCAAGATGGATCCCCAGCATTTAGGAATAACTCCTTCCCTCAGTCTGCTGCTATTTTTCTAGGGGGAAGTGTGGGAATTCAGAAAGCAATGGATGGAAGATTCCTGTCTTTTGAGGTGTCATTCTCAACATTTCAGTTGTTAATATTTATCCACCTTTCACCATTCATAATTGTGAACTGCATTCACAATTGAAATATACATTCATCTTAGATCACAGATCTCTTTTTTTGAGCCCCTCTTACATGCTACCGAAACTGAGTTCATTTCCTTTTTATTCTGGAAACTCACATTTGAATAAACCTCTATCACCTTCCTCAAACCCATATCCTGCCCAACTCTCGCATCGATGTTCAGAGACTGAGTTTCTCATCGTGTAAGGTCTGACTTCTTTTGTTTTTAACCATGTGAAGAAAGGATTTCTCAGAAAATCCAAATGGCTGGACAAATATTACTGCTTCTTATCACAGTGCTTATCTGCTCCTCTTGTAACAAGTTACTATACTTTTCATTTGTCTCTGAATTCTCATTTTTCATTCCTGGATGTGTAACCATTTTGTTTGTAATATTTTTAATGCATTCTTGTAAAGTGCCCTGTTTTAATATTTTGGTTGTTTCTGAAGCAAAGCTAAATCTAGTTGGGAAAATTATCACCACCTGATACATGCCCTGAAATGAGTAGAAGTGAATAGATCAATATAAAGGATAAACAGTTTTTCTATTATGTAGCCCATTGCCAGGCAATAAACATTAAGTGCATGGACGTGCAAAATGAATGCTGTCCGTGTTCTGACTTGCCCAAAGTTGTATTTGTCTGTAAATGCATTTTGCTTGTTGTTTCTCTCTGGCCATGTTCAGTGGTATGTTTGCCCATGTGTGTTTATGTTACCAAGCATAGCCTGTTTTGTTTAGAGACCTTCAGAAGGAAAAATGAATTGGGTGTGACTTGCTCTGGGAACATTCTCAAAACAAAAGTTTGGGTGGGCGTTCAGTCTGTTTCAACTTGCCCTGATACAGTCTAGAGAACAAATGGGGATAGGGAACTCATAGATGACAGCTATGAGAAGCAGAAATCCTGGATACAGGCACCAGTCTATGCCAGCAGAAAGAAAAGAAGACATACGAACATCTTGAAGGGAATTCCCCTGCTGAGTTTGTATTTTTCAGGTCCTTAATGTACATGCTTGATTCAATCACTTACATCAAAATTTCTGCACTGCCAAGGGATGGGTTGCGTATGACCATGGCAGATACAGGATGGAAGGCACAAAAAGCAGATAGGGAAAATGACACTGATCATAGTGCCAGGGAGACATGGGAAGAAGCTTCCACATTAGTGGTTCTTGTTATTGTCTTTTGGAGATAGGTACAGGTTTTGGCATTTGTTTAGCTTCAGCAGCTTCTATGTTAGTGTTGAAGCCACGCTCTGCTGGCACAATGGATCTTGCACCTGGTACACAGAAACTGAAAGCAACATGGCTGAATTTGCATAGGTCTGTAACTGTTCTCAGATAAGGAGAATTTTCTATCCTCATCCACGTTTACTTATAAAAATGAGAGAGACAGAAATGCAGGTAAGAGATTCCAATCCCCTTCATATAGCAATTCCCAAGCTTCTTTCTTTCATGATAAAGAAGCAAATATATAAATTACTACGCACATTAATAAGACCTGAAGGGCACAATGACAGGAGTGACACAGCCTATGCTTGACATAGTATGTAAAGCATAGATGATGTCTCCTTAGCATTCTTCTCCAGTTCTCTCATTTTTCACAGAAGTACACTCCTAGGTCCTGAAAAGAATATGCTTTTACTATGTTGGTGTATTGTATAGCAAAAAAAAAAAAAGCAGCTATTAGTACTTCTGTTAGCCAGTCTTAAAGAGCACGATATAGGTTCAATAGGTTCATAGGTTGGAAAGGACCTACAAGATCATCTAGTCCAACCATCCTCCTATCACTATCCCTACCCAACTACTAAATCAAATCCCTTAGCACCTCATCTAAACGCTTCTTGAACAGCGCTAGGGATGGTGCCTCAACCACCTCCCTAGGCAGGCCATTCCAGTGCCTGACCACTCTTTCAGAGAAAAAATGTTTCCTCAGGTCTAATCTAAATCTTCCCCGGCACAACTTGTGGCCATTCCCTCTCGTCCTGTCATTATTTATCAGGGAGAAGAGGCCCACCTCCTCCAGACAATAAGAAGTATTACTTGCTAATAGCATAGAGAGTATAAGATCAGTAATGAAGCACAATGCATAAATGCTTACCTGGCCAAACAAGGTACTTTTGTCTGTGAAATATATTGGCCCAGAGAGAGCTTAGGAGTTTTCTTTGATAAATGTATGCCACTGAAATAGTCTGCAATAGCACAGAGAAAGGAGCAGCCTGGAAAGACCATGGTAGCCTACAAAACATCTTGAATGAAACAATTGCTTGTCTAAAATCTAATGATTTGGTCAAACCATTGCTATTGTGAGGTTGTGGGTTTCCTATTACTGTCATTGTGGCATTAATTCACTGAGAAATTCAGATAGTTTATCAGTATCCATTAAGGAAGGGAAGGAAATAAGGACAAAAGCCTGTTGTTTATTCAAGGTTGTGTTTTATTTATCCTCTGGCTTTTAAAAGCCTCCTGTTTTATGTGCCTTCTGGGCACAGAGGTTTCAATTTAAGAACATCACCACTAAACCAAACAACCAAACTGACAAAAGTCATCTCAGGGAGAGCAGCTGAGATGTAAAAACAACTCTGCACACGCAATGCTTGTTGAAGTAAAAGCTAAGATCTGAAGGACGATGACCCCAAAATCAGACCAAATATGGAATATGTGACTCTGGTGAAGAGGATGTGCTTACTTTGACTCTGAGCTTTTATCTATGAACTCTCAGCAATCTAGGCTCCTAAGATGGAATCAAAGAGGGCATGGAAGGATGCAGGAAGGTGCGATGTGACTGCACCCCTTTGCTTACTGCCACCATGCAGTACTAGAGCACCATGAAGCACTAAGCATTTATATTTATAATATATTTGTAATACAAGTCAAGAATAAGCAGGAAAGGTAGAAATAAGATAACTCTATTTCTGTGGCCTGATAAATATAGAAATCTGTGAGCTTTCTCCCCAGTGCTATCTGAATTTCCAGGCTTTTCTCTTATTTCAAGGCTCAAACATTTTCCTTTTGTTAACTGAACTCAAATAAAAGCAAAACATTGTAACTTTCCAAAAAGGTCCATTCACCTACTATTATTATTATTTCCTTTTCTGATCTACCACTGTCAGAAGGTCTGCGCTGAGGACAGACTCACTTGAACAGAAACAGCTAACAAACCACTCCTCAGCAAGGCTCTGCTGCATTTGTGAGCACAGGCAGCTCATCCTTTACTTACCACCTCCCCCATACCTGGGCCCACCTGATCAGGTTGGGACCTAGAAAACCCCACCTCTGTTCTGGGGAGAGGGGAAATCCTTTTTGAATTGCTTGCCCTCAACCTCATTCTGTGCTCCCCTGTCCATAAGAACAGAAGCAGCTTACTTGTTATAAACAGTGGTAGAATTCTGCCTGTAGTGCTGAGAATTTGGGAGTCCTGCCAGTAGCATTTTGCAGGTCCAAGAGGCTCAGGCAGTACTGGGGTCCTATTCTAACAGGACAACAAACAAATAGAAGCTCACTCACTGACGTTAGTCCTGCCAAACTGTTAAGTCCTACCAAAAATGTTAAGGCATTAAGGAATCTCTCATTTGAGAAGATCTTGAATATTGCATCCAGCAGACACCAAGACTCTCAGTGGGGTTCCAATTGTTATTTGGTGTCTTCTATCAAACAGATATTTACAGGGTCCTGGTGCTGCAATAAGTTCTATTTGTTGCTTTGTCTACTTAAGTTAATATCCTGACATTTTCTCACACAAGTGGCCCTGAAGACCGATCTTTTTCTACCATTCTGTAAAGCTGTTTTTCCAGACCGCTGTGGGGTTGAGGCATCAGAGAGGTGTGAAAACCTCCCTTTTGTGGGTGACCTCTGTGTCACTTTGATGAGTGAGGAGTGACTATCCCTCTTCATCTGTGTCACAGTGGGAACACATGATGCATCTGCCATCAAATCAGACATTATCTATAGAGTCAGTGGTTTTTCAGGATTACTGGTATCTTCGACTCTCACAGGCTGGTTGGTATACATTACCAAAAGAACAAAATAATCAGATGAACTGAAGACATAGAAACTTGAATGAATGAACAGGAGACTGCATCTGCAAACCACTACAAATACCAAAATACACAGCCTGCAAATGCATAACAAATCAGAACTTCTGTAGAATTCAGCTTTAAAGAGAAGTTTTCCAGCCAGGTTCTGTACTATTAACAAAATCAGTGTTTCTGTATTTTTTTGTAGAACACACAGAGCGGGCTGGCTCTCACTACATAACACAAATGTAAGTATTTCACATGGTTCTATGGATGACTGTACATATGTAAGTGTGGGTGGCTCTATTTATATATGGATGAATGGGCATAATGTTCCTGGTCAGTTTACCAGTGTAAACTGGTGGAGCTCTTAGGGAAGAGATGGCACCAGTTTGCAAAATATCCTTCCTATGGAAGAGTCCTGCAAGCATGTCAAGTTACTTTTTAATGTTTTATTGAGGAAATACTGAAATGTTTGAAAAAGCCAAAGAGGAAAGCTAAGAGCAGATGGGACTCTTCTAAAATCCTTTTGCCACAAACAGAAGTCCTAAAACATTTTTCTGCACTTTGTCCTGTCCGTGAAAAGGGAGCAGCAGCCAATTGGATTTTAGCACTGCTGATTACTTATGATTTCCTTCCTGTGAGGACAGGCCCTGATGTGTTGTTTTTTGATAACACTGGCTCCTTTAAAGCAATAATGGTGGTAGAGCTTCCTGCCTAATCGTAGAGCAATTATTGTGCCTCAAAAGGGAAAACATTTAGAAAAACCCAGTTTTGGCTCAGAAGTGATAACAGTAACATTTTTGTGCAAATCTGTGGTTACGTTTGAGCTCATTCAAGCACCTTTCATGACAACACATGACAAAAATCAAAGAGAAGAGAGGCAAAAGGCTGTTCACATCTACCACAGTCCTTTATGATCAAGATTCCCTGTTGCTTGCACAGTTTGGGAGCTGAGATTTTGTTCATGCTCATCAGTTGTATGTGAATGTGGAATATTTCCCTTCCACATCTGTAATTAGAGGTGAACAGCACTTGCTCTTACTGATTTATTTTCAGTAATGTGTTATTGGAGCTAGTGACCTTGGCCACAGTGATCACTTCCAAAGGAGTAGGCTGTCCTTCAGTAGCTTGCAAAGATGTCGCTAGAGCTGCCCTTGCCTAGCTAGTAAATCCATGCCTAATTTCAAATGAATTAGATAAACTAGTGTCAGAACAAAATCAGAGCTTAAGGGTCTGGGAATATACAACCTTCTCAAATCAGTCTTACTAAGATAGGTCTGTACTGAGAAAGTAGAATGAGATTACACTGCGTTAGCCTGTCAAGTGCACCTTCCCGTGGGGCAGCAATTTCATTTACAAGTCCAGTGCAGATCACCAGTACTTTATAAATACACAACAGTGGTCTTGCAACTCTGGGTGAGAAAAAAAGTGCCAGTGTTTGAAGTTGGCCATCTCTTTCTGAAACTTGCACTTTGAATCGGTCTTACTTTAGCAGCACGCCATTTGGCCCAACATTTTCTCAATGACAGAACTACTTAATTTTACAGTGTCAATTTCCAATAGGCTCATTTCTTTAATCTTACCCTCACAAAAAGTTATTCCAGCAGAGTGATTTCACTAAAGACAGTACTAGTCTGTAGTTTTCAAAGTGTCCTGGCAACCAGAATATCCAGTGAAAAAGAAAAATAGATTCACTGTATTGCTAAATTCATATGGGATGCATTGAAATCTGTTGACTCCACTGTGGTCAGTATTTCCTCCCCAGTTCTGTTCTTAGCTTTGCTCCTTCTCCACAGTGTGAATCTGGGAAATACTATTATTTAAACCCTATTGACCTGGTTTGGTGCTTATTTGACTGCAGAAGGTGAAATCAGAACTGTGGCACAGCTTGCTTAGACTCATGGCACATTTCTGGCGCACCCAGGCATTTGCAGTCTCAGGTTGAAGCACGTGCTTCTGACCTCCTCACTGGAGAACTCTCTGGATACAAAGGGTGTGTGTCTGTGGTGAGAGAAGCCCTATCTCACTGAAGTAGAGCAGAGAAAGGAAATGACTCAGTCATCAAAAGGCCCTCCTTCCTCAGGGAACTATTCTTAATCAGTATTATCCCACTACAATAACAGTATTTCAGAAGGACTGTGAACCAGAGCACTGCGTAGCCATGTAAACTGCTTCCTGTATTTGCCAAACAAAACAGCTGCAATGCAAAAGCACCAGTGCTTCTGTATTAATGTTCACCAGCTTCATACAGAGGTACTTGCATTACTGGAGGCAGCCCATTGCTTGGCCTCCACCAAGTTCTCAGTAACAGTGTATCTGCTGGGATTACCCCCCAGCAGATACTTGGAGGAGCGGCCAGCTGGCAAGATATCCACCTACTCCTCTTACTACTGTGGTCATATATATCACAACAGGAGACAAAGCACCACGTATCAGAGTAAGCAAAGTCATTTACACAAAGTAAGGAGACTTGCTTACAGCTACAGAGCAGTTTCTCACAAGCAAGTTTCTTCTGCAGAAGTTACAGGCAACTTGTGTTCCTGAGATAACATGAACCCTTTCTCATGGGCTAACCACCCATTCATGATCTGTATTTTTCCCCACACAACAGCACTCGACAGCTAATAGAATTTACCTATTAGTCTTGCTATGATAAAACAACAAACATAGAGGTTAATCCCATCACCCATATTGATGCAATCCTTCCCTCAGCAAGAGTCCTTTTCAGTTTGGAGCTTCCTTACCCACTCTTCCATAGCCTTTCTTAACAGGAAAGAATAAACAAGTGCTTGCACTTTGCTTGGCTCAAAATGCCATAGATATGAAAATTGTCCTCGTTACCCTTGCAAGAGCTATTGCAAAGCTTCTTCCTGGGATGCCCTGATTAGTCATTGCTTTAGAATTAAGCTGGGGTACTTTATGTTGCTTGCCAGGAATCCTGTACTATCTCTACCTTTTGGTGCTTGATAATAGACGACTACAGAAATTGGCAGTGGAAGCTACAGAACAAAGCAATGGGTCCTTCAGAGCCTGGGGAGCAGGGAGCATTACAGAGACTCAGCTCTTCATAATTAACTCTGATTAGACACAGCCACAGATGTGCAGCATCTCAGCAACAAATGAACCATTTGTTCTTCTTTGATTTGATAGAGAAGAAGCTCATGATATGACAAGAAAATGCCACTTGTAGCTGCTTCTCCTCTCACCAATCTTTTTTACGGCTGTCAATCAGACATCTCTGAGGCTGAGCACAGAGGGTTTCCAGGCTGACTTCTAAATGCATCTGACAGTAAAAATCATACTCTGGATGGGGCAGAAAACTGTTCTTATAATCAGGTCTACTGTTTGCTGCATTTGAAGTTGTGGAAGGATCTAAAATCTCATGTAGGAACCAAGACTCTATTGTAGCTGGCCCTGTGTAACCACACGGCAAGAAGACTGACTTTGATTTGAAGAGTTTTCACAACAGTATCAGACAGGATGGAGCACATGAACACAAAACAAGACTGGATAAATGCTAAGTGACAGTGGTTACCTAGATTAAAGGTAACAAGCATGCTAAACACACACTGGATGAAAAGTATTCTTGTATATGTTAGCTTTGATGTATAAGCTTTCAAATATCCAAAGTAATCTCAAAATCTCAAACAAGATGTGAAAAAATTAGCTAGTAAAATTTGCAAGATTTTAAATCTTATATCCCAAAAATTGAATTTTGGATGTACAGGCAAATGATCTTTAAGTATATCAGTCAGATAATTATGTGTCCAAGAAAACATTCAGAATGCCCAACTACCCAGGATTATTCCATCAGTGGGCTTTGCTCCTGGGAATAAATTAGCTGATAACCAAACAGACTTAATATGGGCATTTTCAGTATGCTTTGTAAACACTGGCTTTGAAGTCTTTCTGAGCAGGCTTCATCAGCATACAGAAGTCTGACTGCCACAGAAGAGCTTTGACTGGGAGGTTTCAAAACAAAACCATAGCACCAATCTCAGGGTCTCAGTTTGGTTGTAGCATTTAGAGTTTTCTGCCAAATGTATTGGGCATTTCCAATGCAAGGACTAAAACAGAAATAGAACAGTGGAAAAGATCACGTGCCTCTACTTTTCTTGGAAATGCCTGTTACAAACTTCAGCTCCTATCTCAGCTGATTTCTGGTTACTGCCTCAGTGGGAATGATAAAAATGCAAAATCAATACGTTAGGATCTCCTCATCGCAAGAGGTGAAACTAATGGCCTAAATTTATGGCTGATATAATTTCATTGCAGTCACTGCAGATTCTCACCATATGCTCAGGCTATTTTACACATGATGAAGCTGAATGGTATTGATGGCTCTGTGACAGCTGTGATGTCTTATTTCAACTCCAAAAACCTGCCTGAAAACTTTCCACTTTGCAATAATCCTGAGGGGCTAAGTGTAGAAACAGTGTTGCATATCTGAAGCTCAAGGCTTTGTATTAGATTTGCAAGAATTGCATCAAAGAATTTGTCAAGAAAAAAAGACTTCCCTCCAAGTGCTATGTGTACAAATAAGATATCACCTGCGCAACAAAACCATGTCTCAAACCCACAGATTTTTAAAAGAGACGATGGCACCAATGAATTAAATGTGAGACATGGCTAATAAGGAGAAGTGGCAAAAATAAATCTCCTAATGCACTGATTGCCAGTGACCTGCTCCCAGTGACCTGCTTTGACTGAACTTCTAGGGGCCAGTTGACAAAAACAGAGGTCAGCATTCTTTTCTGTGCTGGACAAGGTCTTATCTTTCCTTTACCTGAGGAAATAAAACCAATAGGATTTTCTGCACTCGGTACTCTATAAAAAAAACACTAAAATTAAAGTGCTCCTTCCACTAGTTTTTGATTAGAAAATAATCTGATGAGATGAGGAAGGATGGTCTTTGAAGGACTCTGGTATTAATTCAGCTATTGGCTGCGCCAGAGTTTTCCAGGGTGATCTTGGGAAGACTGTCTCACCTACGTGTGGAAGTTTTCCATTTGCATAGGCAAATGATACACCTCTGCCTTTCTACCACCTTCCTCTAGTTTGCCCTTGGAAACTCTGGGTAGACTCCACCTCATATAGGAGTCTGTACAGTATCTGTCACACTAAAGTCCAAGCTGAGGTAAAATTATGAAGGTCACAAATGAAAGGAAAACATGGTTTGGTGGGAAGAACATCACTAAATATTATTTAAAAATACAACAAGCTGTTCAACTAGCAAAACATTAGAATATTTTATACAGCACTGCTACTCTTCATTTTAAATACCTGAGATGGATTGTTCTCACATTTTGCACTGGAGTTAAAAAGCAAGAAAATTTCTTTAAGGAACACTCTTAAAATACCATTGTTGAAATGTCCACCAGAATGCCAGCAATTTTGAATTTCTGGCTTCACAAAAATCAATTTTTCTTTTAGTATTTTTTAATAAAAGAAAAATTATTCACATTATGTTACAGTCTTGAAGGTGAAGAAGAAAACTGATTATATATTTTGGTTTGAATTTGAAATATGCAATACTTGTTTCATTTTCTAAAGGCAAAAGACAGGTTTTTTCCTGAAACCACTGCTGTAAACATGGAATGACACTTTCAAAACTTAAAAAAAGACTATGGCTGCAGCTCAAAGGAAAATCAGAGCCAAGATTTAATTCAAAAAGAAAATTAATTAGATGCTCAATGAAACAACAAAGAAACAAGAGTACCAAGAATATCAGAAGGGCTTTCCAGAACTTGTTTTGGCATTTAAATGGAAATTGTGCAAACAAAAAACCAAAGAAAAACCTAGATAATCTCATTCTTTTGCCATACTGCAACCATAGAAATTCAAACCATTAAAAAAAGTAGATAAAAAATGATAAATCCATCAGCTATCTCACTCAAACTCTCACTGACCTAGATTGTAGTCAGCATCTCTTGGAGGTTGCTCAGGGTTTTGGAAAGGTGAAAGGGGTGATTTTGAGTCTAACTAAACTCAAATATCCCACATATCATCCCTTTCTGATGAGTCTCCAAGTTGGAAAAAAATGCAAGTAATGCTCCACTGAGCTACTTCATATCACCATCACAGACAGAGAAGCCCAGACTGCACAACAAAACATGTCCTTATTTAGAATAAAAAAGCAGTAGCTGTAACTTCTTTCCACTGAGGTGCCCAAAGGATGGTTGTCTGGTACCTCTCTCCATCCTGCACATTAAATAGAGACAAGGTCACCTCCATCCCATCAGCAGCACTGTACTTGGCATCTGCAGGATCCAGAAATGCTTCCCACTTGCTATATTGCTGCCACATGTTACCCAAACAATCAAAATCTTTAACTTTCTCCAGACAGCTTTCTGTGAGATGAGCTAGTACTGAACAACAGCAGTACCACCAAGACTGAGAAGTTTTCCCTAACAAGCAGGCACATTTTAAATAAACAGTGAAACTTTCAGGGAACTATTTAAAGAGATTCTCCTTACTCATAAGAATATCAGAAATAACATTCGCATTTCAACATCTATCACCATTCCAATATACTCTGTTTCACCAACCTAATTTGTCTAGAACTTTTTTCCTCTAAATTTACTAGACATGCATCCCATAGACATCCTCATTCATAATAAATCATGAGCATTAGGATTTGAATGTGTTTAATGTCTATAATAAACCAAGGCAGATTTGCAAATGAAACCTTTGTTTATTATGGAAACTAATCAGGAAAATCTTCTTTCAGGATAATAACATTAACTCAGAAAAGGCAGAAGCACCACAAATCAAAGTCTTTGGTAATACAAAGGGGAAAAAAATTTGGCATACCTGTATAAAAGATACAAACCCAGGTGGGTAACCATTCAACTTAACGTAATACAAAGTCAGTCTTTTCCAGGCAAGAAAACAGAGTAAAAAGCCAATTTCAATAGGAAAAAAATAAACAGGGTCAGATCCATCTCGCCTTTGTTAAATCAAGTCCATAGAGACTTGTCTCGATACAACCAGATCTATCCAAAGCATAAGAAAATACAGTCAGTAATCAGTTGCAATGGATTCTTGTCAGGTTCTCCAAAATTACTTTGTAAATGTCTTTTCTTCAATGCTAGACTTGTCCCTGGCTATTAACCATCTGCCCAATTGTAGAACTACTTGGAAGACTGCTTAGTAATAAACCTCAAAACAAAATAAATGTTTTCTTAAACAGGCTAATAAGGGTATAAACATATGGTAAAATAGATCGCCTTCTGATGGTTATATAAAGACAGCAGGAAATACACCATGTGAATTTTTCAATGCCTAAATTGTGCACCAATGTTAAACTTAAGAGAGCTCCCTTAAGAATACAATATCTGTTGTAAGCAAAAGGGGAGAGATTTCTCTATGTCCAAGGTGATGTGAATGCTTCCTTACATGTTTCAGCTCCTTCCTTGTTCCCTGAACTTTTTAATCCATTATCATGTACCCCTATTACACCAGGCATGCCGCTTAGCAGTTGCTGGCCTGGAGTATTTGTAGATGAAAGCCTAGTCCTATAGAGATTCTTACAACATAGAAATATTCTGTCAGAACACCATAGGACCACACAAAAATTTCATAGTTAATTATGTGCTTAAGCGGTTCCAGACCAAGAGCACATGAGATACAGAACATCAGCTCTCTTCCCAGTATGCTTTAACCAGAACTAAAAAAAAGGGTGGGATGTATATAGAACCCTATGAGAAAGGTAGAATGTCCTCAACTGAAATAAGATCACCTATCTGATGAAAGTACAGTGACAACTGCAATGAGCGGGGAAGGCTCAGAAAGGATGGTTACAGAAAAGTGCTGTGTGTAGGGAAGGAGCTCCCAGTGATACCCAGACTTGCACAGAGGGCTAGGAGCCAGGTTACTGGGAATAGCAGGGTAACCACAACAGGCCTAGCTGCCTGCCAGCCCTCCTGAAGGCTGCAGGTACCCATGAGGGTGAGCTCCTGGGAGAGCAGCTTGTCATTCACATTGCGTAGGGAGCTGAGAGGAAAACAGCTCTAGGGATGGTATTCCTCCCTTCAGATTCTTCCTTTGAGGGTAAAAGGCTTAGAGGGAAGACTGGAGAATTCAAAGACAACAGATTGTTGGCACATCCTGACTGCTGAAAGACAGCTAGAAAGCAACCTGGTCTCCTGAAAGAGTAGTGACAGGTGCCATTCTGCTGGCACCTCACCTGACTAATCTTTCCCCAAAATTTTGGGCACATAGGACTGTAGGTTTGAGCTTTCCAAACACGCTCTAAGTGGACAGGCTCTGTTTTGCCAAAATGCAGCTGAAGGAGCTGATAAAGTTGCTTAACAATAGAGAAAGAAACGCAAGGTACAAACATGGGCAGAGAAGCTCAAGCACAAGTTACTGAGTGCTTTCTCTGCAAGGCGATGATAATGAGGACACAGCTATCCCTCCTCCCATACGTCCCAGCAACTCAGAAAGAGCGAGCTAAGACAGAGGAAAGGGAGAGGCTGTGTGGTCAGCGGGCGGGGTGAGCCCACCGCCCCGCACCATCCTTATCGGCGGTCACAGAGACCCAAACACGCCTTTCACAAGGGCGTGTAAAATAGTCTTCAAAGTGATAGCAACGGAACCAACTGAGAAAAGGACTCAGAAAAGGAATTAAAAACAAAAAACTTGTTTTTTTCTGCTCTTCCCCACCCCCCCTCACCCATCCTGAGCACAGTCTGCAGCCTTGCATACCAAAACATCCGCGTTCAGCAAGTCACCTCCAAGGACAGCTTTTTCTTATGGGAAATGCCCCCAACAGAACCTCTGTCAAATGCCACAGTGTGTGCCAGGGTACAGTAAGAAAAGGAAGCACATAAGATGTACTGAGCTCTGGAAAGCTCATGTGGGCAGATGGGGTGAGTAATAGGGAGTGAAAAGGTGCTTAATCATCTACCAGTTGGTTTTTAATCTTCAAGCCATTTCTTATTTACAAAGAGCTGTACATAAGTATGTTTTACACATCCCGAAAGATTCAATAGGCCAAATTCATCACTGGTTCTACACCATGGCTGCAGTGGAGCCACTAATCCAAAAACTATCTCAGGATTTGTTCTGCAAGTTGCCAAACCTCTTCACCTCTGCTGCAGTGGGAGCTGGAAGGACTCAAACTTCTAAGGTACAATGAATATCATAAACTGGGTCCAAAAGGGTACAAATAAACTGTATTCAGAGGAGGGAAATTATTTTTCATTACTCTTCTGGGCAGGGAAAGCAAGGAGAGAAAAATAAAAGGAGGTGAAGGGAGATAGCAAAGAAGGTAGAGAGGAAAGTAGAGGAATGAGATGCTGTACATGATTAAGGTCATGCTTGTAGCTGGATCACAGTGACAAGAAACCACAGGGTTTACTGTCATGGAAGCACTCAAGTGCATCCATTTATATAACAACCCACATTTATAGGAACTACACACAGAAGAGCTTTAAAATTCAAATGATAAATACTTAATGCTAATTTTTTTATTGCCTATAACAGAAATATGAATAACAATGAATAACAAAAAGTCACAGCAAAGTCAAAGTCACAGCCAACCTTACTGTCTCCTCAGAACAAAAAAGGGCACTTCATGATATTAAAGGCACTTTTTAAAAATAGCCAAAGATTTCATTTTCTACCCAACAAACAGTCAAACCATTGAAAGCACTGCTGTCATATTTAAAATCTACTCTACACAAGAACTCCAGGGCTGGATTTTCAGTTCTAGTACAAATAATGAAAGCATTCCCAAACAACTGGAAAAATAAAAACCAAGAGTCTTCTTAGCTCTTTGACTACTAACCAATAGAAACTAAAAGAGAAGTGTGTCCTGGTAGTGCTTTCTTTTTCCTCCCATCCCTCATTTCA
This sequence comes from Cyrtonyx montezumae, assembly GCF_038088225.1. Classification (NCBI taxonomy): domain Eukaryota; kingdom Metazoa; phylum Chordata; class Aves; order Galliformes; family Odontophoridae; genus Cyrtonyx; species Cyrtonyx montezumae. Next base: position 40,165,305 of record NW_027071826.1, on the reverse strand, counting down.
GAGTTGGCCACTAAATTCCAACTTCACCTGTTGCCAAAGTCCTGTAATGGAAGAAAATGTTGATTTGACCTAAGAATCCCTCCATCACTTGTAGCAGGATGACACGTAAATTACTCTTTCCACTCAGATCTCTTCCTCCTTTGACTTCAGGAAATGAAGACATGGGGATGAAATCCAAACAGCTGACATAGCATGATCCATGCATTTAAAAAAAATTGTTCATAGCAACCAAAAAATTAAGAATTAAACCATACTCTCTGGTAGAGTGATCTTATCATATCTTGTATGTTAAGAAAAACAAGTAGCAACTTGAAAAATCCTGCTAATATTTGTTACTGTGAGTAACAGAAATTGGTTATACATGACACTAACAATAAAACACAGCACTGGCATCATGGACATGTTTCTGTATGAACAATTTAATGATGCTTTGCAAGAATAGGCATGTTAACTTGTAAGGTAGCACTGAATAAGTATTTAGCCAGGATCAGAAGAACAGACAGCACAGTGAATCAGTTAAAAATGAGAAAGGTTTTGGACTTTGTACAAAAATACAAACAGTTGTGGGGGTGAAAAAATACCAGGTGACTAGCTGAAGGCAATAGCTATACCAAACCCAGACAAAGGAGATCCTGCTGATCAAAATAATTATGGAGGTGTAAGCTTATTGTCAGTACTGAGAAAAATTCTGATGAAAGCAGTCAACAGATCAAAGCTAGCTCTAGAAGGAACACAGAAAAACTGCATGACTTCAGACCAGGGTGAAGTTGCACTAATCAGATATTCAGATTTTTACAGTTGATGGAAAAAAAAGAAAACGATGTTCAAAAGTGTTTTTCTATCTTCCTTGACACCACAAAGGCATTTCCCTTTAGTTCGGAAGGAGCTATTATAGAACACGAATGATGCAACACTCAGGTAAGCACATCAGTAGTATAAATACTGGGAACCCCTGCAGTGCTATAGGAAATTACAAAAAAGAAAAAAGCTATCGGTTCAAACCCAGCCTGGTATGAAACAAAAGGCCATGAATTCACCAATACTTTCAACATATACTTCTAATTGACATTAGGATAATAAATGAGTTCAAGTATGTGACAAAAGATCTAAATTTCACATTATGCAAATGATATTGCATAATTTTCAGATAAACGAGGCAAAGTTGATTACCTTTGCTAATTGACAAAATTGCTGTAGTCAACTTGGGTTTTTATAAAGTACTTCCCTTCTGAAAAAAGGAACAAAGACTTCTTAATATACTCTGAGTTAAACAACTACGAAGGAAAAGCAAGGAAAAAAATATGCTTAGGCAAACACTTAATAGTATTAAAGCACGTATGTAAGAAAGAGAGCATTAATAACCTATAGAACATCCATGGTGGCATTAAATAACAGCACATGTTATTCAGGTACCTGAATGCTGCTGATTTAGGAGCAACTCAAAAGAAAATGGGCATGATGCAAACTAGGAAACCAGAAGCAGAAAAGGATGTTAAGTCACAGTTTGGGTTCAGATACAGCAGAAAAACATGACAATGGGAAAGGATCCTAGAAAAGGGACACAAATGACAATGGCAAGGACATTCACAGATCCAGACCACCAAGGGCTGTGCAGAACATAAACGGGCCTTCGCCAAATGGCTGAACATTTCCTACAGGACAGCGATGGAATTGCATTTGACAGAGGCATAAGCTCTAGACAAGGATGTTATATTATCCCTGAGTCTGCACAAATGAGACAGAAAGGAAGACATATTGAAGTCCCTGTCTTGGCTAAATTCCAACTCAATTAATTACAATCTGCCTTTTAAAACTCCCTTGAAGTTTCAGCTAGATAATATGTTCTTCCCTGCATGTCCTGTGAGGTGAGAATTATCACAGCACACCGCTGAGCCATAGCAATTTCTGTGTGCAATTCTTATGTCAGGTCATGTTTCTGAAAGCCCTGGTACCCTTGAAAGTGGGAAGTGCTTGGTAGGCCAAAGATGATGAATCCATGGAAAAATAGCACTAGTCACCTTGCTATATATCTTTCCAGTGTGCAATTATTTCATGAACATGCTCATTAAACCTCTCTTCTGCCTTCTAGTGGATAAAATACTGAGGAGAATTGCAACAGAAAAGGAAGACAAGCTACTAAAAAAAAAAGTTTTGTATTCCACAAAATAATTACTAAGAAGACCTGAAGATCAGATTCAAGCAAAAATGTGTTGTTACTGATAGCAATAGCTCTTGCATTCAGCTCTCATTCTTACTTCCTTTGGCACTAAAGCTCATTATGACACTCCCATTGATGGCAACAGTGGGAAACTGAACTCTTCTCTTCTAAAATTGACTCAACCCTATGTGGAAGGTCAAGGATACTGAAACGCTCAGCACAAAACTGACTTTAATTACTACAGACAGGTTCTGCATCCATTCCTGGCCACATGATAAATAATTCTGACCCTTAGGTGGAAGACAAAAATTCTGCTCTGCCAAGAGGCTTTGCAAGAAGGCAGTTTTCAATCTAGCGTAAGTAGTAGCACATAGGAAATGCAGATTGCCACCTAATTTTTCTTCATGTAAGCAATCAATGCTCAGTTTGGTTTCTAAAGAAGTTCAGTACCTTCAGCTTACACCGATGTTCTGTAAATCTACAAATTAGTCTAACGATACATTAGCCTCAAAATCAATGAGTAGAAATGCAAAGACTCCTCTAAGCTTGACAAATGCATCCCCAGATCTATACATTTCTGCACACTAGAAATCACAAATAAACACAACTGTTTCTAGGTGAGAAAAGCATGTTACAACTTGCTAGAATAGTCTTCAAAAAGAAGGTTTCTGTTATCTTATATTCTGATACATATACTGGTTTTGTCATGTAGGAGAATAAAGAGTCAAACTAGCTGGGGAATAGCTCTGCTGAAAAAGACCTGAGTGGCTTAGTGAACATTGGCTCACAGTGCATCAGGCAGCAAAGAAGATCAGCAACATCCTGGGCTCTGTTAACAGGAACACAGATTGCCTAGAAAAGTTGTAGTGTCCAGCCTTGGAAGTTTGGGAGACTGGACTAGAGAACATCTAAGTTGCCTTCCAACCTGAGCTATTCTCTGATGCTCTGATTTGAGATATGAGAGCCTAAAAGTTATCTGGAGTCAAAGAGTTTGGGGGTGTTCTTCTGGAAGAGAAGTATTTCTGACTCTAATCTATCAACTCCTTAACTGATTCAAGCAGGCAAGATGAGTTTCAATGGCTTCAGGAAGAAGCATGTCTTCTTCACAACCAGAAACATTTTGACATCACTTAAAATGGGGCTGAAGCGAGGCCCTTACACTTGAATCCCCACCTAGGTTTGCCTTTTAAAGAGGATGTGATGGAATCCAAGTCTTGGCTTAGGGTTGGCCATTCCAACTCAGTGTTCTAACCTTGCCACTAATCCCTTTTAAAGCCCATAAAAACTCCAGTAATGCTGTAAAAAATAAAAAACAGCTTACAAATAATTCCAGTGGCCTATAATACTTAAGGGGCCAAATACATAAGAAGCACCTTAAAACAATGCATCTTAAAAAGACAGTCTACAGATTTGGTTCAGAAGTACATAATCTCTGGCACCATTAAGAAATGGGGTGGCAGAACTGTTTTCTAACACGCTTATCTGATTCCCTTCCACCTTACTTCTCTTATGCCTTCCCCTTCTCTGTAAGTTCTACAAGTTATATGGTAAATCACCTGCTGGGATCACTGTGAAAACACTGAAAAGCCAAGAACCACCTCCATTCCCTCTGCATATGCTGTACTGGCCTGCGCAGGTCAGACAAGCCGTTTCGTGCTCCCTTTTAGAATGAAGGGGTGACTATTGCGAACTCGAGCCCGTGACATTTCTCCCGGTCCACAGCGCAGAGCAGCCCCGCCACGATTACACAGCTGAAAATTATATTAAAGCAGTTCTTGAGCGCCCTCTAGTGGTTAAAACTCAGCTCTTTCAACGTCACCTATCACCTTTTCACCTCAATATAATTGACCCATCTCCTCTAATGACTCATGCATCTCCGAATAACAAAAAATTTTAAAACTGTATTTTTATAGTGAATAAAATGTTTTATTAAAATTAATGGGCACTCGTACAGGGCTTTTCACAAGTACAAGCACTGAACCAGGGTTGGACTAAACTAGGTAACCTTCAGAAGCACCTCCCAACACTATTGTTTAACTCTATGAAACTAATATATGGCAGTGTAACTAATATTTTTTATTTTTCTCTGGACAACTAGCAAACTGCCATTTTTATCCTATACTGTGTTCTCAAGGGTCGCTAATAGTGAAAATTCACATCCGCAGATGTGAATTCATTCCTTGAAACATATTTTACCACACATTTTAGATATCCTTACTAATATACTCCCTATATTACTAATACATTTCCTTTAACAGTCATTCAAGCTCCTCATAGAAAAATCTAAATATTCATCACAGAAAAGGCTAATTTTCATTTCACAGTAGAAAGCAAAGTTGAGAAAGAACTGGGTGACCCAGTTATGGAAATCTCAGCCCCAAGACCAAAGGACAGATAAAAGCAAGAAACATGCAGCAGACAGTAATGACAAAATGCTTGCATTGTTTTTGAATAACTAATAGCTTCCAAACCTGTGCCCAAATGAATGTTTGCATGAAACATTTACAAACCTTTTCAAATGTTAATTGCAACCAGTCTTGCAAAAACAAGCACACTGGTTCACAGACATGTTATTTGAATGTTTTGATTTCTTGCCTACACTCAGTTTATTTTAAAGCAGTGTCTCCTTGCTGGTCTGGCTTTCTAGTCACTGCTACTACCTTAAACATCATCCTTAAACTATCAGACTGCTTCTCCAGAAGTCTGAAGGAAACTGGAATGTTTCTCCAGCAATGATCCAACACAAAAATAGTGGGTCACAGTCCTGTGTGAGTTGCCTATCCCCAGTGCTTTTTCCAAACCACAAATTTTGCAGATTTATATTTTGATGCAGTATTTATTCAGTGCAATACAACTTCTCCATAATGTAAGAGCTGTAAGTCATAAGTGGCCAAATAATGGCACTTCTGCACACTTTGAGTTCTGGAGCTACTGAGCTGTGAAAGCAGACAACACATCCAGCATTTCACCAAATTACAACAGCCTCTTCTGACTCACTCACAGAAAACTGCACCATCCTTAATTTACTCAATGCTCATTTTTCTCCGGTCTCATCTTCCATCTTCTTTAAAGACTTTGTGCTTCCTTGGTAGCAAATTCTCCCATAGAGAGGATACTCCCCTGGCAACTACTCTGCCCCATAGCAGAAGATGTAGCTTGCTCTAGTTCCTCTGAGCCACAGTGCTGCATCTTGCTATGATTTTGGGTGTTCAGCACACTAGCAAATGGAGAAGGCAACCTAAATTGTTTTATTACTGAAAAGCTTTCTTTACCTTGCTGTTGGATTAAGGCTCTCCTGCTCTAGCAGCTGTCCTACTTACTACCAAACACAAGTCTCAGCTCCTCAGGTCTAGCTAGGCCTCCTGTCTCCACATGGCAGAAGTTATGCAGTGAACCTTGGTAGGCCTCTGAGACAAAATGCTGCAAGCACACCTCCAAACATCATGGTACTAAGAAAAACATCCTGTGTACCAAACTGCTCTCCCTGTTAATTCTTCATGACATTTCCCTGCTATTAATTAAAATGTGAAGTAATTATTTTTCTAATTAGATAATTGTTCTGCCTTTGCAGTTCTTAGAGAGCAATGTTATTATCACAATATGCTAGTTACTAATGTTAGTGAGTGAATCTTTTTCCAAACCTTAAGTCTTGTGTTGGTCCCCAGAGAATCTAGCATCGTGCTACAACTTCCTCATGAAAGCTATTCCTAAATTTATTATTTACTCAGTTCATCCAAAAAAAAAAAATCAAACCCTATGTCTAAGAGAGTTGTCCAGACACTTCTTGAACTCTGGCAGCCTGGAACCATGACAAACCTGTCCTGTGCCTGGCCACCCCTCTCAGAGAAGATCCTTCTGATACCCAACCTGAAGCCACATTCAGGAGGGCCTGCGCACAGGTCCAGGCTCAGCACCTTCCCCCAAAAAAACTGTTAAAGGGCAGGAAAAATGTAGCAATAGCCTGAATTTGTATAGGTGATCGCTTCACTTGCTTTAGCATGATTTTTTTAGTCTTTTTGTTTTGTTTGCTTGGTTAGTTTGGTTGATCAGTTGAGCAGAAGCATTTAGAATTCCTTAGTGGAAAAAACTGTTCATCAGCATACCTGGATCGCATATGGCTTTGAGGTACATACTTAAGTACACTTTCCATAACGTTGAGAAGTCAGATGGAAATGGCTTACAGTGCCAGTGGCACAGCTAGAGACAGTGCCTTCAAAAGGTAGCTGTAATACTGACATACTTGAAAATACTTGTTTAATGCAACTGTTATTTTTCCTCCAAGTACCTGTACTTTAACGGAAGGTTTGTAATGAGTCTTCCTCAAAGTAAAGGAACTGAGCCTCAAGAAATGACAACAGCTTGCTTAATTATCAATCTATTCTTGCTCCCTTCCGGACTGAAGCACTTTATACATATGTACTTTCTGCATTGTTGTCCTGGAAGCATTCATTGTAAGATTCAATTCTATCCAGTGTGAGGAAATTCGGTAATATCACTTCATAGACATTACAGCACCAGATAGAAAATATTAAATGACCAATATTCTGGGTACCATAAAACACAACTGAGTTCTGTGAGAACTGTAGTTCTCACAGGCTTTGAAAAAGTTTGGACATCTGTGCTTAAATATGATAGAAAAAGCATCATAAAGCATCCCTTTACTTCAGTTACATTCCTATGGTTTGTACAGTAACATAAAACCTGTATCTGTATTTGTTAACTGTAGTGACTTCAAATACTTTCTTACAGTAACTTCCAGTTATTTCAATCACACTAAGTACACTTGTCTTTTCCACATAAGCATATTTTGTGTAAGAGGTTTTAGTCAGAGAGAAACAGGAAATACCTATGTTGTTCTGAAACAGATACTACTAAAACAATCATAGCTATATGATGCAGCACGAGACAAGCAGGTCAGTATAACAAGTACACACAATAGAGGGGTATATTCTCACCTCAGTGAGAAGACTTACATGCCAGCTCTAATTACATGTATTTATTTAACTATGGGAGAATTTTGCCACTTGAAAGCCTGTAACATGTTTTTCAGCAGAAAATCAGAACTATAGAATCACTTGAGTTGGAAGAGGATCTTTACAAGTCATCTAGTCCAACTCCTGAAATAAAAGCAACAACTGGTCTAGCCACTTTCAGATAGAGCTGCATACTAGAACCTTCTAAATTAAGATAGAGATGTTATGCCGTTATTCATGAAACATCCAAAGTGACTAGAAATAAAGGAGACAAGAAACAGCCTACATAAGTTTGTCAAAACCAAGCTGTGTCAAGGTATTTAATTTCCCTCCATGAAGGAAACCACGAGGACAGATGAGAGGAGGCAACAACTTGAGTTCAGTAAGGCTTCTTCCTCACAGAGCTCATAAACAAGATAAAAATATGACAAATTAAGGTACTATAAAGTCAATGCAAAGCTGGTCTACTTAAAGAAAAATTGCTAGTAATTATCTGTCAAAATGAACAGAAGTATCAAACAAGGTATCTCTGGGATTTGTTCATGTTTTACTGCTATTAAATATATTCATTGTGACCTAGATAGTAGAACAGATATGAAAGCTGGAAAGAAGTATCAAAAACTTTGGAGACAAAACAAAGAAGTCACAAGAGATTTAACTCAATGTAGATAAGATGATTTAAGCAACAGTTAGTAACTTCATAAATTCACATTTGAGGTATTTCTGCAGATACGGAGACAATGGATTACAAGCCAAAGCTCAGCATACAGTTTGTTGCAAAAAAACAAACAGCATACATAGAGTCATGAACAATAACTTATCCTGTGAGGCACAAAATGTACCTGCACCGTGCCATCATCACTAATAAAGACTCCACTGAAGTAATGTATCTACTTCTAAACACTATGTTTGAAGGAATGTACAGACCCACAGGAGACAGGATTGAGAAAGGCATCAAGAATGACCAGATTAAAAAACATCACCAGTATGAAAAGATTGAGAGAACAGAGGTTGCTTGACCCAACAAAGAACACCACGAAGATAACTGTGTTATCATATTTTGTTAGAAGGATGGCTTCAAAGAAAGAGTTGGTATTATGCATGAGGAAAGTGGCTGGCAGGTGCAAGCAAATTGTGAATGGAAAATTGCTGTTTAGGAATGTATTTCAATTGGAGTTGCCACACCTGTCATAATCATCCCCAAAACATTCATTAACAGTAAGGAAATAAATATGAATTTACTCAAGATGTTTGGAAAAGTAGTAAATTAAAGGGAGGATAGGCATAAAATGACCAAGAAAACGGGTAAGCTTGGCCCATTCAAATGAGTTAATTGAGGCAAATAGAAAGCTCTAAGCAATTTTGATCTGCAGTTCAGTGCAGAGACTTTCTCTTTGGTATGTATGATCAACCTTCCTGGGTAGGCACTGCCTACTAAAAGGAATGCTTGAAGAATTTTGCCTGCAGTACACACAGCAAAGTACTGTCCCACCCTGGTTACTTACCTTTGGAAGCTGAAGGTTTCTCTAAACAATTTTTTTCATAAACAGGCCAAAGAACTGTGTGACATCAGCAGAAACAAGTATATTTTATAATTATATTTCATCACTCAGCTGCATATGGAATTGGATTGGAACTCTGCTAGTTTTGACTAAATTTACTATCAAACATTTAACTTCCTCTAAACTCTACTTCCTGAATTTTTCATTTATCTGGCTGCCACCACCAATGTTTGACATCCATTATACAAAATTTGTAATTTAATCTTATTCATATAAAAATATCTATTGAACTTTTAATCTTTATTCAAAGAGGTTTATTTTAACTGTATTTAATTTTTTTGGGGCAGCCTTTGGCATTAGATAGAACAGGAATTTCTTTGCATTGAGCAAATTCTTTTAGGAAAAGAAAGCCTAGATAAGAACAAAGCAATAACTTTCTAAAACTGCCTGATAAGTAGTAGGAATTGCAGTTTTTGAAATACACAGATTGGGCCCATCTTTAGACAGCAACACTCTGTGGTCTCACTCAGGAACTGATTGACAAATAGATCTATGATAGTATGCAAGAATAACTTCATTTTAGCCTTATGCATTCTATTTAGGGGGGAGAGAGGAAGTAGAATAAATAGACATTCAATACCTTGATTATTCAGAGCAATTCTGAGTTGTAACTAAGGCCTGCAAAATAAGATGCAGAGAACACAATGTGCTAGTTCAGAGCCCCTAATGCTGGGGAGGTAGCATACTTATGTACTGAGTGGAAATACTGGGAAGATAAAGTTTGGCTACTGTCTTAGAGAAGCAGTAAAAAGTTGGAAAGGCGCAGGTCTGAAGAGATGGCAATGCATCCCTACTTGGGTGCTTTTTTTGCCTGTGTAGAAACAAGAAAGAGCTGCAGGAATACACACAGCTCAGCTCTAGAGTTTGTAAGGAATTAATGCGAGAATTCTTGCTTGGCCCTCCAGGATGCTGAAGAAGAGATGACACAGTAAGCTTAGTTTTTATCTGGGGAAAGAACAGCAGGGCAGGGAACTGGTAGTACCTTCCCATAGAATTTTCCCAGGAGGGCAAGGCTCATCTCACTGGAAAGTTGCCAAGCCCTTTGGCCACATAAGGGAAACAGAACAGGATGGGCTGAGAAGGTGCGTCATAACTAAGAACTGATGTACTGAGAATGATGAGAGAAACACTGCCCAAGTCCTTGCTTCAGTGAGGAGGCTTAACATACCCACAGAATATTTACACAACTGAGCCTTGATTACAGGCACAGCAGCAACATTAAAGACACTATTTCTCCTCCAACTTTTTTTCTCCCCTCTGTAACAGGTTGGTTATGTTTAACCACACCTGTGTCTGTTTTTGCTTGTTTGCTCTTCTGAGGGCTGGAAACAAACAGAGAAGCTGTATTCAGACTTCCTAATAACAGCTGATGTAAAATAATGCTGAATAAAGCCTAGAGAGATCTAGCATGGGAGAAATCCCCCAACAATATGAAGAGCAAAGCTAAATATCTTCTGAGTCTGTCTCTGCACTAAAAGCCACCCCCTACCTTGAGCAATGCTGTGGTCTAAAGGTTCATGTCTATGGAAATGCTGCATGTGCTTTCACTCATTAAAGGGACTTTCAGTTTCCACAGTGACTAAACAGATGTGACTCCAGAAATCAGCAACTCCAGATCTGACTTTCATTGCCATAATAAAACAAACTCTGTGTCTTAGAATTAATTCTAAACCAAAATTATACAGAAGTGTAACTTTAACCAAATAACTAACCAGTGAAAAGATCTGAACCCTAATCCAGAAGAAATCATACTAAATGGTAAGCATAAAAGGGATTCATTATAACAGACTGGGTCACACTAGGTTTGCCAATTTATTCCAGATAACTCAGAGCTGGATCACTACTGCAGTGAATGACAACCAACTCATGCTTTGTGACCATTTATATAGCATTACCCTTCTGATTACGCAGGATTCAGAGTTTACAAAAGTTTCCATAGAGTTCAAGTTCTTAGACAGTTCTGTTCTCCAAAAAACACAGATTGCTCCATTTAAAGACTTCATAATAAGCAGCTTGTTAACTAAAAATTAGCTGTGTCTACTTCTTACACAAGCACACCTGTAAAAGCTAATTCTTCATCCTTTGTCAATCTGCCTTTCCGCTGATTAGCTTCACTGTGCTTTAAACCAGCCACGGAAGGGGCTACATAGAGGACAGAGCTGAGAACTTTTGCTTCAGCTCATTTAGCAGCAATACAAATCACAAAAGCATATGACTTAATTCAAAGAAGAAAATACTAATTCTCTTACAGTAAGCAAGGGGGGCACATATCTGTAACAAATGCAAAGGTTGAGACCTGTGTTCCAATGACATCTTTGTCATACTGAAAGTTACTAGGATAAGGCTTACTCCACAAGAATGCCTCTATAAAAGGATTGTTTCAACACTTCCCCTATCATGGTGGAGCAGAGCTCCTTGCCTCTCCTCCCATCCCTTTTCTACTAGGCCTCTTGCTGCAGTCCTTTTCCTTGGATTGAATACCAATCTTAGCATAAATTGGTGAAGACAGAGGACTAATGAGTGAAGATGTTTTAACATAAACTACAAGAAGCAATTCAGATCTGAGTGTTAATGCACCCCCTTATCACACTTGCCTCCTGCTTGTACTCCTGTTTCCTGGGAACAATAATCTCCAGACAGCCTCATACATCTGTACCTGGATCACAGTCCAAGGAGAACAGTTCAAAGATCGCAAACCCAGCAAGTTCTGGTGACTACAACTGATGACTAGAATGCTTTGCCACCCATAGGAGCTAGTCTGGATATCTGACAAAAGTCAGATATCTCATACCCTAGAAACAGTAATATAAACTGAGGCCCTTTACACTCTCTTGGATATCTGTGGGCTGTGACCAGCCTCTTCCCTGGGCTGAGCTATCTCTCAGGTTTACCAGATCCTCAAGGCTGTTTGCTGATGGCACCAGGACAAAGTCATCTTACTCAAGTCAGTTTCAATTATAGCCCACTAAAAAATGCTGATAAACAGCAAGTATTTGCTCTAAACTCAAGTAGTAGAAGATTCTTCGGTTAGTTTATCTATCTCCATCCACCTCCCTATCTACATATGCATTTTAACAATTTACGTTTGTTTCACTAGACTGAACATTCAGGTATGTTACAGGATTTACATAACTCTGTGTATTTATGCACATAATTGTGTCCCAAGCCCATGAACCATACACAGACAACACAGGGTTCACAAAGAACATCCTGCTTAACCAACCTGACCCCCTTCTATGATTGAATGACCCAACTGGTAGGTGAGGGAAAGGATGCTGCTGGAGATTACATAGAATTCAGAAAAGCCCTTAACACTATCTGCCATAGTATTTTCCTAAAAAAGCTGGCAGCCTGTAGTTTGTTGGTAGCCTATAGTCTGGCCACTCTTCAAAGGGTAAAGAATTGCCAGGCCCAGAAAGCAGTAGTTGTGACACAATAAAAAGTGCAGCAATGACAGCAGAGCAACAAGGTTCCAGACTGCAATAAGTGAGTGCTTGTTCAAATACAACAGCTACAGACACAAAGAAAATAATCTACTTACATTCCAAAGGCCTCAGGTAGACAGGGATCTCTAACAAAACACTATTACACCCACTGCCAACCCTTAAAAGAGTTTCGGGAAGGGATAGCTCCTGGCTCCGCCCCTTCCAGTCACTCAGGTGCATTACATGCACCTGAGCTTCCCAGGGTTGGCCCTGCCTTTCCACCAGGTGTTCAGGAACGTAGCATTTCTTCTACACTGATGAATGGAGTTACATTCGGCTGATGATGGGTCACAAGTTGTGTTCCCCAGGGGTTGGTATAGAGGCCTGTTCTCTTTAATGTCTTTGATAACCTTGATGAGGGGGTTGAGTGCACTCTCAGTAAGTTTGCAGGTGACACCAAAGTCAGACGAAGGGTTTATCCACCTGGTGCAGCTCCCCTCCTTCAGAGAGATCTGGACATGTTGAATTACTGGGCCAATAGGATGAAGCTCAATAAGACCAAGCGCTAGGTCCTGCACTTTGGCTACAATAACTCTAGGCAACGCTATAGCCTTAGTGCAGCGTAGCTGGAAGACTGTGTGGAAGAAAGACTTGGGGGTGCTGGTTGATGCTCTGGTAAACATGAGTCACCCATTTGCCCAAGTAACCAAGAAGGCCAATGGCATTCTAGCTTGTATCAGAAATAGCATTGCCAGGAGCAGGGAAGAGGTCGTTCCTCTGTACTCAGCTCTGTTAAGGCCACATCTTGAGTACTGTGTTCAGTTTTGGGGCCCTCATTACAAGAAAGACATTGAGGCCCTAGAGAGTGTCAAGAAGGGCAACGAAGCTGGTGAAAAGCAGTGTCTGGAGCACAAGTCTTACGAGGAGCAGCAGTGGAAACTGAGATTGTTCAGTCTGGAGAGCAGAAGGCTCAGGGGAGACCTTATCATTCTCTATAACTACCTGGAAAAAGGTTGTGGCGAGGTGGGGGTCTTTTCTCACACATAACTAGTGGACTAGGGGGAATGGCCTCGGGTTGCGCTAGGGGAGGTTCAGATTCGATATTAGGAAACATTTCTTCTCTGAAAGGCTGATCAGGCACTGGAACGGGCTGCCCAGGGAGGTGGTTGAGTCAGCATCCTTGGAGGTGTTCAAGAAATGTTTAGATGTTCTACTAAGGGACATGGTTTAATGGGGAAATATTGCTGGTAGGTGGATGGTTGAACGGGATGATCATGGAGGTCTTTTCCTTTGTGATTCTGTATGTATGTATTCTGCATCTACACATATGTATAAAATTTGATTCTGGATATCCCATTAGTTAGTTTGTGAATCTTGTCACCTCTGAATTTGTAATCAAGTTGCTATTTAATTATTGTATCTTTCCCTACACCACCTCATATATCTAAAAATTGGCTAATGATGATGTGCCATTAAAATTCATTTAACTTACCTCATATTACTAATATATCTTCAACTACTACTAAATATAACCGAGTTTAATTCATTTTCATTTCTGGTGATGACACCTAGGCTGAATTCACAAATGTCATTTTTTTAGTATGGCATTAATGTGCTTTGCAGTTCTGTATAAGATATGTACATAATGCTTTGTTTATGCTTTAGTATGTAAGCTCAGCAATAGAGCTCAATCTTTGGCTAACGAAAAGGCATCCACTGTGATTATGAAGGGCTTTGATGCAGTAACTGTCATATAATTATTGCTTGCGCAATTTATGTAATAACTGCTCTCAGGAGCAGTATTTTTAGCCTTTTTGTGAGACTAAAGACTTGCTATTTTCTTGTGACTTCCCACTAAGAATAACTATCTTTATTTATCTTTGTCTAAGGCAAAATCTTTATTTGAACTCAACATTTATTTTTTGTCACCAATCCTTCCATTAACTCTTTTTTTTTTATTTTTCTTGCAGATTTTTGTGTTCTTCAGAAATGCAGCCTTTGAGTATGAACTACATTAAGTTCTCTATGATTTGTCTGCTTTTCCTGAGCTGTTGAGTTGCCAGAGCTTATTCAGAATTGTGATGGCAATGTAATAACAAGAACTGAATAGCAATGAATGAAACAACTTCATATTTTCAGGTATTATATTTAATGGTCAAAATGCCTCAGTGTGCTTCAGTATTCGCGAAGAAAGTGAGTGGGGAAAAAAGTGATTTCAACTGCTGGGTATGGGCCTCGTAGAAATACATTACTGCATAAAAAGCAAACCTTATAGTGGTATGAACCAAAACTTCTCAGTGAGTTGTGAATATACATTGACTTTCAGGACTTGAAGACATTTATATTTAGTCAAGTGAAATACATGGCGTTGGTTGATTTATTGCAGTTGTCTTTAAAAACGGGAAAGCACTGAGCTGCCATTTAAGTCTTCGGAACAGTGTTTACAGATGCCACTAAGAAAAATCTGACTATTCAGGCACTGACTACTACAGCATGAAGTCAAAGAAAGCAGTTTCTTGCTGGAATTAGCTCACAGGCAGCAAGAACCTCTAACTGGGGCTGCGTGACTGTGCACGGGGGCCAGGTGGGGACAGAAAGGGGAAGGAGATCTCTCCTTTCTGATGTGGAGACCACAGCACAGTTGTTCAAGAAACAGCCCTCACTTGTGCTGATGCAAAAAAAAAAAACAACAAAAAAAAAAACAACCGGGGCATCCGTGATTAAACCAAATAAAGCTTAAAAAGTAGAAGCGAAGTCCTGAACTGGAATTACAACTGAAAATTTCACGTAAAGCGTGGAAATGGAGAAAATTGAGTACTCAGGCCTCATCTCCCAAGCCCTCCATCCACCAACTCCACAATGACCACAGGCTCACCCCGCCCCGCTATTGTGTCTGGAACTGAGGCGCCCGACGCGCGCCTGAAGGACCCTCGCGTGCAGAGAAATAGGGCAGCAGCGCGGCTGGAAGGCGCCTCCTCCGCCTGCGCGGCGGGCTCAGGCGTTCTCCGTGGGCACTCGCGGACGGCGAGGACCCCGCCCCGCTCGCTCCCGCGCCGCCCGCTTTACGCGCTCGCGTGCGCGCTCTCGCTCTCTCCCGTAGTAGCGCTGTGCGGAGGTGGAAGAAGCAGTGCGGGGCCGGAGTCGGCTGAGGCGGTCATTCCTCTAGCGAGAGCGCAGCGCACCGAATCCCCCCTCCCCCGGGCCACTCACGCACACGGTGAGGGGGGCGGCGAAGCCCTCCGGACACCGGCGGGGCGGGGAGGGACGGGACGGGGCGGGGGGGGGGTGGTAATGGCCGCGCACGGGGAATGACCGTTGGCTGGGTGAGCGCCGGCGCGGGTCTGCCCGTCACGTGACAGCTCTGCGCGTACCCGGGGCCGAGTCAGTGGGACGGGGGCGCGCGCGGTCGGCAGGTGCGGTTAGCGCGCGTCCGTCCTGGGCGTGGGGAAGCAGCCGAGTGCGCGCCCGCCCTCCCGCGTGTCCCCTCCGGCGGCCCGTTCCGCTCACGCGCGCTCTCTCCCGCGCAGAGATGCCCTCGGCTACCAACAGCACCATGGCGAGCAGCGGGAAGGCGGGCCCGGGCGGCAGCGAGCAGGCCCCGGCGGCGGCAGCGGCGACCCCGCAGACGTCGGGCGGCAGCATCACCTCGGTGCAGACTGAGGCGATGAAACAGATCTTGGGAGTGATCGACAAAAAGCTCCGCAACCTCGAGAAGAAAAAGGTGCTCCCTTCTCTCTTATCCCCACCCCGGCAACCTGGCTGCCCCCAGGGCAGGTCGCGGGCCCCTAGGGCTCTCCGCTGGGCCCCGGGCGGCTGCTGTGTACTGGCGGCCCCTGCCCCGCTGTCTCTGGGGTGCTGAAGCGGCCCGGTTCTGTCCCTTCCTTTAGCCGGGCCGCGTCCTCTCCCGTCCCCGCTCCGGGCCGGGGAGCCGCGGCCGCGCAGGTTGTTCCCGGCGTCGCCCCCAGGGGCCGCCCGCTGGAAGGTTCCAGAAGGGCGAGCCGCGCTCTCCCGGCCTTTCCCCTTCCTCTTAAGGGGGTCCCCTGAACCCCTCCGCAGGCCGTCCTCTCGCCAGGCCCCGCTCGGCCCCGAGGCGCGGGCACGGCGCTTCCCCGCAGGGCATTGGCCGAGGACGGGTGCCGAGGGGCGCCTCTCAGCTGCGGAGCGCGGCCCCCTCCCTGCAAGCCCCCCGCGGCGCGGCCCCCTCCCCCTTCCGCCTTTTGTTCGCTGCAGCGGGGCTCTGCCCGGCCGTGCTGCGGGCTGGACGCCGTTCCCGCGCCTCCCGCGGCCCCGTAGCCCTCCGGCAGCGTTCCCCCTGCCCGCCCCGCCGGGCAGAACCGCGGGGGGCCGGAGCGCCGCGTCCCCCCGAGCCGCGCACATGGAGGTGGGAGCTAACATGGCGGCGGCGAGGCCGCCTAAGCCTCCCCGGCGGAACTGCATTGTGCCAGCAGCGCGCACAAAGCCGGGCCGCCCCGCCCGCTGCTTTTCGCTTTGCTCCGCGCTCGCCCCTCGGGAGTCCCGGGTCAGCTGAGAGCGGCCTTTGGGTGGTTATTTATAGAAAGAGCCGCTGCTAAATCCGTGGTCCTGGGAGGGGTCGGGTTTGTGACAGAGAAGCAGATGCCATGGTTAGTGGGGATTAACCCGGCACGGTTCCTTGGTTAGTGTTGTGGGATGCAGGGAGACACAAAGGAGTTCCCAACCCGCAGAGCGTGAGAGGTCTGTCAGCAGGGCACCAACAGGTATGGAGCCTGCGGACGTACTTGGAAGCACAGCATCACCAAACTAAAATTTGGGAGCGCTCAGATAGAATTTCAGGTCTGTGCTGAGGCCCTAAATCTATTTTAGCTCTTAAGAGTTAATCAGCACAGTTATTTTTTTAACTAGCATTTTAGATTCTAGTAGTCTATATGAGTAGACTATAGAAAGCAAAAACATTAGCCCTTACAGGTGAGTGGTGAATGAAGCAAGCTGTGCTTTACTTTGCAACTGTAAATCTGTATGTGTAGTGGTTTCTCACTAAAAATAAATAAATAAGAAAAAAAACCATTGTATTTTCCTGCTGTTCAAAAAACAAAAAAGAAATGTGCTGGGAGCTTTCAGATAAGCTTTAGAGTTGAAGGATCACTTCTTGACCCATGTCTGAATGCTGTTGTGTATAGATGGGACAAAACGTCTTTCTTAAATGTGCTGATGCGTACAAATGTGTGCCTGCAGAAGAACACTGACCTTCATCTTGAGAAAGAATACGAGCCTTTCAGAACGTATCTTGAACGATTCTGATGAAATTCTTTGGAACGGTGGTGTCCAACATACACTGTGTAGTATGGTACTGAAAGATAGGAAGAAGATGGAAAAATAGTTTTGTATGATGTTGAAAGTGAGCATTTTTAAATCAGAAGGCCTTCTGATCTATTCTGTACGTTGAAGAAATGAAGAGGATGAGCATGCTCTTAACTGCTGTGCAAGTCAGCTTTCCTTTCCAGCAGCGTTTTTACTTACCTTTTAAAATAAATAATTCACACCTAATTTACACTTGTCTTGTCCATTCCTCTCTGTTTGAGTGGACCTTCTGGAGGGCTTCTATATTACCTTAAGTTAAAAGGATGTGTGAAAGGCTGTTATTTCATCAGAGTGGAGTGAAAATTAGTGTTATTGTTCTCATTAAAGCTGTAGGTTCTTATTTTTTGTGTCTGTAGCTGCTGTCGTCATGTTTTTATCATCTTGGTGTCATAGCAGCTGACTCCAGGGGAAGCACCTTTTTTTCTGGAAAGGTAATTCCATTAAAATTAGTTAGAGCAGCTCTTTGGGAGAATCAATGCTCTGCCTCCCCCTCCTTCCCTCCCGTATCGATCTTTATGTATTAAATTAGTAATACAGTTATTTAGTATTTAGATATTAATTAATTATTTAATTAATATTATTTTTATTTAATTGATATTATTTATTAATATTATTAATTAATTATTATGATTAGTTATTTAGAGTTAGTAATTTGTGGGCTTGAGCCTGCCCTTTAGTTGGGGAAATTAAGTTCTTTAGTAGATCAGCATTCTTTCAATGAAGAGAACATTAAATGTGTAACTTAACTGTCCACATGGGCTTCGGTATTTTTACTGAGTTACTCAGTAAGTTTACCAAATACAAAAATCAATTTTCCTTGAGATTTTTTTTTTAACCATGTAGTAAGTAAAATCACTGGATAGTCCAGTTGGGAATGAGTGGGAAAATGGTGTAGAGCACACAGAAAATTCCTGCTTAGCCAAACATGTAATTGTCTGCAGTCAACTACAAAGGCTGAGAGAGAGATTAGTTTGAGGGATCTATTCTTGACAACAGTTTACAAAATGATATTTGACTAAGACATACGTTTAGTGGATGAAGAGTAAGAAGTACTGTCTTAACTCTTAAATGGTATGTGCAGCTTTTAGTTAAATAAAGGTCATTCCTTATGGAAAAACTCAAAAGCTTGAAGTAAATTGTTGCCATGTTCCCTTTTAAGCTGTGAGCACAAAATCACAGGACCAGCAAAATACAGTATAGAATTTCAGATCATAATATTGCTGAGTTCTGCACTATTTTGAAGTTCTAAAATATTAGAAATAGTAAGGTGTTATTTACAATTTCATATTCTTCTCTTAAAAATGGTCTTTTTATTTAAAACATGTCTGGCTTGTGTTAAAGGGAATATAGAGAAATGGAGTTATTGTGCATAAATGTATGTCAAAACATGGCCTGAAAATGACTGTATTCTCTTCATCTCTTTGTATTTGGAAATTGTAGGAATACCACCCTGTTGTTTTTTTTTTCTTCTGTTTTTAGGTGAGTAGATCCTTTCCAAATTAAGCTGATTGAATGCAGATCAAACTTATGTCTTGTTACTGTGGGGAATGAAAAAACAGAGCCTTATGATTTCAGCTTATAAAGGCAATATTTAAAACCAAATATTCTCTGAAAGGGACAAAATGGCTCATTTGGTGACATGTTTTAAGATATGAGTTGATCACCAAGATGATTCTTGGGGAACGATGGATATGAAGTGTGTAAGCTTAAACAGCTTGATATGACCTGGCCTTGGTGTGTTTGATATGCAGTTGTAAAGATGGGGCATTTTAGCTGTAGTTGGTAACTTAAGATGCTGTTGCTTTATCAGCTTGTCTCTGAATTTCTGAATATGTGTAATGCCGACTGGGTTGAAAAATTAAGACTGCCTCTGTAACTATTATCCAGCTACTGTTGCCATGAAAATTCCTTGGTATTCAGGTTGTTCTGACCCAAGAGGCAGCTGTCTTCCCCATTCGGTCAAATGTTGGATTAACAGCTAACAACCTATAGCTGAGATCACTTTTCTATTCCTGTAGATGCAGCTAGTGATAGCAGGAGAGTGCCATGTTCCAGCGTGCCTGTCAGCATGCCTAAGTGCTTTCGAACCATTATGCGAGCATCTTGGATATTCGGGGACAACCCATGTCTCTGGAATTCCTCTCCTTGTGGAACTAGGTTCTGTCAATAGTTTACCCTGCAAGTGGGCTGTTTTGTTTTATGGCAACAAATCAGCCATAGGGCTCAGCTGGATTTGCAGCCTGTGTGGGTCCTGTCCTGTTAAGATGTACACAGTTGTGTCCCTGTTGCCAGCATGCTGCAAGTGTCTTCTCTCTGCAGTCTTCATAGCAGTGGAAAGATGCAGGATACATTGCTGATCACAGCACCTACTAGGGTCTGTCACCGTTGGACACTGTTCTCTAAAGAAGGAATTGTCACCTCCTCTTTCTCCTTTTCTTCACCCACACATGTAAGTTGATTCTTCTGGAATGCTGATCTAGAAGTTACTGAAAAACAAGTGCGGCTTCAGAAAGGTCCTGTTGCCATCTGTGCTGGATGAAGTATGGGGCTAGTTCAAATTTATCTTTGGAGATGGGACGTGATTCTGAAAGTGAGGGATTGTAGTACGGTTTGAAGCTGCATGTTGGGAGTCTGAAACTTACATTGAAACCTCTGAAGCAGCTTTTGGGAACTTCTGTTAGCTGTGTATATAAAATGTATGTTGTACCAAGACAGAGAACTATGGGTTGTTTTTTTTGAGAGAGATTTTGAATTTCCTTACTTGATTCCTTTTGGACCTTTTGCTTTTTCACCCTATTTTGTTGAGAAAATAGACTTTTTTAAAAAGAAGTTTTTGAACAGACTTTGCAGGGAAGTTAAAGGTGTATGACTGTAGAGATGATGGTGGAGGAGAAGTAAAGTATAATGTGCAAGTATAAAATGTTAATAAACTTGTATTTCAGAGCTTGGGCTATTTTAAACTGATTTAGATTGTCTTATTTCATTAATACATATTTAAAAAAACGTGTGGTGTTTGAGATTTCAGAAAACAGGTATGAAATAGTCCTCTCTATCTTTTCCTTGCTTGTAGTGAAGTGTGTGTTACAGAGTTTGCTTCTGTGGGTTGGAGTTTACCCTCTTCCCTTCTGCACTTCAGCTTTTCATATAGGGTTGTGCTGATATAACTAGCATGAGTGATATCGCTGAAAGTACCTGGTTAAATATAGTGCCTCCTTGCTCCTGGCCTCCACCCTTTTTAAGGGTTATTTTTAATCAGATCGTTCCAATGATCCAGTTGATAGCATAGCACTGGAAATGACTCTTCACAGCACAGCTGAGTGGTAGGGCATTTTTGAAACCAGTATTGATTTTGAAGCTAATGTCATGTAACTGTACATTTTTTCACTTCAGTCTGACATTCAGAGCAGGTAATGAGTGAATGAGTTTCCTCTCACCTGAATGTGAGTGGAAAGCATTTGTTGCCACAGTAAAGAAAATCGATTTTGGTTTCCTGTTAAAATAAGATGTAGGACATACTTAGGCAATCAAAACTACCATCTCCCTTTCCTCCCTCTGCCTGGACACGTGTCCTGTATGTAGTACTTTTCTCCTAGGGAAGTATAAAATGCTGCAGGAATCTCAGTGGAAAGAAGAACTGAAGAGTGGTGGCTTTCTGTCTGCAGAACAGGGGTCTTCTGACTCACGAGCTGTTTAATAGGCAATTTATATGCTCTCTTTGCCACTTAATGTTTTTTTCTGCTGGTTTAGCTTTTATACTTCAGAATGAGTGAAGGTGAAGTTGTGGAAGGGGAGTAAAGTTAAGTAAATCCTTGCTTCTTGCAGACACTGCAGTGGGTTGCTAAGTGGGAGTTTTACTGCAGTTATCTTACAGCCCTAATGCTGCTGTTAGATTGCTGTTAGTTCACAGTACAGATTGAAAGCATTGTGCTTCCTTAAGCCTCTGTAACGTAATGTTTTGATCACCCAGTTTCTTGGGAATGATGGAAAAATGCACATTATCACAAAGTTTTCAAGTGCCAAGTGGACAGATAAATACACACTTGCTTCTCCTCTGCATTGCAGCTGAAAGGACTTCTTTTGCTTTTACATTCTGATACAGATGCATTTAGGGTCGAAAAAGAGAAGTAAAACCCTTCAGTTCCTAGGAATAGATGTCTTACTCTTTGTTTTTTTATTTGATACAACCATGGAATGAAAACCATATAAACAGAGTACTTACATTAGCCTTAAAATATTTGACCATAGAGGAAAAACTTGCACAGTGTTTAATTAGGTTATTGCAGTGTTCTTAATCTGAAGGTAAGAGCCAGCTGATTAAAAAAATCTAACTTCCATATGACTTCTCTTTTAGGTTAAAGCTGTTCCCCTTGTCGTGTCACTACCAGACTGCATAAAAAGTCAGTCTCTCATGCTTACAAGCATGAGGAAGCATGGAAGCACTGGAAGGCTGCAGTGAGGTCTTACTAGAGCCTTCTCTTCTGCAATTTAGGGATAAGGATTTGCTGTGGAACTATATCAAAGGCTTTACAGAATTCTGGGTGGATTCTTCAAGATCCTGGTGCTCAAGCCTGTTGGTGTTACTGTTTTGATGGTTGATGGGTTTGTGTTGGAAACCAGATCACCAGTATTGTTTGGGGTTTTTTTAATGTGTTTTTGTAGACACTGCGTTAACCCTCTTACATTAGCAGTGCAGTTTACTGTGCAGCCTCACAAACAATTGCATCACTGTAACTGATGGAATGGTAAACAGAAATATGGGAGTAAGTGGCTTGAGTAAGTTGGAACTTTAAATTAGTCTGTAAAGGCAGCCTAGTGCAGGACTCACACTGCCTTAAGCAGGGAAAGATTTGGTTAACCTGGCTGTCTTTGTCCTGGCGCATTGAAATGTTTGAGCTTTTTACTCTGCCTTTTTAACTCTTCACAACTCAGCTGGGGTCTCTAAAATCATGAAAACTACTTCTCTGCTTAGGTTTTTGTGCAGCCACATTTTCATCTGTTTTAAAACAAGGCAGTATGTGTAAGAATTACATTTCCTTGTTTGCTGATGTGGTGAATTTCCAGTACACTGAGTGCTTTTCAGGGCAATTCTGTCAATGTATTTCCAACTGTGGCTGTTGCATTTGACAGCTTTTTTACAGTGCTAGTGTCTGTCTCCGGCATGAAATTCCTTGTAATATGTTGTTGGAACTCAGGAAGTTCTTAGGACTTGGACTTTGCTTACACCATTACTGTTTCTACTGCACTAAAAGACAAAGTAATGAAATGTAATGTGTAGAATTTTCAAATAAGTTTTTTTTGGGAGGGTCTCTAGGTGACACCAAAGGGACGAAGTAACGTAAATGTATTTGTGTTTGCCTAAGTGATGTTGGACCTTAAATAATACAAGGTTTATTGTTCAGCTCTTTTATAGTTCGTTCTAAAAGGTCTGGTATTGAGCAGAGGAGATTAAGTAGCTAGAAAAAATCCAGTAAAATATTTTGACTGAAATATTACTAAGTAAAATTATTAAAATCAAAACAAATAGCCACAAATAAGCCACACCACCAACAAAGCAAAGAACAACAACAAAAAAAAACCCGTCACTCAGTGACAAGTATATATTAAAACAATGGTTATATCAGGGTTTTCATTCTTCTGTGTTCATAAAGAAGTTTGCTTGCTCTCATTTTCATTTATTTTTATATTGGATCAGAAAGATAATGAATAAGGATCATTTTAAAGCTTCTAATAAGCACAAGTTTCATAAAATTATTATCAGGTATGATATGTAGAAATGATGGAAACTTAAAGATCAGTATGTAAGTTTTTCATACAGACTATGCTTCCTTCCTGTGGCCCTTAAAATTGAGCCTGTAAATCCATTTTATCCATATTGGGCCTGCATAAGTTTTACCTGCTTCTGGCTACTCCGTGTTTTGCAGTTTTCACTTCAAGCAGATTAGAGACTTGGTCCTGCTGAAAATTAAGCTAATGATTCTCTTTCAGTGTCTCCACTTGAAAGAGAAATCTTTGAGCCTTTGAATAAAAATATCATACTAACATGAGCTGTCTAGTGGGCATTCTTGCACTATCTTAACTTGTACAAGTATAAAGAATTAGAGTTTTGAATCTTACTAGCAGTGGCTTTTTCCTCTGCAGCCATGTTTTTGGTATTGTAGCAATTCAGTGGTATTACTGTGGCTCAGGGCTCTCTTCAGCTCTGTAATTAGGAATGAAGGAAGTGTGCAGTCACAACATTCTCCCCATTAAGAAAAACATGTCCTTGCTTGGAAGTGAAGACAGTTCATGAAGATACATCGTTCTAGCCCAAGTAAAAAAGTTGTAAATACTTTCCTAAGAGGCAAATATTTCATTTTGAATTCAGAAGGCTAGTGTTCTTGGGAACTGTTCCTACACAATAGTTATGTGTTCGTGTAATATGCTGCAGTCAGTATTTGCTGTAATACGGCAGAACCTGATTTTGTTAGCAGAAATGGAAAAAGCAGTAACTGATTTTGTCTGTTTGTAATAGCATTTTTTTTCCTTTCAGAGCAAACTTGACGATTACCAGGAACGAATGAACAAGGGAGAACGTCTAAATCAAGATCAACTGGTAAAAAAAAAAAAAAACAAAAAAAAAACAAGACATTTCTTAGTGTTTGGTGATGCTGGGGAGGGAAGGGATGAATTTCACTTCCTTCTCCTGCTTGTTAAAAGGCTAGATTTTTAAGAGCTTCGTCTTGAACTCTGTTTCTTATTGCCTGGAAGATATGTTCTTGCGTTTGTAAGAAACTGAAGGAATCTGTATATGTGTCATGATGCTTTGTTATGCTTGCTGAGGTCAGGTTGTGAACAGGCTGTGGTGAAAATTGGCCTGTTACAATCCAGTACTGCTGAAAGAGCTGAACAGTACCTTTGAGGTTCCCTGGACATTTTTTTTCTTTCCTAGAAAATGTGCCCAGGGAGAATTTAAAGAGCTTACTCACTTGATCACACTTAACTTACAAATAAGCAGTCTAGTTAGAGGTTTAGCTTAGATGGAGTTCTGCAGGGCTCTCAGGGAGCTGTGACCCTCTAGGTAAGCTGAGCCTTGCTGTCTGTATGTTTATAAATGTATGTGTGTATCTTTATATATCTATAAAAAAGGTTATCTCCTTGTTCAGGCTGTTAAAGTAGGAGGTTGTAGAGATCAACTTTACAGCTATTTGCCAGTTGTAATAGATAGGAGGAAAGTATCAAATTCGGTTGTATTACGCAAACGTGCGTATTGATATTAGAGATTGCCAAGTGTTTGGTGATGAGCAGTATTTTGTTGATGATGTTCAGCATGGAAAAGACAAAAAAAATACTCAAAAGCAGTTGTAGCTGTTCATGTTAGGGAAATCAATTACTTTCCCTGTTACATCTGATCTTTACATCTGTTTAGTCTTGACTAGTTACTTTGGTTCTTCTGTGCCCATTAATTGAATGTGGAGTATCATCAGTTGAGGTATTATTGTTTTTTAATGGCAATATTGTGAAGATAAGTAAGTCATGAAAAGTTTTCTGTTTGAGCGGGGAAGATAACTGAAATTTCATCTTGAGAAGAGAAACTCCTGAGTTAAATTTAATGAGGGGTGGAATGACTACCACACTTTGTAACTAAAATTGTGTTTGAGTGGAGAAATGCTGAAAGCTCACTACGTCTTTTGCTTCTGTAAATAACTGAGGATGATGAATTTTACAAATCAGCTAATACGTTTCTTGTATTGCTAGCAGAAATACCTGGAGGTTTTACAAAAAAAGAACAAAAACCAAACAACAAAACAGTTCATGTTCTTTGCTTTTCGAAGAAAGTAGCATCTTTTCTCTGGCTTGTTTGTTGCTACCAAGAACACCTCCATTATTAAATTAATCACAACAGAAGCATAATGTAATTGGAGTCTGTCATTTGTCATTACTATAAAGCAAGGGAATTAAGAAGTATGGATTGCTTTGGTGTTAGAAGATAAACTGCAAAACAGTATGAGATAAAAAGCCTGTGGACAAGCATATTATGCTGTGTGTACTGATTTGATTGCAATGCATTAATTCTCAGACCTTTATTTGACAACTCAAAGCTACTTGAAATTATTCTTCTGCCATCCTTAGGCCGTTCTGCCCGGTGTTTTTTTTTCCTCTGAAGCTGTCGAAAGCCAAACGTTAAATAGTGTCACACAATTCAGTGTATCAGCATGTTCATGCATACATTTCACTGTACTTCCTGAGAAACAGCAGGCCCTAAGGACATAACAGACATGCACAAATCTCTTCCATATTTTGGCCAGTGGAAGTTCAAAACGTAACATCGCTGCAGTTGTTCAGAGATGGTTACCTGTGCAGCTGTGTCTCACTCAGAAATTGAAAGTGCGGCAAGTGGTTTTTTGGAAGTGTATATTTTGTTCTGCTTCTGATTTCTTGCTTTTTTTGTTTTGTTTTTTAAGGATGCGGTGTCAAAATACCAGGAAGTGACAAACAATCTGGAATTTGCTAAAGAACTGCAGAGGAGCTTTATGGCACTGAGCCAAGACGTAAGTAAAGCGGTCCAGCGTGGGCTGGCAGCTGCAGTGTGCAGCACTTGGGCTTTGAATGGTCTTCACCAACACTAGGTGCCGCTGCCTCTACTACAGAAGACGGCATGTATTATATGTATGCTAGACTATTTTCCTCTGGTTGTGTACTAGCTTGTGACAGGTTTCCTCAGAACTGCTCCTAGAAGATGTTTTCTGAAGGACTGCCTGAAGATATAAGAGCAAAAATAATCTGCTAATTTCTTGACAAAAGAGAGATTTTTAAGACAGTGTGATCACTGAACAGGCCTGTCATACAACACTGTAGGCTGCTGCTTGTTGCCATATGGAATTTTTTTTTCCCCTAAAAGAAGAGAGGGATTTCACAGGCCTGCTTCTCTGGAAAGTGGCCAAATGTTTTTATTTTCTTACATTACTGTAGGTTATCAAGTTTGAGCAACTGAAAGTATTGCAGTTCCTTTTTCAAGATTTTTCCTATCTTAGCAATTGCAAATACAATCTGAAAGTGTGATGTAGAATAAGTTTCAAGACTAAAATGATTTTCATAATTGTAAGACAACCAAGTACTACTTAAAATAGGTAAGTCTTTGGAACTGCTGCTTTGTCAGGGTTGTAAAACAAGTGTGATCAAGAATAAGTTCTAAAATTCCAAAAAGACAATTCCAGTTATATGAGCAGCTTTTCTCTTTTCTTCCTGAAGAACTTCAAAAAGATACAATTCAGACCTATGCAATAACATTGCAAGGGTGAATTAATTCTGGTGCAAACAGAAATCATAATTCATCTCATATGAACAGAAGATTGTAAATGTAGTTAGAATTGATGACTCACAGAAAGAGCAGTGACGTAGTTCAAATTCATTTAGTCGTCAATGTTAAACCAGTCTGCTGTACTAGCAAGTGTATTTAATTTAGGAATAAGCTGTGTGTCAGCACCCTGGCATTATAGGCTGCTTCCTACATTTGTTTTGGTTGTAAACTTAGAGGCATGTAAGCCAAACAATTTGTTTTGTTTGTTTGTTTTTTGCTTTTCTTGCATCAGGTTTCCATGTATGTTTACAGAGCATTAGTAACAAAGAGCTTTCTTCTTCAGACGAGTATGTCTTGAAGTGCTTCCTGGTCAGCTGACTGACAAAAGCAACAAGTGATTCCAGGAATAAGAAGCTGATCTTTTGCTTTAAAGCTTGCTTGCAATTAGAGTTAGCTCTTAATGTAGTTGAATTTAAGATGAGTTCTTTGGCTTAAAAAATCCCAGCAAACACAAGTAAACAATATAGATGCTTCAGAGAGGGAGAGTTACTATCATGAGTTACATTTTTTTGAAAAGAAGGTTAAATTTTTGTATACTTGCAGTGGGAACAAGTTTAATTTTGGATGCTAGAACAAAGAGCAGAAATGAAAGAAATGTCCCATGGGCTCAGACTAGTAATGCATTTCAACCATTATTATGACAGCAATTTTACAAGATATGATATACAATTACAAAGATTACAAAACTAATTACTGTCTGTTCCCTGCTAGCATTCATCAACCCCAAGCTGAGGATGTTGGAGAATTGATTCCTCCCTGTTCTCTTTAGTATCTGTGAAGCTTTTGTCCAAGAATTTACTTTAATGCTTTTCTTAAACTTGCTGATAATAGTCTCTCAGCCCTTCATGGCAAAACATTCCGTGAGTTCCCTCCCAGGATGTGTAACTATAAGAGAGTACTTCTATTCATCTGTTTTAAGCTGACCTCTGAGTAGTTTTAGTGAATACCTTGTATTGACTGATGGGATATGGTGAATAACTACTCTGTTGGTGTTACCTGCTGCCCTTTGTGGCCTTTAAAAAAAAAAAAGTTCTGGATCACCTTTACACCTTCAAATTGTAAAGCCTGAATGTGGGCTGTAAATAGCCAGAACACTTGTTTAAAAGGAACTTCGCTTTGTACATTTGTTAACTTCCATCTGCATCAAAATTGTTTGGGCTTTACAGAGTAATTCATAAAGGAAGCAGATAATATTAATCTGAGCTTGTTTCATACAACTCCTGACAGCTCATGCAGAGAAATACAGACTAGAAGTAAGAATATGATCAAAATCCAATATATCTAAGGTTTGTGGCATTGATTCTAAAACTTGGCTTAATTTGCAGGCTTTTGACTTTGCTCGAAAGATAATTTTCATGCTTCACTGATATTCTGCTGTAATGTTTGATAAGTGGCAGCAGTTCAACATCCATCCATTACCTACCAATAAAATAATTTCTGATCTCTTTTTTTCCCGAGTTCACGTGGAAGTGAAGTTGAAACACACTGAATTCCTTTTTGATTCTGAACAGATTCAGAAAACAATAAAAAAGACAGCTCGCAGGGAGCAGCTGATGCGAGAAGAGGCTGAGCAGAAGCGTTTAAAGACTGTGCTAGAGCTGCAGTTCATTTTGGACAAGTTGGGTGACGATGAAGTGCGCAGTGACTTGAAACAAGGGACAAATGGAGTACCGGTACTGACAGAGGAGGAACTGACAATGCTGGATGAATTTTACAAGCTAGTTTACCCTGAAAGAGACATGAACATGAGGTAAGCTTGTAGTAAAGTACTTTCCTTTATAATTGCCGTTGTGTTAATGATATATCTTTATTTTGTGTTTAAACTACCACAAGCTTAGTAACCCTTAATTAATTTTTAAGGTTGAATGAACAGTATGAGCAGGCATCTGTTCACCTGTGGGACTTACTGGAAGGGAAGGAAAAACCTATTTGTGGAACAACCTGTAAGTATAGTCTTTGTTTAAGAGACATGGCACTGAATTTGTGCTTGACCTAAGTTACAGTGTCTGATGTAAAAGAATTCTGATAGTTAAATGTCTTTCCATCATTTTGTAGTGGCTACCTTTTTTTTCAAACATTGCCTAGGCTGTATTGGAATAACTCACTGAAGTACAAACTTAGCATGCAGTGTATTTTTTTTCACTGATGCAGCATTGCTCAGTATTTAAGCGTAGTCCATTCCTACTGTTTCAGCAGTATTTTACTGCTGTTGATGCTTGGTAGCAATTCTTTGTTTTCTGGAAACATGTGTTTGGACTGTGAGCTTAGACAATAACGTGACCTAATATATAAACCAGCACCACCTTTTTTAGTGCAATCTGTTACTCTCCCCTGTCCCTTCGTACAAAAACTAAAAATTAATTATTTGTAAGATGGTGTATGATCATTCACATGGAGTATTTTCTTGCAGAAATGTCAGTTTCCACAAATACGTAGCTTCAAACACTGTAAGGTTATATATTAAAAAAAAAAAAACAAAGGCTGTGTCAGACAGTCTTTTGAAGTCTCTTAAGTGGCAACAGATAGGAAGGTTGTAGGAAAAACTGTCCTTCTTAGGTACATGGCTAGCAGCTTTTCTCATTTGCTTTTTAAAATTCCAATGATTCTTACTGTGTTGCAGCAGTTTTCAGCTGTTGGAAGAGTTTTTGTTTGCAGTAGTCTAACTTCATTGAGGAATGATACACAGAAGGTTGTAGAATACTTGGGCTTTAGTGCATGTAAGACTTCGCTTGTTAGTGTCAGAACAGCAAACCTCAAACCATTTGCATAGTGGAAATGAGATTTTATGAGGAGATGCTGAGTTTGTTTCTTTTTCAGTTAATAACAAATCTTTGAGACATAAGGTTAACAAGTGTTGTTCGATCAGTGTAAGAGCCAGTAGAGTGTAGTATTTATTTCCATGGGAGAGAGAAAGAGGAAAGAAAAGGTATAGGAGCAGTTTTCACGAGAGGGATGATGTATGTGCCTTGGATGCCTAGTCATTTTCACTGGATGAAGTTAGTCTGGATATTATATCTGGATCTCAGGATGAAGCTTTACTGATGTGATGGACAATATTAATGCATTTCTGTGTTCTTCTGTGTATATTGATTCATACAGTGATATTCATCGCTTGCAAGGTATGCATTGTGAATCTTCTATTTTGAATCTGTTTTGTTTTCTAATTTATTTTTTGGGGCCTAGGCTGCCTTTCTGTGTCTCTCCAAAATTGTCCTAGGCTAAGATGCTGCTGCATTCACATGGGGCACAGAGTGCAATGAAGGCTTCTTTGTGTTTCACTTGCAAAGCCTGTTCTGAGTCACTTACCTCAAGGGAAAAATCTTTGTGATGATGGTACCTTTGTAGATTTGTACGGGGTTTTTTTTGTTTGTTTGTTTTAAGAAATTCACTTGTAGTAAGGTTTCTTAATTAGGAAATTAGAAAGAAATCAAGTTGAAACTTGATTGTGTTCCTAAAACTTTTCAGAGTCAAAGATAAGAACCAGAGATTTATGAAATAGTAGTGAAATTATACTTGAGTTTGTAAACCTTAAACTTTTTCTATGTATTTCACTAATCTTCTGAAGAGTGTTGCATATTCTTAAGATCCTCTTTGCCCTTCAGAATTCTGTCTAAATTAAAGCAGACAGTATGTTTATTTAGTATGATCTAATAATACAAACTGCAGTTCTGTAACAGTTTGGGGTGGCAGTATTTTCCTAGCGAAAGGGCAATAACATGTACTTGGGATCTTTGAGAAGAAAGGAAAATGATTAGGATAAGGATTAGAAGGAGAGTTGAGTGGCTGTTAATTTTTAACTTCTTTCCCCAGATAAAGCCCTAAAGGAAGTTGTTGAGCGTATTCTTCAAACTAGTTACTTTGATAGCACCCATAACCATCAGAATGGATTATGTGAGGAAGAAGAGGCGGCACCCACACCTGCAGTAGAAGACACTGTAGCAGAAGCTGGTAAGAATGAGGTCTATCAGCATGTTTTGCTGTACTGTCAGGTCTCTTTGGATTCGTCAGAGTAATTAAATTGCAGATGTAATTTTACGTACATAAGTGTTGTGAATAGAAATATAATTCCTGGATTACCAGATACATAAACAGCTGGGCAACATATATAGGGACGGTCAGCCCTTTGTTAGACCCAATTCTGAGACATGACAAAAGAAGAGCAGAGCAGTGTTTCGGAAGAGATCTGTAAGGGTTACTCTTGCAAGCTACTTTTCTGGAAGGACCATAATCCTTTCTAACAATCACACTGTAAAATGTCCTCAGTTACGTGCAGGGAAAGGCTGGCTCTTCTAGCTGTGGAGCGTCAGCTGAATGGAGGAAGAATCCTACCACTTGGTAGGATTTCTTTTTGAATGCATCTGTCAGCATTTGTCCAGTATGTCACTTGCTGAAATAAGAACCGAAGCCAGAATAGAATGATTTAGAAGTTAGCAGTTTTGTGCAGATGTGAATTATTTTCAGCATCTCTTTCCTATTTTTTTTGCTATTGAACTTCACTTTACCAACTGTTACAGGGAACGTTTTGTTTGTAATATTGAAACTATCAAAAGATCTGAGTTCTAGCTGCCAGAGCCTTTCCATTTTGCCGTTATTCCAACCACTTAGTCCAGACTATTTTTTAGAAGAGAGAAGTATTTGAAGTATGTTTACACACAACGAATTTGAGAATATTGTTGGAAGAAAACATTGCTGCCTTTTTTTTGTCCTTCTGAATATGCTGTGGATGAAATTAAATTTGGAGGTAGCAGAATGTAATTCCTCCTAAGAAGAGCTTAATGTAAGTAAGAGTAAGAAAGTAAGAGTTTAATGAGAGTTGTTGTTTTATTTTGTTTTATTAATTTATTTTCAGCAGTTCAAGAATCTTTGTTTGTGCTTAGTTCTGTTTTGACATTCTTAATTCTCAGGAAGATGTTTTATTTTATCTGTGTTTTATCATTAGATTTGTTTTTGAGCTCAGCAGATACTTAACTATAGAAGTTATATTGAGGCTGTAATTTCAGATGTAATCAGAATCCAATCTGCTTAAAGGTGTATGTCAAAACAGCTCCTTTCTTAATATATAGCATGCTTACAGTGTTAGATATTAACACAAGAGTAAATGTGCATCTGTTCATTCTGCACCTAGTTGCTCCTGTATACTAGCTATCTTCACATTTTCAGAGCATGTGTTTTTGATAATGTAAATGTAGTCTGTAATGTCTCATGGGTCATTTGTTTGTTTCCTTTACATAAATGGTCTGTTTTTCTGACAGAACCTGATGCAGCAGAAGAGTTTACTGAACCTACTGAAGTTGAATCGACCGAGGTATTACTCGCTAGAAAGATTGTCATTTTGTATAGCTTTAATGCCACTTACTTTTACTTTCATACCCTTTCTTATTTTTATTTTAGTATGTAAACAGACAATTCATGGCAGAGACTCAGTTCAGCAGTAGTGAGAAGGAACAGGTAGATGAGTGGACAGTTGAAACGGTTGAGGTAAGATCTTGTGTACTGCAGGTAAAGTTGTAATCCCTGTTTCCACTGACTCGCAGTTTGTGATGAGTTGTAGTATTTCACCCTCTCCCCCTTAACATGTATGAAAGTGTATATTTAAATAGGCTTGAAATGACCCCTCACTCTTGATCTGTATATGTAGCTCAGGAGTAATTAAAATAAAAAGATGCAGCCTGGCTAAGTCTGCGGAGAGCTTGCTTTGTTCAATGTGGCTTGTGTGGTAAAATGCAGGATAAAGATTTGGACTTCCAAAGACTTAAAAACATTTTTTGGAAGATTTTTTTTTTTTCTAAGATGACTTTTGTGCCAATGTAGAATGTACGTTTATCTGCATATCTGCTGATAATATGCAGTTGTGTGTTCCATTGTGCAGTTCCATAGAGATCAAGCAGGATAATACCTCAGTTAATACCTACTCCAGATTGCATATGCATATATTGTAGTGTTAAAATACACCTGTATGTACATTTCTGCTTTCAAGAAACACAGTTCTTAACATGTTTAACTCATTGCTATTTTGCAGTTGAGTGACATTTTTGTGATTTTTCTTGTATGTTGCTGTTGGGATCTTTTCCTAGTTTAGTGATTTAGAGTTAGCTGTGTATACAATTTATGTCCTTCATACACTGAAAAATCACATGGGGTAATGTTGGACCTTGGTTAGGACTGAGCAACGCCCTTCAGATGCTGGAGATCTAATTTTTGGGTCACCACAGTTTTCTGCAGCAGCAAATTCCAGAACGTCACTTAGACACTCTTGGTGCCTTTAGGTTCTTAATGTGTTGGAGTGAAATAAGTATTCATCATCTCTTCAAATGATGAAAAAAAGAGGTGTTATTTTGACATGGTTATCTATTCTGCCTGGTTTTACATTGTTATGTCTAATGCTTATGTCTAATGCTGTTGTACACCACTGAGAGATTTAATAATACTTAGGAAGGGTGTGAAACTTCTGTAACTAACTTTGCCACGTATGTGAAAGATTTTAGTAGTACCTTCTCACACTATTCCATTCTTCCACTTAACCATACTCTGAGAAACCATTGCTACTGAATATGGTTCAAGAAACCTCTTGAAAACTAGAGAAATGTTCCAAGAAGAACCGTTCGAGGGATGTCCAATCGCAGTGTTCATGGGAGATGCACTATCTCAATGTTGAAGCTTGGTTGGCTTCAGTCTGTCTTGAAGCATAATCGCATCTGTGTTTAAACCAAATATACAGTGTAGCTCAGAGGTTGAGTTCTCTGTACTCCTTGAGGTAAGTAGTATGGATGAAAAAATGAGAGTACACAAATTGTCATTACGATTGAAGCCTGATGTGCTTCCTTGTACTCTTCAAGTATTAAGACTGTTATTACAGGATTGAAAACTTGAGACGCTTACTCTTGGGAATAGTAATATGGAGTGCCCATAGA
Source organism: Cyrtonyx montezumae (assembly GCF_038088225.1). Classification (NCBI taxonomy): domain Eukaryota; kingdom Metazoa; phylum Chordata; class Aves; order Galliformes; family Odontophoridae; genus Cyrtonyx; species Cyrtonyx montezumae. The sequence goes on along the minus strand of NW_027071826.1, from coordinate 40,131,602 downwards.
AGCATGAGAAAGTTATGATGTGTAGTTTTCTGTCAGACTATTCAGGAATTCCAGTTTTCCATACCTTTGCACTAGCCAGCAAAATCCATTATATCAACCATTTTTTCCTGAAATAATACAAAGCAGTAAGTGCTTCGTTCTCCTTTCTGTCCTAATTTCTAGAACAAATGAGCAATTTAGAATAATTTAGAGTTGAAGACCACTACTTAAGAACTTTTTTTTCCCTGAATTTAACACAAAAAAGGTTAATTGAGAATAACAGTCTTTGAAATGACTGTGCTCTTCTTGCTTGCACCAAAATCCCATTCCTTATGGGGAAGAAAAAGAACTATCCTTAAGAAAGATGATGGTACATCTTAGTTAGCTCTGCCTAATGAATAACTTGGCATACAGTGTGATGAGTCAAATACTGCTACGCTGTTCAGAAATTCAGCTCTCCTAAAAGAAGTTTCTACTTGATGCTCTCTCTCTACCCTAGGATGAAGGGAGATATGTGGTAGGGTAATAATTTGCTTTAAAAAAATAATGTGTGCTTTTTAATTAATGATCCTTATGTTTGAGTAGTTTTCATGCAGCAGACTGCATTTAAATTGACATTAAGTTTAGAGCTACAGCCTGTGCATTGGCAGATTAATAAGCAAAACTTGATTTTTTTTTTTAAGTTTAGTTTATTAGGTTTATCCAGCTAAGTAATAGGGCAAAGTACTTGGTAGTCTTACTAAGACTAAATGAACTAGTCCTTTTAATGTTATAAGATCTGAAAGAAGGTGGAAAATATTAAGCACCTTTGGAAGATATGGCTGCACTATTTTTGAAAAAGTAAAGCAAATAAAATTGTTCCTATTCTGTGTTTTTTATTATTCTGGCAGCTGTTTTTTTTTTTTTTTTCATGAAGGTAATAAATGCTTTTGAGCGATTTGGACTTCCTAAGTTGAGTGATAACATTTTCTAGTAGTAATTACATTGGTGATGAGTACTGCTGGTTTTCCCCTTGGGTTCTATCTGGTCATCTGGTTGCTTTTTCGTTTTCTTTTGTTCTAAAGCTTTGTAATAGGAAAAGACTGTATATGTACTCTAGCTGATGTTTTCAAAAGTACTTCTTTTTCCATTCATGGGGCTTTCTTACTTGGCAGTAGCCCCTAATTGGCAGTTGAGGAACTGGTAGTATAATAGACCGGAGCTGTCATGCTCGTTGTTGTACGGCTAATTATAAGAGAGGGTTCGGTATGAAGGGACTCTTGAAAGCAGAGTCATAGCTGGCTTTTACATTTGCTGAAAGATTTATCTTTGTCACAGGTTATTAGAGAATTGGTAAAGATCTGCTGCAATTTGCCAGATGCCTACATGTGCAAAATGTAACATGAGAACCGTGCACGGGCAAGGGATGGTCATGTTGGAGGATGTGTGATGTTTCTTTGAGAAGTTCTAAAGTAGTGAATTCTGGGCTATGAGGTTGGATTGAGGGAGCTACAGTTTAATGTTCAGACCTGTGATAATAAGACAGGTCTTGTTCCTCACTGTGACTGCTGTACAAAATGTCTTCTGAAAGCCTAGTGAGAATCCAGCTGTTTTATGTAAATCTAATTATTCTGAACTTTCAGATGTATGTATGCTAATTTAAATCCTGTTCTACTGTAAGTTTATCTTGCTTGTGTATTTAGATAAACTAATGTTAAGCTCATGGGAGTAAAGAAGCAGTAGAGAAGTTCTTGACAATATCTTTCAAAAGAATAGTTATTGATGTGACTGCAAATTGCAAATGGTGCTTATGTATTATGGGAGTTAGCTGAGAAGCAAAACTGGTCAGAAGGGCAGAACTGCTGCTACCTCCTGTGCACTTTAGTCATCCTTATAACAATGTTTTTAAACCAGTTGGTGATGGCTATGATTACATGCTCATATTTAGCTTTCCTGGTTGCTCTGGTATCTTCATTGTGGTGGTATTTGAATGCGTTTAACTGTTTATCTTCTCTTTCTTTACATTTGACTTGTAAATCTGTCTGCCATGTTGTTTGAGGAAGTTCTTACCATTTTTCTGTCTCTGAGCTTTCTTGACTGCTGTGTTTTACTGCTCCAGGGCTTGTCTTGCAGTCTTTCTGCCAGGTGATGCTGTCTGCTGTTCTCCGAGATGAGAAGTTAGTTAAGCTAGGGCAGTATTTTAGAAAGACATAGCCATGGACTCACAAGTTCAGACTCTATTTATACTTACTAAAAAAGTATAAGAAAATGTTTTCCATGTGTTGATCTTTCTGGAACTGGGTTATCCCTGACTTTGAACTTCCAAGATAAGTGGTTTTCTTAGACCTCGTGCTAAGAAATACATACCTATAATGTTCAGAACAGTGCTAAAAAATCTGTTCAATGAGGAATACGTGGTAAGCAAATAAAATGCAGTCTAAGCTTTCTAATCTTAAGAAGTGCACAGATTGCTTTTTTTGGAGGGTGTAGCATTTTTCTTTGAGAATGCTACAGTAATTATGTCCGTAATGAATAAATGGATTATTGCAATATATGGCTACTGTCTCAGTTGTTACCTTAAGCTGAAATTTCAGTTAGTTGTTTGTTTCTTACTAGGTTGTAAATTCACTGCAGCAACAGACACAGGCTACATCTCCTCCAGTTCCTGAACCTCATACACTCACTACTGTGGCTCAAGCAGATCCTCTTGTTAGAAGACAGAGAGTACAGGACCTTATGGCCCAGATGCAGGGTCCATATAACTTCATGCAGGTATGATGAACCTCCTGTGGTATTCACAAGCCAAAAACCAAAATTGCTCCTCCTGTCTGGCTTTTAGTTATTTGAAGAGCCTGTTGTGGATTATTTGAAAAATACAATGGTCTTATAAACATTCAAAGCCCACAGACTTGTATCACTGTCACAGTACAATGAAAATGCTGTTAAGCTTTCCAGTTTTTGTCCTCAGCAGAGAAGGTGGAAAGCTGTGGACAGGAGAATATATTGTATTGTGCTGAAGTGAGACAGCTATAAAATAGCCTTTCTTTAAGCCAGCTTAAAAATCTGTCGTATGAGAAAATTCTACAAAATCAGGATAGTTTTTGGAGACTTTCTAAACCAAAAAGGTTTCCTTAAGTTTCTTAGCATCTTATCACCTTTAAAACTGTAACCAACTAGAAATGCATTGGGAAGTAAGTGAATGTATCAGGAAAAGCTTATCTTCTTACTCCATAAAGAAAGAGTAATCAACTTGGTAACAACTGAGGCATGCACTTAAATTTGTTGGTTCGTTTCCTACAAAGTGAAAATGCCAATTTTGGGTAAATATGAATAAAGAGCCAGATCATCTCCTGTTCTCCCTGACTATTACTATTTTGTGAAATGAGCTCTGATTTATGTACACGAGCTTAATTTTCATTGTGATGAATATTTTTGGAATTCTTAGTATCTTAATTGAAAAAAAGTGGCAAAACTAGCTACTGCCTAACTGTGGGCCTAGGTTTCCTTTTTTGTGACCTGGTCATTTCTAGAGTCTAAACACTGAATGTTTTAGAAATCCAATACACTGGATTTGATTTTTGTGTTGTTATTTTTATTCTAAGGACTCTATGCTGGAGTTTGAGAACCAGACACTCGATCCTGCCATTGTATCTGCACAGCCCATGAATCCAGCACAGAATTTGGACATGCCACAAATGGTCTGCCCTCCAGGTTTGTCACAGGAAGTCCTAACTATAAATATTGGGGAAGCCTGCAGGTCATCTGTAACATTTCTAACAGTTACTGCTGTTTTGAATGGATCACCATGAGTAAAATAGCAGTGTGTTTTAGGTGTGTTCCAAATAAATTTGATTGTATTTTTGAGCCATACTGCTTATAAGACTTCGGGTCTTCACTTACTCCTAGTTGGAACATATATTTTTTAAATGGGAGAAATACACTTGTTTCATCGTTTGGAAACCAGTGGGTTATTTTGGATGCCTGGGGGGGTGGGGAAGGTACTTTGTATAGATAAGATAATCAGTATTTCAAATGTAGCTTTGCCAAGCTGGGGGAATAATTATCTACTGTGATGAGGTCTCAAATAACAGAATTAGATAATATAGTAATACGATTCTTTAAAAGGTTTGAGTGTACTATATAGTAAGTGAAATTATTTTATTGCAGTTCATACTGAGTCAAGACTTAGCCAGCCTAATCCAGTTCCTGTGCAACCAGAAGCTACGCAGGTAAAATGCTTAGTAAATTGTATTTCATAGTTAAAATTTAATTTAGTCTTGCTTAGTGTTATAACAGGATATACATAATTCCTAACTATTGCAGAATTGCAAAGCTGAAGTTCAAAGGTGGTCCTTTTTTTAAATGAGTATTTTATTTAGGGGAAATACTGTTATGAATACTGCTCTGTGTAGTCACACTAATACATGTAGTTTAAGGTTTCTCTGCATTCTGTTCAAGATGGATTAATAATTGGACGTGTCAATCTTTGCCTTGTAGTTTTCTTTCTGTGTTAAGCTATGTGGGGCAGTATTTTAATTTACATAGAAGCAAGTGACTTTTTATTTGCTTATTTGAAACAGAAATGGGAAAACAGAATCATGGTCTGTATCTGTTCAAGTCATGATCAGACTCAAAGAAGATTTTATAGCTTAACTAAATAGGCTTTGTTTTTGTTTTTGACTTGTTCTATTAGGAATTCATTCCAGTTGCTTGCTTGGATAATATTTGATACTGGAGTTGTAGAGCAGTCAGAATACATTTGAATGCTACTTTCAGTTGAGTTTATAGTGGTTGTAAAGTTTTGCTGAATACATATTTTTACAAGAGAGTACTGATGATGCATTTCAGAGTTCTTCAGTATTTGTTGCAGAAGTCTGTGCGAGCGTCAGTCAAGGTGGGGGACTTCTGGTTTTTATTTTGTCAGGTTCCCTTGGTTTCTTCTACAAGTGAGGGATATACTGCATCCCAACCCATGTATCAGCCTTCTCATACAACAGAGCAACGGCCACAGAAGGAATCAATTGACCAGATTCAGGTAAGTCAGATTTCACAGGGGTGGGAATGACTGTTTCCAGAGGGGGAAAAATGTTAATCTTTGTTTATTTGAAAATAAACTTAGTGATTTCATGTATTGATAGGGCTGGTTCCGTTTCATGGAAGTTCAACATTTTGAACCATTTGTAGTGAACGTTCTCTTTCTGAAATTACACCAGGGCCTTTGTACTTTAAGAAAAAAAGTTCTTGATAACTATTCAAAAGCTACTAAATGTTGCTTGTTTTAATTCCTAGGCTTCAATGTCACTGAATGCAGACCAGACCCCGTCATCATCATCACTTCCCACTGCATCCCAGCCACAGGTTTTCCAAGCTGGATCTAGCAAACCTTTGCATAGCAGTGGAATCAATGTTAATGCAGCTCCATTCCAATCCATGCAAACAGTAAGTTGGGAGTGAATTTTGAACAACTTAATTCTGGTAGTCATTCCTTTTGGGTTTTTTTTTAACAAGGTTGGAATCGGTTATGTAACTGTACAAAATAGTCTTTGAGTATTCTCATTTCACAGTCTTGCATTATTTCTTTAAATGATCTGATGAGAAGTTATAAAAAAAACGGATTGGAGCAGAGAGCTATTTTTCTAATGTTATAGGTATTCAACATGAATGCACCTGTTCCTCCTGTTAATGAGCCAGAAACCCTTAAGCAACAAAATCAGTACCAGGCCAGTTACAACCAGAGCTTCTCCAATCAGCCACACCAAGTAGAACAATCAGATCTTCAGCAAGAACAGCTCCAGACAGGTAAATTAATTTTAGAGAAAATTAAAATGGTGATAGCTTCAGTAGAGCAGACAATCAAGACTGTGAAGCCCTAAGATAGGTAGCAAAGCATGTCACACATTCTTGAATGTTCCTTGTTTTGCAGAGATGCTTGCCTCTGAACAGTGTCTGCTGGGTTTTTTTTTGCTTTTGTTTTTGTTTCTGGGTTTTTTTGATTGTTTTTTGCTTCATTTTGCACCCTAGTGTTGGTTTCAGTATCCAGCAGGGCATGGAATTCAGCATGTAACTCTACAACTGCCAAAGGAATTTTGCTACCTGCTTTTAGATATATATGTGTTTGAAAATCAGACAGGATTAAGGATTATTTTTAGATGAAAGCAGTAGAGTACTTCTTCTGCTGATATTAAAATTAGGTGATCCTTAAATAGGCCGTAAAAAAAGTTTGTTGTAGTGTTTCAGATAAACTCTAAAGAGGTAATAGTAAGCTAGAATTGAGGACAAATATGAAGTGGTCCTCACGGCTCAATAAAGGTCCAGAAAAATCTAGAACCTTCTAAAAGGGTGGACACAGCTTGAATACAGCAATCAAAATGCTTTCCAAGTTAGAAAGTTAAGAAAAACAAACAAGCTATAATATAGTGTCCGTGCATAAAGCTATTCTTCCAGCCTCCCTCTTACTTGACACTCAGATAAAAAGTGTAGATGGAGAGGGGGATTTCACGTGAAAGATGCAGGACAGAGATGACAGTGGTGAAGTACTGATAGCTACTGGAGGTGCAGAGTAAGGAAGTAAGCAGCTGATTATTGTCTTGAATTTGGTCTTCCCTGCAAGTTTGGGCAGGGGTTGGATGGACGAGAAGAAGGAGAACCGGGTTTTCACTGTTTATATGCCGCCTTGCAGTATAAAGTGCTTAATGTTTTATAACAGCTAAGTAAATACAACTGTTGATACTATGAAAATACAGTGGCTTTAGAACAAAACCTGCCCACTGTAAAAGCCCTAAAGGATGAGCATTTCTTCCTTTTCTTGTGGAATGCGTGAAGGCTGGGGAGACAGGGAGCTATACAGAACTTTACCATGTGGCTGAGCAAGGTTGAACTGAAGTCTTTTGGATAATGAAATCTAGCTTTCCTCTATATGAAATGTCCTGTGGAAGGAAAGAACCCCCAGCCTGTACAGTCAAAATGGCAGCTCTGTTAAAACATTCCTACAATCTCACCTTCAGTCAGCACAGCTGTGCCTAGCAGAGAGTGTAGAGTGACTGCAAATATTTTTAGTGGCTGTCTGCCAGTTCAGAGGGAAGGAGGCTCCAGAAATGGGTTAACTCATGTTATTTTTACAGTATGTATGTGTGTTGGTAATTTTTGAACAAATTGAAATGGCGCACAGAAAAAAAGTTACCTGCATTAGGAATAGGCAGAGGCTTCTTGACATTGACTTAATCTAAAAGCGGCACAGAGCTGATACACCTTTGTTGCCAGTTATCTCACAGTATGAAACTTGACACTGTTCTGCAGATTATTTTCATGGAATGGGTAAGCATTTATTGATGCGTTCAGTGGAACTTCAAAGCTTTGTACGTTGAGTTAGAAGAGAGCATTTGTGGGAATGTAAATGCAGAAGCTCAGAATTCTGTTTGGTACTTTCCCTCGCTCCAAACGCAGTGGTTGGTACTTACCATGGTTCTCCGGACCAGACCCATCAAGTGGCAGGCAACCACCAGCAACCTCCCCAGCAGAATACTGGATTTCCACGTAACAGTCAGCCTTATTACAACAGTCGGGGAGTGTCTCGTGGTGGATCACGTGGGACTCGTGGCTTGATGAATGGGTACAGGGGACCGGCAAATGGATTTAGAGGTAAACAGCTGAATTGAATGCTCTCATCTTTTACTTTCTGGAAACACTGTGTCAAGATGCTCTGTGTTAAACTGACCTACTGTGATGTTTATCTCTAGTGATATCTCTGTAACCTGTTAAAACTTGAAAATACTGTTTGCTTTAGCTTGCTTAAGCAGTTATATTTTTGGTCTTCGGTTAGACTTCTAGGATATAAATAAAGAAGTCTTATTCCTGTTCTACACTGAAGGCTGAGGGTTAGTTTGATGAGGCATTTGTTTGCTATTTCAAGTACAAACAAACATGGAAGTATCCAGCAGAATATTTCACAATCATCAGTTGGTGAATTAGTGTGCCAACTGATATTTCAGAAATGTTTTATTCCCAGTAGAAGTAGTCTACTTGAAAAAGTTTAATCTTTCATCATATTGAGAATGGTTTGATTGTACAGAAATAACAAGAACAAATGCAAAAGTCATTACTCTGAATGAATTAACAAGAGCAGAAGAATGATACAGTAGTTCTGGATGGATAAATAGAAAACATTCATGGAGATTATGTTACGTGGCTTTCAGTGTTGCAGAAATAGCCAGGGTGTGTATGGGGACTGCTAACTCACTAAATCACTGATTGTGCACCTGAAGGACAGGTGAAGGCAATTCACCTGTGTGACTGGAAGCGGTGGACCCAGGCCCCAGCCCTCTAAAACCTCATTTAAGGGCTGACTGACACTGAGGAAGGATCTCTTGTTGGGAGATCCCTCCTTCTGGAGTTCTGTCCTTGTGAGCCTAGGTCCTCAGAGATGGGTTAATCATTCATTTCCTTCCTTTTGTAACATCTCCTTGTTTTTGCTGATCCCTTTGCCTTTATGGTGTGTATGTTAGAACAGAAAAGATGCAGTTTCCTTGTGTGGTAAGGGGTTAGACTAGTGAATATAGCACTCAAGGGTGGATTTGGATCCTCTTGCCCTTTTCTCATTCTCTTAAGTAATTGAAAAAAATTGTATAATAAAAAATACAGTAGATTAAAGTTGGTAGTACTGTGTTCAACATTTGTCTGTTTAAAATCTACCTGGATTGCAAGTTTTAGACCTGGGACTGAGACCATTCTTGGGCTTGTTTCCCACCTCTCAGGAGAACCTTTACTCAGAAGCAGCTTGAGTTGGCTGTTGCAACCTTGCAGGTTGCAGCTGTTAGGTTTAGATCCCAGTATTACATTTAGCTTTGGATTTGTTAGGTAAATCTCAGAATACTGGAGAAATGCACGTAATGGTTTTTTCTTCCCAGTTAATAAATCTTCATTCGTGTTTCATGAAACAGTATTACCACTGATGTTGCAAACACTTGCTTAACTTGCAGAAACTTACTGTTTTTTTCCTTAGATTTAGGTTAGAAGCTCTTAAGGCTTTTCTTTACGTGGTAGCATAGTGTAGCAGGTTGTCATTTCCAAGTGAAAGACTTGTGTGTTTTTCCTCAGGAGGATATGACGGCTACCGTCCTTCATTTTCCAACACTCCGAACAGTGGTTATACGCAGCCCCAGTTTAATGCTCCTCGAGATTATTCAAACTACCAGAGGGTAAGCTGCCAGAAAAATGCATGCATCAGCAAAAGCACGAGTGCAAGACAATAAGTGAAAAGTTTTCCCATGATTTTTTTATCGCTAATGACGACAGAAAGTAGAGAGACTTAAAAACAGCAGAATTTGAGATGACTGGTTCTAATTGGGAAAGCTGTTTGACTCTGTGGTCTCTGAAGTAGCTGAAGCAAAGTTAGCTGGATTATTAAAAACTCTCAAGGTTTCAAAGCTCCATGAGAAAGGACATTCAAACTTAAATTATTGAAATCAACTTATCAAGCTTGTTGGGGCTGCCTGTCTTCGGCGTTTCTGATGTTACTTTGAAATTTGTATAGAATTCCATTATTCTGTAGGAAATATATGTTCTGCTCAAAGTTTTGACTGGAAAATGACTGCTTATCTTCAAATGTTATTCATAAACAGATGAGGTGGCTAATTTTGATGCTGTCATTAGACACTTTAGTTCATTTTGTTGACTGGTCTTATGGGAAACCCATCTGGTTTGACCTCTGTGTAGCTGAAAAAAATCGAACGCTAGTTCTGTTTGAATTTATTTATATTGAAGAAAATATCCTGTAATTTGACAAAGAATCTATTATTTTTACATTATCATAGCTGCTGGATGCCAGTAGGAATAAGAATTTATTTTCCTCGTATGAATTAGAACAAACAGAATGCAGTATGCTGAAGTCAGGGTATTTCATCAGTGCAGGTTGTTTTAAAAGCTCTTTATTTTACTGGTAACTACTAAAACAAGAAAATGTGCGTGTTCTGTATAGTAACTCCATTTTTATGCTTCAGGATGGGTATCAGCAGAACTTCAAACGTGGTTCTGGACAAAGTGGACCTCGGGGAGCTCCTCGAGGTAATTCCTTTGCAGTGTGTACTTGATCTGAGCTGAATGGAATCTTTTGATACTGTTCCTGGAGTTTTGTATTCAGAAAGCAACCTAAGTCCTTATTCGGTTGATCACAGTTGAATAATAAGCTTGAATTAGAAAAGCAGTTTTTTTCTAATACATTTTTGGTGATGAGGTTGTGTTGTGTGTCATGCAGACGTTTTAATGAGAATCTTAAGTTCTCATCAGAGAGCCTTATCGTTGAGGACAGCTCGAGGCTGCACTTTGGGTTCTGAAGGCACCATTCTGTGGAACTGTGGCTTGTAATTAAATACATTGTGAGACTGAGGTGAAGCTGAAAGTGTTGTATGGAAAGCTCAGCTGTAATGAATTAAAATCTTGACATTTGTTGTCAGTGATGTGTGGCTGACATTACAGAAATACACCAAGTGATCAACAGTTCTCATACTGTGAGCTGCAGACAGTCCTTTTCTTAACTGGGGAAGGAAAAATTGGAAGTGAAAATGTGTTTAGTTAGCATGCAGTATTTAAAACTGCAGCAGGCCAATAATGCCTTACATTACTTCAAAACTTCTATAGTTTAAGTCTTTGTATCTCTGTGACTTAATCTTTTTTCATTTTTACTTGAAGTGATTACAGCTTCATGGTTTGGGGGGGAAAGGTATTGAGATAAAGATGAAAACTGTGAAGGCAGACTTCACGCTGTTGAATTCTGATGTGAAGAAACATAAAAGCATCTTCAGCCCTAATACCTTGTTTAGACCAGAGCTTGTAGTTGTGTGTTGGGCTTTTTTGGTTTGTGTTCTGTTTTTTGTTGTTATTCTTCTGTTTCCATGCATAATTCTAGTGCCTCTCACATATTTTCTAGGTCGTGGAGGGCCCCCGAGACCAAACAGAGGGATGCCTCAAATGAACGCTCAGCAAGTGAATTAAACACATTCACAGGATTACGTTGAAACGCCAAAACACACTGGCCAGTGTACTATACATGTTACCAGAAGAGTTATCATCTATTTGTTCTCCCTTACAGGAAGTTTGTTGTAAAGGGACTACTTTCATTACCCATAATGACAGGACTACAGTTGCCAGCTTTATATTACCTGGATATGGAAAGAAACGAAACAACGTTTACTCTGCATGTTCTGTCCTAAGCATCATCTTGAGCCTTGCACATGAGATTCAGATTCCTCACCCTTGCTAAGAATAATGCAAAAAAGGCAATTTTCAGGGTGATCCAGTCTCTCCATGGTTAACTGAAGTGGCAGGAAAAAGCAAAGACTCACTTCTGACGTTGAAAGCGATGCAACAAATTTGGATATAATCTGCAAATTCATAAAGAATTACTGTGGTGGCAAAACCTCATGTGACAAAACTTAATGTTCCCATGAAAGGATTGAAAAAGTGAAGTGTGGCTTGGTAGAGCAACTGCATTTCAGCTTTTTCGTGTTAAACTGAAGCACTGAACAGTTAAAGATATGTAGCGATGCATATTTCCCTAAGTAGGCTTATAGCCAGTTTTTGACAAAGAAGTGCCCTTAGCTACAGCACTCCTCGTCACCAGGGTCCTGTTGGCTGTGCTAAGGATTTAAGATCGCTTGCGTAACTGCTAATGTTATCGTGTCATTTTGTTTTGGGTTTTTTTTTAAAGAAAAAAGCTTTGATTTGGCACTTCAACAAAATTTTGCAACAAATGCAAGTTATAATCTGGATGGCCACTGTATATTTGATGTGAAGTATTTAGGTATCTCTTTGAAACACATTTAAGTTTCTTTGATAGCAATGACTTTTGTAAGGATTGGTACTCTCTATCATTCCTTATGACTTGCACATTGTCTGTCACTAATACTTGACTTTGCTGTATTATCACCTGAATAACTGATGCCGGTACTGATGGAAATCTCTAATGGATAATCATAACACTTTTGGTCACATGTCCTTTTGTCTTTCCTGCAGCCTTGAAGGTTTTAAGAAATCTCAAATGCCCGCTGCTGCTGCCCTTTTAATTGCTATCTTTTGAAAAGCACCAGTATGTGTTTGAATCGATTTCCCCTTTTAAGGGAAATGACAGCCAGCAGTTACAGTTCTAATGGTATAAGCAAGACAAATAAAACATGTTTATAAAAATTGTATCCTGAACACTGGTTTTCAGCGACTGAAACAAATTTAATGTAATGGGTTTACATTGCGTAAGGTTTCTTTCTTTTTCTTTTTTTTAATGAAAAATTTTCCTGAATAGTTGTCAAACTCCCATTTTTCTGATTTTATTCTAATACCCGTGACGTTTAGGAAATCTTTCTTTGTGTGGAAACTTTCCTTTTCATCAAGGCAGCGGTGTCTAGAAGAAATGGCATAAGACTAGGAGCTGGAAATTACCAAGTTTTACTCAAGTTTTTACCGTGTACACGTGGTATTATCTTCAGAAAATCACCTGTGCCTAACTTTTGTGCACATGCACTCTCTCTGCCGTGGGGAGAATATATTGATAGCTGCCTCCATAGAGGTGTTGGTAGTTCTGTTGCATTTATAGCATGTGCAAGAAGAAAAGTGCTATGTTGCTCCTCGTATAATTCCTGCGTGTGGAAGGGTGACGTTAAGGAACAGCTACCTGTTGTTAACTGTTATGTACAAAACTGAAGGTTGTTTTTGCTCAGAGGGACATTTCTACTTTGTATCACAACTGAACTTTCAGAACTTCTTGTTGTATTTTTTGACTTCGTTGTTGAATAGTCTGGAACTCCCATACAAATAGGTGGTAATATCACTTTTCCATCTTACGTGTGAAGAGCACAAACAAGAGTTTTTACTGAGGATTGCTAAGCTTTTGAAGACAATGCTAGACAGCAAACAATCTGAAACAATGCTGATGGCTAGGAGTGCAGCAGTTTTAGTCAAGGCCTAGGAACATTCCAAACCAGTGTAAAGATACAACCTGCAGTCCGGTAAGAAGTTGCTGTTCTGTGTCTTTTTTAGGAAGCTATTACTGAGATAATAGTCCCAATTGTTTTTTTTAACTGGAAAAAAATAAAAGACCTTTTAATGCTGAACTGATGTAGGAAACAGTGATTTTTTTTTCTTTTTGTGTGCATCAGCTTACTTTGAACTGGTTGGTAGAGTATAAGCTATTCAGCCTTTTCTGTTGCACACCAAATGCGAACTCAATAGCTAATTGTAGTTGGATAGTAAACTTGCAGCATACTGAATTAAAGACCACTGAATTGATCACAACATTCCACTTAAGGTTTCTTTTGAAGCGAAATTTAAATTTATTAATAAAACATGGGTGTTGGAGAGGCCTCTTATTTGAGATGCAAACTTGTAAGCCTTTTCGTGTATGAAAATGGTCTTTAGAATAGCTGTTCTACTGTATGCTGATAGAGGGAGATGTGTTACGATAATAACTATAAAACAAGTACTTAATACGTGTTTAATCTGGGAATTTGCACTGACTCCTTTAATCTCAATACATGCAGCTAATAAACAGTGTACTGAAAAATTGCCTCGAGTCACAGTATGCCACGTAGATTCCTCAACTGCTTTTCTGGCCTGTTCAGGGGGTCTGTCACTCAACCTTACAGTTGATTGTAAGGGTCCAGCTTGTTTTCTTTGCTTGGTCCACTGCTTAGATTACTTCTAGATCCGAGTTGTATTCAGATAAAAGAAATTCTAGGTGACTTTCATTTGGAAAAAAAGAAGAAAAATCTTATCTTCTGAGCATTCAACAGTTACAGAAAGTGATGGTAAGGAGGTGAAACAGGTAGCAGTTCTGGCCTGGTTCTGTTGTAGAGCCCCTTCTGGACACCAGGGGTCAGGCGTCGTATTTCTGAGCCTGTATATAATTACATCCATGCTCTCATGGTGGTTTATTCGGTGGTTTATTTGATTCTTCTCTGAATTAGTCTCTTCAGAGCATAACAGACAAGTAACCTCTGCCTTCTGGCATGTGAAGCTGTTGTGAGATGCTTTCTGTTCCAAGCTGGGACTTTGTTATCTACCACAGTGAGGCTGTGATACAATGTGTTTGAGAACCAGCTTTTAGCATTGAGGTCTGTAATAAAAGGATTCTTGAGTAAATCATACAAGTGGCAACAGAGTTTCCCAGATGCTTCTACCTAACATTACGGTGTCTGGGACACTTGGAACCTTTCTGGACATGCTATGTAATTCAGAAATCGCGAGCTGCTTGTAATCCTAAGGCCAACCCTGTCCTGCTCAGTTCTCCTTGTACATTGGCTCTCTTCTAAAGAACAGTCCATGAATACAAATTTTGGATTTTGCTTTGAAATAAATTCTGGGTTTAACTGCCATTTTTCTTTCCAGGATACAGCAGTACTGTATTGAAGTGTTACGACTGAATGTCCAGAGTAGCTGCAACTGATAACTGGTTAATAGCTAATAATGTTTTCTGCTGGGACCTGAAAACTTTTCAGAGAATTTCATGACCTTAAAAGCCTTCTCAGAGTGTCCCAAATACCTTATGTTTTAGACAGGAAGATGATTTGATTGGATACAGGTTACCTTCATGCACACTGTCATTGTAGAATGGACCAGCCTTCATTCTCTCCCCAGATGGCATTGAGTAATTTACTTTGGAGAGGGAGGAGTAGGCAAATACTGAAGGTAAGATAAATAATACTGAGAGCAGTAACTTCCTGTGATCAATTGCAGATAGGGCAAAAATTTTGTAATCCAGCAAAAGAAGATGGATAAAGGATCAGAAGAGTCTTTACCCTCCTTCTTTTGAAGGTCTTCATTTGAAGGTCTGCTAGTAGCCATGCTAAGTAGTTACCTTTTTTATTATTACTTTTTTTTTTACCATTTCTTTGCAAGAATCATTCATTACAAATGCTCATCTGAGATGCAGATGTTGAGTGTCAGTGAACAAAACTGTGCTGTATTTAGATTTTTTCCTTAAGTCTGCTGTAGATACAAAGGGACATGAGGAAGCTGCTTGTTAGTAAATCCCTTTAATAAGACTTTCAGTCACATCTTGAAAAATAAAGCTCCTTCCTCTTGTCCATGCAAAACTCATCCTGAATGAACTTTATGCAGACTATCTAAACACACAGAAAGAGAGGAATTTGTAGATGGGGTTGAAGTTTGCAACTAAATGAACAGAACTGCCTCAGTCTTTCAGATCTGTGCGCCTATTTCCATCTGCATTCAACATGGAACAGTGGAAGCATTTAATCATCTGAGCTGGCACCGTCAGTTCTGCACGTGGGATGGGCAGTTATCTTTTACCACTGAGTGACACGAAAAATCAGTGCTTTGTCTGAGAAGCAAGCAGGAAATTGTCCTGAACAAGAACATTATCTGAGAAAGTTCAAAAGGAAAATGGTTTTCTTTTTAAAACCTGTTCTTAAATATCATTATGATTGCCTTCTGGAAAATCCATTGCAAACTGCATAGTATCCTTCTAATTCTTTTTGTAAGTTATAAAACTACTTCGACTGTTACATAACAATACAAGAAAGTGTTGGGAAAACTCCATTGTTTAACAGAGATCAGCATGCTCTATGCTCGTGAAGAAAGGTAATGACTTAATTTTGTTTGTTTGGCCATTATGTTTTTTTGGAAGGAGATGGGGAAAGTCCTTCAAACTTTATTTGCTTTCTCTTGTGTTCAAATGTTTTTCAACCCCAGTCAGTACATCTTCTAAGATGTAAAAATGGATGTTAGTGATTAGCACAACACCTGGCTGTTCAGGGATTGATACTGCATTCAAATCATCCAATGTTAAAAAAAGAAATGTAACCTGAGGGGAAAGCCATTGTGGACTTTTAAAAGAAACTAAATGCCTTTTTTTCCTGTATCTGAAAGCTCTGACCTTCATCTGCTTCTATGAAGATTTTGAAGCGGCATCCTGGATTTCTGTTTCTACTTCTGCACGATTTCACAAACTGGATACGTTGAATTTCTGATGTGGTATCACAGAGCCTCTGGAAACTCTCATAAGAAACTGATTTTCTTAATGGTTTATCTAAGAGAAGGAGTGCTATTCTATTCATTTTCTTAGGCTTTTTGAATATGATGTAGTTGATGTTATTTGTGGTTCTGTAGATCTAGCCTTAATGGAAGGAAGGAAAACTTGATTCCCAAATTCGCATCCTAAAGCCAACTTGAGCAGTGTTAAGAGAACTGTATTAGCAAAAGGTCGTTCTGACTTGACAGTTGTGACTGTTATTAGTGAAAATGATCAGTGTTAGCTCTTAATGGGATAACAGCTGCAGCAAAAGTTAAGTTTCTTCAGTCCCCATCACCCCTATCCCTTTGTGTTCATAAAATAATCGGGTGTAACTAGCTCAGTCCAACTACACCGTCCTGTTCCTGCTTTGTACAAAAAGTGCATGGATCAAGAGTACACCTGATTTTTTTTGTATCAATTACACTTGAATTAAATGAAAATATATTGATTTTTAAGGCTATTCAATTTCAGAATAAATTTTAGTAATGCATCTACCACACAAAATAAGCCTTCACAATTACCTTCCAGTGAACGTGCAGGATCCAGTTTTCCGATGTCCTTAGACATGTCCCCATGGTTCTTTGCCTCTCAAGTTTAAAACGAATCGGTCCATGGCTTATGTCCTCACCTGAAAAACAAATTATTCCCATGATTTATGTCCTTTTAAGCAAATATTTCATACCTATCCCATAGGAACTGCTGCACTTGTGTTGGTGATGTTGGGTTCACCCCGGGATTTGCTCTATGGCATTAGATATATCTATATATATAAACGATCAAACAATTGAATTAAAAATATATATTTTTTTTTGCTGTATTTTGAAGCTTAACCTATGTATACCCAGTGGTACCGAGCACACTTTCCTGCGATATTACCTGCTTTTTAGACGCTTCAAAACTATCTTTTGGCGGCATGGAAATTACGGTAAGGCTGCCCGTATCCACGTTCGCATCGTCGCTGTTTGGCTTGGCGACGCGTGCTGTGTATCTGAGGCGCTAACGTAAGCGCTAACGCGGCGCCGCCACGCTCGGCAGCGCCACACCCACCAGCGGTCCCGGCGCTCCCGCCCGCGCAGCCAGGCCCGCCCCGCGGCCTTCCCTTCCGCTGAGCGCCGGTCCCGCCCCTTGGGAGCCGCCGCGCGCAGGCGATCGCCGGGGCAGCCTCGCGCCGGGGTCCTTCCTGTGCGGCGGCGCGCGCGCCCTGCGCCTCGCGGTTCCCACGTGGGGCGTGCGGCGCGGCGCGGCGCGCAGCGGGGCTGTCGGCGGAGGAGTCGTTGGTGAGGGGCGGGAGGCGGGAAGGGCCCGGGAAGGGCCGAGCGCTCGAGCGGCGCCATGCAGCGCCGCAAGGTGGACAACCGCATCCGGGTGCTGATTGAGAACGGGGTGGCGGAGCGGCAGAGGGGCCTCTTCGTGGTGGTCGGCGACCGCGGCAAGGACCAGGTGAGCTGGACTTGGGGGTTGGACTCGATGGTCTCTAGAGGCCCCTTCCAACCTCTGTGGTTCTGTGAGCTCCTCGGGGCTGCGTGTGGCAAGC
The DNA here is from genome assembly GCF_038088225.1 of Cyrtonyx montezumae. Classification (NCBI taxonomy): domain Eukaryota; kingdom Metazoa; phylum Chordata; class Aves; order Galliformes; family Odontophoridae; genus Cyrtonyx; species Cyrtonyx montezumae. Next base: position 40,114,092 of record NW_027071826.1, on the reverse strand, counting down.
TTCTTGCTTCTGTCGGTCTTTCTTCTATTGCTCCTGCTGTTAGCCTGCGAGGACTGCTGCGCGTTGATGTTTCTGTGTCTTGGCAGGTGGTTATACTTCACCACATGTTGTCCAAGGCAGCTGTCAAGGCCAGGCCCTCTGTACTGTGGTGTTACAAAAAGGAGCTGGGCTTTAGCAGGTAAGGTGCCCTTTAGATCTCGTGTTGTGGTGAAAGTCTGAATGTTCCCGCGTGAAGGGAAAGCTCTGAGGCTGCACTGCTCAGCGTGGGCTGATTCAGTTGTCAGGAGAAACCAGATTTATTTTTGCAGGACATATAGGGTGCTCAGTTTTCCTGAGCTAAAAAATTCAGCTTCTATAGTGAAGTTGGCATCAGCACTACATATTTCTGGTTTTGTTCTGTAGCTCCAACACTAACCTGTTTTCCTGGGATGATTTCTCCCTTGCCTTTCTAATCTCAAAAGGCTAAAACTCCAGTGCCTCAGTAGTATGGGCAACTGGGCATTATGGTCACATTCATTTGAAACAAGAAATGAATGCAGTCTTCTCAAACCTTTTCCCAGAAAAACTTACACGAAGTTTTGTTCTCCAGCCACCGGAAGAAGAGAATGAGGCAACTACAGAAGAAGATTAAAAGTGGAACCTTGAACATAAAAGATGATGATCCTTTTGAATTATTTATAGCAGCCACAAACATTCGCTACTGCTATTACAATGAAACTCATAAGATTCTTGGTAACACTTTTGGCATGTGTGTGCTTCAGGTAAGGAATTCAACTTCTGACTTAAAGGACGTAGCACTATTATTGATTGCTTTGAGTTTAGAAGCTGTAGTTTCTCTGTTCTTTCTAGTAGTTGCTATTGCAATCACGAATTCTAGGGAACTTTGAAATTGTTTTTTTTCGTTTGATTTCCTAGGATTTTGAAGCCTTGACTCCAAACCTACTAGCTAGAACTGTAGAAACAGTGGAAGGGGGTGGAATTATAGTAATTCTCCTGAGAACAATGAACTCACTGAAGCAGCTCTATACAATGACCATGGTATGTTCAAAGTAACGTGTCTGCTTTCCATAGGCAGGTACGTTTGGTGATGTTAAGTGATTGTTTTGTGCTTTTGTTAGGGTTGTGGTTTTCCTTACGTTATTTTTGCTGCTCCTTCGTTCATGTATCATGGAATGAGTCTCATGTTTAGGCAGTGTCTCCAACCCTAGTTCTGCCAACGAACACAACTGTGTTTGTCCATTTCATAGTAGTTTTGGAAATGATTTATGGTGTTTGCACTTGTAACAAGGCAAAATGAACAACAGGTTGTTTGAGTGTTTTCTGACCCGGTGCTGAGATTAGTTTTGCCATTAAGGATGATTTTTTCACACAGAGTACACTTAACCATATAGCAGGAAGAGTTTCTATTAGTAATAATGCTAGTAGTGAATTAAAGCATTATATTATTTTTACTTAGCATCCCTGTGGTGCTTGAAATGTTCTGTATTTGGTAGAAGTGGCCTTTAAATCTGACAAGAATATGCAAGACCATACTGAAAAGTCCCTATGGGAGAAGTATGTTTTTAAAGCAGCATTTGGAAAATTTGATTGTTACAGTAGAAAAATCGGTCTGGGATGCAACGTTGATAGAGAGAGCAGATGTAGTCCACAAGGGTGGAAATAAACCGGATTGTCCCATGGGTAATAATCTTGTAAGTGTCACTGTTACTGCTGACTGCCTTTTTGTTTCAGGATGTACACTCTCGGTACAGAACAGAGGCACACCAGGACGTGGTGGGACGCTTTAACGAGAGGTGTGTTATCAGGTGTCCAAAGCACGGCTACGAAGGGCCTCTAGACTAACAGCATATATTCGTATTAGGAAGGTATCCTATAAGTTTGCATGAGGATAAGGCTTCTTTGCTGCTTCTGTGAAGTCTATATGCACTATCCTGGAAAGGAATGTAATAGCTTGGAGGAATCGTACACAAAACTTTAGCATTATATTACAGGGAATGTGGAAATGTGCCCAGATTTGTAAAATCTTCTGAGTTCTGTTCTTGAAATGCTCTGTAGAAACACATGCTCTAGATGAACAGAAATTCAGATACTTATTGCTTACTATACCTCCTATAAAATATGAAACTGCTCACAGTGGAGTCTTCTCTGTGGTTTTAGAACTTTCTTTTAAAGGTGTTTCCTCTCCTTTTGTTGTATAGATTAAGTTCTTGTTGGGTGGCTGAGCCCAAGCTCTAGCCATTGGAAAAAGTTGTTCTTTTGCATGCAGGTGATATTTACGTGGTGTCAGAAATTAGAAGGATGAATAAACCAGACACTGACTTTGCTGGTCAGGATTTGTCACAGTTGTTGTCTTATACTTCTATACAGCTGCCTTCTGCTTAAACGCTGGAAGTTACTTTCTAGTTCTCTTGGTAGACCATCATTTGTTAGTGGTTTTCTATGGAGGCATGTGCCCCTGTAAATGGATGTCTGTTCTGTGGGGACTGTCCTGATAAAAGGCACGTGACCAGTTAAGTGAACTTGTCTCAGCTCAGCTTTGAGCTGCTGTTGCTGTAAACACCATACTTGGGCTTAGAACAGAGGTTTAATTAATCACCAAGGTGCAGAAGTGTTGCTGGTGCTTTTACTGAGTTGCCTTTGCTTGACTGCTCAGGTTCATTCTGTCTCTGGCCTCATGCAAGAATTGCATCGTGATTGATGATCAGCTGAATATCTTGCCCATCTCCAGTCACGTTGCAAACATCACACCCGTTCCACCACAATCGCAGGTCAGTAAGAAATGACAGACACTCTTCATTGGGAGAAACTAGTCTCAGTTGAAAAGTGTAAAAGACTTGAAAAAGAGAAAGCTTTCCTTTCACCCTGGTTGATGTCAGATAACGGTCTTGTAGAGAGGAGAAAAATGTTCTGCAAAAAGTATACCTCATATGAGTGAAGAATGGGAAGCTGTCTTGTCTTCCCTCTTTTTTTTTTTTTCCACTTCACCTGAGTTGAAGTTTAATTGCTGTGGTCACTGTTTCAGAAGTGCATAGAGAGATTTTAAGCTGATGGACGATTAGGATAAGACAAAAAGACTTTCAGAGGCTGGAAGGTGGGAAAACACTTTGGAAAGAAGCATATTAAAAGGTTGGGGATACTTGATACCTCAAAGCTGTGGTACTTGTTTCAGTCTCTGAGTGACTTATGCATGCCAAATCTCAGAAGACGTTCACCGAGTACGAGCCAGACGTACAGCTTGCTCTATATACATTCCTTTATCACTTACACTTGTGGGTGAAAGTAAAATGGAAATAAATTTAAACAAAAGTCTTTTAAGTTTTTGAACTGGTGTATGTGGTCAAGGAAATACTATCATTAATTCTATCGAAGATGGTAAAAACATGAACAGAGCACTGATACTAAAAAAAAAAACCAACACGTCTTAACATTATAACAACATTGACTGGAAACAGAAGTGCTCATCTCTTGGATGGATAGACAGATGCCTTTGGAATTTTCAGTGACAATTATGAAATTTAGAATCCATTTCTACTTGAAATTGATTTATTTTGTGTCCAAGCTCATTGGCTTTGAAAATATTTGCGTTGGCTAGAAAACTGACCAATTGCTGCTGCTTCCTCCTAAATTATAGTACATACACCTCCTGTGATGGGTATAATGAGGATCAGAACACTTTGGCTTATTTTGAAGACTAAAAAATGGATTAAATTCTTCAGCAAAATTGTCCATGGTCTCTTCTTTCTCGCACTGCCCTTATCGTTACCGTGTACTGAAAATACTTTTTTCTTCCAAGCTTACAGAAGCCAGGATACTTGTTGTATGTTTTGAAAATGCATGGAAATGGAAGTGTTAAATATCTGTCTATACATTTGAACTTTTCTGTCTCTAGAGTGTGTACTCAACTTGTGGTAACGCTTTCTTTCAGATATCTTTCTTTACCTGATGAAAGATATCCCAAGACCTCACAAAGGTATAATTGTGCTGAGGTGTCCTGTACTAATCCTGTTATGGAAAATTCTGTGCCTATAGGAAGATAGCCTCCGGCCACAAGACTTGGAGCTGAAAGAGCTGAAGGAGAGTCTGCAGGATACACAACCTGTAGGAGTTCTGGTGGATGGGTGTAAAACCTTGGATCAGGTTGGTGTAGAACTTAAATGCAAGATCTTGTGTGCTTGACAAGTCACTGTAGTGGCAGGTATTTGTGTCTCATCTTTCAAGTAATCAAATCTGAGAGCACGAACATTGATGAGAGTTGTCTTAAAAAGATTTCTTGAAAAGTTGTTTGTACGGAGTATCTCAAAGACAGTATCAGTGACTTCCTTTATGGGTTGAGAATAAATGGGAGGGCTAGAATGGAGACAGGAAGCTGATCTGGAGAAATCAACATTTAAAAAGTTGATGAACTTGTAACTCAAGGGTTTGAAATAAGCTGGAAATGAATGTTAACAGACTGTAAAATGTTTTAATGTACCCTCATAACTACTTCTCCAGCACTTCTTACTCACATTTGACAGTCACTGACTAGGGCAAGGGAGGGCCCCATTGTAATTTCTCTCCTGTTTCAGAACATACACTGGTAAATTGCTTTTCAGCATAGAGGTTCCAAGACCTGCGCACTGCTTTAAAGCTTTTTCATTGTTGGCCTTCTCACTGTCCAGATATGTTCATCTTCCTCCTCTGAACTCCCTAGTGGTGTACCTGTGCCTGTCTTGCTGAATGTATTCTGTGTTCAGTGGCATTGGAGTAGTAGTTGAGCTGTACTGGTAGTTATTGTGCATTTTAGCCTGACCAAATTCAAGAACTCGGTGGGTCAAGAAGCTTCTTTCATATTACTTGTCGGTAATGTGACATGTTCTGCTGTCTCATTTTTTTTCTCCTCCTTCCCATACTAAGGAAAATCCATGTGGCATTAACAGCAGGTCTAACTAATTGCTGAAAACAATGTAGTCAAATCGAGTTTTTATTTCCTGTATTTTTCTTATCATCAGGCAAAAGCAGTTCTGAAATTTATTGAAGCCATTTCTGAGAAGACCCTGAGGAGCACTGTAGCATTAACGGCAGCCAGGGGACGTGGTAAATCTGCTGCTTTGGGACTGGCTATTGCTGGAGCAGTAGCTTTTGGGTGAGTAACGTCCCCCATCTCCCAAGTTTTGTTTGCATCCATGATTTTTTAAAGAAATTGTGATAAGATTTCCAATCCTACATCCTTCTCTTTTGTTGTTATTGTATCTTCTAGTTGCTATGTAAGCTGATATTCAAGTTTTCCTGTTTTATAGAGATCCGAAATCCTCAGTCTTTAAAAATCATTCACACATTAAAAATGTGAGATAAGTATATAAAGCAATCTGCTGTGTTTTGATTATTAAGTAAAATCAACCCCTCATATTAAAAAAAAAATTGTGTATCAATTTGGTAGAAAAGTTTTAAATTCTTGTTTTATTTTTCTCTGCAGTTACTCCAACATTTTTGTCACATCTCCAAGTCCTGATAACCTTCACACTCTCTTTGAGTTCATATTTAAAGGTTTTGATGCACTGCAGTATCAGGTGAGGAGGGCAGACCATTTCACAGTGCTGTCTCAGAAGTTCCTGTATAGGAATGACTGTGTTTCATCTCTTACTTCTGTTGTGTATATGAGCTATCAGCTTTTGTCCCTACCAGCCTGTTTAGTAATGCTCTGTAAAAGCAAATCATAGTACGATTCTGTTTAGTTCTGTATTTATAAGGTGGGAAATTCGGTTCCTTTCTGCATTAAAACAGTTTTCAATAAGTAAATCTTCTCTGTTCTTGGGCTTCTGAAGCTTCTGTTACAAGATTTTTCAACTGTAATATGAAGTATCAGGACAAATGTAGCAAATGAGTTTTGATGGTAATGACAAACAGCTCTTGGCCTGTTTGTACAATTTTATGATGGTTTTTTTTTTTCAGGAACACCTGGACTATGAGATTATTCAGTCTTTAAATCCTGAGTTTAACAAGGCTGTTGTCAGAGTGAATGTGTTCAAGGAGCACAGACAGACCATTCAGGTAACTGGCCTTTTTTGCACACTGGTCTTTCTATTGTTTGTTCATATCTGCTGATGTGTAACTACCTTTGAGGCCTCAGTCTGGTGTGTGACTTTCACAAAATATTCTATATCTTTCTGTGAATACCTTATAGATAACAGAGCCTCCCTGGTAATTGCTTCGGCATTCCTTCTTGAAACAAAAGTGAAGAAAGGTGAAACCAGCAGTGAAGGAAGAGCATATGTTTCTAGTGATTAGATTTCCTTTTTTTGTTGTGATCTATACAGATAAATGTATGTGGAAATGTTTAAACAATAAATGTGACGCTGCCCTTGTTAGGGTAACACGAACCCTTTCCCTTGGGTTCTCTTCACTCATGAAGAATAAGGATAACAGATGTATTGTCAGATCCCCAGTTTTGCCATCTCTGATATTTCCCCATGTCCCAGGGCTGCTGTTGATGGTGTCCTCTCATTCCCTGCAGTACATACACCCTGCTGATTCTGTGAAACTGGGTCAGGCTGAACTGGTAGTGATTGACGAAGCTGCTGCCATTCCTCTCCCCTTGGTGAAAAAACTGCTAGGCCCTTACCTTGTTTTCATGGCTTCTACCATCAATGGGTAAGGCTTGAGCATCACTGGTCTACCTGGAAAAGCAGTTCTGTGGCTATCGGACTATTTCTGGTCTACAGTGTTTCTTTTTGTATTGCACACTATCATAATCAGATCTTGTTGATCATGTGGAACTGCTCTTCAGAATGATAAAGAGTCCATACTAACACTTGCTGCTTTCCTTTTGGTTCTGCTCCAAATTCATTATCTGTCTTACACCTCTTCTGTTCTGCTAAAACATGCATATAAATGAGGTTCTGCAATCTGTTAGGAGTGCCATCTTCCTTCCTCTGGTGAGACTTAAAAAGTGGCCGGGTAGGTTGCTCTGTCCTGTATGTTCAAGACCAACAGAAGACACTAGTTCTCACAGATGGCTGAAGCCATTACAGGCCCTGGAAGGACACACAGTCCTGCATATCGATGTAGTTCTGCGTTGGAGCTTCCCCATGGCTTAGGATTGCCACTTGGTCGTTTGCTTCAGGCCTGTCTCCTGTTGTGCAGGTATGAGGGTACCGGTCGATCGCTGTCTTTGAAGCTTATTCAGCAGCTCCGGCAACAGAGTGCACAAACCCAAGTCACCATGACAGCAGAGAACAAATCTACAGCTACAGCCAAACTTGCCTCAGGTACAGCCCTCATGTCTGGTGTTGCTGCTCAACAAGCCCTGTGGGCGTCCCACGTGTCTGTGTCCTGTGTGGCTGTAGGAAGGTAGAGGTATGGGAAAATGAGGGAGCTCTTCTCATATCTTTTGTTTCCTCATGATTCTCAGATGTCAAGGCATTTACGGGATCAAAGCTATGCAAGTAATGATCATTGTACCTTCCTGATGTGATCTGAAAAAGCAGGCTGTGAAGGCTCCAGTTGGAGCAGTTACTTTTCAAGTGTTTTCTCTACTGTTTAGATTTAGTGTGTTTCTGATCTCTTGGGAGCCCTTCAGAGGACACTGATCCTATTGAATGCTTTGCTGGCTGTAACTTCCAGCACTGCAGGTTCTTCTCTGAAATTTCTTTGCAGCTCGTACATTGCATGAAGTCTCCCTCCATGAGTCGATCAGGTATGCACCTGGTGATCCAGTTGAAAAGTGGCTGAATGATCTGCTGTGTTTGGACTGTCTCAGCATTACCAGAATTATCTCTGGCTGCCCACTGCCTGAGGCTTGTGACCTGTATCCTTACTCTTGTGATGTGCTCTGCTAAAATGTATCGCTTTCAAGTGAAGCAGGCTTTTTCACTGATGAGTAGTGAATTCTCAAGCTGACATGATAACCTCAGAGCACAATCTTTTGGAAAAAAAAACAACCTTAAGATTACACTTCTGGAGTTGAGCTCTTATCACTGCCTGATGCAATGCCTGTGTTAGCAGGACATTGCTAAATTTCATCTTTATTGCACTGAGTAATGAAGGGATGAGCTGAAGGAAATCCTGGTTAGAGTTATACAGCATTAAGCTTTACAGATTAAAGAAGAGTAAGATGTGAACAATACCCAGTCATTAATTCACTCCTGCAGATAGAGCTGTAGACTCCTACTTGCTTAAGCCAGCACATAGCTTGAGGGTGAATGGAAAATATAATTCTTAAACCAATCAGAAGGTTTTCTTTTTCCTATTTTCCAGGGAGTTTATTTCCTTAACCCTATGTTTAGGTATTATGTAAATAGAGACACGCTGTTTTGTTATCACAGAGCATCAGAAGTTTTTCTGCAGAGGCTGATGGCCCTCTATGTGGCTTCACACTACAAGGTAAAGCTCATGCTACTTCTGATGCATATGAGAGCAAGAGGTTTCACTTTAGCAAAATAGGTGTCTGGTAGCATAACAGCCACGAACTGCCCTGTTAGGAGATTCACCCATCAGTATTGTACCAATTCCAATTTTCTTAATAGACACTCAGAAAAAGGAAGGTTGTTTAGAAGTCACCTACACCAGACTTTGAAGCTCTCCTCATGGAATAATATCCGATACATATTTACCTTCTAGAACTCTCCCAATGACCTCCAGATGCTGTCTGATGCACCTGCCCATCATCTTTTTTGCCTTTTACCTCCTGTTCCACCTACTCAGAATTCGTTACCAGAAGTGCTTGCTGTTGTTCAGGTGAGAGGGCATCCTGTGTCTATGAAGTGAACTGTGCAGTAATGAAGCAGGGATAATACTCTGAAACAGCATTGTACTGTCCAGGAGCAGAACATAGCTTCAGGCTGCCTTTTGAAGTACCACAACAGTGTATCAAGGCTGCTTTGGTTTGATTTATTTATTTTTTGCTTGCTTTTGTTAACACTAATTGCTGCATAAGCACGCTGATCCTTTTATTCCAGACTCTACAATGTTTTTGTGCTGAGAGGCCTTCTGAGAAACTCAGCTGCTGGTTCAGTAAATTATCGACCTCCTGTTTCAAATTCCTACCAAGGAGAGCTGATTCATGTTTGCTGCTGACAGACTACAGAAAATATGTAGAGCCCATTCTATGCTTTAATGTCTTCTGGCTTCTGTTGTGCCATGCTGTCATGCCTGCTCACTGGTGTGCTTTCTGGGACAGTGCTTTCAGGGACAGAGCCCGTTCATTGCCACATACCTGTTAGCTGTTGCAGGCTAGGCATCAGGTGACGTTTCAGTTCAGGCTGAGCAGCTCAGGATAGGTTTTGAATATGTTCTGGTGGTATGACTGGGAGAAAACCTTTTTTTTCCATTTGTGGCCTTTTCCTTTCCTGGCAGGTGTGCATGGAGGGAGAGATCTCTCGCCAGTCCATCATGAACAGCCTTTCTCGGGGAAAGAAAGCTTCTGGTGATCTTATTCCCTGGACCATTTCAGAGCAGGTAAATAATTTGGCTGTGTGTTCACGCCAAAGATGTCTTTCAGCACTATTGCTTGTTTCTGAAGTGTCCTGAGTAATTCAGGTTGACTTCTGTCTCTTATGCAGTTCCAAGATCCAGACTTTGGAGGCCTGTCTGGTGGGCGTGTTGTTCGTATTGCAGTTCATCCGGATTATCAGGGGGTAAAGTACTTTGAAACCCAGTTATTATCAGTAGTCAACAGAGGAACCACCAGTCAGGCAGACCAGAGCTGTGCCTGGCCCGCTGTGCAGTGTAGATCCAATTACACTCATTGTGAGAATACCAAATGTTTGCACCAAGTTTGATATTTTCAGAACACCAGAGATTGCAATGGCAATTATTATTCTGTCCTGAGCTCCTTACTGGGCTCTTGTGATTTTGGTCATCCAGCATGTTCTATAGTATTCCTCCCCATGGAGTTCTCAGGTAGCAGTCAAAATACATTTTTGCAGTGGCTGAGTAATTTTTTAACAGTAACAAGTTTATGGATTTCTAAGGGGAAAATGTTATCCTGCCTTAGAAAGCAGATCTGTGAATTTTATCCTACTTCACAGATGGGCTATGGCAGCCGAGCTCTGAATTTACTGCAGATGTACTATGAAGGCAAATTCCCATGTTTGGAAGAGAAACCGATTCAAAAGCCAAAAGAAATTGCAACTGTAAGCAGTGAGGTATGGAACTCAGTACATTTATCATATCTTCCATTGTGCTAAGCTCTCTGCTTTTCACCGTAAGTCTCAATTTTGATTTCTCTAAGTAAGTTCAAAATATCCCTGTTTATTCTTTGTGCAGAATAAAGGATTTATTCTGCAACAATTTAGTCTGCATTAATTTGCAGACTGCTCCAAGCAGTGCTGTTAACTCGTTTCCACTTTCTCTTTCAGACAATTAGTTTGTTAGATGAAGTTGTGACACCTCGGAAAGACTTGCCACCGTTACTTCTCAAACTGAGTGAGAGACAAGCTGAGAGTCTAGACTACCTTGGGGTATCATATGGCCTAACACCAAGATTACTTAAGTAAGATCTTGTTCTGTTTACTAGTTACACCTAGTGTAAAAGTATCGCTATAGAAATAATATCTATAATTTGAATAGTAGAAATCTAGCTGCAGATGTTTTTCCTCTCAGTGATTCTCTTCCTTTCTCCATGCTTCCAGTGATCTGGGCAGCTCCAAGCCCTGTTCTCCTGCAGGATTTGTTGTGCAGTGTAGCTGAACCTAATCACTTAGTGCATCCTCTGGAGTAGTTTTTTCCATAGTCTTTGATGGAAAACTGATGTTCTCGATCAGCTCTGTGACGCTTCTCAACAGTCTTTAACTGCTTGGTTTTTCTAGGCTAGAACAGTAAGAATTACCTGGGATAAGTTAAATACTCTTTTGTGTAACCTCTAGAAGCTTGAGCTGCTGGTGACTTCAAAGCTACTTGTTGGTTTGCATTTCCTAATGTAAATATGTGTCAACAGAAATTGCTGCTACGTCTCATTTTTCTCATCCAGGAGGAACTGAGTTACTGCAGCAATAAAAAGTCAGTAATTTTTCTGCTGTTTTCCCTCCATGTTACAGTTTTATATAAGAACTTAAACATTTTGAATAATTTGACTGTTAGGTGTGGTGGAAATAGAAAATCAGGGAGGAGTAGTGGCATAGAGGGTTGCTGGGGTGCACATGTAGGGCTTCCTACAGAAGTTTGCAACGTCCCGCACAGCGGATGAGTAATCCTTTGGCCTCTGGAGGTGGATTGCCAGTGACAGTTGTTGTGGGGCCTGACTTCTTTCTTTTGTCTGAGACACCATATGTTTCATCTCAGCAGGACTTCTACGTTAGTATTTCTTTTCCTGGGCAGAATGAATTTAGTATCAGTTCGCAGCTAAGAAGCAGGAGAAAAGAATGGAAAGGCAGCAGGCTTTCACAAGTCCGTCCTCTGCCTGGGATTCTCTCTGGTCCACAAGCAATTATTAAGGAAGAGTGGAGTTTCTGAAGTTAACTGTAAATCCTTCATGTTTTCCCCAGGATAGCACTAAAGAGTCTGTGTGGTGTTCTTGATCAAATCCAATTTGTTTGTTTTTAATAGAGATCCTGGAGGCATGCTGAGTACAAGAGTTCTTCTGTCTTACTCCATTAGTCTTTGAAAATTCATTCATTTTCTGATGCAGTGTAAATCGTTTTTAACTGCTGTGGTTAGAATTTCAATCAGATTGCTGTTGGTATTTTGTGTCAGTGTTCATTTTTATTATCTGGTAGTGTAGTGCCTACCTAACAACAGTCGTTCTTCTTTAGTAGATGAATTTTATTTAATCACGAGTACTATTGCAAAATCAGCTCCGTGTTGCTCAGTGCACTTTCTCTTTTCATTTTCTGTAGGTTTTGGAAACGTGCTGGATTTGTGCCAGTTTATCTAAGGCAGACACCAGTAAGTAGCATACTGTTTCTGAATGAAATCCAGCCCTATTGAAATCACTGGGCATATTTCCATTGGTTTCTGTGAGATTGCATTTGGGCAGAAAACGTTTTCTGAGACTACATTTGGAGTTCGTTTTATATTCATTCCTGTTCTTTGGGTCTAATAGGGTTGTGAATGTGGACTTCTAAGTGATTTACACTTAAAAAGTTAGAGCAAAGGTGTGCAGCTGGTCAGGATTATTATTATAGTTACGGGTGAAATATGTAAGTGGCCCTTGAAGGGACTGCCATCATTTTCTAGCTGTTTACCAGAAGTAGCAGTAGTGGTTATTGTACTTCTGACTTTTGGAGCAAATAATTTGTTTGTCTCGTATGTCATTGCGTTCTGCTTTAGTTTTTCTGGCTCTTGAGCTGTACGTTGGATTTGCAACATTAGTTGAATATCCCAGGAAGCCAAAACCCCTTAGCATGGGGATTTAACCAAATTGTAGAAGATCATCATTTCATGGTGGTCATCAGTAGCAATTGATGATGGGTTAGAAGGCCTTTGCCTTTGTCAGTTTAGCATAGATTGGAAACAGGTGGTGCTGATGGTGGGAAATGCATCTTCATTGTTAGAATGATCTGACTGGTGAGCATTCGTGCATCATGATGAAGATGCTGAATGAAGAGGACACCGAACAGGAACCTTGGCTTACTGCCTTCTGGAAAGGTAATTGAACTAATACTAGGAAAAATGTCTGCAGTATTTGTTCTGGAGTTTCACAGGAGTAATGTATTTTTTCATCTTTTTGTATAGATTTTAGGAGGCGGTTTCTTTCTCTCCTTTCCTACCAGTTCAGCACGTTCTCTCCCTCACTTGCATTGAATATCCTACAGAACAAAAATATCAAACAGCAGTCACAACCCCGTGAGTACCCAGGCTCGCTATATTCACTCAGATTGCAGTTTATAGTCTTTGTATAGATTTGTCTGAGTTCTCAAATGGTGATTTGCCTCTTGTGGGTTTTAAGTATCTTCCTTGCTGAAAGAGGTTTGGTTATTGCTACAAGAAAACAAAGTTTGTTATCGACAAAACCAATATAAAGCAGAGAAAGCCTGTGCAAACTATTTCTCAGCCAGCTCTTGCTGTTTTCAGTCTCTCTGGCATGTTTGACTTGATTAACTGGTCTATTTTGACAGTTGCAATGCTCCTTCAATAAGCGAGTCAGTTTGAATAGAAGCGTTATACCTAGTGTCTTACTTTCTGAAGTGTGTTGGGAAGTGAACCTATGGGGCAGCAGTTGGATTTCAATCAATGATGTGAAAAGGAATTTGTTAAATACTGGACAGCTCTGAAGGAACAGTCTTAATACTGATTTCTCTTTATTGCTCAGCCATCAGCCGTGCTGAATTAGAATCTGCTTTCATCCCATATGACTTGAAGAGATTGGAGATGTACTCACGCAACATGGTGGACTATCATCTCATCATGGACATGGTACCTACCATTGCCAGGATGTTCTTTCTCAACCAGTTGGGTGATATCTGTCTCTCTGCAGCACAGTCGGTATGTATCACTGTGAGATCAAGCCAAATTTCACCTCTCTTTGCACTTTCCTGCTGTCTCATGATTTTGGAGGGTTTCCCATTTCACAATATCTTAAAAAAGACAACTTTGCTTTAGGTGATTGCTTCTTCTGTGGTCTTCTTCATTATTTCTCCTGCTTATAGTGTTATTTTACTTTTAGTTTTTGCTTTGAATAAAATCTGTAGAGGATCATATTCTGTTGCACGTTCAGTGAAATGCTCCGTTCATTTGTAACATGATGTGAACTATGTCTGAAAAAGCCTCATTGCCTTTTATTTCTTGAACCTCAGGAACGATGTAGTCACATCTATACTAAGTACAGAATGGTGCCTGCAGACTGTGGAATAATTTAGAGGTGTTCCAGTGCATCTGAGCAAAGCTTCAGGGTGTACCAGAGAGGCCTCATATTATCTGAGTATAGTGAGGACTTGATAAAATGTAGGGGTTTAGAAGATAATGTTGATATGCTAATGTTTGCTCTAAAAGCTTCTGTAAGTGAAATATATTTCATTTCTTCAGGCCCTTCTTCTAGGGATTGGCCTACAGCATAAATCCCTAGACCAACTGGAAAAGGAGGTAGAACTGCCTAGCAGTCAGCTCATGGGTCTCTTCAACAGAATCATCCGCAAAGTAGTCCAGGTAATTGCATCGTGGCAATCAGACTGAAGGCTAATTCCAGTACTAAGCGTGGTGCCAGGAGATGCTGAATTACAATTGTGTATCATTAATATGACCACAAAAAATGATCGTACACTTACTTTGTGAGAAGTGAAAACCCCAGTGGAAGAAGCAGGTATTTATTGTCATTGATTTATACTACGTTTTCCCAAGTAAGAGCACGTGTTGTTTTTAAATATTGAGACACCCTGAACAAAATGTTGAGCATACAGCCTGTGATGCCAGCTGTGCTGGAGCCATTTCTTTATGATGGTTCACTGCACTGATGGTATCACAGCAAAAAAAAAACCCATCTTATTAATTTTAAAGCACCCATGTAGAGGAAACAGTGTCTTACACATGTGTGGGCTTACTTCATTTTCAGTTGTTCAACGCTGTCCAGGAAAAGGCTGTGGAAGAACAGATGGTGGCAACAAAGGATATTGTAATGGAGCCAACAATTAAATCTTTAAATGATGATTTGGTAATTATGAGTTTTCTTCTTTATAGATACATAAACACTCTTCATGGTGCTCTCTCAAGCATAGAAAACTTGTAATTTTCTTGGATTAGAAATATTTCATGTCACATGTGTCACTTTTTGGTAGAGAACCTGCCAGTTTTACATTATGTTGTTAGTCATGCTGTGCTAATCAGCCGTGCAGGTTTTCATCGAACCTACAGAGATATTCTTGGAGTTATGTATTACAACTGTATGTATACCCATTAAATAAAAATGATATCACGTAAAAGGTAGAAACCACAGGATCATGTGGTATTTGTTTTATGTTCTCTTTGTATGGGAAAGGAGTTCTGCTCGTACTGCATGGTAAGCGTTGCACTTAACACACAATGCATCTGTTGCTCTGTCCTGTTGTAGGAAGAAGCTGCAAAAGAATTCCAAGAAAAACACAAGCAAGAAGTGGGGAAGCTGAAGGAAATGGACCTTACGCAGTAAGAATTTATCTGTATGAGTCTCAACTCCAGCTTCTCCCTGCTAGTTATTTGAATGCTGGCTTACCAGCTCTGGCACGTCTTGCTGAGACTTGTGCACAAGTAGCTGCAATATGATTACAAACCATCTGTAAATGGAAAAAAGCAATGAGCATCTTTCAGCTATGACAAGGTTGGATAAGTATATGCCTCAACTCTGATGAAAGCTTTGGGTATTTTGTCCTGATACCAGTAATTGTTTTCATCAGCTCTCTTAGCAGTTTGGTTCACACTCAAAACATTCTTTCCAATAGGAGGTAAATTGGATGGCAGGGCTTATTTGTTCAGAGTCATTCACCTGTATTACTCAGTACATTAATTGTTTTCCTGAAAAACATGTCATGGGCATTGATTTTACTTTTTGCCAAGTGTGAAGATGCTGATTTCCTTTTTTTTCTATCGAAATTTTGAACAAAAAGCAAGAGGTGGTGAGTTTGCATACAACAGCTGATCAACAGTGAGATCTGTCTGCTGAACTGTAGAACTGAATTATTAAAGGTGGAGCTGGCTCACCATTATAGTGCTGCACAACAAAGATGTGGAAATGCCGGTTCAATTCCCAGTACCTCTGGCATGAGGTTGAGTGCTTCTGTTCTCCTTTGTCTCTTATTTAAATGGTGAATTTATGTTACTGCGACAAGAACTCTCGCTATGTATCCATATGGCAGCCTTGGTCCTGGCTGTGTAGAGAATGTGTATTATATGTATATAACCAACATAGTTCTAAAATAGGGAGTAATAAAACAAGCTTCCTGAGTGTGGACTCTATAATTTGATAGTTTTCTGTGCTTCTAGGTATGGTCATTAGCTTCCTCAAACCTGGATACTTGGGTCACCTGTTGTGTGATGGCCAGCTCTTCTGTGTGCAGCTGTCTTCAACTCCAGTAAAAATAGCAGCTGGCTACCTTTAGTATTCTAGTATTTTAAAAACAAACAAACAAAAGCCACAGCCACAGAAACGCCCCAAAGCCAACAGAAAGAGCAGCCAGCAAGAGCTTCCTTCACTAATAGTAGTGTGCATGGATGCTTGTAGCTGTTGTCGAGCTGAACAGGTTTTACGATACTGAGTTGCTCGCTGAACCTTCCTTGAAATGTCAGCAGATGTCTCTCTGAACCAACAGGAATCACACCTGCCATTTGGATTGTCTCCCTTCTCTCTCTTCTCTTCCTCCCACTTCTTGTGTTATAAATCCATTGTGCTCTGCTGGTATTCCAAAAGAAAAAAAAAGTCTATTTTGGCTGTAGATTAATCAAGGTTAGATATGAGGGGGAAAAAAACAAACAGACTTGAGTCTTTGAGATCAGGACAAAACTGGGTGTGATTTGCAGTGAGTTGTAAATCAGTCACAATAGAAAAACAGAATGAGTATTTTTTGCTTTGTCTATTTAAATTCGTACATTATTTCAGGGTATTTGAACACTGTAACAAGGAACATTTCTATTTCACATTTCTATTTCACTAGCAATTGTTGCCTGAATGTCTGTTTTGAAAAGAAACCTGCAGGTCCTTCAGCTTCTCCTGGATTCAGGCAGAAAAAACTACCATTCAAACTTAGTACTGGTCTAAGAGCAGCTGGTAACTTAGCTGACTTTCCATTACATGACATTGCTTTTTGCAGCCTCTTCCTTTACCACCAGTCATCCTTCTTAGTTAGGGGGGAAGAAAATAAAAATCAAGAAGGCTTCAATCCTTTAAAAATAAATCCATATAGTGATCATTATTGACTGTGGTTGTCAGTCTTAAGGGTTTGAAGGCCTGTGTTTTAAGAAATCTGCTGAGCAAAGGAGAAGTATATGCCATTGCTATGGAAACCATTCCTCTGTAGCCCTATTTTTTGGTGCATGTTTTGTTGTTGTTGGGTTTTTTTGCTTTCATAAATGATACACTGTTCATAATTCTACTTTTGTGATGAGAGACTTTCATAGCACAGTTTTGTGATGTTTACAGTACTGGCTTCTGAGAGAAAGGGCTTCGTCTGCCACTGGCAGCTTTGGATGAAGACTGTTATTGGTTGCTATTGACTGGTTTGTTTGCTGACAGAGTCATGGCAAGCTGTTGCATCCTTTTGCCAGTCTGGCTCTATATGTGTTTGATACTGATTTGGTCGGGTGCTGATGCCCTGCCTTTGTTTGAAGAGTACTGTATGTGTGTGTGACAACAGAACAGCCTTTTTGTCCTATTCTACTTAGACCTGAAAATTTTACTTGGACTTTCTTTTACCTTTTTCACTTAGATACATTATCCGGGGTGATGATGAAGAATGGAATGAGGTGCTGAGCAAAGCAGGACAGAACGCTTCCATCGTCAGCGTGAAAAGGTTAGGAAAGTTGAGATACCCTGGAGAGGTCTCTCTTGTCTTTCCTGCTGGCTTTAGTGCAATAAGCAGCACTCATTGTATATCAGTGTCCTCAACCTCTGATATTCCCATCAGAGACAATGGGAATTTGGTGGAGGATTCTTTCAAATTTGAGCTGAGGCCTGCAAGATGTTGAGTCTGCCTTCCTGCAGTTTCTTCCTTTGAGTTCATCTTTCTTTTAGCCTCTGCTGTGCAAGGTTTCATCACCTTGGGGGTTTATAGTTGAGTCTTGTCTATTCTCCTTGCTTGTTTTCTCTTTCCATAGTGACTGACAGCTTAGGTAATGATGTGATCTTTCCTGCATTTGATCTTTCTTGCATTTCTGTTTCAACTTTTGTGTATTCATATTCTTTTCATGAGTGCTGGAAGCTCTGAATTTCTAGAAGCCTTGCAGGAGTCAGGGCGTCTTGTCCATGCTTGTAGAGATGGGAGCGCTGTCATATTTGATCTAGTCAGAATCTAGTGCAGGAGTAAAACTGTGTACTTACAGCTGCAGCTGTCAGTGATGATCTTTTTTTTTCTAGCTACTCTAACTTCCAGATGTCCTATGTGAATAACCTTCAGGAAACATAACTTACAGTGTTGAAAAGTAATGAAAAAATGTAGCTAAAAATGAATATCTCTTCTGGGATTCATCAGGCTAAAGATTTTATAGTGTCTAGAGATTCTATGTTGAACTCTCATTCATGCTTTCTGTAGATTACTCTGAATAACCCATTAAATTGGAATTCTTTCCTTCCAACCACTTTCTTTGGGTTGGCCCAGAAGTCTTGAGGCAAACGTTTCTGTGTAGATTCCACCCCCTTCTCACAACAGGAATTTTGCATCTAGGTGGGCATCCGGTGTACTTTTAACAGATATTTTGTTCCTATTTCCCAGTGAGAAGAAAAGAAAGCTAGAAACAGTAAGAGGACCCAAGCAGCAGAAGAAATTTAAGAAGACTAAAGAGATAAAGCAGAAGCGGAAGAAATGACTCTAGAACAAATCAGTGAACTTGAAATAATGAGTGACGGGTCTGTACCATTCTCCTTTCAGTCCAAAAGACTTTCTCTTGAGGAGCAGGAGAGCAAGCACCAAAGGGAAGGAAAAGCCTAAGAGGCATTTTAAAAGTGTTTGTATTAAGGGAAGTGCAGTGACACTGCCAGGAGACGGTCTACGGAGATATTTTATGAAGTGTGACTGCAGAGCTTGCATGAGGCACTCTGCAAAACACTGGGATATTATGAGGGTGCCTTAGCAGCTACACAGTTTCCATTCAGACTGACAGATCAATCTCTAAACTTTCCTGCTTCTTAATGGTTGATGTCTATTAAAAAAAGTTTGGATAACAAAGCATAGAAATGCATTATCCTTTGGTACATGACTGTCTTGTAGCATTGCTGTACAGATGGATATATTCAGATACTGGTTCAGTAGTACAAACCATTCCTTTGTAGCTGTGGGGGGGTGCCAGAGTGGGGAACAGCTCACTTTTTATTTGGAGGTGGCTACTCAGCCCTCAGCATATTGCCGGGGAGGTGGTCCTTGCTCACAAAACGCTTCTATTTTGGATCACAGTGTTTAGTTTCTATGTACTGTGCTCCTCAAACAGCTGTAATAAAAGGCTCTTTTACATTCAGGTTTGCTTACAAGGTCTCAGCATTCCCATTGTGCAGTAATTTACGTGTCCTAGTTGGCATAAAGTTTAGAAAAGAAAGGCTTACCTACACACAACATATAGCTGCATGATCTCAGAGCATCTCTTTATGGGAAATCCTCAAAGAAGAAATTTCTTCCTAGTTAAACACAGTATTTGTTTTTTAGGAAGATGTTTTATAAAAGATGTAAACTAAACGTAAGCCCTGTGCAACACAGCCTATGCGTATCTTTGGTTAACAGAATACTTTGTGAGGATCAGCAGCAACAGCACCTCACCCACACTGGGGGGCAGCTGAGTCCTGAGATCTGCAGCTGCGGCTCTTAAAGGCTTAATGAGGAGCCCGATTATCAGCCAGCTGTGCCCAAGTGGCTGCAGCACCTGGCAGCAATTAGTGGTGGTTGCCTGCCTTGAAAGGGCTCTGAATAAGTTGGGAAAGGAGTGCGCAGGGAAGATGTGAAAGTGTGAGCCGTCTTTGGAAAGTCTTCAGGAGGAAAAGGTGAGTGTGAATTCTCTCTGATTTTTCTGTTTTAACAGTGGGATAACGTTGTTAATGTTCTGGATAGTGTTGGCTTGCTTATGCTCTATGCTCTGCTTTGAGAGATTCAGCAGCGGTCTAACTGGCTGGAAGAGAAAGCTTTTACTGTAGAGTCCCTTCAGAACACGTTGAAACGTAGTGCTGGCGTAACACTAGCAGTTTAATCAGATTCTGTGTGGATTGTTGGTTTGTTCATACAGGTGGTAGCGTTCTGCTTGCTCTGGGTATTGCTGCCTCATAGGTGATGGCATCGGAATGCTTTCTTTTTATTGCATGTTAGGCTTTTGTGGGAAGAAAACATTAAATTTTTAAAGCACAAAAGTGGTGTAAATTACAATGCATATCCTGTGAGTGCTGCTAAACTCTGGTTCTGCTTAGAGATTAAAAATGAAAGTTTAAGAGAGTTTTTATTATATAGTTATCCATGTGTTGTTAAGACTCGGAAATTGTTTGACTGTCCTTTGCTTCAGCTGTAACTGTGCCCGTGCCTGAGCTGTGACCCACACAGCTCTGGGAACCCTCCTTTTGTCTGTAGTTGTGATGCGAAGCTGTTCTGATGCCTGAAACCAGAGGGAGGCAATGGTTCTTTCAGGAAGCGTGGGCTCACACTGGTAGGCAGCAAGTGCCTGTAAAAACTTGGCTGTGTATTCTGCTGGCACCGTCTCAGTGAAAATGTGCTTGGTTGTGGATGCAGGAGCCAGAATGGCAGTGGGGCAAGGTGAGCAAAGTCCTGGGGTGCTCAGAGATGCTGGGAGGGAGGTGTGGGATGCTTTCTGAAATCGAAGTGAGGATGTAGGAAAGGTGGTGCTGTCATGTTTTCTTGTATGTCTTTTTCCCCTCCTTCATAATCCAAGCTCTGCCGACCTTTATTGCTAAGTACTGTGAAATAAAATAGGAAACTGACGTTTTTCCCAACTAGCTATCAACGAATGCATTAATGTAGGCTGGCAAGACTTCTAAACTCTAAGTCAAAATAGAAGGTAAATAAGCAAAATTAAATGCTTCAAGCCAATGAGTATTTTACTGTTCAGCAGATAACCATTTTCAGCTGCCTCTCCTGCTTGGTTGTGGGTTGCAGTGATGTTTGCTCTGTTACCCCTGAGTTTGTCCTTCAGTTGTAGTAAAAGACTTGAGGGATTTGAGCTTCGTGTTTGTACTTGCACTTCTCAGGTGTTATTAATGACTGCCCCACCATGCCAGAGTGGGAGTTATACTTGAGCAGAATGTTGCTGTTTCCAGAGAAGTGACTTTATTCAGAGCTGAACCGTTCTTTTTCAAGTTTTCCGTGTACGGTTATGATTCCTGGCAGCTTTTTGGATTCCTCTGCCTGTCAATTGCTCTTTGAATGGCAAAATGGAAAAAAGATCTCACATACTAAAATAAGCGAGAGAGGTGGTTTTATTTTCTTTTAAATTCTGTTTTACCAACTCTGCTCAAACCACATTTTCCTGTGTCTGTACTTTAGCTCGAACGAGCTGGGTTAAAATCCCAGCTGGAAGAAGGAGCAGGTGGATGTGCTCCAACAGTGGGGCAGGGCTGCCTGACTGTCCTTCAGTAGCCAGGGTACAGGAATGTGTCCCACAGCACAGAAGCTGAGAAGGGAGCGAGTTCTGTGTCTTTTGATGTTGGGGTCTGTTTCATTGTTCTGTGTTTGTTCTGTCATGTAAGTTTCCCTACGTATGCAGGGGGACAGTTTTTTGCACAACAGTAACTAGATGTGGTAGCATTTTCAGGTTGTTTTACACACACCAGGTGAGCTTACAGCTTTTAGCCTTACTCCTGGGCTGCGGACTGAGTGCCCAGCACATTGCTATGCATCAGCTGTCTCCTTGTGCCCACACCAGCTTGTTTGCCTGCAGTGACAGTGCTGGGGCTAATTGGAAGCGAGTGGGAAAACCCCTTTAGTGAGCAGCGCCCTGCAGGTGGTGGGTAGCTGTGACCTAGTTGTCAGTGGGATCATCCTGCTCGCTGGAGCCCGTGAGCTGTTTTGACAGCTGGAAGGAGCTGACCTCTGTGAGGTATCTGGGAGGAAGTGAAAGCAGTGAAGCTGAGGACCTTCCCTGCTGCTGGGAGCTGGCCCTGCGTTGTTGCTTGGGAGGGCTGAGCTCCTGAGCTCCCAAGGCTGTGGTACAGCTCCAGTCAGTGGTCTGGAAGGCAAACGCGAGTATACTGGATGTGCAAAGGCTGAAGGTGGAAGGAGAAATGGGTACCCTCATGGTAGAGCTGAGCTGTGTGATGTTCTGTGCCACCTGTCCTGGGTGGTTTGTGAAGCAATGGGCTTGGACCCGTCTGACTGAGGGTAGCTAATGGTTTTGAACTGTTTGGCTTGTTTTCTAGTTAGGAGTGGTAGGAGAACAGACAGTGCTGGGGCTGGAAATGACTCTGGTTCTGCAACCAGGCCAACCTGTGGTGCTGTAGTAAGGCCTTTTTCCCTGCTCTGCTGTGGCTTCATCATAAGCAAAACAGAAGTTACTGTTGTGTTTGTTTTTTGGCCCTCTTCTGCTTGGGGAAATAGTACTGAGAACAATATTCTGTTCTCTTTGCTGGGCACTTGTGGATCCCTTTTACTCAAAACCTCTTGGGGGAGCCAAATCCATCTTTTGCATCCTCTTTCTCTGTCACAAGCAGGGGAGGTAGCAGCTTGCAGCACCATTCCTCAAAGGAATTGCCACTCTCCTTCCGTGTCCTCCTGGCTGTGTCTGTTAGGGCAGGTGCAGGAAGCAATGTCTGGTTGCTTGTGCAGCGTTTGGGGAGGGCAGAGGGGCCAGTTGGTACATTAACTGGTGCTTGGCTGCTGTGCAAGGGCTTATCATAAAGCAGTAAGTTTTTCTTTGACCCTGAAAAGCAGAGTGTGTTCAGGCAGGTGTCTGAGTGCTGTTTCCTCTGTTCCCTGGAATTGTACAGCTGTGACCATTACAGTTTTGTGTCAACTTTGCTACCTATGTTCTAGGACTACAAGGGCAGTACTGCATGAAATAGAGCTGTGTGCAGCTAGTTAGATGAAAAATTCTACTTAATCTGCTTCCTAAAGCAAAAGTGCTCCAAAGGGAATCTCAGATCTTTGTTTGCATTCCATGATTCTTGAGAACAAGTTTGAATTTGCACTGGTCAGTTTCCAAGCATGCTGATGTAAGGGTACAGCAAGAGAAAGCATCCCTCATGCATCGTTCCCAGCAGACTTCTTTCAGATCACATCAATCACGTGCTTAGAAATGCTTGTGAAGCTCATTTGTTGGAGAACTGGATTTCAGGTCTTGCTACAGCAGAAAGGTGTGCTCTCAGTGCCATTTGTTGAAGTGTGTGCTGGGAAACTGAAGGAAAGAAGCAACCATTAATGGGTTCCTGGCAGCTGGGCACATGTGCTGGTTGTAAGAATGGCTTCCTCTGAAGTCCTCAGCAAAGCATGTGAGTCCTCCTGCAGAGTACCACTACCCAAAGCCCACAGGGGTCCGAAAGATGTATGGGGCAGACTTAGAGGGGGAAAGAAGTTATTTCTGGGTTAAATTCTTGCTGTCAGCAGAGAGAAACTTGTGTATGTCTGACTTCATAGACAAGTAAAAACCCTCTGCAGCCTGGTAATAGCAAGCCACTGTTTCTGATAAATACAATAAGGGGAAGAGACTGGGAATGAGTCTAGCGGCTTTCCGTTCAGGCCCTCCCATTTTTTGTCATTGCTTAAATCACTGGCTTTAGCTCTGATGGTCAGGGGTGAAACCCATACAGCTGTGGCTGCCTCTTTAACCTCTGTCTCTGGGGAAAGCTGTGTGTGAGTGATGCTCGTGGCCAGAGTTCAGGAAGGCTCCCTCGCTGTTGCTCACCTGAGTGCAGGTGGTTGCCAGCATAGTCTTAAACACTGTGCTCTGGAATGAGTCATGCTACTGCCAGAGCGGAGCAGCACCTGTCAGAACAGTCCCAGCCTTCTGGGTGCCAGGGTGTGACGGAGGAAGCATTACCTGCTCTGTCACTTCTGCATTAAGAGGAGTGGGTCAGATGTTCAGAGGACGGACTGAAATACGTAGGAGAAGAACCCCCCAGTTGGGGTTTTTCTTTCACGTTGCTCCTTTTCAATGAAGGGCACCTGGGTAGACTTCACTTGAGCTAGGCAAAATGCAAGTTTCATTTATTGTGCCAAAAAATGCATGAACCCAGGACGAGGAAATGAATGCCTTTTTATCCCTTGCTTCAAGTTAGGTATATTATACGCTGAAACGATGCGAGATGATAGAACTGCAGCTACCTTTTCCACAGAAGTTTTTAAATATGTTTTTTCTCATTCTTAGGGAAGCGGAATGAATAACAGCAGCTGTGTATTTTAAAATTATGTTGTTAATAAAATCCCAGTACATTTACATAAATGACACCATTAATGTACAATTAACAAAGCATTGTAATATTACAGCAACAAACGAGGACGCACATTTTTGTACAGATAGCTTGAAAATAGCTTCCAAGATAGAACTTCCTGTGGTGTTTTTCAGGCAGAACAGTGATAATTCTGAAGCATCTGTATGGCTTTCTGATAATAAATAGGGTTACTGAAGCTGGTGGTCTTTGGAAGTGGATGCGTACACTACTTGGTGTGTGCTCTGACCAACGTGTCTGTCAGATAACTGCTCCTAGGCTAATTGTTCCCCTTGCATGCAGTGTGCCTGTGATGCAGACCCTTCAGGAAAGCAGGGATGTCGGGTTTTGGTGAATTTGCTGATGGATGCTACAGTTCATTCTCCTTCCTTTCATCTACTTAAACCACGTCTATATCTTGCATTGGAGCTTATGCCCAGCTGAGCCTACTTCTACCACTGTGCCTGGTTACAATATTAATGGTTGGGATTTTTAAGAAGTGGCAGTTTCCCACCTGAACTATTGCTTTCTGTTCTTTCTTTGCCCACCAATGAGCACGTTTTAGCACATACTTGAGGAGTGTGCTTAAGGAGATAGGGGAATAGCTGGAGGTTGTTGAGAGCGAGGTGTGCAGCTGTATACAACTAACCAGCTGCTTAAGGCTGGGCTTATTTAAAAAGAGAAAAACAAGTAAGCAGACATAAAACTATATTGAACTGTTTCCTTCTACTTAAGTCAGCTAGGAGAATGTCTAGCATGAATTCTTTCTGAATGGAAACATCCATCTGCTGCAAGCAAGGAAAAATGTGAATCTTGAGTACGTGAGTTGAGGCATCTTGTGTAACGGCTGCGGCCCGAACATCAGAGTGCAGCCTACCTTGAGGCAGCAGTGAGCTGTGCACGGTCTCCCCTGAGGTAGTGGAATCATCACCCCACAGATGAGGATGAAGAGGCAGAGACTTTTCAGAACTCGTACCTCTAACTTAGCTCCAGAGAGAGAACAGAGCGTCAAGCTGTGTGTTTCTCATGGTCTTAGGGAGACTTTTATTGCTTATTTATGCTGTTGGACAGTTCTTCAGCTTAGCGATAGCTGCTTCTACACCTGAGTCTTTTAGAAAGTATCTCTTAGGATGTCAGGTCTCACAGATAATGTTTACAGACGTGTTTTTAAGGTAAAAGTGAATTGGGCTATCAAACCTTTGCAGAGAAAGGGGAGGCAGTACTTTTACCCTCGGCTTGGATCCAAACAATTAGCATAGTGAAACCATATTTGAAAAAAGAAGTCTTCTCCCTCCCTGCCCCATCTCAGTTCTTCGTATTAGGTGTGAAGAGTGAGTAATTCCAGAGTTAGCAGTTCCTACTCAGCCTCATACATCTACACAATCTCACCCTCAAGGTGCAAACAGTTCAGGGGAAAACTTATGCTGGAGTCTCTTGCCATGTGTGGAAACTGGTGTTGATTACTGTAGTGAAAGAGTCTGTGTACATCAGACGTTCTGTGTTCAGACTGTTGAGTTGCTGAATGGGCAGTGGTCTGTAGGATTGGAAAACTCCTTCTGTGCAGCCTTTTTACAAGTAAAACGTGTATGCGTATGAACTAGGTGGCTGTTACGGTGTGTAGACGGACACTTAAGACTAGGTATTAGGTGTTAGAGCTAGGTAAAGTGCCTCACTTCTCTACAGCCCTGCACTGTGCTTTGTTTGAACAGCAGCATTGATCTCTTCAGTCGGGGTCCTTTGCTTGCGTCTCCAGTTCTTGTTCGCACTGTTCACACAGCGTAGCTCTGACAGTAGTAGCACAGAGAAGCCGGCTCCCGTCCTTCAGTGGGACGTGGCACCCCCTCTTGCCGATGGGGTATCTGTTGTAGGGGACTTCCAGCAAGAACTGATGACTCCAGAAGGCAGACAGGAAAGCCTCAGCTCTGCCTGAGGCAGTGTCCCCGTGCAGTTTGAACCAGCGCTTCTGCCACCGCCTCGTTCCTGCTTCACACCCTGGAGGTGACGTACACAGAATGCAGGCGGCCTGCCAGGGCTGTCTGCAAGTCCCGCAGAGGGTCCAAGCCTTGCACTTTGCTGTTCCTGCTGTAGATCAGCTGTCTGAATGAGTCCTGCTCTAGAAGAGAGCTCATGTGTTTGAGGAAGAAGCCTTCACAAAAAGATGCTAGTTCAGGTGCATTGTGAATCTGCAGAAAAGCGTACAGTCAGTTAGCTTTTTCTGTATGTCACAGACCTGTGGTACGTGCCTGGGCCTGATTTCACTTCCAGTGTTTTCTGAGATGAAAAAAAGGACAGCAATGACTATGGAAAAGAACTCTGGTAGGACCAGTGATGACTGGTAAATTTCTTTTGATGCTTTTTGCAGGCACAGGTGCGAGTAGAGAGGCATTTAAGCTTGTTTTAATTTCTTCCCCTGGTGGCCTGCTGCTGGCAGAGCTGTGAGGCCTGCAGGCTGGCTGCTTCCTCTTAAAGGAAGAGAGCAGCTGGCTGATGAAGTGGGCAAGGTACCTGTTCTGCTGTGCAGGCCGGGAGTGTGTGTGCAACATAAAGTAATGTGCTGCCAGCTGGTGCACATAGCTTGTGGCAATAGGAAATGTGGTTCTGCTAGAGAAAGGAGGTGAGGGTAGGAAAACAGGGATGTTGCACTTCTGAAACGTGGTAGGGGGGCAGTGTGGCTCTGATCTGGTTCCCTTTGCTTCAGAGCTACTGGGGGCAGCTAGATGATAGAGGGCAAGTGTTCAGTACTTGGAAGCACTGTACACACACAGGTTCTGGGAGCTTTGCACAAATAGCAATGTAATGAAAAGTATTAAAGGCAAGGGAAGAATGTTCTTTTTTATCTCTCTACCAATGTACAAAGTTAAATTTTAGGCTGTAAAACAGTTCCACAGGGAAAAAAAAATATCAGTGCACCACTACAAGCAAAGTAAGTGCACATCACTACCCCCGATACTTCTGTTTGTCTTTTAAGGGATCTGACCTTGTGTCTGCCAAACTTTGCAGGATGGCAGGCTATTTCCTCAATGATTTTATTGAGAAGATAGGTTAGGTGGTCTGATATAAAGGTTTCTGCTAGTTCTGGAGCTACATGACTTCAGCAGGAGTGCTGGGAAAGGCTTTGCTACTTAATTGCTGTACTACGTGATCAAGTGCCCCTGCTGCTCTGAGGATGGGAATCTCTTAGGCTTTGCTGGATGATGTTGCTCTTTCAGCATGCCAGGTCATCTCCGCACAGCTCTGTAGGGATCTCTCATCGATTTCATACATGATTGCTTTGGATGGAAAGACATGCTAGTGCTGGATTAGGTTTCAGCCTGCGAAGCCCTACGCATCATCTCATTTGTGGTTGTGGCTGGGGCAGTAACCAGCATAGCAGGTACCTACTCTATGCCCATTGTATTTAGTCACTGAAATGAGACTGCTGCTTCATCGTGATTCTTAAATAAGACAGTTAGGCACGTACCTTTGCATATTTATAGATGCTAACAGAGTTTTCCATGCTGATCGTCTGGGCACAGAGGATTTCACAGTGTCTCTGGAGGCCGTCCAGTTGAAACAGGCTGGCAGCCGACAGCAGCTATTAGGACAAGAGATAAGCTCATTGAGATCGTGAGCCTTGAAAGAGGTAGGGAACGCAGACAGAACTGACCATTTCTTCTCTGAACAGTTTGTGACTGCCTTGTTTAATGGCTAAGTCCTAACCGAGGAGCCAATAGCACAGGCTTACTTCTCCTGCATCTGTGCTGCCTTTTTGCCACTGACAAACAAGACTTAGACTGCTGGAAACCCCCTTTCATCAAAACAAAGCAGAACAGCTGTGTGAAGCCTTCAGCAGCAAACTTCACTCTCACTGGACTGCTTGTGACTGAGCAGCATTATTGTAAGAGGATACGTTTGCAATGGGGAAGTGCTCTTAGTCCACTTTTTGCTGAACCATAAGTAGTGCTGTAGAATTTCAGCTTGTTTCAGTCGTTTCTTTATGGCCTTTAAACCTCTTGCTTGCTGTTTGGCCTGCTGTGGGCAGCGGAGCTGTGGAATTGTGCTGCACAGCCTTACTGCTGCCTGCTTCCTTCTGCCACAACAGAGAGGAGAACATGTAGAGGAAGCTTCCACCCAGCTCTGATCCTTAAAGCACTGCAGTCATGCATCTTTTCCCTTTGCATCTCGTGGACATAATATCAAATGCTTAGAAATAAGAATTAGCAATCAGCTGTGTTGAAACTTCAAACTTCTCTGCTCTTGGATTACAAGCTTGCTGTTAGCTCCTAGTTTTTGCTTTTTCAAACCCTGTTTATGCTCAGCACGCATAGCGAGATTTAGAAGGGAATGCTCTCACCTCTAAGATATCAGTGGTGGGAATTTCCATGGATTCTGTTCCTCCATAGTATAAGTACTGCATCAGCATCTGGAATGGGAAGAAGGCCAGCCATGAGGCTGTTATCACTGAAGTCACCGGGGGGCTGTGCATGCCTGTAGTCCCCTTCCTGAGCAGACACAGTATGCTGGCTCCCACCTCCACTTGGCTTTTCTCTAGCGTTTGCTGCTTTCTAATACTTATTTCTTCTTGGGCTTTGAAGAAGGCCCTGCTGAAGATTTTAAGCTGGGAGGGTGACAGCGTGTCTCCGATATGAACATCCTTGTAAAAACGTTCTTGTTTGGTAAAGCCTTGCAGGCTGGTCACACACACAGAGCTGGCAGCTAGCTGGAGCACTGAGTGCCATGCCATGAGCACGTGTGTAGCAGGGACCTCCCAGCCATTTGCCTCCCCTGCTGTGCTTCTAATCAGTTTCCAGCCTCCCCCACACCCCCATCAGGGCCAGAGGAAAAAACTTAATTGTTTGCAGCAATGGCAGTTGGGGCTCTTTGATCTCCATGCGCACACCCCAGCTAAACCAGGAGTGCCATATCGGGAACAGCTCCATGTGGAGCTGGAAGAGAAGTCGCTCCCAGTTTCTCATACTGTGGAAGCAGGTATGGATACATGCTGTGCTTATCAGTTCTAATGGCAGTGGTAACAAAATTCAGCTTGTACTTGTAAAGTGTTCTTATTTGAGCAGTGCAAACACAGGGAAGGCAAGCTGCTTCCAGCAGAGCCTTGAGCAGAACCTAGAGCTCCAGTGGTTCTGTTTGCTGCCCCATCCTTTGAGCACTGTAATTGAGATTACTGTAGAATGTCAGAACCTCCTCAACTAGCTTGATTTTATTTACCATCAAGTTGTCTAGCCCCAGGAAGCATTTCCACTGTTTTATTTCTTTTTAATTACTTGCACTTGCCAGTGAAGCAAAAGTTTATCTTCAGAAACCTTTTGATGTACAAATTTTGTTAGGGAGGTTTGTTTCATTCCATTTGATTCTATTTTTCTTTCTGTCACTGCCTGAGCTGCATAGTTTGGATGTCATCCATCTAACACCATACTTGTATGGCCCCTTTTTAGCAGGACAGAGATGTTCTAACAGGCAATATTCATTCTCTCAATGTGAAGTTATACTACTGATGACTAACAGAGCTCTCTATGCATCACAGAGACTCAACTCTGTAGTGAAGCAATTACACAACCCATCCTGCACTTTAGATTTCTCTGTTCTGTGCCTTTCTTCCAAATTTGAAATGCAGACCTGGAAAGCTGGAATAACTTAACTGGCATGCTTTACTACTTGTTTTTGTCCTCGGGTATATGCTAAGTAACCAACCTTATCTCCATCACAAATTTTAGGCCCATTAAATCCACAGAGGTCCTAAAAGTGAAGTGAAATTCTCAATTTTTGAGCCTTTCTTGAAAAGGATGTCATTAATTTCTGATAATATGGTTTGAATTAATAACAAAACCTGGTAGTAGGCCTGTAAGTAAGCTTACCTTTTGGTTAACAGGATGTAAAATTTGCCTGGAAACCTCTTAGTGTGTTAATATAAGACTACTCCTGTTTTATGGGAGAGCAAGTTGTCTAGTGAGAGTAAAAAAAAATATAGGCTGGAAGTTTTTGTTTGGATGTGGTTGCAGCTGAAGAGCTTTAGACTGAGAGCAGACTCAGGAAATACAGACAGGTTGAATTTAAACCCACCTCTAGTTGTAGATTGTCACCAATATTAAGTCGCTTCAAAGTATATGAGAAGATGATAAGGAAAGAAAAGGTGAGAGGGGCTACATACCTTGAAAATATTGTATTTCATATCACTAATTTCAACAGTCTTGCTTCCATGGCAGTCATGTTCTGTTTTGTTGGTCATCAGAGTCTTAAACCTGAGAATAATTTTAATACGTTCTGTATTACTTCACACACTCATTGCCTATTGACAAGCAGCTTGAGCAAGGTGAAAGACCTTCCTCCGTCAACTTAAAAATGATTTTCTTTTAATCTAATGATAACTACTTTGGAACTTCAGGGGCAAATTACCCTGTGAACTGTGCATTGTAACAGTTGAAAACACTGTTAATTGTCAGTGGGAGAAAGATGCATGTGTACCAGCCGCAGGTGAAACGTGGAACAATTGTGGCTCTAGCTAGCAAACAGAGGGAGAATGGAAGAGGCACTGAATGCCTGGGTCTGTATGCTCCAACTACTGCACAGGTTTTTTGAGGTTATTGCTGGTTAATTTATGTCAGTGCGGCTCAGGATCTCCTTAACACACATTAGGAATGACTAAGAAAAACTAGATGTATAGGAAAACTCATCCTTATGCTCTGTTCTTAACATTAGCAAAGATTATATGCATTGATCCCGCAACCCTGAATTACATCTGCAGTCTGTATCCTCAGCAGCTGCATTACTGCAGTGAGTGATTCAGCACTAGTCACAGAAATAAAGGACTAAAGGGACAAAGCTTCCTTTAATACTATATACAGGGCTGTAGGAAGTGACTTACCTGTTAGATGCAGTAACCAGCAGGACTTTGTGTGCATAAAACAGCTTTCCTTCTACTAAGAAAGTCACATCAGACATCTCTTTATTGTTTAGAAAGTGAGGATCTGTTAAGGTAGGAAAAGAAAATGAGGATGAGTGGGTTTTTTTTTTTTTTAAACTGTATATGCTTTAAAAAAATATTACAAAAGCTTCAGTTTTTGGGCGAGCATCTTACCAAGTCGAGCTGGCAGTGTCTTGTGGATTTCAGGAATACTGGGAATGGGACTGCTGCCATAGCAGTGGGTGAAGATGGATGCAAGCTGCTGATTGATAGAATCATTCTGTAAGGAAGGTAGAGCAGGTATCCGTCAGCACTTGGCTCTGAGCAAGCTTCAGACATTCCCTAACAGTTCTCTCAAGGCTTTACAGTGACTGCTCCCTAGAGGAACAACCTCAAGACAGAGGGACCAGCACACAATCTAACAGTGCGCTCTGAAAGAATGCTCTCAGCAACAGTTTACAGGCCAACTCTCTGTCAAGAAATAGACACAGGCAGTCTTTAAGTGAGAGAAAAGAAGGAAAATATTGCTGAACAGAAGCAGTGTTCAGAAAGCTCCTAGATTATACTTGGAATAGCCCAAATTGCCCAGTGCTGTAATGATAATGGTTCCTGTTACATTTGCACAGTTTCAAACATCAGTTGCTGAACTGGACTTTTAACAGAACAGCTATCACTAATACAGAAATAAACATCTGTACTGTGAGGGCTGCTTTTATGATTCCTGTCACTGGGCTGTAAATGAATTCAGGTAAATGCTGCTGGGGCCATCTTCATGCTGTAGCCATAGGGGCTCTGCATACGCGCTCGTTCTTTTGTTGATGTGTACAATAGCAGAAGAGCTGACTTGATTTTGATACTGTTACGAAACTAATGATTACTTTGCTGGTTTTGAGGATATCAAACATGAGCTGCAACCCTTCGTTAACCAGTTCCTCGTTGTAGTCTTCTTCCTTAATGGTGACAAATTCCCGTAAGAGGGTCTGTACAACCGAGTAGCGAGACTGGTAGAACGTTGTCCGCAGCGATTCAATCCACACGTGCAGCTT
The DNA here is from genome assembly GCF_038088225.1 of Cyrtonyx montezumae. Lineage (NCBI taxonomy): Eukaryota > Metazoa > Chordata > Aves > Galliformes > Odontophoridae > Cyrtonyx > Cyrtonyx montezumae. The sequence continues at coordinate 40,082,207 of NW_027071826.1, read as the reverse complement.
CCACGGGACTCCTGTAGCCATACCAAGAGGAAGCTGATGAGTGCCAAAATAACAGTGGGTGCATCCCTCCATTAGTTGTCGTAACGCTGAAGTAAATCGTTACCTATTGCCTTACAGCAGATACATTTTAGTCTTGTTATTAAAGGTGACTGAGCTGGGTCACTGACAGATTGACTTGCCTACAGCAGCAGAGGATTAGTTCCAGGACCATAAGCTGGTCCATGGCCTTCTGCTGATTGTTAAGGACCAAAGACCCCTTGTCGTGTACTTAGCTTCATTGTTGGTCAGAACCACAGAGTAAATTTGAACCAAGCTTGTATGAATACCTGACCCTACACAGAGCGTGAGGTCTTGTCTCATGGTTGACGGTAGACACACAAACTTCAAAGCTTCTCTTTTCTGCCTTTAGATCAAATATGTTTTTTTTACATCTAAATCAAATGCAGTTTAATCCCTGATGTTGCCATTGAGTTAAAGGGGCTAGCCTCAGAAACAGAGTACAGAAGGGAGAGAGATACCCCTTGCTTCTGATTATTGGGAACAGAAGTGATGGACATCCCAAAACAGTGGGAGTTTGGAAAACCTGGTGAGAAGCCTTAAACACGTTTTAGTTTAAATTACATACAGCTGTTTCCCAGAAGCTTAGGATAGATTTGCAGGCATTTGTCCAAATGAAATTGGAAAAAAGCTGTGCATTCCCTAAATGTGCACAAGACTTTAAAAAAATATATATATAAAGAAAGAAAACACCTCACCAAGTCCTCTGAGCTCCATGGTGATGTCTACATAGCCATGCTCAGCACTGTAATACATGGCTTCCTGCAGGGCCTTCGTTCTTGTTTTACATAGCTTGACCTGTCCCTCATTGGAGCTGCCCTGGCTGGAGGTGTCGCTCTCCACTCCCTCGGCCAAAATCTCCTCCAGTGAGAGGACATCTCCCTTCAGTTGCTGGGGCTGGGTCAGGAGCTTGCGCAGAACATTCCTGAGGAGGAACAGGAGATACTGTTTATTAATGAAATAGCAATAGTTCGGGCAGAACTGTGGTGATTTGGGGTTAGAGGTATGGCTTAGCAAATTATTTCCTTCCCAAAGATAGAGATGGACTCTGGCAGACATCTGGCACATGTGGAACATTTAAGACTTCTGTCCTTTCTCACACCATGAGACAGAAACTGATGCCCTGATAGCAGGGACAAAATAATGTGATATGTTCTTGTACCTTAGTGGTACGGGGCACAAGTTGGAGCAAACTGATTTTTGTTGCAGATTGTACTAGGGCACTCTCCTAGATGCACGCTTCCTCTGCCAGCTCTATCTGTGGTAACACCTTAAGCTCTGAAGTAACAATTACAAAGCATCTGTTAGAACCCTTGACCGTCTTTAGAGCTGTTGTTTTAGTCAGGTTTGCTTTTTGTACCAGTAAATAGAAAAAAAAAAGTGACAGTTCTGCATCACTAAATCCAGGGAGAATTTTCTGGTTTGGAATTTCATAGAGCAGTTGCAAGAAAGAGGTTTTCTTATGTCCAGACAGCCACTTTAGGCAGCTTGCATCGTTGGCCTCCCTGCCGCCAGCTGCAGCCAGCTGTAGCAGACATTCTCATCCCTGGGAGTCCACCCAGACACGTGGCTGCGACACTGCAGCACTGTTAGCTGGTGCTCTCCTTGCACCCACAGGACTCCATGTGACTGGAACTGGGGAACTGCAGACTTTCCATTGTCCTCCCCCACCTGTGTGGAGAAGAAGCCTTGAATTTCAGTTTGTGTGGTTGGATGTCACAGCAGGTTGTGGGAGGGGAACGGAGTTGGGATCAGAACGGCATTCTTGTAATTTTACACTGTAAATAACAGCATTAGGCTGTTCCAGCTCTGCTGAGTTTGGGCCTCATTTGAACTCGGGATGTTTTCCCTGGAGTAGCCAGATGTGTGATGTGCCTGGAGGTGCACTTTTGCCTCTGCTGTAAAGCACATCTGTGTGCCAGCAAGGTAGCTGCTGCTGAGCACGTTGCCATAAAGGCGTGTGGTGATGCTGCAAGAGACCCCCAGACATCACTCAGCCCATCTCCATGGGTGGCGTGGGCCTGCTGTAATTGGCTCGTGATGCTGACATAATTCTGGGAATAAAAATTTCTGGATGAGTTTGTATATAACGTCTTCTTTCTAAATAACCACCCTGCAAGCAGGGTTAGAAAGCCTAGTCTAGCTTTTCAGTGTATTAATGACTGATCTCTTGGTCAGTCATCCAGAAGCCAAAGTCAACTGAATTCTGTACCAATATCTTTTTGCTGCTTCTTGATGTGACTGGAGTCTGTCTCAGTACGTGAGCCACTATCTTGGTTGGCAACAAAGGTGGAACTTACTCTGCTAATGCATGGCCCAGAACCAGCTCCTCTTTACCCTCCCTCAGTGCCACAGAGCTAGACCAGCAAATGAGAGAAAAAGCAAGTGACTTTTCTGTTGCATTTTGCGCTTTTGACCACAATATAATCCCTTTCCTTTTTCAAAATTGCTGTTAATGAATAATGAAAATGCTGTACGATTTTTGTTTTTCCTCAAGGGGATGCAACAGAAAGGTTTAGATTGTCAGTTCCCCCTGGCACTACCTACATCATAACTGGAATAATCAGAGATAATAATCAGCACTAAAAAACGGCTGCTATCAGCACAGCCATAACAACATCTTCTGAACTGCACATGCAGGGATTTGGGGGTAAGACATGCAGTGCACCTACAGTGTGTTAGCCTCAGGCAGAAAACTCTCCTGAACATAAATGGAGCTTTACCTGTGTCCATGTGCAGCTGAGTGACTGAAACAGTTCATGTCTTCATGAAGTGAAGATGACATGCCATTGACCTCCAGCATGCTCAGGAGGGGGTCAGCTCCCCTGCTGAGCAGTAGGCTGACCAACTCGTAGTTCCCTGGGGAGCAATTAACAGAAACATCATGTCTCTTCCCTTTTTGAAACGTAACTCAGGACTGTTATCAGGCAAGGTGTACCAGCACAACGTGCATCTTTCACTGGGCTGTGGAAGCTGGGTTTTTTTATCCCCTCAGTAAAGCTTGGAGCAGATAAGGCAGAGACTTGTGTTCACAAAGGCACAAAAATAAATCAGAAGGAAATGAAAGGGGAAAAAAAAGGCTAGAACTGACATGCTGGAAAAACAACAGGCGCTTTTAGATGAGCACAGACTTGTTCATGGAATGCTTCTTCACAGAGAAATCTTCACAGAGCTAAGTAGAAGAAATGCAGAATTTTACTTTTATTTAATAAATTAATAAAACAAATGTCTTTATATGGCAGTTATTCTTTCCTCAGGCTGAATTTAAACTTGTTAATTTTTGCATCTGGAAGTTATTTAGATCCAAGACATGCCTAGGCAAGACAGTAGCTGTTTTATGTTTCTTAACAGAGCCTTGTGCAAAGGAGGAGCTGTTTCAGCTTAAGTATGGAGGCTGCTGGCAGGAGGTTATGATTGGTATTACTGGCAGAAATAGGCACTCATTTAGTGCCCATCAGTTGTTGCAGATGGTGATTGTTGTCACTCCCTGCCAACTCAGGCTTAGAAATGAAAAAACATGCTGACTGTCTTGCTCCTGGTGCTGCCTACTTGGTATCTTTGTGCTATCCACAGCACCTTCAGACCACAGTGCAGAACGAATCCTAACGCATTTTGCAGAACCCTGACCAGTTGTGGTTGTTTTGTGATAGCAAGAGACAGCGTGCTGTGGTTGTGTGTCACTTACCTGCTGCTGAAGCCAGCTGAAGTGGGGTCTCAGCATAGTTGTCTTCTCCGCTGTTAACAGCAGAACCCTCAACGTGTGCACCAGCATCCAGGAGTAGCTGCAAATAAAGACAAGAGGCTGAGAAAAGAGCAGTTGGGCAATGCATCCCAGAGGAGGCTGTGTGCTAGGAAGGAAGAGTGAAGAGTGCATACACACAAAGGGAACATCTCAAAGGCTAAAGCAAATTACCTTTTGCAGGGCAAGTTTCTGATGCGTGTCTCTGATCAGCCTAGGGCTAAAGCCTCTACACAAATGTCAGATTAGAGATGTAGTAAAGCAAAAGAAACTGCACTCAGTAGTGAGTTTATGCAGAAAAGAATTCTCAGCTGGCAGATTGGAGAATATCTACTTCTTTTAATTTTCTCTCTTATTATAAACTCGGTTTTGCTACTTGTAATTTGCCAGCTCCAAGGAGCCCCTTTTGAGCACAGGGAGTTGATCTTACTCAGTTTCATGCCGTGTGCAGGAACCAGGGTACACCTTCAGGGGATTAGCCCTGGAGGCTAAACAGCCCTCCATCTCTCCCAGGCCCTGCAGTGCCTGCATAAGGAGGCCCTAGCAGCCTTAATGATTTGCCGTGCACAGAAGTGGCTTTCTTTGTGAGTAGCTTGGTGCGTTCAAAGGCAATTTCGTGTCTCCTAGACAAAGGGGAGGTTACGCATCTCTTTCAGCCAAGCAGTGCACTCAGAGCAGCGTCACTGCAACAGCAGTGATGAGGACCGTGCTCTGGCCAGCAGCAGAGGTTCTTCCTCTGTGTGAGAGTCCAGACGGCTGTAATGGGTAATGCTGTCACAACTGAATAGTCTCAGCCACCCCCAGTTAATGGTACTGGCCTGGGCACAGCACATAAGTTCATGTTTGTATCATGAATCTAGAACTGTTTGTAGAGCATGACACCTGGTTCAGCAGGTTTGCTTCTCTTGAGATGCCAACTGTTCCAGGTAATTATCCTATGTTAGGTCTTACCTAGAACAGTGATTTCATACACGGAATCCAGAGTAAGCTCACATCTACCCTGTAAAGGATGGTTACCTAAGGAAAGATTTTTATATAGCCTTTAGAAGCGTTCAAGCTAACAAACACAGTGGGTATGCAGTCCAGTCTTTTTTTCCCTTTGAGCCAAGGTAAACTTAATTCGGCAGTTACTGTCTGTTGTGATTGGTTTTTGAGTTCCTTGAGCTATTCTGCTGCCCCTTGCATTCATTCCATGGAGGAGGGAGCAGAGTGGATGCTTAAGCACTTCATTCCCTCAGTATCTTCTGTGAAGATTCCTGACCAAAGAGTTTGCTCTGCTTACCTGAACAACAGAGATGTGCCCGTGCAGCACAGCAAAGGTGAGGGCAGTCCAGTGCCGGCTGTCAGGATGGACTGAAGGGTATCGTGGAGATGTACTGGGAACCTGGGCAAAGAAATCAGATAGTTATTAACCACTGCAGCCATAATCTTTAGACTTCCACACAGCTGGCTTTTCCCTTTGTAAGGGGTGGCCCCAGGGAATGGTAACAAATGCCATTTAGCAAACACTGCCAGCACTAAGCACACTGTGCTGTCCTCTGGGCCTTTTTAATGGGCTTATTGGTTTCTCCTAGCTGCAGCTCTTTCAGTAAGGAGGCTCCATTACCCCCACCATGCCTATTAGACTTGCCAGTGAGTGCTCCATGAGGTCCTGAAGGTATTTCTCCCTCTTCCCAACCCTCTGAAGTAGTGACTTCTGAAAGAAGTATCTTGCCCTTAGGCTGGGGCAGAATCTTCCAGAAATTAAGGATTCAGTTGTTAGAAGTTTGACAGTGATTTAGTAACTGCTCTCGTTAATGTACAGACCAAGGATGAACGATGGTGCAGAGGAGGCCCTCCATTACTTACTGGTATATCTAAATTTGCTCCAGCATCTATAAGCATTTGGACCATTGCTTCATCTCCAGCTGCGCAGGCATACATCAGTGGGGTCATGCCCTTTAGGAAGAAAAAAATAAGTTACCTTTCTGTATCAGGACATCTGTTCTGGACACAGAGTATGAATCTTAGGTACAGAGCATGAGTGTATATGTGTGTGCAGATGTGTATGTTGAAAATGTTTTGGTTTCAGTGTATGGCTGGCTCAGTGTGCTAATATGGAAAGGCACTGTGGTCAAAAAATCAGAGGTGAACACTGCAGGAATACAAAAGGGATCACTGAAAATTTCAGCCATATATTGTCCACAATTACTGAGCTTCATAGGCTGCAAAAAAGAAATATATTTTTATTATTATTATTGTTTGTAGTCAGATGAAGTGAAAACAGTAGACAGGAATTTATTTGGCAACATACCCCTATTGCTAAAACGCTACTTGCCACAGTGGGTCAATATTTCAGTCCCTTAAGTCTGTCTCTGTTGTGATGGCTCAGAGATGAAGTGAGAGAAATGAGTGTTACTTAAGAGTTAATTCCAGAAGTCACCAAGGACAGAAAAGAAATGTGCCAAATCCATTCCTGCTCACATCCTGTAGCGTTTTGTCTCCTTTATTACTTTGGATGTTCTAGTTTTTCACAGGTACCATTCTCTGCTGTTGTAATAGTACAGTAATGCTTGTGTAATAATACAGATTCATCTTTAGACAGCCGTATCAAAATAGAAGTAAATCTCAAATGGAGGAGTTCTGGTTTTGAATCTGCAAATGCATCTTTTTCAAAACAGACACCATTCCTGGCTATAGAGAAATGAGTGCCATGTTACTACAGTACTTGTTCACAGGGCAAAATATCAGAGAATAGCAGTTCTGCTTTGGAAGAACAGAAGTCCTTAGAGCTACATGAGCAGAACATATAAAAACTTAAGGAAAAAAAAAAATCAAGGAAGTAAATGGCAGACTTTCATAATATAAATGTTCCACCAGTGTTGCTTTAAGAAAGTCAACGTCAGGGGCACCTGTGAAATGATACCCTATGTCTGTGATCACAGAACTTACATGGGATATGTAAATAAGGTGACTACATGGTTAAATGCAGGCTTGTGCAGGAGCAGTTCTGCCCGTGTAAGAATGCATTTTCATATACCCTTTAGATTGCAGGATGCTAGGAAGTACCGTGGAGCATGTATCTGTTTCACAGTTGGGTCTAAAAACCTTTCTACTTGAATTTAAATCCTTCTTACTGATAAATATCCTATAGTTTCTGAGACGTGTCAGGTCCTTCTCATTGCTGTGACATTTGTAATGAGTGTTTATTTGGGGGAGCTGTGTGGCTGTTCTGTTGTGTTGGTTTTTTTTTAATTAGAAGGTAAATCAGCACACTGAATGATGCTCCAGAGAACAGACTCTGTTGCTACTTGATGGGACTGACAGCACAAACAGAAGCAGCTAAAGACTTTGCAGAGTAATGAGCCCCTGTGCTGAAATGCATTAGAATATTAAAACATCATCTAGAGTTAGAGAAGATTTGGAGAGGCAACTAACGCTTAAGACCTACATGGAAAGGAACACCATTTGTTGATGCAGAAATGTTTTTTGTGTTTATATGGCATACCTGATCATCCATGGTGTTAACTCCATCGGCTCCCAGTGCATCTATTGCTTGATTGATCAGATCTGTCCTTCCACAGTTCAACATTCGGAAACCCAGATCCTGCTGGAATTTTTCAGTAGCAGCTTTAGCATCCAGTCTCCGGAAGGAACTGAAGCAGCATTCAGGTCTGTGGAGAACAAAATAATTTATGGATTTTTTTTGTCTTTCTTTTAAATTTTTTTTTAACATCTCCTCTTCCTATGAAAACCAGGTTTATGAAACGCCACGGTTTTACCTTCTCCACCACGTAATCCTTTCTGAAAAAGCCTGGCTAAACTTCAGTTGTACTGGAGATACAGGTCTTAGTTCTTAGGGACAGGCAGTAAGTTCACATGAGTATTACAGGAACAAATGGTGCCTGAGTAGAGAAATGTCATCGGTGCCTTCCATGGGAAGGGCAAAAAGAAATCCTTATTCCTTGTCACTCAGCCTCTCACTTCAAGGGCACCTCTGGGCCAGGCTACTGCAGCAATGATGTTAACAGTGGTGGAAGAGTGCTCGCAGGGCGCAAACCTGGAGCAGCTGTTATCATCCATCTTGCTGCTTACTGGAAAAACAAATGCTTTAAATAATTAGCTCTGTATCTTTTGTGAGATGGTATCACGTGATGTGATGCAGCTGTCATGTGCTAGCGCATCACATGTAGACAAAAACATATTCCAAGGAGGAGAAAGAGAGGTAGAGGTTACACATGCACAAAACAGCAGTCAAGTAATAGTACTAGGATGAGACCATCAGGCCATCTCATTGCCAGGCAATTGTCCTGAAAGAAGACCCTTCTTTTTGAGATTATTTTATTTTTTTTCAGAAAACAATCAAATCATAATTTCAAAAAAAGTCTCCAAAAAAAATCAACTCTTCTCCAGTGCCTCAAAAGAAGCGAAGTAATGTTTCTGCAAGGCTCTGGTAAATCCTTGTCCTCCAGATGACGATCACATAGTCTTTATCTCATTTGGAAGTGGTCCAGAAATGACTGTAAATCCCCTTGGTTATGCTGAAAGCCTCTTGAGTTCCAGAGCTGGAGGCCTATCTATCTCCCTCACTGAGCAAACATTCCTGAACAGGAGGTGAGCACTGATAGCTCAGCCCTTTGATGCTATTTTGGGAGGAGTGCCTTCTCCACTAGCTGTGCAGTGCTGTCAGAGGGACAGAGCAAAGAGGTGGGCTGCAGTTGTTGGCCTGGAGCTGCCAGGAGCACATCTGGGGGCAGCAATGTGAAGTTACCTTTTGTGAGCTTTGCTCCCGGGGGGACGTGCAAGCTCAGCCCATGCAAAACTTCCTGGCAGAAAAGTAACGATATCCACGCTGGTCTGAGTAACTGCTTGACAGCATGCCATTCTATGATAGAGGCAAGGCAGCTTTTTCTACTAGAGTGTGATAAAGGCTAAAGCATCTTCCATGAGGCAGGCAAAAGAGCCCACACGTACAACTGCTGTGCAGCAGCTGTACCCACAGCAGGTTTTCTATGCGTGAGTTGTTACCCTGTCAGAAAGAGGCAGACCCTCGCATACTTCCTAGGATAAAGCTTGCACCCATGCAGTGCCCAGATGGCAGCTCCTGTGTATGCTTGGCTCCCCTGGCCTGGAGTTGGAGAGGCCTGAGAGCACAGAGGCTGTCTCCAAGAGTTTTATTTTCCCTCATATCACAAGCAAAAACAAGCACTCAAATCCCTGCCTTATTATTTAAGATATATGATCTAGAAATCAAGAGACCACCTGCATTTTGTATGCCAATGTGTGCAAAAATCTAGAGCAGAGATAGATGGAGTGGGATGCCTTTGAATTGCAAAGTTTGCATTCAGTTTTGAAAGAAAAAGCCTTTCCTGAGTTTCATTTCGATTTCTCCCTTAGAAACTAACTGAAAGCACTCACGCTGAGTCTTCCATGGCACTGCTCAGCAGAGAATTTCAAAGGTTTGGGCAAGCACTAGGCATATGGGTAAAATGAGCTTAGCCCATTCTGACTACCCTGTGCTAATAGCACCTACTGTCCACACGCAAGACTAAGAAACATATGCTTCAGTGGACATGGAGCACATGTACACTGGCAGAGTATGGGCAGAAGTGCTGCATGAGAGCATGCCCAGACTAAGTGCTCACATGGGCAGATGCAGATAAAGCTTAAAAAGGTGCCACCTCTGAGCTTCCATGGCTGTGTCCCCTTAAGGCACAGCTATGTGGAATGCTCTTAGCCTGTGTTATCATATCAGGCAGAGTTAGGAAATAGCAGACATGCCACAAGTGAGCTTGGTGCAGAGTTCAGTCATCAAATTGCACTAGCACACTCGCTAACTAATTTAGCTTTGCATTAAGTTTTATGGATAGCAAGGAGTACCCTTCATTGCACAAATGGGGAGACTGAGGTATAGCAAAAAGCAAGAGCCTTCTTGGCTGCCAGAAGGAAAAAATAAAGAGCAACAAAGCAGATCAAGGATTCTGATTTAAAGCCTCCTATTACTTTTCCCATTCATGAAAAAGAATTGTAAGAGTAACGATTATCAGGAAGGATAAATATAGAGCACTTCAGCACTTGCAGAACACACAATACAAGCGATATTCATTGTTATTTACGTGCCCAGCCCACTCATTCAAGAAAACTTGCAGTACTGTTCAAGATATAACTCTGGTATCAAATGTAGTGCTAATGACAGCAACTTTGAAAGGCAACAAACACTGAGTAAAATACCTATGATGTGCTAATGATCCAAGCTAATTATAAATCCCTATTGAATATACATGTGAGAGGAGGACATTAATAGGTACTTATACTTTTCGTCAGGGTATCTGAGAAAGCAGAGGATTATCTTGTAATTAAGACTGAGGTAAAAGTGACTGAATAATTTATACTGCAGTCTTTCTGTCTCATTCTTCCTGCACAACTTTTGGCAGCACAAGATCTTTCTAGCCCCAACTGTGACGTTCGGCCAAAGCTTCTTTTTCTCCTCTTAAAAGCTTGAGCACACGTTGCCCATACAATATTTTGAGATCCCCCTCCCATGAGACATGGAAAGTAGAGCACTCAGTCCACCTACTTGAGCTGCCTGGGCTCACAGTCCAGCCCAGGTAAGAGCAGCCTGGCTGTCTGCCTGATGTCATCGCTGTCCACCGTTAAACTGCGCCGGTGCTCAGCATAGGTGATAGCCACTCGCATCCACTCCATCAGTGGCGGCAGAAGCATGAAGGGCCTGTGCACACAAGGAAAAAATGCATCATGGTTAACACAGCTCTGCTGTCTTCTGCTAGGACTCGGCATCAGTTGAGTCAGCTCAGCAATTCATTGCTTCCTCTGCCTGCGTCTGACAGATAAAGCCCACACTGCAAGGGTAGCTCTGTCCCTCCGCTCTACTGAGGTGGCAGATCAGCAGGTGAGAGACCATTTGTGCACAGCTGACCCTTTGAGACTACTGCAGAACTGCTGCAGCTTTGCTCTTATGTCATTTTCCCCAGCAAAACTGTTGCCATACTTTGGAATTGGGGACAAATAAGTACAGTGAAAGAGATAACTAACACGGAGACAGCTCTGAGGAGGAAAACATCTGTAACATACAATAAATTTAAAGCAATTTGCAAATAAACAATTTACCTGATCCTGATTTGTACAGCACCCACACAATGAGGTTTTCATCTAAATAAGGAATTGAAAGGCAGTAAAAAATGATGTAAATAGAGCAGTAACAACAGTGTCAACAGCTACTCTGGACTCCCCTTACTCCTATGAATGAACAGAACACTGAAATTACACAATAATATATAGGTATCATAATACTCGTGCGCAACGTATCTCATCTCTCCTCCCAGTACACAGCCAGAGCGATCTGTTATTTGCTTGATTTTCCCCCAGAGATACCTGCCACCATGATGTGAGGCTCAGAAGTGCCAGCTGTAATTGGAAACACCTCTCCCATTCCTGGTAATGAATTTAGTCATGCTGAAAAAAAATGCCCTTTCCATTTAAGCATTCAAAAGCAAATAACCAAGGGGATAAGGTATCAGTTCCTGCATAAAGTTGAAGGAAAAAGATGCATACCAGAAAATATAAAATGATTTTGATATTAATGGAAGCAGCTGAACCCATGAAAGGCATTTTCAAAGCAGCACACATATGTGTGCACACATCTGCGATCGCAGTAAGAGAGAGCAGCACCGATCCCATTAGAAATCATTTTATCAATAATGAGATTTGTAAGCAGAACTGCCTTTGGATGGCTTTGAACGTCCTTCAGGCTGGAATAATTCTATCCCATCAAATAAGTGCCAGCTCTTTCAATTTTGCCAGTTGCAAAGCACACTCTAATAAGTTGCCATTTTCTCCTCGCAAACAAGGCTGCTTATTTTCCCTCTGCTCCTTTCCTTCTCCTGAGTGGGAAAGAAATATCTACAAAATCACAGGGCTGTCTAAATATCTAATCAGTCCTGGACTGCCAGTGCAAGAGTGTTCTTAATGTGACTTGCAGCTTTTAGCAGTATGCTTCTACATCAATCAACGACAATGTTAGGGCTTCTACATCCCTCACTTTGAAAATCACACAGTACCTCAGCAGCTGAGACCTTTTTGAAGCTCAGCTTTAATTCCCTGGCCCATTTAAGCTTACTAACTCGCCCCAGATCCCTGGGATGATCACTTGCAGCCAATCTGCAGCACAGCCAGCTCAGAGTTGAATGACTGCCCTGAAGGAAGAGCAGCAATCCAGACAACTCGTGTTTGGGAGATATATTCAGCAGTTGGCTTCAGATAACTTCTTTCTGGCCTGCAGCAGAGCCAGCACTTACACCTTTTAGCTTCAGGCACCGAAGGGAGGAGCCTAAATTCAGTATGCAAACTCACTCTGTGTTTAGTAGAGCCCCTAGCCTCCTCCCAAACAGGTGAGGACAGAAAGACATGCTTAAAAGCACTAGGATGAAATACTCAAGAGTAATTAATTAGAAATCCATCTTACAAGTAACCATACCTAGCACCTTTTGTGGTTGTGCACAAGTTTGGTATTTAGCCCGCATCACAACATCCCTGAAGCTCTCACACTGGGATCAGCGCTGGATGGAGAACCATGCTGATCCAGCAACAACCAGATCATCATCTTCCCAGGTAGCGAGCCAAACCTGGGTGCTGCGATGCTGCTGCAATAGGCTGTGCTCAGCCAGCAGAGAATAATATCGAGTCTGCTCCAGAAATAACAGGTACTGTGAAAAAATTTCCATTCTCTAAAACTGGCATGTGCCAGGATCCTAAATGGATTGCATGCACAAGCAGATCTTGAACAATAAAAGCCTGGCTGGGGAGAAAAGGGAAGGAAGAGGTGTTTGCTTGTTAAAATCACAACAGATTTTTTCCAAAGGCTTAAAAACTCACATCTCAATACGCTACTTAGTTACCTCGTGTCCAAAGGAGAGCAGGCTTTGGACTGCAGCCATCAGGAAGGCTTTCTCTTGGTGCTGTCCTAATCTGTCCCAATCCCACCACTCGCATTACTGTGCAAGCAATAAATCATTATTCTATCAGCAGTGACTGTGATGACCTCAATCTCTATTTTGCCATAAAGGCTTTATTTCTCCAGAAAATTTCAAGCTTGAGGATGGGATTTCTGTTCTTCCTCCTCTTCCCCCTTGTACCCAGCTCTTTCTGTTCTTCACAGTATGCTTGTGGGCATGCTAGCAGCAGCATTTCACTCTTTTTCTTGCTGACACTGCATCACATGAGCAGCACTACTGCATGGTCTAAGCAGAGAGAGATGCAGTTCAGCTGAAGTAAATGCCAATGCTAGGTTGCACTGCACTAAGAAAATAAATGCAATTATTCTTTTTCTAGAAAATAAATGCAATTGTCATCCCAGTGGCTCTTAACCTGGGCTTCTGTCTGCCTCTAGGGAAACACCGAGATCATGTCACAGTCTGAAAAACACTGGAGGAGGATGAAGGGGTGAAACCTTCATGGAAAATTAACTGGGAGATGCCACAAGCTAAAAAAACAGATCTCTATCTACGTATTTCTGTCTGTGCCATGCTTCGGACAGTGCATTTTCCTCATGATTTTCTGACATTTAGAAGCATTTGGCAGCTCATTAAATTCTGCACATGAAGCAATCTGGCCCTGGGAAACTGTCATATTCCCAGCAGTAGTTCAGTGGGGGTACACACGCTCTGTTTTCTATGAAGAATGCCACCATTGCTTTGTTCAGTTTCTCATCATCTTGCCTCTTAAGAGAGCAATTTCACATGTAAACTGGGATAGCATACAACAGTAAAAAGAAAAATGAACATTGCTCACTTACTCTATATCCTATGAAGAAACACAGTAATGTCTGACATCACCACGAGCTATCAATATTTTATCCATCAGTTGTCGAAAATTTTCTCCACTTAGAACCAGGCAGCCCCGCCATTCCCAAGGGGATCAGGTTGGACATGGGCGAGATGTGCTCTGAGAAAGAATGGAATCTATTGTAGTCGTTTTCCCCTCACTTGGACAAAAATGCATTCTTTTACGTAGCCATAATCAAGAAGGGTGGTGGCAGCCACACTTGGCAGAGATCTTACAGCAAGTTCATTTGTTGAAAGGGGTTGTAGCTTTTCCCTGGAAATGTGCTGTGCTTAATTGATTACAACTGCCTAGGACGTGGCTGGCATGTGGAGATCATGTGTGGCAATCTTTGAGGATGTGCTGTGGGATCACAGACTTTCAGTGTTAGGTCATTCATCACAAAGAAACTAGTCCCTTCTAGCTCTTCTGAGGATTTTTAAGAACCCTAGGGCCGAGACATTTTTGGCACAGGGAAGTTAATTGTGTGCAGAAGAGGCAAGACCTCCACAGGAGTCAGACGATGATGCCATTGGTATGCCATTCACCACTGAATGCTAAGAAAATGTTCGTGGAGCTTCAATTTCAGAGGTGAGGAACACCTGCCATTTCAGATGAAAACGAGTAAGTCTTCCCGCAGGGAACTTCCATGGTGCCAAATTCCTCCGTCCTGCCTGGAGGGTCCAGTGACAAGACCGATGAAGAAAGGGGGAGTGGAGAACAAGGAGACATTTTGCATGCTTAGCTACAGCATGGCAAAGAAGGGGCCAGCAGGGAAAGAAAAAGCAACATAGAAAAAACTTTCAGTCTCACCTGTTCTTTTTCCCCTTTCCATGTAATTATTTATTTCTTTTAAGTAACGAGCTTAAAAGTCACTTTGCAAACATGCAAGGAAGATAAAGGAGCGGTATGCTGAGGAGGAATACTGGTGACAGCCTGTCCTGTGGCTGAGTTAAGGGAAGGCCAAGCAAGCTCCTAATTAAGGGTCCTGGGAGACAAACACAGTGAGCAGAACTACGAAAGGGGAAAGAGGAGGGAATAAGACTGATCTGCAACTAAATGGTGAATTGTGTAGGAAGATAGCTAGAAAATGCACTGTTTGAACTTTACACCAAGACAAAAAACTCAGATTTCTGAAATGAAAAATGTACATACTCAGAATTACAGCAACAGAGTCAAAAAGAAAGCAGAACAATGTCTAATGAGTTGGAGAAGGAAAAGATTCTGAGGCAAGATGGAGTATCCAAAACCAAACCATGTAATGTCAAAGTAGAAAACAGAGGCATACTTAAAGCTCGGATTCTCAAATGCTAAATCATTCTGCAAGTTGCAGCAAAGAAAGTTCACTGGGTATGTAATTATGTGTGAATAAAGTAACAAGAGAAACACAAAATCTTCACTTCAAAACACAACCAGCCTAAGCCCGGAGCCATTCCTTTCAGATTCAAAATATTTTACTGAATTTGCAGAAACCCACCACATTTACCAAGAAAATATAGGAACTGCCATCCTGGTTCTGATCCGAAGATCATCTCAACTAATGCCACATCTTTCAAAGCAAACAGTCCCAACTCTTCACAGAAATGGAAAAATAAATCTAATCATAGCCAACTGGCCTAAAGGGAAAGTTTTCTTCTGAATTCCCTTGAAACTGATTGGCTCATGTCTTAGAAGATAAGAGTTCTCAGATTTTAGTGGATCATTGTCAAGCTTGGTCTTGGCTTGGTTCTGCCACGACACTAACTTCCAGAGTTTTGGGAGTTATCCTTGAGTGGGACACTAAAAGAATGAAAAACATCTGGATAATATTACATTTATTGGGATCCTTTCTGCACTGAATTCGCCTTCACAATTTCCTCTGCTGATAGAGCATAAAAAAGTACAAGAGTAGTTTTAATCCAGAAATGGCAGCTCTGATCTTTACTAGCAACCACAGATTTTTTTTTCTGTTCTTGTCTGCAAACTTCACTGAGAAATGAGACAGGTTTTATTCTACATTAGCTACAAATCAAAATAAAACTTCACTAAAAAAAGCTCACTTCAACAACAACAAAAAAAAATCATGAAGAAATCACTGGGAACTCAATAAGAATCTTATAAAGTTACTCTAGTCTATAGTTTCCTTATTATTTATTGTTTTAACAGCAGGAAAATCAATTTTCAGGCTGAAAGCAAATACTTCTGTTGCTCTAGAATGTATCATGTATACTCTAGAAACACATTTGTAACATCTGTGTGCTGTGGCAGAAGGAACTCTTGGTTTATAGGCAGATGTAAATTAATTAAAACCAACTTAAACCGTATGTAGGTGATGATAAGAGTCTGATAAATACACACAATAGCTTTAAGTATAGCAACATGGTCATAGTGATGTGGTCAAGGATGTGATTTGCTTCCATCTGCCTCAAGAACACACAGAGCCATTTGATCCCTGTCACTGTGAGTAACCGCCTCAACAGAGGGGACTTTGGGGAATGGAATACCATTGGTTTTGCTCTTCTGCTCCACCCCACTCTTTGACATCCTAAAGTTCTCCATATGCTAAAAGGCACTACTGCAAACAATCAGGCAGGTGAACTAAGGGGCAAATTCTTGTACGACTTTGGACCTAATTGCAGACTCAACTTCAAATCAATAGTCAGCTCTATGCTTAAATCAATTGCACGAAGATTAGATGCAATCTGAAGACAGATTTGCCGAATCTCATGCTACACACTGAAAACAGCATTGCCAATGACATGTGCTTGTAAGCTTGTACCACCAGACATGCGAAAGCCAATTCTGTACATCTCTGGGTCTCAAACACAGCTGTGAGCTTCCTCAGCTCTTCACACAACAGAGCAGTAGCTCTGGTTAGGTCTGGACTTTATAATGAACTGCTCATCTGCATCACATCTGTTGAGTCTTCCCTGTATAAAAAGGTGACCGTTGTGGCTTCCATGCCCCCCGTTTTGCCAGGACAAGGCCTTTCACTGTAGCTGCTCTTACAGCCCTTTGCTGCCCCTTGGGTCTGCTGTGGCTAGCAGCAAGGACACCTCACTTCTGCGTGCCTCTCACACATTACTCTCTGCCATTTGTGGTGTCACTGTTCACATTTCTAAAGACCCACATGGTTTGTCCTCAGTTACACAATTGGTCACAAACTGCCCCAAACTTCCCACTGTCATTAAATATCCATTCATGTGGAAAATCTTAATTCCCTTCGTGCTGTTGTACTTGGGCTTTTAAGTCAACAGCACTGACTTAACAAAAAATAAGAAAGGAGAAAGGCAATTCCTGTGGATTTGCTGGGTAATTCAGACAAAAGGGCTCCTGGGAGTTTGCAGAACGACCAGAAGAAGCCAGCATGGTTTGTTCCAACCTGAACCAGTTTGCCATTAAGGGCCTCATAACCAGGAGCCACCCCAAATGGATTGACTGAGATGTTGCCATGTGCCACAAGCACAATTCCAGCTGCAAAAGAAGACACTGATACAGTCTGGAGCAAAACATGAATACAAACTACAAGCATTAACTGAAAGAGCCTGTAACAACATGCTATGTGATAGGCAGAAATAAACACAGGCAGAAAGCCAGACTGGGTTGTCTGTTATTCTTGGATTAACCTTGATCTTGTGGCCAGAAAAGCCACGAGGTAACTCTTACGGCTCATTCCAGGTGCTAGGCTGGCAAAATGAAAGCAAACCACAGTGCACTACCTGCAACAAGAATTATCTGTCTCAGTGTGATTCTTCACTACCCAGCGGTGCAGCTCCTCCTTCATCATCTTTTTTTTTTTTTTCTTTGCCCATTATAGTTAATTCCTGCAAACACTAGTAGGAATGAGATAACAGGCCAGTTAGTTATTACTTCAATCATGCCAATGTGCATATGTTAAAAACATATGCTGATTCTCAAGCCAAAACCAATCTGCCAGATTCAATCACAGAACTAATTTTCAGGGCCCAGTTATAAAATCTTGAATGCAGAGCGTTGCCATGCTTATGAAAATTGCCTGAAGCTCCCGAGTTGCAACTGTGAGAACAAAGAGCCAGTAAGAGAAATATTTTCGTGCTGTTCTGGAATACTCAAAACTGTTTAATTATAACTGCCAAAGTTTGCTCTGCTGAACAAAGACAATCCTGAACAAAGCAGGGCTTTAACAATAAGTAGGGAAACTTTAGCGTTTACCTTACAGCATGAGCCAAAATCTAGTTAATATTTCTTAAGACAATTTTTCAATCATAAAGTAATAGTAGATAGAAACTAAACACTTAAGACTAAACTACAACTCTTTCATATTTCAGAACAACAAAAAGATGCGTTTGATTTCTATTTTCATTGCTTGATGCATGTTACACTTCCGTGCCATGTCATGCTACTGTGAGCATGGCCTCCTTGTAAATTAATCTCACCTGACACTGATGTGTCAGTGTATTCCTAATGAAAATCTAAGTAATCTTTTGGCTTTTTATATTCTTGCAATCTGAGAAGTTCCAGAAACAACTTTAGCATGAAGGCACAAGAAAGGTACTAATACGTGCACATGAAGAGAACTGATTTTGGAGCTCTCTTAGGTACAAACTAAAATCAGGCAGTCACTCGAGCCAGTAGTGTAATTATGTAACTGGGGTTCTGGCTGCTGTACTAAAATCACAGAAGAGCTCACAAAATAACCAAAATTTTATAATCAATTTTCTTGAATAAAAGGCAATCAAGCCCACAGGGTGTAGCATTTGTGAATGAATAGGCAGCACTCATCTCTGTAAGCCAGTGCCAGGTAAGACACACGACACATGTCATTAATGAAAGATTATGACAGGGAGTCACTGTTAGTTGAAATAGAAGCAATTGTGGCATTTAAAAAATTATTTTGCCAGAAAACACAAATTGAGCCTTACTAGCAAGCTGTTCAATCAACATACTCCTCTCATGCCTTCAAAGACCTTACATTCTGTTCCTTGGATCTTGTTTAAAATATGTGAAAGAGCTGCTGCTGTGCAGAAATAAAGTATACACACACTCTCAATAAATGTCAGTTACTAATTCTGTGTTTCAGTACCTCAATGTATACCTGCCCACTCCAATCAGGAACAACGTAGACAGGATATGTGTAAAGTTAAAACAAAAATCTCTTGCCATCCTGGTTATCAGCAGCCTCCCACCATCTACTGAACTGTAAAAAGTGTTCCCTCCTCTTCGGAGAAGTTCCATAGGTCCGAAGTCTGATGTTCCCATCAGAAATAAACTTATGCACTGCACACAATGGCCTTAGTTGACAAAATGTCATGAACTCCAACAAGGCTAATCTCTACTCTCAAACAGTCAGCCCATAAACATAACTCACTCAGCTGCTTTCCCTGTTTCTCCAAGAGTACAACGTTGTCCACATGCACGCTGCAGATTCTAGCAGCTAGCCTGGATCCAGTTCACAGAACACATGCATTTCTACATCACAAACTGGGGGAATCTTCACAAATGACAATCTTGCAAACCAGAAAGGTGTAAGGCACATACCTTCAAAATCTTGATCTGATCATACATGTAGTTGCTAGGACTACTAGCAAAAGTATGCAGCCAGAAGCACGCACTGTGGCATAGGCGTCAAGGCTATTTTTTATCCCATCTCTTCCTAAGAAGGGACACTTCAATAATCTTGTACAAATAGATTAGATTTACGTTCTAATGGAGGGTAGGAGAGTGGAGTTTTCTTATACACAGCTAAAACTAGCAATAGGTTTAACCTGCTTCACTTTGACTACTGCCTAGCACACAGCTCTGTGGCTACTACAGCTAATGTCTGACATTACAAAATAAGAATATTTTGTTTCTAGTACTAAATTAGAAGGATATTTTTTCCCTTCAGGACTGTTAAAATTCTGCTGTCAGAAAGCAGATCTAAAAACACAGAAGCATCTATCAATGTCATGCATCAATTCTAATGCCAACTGCAACATGAACAATTATTTTTCTTCCATTTGTTGAAAAATAAACTATAATTCAAAATCTCTGTCTGCTCTCCATTTCATTACCTGTTGCTTGAATAAGCTTTCCTTATCAACACCCAGTACTCCACATTTCAAACACAAAGGAGGAATCACAGAATTATAGGGGTTTGGAAGGGACCTCTAGAGCCCCCCTGCCGGTGCATCACTATACCTGGGTGAATGCCTTTTCTGTAGGTAGTCTAACTAACTTAGTTTGGTCACCTACCCTTGAGCAAAGATTAAGCATAATAAGCACCTCAACACAGAGATTTTAGTAGACAAAAAGAGGTTCCAAAGTGAGTTAATTAAACTATTGCAACATTTCTTGTATAAGGAAGAATGGGACGCCCAGATGGAAAGTCATTTAAGGAACATATGTTTCTGTGGTGTTCCAATGCATCAAAATTCTTCAGAGAGAACCTTCCCAAAGAGTTTGGCACCACATCAGGGAACTTAGCACGGCTACCTGGCACAGTGCAGTGCTGCACAGAGGTAACTCTTCATCACACAGTCTGGATACTGGAAGCAATATAATTGCAACAAGATGTATTCTGAGCAGGTTTATAATAGTCCTATTATGATTTCATGCTGAAGTACTTATGCTCCTCTCAAATAGCTTGTCTATCTTCTCCTAATGCTACCTTGTGTATATCCTTTCATGCTGAAAGATCTTAGCAGTTCTAAAGCACTTGCATCATAAGACTCTATACTGCTTTGGAAGTAAGTCTTGTCACTGAAGAGGTGGAGAATGGCTAAGTGAATTGCTTACAGTAGCAGAGTTTTCCAGAAAGCTTAGGAATAAATACATACAGCTTCCCTTTCTCTGTCCTATTCTCTAGCCTTTAAGATGTATTTTCAAACCCATGCAAGAATGAACTTTAGGTATATAGTCTTCAATGGAATTGAAGATCCCAGCAGTTTGACTTCATGTACCCCTTTCAGCAGCATCCCTTCAGATTTACACTGATAAGCTGAGAGAGTAAAATATGATTTGTTCATCACCTTTCATCTCTGAGCAAACACATCAGACCAGCATGAATTGTATCAGCACATGGTTGTTTAGCACCAGAAGAATCCACAAACCAGAACTGAATCTGCTTAGACATGTAACTCATTTGAATAGGATTTGTATTGCAGAGCAGACATGTTTTTAAAAACAGTCAGCTCAGCATTTACTGTAAGAACACTTGATGAAAACAGCACAATTTAGCATCCTAAGTGACAATCAGGTCATGGCTGGACATGCACTTGTAGGTATGGGACCAGGAAACGCAAACTGAGTCTCCTTTAAAAGGAGACAAAGCAGAGACATTCAATCTAGGATTACCCCAGGGAAAGCTTAGTTTCTAATCCCTACAAGGTCAAAGAGAAAGAATGATTGTTGCTATTATCATAATTTATACCCAGAAACGTTTACTCTTCAGAAAAGCTTAGCTCTCAGGTCTCTGTAACAAAGATGTCAGGAGCAATAAGAGAGAAAACCCCAACAATTTGTCAACTGTGGCTGCTGCACTGCAAAAACTCCAAGCTGTGCCTTTATTTAGCTGATGCTTTAGCACGGGCCATGCTAACTCCTTCCTCAGGAAACAGGCAAGTTCTGCACGTCTGTAATTTAGTCCAACAGGAAATAATATTAACTTCAATTGGAAACAGCAATTACTGAAAAAGAAGAAACTTGCTGGCTTTTTAACCACCATTCTTTGCAATATATTCAGAATGTTTCACCCAGAGTTGCTACCTTTTTATTTATATTACCTACAGGAGTACCACAGTTATCTTTGAAGAACTACCACTAGGAAAAATGGAAACAGACTGATATTAAATGACAGCAAACAGCAAGTAGACAAATAGACAGTTGGTTCTTTCCTACTTTAACAGTTAGCTGCTGAAAACATGAAGCCGGGGGACCTTGCTTTATTCCCCTCTGTATTTGTAAAATACCCTTTTCATAACACTTGCTATAAAAGTTCGATTTTAACTTTTCCTGCATTACTCTTCCTTCCTTTTTTTATGCTACCTTTGCTGCTTAATCTTCTGATCGTGAAATAGCAAACAATGGACAATATATAACATAGAGGGTCTGCAGGCACTGAACATTTCTGTTTGTGCTAGCCAGGAGAGTACAGGCAACTAATTCAACAAGCTCTCATTTTATCCTACCTTCTTTTTGATCTAAACAGATGGAAACTTAACTGCAGAAGCCAAGAACTTAACATTGAAATCTTCGCAGTAGTTACAGTAATTACTGTAGCCCTAGTTACAGTAATTGCAGAGTAGTAGCGCGAACATACACACAATGGCTATCATCTCTTTGTTACTAAAGAAACGAAGCAACAGTTGCCTCCCTAGTATTCAAACATTTTTACAAGTAGGGGACATTAGCCAGAAACTGCTTGGGGCGAAGACACAGTCGTTCCAGTGACTTCTTGCAAGCATTGACATCTCTTGTAACAGTGTTGTTCAGAAGAAACTTTTGTAACTGCCAGGACAAAGACTGTCAAAAAGTGGCATTGCTCCTCTAGGTAGGTGCTAAGGAATAGTTACTGCCTGCCAAGAGAACAGCCAGCTCTCCAAAACCATGTCTCGATGCTTACCAATGACTGGGAAGTTACCAGCTGACACACAAAAAGCAACTTTAAGGGACAAAAACTGCCATTAGAACCACAGAACAGCTGAGGTTGCATGGCACCCCTGAACATGGTTTTGTTCAAAGCAGGGTCGGCTACAGCAGATTGCCCAGGACCACAACCAGTGGGATTTTGATTACTTCCAAGGAAGGAGACTACACAACCAACAGTGGCAACCTGTTACAGGGTTTTTATTATGGTAAGCATAACTTTATCACATTTCAGTAGAATTTTCTGTATTCCAGTTTGTGCGTTTGTTCTTTAACTGTGCACCAATTAGAAGGGTCTGGTTTCATCTTTGTTTCCCTCTCTGCTGGGAGAGAAATATTTATAGATGCTGATAAGATCTCCCTGAGCCTTCTCTTAGCCAGACAAAGAAACCTCAGCTCTCTCAGTCACACCTCAAATGACAGAAACTGCATTCCAGTCATCATCCTTGTGGCCCTTTGCTGGATTTCTCCTGTATGTCTGCTTCTCTTCTATACTGGGGAGCCCAAAACTGGGCCCAGCACTCCAGATGTGTTTCATTAGGGTTGAGCAGAGTGGAAGGATCTCCCTCTCCACCCGCTGTAAATTCTCTGTCTAATTCAGCCCAGGATGACATCGGCCACCTTAGCAGCAAGAGAGTATTGCTGGCTTACATTTAATATGTTGTCTGATAGAACCTCCAGCTCCTTTTCCACAAAGCTGCTTTCCAGCTTGTCAGCCTCCAGTGTATACTGGTGCCTGGGGTTATTCCTTCACAGGACTGTGCATTTCCATTTGCTTATTTTACCTGAGATTCCTGTCTGACCAGTTCTTCAACCTACTGAGGTCCCTCTGAACAGTAGCACAGCCACCAGGTGTATCAACGCTTCTCCCATTTTGATATCACCTGCAAGCCTGCTAGGGATGCACTCTGTCTCATTATCCAAGTCATTAATTAAGTTGTTAAACAGTATTGATCCCACCACTGACCCCTGGGGCATATCACTAGTGACTGACATCCAGCTAGACTTTGTGATGCTGATCACAAATCTGAGCTCAGCCAGCTCTCAAGTGTACTTCCCTTTCCACTTATCTGGACCATACCTCATCAAATTTGTCTATAAGAATGTTAAAGGATACAGGGCCTCAATGTCCTTCTTGTAGTGAGGGGCCCAAAACTGAACACAGTACTCGAGGTGTGGCCGTACCAGAGCTGAGTACAGGGGGATGATCACCTCCCTGCTCCTGCTGGCTACACTATTTCTAATACAGGCCAGGATGCCGTTGGCCTTCTTGGCCACCTGGGCACACTGCCGGCTCATGTTAAGCCGAGCATCAACCAACACCCCCAGGTCCTTTTCCTCTCTACATTCTTCAAGCCATTCTGCCCCAAGCCTATAGCATTGCATGGGGTTATTGTGGCCAAAGTGCAGGACCCGGCACTTGGTCTTATTGAACCTCATCCCATTGAGCTCAGCCCAGCTGTTCAGCCTATCCAAATCCCTCTGAAGGGCCTCCCTACCCTCAGGCAGTTTGACACATCCTCCCAACTTGGTGTCATCTGCAAACTTACTGAGGGTACACTCAATTCCCTCGTCTAGGTCATCAATAAAGATATTAAACAAGATGGGCCCCAAAACTGACCCTTGGGAGACACCACTCGTAACAGGACTCTTATCGGTATTTTACCTATCCAAGCACTATGGTCTCCTAGCAAAATGAAATGACCTGAAGATCCCTCCATTTTATTTTCCTTTTGTTTGCCCAGTATCTTGTGGATATGAAACATTTATTTTTTCCTCTACTGCTCTATCCAACTTGTTCATTATTACAGGTTTGCATTTCAGCATAAGTTACATTGGTGAAGAAAATTAACTCCAGGAAGAGCTCCCAGGGATGCCAGATCTTTATGCAAGAAACCACTGTTTCCTTTCCAATCAGTCACCACTGATAGTTCTACAGCAATTAAGTAGGCATAGGTGTTTACTATTAAAGCTTCACTGTGTTCTAAAAGGGGAGCCATTTAATCTGAAAGGGACCTCTGGAAATCATCCAGTCCAACCCTGGATATTCACAGCTCTGACACTCATTCAGTTCATATACTAATATAATATTTTAAAACCACTTGCAGCTGCACCAAACAGATCAGATATTTTTATTTATATTTTAATATAGAGTAGGCATCTTGATAATTTACCAACAGTTTTAAGATATGATCAGCAAATGCAGTTCACATGACTCTCAGAGTCTGTCAGTAATCCCTGCTGGAGTGCTCCTCATTTACCTCCTGCATCCCTATTGTGTCAGAGGAGCTGAACCCCTCCAGGATCAAAGGAAGATAATTGTGAATTGCTGCAAACAAGCTCAGAGATGAGGTGGATTATCAGCGATAAGAAATATGAACGCTTGGCTGGCATGAAACCAGCACCAGCTGTTGCTGCAGTAGCTATACTTCCAATCCTCTGGCCCAGACTGTCCACACATTTAGGCCTCAGTGACACAGTAGCCCCTCCAGAGGACCAAGCAAGTGCATCTATTCTAGATTGTACTGTCAGTTTATCTGTTTACAGGTGTTTAAATATCAAGTCACCTATTCACACCTTCTAATTATTTAGGTGACCTGCCCCCCTGCACATTCATATCTGACATCTGAGACTTCACATATTGATCCTTAACTACTGTTCACAGAAACCAATGCATACTCTGTAGTGAGGACTCAAGAGTCTGACTTTTGGGCGCACAGCTGCAGGTAAAGTTATTTGAGCCAAACGTTTGATTCACTCTGAAAGTTCTTGTTCATCTGTAATGCTTCCCTGTGTGCCAAGGCTGGCATAGGGAGGCAGTCCCTTCGCTCTCAATGAAGTCAGTTCTGCGCTGTTTGATTTGGTATTCCAGGGAGATTCTTGTCCCTGCAATTCTGCAGAGAATTTAAATAACCTATGTTTGCATCACACCCCTATTCCAATACAGAAGATCAGAAGATACAGGCTACTTTGGAAACACTCTAGTTAATGTTACAAACTGCTTACAGCCAGCAATATGGGAGAAAGGCTAGTCTGCTCCAGGTGCGAGGCAGAGTTACAAAAAAACTGAGCAGTGTTTGTTTATACAGACAACATAAAAGACAGAAGAAGAATCTAATTCAGAGTAGACCGTGTTGCCAGTTCCAGCAGTTACACTTGGATTAATTTGATCCTCAGGGTTTGCAAGTAATTCCCCTCACTACTGGCAAGGTCGCCCCTCACTTTTCAATATTACAGCCTTTGAACATGAAGAAATGAACTATTCAAAAAGGGAAGGAAAGGAAGATGGAAAGGAAGACAGATGGACAGACATGATGACCCAGGACTTAATCCCGAATCTCTCTTCAGTCTTTCTGTTAGGATATCAGGAGCTTGTATGTAGAATCTGCATGAGATCTGACTCTCTTAAGTCAGTAGTTACATTTTCAACTCCCAAAACTGTGGAAAATGTCAAAATATATCGTGCAACTATTTAGTGTGGGTTTAATACAATACATAATCCTGTCTAATGTCAGAAACAGCACTACTGATATACAGTTAAGTTTAGTCAATAGATGCACATTGACTGTAGATTATTAGCCTCCAAAATATGGCCATTCACTCTATCTTCCTTGTGAACAAATATCTCACAATCACAACTGAATCCAACACTAGCTGGCCTGTGCTTCATACAGGCTAGAGTACATGCTAACAGAGTCTTTCCTCAGTAATGGTGAAGGAAACTGACCTTACACATTTATAAACTTCTTATTCTTCTACCAAACCTACTAAACTAAGTCTTTCATCAATAACAAGTTTCTGTTTGTTTGTTTTTGTTTTAAAGAGAAAAAACAGAACAAAACAAAATCCAACAGCTTTCTGGGCCCGGGGAAAAAAAAAAGAAAAAAAAAAAGAAAAATAGTTGACCTCTGTTTCTGAAAAATCGCTATGACAAAGTAAACTACAGACAGTAACGCTGACAAGGCATATCCACGCAGTTCTGCACAGCTAACAGTTTGTAGCCATGACTGACCCTGAGATGAGGACCCAATGTAGTACAATGGAAAGCAGGATGCTGCCCCCAGCCTAAATGGATGATACTGGACTTGAAAACAAAACGAAGCATCATTTATCAGATGCCACACATAAGAATTGCAGAAGTCTGTCATGCATTTAGTGAGGCAGCTGTAGAAAGAGCAGAAAGATTCTGAGGTCTCTCAGACAATAGAACTCCAAACTTAATTTACTGCAGGCTTTTTAAAAAACACAGCTCATTGAAATAGGTATATCAAGTTCTCTTCCTCAATCATGGTAACAATAGGATATGGCTGTAAAAGAAAAGAATTCAGACATAAATATATAAAATTTAAATCAGGACAGGCTAGGTCACAGATAAATCTAAAAGACAGACAATGATGTAGCTATTCCACTTAATAAAATTCCATAAACCTGCACTTTAAAGGAGTAGAGGGGAAAAAAGCCTCATGACAGATCACTGAGAGTCTGGAAACATCCATCTGGAGAAAAGATTTGTTCTTAACTAGTTCTGAAAGCAGTGATACTTCGCAGTGATGTCTATGATGCATTTTAAGCAACCACAGGTCACCCCAGCAGGCTCTGCAGTTTATTCCTGATTTTCCTTCTTTTTCTGCTACTTGGATGGCCATGCAATAACAAGCAAGACTTTCTGGATACAATTTGCATTTACAATTGGGTCGCTAGTATGCTCTATAATGTGAACTGATGATCACATGGATCAAATTTTACAGTGATTAAATCACTCCTGTCTCAAGCCACTGCAAAATTAATATTCAGTGTTTTTCTAGCAGAGGGGAAGAAAACAGCTAATTGTGAGAGAGACAACTAATGGCTCTAATTATTTCTAATGGTGCACCATCAAGAATAAAGATACTAAGATCAAAATGATGTTGTTTTCAAATTGAGAATTTCGTACAAAATGACAAGAGGAGGTCATCTTCATCAGGTAGTCACAGAGGATTTACCAATAGCCATAGCACAAGATTAATAATAATAATAATCATCATCATCATCATCAAACACTGCAAGACTCCTGATAAGGAAACTAAACAAGAATATATTTGAAAGGAATGCTCTAGAAAAGCACAGACACAAGCTACTCAAAGGTTTTTTTTCTCAGTAAAAGTCAGTGGCACGTCTCTGATGTATCTGAAGACAGACTGAATTTTACAAAGTAAGAAAAATGAAATAGGATAAATAAGGCCACTGCTCCACACTATTCAGTTTGGGTATGAGTACTGTAATCTGAAAACACAGCAGGCTGAGGCACAAACTCGATTAATTTCAAGGATGCTTGGACAGGATTGTGACACGTTATCAGGAACTCTTAATGTAGACCTATCTCTGGTCTCCATGCTAGCCAGGGTAAATTTGGACTGTATGCCACAAGACAAATATCAAATGTTTTTATTTAAATCAGTAGGTCAAATATTGGAAGAATATAGCCTTTGAGCAAATAGTACTCAAAAATAGCATGAAAGAACTACAGTCATTCTCCTGGCAGCATCAGATCCCCTCCCAATAAATAATGTTTTAGAGAAGGCATTTCTGGAAATACTCCACAGAACACAAATAGATTGCTCAGCTCCTTCTTACTCCCTGCTAACAGAACACAGGAGAGTAGGCATTAGCCCATTTCTCCTGCTTGATCTTTCCTAAAAGATACAGTATGCAGACTGTCCGTGATTGCAGCTGGCTTCCTGCAATGTCCACAATGAATCCATCTGAATTTCCACGAAATCAGTAAGCCTTTGATTTTACTGCTGGCAGTTGATGAATTCTACGTTGGCCCTGGAATTTTACTAGCGTTTTGCTAGATTTTCACTGACAGTCAGATGGGTACCTTGTGTATGCTTCTGCTGATGTAGATGGTTTAATATTCACTGACTTTTAGATTAAAATAATGCACCAACAAATTCAGACATAAAATTTGGCATGTCAACAATTCAGAGACCTCAGAAAGATCTGGCCATAGAATCATGGAATGGTTTTGGGTTGGAAGTGATTTTTAACATCATCTAGATTAGTCCTAACTTCCCCTTCCGTTGCCCCCCCCCCAGCTATAGGCAGGGACACCTCCCTCTGACCAGGCTGCTCAGCCCCATCTAGCCAGGTCTTGAATGCTTCCAAGGGAAGGAGCATCCACAATCTCATTGATAAAGTATATCTATAAAAATTCCTTCCTAATATCTAGTCTAAATCCATCCTCTTCCAGATTAAAATAATTTCCCCTCAACCTGCACTTATAAAAAGTCCCTCCCCAGCTTTCCTGTAGGCCCCCTTCAGGTACTGGATGGCCACTATAAGGTCCCCCCAGAGCCTTCTTCTCCAGGCTGAAGAGCTCCAGCTCTCTCAGCCTGTCCTCATAAAGGAGGTGCTCCAGCCTTCTGATGACCTTTGTGGCTCTCCTATGGACCTCCTCCAGCTGATGTGTCTGGATGCACGAGTACTGATGGACAAGCCTACTGTTACTTTTAGAACCTTCTACAGCTATATATATCAGCTATAGAAAAATGACTTATAAGACAGACTATCAGCTACACAAATAGGAAGCAGGATCCAAATTTTTTTTTATTTTTTATCCTTTTCTTTGTTTTGAGTTATACTAACTTTCCTACAATAAATGCTATACACACACAGTAATCTGTACTTCTGGGATCCTGCATCCAAACAGATAAGATGAAGGCAGTCAATGGCTTCTATTTCAGGCTTTAAGTCTGCTCCACTGCCCTAGCTGTCAATTAATCTTAGGTAGACTAGTCCATCCAGCTGTAAAATGAGACCAGAATACTGACCTCAATTTGTGCTCTACAGGGAGCAAATACTCCATGAGATAAGTATCAATCAGAGACTAATCTTGTCTGGGCACACTGTTAAAAGTAAGACAAAAGCTTTATATTCCACTTGGGGAAAAAATGAAGAAGAGGGGGAAAAAAAATCTTAAGTTTACCTTTGGATGGCCCTTCTCAAGTCATAGTATCCTAAAAAGAACGCCAGCAAACATGCTCTGCTGCTCTGGGACATGATCTCACACTACAGAGCACTCCCAAGCTCAGCAAGCTTGACATAAGCAGCGGGGGAAAAGCAGAGCAGAAACAGAGCAGAGAGAGAGAGGGAATGCCACACAGCTGCTACCTCTCCATGGCCTAGAAGCACAATACCTGATCTCTTACACAATATACACTAACATTCTTGAGAAACTAAAAATAAATAAATAAAGTACTGCTCAGCAGAGAGACTTTTTGCAACAGGAAAGACAGATGTACTCTAATGGCACAGACAAGTTCTTAGCCTTCAGGCAGTTGGGTTAGTGAATAAAGCATCTTGATCTCAACCTTAGGGTCTAATTCATTTGCCAACATATTGTACAAGTGGTGCTCTACTTGCAAAATGCTTCCTTGGGTAGCTTATTTGACACCAAACAGCAGATAGTTCACTGCCCATGCAGCAAACACAGTCAGTTTGGGGGTTTCAATGTGGTCATAGAGCAAGCAGCTGTATTAACTGAGAAATGTTTCAAACCTTTTGCTAAGGATATCCTGGTGCTTCTTGTCTAATTTTGCTTATTCTTCTCCTTCAACTTTAGTGCCTTCACCTGGAGGTAAGGTATCAGGACCAGATAGTTTACTGTTCTCAGTACTTCAGCTGACAAAGTATTTAGCACAGATAAGGAACACATCGGTTTAAGTTGCATCTATTCACTGGGGTGCCTCACAAACCTGACTGCAAGTATGTTTTCATACCTTGTACAATTTGCTGCAGGATACATTCAGAAGTTTGGCCTGGCTTTTAAAAGCTCTGTATGGCAGCCCAGGCATGACAGCCTCCACTGTGCACAGTTTCAGAACTTGTAATCTACGTTTGCTTTCATGTCACAGGGAAGCACAGTAAAAACCTTCCCGACCTCACTGCGTTATAATTTTTATAGCACTTTGAATCACATTGTCACAGTGTGACACACAGAAAGCTCACAGACAACAATAAAGCAAAATGGATGGTAGGCTGTCACAACCATAGATGTACCACAAAACTGCAGGTCCTACTGAATCTATATGGCTCACAGATCTTTCCAAGATAAAGATGAGGTTTTACCAAGTCTGTAGCTCTAAGAGCTGTCCCACTCTTTGCTAAAAATCAGATTACTAATCAACAATGATATTTATACAGCAAGCTGTGAACTGAAGCACAAGCAAATACAGAGTAGGTCAGCATTATTGGCCCTTGTTTGTGACCGAGATGTTTTTCAGTAGAAAACAAACTAGGATTGCAACGTACGTCACAAGAATATTCCAGAGAGGGAACATAAACGCACAAAAGAGTTTGCAGAGTCTGCAGCTGATGTAGCACAGCTTAATAAAGAATAAAAGAACTGGGCTGCACAGCTTTGCCAACCCACATTAGGTGAATCGGTGCTCTCATCTATTAAGCCATAAGTCAGGCATCTTACATGCAGCCTCAACTATCTTTCCTCTTAAGCTAGGAATGAGTACACTAACTCCTGTATAAAGTGCTGCCAGCAAAATTTGTACCACTGGCTATACTAGATACCCACAGAAGTCAATACATTCAGACACATACAAATACACCCTGGAGCACGTGAAAGTTAAGACTGGAAGTTCTTTTCTGACATACTGGGCGGTATTAATTTCATTCTCAGGTTTAACAAACTTCTTGCAGCCAATTGTTTAACCCGATAGGCCTCCAATTCTGTTTTTCTTCCCTAATGCCAGTTTTTGCTCCATTTTAATATATTCCCTTTAATTTCCTTTACAGCTAAGTACTGGTCAGAAAAAAAGTTGCAGAAATTTCCCTGACAGCAGCTGTTACAGGATCTAGTGAAGATTTAAAAATAGAATAAGAGTTGCAGCCTCAATTTCAAAAAATACTCCAGTAAACCATGCAAAGAGAAACATTTGGGAGCTGTTGGAGAAAATATTTAACTGATTTAACTGGTTTATTACCAGCATACAAAATAAACAGCTGCAGTACCATCATTATGAGAGTATTGAAAAGAACATAACACAAAATAGAAAGCTTAATCTACATTTCTGCTATGAGGTGCTTGTCAGATTCAGCTGTAAAACTGTGAAAACTACTGCTACAACCTGGCGGAATGTGGCCCCATGAAAGCTCATTTTCTGCACAGTGTGCTAACATGAAATACAAAATAAACCATTTAGAACTAGGGAGAGCATTTGACTAAGATCAGTAAACCCCCCAAAAAACAGAGCTACCAAGGGGCTCTGCATTGTGCAGCCAGACATCTTCCTGTATCTATTTTATTTAAATTTATTTAACTCTTCTTGGTTTTCACACATGAAATCAGTTCCCTCTCTCATGCTACAGTTATGCCCACAGATCCTTTTGAGAGTGCATTCTCTTCTGGAGAACGATCACACAGAAAGAGAAACCTTTTTTAGTTTGAAAAACAGCTGAGCTCCCAGATGAGACCTCAAAGAAGTTGGTCCAGTACAAGCTGTGATAAAGTACAGAAAGATAGTTTAGCAACCAAAGGAAAATCAAAGCAAGTAAACAGTGGAGGTAGCTGCACAGACCAGTAACACGTAAATCACTTTGTCAGAATAGGCAACTAAGCAAGGACAGATTTGTACTTTTCTCTTTATCTCTTTTTAAGTCTTCCTTAACTTAAGTAACTTACTGAGACTGCAGTTATAGAAGCTGCCTTTTGTCCAACAGGTTTTTCTGCACCCAGTCTGTAAATTCAGAGCCTTAAAAAAAGACAGTTCAGTCTACTGCTATTCTCAGGAAATCATCTCACTCCTAAGCAACCAAGCTCTGACCCTGAAGCCACCAACCACAGCTCCACTGATGAGGAATGCAGCTATATAGGAGGAAGGCTTGGTACAGGCCTAACTAGGAGCCAGGACTGACCTGCAGCATCAGAAACATACTGACTGAAGACAGTGCAGTAATGAAATGGTTCAATAAAAATTAAAAATAATAATTAAAAACCAGACAAATTACCATGATTTCAAATCAACTTTAGAAGCAGGGGCTGTCAGTTAAGCCTAAAGTACAAAGAAACATTATTCACAAATCTGCAGAGATGTTCTCCTCTACCAGCTCACCCATCCAACAAACACCCTGCTTTCCCCAACGTCCAGCAGGCTAAAAGAAATCCAAATGGTAAAGCAGCTAAGTATTGGCTACTGTTCATTGGAAACCAAAAAATTCCATTTAAGTAACATTTCTGAAATAAATACGTAGTCCAATATGCATTTCAAACTGGGGAAACTTATGCCTTGAAATATCTAGGTGTCTGTGCAGGAAACAACTGCAAGTTAACCAGCTACCTGTCTGCCTTTGAGCTGACGAGCACAAGAACAGGATCTGCCTGACCTGACAAAGAACTTGTGGTGAGGGCTCTGAGGACTCCTAGGCTCTGAGCTGCCACTTGCCTGTCAGGCAGTCTGCCAAGGAGCCATGCAGGAAGGAAACTGGGGAGGTTTCTACCAGAAAAAAACATCCCACTGGAAAATTTTGGACCCACTCTAATAATAAGCCTACTTTCAGAGTCAGGTATGATGCTGGCAGAAGGCATGGCAACCTACTGCATTTTCTGTTCAGTTGCTGGCTTACTATATATGCTTCTTCCTATACTGGACACACAGCATCAACTGAAGTAATCTCTAAGTAAGGTCAGTCATAAATCCTTTTGAAATTCAGCTCAGCAAATGACATTCCTTTTCCTGAGAACGATGACAATTGTTAATTGGTGCTATTCAGAAGGTAAAATTTTCTTTGGTAAGGTCTTTACTGCTTTAGGCAACCACATGTACTTTTGGCAGTGTGTCCAGACGAGCCTTGTTGGCAGCATTCAGCATATGCCTCGCTTGGAAAGACTGCATGAAAAAACAGCTCACTTTCCAGTTCCAATTCCAAGGCTTAGTAAACTTGGCAAGGCTGACAGCATAATCTGGCCTGACTGCAGGAATAACTGATGCCTGATAGGTAGCATCCTGCAAAACTGCCAGGGTTGCTCAGGCACACACAGTTACTCAACAAAAGGAGACCTCCTTAGCCTAACTCCCCGACTACTAACAGTTCACCAGCTCACATACCGTTCATTGTTCAGGGTCATTCTTGGAGGATCGAGGTTGGGATTCTCCATAGACTCCATTTGAGGACAGCGTAGGAAGTAATAGAGGGTGTGGAGAGCATCAGGGGACCAGGAGATGGGTTGCTGCTGCCGGGTTTGCCGAACAGGGCTCATGCCTGGGCGAATGGTGTTCAAGCACTGCATGTGGTGCATTGCCCGTGATACCAAGTCACCTGCAAAAACAGAAAGAATGCAGAAGTATCTATTATTCATCCACAGTCCTCTTTTAGTACAATCTTTCAGCTGAATTGAATCTCTCACTGCTAAGAGAAATGCCCTTTGCGTACAAATATTTATTTCACTAAGCTAAAAACTGCCCCCAAGGCACCACTTCTTCCAGTTTGTTCTAAGAGGAATTTAGCTTTCTTTCAAACAGAGTTATGAGTTAGAAAATAGAAAATGAAATTCCTCTCAGACACCATACATTCAGAACAATAGCCTTACAGTGATTTTTCCATCCTGTTTTTATGTTTTTCTCCTTTTCCCCACCATGTAAAAAAGTTTCTTGCCTGCCTACAAAAACCATTTATATCTTTGTAAAATGATTATTGCCTGAGTTGGGAGCATAGCTTACACATGGCAAAAACAGTATTACCAATACAAATACATTTTTCCTAATCTCCACAATCACTATTTTATGTTAGGAGATTATTCCCATTTCCTTCAACTGAGCTCTGAGGTTCAGGCACTTGTGACAAATATGATCAATAGAGAAATCCATTCTTTTAGGAGTCTGATTCTCTCTTCCTCTCTCCACCTGCAGCTCTCTCCTGAACAATAAGACCTGACTCCCCTATTAAGAAAACAAACTTCATCATGTTGACTGTTATAAGCTGTACCATGAATTTCCCCTGAGCCTTGTAAGAAGTGCAATCCAGAAGCTTTCAGAGTGGCTGGAAGAAGACAATCTTCAAGCTCTGCTCAAAGAAGACAACCTGCATTACACAGTTTCTAGGAAAAGACTTAAAGGCTGCAGATTTATAAAAAAGTTCACAGAGCAGAGACACCAGGACAGCAGCTATGCAGAAACTCTTTAGTCACATAAAGCTGACATTTGTGTAACGTGCTTGCTTTGGGCACACCCTGTTTACTCTCTTTTTATTGTGGCATGTTACAAACTACATGAGCTTTGCAATAAAGGCCTCAAACACTACATCTTTGAGTAGTGTGACTACCATTACACTGGTCTGAATGATTACTATACATAGCTAGAATCTATTTTTTTCCTTGGGAGAATCCTCTGTTGCTTTACAGTCCCCTACAACTCTCACAGGAAACACAACTCCATTGTGCCCTACAGTTACAATACTGGGAAAGGATGGAACTGAAATAGTCTCTCCATCTCAAAGCCAGATCCTGAGAAAATGCCTTCAACTGTAAAATATGAAATATTTTCAGCATGTAAAATATGAAATATCCTCACCACTCTCCAAAATTCTTAGGAAGTTGTCTGTTCTTTTATATCACAGCAAGTCCCTGAATTTGCCAAACAACCTCCAGCTGAACCCATAAAGTTCTGGCATTGCACAGGTGAGGGGGAAACCCCCACAACGGTTCTATATGTCTATACAGTGTTGGTAGATCAATGCAATACCAAAAGATCTCCACTCTCAGCGTAGCGTTATGTCACTTGTTTGTTGCACAGTACATTCAAGCTTAAGGACCCATTTCAGAATGCCAAAACCTTCTAACATCTCTGCCTTTCCACATCAGTAGCTCCTGACTCTTTGCACTCTGACCATTTTACAAGAACATCGTGAGTCCTCTAGCATTGGTACTAACACAGAAACTTGTGCATTATAGAAGAAATGCATTCGGAATTCAAATTTTCAGCACAGAATAAAGTTCCTTCTCCTTTGCACACTCACCCTCTTTATTTTTTTGGCAATGTTCAGCAACATTAAAAAATAATAATAATAAAAGGGCAGGCAACTGTGTCAGGAGATCCATTCACTAGGTGTAACGACCAAGTTGGCCAAAGCAGGGCTAGGGGAAGAGAGAGAGGAAGCTGTATTCAATCATAGACCCATGCTACAAATGTTCTCTTGTATTTCAGGATAAATAGAGGTGTGTTAAAGGAATTTGAAAACCTCAAATTAAGGCAGGTTGCAAAATAAACGGTGAAACCCACAAACTCCTCACTGGCCCCTGACATTCATTAGCATTCACATGGTAGAAACTAAGAAAACGATGCCAGCAGAAACGTTTCAAGAGAGAGGTAGACTAGGAAAACACAAATCATTTTTGTTTACTTTAAAAGGGCTTTATGAGTAGTCTAGAAATGGAACATTTCATTTGGTTAGCATTAAAAAAAAAGTTTTGAAAAAGTTTTTGTCACTAAAGTGCTCTCAGCTTTTTTTTTTATTGTTTTTGTTTTTTAATTAACCAAAAAGTTTCTCCTTGAATAACCTGCACTCTTGACATTTCCACCATACAAACAATAAAAAAAGAAAAAAAAGAAAAAAAAGAAAAAAAAAAGAAAACCTTTCTAACCATCTGGGGGAGGTGCCACTATGTTCCAAAGAAGTACAAGAAAGCCTCTAGAGGTATCCAGGCAAAAGCATCCATCTTCTAATGGCATTAGCTCCACTAACTATCAAAAAGCTGAAAAAAAATCACATCTTATGCATCTCCGAGGTGAACTAAATATAAAGAAGTCTAATGAAACAACCTGATTTTAATAAACCACACCACAAAACAATTAAACCTTACACAACGTTGGCCAAATACTCCTCACACTGTCAACAGTGGCAGCACTCCCACTGACCTCAAAAGCAGAGGGACCAGCTCTCCTGCTTCATGGAAAGGAACACACACACAGTTACAACTGAAACTTACTCAATTCAGAGATGCTTCCAACACAAGTTGCCAGCAGAGACTGCTCTAAAGTTCGGAGTTCCAGCTGGGCGTAAGCATCAGCCCGTCCATCGCTGCACACAGAGCCGTCGTTGTATGGGCTAAAGTAAGCAGGCAGAGACAGCACACCTAGGGAAGAGAGCAAGAAACAGAGCTGTTACAAGTGAACTTCTGGGAGCAGGAAAGCAAGTCTCCGTACTGACATTAGTGATGCAGAGCTCAAAAATGTTTTCACCTTTTTCAGTCAGAGGACTTGAGGTCTTTAGAACAGTTTAAATAAAATCCAATAGTGCTATAAAGACCACTGAAGTGGATGACACAGCAAAACTGCGATCTAGGGAGCAAGGCTGAATGTTTCCATTGCTTGTAAAAACTAGAAACTGCAGCTGAGATAAAGCTACATGAAAAGCTTCAGTGAAGTCCCTCATATTGTTTATACAAAAACTCAGCTGTGCACATATAGGTTGCCTTTGAACAGTTGCATGCAGACTACTAAGATTTAAGGGCCTAATTTTAAAAGGTGTAGAAGATAACCTCAAGTCCATCTGGGGTAAATGGTAGCTGTAATCTCTGTAACTCTAAAAATAAAGCCATGGGCTATGCCAGCTCTTTGAACCTGCATGCAGTTTCAAATATGTAGATTGTGGTTTCTGTAAGTGTGAACCTTTGGCTTTGCCAAACTACACCCACAAGTTTTGAGGTTGACTATATTCTCTATAAATGACCCCCATATTAGAGAGAGAGAGAGAGATTAGGAAAGTAGTTAAATTGCACACATGCCTTCAGTGCACACACACTCCTTCCATTATCTTCTTGCATACATGACAGTTGATGCAAAGCAACTGAATGGAACTAAAGCTTTACAAACAATTTTGCAAAGTTGTCACTGGAACCTCATCCTACCTGGACCACATCTGCCCTTACAACTCATTTGAATTGTTGATAAATCAGGGATTATTTAGATGAACAGGCTGGGAAAGGTAGCAATGACAGGATAATTAACAACTATGAGACAGTTTCACGTTAATTAGCAAGTTGTCCCTAATTGGGGCAGTCATTTTCCTTCCCTCAGTCACTCTTTTTCTCCTATATCTTCAATCAAGCATGGCAAATCTGCAGCCACATTGCAGATCAGTGCCCACACGGATCCCCAGAATATCCTGCCTCCTCTGCTTTCCTCCCAAAAGCCCATTAGTTGATTGGCTTTTCTTCAAATTAGTGAGTTGAATTGTTTTGCCCTGTGGCCACACGACTGCTCTGTGTGGCACAGAGAAAGGGGGACTGTGACCTCTACATCTGATGGGAGAAAGGGAGCAGGAATATATGACCATGGCAGCATGGCAGAGGGGACCCACTTCCTCTGGAGGCACCCTGCAGTGCAATCCAATGACACCCAGTGTGACTCTGCATCCACAGCACAGCAAAAGCTTTTTGCAGTCAACTCAGCTAGTGTTCTTGTAATGAAGCATGTTCAGTTGCAGCCATATTGCTAATTATGAATCCATCCACAATTCCAGTAGTAGTATATCGGCCTAATTTTTCTGTGATTTTAGGCAAGGGGGCTTATAGCCAACTTCCACCAGTACTCTTACCCTGCTGCATCCCATATTTTCACTTTTTCAACTTTGATCCACGCACAGCCATACCAATATATTTCAGTTTCAGTCCACGTTTCCTTCCCATCTCACCTTCTGACCCCAGTTGAGCCTTAGACGTGGAGACAGTTTGCTCATATTGCAGTGACCTCCTGTCACGTAGGTGCTGTGCTTGTCAAACAAAGCCCTTGCCAGCTGAACTGCAGTATACTGGGCAAGACCTTTGTTTCTTTGTCTTGAAGTTTTCTTTTGAAACTGTATGCTGAATTGATCTCTCCTACTCTTTTCACATCCTCTTCACATCCTGCTTGGTGGTAAAGCCAAGGTCTGCATCAAAAACTTCCTGGACAATCTGAGGATAAGGGAATGATTTATCCCGTTGTGTTTCTTCACTGTGCATCACTGTTAGTTAATGGGGAAAACTCTGCCAATGCCCTTGTAACCTGAATAATTAGGAAGTCAAGGCTTTAAGAGCAAGCAGAAGTGATGCATTCAGACCAGAAGAGCTTACTAACTACACTGTAGCCTCCTATACAGAGCCTAAGCCACTTCCTTTTCCACGTTAGAGCTATGAAAGGATGTTTTAAGACATATGGATTGGATTTATGTCAGAAGGAGAACAAAAATAGACTGATTTGTCAAAAGTTTTAAATAGAGGCATATAATTCTACAGGGGTGAAAACAGAAACTGGCAGTTACTTTATTAAACCACTCAGGGCATAAAAAACAAATATATATTAATAACAAAACTGTGCTTATTTCCTTTGCCAGCCAGTTTCAGTTGGTTCTGTTTTCTAAAATAAATGTAAAGATTTGCAGAATGATTTAGATTGGCCCAAATGTGAAACTACACCTTCTCAGTTGTTTGGTTATTTGTTCACCAGGTGCTGTGGGTAAGAGGAAACAGAAATGATTTATTTACTTTTGGAAAAATTGCTCATACAAGACAGTTGTGGGCAAGATTTATGTTCTCACCTGCTGTGTTACAGCTGAGAAATATCCTCAGTGTACCAAGGAGAAGTAAGGAAGTTACTAAGCCTCTGGCCCTGTGATGTCACCTGGGATTTTCATAGGATGATGGTAGAGGATGAATCAGGCCCTCCTAACAGAAGGCTTCCCAAAGGCTCACCCAGTCTGGCAGGTTTTGTTAGGTCCTGAGCAAGCCCAGGAAATGGAAATTACATCTCAGTGCTGCATTTGAGAGGGACTGAGAGCAGACACTGGGCAGGCAGCAAAGCAGAAACTTAATCCACAATTACTACTGAAGAGCTTTCTGGCCCTCAACTTGCACTGTGCTGATGAGGATTTCTCTTTCCATATATTTCCACTAACTGCAGAGTTGGAAAAGCATCACAGCCATTCTGTAGATCACGAATTCAGGCACAAGAACATCTGCAGACAAGCTTGGACTACTGGTATGATAATTAGGAACACATCTTCTTTTGTTTTTTTTTATTAAAGACTATTTGATAATAGAAACAAGTGCATTGCAATGTCTTCTTGTACCCCAAATGGTAGGATCAGCTCTCCTCTCACTCAAACAAAAAGTTTGTAGATAAAGCATATGAAGGAGGTAGAGGCAGTTTCTATTTACACCTAACATTCACATTCCTGTATTTTATTCTTTTTTTTTTTCTAATATTTGTGGCAACACTGATTTCAATCATGGCTAATTAAATAAGTAAAACTATAACTGAAATACATCAATTAATATCTAAACACTCTTTATGTTTGAAATCATGGCAAAACTGCTGATTTACATCCTGAAGTTCAAGAATGTTTTTTCCCACAAAGCAACAGTGTGGAACAGCACCTCATTACCGTGCAGGAATGAGCCACTCAGGCACGTACACCTCCCTTCTTAGATTATCTGATGTGGGCTGTGTTGTGCTTTGTTCATATCTCTGGCTGTATCTTGGCATTCTGGTCACAATTTTTAATTACTCAAGATTTTAAATAAGGATCTAAGCCCAAACAAAGTTAGTGAGAGGTATTAATTTCAGCATGGGTTAAATCAAGCCTAAAGAGTACAATGAGTTAAGAAGTCACCTCTCCAGGATGGTGTGAGGCAACACCCTGTAGCAGCCCAATTGAAAGCACGTTTGTAGCGCTGTGATTAAGGCACAGCTGGCTAACAATTTGCTTCTGATATTTCCATAGCCTTTGAAATAGCAGCTGGAAATAAAGGCATATTTATCCTAACTCAGTTAATATATGAAACCTGGGCATTTGCTGCCAGTGATCTTAAAAGGCTTCACAACTGGGTGAAATTCCAGTTAAACAGTTCTTTAAACTGAAATTATTCTGCTTGCCCACAAATTTTGAAATTGTTGTCTGTAATCTGATGCATTTTAAACAGCAACTGAAAATGTTTCCAAAGTCTGAACAAGGTCCAGGGAAAAAGTCTGTTCACACCCTTGGACATCTTTCTACTTTAAGAGGTGCAGCAGCTCTGCTGAGAGCTTTGGCTGTAATGTGACAGCTCATGCAGTGTTGCTTAGTTTCCTTGACTTGGGCAATTGGTCCAACCCTCAAGCAAGGAATCTTTGGTAAGATGCCCTGAGTCAAGCCCAGTGCTGTTAACTGAGAGGCTGGCACCAAATTCTGCTCTTTTGATATCAAAATACAAGGAAATGCAAAGACTTTTGCCTTTAAAATCTGAATGTTTAAAAACCTTATTTCAATTAACTTTTAAAGTACCCATGTTATCTTCACACTTTAGGCTGCTTGCACATTACCTTCATGAAAAAGGACTACCCACCATTTTTACCTTGTTGTAATCATTTCCTCTGTGCTTTCTCTACTTTAATCTAAATCTTTTGTGCTGGGACATAACTTCCTAAAGATTAACACATCAGCTGTTTGAGGACTTACAAGATGTCTGGAGGTTAAGATGGGGCCGCTCACAAGTGGCAAAGGGCCAATGGGGCTTGTCTGGAAAGCACTCCAATTCTGCTGTCTGGGATTCCTCATGGAAACTGCCCAGGGTACTAACTCCATTATTTCAGAAATGCACAACTTAAGATCTCAGGAGCTGGCTGTATTCATGACAGTTTAGGCAAAGAATCAGAAATATAATTAGGACGGGGCTTACGCTGCAAACCACCAAGCCAGAAAAGTACACATTTTTTCCCCCTATGACAAACATAATAGGGTCTATGAGACAATACAATGTGCATTGATTTTTCCCTTTGTCCAGAACAGAAGTGAGTTCTATGGGAAAGCATTCTCTTTGTGAATTGTATGTGCATTGCATCTAACAGTGGGGATCTTTACTGGACGCTGCCACAATACAAACTAGAACAGGAGAGACATTTCTATTTGACAAAAACAATTAGAAATGAAAGCCATTGGAACATTTGGGTTTCTCTTTAAACCTTACAGATTGTTTCTATATGCTCCTGATGCAAAAAGTCACATACATGAAGTCAGAACTGCCGTGAATATGAGTAGAACTGCTGTGCCACAGAAGTGTCTTAGGAACTTAAACATAAGGAAAAAATATGGCCTTGGTTTTCAGCATTAACATATTTCTGCAGCATTTGGCTTGTGATGAATTCTCTAAGAAATGTTCCCAGAGGTGAGAATGATAGCTGCCCCCCAATGAGCTGAGCTGTGATTTGGAATTTTGAAGACAGACAGTAATGACCTGACTACACTGAAGTGAACAGCCAAATCCCACTCATTTCAATGCACCCGGTAAAAATCTCACCCAATTGCAATTGCAGTTCCCACATTGGAATTTGGCTGTGACATCAGGATGGCTGTCACCTTGCACAAAGTCCTATCATTCTTCATGGCAAGGAGCATTCAAGGCTTTCTTCGTTTTTTTGTTTCTCATTCTACCGAGCAACACAATGCCATGCAGTTTCCTCTTGCCAATCAACTCAGTACAGACCTAGAGCACACAGTACCACCTAGAATTAATGCCAACTCCTACTACTCTGTTTTCTCCTTGCCAAACTACTATCACACACTGCTACAAATCAACCCTCTTACTTTATGAAATAAGACAGGCTTATTCTGACAGAAACTAAAGAAACAAACAAAAAACTTGAAATAACAGGCAATCAAAGTGTTCCTGATATATCATTCTGAAATCTAAATACATCAGGCTATATAATCAAGCACAGTCATGCTACAGATTGTGAGAATGACTTGTGATCAGGAAACAATACATATAATACATATAATTGCTAACATATAGGAAAATAGTACGCTGCTATGAAGCAGGCAGGAAACCCTTTCAGTTTGTCTCTGTCAGCAGTACAAAAAAATCAAACACAGTTGCTTGTATCTGCGTACACATTAAATGGCAATACTGAATTGAAAACAGGAGAAAAAGCAAAAGACAAGAAAGCTTCAGAACATAGAAAGATCTTTAAATATTCTGCAACTGAAGAG
Organism: Cyrtonyx montezumae; assembly: GCF_038088225.1. Taxonomy (NCBI): domain Eukaryota; kingdom Metazoa; phylum Chordata; class Aves; order Galliformes; family Odontophoridae; genus Cyrtonyx; species Cyrtonyx montezumae. The sequence goes on along the minus strand of NW_027071826.1, from coordinate 40,040,020 downwards.
CAGAATCACCCCACTGAAGAGCTGCTGTCCTAATTACATGGTTCTGGATGGATCCAAGTGATTCACTCACACAGCCCTTAACATAAGCTCCCTGGTCTTGGTCTAACTGCCTGTAAGGACAACGTCAAATCAATTTTTCCACATCCTTATTCACAAACATGACTAGACTTTATTATCAGTTTACTGTTGTGACGCCATCTGCGAGGACCAGGACTTTCAGGTGCACCATGGCATGCCAAGTCATGGAACAAGACTGACCCAGCTGCCTCATATGCTCAGATACACAGCAAGAGCCCAGCTGGCAGCAAGCAGTAAGAGGTGAAAACAAAAGCTTAGGTACTGGGCAGGAACACACGCAGAAACTTGTACCACACCCTCACACAGCCGTTGGGCTTGAAACACGAGTATGCCCACTGTTTGGCTGGACTTCAGGACTGTTACCAGAGATGCACTGTCTCAAAGTATATGCTCTGATCCTTGCTGTTCCTCAGTGCCAGCAGGCACTACTTGACTGAAGTATCAAAACAGCCCAAAACAATTTTAAAGTACCCTCACAAACCACTACTCCTTTACTGGAGTCTAGGTCACTGTAGTACGTCACGTTTCAAAAGCAGGTCAGAGCAGTGGAGTTCCCAGTACTACAAAGAGCTAGGGAATAACTGCTCAGTAGGCACCACCAGGGAAACAGTAGAAGACTATTATTAGTTACTACAAATCTTTAAATGTTTCCTTTCTCCTACATAACTATGTATTTATAACCACACCTTTGAACATGATGCATCCTTGCCTCATTTTTGCTAGGAAAATGATGGAATTGGGAAGGACTTTGGAGTGAAGAAGGTAGGAAGTATCTGGAAGAGCAACTACATTTGTATTCATCTGTGACAGACAGGACTGCAAATGAATATAAATGTAGGAGAAAGGCCTGGATTTAGTACTGAGTCGGTACTTATTGAATCATTAATCCCACTTCCATATCCCTGTGGTCTTCCGGACAACCGCTAGCCTGGCTTGGACTCAAGTGCTTAATTGAACATGAGCTCAAGGGAGTATGTCCTGGGTTTATATTTAAATGACTGCCAAAAAACATTACAATTTTTTATCGTTAGCAGCAGCAGCATACTTTGCAAGATAAAAGGTATCAGTGGTTTTATGAGCTGGTGATTATCCTCATTTCCATTTCTTCAGTGGGGAAACAGGGACAAAAGGAGGAGAAGCAACTTTTGAAGCCCATGTATCAGAACCAGGTCTTTGCAAAAAGTCCAAATCACCCAGTTCAGAAACTGTTTGGCATTAGAACTTTCCTGCATGAAACTGGCCAACACTGAGCAGAAGAGGAAATACAAAACCAGAATTCTTTGTCAAAAAATTAGCACAGTCCAACAGGCAGGGAAGACTTACCATTAACTGGTAAGTCCAACCAATGAATTTACTCAGTGTCCTAGTTCACCTTTCTGTAAAATAGGGATATCACTTTATTCCTGTTAAGGGTACTCTGACAGAACAACTTCATTGTTTCAGTTCTTTCTGATTTTATTCCTTTATGCTACTTAACAGCAGTGTCCCCATTTCCTGTATGTGTCAATAGGACCTTTTTTTTTTTGTCCCCTAGCAACAGTACGTCTTTCATTTACGTAACCCTTTTTACCTTCAACAATCCCACAGCGCTCTGAGACACAACAGCTACTGAGACGAAAGACCACAGTATTATGGCAAATGTGTAATACCACATCAGTGGGGCTTCTGATACAAGAAAAGCTTTATCCAGATGATAGGGTTAAGAAAGGCAAAATGGATTTTAACCTAACAGAGATTCTGGTGAATACAGTGGTGGGACAGTTATTCTGACAAACATGGCAAAAAATGATGTATGAATATGAAAGGTAAAAAAGATAAAAAACATATAAATATTTATATGCACAGTGGTACCTCCTCAAACACTGAATCCTTCAGCGTCATTACCATGGGGATCATTAAGAAGAGTTTACTATCACTTCCTCAATTGCCTTGAAATTCCTTAGATGTCTCAAATTTACTCAAATTTAGTTCCTTCTGTCATAAAAACAGTTTCACTTGGATTAACCAGGAGTGTAGCTTATGCCTAATAAGACTGCAGGCACTAGCTCGTGCCCCAATATCCTCTTACAATACTCCCTTCTAAACCATTCCTTATTGTTCACTGTCCTTCCTGAAATATGGTCTTTGAATCATGCCCAGTTCTCCAGATGTGGTCTGACTAAGCTCTTTGTACATGCCATAATGACCCCTCTTTATTTGCCTTCAATTCTTCTATTTATACATCCCATGATCTGTATGCTTGCCAAATACAAGGAAGATAGTAAAATTATATCCTCTGTCACTCTCAGTTCCTTTTCTCAGGGAATATCTAGATAGAGAATCTGACCAGGACAGTCCTCCAGAATAACCCCTCCAGTCTACTACTAGCACCAAACACTCCCTCTGGAGTAGGAGGATGTTTTCTCCAGAGCAGAGTGTAAGTGTCACTGCCCTAGGAAAGGAATGAAGCCCTGTGCTGTGTAAGCAGGGCACATTGCATGGACTCAGGCAGGCCTCCTGAGGCAGGGTGGTGACAGGGGAGCCCTGTGCTCCACCAACCCATATGGCATCACACAGCTATTTCAGGGTCATCTTCTGAAAGTATGACTCTACATGGCCCCTGCCCATAAACTTCCCTGTACAAATAAGACAACGTCCTGATAAAAATCTACCTCCATTAGATCCTCCTAGCTGTAGCAAACATGTCACTAAAATAAAAGTCTAGGTACTGTGGTTACTTACTAATAAACATCCAGACTGCAATTATATGACTCAATGACTTAAAATATCAGAGCCACTTATTCAACATGCATTTTAAAGAAGCTGTGAGGAAATAAAAACCCAACAGTAAGCAAACTACTGCTCTAAAGGACAGGACTTCTTACATGAGTCAAGGGTTGCCTCCATCAGCTGTCAGCAACAGAGGCCCTCTAATGCACATCTAAGCAGTTTTGATTTTTGCCAGGTTGAAACAGGCTCCTGTCACTCAGTTCTACATTGACATTTTATCTAAGCGGAATACAGCCCAGTCCTAAGACCATAACATCTGGTCTCCAGAGGACACAGGCCTGGAGTCCTGCTAAGATGCTCATATACACGCTATGTTTGTAGTTGATAACGATTCAGGGTTTGACTCACTGAGCAGACAACACTAAATTTAGGGTGGGCATCCTAGATAGTTTGCAACAAAGTAGGCAGGAAAGCACACATTTCATACCTCACCTCCAATGCTGTCATCAGCACAGCTACAACAAATTAGTGGTCATGCCAGCACTAGCTTGCATGAGACATTTTGTCATTTTTATCCCAATTTTTTAACCATTTTTGCCCAACGTTAGCTTTGGTCAGAATAAGTTTTTAGGACAAGTGTAAACACAGATCTCCACCACAAATATAACAATTTTTGCATTTGATATGTGCCATTTGACAGGGCTTATTTACTAAGATTGCTTTTTTCTGTTTGATCAGAAATTTAACACTAAAGAGCAACAGCAGAAGTGCAGTTGAGGAAGTCCAATTATTTACTGGCTGCTGAATTTTGTTCCCTATCTGCAAGACTGTTTCACACGTTGTCTGTAGTACTAAAGAACCAGCTCCTACCATCTACATTCATGCCTGGCTTTCTTCAATGCTGTATCCCACTTGCTCCCGCTTCTAGTACCTGTTTTACTCTCTATTTTGATGCTTGTATCCTTCTTTATTGCCCATCCATTATCACCATATTTGCAGTTTTCCATGGCTCAACACCAACTACAAACAAGGGTAGATACAAAACCTATTTTTGAAAGTATCCCTTGGGGTAACAACAGGGTAAGAATTTGGCAACATTTTTAAAGCCCACAGGAAAAAAAAGGGGGGGAAACATTTCCACGACAAGGCTCTGTCCTGTATCTTACATTGTATAAATGCCAAATGCATTTCAAAGTCTCTTGGTTGCAGCCATTTATAGTTTGTATAAAAAGCATAACTTGTACACTTCCATTAGAGCCCTAAATATAACTGCCCCAAGCAAGTATTCACTTTTCAAACAGTACCTCTTTGAATTTTGTTTTCAAAAGAATGCAGTTGCCATTATATTATTTATAGAAATTTACATTAAGATCTTGGTTAGGAAACCACTCAGATTAATGGATCCCCAGCATTGTTTTAAAGCTCTAAATAGCTCTGAAGAAAAGCAGGTTGCCTGTGTTTTTATTACAGAACAGCATCTTTTTTGCATAAGCATAAATAGCAGCACTGTACAGTCCTCAGACAGGGTGGGCGTGGCTCTCTAAAGAATCTCAGAACACTGCCACATGTCCCTTTTATTTTGTTCTTTTTAAAAATACAGCATCTGTGTAGAGGATGAAAATTAGAAATCTCGATGTTTTTAAACAAGGAGAATACGTTTTTATATATTTATTACACACGTGCACCATATCTTTAACAGATTCAGTCATGTAAAAACTTTTTTCTTCCTACAACTTCTTGCACACCATAATTCCAACTATGCCATTTTACATCACGCAGCACCCAAAAAAGTCAATCTCAGTAGCAGAGAGAAGAATCAGGCCATTGCCAGCAATTATTTTCTTGACACTTGGAACAAAATGATTTGTGGAGGTGACCAACCTCCTTCAGATAAGATGATAACAAACAGGAAAAACTGCCTTACTGCAGAAGTAAAAGGGAAAGTATTTTATTTTTAGAAGGAGACAGGTTCTCATTACTTAACAAAACTGCATTCATAGAGGGATGCTGACAGTGACCCCAGAAGCAGCAACACCAAACAACTCTAAGAATGAGCACACATGTGCCTGAACAGCTCTGGCAAGAGTGCAGCCAGCACTCCCAATACAGAAGTGGTCGTTCTCACAGACAGTAAGACAAAATAAAGAAAATTATTTTGGTTCTCTCTCCTGTTGAAATCACTGAATTAAGTGCTGTGGAATCCCTGCTGCTAGTTGCAAAATAAAGTGGCATTTCCTGTGCTTTCTGCACAGGAGCAGCTCAGCTCCATGCCCATCACTGCTGGCAAATTCTGAGGGATCCACAGGGGGAGGCAACCTCTGGGGTGACTATAAGCCTATCTGAGACTGTGAGGCACTTTCCTCTATATACTTTGCAAAATTAGGACAACCCGATTAATCTTCCAAGTATTCTTGAATTATACTTTAAGATAAAATAGCTTGCTCGCAGTCAAACAGCAGAATCACAAGAACCTGCTTAACAGAGACAACCCAAGGAAAGACACAAACTGGCCACAACCAAAAACAGGCAGATATGCGTTATTCTGCAAAGCTCTCTCCTTTTTCAGCTGTCATAGGTGCTCCAACAATGAACAGGGATGAATTCCTGTGAAGGCATTTTATGGCAGTGGCTGCCATAAAAATTGTGAGAACCTTCCTGCAATTCTTAAAAAAGTAATAGAAAACTAGATATCAGAAGAAGATACTCGGATAATTTCCCTGACAAAAAAAAAATTAATAAATGATCATAACTTTGTCAATAAAACTTCTATACTCATTGGACTGTAAGATAAAATTGATATTTTTTATTTTGTTGGCTCTCTGCTGAAGCTAGGCCATGCTGCTCTGTGATGCAATTCTCTCCCAGACAGCAGCATGCAGCATCTCTACTGCTGTGTAGCAGAGGTGAATGGCACAAAAATATTTGAAAAGCAAAGGTCCATATCACATAAATAATCCCATACTACATAAGCAAGCACTTTTTGGATCCAGCTGTTTATATGCAAGCACTATACTCTACTAACATTAATTGCTTTGACTATTGACAAGAAGTGTCTGAACATGGGAGATGCATATGTGAGGAGGCTCAGTTGCCTAATAATACGTTTTTCTCAAATGGCACTCTGCTTTTTTCACCAAGTTGGTAAAGCAACAATTTGAATGAGAGACTGTCCTTTTAAAACAAGAGAAGCTAGAAAAAGCTGGAACTATACTCCACTGTCATTCCAGTTAGGGAATGCAAAAGTGCAGATGTGAAATGAGTAAAAGGCAGAATAGAACAAAGAACACATCACTAGGCCCTAAAACCTCGGTGCTATGGAGTTTGTGGAGCCGAGATTCTGTTTTAGACTCATCTCTTCTAAAGAAGAAATTTAACAGTAGTGGGTAAAGGAAATGAATGCAAAGCAAACTCAAAGAGGCTGAGAATAGATGCAAGGAAGAAGAGGGAAAGGAACTAAGAAAAAGCAAACAAACCATTACTTGATGAAAGAAAAAAAATCAGTGAAAGAATGGGAGAGCACTGGAAACAGTTCAATAAGGAAGAGCCACTGCATTCTTAACATATACCTGAAAAATATTTTTTTTTTCTAAAATTTTCAGGATCTTGCACTACTTATAATGCTCTCTAACTCGGTATCATTTGACTCCCTTCCCCTCACATAGCTCTTTGAAAAGTGACATAATAAATAAAGGGTGATACAGCAGAATTCAGACCTGCTGCCTCTAAATACTGATGGAATCTGATAACCACAGAAGCTGTCTGGGCAAATTTATTCAGTTTCCAGATGCACCTCTCATGGCTAATTTCAAGATCAGCTTAAGATGACACAAAGATTAAAAAAAAAAATATATCAGGTTTTGATATTCTACTTTGAACTCTGAAAACACCTGATTTTTTTCCACAATTTTTTAAATTTTATTTATTTATTTACTGTTTTACAGATTAGGGCAAAATAATAAGCCAAACACTAACAGAAAAATGCTACAATTTCCTTACTACCCATTTTTTTTTTTGTCATTCTTGTCACCTTTCTGCCCATTTCTTGCTAATAAATAAATCACCCATCTACTGTTACGGCCCTCCAGGCCTGACCACTGCTGCTTCATCTCAGCAGGAGCCAAATGATGATTGAGATGCCAATATATTAGGCTGTCCAGATTCAAAGAAGGATAAGGAACAAAGCATTTGTGCAGAGCAAAAGATAAATTAATATAAATCAAGCGCTGAGCTATTTTCTGTGATGGATTAGCACCTTTCTTTGACCTAATAAAGTCAAGAGGTCTGTGTGCTGACAGCAACTAATGTGCAAATATCTGTGCTCAGTTAAGCCAGGAGGAATGCTGATCTCCTGCTCACTGTTACTCTATGTGTACATTGCTGGGTGTCTCATTCAGGTGTAAGCATTCAGTCTCCTACAAAAAACTGGTAAACAGAGAAAAAAAAGATCAGTGGGAGTCAAGTCCAAACCTCTATTTCTTTTGAAATACACAGTATCTAGAACTGCATTATGTAGTGATTAAAAACCATTACTGAACTGGCAGGTGAGAAAAGCTGCAGCTTTTGGAAACAGAAAATATATCAAAGACTTGCTGCTATCATATGTTCTACTATTCTCACTTCCAAGATACAAAAGTTGTCCAGAATTGTCAAAAGCAGAAAAGAGCCATGCTTCCCTTATGTTTGTGTTTGCAATATGAGCCTCTGTGTTATGTCTTGAATGAGGTGCCTGGACATTGGATTAAGTAAAAACAAGCTTTTTTACCCCTCAGCTGTTCTCACAGCCAGGTCAGGATCTGCAGTACAAACAAACAGCACGGGAGACTCACATCACAGCTCTCACATCAACCTACCCCAGAGGTAACTGGCACTCATATAACCTGCTGTCTTTGTCTGGAGACTGGATCACCTTTCGCCCTCTCTGAAGAGCTGACCTGACGAAAGATCGTTCTTATAACATCCTTCAGGCCATATTTCATCCATATGCCTCTGCATTACTCATTCCATGCAGACTGCCACAAATAAAAGGTAGCATCTCAAAGACAACCACGGCATTAAAAATGAGCCAAAGGCTTGGTACTTTCATTACCACCTACACTGTTTTAAACTTCCATTGAACTACTTCCAGTAATGGAACTGCTGTGCTCTCTCCCCTGACCCTGAGCTTTGTGCTCTTGCCATCCACTTTTGTCAGAATTGGCATTTGTGCAGCTGTTTCACAAGATGCTTCAGGAATCACAGAGACGACTCTCCTGTTATCTCCCTTCTCTCAGGAGGGATTCAGTTGCATCAATTCCCTGAATCAGTATGAACACTGTATAAACACACAAACGCCAGCACAGGCATAACAGAAGCAGTGGGAAAACTTGTTTAGGGCAAAAAGGAATAGGTGAGACTGCAGCAACCCAAATTTAGTTTGTCTTAAGCTGCCATGAAGGCACACCCTTATATTGCCACCACATCTTGCAGAAGTAATATAAACTGCCAAAATACAGAAAAACAATCAGGATCCTTTAAGTATCTCTTTTTGATTTTGGAAAAAAAAAAAACATAAGAAAAGATTTACGTTTAGAAATTAGTAGAAAACTTATCCACAGTTCTGGCAGTCTGAGGCAAATTGAATTTGCCAAGTACAAGAAGTTGTTTATAACAAAAGAAACAGAACTAGAAATAGTTCCAGAACATTTATTATGATCCACCTGACTGCAGCCAAAATATTACATCAGCCTAGATAGCCTGAGAACTGGAACAGTATTACTCTCAAATTAGCAAGTTGCTTGGTGCACCAAGCAGGGAGAAATGGTTTTGCAGGAGATCTGGGTTCCCTCCCTAGCTTTGCTACAGACCATGGGCAAGCATGCCTCAACTTACTATCTGTAGCCAGCAAAAAAGACATTCCTCTCTTTACTCCTTAGTTATTTAGTTATTTATTTTAAGAGGTCTTAAAGAGGACCAATAGTATATCTTGCTACCACTTTCAGAATTTGCAGTGTTTATCCTGGTCAGGGTCCCCAGTTGAACTTGTAGTCACTAGTTACTACTCCACTACTTGAGGGATGCATATAAACATGAAATTGGAGGTGAACCTTCTTGTTTCCTACTAGAAGATGGATGAATGCAAGGTGCTTCCAATCCAAAAGTTACATTGGCCATTTTAGCTGGCACTGATGACAAGTTAGACTCATTAGTGTCAGTGTGCAAAGGAATTATGTGTGCAGTGCTGCACTTAAAAGGAAAACACAACATAACACACGTAAAAAGGGAAGCTAATTCTTGAATATTTTAAGGATGATAATTAGAGCACACTTTTTCAACATTCAGACAATGTCACATCAAAACAAAACACTGCGCTGAACTAGTTACAATATAACACCAGCTCATGCAATCATGTTCTTCCCCTGCCAGTGCAATTAAAGCATGCATGTTCCTGATTTAACCTACAGGGTGACTTCTCTCATCAAGCACAATTGATAAATTACCTATTTTATGAGAGCCTAAGTTGCCAAGAATCATAAACTCTCTGAAGGAGCTGGTATGAGATCATTAATTCTACAGTGCTTTCACTGTTCCTTCTAGTAACGAGACAGGCTCGGCTGCCACATGTAGTGCAACATCACCAAAGCGCGTTGATGATGCTAAGGATCTGATGGTTGGCCTAGATGCTTGGGAGACAGCAGTTATTTCAGAATCTTCAGTTAGGCAGACATTCCTACAGTGCTTAAATAACAGTCTGAAGCATATTCTCATACCATCATTTTCAAATGAAGTCAAAACTTCCATGTAATTGTACAGACAAAATCCTCAATTAAGGAAAAGCAGGTAGGAAATCCTCTGGTCACACAACATGTTTTTGTTCCCTAGTGCAATGCAAATGCCAGGATAAAGTAATATCCACTTCCATGAAATTTATTAGCACCCACTATGCATGCTTTCTTCCCAAAGATTTATATTTATACATAAGCATAAATATTTGGTAATATGTCATTCTTCAGAAAGAGGATCTTCAGGAAAAAGCGAAATGGATTTTCTGATAATTTTTTTTCTACTTTCTCTCTCACATTCCATGCACACTGGAGCATTCTGATGAAAGAAGAGTTCAGCTTATGAAGGTTCACATGTTACAATGGTGAATCCTCTTAAAAAGTTCCAGTAATCACCCAATAATCTCCCATGAGAGCTGACGTTTTGCAAAAAAAAAAAAAAATATATATATATATATAATCACCTCTTAATCCTTTTGGGCTGGAGGAAGCTCCAGCATATAATGATGAAACAAAAGCATTTAACATCTGAGTTTTCATTAAATCAGCAGAAATCTGCCAAGGATTAAGAGGATCCCTTCAAGCTATCAGCAAGTTTTCTCTTCATCAGATATTTCCACAAATACCAACAGATATACCTCCAGATGAAAAAATACAACTCGTAAGTATGCACAGCAGAGATTTCCAACCAGACTTATAGATGTTGTGCCTTCACCAACTTCAGTTAAATGATCTCGTGTTCTGACATGAGTAAGAACTGTTTCATCAACCCACAACAAGTTTGTCACTTACAAGCTTGATCTCACCATACCTATGGTCCATGTCAAGTCTAAATCAAACCATCTATCTCAAAGACGCTATATATATCTAATTTAGACTTTTGATTTGTGCTACCAACTGTCTTTTCAAGAAATAAAAGTTCATCTCTTATATCAGGTGTTACTCCCAAATCTGCCTATTGTATTTTATAATGAAAGGAAGTGTGCTTAGATATATTTGTATTTCCCTTTTCCCCAATAAGTACTGAGAAAGAAAATACATTTTTGCCTATACATGCACACTGCCTCAAATCTGAGAATGGGATCTTTGTTTTGCAGTTGCAGGCAAAGGCATCAAAGACCTTGTCCAGCATTGCTTCTCAGGATTGAGGCAGAGCAGGAAATCCAGTGCTCAGCAAGTCAGGCATGCTCCACAAAAGAAAGTGGGAAAAAATAATGGGTTATCTACAGCTCTTTTCCTATTTTGGAGTATTAACTGCCATAGTGGTTAATATAAGATGCAGTATCCAGAAGAAATGCATCTTAACAGAGCAGCGTTATGCAGCATACTACATTGTGCCTGATTTACAGCCTAAAAGATCAAGACAATTTTATGTGGATGTAGTTTATTTAGTATCTACAGCTAGGAGCCATAAGAAAATACATAAAAATAAACAATAATTAAAAGTCATTCAAATCTCAAGTCTACCTCACTATTAATTTGGTTACCTCCTGGATAACTTTCTTTATGTTCACTTTCTCTTAAGAGATAGAGCCATCACAAACTGCATCACTATAAAAAGAGAATGAAAGAGTTTAGAAACAACTGAATCATGAAGTATGCCATTTCTCCTATTCTGTCTTTGTTTAAAGGAGCATCACTGCTTTGCCTCATTGCTTCTGTGCACCAGACTAACAGCTTCTAAGATTTTTCCACAACATTATCCAAACCCAGCACAGTCCTCTGGATGATTTTTCCAGTGTACACATATTCCCCCAGCTGACTTCTTTCACTTCCAAGTTATTGTACCATCAGAATGACAACATGAGATTTATTATACTGTAGATGTATCTTAAATAACCCAGAGAGGCGCTGACATTCCCTGCTCTCAATGGGGCCTATGCAAACCCCTCTCTCCTGCTGGAAAGACAAGCTGAGATCACAATGATGTCGATTTTTTCAGCAGGGGACGATTAAAAACAAAACCTGGGGGGAAGGTAGATATTTTTAAGGAAAACTTCACTATTCTCAATCAAAAAGGAAAACTATTTTGAAGTAGCATAATAAACCATCCATCTGTGCTGAAACAGAGGTTATAGTGGGAAAAGACTTAGTAGGCTGGAAAGGCAACAGTAGGCTTAGTACATAGCTCATGGGACACAGCAGCAGAAATACTGAATTTATTCCAGTCTGCCGTTCAATCATGTGACTAAGGCATTTCCCTCAGCTTTCTCATCTGTTAAACAGTTAACAATGCTGCTTCCCACTTATGAGGCCTCAGAGATGCCTGCAATATGCTCTGAGAGGCAGAGGAAGGAAGCAGTATGGCAGACAAAAAGCTCTCAGAGCAGTCTTCACAGAGGTGAGATCCTATTGTTATAAACACTGAATTCACAGTCCAATGAGATGAAAAGCCAAATGTCAGTTCACTGCTTTATATAAAACATAGCATAGTGTATCAGCCTCAAAGCAAAGCTACTTCATAACTCCATTCTTTCTCCAGAAAGTATTCTTAGAACAAACAACCCAAACAACAAGACCATGTCAGAAAGTTCACAGCTTTTTTAATGGAAATGTTAGACTGCAATGCAAGCAGTTCACTGCAAGGCACACATTACTGCAATTGCAGGTTTTTGTAGTCACAACTGGAACACTAATTCCCAACCTGCACAGGGACAAGTAAAAGAAGGACCCAGAAGCCCTCTATCCAGATCCACAATGTGGACACTGTGGCTGACCACTGACTCTGCACTCACAGTAACGTTGATGGCCTGATGAAAGCACAACATTTTCATATTGATTGAAAACATTTCTAAAACCACTTATTCAACAAATAAGTAGTTTTACCATGAGTTAGAGATAAGGCTGAAACCCCTCTGTGCTCTCCTGGCCTTTAGAAGGCTGACAGAAGGCAAGCCTGGACAAGCAATGGGAGCAGGCAATACATCAGTAATGTCATCAGTTACACACAGGGGAAATTCTCAATGCCAGCATGTGACTTGAGAAAAAATCCATTGTGGTTAGACTAGAAGACCAAAAGCTTCAGCAACCATCATCACACCACATTTTACACAAAGCCTCACTTTGTTTGAAACGCCCAGTCCTGCAGCAGCAGGAGCACGAGGCTGGGTGTGCCATGAGGTGAGCTACAGAGGGATGTTGTTCCAGGCACAGCAGTGCAGCACTGGACTTCTCAGATCATATACTGGGGGGTGAGGGGGTGTCTTTGGTTCAGAGGGACTTTCAAGGAGATGTCTGACTCCATGCCTCCTTTTCCCCACCTTTGAAATCAGGAATAACATGAATGCTTTTACTAAATATTCACATTTTCAAAGGCACCTAACATGGAAGGATACACTCTGCGTATTTCTGCAGCAGTGTCTGACCAAAGACTTTTTCTGTTTCATATTTGTACTGCTTTGGTAACAGATGAGTCAGGTTAAATAGAAAAAGGAAAATGAGTACACTGGAAGGAGGGCCATAGGTGGATTAAGTGAGAGTCCCAGTGTGTCCCACAGGAGAGTAGGTTCCTGCAGGTACTCAGACAGCAGAGGCTCCAGAGAGGATCATTTACTGTAACTCTGCAGTGAATAATGAATCCACAGGGCTTCCAGCCAGGAGCATGTGATCCATAGAACTTCTTAGCAGATGAAAAGGCCTTTTTCCAGCACTGCTTCACTAGATGGCATCGACAGATACTTCGACGGCTGAGCTATGCTCAGGTGTTCCACTGTCACCTTTTTCATGGAGCCAATCCCCACTGAAACTGCCCAGCACCACTCACTTATTATCTTATACATTACATTATTTGTTACCTAGGTTGTCATCTTTAAACGAAAGTTATTTCTTCCCTTGCAGTTTTCCACCACATAATCTACCTGTCTCTGAGCAGATTCAACTGATGGCAGCGACATGAGGCCAGCTGGGGCCCATAGGCCTGTCCCCTTGGGGCTCCCTGGCACTGCAAGTCTGAATTGCATCCCAGTGTACTTTCTCAAATAATAGCCAAAATAAAATGGATTGTTTAAACATGTAAGAGAGACTGACTTTTATTTTTTATTCTGAGCCCATTCCTTCCAAGACTAAAAGGCAAGCAAGTGGTCACTTCAGCCTCTCTGCTGCCTTTCACAAGACCATGACTAAGGGCTGGCAGGCTCACAGCCAGACTCTGAAATGGATGAATTTTCCCTCCTCGCTCTTATAAAAAGCACAACATCTTGGCTCGCCTTAATGCCTCTAATCTCTTTTCAACATTCATATATTCTCCCATCCAACTAGAAAGCAATTGCTGCTGTTGCAGTCTTTTTTTTTTTTTTTAAATAAACATCCCTTATTCGTTTTGTTATTCAGCATCATCTGTGTGATCCCACATGATGGAATCAGAGTGACTTTGGAACACCCATAAATCACACCACATAAAATAGTCAGAAATAACTTTTTCTTATTGTTAATTTGTTTTACAGCCTCTCATTGCAACCAGCTTAGCCTGCCACGTATAACATCTGGATTGCTATCTGTAATAGAAGAAAAAAAAAACAAATAGAACAAGCACTAGCTGCAGCTCATACTGCTGGAAGCCAAGGGTGAGGGAATGGCAAGGAGACAGTGCTTGCAGCTATTTTCACATTTGCAATGTTCCAAAATAACAGAAACATTTTAAACATCATATTTACTACAACAAAGAGATTAATTATCTGTCAAGTTATGCCTTCCCCCCCCGCAGAAAATAATAATCACAACTATTTATGAGATTGTAACACTGACCTCCTGCATGTTCACACAATTACTGATCTCTGTGCCATAGCAAATATTTAGGAGAACAGAATAGATGTCAATCCTCCTCTGTTCAGCACAAGGAATGTCAGTCTCTTTTTTCTCATACTTTACTTTGGAGGCTTTGCGTTTAACCTGTCACTTCCCAAGATGTCACACACAAGCAGGGTAAATGTCCCAAAAATATATTCCACTCGATACCACTCTCAACTCAAAGAAATTTTACATCAGCTTCACTGAAATGTCTCAGCTACACACTACCTGAGGAAAAGCCAAATCATGTTCTTACACAATCTTTCACCAACTAGGCCATAATGGGTTGGGGTTGTGTGGTTCAAGACTATACAGAAACCAGGAGTGAAACTGCTGCTTGCAGATCTCATTGTATCTTCTGAAAAACAAACACCGATATGAGTGGTTCCCTTCAAATTCCTTAAGACAGCAAAAGACCACCCGAGTGTCTGTCAGTAACACCACATCAGATGGCTAAAATAAAGTAATTCAGCTTCAAAAGAATTGAGGAAAAAACACTCCTGTTGAAAAAGTGCTTGCCATATTTTGCTCAATAGATTGTATCAAACTGAAGCCTCATGGAAAGTAGAGAAAAGTGTTATTTCACACTCCAAATTCTTTTCCAGTTTTTTTGTGGCTTGCCAGTCACATTTTTCTGCTTAACACTTAGCTTCTCTGCACTTATGCTCGGATACAGATCCTTGCAAACAATAAAATGGTCTAAATTGGTACACGGAGTTTAACCGTAAACAAGAAAACCATAAAATTCCAATGAGGGTTCACATTAGGCTAATGGTAGGGCCAGTATATCTGTACTTGAGACATGTCTTAAAGTCCATAACCAGAGCTCTAAGCCTGGATCTCTTTATGGGTGGTCTTTGGCTGATGAAGCAGACAATAACTCATCATAGGCACGCTGCTCATTCCTGATGAGGCATCCTGCTATTTACACCAATATGCTTTACATTTGACACCAAGTCCAGAATTCGACATGGAGTTGGCCAGCAGCTTAGACTCTTGGAGCTGTGACAGCTGACACTGACTGTACCCAGAGCCCCTCCAGTAGCAGGCTTACGGTCCATGGCCACATGACTTGTGCCGATTGTACCAATACCATTCCCAGGGCTATAACTTCAGATTAAAGTTACCCTAAATGACAGCCAGCTGGCTCACTAAAGATAAGAAGCAGGCGATACATACAAGCTCAAGCTCCAAGATAACAGGGTTTGGCAGGCAATATTTGATTCTGTGAAACACCGCACTTCCCTGCTGCATAGGAACGACTGAGGATAAAGCTGTTAAACTTGGACACAAGAGTAGCATGGCCTGTTTAAACAAATAGACTATGTCACCAATTTGACATCTGCCTGCTTAGCACTGCAGTGCGAGCTAAATGGCTGTGTGTTTGCTTTTGACGCACTGGCAGGAACGAAAGCATCTTTTGCACAAGTTTCGTAGATGAGATCGCATCAAGAATACTCTCAAAGCTCATATTAATAACTAGGTTTGAATTAGCAGCAGAGAGAAAGAGGGAACAGAGAGAGGATACAGCATAATGAGATCCCAACACAGGAAGGGAAGACAAGGCTGTGTTCTCAAAGTATACGCATATGAAAGGAAGAGAGGAAGGAAAGCCAGAAAACCTTGCCATAGCTGACCACACTTGTTTTCCACAACTGTGGTTTACAGCCACTCTTTTCACTACAAAAGAAGCAAAGTAAATATAAGCAGAGGACTTGTGTGAGCTCTGTGGGCGTGGGAGCAGGACACATGACATCAGCCAGTATCGCAGCATGCCTGTGAATCATATGGAAATCAAATGAGAAGTTCCTGCCCAAACAATACACACAGTGTTAGGCTACAGGTCTTGTAGGCAGCAGCTCTGAGCTCATAGATTGAGAACTAGAAAAAGCCAACATTATTGGCATTATGGAAGCCCCTAGCTGACACATCTAACAACAAAACATGAAGGACATCCTGGGCTCTGTAGTAGTTATAGCTGTCTCTGAGAACCAGAAGAACCTAAAATCTACAGAGAAACCTTGCTTCCTTTCCACCCCACAATCTCTCTGCTGAAAGCCAGGCCAGGCTTTTTTCAGTCACATCCAGTGGCAGGACAAGGGGCAGCAGGCACAAACTGGAATACAGGAAGTTTCATACAAATATGAGGAAAAACTTTCTTACTTTGAGGGTGACAGAGCACTGGCACAGGCTGCCCAGAGAAGTGGTGAAGTCTCCTTCTCCGGAGATATTCAAAAACCCACCTGGACCCTTTCCTGCACATCCCACTCTAGGGAACCTGCTTTAGCAGGGGGCTCAACTACATGATAGCCACAGGTCCCTTCAAACTCCTTTCATTCTGTGATGTTGGCCCAGAACTTATGCATAATAAAGTAAATAAAAAAAGCTATAAAGATCTTGGATGCTTTTGGGTGCCACCAAATAGTAATTTATTAGGATACGTAAAAGCCCAAACACCTACTTAGGATCCTTGGAATCCAGCTCTGACTAGGATCTGCCCAAGCAGGTCCATACCAAGGAAAGACAAAGGCCTGGATGTCACCTCAAAATCATCCCACAACTCAGGGAATAGAAAAGCAGTAACACTAAACAAAACATAAGGAATATACACACTCAGACTGCAAATGCCAGAGAACAAGAATAAAATAAATCACAGCTGAAGCAAATCTAGTGAAAACCGCAAGTATAATAAAAAACAGGCAGAAAAAACGCGACGTAGCTGGGTCACCAGCTATGAGATCTCCATGGTGTTTATTTTTCTCTGATAATGTTTCCAGTAAGCCCCCGAAAATAAATCTCACCGTGGAACCTATAAGAACAGCCCTAGGTTACAAAGCATATACATGCACAGATGCATGAGACACAGAAAAAGGTTTTAGTAAACAGTACAGCCTGATTTCTACAAACCAGCGTAGCCACACAGTTTTCTCTAAAATAACATCTGTATGCACTGAGGGAAGGCAGAGAGGAAATATGCTCCTTAAAAACATGCTCCACTTCTTTTTACAAGCAAAACCACATACATACTCTACCACTGTTAGCCTGTACTATAAGGCTAGTGTGATCAGCAGCCCCTGAGGCCTCAGGCTTTCTTATTTGAGCATTCAAGAGTCACGGGGGGTCCTAGAGGAAAGGCCATATCCAGAATCTACAAAAGCAAATAAATCCCAAATTGTTACACTTTTTATGACAGTCCTGTGAGAAGCTAAAGCACAAGCTAGAGGTTGATTAAAGTTACTGACCACACTTCTACAGTATGAGCACTGATAAAATCATGGGGACAGCTAGGGACATACCTGGGAAAGAAAAAACAAGACTAACTTCTATTGACAGCAATCAGTTCAGTTGTTCTGCCCAAACAAGCACCTTGAATTCTGCTTTTCCATATGTGCAGCCCCACTTTCCCTCTCTTTACACTACCTCCAACCTCCTTCTTTACTCATTTCCTCTTCTGTGGTTGTCAGAGCTCAGCTGACACCAAGAGCTCTTTGGGAGACAAAACACTGCTTTGTACTGTGGGTCTTGTTATATAGCAACAGTGCCCTGAAGCAAGCTCTGGAGTTGGTGGAAAGCTTGTGATGGTGCTGATTACAGTGTAGAACAGTTGATTTTTGAAGAAGGTGCTGCCATGCTTAGCTAAACCAACATGGCCCTGCTTCTCCACTGCAACAACGTAGCACACTGCACCAATAAGCATTTTGCCTAACCTATCCAAAATGGAACCAAGGATGTATTTAAGCAGCCTGCTAACTGCACTGGGTTACTATATTTAAGACAGACCACCATAACAAGACTACTCCGACATCAGAGTTGAGAAATGAAAACTCATGTTTAATGCAGGAATAAAAGACCTGCTTTTCCTCTTGTGCACAGCAGGATTCTGTGATGCCATTAATTCACACAGCTTACATACCAGCCTCAGTATGAAGAAAATGAGACTACTGCTCACATGCTATTCTGGTAGATGAAAGACTTTGCAAAAAAGCACAGGTGGTAGTTGTCCTTTGCAGTACATTCCACTATCTGCAAGCACGTTTGTTAAAGCTTCAGCAACTTCTAGATACTTTACCTTAAAGAGCCAGAATAAGGGTAAGTTAAATATGCACTTTTCTTGCTTCTCAAAACTGGTGAATCTCCCTAAATGTACTGTAATGTGGCAGTGAGGAGAAGGTGTAAAGATACACGTGTCTACCTCTCACGCATTGGGCATTCAGCCAGCACCATGCTTCCAGACCAGCTAGGGGTGAATTAATACATCAGACTTCCTTTTAATGGTTTGTGTTTCTTTCTCCCTTACTTGCATGACACAACACAGGAAAACCCTGGTGAAACTAAGTGAATTTCCCAGTAAACCATTCACTCCTCTTGAAGAGACTGAGAGTCTGGGTTGTATTGGCAGGAGGAAATGGTGAGAGGCTGGCAAAGTAAGCCTTGCATAACCTCAGTGACATCAAAGGCTTACCAGGGTTTTAAATCAGATCAAAATTTGACTATGCAGCACTTGCTAGAAACAATGAAAACTAAGATATCCTTAGAAGTAATT
Source organism: Cyrtonyx montezumae (assembly GCF_038088225.1). Lineage (NCBI taxonomy): Eukaryota > Metazoa > Chordata > Aves > Galliformes > Odontophoridae > Cyrtonyx > Cyrtonyx montezumae. The sequence goes on along the minus strand of NW_027071826.1, from coordinate 40,021,147 downwards.
TATGAGTCATACTCAAATTTTCAACAAGAATTTCTCCTTACAATTCTTATGCCTTTATTCTTGATAAAGTAGAACAGTTTAAGGTAAATTTTTTTCCTATACAGTATATCAATTTATAGGTCTTTCAAAGCAACCACTTAAAATGTCAGAGCCCATGCAGAGAACACCTGAATATTAAAAATCTGTCTGATGTTCAGTGAAGCACTTCTGCTGAGAATTAGGAATAGATAAGAAGGGTGTAAGAAAAAAAGGATAAAGTGTAATCAGCAGAGGGGAAAAAACCCAACCTATTACTTGTTACTTTATTGAGACAAATAATCTAACTGAATGAAAACAGAAATACCATTTACCATATTACACTTCACACCATGAATAATACATACACCTCCCTCTGTACTGAAAATAAAACTCCCATTTGAGCTTTCACAGCCACTGTGCACCTGGACAGACTAAAGATTAAGTAACATCCTTAGGTTACAACTGGGAAACACATGGTTTCGTAGCTCCTAAGTGAAAACTTAATATTTTATCTGTCTCCCAGTCTTAGAAAAGCTTGGTTTGTATCTAAAAGACATTCACTGTCTGATGAGGGACAGGTTAAAGCAAGGATATATCATGCTCTTGAGAGAACCTAATCCAAACATCATGATAACCCCCCCTTCCCCCCTTCCAAACTCGAAGGGCCACAGTTTAGGGTCAAAGCTCCCATATATATATACTTCGTCACTTGCTACTCTCATGCAAGAATCACACTGCATCAGCAGACTGCATCTCAGCACCAGCTCCATGCATAGGGATCTGGCATAAACTTGTGGCTGACAAGAACAGCCAGTGTCAGAAGGAGCAAGAGTGCTGTCCCCTGGTTTTCCAGTCTACACTGGAATCCAGTCCTGCTGGTGATACCCCTAAACTCCCTGCTGTCACTCCAGCCAAAGGGCAGATGGCATGCCACATCCACAACATTCACTTCTCTCTGACACCTCAGCCAGGCTGTGCAAAGTATGCACTGAAAAATGTGCAGTATATATGTAAAGATAAAGACATATTGTGGAAACATTAGTATACATACTTCACAGTAGCAGAAATGACTGACACCCATAAGATCAAAAGTATGAGCTTCTACATAGACAAGAGCTCAGAAATACCTTGGTTCCTTACTCAGCTTGGTAAGACTGATTTTCTCAGGCAGAACAGATATTTGAATAGCAACAAGGATTAACTATCATCTAACTAATTAATGGGAAAGAAACAGATGAAACAATAAGCCAACGGAAAGATTAAAACCATTTGAACTAGATCCCTAGTAAACAGATCCATTCATTATCATTGATACAATACTCAGACAGCATTGTTCTCTCTGCCATATTAAGTTATAATTAATTATGCAGTACAGCCATTGACACCTGAGATCTATTGAATATCAGCTCTACTCTTACAAGACCAGGCTCTCTGAGAAAGGAGAACTTTGAGGATATCTGATACCATCACGACATCTGTTACCTTGGCACAGTATTTGCCTAATATAGCCAAAACCTCACATGGCAAGTTACAGATGCAGGAAAAAAAAAAAAAAAAGAGGGGGGTGGAGGAGTGTATTTAATCTCAAAGTCACGCACTTCGTATTTTATCACATTCATTTTATAATTAAAAACAATGAGGCACAAGAAGCTCTCTGACTTTTGGGAAACCACTTCCAGTGCCCTATTCTTCACAAAAGCTTTCTCTTGAGACTGCAAAGCCCTGGAGTTCGTTAGAGAAACGTGAGCAGACTATGCAGCGTGTCACTGACATGAGATACTTTCTCTCTTCAGCAGAAGATACAACTTTCACCTCAGAGAGTCCCAGAAAGGAAAAATCAAAGACCACGAGCTTAAATCGACCCAAATTTATAACAAACTCCAGGTTTGTTTTGAACTGAGCTCACTCTTCAATTGTGTTCTTTGCACTGAATGACTCAGGAGACTGTTCTGGAATCAGGAATGGTTTGAATTGGTACACTCTGGATTTCATTACTCCCCTCTGGACAAGTGGATGCATTTTGAAACTTCATTTGTACAAATCCTGCTATAGCTGGAAAAGCAGGAATTAAAGCAACCAGGACAGAATACATGGTGTTGCCTGTGAGTCAGCATTCAAATTCCTGTTTCGTTTCAGCATTCACCAAGTCTGGAATGGATGGAGGGAGGGGCAAGGGGAAAGAGGCTTGTCTCACTGTACCAGTAGACACAACCAAGTGCGTGGTATGGAAAGCTCACTGTGTAACCCTTACAAATCTATTTCTGGATTTCTTTATTTCTCACCTTCCTGCCAGCTGGTGGCTGTAGCAGCTGGTATCTCATCTGGAACTAGGGAGAAGTTAGTGTTCTCCCTTTTGACGGGAGACTTCTTGTTGCAAATCTGGTACATTTAACATTCTAACTGGTTTATTTATAGCACACAATAATTAACTTCCAGAAACAATTAAGCATAGCTCTAAGGACTTGCTCACTGAGATTTGTAACCAAAGTGTTAGGGTTTTGTTGTTGGGTTGTTTTTTTTTTAGGAGGTGGAGGGCTAACCAAACAATGGGGGGGGGGGGGGGGGGGGAGGGGGAAATTGAAGAACAGAGCATATTCTCAAAATGATCCTTGAACTAAAGCTTCTGTCAGTTCTCATGCGTTGCTGAAATTACACATAATGAAGGAATGCACAGAAGCAGTAAGTTAAATATTGCAGTAGAAGTAGACTTCAGACTTGATTGCAGTTATCTGGAAGTTTTTATTTCTATTCCTTATAGACACTGTTTCTCACATTTTGCTCTCAACAATAGTTATAGAGCTGTTATAGGCAACTCAGAGAAGATAACACCAAAAACTAATGGAGATACTGACTGTACATATGCCATACATTAAAGTAATTTGATTTTAAAGACAGCTATTGATATTCTTATTTCTACAGCAATCTGTCTTCCCCTGACGTAGCCAGGGGACAACAGTTAAATCTGAATTTTATGCCTCTCAAGAGATTAATACAAATAGCTATGAGCCTGTCACATATACAGCAGGAAAAAGAAAAAAAACAAACCTGTCTTGGGTGGGGGGGGTAGGAATGGGCAGAACATTCTAAAGTATTCAAACACAGAGGTAAGGTGGCCCACAGGTAGTGCTTTGCACAGTAAGAGACAGAAGCACTAAAACAAAAACTCTGACAGCTGGTTGAGATCACCATCAAGGCATATTCAATGAAGACATTTCAAAAAGTTCAAGTGAGAACAACTTCTGCCTGGTTACAACAAACCGTGCTGATTGTTGACAGACAGCAGTTTGTCTCTGAATACAAAACTGAATGTGATACAGGAGTTCAAAGAATAAATTAAGGAGAAAATATCTTGGTTGTGGTTTTAGATCTACGATAAGCCATCCTCATCAACTCTGGCACAGTCTCAGCTCCCACTCCTTTGCAGAATCACTACTACATCACTACTACAAATCACTGAAGTACTTTGAGACCTTCCTTCATAATGAAAATACTAGGAAAATACAGTCACTATAATCTACTATAAAGTCACTATACGGGTGGGACAATTGTTCTGTCTCAGATTTGCAGCTCCTTTAACGATAATTTGTTTTGTTCTTTTTCTTTTACAACTGAAGCAGTTGATCACTAGCTGATCACACAGAGAAAGCAGAAATACTGCTGTACTCCTTGGAATATTCCCTCATGCATCTCTTTCCCCATCTCAGACATATGCTAGTATTTACAAGCAGCTGGCTGAAGCTCCACGTTTGGCCAAAAGGAGTGGGGAAGGGGGGGAGAAACCACGTTCAAACACGATAGATTACCTTAAAAGACACTTCCACCACTCCTTCCCCCTGCCTACTCATTGTTTTGAGGTCAAGTAAAATGTAATCAACTGAAGAAGTCAATAATTGAAACATCTCACAGTATATATACACCCATGCTTAAGTAAAAATAATAGTTAAATAATGAAAGAACACAGATTTTGCTAAAAGAAAGACAGTGCATTTTTCAGACTAGGGAGCTCTTTGAGCTTTAATAGCAACATCAACAATTAAGTTAGTGTATTCTTTACTGATAGAACAGTGGGAGGGAAAGGCTGAGCCCTGCACTCAAAGTGGCGCAGAACTCTCTTATAAACATTCAGAGAAGGAGCAGGGGACCACGCTCTGGACAAATAAATGGAAAGGAAGATTGGTAGCACCTGCTGTCAGGAAAGCCTGAAAGAATACAAAAAAGATTTTCTGCCTTATTATTTCTCTTATGTCAGAGCCCTGAAGCGAGCAGAAAGTAAAGACAGAGGTAGAGGTAAGAGCTGCTGATCTCTCCAGGCCAAGGCCAGGAGCACACAGCAATCAGGACCAAATAAAAAGAGTTTGGCTGATGGTGAATACACCAACACGAAAGGGAACATCATCTGCTAATTCCGATCATCATCACTGTGACAAAAAACAGTACTGGCGAGCACTGAACAGGCAACCATATAATTTTTATGTATCACTTCAGAGCTATAAGATGATGAGAACCACAGGAACAGACACTAAACGGGTGCCTACTGTAAGATGGACTCATTCACTTCCTCAGTAGCACGTCTGCTACACAAGCTCACAGAAACACTGGCATAGTGCCCAAACAGCACTTATTCAGCCAATTCAATTAGCATTATCATTAAGTCACAATATATCTAATGAATGAAACAGACACGTTACTACTTATTATCACATCATTTCTTTTTGGAGCATTGTTACTGACGGGATGCAGAGAGTACATTCTGACGCACAAGTGGCAGTGTGTAGATAAGGAAAGCTGAAAAAGTCCAGACAAATCAGCTCCTCTCCCTGACTTCCAGAGCTGCTCCTGCAAATAGAGTTTTCGTGTTGTCTTTAATTTGCACAAGGTCTACACCACACTTCCTCCTTCTAAGAAGCAAGTCTGAAATAGAGAATTCAATAAAGGCAAAATATTATAGCTTTCAAATTTTGATCAATCTATATTGACAACAGTATTCTAGGAGCCTTCATATGGCATAGATATTTTTTGAAAGGGGAGAACAAATGAACTCAAACTCAGATCATATCTTCTTTCATACTTGGTAAAGTGTGTTAGCTTGGTTAATTGTGTGTTAGCACATGTCCTAATAAAAATGCTGCCCATGTGAGGGAGGCAAATGTTCAAATAATGGAGTTACCCAGCACAAGAATAGCAGGGATTCTTTGATTTTCAGTAACACTAACCATTTCACTGTTTTAATTTCATTGGGGTTGTTTCCTAAAACTTGGTTATCTCTCCTTTACTGCCCCAAAACAGAAGCACCCTAAAAAAAGATGACATGAAAATGCCAAAAATTTCACAGAAGTAGATTCTTCTTCTGATATATCCCAAAGCTGCATGGCATGGGCTTCGCATATTGTCATAAATAAAGTACGCTGCTAAAAAGACATTATTAACCAAGATGTTAAGAGTTGTTCTACTGTGGCTCCAGCTTGTTATGGTATATACACTATAGGCAAGCAATTAAAATGGCAGTAGTGGAAAGGAATGGAACAGGAGTTTCTTGGATTACATATGGGAGTTTCAGGAGTTTCTGTATTACATATGGGGAATAAAACCCTGCAGGGTTCACCAGTGAAGCTTGGCAAAAGCATCACTTACATGACATCACATATGCCTATAATCACAGTTGTGAAAAGAATAGTCTTACAAGTTCAGGGATCTCCTATGTATGATAACTACTGAAGGAGAGTGCTGCACTTCACTGAGAATGAGTGTTAAAGCACCAACAAGCTACAGAACACATGCTTAACGAAATTTTCACTTCAAGTCCTAGCTTCAGTCTTTTTTTTTTTTTTTTTTTCAGAAAAATAAGTGGTCCTAGTTAAGGGAATAATGTAGGCATTTCCCAATCAATAGAATTAGGAACTCCTAACTATAATTTCTCATGTGAGGTTTCTGAATGCACTGTTTTGTTTACAAAAGACAGTCGATCCAGTTCTCTTATCAAACCCAGTACCTGGCAAGTTAAAAGTCATGATTAACATGACTTACATTTATAGACCAGAATTCAGAATTTGCCAGATCTAAGATATTTTGGTTCTAGGACTCAGTCTCAAATAACTGACAAATATCTATTATTTCTGCTATCCTAGCTGATTCTGTTTTCTAGGCAAAATGCTGGTGACTGCTGGACATTGTAGACATGCTTGTGTTAAGTATAATGAGTCTGATCACTGAAAGCACAGTAACTACAATAGCACAATACTAAATATGGGTTAACACATGCTGCTAGGTCTACCAAGATAAATTTGCCTGCAAGGAACTCCTGGGTACAACAGCTAGTCTGCCTCAAATATTCAGGTCAGCTCTTGTATGTGTTGCAGCACAAAAACACCTGCAATCTAAGAGAAGCAATAAAGATATAAGAAAGGAAGGCGTTTGTAATTAAAACATAAGTTAAACTGTTTTTTTCATTTAAGAACTTTCAAAAGTTATTCTTACAACAGTGGATCAGGAGGACCTTAAAAGCCTCAGGCAGCGTTTTCATGTTTGTGAACTCAAAAGGTATACACTACTGCAGTGCTGTGCAAGGAGTGTGGCCCAGTAGAAGCTTCTCACTGCTGCTTTCCTGGGTATTCCAAGGGTACTGCTGCAAAGGATGAGCAGGGGGCTGCCTTTGTGTCTCTTCTGGGTGAGGAACAAAGAAGAATATCTACAACCATCTTGGCTGTAGCCCCTCAGTACTCAGTTAGGAATTGCTTTAGACCTTCCTGACTGCTCTACAGATTTTGTAAAAGATATGGAAAGCATGTTTGCATGTTCCTACAGCACTCCTCTCAGATTTGAGTTTCTGGACATTACTGATGTATCAATAATGGTATCTGAATTGCTCTAATTTCAAGAATTGAAATAGGCAAGACTTGGTGGGTTACATCTTTATCTCAGTTCAGCACTTCTTCCTCTTGTAGCAGATTTTTGTGTTCCAAGCAGTGGGTTTTTCAGCACCCTCTGCAAATCTGCTTGACAGAGCAAGAGATTTCCTGACAGTATATCCTTTTCCCTTGGTATTCAACTTGAAATTCCTTTTTGCTTCCTCTATTCTCTGTCAATTACCTCTCTGGAGCACACTAACCAAATCCATCAACATTTACATCTTTCAAATAACATGGCATAATTAGCTCCAGGGAAACAGCTTTCACCAAGCTACACATATTTATCTTTTTTAATCTTACGTTGTTAATGTAATGCCTCCAGCCAGATCCTGAGTCATTTGCTACTCTCCTTGGAGCTCACACCAATTTGTTAGCTTTTTTTTTCTGGCAATTCAAATTAATAAAGCTGAGAGCACAACAGGAGGTGAGGTCTTTTCTGAGCCATGGTAAAGCCGTATGGCTGAAGTCCTTTCTGAACCATAAAGGAATACAGCACATGAAAAATTTCATAAATGAAAACTAATTCCCACACCACCTCTCTGATGAAGGATGGTAAGCACATAACCTGTCTGAGTGCAAAACATTCTACTTATGGCCACAAGGTGAGACAGCCAGTGTGAGAACTGTGTTGAAATTCAGCATTTACCTTAGTCTTAACTTCACACCATTTTTGTTGCTTAAAAGAAACTTCAGAGCAACTTTATTGCTTACAAAGAATTTTAGAGATTTTTTATTTTTATTTTTTGTAATGAAGTAGTGACTTAATTCCGATTGTCCTGTAATTCTGCACTCATATTATCATATCAGCTCTGCTACTGAGTACCATTTTGCTTCCCAGGGCTCAGATGCTGTTATGACACTTGACTTCTTTCCCTCAACCCCATCCATCTGAAAATGTACTCTGAATCTACAACCCTCTGGAGCCCAATCCACTTAAGCTTTGAAGCAACTGTCAAAATACAGTACATCAAAGCACATACCAAGAACATGCAATGTCTCTGAAAAGCCATAGTACAAATAAATACGTATTTCGAAATGTGGAAATCAGAGGAGCAGATCTGTAAAAAGAACTGAACCTAAAGGTGAGATCTTTTCTATTTTGGTAACAACTCTAACATTATAAAGCATTGGCACTATTCAAGTAGTGGTTCATGCTTTCAGCAGTGATGTGTTGTTGTTGATCTTGACTGCCTAAGCAATACCAAGTCTTCAGGGAGCGTTGCAGTGGAACTGTTGCATGCCTGGTTGGAGAAGTAGCAGCTGTAGCATGAAACTGTGCACTAAAGGGAACAAGTCTCAGCTTGCCTTTATTTTATTTTTTTAAAGCCATTTCTACACCTTCTACATAGTTTGTTTTGTTTGTGCTCTCACTCAAAAAACAAATGCTTTTCATGATTGTTTCACATATGACTACTTCTGTAACACGTCTTTTTGCCAAAAGTTAACAAAACTTTATAGTAATGAGAAATATCACAGTTCTATATTACCATATTAGTGACAACTGCATGCTTACTAAGTAGATGATCATACAGATATGTTTGATAATTAAACAGAATTTGAATACCCAGACGCACTCCGTAAGCAGCAAGCGTGGCATGACTTCCAGAAGAACTACGACAACAAACACCAGTGCTGAAGTGGTCACAGTAAAAATAAGTATCTGATGTGCCCTTGTTTGCTTAACCCGTACTTCATTACTGCAAATACTGTTCACAGTCAGAAGTTGAAAAATCATGATGGAAAAACTAATAACAACTCTTGAGGTATTATTCTAAATAAGATTCAGATTCCTGCAGGTTTCTGCATTTTAGGCTATGCTCTGTGTACCTCAAACTTTTTATCACTATCACAAGAACTAAAACCCAACACAGTTTTGCAATGAAAACTGAAATTGTCCTGTAATTAGCTATGGCAGCAATCACTCAAAAGTGAACACAACTCTCAAAGAAGCAGAGCTTAACACAATGTGACAAGAACAGTGCTGTAACACCCTTCAATCTCTTAGGGAGTGGGGATTCCCACAGGTAATCTTTCTGATGCTTACAATGAGAAACCTGAAGAAGGCAGCAAAATAAATAAATAAATAAAATATAGACCTTTAAGTCCTCTTCGGTTGCTATCTGGTTCCCCTAGAAGACAGTGGGGTACCAAGCTATGGAGACTTGCATTTTGCAGTGACTTTGGATAAAGCCTGCATCTTCCAAATAATATTAAGTATAGGAAGTTGAAATTGAAATATTAATAATAGACACACTTGAGAAATCCTAGAAGAAAATATATTCCAGAATGACAGAATTTCCTGGTAGTATACCCCTTCAAATAACACCTTCGAAAACAAGTAAATTAAAATAGAAATGATAAATACTCTGAATTGTTTCTTCACAAGTTACCAACATGCCTATATCTGGATAGGGTAGAATGCTATTTGAAGGGAGATTTCATTTATCCTGGAACCTAACCTATCCCTGGGGAATCTATTTCACTAAGTTGAATACAATACCTCTATTCATTCACCACTTTTTCCATTAGTTGCTTTCCTTTAGGGGGTCCATTCTCCGTTCAACCTTTTCCTCCACAGCCCCCTCCTCTGCCTTGCACTATCACACAGCCACTTTGTGGGCCACACTACTTTCTTGCATTCCGTTATCCTTGTAATATATATTTGATGTGCTCGGCGTACAGAGATGATGTCTGTTTAGATAAAAACCATGTTGTAATTCGGAGTAAAAACACACATAGCCATGGCCGAGCATGATAGTAGAAAGCTATCCCCAGTCTTGGAAGCAGCAGTATGTTCCCACTGGGAATAGTCTACTACCACGTTTAATACGTTAACTAGAAAGTGGGGAAATGGCTGAGGTTTAGCCAGTCTTTCAGCTCCATACTGGGGAGAGGCCAGCATTCATTCCCCTCAGCTATGCAGGGCAAGCATTTTACACATACTCTCATTTCTACTTAATGGCTCTTCCACTCTTTCAAATATTTCTCTCCACTCTGGCAAGCACGTGATTTATGGAACCTAAGCAGAAACAAATGGCTTACACAGCTAATGAATGAATCAAACAAACCCAAGAGGCTAGATCATATGATGCTGAACAGGATTGAGTTTGTTAAATGGAACTTCTATTACTTATGTCTTCTCACTTGGTTATACTAAGGTTTCAAAGAGCTACAATCCAAACAGATACTGCATTGTTTAAAAAAACATGAGATTTTCAGCACGGATCTGTCTTCCCTGACATCTTTCAGCAGAGTTGTCTCCATCTGAATTAGCTGTGATTGATGCAGAAACCTCTCTTTGATGGCATGCACAAAACATAGGAGAGAATAACTTAAGGAGAATTTTATCTCTGAAACATAGCGATTGCATCTTGGACTTCCAACAGAATACTTCTCTTGGAAAATATCCAGAGCTGTAAAATGTTATCTGTTCAAATTTTGTGCTTTTAATAATAATAGCACCCTGAACTTATAAGTTGGCTGCATACAAAACAAACCTAAAAGCACAGCCTGGAAATGTTGAGTTACCGGGATATTCCAGCAGAACTTGCAGAATTGGCCCAAACTGGCATTCCAACATTTGCATGTTGGAAAGAAGATTCTGATGCATGCATTTGCTTGTATCATATACTTTTTAAAAGAATCCCAGTATAACTTTTGAGGGTTTTTTTCCCCACAACTTCTGCCTTAAGGAAATCAGAGGTGTACAGAGCCAGTGGTTGGGTTTGCTTCATAAAATCTTACTATACCATAAATGTTTTGATTTTGTGTAATCAAAGCCAGAGATGGTCTGGATTCATTTTAGCTTTAGTTAAATAAGAATACTTTTCATTCTCAGAATGGAATTCAGGGAGACATTTAAATACAGTTCAATTTCTAACCTGCTTCTGGACGCTTAATTCAGATGGGGCAGAACGGAAATAAATCAATGAACAGTCCTATTCCATTTTATCACATCATGACAATATCGTGCTGACAAATGAAGTTAGCCAACACTGGTGTTGAGATCACTTATGGTCTGAGTTACATGTATGATTCTTTTGGCTTACTATCTGAATAATTATCAAAAGTGAAAAATTGTGGTTTTGATCGCAAGTTTCTTCAGCTACTATATTAAGTGCAGTAAAATACAGAAATAAAAGTGTATTTCAAATGTCAGACTGGAGTATTTTAAATTTTCTAAGTTTCTGTCCTACTTATTAGGCCAATGCTCTGAATTTGCTGAATACTCATTCTAATGAATATGATGCCCATTTTTGAGCTGACATGGAATTTCACCATTGGGGAATAAATTATTTGAAACATATTGCCACTATTTCTTCTCCTCTGCCAAAGAATGGCCACGAGAGAGAACAAAGAGATTCAGCCAAAAATTATTTTAACTATTATCTTTCAATCTCTTCCAATACAGAAGAGAAGAAACACAGTAGGAACAGGGGCTGTTTTATACACATAATTTGTCTTTTTTTTTTGTTTTACATACATAGCTTGTGAACATATTTTTGTAGAAGTGAAATTCTTAAATAAGATGCTGCAGCTTACTCATTCTGAACACTTGGAACAGATGTTTATAAGCTTTCTTTAATCCACTCCTCAGGAGTTCTCTGCTTAACTTCACCTGGGTAACTCCAGCATATCTAAAATCATTACATCCAATGCCTTTTTATTAAGACTACTAAGACAAAAAAAAAATTGAGAACAACAACATCCAATACCAAACAATTTCACACATGATACTACAGGATCTGCACAGTTAGACTTTACAAGTTTGAGCTGAAGATCATCTCAGGAATTGAGAAGTACTTAACAAGTCTGCCCAAACATAACTTGTTTTTACTTAACCAACCTTATAAATATGATTGATTTAAGAACTCTGAAACTCACTAATACCTACCAGAACTGCAATGACAAAAACAACTTCTATTATTGGAGGCTAATAATATCATGGACTGACTGCTCATTACTTATTACCATTTGGAAAAACAAACAGTAAATAGTATTTCTCCCTTCCTCTCCCAACAAAGCCTGACATTTTATTTCATCACACTGTTTTATTGGTTCTCACATCTGGATTATATAAATTTAAAGCACAATTTTCAATATCTGCATTGCTTAAGGTTACAGTATTTGGCAAATCCTATTCACCAGGCTGTCAAATTAAATTAACACGGGCAATAGAGGAGGAACAAAAGAATAAAGAGGCTAAGGTTTACTCCCTTGTGCTCAGAAAGTGAGACAAAATTAACCCCTCTGAGGGAGCAGCACGAGCCCCGACAGACAGGAATGCTAGAAAGGTAACTGGCAATAAGATATAAATACAAAAATTATGCTGGCTAGCACCCCACTATATAAAGCTGAACTGGCTTGATTTACCAGGCCATCAGATTCCTGCAAACAGAAGCCAAACATCAGCTACTGTCAGCTACTCACATGAAGCACTAGTATTTCTTGCTGTTTTAACCAGAAATCAACAGTAAACACACTAGGTAGTCCACATCTAAGACATCTTTCAAGGATCCCTACTTGCACTCAGACAAACTTCAGAAAGACACTGTCAACTCCAACCAGAAAAACTGGCTGATCCCATGCGTGCTTGGCTGATCAGGGGAGTGAGGTCTCAAAGGATGCTCTTCACAGCATTCCTTTGAAGGCGCTTCCTGCCTACACAGGATTTTTTTTATTTTTTTTAAATCTTATCCTTGAGGGTGGTTTTTGCGCTGACACCACATTTCAGAGGTGCATACTGTGGAGGGCACTTACCATCAACAAACAGAAGTGCATACATAGCTAGGAGAAATAACAAAAAAAGTAGAAGTCAGAAGGCTGGCCTACATGAAGCAGCTTAATTCACAACAGATGTTAAGCTCTAGTATACTGCTGATTAGCCTTACAGGTGGGACAAACTCCTAACAGCAATCCTTCATGCAACCAGCACTTACTATATCTATTAAGAACAAATCTTAACTCAGTCTGCAACAAGACAGCATTTGAAGAGTTTTGCAGGGATGGATAATTCGTTCTTCAGGACTACCTTGCTCTGCAATCACCACTGCATTTCTGAGAAGCAGAACTTGGAAAACCCCAAATCTTTACCTGTGAGGTAGCCAGGCCCCAGAGGTAAAAACTGGTCTTCGTCTTTTATCCATTCTTCTTTGTACTTGTATTTTTACTCGCAATAGCTTCCTGAATCCCTCCCAGGTCTAAATGGATGGACTCTACATATTTCTCTCTTCTTGGGAGAAATTCTGCAATTTTCATATAAAAACAGAGACCACAACTCAAATACACTCAACAACATTCATCTGAAAACAATCAAACATTCTCAGCACCTGAGTCCACGACTGCTACTGAATAAAGATACAGGAGAACATTAAACCTTAGCAGAAAACTATTTTGAAGAGGACTGAGTATGCACACCAAAGGCAACGTCAATTTGTTCAGGAAGTTCAGCACAGCAAAGTTGTAAGCCCAGCTAAGCTTCAGTGACTTATCATGAGACGGAGATAACAACTTAGAATGTATTTGACTGTCTGACTTCCAGCATTAACTTCCATGTTACCTATTTAGAAGGCAACAGACAGAGTGTTTATAGCTATATAGGTGTGTCTTCCTGTCTATCTATAAATAAGTCACTCCCCCAGATTAATCTAACTAATTCTTACACAGTTCTAAGTCAGTACTGAAGTTGAGTAACATCTTGTATCTTAAGCGTTTTCATGATCAAGATATATTCACATTGTATACAAATACTATTGAGTGGCCTCATCAAATGGGGATTTACATTACTGGAAACTATATGACTTGTCCCACCCTGTTCCCTGGTTTGTTTCACCCACTGAGAAGACAATGACTACAGCACACTTCACTGACAGAGATCAGGTGCAGCAACAAAAATTATTAAATGTATTCTGAGCAAGTTGTTGAGTATATAATCCAAGATCACATGTACTCTGAGCAAACAAGGAATTAGCCTATGATTAATGAGTATTCCAGGGAGGGGGGAAATAAATTAGGGTAAAGGTAAATTAGGTTGGGTAAGGTTATACCATATATATAGATAGATAGATAGATAGATATATAGATAGATAGATATAGATAGATAGATATAGATAGATAGATATAGATAGATAGATATAGATAGATAGATATAGATAGATAGATATAGATAGATAGATATAGATAGATAGATATAGATAGATAGATATAGATAGATAGATATAGATAGATAGATATAGATAGATAGATATAGATAGATAGATATAGATAGATAGATATAGATAGATAGATATAGATAGATAGATATAGATAGATAGATATAGATAGATAGATATAGATAGATAGATATAGATAGATAGATATAGATAGATAGATATAGATAGATAGATATAGATAGATAGATATAGATAGATAGATATAGATAGATAGATATAGATAGATAGATATAGATAGATAGATATAGATAGATAGATATAGATAGATAGATATAGATAGATAGATATAGATAGATAGATATAGATAGATAGATATAGATAGATAGATATAGATAGATAGATATAGATAGATAGATATAGATAGATAGATATAGATAGATAGATATAGATAGATAGATATAGATAGATAGATATAGATAGATAGATATAGATAGATAGATATAGATAGATAGATATAGATAGATAGATATAGATAGATAGATATAGATAGATAGATATAGATAGATAGATATAGATAGATAGATATAGATAGATAGATATAGATAGATAGATATAGATAGATAGATATAGATAGATAGATATAGATAGATAGATATAGATATAGATATAGATATAGATATAGATATAGATATAGATATAGATATAGATATAGATATAGATATAGATATAGATATAGATATAGATATAGATATAGATATAGATATAGATATAGATATAGATAGATAGATAGATATTATAGATATATATAATTTACTATAATTTATTATTATATAGATATAATTTACTATTATTATATGACTGTTATCAGTTACATACATACACTCCCAAGGAGGGAGGGTGTCAAACTGTTACAAGGTATGCAAACTAAGATTTAAGCGGGGGTATGAAAAACATGACTTTACAGTAAGCAGAGAAACCTCTGTTGGTTCCTTAAGACCTCATTTTCAGTTCCCAAAAATATGAGGGGTTGTTCCTAGGTTAATCATCACACAGTTTTATAGCCTCCAAGTTTTTGCCAAAGGCAGCACTTTCTCTTTTCCTTGACAACTTCCAGTCATAGCTCAGACCCTTGACACAAGTACTAGACCATATGTTGTTAGGCACAGATAAGGCTAGAAGAGAGACAGATCACAGCTACAGACTTATCCAACCTGCATGGCTAGGGACAGTTCTCATTATAGACCAGAGGACGGCAACCAGACCTATGCCCCATCCTGTTCTCCAGTCTTAAATCTCCTCCCTCTTGATCAGTTCAGAAGAACTTTGGTAAGGTCTCTGAGATCAGCTCAGACTAAGGGTACAGATTGAAACTTCCCCAAAATGCAATGGGTTTGTAACTGTGCTGAGTGGGAAGCCACTACAGACTGCTAGGTATGGAAAAGTGAGACTGGTAAGGGAGGTGAAGGCAGGGGAACATCAGCATTTGCAGGAGGGGAACCTCAACAAGAATGACAAAAAGGATTAATGGCTATCTTCTGTGACAAAAAGAGGCTTTTGAACACTGTTTAGCATCAGCTTCGCTCCTCAGATTCCGAGCCAGAATAAATGCTGGTAGCATTTTGGGGCCAATGTATCAGATTAGATGTTTCTTTCACAAAGGAAGTATAAAAGTAAAAGCTGACTTCATAAACAGGCAATATCCTGCTCATTTCCTTATCAATAGCTCCTTGTCTTCGCAAGAGAGAGTAGTTCTCAGTTGTTGGTACATTGTGAACTCAGCAGCAAACCTTTACAAACACCTTTACAAACTGTTCAAAGTCTGAGAGACCTAGTAGACAAGGTTACAACAAAGCAGAGGCAAATTGTTCAACATTTACCTTGATAAAGGACTACTACTATCCAAGAATAGGAACAATAAAGTTAGGAGTAAAAGACAGACTGTCAAGCACACACATACAAAGAAAAACAGCTGATTAATCAGTATCTGAAATTGTTGAGGATGTAAAATTTCAGAGAAAAAGAGGCAGATCAGTCAAGTAAGATAGAATCAAAAGTAATGCTCTGGCATGATAGATAATGTTACACTAGAGCTCTTCAGAACATTAATAAAGCTCAACATTATGATCATTTATCTGTTAGGATCAGCAATTCTCTGGGAGCAGCACATTCACTTGGCAAAAGGGAATCTCCATCATACCTAGAGGAACATAAAATAAGGAGAACACCACATGGCAACACTCATACTTAGAAGGAAAGATTTCAAAATGAGATCAGTTAATAGACTATTCTAGAACAATTTATTTTTGCATTAAAATCAGTTTTCAGAAAAAAAATAAATCAGTTTTGCACAAAGCATCTAAAAATAGCAGGAGCATAGAAAGCATCAAAGTAACTACAGAACTAAAAGGTTTGTAACTTTGAATCAACAGCAGTCTGAACAGTCGGTCTTCAGATCTAAAAATTTAAATGAGGAAAACAAAAGGAGGGTGGGAGAAAAAACAAACAAAACAACACCATAACCTGCACTTATACCCCCAAACCCTGAGCTGCAGTACAAAGCGGGGCTGCATGACATAGCAGCTACTCCTGCCTGTTCTCATCCACACTATTATCAGCCATATTGCCATAAGATCAAAGAGAGAAGGCAAGATTTGCTCGTGTAGCCACCAACACCAAACGCTGCACATCTGACAAAGTACAATTAACCTGATCTGATCTCATCTCATCACAATCTGTATGGAACGAGTGTTGTTTCCAAATCTGCTTTTTGTGATTTAGTCCAAACTTAAGTGAAATCCAGAAAAACACACACTCTGCAGGAAAGAAAATATATATGTATTTGGGAGAGACTGAACCAGGAGAGCAGGAAAGGTCAAAAATGCAACAAAAGATGGAAACTATTCCTGGTTTTGAAATGAGCCATGTACCAGCTCTTTATACTACAATGCACACGTCATAAAACCTAAGTGCAACACCATTAGGCATTTCATGTTTCTCTTAGACATTTATTATTTAGACATCACTTCTCTTTTATGTCTTCCCTGAAAGGTCAAGATAAATTTTATCCCATCATCTCCAAGGTCCAGGTTGGTAATGAAACACCTACCCCCCAAAATAATTGCTGCGTTACATGCCACAGTGCTCCATTTGAAAAGGGGAACGTGAAATAGCTTTATTCTTCAGGGAGCAGGGCTTCCACATAGAACATCAATAGCTTTCACATTTCTCTCATTTATTTTCTTTTAATTCCTGTTTTGCAACATCACACATTTTTGAGGTTATACTAAAAGAAATCAAAACAACTTCTACACATTCTACTCTTTTCATTGACCAGAATGGAAAAATGAAAAGAAATCTTTAATTTAAAGGAAAAAAGACTCATTAAATAGAACAACAGGGAAAAACACAGTTTTATGCAATGGTTGTATTTTCTGAATGGTATAGTAAAATTTGGTAGTCCCAATATTCTGGTGAACAGAAAATTAAAAATAATAATAATAATAAAATTATCCATTTGAATTTACTATTCTCTTTCAAGAGTCAAAGCACACATGCTGCTTCTCTTTACATTGTCATGTCTGATTCCTCTGTGTTTAAAACTTTCATTAAAATGCCTGGAGTTTGGCTTTCATATTTATATTTGTTCCTCATGTAGCAATAATGAATTACACTACACCACTGCATTAAAATGTAGCCTGAAAAATGTGCCTATGTACATTAATAGCAGAAGAAGCAGTTTGTTATTGTGATCCCTTGATTCTAACAACTGAAGTAAGCTGTTAAATACAAGGCTGTGGTGTGGTGTTTTGCTGTTGTTTTGTTTTAAACCATCAATGTAATATACTTTTGCAAAGATGCACTTACACTTAACTAGTGACTGCATATTCTGATTTCCAATGCACAGTCATCTCCTATTTGATATCATGATTTTACAAGTCTTTTGTACAGAGATTTATGTGTCCAGGCTGGCTGAAATGGATGCTTTGGCACAGCAAATTCACAATCTCATTTGAAAAGTGGAGTAGAGAATTTACTGAAGAGCTCTCACTGTACTGCTCAATGCAAACTTCAGTGTGCATGACGCATCTATACTTCTGTTGCTACACAGCTGCCCTCAGAGCCACATGACTGGTTTGCCCTTGGAGTAAATGGGGAAACACTTAACAGAGATGGATGTAAGAACCAGCCACAAAGCAAGGTAACCTGATAAAGCTCTTTTTATTAGCTACCGTAATAAAGAACATTGATCTACAGAGCTCCAGCTCTTGAATGCACAAAACAGAGTGAATTTCTCTAATAGTCCTCCTGAAAAAAAAACAAAATATGGCAAGCGTGGCTTTGCTCCTCACAGTGATAAGAATTTCCCTAGAGAGCCATACCAGCCTGGCTCTGGGAACAGGTCAGCGATGGAAGTAGGGCCATTCCTCTCCTGAACAGTGAAAATGAATTTCACTATTCTATTTTCTTCTGTTAACGATGCAGAGAGTATTTACAAGAGGCAACCATTTTAAGTACCGTAACAGGCTTGTAGCCGCACACTATTTTTGTGGTATTTCTGTTGGACACAAACACATCTCAGTCCAACAAACCTTAGCTTTCACTGACTCAATGTTTGATTCTGCAGTGCATATCCCATCACGCAACCTGGAGGGAGTAATTCCATGAATAAAGCTAAAGGATAATAAACCATGTAAAATCCACACAAAGCACAGTGCCCACTGCCAACCCCCACTTCCCAAGGCAGCACCAAGCTTACATTCCCTGCCTGCAGAGACCAGTAGAAATAGATAAGGGAAGCTATGTGACAATTTCGAAGATACAGCACTCCAGGCCGATGGAGTGCAGATGTCTAACACCAAGCCACAACTGATCCTCACCACACTGGACACTGATGACCCACCTTTGTTTTTTTTTTTTTCCAATGCACAACTGATGCTTGTGGAATAAAATCAGAGATTAAAGCAGGCCAATAGTTTTAAAAGAACTGCAATACAGAACACTAAAATCCCATCACGTAGAAAATCACATTTTATCAGCTGTCAGTACTACAGTAAATGCAACTGACTGTAAGAAAGAGAATGACTAAGAGGAAAAACAGAGAAGACAGAAGCAGGAGCTAGGCTGGGAAAGACAGGAAGTTATTAAACTCAGATTGGACACTGAAGCTTTGTTGCTGGGCGGCCTGACAACATAAAATAACAAAGGTCACTACTACCATTATTGTACAAGAATCAACCATATCTGTATCTAGAGAACACTAACTGGAAAAAAGGCATAAAACTCTCCTATTGAAATCCTTGCTAGGTAAAAAAGACCAAAGACAACTTCTAAAGTATCTGGATAGGAAAATGCTATTTACAATCTGCGTGATCCTTGGAAACGGACACTGAAGACAATATACAACCCATTCCTTCTGACAATATTTCAGTACTTCCTATATTCAGAAGGAGTCCTGATTATAACTTGTATATTTGCAAATCAGGTCAACTTCATACAACCCAGTAGAAGCAGTTCTGATACATACAACATCTAGATAACGCCAAATTTTAAGATGACACAGACTTCTGTATAAGCTGAAGAGACTATTTGATGTTCTTACCAACACTGACTAGGCTCTTTGCGCTGTTGACTGACCTTAAACGTTAGACTGATTAAATTAATAAACACACCATATACATTAGTTACTGCAGTGGGCAGGAGAGGCAAATCTGTATCTAAGGTAAGAAATGAAACACCCTTTTTTTTTAATTAGTTTGATAAACCTGTAATGTATCCTTCAGCTACACTGTCACATCACCAACACACCATGCAAAGACACTGCCTCCAGTTCATTCCTGCTCAATAAGTCAGTCAACTTGAAAAGAGAAGCATTCACCCAGAACATTAACCCAGGCTGTGACAGGCCCGTCTGAGTCAAATGAAAGTGTTTGAAGATTAGTTCCACACCCTCTGATAAGAGGTTAAGGGAAGTTTTGTGTTTATCTCCTTTTCTTTGGGAAATACCCATGCTGTGACAGACACTCAGTACTGCAAGTAACGCATCACCAATGTGTGTTAGTCAGTGATACCAGGGATGTTACATCTGTCTCTTTCCATTCTGCTCACTTGAGTGTTTTCACAAGCAATGCTGTAAATATACAGAATAGTTCATATCAAATAATACAAGATCAGGATGATACCCTGTAGGTGCCAACTGATGTTTTAAAAAGATCTTAAGTATTCTGTATATTTAAGCTAGATCTAAGCAGATGCTATAGCACCATACTGGCTGCTATTTGAAGGTCCTATTTTCGTTTTCCCTAAAGAACATATTCTTACTCTTGGTCTTGCACATGATTATGCAGCCTTACGCCTCAGGCAGGTCAGCAATCCACCCAATGGAAAGCTATCTTTTATGACTGAAAGCAAGTTTTCCATTAAGTCAGCAAACTGATCCAACTAGCCCACAATCACAGCAATTGCCAGAGCAAACACAAACAGTGAAAGCACATGGCCTGAGGAGAGCAGGATCTCATTTCATTGGCAGTACAGACTTTGGCTGAATTCAGCATAACATGAACCTGCATGTTGAACTTTTAATGATGCCATTTCTTAGCTGTGTTCTGTGACTCGCAGAATACTAAATTATATCTCAAGACTGCTATAAAGAAGTAGCTGTTTGTATGCTGCCGATTTCTTTTCCTCTAAATTTGAGCAAAGATCTAGACGTACGCGAAATAATTTGCTAGAACAGTTTTGGTATGTAAGCAGTTACACATACTGTAAAAATAGCATCTCTCTCGTATAGTCTAACAATTGGGAAAATAAATAAATAAAGTATGTGTTATTATCACTGGGGCATGTTAACATCCTCCAAAGTCAAGATTCATTACAGTAGTTTTCTCAATTCTTGTCATTCTATTGTACATCAGGAAGTCGGTGATTTTCTCAAAATAACTACAGATTATTATACAGTGTAAGTTAAAAATACAAGAAAGCAAATCTAGCTAATAATTTTTTGCTTTTTTTATTATTTTACTTTAACTAACTAACAACACTTATTTACATTAAATCCCTTGTACTAGCCCCCTTTTCTTCTGACTCATTAAAATTATTTTATCCTATCATCTGTTAATTATTTTATAGTTTTGGTTTCTGCATCTTACGTCAGTTCTGAGGAGAAAACTGGTAATTCAGGAATTCACTTTGTAGTTCCCTTTGGCCAGGCAGATTTTCACTTAACACTTCTCAACAAATTAACGTACCAGACTTCTGGTCAAGCAAACACTCTCTAGAGTTTGAGTTAAGCGATGTGAAAGACTTGGGTCGATCTCTTCAAAACTGAGCAATAGGTAAACTGCTAGAGAACAGAGTAAAGACATCAGTTTTGCAATGCTTTTGAAAGCTAGGTTGGAATTTGGTAGGGATGCCACAGCAAACTTTACAAACAACATGAATCACTAGTCTGCTAGCTACAGTCTGAGGAGAATATTGTCAAGCAGGCCAAATTCAGCACTCTCTTTATGGTAAAGTGGGAATTTTAAACTGTAGCAGATGTGCATTGTTTAGAAGCACCATTCTGTTGCATACATGAAAGTCCTTTTCTAAACTCAGTTTCTAAAGCTGAAAATTACTCTCAAGAGTAGAAATAAATCAGCCAAACCAACAAGAAAGCCTGACCTAGCACCTAATGCACAACATCCTGTACCAAACCTGTCAGTTCTACACAACCTTTTTCAATGGCTTTAAAATTAATTTTTCCCTACCCATCACTAACAGTACAAAACTGTTTGCATATAAAATATGCATTTAATTACTCCTACAATAGACTTATCTTCCTAGTAGATGTTGCTTGGAGTATCTAGAGACCATAAAATGTACTCATCAAAAATGAAAAGTAGATGTGTACCACAACACCCTTCCTTTTTTTCTTCTTTATGACATTGGTTTTTCACAAATCTAGTTCCAATCGTAACACACATTAAATGCACGGAGTCATTGTGTGGGACAGCCTTAAAGTTTAAACAGCACTAGGAGTAAGTGACAATGCTATTATATATCCTAAAGTCATCCCAATTACTGAACAGATCTTCTGATCTCTAGCCCAAGATTTCTCAGCAGATCAGGTTTCAATATTTGAAGAAACAGCTTATTTAGAAAACTATCACAATATATTCCTTCTGGAAAACAATGAAAGCTGTTTGAAAAGCAGAAACTGACCCAGGCAACCTAAGCATCAGAACAAGAATTACAGCTGCCCAATGTATTTTTTAGTAAGAACTACAGAGTAAACGCAAAGCTTTAGGAATAATGATTGCGCACTCTACTAAGTTGCTGTCTGCTTGGTCTTTGAAAACTTCTGTTTCAGAACTGGAATGCTTTGAAGCTTCATGTACATATTAATGTAGTCTATCCCGTACTAACACAATGTCTTATTCTCACTGACTGTTCCAATAATTTTGGACCATCCATGGTCCGGGAACAACAGAAATCCTAAAGACAGAAAGCATCATTGTGTGCTATGCAAAAGATCTCACCTGTAAGCATGCCTGCATACAACAATCCAGAGACTGCCTTCGTATTTGTTATTTCAGTCTTGATATTTTCCTCCAAACTCTCCCACCCACCTTTTTAAACAGTAAACGGTTATTTGACTTCTCACGTGTGCATGCCTGCAGCTCTTTTTCTGATCTCTACTGTTATAATTGTACAGAAAATTTCATATCTATTCTTCCTGAAAATACATACTGAATTTAAGAAGAGCTAAAAGACTTAATAGTTTGCTTTTTCTTGATCACTGAGGGGGTTTTTTTGTTTTGTTTTTCTGAAGGCTTTTAATTGCTTTGGCTAGCAGCTACTTGATGCCCTTGTGATAATTTCTTTGTTCAGAATTAGCTTAGCAATCCCCCTTCTTCAGATTGCAAATGCTAAAAAAGGGGAAACAAATCACGTTCTTCTTGAAGTTCAAAGCTACCTAAAAAAAAAATCAGACTGAAATCAACTAAAGCCATGATCAAAATTAAATTCAAGAACTTAACATCTGGATTTCAATTAAGCTGGGAGTTAATTGTTAACTGTCTTAACTCATAAGACATCAAGGAGTTAGAAGAGGAAGAAAAAAAGTGTTTGATGTCAGTCTGAAAGTTGCTGAGCTATTAATCAGTAGTTATCAGTTTGCCTTAGATGACTAAAACTCATTAATATAAACGAGAAACCTGAAAGGATCACATTAGTGTGCTATCAGTTTCATAATTTACAACACTGAAGTAGCTAAAATAGTTAAGCTATCACACAATGCATAGACAGATAATTTGGCATCATTAATTTTATTCTGCAATTTGCCAAACATAATTGGTAACGAGAGGAGCTCATACATCTGAGTTGCAGCTTTCACTCACATTCCCATTTATTTTTACCCTACAGCCCTGGCATTTCATGAATGAAATAGCACCAGAAGCATCCAAATATTTTAATACCTTTGAGCTTTGGCAACCCACCAGTGCCACCCATCTCTGTTCCCCTTCTGCTCATTTCCAGAGGCTTTTTTTATGCTTAAGCCTCTCACCCACTAAACCAAGCCTGCTTTTTGCTAAGGCGATTAGAAGATAAAGAAGCTGAAGAGCAGTCAGCAAAGATTCAGACTCTCATCAGAGATGACAGAAGCCATTTAGCCCAAGGAAAGTTTTACATTCCTTTTGATTTCAGTGGATACACACTTCATAAAAGCACAGCGTTTGGCAGTTATTTCCAAAGCTTTTTGGTTTTGTTTCTATTGCCTTCCTTTGTGAAGGAAGCGTAAAAATTTTCCTCCCATCATCGTCATTATATAAAACATGCAGCTTCTCAGATAAAGCCCTGTTTTACTGCTGGCCAGTTATCAGCCAGCACAAAACTTAGCCATTCACCAGATCTATTTAATACTGCTCACACTGGCCAAATTGTTCATTCTTAAAAGAACTTCTGTTGCCTAAATGATATTATGAAAAGGAAACAGATCCTCCCAAACAAAACAAAACAAAAATACTCATATTTAATCCCAGAAAAAAAAAAACATATGCCCATAGTCTTCAAATGGTTAATGCACTAGATCTTAAAAGCAATAATTTCTCATTTTCAGATAGATATGCATTCAATTTGTGCATACAGTTGATAGTGAGCAAAACAGTATTCTCTTCTCAGCCTAAGTTACTCAGAGATCACTGGAATCTCTGCCTCTGACTAAGCTTATTTCTTAGCTAATTCATGAACATTAAAGGACGACTGTGGCTTATTTAAATTTTCAAGTTCACAAATATTGAGTTAGTTTAGGGAGAGCAATCGTTAAGTAAATTCATGCATGGATATGCTTATTCTCATCCAGTCTGGTTCCTGGTCACTTTAAATCATCTAAAAGTACTGACAGAATGTAAAGAAAGAGGTTCTAACCCAGAGGCAGATTTACTGAATCATCACCTTATGTTTGATATCCTGAACTGTACATGTATCCCTCAGATCTGAAAAGCTCCTCTATTTTCAATGAATCATACCTGATTTGAGCTATTGCTGGCATGAAAACTTCCACCTGTGCTTTCTAAAGAAATGTCATTCTCTACACAGCAGGAAAGCATCCATCTTTGATGCTTTCTTACTTCACCAACAATCCCTTTAGCCTTTAGGTTGACATACTTTACAGAAATTCAAAATAACCATTGACTTGACTTATTTCATGCTACAGTCCTTTATAAAGCTCTTCAAAGAAGATTCTTACATCAGAGAGATAAGAGAGTTCTTCTGTCACACTGACATCTAGACTTTATTATCCTTTAATGGAAACTTCTTCATTAGTGGCAGTTTAGAACCTAAGGAAGTCATGCTATTACACAGAACAGATATGCTCCTTTTAACTGTAAAAAGTTACAATTCCAGCTGCAGTTTTCACTGTTCCGGGTATATTGTAGTTGCTTTTTTCCTGCACATTCCTCTCACTGCAAGAGCAATCACAGCCCTCACACAGAAACCTTCTAGGGAAAAATACCATTTTTAAAGAGAAAGGGAAGACGAGGAGTTTTCAGCAATTAGTCTTGAAACTTAGTACTGCTAGCTCAGCCTCACACACAGAAGTAATACCTGTGAGCCAATAAGAAACTAAATCTGAAATTTCAGCTTCTCTGGAGAATGGTTCATAGCATGAACCTGACAAAAAAAATCTCTCTTCATGTTCAAATTAACCTCTTTGAATATTGCTTTTAAGTCTCTTAATAGATAGACAACATTGTCCTGAAATGCTGCATAATAATAAATTACTTTTCACTTCTGAATCATCTAAAAACTTTTATGTATTAATAAATTCAATTTCATAGTTTTATAGGTGAGCACCATGAGGAAAAAGTCATTCTCTCTCCTCTTTCCCCAAGGACTCAGATAGGTTTTTAGTCATAAATCACTTGGGCATAAAGATTAATAAAACCCCTAACCTTGATAACCAGAACTACTTGTGCTAAAATTACTAACTTGTCTTTCGGGTGTTTGATATATATCCTTAATTTAACTAATTCAGAATCACAGAATTGCAGACTGGTTATTGTGAGAAGGGACCTCTGGAGACATCAAGTCCAGCTCCCTGCTCAGAGAGCCCCTTTCCTAGGACTACGTCCAGAAGGCTCTAGAGTATCTCCAAGGAGGAGATTCCAGAACCTCTCTGAGAAACCTACACCAGTGCTCCAGCACCCACACAGCACCAAAGTGCTACCTGATTTTCACAGGAAACCTGTGCACCAGTTTGTGCTCATGGCCTCTTGTCCTGGCACTGGGTACCACTGAGCAGGGACTGACTCCATGCATTTTGTACCCTCTGTTTAGGTATTTATGGACATTGTTCAGATCACTCTTGCATCTCCTCCAGGCTGAGCAGCTCCAGCTCACTCAATCTTTGCTCACAAGAGAGATGATTCAGACCTTTCATCATTTTTGCAGCCCTTTGTTGGGTTATCCCCAGTAGCTCCACATCTCTCCCGTCCCTTCAAGCATGTCTCACCACAGCTGAGTAGAGAGAGACAGGATCATTTCCATCTGTTCATAACATTCCTCTCCTACACTGAAAATGCACACTGAAAACCTTTAAGATAAGGTTCTTTTCTTTAAAAATATGTACTCAACAGCAATATAAAATTTGCTAGACTTTTTCCTTCAATCCATCAAGTCACAACTCCCTCCTTCAGCTAGAAGGATTAATCACTACATTTCTCTCTGTGATGCTAGGAACCAGGCTGTCCTGTGAAACCTCTGCATGCAGTTTACACAGAGGATACCACTGCAACGAAGACAAAATTCCACTTCATTTCCCACCTGCGAAGAATCTATCCAGAGCCTGAATGCAGCAGAGATTAGGGTTAAGCTTCCAAAGATAAAGAACAAACCTTACCAAACCTGATTACAGTGCCCAGTCAAGTTCTACAACAACCCAAGCACTTTACGCCACAGTGCTAACCCTGACAAAGGCATAGGAGAAGTCTCAGGTCAACGAAGATCTTGGTTAAGTGCCAATTAGCGTGGTCAGAACAGTATCCACACACATCACTATTTGGCAAAGCACTGACAGCCAGTTTTAGCAGTAGACATTAGCTAGTTTCTTCAAGAAAAGTTTTCAGACACTTTTTTAATACCCCTTTTGTATTTATTTTTATTTCCTCCCCCCCCTGCACCTGCACAGTACTTAAGTATTTTCTAGACTCCTCAACCCAAAGTTAGATTTCCTATCACTAGCTCAGGTAAAGCCATTTAGGTTTGGGCAATTCAAGTTATAACCAAAGTCAAGCTTACTACTTGGATATACAACTAAAATCTTTGTCAGAAGATTAAACCAAGATTGTGATATGTGACATACTGGAGTAAGGATCATTACAAATGCCAATAACTGTTCTTTCTTGCAGGGAAAAAAAAAAAAGTATAGATGTGAAATGGCATTAAGATCATTCCATTTTCCACAAATGAAAGATTCACAATGAAAATTTTGCTACTGTACTCCTTTGTGGTGTCACAACATGATGGCTCCCGCACTGCTACAGTGGGCCTGC
This sequence comes from Cyrtonyx montezumae, assembly GCF_038088225.1. Lineage (NCBI taxonomy): Eukaryota > Metazoa > Chordata > Aves > Galliformes > Odontophoridae > Cyrtonyx > Cyrtonyx montezumae. Next base: position 39,994,042 of record NW_027071826.1, on the reverse strand, counting down.
CAAACACATCAACTCAGCACACCTCCTCAAGTCAAGAGATGGCATTTTGAAATTGCTCACACAATATACCTCTAACTCTTCTTCTCTGGTATTGGTAATGTATGTCTCACTATAAATCCATTCTGGAAACATATCTGACTACAAACGATGACAGCATCTACTTTGAATGCAATTATTATTTGAAAGGTACTCATTACAGCTAAGTGATTCCTCACTGATAGAGCTAGTACCTGCAACTCACACTGCTATTCAGTGCTTCCAGTAGTGAACAGTTCTTTACATCGCTAATTAATGTGATTACAAAACTCTCTCAGATACACTGTAATTACATTAGGGTTTATGAAGAACAACCTTTACCATCTGCATATGTGGAGGGAAGTATTTTATTTGGATAGCGATGGGGTTTTTTTCCTCTTTAGCCAAAGGGGGAACAGTCTATCAGGGGACTGCTTTCTGAGAACTTGAACCCAGTGTGTTTATGCTGATGGTGTGTTATTCCCTGTCATGCTTAATGGGAAGTCTGTCAAGCTTTGTTTGCAATACTAGCAGTGGTAGGTTTTCTGCTATACCATTTTTCCCCCCAGCAGTTCTGAATAATTGATGCGTTTTACAAATTTTGTAATTAAAAGACTACTGGAGTTACTATAGTAACAGGGGCCTTTAGAAATCAATTGAATAAAACAAAAAATAGAGTTGATTGGTTGGCTTTGATCTTTTCTCTTTGTTCACTGTTATTAAGAGTATTCTGAAAGACAATTTTTTCTTTCCACAACCACAGAGTTCAGTTACATTTCAGGGCTTACACTGTATAAACAGTAGTATTCATCATCAAGCCACTGCATAAATATAGGTAACCTATATATTATTTTCTTCCTGGGGACAGCCCTAACAAATGCTGAGCAGCTTCACTTAGACTGCTTTAAGACAGACTGATGTGATTCAGTGTCTTAGGGCTGCTTACCTAAGCAGTGAAATCTCCACATGGAAAAAACTCTGAACAAAGAGGCACACTGATAAATATTTCTCCCATGCTCACACTCAACTTGAGTTAGAAGGACAAAAACTAGTATTTATTAATTTCAACTTGCAGTGCAGTTAACTTGCTTTTTTTTTTTTTTGAAAGTATTTTATTTAGTTTTGCTTCCACTAGCAATTGACTTTTGAAGCATCAGTTGGAAGAGCGTTTTACTTTGAAAAATCACTACAAAGAAATAAGCTCTTGCTCAACAGTTCTGTTCATTCTCACATTATGTGCAGAGCCAGATCATGAGTTAAGACAGATCAAGCATTTCTTGCTTTTCTGTTCTGTTAGCAGTTCAAAGAACAACTCAACTGAGAACGTGCTCACGCTAATCGGACTTTATATGGCTCCTGTGTTCTCTGTATCTGTTGTAGTTTCCACAGAAATAAATATGACGCATTACTTCCAAAGCAACATACATATGCCATCAACTTTATTGACAGACAACATAAGCCCTTCTAAACAAACATAATGTTACGTTGCTTTAGAATAAGTCCTCCAATACAGTAGTGGAGTAGTAGTACCTGTTATGCCATTACTTCAACTTTACCTGGGTTTTTAATTGCCCAGTACATATCCACCAAAAGAAATCGCACTGGAAATTTTCACTAGGAAAAGCACTCCCCAGATACAGACTATGAGTCACAAAAAGAAAGTAATGCTGTGGATTACGGATGTGCAAGAACTATGAGACTGTTCTTACCAAATTCTAACCTATTCCACTTAAACACAGGTGTTGCTTGCTTTGGGACTGCAAACACATCAGCAACAGCATAAACACAACACGATACAGTTACAGCACACATTAGTCAGGCTTAATTCCCACTCAAGCATTTTTCCTAGGAAAGAACGAATCCAGTTCAGTCTTTAGAGCCAAGATGCAGAACCAAGTCTGGATTGCAAGCAGCCGCCTACACTGCACTTTTACTTTACAGTGATGAAGCCGAAGTGTATTCCCCCACACAGCAGTTACCTTTCATTAAGCTCTTCATATCATTATTAGGATCTTCAGAAATTCCTCCTTTATAAACAAAGGTCTCAGTTCCTTGCAGAAACTAAAAATGAAACTTTGAATGTCTAATACTGCATCTACCCAAAGATACAGGAAGTTTTTCAGCTGTTTGGTGTAACCACTTTTCCACATTGGTATGGCCCAATTTGCTCTTTAAAAATAATGCCCAGTCTTCAAAACAGGTCCACTCCACAGACTACTGGAGTATAATTTCCCAAATTACAAGTACACAAAGCAACTCAAAACTCCTGTTTTCCTTAGCAGAATACTGAAGTACCCACCCAACCATGCAGAGTAGAAAGGAAGAGAGATGTGTGCTCAAGTCTCATCCTGCCTTGCAGTAGGAACACAAGTATGGTGTTAGACAAGATCTGCAAGGCACACTGAGGAGTAAATCCACCACAGGACCTATGCATAAGCAGTAAGACCAACAGTTTCAAATGACACAATCGTTTTTCTCAAAAAAGGACAAATCTAGTACCAAATCGACTCTGACACTTGTAAAACAAATTTCCAGAGGTTGAGAATATCTTATTTAAAATCTTTAAAATATCTCGTACGTAGCTTTTGAAAGAAATTTACTAAACCAGGAAAATTTACAGTCACATACATTGGAGTCAGCCTAAATTTCCCTATTTCTTAATAGTGCTCAGTCCACATTCTCCATAAGGATGGTCGCTTCTCTTTGCCCTCTTCAGTTACCATTTCAAATAAACACTTAAAATGATCATAAACTTCATAAACTGTGGTAGTTAAAATAATTTTCTACTCCACTGCCATTTCTGTTTCTGTGAAGCAAAACTTGTCCTTTACCTTAAAAACCAACTTTACTAAGTAACCTATTTTCTATTGGTCTCAAGAACCATTGCTTAAGACAAGTTTCATTGTAGAAAAGAGATGTGAGTAGAGATCTTAGGTACACTGCTGTGACTAAGATGAACATCAGAACCTCCTTCTGAAGTTCACAACTGTGAAGTGATAAATTGCAGTTGTTAGTTTTGTATTTACTAGTGATTATGCTAGTGAACTCCTCAGGCCTTTGGATTTTTTTCTTTTTTTGTACTTGTAGTTAAAAGTACATTTTTGATTTGTAACTGTTTGATTACAGAACCTGTTTTTTTTACCAAAGTTAAATGGTTCTCATTTAACATAACACTAAACTGCATTCTGGTCCTAGAAGCAGCTGTAAACACAACAAAAAATCGTTTTCATGCAATGTTTGCTTCTTTCAGAAGGAAACTGAATGGGAACAAATTTCCATTTTCAACATGGAAAGAAGTAACCAATTTATATGTGATACACTAGGAATTTGCTTAATTTGAGAAGATGAACCTCATTCTTAGCTCACCTGCAGCAGCATGTTTGTCTCTTCAGCAGACATGAATTAAGTGCAAGACCTTTAATCATAATAATTCCTTAGAACAGGTTATGTACATTCTAAGGACTAGGCACAGCACAACCTTTTACAATACATCTCAGGGAGACTAACCTCTAAGAACTACTCAATATCATAGGTAATTCCAGGAAGATATCATCCCATTTCTTGCTTGGAATTGTAACAAAACACTGAAGATGCTTTGCTACCACCCTCAACCCTCATTCACTGGGTTGCAAATTCAAAGCAGCCCAGGAGATGACCTTCCTCTTTGCTATAGTCTCACATTGGCTGCTGCGCTGGTCAGGGACACAGAATATGACACAATCAAGTTGCATCTACTTCTACTCACAATGAGCTCGTGGTAACACCAGGCAAATGCCCCAAACTGACACTCATCTATTAGGTATCATCAGTTGACACAAGTTTTAAGTTTGTTTTTGTTTGTTTGTGTTCATGTGACTTGAAACAAATCGCTTCTCCTGCATACGTTTAAAGTTTTTTTTTTTATTTTAACTGCATTATATTTTTCCATCTTTGTAAGGTGCTACAAGGCATACCTGTATTTGTAAGATACTACCAAAAGGTATTTTAATAAATAATTAGAGATTTTTATAAATTGACAATAAGCTTCCCAGCTCCTGGCTTGAGTTTTCACACTATTTTGTAAGTAGGGTGTGAAGTAGAAGCAGTATACCGAAACTCAAGTGTCATCTTCACAAGAACTTGTCTACCTCTTGTTACACTACCTACAGTGCTTGGTGACCTGTATAAACACACAGTGAACTACTACTGTTTCTCAGTAGAGCTGAAAGGGAAAAGAAAGAAGGCTTAATCATGTGTATGGTATGCCCTAATTCTACTCGGCTGCAGAATATTTAAAAAAAGAATGATGACAAGCCTTCTGACGTACCCAGCAAGAGTCATCATTACTGTGACACAAACCAAATCCAAAAATAGACATCTATGTGCTTCAGAAAGAAAAAGAAAGAGACCTTCCCATAATGTGAAATGAGGAAGCCAGCTTAGTTTATCATAAAACAGAAGTCAGAATGCTGCAGGGCTGAGCAATCATTTGTCACCAGACGGGTATGTGTAGGTTATTGCCGGATACGATCTATGGTGAGCTGCACAAACAAGTTTCTGTAATGAGTACACACAGTGGTTTGCCTTCCTGCAACATGGGAATATTACTCAAATGTGGGTGACAACACAGTGAGAACTATTCCTCAAAACATTTCATCACAATACACAGAATTCATTTCTGACAAAATTCCACTGCTCGGTAGAATGTAAATTCCTTGAGCTTACTGGCTGCTACCATCAAGCTATTTTCATTGCTCCCTGTGGCAGCTGTCCCAACTCACAAGTCTAGAGAAAAAGCAGTCAGATAAACAAGCAGTTACAAGAACTTGTGGAAGGTATTCCAGATATCAAGGTTTTAAACTTTAGTGAAGTCTTGTAGTATCTTTGAAGGCTCAAAGCTCACTCCATTGCTGAAGAAACTCACTGCCAACTGGAGCTGTGCCAAGTGCATCTTTTGCTCTGTAATTGCAAAATTACAGCTGGGCAGTGAAGAACTGGGAGAGCACAAAAGCTCAACACTTTTAAAAACAGGCAGGATATCTAGAATTCGATGCCAGCTCTAACAAACACTGACTTGAAAGGTAGCCTTGGAAATTTTCAGTGCCACATCAATAAAATAGGCACAATGATGTACTATTCATTGCAATACTCAAATTAAATGAAGTCAAGCCTCTCCAGAAAATAATGTTAACTCCAACCAGAGCTAACCCATTAAATGGTCTTATTTTCACTTCTCTTTCTCTATCAGTGAGCTTCTATCAGTCTCGCAAAGGGATTTACTTTCCATTTCTCCAACAGCACAGCCCTATCAGGGAGTACAGGGCCCATATTTTCAAGCCTTGACTGTAACTTGTCACATATTACCACACACATGTAGCATAGAAACAATGTGGCCAAGCCTGGAGAGATCAGCAAATATTTTGGTTGAATCCAAAGGCAAGCTGGCTGCTTTGGCAAAAGCAAAGTGGGAGTAATACCTGATCCTTTATGTTGTAAAACAAGAAACTACCCATGTCCTCTCCCTCAGTTCTGTGCTCTTCATGGAATGCTACTACAGAAATTCCTACAGAGAACACAGTACAGTCCTACACAGCAAATCCTCTCCGTGACTGGTTGCTTACACTTTGCTTGTAATAATTCCCATCCTCACTCCTTTGTGCCTTTTTTCAGTGAGGAGCACAAAGGCAGGGAAGATTTCTGAGCATCCCCTTACACCCAAAATCTCTAGCTCATTATGGGTTTCCAAATTACAGTCTGTATTCACACGTCAGCTCTTCAGGAATAAAACACATTTTTAAAAGAACATCTATATCCATATTTTATTCACCAAATAAAATTGAATTTGTAATATGTGTACGTGTCTACAGTAAGCACAGGTTTAAAGTTAAGCTGCTGTTAGTAGACTATTATTGGCACCAGTTAAGCAGGTTTCTTACAATACATTGTAATGAGCTTTCCCATTTATTTGTATATATATATATATATTAAAGTACATTTTTTAACCACAGAATTCTTAATTTTGCTATTTATGTTAAAAATGTCAAGATGAAACCCCTCATTTTCAATGTCAGAGCTAACATGGGTATCAAAGTTTGCAAGTACTTATGCTTAAGAACTGTTGCAAATAAAAAAATAAATAGATAAATTATAAAAAAAAAAAAAAAAACAGAACAAAAAAGTGACAAGCCAGATAAAAAAACTGGGGGAAAAAACCTGGAAAGAGACTCATTTAAATAGCAATCTAAATAGTTTCTCAGACAAATAATAAAGTGATCCCACTACAATCCAGACATAACGTTTGTCCCAACACTGCACTTCTGCAATGATGGCATTTGTACATTTACCAATATTCCTAAAGAACAGCAAAAACAAATTCTAACCACCATGAGATGGCTGCCTTCAGACACTTCTAAAGCCATTTGAGTCCAAAGTCACATTTAGGAAGAAGTCTTCATATGCCAGTTACACAGGCCAGCCACCTTCTGTCCCAATCTAAGTTCACTCTAGGTGCTGACTTGAGTTTGTTGGCAACCAAAATGTTTACATCTCTTAGATTAATTTATTCTGACAAGAGCACAGGGCACAATCAAATAATTTTTCATATAACCCAAAAGTTCAAATTGTTCCACTCAAGTACTCCACAATTTTAGCTTCATCGCTTCAATGGTCACGTTTTGGGGAAGGTAGTCTGGTATTTCTGCTCAGTGGAAAGGAAAGAGGCACCAGATCCCCACAATGAGGCACACTTCTGACACCACAGAAGTTTAAAGCACACAACACACTGTGTAAACTCTGATAAGTTCCCTCTAAGTCTTTATGCTAGTGAAGGGACAGGAATTAGCACCAAGTCCCAGTTCTGCAATAATAAATGTTTAATTAGTAGGTTTCAGCATAATACAAAGGTGGTTTCTCTGCAATCCCTTCGCTAAAGTCTGGAAAGACTAGGAAAAGCTTACTCCATCTGGTTTTATGAGTAATATACCTGTATAAACCAGCAACTGAGACTCAAATCACAAACATTCCACTAGCTCAATCCCAGGACACAGATGACTAGTCATACAGGGAGACTGCATGATGTTGTATTGCTTTATAAACCTTTTACAAGCACACACTTCAGACAACTTGAAAACTCAGTAGTGGCTTCCCAAGTAATGTGGCAAGCTTGAACCCATACCAATAAAACTTTTATATCAGACCAAACTACCACCTAGAATTTTTATGTTACATACTATGCAAGGAAACAGTTTTAGCAAGCCTGAAACCGTATGTATTTGTTCTACCTCCTCAGGTCTCCTCAGTGACTCCATCACTGTCATGAACAAACAGCACCAGCTGTAGCCACATGTGAATGTTTCTCAGGGCACTTTTAAAGAATTATCTACTAATTAGATACTACATAAAGATGAGAACTCTGCCACAACATCTTTTCCACTGATGCTCAGGTAGTCAGAGGAAGCGGTGGACCATTTCTTGACCTGTACTGCATATGGGTTTCTCCATAGCAAATCTACAGTCTAAATCTGATTTCAGGGATGTACTTTTAAAATAGCAAAGCTGCAACCAGTGGCACACCAAAGAGCCAAGCCTGGCTCTCAGCCCTCTCCAGCTTCTGAATCCTTGTGAGCAAGGAATGAAAGAGCTGGTCACATCCACTGAGTGGAATGAATTAGTTGCTCACAAAAGACAGCATTTTACTGAAGAACATTATTCTCTGAATACGAAAGTCTGTGTTTCTGTAATGTGAGTGTGTGTTTAAGAGTCCCCTCTGGATAATCTGTATGTAAATGAGACAATATTAGTTGCAAGCATCTCTGGGAACTTAAACTGGCTACACATTCTGAGAGTTAAGTAAAAACAGAACCATGGGAGAGAACCTCTAATTACCACATAGCAAGGGAACTGATTAAAACCATCAGGGCAGGGATCCTGTGTTCCGTTATATAAATACACCAAGTTCAGCTTCATTGTTATTTTAGCTGATGAAGGAAAAATAAATTCTACCTCTGAATTCATGAAATTACCTAAATTCAAAGACTCACTGGCAGCAGACTTAGAATAGTGAAGGATTTTTTTTTCCTAATGTCTGTATTTAAGTAGTCCACTACGGTTACTTGGTTAATATGAAATACTGAAGCACAGTTAACCTCATAGTAGTTTAATATTCTACACAGAGCCCCTTCTTTAGCCTTCAGTTGGTAGGGTGCAACTAGTAAACACAACATTAAAATACCATTTTCATCATTTCTTGAATCAAAGGCAGAGAAAAATTAGGGAATATTTTGGAATGATGGACAACACCACCTCATTTATTCTTTAGCTTATAGGGTTTTTGTGCTGCACTCTGCCTACCGCATTCAGTATTCAAAACCAACAGCCAAGAGCTTGAGCAAACAACCTCAGTGAGGTCACTTCTGAGTAGCAATTTCACAGAGAGTTTATTTCATTTAGAGAAAAATGGGCATGAGTTTATAAGTAGGGAGCAAGATTCCTCTTGCTACCTGGAAACTTGACTTAGTTGCACTCCTCAAGAGAAAAACATTTCTTCGCTTATACCAACATTTTCTGTCCGTAACTCACTGGTAAACAAAATGTGCTACTCAGAATCACCTCTGCTGACACTTCCAAGTTTTTAAGTGTGTTGAAATGATGTCTTGACTTCCTTCCCACCGGTACTACCAGCCTCAGAAGAGACCCCCACATCCAGAACCAGTACTGTCACAGCTAATGGGATTTTGTGTTTTAGTCTCCACCCCACTCTCTCTCCAGAAGTTTATAATTGAGAAACAAAACAATGGAAAGATGAAAAAAGAGAGGCATGAGTACACTGCAACTTGCACAATCACAGCACTGCTGTTTAAATTGACCTAAAATTCTCTATACATTAACAATTTCATTTTTGTGAGCGATACTTGTTAGAATTGCATAAGGTTAAGATAAAAACCAGTACCTGCTTTTGTTGGCAACTGGTGTATGGAGAAGACAGAAGATATTGGGGCCACATTTTCTAAAGAACTAATGAGCAAGTCTTTAGTTCATGAATTCGTCATAAACCATAGTGAAACTAAATTATTTGCTTCTTAGTACTTCAGTTGCACAGAAAACACTTCGCCTATCTCTCAAGTTGAAAATTATGTTTACATGAAATCAGATTGTGCCTTCAACACTGTTTATGATGGACAGGAAGGTAAGGGAAGAGACATCATCACCTGAAACTAGATCTCAGCCACAAGGAGACCACATGACCAAATTTCAGAGCTATTGATTTTGCAGGTATCTGGACAGTGAAAATACTGATACTCTGATACACTGCAATAAACTGACAATATAGTTCCATTCAGCTGAGAGAGGTAAAGGAGTCTGCAAGAAGTCTGTAGTAGTATTTGATTGGCACTGAGAAAACTTCAGATTTTAAATATCAAAAATAGCCTTAATTATATGAATGGCTACAAGAAAACTCAGGAAACACTACTCATGGCAAGTGTATTCTCACTTCAGTGATGATTTCATTTCTCTTAGGAGACTCCTTAGAGTGCTGTCTCGGTTTTATGCTCGGGCAGACAGAGAATTCTGCCTGTTTTTTGCCATACTGTACAAAAAGCGACAATCAGGCCCAATGCAGCCCATCAAGGCTAGGAACTTAGCAGCACCATACATGTGCACCTAGGCTCTGGAGGAGGCTGTCAGTGGCAGGCCTGGACCGAACCAGCCCAGACTGTCTCACCTTGCCACAGGCCTGTCATGCAATACTTCATCCTCCCACACTTGTTTCTGTCTGACTGCACTGGAAATTCTTGGGCCCTACAATGATGCCTAATGAAAGGCTGGCATCCAAGTCAAGGCAAGCATGCTCTGCAGCCAGGCTTACTGGGTGTTCCTCCAGTACAAACAACAGCATAGTAAATTAACTAAGATGACATGACACTAACACATTATGTGACACATTCAGTAAATGACTGGTGTAAGCTGCCAAAATCAAGAGGGATGCAGATAAAATGCAGAGAGACAAGCAGAAGGTTCTTCCTGAAGATGGCCAGGGACCTAGAAAGAAAAGCCCTCAAGGGGAGGATGAGGGAGCTGAACTTGTATGGGCTGGGTATGACGACACTAAGAGGTGATTTAAAAGCAGCCTATAGCTACCAGAAGGGTAGCTATAAAAATTAGGTAGTCAAATCCTTCTCAGGAGTACCAAGTGGAGCATTGAGGGGAATCAGCCACCTTCTGTGGCTTGGGAGGGCCAGGCTGGACCTGGATGCTCTAAAAAGTGAGTAGGCTGCTCAGGAATTGTGACATCTTCCATGTGGATATTTTCAAGGTTTAGCAAAGCTCAGTCATTGCTTGCATGATCTGCTTCAGGTAACAGTGCAGCTCTGAGTAGGAAGTTCGACTAGATGACCTGCAGGAGATCCTCCAAATCAGCAATCTAGTGATTCTATTGTGACCAAGTAGTTAAGCAGCACAGACACAATTTCCATCTCCCAATATAATAATTTATATTCCTCCTTCTACTCTTGGGTCTAACTCAGAAGCTCACAGTAGTTTCACAATGAATGAATCAAAGCTACTCAGAAGAATTTCTTGCTCGTCCATGCAACTTCTCCAATATCTGTGGAGATGCAGGATGTAACAGCATGCATCAATGACAATAAAGGAAAAAAAAACCTCACAAAAACATAAATATGAAACATTTCATTCCTTCCCCAAGTGCAACTTTTGTCTTAATATATCATAAACTGAGAAAGATATAGGGGCAAAGAAAGGGTGGAAGTGTAGTATTCAGCATCCATAAAAATAAATCTAAAATTCATTAAAAGCCTGAACATTTGGAGCAGAAAGACATACTTAAGCAACACTTAATGCCTTCAACACCACAACCCACTCCATCTGAATGTTGTTATCAAAGACTGGCTGATTACTTGCATTAGGATGTTGAGGCCAAAAAATAATGTCTCCCAAAGCAGCCAGTTGGAAAAAATGCACCAACAGCTGTGTTATTGCAGCACAACAGTTGTGGGAAAGCAGCGCTATAAGGTCAGATTCTGATCTACTATATTACTGTAGGCACAGACAACCTCTACTTCAGACAGAAGTCATCCTAGATGTAAAATAAATTCACAAGTCCAGTCCACAACAAGTAGCATAGACAGCAAATTACAGCTCGTTAGCATTGCTGCACCAATGTCATTATTCAAACAAAATTATTACCACGTCAGTCTTAACCTCAGTTACTAACTGCAACAAGCCATAAGCATTTTAAGAGAAGAGGCAATTCAGATCCCAAGAGATCTCATTCTGGTTCACCCCATATGCTTCTACTAACTGTTACATCCAATTAAGGCTGTCAGTTTTACGAACTACTATACATTAAACAACACCACAAACCTGACTGTACCTCCCCAATAAAATGAAAACACTGATTGAGTACCTTCCTTAAGAGGTGAATGAAGCTTGATCCTGTGGTTATGATTACAGTTTGATTTCCAGAATAGTAGATTGTACCATGCTCCTATGCAATCATAGCACAAGTTTCTGAACAAATCATTCAGTCTTTTTGAATCATTGCCTACTGACTCCTTCCCCCACCTCAAAACTAATATGTTTTAACAGTTGATCACCAAGCATTTACCCGCAGTATCCAAAAAATCTCTGCAGCAAGTTAACTTAATTACAAAGTAGTAAACTCTTGTGATGTTTACTCCCTGTGTAGATCTAGTGATAAGAAAGACACTGCCCCACAAAACTTTGAGTCTAAATACAGAATAAGTTCTTTTGTAAATAGAGAGCAGGGGTTTTGCAGAGAGGAGATGGAAAATAGAGTTTACTTCTCATTTTCCCCCCTGAAAGACTTGCCAGAAAGAGAGGGCTTTTTTCTTGGCAAGGATCAAACAAAGAGAAGCTGCTACCCCAGGACAAAAATGTATAGGTGACAACTCCAGATCAAGATGAGAACTCACAGCAGCTCTATTTGTGCAGGTATTTATACAGTCATCTTCTACTCCTAAAAATGAGTAAAAGGAGAACCAATACCTCAAAAGTTCTTGAAGATACAGTTGGGAGCAAACCTGAATTTGGTGCTCTTAACCTGCAGATCTGAATACACAACATATTTCTTAGCTTCCCCGGCATTCTGGTCTGAACAATAGATGCAAAGAGTATTTTAAATAATGAATGAAGGTCAAACTCAGTGATTAATGGGTTCCTTAATGTGTTATGCTGATTTTCATCCAAAGAAAGCAGCTGCTTTATATAAACTGCTTCATTTCTCTTCAACAGCAAATCACAAGAAGTGAAAGAAATCACTCCCACACGAGTCCTTTAAAGCTCACGCTGTTCATCACTTAACAGGCACAAAAAGTAACCTGTTGCCCCTGAACAACAGAAAAGTGTCCTCAGATGAACCAGTTATATATGATGAATGTTATACATTCTTACAGATGTTGAATAAGCAATCTTCTCACAAACACCTAGGAAAGTATCCAGGCTAGGAAAGGAACTGATTATTAATTCATATACACACTCAGACACAAAACTCAAATCAAAATTTGTCTTGCAGTTCCTAACTAGGGCAAATATCAAGTACCACTTTTACTGTCTTCTTGTGGAAATCGCTATGGGTGACAAAGTCAGACAAAGCTAGGCCAGCTTCATGAATACTTCTAAGCAATAAGTATTGTGTGCTCCCCTCAAGCTGGCTCAAGGGACTTGAGAACAAAAGATCTTGCCCCCCTAAGCAAAACACAGATTGAAAATACAAGTGACAGTAGCTTCTCGCAATTGTGGAATATCAGAGGGAGCTATAATACACAACAGATTGTTCAAATCAGCCTTACTCAATCACTTGAGCACTTCTTTGTTATGTACTCTCATCAGAGAAATACTTGGCAGCATTCACATATAAATCAGCAGCAGCTTTTTGGATCACTTCTTTTAATGTAGAATCAGCTCAAACTTTTCAGTATTACGATGCTTTGCTAGAACACTTTTCAGCAATACAATACGCTGCTGCAGACTCAGACAGATGGCTTGGCTGAGATAGTTTACAATTTGAAAAGAAAAAAGGAAAAAGTCAGCGAGTCTTTTCCAGATTATATCACATACACAAAAAAAAAAGCAAAAAATAAAAATAAAAAAAAAATCAATGCACTCGAAAACATCAGCTAGAAAGAACAGGGTCATGAAGCAGACTTCTTCACTGATCCTAGCCCCAGGGTTATACCCTGACTAGGTTAATTTTTATTCCTAATAGGGATTAATTTGTTGATTCAGTCTCTTTCTTGATAAATACATCACTAGTGCATCCAGCAACGTTTGGCACTGTAACATGCAAAACTCACCATACTCCTGCTCTGAAGCTGAAAAGGGACTATACATACAACTAAAGCAAGCAGGAAGCAGCTCTTACAGCCAGATGAAAGCTACTGCTGCAAAGAGCCTGGAGAATGAAACAGCCTCTTGTGCTTCAGTCAGAATTAAGAAATGTGTATGAGCCTGTGAGAAGTTTTAGTTCAGGTTTTTAGCACAAGTTTGCAGAGCTTCTATTCTGCCAATCCAAAACATGCCACTAGCACATCACTCTGTGTTATTATTATTTTTCAGTTAAGACAAATCATCCTTTCAATGATTAATTTAAAAACTGATGAAGAAATTATTCTCTCCCATCATCTGTTAAGGGAATACAAGTTGAAGAGTTGTGTTCTGATCTTCAGGCACACCAGCAGCTTTGCTATCAGAGCAGTAAATTACTTCTAGGTTATTCTGCTTACTGTCTTGATGACAGATAAGAAAACCATGCTCTCCAAAGCAATTAATCCCAGAATTCAACCTGCAGCTCAAAGAAAACACACTGCTATCCCCAACCCTGTGATCTATCCAGATGTCTTCTTTGGGATTCCATTCAGCCAAATTCAGCTATTACCATTAAACTATGGCTGAAACTATCTGAAACAGCAGACCATCCGGGCTAGGTATCAGAACTCTCATTTTCTTCCACATTAAATGGCAATGAAGCGGTCACAGAATTTTTATTAACTATGCCACCGTCTGTTCAGGGTTATAAGGAAGTAAAACTGGCATTAGTCAAGATTCATGACACTCAGATGTCAGAGACATATGGCCTGCTGAAGACAAATGTCATATCAATTGTGCATTATATTAACTCAGTCAAATTTAGAAGGACGCTTAGAAGAAATAATTCAAACTTTGTTTTGTGAGGTCCAGAATCCCCTTTCATGATCTATTCAGACTCTAGTAACTCTTGTTTACCAATCTTTCCCAGAAGAAAATGATAACAAAACACAGTTTTTTCTGCAGAAAGCTGCACACCACACAAAACAGCCTTGCTGAAGCAAATCAGCAGCTCTGAAATTCAAATGATCAAAAGTAGATTAAATGCCAGTTTTCTCTTAAGTATTTACTTTTTTTCTCATCTGGTAATTACTTCATAGCTCTACCGATAATCAAGTTTCACATGAAAGCACCAACATTCTTGTTTTATTGGCAGACATTACACACTATTCTCCTGCTAGTTCATTTTGCCCTAGGTTTTCTCTCTTTCAAAAATGTGAAATTGACATTAATTGAAAATGGTTTCAGATGAAAAGCTCTTGTCTTTTCTTCTAGTGACTTACACCATAAAAGAAATATTTCAGTGATATTAACTAATCTTCCAGACCCAAAGCTTCTCAAAATTATATCAGAAACTTTAAACAAAGTGTTCACATTATGTATTATTACAAAGTCCTTCACTTCCCATCCAAATAGTACTCCTCTACACCAGACCTGAGACATAGGAGAACTTGAGTTAAAATTCTGATCTAGCGTTTTTTTGTAGAAATATACTTAAGTGTGTGACCTATACTCCATCAAGAAATACTCTTTAAGTTTCCATCTGAAGTTATGAATGCTTTTAATCAACCTCAAACAAATTAGTTAAGAATTAAAGAGTTAGTCCTCAAATTGACATTAAACAGCTCCTCAAGCTCAACTGTCACAAAAAGTGAAAAATACGGTATCTTACAGCATCGCTTCAGGATCAGAAGATGAACTGGCCCTAGAAAGGTTTAGTTGAAATGCAGTCTCTAAAGACAGACAAGAATACTAAAAAAAGCAGAAAACAAAATTAATACAATCACGTTAGTATCATGTATTAGAAACTACTCACATGGGAGTCTCTGACTACTTATTAGCTATGTCTGTTGAACATAAGAATTGCCTAATATCTCCTGTGCCTCCACTTTTCTGTAGCAAGATTAAAAAAAAAGTATGTTTATCACTGGGAAAATTTTGAAACCTGGCAATTTGTTTCCAAACATATTTACCTCGATAACTGCTGTGCATGTAGGAAGTTAAGAAGCTATTCCTTCCCCCCCACACACACACTGTACACAGAAGAACCATCTAATAGAATAAAGAAAGCTAACGCTTCCCACTGAATCTTCCTTATGCAGTTATGGATGTTAAGCATGCAGAGTGACAAACTGATTGGGAGATATGAGACTTGCTATACATTTGAAATTGGCCACTACATGGCCAAAAAGCTAAAGAACAAGATTCACATCAGAACAGTACTTTGGTAAGACTGCGATGTCTCAGTGCTACTCCTCATCTTTGCTGTCACACAATTCCTGATCAAGACAGCAATCAGAAGGTCCTGAGCTCACTCCATCAGGTGTGGCCCTTGATAACTCCAAATACTTAACTGCTACTCTATGTGAGCAGGACCTCTAGCAGAATTCAGATACAAAAATTTGCTGCACACCATGCAGCAGCTCCCAGCATTAACACTGAGGACAAACATTCATGCAAACACCAGATGAGGAAACAAGCCTTTCTGACCTTCCTAGGGAGTCCATAGTAAGACGGACAGCATCAGAGATTCAGTTCTGCTAAGCTAATACCCTGAGTCTCTTCACAGACCATGTACAGAAAGGAAGCAGTGGCAGGGGACTGTTCTTCTGTTTGATGCGCAAAGGCAAACCTCCGTGGTTACTTCATATACTTTGGTGGCCTGATTCTCTGCTGCTTTACTCTTCTGTCAGGTCAATGTGGCCAATTAAGTGCTGGTTGAATCAGGCCCCTCACATATAAACGGATCATTTGAAATTATACACATTACTTTACATGGAAAAAATTCAAGCTTTCAAAAAATAAGCATATAAAATATAAAAAGACATTTAAAGTACACATGCGCATGCACACACAAGCCAGTTTTACTTTACCCTGCCTGTTCAGTAGAACAGATAGCCTGTTCTCTGACTCTCTTTTAACTGCAAACCTTATACTAGCTCTGTATATTTTGGACCCTTTCCCATCCTACCATGATTTCCTGTCTGAGTCTGCAGCCCATGGCAACAGCAGAAAATTGGAGGACAGGCTCTGCAGATGGTGGTAGGCCCAATGCCCTGTGCCAATTTAGTATCTTCTTCCATAACATATGTGTTATCTAAGTCTTGGCTACAGGAAAGGGTTACCTTCCGGCTAATAAATTATATTAATTTTGATTTATAAACTGTGCTTGCCTTAGGGAAGCTCTGGCCTTTTGCAGTGTACACAAGAAAAAAAAAAATCAAAACTCACAAGCACACAGCCCTACATATACATCATCATACTACAAAAGGAAAACAATATTCTGAACTGCTGTCAAGGAATAAGAAAACTCATAGTTTTATCACTTCATTCCGGCAAGTGACAGCTCACTGGGACTATTTAAAGACAAAGCATAATAGCCCTCTCCCCAGATTTATTGACATGCAGCACATAAATCATCCCACAAAATAACCTGTGACGAAAACTGCAATTTCACATCAGCAACAAAACTTTGAGAGCCAAGATTATATACACAGGGAAAAGGTGCCAGAAACAACTCCGGAGCTGCTTTCCAACAGGAAATATAGCGTTAGCATGAATCTTCCTTGAGTGGCTTTTGTAAAATACTCTGTACTGCCCTGCCCCGACAGAACTTGGGGGGCGTATGGAAAATCACACACCGTTTTCAACAGATAACATGAAAAAAGCATGTAAAAATGAAAAAATTGGAGTCATTCGATCACTGGTGAATCTACAGAACTATGTCAGCATATGGATGCTTTATGTCCTGCTGGTCCTTGGCACAGAAGGAAGGAAGTATTACTCATGACGACCATCAAAGCTTCTCCCACTTTGAGCTGTAAAGCCCAGCAGCTTTCAGTGCAATGTACTGAACCAAAACTACCTCAGGCACACAAGTGGCCTCAGTCCAAGTGATTTCAGTGGAAGATCCCAGGCAACTCCTTTGGAAACAACCTACTCCTCTCTGATGAGTAAAATCATACCTTTGCCATTATAATGAATCACAGACTAAAACTGATGAGCCACTGCCATATTTCATAATGAAAAGCTCTGGTCCCACAGCACTTGTAAACAAACAGAGTACTGTGATCCAGCTTTTACGCTGCATGAGTCCATCAAGCCTAGTTAGCAACTCTTATCCATTTTCTTCTTGCCTTTGCCACCTTCTGTTTACACCTCTAAAGACATAATCATTTTAAAGTATAAAAAATAAAAAAATAAAGACATAATTGTTTGGAACTTAGAGATTCACAAAACTATGTTCTGGGAGAAAATGCAAGGTCCACAGCATCTTCACAGGTCACAGTCTGTTCTTCCTTCCTCAGCAGAAGTTATTTTTTCAAAGCGACAGAAAATTTACAGCATGAAGCATGGTGCTCACCACTGCCTCTACCCTTAATGGCTGCCATACAGTCTCCCAGCCAACACTGTGGAAGCTCCAAGGAATAGTACCCTCAGTCTGTCAATATCCCCTGCAGTAACTGCACGAAGCAATCACAAAACAGCAACCAAATCAACCATCCTTCTTTCTACTCATGCACATGTAGTGCAGGAAACAAACATTTCAGTGTGTCATAATGTAGTTACAGCCATAAGTGCAATTACGCACACTGACAAGAGATTTATGAGCATATGTTTGAAGACCTGTATTTGTCCAGGGAGCCGGGTTAACTATATCCATGCCAAATGCTTAAACTGAAAACTCCCTGCATTTACTACAGAGCATACTGAGTCACAGCAAGATCAAATAGCCTCACAAATTAAGATTCGATTGTTAATTTAGAATTTAGTTAAACTTTCTTAAGAAAAAATCAGGGTTTTTTTCCTTCATATCTCAATTCGTTTTCACAAATAACAAGAATTTGATGTAATCATGTCCTGAATACTCACCTCGAAGTCAAAAGAAGCATAAAGCTTCTTGATGAATAGAACATTTTCAAAGGGCTGTTTTCTTCCTCAAAAGATGAAAAACTCTAGTAATAATCAGGGGAAAAGAGGCAGTATTTGCTGCACTGGATACTGATCAGAGGCCCATTAAACCTAAGGGAAGCAATTCCTTTCTCACTGGCAAGATTAAACTTTAAAGTAAGCAGTACTTTTCATAGACACCCTGAACTTGCTTTCAGTAGCAGTTCCTTGTGAACAATTCTGTCAGTTTTCCTGCTTGCTGGTCTTACTGTCATCACCCTCGAGCATCACAACGGTTCAGACAAAACTGATAAGGTAATATCTACTGAAGCCAAAACTTCTACATGTACTGTCAAAACATAAGAGAACTTTGCATGACACTTCCTGGAAGAAAATCCATAAACCAATAGACAAGCTTTAGATGTCTTCGTGTATTGACAATATAAGGAAATGGTTTATCTTTATTAGTTGTTTTTAATATGTCTTGGTTGCTTACTATTATAGCTATCCATCTTCTTCCACCCACTCAAAATTAAACAATCACTTCAGTGTAAGTATCCAAAGACACTTTATAAATTTGAAATAACAACTTAAAAGTACTAGAATCCATACTAAGACCATAACAGTATGAGTTCAAATCTGGAGAGATTTTTATGATCCTTATCCTGGCAGTTTTGTTTAGTCTAAGCTCAGGACAAGAACAGGGCACGTATGTTGAGAGGAAAGATAACACTCAGAATTAAAGAGCAGAAATTAAGTATGCAATTAACCAGACATTATATCCACCCCCCAAAAAGGAAATAAATTTAGTTATATAGCACCTCTTGTGCTATTATACATCCTCAACATTTTGCTTAGACCTGTGATATTAACTAAGAAAATTGAAAAAAAATAAAGAAAGAAAGAAAAAGAAAGAAAGGAAACCTCTCAACCATTTGTGGTGCATAAACAGATGAGTATTTCTGAGGACAAATTTATGGTGTGCAATAGTAACATTTCTCATGGTTCACATTAACAACTCTTCCTAAACTCAACATACAATAAAACACTCCAAAATACTATCTGTGACAAAAACGCAATATAATCCAAGGCATTTGGTATGCTCTCACTGATCTCCTCCTAAAGTTTCTTTGACAAATACTGAAGAATTAAAAGGGATGAGAAGCCAATGGAGCTTGAAAACATTTCCCCATCTTTACAACCAAATTATCCTTTCAGAAACCTGAAGAGACCAAGCACTTCTTTCCGGCTTTTCAAATAAGCTTGACAGGGAGAAACAACAAACAAAAAACTCTCCTAATATTCAAGATATTTTCCCTGCTCCTACTACAGCAGTGTACTCTGTACAGGCAAGGTTCTCTCTTAGCATAAGAAAAGGATACCCAGGCTGTGATAACATTTTCAGAAGGCAGTAAGGGGTTCCACATCAATTTCAGCAAGAGTCAGACTCAAAAGTGACAAAAAGACACCCTCAAAGACAGCACTCCGATGTAACAGCATACAGACGGGTGCTCTCTGCCTTCCTGCACTTACACATATCCACAGCAGAAACACGTCCTCATGCCCTCATTCCTCACAAGCTACAGAACCACACTGCTTCCCCAGCCAAAATGGGTGGCTAAGTTGTGGACTATTTCAAGTGGAAGAGAGAGGTTAAAAGAAAAACAACTCTCCCAAACAGAATCAAAGTTAAAGATGAGTGAACTGTCCAAAAGCAGCTAGACAACTGTTGTCTTGGGGGAATTTTCTGCTTCTTTCTACTAGCTTTGACATCAGTTTGTATTGTAGTGTGTATTAGATAGTAATTTAATTAAAGCAAAAACAAAAAAAACACAAATAAGAAAACAAAAAAAACCAACTGTATTTATAATAAATCCATAAATTACATTAAAACAAAAAGCAAAAAAACTCTGAAGAAAGAATAAGAGGCTAAATTGGCCCATTTCCCTGCTTTAGCAATTTGCCAATACTCAACTCTTGACCTTCAGCTGAAAGAGTAATGTGCTTTCTCAACAGCAGTAAAATGTAAATACTAGAGAAAAATCAATTCACTGCCATTTTGGAATTAAGAAATAAAATAAATCCACAGCCATACAGGGCCAAGAAAATAATAATTAAGTCTCTGAATGTTTAGCTTTTTAATGCATAAGAAGTTCCAGCATAAACATACAATCATGTTTTCTTTTTTATTCTTCAGGTCCCAGTCAGAAGTCTGTAGACTGGGCTAGAAACAAAAGTGATAAAAGGATCCAACATGAACTGCAAGATTATAAGCACCAAAGAAAACGACAAGTGGATTATGTCTTTCATAGTGTTTCTTCCCTCTCATCCCTGAAATATCATAAACAACATTCACTTTGATCTTACATAACCCCCTAGCAAATTCACCAGTTGTTCTAAGTCTACATGCATTAACTGAAAAGCTCATCTGAAATGTTTATTTGGCTCTAGTCCTTAGCCCACGATTATACCATAGATGCCCTTAATCATCTCAAACATTTTGGTGTCACTACAGCAGAACTACAGCAATTACTTTACTCAACTTTAGAACTTTTTTTTTCTTGCTTACATCAGGACTTCTTCATTTTTGCAGTGGAAGAAAGAAATGCAGTCTCCTGATTGATACCTTTTTTGTAATGTTGCAGTCTGTTTTAGCTTAGTTTTTTCAGCTCTCCCCTAAAAACAAATAAACCAAAAAAAAAAAAACCCTCCACAAAATCAATTTCACTTTCACACACACAGCAGATCATGTGTCAATAGCCAAGATGGATCTTCTAAGCGTAAGACAGCATAGTGTGAATAGAGGGAAAGCTTCATATGAAATATGAGCGATGTACACCAACCTAAGATGATTAAGATGTTTTCCCATTTACTGATCTTATTGTTCCACAGACTGAAAGCTCTTAGCACAACTGAATGACTGAAACCTTATGGTATGCTTCAGAAGGTACTGATGTGAACTGAGACATGAAGCAGGTCAAGTAGCCTGGTGAACATCAAACAATTTTTAAAAAAGAAATGGTTCAGGTGCAATAACAGGACAACCAGTACAAGACATATGAGTGCTCTGGCTTACAACTAACCAGGGTTATCCAAATTAGGTGCATACACAACACCAGACAGTTTTGTTTATTCAACAGAAAGTTAAACACGTTCACAACAACTGACATGACCCAATTTAAATATATTATTGGATTACAGCCCACAACCTGGGCTTTGCTGAGCATCTATTTCAGAGATAAGACCATAATAAAGATCAATTCCAAGCAACTTCCTCCTAGAGGACCACCACAAAAATTATCAGTCAGATTGTAGCTCTGGAAATCACATAATTAATAGGTTTTGAGCAAATGAGTAGGAAGTTTACAATTCTAAATTACTTTCATCTGCAAATTGCAAGTAGGTTTTAATAGAGAAGGACTTACTAGTTTGCAATTCCATTTAACTCATATTTAAAAGACTAAGCTTTAGTTTACAGCCATAAAGATGACAGCAGTTACAGCGTATCCTTTCCTCAGAAGGTATTTTCAAACTACTAATTCTAGTCCACATACTCCATGCCCACAAAAGCTGCAACAACCCTAGGAAGCTGCAGGCAGGTATAACAGAGGCAGACACTTTAATTAGAGTCTGACAGCACTCAGCCACGCCCTGCCTGTAGCTGGCCAGTCCCAGTGCTGAGCTCTCCTCACTCAACATGCCAACCATACCAGATCATACCTACTGAAGCCAAAGACTTCCTGAGTACTAGGATGAGATCACAACCCCAGCTTTATTTGTGACCTAGTCCAAAGGCAAGTCTGGATGCGTTTGGGTGGAAGGAACAAACATTAACTTTACCTATCAGTTTTGTGCATCTTCTCCTCTATTGTTGCTTTCCCCTGATTAAGGCCTGAACTGTTAACAAGACTTCATTTAAAAGGTGTTCCTAACACAAATGCACAGCTCAGTCCTTAAATTGGCACTGATGCTCCAAACTATGTCTAACAGTATTTCTTTAAACTCATGTTCTCTGAGGGAAGCAGAGTTACAACTAAATTAAGAAACCATAAAGTCACCATAGTCCTGGTTTCACTACTATCACAAACTTGCTTAGATTTAAGTGAATGTCAAGTCTCATGCACTTATATGTTCAAAACAACATGGAAATTAATACCATTAAAACAAGAGCATAAAAAATAATTGTTTATCAGGATGCATACCAAGAGTTCAACATAAATAGATATTTTCTCATGTTGCAGTAGAACTTATAACACAAGGTAGTTTTCCATTCACTGCCCAGAGCATAAGAGTGCAAAGCAGAGCTGCTCAGCCTGTAAGGGTGTGAAGACTTCTGTAAACATTGACCACATGTATTAACTTGAAAAGCTTAACATTTACAAAATAAGAGATTGTTTCTAAAAATTCAGGGAATACAGATTGCTGAGAGATTTGCTGGACACTTATGAGTAGCTAGAAGGTTGTTTTTTTGTTGTTGTTGTTCTGTTTTGTTTTTATTTAGAACCTACTTCTAAATTTCACTGGCTCAAGATAATTGCTCACGATAAATACCTAATGACTTTATATTTTACATTAAGGACACCACAGCAAAACAGTAATTCCTTAGGCTTTATTTTTCCATTTTCTTACACTGCCATAAGTACCTTTAAAAATGAATTTACTTTGAATTCAACCTTAAGATCTTTGGTTTGAATTTTCCAATTGTAAGTGAGCAGGTTTTGAGCCTGCTTTCTTTCAGAAGTAACCTAGATACTTCAGTCCAAAGCACACATCCCTCTGCAACTTGGTAATTGCATAAGTTAATTTGAGTCAGTGTACTGGAGGTAGGTATTTTCAGTACTTCACTCCTTACATTTCATATAACACAAGGTTTAATGAACTTAAACTGCCTCACAGTGTTGTAAACCCATGCACTGCAACACCAGGCTAGTGAGCATGACAGAAGAATGAAACAGAAGAGGCAGGAAGCTCTAGATATACCAAATAGGCATAGGTGCAGAAATCAATTATTAAAGCAGGAAAGTGTTACAACATTAATACTGAAGTCTACCCATTAACATAATTTATTCAATATGCACTACTTCCTATGTTACTACTGAAGCTGGTTTAGGAAAAAACCCAAACCAAGTAGAATTAAGATTTCTGAACAATCCTAATATACATAACAGCCACGCAATGGGCGAGTGCTCAAGAGGAAATTTGTAGTGACAGAAATCAGTTAGGGAAGTTCACTGACAATCATCAACTCGCCCTGGATTAGATGAGTCTAGGCTTCAAATTGCATGAGAAATTATGTGGTATACATTAAAAAATGATTTAAAAACCCACAACACTGGAACAACAAAAAAGCACAAAAAATACTGCAAAACAAACAAAACACTCTTGTGGCTCAGTCTAGACAGAACAGCAGACTGTACAGCATGAGTTCCCCTAGATTGGAGATAAGAGGATTTCAATTAAATTATTTCAATATCAGAAAATACACATAACAACCAAACAATATTTTACGATTAAGAATACAAGCACTCAAAGCTCAGTCCCCATTTTCTGCATGCAAAAAAAGGCAAGAGGTCTCCAATTATTACATACACATTCACTGCTATACAACACAATCCAAATTCCATCTTGGTCTCAAAAGCAGGTACTTAGTTCACGCTCCTAGCTTTAGCAGCAATCCTAACAGCAATAGATGTCAGCCTGCATACCATAGGACACAGACTTTTTTTTATTCCAGAAGTTCCTTCTGCACAGTTCTAGCTCATCAGTTACACAAGAATCAGTTGTCATCAACACTGATTCCACCTGAAATCCAAATATCAGCATTTGTAGATAGTTACAAACCGAGGGAGTTTCAACACTTGATCTGCAACCAAATGAATTGAAAGAATCCATATTTGATTGTCATTGTGCAATATCAACAATATGAAAGAATAATTTAAGCCAGCATTACTAGGTTATTTGTTTTACTACCTGAAAAATAAATATATACATATAAACCCACTATAAAGAAGTGACAGGCATTTTAGCTTTACTTGATCTCCCTTTTAACATAAGCAAGATTCATACCTGTTTATATTTTTAATTGTGCATCTAGTGGTTTGCATTTATAGCAGACGTGAGCATGTATACACAAGCACTAACATTAGGCTCAGAGAATTCGTCCCTGTGTATTTGTGGAAATAAATCCAGATTCTTGAACATGTAGGAGTGGAAGTACACAAGATACGCCAAAGCATGTTTGTACAGAGGTGAACAAAGCTGAAATTCAAACAAGATCATAGTTACAACCATCTCACTTGCCATGGAAATGTGCATGAAGGTCTAACGCCTTCCTGTCTAGGAAACCTAGTAAGGAATATATGTGAGCAAAGCACAACTCACTCAACCTAACCCAGTGAACAGAAGTCACATAGTGAGACCAGAGCCTCAGCTGTGCTACATACAAGCTGGAGAATCAGCAGCCATTTTAAAAATCACAGCATCAGCTAAGTTGGATAAGTTGTAAAAGACCTTCAGAGTCACCAAGTCCAACCATCATCCTGACCAACCAAGTCCCATTACTAAAGCATGTCCCTTAGCGCCATGTCCATGTCTCAAATATCTCCAGTGGCCAAGAATCCCACACTTCCCTGAGCAGCCTGCTCCAGTGCTTAACCACCCTCTTGTGAACAAAATATTCCTGGTAACCATCTGAACCTCCTCGGGTGCATCTTGAGACCATTTCCTCTCATCCTACCACTTATGACCGTTCTCTGGGCTTCTAGATTTTCAGCCAATGCACTGATGAGGCCACCAGATGCCCAGAAACTCAAAGGACATCTTCCTACCTATTTTAGTGGAGGAAAAGAGGACCTTTTATCTACTCTTCTGTCAGTGTACCTCAGCCTGCCCCCACACAATAAGAGGCATGATACAAAAGCATATCAGCCCAAAGACATTTATGCATAGCAGCAAGGGCAGGAGAGGCTCCCCAGCCCATAGGAAGTTATCACCCAATCAGAAGATGGCTTAGCTTGTCAGCAGGTGCAAATGAAATCCTGTCCCACATCTACTAGGCAAGCTGAGCAAGTATTAGGGGAGGCCAGAGCAGAGATTAGACACAGCTGTGTGCTTCACAGCTATAACCAAGGAGCTTCAAACCACTGCTTAAGATGTATGCATTACTGTTAGACCCTGATATGACACAGAAGACAGATGTGGAGGTTTATTTATTTTAAACGATTCGTATGCAAGCTGAGGTACAGCTGTATTTCTTCTCAGCCTTGCTTACTGATGGCAGTTGCAGCTCTATTCCCCAAAATAAACCCCTCCCAGCATGCAGCTTTGCTCAGTACTTGTGAAGCTGATAGCTTATTAAAATTGATGAGGCTCTTTATGAGCACACCGGTTTGTTCAGTTCAGATAACAAAAGGACATTTACTGAGAAGTCACAAATTTATTATTTCAGCACTAGATCTCAGTACAGCACCAAGACTATACTGAAGTAAAACTTATTTTACACCAGTTAAATAACTATAAAAGTAATTTTTAAGAATGGCGTTGTTCCAAAGAAAAAAGAATGTCTGATGTTAAAATCAGCTATGAATTTTAACCTATATTAATGCAGTGAGAAATAATATAATTATAATAATAATAATAAGGTTAATAAGTGATTCTAAACCCAACATCCAAGCTTGGCTTGGTATTTGGTAGACAGTTCTGTGGTTTTTGGTATCACACAGTAAAAAAAACTCATCTGTGGAATAACTCCATCGAGTCAGTTTTTGCTTCTGTGAGGCAGGGTAATATATTTCCCCCTTTCCCTTACCATTTTCTAAGAAAAATGCCTTTTCAAAGAAAAATATCTCAAGACACAGATAGAGTTCATTTCAGACTCCAGTTTTACTGCTCATTGGCTAAACAA
Source organism: Cyrtonyx montezumae (assembly GCF_038088225.1). Lineage (NCBI taxonomy): Eukaryota > Metazoa > Chordata > Aves > Galliformes > Odontophoridae > Cyrtonyx > Cyrtonyx montezumae. Next base: position 39,967,914 of record NW_027071826.1, on the reverse strand, counting down.
CACACTATTTGTTCAGCTAAGAGGTATGTGAAGAAACAGCATTATTGAGTTAAATTCTTCTTTTTCCTTTTTATTTTTTTTCAGCAACATCTGTCAATACTTACATCTACAGAACATCAGGATGTGCTGATGCATAAAATAGCACAGCAGGTGTATTGGCTGTCGCAGGAGTGTTCAGCAATAACCAGAGACTTAAATACAACCTAAGTACTGTTGTTAATAACACAGTAATATCAAAACAGAATCTGAACTGTCAAAGCTTCAGATATAACAAATTACACATCAGTCAAATACAAGAACATCAAGTAGAAGAACCACATTTCGAAGGTCGGTTTGTATTTCCCCTCATCTCAAATATTTTAAATGAGTTGACTCTAATATTCCAAGTTAGAATGTGTAAAATTCCCCGTGAAACTACTGGATGCATTCTCTGCTTTTCCTTTATCAACTCAAGCAAATATTTTAAATGAGTTGACTCTAATATTCCAAGTTAGAATGTGTAAAATTCCCCGTGAAACTACTGGATGCATTCTCTGCTTTTCCTTTATCAACTCAAGGGATATCACACATCTCCACTTAATTTAAAATGGAAAATGAAGCATATATGCCAAGTAATGTGACTTGGAAAAAAAAAACAAAACAAAAACAAGAAACATTCCTGTTGCTACATTGTTCAGCAGCTGCTTATAAAGATGTTTCATTTTCCTTCCAACTTCCACCACATTATTTTGCAACACCCCTCCCAGACTCCAAAAGTACTTAGCCCTGGGGGGTGGTAATGTACCCAAGGAGCTCCTCAGAGCTCTACAAAGTCAGGTGGCATTCCTCCTTCCAAGACAGAACTCACGTATGCAGCAGAAACTAGCTCAGAGACGCTACAGATTGTTGATTAAAGAACAGATTCATAGGTAAAACAAATAAATAAACAAACCATAGATTATTGTTTATTTAAAAATAAAACTAAAATCCCCCTTAAGCATCTACAGAGCTTTAAGCTTTACTCTTCGCACACCAGGTGTTAATTAAAACACGTTTGTTGTAATAAACACTAGGCTTTCAGCCTCCAAAGCCGTAAGAATATCTACTGGACTACTTCATTTGATGGAAGATTAGTTGCAGAAGAAGAACAGGCCTAAATACTAGCCTCTCAGGAACTTAGAAAGATTTATGTACTTACTTACTCTTTCTTAGACTCCAAGGAGGCATGGTATCCTGATCTAATAATTAAAACTATACTCAATAGATCTTAAAGCCATAAAGGTCCATTAATCCAGTGCAATCTTCTGCACAGTACACTGCCAAGGATTTCATACAGATTGCAGTGCCTGACTGGAGATGGAACTCAACTGCTAAGAGCTTTTTATCTCTAGCATCAAACTCAGTACTATAAGACAAAACCCAACAAACACGTGCCAAGTTCAGAATTTACAAGTACTTCATTGAAATGTTCTTACTGTAAAAAGAAACCAAGATGACAGTAAAGCAGTGAAGACTGTTCCTTATTCTGGAATAAATTGAGTTATTCTAACACTAGATATACCTCAGATTTAAATTAAAGACAAAATCATTTGAAAGAGCTGAGGAGAGTGATGTGAATATGAGTAATTTACAATTCCTGTGGGGAGAAAGGATAAGCAAGTTATTTCAAGCTTTTTGCATCCGTATTGTGATCTTACAATTGCAAGGAAAGCCATTTAGAAGCTTCACTGACTTGTGTCAGGTAAGATACTTGTGACAGTCTGTCACAGGAAATCACAGTGTACCTTCACATGCGCTTGATTCAATTCTCAGACTTAAAAAAAAAAAAAAAGCATTCAACTATTGACAGAATTGATCTGAAAGACAAGAACAACAAAAGAGACAACAGAAGCCAACCCCCCCATGGCCAAAGACTGCTTGCTATTGCACTACACAAGCGTTATCAGAACTGACCATTTGCTGTTTTGAATATTTATAAGCATTCCCTGCACAGTCACTCATACTCTCGACAAGCATCAGCTTCCATTCATTCACTGCAATTTCTCCAAGAAAGATCTCTCTTAAGAAGGAGAAAAAAAAATATGTAAGAAAAAACAAATCTCTGCAATGGACTGACTTCCTTTTACACATAGAAACTGGCAGGAGCACTGAACACATAACAGCTTGAGTTCATCTGTAGAACCTCAGTATTTTACTCCACCTTGCAATGAACAAGAGAAGGAACTAAGTCCTGTTTTTGAACCTGGTGACAAATACTCCCACAATACACAAAGGATTATGACAAACATCTTGGCAGAAGGCAAGACATCCCCATACCTTTACAGACTTGCATCAAATTTGTAGTTCAAGAAGTAGATGTCTACCTGTCTGTCCTGTATGGTTACACCCTGCACTAAAGCCAGGAGCGCACCCCAGGCTCTTGGCATTTATTTCGCATACATATAGTAATATAATCACCAGAGTGCAGACAGAGCGCACGAGAGACAGTTTGTGAGCAGCCATCCTCTTACATAGTAAGAACGAAGTAGGCTGACCTGCTGCAGCACTGAGGAATCACTGCACCCTCTGCACTAGGGACCTGAACCACTGCATTACTGTTCAGACAAGGGGTAACAGTGGGTGGTCAATGCACCCATGGAGCAGAAGACAAGGGAGTCAACCTCTTCCATTACAAAGCATTCCATTAGCAACATTCACCCAATGTATCATTGTTCCTTGGAAATTCTGCTCCTTTGCTTGTCTCTTGCTATGAGATTACCTTTTGAAGAGGATTTAGACACTTGGTTTTATATGCAGTCAAACCAGAATGGTACTTTGCGCAGGATGTCTGATCATAACAGGGCCAGCAAAGGTCATGAACATGTGTGTGGTACACACACTACTGATTACTACTAAATGTTCCTCTACATTTCCCATAAAAAAAGGTGCTCCTCAGTACAACAATGCAAAACAAATGGTACAGTTTCTCAACAGAACTGTCAGGACTTCAGCCTTTCAAATTGCTCCCCGTTCTTAATCAGTCATCATTCCTCTCTGGTTATTTGCTTAACTTTTTGTGCTTTCTGAACAAGTTACAGACATACACTAACACTATGTTATTCTCATTACTGAGGCACCATCCCACATACTCATTTTGGCAAGCCAAGGACAAGCTCGTTTATGACATGAATGTAATTATAACACAGACTTCTGGTGAGCTAGAAGTAAGTCTAAGTAAGATGCAGTTAGACATTTTTGTTCAGAAACTGAAATTCACTACCGCAAAGGAAAAAAAAGACCTCAATGTTGTTTTCCCTCTCCAGGCCGTATGTGGGAACAGCATCTTTAAGACGAAACTGTGAAACTGTCAGTGTGACTTATTACACATTGGCGGGAAACCAAAGTAAATTTTGTTCAAAACAGTAACTGTATTTTTCAGAAGAGCATCTTGCAACGTACATTTCGCCTTCTGAGCGCCAAGAAGCATGTTCACATGCCAGTTTGAGCAAGAACACTCCCAGCAGCAGCTGGTAGAAAGTCAGGAGACATCTGTTAAGTCAGCAGGGCTTGGCTTCCCACCACCTCTGTGCCTCATATAAACTGGTACGCCCTAAGAAAGCGGTGTCATTCCCGTCTGGTAAAGACATCCAGTTTATGCATGTACAGAATGCTACTTGGACACAATTCAGATGAAAAGCAAAACAAAACAAAACAAAACCCAATGAAAAAGAACCAAGTGCGTGGCAAGTGTCTACTTTAATGTAACGTTTGCTGAGATGAAAAAGGGCAGACATAAGGGCTGGACCTTACCATTAGCGTTTTTCCCACAGATGAGGTGCTCGTACGGCTGCAGCACTCCCCAGAGTTCAGCATCGTTGTTGATAACCATCTCCAGGATTTCAGCCGAGATCTCCCCTCCGCCTCCGTCAGGGCTCTGACTCGCCAGAACCCTACCCTTGATCTCTTCCACCAGGTTCTCCATGCAGGCGGTCAAAGAGATGGCCGCGTACTCGTGGATCCTGACCGAGATCCTGGTGTCCACCATCCACCTGAAGAACCTCCCCACCGAAAAGGTGAGCCCGCATCTCGCCGATTTACCCTTCCTCAGCCCGTCCCCGGCGCTCATGCTGTACAGGGAGAGCGCCTTGACGGTGGCCAGCACGCAGCTCTCGGCCAGCGACCAGCTCTGGATGAGCTTGATGGCACTCTGCACCTCGAAGCGGGTGCACTTGGAGTGCATGACGCTGAGACGCTGGGCCTCCCTGGAGACGCGGATCAGAGCGCGTCTCAGCAGCTGGGAGAGCCGCCTGACGGCGTCCAGAGAGAAAGGACGGCCGCTTCCGTCCCCCTTCGCCTTTCGGAGTATTTTTCCGATGTCTTCATCGGTCCAAGGGTACTCCTCCAGGTCCGGCAGCCTCGGGCACTTGGAAAAGATATCTGCGACCTCGGGGTCCTCCGGCAGCACCGTGTTCACCGTATCCCAGCTGTTATTCCGACTGTTCATGGAGCCCGAGTAGTACCACCAGTTGCCCCTGTGCTGAGAAGAGGTGAAGGCTTGCGAGTTGGACTTGGACGAGGAGAGGCTGAGGGACCTGCAGGAATCCCCTGCCCCATAACCAGAGTCCAGAGTCAGATCCTCCAGGGTCTTCAGAGTAGAGCTGTATATCCCAGCCATAGGAAAGACGGGGCGGGACAAACGCGAGGCGCACAAAAGGTGAGGCCGGAGCAGATCCGCTCCCTCGCTCAGCGAGCCGGAGCCGCCGGTCCCGGCGCCAGCCGAGCAGCAGCACAGCGGGCGGGAGCTCGCCGAGGGCCGGCCACCTCCATGCCGCGAGCCGGCTGCGCTCGGCTATCTTCCGCCCCGGAGCGGCGCGCGGCGGGGCCGTCACCCGGGCTGCTCGCGGGGGCCCGGGGCGGGCGCGAGGCGGGCTGCTCGCGAGCCGCTCGGCGGGACGCTTTGCGGCCGCTCCGACTCAACTTCGCCGGGCGCCCCGCACGGCCGCATGCAAACGAGCTGCGCGGAGCGGCACCAATCGGCGGAACCGACGGAGATCGTCTCCGCCAGTGAAATCCGAGCTGGGCGGCTGCGGCTTGCAAAGTGGGCGGGGACGCGAGGACGGCGGGGCGCGCGGCTGCGGGAGCGCGAGCGCTGCGTGCGTCCCTGGGGCAGCCTGCACGGAGCAGCCTCGCTGCAGCGGCACGGACCGAGATGCGAGAGAAAGCCGCCTTTGTGGCGGTCGCCATCCTTTCTTCAAAAGCCCCTCCTTCTTTGAGAGCCCTCCGAAGCGGCTCCCGGCGTTTCCCCGCTTTCCTTTCGGTCCCGCCGCTCGGCTCCCCCGGGGCACGAGTCGTGCCGGCGGCTGAATGGGGGATTGTGCGGGCGGCGGCGGAGCGGCGTACCGGGCGCTGAAAAGAGCCTTTGTGCGGCCGTTAACACTGCTCCGACCTTGAACCGCGCCGTGCGAGCGGCGCCCGGGTGCGCTCCCCCATCCCACCCCGCTCGGAGGCGGCAGCGCGGGACGAGAGCGCCGCCTGGCGGCAGCACGGCGCCACGTACGCGGCAGCACCACCTCGAGCCTCCGGCCCCCCCCACCCAGCCCGGGTACCATGGGCTGCTGCGGAGTTCATCTCCTTAAATTTGCTTTGTTCCCACGCGGTGCCTGGACCGCTGCTGCTGAAGTTCACTTGCTTACTTCCTGACCTCCTTAATGCCCCCTACCTCCTGAAAACAACAGTACCACACGTGAACTCCCTGCCTAGCGCATTGGGTCATACGTGTCCTCCTTTCCCATCCACACCCATCTTCGTATATAACTCCATGAGAATAGAAATCAGACAAGGAGAACAATCCATCATCTCTGACACGAAAGGGCCTATGTGCTTTGCCCTGTAATGCCCACTTGCAAAACCTGCCCTAAAATTCTAAGGTTCTCTGCTACTGTCACAAAATTAAACATGAATTGCTGAGGATCACTACACAGTTGGCCAGTAGAAGCTTCGTGATTTGAAGAAAACGTGGCTGTGCATTTGTGTGCAGCTTTACATTTCTACATGTCCTGTCTACTGTTCTTATTATCACACTTCCCCACTACTCCCACACAGTTTGTTGTTCCTACAGTGCCAAGTAACGTAACGCCACAAAAATCACCCAACTTCACAGCAGTATCTGCTTTCTTAACTCCCTCACGTGGTATTTTCTCACCGACAGAAGTTAAACTCCTTGCCCTTTTCAGTATTTCACAGGCAGTATTTTCTTACACAACAATACTCCACCTGGTAAAACTTTCTCTCTTCACTGAGGTGAGATCACCAACCTTCTCCCAAAGCTGACAAACCACAGAGCAGAAGACCCTCAAAGGTAGAAGAGATATTCCTTCCTAAAGATCTAAATGTGAAGACATTCCACATGATAAAAGCAAAAATTTCTGGTACGTGGGAAAAGGGGAAGAAAAAGAATAGAAGATGAGACAAATAAGGTGTCTCTACTACCATTTCCTAATTTCCCACAGATTACTTATCCACAATGGAACAAGTTCATCACGTTGTCCATGTTCTCTAGAGTTAATTCACTGTCTTTGCCATAGAACAGCCAAATGAAGAACAGGGCATGGCAGAAGGCAATCAATTTCCTTTACACGAAAAGAAAAGGAAATTGTTTGCTTTCAGACCAGACACGTGTATTTATAACTGAAATACAGACTACATTATGAAATACAAGGTATATTTCTAGAAAGCAATTACTATTCCAGCTGACACAGAATTGCCAAGCCTAAAAACCAAAGCAACATACTTCAAAGCACTGATAAGAACAAGTTGACGCTTCTTGATTTATAAAAACAAAAATAAGCATTATGCTCTCTTTATGTCTGTTTTTGATTGGAGCCATTAGGGATCACACTTTTTTAGACACTATGAGTCGACTTGCTGTAGACAGGTTTTCTTATAATCAAATCTCCCTAGAACTGAAGTGTTAAGAATAGAGAAGCTATCAAAATACTTTCAGGAACGTAGGCTCCAAGTATAAAACAGCAGAAATTCCATAATAAACAAAATCCTTACGCTCTAGGATTCCCATTTTACTTCATTTAAAAGCCTCAGATACAAGTGCTAATCTAAGCCCACTATAGATTGTAACAAAGACTTAAGCCTAATTCAAAAGCACAAGAAAATTAATTAGAATTCAAAGGCATCATCATTCTCTGATTCACAAATAGCAACCATGCAAATAACATCAGACCCATTTTTAAGTATTTTTTTTCCTCTTTTTTTTTTTTTGAGTAAGCAGAATACTTAAAGCAAATGTAAAGCCCCCATAGATTTAACTTGTACAAAAGACTCCAAATCAATATGTGATCAATAACCACATTAATCTGTTATCTTTTGCAGCCACAAAGCCTAACATATCCCTCAAATTCAACCCTCACACTTGTACTAATAAACACAAAACTGGGCCTTACCTGTAATTCCCACATTAATTAACTTCAATCACTCTGAGGCAATGACAACTCAGTTAGTGCCACTGAGAAAAATGTAAAAATAATAACATAACCATCCTCAGCACAGCCATCAAGAAAACTGTTCTAAAGGTACAACCAAACCCCTAAATTAGTACATCTAGATCACCTGGCAGGGGAGCTATTTCCAAGCCTTATTTATTGCAGCTGTGATCATTACCACTAGAACTTTCTTTGTATTTGAGCAAGTCTTAGTTTTGTTTTCACCACTGTAAAAAGATGGTATTTCCCTTACGTAGCTGTTTATTTATTTACCTGCAACATGCAAAACAATATTTTTAAGTAAGCTGTAGCTCTGATAGCATTTGCTTCTCAGTACCTGAAAATGAGTCTGAGCCCATATAGAGAAAGATGCAAAGCATGACAAGATATAGTGAATCACCTATCAGGTCTAAATCAAATCTCAAAAAAAGTCTGCGGTTAGGGGAATATATACTGCATGTTTCCAAAGCAACTTTGATGAAGATATAATGTATATCTAGTGTGTTGCAAAATCTTTGTACAACAAAGGTCCTTATTTTCCTGCCTAACACAAGTTGAGAGTCTGTTTCAACTAATTACCAAATGCTGGCTGCTGATCTCACCAGCTAGTAAGTAATAATGGAGGTACCAACAGCCCCTTCCCAAGTGGAGACTTTTTCCTAATAAGTAAAAAGGTCAGTTTCTTCTTCGTTCATTTTGATGCCAAATTTATTTTCAAAGCTTACATCGTTAAAATTTTAGGATGCAGTAGTTGGTAGTTCATAGGTATATTTTCCACATAGTAGAAATTACATTTTTAAGAGAGAACATAGATTCTCATGCCCTTCAAAATCCTCAGAAAATCATACTATCTCTTCTGTAAATTCTTCAGAAACTTAGAACTCACTGGAATTTTCTGAAGAGAATATACTGAAGAAACATGCAGGCTTTTTGGTAACAAATGATGATTTTATCTTCACCCTGTCTCAGTTTTATTTGTGATTTAACAGAGTCTAAAACTACATTTTTCTATTAATAATTCCACAGGAAGTTTTCTGCCTACTTTTCTCTCCAGATAGCCTAATAATATACATTTGCTATCCTCACAGCTCTTGCCTTGCAGATATCCATAAGATTGTTGATCAAAGCAGAACTTCCCCTTTTTATTCCCCTTCATTTTTTTTTTTATGTAAGATCCTTTTGCTTAGAATAGCACTGATTAGCTTCCCTATCATTTGAAATGATGAGGTTAGGGAACATTTAACAGATTGGATGTGTAATGGTCCTTGGGATCTGATTGTATGCTGAGGGAGCTAGCTGACGTCACTACAAAACCACTATCCAACATCTTTGAAAAGTCATGGAGGTTGGGGGAAGGCTCTTGAGGGCTGAAAGAAAATAAATATAATTCCTATATCTTAAAAGGGCAGGAAGGATTGGAAAAAATACAGGCTAGTCATTCCCAACTTTATCCTTGGAAAATTGATGCAACTAATAGTCCTGGAAACAATTTGCAAATGTGCTAGGAGAAGAAAGTGATATAGAGGGAAAGAAAAACCTGCGTTAGAAGAACTGAGTCCCACTTGACGGCACATTCAGTATGAGCCAGCAGCGCGTCCTTGTGGCAATGAAGGCCAACAGCATCCTGAAACTGCAGAAGAGAACTGCCAGCAGGTGGAGAGTGGGAACACTGTACATCTACCCAGCACTGATGAGACACACCAGGAGTGCTGGGTCCGTTTCGGTGCTCTCCATTACAGCAAAGACATCGACATACTGGAGAGAGTCCAACGACAGAACACAGAGATGATTAAGGGAGTGGAGTTTCTGTCATAGGAGTAGGTGAGAGAGCTGAGACAGATTAGCCTTAGGAAGGTAGGGAAGGGTCTGATGGAATAAATACCTGATAGGAAACAGAGTAGATGATGCAGAGCTAGGTAACCTCTTCTCAGATGCGCCCAGTAACAGGCACGAACCAAAATATAAATAACTCAATTTAAATACATAAAGCTCTTATTCTGTGAAGGCAGTCAAACACTGGAACAGGTTGCCTGGAGGCCTCCCATCCTTGATGTGTTCTAAACCTAATGGAAAGAAAGGAAATGAATGAAAGGAGTATTGAAGATGCCTCTTCCACTTGTAACGAAAAGTAAATTAATCTTGGAAATAGCCAATAAGATCTCATCTAGTTTAAAATGTAGCCCCTAACAGACAGAAAAAAATTGTCCAGAAATTGAATGTTCTGCGCATTCGTACTGAGTGAATATAGTATCTGACATAAAAAGTTTTTCACTTCTAAGTGCATCACACAACAGAACAAATGTTACAGTGAGATCACTACAGATTATTCTAGGAGATGTAAAATATGAAAATTATGGATTTGTTTCATTCATTTTTTTTTTCCATGAGTTTCACAATAAAATGATCATGATGACAAGGGTGGAAAAAACTCTTAGAATAAGAGAGTAGCATTTGAACAATGCATTAAATTCCTGGATCATTATATGGTGCAGTATCAGGCTTTCTCATTTACTAGCAGCGAGGTCTCTCAACAGCAAAGGTTGGTGGCAGACAATAGTACTATGCAATTTGAAGCCAGATGAAGTGGAGGGGACAGAAGACTATTTGCTCCACCAAAATAGCTGCAATTAATGCTGTTTTTCCATCTCTTTAACAGCTATTAATGTATAACATCCAGCTATAAACTTGTATCAGGATAAACTTTCATAGCTAGCTAGTTACCTAGCTCTGTTATAACACCATATCTCACAAGTCTGTATGTGATTAGTTGCCAGTGGAAATAATTCTTTGGAGGTACTTGCAATAATAATGGGGTCATGCATCATGTTTCCTCTACCATACCCTGTACTTGCAGAAACCTACCACAATTGTGCCAGGTACTCCCTGTGCCAGAGTACTCACATTTTTGGAAGAACTCTGGGTGTCAAAATTACAGTAATTACTGTAGCTGCTCACTGGCTGTAATTTTTGTGTCTCACTAGACACATGATAGAACAGATCACATATATAGATTGCAACGGATGCGTGTCATGCTTCCTGGCACATGTTTACTGAAATAATGTTTATACCCTGACGTCTCTCTTACTAGTCAGTAATACAGTGTTGAAAATAACATCAAGGGCATATTACTATGATCACTGAGTTAATGTAGAGAACAGCCATATAGTCATATAGGCAGCTAAATATTGTATTTATCATTATCCCCTAGCAAGATATTCATGCTATTTCATCCTCTAACTCTGCTATAAAATGGATGCCCTAGACTGTATCAGTCCATGCTGAGAATACTGTTTAGATATAATAGCAAAATGAAAAAAAAAAAAAAGAATTAAAGACAAATGAAGGAGAAGTAAGTGCAAGGGCAAAACCTAAGCATTAAGAGTGATGATTTATATCCTTAGCACAACAGCTACAGAATATATTAAGGCACTCGTATATATAAATCTAACAACAGCTTTTCAACTGATAAAAGGATCTCATTTTACATGGTTCCTTCCAAGGTTACCCATCACAGTCCATACTGGCCATCTGCACAAATCCTTCTCTCTTTTTTTTTTTTTTTTGGATAGTCTTAGAGCTTTATTTTTCTAGGGAATAACAAACTTAGTAGGGACAGAAGGGTTCACTGTGCCACAGTAACCCACTTAACTCATCTTCACACTGGTTGTATGGAAATACCACAACACAGTACTTAAACTGCTCCAGGATGTTCATCAGACACCTATATATTCACTGTAAAATGAGGAATGCTTATGAGAAAGATACATACTGGGTTTCCCACTGATGTGTGAACAACTGCTGTTTGACACATCCTACGTAATGGGGCTGCCCACAAACACTGATGAGACACTGCTCGTGGCACAGTTTCAAACAGATCACATTCTGTGATATGGCACTATAAAACACAGCGTGCCTTGCCTCACAGAGCAGTCAACAAGTGTACAATACCTTGCGTATCTAACTGCTTAGCACAGTTGCAGGATTGCCTGGAATAACATTTGAACTGCATGGTAATGAAGACTGCCTTTCTATTTATAAAATTTGAGATAGAGATCTAATTTCTTTGCCTATTCCCTATTTCTGGATGAGGTAGCACCTCTTTCTGTTCACAATATATTAGTGAAAAAACAACATGGTGCACTGTTGCTCGTCTTTCTGCGGACATCTGCTTCACAAAGACAAAGCCTGTGATTTTGTATAAGAAAAGAGGGAGGCTTAAATTTTTTTTACATATTATGTTCCCAGAGGAGAGCCAGATAAGATGGCTCATAATTATAATATATGATGTCTACAGACCTTGTCATCTCTGCAGCAGCATGTTCCAGGGAAAGAAAAAACACCTGCAAGATAAAAATGTAAACTAAGAGAGACAGCTACAGAAAAATGGAGTAAGGGTAAGGAAAAGCAAGCTGATGCTTATTAGGAGATGTGCAATGTAGTAGTGGAACTTCACTGCTTTATTTTTTAACCTATCAGTGAGGAGCGAATCAAAACCTTTGTGATACTTTCAGGTGTATTGCTTTGAATTGGAGCATGCCTTTGAGGTGATGAGCAGCATACATTCTTGTCTATTGTGCAGCTGGTGGTCACTACACTGTCCACTAGCAATGAATTGTGTCTAATGCAGGGTCCCATGAGCCTTCCTATGCTCGCTGTTGATTAATTCATGTATGCAGGTACTTTGAATGTCTACTGTAAAAGAAGTAAACCAGCATCTTCTATGCTGTGTGAGCATATCTGTAACCTTGTAAATAGTATTCCAGTCAGAAACTGAAATCCTGGGCTGAGGGTTAATGAGTGAAGACACATTTGTGCTAACTTGCCCCATTTTTTCCTGTGATCTGAGACTGCCTTACACTAAAACGTCAATAGCACCTACCCTGTATTATACTATCCATTTTCTAATGCCTAGATTTTTTTCTCTCCCATGCCATGTGTGACTCAGGGCGTCTGCCAGAGTGACAGGACCAATGAGAATATATCTTCTGAAATTAGGAACCTTGGAAAGTGAGAGGTGGAGTTTTTATAGGAAACGTACAGAAAAACATCAATGGGAAAAGAGAGGAGGAGCAATGACTGACATTTCACCACAGTGATGTTGTCACATAGTTTATATAAACTGCATTCCAGTATGTTGCTGGTGTTGGTTCCATAGGATGTATGGGTGAAATGAGGGTTGGTTGTACCCAGGCAGCACTATATTTTCTGATCTGTACAGAAAAGTTTCCAATGAAGCACATGCATGCAAGGAAATGTATGGACGCTTGCCAAAGCAATTTCTTTCCATAATGTGCATCCTACTGTGTCTAGTGCAGTCACATTCTCTCCTTTTGGTTTATCAAAATTGTGATGTCACTGAAGAGAACCCAGGAGGCTGCAAAGTTTAGGTCTCTCTTTCCTTTCTGTGGTGCTCACCTCCAATATGATAGTAATAGCTGCTTTACTCTTATACATCATAGATCCCAAGACAAACTAACCTGTGCCTTAAAGAGTTGCTAGCTATCAAGTTTCCTGTAAAAGGTTTCCTCCTACAGGTTATCCATTTCTTGAGTCCAAATCATCCGGAAAAGGAAGAGTTTCCCAGATCTCCAGTGTCAATTCATGAGGTGCTGTACAGTTACCTTGTAACTGACAATCTTGACAGAAGGGCATACAATACTCATATATATTAAATCATACAAGTTTTTTAACTTGTGCTACAGAAATTCACATATATGCTCCTTTTATTTTCTTGAATTTAAAATGTCACTTTTCACCACTGCTTACGGAGTAAGGGGTAAAATCTGTATGTTCTTCTCTAAAAGATTCTGTAACAGTTTCAAAAATCTTGTTACTCTATACAACTTCATAATAGCATAGGACCATTTTTCCAACAAGGAGATCATTGACATAGGCCAATTTGTTATTGCCATTCAGGTTGAAACATACACTGTAGGCAATAAGTAGATAATTACTAACCCCCTTTCTATCCACCTGCGTCACTGGGAGGATATACCTGTGACACATCATCTGTAATGGAAGTCTCATGGTGCTGTATGTCCTATATGCACAGCACATCTCAGTAACCAGTCCTGAAAAAAAAAAAAAGTAACAAACAGGAGACTAGTCTCTATGATTCAGTAAGAGTGGGACTGGTGCCAGGATTATGAATTATGGAACTCATAAGAAATCAACAAAAGGATGAACAAGAGATGTATCAGAGGTTGGCAAAATGATGAAACTGAACAATGATGGGTGGATATAATAGGGTAAGTCATTAGATCTGGATTACAACAAAAACCTCTTTGTTCAAACGTATTAAAATACAGGGTTCTCCTATCCATAAGAACATGCTCTTGAGTTAGCTTCTAAGTATTTTATAGTATTTTTGTGAATAGGATATATTGGTTACAATCCCTATGAGGGTAAGCAGAAAAAAATTAAAAAAAAAACAATACAGAAGAGGATGGTGAAAAGCCTCTAGAATCTGCCATGCAGGCAGAAAATTATGATTCTGTATCTTGAAGACTACATCCAACAATAATATCAACTAAAGAAAAAAAGGTTAATCTCCTCAGCCAGATAATAAAGTGACTACTGAAAAACAGCATTTTCGTTCTTAGTGAATTGAAAGTAGTTGGTAGATAAAGCCTGGGTGAATTTGCACAGCTGTTATCCTGTAGTCATCTTTCTTTCAACTATGAAGTTTAATCAATTAAATCAATTAATCAATTTATTTATTTATAATCAATAATTTAATCAATTAATCAAGCCTGAGCCAATGATCAAGGACCTGGTAGGAAGGTAGGGCCAACCCAGGGGAGCTCAGGTGAATGCAATGCACCTGTGTGACCAGAAGGGGTGTAACCAGGATGCATCCCTTCCCAGACCTCAAAACAAGAAACACAGCCCCTCTAATTTATTATAATCATAAGGTATTTTTCCACTGCTTCTTGAATGTCATGAAATAATCAAGTTCTGTGCTTATATGGTAAGGTAATTATTTTACTTTCCAACAACTTTTATAAAACAGAAACGTGCTTTAAAAGCATAACTCTCCATACATTTCAAAACCTGAACAATTTTTGGATGTCTAAAATTGATCCTAATGCCTACATTAATATGGTTAAGTCTACTATAGTTATGGAAGCACTTGATTTTTTTCATTTATTATTTGCCTCTGTAATTCAACATATGTATTTGAGGTGATTAATTTCCTTTGTAGAAAACTACACATAACTGTAGATAACTCAGGTCAGTTTTACTGAAGAGAACTAAACTTAAAGGAAAACAAACAACCACCTCTCTTTATTCTGTATGCACTCATCCATAGTCTAAATAGTCAAGGGCTTTTATTCTACTTTAGCAAATACTACAAGTAGCCCCTGGCAATTTTCCTAAACAACAAAAAAAATAGTTATCTTTGCAACTCATAATGATATGTGACTAGTCAATATGAAAAGCTGTTTTTATGAGTGTGACTCAAATGCTGCTATTACACAAGACAGCTGGAGAAAAAGGGTATTAGCTGGTGGCCATATGGCAGACACTGGTGAACTAATTATTCCCGACTAGAAGAGCTATTTTATTTTCTCTAATATGCTACTAACATTGCTGTGTTTCGCTCTGACTGTGTGTCTTGCTTCTTTGAATCTCCTAAGAGCCCTTTGATTTTTTGTATTCTATTTTATTGTCAAAAATTAAGATATGTAAGCAGATGGTATGCAGACTTTTCCCCAGTATTCTGTCCTTAGCTTGCGCCTATTATGATGCAAAATATGCAGAGAATGACAGTTACTTAAGATAGGGGGAAGAAAGACTAAAAAGTTCATATCAAAATAAAAACAGATTTTCAAAAGAATTGAGAACCTAAAATTCCTATTAATTCAAAGGACACTAATTAGTGTGATAGTATCCTAGGATTAATTATTCCCTTGGTTCTTATTTGCAACTATCTTAAGGGGAAAACCTCACAATCTTACATCTATTGCCCATTTAAATAGGGCAACTAAAGATACAGCCACAATTCTTCCTTTTTTAAAACAGATCTTAAAAACTGCATTTCTTCCACAATTCACTGAAATTACCTTAAATGAGTTACGCCCATCAACTACTGAGGAGTTACTTGAAAGGTAATTAAAATGAATCAATGATTGACCAGCTAGTTCCATGAAATATCTTAAAGTGTATGTGTACTTTTAAGACAAGAAGTTGAAAGAGAAAAATACAAATGGATTATATGCATGTTAAAACTATCTGTAATGGAATCATGACAGGTAATTTCTGCACTAGATATCTGTGACAATTACCTCCAGGTGATTTCATGAGAAAAGGAACCATCAAGTCAGCACATTAGATTATTATATAAGCAAAATGCTTGTGGATCACATATAGCTATTGTGTTTGTCATGTACAGTGGAGATCTTTTGGTGTATCTCAGAGACTCACAATAATCATGGCTTACTTAAAGAAAAAATAAATGAATCTAGACTTCATTTAGACAACCAAATATTCTTTAGATTTGATGTAGATCTCTGAGGTTTAGCAATTTTGACTTGGTGACTAGATCATATATAATTTCTAGCTACTTGCCTATTAGTTTTAAAGATAGTCACATTGTCTCATTTCATACCTTATAAATTCTATGTATCTTCCTCTCAGTCCCCTCTTGTTTTTCAGAGTTGATTCTGTTGCAGTGAACATAACCAAATAAGTCCAAAGATTCAGCATCTGCCTCCATGTTACTTGCTTAATCTTACACATAAGAATGTACAAATATGATTTGCTATTTTGTTTTTTGCAGTCATTTTACAAACACTTTAAATGTTCTTTGGATCATCATCAGTCTCCAGATTCGGAAGATAACATTGAACTAACCAGCAAAAGTATATACAGAAAGCTGAAAATCCTCACTGTTAAACCAGCCACTTAGACTCTCTCAGACTGTTTCTCTCCATTCCTTTGATTTATTTCTCTTCAGTATCTTAGTTTAATTTCAGAAAATTTCATAAAGCAACATTAGCCTTAAACTTTGAAAACCTAAAAAGTAATAGGTAGGATTGACAAAAGACACAGTGTTAGCTGCACAATAGCAAGAGTATGTCTTATGTGCCAACTGCTAATACTAGGATGGAGACTTTAATGATAGCATTTCGATTTTGTCTCCTGAAGCCGAGATTTGGGTAGCGTCACTTCATAGTCTGTGTTACTATTTTGTAAAATTAAATGATATACTACTAGCTCACCTGGAACTTATCTGTTGATAACTTCTCATTACAGTCACCTGGAGAGTATAATATGATTATGGACTCAGAAGAGCTCAGTAGTTAAATAACACACATGATGGATTTGGTTAAGTAATGGTATACATGTAAATACATTTTGTACAGCAGTGCTGTGTTTTATAATAAAGATATGTAACTAAAGCTTTTAGAATATTATGACCATTTTGTAGTAAATAACTATACCTGCATAACATTTCAATTTTAGTATCTTAACCAGAATTATTCAGTTTTATAAGGACTATTGGTAAATATATACAATTACTTGAGTCATACTTTATTTATTTTATTCCTGATGTAAAATGACTTTAATTGTGGCCTACTTTTATTTTTGTTTGCTAGCAGTATTATTCCTGGTATGAAAAATCCTATTCTTGCTAGAGAATTAGACCGTCCTATAAAATTACTATTGTACTGAGGTATCTCTTACATCAAGTACCTGTATTAATACATACAAACATCCAGCAAACCAATTAAACACTTGACTAATTCAAAGCACAAGTCATTCTAGATGGGTGACCCATTTAGAAGCTTAAGAGCTTCTATTTTAACAATAGTAAAAATCATTACTGTATCTAGCCTTAAATCTTTTCTTATGCAGAATGAACTATCAGTGGACAAAAGCAGATTTCAAAATACGTTTCATTGCTATTAATGAAATGCTTCATACAACGCTGCTAACAATACAGAGAACAAATGCAGGCAAATATTCTTAAGCATACTCTTTGGTGTTCTGACTCCAAAGAAAATAAAACAACAGACAATGCATTAATACAATAGAATTGTATTTATATGATGTAAAATAATTTTAGCAGTCTTGAAAAACATAATTTTAATAACATAATTAAGTTTCTAAGAATAAAAATATAAAACTGAGGTATCCAACTAAATATGTTTGAGAGTCTCACCATGTGAAAAAGGATGAATTTCTTATTCTACAATTGATTTCATTGTAGTTATCTGAATAATTATTTTGCAGCTCTCTTTTCAGCACTAAATATGAAAACTTCTTGACAATGATGATCAAAAATACTGCTTAGGCAAATTAAGAAACTGAAGAACACAAAGATGCATCAAATAAGTTCAGGTGGAAAACAAAACAAAGCCTTAACTCTAGATGGTGGTATGGATTCCCTAGAAAATGTTAAGTTTGAATAGCATTAGCAGAAGAAGGAAGAAATTAAGTATGTGCTAGATTATAATCAGTTTTGTTAAAAATAAGCATTACAAAAGAGAAATCCTTCCTGCTCTTAGCTCTGAGTCTCTAGAATACAAATCCATGCTCTGTGTTGGAGTTAGATGCTTTGCCCATGTAGCAGAGGTGCTCTGAGTATACATACTCATGTGTGAAGCATGGGAACTGTGAATCTGATAAAATTAAAGTAGGAGGTAGGCAGCAAGTCATTCAAGGTGGATGATTTTTGTGAAACAAAAACTTCAGGAGCTAACATAACTTAATTAGGAAATCAATTGATACTACGGACCTTTTATTCTTCCAAATGCAACCATTCTATGACTCTGTGGAACTAACCCTAGATAATTCTCTTCAGCATAAAGGACTGCATTATAAATTATTTATATACTATATGACTGCACGTGTGCATCTGCACATGCATGAAGTTGACCTTGTAGTTCATGCTTAAACTCACTTTAAATATAGAAAAAAATACAAATGTTAACTATTATTACTTTTAATCTCAGAAAATCTTAATTAAGGATGAAATGTGGTTTGGATTATGTCTCAGACACACAACAACAGAGAACCAGTCTACCCAGGTAAATTAAGATGATTAATTTGGAATTGTTTGAAGTTTGTTTACATAATGTGCATATAACAGGACTCTTTCCCAGGCAAATGAATTGCCTCAGGGATCATATATCATAATAGAAGGGGGGAGGAAATAACATACCCACAGCAAGATACTTGTGGAATTTAAACCTGTATTCACTGCTTTCTTTACTAAAAATACACATTGTTCTTTCATAATGTGAGATGAGGTAGAAGTATTTGCTTTACATTTAGCTTAGTCTTGGGTATAACCTTTCTTATCAAATGCATTTACTTGGTTTTAATAAAACTAAAGAACAAACATTTTTGAAAATATGTGCCATTGATATTAGTACCTTTCTCCTTTTTTTGGTATATTTTACTGGCCAATAATTTATCTCCTTTTGTTCTTTTTGTACACATACATGTCACACATGTATGCATATGTTCTCCTCTAGAAGTACAGTTATAACAAGAAGTGTTCATTGGAAAGAGGAGAATTTTTTTATTCTTCGTTTGATAGCTTATATACACACATTTGTTGACAGGGAATGTTAAACTTTAAAAGAAAAGCAAACAAAAGCTTTTAATGAAATCTACATTTCCCTCATTTTGCTGGTTAAGTGAAATCATATTTAAGTTGCTTGATTTTAATGAATGTGTAGATGCACTGTCTATGAAAAGACTTTTTTAAAAATATGAAGTAATCTTAAAAATTTAAGTACTATTCTCCTTGATCAGATTTTAAGTCTGAATGAGTATCTGAAGTGATATCTTAGTGATAATCTCTAGTTAATATCCAGACCCGTAACTTGGGGCCTTCAACATCCAGATACCTGGTAGTTTTCAGATTGAAATAATGAGCTAGATTTTTATATCTGTTAAGAAGGAAAAAAAGTAAATCAAACCTTGCGGATAAGCAGTTTTCCCAATTTCATAGAATCATTAGGGTCGGAAGGGGCGTTAAGATCACCTAGCCAACCCATGACTGCTTTCAACCATGTCCTACAGAACCACATCTGCCCTCTCCTTGACCGCCTCCAGGGATGCTGGCTCTACTGTGTTGGGGGGCCTCAGGACAGCACGTAACACAGCCGTGGCTACACACGGCCAATTACACGCACTCAAGCTCTAACTAACGAGGCAGCACTCCGCAGCCCGCGGGGAGGAGGCACGTGACCCTCTCCCCCCCCCCCCCCCAGGCAGAGTCGCAGGGCGCCCCCGGCGTCCGCACACAGCGCCGAAGGCCGCTCCCAGCGCTCCAGCCGGGGGGGCGGAGGGTCCCTCTCCCCCCGACTGACGTTTCTCTCAGCCACTCAGAGCTCGCGTTGCCCGCTGGGCGCGAGGCTATTGGTCGAGGCGGTGAGGGGGGTGGGCGCAGCGCAGGGGTAGGTGGCGTGGGTGCGGTCGCTCCCGCTACTTGCTGGCGCGGCGGAGCTCGGTGGGGCAGCTCGAGGCTGCCGGCAGGGACTTAAGCCTCAATAGCCCGCCCTGTGCGTGCTTATCTCGTTCTCTTCGCATCACCCTTTTTGCCTGGGGGTCTCCTAAGCTTGCAAAATGGCTGACGGGCGGGACATCGCCTCCGAGCAGCTGAAACGGTGGCAAAGCCAGCGGGGCTCGCAGGTACTGCCGGGGTCTACGGCGGGGGGTGCGGGACGTCCCGGCTCAGGGTGCCCCGCTGCCTCAGTGATAGCGTTCGGTGAACCATAGGGTTGGGGAATGGTACAGACTGTGAGAAACGCTGGGCGGTGCGCGGGGATGTGTTAGCCGGGTTGGATTGGGGTGAGAGGTGGGTTGGAACCGTGTAAACAAGTGCTGCACCAGCTGGCTGCTTTCCATCGGACAGCTTTGCCAGTTTGCTGGTCGGTATCTTCTGACAAAAATACGTATGTGCTGTTATACCTCCTGATTAAATACAACAGCAGTCTTACAAAACTCGAGTGGCTGCCCTAGCTCCCACTGTTCGTGTATGTCTTCCCAACTTCTTTTCTATTTTGAACAGTGTGCTATGTAGATGCTGTTCTAACGATCAGTTGTGTATTCATCGTATTCAACCGCGTTTTATAGTGTTTTCATGTACTGTGGATAAAGCTGCTCGCAGTGGTGCCAAGTCTTCTGTAATGAAACAGCATTTAAATATAGGCCAGGATTAACATGAAGGTTGGGAGGTAACAGGGAGTCTGTGTTGCAAAAGGAGTCATGAGACCTTCAGAAAGAAAGTAGGGATGACTTATTAGAATTTTAAAGTGACATATATAAGGTGCAAAGTATCAGTGATGCCTGGGAGTATGCACTTTGAAGTATGGTGTTTACAATAGCTGTGACTGAAATCCTCCTGGCTTCGTTTCCTTCCTTTCTGCGACTGGCTTAAAATCTGTATGTTTATCTTTTAACGCTTGGACTGTATGCAGTTGCCAACCATTTGAAAACATAAGTGTCAAACTAGCTCAACTCCAAAAGTAGTCTGAGAGTGCTCTTAAAACTAATGTGGTTTTGCTTTTGTCCCCTCACAGAGATGGAAGTTGTTTTGTGCATCTGCATGCCATTATCCTGAAACTAAGGCAACTGTATATATATCCTGCCACTTGGAGAAGCGTTTATTCTTTTAGTGTCAGTATTGAAAAGAACTTCTCAGAAAGTTTGCCTACACAAAAAGACCTTACAGCCACAAAACTCTTAGGCTTTTCTATATACTTAGTTTCAAAAGGATGTATTTCTAGCTGTTTCTAGTGGTCTTATGTTTGTGTCGTGGAAGAAATAGACTACAATGCAGCCTGTCCGTTTGGCGAGGGCTGTACTATCTCTACAGGCTTTTGCTGTTTTACTACTTAACATAGCTTCCAACCGACATGCAGTTTTCTCCCTTTCAGGTAATTGTTCTAAAGGTGTCATAAAACCGTAGATTAAAAACCTTCTGTTTAAGATGAAGAATATATACATGATGGGTTTTTCCCACTGCCTGTTACCAGGATCTTGCAAGGGCTTTGTAGAGCAGAATGTTGTAAATGTGAGTTATAGTCCTTCTGCTGTGCTCAGAATTTGTCTACAGTTCCAGGGCAAGCAGGGCTCTTAGGTCAACATGACTTCTCTGTGCTTTGGATTGAGTGAAATTTGTTGTAATGTGAGAAAAAGAAATCCCTAGCTTTTCCTTTCTTAAATGAGTTTTATAGTCATCAATAGGAAAACAAAAAGCAATGAATTTAAGCTTAGGAAAAACAACGGACTGTTTTTAGCTTTGAGAAATGTGAAAATTTTCAGTTAAGAAAACAAATGGAAGTCAAAGAAAATAAAGTTCAGTTTCCAAAGGAAAAAAAAATTTCCCTATGCAAACTGAAGTCTTCTTAACCAAAAAGTTCAATTAAAAACGTCAAGATGCATGAGCATTTTATGGTCATATCTGCAGACCATTCCGTGTTCAAAGGGCTTTTCAAGGCAGAGGCTTAGAACGGATTTCAAATTGGGCTGCTTGAAGCTTTCGTACCCCAGTACTGAAATTAGCTCAGGATAATGAGCTAAAAAATCTAATTGCACTAACTTGTACAAGGTGAATATCTTGAAGCAGGGCATTTTACATCTACTAGGCTGAAAGAATGAAATGGATGAGTGAGTTTTTCCTAAAGTTCCTTGAATATGGTAGTGTCCTTCTATTTGCTTTAATATATCAAAATTGTAATTAAAAAATTCAGCTGTAATGACAATTTAAACAGTCATTTCAAATTATAAACTACTTAATTATGCTTTATCCTGTATATTTTAGGGGTCTGCATATTAGGATATCATGTTAAAAAAACTAAACCCTTAGGAAGTTCTCCCATCCTGAATTATTCTATCCAGTTTGACTGGGTGACTTCTCAAAGTGAGAAGTAAAATCTTTTTTTTTTTTTAACTAAGCAAAGTATGTGACATAGAATCAGTAGGAAGAATACTGATAACAGTTTCTGCTTTTCTGCTTTCCCACTTTCCATTGATAAACTAAAGATAGTGCTTTAATTAAGCATCTATTCCTTTCACTTAACATTCCTTTTCTTGTTGTGTTTTACACAGTACCCAGCAAAATAGCAGTCACCTTTAGAGTAGTGTATGAATATATAGAACAGGAAAACTCTTTTCTAATTTTTTTTTTATTTATTAAGAAAGCAGAAGTGTAGACTGAATAGTAGTATAGAATTCCAGCAGATGTTTCTTGAAGTTGTCTTGGAGTGATGGAGTGGCTGTTTTTTCTCCCCTGGTACTGTACAAAGAAGCAGTGCTTTGGAGTAGGCTACAAGAATGGTATGGAAGGAAGGGGAAAAGGAATATGGTCTATTTCAGGAAATTTATTTGAAGAGGTGAAACTTTCTGATTTCCTGTCCATTTGGCAGGTCATTTATTGAAGGTGGTGCTTCTGGTAGTCCTAGTCCTTCAGTGGTTTATGAGTCTAGGATCATTCCTTGGATTTGTTCTTGCTTATGTTATTAGCAAAGCTCTTTTAGGCTAGTAAACACAGTCATGAGTACCTTCTAGTCTTTTCTGTGACTTAAAATCTTTCCTTTTGACTTGATCCCGGTATTGACATCACTTTCTCCTTCTTTTCTCTTACTACTTTTCAGTACTTACTCTCTTTTAAACTTTCTCTACCATATCCCCTCCTGTTAGAGGGGAGCAGGAGGGTCAAAATGAAGCCTACATTTTAAAGTCATCTAATTGTGTTTTACTTGAAGAAAGGTGATGTCAAATACTTCTGAATCATGGGAAACATTATATGACTTTAACTGGCATTCTTAAGTGCCCTTAGGTGTAGTGCTGTTGATATTTATACCTGTGTGATATCTGTAACTGGTTCTAGAATCTTATGCAATTTTCTTGCATATACTTCTGGCTTAACCCTGGCAGGCAGCTCAGCACCCTGCAACCACTCGTTCACTCTGCAAGTGGTATGGGAAAGAGAACCAGAAAGGTTAAAGCCCAAGAACTCATGGGCTGGCATAAGGACAGATTACTGGGTAAAGCAGAAGCTGCATGTGCAAGCAAAGCAGAACAAGGGATTCTTTCTCTAGCTTCCCTTCAGTGAGGAGATGGTCTGTGACATTCTTTTGGTTAGTGCAGGTCAGCTGCTGTCCTGGCTTTGTCTTCCCAGCTCCTTGCTGTCTGATCAACATGAGAAGTAGGAAAGTCTGTGGCTCTGTGCAAGCACAGCTTTGCAACAGCTGGAACTGTTTTTATCAAAAATCCAAACACGGACATCATGCGAATATCTACAAAGAAAATTTATTCTATCCCTGTCAAAACCATGATGCTATCCACTCCTTATTTCACACCATGCTGAAGTCCCACACTTTTTCTGATTCATCTTAAGTAATGACCACTCTTTGATAATTGAGATATCATTCTGTTAGTCTACAGTGGAATGTAGACTTAGCTTCTATCTGTTAGAGTATCTCAGGACAGGAGTGGTGGTGTGTGGAGTTGCTGTAAGCCAAAGCCAGCTCTGTTTGTGTCACTGTTGAACTTGAAGTATTTAGGAGACTTGACCTCTGGTTTGAGTGCTGCTGTAGGACTTAACTGTAAAGTGCAACTCAGCCCATAGACTGCAACATTTTAAAGCCGTGTCTGTTACAGTATCCATCTTTGGTTATTTCAAACCAGCCTATGGGGTTAAAGTTGCAATGGACTCTTTGCCCCTGCTCCAGCCTGGGCTTGCTTATTTGCCATAGTCCCTCCAAGTTGTACCTGCTTTGATCTGGCCTTACCATGAGCCACAGTCCCTTCAAATGTATGTCTGCCGTGTTGTAGACTTATTTATGACCATAGATACTTTGAGGTCTGCCTCTTTTGGTGTGAGTTTATTAATAGGATGCAGCTTCTTCAGGAGGGTACATCCTGTGCCATTGACTTCTCCAGTCACTCTGAGGTGTACCTACTGTGACATGGCCTTTCCCATCAACTTAAATCCCTTCAGAGGTCACTTCTGACACATCTGCTGTGTTGTGGTCTTATCCACGGATGCTTTGTGGCATTTTCACATAATCTTACCCACAGGCGCTGCAAGCTGTACCTGCTGTGGTACAGGCTTTTCCCATGGCTACAGATGCTTTGTGCTGTACATCTCATGTGGGCTCATCTGCAGTCCCTCTGACTAGAGTTCAGTCTGGAGTCTCAGCCTGCCCAGCCCAGGCTGTAGCTGCTATCAGAATGTTCTCAGGCACAGCAAAACAAGCTGATAAAGAGTAGAGCAAATGGCAGAAGTAAAAACAGCCACTAACAAGCACTGAACTTCTAACATGCAGTAATGCAAGTAAGCCTTGTGATAAACATAAGAGTGTGCCAATTGGCAGCTAAACAGCTGGAACACTTATACATCTGGTTCTAGTGCAGTCACCACTCCTGTCATCATCTTGAATCCTTTATGCCCCACTTTGGATGGCAGAAAGATGGGAGTTTTGGTATGCTACAGAGTCACTTGCTTGCTCTCCCTGGATGAGATGGGAGAGAAAACTGGAAAAGTAAACTTGCGAACTTGTGTGTTAGTTTGCTGGGTAAAGCAAAAGCCATGAATGTGAGCAAAGCTAAACAAGGAATTCATTTGCTACTTCCCATTGGTGAGTGAATGTTCAGCTGCTTTAGGAAAGTGGAGCTCATCATGCATAGTGGTTTGCTGGGAGGACAAATGCCTTCACTTCCACTTCTACCCTGGCTTGCATGACAGAGCTTAATGCTGTGTGGTATGAAATGTCTCCTTGGTCAGTTTGAAACAGCTGTGCTGGTATGTCCCTTCCCAGTTCCTTGTGCACTCCTGCCTGCTGGCAGAGCAGCATGAGAAGATGATTTTTAAAAAAAGTACCTTCTCTGTTTAAGTTCTGCTGTATAACAACTGAAACATCAATCTATCGCCTCTGCTTTCCTCAAAAATCCAGACCATGGCATCATTTAAGACCCTATGAAGAAAACTATCTCAGCTGAAATCATGGTACATACTTTATTGTATGTCCTGTGACACAACAGTTGAGCAGGTATACTCATTATGTGGTTTAGAGGGCTTTCAATTTCTAGTGTTGATAGTGATTTTCTTACTTTCAGAAACCAGATGCTTTGACCACTGCTGCTGGGAATCCAGTAGGAGATAAGCTTAATATTATGACAGTTGGACCACGTGGACCTCTTCTTGTTCAAGATGTTGTTTTCACTGATGAAATGGCTCATTTTGACAGAGAGAGGATTCCTGAAAGAGTTGTGCATGCAAAAGGAGCAGGTATGTTTTATAACTGTGTTCTTTCTCCCTGTAGAATCAGCTTTTAAGAAGCTTTTGAGTTGACACATCAGTACAGTTAGATTGTATTATAATTCAATCCATAATTTAATGAAAAACAGTGAGAGCAGCAGGTATGTCTTTGACAAAAAGGTAAATGGATCTAGTGTGTGCAGTCTGAAAACAAAGAAACGAGAAGCCACAAAAAAAAAGCAACCACAAAAAATACCTGTTATAATTCAGTTATAATAAATGGTTAATGTGCTATAAATCTGAAGTTCTTTATTTATGGCACGGCTCAAAGCTGAGATTTAAAGCACTGAAACTATTAAAAATCTAATGTAATCATAACCCTTTGATTTATTTTAGATATTGTACTATTCACTATACTTTCTACTTTGTCTCTGCTGCTTCTTACCCTGTTCTTGCCCTGTCCTCTGAAGGGAAGTCAATCATTTTATCTTTTAATATTTGTTTTTGTGTTTAAGAACTTCGGTCTTTGATATCTGATGTATGCCTGCTAAGGAAAGGTGATCTTTAATACTAAAAAAAAAAAAATCACCACTGGTTTCTGTTACATGTTGCTCTAAAACAATATGAGACTGAATCTTGTAATACAAATGTGTGGAAATAGTTAACTTTGTAGGGTGAGGAAAACTGTGTTACTTTGCCTAGTTTAAAGATGGGCCAGTGATTCTGCAGCACTCAACAAGATCAAATAAATACTTATCTTGCTCTGAGGTAAATGTATAAAATCTTGGCAAAAGAGCACCCAAGGAGTTACTGTTTATTATTTTGTAGAGTAGAAGTGAGATCTGTATTGCTGCCAGGAACTGTTAAATCTGTTAAGACGGGTGGGGGAGCACTGTGCAAATACTAGATTCTGTGTAATGTAAATTATATTCTGTAAAAACAAATTGGTGGTTTAGTGCACAGATTTAACTAGTGTATTTTCATTTTCTTGTTGTTTTTTTGACTTAATGTTGTGTATTTAACCATATTTAAATAACATGTGCTATGAGTGGAAGGAAAGTATGTAGATCTGGTGGTTTTAAATTGTTTTTTCAGGTGCCTTTGGCTATTTCGAAGTGACTCATGATATTACCAAGTATTGCAAGGCGAAAGTGTTTGAACACATTGGGAAAAGAACTCCAATTGCCATAAGGTTCTCCACTGTTGGTAAGGCTCTAAAATGATTGTGCATCTTCATGTATATGTACCATAGTTTACATTGGTACCTATGTTTGTGTTGCAGAACTCTTACATTGTCAGTAAGATGTTATGAAGTGTTCTGATACCTAATTTCTCCTCTGTGACTTTCATTTAATTTTTAAAACCTTAAAAAATATTGAACTGGTTCAACATCTTGAGGCAGCAGCCCCCTGTAGATGCTTTTTCCACTAGAAGGTGAAAGAAAGAGTAGTCTGTACTATTTTTGGTTCTGATGGAAAGCTTACTTTGTTTCTGGAGGGATTGTGATCAGCACTTGTGAACTAGAGTTTTTTACTCTTTGCAATTTGAAGACCTGAAATATCTTATGCTGTAGGAATGCTCTGGAGAGGAGTATTGATAAGTATATTCTACACGAGTAGTTAATAATTCTAAATAATTTTGTTTCTATTCCTGAAATGCATTAATAAAGGAACTAGCTACGTTAAACATGTGTTATAAAGCAGCATGGTGTACCTGATAGGAAAATTGTCTTTCAAAAGGTATGTGTTACTGTACTAGTTTATCTATATTTAAAAGAAATTCTAATGAATACTTAATTCTGGAATTAGCACTGGAAGAGAAGGAAAAAGCCAACAAATCTCAAGTAGCTGCAGTTTTTGGCTTACTGGCCTTTCTCTGTCACCAAAACTGAAGGGTTAATTGGATTGAAAAGGGTTGTAGCTGAGCTTGATAAGTAAATTATGCTCAAGTGGGGAGTCGCAGTGTTAACTTTCCTTTTCCTGCTATCTTTGAATGTGTTTTTTCCTAGCTATTTTGTAGCCTACAAAATCATTGTGGGTGTCCTAGTTACTTTATGATGATGGCTAACATTAATAGTTCCTGAATGCCTCCAGAACACTTTCTGAGGTATGGTGGTACCTGCTGGAAAGATTACTTTGGATGAAGCAAGGGGTTAAGCGTTGCAACTTTTCTGTAAGAAGTTGCGTTTTCATTGGGTACTCTACTTAGGTTACTGTTTTCCAAATAAGAGCTTTCACAATGGGATTTTATGCATGTGAAGTAATGTACATTTAGGTAATTCAAACTGCTCCCTGCAGTATTATTGCAAGTACACAGAAAATTATTGGGTTGTAATAGATGTTAATTAGAAACAAACAACAAAAGCATACTCTTAGGGTCTTGCAGCATATTCTCAAGTTTCCTAGTTTTGTACTTATTATAATAACACTTCTATATGTTTGTGCTTCTTCTAGCTGGAGAATCTGGGTCAGCCGATACAGTTCGTGACCCTCGAGGCTTTGCAATGAAATTCTATACAGAAGAAGGTAACTGGGATCTTGTGGGAAATAATACTCCTATCTTCTTTATTCGGGACGCAATGTTGGTGAGTAAGCACTGAAGATTATGGCATTTTGTGAAAGAGACTGAAAGTTTTTCACACCCTGTTCTTGCTTTACTGAGAAGCAAAAGTTGTTTTGACATGCTTTTAACTCTATCCATTAGGTGTACTAACTGGTTTTGACTTGATTAAGGTGATATTAAAAGAAAAATAAAAAATTAAGAGCTAATACTTGGTTACTTACATTGTTTCTTTAATACCACACATGCCTAGTTATTTGCTAGAGCACGTGCTACAGGATAAGAGCCAGCAAGTAAATACATAGTGGTTTTAAACTTCCAGTTTGATCAGCTTCAGTAGTGTTTATATGCAAATGTAAGAGCATTTGCCTCTCATTTTATTGGACAGAAGTTGAAAGCATTCTCTGGCTTTGAACATCCTATTTATCCTAATGGTAAAAATTTTGCTTTCATAGTCAAATCAGTAAAATTAGGGTAACAAATTTGGATGCAGGAAGTGAATAACAATAGAAGACTTTTTCTGAAAGCTTTCTAATTTTCCAGTGTTCTGTTCCTTTTATAGATAAAAATGCACTGAATAAAATGGTTAATCTTGTTTTGTACACAGCATTACTTATTATATCCCATGTATTTGGGATATGAAATAAAACTTTTTTTCTCTTCTCTTTCCTCCCTGGACAAATTAGTTTCCATCCTTCATCCATAGCCAAAAGAGGAACCCTCAAACTCATTTGAAGGATCCAGATATGGTATGGGACTTCCTGAGTCTTCGCCCTGAGTCTTTGCATCAAGTAAGTCTCTGTTGAATTTCATGTTAGGACAGCATGTTTTTAGCTGAACTGTTTTGTCTGGATACCTACATAATTTTTTAGGAACGGTAAAGGTCAGAGGTCTTTAATACCTTTGATACCTCATAAGACTGTTTTTAATTTTTTCTAGCTTTGTATTTTTTCTTTTAAAATCTATGAAAAAGCCAATTTTCTCCCATTTTTGTGATATTTTAACTAGAGATGGGAAGGAAGTTCATAGGTTTCCTTAATTGTAAAGCCATGGGAGAGATAAATAACAACAAACTGTATATTAATGTTAGCTTTTCATATAACATTCTTCTCTACATGCTAAAGAAAGTTGATGTAGTTGTGTTTTTTAAAACAAGACAGATTCATATGAAATTTTTCAGTTACCACTCTTCAGGAGTAGGGATACAACACTGTTTCTGATTATAAGCCTGAGAGAAAGCAGCATTCTCAATAACTTTGGTGATATGTTTATTGGTTAAAGACACTGAGAGATAAGTTATTCAAGACTTAAAATTTCAGATTTTCTTTAGTTTATAGCTATTTAAATGTAAATAAGATTTTCTATACTTCATGATTTTCTTCACAAGCACAGATCATGTTATCACTAGGCAAATGTTTTTCCTTTAATAAATATTTAAAGTGGGCATAATGCTTCACGTCCTTGTTGCATGTGCAAAACCAAAGCAGTCTTACTTTACGTCTTAGAAACCTTAATTTCTCTAGGATGTTTTAATATTAAAGATCACTTACAGTGATGCATATAATGTAGTAAGTCTCAAGTGTCTGCTTAATTGAACTGATGAACGAGCAAATATTGTTGGGTTCTTCTCCTTAGGTGTCTTTCCTGTACAGTGATCGTGGTATTCCTGATGGATTTCGCCATATGAATGGATATGGATCTCATACTTTTAAGCTTGTTAATGCTAGCGGGGGAGCAGTTTACTGCAAATTCCATGTCAAGGTGTGCTTTTTCTCCAGTAGACTTTATGTTGAATTAAAAAGCAACTTGAAGATTATCTGAATGCTCTGTATTTAACTTCTAGTTTAATTCAGAAGAAACTTAGTGAGCATATATTGTGTGCGTTCTCAAATTAGTTGCATGTATTTAACATATATAATGATCCTTAGAATTACTGCAACAATGTTTGTGAAATCAAAGAATATAATTCTGTTCCTGAGAGCTCTATGGCTGAAGCTTGTCAAGAAATAAATCAACAGCACATCTCATTTGAAACAACTTCCCTCAGGTTTTAAAGACAGTGGAGCTGCTTAACTTGTTAGATTTTAGTTAGTGGAGCGTGGATGCTTACCCTTGAAGCAAGACTTGAGAAACCATTATTCTAAACTAAGAGGGGCTGCATAGCAGCTTATAGTCTTTGAGTTGTCAGAAGCTTATTAAAATGATACCATAGTTAGTGTTAAAGATGTCAGAAAAATTGAGGGGAAAGAAAAGAAATTTCAGAAGAATGTCTAATATAGATTCTATATGAATCTTAAACTTTCAGCATTGAGGGCTGCTACCCTTTTGTCAGTTGATTTTTGGCATGTGATCTGTGGGAAGAGAGGGGACAGTAAAGGAGCACTCTATCCTATGAGAGAAAAGGAGAAACATCTTCACTTTGCGTGCTGTAGAGATCATATTTTCATGTTTGTTTTTATGTAGTATAACGTTACATTTATTTGTTTAATCAGAGAACTGGTTTTACCTGGAAGCCAGCTGTTGAGCCTATTGTTACCCAAACTGATCTTATTGTAGGAGATGGACAGTCGTGCTCTAGTTCTTGAGCCTTGTCAAAACACATTGCTTTTTTTTTTTAATATCTGGTTCTACTGCTTTTGTTGCTTTTAGACAGATCAGGGCATCAGAAATCTTCCTGTTGAAGAAGCAGGAAGGCTGGCTGCTACTGATCCTGATTATGGAATACGTGATCTTTACAATGCCATAGCCAATGGAAACTATCCTTCCTGGTCTTTCTACATTCAAGTTATGACTTTTGAAGAAGCAGAGAGGTTCCCATTTAATCCTTTTGATTTGACTAAGGTATCTCTGTTGCTCTTCCTCACTGAAACAGCTACATTGTTTTCTCAATATGCTGATCTCAGTTCAGTAAAATGTTCATAATCATGTAGTTTCTGATGTTGGTCTTGTTTTATGTCAGACTTACAGTTACTGTTCCAAAGAATGGCACTTTGAAAGGTAGTAACGTAAAGTTATATTTTTCTCTAATCTTGCTCCCCCAAAACGTCTAAATACTTCCAGTCTTAGAACTGCAGCATGACAATAGAAAGGCTGTTTGATCTGGTTGCATTTTTTTTAGTAGCAGAAAGCAATCACGCTAGCAGTGCCATGTACAGCGCTGCATGCCTAGACATCTCTTGAAGTGCCTGTGGGTATTTGATTTAAGTAGTCAAGTGCTGGGATTGTGCCATGATGAAATTATTTGCACAAATGCTCTGTATGAATTTCAAAAGACCTAGACATTCCTCAAAATGTTTGTTAGTAGAGTAGAAATTACTTCAATAATGTGTTCCCTCTCAGTTGGGATTTTAGTAAGCAGCACTTGCCTGTTTTGTTATTTAAGCTGGATAATGCTAATCGTGTTGATTTCAATGCATGCATTTTTGTCTTATAGATTTGGCCACATGGTGACTACCCTCTCATTCCAGTGGGGAAGATTGTCTTGAACAGGAATCCTGTCAATTACTTTACAGAGGTAGAACAGATGGCGTATGATCCTAGCAACATGCCACCTGGTATTGAACCTAGCCCTGATAAGATGCTGCAGGTAAACTACTGTCCATGTAGTACTCCTTGGGTGAAATTTCATGTTTTGTTTATGATTGTTATTACAATCACTTTGTAACAGTAGTAAAAATAACTTGACAGGTGGAAAGCAGCAGAATTTCTTTTATCACAATTTGTTGATATGTTTATCCAATGCTTAAATATTAAGAGAATGGAAGCAACTAAAGGAATAGAAAATCCAAAACTTAGGAATCTGCAATAACTTGTTGATAAGACCATAGCAGCAATGCTTGCTTATTAATGCACTTATAGAACGTAAGGATTAAGACCTCTTGAGTGTGAGGAGTGGACTTCATGTGATCTGAAATGCAGACAGAGCTAATCTTCAAAGTAAAATAAGACTGCTCTTCAAGTAATGTTGTAGAGTTCTTACAGGTAGAATAGTCTCAAGCCTGTCTGCAGTGGTCTATACCGCTTGCAGTCATAGCTTTTTGCATATGCTTTTTCAGATTAAGTTTCAAGGGATACATGGGGGGAAGTGTTTAACACTCTTAACTGGAAGAACTTTTTACTGTGTGCAGTTCTTTCTCTCTTTGCTCCCACAGACTGTGTAGCAGTAGCCAGACTTCAATATATCTTTAGCATCCAGATGCCTGCAGAACAACTGCATCAGTTTGAATTACTTAAATTAGGGGGCTACCATATTTCAGATATTTTCAAATGTGAATTTTATAATTGCTTGCAAGTAGGAAAATACTGATATTATTCCTTGATATTTAGCACTGCTGAAGTCTTTTTCATTTCTAGGCATGTAACCTGTGTCAGGATAGGGTTAGTATTCTGAAACAAATCTTTTTTGTAATTGGTAGGAAATACCAAGTTGTATAAATACAACTCCCTACATGCTGTTCTTAACAGTATTTTTGAGAAGTCAGTTTGTGCCTGTGTCACTTTGAATGTGCTTTAAAATATGTCAGAAATATATAAATATGCAAAAGGTAAGTCTTCTCACTTTTAGTGTGCAATTCTTTTAATTGGGATACACCACTTAACTGCTTCTTGCTGGAAGAGATCTATTAATGTTTGTGATGCCTGTTTTAGGGTCGTCTTTTTGCATATCCTGACACACATAGACATCGTCTGGGACCAAACTATCTGCAAATTCCCGTGAATTGCCCCTTCAGAGCTCGTGTGGCCAATTATCAGAGGGACGGACCGATGTGTGTGTCTGACAACCAAGGTATTAATAGACATCCTTAAAAATATACTATTTTTGAAGGTATTACAGCTTTTTGTTTCCATAGCAGATTAAAAATACTTCCTAAACTGTTTTTTGACTAATTTGTAGCATGGTGAGAAACAATACGTATGCATGTTCACATAAATGCCTTTCTTAACTATCTAAAAGTATGTAGATGTTGGTTACCACAACTTCTGGCTTGAATCAAGAAGTTGATAGTTCTAAATTGGGTTTTCAATTTTATGTATGTAATCATCACTTGTGAAAAATATTCATTTGCAAGTTGAGTATATCTATGTTGTGTTTAGAGTTTGTAGGCATATGTATAACATGCATATAATGGCTCTGTTTCTTGTGTTAATCCATAAAACCAGACTTTGAATATTTGTGTGGGAAGTATATTTGAAATCATGTAGAAATAGTTATATTTAGAAGCTTTAGAACACGTGTTAAGCTTCACTTGGTTGAAAGGTTTGCAGAGGTCATCAACAGAAAGTGGATTTGAACGAGAACATGGCCAATCAAATGAATTCATTTATGTCCCTCATTCGTTCATTTAAAGACTTCTAGGGACAAGCTTGTTAAAAGATTTTGAATTGAAAGGTTCTAAATACTAATTATTTAATGCTGAATATGACTGAGAAATGGTTACATAAGTTAACTTGTTTCTTTTTTTTGTACTTGGTAGACAAAAGTCTGCTCTAAAAATTAGTGCCTCAGTCTTTTAAGAAGTTTTTATTTTCTTTTTTCCAATTTCCAAGAAACTGAAAGGCAGGAATGTAAATCCCAAGACTAGAATTTTAAATTCACCTCTGTTGCATGATACATTGTCACTGTTTGCCCAGTATTGAATGACTTATATCTAAACAGAAGCAAGTGTATACTTGAGGTACGTTTCATGCCAAAACCATGTATTCCTCCTGGCTATGAATAAAACTTCATGAAGGAGGGAGTAGAAATATTTGGAAACAGGAACTTGAAAGCAGCTTCTGCTGTTCAAGAGCAGATTCTAAAAAAGGATTTACGAAGCTTTCTAAGTTCATTGTGTTGAAACTGCGTAAGGGTCAAATTCAACAAGATTTCAAACAAGCAGATGGGCATATGTTTTCATTGCCTTTGGGCTAAAATTTTGAATGACTTCCATGACTTTATCTACACCATTGCTCAGAATTTTAATAAAGTGGCAAGGCCTCCTTATTTTTGAAACAAAACATTTTTTTTATCCTGAGATCTACATAAATTATTCTTGTACTAAGTGCTTTTTAAATGCTGGCTAGAAGGCTGCTCCTATTGATAACTGTATATTGATAACTGTTTTCAGTAAGGTGAATCAAAATTGGGCAATTGCTTTTTAGATTATCTATTTTTTTTAATTTCTTAAATGTTTTGTCTTCCCTTTTCAGGTGGTGCCCCAAACTATTACCCAAATAGTTTTACTGGTCCAGAAGATCAGCCTGCTGTGAAGGAGAGCCGCATGTCTGTTTCAGGAGATGTGCAGCGTTTCAGTAGTGAAAATGAAGATAATGTGTCTCAGGTCTGATGCGTAAAGGGGCTTTATACTTCTTGTTGCAGAAGATGAGAGTATAGGCTGTATAAAATATATTAATAAGGATCAATCAAACATGAATATCATTGATGTGTCTGGGCTAACCTGAAATTCAGCTTTCATAAAAAATTTGGAAGATCTATGGACAGCTGAATTTGAAGACTGAGAGGATCTGATTCACATCTATAAATATCTAAGGACAGGAGGCAAAGAGAAGGGGCTGGACTTTTCTCAGTGGTGTGTGGCAATAGGACAAGGGGAAATGGCCACAAACTGAAGCATAGGAAGTCCCACACAAATGTGTGTGGGAACTTCTTCACAGTGCAGTGACGGAGCAGTGGCACAGCTGCACCGAGAGGTGGTGGAGTCTCTTTCTCTGGAGATGTTCAAGACCTGCCTGGATGCCTACCTGTGCAACCTGGGCTAGGGAGCTGCTTTGGCAGGAGGGTTGGACTTGATGATCTCTAGAGGTCTCTTCTGACCCCTACAGTTCTGTGTGTGTGAATTCTTGCTGACAGGGACTGTTAATGAATTTTCGCAGACCTCTGACATTCACTTTCTGAGCATTCATATTTAAAGAGAGACCAGTTGCAGAAGACTGGAAACCACTGTGCAGATAGCAAAACTAGAACATGCATGTGATGTAATGAGCTCAAATTGATTTGGAGTGTTACAGCAAGTACTTGTTTTTGTTAACTAGGTAAGCATCAGCAATTTTAAGCTAGAAATAAGAAGTGTTGTTAGTGGATTTGGGGGGGGGGGGAGCAGCACAAACTGGTTGCCCATAGAGTTGAATTTAAATGTTGCCTGACTAGTGGTAGCTGTTATTTCTTCGATAATAATGAATCTCAAGTATAATGGACTGCTGCTGATAGAATGACCTGCTTTTGGAAATTTCAAAATGTACTTCTTTCTGATTATAAGGTGCGGGATTTCTATATCAAAGTGTTGAAAGAAGATGAACGCCAGAGGCTGTGTAAAAATATTGCTGATCATCTTAAAGATGCTCAACTTTTCATTCAAAAGAGAGCTGTAAGTCTGTGTTTTTAGTCTTTGCTTTTTTTCCCCCAATCTTCTAGGCAGTCTAACAACTTTGTAAAAATAGCAATATGCTCATGGAGAAGAAGATAAGGAATTCTGCATCTAGTTAATTTAATAATTTCTCTAGATGATTAGGCTTTTCTTATGCAGGAATTGCAAATACAGAACACTGAGATGTGTGGATATGAATAAATAATGTGGAATACATTAGAAGTTCTTGTTTGTAATGAGAGAAATTAGAAGGATGTTGAATATCAGGGATGTTATTTGTACCTTGACAGTTCAAAAATCAGATGACTGACAATGTAATGTCTTTCTCTAGGTAAGGAAGAGATGGTGAGTGTCAGGGAGGGACTAGAGCTTTTTCCCTTTTTTTTTTTTCTTTTTATTTATTAAATTCAGGAAAGGCCTTTTATATATCCATGTAGAAATTGTGTTCATTGCTCCTTTTTGGTTGTTGAGAATCAAACTTAATTTTGAAAAAACACTTTCTTCCCTCTGTTCTTTCTATATGCTGATTATAGAACAGAATGGGTTAATGTCAAAGAATGTCACATGCAGAAATGAAGTCACTGCTTTTTATGTTGTCTTCCTGTTTAGGTGAAGAACTTCACTGATGTTCATCCTGACTATGGTGCACGTGTTCAGGCTCTGCTGGACAAATACAATGCTGAAAGTGGGAAAAAGGTATGCTAAGGACCTGTGATGTTGAGTGTTGTTGAATTGAATATCTTAGTTTTTATTGGTATGTCTACAAGAATGAAGGATCAATTTTAACTTGCATTTGATTTAAGTGGGAGAAGTCAATGCGTGTGGATTTACAAAATAAGGGAACATCAATCTAAAACAAAATTAGTGGTTTATCAACGTTTAATTTAATGTACTTAATTGCTTTTCAAAGGTCTGGAAAATGTGTAAATGCTTTGCAAGGTTGATTCTTCATGCCAAATGATTATCTACTTTATGTTGTGGTAAAAAACATTTTAATGGGACTTTCCTGACTACACAGAGTAACTAACTGTTGCACAATTGTTGTACTCAGTTTTTTCTGCAGTTTCTGTGTCTGCTTTAATGGAACTTGCTCTGAATACTTCTCTTGTATTGCTTTTTAGGATGTAATTAGGACATACACACAAGCCACTTCTCGTGTGTCTGCCAAAGAAAGATCCAACTTGTAAAGTGTGCTACAGAGAATTACCATATGAATTTTGTCTGTGTAACCGTGGGACAACCTGTTGAAAGTGTTATTGAATGTAGCAGGCTTCCTCACTAATTTTTTACAGGCTTGATATATTAAGCTTTCAAGTGCCTGTATCTGTACTGGAAACAGTAAGTAACACAAGCTAACAATCCTAGTGCCTTTCAACACTAGTGCTTTACTGCTTGCTAAAAACATGGTATTTTCAAAGAAACTAATTAAGAAGCTTTCATTTCTAAGAGAATGTAAATTGAAGTTCTATTCCATATTTTAAATTTAAAACTTTCTCTGGCTAAATTGCACAATAAGGCTTAGATAATGATACTGTGATAATCCTTATGGATAAACTTGTTCATGTTAAAAAGCTGATATTACTGAGTATTTCTGGTAAAGTAGTTACCTCTGTGTATTTGTAGGTGCTTCTTTTTGAATTTGTTTTGTTTTCTGGAATTAAAACAATACCTATGCAGTATAGTTCTAGTAAAATATTGGTTACCATTTCTAATTCCTGTTGTCAATAATGAAGCTGAATAGGAAGCTTATGTCATGTATGTAATTTTCATTCTGAACACATATTTAAGGTAACAAATCTCTACTTGTTAATGCTCTGTTATAGATAACTGATCTAAGGGAGAGGGTGGGGGCAGATATTTCCTAATTGCATACATTTTACAACAAAGTGATTACATCTTATAAGTCTGTACCTGGAGAAAAAAGGTTTTTACTGGTTTACAAGAACTTAAACTGAAAAACATTCATTTTTCCAATTGTGTGGAATATTAACCTCCAAATACATTGACTTAAAGCATAGATGATGCCTTAAACTGTTCCCAATAGCTCCCGAAGTTATTTGACTACTGTAATCTGATGTTGTAATCTGATGTTGCTATCTGTTGCTTAAGCTAGAGTTGGTTTTCAGAATTAAATAATAATTGAAATGGTATGTTTGTGTGAATGTGCATGCAACTATATGGGGATAAAAGGGATTAAATCTGATTCTAGACATACTGGAATGTTGTACACTGTTTGCAATTTAGTTAATCAGTATTAAAAAAATTTGAAACTCTTTGGATTGGAAAGTGTTCTGTCTTATAGTTCAGAGGAGATCCTTTAGCATATTGATATTTTGGGTATAATCTTTCATAGTATCTTATGAATTGAGAGATGTTGAAAGTGTTTGCAATTTAACTAGCTCCTGAACTCTTAAGTTTTATGATAATTATGGATTTCTGGTCTTACTGTACTTGAATATGTTTGGTGTTGGCCTAAGAAAGTACAGTCAGCACCTGAATGTTTCACAATATGTTCATACAACAAAGCTATAGCTTAAGCTATTTTTTTTATAGAGGCCAAAATTCCAGCAAGTTTTTCTTATTTTGAAAGTATCACCCAGTAACTAGTGTCCAAACTGTTGGAATTTAGAATAAAAATGTCATACCTTTATACATAGAAGCTATTCCTAACTGAGTAAAAAATGTTTTCTAACTGTGCTCAATAGGCAATTTGCCATGCATCTGTAATTCAAGTGAGTGTTAATAATTATTCTACCTCTTACTTTTCCCTCTTTCCTTACCAAAGAGAAAGCTCAGCGCATACATGTAATCAGTCCAGATCTTAGTTTCACAACATTGCCTTCAAATTGAAATACATCCTTTCTTTGTTTGCCCGCTAATATTGCTTCACTAGTATTTGGATTGGAAGAAGTGTGATCAATGATGAAAGATTTCAGAGCCCAGCCTAATAGCTTTTAAGCAAGTATTATGCCAGTTTCAATAGTTCCTGCATTTGATGATCTACCTTGAATTGTGTTTTGAATAGGTGTACTTCCTGATTTGGACTTCAAGCACAAATTTACTTTATGAGAAGTGACACAGATAAATTAAAAAACAATTATAACGTATTGCTCCATTAACTCCATACTTTGTAGAAAGCTACTTCAACTCATTTACATACTAACCTATTGTGAAAAATCAACTGTGTGATATTTCAAAAATAATATTAAGCGACAGTGTATTTTATCCTGGGATTTGTCTGGCTAATTGCATGATCAGGCTGGTGGGAAATGGAAGAGCTTTATAAATGGGTAGGAATCTTCCTTGCTGGTACAGAGAATCCTAATAAGTCTTGGGAAAGATTAAGCAAGATTTAATCTGTAGTTTTCATGATCTCTGGTAAATGGATTATGTTGCCTTTCTTTTATTTCTGAAATAAAACAATTAAAAATTTCTTAGCTACGTTTGTTTGGTTTTTTTTGGAGCATATGTTCAATTCATTTATTTTAAATGAAAGGTATGAACTCATTAATTTTTTTTTTTTGAGATAGTGTGGAAGCATTGAAGTTCTGGGGAATTGGTATCTATTTCAGAACACATTACTTGTACTGCACAAGCTCTGATGTAAACTGCATAAGCAAACAAAGGCTTTATACTCAGACTGACATTTCAAATTCATGTGAGGATGCCAACAAGTAAATTCTGTTCAGCACTGGTGTGACCAATTGCCTGTTGGGAACCTTCTCCTTAATTTGTAAAGCCTTCTGAAAGGAGAGTGCTGCTTGAATCTGTGGTACAACAGTGCCTGAGACTGTGTACCCTGTGAAAGGGAAAATATTGCTTTTGAACTTCATTTGGCTTTTGTACATGAAGTCCTTCTTAAGCTTCTGTATGCTGAAGAACCTTTTGATATTTTTCATCTGAAATTTTCAGTTACAATTTACAGAATAGTCCTAAGTTCATCCAACTTTTAATCAGTTAACTCATTCTATTGGATTCTATTAACAGAGTGAACACAGCTCACGCAGCTGGAATGCTGTCATGGATGGCATGTCCTCTTAAGGAAGGACAGGCTGGTGAGGTGGTGGAGTTGCTTTTTTATGTGAGAGAGTGACTAGCATGTGCTGAGTTCTGCGTGGAGGAGAATGATGAACAAGTGGAAAGCTTGTGGGTAAGAATTAAGGAGCAGGCTAGCATAGGTGATGTTGTTGTGGGAGGCTGCTTGATCACAGGAGGACGAAGTGGCTGAGATCTTTTACAAACATCTGGAAGTAGCCTCACCATCCCTGGCAATGGTTCTCATGGGTGACTTCAACCATCCTGACATTTGTTGGATATGCAGCATGGCCAGGCACACAAGGTCCAGGTGGTTCTTGCAGTGTGTTGATGACAAATTTCTGACCCAGGTGCTGGAGAGGCTAATGCCTAGGGATGTGTTACTTGACCTTGTTTTTACTAAAAAGGAAGGGCTTGTGAGGGTTGTGGTGGTTGGGGAAAGCTTGGGATCACAAAATGATGGAGTTCCAGATTTTATGTGGAAGAAGCAAAGCAATACATAGAACTGCTGGACTTCAGGAGAGCCAACTTCAACTTTTTTGAAGATCTACTTGGAGGTGTCCCTTGGACTAGAGGATCAGAAGGTAAGGGGGCCTGGGAGAGCTGGTTGGCACTTAAATGCTACTTCTAAGTTCAATATTGGTGCATACTTTTAAGAGTAAGAAATTGGAGAAATGTGGGTAGGGGCCTGCAGGATGAACCAAAATTAATGAACACAAATCCACAGGCCCCGCTGGGATGCAGCTGTATGTGCTGAGAGAACTGGCAGAGGTGATTGCTGAACTGTTCTCTGCCATCTTTGAAAGGTCCTGGCAAACAGCCTGAAGACTGGAGGATAGCCAGTGCCATTCCAGTCTTCAGAAAGGGCAAGAAGGAGGATCTGGGAAACTACAGGCCAGTCAGCCTCCCCTCTGTCTCTGGAAAGGCCATGGAACAACTTGTTTTGATGCCATAGATAAGTAGATGGTGAATGGATTGAGAACTGGCTGACTGGCAGAGCTCAGAAGGTTGTTATCAGCAGTGCAGAGTCCAATTGCAGGCCTGTGATCAGTAGAGTTCTGCAGGGGTCACTTCTGGGTCTGGTCTTGTACATCTTCATTGACAACCTGGATGCTGTTGATTCGAAGCTGTGAGGATTGGATGATGCACTGAAGACTGCGCTGCCATCCAGCAAGACCTAGATAGGCTGGAAAGCTGGGCAAGGAGGAACCTGATGAAGTTTAACAAGAGCAAGTGCAGTCTTGCACCTGGTGAGGAATAACTGCATCAGGGGATCCAGATCAGGGGATGACCTGCTGGAGAGGAGCTTTGTTTTGTGAAGAAGGACCTGGGGGTCCTGGTGGACAACAGGTTGGATGTGAGCAGCAGTGAGCTTTGAACCTTGTGGCTAAGAAGGCCAGTGGTAGGCTGTGGTACATAAGAAGAGTGCGGCCAGCAGGTTGAGGGAGGTGATCCTTCCCCTCTACTCTGGTGGAGCCACACTTAGACTACTGTGTCCAGTTCTAGGTTCCCTAGTTTAAAAAAGATAGAGATTTCCTGGAAGGTGTCTAGGGGAGGGCCATGAAGATAATTAAGGGCCTGGATTGTTTCCTGTATGAGGAAAGTCAAGTAATCTTGGTCTGTTCAGGCTGGGGAGAAAAAGACTGCGAGGGGATTTGATAAATGTTTATAAATACTTAAAAGGAGGTGAGAGGCAAATGGACGAGGCCAGGCTCTTATTGTTATGTAGCAATAGGACAAGGAATAATGGCCTAAAACTTGAATACAGGAAGTTCTGTACTAATGTGTGGAAGAACTTCTTTATGGTAAGAATGACAGAGCACTAGAACAGGTTGTAGAGTCTCCTTCTATGGAGGTATTCAAGATCCCTCTGAATGCCTTATCTGTGCAACCTACTCTAGGGTAGATTTTAGCAGAGGGGTTGGAACTGGTGATCTCTATAGGTCCCTTCCAACCCCTGTGGTTCTGTGAACTATGTACTCATGCACGTTGTAAGATAACCTTTGCAAAATAATGGATAAACACATCTATTGATCATGATTTGTAAAGGACATCGTGACACAGCACTCCTGGAGGTTTTAATAGAATATTTAACACAAACAGCTGTTTCTTAACGTCACTGTCATGGCCAGATAAAGACAGTCTGAACAAATGATTTTAGTTAATAAATTATACAGTAGAGTGTACTAGTTTAGAGCAGAGGTTAGGTTAAAACTTGAATGGTGTCAAGTCAGAGTAAAACTAAGGTCTAAATCATGAGAAGAAGGAAACATCTTGTGCAGTAGTATTGAGAAGATGAATGGACTAGAGAGTTACCAGTTTCAGCTACTTGTGCTTAAGACTGACCACTATTCTGTGCTACTAAATTACCAATGACAGGTATTACAAAGTAAAACCTGTTTTTTTTTTTTTAAGGCATTGGCGTGGGGGATTAGAAGATAATGCTATTTGTGCAAGCAATCCAGGTGATAAATCTATTTTTGACTGCACTGTGAAAACCAAATTTACATTACATGACTCAATATTTTGACTTAGCATTCTGTTCACGTAAAATTAAATATTTGTTTTGTAGGTTATTGCAATACAGTTTTTGGTTGTGTTAAGAATTACTTGATTTCTTCATAGTTTTTTAATGTCCATTGGAGACAGTGGAATAAGAAATGAATTTGTCAGTCTTAAAAGCTAAAGCTTCTCCATGGTCTTCTCCCTTTGTTGCTAGAATGGAGAATTAAGAAAAGGAAAACAAAGTAGCAGATTCTAGTATTGCAGTGGATATTTGTTGAAGTGAGGAATTGTTACATCTTCTCTGGGGAAAAAGGTGAAGTAGATTGGATCAGAGAGCTATTGCTTCATGTATGTTACAAGAAGTCCAGAATTCCTTTCTTGAACCAATTAGTGAATTGCCTGGTGAAAGCCACTCATGGGAACTGTCTGCTAAGCTTGGCGTAGGAATCTATGACTTAGCATCCATAAAATCAGTCATACTAATTTGCAAAGTAACTTGCTCATCTTACAGAAAATGGCTGTTCTTTGGAGAGCTGATGCATGAGCTGATACACATGTAAGCCACTGTTTTCCACAATTACATCTAAGCAACAGTCTTCTCTTATGAGATGCCACAGGAGGATATGGTTGTTGTAGGTTGAATCTACACTTCATCTGTGACAGCCTCAGCACCCTCTGAGCTGGGGCTCCATTAATCCTTCTTTTTAAACTGTTTCTTCGTTATCTGCAAGTTAAAAGTTAATTGGGTGAAATGAGTGTGAAGAAATATCTACTTTCTTACTAAATATTATGGGTGTCAGTTCATGATGCTAAGAAAATATTCTATTGGCTTTAAGCAATGAAACTGTATACTGCAGATGAACTTTGACATCTCTGTATTTCCATTTGTTTTGTTTCAAAGTTAAGAAACAGGTTGCATGAATAGTTAATACAAATTTTGATGCCTTTATCTAGAAATTTGTGGGAGGAAAACATTTTCAAAGATGCACGTAGCTTGACTAGGCCTTCTTGCAAAATGTATTTTTTGCCTTCTTGCAAAATGTATTTTTTGCCTTCTTGCAAAATGTATTTTTTGCCTTCTTGCAAAATGTATTTTTTAGGTGTGTTAAGAGCTGCTTTTGAACATTACAGATAGGAATTACAGACAACGAATTTTTAGTCATGAAAAAAACTGCTCACTGTGTTATGACAGGCCTTTATAGCCTACTTTGCTTTGGTGCTGAGGGGGGGGAGGAAGGTGCTGTTGATTTTTTTTTTTTTTCTCCACTGATAATAAGCTTTTCACAAGAGCCACAGCTGTAGAAATTGGAATGGAGATCATCTGTTCCAGCCTCTTGCTAAAAGCAGATTCCCTAGAATAGGTTAAACAGGCAAGTGCTCTGGTAGGTTTTGAGTATTTCCAGAGAAGGTGGCTCCACCATTTTGGAAACAAATGTAGTGTTCTCATTGTTTTTCTGTAATAAATATCTTTAATGATTTTTAGTGCAAAATAATTTTACTCTTGGACCCTTCTTTTTGCCTCCCCTTTTTTTCAGTCCTCATTCTGATTCTGGGCTGGTTTGTGGCCTTCTGTCTTCCCCTCCTTCTGTCTAAGAGGAAGAAGATAGA
The DNA here is from genome assembly GCF_038088225.1 of Cyrtonyx montezumae. Lineage (NCBI taxonomy): Eukaryota > Metazoa > Chordata > Aves > Galliformes > Odontophoridae > Cyrtonyx > Cyrtonyx montezumae. Next base: position 39,924,163 of record NW_027071826.1, on the reverse strand, counting down.
TATGTGCCCTTTGACCATATTTCTCAGTAAAAAGTGAATGGGAACTGAAGGATACACATGTGCACATGAACCGTATAATCTGTATCACAGAAAGCCAGTACCAAAAAGGACAAGTCGTTAATTTAGCCCTAAAACTGGAGGCTTTAAAGGCACTTATATACTAACTTCAAGCCAAACCATTCTGTCCTTGGGGTTTTCCTTGCTGTGGGGTTTGAGGCTTCTAAACAACATTGCAGAAGTGGATCCAGTGCAGTCTTATCTCTTGTTGATGCTAGATTATGTCAAGATATGCAATCCATGGTATAGCTTGACCTTCCTTCATAGGCAGTATTCTAGAATTCAGTTGCAACTAATATTCATAGTTGCATTGAGATGACCCAGAGTATGAAATACAAAGCTGGTTTTGAGCACTTGATTCAGCTGATGTTGTGAATGTAACCAGCAATTGCATAAAGCTGGTTTGGGCAGAACTGAAACAAGATACAATGCTCCATTTTGGCAATTGAAAATGAAACTAAAGCAAGTTTGCTATATCTGTAGTTTGACTCAGTAATGGCTAGATTCCCACTTAAATCTTTGAAGTCTACTATCAGAGATGAAGACTTTTGTAGTCTGTGCTCAACCATCATCTCTCAAGTAACTGTTAAAGGTACTAGCAAAGTCTATACTTCTTGTGTGAAAAGTTCAGAGGTCCTCTTGCTCATGATTTCAGCTGTGGGGATGGATCACATAGGCTGAAAATGCCCTGTGTGCACAAAGGATTGCCTCTTTCCATAGTCTGAAGGTTAATCAAGGCTAAACAATGAGATGGTGGTGTAAAAAAAGTAGCAAGTGAAGTAGCTTGATATTAAATTCACTGGTGGCAATATTTTTACAGCCTGGATTGCTGTATAGAACTCATGTGAATTAGTAGTATGATAAAAGCTTGAACTGTGTCATGGTGAAGTTCCACCCAAAGTTGAACTTAAACTCTAGTACAATTGGAGGTCTCACTTCGTTGCTCTCTGAGAGCAAACAGACCTTCAGGAACTGTGCTGTGCTGAAGCTTATTTTCAGATGTTTTTATGTTTATTTCATTTTACATTCTGCTTAGCAGAGCAGAATAACTGTATTTTCTTTCTTGCCTAGAAATTACAGTCTGACCTGTTTTGTGAAGTGATGACAGTTTACCTTGAAAGAAAACATTAGAAAAGTTTGAAGTAACCTGCATCTTCAGAAGAACTTGGGCATGGTATTTTGATAATTTCTTGAAAATCTTGAAATGTTCACCTTGACCTTATTTCAGTTCAGTTCAAACACTGAAAACTGTAATGAAACAAGTCAGAAGCAAAACTGTAAATCCTGTTTGATGGTATATGATTAAAAAAATAGTTCTGTACAGATTTACTGTGGCTGTTAACATCCGTACTTATTCTTTTTTATTCATCTTGGTTGTTACCATTTTTAAACTGACTGACTTTTTCTCATACTGAGAATTGTTCTTCTTAGTTTTTGTTCAGTATAATTTTCATGCAGCAAGTCTTTGTCTAACAATGAGATTATTGTTTTAGCATTAAGAGAAGTTAATATGTTGTCTACATGTGAACGACAGGGAAGAATTGTTTCTTTTCTGTTTTCTCCACTTAGATCTCAGGAACCTGTTTGACCTTGTACAAATATTTTGGAAGATTTAGAAGATAGCATTCACAAACTAAGTTGCAGCACTCCCAAACAGAATTAAAATATAAAATGCCTTAAGGCAGCTTTCTCTGGCTCAGTGCTGGGGGTGGGCAGTGTGCAAGTCTTTGTCTTGAACTATCTTTTGCCTCAGTTGCAGATTCAAATTAGGTAGTGGCCATCAGGAATGGGCACTGAAAATGTGTGAATGAGAGGATAGCTGAGCTCTTGTGGAAGGTGATATATCACTGTCCATGTTCAGATGGTGCTGTTGTGTGAGACTGTACAGGTGCACCTAGGAGAGATGGTGGTCAGAACCCAATCACTAATCTTCCACTTTCCCTCAGCTTGCTTTATTCAGTCCATTGCAATTACTTGACCCTCCTAGATCATATCCAGACTTTTTTTTGTTGTTCCTCCTCACCTACATTAAATAGCTCTCTGATACTATGTTTTGTTTCTTCACCCTGCTGTTTTCTTTACATAATAGATCAAAGGAAATGAACGACAGTAAATGGCTGCCTGAACAAACATCTTTTGTTTGACTGCTTTAGTGAAAGTCTGCCCAGATGTGGCAATGACTAACCTCGGTCTGGGCAGAGGTCTGTACAACCTGTTCCCTGCTGGCTCTGCTGAAGTAGCAGGTGCTAGGCTCTGGCAAGTAAGCTGGCCAAACCTGCACTGCTTTAAGTTATGCAACCATTGCTCTGACTAAAGGTGGAACCTTTGACTGAAGTCTAATATATTTTGTCTCACTTGCCTTTTTTTTTCCCCCTGTGATTTTCAGTTAAATGCAGTTAAATAAGGTGGTAAGCCTGGTTTACTAAAGCAATAGTCTGAATTGAGGTAAAAATCCAAATTGGCACATATTACAAAACTGAGAAGCCACAGAGCAGCATACCTCTACCAAATTGCTCTCAAGTTGTATACATTTGTTTTTTCTTTTTTTTTTTTTTTGACAGTGTTCTGAATGTTGTGGAGGGAAGATAGGAAAGAGATTGAAGAAATTTATAGCCATTTTGCCTGCTTTACTTATTGCATGGTATTGTGCAGTCAAAGGTACTTTGGACACAGTGATTTTCTTAGAGGGTCATCTTTCTTGAGGTCTAAAACAAATTACAAGCTTTTTTTTACTTGTTTTCCACCTGACTGGTGTGTGTGTAATAAAAAATGCAGGATAAGGAATAGTTTTAACAGTTATAAAGTAGAAGTACAGTTGTACTCTTAAAGGACATATTTTAGACTGTCTGTAGACTATATTGTGCTTCCATCATTCTCCAGATGTTTAGAAAAGACAATCTTGTAGTGGTGCTAATTTTATCCCCACTCTGTTTTCTTCACATGCCATAACTTTGTTATGTAATTGTCATTTTTCCTGTTTTTCTGTTGAGTTGCATAACTGCAATTTGTATGTGTTTTATTGCTCAGCCCTTGCAGTGATTATCTTGTGTATGAAATCTCACCAAGCTATTAAATATTTTGCTGAGGTAACAGAGGCAGCCTTTTTCTGAAGCTATGCTGCCTATCATTTAAAAATGCTGATAAGATTGATAGAAGATAGCTGTGGAAGAGTTTGGCAGCTTCTGTTTGCTCTGGCGCTGATCCGTATTGCTGAGGTTTACTTCCATGGTTGTCTGCAGCCCTCCATAACAATGTTACTCAACCTTGCTGCTCTGCTCAAATGTTATTCAATTAATGGAAACAGTTGCAGCTCTTTTTTTTTTTTTTAATTATTGCAGCTTTACTTGTTAGGGTGTCGATTGTAAATCATGCTAGGAGCCCAATAATTTCTGAGATCCAAAATCAAATACAATTCTTCAAAATCAGAAGTTATTTTGAATACTTCAAGTAATTTTAGAAGGCTATTAGCAGTAGTGACTTGCAGGGGAACACTAATGTTTCTTTGTACCTCGATGGTGTGATTCTATGCATAAGTGTTAGTCAACAGTGGAGAAAAATGATAGCACTCTGAGTTCTGCTCCACTCCTTTCCTTTCACAATTTTCAAGAATCACTACTTTTACTCCTGTGCTTCTGGAATAGCACTTTGTACTGTTAACCTCTAAACACGATTGCACATTTTCCAGAGCAGAAAATAGTTTAATAAATAACAAATCTCATGTTCTGGCTGATTGTACCAGGTTAAAGGTTTTTAAATAAAAAGTCAGTGCTGAGTATTTCTTAGTTGGAAGTAAGTAATTCAGGCAATCATTGCACAAACAATGCAAAGTCCATTCACTATCTAATCAGAGGCTTTCTTGTATCTTTCTTTGTACGGGGTGAGATTTCAGTTTATTAACATCTTTGCTGTCATTATTACAAGCAAACAGTCTTAAACACTAATATTCCAATTATTTTTTTCTTCTCAAAGTCTTTTTTTTTTAATTTACCCTTTTTTTTCAGAGTCTGAGAATGCACTCACAATTGATGTGCACTCTTACTGATTCATGAAAAGACACTGGCTCCTCTCAACAGTGATTCAAAATACCTAGTTTAGCCCCTTTCTTTGCTTCACTTTCTGACTGGCAGAGCCAAAGTCCAATTCTTCTGAGGTAATTAAAGTTCACTTTTGAGCTCTTGAAGCTGCCTTCATCTGGATGTTGAGACAAGTCCACAGCTCACTTAAAACTTTGAGTCTGGATCCTGTGCATCTATTCCCTTATTTCACCATGGTTGCTGCTTAAAACCAAATGGCTGACACTCATCCTTGTTTGAAGGCAATTTAAAAGGTAACTAGGATAAACTCAGGATCAAGAGAAGCTCTGTGTTAACACAAGTTCACATGATGGTCATTCTGGCAAGGAAACCAAACTCGTAAAGTTATAGAGTTGTTTACACACTTTTACCTGCCTTCTTCTGCTTCTCTCACCTGATTTTATTTGCAGTTCAAACTCTCATGTTTATTTCCAGTGCCGTTCAAGAATCAAAGATTGTCAATAGCAGAAGTCTTTTTTGCTTAGGTGATTTAACTTATAATTTTAACAGCAGCATACGTCATACATTCTACTGATAGTCCTAAGATTTTGATCATACACAATGCCAAGAAATGCCTTAGCCTCAAAGTTATCATTTTTCATCAGTGACACTGTTACAGTATAGTGATGGTGAGATACAAATCATTATGAACACACACCTGGTTGTGATAGGCACAACAGGGTTTTTTTACATGCTGATATTTTTATTGTTGCCTTTTTCAGAGCTGGTGCAGAGAGAACTATCTTGTGCAATGGGTAGAAAAGTGCAACTGCTGCAAAAACTCCATCCGGTGCTCCTGCTATTTATAGGTGTTCAGGGGAACTTTGCAAAATACACTAGATAACCTGTGAGGCATTATTTATAAGAAAAGGCTGTCCTGAAAAGTGGCACATAAAGTTTTCCTAACTTTAAATTTTAACAAGGCTTACTCGACTTCATTTCTTTTCATTAAAATTTAGTTGTGGTATGTAACAGTCTTTCAGAGTAGAGGGAGAAATAATTCCGAGTGAAACGTTGCCTGTGTTTGGGAAGCCAGAGCCCTGGCTGAGGCGGAACGCGAATTGTTTTAGCTCAACTGTGGCCTCTGATGGAGAATTCTGGCATTGCAAGTCATCTGTCTTAAACAGCTGTAAGATTAATTTGAAATGCAGAACAGAACTTCTGAGAACAAGTGGTCCTACTGGAATATAAGAGTAAATTAAATGTAAAATGGATGTCTGCATCCTCTTAATATAAGGAATGCTCAGTACTGTGCAAGATAACTCAGAAACTTATTATTCCGCCTTGTTTCAGTTGTGCACAGAAAATAATTCTTGGTTTCTGATGTTGTGCTATCAAATGTTGCCTTGTGCACACATCTAGTCCAGGAGCTGCACTTTTTGCTGCAGAGTGTGATAGAGAAACACTTGGTGCTTTTTTTTTTTTCCAAATGGGCACATATGGAAATAGTTTCTTCATAGGTCTGGAAATGCACTGAAATGGAAATGCACATCCTGGAGATCTCCAAAGAAATCTGTAGGTGCTGTATGTTTGAAGTTAAGATATAGGTACTGTCCTGTGCTGCTATTCTCTGTTCCCAGTTTGCTATGGATGAGAGAATAATTGGCTTAGTGAAGCCAGAAAGCCTATCTGAGTGATGAGAACAGCAGCTGTGATTACTAGTGAGCCCACTGCTGAGTAAAATAAAGCACATCTTCATCTTCTGTCTCTATTCCATGCAAATGTCAACTTGATTTGCTAAAATTAACTTACGTCCACCAGGGATGTAAAGTCAAGTCTAAAACTTGTTCTTAGTCTGATATTCTGGTCATCTAGACCAACATGAAGTACATCATTCCTTTTTTGACCTACCATATCACTTGGAAGGCTTGGGATAGAACAACCAAGAGTGAGTTTGGATCTGCTAAAGGAAATTTCTTCCTGTTCCCATGCAGTTTTGACTTAGCATGTCAGATGACAATTCTTCTAATATTTGCCTGGCAGAAGCACCTGTATGCAAGCTCTTTGGAATAAATAGTGCTGAAGAGGCTACCTCAGGGTGAATGAAAATCCTCCCTTACAGGATTTTCACTCGATGAACAGCCAACTTTGATCTCAGGTTCTTCCCTTTAATAATGTAATGCTTTGTTTAAATAAGAAGAAATAAACATTTTGAAAATAGTCAGTATGAGAATGTCACTCCAACTTCAACGTTCAGTCTGAATTAAAGCTTGCTTGAAAATATTTATTGAGAAGTGACAGCACATACTCATGGTACTATAATTAGGTTATATTCTTGCTTACTAGAAGTAGATTTAAAAAGTAATGAAAATAAATTAAATAAAAATAATTATGAATAATAGTTTAGTTAGGCATTTAATTTTTGTACTTATTTACTGAGAACTTGTGTACTGTGGAAAATGTAGTAAGAAATATTTCACACAGTCCTTCCAAATTCTCCTGTAGCTTAGACTGGAGATGATTTAACTGCATCTGATGATAAAAACTAGAGCATATTCACATCATGCCTCCAGGACAAGGTTAAACCTTTCAAAGCACATTCTTCAAGATCAGACTGCTCAAACTTGCTGTCTTGTGAACTTGTAGAGTGAATCTTCAAAGACACTGATACATAGAAATCTATTTTTTTCCCAAGTTTGAATAAGTAATATGCAATGCATATAGTTCCAATTTGTGACAGAAAGTAACTGAGTTATATTCAGGCTTCTATTTTGTTAAGATTTGGCAGGGTTTTAAGGAACAGACCATGAGAGCGAAGGCTCTTCCAATTTATAATGGTGAGTGCTGTAGTTCATAACAAAGTACTTGGCCTCTGCATTTCCTCTGTGCTAGAAGCAGGCAGAGGTGGGAATCAGCATACCTAAATGGTGGAACTGAACTTCATTTGTGTGGTGTCTAGGGGCATAATCAGCCTGAAATCCTTGCTGCAATTAATAAAACATATATAATTTACTGTTGAAACAGGCTATGATGCTTTTCTGGTGTGTGGAAGGGCTGACATCTGGGTTTGATTTACTTTAAACCAGGCAGACCTATACGTTGAACCTATGTGTTGCTGGAGAGTGACAAATTTTGCCATTTCATGCAGATAGTCGAGATTTCTATTGAAAAGCTGTGATTCATCTTAAATTACGCTTTGCAAGGTAGTCCCAAGTGACGAAGATGGTGTGCAGAATAATGTGCTTTCTGAGGATATCATGATCCCATGAAATGTTTGTGCCTTTCTTAGAGATGTTGATGCTTCTCAGCAGCTAAGGGTGGTACTAGGTAGGCATCAGAATGTAAGAGGTGGTGTGTTTTTTGGCTGAGAGTCTTAGTAATGATGCTAGGTTTAATTATTTCTGAATAAAATAGTTTTTGCAATCACTTTGGAGATTTGAAAAACACATTTGAATTGGCACTGTAAATGTCTGTAGCTGATCAGTTTCCATGTGTAGCCATTTAGGATCTTGATTCTGTTGTCCACTGATGCCCTCAGTGGCACAGGAATGCAGTGTATGAGTAATGAAGTTGTATATTTCTCTGCGCTACTTTAGTTTTAGAAATAGACGTGTTATCTGCTTTGGGGAAGTGCATTAAATTGCCTTGTTGTTTGTGCACTGCATTCATGAGCATGAGGTAATAGCTGGGCAGCCTTTTTTCCCTGCTGAAGTCGCCTGCAGACTTGGTTGGATAATAGATTATCTCAGTGCCATTAGAATTGCAACACTAACAATTTACAGTAGTTGACCCTTTTTAAGACTTTCAGATTTTTATCAGATTGTTTCTAAACTGTGCTTAAATGGGCCACTCCCTTCCAAAGCATTCTGCACCATGTGCTCAGACTTGTGGTTAGCAATGTCTGAAATAGCTTTCTGCTGTGTTTGCTATCTCTGCACTGCTTGGATTGGCGAGACTGAGTTGATGGATTAAATTTTGGGATTAGCATTATCTTGTTCTCTGCATTTCCATTCTTACAGCAGAACTAGAGTCAGTTATATGTTCTTGAGCTGACTGACCCTGCCTGACTTCCCCTCATGGTGATCCTGGCCAAGGCCCCACTGACTGCCGTCCCTGTCCCTACAACCGTCAGGGCTGGGTCTCACGCCAGAGAGGTGTCTGGCACTGCCCTGGCCCACACCTGCAAGTGGTGGGACAAACCCAAGCTACAAGATCTCAAGATCCTGCCTCCATAGAGTGGAGCTGGGTACCCTTGGTATGAGTTAGGGAGACATGAATGGAAGAAAGGCATGCATCTTCATTCATGCTGTTAACAAGGTACAGTGGGCAGGAAACTATACAAGTCTAACAGGAGACATTTTACAGTTCACTTTTTAAGAACATCTCTACAGTAAATCTTCATAATTATATTTGGGCCCAGAGTCTCGTTGATCTCCTCTGGACATGGCACAGGAGGTCCACCTGGCGATATTTTGTGGGTGATGGTGGTGGAATGTTGGTAATTCCTGCTAGTTTTCAAGAGTTTAAAGACTTGATTATTTTTATTATTTTTTAATTAGCAGCCTAAACAGAATATTTGTACTGTATTTTACTACCCAAATTACATAGGTGCTAGATACATTTGAAAATCTACATCCCTCAATTCTATGTTTTGTCATTGGCTGAGATATGTTTCTATGTCAAGTTTAGTGCCCTTGTTTTGGTAGTGACAGATGACTTTTCCTTCAGCCAAGTTGTTTTCCCATATTATGAAATAGGCAGCTGTAATAAACGTTGAGCATTTTTCACAGCATGCCCTTTGTGCTGTGTTTGTATCCCTAAGGAGTTTATTTCCCAGGAAGATTATCTGTAGCTGTAATGCAGATAAAAGCAAACGGCTGAAAAACAGGAGAAAGATGAGTCTTTTCAAACAAATATGCATAATCTGTAGAAGAAACCTCATTGACGGTCATCTCTAATGTTAATTTTGCGGGCTGTTGGTAGAGCTGGGGCATGATCCAGATTCTAAAGTCAGTAACCACCATCCTCCATCCCAACAGTTGCCCACTAATACCATGTAGTGCAGTACCTGGAATGGTGATTGCTGCAGCACTGCTTGGTTTGACAATCTCAATTCTTAAAACAGACACTTGCTGTGAAAGCTAATTCCTATTGCAAATTATAACACTGTTTTCTGAGTTGCAAGAAAAAGGTTTTTAGGGTTAAGGAACTCCTCAGTGAACTGGAGATATGCAGAGTAATGTGTGCAGTGCTGTGCTTTGGAAAGTAAAGTTCAAACCTCATTAAACCTCCCTGAATGTCATGTGGGGTAAACCTAAAACAATTACCAGATCTACAGTTGTAGCTTAAATTTATCACGTTGAAGAAGCAATCCTTGTAAAATTACAGAATAATTATGACACTTTCAAAAACCACCGGTGAGTTCTCTTATACTGCCTTCCATTCTAACAAATTTGCTTATTGTAGGGTTGATCTATGGGGCAGCTGGAGGCATGCACCACATGTTCGTTTTATTGGTATATGTACAACATTGTGTTGTAAGCTGCTCTGAAGTGCTCAACCTATGTCTGTACAGATGTGAGCAAAAACTCTTTAGAAACCTCTCTACAAATATCCATTTACATTTCAAAACTAATCTACTTCAGCAAATTCTTATACTCTATCCAGAACTACTAATTCCAAAAGCAGAAGTGACTTTAATTCACCTTCATGGAAAAAAAAATAATCAAGTGCATCACGTGTGTGTTACCATATATCTTTGCGTGGGTGGAATTAGTAGCTAGAGGTGGTAATTGCTTGATATATATATTTCAGAAATGAGTTTGTTTTGGTTAACTAGGTTGACTGGACATATTAAATCCAGGTAGACTGAAGAGAGTGGACTGTATGTTTTAGGCAACGTGGGGATTTCTGTCATATCTGAGAAATGCAATGATTTAGAGTGGAATGGGTCAGAACAGTGTTTTTCTCATCAAATGGAAAAGAAACATTTCTACATTCTTTAGAAATACTGTAACGTAACTGGGAAATGTCTCTAAATATTCTCCTTTACATGGCAACAGAACAGGGAGGAATTTCATACTGGTCAGTGATCATACTGTCTGAGACAGGGAGACAGGCAGGTTTTAATTGTCACCTGAGCAGCAGGTAAAGGTATTCCTACAGGCTTGCTAGCTAGCGGTCAGTGCTCGGCAGAAAGCACACAGGCAGAAATAACTCCAAAATTCAAGTGCTTTTTTGATACTGTAGCCGCCTGTTTCCCTAAGCAGACTGCAATGAATGTGTCCATTTGGGCTGAGGGAAGAGAGGGAGGGGAAAACCTCTCCCTCAATTGTTCACTGCAGCTGGACCATCCTGATTATGGTGTCTTTCGCGGCGAGCATGTGTAGAATCACTGAGCAGTTCATATCTTGCTCTCCTGCCATCCATGAGCATTCTTCCCAAATTTATACACCAGCCTTCTGTCCACTCGTTCCAAAATGCCTGTTTTATAATAGTATCTGCAGGGAAAACAAACAAACAAAAACAATGGAGCAAATAGTAGAAGAACTCGGATTATGGGAGTTTTTTACACAGACATCACAGCCAGAGAATAGAATGGGAATCAATGTGTTCCTTCCAGTCTTTCTTTACATTAAAATGCTTTGTTGTGACTAAGGAGCTTGAAGCTTTCTCAGGTGCCTTGGATTATACCTTCCACCATTTGAAACTATGAGGAATATAAAGCTTTTTTGTTAGCTACTTGTAATTTTACAAAACTAAGAGAACCACAAATCAGCAGAAACTGCCTACATTACTGCTGAAGTAAAAAGAGTCATTTTGCAAAAACAGTCTAAATTCTCAGCTCAGTGTGATAGCTTTGTTGCAGTCAGTAGAGTTGATTGCAACACTGCTACTCTACATCTAGCTCTGTGATCCTATTTGAATCACAGGAGACTGGGCTCTCTCATGACCTACACAATAAACAGGAAGTACCAACCTCCCATCCTCCCAACACAAGTTTTCAGGATGGTAATGAGAAATGGATGCTGAGGTGAAAGTCAGATGAGGTGAGGGACCCTTCCACCACTTAACTCACCGAAGTGCTCTGCTCAGCTTTTCATAAGTCATTCTGTCATTTTTCTTCCTTTCTCCCCACATCTTTGCCAGAGCTTCTGATTTGACAACCCGAAAAATGCCTTGTCCCCTGTCCTCCCATTCCAGAATGCCACTGTTTTCTTCAGGAGAAAGGAGTAGGTCTCTTACAAATTCCCACAAATGAGAACTCTGCAGGTCTTGAACAGGAAGAAGACAGATATTCAGTAGATGTTTTCTTACTCAGGTAGAATTATATTTACAGTACTTTTTGTCTCCAGCTAGTTATTCTTGTCTGTTTGCACTTATTTCAATCTAACTTCCAAAATATTAGAGCACTGTCTCTTATAAATGGAATCAGGAAAAAAAAAGTGCTCCAGAAAATAGAAGTTAAGGGCTTTACAAATATCTACAGCGCTAGAATCTGTTTTCTGCTCTGGGAATTTTACTGTGCACAGTTTTAGTTATCTTATTCATTGGTTCTGTTCCACTTATCGTTGACAACTTTAACACAGGGTTTAAATTAGTGCTTTGATGTGAACATTAAAAATTCTTTAAATCATTTCAAGGGAAAAATTGTAATGAAGACTGGATTGGCTAAAAATGTGGTAATGTGTGCCAGTTTTACAGCATTGGTAGACTGTTTCTTTTCCTATTGTTTCACCTGGCAAAGAGATGCTTGTGCATCAGATGTCTTGCAAATAATGGGACTCTAGCTAGCTAGTTAAATAAATAAAAGAAAAAAAGAAAATGCAGGCATAGCTATTGCCTTAGCTTCAGATTATAATCATAGAATCACTGAGGTTGGAAAAGACCTCCAAGATCATCCAATCCACCCATCCACCCATATTTCCCCACTAAACCATGTCCCTTTCTAAAACATCTAAGCTTTACTTGAACACATCCTGGGATGGTGACTCAAGTACCTCCCTAGGCAGCCTGTTTCAGTGCGTCACCACTCTTTCAGAGAATAAATTTTTCCTAATATCCAATTAGTTGGATGCTTATTAACTGATGTATGAATGAATGTTGCATCTGATCCCAACGTTGACCCCAAGCGCTTAAAAATAGTCAGCCCCTTACAAAGTCCTGAGAGCAACATAAGAGTAATGAAAGACATAATAACATCTGAAGTTCCTTATTTGGTTTTCTGCATTTATAATCTTTGTTATTTTCAGATTACTTTCCAGTCATTCTGCGACAAGATGGCTAGAAACACTTTAAACATGTAAATAGAAAAAGAAACGTGGCTTTAATAAAAATGCCAAGTACCTCAAATCTCATGATAAAATCATGAGAGCTGACAGTGCTTAAAAGCCAAATCACAGTGAAATTTTATTTATTTGTGGTATCATTAAGGTTTCTTTTGATAACCAGATGGAGCTGGAGAGTTAGAACAATGTGGGCTGAGTAATCTTGAGTTTTGAGTTTCTGGTATGTACTTACTTGTTCTACCATGACTGTGACATTCCTGGTCGCTGATGCCACCTGCCTTCATGCATGCCTTATCACACGCTGGGACTGAACTGCAGAATAACGTGAGAAGTGAAGAAGGAACTCCTGAATCTGGTGGCAACTTGGTCAAAACGTCACCTATGCAAATGCCATGCAACATTAAGTCAAAGAGGGTATGTGAGCTACGACTTTATCTCTTTAATAAAACTCTAGCACAAAGGTAAGCTCAAGTGAATAATTAACACAGCTGTGTGGCTTGCAGCACAACAAAATATGTGACATTTTTGCCCTTGTTCTCTTCAAAATACTGTAGGTTCGTGGAATTTGGTGCCTAGTATGGGTGGGTGGAATTTTCTTGGCTTTATGCTTCACAGTTTCTGAGAGGTCAAAACTGCCTTAGTAGGTGACTGTGGTATTTGCCAAGCTGCTTACAGGGATGATCAGCACTGGAATCAACACATCTGTCTCAATACTGCAATAATGAGAGAGCAATTAGAAGAGGGTATTATTGACCCCAGTGGGTAGAATTATCAAAATCTACAAGGAATAGTAGTGTGCAGTATAGTGACTACAAAAAAAATGTATGTCTGCTGAGTATGCATCTAGTGAAAAGGGGGACTGGCGAAATGTTGTAAAAGCCATTAACAGTGAAGACCTATAAATTCATTTCATGGGGTGTAAATAGTAGTGAGATAAAAACAAAACGGGAACTCTTTGGAAGTGTGTGTTTTCCACTGAATACAACTTAGTGTGTACAAGCACATTTACTTACATTCCTTGCTGGATAGTTTTGTTTCTTCTAAATCAGTAAAAAAGGAAGTGCCTGTGAGGGAAAAGCATAAACCAGTGTTCAGTGTTTTTCTTCAGAAGAGTAACTACTGAAATCAATGAAATATTTTTTTTTCAACTTCTCTACAGCTAAAATCGTCTTTTTCACTTCTTGATCTGCTTTTATCCTGTTTTCCTTACCTTTTGCATCACATCCACTCATGTTGTCTCTACTCCCGTCTCTGAAGCTCACTTGCAGCTTTTCTGCTTAGATTACTCCTTCCACATTCAGTCTTTTAAAACTACTTCTGTGTTTTCCTTCTACCTAACGATCACCTCTATTGCTGGAAACCAGATGTACAGAGGGCTGGAACTGTCTGTGTGAGTGGGTTAGTGTCACCTTGGTAAAGGAGTCATGATGTCCCTAGCACATAAATGAATGCTTCACACGTACTAAGCTGCATTCAGGGAATTTAATCCATGCTGAGCAGCCCGGCATACAAAGCAAGAAAATAATAGACTGAAGCCTGCTTGTACAGGTGCAGCTGTGTGCATTGCCTACTATATTGTGGCAGCCTCATTACAGGACTGTACTGCGTTTCCTTACATGCCACAGGAGGTGCACAGGGTTGACAGGCATGGTCTGTTGTATTTAACTTACTCTTGGCTGTTCAGTGTCAGCTCTCATAACTTCATCAAACACAACCAGTGTACTTTCTGAGAAGCAGGGCAGACGTCACTCTGTTGGGTTACAGGAATAACTACGTGTTACGTCACTCTGTTTCCAGTCTGGATATACTCTGGGATTATGTGGGTTGAGCAGTTTCAGCAGGAAGGATAATGATGGAGCAGTGCTGGAGCCTGCACAAAGGTTGGTGTGGCCCAGGGAGGAAACTTGGGCACATGTGGCTGAGCCCATGGCTACACCAAGAATGCCAGCTGTGTCTGTGCCCTCCTGTAGAGCAGTACCTAAGCAGCCCTCACGTTTTCTATTCTTCAGCGTGAATCCTGTGTTTTCTGCTAGCAGAAACATCGCACAAAAAGCATTGCTTTCTGTTTTACATTCAGTTTCTGGAATGCTCACCATGCGTCCTGATGTTCTGTAAGATGAAATACAAGTATTCACCACAAATGCCTGCAGCATCCAGGAACTCTTCCTGGGTCATGTTGCACAACTGTAAGCCACTGATATTGAAATGGGAAAAGGAAATGCAGTTGGCATCTAGCTTGTACTGGTCACAACAGAACTGCAGCCATTCACAGACGTTGTGCTTACTCCAGTGCTCGGGGTCGATAGTTGTCCAGAAAGAGTCAGAATCTGTAACATATTTGGCAAGAAAGAGGAACACTGTGATGTAAAGCTCATTGTCCCCTTCATTTCAATAACCACGTTCCAAGCAAAACTGATCCCTCTTCTTTCTTCTGTTATGACTACAGACTTTCTTCCTTATTCCTTTAGAAGACACCAGGCCCTGCCTTGTGCATTTTACTTACTGCTGTTGTCGTGCAGATATGCAAGTTGTCTTAGACTTAGTGAGATGAACTGTGTACATGTACAAAGGATGACATGCCTCTCAGAAAAAAAAAAAAATTAAAAAAGGTCTAAGAAAATTAGAGTAGAGATGTTTGTGAGAACATAGCAAAGTGTGATAACAAGTGATGCATTCCTGGACTGAAGTAAACTGACATACTCTATTTCAGTGATATCTGTGGCAGTTGGGTAAATGAAACTAATTTTCATCTAAAATTATATTAATGCTATAGATAGGAATACTTTTTGTTATTTTAGAAACTGAAAAATGCAATACTTCTAATACACCTAGTAACTGGCTTTGATTATCTATCTGTATCATTTATTGTACTTCTGGAGTGGCTTAAGAGTAAATAACAGCAGGAGAGAAACCAAATAGCACGTGAATGAGAGTAGTATAATGTAATCAGAAATCGTTTAGTTCATTTTTGCATCTAACAGCATCACATTCTTGACTTGTATTTCCCACTGACTTAGTCTGGCCATCCATTTATTATTATTTTATTTTCAAATGAATCCTGAACATCTGATTTTAGGTACTGCTTCTATGAAATGGCAATTCAAATTAGGTTATGATAGCACTGCGAACAAAGTGAATTGTAGCTGTCATTTGTCTAGACAACCAGTTCAGAGTGCAAAATGATGCAAATATGCTGGATGGGTTTCCTTAGTCAAATGAATTCCAAGGGCTTGAAATTGTGACAGAATACCTGAAATATGGATCTTGCATCCTACGTGAGCTTCTGTTAAATAATTAATACTTCTAATTAGAAGTCCTAAAACTTTATAGGGGAATTTGTGGTTGCTTTCATGAATCATTCCCAGACTATAAATATCTTCATCTGTATGCACATATGGAATTAATGGAATACTGAACCTCTGCTGTGACATCCCTGTAAAGCAAAGAGTGGGCAGAAGATCTGGGTCTGGCTTTTGGAGCCCATTGCTCAAGGATATTTGAATCTGAGATTTTATTCAGCTCCTGATTTAAAAGGGAAATCTGGTGAGTCTGACATTGAGTTGGCTGCTCTAAGCCCTGCAGACAGAATACACCTGGCTATGTCGGAGTCTGGAGGTTTCCTTGGGGGGAATGGGAGTGCTGGAAGCACTAGGCTCACCGAGCTTCTGCCACGAAAAAAAGAGTTGCTGTAATACCAGGCTTGAGCTCTACAGGAATCTCAGCTTTAGAGGCTGCTTGAGAAAAGCAGAAGGCTGAATCGATTCCTTTTGGACCAGGCAGACTTATTTTTATTTAATTCTGTGCCAAGAGCCTCTAGCCCCCTTAGGAAAGCTGGAGCATCCCCAGGTCCCCAGCTAGACAGACTGACTTTGGAGGGGCCTTTCAGTGGGATCAGGCATACATACAGCTGCCCTGCGAGCTTTCTGCCCTTCTGTGGGTACAGTGAATTATCTCACGATGTTTAGGCCATTGGTCTTGAAAATTTGACTTGACAGTGATAAATATCAGCTTTGCTGGCAGTACAGATGCCACAGCATGTTTCTTTCATGGGCCAGCACTCATCCGGTCTAGTTTCCTTGTTTGTTTTGGCTTTGGAAAGGCTCAGATTTTTGCTTTTGGAATATTCCAAGGCCCCATGTTAATGTTCATGATGAGTGTTCAAAATGTGCTGACACCAAGGTGTATCATTTGCATTTGTTCTTGCCTTTTAGTTCTTATATCTGGGTTAGACATGCAAGGGAGCTTCCCCTTCTTCCAGGCGATAGACGTGACTGAGGTATTGTGCCACTTCAAACATGCTGCTGGAGGAAAAGATCAGCTGAAGGCAAAGGATCTATGAAAGGATTTCAGGTCTTCTTTTAGAGAAAAAGAAAGGTACTTAGCCCTTGGTATAAAGCATCCGTAGGCATAATCCTACTGGGCTGCAACTGTTATTTCAATCAGTAGGCCTGGTTCATGTCATCCAGCTGATGCTGCATTGTGAAAATGAGTCTTCTCCCTTGCAGGGGATGTAGCTTTATCTGTATTGATAAGCAAAGCTGGGGAAGACACGAACACCTAGGTAGGTTCAGCAGTGTAGGCCAAGAAAAAGCATCTGCCCAGGTTTTTCTGGGATGCACTGATTTCTGCCTTACAATGGCAAACCAATGTTGCAAATGTGCTTACAGTTGAGAAAAACACTTTTATCAGCCATAACAAATCTGGGTGGATGCAGTAGAGTCTGCTTATATATAGTCCAGCTGTAATACAGGGCAAACAGCGTGCCTATACCTTTTGGGTCACCTTTTTGTCAGTTGGAAAAGATATATTTCATTTAAACATAACATTCTGATTTTTTGAGACAGAATTTCCATACATTTTCAGTATTATTTTCCCTGTATTAACATTTCTGAATTATTTTCCAGCACTCGGTGATGGAAAATGAGTACAAGAAATGAAAATATTTTACTGTCACAGATTCTAGCTTCCTCCACTTTGTGTACATATATATATAAAAAAAAAAGCCTCCAAAATGTAAATCCTGGAATGTTTTGATTGCCTGAAAGTGAGAATGTAAAAACTTTGAAGGTGGCTAATTTGGAAACTAAAGACAGACTAATGCTGTAGTTCTCATAGGAATGTAAGGATATATGCTCTGCTCCGAACTGAAAGCCCAGCTAAGCTGTGCTCCTGCCTGTGATCAGTTTTGCAGGAACAATTTCATATTTTCAGATAAACTGTTGGACTCAGACTGTTACATATACTAATTTGAGCTTGTACATGAAACTATTAATGCCCTGTCTTGCACAGGAGCTGAGTCTAGTAGTAGCCTTAAATCACTGATCTGCACCTGACTCTTTCTAGGCAGACTTGCCATACATTGTTCATGAATATATACATATATTTTATACATATTTATGTATATTAATATACATTTCCATCTGGAATATGTTTGAACTTGACCTTACACTTTGTTTCTATCAAGTACAGAGTAAGTTTTCAGAAAATGTTGGGATCACAGCCCTGAAGTTTCTTGCTGTGACCAAGAGGGAACACAGGTTCCCTTGTGCTGACCTACTTTCTCTTCTGCCTTCAGAGCAAAGTTCTCCTTGATTGCTGCTCTAGGACTGTTCCTGCACTGCTGCAGTGGTTTTATTTCTGTGCTAGGCATGTTAAATGCGCTTCTTGGCTACTGTGGAGGAAAGAAAGGAAATAGGAACAGAACTCACAGGTTCTACAAGGTTGGTTGAAATTTGATTCAGGAAAGAAATGTTTGTAACCATGAGTAGTTTATGAAAAGCCTAAAAGCATCAGAAATTGAGCTATGAAAAATTTGTGAAGGAGGAAATGTAGCTTCCACCATGGTCAGAAAAGGATAATTATTTCCTCTGTTCAGCTTTGCTTGGCAAGAGGGAGTCTGACCTGACTGCTGCACAAAATTCAGCTTTTAGATCGGAGAGAGCTTTGCTCTTAGCTCCAAGCAGAGTTTGATTCAATATTACTGCTGCATTGCTGTCCACCTGGGTGAGCTCTGAGCTGTGCAACTGTTGAGTTGCAGAGCTCATGCTGATAAGAAGGAACAGATGGCTGTAATGCTAGGAATTGTCAAGATGCCTCAGAAGGGCTGCTCTGCCTTCAGCAAATGCTGATCTGCAGATAACAGAACTACTTCACAGAATCATAGAAACAAGGAGGTTGGAAAAGGCATCTAAGATCATCCAGTCCATCTACCACCAATATTGCCCATTGAACCATGTCCCTCAGTACCACATCTACACACTTCTTGAACCTTTCCAGGGATGGAAAGTCCACCACCTCCCTGGGTAGCCCTTGGAATCATTTCAATTTCAGTGGTTTGGTGGTATTTTTTTTATTTTTTTAACCAAAAAAAAAGAAGATCAGATTACAGGGAAATCTATAATACAAACAGAGGCAAAACTGTGACTGACCCAAAATTAATGTTGAATAGAATAATGTCAGGCAAATTTTAAACAGAATATGAACAGAATTCTGAATTTTAGAATTTCATTCTAAGTTGGAATGAAAACTAATATTAAAACTAAATTATATTTAATATTACAAAATCATTAAATAGTTTTTAATTCCTGCAGGGCTTTTAAGAACAGCCATTTAGTTGAGGCAAGATAATTTATATTCTACCATATATCACCCAAACACTGAATGGACAAATTCAGTCATATAGAAGCAGACACTAAGTCCTTAATGGCCATCAACACAGTAGCATCAACAGAAGCAGTGAGGAAAGTTTTGTTCTTTATTACTCAAACCGTGCCTTAGCAGGAAAGTACTTTTCCATAAGGCCAACAGTGTTCTCATTTGAGATGACAAAAATAGCTTTGTAAGAGAAAAATATTGCATAAAAGCATAAATCTTTCCCAGATTTCACTACAAGTTTGGTTCAGTATTGTGACTGCATTGTGCTATCTTATTTTTACAGAACTGTTGAATGATTCAGAGAGACGAGGACTGTTTAGGAATATACATCAGCTGTTTTTAAGGGAGAAGATTTAGGATGAATTCCTTCACACAGAGTTGAGATGACCGTGTGAGGTGGTGGCCTGGTGAGGTACAGGGTCTCCATGTTCACACTCAGAGAATTGCACACTTAACAACAGCAAATTCTGCACAGGAGAATTTAATGTGTTTCTAGACACACACAGTTCTTCAGTGGCTTTAAAATCTCAGTTATTTTCTGCTATGTGTGTACTGATCTGGTCATTGATATTCATCACAAATAACTGGCCCACTATATGGCTGAAATTCTGTGCAGTGAAAGTGATCTCAGTGACAAATTCTACATTCTAGGTGGATGGGATAAACAAGGAGCCAAGAATCTTAGGCTACAGCTGTCTTTCTTTGTTAACTGCAATTCCCTTTGGGTGTTCCTTCTTGCATTATGTCTATTACCCTGCCAAATGAGGGGAAACTATCAATTAAACACAAAACACTATTCCTTCTGCGCACCTCGATCTTTCAGGAGCTAGCAATATGCTTGAGAAAGTTAAATGGACCAGAAAGAACAAAGAGTACAAAAGGGCTCAGCCTGTTTGCTACTCAATTCATCTTGAAGAAAAATTAAATTCAAATCAGCCTTGAGTTTTTGAAAAGACACATTCTTTTCAATTTTAGTTTCTCTCTACATACCTGTCTGATGATCACAGGTGCGATAGTCATCTTCAGTAGTCCCAAATATCTCTGTCCAAGACATCAGGGGATCACAAACCATTGTGTTTGACAGGAACGTGCTGTGGGTTGCTGAATCCAGCATCACCTTCAGACAGCAACACATTAGTTGAAGATGAAATGGTAGTATTAAGAATATAATTTTTAAGTAGACCAGCATTATTTCCTTGCTGTGAATGCATAGATATGTGATGTATCAATGGCCACCGTGTGAACTTCAAATGAAGCTCCTGATCGTCTTCTGAAAACTGCAGTGAAGTAAGACATTTAGGAGCAATGCAGCTGATGAAAATGATAGAGGTAGTATTGTAGTCAAAATGATTGGAACGACACATTCCTAAGGATTTGAAAATGCAGTGTATGCATGCAAAAATAAGAGTGACAAAAAAAAAACCCTGTTAAATAAATAATAAAATAATTAGAAATATGTAGATGATTTTGACACTACGATTCTATGAGATTGGTTTTTAAAAAAGTCCCTACACAAACATGAGAAAACATCATTCTGGCCATAAGGATGTTTGCTGTGTCTGTAAGATGCTGCCACAAATGTCAGCCAGGCTGAAGCATGAGGAGATTAACAAAGTCTGAGGGAAACTGAGAATTTATGTGGAAAACGAGAAACTATTACTGAGTTTTCATGCTTCAAGGAAGAGGGTTCTTGCACCAAAAATGAGATGACCACAGAATAAAGTAGCTGAGAACTGGTGATACTTCAAAGAGTAGTGGTTGGTGAAAACATGATAGGAACTGATGTTGGCACGGGGAGGAGAACTTCTGGTCCATCCCTTTCCTTTCTGCCTCTGTGACATACACATGAGTACACACAATATGCAATTGCACTTCATGGCCAAGACTCATGATGCCCAAACCCCAACACCTTCCCACTTGCAGTATGAAAGGTGAGGGTTTGGAAGGCTTGAAGGAAAGAGCAGAGTTTAAACCCACAGTGCTTTATGTCCTAGTTTCTTCTTTGGGAAAGACAGGAATTGTTCCATGGACTAACTGCTATGAAAACAAAAAAGAACCCAGTTTGTATTCTTGCTTTTCAGACTTCAGAAAAAACTGTTCAAGACAGTTTACTCCTTTTCTTCAGACCTAAGCTGCTTCTGCCTACCAGAACTAGTTCCAACCTGGGTAATTACTAGCAGTAAGACACTCAAGCTAGGCAACAGCATAATACATTCTTAGAGATCAATGTTTAATCTCAAATTATTACAAAATCAAAAGCTGTCCAATTAGCTGCATATTCTGAGGAAATACGAAGGATTCGGAAGTTTGCTTGGATAAATGACAAAATTGAAACATGAGTCCAATCTTACTGTTGATTATGATAGTGATGAGATATGGAATACAGAAACATTTGTGAGGCTTCTGAAATCCTTTGATATACAGAAATTCAGGTCCAGGGCAAGGTAACATTTCAAAAATAACACATTTCCACTAGATCATACCATTATGAATATACATATGAAAATGTAAACCATTAATTTTTTTAGCAAATATATTCAAAGAATTTATTCTCTGTGCATCTCCACCAAAGGATTTAGGGTGCAATACCTCATCCGTGGTATATCAACACGTAACTGTGTTTTTGGGTGAACTCCTCCTATTCAGTGAGCAATATAGAATTCATGAATTCAATTATAGAATTCATGAAGAGTGCTCCATATGAGTCTACCCTGTCTTGTCTCAGATATAACAGAATTACCAGAATTTAATGTTAGTGTGAGGGTCCCAAAGGGACTCTTATTCCTCTGACTGAGTGTCCCTTAATGTCATATCTGTTCACAAACCATTTAGAATGTCACTACAGTGGCTTTTTTAATCTGAGTTGCTGCGCAATATAATCCAAACAAAAATGAGTACAAAATGCTTATTCGGTTTTTTCTGCAATTGCTTTTATCCTTAATTCCATTACTGGATTGAGATGATACTAGTTTACCATACATAGAATTCTGAAATTCACTGTGTCAGATAAAATGAACTCACCCATTCTGTACAATGGTGTAGCAGCAGTACTGGCACAAATGTCTCTCTGAAAAACTAACTGAAACCACTAAATTTGAGGAATTTGAGACTTCTTGATGCTTACTATCTATGCAAAAGGAAATTACTGTTAGCCACAACACAGAAAATACTTCTGAGGCTCTTGAAGTCAATGGGAATCTTTTTTTTGTAAACTTCAGCAGAATTTCACCACTCATTTATCACCAAGGGGTGGCAGGACAGGCACACGCAGAAGAGATGGATTACGGAACTGGGAAGAAGGCAGCGAGAACTACGAGTCACTGATAACTCACTTTGGTAATGACATGACACTGCTAGAGTGGTACCTACAACTGTTCTGTATAGGAAATACAGGAAATATAGGGTCCTCTAGGACACATGCAGTGACAGCAATGTTCACAACCATTCCCTTGACAGCCTGCGCACCATATTTTCCTGTGACAGTCATCCCCAAACAGCACAACAAACATCTGACTGTGAATACACCCTCATACCAACCCAACAGGCAGAAAGAGCACCAACCCCCCCCCCCCCCCCACACACACACACTCCCCCCCAAGCCAAATCAGTTTTGGAAAAGTGAATAGAATATCTCTGCAAGTAATTGGAGAAATGTGCCTTAAGAACGATTGCTAAGCTAACCTGGTGAAGCATCTCCCCCACTCTCTACACCTGTCTCTACACCTGTCATAAATAAGATTTCACACAGAGACAGAAATGTCTGGAATGAAATTCCAGTCTGTCTCAAGACAATTTTCCCCTAAAATTCATCAAGGACAGAATTCCACTGTATATATTTATATTGCTTGTCAGAAGAAAATAATGTCTATCTAACAGCTGCACAAGTCTGATTGAAATCCAAATGAGAAGGTGAGACTGACACATCCTCTTTAGAGTAAAAAACATTTCTTGGTTGAATTCTTTAAGCTAGTGCTTTTAGTAGAAAAAAATAGTTGAAAATACTAATGGGTTAGACAAAAGAAAATGTTGCCTTTGAAAACTATAATCACTTCTCCATCTGGGTAAGACTGAACTAGAGAAGGATGAAGTTGTTATTGCTTTCATCATTCTATCCAAATGGTAATGACAGATTAGTAGATTTAGTGTCTTGCTTGTGAATTTTCATGATGGTTTTTCCAAGATGGAAAGTAGATTTGCACAAGGTAGAATGATACCTGGGATGATGGATGAACTAGAGAGAACAAAGTATGGTCTGTAGCAGAGCCAAAGCCATTGGATTTAGGAAAATTCTGAATGAGGCACAGGCTTGATTTCAAAGTTCACTGTAGGGAAAATTATGTATCCAAGCTGGGAAATTAATTCTGTGAGAGGAAGGGCAGTTTCAGCCCCTGCTGAGGGCTGGGCCTGGGTTCCTGGGTTTGGGGCAGAGCTGCCATGTGCTGTGACAGGCAGCAAAAGCCATTTAGGAAGGAAAATTCTGGTTTTACTCATATGCAGCTTATGCTGTTACTCCTGTATATAGAGCTATGCACGCTCCAGAAAATAATGTCAATTCTTAATATCACTAACAGTGGTAATCTCTTTTCAAATACGCTATGCAAACAGGATGTTGGTTTGGGTCACGTCAAATGGCATTTCACTGTTAGCTGGTGCTGCTTAGATACACACATGGGTATCCGCTTAAATCCACTTTTGGGAAACAGAAAAGGGAAGAGGCAGTCAATTGTTTAAACAAAAGAAGAGCTTTACAATATTGTCTTTACCCCAGCTGGTGGCTGGTTGGAAGAAGCAATTAATTAGCTGTCACACTGCAAACATTCTCTTCTAATTTAATGAGACAGGCCGAGATTGTTAATTTATTAGAAAGCATTTGTTGAGGTTCACGCACATCTCCTCTATTCATTCATTAAACCAAAATCAATTGTTTACCATTAAGAAAGGAGGTGATGCTCAGTGGCAGGCAGCACATCAGCTGAGTGCCTGATAAATCATCACAGCTAAAGCACCTTGGCAGCTGACGGCTGTTTGAAAACAGTGACTTCAAGAAAGAAATGGAGCTTACTTGCAGGCGGGCACTTACTCCAGCAGCTAAATCCAGAAGCAGTCTTGGGAGCCAGGGGGAGCAGGAGGCATCAGCAGCAGCGCAGCCCGGTGCTTGGAAATAAAGCCACCTGTGGGACTGTGATATACGGAACACCTTGCAGACAGGTTCGTTTGGTTTTTCAAGTTCTTACACACACCCCTTTTGATGACAGTGATAATATATAGTATAACACAGCCCAGGGAACGGAGGAGAAACATTCTCAAGTGCAGAAAGTTTACCTTTATCCTGCATTGTTTTCTTCTTCTCCTCTAAAAAGCGTTGATTTACGTAAGCCTGACTCTTGGACCACCTTAGGCAAACTACGAATGTTTAAGCACTTGAACTGAGGTGGCATTTTCACTCTTTCTTTTACAGCCCTAGCACATAAGAGCGGTTACTGCATTACATTCACAGACCTCAAAGCCTAGACATTTTCACCACTTGCTTCTGACAAAGGCAAGGATTCAGGAAAGTGACTGGTGAAAATCATGAAGGAAACCACTGAGAGCGTGGGAGAGAGGGCAGTGCTCACCTGATGTCAAGTGACACCTCTGCTCTGCACACAGAATCACTAAGGTTGGAAAAGAACGCTAAAATCACCTAGTCCAACCACTGGCCCATCCCCACCATGCTTGCTGACCATGTCCCTCCATGCTACATCTCCATGACTCTTGGACACCTCCAGGGTCGGTGACTCCACCTCCTCCTTGTGCAGCCTGTGCCAGTGCCTCACCACTCTTTCTGAGAAGAAATTTTTCAGAATTTTTTTATATCTCACAGGGCCTGAGATCCCCCAGTCCTGCAGGGTTCTAACCCAGATGGAGCTGCCATTACGTTGTTAGTGACTGCCAAGCGATGTGAATTTTCATGAGGATGATGCTTGGCATCATTAGAAGCAACATAGCAGAGACACTGGCAGTGGAGAGAATGAATTGGAAAATGAAATGAGCACATCTAATATAAAAGAACAGTTCTTAATATAAATGAGGAGGAGCTTTGGTCAGCCTAGATCAAAATATTTTTGTGCCCCAGAGCTCCACGTTAATTAGTAGTCTCTGGAGGATGCCTGAGTAAATAGCGTGAGTTAAAGACTTGCACACATATGACACCTCAGATCTCCAGAGAGGTGTTGTTTCTAATGCTGAGGATACTTTGCCCTTCATGTTTAAGGCAGGCTTTGGACTAAGGTTTTCCTGTCTTCAGAAATTCCATGGCTGGAATTGTCATTCAGGGAGGAGCAGGAGATATTAAATGAGGGAAACACAGAGCCATCTGTTTGCAGGATCCCTTTGGTTTAGTATTCTGCTTTTCTTTCAAGCTCTTGCTCCAGGCGGAGGCATTTGCTTGCCCAATTACAGCGGTGTCAGAGAGCCTCCACTTCTGTGTATGTCTCACACTGCTGCACAGTGTGACCCTGCGGAGCAGCGGCTGAGGCTTGGTGCAGATGCAGGAGCATCATCACCTCCCCAGTGCAGCAGGGCCGTGCACAGGCTCATGGTTTGTGAGGCTGTAATGGGATTGCCTGCTGCACCTGTGGCTCGTTGCCTCAGCCGAACAGGGACATCGCTCTGCACTTCTGAATTCCCAGGGCAGCACCAGCCTGTGCCATGTGCACTGAACCACCTGAGCCTCAGTGCTCAGCACACGAACAAAGACTTGGCAGGTTTAAAGAAGATTGACTAGGCTCCTGAGAGTAGCAGGAAGGAGTTATTACTGGATTAGTCCGTGACATCATCTTTCACAATTTTTAATAAAAGTGCCACTCACAGAGCTTTGCAGGCTGATCAGAGAAGCGCTGCTGACAAGTGCAAATGGACACAAGATTTCCACAGTGAGGCGGTTCTGATTCAAATGCAGCTCAGATTTCCACTGGCAACAATGAACTTTGTTCACTGTCTATTAAGTGGAGTTTATCTCATATTCCTTCAGTTTATGGCCCATTATTATTATTATTTATCTCTCGTAATCATCTCAGTGACTGCAGAAACTTTGACTTGCATTATATGGCCTGGAGAGTGTGTCGGTGAAACCAGGTTAATACTTACCATAAATACTAATTTAGGTTTTTTCCTTTCAGTTACAGCAGTAGGAACTCCAATTACTCCATTTCCTCCACTCTGAATTAACAAACACCAAACAATGCTGGCTAGCTGCCCTGCTGTACCAGAGGGTGCAGTGAATACGTTCCTGTGTAATATGGCCTTATTGTGTGCATCTTGGGCAATACATCTTCCAAGCATAGCCCATCCTAGTGAGCTCTGCATGGCCTGTAGAAAAGGGAGATCTCCCTTCATTGTCTTTCCCTGTAGAGCACCAGTCAAAATGTCAATGGAGGCATCAAGTACCAGTGAAAGTACCAGTATCAAAGAAAAGGCACTTATCACTGAGATCTGAGCGTGTCTGACCATAATGTCCTCATGTTTTCTTCCATCCTGATACAAAACTAATCTGAGTGTCTTTTCTTTCAGAGTGCTATCTAAATGAGGAAGGTAAGAAGAAGGGCTTCTAACAGCCTTTTAAGAAGAGGCAGCATTAAGGTTATGCGACCTTATATAACGGAGAATACACTAGAAAAAAAAATGACAAAAAACACAACCAGTCTCTAAAATGAAAGATAAGCATTAAGTATACATTTCTAGTTAACTCACACAATGGATGAGATTTCTTGGGACAGCTTGGAGGACACTTTTCAAGGGAAAATGCTTAAAGTACACGTAAATCACTTTCTTATTCCAGCTATAGCAGCAGAAAAACTAATAATTCTCTCTGTTTTCTTTATTCAGAACTGACTGGCACCAAACAACTCAGTGTATCATACCTTTATCACTGGATACATAGATTCTCCATATAAGAATCATTCCACTTTCCCTGGAATATGCAGAAATTTCTGGAACATCTATCTGGAAATATATTTATTGGAAAAAAAAAAACCTACTTTACAAAATGATGGACTGACTATATTATTTAAACCATTTTTTTTTCCTTCACAGAGATCATTCCACAGATCCTGGTACACTTCTGGAGGACTGTAAAAGGAACAAACATCTGGAGACTTAGCGACACTCATGAAATCTATTCAACAAATATTGTGTCACTGCCTCTTCAGGAGTGTGACCCTGCTATGTGCTGCCATCAGGGATCTCACGCTGACATCTGCAGTGAGGGTAAGCTACACTGCTCAGGAAGTCTAGGTGTTTAACTAGCCTGAGACATTACTGGGATGTGACTGCGTACAGAATTTCTTAGGCACCTGAGATGGCACGGTAGTATTCAGACACTTGATATGACAGTGAATTTTTTCCATGACTGCTATTGGGGAGGGCAATTCACAGCAAGAGCAAGCAACTCTCCCAGGCTTTTTCCAGCGAGGGGGATCCTAGCATTTCTAAGCATACTCCAAGCCTCAATGTCTTCCTGCAGTGATCTGCTGATCAGTGATCCTGACAGTGATTCAGTGGGCCTATCTGCTGCAGCACTGCAAAAAAACTGCAATCCAACCATAGGTAGACATGCACAGACCATCTTATTGCTAATAGCACCGTGGCTCTCAGCACCAACCAGAGGCAGGAGCCAGTTTTTTGTGGGTTTTGTAGCTATAGTGGAAATGCTAAGTCATGTCCTGAACCAGTGATTGTGCACCTGCTGGGAAGGCAGGGCCAACCCAGGGGAGCTCAGGTGCATGCAATGACTGGAAGGAGTGGAGCTAGGATCCATCCCTTCCCAGACCTCATGTAAGGGTTGGCAGTGAAGGTGAGGGTATCTCTTGTTGGAGATCATTGCGTGCTAGATGATTTCTAAGGGTAAGGGAATTGGTTTATTTTCTGTTTTTTCTATGTCTGTAGTTGCTGCATTTGAGTATATCCTCATTTGCTATAGCTTAGTGTTTAGCTATTCTGCTGTTGTTGTTGTGCTTTCTATTGCATTACAATAGCATATACTGAGCTGCAGCTAGTTTCCGTATTCTCCTAAAAAGGTACAGATTGCTCATGTTCTTGTCTATGTAATTCTAAAGCCAGTATTATTGTCTAGAGATGGAAGAGCCCATTAGTGATGATGTAATTAATGACATGCTTAAACAAGGGTCCTTTAACTTTCCCTGGAATACACATACATTTATGGGATATCCATCTGGAAATTCTCTCTTAACCTAGAGTTTTTTTTTCCCCCAAATATCATAGGGTTGTAGAACAATGGAAGTACCTGTAGTGTCCCTTGGTATTAGGTGGGATGCTCATTATATGTTAAACATTTGCATACTGCACGTTTTTTGGCTCCAAAAGATTTTAGTGAGAAGTCACAATGGAATATTTTCAATGTTAGAATCAAAACTGTTGGCACAAGGAATTATTAAGGAAAAACAAAAACTAGAACCTTGGTGGTAGAGACTGCACAGCACCTGGGCTTTTTGAATTTGGATCCAGGAATAGATGTTGACATTTGTAGCTGTATATGGGTCAGAAAAAGGATATTGGTTCTTTAGCCAGTCTAGCAGCATGATTTTTGACTTCTCTGTAGCATAGTCTGCTTCACTGGATTCACTTTATATGCAAAGCCTTTTCTCCACTGTTTTAGTTCAAGCACTGGGATCTATCGTGCTATGGGAGAACTTGTTTTCTTTTTTGCCTAATGGCTTCTCCTTTTGACAGAAAGGAAGCAGGGCTGTGGACTTTCCACAAACATTGGTCTCGTAAGCTGCAATCTAGCTTACCAGGTTGATGAAATATTTCTACTTTTATCCCCCATTCTTATTCTAACTGCTTAACCATCTTATTTTTTTAGATGCTATGAATAGGTAGCTGCTCCATTTAACTAAATAATATGGATGTATTCCTCCTGAGGAAGGTCAGATAGAATGAAACCCATTTTCTCATATCCCCAGAAGTAAGGGTGACAATGCTTACACGCATGCAACTTTCTGCCTTTCTTTTTTTAAGGGAAGAAGAACCAAGGGTGTGTCTTTCCCATCAAAAATATGATGGGAATTCCCCTTACAGACTTAACTCAGGGGAGTTAGGGAACAATGGTATAGATCAGAGACTGCTTAGGGGTTGGAGAACAGTTGTAGTGATCAAATCAGCCCTATAATGATCACTATTTAAAATACCTTCAATCTGTTAACAGGGCCCTTAAAACCTTTACCAGGTGAGAAAGAGGTGTCTATTTCTCTGACAAGTATAGGTGGTCAGTGTTCATGTAGAGGTCCACAAAGGAGATCTCCAGACTTCACTGAAAGTGATTGCACCTCAGGTTTTCAAACTTTGATCAGGAAACTATCATATGTTTCTCATTTGGTCCTCCCTGAAATGTTTTTTCTTCTCTAACTGAAAGCTGTAGGAAGTGAGGAAGGTCCCTTTGAAGGCATGCACATATACAGTAGATTTCTTAACAAGTGTTTCCATGTCTTTGGACAATATATTTAATCATTTTTAAGGTGGGGTCAATTTTCCTTTGCTATCCACAAGAGCCTAAAAGAACCTCATCTATAAATATTGTGCTTCAGGTAGACGTGAGAAGTTATACCTGTCTTCACACCTTGTAGAATCTGCAGCTTTGTAAGTTTGAGGTACCTCCTTTATTGAAGGTCATTGCCCTAAGTATAGGGCTGTAAAGCAATCCTCATGCTTTGGCTCAGGGAATTATTGCGGCTTAGTGAATTAGTGAACGCAGTTTGAAATCCCCTCAGTTAAACTGAATAAATGAACATGGCTGACTCATAAACAATGAGAGACATGAGGTCCTTGGGCAGAGGGAGAAAATTAGATTCTGCATCCTGTGTCCTAAGTGAGTGCTGTAGTATGAGCAGTACAAGATTGAAAGGCAATTTGCCCTGCAGCAGGCTTGGCTGAAGTCATCTCTGATAGCTGTGCTCTGGAGATGCTGGTGTGTTTGGATGTCTCAAGCATGGTGAGTGAGGATGGACAATTCATTAATTTCTACTGAGGCAAGCATTGTGCTGAAAGCCTGATATTTTGGTGGCTGGAAAATGTGTCATCAGAAATGAGGATTTTTGGATAACTTTTTAGTAGCATCTGAGCTCTTCTTTTTTGAGCAGTGTGATATGATTTTTATGGTAGTCACCTTCTAAAGTTTCTGAATGGAAGGTGCTGTATGATCAAATTGAGTAGATTTTACAGCTGAGTACAAGGAAGCAAAGTGGGGCACAAAGGAGTGCCACATCTCTCATCCTACTGAGGCAGAACAAAGCAGGGGGAAAGGGCAGTAAATATACCTTGTGAAGGGGAAGCCCTGCAGAAAGCACCCAGACAACTGAGTGCTGTGGAAAAAAATTCCCCTCTTCACTCTAGCAAGAAATCAGCTGATATGTGCCATAAGGTTAAAAAATGCTTATTGCTCTTTCTTTACATAACTGCAGTGGTTCATTGTGCTGCTGAAGCCCAGCTGCCCCTTTAGCCTTGTGACAATCCCCTGCAGCAGCAAATTCCACTGAAAGCCTCGCTGTAGGTAATGCTTCTTTTTAGGGATCACTTGTTCATTCTCATTTCTAAGATACATCCTGAAGAAGGTAATATCCTATTAATGTAGCAGCAGCAAAGCTGAGCCATTTTCACACTACTCCTCACTGAAGCCATCCAAGGAATAGATCCTCTAAGAGAGTTCTTGTGGGTCAGGCCCTAACCTGCTGCTGTTGTCTCAAAGCATAACAATCCAATGTATAGATTGTTTAACCTGCAAGAATTAGCAGCATTTGCTCAGGTATCAACCTTTCAATGTCAGGTCCTTCATTTTCTACAACTGCTTTGCTCCTGAGCATTCAGGTCCAGTGACACAACCTGCAAAGCTAAAATCAGCTGCTGTGGGTGTGATCAGCTTTATGCAGTGCTGGTGTGCAAGCTCCCTGCTCTCCTTGCAAGTCATGAGAAGCAGCTGGAAGAGTTGGAACAAAACTCCCAGGTGCACTATCATTCACAGCCTCAGGTTTAATCAAAAGGTCAATGTGGCTCTCAAGTGAGAAACTTTAGATTAAAATATAAACAAATGAGAGAAATGATGCCAAGCTTGGAGGGATTAAGGGATTCAATGAAAGATGAAACTTCAAAAAGTGTTTGAGCCTGTTTCTTAATCCTTGAAACTCAAAGGCACATTAAAGTAACCTCTTGCTACACACCTGTGTGCCTTTGTCAGTGCCTGCAAAGGCAGTGCACTTATTTTTTTGTGAAGGTGGGCATCTCTCAACAAAATAGCTGTACAGTTTTAGCTAAGTGAATGCTTTCCCGTGTAAGAGGGGTACATTTCCTTGACACTGATTAACCTTATGAAAAGCTGTTGGTGACCCAAGGCACAAGAGTCATAAAAAGTAGTACTCATGACAACCTTTGCTGGAAAATTTTGTAGTGGGAGTGATAGAATCCTGCAAGATGCCATGCTGCCATGGCAATGTGTAAGTGGAGTGGATAGGACTAACCAAATAAGTTAGGTTTCTTTAAGTTTATCATCTTCAGTGGTGCACAGAAAGATTAAGTATTCAGTAATCTTGATTGAAAAGTTCTGGAGCATATGGATGGGAACAAAGTAATGCTACATCTGCTCAAATGAGCTTTTCTAGGTGGTGGGTCAGAGAGGTAAGCCTCTTTTTATAGGAGGAGTTTCTTCTCTCTAACCTGTTATACTGTTAATATTGCATACTGGTTTCTAGAAGACAGCATTGCTTCAGTAGTCTTTTCAAACCATGGTCTAGAATATCAGCAGGGTACTGAGGTCCCATGGGCCACAGCAAAGAATGGCTTGAAGCATAGCCCTGGGATTAGAGGAAGCAGTTAGCAACAAGGACCTCTGCTTGACTTCCTGACCTGCTCTGCATGTCTTTGGAGGAATATGCACTCTTAACTTTTGCTTCAGTTCAGTCATGAAAATAGGTGTTGCAGTAAGTCCTTCTGTATAGAATTGCAGTTTGTTTCCATCACTATTTGCAAGGACCATCTGATCCTCTTTTAGTGCTTCAGCATGTTGAATTTCTCCTTCAAATGACCTTGTAAACTCTCAGTGTCACAGCCAGATGAAACTAATCCTTACTTAGGTGGCTTCCAGAAAGAAATGAGAACTTCTCTCGTTTCTCAGGTACTTTAGGCAGAACTGAAAGCTTAATGCTGCCAGTGCTGCTGGCTTGAAAAATGCTTTTGACGTTTCAGGAATTAGCTTGAAGGATTAGTGAATAAATGGTGCATTGTGTATGAAGAAAGATCTTTAACCCTTCACACTTCCCAAAATGTTACGTGCATTAGCTGGATGAACAGAGAAGAGATTTGGGGAGGGGATTTCGGCTTCTTTTCATCACTGCAAGTCTATGTTTATATTTGAACTTAGGGAAATGTAGTGGGAAAACTGTAAGTGTTATGTTAGTGAGTGCTGGAGGAAGGACTGAAGGGTTGGGAATGTTGCAAAGCTTTGTGGGCATGACAGGGAGTGGATGAGAAGAAGTGTTAACTTGCTGAGTTGATATGCTCCATTACAATGGGCAGGTGGGAAAGTGACTTTCTGGCCACTATTGCAAACAGAGAAACATCCTTGGAAGATTAGCACTGTGGTGCTTCTCAGGATTTTGTGAAGGCAGCAGTGAAGCCTTAGCTTAGGGGCTGGGTAATAAATTTTGATGTTAAGCAAATCCATGACTTATAAAATTAAACTTTTTCTCTCTTTCAGTGGCATATTTCTTTTCAAGAAAAGTATTAGTTTATTTATTTTTGTAAAGTGTTCTACTGCAAGTTTACTCTTAATGCTGTAGGATAAGAAAAACACTCAGGAACATATTCTACTTTTATTTTTCCATGTAAAATAACTTTAAAGTTGTTTAAACATTGATCTATGTTTTTTTCCTCTTTCTACTGTTTCTTTTCTGTCAAAATACATTGGAACTTTAATGTACTTAAGCGATTGCTTTGCTGAGACTTAGCTAGATACTGTGAAATATAGCAAATGCTTACTGTAAGACAGAACTCAAGAGGAGATAAGGGCAAGAAGTGAAGGTTGGTATCACCCCATTTTAGGGCAGAGGAATAATATGGAAAATAGAATTAGCTCAATCTGTGAGGCATTCCTCACTAATGAGGACATCCTCATTAGAAATGGAGGCTGAGAACTATGTTTCTGGTCAAAGAGTGGAGTGGGAAGATAAGAAAGGGAGCAGTGTATGGTTCTATATCTATCCTTCACAGACATCTGCAGAAATGAGGAGGCAGAGGAACAAGTGACAGGAGGCACAGAAGGAACTGCCTGAAACACCAGGAATTGAAGGTCTGTTCCACTGCTGGGTTAGTGTTTGCCAACAGCAATCACAGATTTGTCCATCTCATGTTCAATTAGTCATCAGACTTGTCCTGGTCTTGTTTAACAGATCTGAAAGGATCAGATTGCAACTATGTTACTTAAGTGCTGCAAAAATATGATAGAAGATGAATTAAAAGGTATAGTAGGACAGATTATTCTTGTTAAAAGGAAAGTTA
This sequence comes from Cyrtonyx montezumae, assembly GCF_038088225.1. NCBI lineage: Eukaryota > Metazoa > Chordata > Aves > Galliformes > Odontophoridae > Cyrtonyx > Cyrtonyx montezumae. The sequence continues at coordinate 39,890,610 of NW_027071826.1, read as the reverse complement.
AAACATTTTCTTATTGACTCTTAAGGATTAAACTATAGTGATTTAGGGCTACGTGAGAGCACTGAATCAGTTTAACGTGCTTTGTCATATACACATTGATGTGACAGGTGTAACTGATTCACTTCAGTTTTCCTGTGTAGGTTAATTACAGTTTAAGGTCAGCTGGGAAGCTGGGTAGATGAACTGTGAGCCAGCAAATCTCATATTAGTTTCTGTTATCATTTGTTTTTTCTGTATGTATGGGCCTCAGCTAGGTTCACGACATGGTATATACTTCCTGTGCCTGGTCCTATTAGTTTTCCACAATGCTGGCTCACAGGTCTTGAAAGAGACCAACTTTTATTGAAGCAGTTTAAAAGGCACATCCTTAATTCATATCCAGTTCAATTCACAACATGGAAATATTTTTGGGTCTTAACATGCTTGGGTTGTACCAGGGCCAACTCAGACAGTAATCAGTTGTCCTGCTTTGAGAACATTTGCTTGCAGTGTCTCTATGTATTTCTGTGAAGGAGCAGCTGCAGGTGAGATGCCTGGGGAGGGTAGACATGGGAAGCAAAGGGGATCTCATCTCCTGTGTGTGTGAGTACAAAATGAGGGAAGTGACTGTTCACCTTTTGCTGTTGAAGTTTTCGGTGGTGTTTTTAAAGCTTCAACTTTGTCTCACAGCCTGCCTAAGAACAGCATTAGTAGTACTGTAGGTTAGACATAGCTTTTGGGATGAGGATGCTCATCAGAAAGTGATTTTTTTTCTGTGACCAGCAATTGAAGCTTTACAGCCACAAGGACCGTACATTCTTGCTTAATTGTTCAATCAGTATTTCATGTAATTTTCTGCTATTCTTTATTTTACTGTAAACCTGTGAACATTATCTCTCTGGGAGGAGTCTCCAGCATTGTGTGGGTTTTTAATAGTCATTTCAGTTTTCAAAGAGGAACAGTCCCTTTATTCATCTACTCTTCAGTGCTTAAGCTGATACCAGTCCTTCACCAAGGCATCTGATAAAGTAAATATTAGTGTGTGATTTCCAGTAAGATAAATTAAAACCTGTAAGATAGATGCATAGCTAATTACAGGAAGGTAGGTAGCATCTAAGTTTTTCATCTCTCACTGCAATATTATCCCGGAAGGGGTACAGTAGGAACCCATATGTGATATTTAGAGGTGAATGTTGGAAAAACTTGGCACAAACCATGTTTGGACAGTGCAATTTGTTTGCATGGCTTAAACAAACCCTGTTTAGGATCACTTCTATAGAACAAGAATAAAAGATGAAGGAGACTTCAGTGGCAAAGCCACTTTATGCTCATTCAAGCTCCTGTGAAGTGTCCTAGAGCTCTAGGCACCGCTGTGTATTTTTTTTGCAGTTTAAATGTTTCCATTGAATTTCTGTTCAGGATTTAAATATTTGTATTGAGTACTTCACAAATTGGAACTCTGTTCTGAAGTTTCTTATGCATCTGTACCAATTACTTACAAACAGCATCAGTTGGCTGCCTGTGGTAACCTTATATAGGATACATACAACAATTTTGCAACTGTCCCTCTTCTGAACTCATTAGGAAAGCAACAAAAAACAACCCACAAACAGGAGGAAAAGCATGATCAAGTAAGGAATTATGTCATCAGTCACTGTGAAGCCTCAAACTCACTTGCAGCAGAAAATTTTCAGTAAGGCATGCAATTAGGAAGTAGTCCCTAGATCATAAGATGGCTACATACAAATTTCACAGTCTTTGTAGTTTTAAATCAGGGCATAACTGACCTTTAACTTATGAAACCTTCTTGTGTGACAGTGGAGCAGAAAAAAGCTGTCTGTTTGAAGTTTAATTCTACAAATAGATACCAGACTACAGGAGGGAAAAAGAAGTCTTGAAGGACACAGGAACGTCTGGAACTCACAGAGGTGTGTGAAGGTGCAGGATGCATACATCCAGTGTACCTCTCAGTCACTGTAACATTGAGTAAAGGTCGCTTCCTCTCTTGTGGCATATGTACCAGAGAATCTTTTGTCAGCTCAGCTCACCCCAGATCTCTTGTTGGTACCCTGATTTCTAGGCAAGTGGTATGAGGTGGTTTATTTCCAATAACATCTATCAGGCATGGATTTTATAGTGAACTATGTTCTGTTTTACACTCAAGTTTTCTTGCCAAGGGAAATAATTGGTCCACTGCAGGCTAAATGACCAGGCTGAAACAACAAGCAGGCTGGACTGATGAGGCAGTCATCCCTTGAATGTCCATGCTTCCTTCTGTAGTGGGTCAAAGCCTGAGTTCAGAATTCAAGTTGGCAATGTCCCTGTGGAAATTCCAGTCACTGTTTAGTGGACAAAGTGGAGGCTATGTAGGCAGGTGTATGCTGCCTTACCTAGCAGGTAGGAGCTGTCAGTGAGGAATGTGGCTTATGGGCTAAACCCCCTCTTTATGGCTCCTCTTTGAGAAGCAAGATCCAAGTTCCTAGGCAGAGGTTAGATTTTTTTTTAGATACTAGGCATTGCATTTTCTGCTAAGCACTTGCATGTAGTGCTGGTGAAGAATCTGCCAGAGCAGCATTTTTTTTCCACCAGAAACCTCCCTTTTGTAAAAGTTTGCAATATTCCTTTTTGAAAAGATATCGACTATGTTGAATACATATTACCATAAATGGCATTCTTGAAGTAATCAGTTCCTTACTACCTGATTTGATCAAGTGTGTGAAGTTCAAAACTATGTGGCAATATTGAGATGGATATATACTTCTTACTGAAAACAATCTTAGAATCATTAAGGTTGGGAAAGATGATTAAGATAATCTAGTCCAGCCATCAACCCATCACCACCTTAGCACTAAACCATGTTGCTCAGTGATCATTTACAGTTTTCTTGAACTCCTCCAGCGACAGTGTCCTGGATAGCCCTCAAGTTAGGGGACTATCCTATCCAATGAAGTTATTTGCATGTTCTGTCAGTTTAAAAGCAGAGATTTTTGATTCAGTAGCGAATACACGAGTATGAAAGAAACATCCCTACAATGGGGTGCAGGGCAGACTTTAAAAGTATGCAGGTATCTGTTGTCTGAACTGTGCACACACACGCACGTTTGTTTCCTTGTGTAATTGTGCTATTGTGTAAGCAGTTCCCAGCATGGTAAACAGTAAAGGCAAAGCAGTGAGATAGCTCAGCAGAGCATGTATTTATTTCAGCTGTCAATGCAGTTTTGGTGACTGTAGTTGCATTAAGATGTGATACTGTATGTCCAGCATTGGATATTCCTAACATCATCACATTCAACAGTGGATGGCAGCACCAGTCATCTTGTCAAAGACAAACCTCATAAACTATTTGCCCATATATTTTCTATGTCTTGTGATTATTCCCAAAAGAGCATTAATCCTCTCCTTCCAACTGGTTTGCATGGGCTTTAGAATCTGTCGCCATTTCCTGGTCTCTCCTCAATAACTTGTATCTTATTTCATTAGCAAGGTGAGCAAAAATAAAATTGCATGGAAGAAATCACCTTATACAAACTTGAATTGCCTCCCACTAAATTCCACTATTCTGTGCTTGACTTCTTATATGCTTTGTAAGTGCAGGGTAGGAAAGTAATGTTCAGATCAGATGGAGGAGAGGAATCTGTGGCATCATTTTTAGGAGGAAAAAAAATTAACTCAGCACAGACTACTTCTAATATAATTCCCACAGCTGCTGATTTCCCACAGTTGCTGAGTTTCTTTTCAGGTGTCCCTTGGATCTTGCGTACTAAACATGAAATGATGGTTGCTGACATAGTATTATATTCTTAAATTTAAAAACTTCTAAATTCCAAATTAAAGAATTATTGGAATTGATTCCGGACCTGAGCTGAAATTCATCATGTTCATTCTACTTAATGTCCTACTTAATTCTTCTTAATTCTAATGAATTATTTGTGTACCACACAGGCTCAGCTGCTTGGCCCATTTCTGCTGTTTTGTTGTTGCAAAAGCACACTGCCAGTGCTGGGCTGAGATCTATTCACTGTGAAGAAATCATATGCCAAACATGCATTAATTCATTTATTTTCAGACTTTTTCTTAAGAAATGCATGTGTAAAATGCATGTATAGTATTCCTGCCTGTCTTCTCATGTATTTTAAAATGATCAGTAAATTTTAACTAAATTTCATGCAAGACCAGCAGTTTTAAGGACACCACAGGTTCTATGGATACAGTCAGGCAAGGATTCCTTGGTCTTGCTCCTTATAAAAATAATCTTTGACTTCCCCTTTTCAAGAAATTCATTGCTTTAATGATGAAGATGGGACTTCTCTCTCTAGGAAGAGGAGGAATGGTAAAAGCCTTACAAGGACAATCTCAGGGATGCATTTATGAGTGGAAACAGTGTATGCGTACAGGCTGGTTTAGATCAGCAACAGGTTGAGTCCAGATAATTTGTATTTTGGGAACTGAAATTTTTTTTGAGGCATGCTACACTTTGGTCTGATTATGATTGGGAATTTAAGCCCAAACCATCTTTATGTTCTGAGCTTCTCAGAGTCATTTTTATCAGCCTGATAGTTATGTGATGGGCTGCACAGATAGCATATGCCAAGTGAGATGGGTCTGATCTTCTGTGAAGAGTAACTTGGAAGTGCAAAGTTGGATTCATTCTTTGCAAGAAGGTAACTGTAAGATCAGAACCACTGTTCTGTTTTTGGGCTTGTTCTCCACGAGATGGTGCTCTTCCCCTTGTCCTGAGGTTGTTTTCGTTCAATCTCCATCAATTAATACTTTGCCTTGTTGCCCCTCTGCATTTCTTTGCCCGTCTATACCTGTACTGTTTTCCCCCTGTATGCACCGTGCTGAGTGACCGCTTTTAGCTCTGCTTTTGCAGTCTGACCTGCAGCTGTGCATGACTGCCTTACAGGAAGCTTGGAGGCTGGAATTTCTTCAAAACCTTATGCTTCATTGCGAAACTGCAATATTGCAACCAAGTCCGATCATGTTGCATCAATACCTCCCAATCCTTTGTTACTGCCACATTACATTCACCTTTCCAGCACTGCCTGAGACAAGCAAACTGAGAAATAAGGTGCATTTCCACACACCTGCTCGACTGTTAGAGGTCACGATGTATGAATCAAGCATGGGATTGTGACCTGTGATGGAATGCGTTAGCTCTTTGGAAATCACTTATTGGTTTCTCCAGACTAGGTATAGATTGCTGTAAACAAGTGGATGACATATCAAATTAAAAACAAAGGCTGAGTCACGCAGGAAACCCATCTGATTTTACAGTGTCTCTCTCCTGTCATCTCCAGAGTACTTACTGCCCTGGTCTTAGCAGCACTGTGGGCATTGGCCACTCCACTGCCTGCTGAGGGCAAGTGCTGACCTCGTGCAGCTCATAGCCTCGGCCATGTTCTTCACAGAGTAACTAACAGGGAGCTCTGGCAGCTTCCACATCCATTTAGTACCAGGAGGGCAGCCAGCAAAGGAAGCTGTAAAGATCTTGCTATCTCTATGTGAAGCTATAAAAACTATAAAAAGTGAATGGCATCACATGACACATTAGATGTATGGAGTCATGCAGCTCTGAACTACTACTGTGACAGACCTGCAAAGAAGCTGGCTGACCCTGGCACTTTTTGAGCCCCAGAGGTACCAAAACATGGTGGAGCCACAGAGCCAGCCACAGTCTTGTCCTTTTCAGTTGTGAATGTCCCCACCCCAGCCTGCCTACTGCTCTCTATAGCTCTCAACCTCTTCTGTCTTCATCAAGCTCATGTTAAGAAAACTCACGAAATAACAAATATATTTTTCTGAGGTTTTTCTTTTATCTCTTTCTCCCTCTCCATATGTGTATTTGCTTGCTATCAGTCTTCAGCCTGCTTCCAGTAGTGTATGATTCCTGCAGTAGTGTATGATTGGGGGTGTTAAGGAGATGCACCTGCTAAGCAGCTCAATGATTAACCCAGTGTCAGGAAGGGATGGGTGTGGGTTCAAACATCTTATTTAAATAGATGGTGGGCAGGGAGAGTCCCTTTCCTAAGGGACTCACGTGCTTTGCTTTGCTAGTGTGACCAAGCTGAGAGGGTAAGAGGTAAGAGATTGTAGCTGTAGAGTTAGGCTTTCTTGTTGGAATTTCTTAATTCTCAGTCTCAGTAAAGTACTTTATCACTTCTCTATTCACTTCTACATGAAGCATAAGAAGCATAACAGACACTTGCCCAAGGCAGGCAGTAAGTCAGTGGCAATATTCAGTAAGTATGCCTGGGATTTAGATTGCAGCTTTACAGTGCTAGTTTGGCATTCTGTAACAGCCCTAAAGTTCAGAAGGGGAAAGGGAAACATGAGACCAAGTGACTGTAACTACCCAAAGACATATAACCAAATCCTATCTTCTCTCGTATTATTTATATGACAATGTGGAATTTTAATATAGTTGCAGGGTTTTTTTTCCTCTTTATGTTCCTCCCTGATAAACCATTAAGTCCTATAAGCACCTTCTCCTCAGGTTTTCCCTGTGTAGGAATGGAGGCTAGTCCCCTGACTCTTGAAAGCTGTCCTGTTCTTAATATCCCCTGGTGCTTTAGAGATGCATCAGTTCATGTTATCTGTTTTGAGATACTATTATTCAAATGCCTACGTGTTATAACTTCCTTGTATAAATGTGCTCTTCAGGGGAAAAAAAAATAAATATATATATATATACTTCCATAGTTCTTACTACAGGTGTAGAGCCATTGCATCTTTGTGCCAAGGATTCTTAAAGGATTAATGACAAATTCCAGTGGCTCAAGATCAGCCTGTTAAATTGAGTTTTCAATTCATAATCAGCTTGGTCTTCTACTTTTCAGTTTGTGTTTCTTTTACAACTCAGCTGCTGGAGTGGACTTCTCATTAGCTTCTCTTTAGGTACCTTATAGCTAGCATGCCTTTATAAATGAAGGAAAACTATTGGAAGAATTTAAGCTCTCATTTGATCCACTAGCTAGGAGGGAAGACTTCAGAGTACTTGTGGCTGAATTGCTTAATTCTCTCCCATTCAGAACTGCATGGCTCAACCCACACTGGGAATGATTTCTGGGAGGTGACCCAACAGTACTCTGGAGTGTGAAAATTGATTTGGAAACTGAATTCTGATGAGGATGAGACAGTGGGGCTGTGGGAAATGCTTACTCATGATGTAGAAATGCAAATTGCTAATAAATTATGAGTGCAGGAGAATTAATCCAGTGAAGAATGCTTTTTATCTTGTCAAGAGATGCTAAGAGTTTGAAACTGTGCTGCCCAGTGACAAGTCTAGGATAATAGGCACAAACTAGAACACACAATTCCACCTAAACAAGAGAGAGTTTACGTGAGGAGGCAGAGTACTGGAACAGACTGGCCAGAAAGGTTGTTGCTCCTTCTTTGGAGGTATTCAAAACCTCCCTGGGTGCTTTCCTGTGTGACCTACTGTAGGGAACCTGCTTTAGCAGGGTGTTCACTAGAGACTAGGTGGTCTCCAGTGGTACTTTCCAAACGCCTATGACTTTGTGATTCTCTGCTTTCCTTAGACATCTTTGCAGGTGGATCCAGATAGTAGCTTGCTGTTATTTTGTGTGCAAGCCTATGGTTTCTTTTGAGACCAGAAAAAAAGAATAGCTTTCTTGTTATTGATCTCAGGCGTGGTCAGTGAAATGCAAAGGTAAAATTAAGATTTGCGAGGGATACAGAGATCCTGCCTCCTCCCTACACCAGCCAACTGGGACAGGGGAGGGGTAGCTGCCTGGCTAGACCTCTTGCAGTTGTTTTGGAATTTTGGGTTTTAGCAATAGTTAATGGGTCAAAAGTTACTGCCCACTTAATACAATGAAGCTAGCTTTGCAGTGCCAAAGGGAGTGGTATGTTGATCTGATGTCTTAGTTCTATCTCGGCTACAAAGGCTACTGCTTGGGTGAGGTGAGGCAGGCCCCTTGGAGCAAGGAGCAAATTGTCTCCCAGAGGTTACCTAGGGACTGCTGTGACTCAGTTTTTCAGAGCCGAAGTGACAAAACAAGAACAAAGCTTCCAGACAGCCGCCAGTTGCACAGCTTAGATGGGCACTGCTCCCAGTGCAGTGCTGATCAGAGCAGTATTGGTCACTGGGATACTGCTGTCTGCTGCTCTTGAAGTAGCTGGCATATGCCCTCTGCATTTAGATCTGGATTTTGGGTATAAGAGGGCATTATTTGTCTTTTTCCTCTGTTTATTTATTTTTAAAACCTTAACACTATGGTAGATTCTCAGTTTAATCCCCCAGAATGATGCAAGGTTTCATCCACCACTGAATTCCTGAGGAAAGGTTTGAAAGGGCAGAGGAGGACTTTGCTGTGCTGGCAGTGACAATGCCCCTCAGCACCTGCTGAGACTGCTGTGGCTGGTGCACCCTTCTCAGAAGCTTTGAACGTTTCCTGGGGAAATGCATCTAGCTGAAGGTCTTTCAGCCACATCCCTTTTTCTCTCCAGGGCATAAGAAGAGCCAACAAAACTGTACTGTACAGGTCCTGAATATTAGCGAAACAGCGATGAGTTTCTCTCTGTGCCTTTCTCAAGGGAACCTGGAATAGTGATTCAAAGGGCTTTGGGAACGTATTTTTTAATAACACCCCTGGATTGTACTTGCTGGCCTTTGTGTTTGGCTTGACATTTTGTTTACTATAGTGTTTGTGAAATAGGGACAAGCCATAAGCATCCATCCAGCTGCACCTCTGCAATGACATGTTCTGACACGCACAAGTACTTTCAGTGGAAGTGTTCCTGCAGCCATCTTGAGAGATCTTTGTGGGTTTTCAAGTCATCCAGTTACGGAGAAAAACAACCATAACATGTTACTGAGGTCACAGGATGAATAAGGCATTATGAATAGTTGTGCTGGAAACAAAAGCTTTGGTGAATACTTGGTGAGAAATGTGGGGGTTGACAAAAGTTTGTAGACCAGTTCAAAATAATGAAGCACTGGGAAAAATGTTAGCTTGTGGGTTATGTCTGAGTGAATAAAGTTTATTCATGAATGGTTCAGTGTGGGGACTTCGTCCACCATTATTTCCATCTGAGTCGTGAATCAGTATGTCACCCACTTGGAGGTAAATCATTAAGTAAAATATTTAGAGGAGAGAAAAAAAAAATCAATATGTCAAATTTACCCTATGTCCCAGAGCAGTGAGTAATTGCTTTGTGTTGCTGTAGCAACAGATGGCTCAATCTCTTCAGATTACACTTCTCACCAGCAGTGTCAGGTCTCCTCAGCAGATCATAAATAAATGTGATTATATCTTTTTTGCATCAGAAATTTTGCCTACAGATAAAATACCTTTCTTTTCTATGCCCTTTAAAAGAGGCCATATACTAATGTGCCCACATAATAACTTGACTATGTGGGACAAAGCATTTTTCCATGTTGTCTTACTGTTGATTCACAACTTCCTTCTGGATTCACCGGGCTTTTTATCTGAAAGCTTCAATCAGTTGCATTTTTATAAGCTTTTCTCAAATACAGATTGTAAACATCTGTAGACTCCCAGAAATAATACTGTTTCACAGGTCTGGGCCTGAAACATGGGTGCTATACAACCTGCCTACAGTCTTTCAGAAAGTCTATGTTGGAAAGTGAAATATGCTCCAGACTTCCTCAAGATCAACCCCATAGTCTTAAATACACAATTATTCAAGCTAAGCATCAGCTCTGAAATTATGGATCCATGCATACCTCTCCCCGTTACGATAAATGGCAGAAATATACTGACATAAATAGAATAACTTCATGCTATCACTTTATTTTTCTTGGTCCTGTGAAAGTGTAGCACACTGATCTGTAGCACACTGATCCTCTCTCTGAGACAGATATTCAGACTTTTTCTTTTAGACTGATGCATCCCAATTTAAGTCCACGTTGGTCTTCTGGTCACTCCTTTCCCCTTTCTTCCACAAAATAGAGAGCCTTGTCACCTGTTAAGAAATTTCCTGTCAGAAAGGAGAACTCAGCTGGTAACAGTGATCAGCTGAAGGGATGGATGCTCTCATAACACGAAAGTGCATGCTTAGCAATTAAAATATTCAAAAATAACATTGTAGTTGTTTTTGTGCTTTATGTACAGTATTAAAAATAAAATAGTCTACCACAGGTAATTTATGAAAGCAGGTAATAATGAGTTCATTATTGCATAGCAAGCCAACGTTGCAGTCGTGGTTATAGGCCTAGCCAAGGTCTTTGATCTTCTGGTTAATTAATGTATAAATGAAAAGACTTTGGCTTTCATCTCGCATCCATTGGCTAATTATCTCAGTAACTGGTCTCACTCAGATCTCAGTCAGTTCTTATTCAAGGACTTACCCTTTCATTTTCCATCCTCTATACAGGCAGTGAGTCACCAGAGCCATGATTTATTGTCCGTCCTTGTAAGAGATTTGTTATTTGCACAGCTCTGTCCAAGGGACTCATCTGCTCATAAAAAATTCAGTTGAAACAATTTAAAAATATGAAGTGATGTGGCTATTTACAGTGACACCATTGATTGTAAGTTAGCAGGAGATTTTAAATAGGGAAGTGCAGCACTCAAGAGTTCAGCCAATCACAGGGCTGACCCTTCATCAAGATGTGAAACCCATCAGTGAGAATAAGATTCTGTGTTAAGAGGGCAAATGAAAAAGCAATGAAGTTGAATTCTGAGGCACAGGTGTTAGTTTGTTCTGTCAAAATTAAACAGCAAATATTTTCTTGCAAAACTTTGTATCAGTTGGAAGCTTCCTATTGGCTCTAAGATCTCAAAAAAAGTAAAAAGAATGTGTTGTAGTTTGGATCATTTCCCAAATGTTGCAAATGGTCATTTCTGTTTAGATTGTTTTTAGTCAAAGTAGAATGTATGTTATATATATGTGTTTATATTCATTTGCATATTTAAATTAATGAAATCTGATCTGGATTGTTTTTAAAAGGTAAATTTTGTTTTATATGTAATCTGTGGTTTTTTTTACCTCGCATCTCAAAGAAAGATTCAGTCATCAAAGGAGGCCTAACAGATGACTGCAAGACTCTCTAAGCCTCTCTTTCTCCCTCCTCTCCATCTTTTTTGTTCTATTTGTAATAATAATTCAATGTCAAGTTGGATAATTGTGTTCCTGACTTGGAACTTGCAGTCCAAAGGTGTTATGTTAGAACACTGAGGCATACATCCCACAGCTTCAATTTTTGTTAACTAAATACGTTCCTTGAAGAATTATGTTCCAAAATAGTCCTGGGAGCCCAGTTGTTAGAAACTCACACTATAGTCAGTTCTGGTGTTAACATGATGAATGCTTGGAATAGCAATGCTGCTGAGCTGCCTGCAAGATCTAGTACTACTTCTTTTTCTTTGTATCTTTCAGTGATGAGTGCTAATGCTGGGAATGGAATTGGTTCCATGCAGGTCTGTTACATGGAAAGAAATGGTAAAGGTGATATTTAGCAGTACATCCTCCTGACAACAACAACAGTTAATGAACTGTTTTTTTTTCCCTATTCACTATCGCACAGGAACAGGTGGCTACCTTTCTTTGAACTTGCACACTTATGGACACTGGATTTCAAGGTGCTTTAGTTCCCCCGGTGTCTAGCATTATTAGAGATGTGGGTAAAGATGTTCTATATAGTTTGAAGCTGGAAGTAACTCCAAGTAGTGTTGCAAAAGGAATATGACAGTGGATTACAACTGGAGCATTTGGGTGAACACTGAGTTAAATGACTGGGGTAAATTTCTTTCTAGATTATAAAAAAATGGCTAAATACTCTTCCAAAGTAAGTGGTACAAGAACTAACTTTATGAATGCTTGAGACTACGTAATAAGCTAGTTATGATGGTAGTTTTAATTGCTTCAATTCATGAAATATACACGATTAGCCATCTAAATCAGTTTATTGATCAAACACAACCATAGAGCCTATATTAGCATGCTCTGATTTCTTAACCGACACTGTAATTCAGCAGAAAGTTGGACTAGAGGCTTCCTGAGGTCTCTTCCAGCTTGAATTATTGTATGAAATAAAAGCACACAAATGTACAGTGGTAGGAAAGAAATACAGAGAATGACCACTTATTATGCAGTTTATAAGTTGAAAAATTAAATATTTTTCCATTTTTCACTCTTCTCTCTCCTTATCTTCTCTCTTTCTCTCCTCTCTTTTATTCCTTCATAAATTTGGGGCAAGTTAATAAAATTGCTCATGCTAGCTGTGTTATGGTCTAAGAACCTGGTGCTTTGTGTACTTTCTGTCCATATTCCAAAGTGTTCAGAAGTACATTCTGCCAGTGACCATTCTGAATAGATCAAGACCAATAACCAAGTGATATATATGGCAGTAATGAACTGCCAATTCACTTTAAGTGCACTCTCCTAATACAGAAATCTGCATAAAGACCAGGTCCATTCCTTCTTCTGGATGTAGCTGCTCCATAGGTGTTTCTCTCAGATCCACACATCACAGAAATGCCTCAAGAATGTATGTGTGTAGGTGCATGGTAAGGCCACCTCCCTGCTAGATCGACCTGTTCATTTCACTCTTTTTGGAGGATCACCTCCCACTACCAGTGTGATTCCAGCGGAGTTCTGCCTTTTAATATGTCTTCACATTTATGTAGATTTATTTTCACTCAAAATAGACCTGCAGAGTTTTCCTGTTGAAACTGTGTGTCAGTAGAAGGATTGGCCACAGGGCATGAGACCAGTGGTGGAGATTCCTGAAGAACACAACTCCAGCTCCAAGGCTTTTGCTAGCTAGAAGAAAAGGGAGCAGCTCAAGGAGGTACTCACTCCTTTGAAATTCAGGGCAGTGTTGCTGTGGGTCACTGAGTCTAGTTTGCAAGCCACAGAATGAGAATGAGTCCTACTAAAGTCACTCCAATTTTTCTCATTCTTTCCTCCCACAGATGTACCGTGCCAGCTGCTGAAAGCCATTTCAGAAAGGGCATGGGAGAAACCTGGGAGAAGGTTTTTCTTCTTAAATAAATCAAGTAATTAATTCTGAGTAATGCAATGTAATGTAGTAACCCTGTACAGGGAAGATGAAGTGCCAGCTTTATGCGAGTGTGCCTCACGGTACTACCTGGGATGCTGTTCACATGGTCATTTTCCAGGATCCATCAGCCTGGTTGGTAAAAGACAATGCAGCTCTTCAGTGCTTGCTGACCGAACAGTTACATACCTGAATAAAATTGGTCCCTTCTTCAGGCAAAAAGAATGTACGTGTACTTTCAGCTGAGATTGTGCTGAGGTCATCATAATGACCTGCTGGATTTAAGAAATGGAAAAGTGAGATAGACACAGAGTAAAATGTGTCTGGGTTATATTATAGCTTTCAGTTGTGAGTAGCCTATTTCAAAGACTAATCCAGCAGAACCCTAAGGACAAAGGCTGAACTTGGGGCATACAAGGATATAGCATGTATGTCTACTGAAAGTTTCATATTTCTTTTTAACTGCTAGTAAAGTTGAAGCTTAGTAAGGAAAGGGTGCACTGATTCAATTTCATTATACAAACAAATAAAAGTACTTGCAGTTCCATGGAATTTTAACACAGTTAATCATAAACCTGATATTTGCATGTTATGAGCATTGAGCATTGTGTAGATATTGGAGTTGGGATAAACTGGTTTGGAAAGGTTTACCTGCTATAGCTGTGTCCAAGGGTTAACCCTCACTTCCCCCACCAATTCTGGCAAAGGAAATCCTGTCATGATTGCAAGATTGGAGGATAGTCTATGAACTATTCATATGTCATGCTGTCTTGCCGGTAGCTGCCTGCTTTGAGATGTCCCCAAAAGATCTATTCAGGTGTGACTCCTAAGGCCAACTTGAACGTAGGTCTTAGATCCCTTCTTTCACTACTGTTCAGCTATTCCAGCTTTGCTTTATGGCAGACGTATCCACCCCCTGTCTCTAAAGGCAGAAATCATGGAGGCCTCTAATAGCTCTTCTAAAATGCATGAGTGTACCAATCTGAATGCACTCAGCTCACATTTATGCACCAGGACAGACATATACATAATGAGTTTGTTACTTTATCCCCTCCTCAGTCAGTCAGTCATGTAATGCTCACCCACATGCATGCAAGCATTCATGAAAATGAACTTATACAGAATATTATTACTCTTCAATGTCAAGAAGAGTGAGAAGCTTGGTCATCCACATATTCATGCTGCCATGGGTTCTGTTGGGTGTATTCCTAGTTGAGCAACCCAAGGGAGCAGCACTGGTGCCATAAATTCCTCATAACTAATCAAATCTATAGTCTCACAGTCAGACACCTGGCATCCCAGACAGACTCCTCTCTGTTCTGCTGGGGCCTGTGTTGTGCTGTCTGTCCTTGAACTGCTTTTGCTTTAATTATTTGCATGGGTTTTTGTGTCTAGGGATGTCCTTGACTCCTTGTGTCTATTTCATTTTGTCACTTTGTGCAGCTTGTAAGGGTGACTACCTTGAAAAATAGCTGATTATGGTGTGAACAGATTAAATGTTCAAGTAAGTGTTGCTGCTATTATTTTTCATTCCTATTTTACAATCTCCTTTGTCTGTCCTCATGACATATAACTGCTCTTTTGGTGGCCTCTTGTGCTTAACTTTTTAATTTTCTGCTTTTCCAAAGCATAAAGAAATTACTTGTGCTTCTTTTAGGTCTCTGCTATAGATTATCTCAGATAAAATTCTCTCTTTTAAACAGCTTTTGATGTTGGGAGTATTCAAACTGTATGGATTCTTCAAGGGTTTACAAAGAGCCCAGTGAGCTCCTTATTAAATCCAGCTTCCTTAAATTGGGAAAACTTTCATTCAAAAAGGAATAGGATTAGAATTGAAATGCTGCAGGCAGGATTCACTTATTTGTAGATTTCCTAAGAGGTTTGACATTGTATACTGTATATGAAATAGCAACCTCAAATACTGTGATGCAGAGTCATTGATGAAGGCCTATGCTCAGGAATGAACTTGAACATCTGTCCAACCATTCTAAAGTGCTTATCCCTACTCTTTTTTTCCTCTGTAGTTCAACAACAAGGTGTCTCTGTGATGCAAGATCTCTTTCTGATCTCTCTAATTGTGTTCCAGATCCAATGTCTGAGAGATCAATGATTCTGACTACGGAGTTACCAATGGTGCTAGCACAAACATCCTCCCATATTCAGCAGATATGGGAGGAGTGAGGTATAGGAATGGCTTTGCTTCTTTTGGTTCCTGTAGTTTTACCATGTTGGCAGCTTGTGAATGTACCAGGAAAGGTATCTGTGGCCAACTAAAAGTTTATCTTAGTATATTTGTACTCCATGTTTGTGCATTACTTTGTGCTTGCATTCATGGAAAGATAGTTTTATGTTCTTAAAATCAAAAGTTTGATCTGTTTTGATTCTAGCAGCATCAAAATATTTGCTGAGATCGAAACCACAACAGACAGAAAAGACCAATTAGGTCATTTTGCCATGCCTGTTGTTTCTTAACATCTGCTATTGCATAAAGTTGTGATGCCTTTTCTCTGAGAAAGCATTTCACAGTATAGGCTCATAATAATCTCCATTTGGGCTTAGAAATTCTTAATGACAAAACACTCAATCAAAATTTTCTCATCCCCTTTGATGCATACAGGCCTCTGATAAGAATAAATGATAATGCATGTCCATCATTTCCTACAAAAAGAAACGTCACATAAAATAAGGAAATTTTATGTAACAGATAAATAAGGAGATGATTTTTGGCTCCTAAACAGGCAGTGTACAGAGCTATGTTCAGAAATGCAGTTGGATATATATTGTTAAAATCTCATTATTTATTATTTTGAATGTCTCTCTCCATTTCTCATACCTGCTTACTCCCACCAGCATGAGCAACAATGGATGCTCTTGCACAAAGGAGTGGCTGAATGCCACTGCACTGTTACACTGAGTTGGTCTGACTCTCACAATGAGGAGAATGAAACAAATGTGTAATTAATAATCCCATATTCTCTCTAGGATTTACATTTTTTCCTTCAGTGTTTTGCTGGTTTATTTTAGCCCTTTGCTATTTCTATCTTTTTTCATGGAAAGCCTAATGTGCTATTTGTAGTTTTATTTGATTTTTACTTTGTCCTCAGCTCAGGCTTCTATGGTTTTTATCCCAGAATATTTCTAGCAGATCATGGACAGAATTGCAGTGATCCTTGCTAAGATTCTTGCTTGCTTTTCCTGTAAATAGTTGAAGTAACAGATAAGTGCTGGATTCAGTGTTTTCTTCATCTTTGGACAGGCACAGTAAGTGAAACCACTGTGGATTTTCTGAGGAAATTGTCTATGCCTCTGTTCTCCTCTGTGAAAAGGAGACCAAAGAGTTGAGACAGAGCCTCTGTACCAGCAGGAGAAAAAGCAGTGCTTAGATGGTACCTCTGCCTGGCAATTGGCTTTGCTGGGAGGAACCTGTGGGGGTTTGCTTTTATTACTTCTTCATTGGGGTGTACAGCACCCTTTCCAAAGCACACTTGGTTGTGGAGGACTTCCCATCATGAGAGCATTCAAAACTGAAGAGCTTTGTTAGTGACCCTACTTCCAGTTCATCAGTTCCAGTTTACAGCATGTTGTTGATCTGACAGATGGGGGATTATGAGGATACTGAAGAAATACTAATGGACATAGCTGTATAGGCTTAGAAACTGAACCTTCCTAGAATCATGCTCAAAGCTGACACTCTATTGAGGCCATTGCCTAGCTTCTCAGTGTTACTGCCTTAACTTATAATTTCACCACATGGTGACCAACAGAGCTGTAATGAATTTTGCTTTAGGTTGAATATGTTTAGAAAAATCCAGACAAAATGCTTAAGCTGTTTTCTAGACTGATGTCACTGTTTACTCATATGGAGGTAAAGAAGTGCTCCTTTCCTGGGAAGAAAAGATAATCTGATGTACGAAACTGCTGAGTGCTGAGATCTGAAACAGAAGTGAATGAGAGAATGCTTTGAGTACTTCAGGTAGCTACAGAATACCAAGTGCTCTAAGTACACATTCTTAGGCATCTATGAATGGATACCTTGAATTATTTAACACCTTCACCTTGATCTTTTTAGAATTCCCATTAAAATAAGGATAATAAATTGTGTTCTCACTTCATTAGGGCAGCACAAAGATAGATATTTTGGTGCTAATGCTGTAGTGTTAGTGCTAATGCATTAATATGTACAGCAGTATATTACATTATGTATTAAATGTTTATTTATATTATGAATGTGTTACTATAATACCTGAAATACCATGAGGATTAGCACTGTAAGAAAACTCATGAGGAAATGAATACAAGTTTTCAGAGCAACTTTGATTCATGTGCAGCAAATAGTGCTGAGGGCCACTCCCTGAATACATTATGTTGGTTCGCTTAACTTTGAATGAGTACCATTTTTGTCTCTGCCCTAAGTACAGTACTGCTTAACTTGTCACAGTGTTAATAAGTTCTACTTTTGTTTCTTCTGTATGCTTTCTGTATTATTTATTTCAGATGTGAAGTGCAAGGGCTGTGTACAAAGAACAGTATTATTTCTTTTTCAATTTCTTGGAGACATATGTATACACTATTAAGAATGAAAATTATCTAAAACATAGTTGCATATGGTTCCCACGATAGAAAATTCCTATCTATCTAAACAGCTAAGGGTGAGAATTCAGAAACCTGTAAAGAAAAATTGTCTGGCAAGCCTAGGTAGTGTGCAACCTTAGTAATAGGTGGCACTTGCCTATAACATTGAACGTGTTTGAAAGTAGCTTCTGTTCTGTTCCTTGTGGTTTCTCTGATGTTTTTACAGAAATTGTATTATTTTATAGCAGATTTTATGAATTACTTCTGATTTTACTGTAAGAGAATGAAGGCACGTTATACACTGAATCCTCATTGCTGGGCATGTCTACGTATCAGCTTCTTACACTTCTCTTGATATTCTGCTGGAATTTAACAAATGAAGCATAGAATAATATCACTGGGAAAAGTAGAAATTATCATACATTTGTTCTCAGTTTTCATCAGGTGTCAGACATCAATTTAAGGATCTCGATGGATTTAGATAATTTTCTCCGTGTTTGATGGTTGCAATTAATTTGATTCTGAGAATCTGTACTGACACTGCTACTTTACTGTGAACGTGGCCTCATAGCTCCTAATTAGAGAGGTTTTTATGTTTCCTCTGCCACCTAAAATTATGTGGGGACCAAAATCATGCTAATTTTGTGGTTCTAGTGCTGCAGAAGAATATGAAGAGGGAAAGGTCTGCCTGTCTCCAAAAGCCATCTGTAATACTCTATGTGCTGAACCACATGTAAGTGTCAATAAGCATAATCAGGAGCATGGGGGCAGCATAGCTGGCCTGGTAGAGCAGTAAATTTAAGAAGCCACCACCCTGTGTGGCACCCTGCCTTTGAAAATAGTACACTACTAAATAATGCATTCTGGTATGCCAGCCAAGTTAGCCTCACCTTGCCCAGACCTGTTGGTACAATGTGCTTTTTTGTCTGTCTAGAAGTATTCTGGGCCTTAGCAACCAGGGCTGTCTCTGCCCTTGGGAGCTGAGACAGAAAAGGCTTGCAGCCACACAAACAGAAAGTGACATACCAGTCTAAGTACCATATTTGAATCAAAATTCTGACACTTTTGCTTGTGTCTTTACTGAGAGTAGGAAAAGTCTGATATCCATAGCTATGTTGAGATCCTGTGGTCGTATCTTCTTGTGATACTGCTGCAGCATACGGTGAGACATTCATCATAAGTGCGGAGGCATTTACTCAGTGGGAGTGTGTAAGAGGTGGTGGGTTCCTTGTTAAAGATGTCTTTCCAAGGAAGGGAAATGCTCTTTATTGCTTTCTTATTCTTTGCTTACTTCTTAACTTTTTCCTGTTCTCCTGCTCTGGATTGATTGTTCATGCTGATATGATGATAAGACATTATTTTAATGATGAAAGCTTTAGTATGAATGCTCACCCAAGAGATGAACTGGTATGCAAATACTTAGACTCGGTGACACAAATGCATAGAGAAACCTCACAGATACTTGACCTACTTGTGAAGACACTGAGCAGTTGTCTAGCTGTTTTCATTCACATCCTTAGCCCTTGGTGTTGTAATTCAGAGATAGTACTGTTTCCCAAGATGGAAGTTTACAGCGCTCTTCTACCTCTGGGTCAACTTTCTTTGACCCAGTGAGAATCAAGGTGAGTAGCCATGGAACGTGACTTTATCCAAGGAGAAATTCAATGGGATCTTCTCAAACATCACTTGTATTCAGGTACACTTTAATACTGTGAACAAATCCAACTTAGGTTTTAATATCTTTGGTGTAGATGATAGGAACAAAGGTGACATTCCTCGGGAGTGAGATACACTATTAATCTTGAAATCAGGTTCAGAATAAGTAACGCGTCTGAAATGTTTCCTCTATGCTGACAATCATTCTGATTAATAATTAATAGTATCTTTGAATATTGAAGGACGATTCATTCCCTGTTCTTGGTGAATCTAGCACTGAGAGTGCTTGTTGGCATCTGTTGGGGGGGGGTGATTTATGATGAGCTCTGGAAACAAGGGAAAAGTGCCTGAAAAATTCATTTCATATAGACCACTGAAAAATCAAGAATTGCTGAATATTTTTGTTTCATGTCTTATACACACAAACTAATGAAACCTTGATACTTTCCTACGTCAGTAAATTTTGATAGATGAGGATTCATATTCTAGGTATCTCATTTCCTGCTCAGGTTGCTGGTTGCAGGCTGGAGAAGTAACTCACACATGATCAAGGCTAGATTCTCAGAACTGTCTGTTGAGACCAGTTATTCCATGAGGAAACAGTCCTCCTGTGCTTTTCACCTCAGTCAAGAGTTGAACTCGGAACTGCATTAGTGAAAGGCTCTAGTCCAATGCACTCCATGTGGCTTGGAGCAGCAAAGAAAAAAAATTTGCCTGACTTCTATGGTCTGTGGAGTGCCTTAAGAAAACTTTTAGCTCTCCCTTGCTGGTCAGAACCCTAAAAATCAGAAAGCTTAAAGCAGATAAATGTAAAAGCAGACACACCTGCAGGTTCCCTTGCTAATCTATATATAGCTGTCTATTTACAAATGAACTGAAGTTTTTTCCTGATTTTTCCTTTTTTCTTTCTCTTCGTACCCAGAGAAGCTGGAAGAACAAGAGACACTCCCCCTTATGCATACTCATTCATTTCACAGGAAGCTCAAAGTACAAAAAGAAAGAATCAAGTCCGTAACATTGGGTTGTCCAATCCACCTGTCTGGCAGCACAGGGCTATTTTCTATCATGAATCTTCTAATGTTATTTCCAGATTAATTTTAAATTAGGACATTCCTGCTTTTCAGTTCTCCTCATTCTAATTATAATCTCCCTATCTACCTGAAATAACCTCCATCTTAAAAAAAAAAAAAAAAAAAAGGGATGGTCTTAAAAAAACAACTACAAAGAAATCAATCCCTCATCCATTACCAGGTTTCTCTTTTGTTCTGGAGCCACACGTGTAACCTGGTTAGACCTGTTCTCTTTGAATACTGAGGACTGAGCTGGCCTTATGCAAATATTCCCAACCTCGTCTTGGTTGTTGTCGTTGCAGACCCAATCAAATGAACAGGAAGTGACCTAAGGAATTCCCCCATTGGCTGCCTGAGTGTTCAGCAAAATGTTTTAAAATTAATATCACATCCATTTATCTTCACTCCTGGGAGTCTTTAGGAGAGATAACCTAGTACCTGTGTTTACCCAACCTACCGTTCTTCAGACTGTCTTCCCATTGCCTCAGTTAAGGATTTCCACTCCAGAATCTGCAGCTAAATGAGGTAAGGTGTTTGGGTTATTATTATTTTTTATATGCTTCCTTTAAATTAAAACCAATTAAAAAAAAAAAGTCTGCTGGACTCATGCCCACTCTACTGAGCCCCTCCCTTCCTAGTTTGGAACAGGAGCTAAGCTTGTTAGATCAAAAGGCTTTTTTAACATTTCAGTATATACTTCTATTTACCTATTTTGAACTTGCACCTTACTTATGTTTAGATGATCTTGTTGTGTTTATGCTTGATTTGGGCTAGATCTACTACCTTTATTCATTCAGGATGTCACTGACCTCACACTGAGCCTGTGACTTCATCAGAATTACTCAAAGTTTCTGAAGATCCTTGTTATTATGATATATCTAATAGTAATAATATTGTGAGTCCACAGTCTGCTGCCGTTGTTGCCAGAGAGGTCACCTGTTTAGTAAGGCGAGGGGCGAGAAAGTGGACCTTCTCATTAATACTAGTGACATATAACAGAGAGACCAATAAGATAGTGAACAGCAACAACATCTGCTGCTTTTAAAGATGAAGTATTGATGGTGATTGTGCTGATGAAAAAAAAAAAAAAAAAAGGAATTTATAATTTGGCCCTGCTTTGTCCTCAAGGCAGTCTCTTGGCAGCTCCAGTGTTGTGGGGGGGATCTGTCGTTTTCAGGCTCTTCTAAGTTAAAGCACTCCAGAGAAGGGAGCTCGAGCTCTGAGTAGGTAAATACATTGTGAGCAGAGGCCTACAGTGTCTTTGCTTGTTTAATTTGTTTCTCTTCCAATGGTAATTTTACTTGAATAGAACCAGAATTGACCCCTTAAGGTATAGACACAGCAAGAAAGAGACTTTAAAAATTCTAATGGTAGAAGTGCAAGTAAGGAAAAAGTTACTAGGAAACAGTGGTTGTGTAAAATGTATGTGATAGACATTGCGATAATTATTTGTTTCATCCCGTGAGATATTTTAAGCAGGTGCTCTTGTGTATACATAGCCTTAGAGTTATTTAACTTTATCAGTAGTGAACTTTTAGATTACCGCGTCTAAACGTGTATCACCTTTGCTTCTAAGTTACGTCCAACTACTCTTTTTTTCATATTCATTTTTGAAACGAAAACTGGTATATAAAGATAGAAACGGGTCTTGGTGTAAAAGTTTCACTGAAGGATTTTACTTGTACTCTTGTCACATGTGTTAAGCATAGCTATCTTGTACCATCATTTCCTGTAATTTGTGAAAATTTTAGATGGATAATAATAATAAAAAGCACTCCTTCAAGTAATGTTTTGATAGTAAATTTGTGGGTAGCAATTTAAGCCACTTTTCTGACATCTATTTTGCAGTCTAGAAAGTACCCGAGCTGAAAATCAGAGCAGGTTTATATTTAATGCAAATGTGGAAACCAAAGAAAACTGTTGCAATTAAAACTAGAAAAACAGCAGGATTAAGGTACTTTACCAACAAATATCACAATTAATGACAGTTTAATTCCTGGCCCTTACAGGGTTTTAGAACCAGAAGTGATTGTTGTGATAACAGCAGGACTTCCCAGAATTTTTCAGAGTAAGAGGGCTTGAAGTAGAGCTTATTTTTTAGAAAACTTCTAACTTTGAGAAGAAGAAAAAAAAAAGCCCACAAGTCCAACAGTGGGAAATTCACCAGAACTTTTAGTTAACTGCTTAAACACTGTTCCTCTAAAAATATTTTGTCTCATTTTCAGTCTGACGTGGTCTAACTTGAACATTCAGCCAGAGGGTTCTGTTATCTCTTGATAAGCAACACAAAATTCCCCTGGGTCACAAATTTCTCTTCTTTATGGTGGTAGCTATGTGTAGCTGTGAACAACTCCACCATCAGTCTTATTTTGGACAAATGTGTGAGTTCCGTAGGCTCTTCTATCTCATGGAAAAATGTAGTTCCACTGTAGATTTTTATATTCTCTAATCTCTTTGATTGTCTCTAATTTTTCAACATCTGCTATAAAAGTTGAATGTCAGGAGTGGTCACAGACAGTAGGATCAGCGAAGCCAAGCAAATAAACAGTATGAGTGAATAGATCTGTGTTTCTGCCCCCAGAAGTGATTTATTTTCTTTTTTTTCCCCCTAAAAGGTGATGCCTGCCCCATTCTGGAAGGTCTGTGTCAGAAGTTTATAAAGCATGGTTGAGGCTTTGTGGTGGTGTTGTCCTCCAGACCCCCTTCTCACCTCCATCTGTTGGTTCTACATGCAGAGGCAGTGTTACCATTAATAGTGCTGATGTTGTTCGCTTGCATTTTATTTTTGTTTGTTTTCTAGTCCTAGTGGTAATCATCCTACAAGAAAATAAGAGTGTGTTTTTCCCACATCATAGTAATAAAGAATCCTCTATCAGAGTAAAATTGTGCTTCTGCCTCAGCAGAAATTAGGTAACACTTTGTAGCAGTTTGTAAAGCAACAACAGTTCTTATTATTCGAGTCACGGTGAGATCAGTTAATAGAATGTGGTCTTTTTAACATGGGAAATATTATTTGCTTGTCTTTATTTGCTTGTGGTATTGCCACAGCGATGTCATATTACTTTAGATATTCTCAAGTTGTTACGTGTTTTCAGACGTGGTGAAAACAGACTAAGACAAAATTAAACAATTTGGCTCCTACTGAACTTACTTCAGTTCTTTTTATTACCAATGAGTTTTACTGTTAAAATCAGTACTTGTTCTGTCTGGGAGGTGCGAGGTAACAAATTGAGATGGAGAGAGATCAAACTAAAAAGGAAAATTCATCTGGAGACGCAGATGAAGAGAGATTAGAGAGGAAAATGAAGGATTTCTGTAGGTGTGTCTGTGTCCAGACAGGGCTGCTGTGTTAGCCTGTTGCCTCTCCCACAGCAAATAAAAAAAAAATTCTAGTAGGATTAATTTTTATACCTGCTGAAGTGGTCAGTTCTTAAAGAAGAGAATAAATGACTTTGTTGCCTCTGTGAGCTCGGAGAACTGTCCGTGAATCAAGATGCCTTTCCAGAATCGATACTCACCGTCCCTCCTTTGCTTACCCCTTACTTACTCTTTGTAAATTTCTAACTTAATGTTGAGACCAAATCCTTTTTTCCCAGCAAATTTCCCACTGATTGCAGCATTATCTGTTTGTTTTGTTGAGTCTACAGTTACATGTTTTCTATTGTTATTGATGTGCTTCAATTCGGACAGATTGTCTGAGCTCTGTCTGCAATACAACGAACGCCACCTCCATGGACTGGAGCAATAGCCCATGGTACCGAAACAGTGAGACAGAGCTAACTGGCTTAAAAATTGGTCAGTGTGCTGAGACTAAACTACAAATAGATGAACAACCCTTCCTTGTTTTGATGGTAGTGTGACCACCTTTTATGGGATTTTCTATGGTCCTACAGTGCTTTCTTCTAAGTTTTTCTTCTACAGTTTTGAAGGAGGTATTCTTGCTGAGGACTAGGTGTTCCTGCAGTAAACAACACATAAAAAGAAAAGGGTCACAAAGTTAATTGTCTGTTGTCATTGTTAATGACACATGATGTTAGGATGTGGTAGAATCAAATATAAAGGCATTGCTGCACATGAGGAAATGAACAGAAATGCTAACGATTTCTGTAGCTTGCACAGTTTGTGATGTTTTGTCTCTTGTCCAGCCTAGCAGTTTGTTGCTAAACTCTCAAGCATAAACTCATGGAGTTCTCTTCCAAATGGTAAGTGCTTTATGGGCACCAGAGAAGTCCAACACTATCTTCAGCAAACCCACTAGCTTTGGTCACCCAGCCAACCTCAAGGATGCCTCTCGTGTCCACTGCCCCTTCTCACTGTGCTGTGCTTCAGCCCATGCTGCAATTTGTGTGTATTTCAGCCCGATTAACCAGGGACGTCACAAATTCGGTGAGGGCAAAATTCATGAGTAAAACTACTGATAGAATGTGTAAACTAAAAAGAGTTTGTTCATATAGCCAGCGTATGGAGAAATAAGGATTAATTTGGAAGTTACCTGTCTTTCTTAGTATGAGAGATGTTTTGAGCTTTCTTAGGGGTGTAGCGTGAACGAAATCCCTTGCTGAATGCCTAAAATGCTTGAGACATTTGTTGGTTGTTGGTCTATAGATGGATGAGAATGAGTAAACATGGAGTCACATAGCCAGTGGAGCAACCAACTGACAGTTGGCATTTTGCGCGTCTCTCTGTGAGGAAGATCCCTCAAAGGCTGCCTTTCCAAAAGCTGACATTGCACATGGTTACCATTACCCATTCCTTAGCAGATCTTGTGAAATGTGTTCCACAGGAAGGAGTATGAGAACTAGTAGAAAAAACAGCTAACTGGGGCTGGGTAATCACTGGTTATGAACCAAAGACATTGGGCAATGAAAAAGGATTGCTTTGCAGTGGTGAAAAGAAAGCCATTCTACTTAAAGGATCTGCAAATATGAAGGACAAAATAAAAAAAAAATCCTATTAGGAAGGAAATATATTGATGTAATCTCTTGAGATTTCCTCAGTTTGCAATCATTTGTAGCCAGGAAAGCTTCTTGAGACCCTGCAGGTCTCTACAGATTGAGCTTCTATGTGTAAAAATATACTCTATTGTCCAGATTTCTGTTGCCACCATCATTAAAAAAAAAGTTTGTTTTTCAAAACTGTTCTGAATTCTCTCTTTCATCTGGCAGTGAACTGTAACTAATTTATATGGCTGTATTATTGATGATCCTGTGTAAAACTGCCCGAGATGCTATGGTCAAGAATTAGACTAAATGCACAATATAATGATTACCCCCAAACTTTTTTAATGGTTTTTACTGAAGCATATAATTACTATTGCACAACAGTGTAGAAGCTTGCATCTAGATGATGCATTTTCAAAGTATGCTTGGTTAAGCAATTGTCTCATAGATTGGCATAGCTATGAAGGGGCTTTATCAGGGAGTCTAATTCCGACACATTGAAGGCGCTATTCTCATCTCTTTCGCAGTGGGATCCGCCACACCACTCATATAAAGCAGACTTCACTCATAGTGTTCCCAGACAACTGCCCTGACAAAGGAAGATGAAAAAGGTTTTAGAAGACTGAATTAATAGGTGATCAGACAAGGGAGATATCCTTAGAGACTTATCAAAAGCAAGATGTATGAAGTGCATCTATATACAGATTTTCCTTTATTTAGGGACTGGTAGATATCTTTACCCTCCCTAAGACTTTTGATGGAGCTCTAATACTGTATGAGAACAGGTAGAAACTTATCTTCCTCCTTTAAAATCTCAAATGATTAAATGTTTTTGGATGATAGTCAAATTGTAGTCAATCCAGCAAATCTTTCTCAGTCTGTCTGCAGCCACTCCCGATAGGCATACACTCAGACACGCTGCACAAAGTACGTGCACACGCACATCCCTTATCTCCTGCATGGGCTTTCTTGCTTTATTTTTAAAGTAGATATTCAAATATTTGCCTGATATTCAGCCAATTTTGTCTGATAATCTGAATAATTCCTTCATTTAATCCTTTAAAATGTAAAGCAACTTACGTTCAGTGTATTTTGTCAGCAGGCAGAATTGGGCAACTTGTGCTGTCCTGCAGTGAGCGAGGGGCTGCTCGTGCCAACAGCCTGAGCCTGAGCTGCCTATGAGTTCCCTCCCTCTGTTTTTACCCCATGCTCTGCTCAGCTTTCCCTCAGGAACATGAGCTGTGTGCCCAGGACTGCCCTTCCCTGAGCCCCAAGCAGAGGTCGGTGGCTCCTGCAGCATTGGGTGTTGCTGCGTTCAGCATTGCCGTGTTGAAGGATGTGAGACTCAAGGGTGTTAATATCATCAATGTTAATATCATGTGAAAAGGTAATGAGGTTTGGGGGAATTTAGAACCAAGGTGTCAGCCTGGCTTATGATACATTGTGCCTTCAATATTGAAAAACCTGAAAACAGCTTTTATAAGGATCTGAAGAAGGATATTTAAGGATCTTTGCGAACTCCCCCTCCCTAAAATGTTCAAGTTGGTATAGCTCAGATGGTAATAAATTTTCTTTAGAAGAAAACAGTTGTTTGAAAGAACCTGGAAATATTTTCATTGGTTTTGTTGGTGGAACCCATTCCAGTTAGCTCGAGGACTAAACAAGATAGTTCTTTTTGCTCCCCTCTGCAAGAATCTATCTGAGGGAACAGAGCATTTCTCCCTGCTTCTAACTCCTCTAGCTTCTGTCCTAGAGACCAGCATAAAAACCACACAGCTGCTGGAAGATTTCACATTTTTGTGCTGTAGGTAGAGAACTGGAAATGCTGTTTTTGTCTGTCTCACTGGCTTACAGGCATTTGGTGGTGTTCAAGAAGAATCTTCCTTGGTCAGGTCAGCCAGTCTGATTAAATAGAGTGTAAAAGTAAAAGAAGAAGAAGAAATGAGACGGAAAGAAGAGAAATAAGGAGGAAGAGATATTCCAGTACTTAGTGGAAGAGCAGGATCAGAATTGCGTATTCCACATCCTAGCTTCTGTTTGAGATGTCAGATCTGGTACCTGCAGAGGCTGTGCTCCAGAATCACTGTGTCAAAACCCCAAGAGGGTCTCCGGGTGCACATCTGAGCAGAGCCACAATAGGCAAGGGGATGGCTTCCAGTGCAGCTGCCCCACAGTGACATTACTGCTTGCTGCGGTGATATTGTAGTGTGGCTTTTGACATTTTCTGCCTTCTACGAACAATTTTGCTTATCAGGCTAAGTTGCACTTTTGTTACTTGGACAAACTGAATATAGGTTTTTACATGCCAGCTCAAGTTCATTATGATTTAAAAACAACAACAAACCAAAAACAACAACAACCAAAAAAGCCCTGAAATAGTCACAGTTCCACAGAACAGAAATTTTGGATTTCAGCCAGCTCTACTCAGGACTTTCTAGCTCTTTTTCAGGATCATACATAGGTCAAAGGCAGCTTTTTTGATTTAATATTTCAAGTGTAGACTTAATTGTTTGACTAAGTTAACATTCAAATCTCTACTAGATGCATGATAACTATGAAGCATAGAGGAGACTTGCTTCCGTCTAAACAAATCTTTTTTTCTACAGAAAATTATTTCCCTTATTTTCTGTCTTCTCTTCGCTCTGACAAAAAACCCACAATCATCCTAACTCATCTGTATGTTGAAATTTTTGCTGGAATAATGATGCAATGGAGCTTGCATTGGAGGATGTGAGTGGGGCTGACTTGTCCATTGACTTCTTATATGACTTCAGCAAATCATTTCAGCTCTGTCTCAACTTTCCTATTTGTCATAATACCATTCCTTTCATAACTTCTGTGCTTTGTGCTATTTACTGCTCTGTCTGCAGACCCCTTCCTACTGTGCAGTTATCAGTGATTCTCCTATCACCATATCCATAGATGGATGCTTTTACAGTAGATGAGCCCTGCAGGCTTGGTTTTCAGAAGACCTTAAAAATATCCCATTCCCAGCAGAGTACCTGCTTCTTGCTAATTTCGTTTATTAATTTATATTGGTGAATAGCAGCTGGAGAGGTGGAGCGTGCGTAGGTGCACAGGGATAAGCAAACCTTCCCAGTGCTTCAAGTTTTTTTTCTCAGGAAGGATCCTCTGCCCCTTACATTTGACTTGCTGCTTTCTCCTGCTCATTTTCAAACCACTACTTTTTCAGCTGATTTTTCTTTACGTATTTTGTGCAATGCCTCTTCTGATGTCAGTCTTAGAAGAGGGTGTTACATTGCCCTGTTAGGACTTCAGTCAATGGAAAAATACGGTGTTGAGCTGTCCTCTTCACACCAGTCTGCTCTGTAGCAAAGAACTGTTTATGAAGCAGGAGAGAGTTCACATAAGAATCGAAAGAGTACATTTGTGCAGAACCCAATGGGAAAAGCTCTACCGTCAAACCGGCCCAGGCTGTTGAGGCAGATGCCTGGCTTTGCTCTTTTGTTTATATTCCAACAAATCAAAGCTGACCTGTGTTGTTATCGGAGTAGAGCAGCAGGTGCAAAAAAATAACTCTGCTGCCAACTCAAACGAAAGGGTAAGGCTAATACCCTCTGGGAGGTATTGAGAAGATAACAGAGGGCCATGCCAGCAACTGAATTAACGGCTCTATTTACGGTGGGTTTTACTTAACAACCTGCTCCCAACACAGGCACATAAATACTCCATTGTATTGTTTAATGCAACCACTGGAGAAATCAATGGAAACAGGATGGGCAGCTCTCACTGTGCCAGCTGAGGAGAGGCACTATGAAATGTTGCTCCCATAATCCTGGCTAGGAGAGAGAATGGAAGCTGCTCTGGGCTTTTACAAAAGCAGGGAGATGTTTTCCACAGCTTCTCCTGGCTTTGCCTGTGAAAGTTGGCTACAGAGCATGAAAACTTTGCTCCCTCCGTTTTCTTGGTTGCTTTTGATGAAAGCAGAAAGCATGAATAATGAGCTCTTGCTTGTATTCTAGCACTGCATGGCTCTGGGAAGCATCGGGCTTTCCTGAAGTCCTGGCTGCGTGGGACTGGGGACATGTAGCTAAGTGAAATGCCAGGGCAGTGGTCTCACAGTCTCTTAACACAGTAAGTTCAGGACAAAGAAATATCAGAGACAGGAGAGCTCCAAATAAAAGTGCTTGCTGAACATATGCAAACAGTCAAAGTAATGCTCAGTGAGCACTGCTGAACTTTTTCACTGATAGCTGCCATTTGGGCATGCTTTCATTCACATACACCTGCCTACCTTGGGATACTTGGAAGTCTAGAGGGCAGTGTTGGAGGATCAGGTGTACTGGCTGCAGCTTCTACCTTTTTGGTGGGATCAGCATCCTGGTACTAAGGAATGTGTCTGACTTGAGCAGAAGATTCAATTGTTAGTTGTACAAACCTTCACTTATCAACTGCAACTCATGATCCTCCCCATTACAAGGCCCCTGTTTCCCCTGCAATGTCTTTTCCTTGAATCACCCTTCTAGTTTTGTGACAGCAAAAGTGTGTGATCATATTAGTTTGGTGGTCAGCGGGTTGAAATAAAGTTACAAACACTGCTATTGACTGGCTTAGACCTCCAGCAAGCTCTGCTTGGACCTTACGTAGGATAGGATGCTTTGCTCTCAGCTACCAGCTCCTCTGTCCTAGCTAACTCCCTGCTGTGACCTTCATGTATTTAGTAAGCAAACACTATCAGTTAGTCAATTAAATTAATTCATGTAAAAAAAAAAAAAAAAAAAAAGGAAATTTGTCTGTTAATCATAAATAAGGCTTTTGAGTATGAAATCTTATATGGATGAAATTTATATTCAAGATTTTATCTCTGTTCTCAAAAACAGGAAATTCTCCAAAGAGAAATCCAGCCCGCTAACAGTTGGTTGTATGGGAAATGAAAATGTCCTTCTGTATCCTCAGTCAGGTTCTGGACAACACCAGAAAGAGCAGTAGCTCTAAGTGAAGATATTCTGGACTTAATGTCTATAGAGCCGACAGGCTCCACACTGGAAGGATGTTAATGCAGAACAATCTTTAGGCTGTGTTAGCTGGGTGTCCTGAGTGGGGTACTGGCTGCACCAGGATGTGAAGGCTCAGCTGCTCTCAGGCTCATCATGCCCTAATAACTGATCAGTCACACAGAGTACGTTAGCATCATAGAAGGAAGATCCCACAGCACAGGCTCAGTCTTAAAGGTAATGCAAAGACAAGCTGTCATGAAAGGTGGAGGGAAGTGGTTGGGGAACCAGAGCCAAAGGGAAAGGAGAAGGTGTTAGAACATGATGGTACTATTTTGTTAGCTGATGAGGTTCTTGACTAATAGGCAGGTAGTTTGTCAAGGTACAGGGGCATCTAGAGTGCTTTTTGGCCATTTGTATATTTAGTGTATTGTAGGCAAAAGAAAGGTGTTTAGTAAAAGGAGATTAGGAAGATGAGCTGGCTCCTGGTTAGAGGAAGGATGTACCGGAGAGATAGGAAGGACATGAAAGAAGGTGTGGAGTTGTTCCATGAGGTGTGGTATTAAGTGCTGAAAGAAGAATAAAGAGCATAGGCAGTTTTTCCCATTATTGTGTTTTCCAAGACTGTGCCCCTGAGGCAAGACTGATGAATCTATTGCAAATGACTTCTGAATACTCAGGAAAAAATGGCTGGCCCAAATTATCATGAACTTGTTGAGGTGATGCAGACAGCAATAAAAGGAATGCTATTTGTCTGTCAAAGCCATGTTTTGCAGCATCACTTCCAAAGAATGACAACAACAAAAACATACTTTTTTTTTTGCCAGTTGTTTGCAAGCATATCTGTGTACTCAGAAAATTCTAAGAATGTGATCGTGCAAAAACGACTTGAGCATTTATCATGAGAAGTAATACGTTTTCTTGGCTTGCTTTTAACTTAGCCGTGTGACTATCACTAATGCAATAACCTGTTAATGCACCTTCTGCAAGAGAACAAACTTTTTGACAGCAAAATAAACTGCGCTATTTTGTTTCCTACTCAAAAACTAGTGATGTGGAAAGAAGAGGCATATCTAGGCTGTGATGTGAGGAAGAAGCATGAATCCCAAACACTGGATCCTTGTTGAGAGGGAGGTTCACTAGTTCCTATGTTAAGGTAACGTAAGTGTGGGTAAAATTTGCAGAAGTGCCACTATTTGACAGTTAGAAGCGTCAGGCACATCTGTGCCTCGAGGACTGAGTGCCTGTAGTTGGCTTTCTGTTTGCTTCTGATTTAGGAAAACAAACAAACAAAACCTCTGTTGAAATTCTCTCTTTTATTTTCATTATACTAAGTAGTACTTTGAAAATTGAAGCCAGTTCATATGAAGATGGTGAATTATGGAAAAAAAAGGGGACGGAGGAAAAATACCCTCTGAAGCGTTGCATATAATCAAGTACTTTTTTTTTTTTTTTTTTTTTGCATTCATAAAGTGAACTTTGTTCTTGCTCAAAAAGGAAACTGAGCTATGGTTTTGTCTTTAAATTACATCGTTAAAAGAGAGATAAGAACCAAACCCTGGAGCGGAGGGGTAGCTCAGATACAGATCTAGATCCTAGCTTTTCTACTCAAGCTTCTCTTTGGTTAAAATATATATGCAAGATTTTGAAGCATCCATATGAACATGTTAAAACAACCACCACATATCTCTTACAAAAGTTGCCTTGTAGTGCATCATGAAAATCAGATCTTTAGTAATAAAAGATTCCAACCAAGCTTTATTTGACTTTGTTTACTGTGATCCTATCTGCAACACAGGTAAATGCTAAAAGCACCTTTTCTATTCATCTTCCTTTTTCTAGTCTTTCAGTTTACCTTCATGTATAAGTTTAATATACAAGGTTCAAAGAAAACAAAAGAATAAACCCAACTCTTCCTTTCCAAAAGCCCACAATCGTAAATGATCAAGGTCTCAATACAGTCTCTGAAAGCTTACCAAGAGCCAGTTTTGCACATGAGAAGTGGTTTTATGCATATGAACCACAGCTATACACACCAGAAATATAGAAACATAGGAATGCACAGTTCAGAGGAAAGAAAAACATAGGCCCCAGAGCTCCAAACCAGAATCTGGAATACAAAGATTATTCAGGGGATTATTTAGAAAATTTTCTTATAAAAATGATTCGTTGAACTTTACACTTGCAACGTGGTTCAGTAAACACATTTTGTGCTGTGGCCTAAGGGTACGTATGATGGTCTAAAAACGAAATGCGTCAAACACTGTGTATATTATATAACAAAAACCGAGCAGTTTTTGTTATATAATATATAAAAATATTATATGTTATATAAAATATAATAATATATAAAAACCTTTACAGTTTTCAGACTTTGGAAACCTTTTATTTTATTTTATTTTGTGGAATATGTTTGCACTGACATTAGTGGTGATTATATCAGCCAGGCCAAGCTGCTGGGACTCTCACTAGTTAACAGTAACTAGCAGGTCACAGTGAGGTGGCCCTCAGCTGAGCTTTTAGTTGTGAAGTGGTTCCCTGCTGGGAATCTGCCTGCAGGGAGCTTTTTGTTGGAGGCTTCTGTCTGCTTTTTTGGACGTTAAGGCAATGGATGGAAAAGAGGTGTGATTGAAGTGTGTGGATCTACATGGAAGATCGTAGTAAGTTCTGACAAGGTGTCTTATCTGGGATTTTGGCATAGATGCTGAGGATGAATGCGAAACTTCTGCAAAATAGACAGATAGAGACTGTAAGGCATTCTTATGGTCATCTTTAACTATTTACGTGTGCAGTGGCTTAAATTAAACTCTGGTGCCCTGGTAGTAATGCACATTGGATGAGAGAAAACAACAGAAGACTGACACATGCAAACAGGCTGTCAGCATTCATGTATTCAGTTTGTGCCTGCTACTGGAGATGTAAAATAGGTGGTGGGAATGCAAAGCAGCTAATTGATCATACACATTCAAGTACAATGCAGTTGTGTTTCTGAAATAACCGTATGTGTAAAGCATGTCTACCTGCTTTGTTGTGCACCTCCTTTGTTTCTGATGTCTTGGAAACTCAGCCCATTGCCATCTTTTGAGTTTTCAAGGAAAAGCTTAAAATCCAGAATCTGTTCCTCTGCAGCTGCAGTTATCTGGTATCATTTATTTTAGATTGCTGTTTAACTGCTTGACTGCAATCCAAGGAGCAGTAATGGTATAAAATGTTTAACATACTCTGTAGATACTTGTTCCATAAACTCTAAGCCCTGAAAAGCAGGGATTGTGTCTTCACTGTGTACATAACATACTTCAAAGAAAATAGGCCCAGGTGAAATCTATATTTGAAGTTCAGCCATGATGGTAAAAGGGGAAAAATGGGGAAGGATCCCATAGATAAATGCGCCAAAAGAGATCCACCCTTTTGGACACGCCAGGAGGAGCTGCACTGAGCTTGTCTCAGCTAGAAGTCACTTTTAAACTTTGCATAGCTTACGGGTGGAGTCATAGTTTAATAGTTCCAGTCAGTTTTGCCGTAGATATTTTTTTTTTGTCTTTTGCATATTGTGCGTATTATAAACCAGAAAGCTGTATGATTCTTTCCCCTATGGGCTCCACACCCCCTCATATACGTAATTAATGAGACCCTTAGTTCAGTTCAGTGTTGTAATGTAAGCAATTGTACAAATCAATGTCAGAGCAATCACTGTGGTTGGAGTTCTTTGGGATTCACTCATTTTCTCTGCATTGCTCATTTTCCTTTCATGTTGGGTTCAGCTTTTTCCTGTCGTTTACTACACAGTGTTCTTGAAAGATCTGAGTTCAAAGAAAGGAGAAATCCATTACTTGGCTGTTAAGACTCATTGGGGTGAATGTGGAAATGGGGATCAGAGTAATTTACTTTCAGAGCACACCTGTAGTGCAATAAAATAATTCGCATAGAGTGCACTACACACTGTTCAAGGTTCAAGGATTTGTAAATATGTTTTTCTGCAACGCTGGGTTTGCTCTCTTGCATGGCCATGGCTTTTTCTGGTACCACTGTGCACTCAGAGTAGTCAGGCAGCCAGGACAGATGAGAGGAAGACAACTGAGCTCTGGTCACTGCAAAGTGGCCAGGTTGTGGCTTTGATCAGAACTCCTCCTGACTCCAGGGTGAAGTTCATTAACAGAGGCCTTCAGACCTTGGGATTTGAATACCATCTGATACATTGAATGTGGGCAAAAAAGAGCTTTTTTTTTTTTCTGGGTGCACTCATACCCTCTAGTAGGACTTTCTCTGAAAAGAATGCTGCTTAGCACCAATGCACAACTACATTTAACCTTGCTGATTGAGTAAAGTGTTGTTTGATTCCGCTCGTAACTGTGCCATGTTCCTGGTAGTGTTTTAAGATAATAATTCAAAGTTGTCATATCTTTAGTGGAAAAAACTAGGAATGTGTGTACAGATATCTGCAGCACACACACACAAGAGCGTATGTGTGTGAATGTGTATACACATATGAATGCATAAATATGCATAGAACATTTCATGTGTGCTTTCATTCATAACGTACCATGTCTTACTCAGTACAGAGACAAATCTTAAGATTTTTATTTTGTTTTCCAATATCTCATCTTAGTTAGAATCCCTTTTTAGCTTGGTTTCCCGAGGAAATGAGGCTTTTGTGGTTATTTTGTCTGTATGTTAGCTTTTGCAACTGGCCTGTAACAATCTTTAAGTCCCACTGCCAATTTTAATTAAATTTGATATGGGGTTGAAGTCTCAAAGATATGAATTTCTTACAGGATTAATGTAAACAGGCTGCCAAGTAGAGGAGAAAGATCTATTAATACTCTGTCTGAAAGAAGGAGCAAAGCTTGAGCTCACTCCTTTAAGACAACGAGATATTATGAATGCCCCAACCGTGGGAAAAACTTCAATCAGCGCTCACATCTTACTAGACACTCGAGAATCCAACCACAAGATACACATTCATAGGAAACCAGGCATCATTAGTTCCACCGTTCACTTTGATATATGGCATACGATTAAAAGAAAACTGAACATATTATGTGTCCTTCCCCTTGAGGCTTCACACCCTTTAACCAGGTTTGTCTGTACACAAGGGAGATTTGAGGATTTGGCCCTAAACTAATGAAGAGCATGCCTGTTCCAATATCCTGACTCAAAATCTTTCCAAGTATGGGATGAGACACTGCTCTAAGCATAAATCTGTCATGAACTTGTATCAAAGAAAGCCATATACTGGATGAAATGAAGAAAATCACAATTTCATTTTCATAGGGAAAATATTCTTGAGCGTGATGTGCACACTTCCAAGCAAATTCATGGGAGTTATGTTAGTGGGACTTAATATTCAACCTGAACAAAGTCCTAGAAGTTATTTCCAAATAAGCAACGCTCTTGCATTAAGGTATAGGAGGTGACCCGACAATTTTCAAGTTACAAAAAAAACCCAACCCAGTTCCTTGAATAGCACCCATAACTTTGGGAAAATTTGAGTTAAAGCTGAATCGGGTCCTGTACTGGTTGTTACCGTTGTGTCATGATTTCTTCTCATGAACAGCTGCTCCCACAGGTGATGTGGGAAGACAAGTTATTTTGGTTGAAATAACTTGTATAGCTTTCAAAAAGAGGGTGTACTTATTGATTAATTTGTAAAGCAAGTTCCATGTACATTGTCTGAAAATACTGTTAATCTTGTTAGAAATACTGTGAAGAGCAATTGTCGGCTAGACTGTGACAGGGGAATAAGCTATCAAGGGTTCACACCAGAAATCAGAATCTAGGGGGAAGGCTTTCAGAGTGCTTCTACTCAGTGCTTTAATGTATTCTGCTTACTGCTGGAAACTATGCACGACTTAATTTTTGGTTTATTTAACTTTCCATAGCTTTAGTCATTTTACCAAACTGTCATAGTGTCTTTTGGATTGGAAATTCAGCTGACTGGTTAGGAAGAATATAAAACAAGAATTTAAGTGAATAAAATTTTCAGAGTAAAGATGCACAGGGCCTTGAGCAAGGAATATATTTTGGTTTGTAAACATTTTCCCAGACACATTTTTATTTGCAGAAGTATCAGGCATAAAAATTGTGAAGAATTCCATAAACTGCAGAAACTGAATAAAACAATATAACACAGTACGTGTGAATTCTCGATGATCTCTACTGAAAATTTGACTTGAGATCTATTGGTTGAAATTCAATTTTAAATGCTTTTTTTTTTTTAAAAAAAAAAGAGAACTTATCAAAATACGTTTCTAGGAGAGTTCTGTTAATCCTCAAGCTTTATGGTTTTCCCAGCATACCTGGTATTCTATTTCACCTTTATCTGATAATGGAATAAGCTTTTTGCCATGTATACTTCACTCGTATAAAATCTGAAGAACATAACTGAGTCTTAAATGATTAAACAATGAGTCAATGAAATAAATAATTTGATAAATATTTCAGTCTGTATCTGCGCAGAGGTGTATGTATCTACTTTCAAACATGCATTATCACTTAAAAGCACCTATCTCAAGCATGTGAGATAAATCGTATTCATGTTTTATGCTGAAAGTCTTTACAGTCAGTGTAAGAAGGCAGAATTTTTTCTTGACCTTTCCCCCCTCAGAGTACCAAGTCACTTTTCTTTAACACAGGGCTAAAAACGTCTTCTTTTATAACTTGCTTAACTTTCTGACTTCTATTGTTATCATGCTGTTATTGTCTTTCGTCTAACTATGGAATTTAGCTGTAGAGGGACAACACGCATCATTTAATTGCTGACATTTTGTACCATCACATATCTCTTATAAGAAATAAATTTCTCTTCACCAGTGGTCTCTGAGTCTCAGATTTGTTAGAATTAAGACTGGAAAGCATTATGTGATTCTGTGTAACAGAAAAAAAAAAAAGGCACTGAATTAGGATATACTGTAAAGGAGCATTCCCTGTGACACACTTCCTAAGGCTTTGTATTTTTAAGTAATTCTCAACAAACTCTCTCCCTTCCTAAATGTATATAAATGTGGAATCAGGGAGAAGAGGAAGAGACACTCCTTAAAATACATATATTTGTAACTTTTATGAATGTCATCATTTATTGCAAATGACAACGGAGTACATCAGCCCAGATGTTTTTCACACAGTTCTTTCTAACCAAGGTTGTAACTGTTCCTAGTGACTTCTACCAAAAATCTTCCTGATATGAGCTCGTGGAGGTCTGACAGGGCTTCTCATTCACTTTGGTGGGGAGAAGGCTAAGACCATAATTTTTTAACATTTACAGTTGCATTTTTTTATTTCAACCTCTCTGTAATTTCAAAGAGATGTCTAGTTACTTTCATGTGCCCTCCTGGGGTCTAAAAGTTTCATTCTTACAGACTCTGGCTTTTGATTTAGAAGGTTTCTGAACAACAGTTTGTTCTGTGTGTACTTATATGAGAGCAATGTTCTGAAACCTTTATAAGTATTAAAAAAAAACCAACTTTTCTAAACTCTTGAAGAATGTTCATTCGTGTGGTAAATTTATAAACTTGTAACTTTAAACCATTTAAAGATAATAAGAAAGTCATGAGTACCTGTAGTTGTGGAGTTTTGTCTTTCACTGTAATGATTTAATGTGATAAATATGTGACATTTTTCTAAAATACCATGTAAGTAATTTTGCACAAATACGTCTAACCAAAATAAAGAACGGTTTTGCTCATGATGCTAAAGCTAACATAAGTAGAAAGGGAAACTTATTTCTGTTGTCTCATTTATGAGATCTTTGACTGTCCAATTTTTCAGTTGTTCGAAATGTGTGATCTGTGCTATCTATCACTGAATAGGGGTTAGTGACATTGATGACACGAATCAGAAAGAATCTGAGCCAGTTGAGAAGATATTCCCTGTGATGTTACCTCATTGTAGCATTTACACGTGGGTACCTCAGTGTGAAAGAGTTTCTGAACAGGAGCTGTTATCATGGGTTGCTGTATAGTTTAATTTGCAGTTATTGAAAAGTCTGTTTTTCTCCTAAAAAAAAAAAAAA
Organism: Cyrtonyx montezumae; assembly: GCF_038088225.1. Lineage (NCBI taxonomy): Eukaryota > Metazoa > Chordata > Aves > Galliformes > Odontophoridae > Cyrtonyx > Cyrtonyx montezumae. The sequence continues at coordinate 39,852,439 of NW_027071826.1, read as the reverse complement.
GAAGAAGAAGAAAAGAAAACCATATTTTAAGCACGTTTATCTTTAAAAAAAAAAAAAGTCAAACAACTTTGTTTTTCACTTCTCAAAGCTTGGCAGTTTTCCTGTATTGCTCTGTCAGGATCCTTGTCTTTTCATTCGGCTTCATTTCTGATTACAGATTATTCATTTATGGATGGGCAGCTGTAGAAACTTGCTTCTTGCATATGCAAATCAAGCATGGTAATGTTTATCATAAGGAGATTTTGTGGCAGCTGAAAAGGGGTTGTGGCAACATGTTCTTGATTTCAATTGTATCTTCTACAAATGGAATTGGCTTGCTCACTTCACCTTCAGTGGATTTTTTTTTTTTACCATTTACCTTTTGGACTAGACACTGCTCACTAAGCAAACTGTTCGATTCACTTACAGATCATGATTTTGGAAGGAGCTGGCAGAATGAGTATCAATTCCAGCAGCAACCTACTCCACCAGCAGCCTTCCTGGACAGATGGATATTCCACATGCAACGGTAGGAGGAATTCAACAGCTCTGAGCTATGTGTTTTTATTTTTTTGGTGGGAGAGGATAGGCAGGGGTGGAAGGGACTACTTAACCCTTAAATATGCACAAGTATTACTTTTCAGTGATACTAGTTTGCTGGACTTTCACTTCGTGTCGGAAAATTTCCATGTGTTATTTTCTTTGTAAAAGCTGAACTCAAAAAGCTTAAGTTGCTGAAAGTGACCGGTTTATGGTTTATTTCGTTATTGCTCCTTTTGGTTAAAATGAATTTCAAGGTAGCAAAAGAGACAGAAGTTCCCTCTCCTCGGTCCAGAATTCTTTCTCTGTCACATTTACCCCTCATGCCCTCTCTGAACCGACATTAACTCTTCAGCACTAATCACCCCTCCGGCTTTGCAGGGGAGTAGTCTTTCTGCTCCTTTACTGTATTTGCTTTTTCAGCTCAAATTACTAGATAGCTATCTAATTAGACTGGCATTAGGGCACTAGATAGCTTGTGATCTGAGAACTGCTTTGTTATGCACAGAACCATCTCTTTAATTCCATATATGCCTTCTAATGCCTAAGAGCTAGTGATGACTTTTGCACCTAAATTAACTTACAAGGTGTCACACAGGGTGAAATTTACTGTAGTATTTTTGTGACGATATGGCTACACAGATACACATTTTCTCTCTCAATAAAAAATATAGACAGAGATGCATAGACAGACATGCAGTGTTTCATCTAATTTTATTTTTCTCACCCAAAATAGTGGGTTGGAACCGACCTTAAAATCTAAGCAAAACATGTTGCAGTTATTCTTTTAACCTACAGAATGCTACAACACAATGGAAGTTCCTATTCGGTGAAAGTCTTTTGATATTTTTGTTCATGTAATTTCTAAATACAAAGAAATACAAAAGTGAGTTTTGAGTAAATGTTCCAAGCTGCCTATAACAGAATAATGGAAAAAAGTCTTGACTGATCTTGCACAGGTTCTCAAACATAACAGTGCATTTCCTATGCAGAGATCCTCAGGATTCACACATCTTTTGGAGTTATAGGAAACTGAAAAAGCATAGGCCAGCCTTGACAGTAATCTACCCCCTCACGTCCATTTACCATGCTAACTCCTTCTCACTAAAGACTTATCCTTACATTAGAGAGTCTCTGAAAATTCTTGACTCTTCTGAAAAGATGGGAATAAATATCAACCTCCTGTTCAGGGAATGCTTCTTGGTTCCTTCAAAACTTCACTTGCCAACACACCAAAGTCTTAGTCATTTCTGCACTCATTCCCGTAATCCTTCAACAGCATTATGAGCAACATCTACCTGAAGCACTGACGCAGACTTTGCTGGCTAGTGTTGATAAAGGAACCTAAGTAACTGCAGGCCTTTTTTGTGCTCACCCATGACCTCACTCTGTGTGCTGTATCACAACTCAAGAGACCTGAGGTCTAGCTGAAATTATTTCCTAAAACGTGCCAGTTTTGTTGCTTGTGGTCTTCTAGTCATAGCCCTTGTTACTTGTATTTCTCACAGCCGTGTGGGAAAGTCTGTGAAGGACCAGATTGGTACCAATGAGAGAAGCCATGTGCTGGAATGAAGCTAACTCAGAGCTAGGCCACGGTAGTTTTTCCTTTTCCCATAATTTAACCACCTCTGCAGTCTGTAATTCCCTCATCCTTAAATGAACCTTCTTGCTCTTGTGAACATTTTATCATGCTGCTGTCTCTGCTTGGCCTTCCCCCTGTCCTTCTTTCCCAAGGAATAAATTGCACTGAACTCCTTTTGCTCGCTTTTCTGAGAGGCTGGATCAAGGCAGTCCTACCTTTGTATATCTTACATCTTATCTTATCTTGTGTAATTATCCTGTCCCTGCATATGTTTCCTTTCATTTGTACGTATAAATTCTTGTCATGCAGTGACATACAACTGAGGGTGGTTTGAAAGACTGACCAAGAAAAGATTCAGACATCCTAAAGAGAAAATAAAGCAGTTCCCTTAATTTCAAAATGAGTTTTACAATTATATTCAGAAATCATCTTATCAGACTACAAAGATAACTTGCATTTGTTAGAAGGTCAGCTCTGCCATGAAGTTGCAGGCCGTACTGATAGATTTTTATTTTAGAGCAATATGAGTGCCTTGTTTTTGCTGTTCATTGGCTGAATTCCACAATTCATATTCTGTCTTTATACAAACAAAATTTCTACTGCTCATTATGTGAATTTTGCAAGGCTTTTCCATCAGTTTCTGATGCACTAGAATACTTTTCCCACGCACAGCTCAACACTCCTTTGTGACAGTACTTCTGCACTTCATCTTCCTCCGAAGAATTTTTGGTATATTTAGCCAACATTGCTAAATTCATTCCTTCTCATTCAACTTCTTAAGAGAGGTGTAAAGTAATATCTTTCATTTTTAATTGAAAAACTGAGGAAAAAGAAGAAAAAAAGATTTATTTTATCCATCAGTAGCTGCTGAGCTAGTGTTAAGGACTGAAGAGAGTCTAAGTTTGTGGACTTGCGGGGCATGTAATTTATATATATAACTTTTCTGTCCTCAGCATAATCCCACCATGGTGTTAACAGAGCCAGTTAATACCCGTTTTTTTGTCTCCAGTGTCCAGCAGTTTCTATGGAACCCAGTGGCACGAAATACATCCTCAGTACTGGACCAAATTTCAGGTCTGGGAGTGGCTGCAGCATCTCCTTGATACTAACCAACTGGATGCCAACTGCATACCCTTCCAGGAGTTTGATATCAATGGGGAACATCTGTGCAGCATGAGTCTGCAGGAATTCACTCAGGCTGCTGGGACAGCAGGACAGCTGCTTTATAGCAACCTTCAGCACCTAAAATGGAACGGTAAATAGTAAACTACACAGGGACAGAGATGCATGCACAATTGTCTGAATTTTGGAACCTTCAGAAGCCACTTCTAAAAACAACTTGGCAAATCTCATTTGCTGTGTTTGCTATATTGCTTATACCTAACTGACTGTATTGCTGTATCACTTATGACATGTATGAGGCAGAAAGATCAAGGGAAAAGGTTTATGCCCCACTCTAGAATTAGCTCTTTGGCTCAACTGCAGCAGTTTGTGCTTGGAGCTGTATCTTTAATTCTTCTGTGCTTGTTGCTATATGTCCTATTTGCCATGTGCTTTCTTCCAGGACAGTGTGGAAGTGACATGTACCAGTCTCATAATGTCATTGTGAAGACAGAGCAAACAGGCAAGTAACTGTTGGCGACTTTTTATGGTGACAAAAGGGGGAACTTGTCCATTCCAAGAGAGAGAGATCACAATGGCATTACTTACAAAGGAAAGTGTTTCATACAGAATTAAAGGAATAAAGGCCTGACTAATATATTCAGTCAGTCAATAGTTTGAAGCTTCAGGTAGTACCACAATACCTTTCCGTGTGGTCACTTTCTCTAGAAGACTACTGTAACACTACCAAGCTACAAGTGTGCAGTGGTCTGGGAGTGCAGCTGTGTAGAGATTCAGCAGATTTCAAAATAATTCACAGTACTTTAAGTTATTATTATTATTATTTTAAGAAGAAAAATATTTTGCTGTGAAGTGCTGTTAGCACTTTGAATTGTGAGGAAATTTCCAAACCAAACATATTTGAGTAAAAAAATTCAAAGTGTTACATTTCAGGTTTTTCACATATCGTTGAAACTGAAATTCAGTAGTATTTTGGATTGACCAACTCTGCATTTTTCCTGCAGCAGTCCCTTATTCCATTCTATTCAGAGCTAGATGCCTTTCCTGCCAGGGCTTTGTTTCTCCAGGGAAAGAACTTCAGCTTTGCTCAGCGTGCGTGCTTCGGGCACAATTATTGTGCCCAGTTCCTTTCCCAGGACAGCTCCGTCTGTTTCTGAACACTCCCTATAACACTGGTCTCAGCCTCCATTGTCTGTGGATGTATTCACGAGCCATGTTTTACTATCTCCTGACAGTAGGAATATGGATTTGTAGTGTGAAGCGTCTCTAACAAATACTGCCAGCCAGTTCATTCAGTGAACGAGCCTCACCAGCCAGGGACACTCTTCAGCTTCTTCTTGCAGCAAATGAGCATTGCGGTCCACTGTGCCCTCATGGTATGAGCCGCATGCGTGCAGCGGCCTTGATGCTTGCCCCATAAGAAACCACAGTAATACTTTAAGTCTTGATTTATTAGATACTGGTATAATGTTAGTTTCCCCTTCCACTAGAGATACACAGTGCTCTGTAGAGTACCTCTGCCACACATCCTGGAAGGATCAAATCCCACCACTGATTCATGCTCCTTGCCGTGCCCGGTGGTGGGGCCTTGTGGACTGGTGCAGACTAGGACTCCATGTGAGCTGGCAGGGTTGGGCTGGTGGTTTAGGGGGGAAAGCCTGCCTTGTAGGCACTGAAATAGGATGAAATGTGAAGACAAGTTGTCTCCCCACGTCCTGGCTGGCTAAGGCCTGTTTTCAGAGGCAACACTGGGCAGATCAGGTGTCCAAACAAGCAAAGGGTGTGTGCTATTGTAGGAACACAAGTTCTGGGTGCCCAAACATGCAGCTATTACTTAGCATGCCTGCTAAATTCCTATGTCATAAGTGGTAACTCAGCCAACCATGATTATTTAGCTATAACTCTTTCCCCCCCCCCATCTATATGAACATGAAAAAAAAATAAGTAAAATACAGATTTGAACTTTACTTGTCATCCTTTCTGAGCATGAGTTCAAAAGAAAAATGTGTTTAAAGCTTCTAACCTCAAAAATGCACTGAAAAAAGAGTAATTTCCTGCTCACAGCACAGCTTATAAAGACAATACTTCTGCATGTATTGATCCAGAAGGTCACTAAGACATATTACTCTTAAAGCTTACTAGTGGCTCTTAGGTTAATGGTGGTGTGCCTGGAATAAAATGGTCCTGCATCTAGGGTTATGCTTTGATGTTTCTCACCATGTGCTTACACACGAAGCTACGACTCGGAGGGGACTTTCAAGTTCCACAATTATAGAAATAAATACTCCTTATAAGCATTCTCTTGTTCTACTAGATATTTGAGAGCACTTTCATTTCCATGACACCAAAGAGCTGTCGTAATCACCTGGGGCTGAAACGTCAGGACTGGATTGGGTAGAATTAGAGCTGTTCTGACATAGGAAAATTCCTTCAAGCGCAGGCATAAATGGTGTCTTAGCCAGGAAAGCGAGAAGGCTGCTACATTATTTTGTAAGTCAGTGCTTTGTGTAAGTACATTTGTCTGAGTATGCAAACCCTCATCCACAATTTGAGAGAAAGGAAGTGATTTTTCACTTAGCCTCTCCAGTTTTCAGTTCTCTTCACATTTTTGCACATTTCTTACTCTTTTATCTGTCTGTGCTCAATATTTATCCTTATACTAAAAACGCACTTTTGTTGATCTAATTTTCCTTGTCCTTCACCTTCAGATCCATCGTTAATGGTGTCCTGGAAAGAAGACAATTACCTGTATGACAGTGGCTATGGTAGCACAGTAGGTAACTACCTTCACCATACTTCATGCTTTTCTGAGGTGGCTTTATTGTATTTGGAGGACATTACTTCAAATGTTTTCTTTTTAATTCCCAGAGCTATTGGACAGCAAATCGTTCTGTCGTGCTCAGATCTCCATGACGACACCGAGCCACCAGCCTCCTGGTAAGGAACTTGTAATTATATTATTAATTGTTGCTTCTCTCAAAGCTAATGACGTATAATAGTCTCCACAGTCTTCTGTTGCAGGATTGAATCTGAGCCTCCAGTCACTTTATACCAAGCAGTACTGATTCTGACAACTCTTTTAGCTATCATTATTACCATAGTTTCTCTCTTCCCTTTGTCAAGACAAAGAAGATCAAACGATCTGCTGCCTCCACATATATCTTTTAAAGTGACTGAGTCAAAGAGGAAGATGTTAGGATCAGAGAGACAAGATGTTCCAGCTTAGGCATCTGCTTTTCTGTGGGGTAGCAGAATGTGGGCAAATAATAGTCATATTCCTCCCCAGAAGTGGCTGCAGTTCCCTGCTGAGCTGGTCGTTCATGTCAAGTAGGTTTGGGGGCAGGCTGGGGACAGCCTCTGGGCACTGTAGGGCAGGCCTGGAGCCCTCTGCCCACTCCCAGCCCAGCTTGTCCCCGGGCAGGCCCTGCACGCCATTTCACCCCTTCTCAGTGCTCCATGAGGCCACAGGAGAGATATGATCTGTCTGCTAAAGGGCAGAAAAAAGAGCAAACCCATTTGATACAGTGCCCATTGAAACTGCAGGCAGGGCAAGCATGTTGGGGTGCTCTGCGGGGCACATCTTTCAGGAAGCAGGATGGAGGCATGAGCAAGGTGGAGGGAAAAGGGAATCTGGGGTCACGGAGCAGTGAAAAAGGGGGAAGGAAAGGCATAGTCCTCTCAGGGGGCTTTCAGGCAGATAGGCCTGAGGGAGACAGGTAGAATTTGTGGGGTAATGAGGGAAGGTGTGCTGCTGGGGAAGCGGCCTCCCAGGCGCTGTCTCTGCAGAGCACCGTGGGCTGTGGAGCTGTGGCTGTGCCCCTGTGCCCACCGCGCCCCTTCCTCCCAGCACCTCTGGGCTTCCTACTGGGATGTGTGGCTTAAGTGAATGTGCTTGGCAATCAATTTAATAAAAGAGAGAAAACCTAAGTTGAGAAAGAAAACCGCCAAGCCTTAAAAAGAAAAAAAGAAAACACACAAAAAAACAACCAACACCAAAACCCCCACTCTGTTTGCTTTCCCCGCTGCCTCCACCCACTCTGCTAAGATGGCTGCCAGGAGTTCAGAGCACTCTGGTAGGACCGGGGACCTGTCAAGCTCCTGGTGCGGTGTGTTTACCCGCTGACTGCTTAAGCCTAGAGCTAGGGTGGCACGCCAAGGGCACAGCCTCCTGTAAAAACTAAATTTGTATATCCCGTAAAGAATATGGCTCATTCCTGAATCATATGCAAATATCCTGCAACCTTTTGTCACAAGTTTTGCAAGACAGCTTTGTTGAAACGGCATTGTAACTCTTTTCATCTGTCAGGCCCTGGCCTCCCAACACTGGCGTGTTTGAAACCGGTCTCCATGCGAGAAGGAGACAGTGCGAGAGGCTGTGTACACAGCTGAAATCCAGAGTAAATCACCACAGCCAGGCAGAAGGCAACTGAATCTCCAAGAATAAATCACCAGCTAAACAGAGCATAACAAACGTTTGCGAGCAAATTGTGGGATTTTAAAATGCAAAGGATTTAAATAAGAGGGCAAATAAAGGGGTCTGGTCCTGCTGTCCTCACCAGGAGTTCCCACAGGCTTTTAATAACATCGGGGGATTGTAATCTGAGGAAAGGCAATGAAATAAGCCTCATTTTACTTTTTCCCCCCAAGCTGAGTGAGGTTCAGGCTGGTTCCTGCTCTTTGAGAGTGGGAAGGCAAAATGACTCAGAGCGCATTTGCTGCTCGCGGGTCAAGGACAGTAATTATGTCAGCTCTGAACAGGGGAGGTTGGACTTATCCTTTCTGCCCTGCTTGGGGTACGTATCCAGTTATGTATGAATAAAGTGAGTGTGTGAATAGCTTTGCATCTACCTTTTCACATGCAGTTATTGCAGTTGCTTGTGCAAATCCAACAAGTTTCTATGCAAATGAATATTTCCTGTGAGTCATTTGCACATGCAAATGTCCCGTTTCCATGAAAAGTATGATAATTGTGCATTCATAGAAGCTGGGAAAACGTGCGTGGGACCTTCAGCTTTGCTTTGTGGCACTCAGGCATGAAGCAGGCCGAAAAGCAAATACAAGAGGGCCTCTCTGTTGGGACGGTCCCGTAAATTTTGCGAGACCTTGGAGCTGCTGAGTGGGATGCAGTCAGGCTGCCAGGTGGGGGATGGTGAGGAACAGAAAGAACTTTTCTTTTTCTTAATTTCTGAAGAAACATTTGTGCCAGAAATCCGATTCCTCCTGGGGCTGGCTGCAGGTGATAAAGCACCATCAATGAGAAATGGCTTGTTTCTGTGGCTCCAAGCCACAAAACAATATATGCACGTCCAGCTGCCAAAACCTCCTACCAGTGCAGTCCCGCTCCCTGCCCCCCAAACAACCGTGCCGTGCCAGTTCATTATGTTTTAGTCAGGTAGGTGTTCTGTGCATTGGTACCAGTGCATACATTTCACATTAGATCATCTCTTCAGAAACAAATAAGCCCCCAAAGATACATGCTTCTGCAAAGGCTAAGACATAATGGGACAATTCAGGCTTCCTTTTATAGACGTGATTCTCTTATTTTTCTCTCTCTCACACATAGCATGGGGTGAGGTATTTGTTAATCTAATTTAGTTTTCAAAAGCCAAATGTTTACCTCTGCATTCATTCTTTATTCATCAATGGTCTCTTTGTGAAGTGTGCTGATTACCATACAGTACAGAAAACAAAACTCTCCCCCTTCCTCCTCCCTTAGATTGCCTTCTGAAAAGTGATTATCTTTAAAAGAGATATTCGTTCTTTTTTGTGGTTTTATTTCTTTCAACCTGCTAGTCAATGGAAAACCTTTAATCAAATTTACAAATAGGCTTCATTTTCCTCTCCACAGATTCTTCAGAAGTGAAAAAAACACAAGATCATACCCCAAAGTCCCACACCAAGAAACACAGTAAGTCCATGGTTATAATGATTATAACATCCGTGGTTTATAATGGTTGTTTGATTGAGGGAAAAGAAACACATTAAGAGTAGATACCCATTGGGAAGGAAAAGGGAGCATTCTGAGTTCATTTTAAAAGCAGAACTGGTTAGATGGTTACTCTGATTGAATTCTCCAAGGATCTGGCTGTTTCTAGTGCTGTTGCTTACATTATTTTTGATGCATTAGGGTTACACTTTCTAATTGTTTTTATCAGTGAGAGACAGAGGGAAACTACAAGAATTCAATTTCCTCTACCCTGTGTTGAGTTGGGCCGGTGATCTAGAATAAAGGGGTGAGAAAGGAGGTATTGGACTAAATAAGGAAGGTCTGTGCACAGGCCTTGCTATGCCTGTGCTTGTTCCCATGCCTGCCAGGGGCAGCAGTGCCAGAGATGCACTTCTGCATCTCCTTCCAAAGCTTTTCATGCATGCCAACATGAACAAACACCTGCCCCCTACTCCTACTGTTTCCTTTTCCTCTGATACAGCAGTCTTTCTGTTCCACACATCCTCCTTTTCTACTAGTCTTGATTCAACCTGAGTGTAAAGACCAATTACCATAACTGATTCGTAGACACAGTTCTGTTAATGCATTTTACTGGGATTTCAAACTGAAAGTAACTTGCATATATCTTTTTCATCCTGTGTTTCTAATAGAGCATTTTAATATTGGTCCTCTGATGCATATTGCAGTATTCAATTTAATCCTGTTTCTGTACTCCCCAGATTAGTTTTTACTTCATGGCTTCTATTCTTATCCTGCTTTGTGACTTGGCTCATTCAGAACTCCAGAACTTTTATCTGCACACAGACTTTTTGTTGTTGTTGTTGTGCGTGTGTATGAAGGTTGCTCATGAAGAGATTAAGTAGGAGTGGTCTGAAGACAAACCTGAGAAGAGCCCCATCACAGTCTTGGCGTAGAGTTAAGGTCACTTTGCCATGCTGGGCTAATCCCCTACATTTCCAGTTTCATCAGTAGTCTTTGTACCATGATCTATCCAGTGTGTTGCTGATGTCCAGATTGACTAGATCCACCACATATTCTTGCTCTAGAAGGCAACAATCATAGTAAAGAAAAATACTGGATTAGTTGACCGAAAGCTACTGATGTTACCTGTATACCAGTTTCTATTTAACACTGCGTCTTTGCTGAGGTTGTTTCCTTCTTACTCTGGTCTAAAGCCTTACATGCGTTTGAAAGCAGACCAAAGGACAACTGTCTTCTGGCTCACCTTGTCACTATTATTCTTCATTCTTACACCAACACATCTCACCTGTTTGACTGTATTTTGTTTTTTCTTCTTCAACTTGGGCTTTCTAGTGTCATCTCTACAATAACTGTAACAGAGTTGTGCGTAAATGCGGCCTCCATATTGAACATGAAGATCAGTTTTTGCCCTTTCTGCTATTTCAGTCAGATTTTTTATGCTGTTTTCCCATACAATTTTGGCTATCCATTTTTATTACTATCCCTCTATCCACTATGCACCTTCTTTCTTCTTGAAGTCTATCTACAAAACTTGAGACCAAATACTTGCTTATGTGGAACAGAATTTCATTTCATTTGCCTTCTGTTTGTCTGTTTTAATGCATGGTGCTTCAGTGCCCCCCTTCCCCCCACACTCATCTCCTTGTGGTTTCATAAACTTCACAATAACACCAGTTTACATGCTGCCATGCTGTAGAAGAATATCAGGACAAATGGGCAAGGGAGGTGAGGGGAAGACTTAAAAATGTTCAGTACCAAAGTGGTGTTCAGTTCAGAAAGCAGTGGGTGGTTTGGTCTCTACCTCCCCTGGTTGCTGGGGCTCCCATCCATCCTTTTACCTCAAGGCTCGGTGTGCCAAAAGCTGATTCTCAGCCCCAGCCTTGGTGTGAAAGCTGTCAGTGTTTTCACCTGTGTGTAGCTCCACGGTGATGGTTCTGAACTCCTGAAGACATAGCTCATCCCCAGTGAGTGGTTCTTGTTTGTAGGTGACATGCCATGAGAAAACTGCACATAAGGAGCATAGCCCAGAGAGCTCCTTAAACTCCTTCCTTCTATCCCCTTCTTCTTTCAGACCCTCGAGGAACTCATCTCTGGGAATTTATTCGAGATATTCTTCTTAACCCTGAGAAATACCCAGGATTAATTAAGTGGGAGGACCGGTCAGAAGGAGTCTTCAGATTTTTAAAATCTGAAGCTGTGGCTCAGCTCTGGGGGAAGAAGAAAAACAACAGCAGCATGACTTATGAGAAGCTCAGCCGAGCTATGAGGTGAGGGCACATAAAGAAACTGCCTGAATGGAGAATCTGGTTACTTTTAAAAATGGATTTTTAACAGCAGCAATTCCTCTTTTTTTTTTTTTTTTTTTTCAACAACAGTCTCTCCCACTAATTTTGAGGCTGTAATATTACATTCTTCTTTGTCCTAATTTATTCCTCCTGTTCCTGTATACTATAATAAGCATATTATATAGTATTTACAATATATTTTATAGATATATAGATTCTGTTTGTGTCCACACAACCAACCAGTAAAAATATTTGATTGTAGGAAGGAAAAACAGTTATAGCAAGATGAAAGTTCACGTGCTACTGAACTGGGAAGTTTTAAATGACAGAGAATCTTTTTTTCACCAGTGTTCAGAACATAGATATTCCCCTACCCATTAGCTTAAAATTGGCTTACGAATCCTCTGTGAGGATCTTCTTTGTCCCTTGCTTTAACATTTTCAGATTTGCTCATGGAAGATCCATAGAAGTCCAAACTGTATTTCAGAATGGAATTTTAGGTTCTTTCCTGGTCTGATTTCAGGTGCTGGCTTATTTATATATATATATAAAAAAAAAAAAAGCAAAGAAAACATACGCACACACACAAAACAACAAAATGAAGTCTAATCAGAGCATGATTAGATAGTGAGATTCAGATTCATAACCAGATTAATGTGAAGTTAAAAGGTGACACAACTATTTTTTTTCTTCCTTGTCTTTCAGTTAGATTAACCTTAGATGTAATGAAATGAGGTAAAATAAGATAAAATGAAACAAAATACAGACATTTTGGATAGCTTTGTGATTCCCAATTTGACAGTGGTCTTTTAAGACTATACAGGAATTCAGTTTAAATCTTTTTTGTGTGTTTCTTTTAACAGATACTATTATAAAAGAGAAATCCTGGAGCGTGTGGATGGTCGCAGATTAGTATATAAATTTGGAAAGAATGCCCGTGGCTGGAGAGAAAATGAGAATTAAAGATGTCAAGAAATAACACTTAAAACACCTGGATGTAAATATTCAAAGACTATTTTCTTATATTTATGTACCAAACTGGGGTGAAAAAACAATTCTACTTCTGTCGGGAAGAAGGAACATTATCATTATTGGTGTTAAAATTATTTTATTTGAAGTATGTCCTGTATGGGGAAAAAATGTACACAGTTTTCTGTGATATAAGATAACATTATAGAATTATGATTATTTTTCCCTTCTTGTGAAGTTTTTCTCTTTTTTTCATTAAGTCATACAGGCATAATGTGATTTATGACAATGCTGTGAGTCGTGCAAAGAAAGGGAAGGAGCAAAATACTAGGGCATTTAGGCAGTATGATAATCCACTTTGGAAGGCAACGATAAGTGGAGAAACAGTAAAGCATCTCTGAGCCAAGTAGTCTTCTTCCATAACCAGCTGGTTTATTGCTTTCATTGGCCAATATCACTTGTTCCTTCCCTCTAGTTTCTGAATGTTTCAACACTTTGCTGGCTTCCAGTTGCTTTTATTAATTCAGACAATGGGTTCCCCTTCAGTTGGCTTGTCCCTGCCATAGAGAGCAGTAGCTCAGCAAAGTGGGCACGAGCATTTACTTGGAGAACTCATACTACCTCCACCATTGGAACCTTCTTTTGTAGGCAGAAGTTTAGGACTGGACCTTGCCTGGTACTGAGTATTCTCCCTAACCTCCAAAGGGCATTCAGCTCACACCAGGAAAAAGGGCTATTTGTTTATAACTCACTTTAACTATCTTTGAAGTGGACTGCAGGAAGAGACTCAACCTCAGGGACCAAAAGCCATTAAAGGAAGATGATTATTTTCTGACTGGGCAAACTTACCAAAGGGCACCAGTTTCCCAGTACAGATAATACTCTCCCCCAACTCATACTTCTAACTAAAGCATTCAAATCCATTACACATAAAGCAGTGAGGAGAGAGGGCATGTATTAATCCAGTGGCACAAGGGAGAAATCTCCCCAGTTCCTTCAAGTCATATGATCTTCCTGGCAGGTCAAGTCTCATTTAGACATATATTTTCAAATAACCTCTGAGAAATGTAAAACTCCCCATCGCATGTAAAATATGAAATCTCTTTGCTTTACTCAAGTCTAACTCTTTGTATTTGTATTTGTTTACTTTTTTTTTTTTGTCATTCTTAATTGCAGAAGAAAACCCAACAACATAAAGACACTGAGACATTGGGAACACATGAATCTGGGTCTGGGTCAGTATTTTGGGCTTGTCTATAGTTGTGCCATGTGGAGATCAAATGTTCATTGGCAGTTTTTTCTTTCTCCAAATCGCAAATGCTTCCTGCTGGCACCAGGCACAGGCAGAACGTGGGGAAATAAATCTAGAGGAGGCAGTTCTTCACCAGGTCACTGAGTATGTGAGATATGGGAGTTGAGAAACAGGATTTTCTTGGCGATGTTAACAGAGGTGAAACAAAGATCGATTCTTATTCACTATTTCAAGGATTGGGAATTTGGAAAGCAATGTCAATTACAGGGGCTGAAGAATCCAGGGAAAAAAATATATATATTAAATCCATCCAATATCCATTTCCTCAGGCATCTCCTGGATTTGAATCCAAATTAGCCAGAAATGCAGTAGGGTGCAGCTGGAGGTTGTAAGCTATTCCATTTTTTGTTTGTCTTAAAAGGAAATGGAGATGAAACCAAGAGACAACAGAAGTATCAATATAAACGGCATCAAATGTGCTTAGCAACAATTTGTAGGCAAACATAAGAGCTGAACTTGTTATCTACACATGTAGGGCATGTCTAACAATAGCACCACCTCCTACAGTGTGTGTGCCAAAGCTGTCACCATCAATTACATGTACATGACAATTTTTACTTTTCATAACCTGGGTGGAGAGAGGTTCATCTAATTTACAAATCAAGTTATAAGCCTCTGTACTTCAAAGCATTTTTTTCTCTCTCAGTGTCTCTCTCTCTTTTTTTTTTTTTTTTTTGTACTGACTGTGCTAGCTGTGCTTGCTTTTGCGCAACTCGCTAATTTCCTCTTTTTTCTGCTTGATTGGCCACATTCCACTCCATTTACCATCATTTTGTAGTTCACATAGCAAGAACCAGGCCACCAGATGAGGAGAGAACCTTCACTTTGTTCCAAAGATCATCACCTTCCCCTCTCCAACCCTACAGTTATTTGCAGTCCTTTCATAGGATCATAGTATCATTAAGGTTGGAAAACACCACTAAGATCATCTAGTTCAACCATCAGCCTGCCACCACTGTACTTCAGGCTCATCCCCCTACATGCTCCAATCCACCCCTTGAGTGAAAACCTCAAATCAGTGCCACTGTCACAAATCCCCTGGCTCCTGGATTTCATCCTTCTTGCTCTGGAAGCAAAAAGGTATAGCTGGTGGACATCGTAATGCTGTTGTGCCAGATCTCAGGTTAACTCATGTCTTACTGGTTATCATACCTTCATAAAACTGCTTTCTACTAAATCTCTCAGCAACTTCCCAGGAAACAAGCTGAACTTGTGATATAGATGTCTCACCCCTTTTTATACTGAGCAGCAGCTAAACGTGCTTGTAAAGGTTTTGAAAATAAGAAGCTTCACTGAAAGCCCACTGTATAAATCCAGATTGTGATTTATGCTGGGTTGCAGTACAAATGCCAGTCTTTCACTGTCACATCTTTCAGCAAGTGGAAATCATGCAAGTTTATGTTCCCATTCTGTAGAAATTTTCAGACTAGGTACTTGTCATTCAGCATTACAATAGCGCGAACCTGGAACATAAGCCAGCCAACATTTACTCTGTTTCACAAATATATTAACCCTCGCCTAAGACAAACACAAAGGGCTGTTTACATCTGCAGTTCTTGCCAAGGACAGATGCAGCCAACCAAAGGGAATCTTTTTACCAGGCCTAAGCAAATGGAGAAAATGAAGAGATGAATGTTTATGTAAATTACTATTTAAACAAAAAGCATTTCTGATTGCTCTTTTATTTTGTATTTCAGAAGCTGAGCGATCATATTTTTAGATGTATCCTTTAAGTTAGCAGCTGCTCAACTGGTAGCACCATGTGTATAGATTTTTATTGTACCATAATTTTCATATGTATAAAGCTCTAGATAGGAAAGTATATTATATTTATATAGATACATGCAAATCACAATGTCAGAGGTGTTGACGTGAGCACCCTCCAACTCTATTTTCTGCACGAAGTTAGAGCAACTTAAAACATCCTGAGAAACAGTATGTAGGCTGGTGAACTACACAGACATTGACATGTTTAGTTACGTTTTTGTCTTTCTTTCTGTGTCGAATTGCATAATTCCTGCTTGCTTCTCACAGCTTCTTCAACATACACATGTGGAAAGAACCCCACATGAGATATTTCTCTGTTGCCATTGTAAATCTCAGCTTGGAGACTATGTATCACAGAATGGTTCTAAAGACTGTTCCTATTTTTGTGGATATGATATAAATTCAAATAAATGACTCGTGAAAGAAATTTTCTGCTGAACATTTACCTCTGCTTTTTTATCTCTTGAGACTGGAATTATGGCTGCAATGAGTTCTTTTGACACTGGAGAATATTTCAGTGTTGGACAAAAAAATGATGTAACTACCACAGAATCCAGTAGCCTAGTGTACTGATTGGTGGTGCAGCCCTTCTCTGGTGAAACCCCTGGATTTGCAAACGTTTTGCACGTCCCATGAGGCTTGTTGTCAGTGCTGTCAGCAAAGCCAGACTGCCTTTCTTGTTTGGCTGCTGAACTTCACAAAGTCTTACTTCAGCACTGCAAATTTAACTTCAAGGCATTTTGGAGCACGCACAAGGGCTTGTCTGATTATGGCTGGCATTACTCACTCCAAGCATTTCCTTCATTGAATCAAAGCAGCTAAAGTGGCAAAGTCCTTTCCTTTGTGCTATTTTTTCACCTAAGAGATGGCTACAAAAACATTCAATGAACAAAGAGAACACCTTTCTGCTGATCTGGACTGCAATTTGAGGGAAAAAATGAACACTTGATACTTAAGAGAAATCCAGAGTGGGCTCGCACAGCGTTTGCACCCTGTGGCTATATCAGAGAAAACATTTGATTTTCAGACATAGGCACAGCCCTTGCGTTCATCCTGCAGAACCAGGCTGCTTCCCCACAGGGCTGTCGCAGTCGGGAGGGCTTGGGAGTCCCGAGTCAGCCTTCAGGAGGAACTGTAATCAGATACCACACTGGTTCAGGCTGAATTTTAAATAAACACATGGCTGGTTTTCCAGAAAATGGCTGGGCTTTTGTTTCAAGCAAGCTGAGGCCAATATTTGAGCCAAAGACAAATAAGAATATTGTTTGGAAACGTGTGAATAAATGTGTATTTAAAAGTAACCTTCTTCTCAGCCTATGACTTAAAATAAAGCAAGACTGCAGTTTTCAGCCACTCTATAAGACCATGTGAAATAAATGTTCTGCTTGCAAATCCAGTGTAAATTGAAAGTAAGTAAAAGATGCAGTGGACACTGTCTCCCAAGCTTCATCTAAGCCCAGTATAAATTTCCATGCTTGCCTATGACAAGAGTGAATGGGAATTGGTTCAGTTAAGTGAAATCTGGTACTGCAGAAAGATAAGCAGTTAGAAGTTACCAATACCAATGGTTCCAAAGCAGCGTCATCAGTGCAGCATTTGCTGCCAGGCTGACATAAGTTTTGCACAGGCAGTTCAAGTACTGAA
This sequence comes from Cyrtonyx montezumae, assembly GCF_038088225.1. Classification (NCBI taxonomy): domain Eukaryota; kingdom Metazoa; phylum Chordata; class Aves; order Galliformes; family Odontophoridae; genus Cyrtonyx; species Cyrtonyx montezumae. The sequence continues at coordinate 39,835,310 of NW_027071826.1, read as the reverse complement.
ATGAAGGCAACTTGGCTGAGCTTAGCAATTTGGCCAGCCTGGAATTTCCTCCAGTGAGTATTCTTGCTGCCTTTCCCCTGATATTTAGCTCTTTCAGTCACCTGACACTGTTTCAGTATGTGAGAAACTTCAAGAAAATGCCAGGAAAACAAAAAAGAGAACATGACACTTAGTGCATGGCAATGTCTTACTGCATTATGCACTTCTGTGTGGAATTCCAAAGGCAGAAAAAGAGTTGATGACATCCAAATCAGTCTATTTATATTCTTCCCACCAGAGGTTGGTTGCAAAAATTAAATACAAATTAGTGCTTATAAGTTTAATTGCAACTGTAAGAAGAAGAAATGAGAACAATATGTCTATATGCATGACATAATCTCGTGAGGCTAAAAAATAATTATGGAAGCAAAACGACTAAAAACATGCTTTCTGCTGAAGAATTTCCCTCCTCCGCCTTCAAAATTATATAATATTCTCCTTTTCTCTCATCAACTTTTGAATTTCTAACAACAAGATTCGGTCTCAACATGGGGAATGAGGAGGAGAGGGATGATCTGCGATGCTGTACCACATCCCGCAAAGAAAAGAGGCAAATTACAGCTGCTTCTTCCCAGACTTTTGGGATCATTTTGAATCGCAGAGCTTTTAATGTTCCTGGGAAAAAGATACTTTGGTGAGGTTGGGGATTAATTTTAGGGCAAATATGAGATGTCACTAAAATTAAAAGGAAAAATACATTTTTTCTTAAGATTGAAAATCTTAATTTTTCTCCAGGGAAACTCCAGCATATCTCTCCCAAGTAGTTTCTGTGCTGGGTGGTATTATGGTATGACTCAAATAGCTAAGTCTAGTTGAAAAATGCTGATTATTTCAGTGAGAAATTTTTAAGCATTCTTGGGTGTTTTCATTTTGATGTTAGTAACCTGGAATTGTTTCCACATGAAAAGCCCACACCAACATATATTTCACAAGAGTATTTTAATGTTCAAAACCTATGAAGGGCAATTTTTTTTTTTTAATGAAAACCAAACAAATATCCAACATGTCTGGAAAACAAACAACATGAAGTAAAACATGAGAGATTTTTCTTGCCATTTTAATTCTAATTTTTGAGAAAAGATTTTGTAATAAATTTCTGCTTTTTTTTTTTGCCTTTTACATTATAGCAATTACACCAGAAATGAATCTGATTTGAGTTATTCTTTAAAAAGTATTTTGTATTTTCTAAGACACAGATGAAGATACCATTGCTGCTTCCATAGAAGTTGGTGAAACATTTGCATCTCTTCATCGATTCACCCCTTTTGGGAAGATGCAAAGGTAAAAATACATCAGAATTGTATGTTAATCATAAAGCTCAAGGCTGCACAAAAATCACATGCATGCTGTGTTGTATCAGAAGCTCCCTGTTCAACTGCATCTGTTCCAGTCTGAGATGTTTCTAGGAGTATCTGATTAATGAAAATTTTGCTGTAGAAGTCAACAGTATGGTAGTTGTAAATGTATTTGCTTGAAGTATTCTGGTTTGTTGATAAATCTGGCATAACCCAGCATATATTTTCATTCTATTCAAAGTAATTAAGGATCTGTCCCACAAATTCTACATCCTGATGGATCACTGCTGCTGTCTTGATTACCATCCTTTTCACCACAGGCCATCAATTTCACTGACGTATTCAACGCATGTCTCTAATACCCATTTGATTCAGAGTATTTTATCTTCAGCATTGCTTTCAATTCTAACTTAAAAGTGTGAAAATCTGGATGCAATCTACAACATTTCAGCATTACAATTGTTTTCTCCTCTCAGGTCTTGCCTAGGGTCAGAAGGACAGGATGGGCCAGTAGTGCAGTTTCTGTTCCAAGAGTAGGCCTGCAAGGCCTGCTGAAGAGCAACACAAAAATTACTTTTGCCTTTTGCCTTTGCAAACCAACTTGCTCCTTATGCAGCATTTCTGGGCCCCAGGGAGATATGAAGGCTTCATAAATACTTATTCTCTACTGTTATAAATTTCGTGTATGTATTGCACTTGTTTGTATCTGAGTCTGCAGCTTGACGCCTCTCTAGATGTTAAGTTTCTTCTTCCAGTGAATTAGTTCAAGTGATTTATTGTTTGAAAGAATTGATCGCAAACTGAGATTAACAGGTGGACTACTTATTGCAACCTTCATTCATTGTGAAAGTCATTTTGTTTTTCCATTGGCAGATGTTTTGTGAGTGATTCCAGGTTTCTGCATAAGTGAATGATACGCACTAAGATTTCCTCATTTCAAGCTATGCGTAATTCAGAGAGGAGTGAGTGCTTTTTCAAGAAGTGATTTCAGTACCATGACACACTTTTTGTGTTTTGCAGAGGACCCTCCCCTTCTGCATGTCTTCAGAGCAGTGAAGAGACTGAAAGCCCAAGCCCCATTGGTGGAAATAAGAGTTCTCAGGGTTGACACGACACTCTCACATGCTTCTTTCCAAAACTCCTTTCTGCATCTGGAGAACTTTGGATAATGATGTAATGTGTAGGATTGTGTGCGGATGAGACTGCTTCACAGCTCTCAGACACAGGTTGGAGGAAAGCTCCACAGCTCCACAGGTGAGGAGAAGCACAAAATTCATCCAAGTTGCAGCCTCTGGAGAACAAAGAATTGACTGAGTGCAGGATTACAGTGTTGCTCTGCACAATCACCTCCTGCAGCCTGGGCAAAGATGTAAGCCAAAGACTTAATATGCCATGACAGTGAGTGCTTGTAGAAAGGTCTGAAGGCAGCTGGGACTGCAGAAGGTCTGGGTTGGTGCTGTGAGGATGCTTCAATATAGCCCTCCATTAAAGAGCGTGAAGAGGGCCGGGAAGCGTGGACTGCACCCTCCCTTTCAGGTCTTGCCAGCTTGCTCGCTGTGTGTCAGCTGCTGCCCCTGCTCCCTTCTCCCACTCCCTTTTCCCAGATGGGGCAGTTACAGCATCCCCAGCTGTACCCACGGGAACTGCCCTTTCCCTGGAAGCCAGCAGCCCTGATTTATTCTTATAAACTAGCCCTTCGGCTCTAACTTAACACAGTTATAAGCTTTGGATTTGCCAAGTCAGGGAAATTTAAATGTGCAAACCGAATCTGCTTCCAGGGGCTCTTTCATTCTGAGTCAGTGCAGCTGGGAGGGAATGGAGGACAGCACTGAAGTCTGATGCTGTTTGGTGGTACTTTCCTCAGTACAGCCACCCACCAACAGGAGGAGAAGCAACCAATGACAGCTGCAAGTCACCAGAGTCGTGCAGACTGCAGTCTTATGCTCTCTAAGAGCCCCATATTTTCAAAGAAAGCTTAAACAGACAGACAATTAATTAAAAAGGGGGGAAGAGGAAACGCCTTGAATTTCATCCTTATGGCAGATACAATCATAATGTTTCAGGTAATTAGCTTTGCCTGAGCTGATGATCTCTCGCTTTGGGAGCGTATAAAATCTATGAGTAGCGATATGAGGCAACCTGCAAATCTCCATGCCTACTTCTAGAGTTCTCTCTGTACTCCTGTATCTCTCTCTGAATCATACCTCCTCTCCTAGGGAAAGGCTGGTGCTTATCAGATTCAATTACTGCTGTTTCATATCAATGTTCTCATGTGAAACCAGAATACAAATAACACAGAACTACCTCCATGCCCCTAAACAATTACAAATGCTGATGATTCACTAGTTATTCATGCCAAACCAATATTTTTCAGTATTTTACAGATCATGAGCTAGACATTTTAATACGTTCAGGCTGAAATCACTGGCATGCCAGAAGACATCTGGTGAAGGACACTCTGCTTGAGGATGCATGGCATGCTCAGCTGTTGTCACACAGCCATGCACAGATCTTTTCCTGGTAGGTTTGTGGATAATGAAAGGCATATTTGCTTTCAAGGAAATTTAGTTAGATGGTAAAGTTAATCCATTCTGTTACCACACTCCCATGGACAAGGTTCTCATTTTGTCCTCCTACCCCAGCAGCCATCTGCAGCACAGCATGGATACTGTCTACCACTGTGGCTCTTTTCCCCCTTTTGGGGCTGCCACGAGATTCACTACTGCAGAGCTCTCCTCAAGCTGACCTATATGAGAGTATACCCATCATTCCAGGCTCCATCGCATCTGCTACTAGCAGCTGCAGGGGATTGGCAGCATGGCAGGTGCACCCATTCATTAATTTTGCTATAAAAACTGAAACTGCAGTTGACAGGGCTGAAAATGTCTGAGGTACTGTAATAATTGTTGAGGCTGAGAACACTCTTAGTCTCCCTGAAGCCTGAGCTCATGGCTTCAGTGAAGGAAAGTAGCTGATACTGGACTGTGCTCTCACAGGTAACGAGCAACATGGTGCTATCAAATTTAAGAGAGTAGAATACCAAGACCCATTGTGGGCGTCCCAGGATCTGACAAAGCACTGTCACATCCCAAGTATGTTCTGCTGTCACTTTCAGCAGTGGTAAATGAGACCTGCCCTTCATCTAATGTTTCTATCGGATGTAATTTTTCAATATATATACAATGAAAAGTCATGTGCTGAAGCTTATGCTCCTTTCTTCTGGTGTGCAGGAAGAATTTAATTCACTGCATATGGATAACCCATTTGTTTACTGTCAAGTTAAGTACAAAGCCAGCTATTAAGCTTTGCTGTCACCTTTAATAAATGGTTTCACAAGATAATAACTCCATGCAGCTACGCCCAAGGGCCATCAGCATTTTTAAAGCCTCTTTATGTGTCAAGAAAAAGCCACACTGTAACAGCCAATGACATTGTGGGATAACTATTACTAGCTAATATTTTGTTTGAACACTAAGGTTATGAGTTACACGGACCTGCAGGCAAAGCTGAAGCTTTAAGCTGATTCCCTGTCTCAGAAAGGACACAGAGCAACAAGTCTTTCCTAAGCTTAAAGAAAGACAAGGCTGGAAGTAGGGGTCCTATCCCCCCCAACCTAGCCACCATGTGAAACAACTTGAGCCTGATTGCAGATTGTAGTCACAGACTGTTTAAGTTGACCTCAGATAGCTCTTGGAAGAATAGCTATCTACCTTGCCTTTCTGCTCTGTGCTTGGTGCTGTGTGACCTGGCCCTGCTTGATGATGGATCCATATATCAGTCTGAAGTAAGAAAAACTATAAGATTTTGGTTGGATTTGGGTTGTTGGGCCCAACTTGAAGGAGAAGGTACAGTTCTGTGATCAATGAGCAAGAGAGGGTGGTGACCTGAACCTCAGGCAACCGCTTCTGGTCAAGTTGGCATCAGTCATTTGTGAGCACTGAAAAGGATTGCCTGCTGATCTGAGCTGTGCAGGGGCACCTGGCAGGTATATTATGCTTTGACAAGCACGTTGATATCTTTCCTTAAATTTTACATGGCAGTGAAAGGATTTTGCATTGCATTTCTGCCATGATGTTCCCTTGACTCTAAGAGTTCTTCTGCATCCTGGTAAAGCACAGATATGATGAGGCTGGGGTGTGAAACTACAGGGCTGATGCAAACCAGGGACACCCAGGCTGATTGCAAACCTAAACCTCCCTGCAGAGCTGCAAGGACAAGCTTGTTGAGGAGTTGGGAGCGCGAGGTGTTTGTGAAAGATCACTCCCACCAGCAGGTGCTTGCCACGGGAGGTGAGCTGGCCGTGTTGAGTCACAGGGTGCTGTGAGGTGCAGCATGAGCTACTTGGGCAGAGAAGGGTGAGTGGGAATCAATGTGACTGGTAAATGGTGTGGGGTTGTGTGTTGTGAAATGAAGAGATGGCTAGTAAGGGGTGCAATATAGTTAAGGAGGAACAGAAGAGAAGGATTTAGGGAATAACCTCTTGGTCGTGCAAGAAGTCCTTCCCAACTGCTGGCTGCAAGGCTGGAGGTGCTCGGGCTGCAGGGCTGCACCATGTTCTCGCTCTCAGTGTGTGACTGGAATTAGAAACCATTATAACTGTAATGACTGAAATTGCACAGTGATGCATCTAGGCCTTTTGAACTCTGGATGTGGCATTTGCATGCTAATATCTGAGAACAATTACCTCATGTCTCCTAAGGGAAGTGGTTGAGGCCCCATCTGCACACCAGCAGGGCTTGATTTTCAGAGGCACTGAGCAATCACCTATCCCAGGAAAAATCAGGCTGGAAAATAAACTGCAGATAACAATCTGGTACTGGCAGAGGAATAGAGTAGGTGGGACCTATTATGTTTTTTTTCCATCGCAAAATTTTATGATTTGGCTGTGTGTATTCACCTGATATGCTAGTTTAAAAAAAAAAAAAGTAATAATGTGTGATCAACCCACACAGCTCTGCTCCCCAGTCAGTTCCCACACCTTCGTTCCCCAGCCTATTCAAAAGGTTTGGTTGGGGGAAAAAAAACCCACAAAGAAACCACAAGCAGAGTGGATCACCACAACATGGCAATGACTGGGTTACAGATAATTAACTTGGGGGGGCTAGATTATCCTCTGGGTTTACACACCTGTCTGAAGGAGCAAGGCAGAACAAACCATCCTCCTCGATGCTGAGGAGCTACAATAAATGCGGTTGAGGCGTGATGCCTGGGTCAGATTTCTCTACTCCATGCCCTATACCTAGAGCAGGGGTGAGCTGAAGCACAGTAGTGCTTCTCTGGTGATGGAAGAGAGGAAATGGGAACTATTCTGGGTGGGAGTAAAAGGTGTTAGTTGCTTCGAGGGAAAAACAAGAAAGAAAATACAACCCTCATTGGGCAATCATGAGGGATTTCTTTCAAGCAAAATATCTGCAAGTATCCTTTCAATCTATCCTTACACAACAAGCTCATGGTAATAAGAGATCTATGGTCGTAGCATTTTGATAGCAGAAAATAGGCATCTTCAGATGGCTGAGATAATGTAGTAACATACTTTTATACCTGTCATGTCACGGTGAAAACAAGCAAGTACACTGTAGTCATCTTGGGATTGGAAGGGATAGCATTTAATGTGATTACATTGTAGTTTTTCAAGGTGTTCTTGAACAAATTGTCTTCTATCTACAAAATGTAATAAAGACTAAATCATAAATATGACCTGGATTGCTACCAGTATGTGAAAATGTACCTATGTGATCATACCCATGAGCAGTTTCCCAGAAAAAGCCAATTACTTTAACGATTCATTGTGTCCTTTTTATTTTCTCATTGGTATTGTCAGTAATCTTTTTTTTACTGCAGCTGCTGTCTTAAGGTAACAGAGTTGGAGGCTTCATGCTTTTATTTTTCCTTCAGAGTATTTGTAAATGTGCTTTTCTTAAACAGATCAGGCTGAAGATAAGATGGGTAGTATGTTCAGAGCTACAAGAAGTGCTATGTGGTTATTATGGGATTTTTAAAGTGCATTGGAATGTAAAATGTACTGTGTTAGTTTTGATCATTTGGAGGGATCTCCCAGTGAATGGTCTCACCTATTTCAGACAGAGACTCTGGTTCATCAGTGTTGTATTCCAGACGCAAATCTTTCTCAATGCCTCAAGTGATTACAGCTGTAGTGTTGCATGCAGAAAACTGACTTGTGACATGTGTATGTGTGATCTAGTTGTAATACCTAGCCTCTCTAAATCATTATTTCTAAAGCGTGGTGTGTTTGAAGAGATCATTTCTGCAATACTTTGAAAATAAAATAGGTTACTGTTTTTCTGTTTTATTTTACAGCCTTATTATTTTTGCTATTCTGCTCTGTGGAGAATGCAGTAGTTTCCAAAGGGAACCGATATCATTCACAGGTGAGATGGCTCAGGTTGCAGGGAAAGGTCTCTAGAATTGTTTTCTTGCAAACCTTTAAATCTATTTTGGGCCTTTTAGTTTTACTTTGGAAATCATATTTCAGATACTGAGTATAGAAGGCAGGTTTTAAAATCTCAATGCATGTAGCATGGAATGAAAGAGGAAAATTGTTTTTAGTCAGTTTTCCCTCATGCTTCAATGAGAGAAACAGAAGAAATAATATCTTTCTTAACTGAATCGCAGTATTTTAAATTATTTTTCAAAATTTGTTATGAGTGAATAAAAGCAACCATCTTGATCTTTTTGAAATCCGTTCAGAACTTCCCGGGATAGTGGGTGAGGCACTCTGAATAGAGTTCAAAAAAAGAAAAGCAGTAACATAGTAAACTGAGGTTTTTAAATACATAAGACTTCAGGGGGTGGTGAGCAGAAGATGGCTAAGGCAAATGTAGGTCACTGAGTGTAACTTCAGTTTCTGAACTGGTACTAATAATACAACTACAAAACACCTACAGAAGTAAAAATGGGTTTCCAAGTAGAATTTCAACAAATTTTATTCTGTGATAGCATGTCAGGTTATTTTTTCTTTAATACAAGAGAGAATTGTGTGCTAGTCTTTAGACTTATTTCTTTTTTGGAGCACATTTTAATCTTCAAGGTATGGAAACATAGTCTTGATGAAATTACTCCAAACTGTGCTCAAACCAGTTGCAAAATTGCACCCCAAGAGCAGTTATTAGTGAGTCACTGTGTGATCTGCCATTGGACTGAGTACTAGTCAATATTTTCATTAATGACTTTACTCATGGAAAAAGGAGTCAATTTACTGAGTTTGTAAGTTATGCCAGTTGAAAGATACAGCAAGCCCTTTGAAATACAGGATAAAAAATCAAAACAATGACATACTAGAGACGTGATCTGAAATAAGTAAGTGTTCTAGATGAACACAAACAAGATCAGTGGCACTAAAGCAATACTCATTTGCACAAAAATGAGGTGGTAACTGTCTTACTGGATGTGTGTTTCATAGAAATAGAGTAACATAATATTCCTGTGGGTCACAAGTTAAGCATAAGTGGGCAGTGCCAGAAAATATTCAAGAACTCATAGGCATGATACCTGTGAGATAATAACAGTGCCCTTCCAACCTGCTCACCTGCAGGTAGCCTAGCTTTAACTAGAATACAATGCCCAGCTTTGAAGACTAGGATCTTGGTAGCACAGCAGGAAGCACTAGAGATCTAGAAGACATGCTTTATGAAGAAAGATTAGAATATCAGCGTTATTTTACAGGGAGAGGACAAGAAAGAGAAGAAAGGTGGTTCCTGTCTTCAAAGGTGTAAAAAAAGCTGTCACATGGGAGATTAATCTTTCTCCACTTCCAGTAAGACAAAACAAAAAATAACAAGCCTAACTGCAGTAAAGGAAATCTGGGTTAGATGCAGGCAAGAGATTTATAATGGTTTGAAGAGCAGTCCCATCAGCAGACTCCAAAAAGAACAGGTTAGACCAACATCTCTTTAGAATTACATAAGTACAGCAGATCTTTCCTTTGGGTTAGGGATAGACTGGTGCAATCTAAGACCTTCTCCAGCTCAACTTCTTATGAAGACTTATTGCAGACTCAGAAGTCGTGTTGTCTTAGATAAATAATAATGTCCCGACGGGGGGAAAAAAACATTTTCCTCAAAAGCCTTCTGGCCAATGTGCATGCACTGACAGTTCCTAAAGCCACCTAGTGCTAAGATTTCACTGTCACCTGAGTCTACATTCTGCAATAAATGTTTAGGCATTTTGAGAAAAGTATCAGATGGACATACAATTTAGATTAGAATATATGCGGAATACTAACTGATTGTAGAGGACAGTGGGGAGAACAAGTCATACTGACCTACCCTGAATTATGTCTGAGCCTTGCCTATCTAGCCTGTTAGGTAATTGTTTACTGTTTTCCCTTTCCCTGCAGATAAGTGATAAAGCAAGTTCAAGTTTTAGAAGGAAATGTGAGAGGTTGCTAATGTCATTAGATTGTAGTGAGTGTTAACCTACACTTCCACATTAGCTGAATTGTGTGCTGCAAACAACTGCCCTACAAGAGGGAAAACAACTGTTTACTTGGGTAGATGGTGATACATCAAGGGGGAACAGTTTAAAACTAAAGGAAGGGAAATTTAGATTAGATATAAGGGAAAAATTGTTCACTGAGAGGGTGGTAGAGTGCAGGAACAGGCTGCCCAGAGAAGCTGAGAATGCCCCTGTCTCTGGTGATGATCAAATTCATGTTGGGTGGGAAACAAAATGCTTTTGTTTCTTCAAGTGCTCACAAAAATAAAATGCTATAAAGAACTTCTAATGGTAGTCTGCAAATCTCCAAAATCTGAACTGTAGTAACTGAATAGTACTAGATATTAGAAAAACAATAGTCGTGGGAAAAAAAACCTGAAAAAAAAATGCAATATAACATCTTACTGGCTTGACAGAAAAATACGTCCATATATTTTTGTCTTTTTCTGAGGAAAATTCAAACTTTTATCCTATCCCACTCTTCTTGTCCAGTGGGAGGTAGAGTTCTAAAGGAAGGTGGATATAGGGAAGAAACCACCCCCCCAAAAAAAAAAAAAAAAGGAATATGTTAAATGAGTTTGGGCTATGCATTGCACGTGAAAGGAAAAAATACGAAATCATTTTTACACTTTAATTCTTCAGTGAAGTTCTTAATGAGTATTTAAAGAGCTCATTTATTTAAAAAGGGGAAACATATAGGATGGAAAACAGCTTTTTTGTAAATAATCCAATGAATTAAACAGTGTTATTTGAAAACAGCAGCTTTAAAACGATGTCCCAGCTTTTCTTCTACAAAGCCCAGAAAATTTATATGTTACAAAATATTTCAATTGTTCTATTTATTTCATTTTAAAGCAAATTCAGAGGTCCTGGTGATGGACTGCTGAGGCTAAGAAAAATAATTTTAGAAACACTTGGACTTCCAGAGATATTCATGTTCATTGCTTTCAACAAAGCAGCAGGAAAAGGAGGTTTGGCCATCCAGGATACAGTTGATATGAAGCAAATACAATAGCATCAATTTTCTAAGACAACAAATGCTTTGCGTTTAGGAAGGCAGCCACAAAAGGTTGGCTGCAGCCTGCTGAGACTGATCACCTAAGGGTTGTTTGCAGCCAATGGAAGATTTGGGCTTGGGGGACACAGGGCATGCGATTCCTGTGATGGACAAGTCAGTATGGATTCTCTGCATGGCAATCCAGGAGGAATCAAAAACCTCATGAAAGCTCCAGTGTCAAACTGGACCAGATCGTTCTGTAGCACTCATAAATTAGTGCTAACAATTAATTAACTCAGTGCTACTGAGTTATCCTACTACTTAGGATAAACCACTCTCTATCTTGATGTCCAGAGAACTTCAATGAGGATACTCTGAGTTAACAAGATGGCAATGCCTTACTGATCTTGCCAGGCCACAGCAAAAAGGATCTTGGCTGTCTAGAGTGATTGGCACCTGGTATGGCCAACCTCAGGCACTTGAAATGATGTGGGAGTTGGGTGTGTCAGGAAGCAAGGACTGAGCCTCACACTGCTATCTTCTAAGGATAACTTGCTCTCTTCCTGATGCTTAATGGGAACTGGGATATGCCTAATCAGACCAAACAAAAGATGTAGAGATTAAGCTGCACCATTAGTATGCAGTAATGAGATGACTGGGGAAGATCTCTCACATGCAACACCTTCAACACCTTCATTTCCATGCTTAAACGATTTACTTCTTTAAGTCCACTTGAATCAGCATTTCAACCAGGGAAATTAAATGTCTGTGAAAGAACAGTTGGCATCATGACCACAAGCTGTGCTGTGGATGTGGATTTAAATACACAAGCCTCTAGAGTTGAGTATTACTAGTGAATGAAACAAGAGAAAAAAAACAACAAACTTTTACACATTCTTACCCTTGCCAAAAAAACTTACAGAAATACTGCAAGGTAAATTGAGAGCATTAAAAAGAAAGCAGAGCATTTCCCAAATATAATTTTTTCATGGCACTGCTGTTTCATTTAATAAATAGTCTACTGATTTTTAGTACTGTGGGAAGGGTGGCAGAATTATCTGCTCACAATTATGATCCATGCAACTTCAAGGATCAGTTGCTAGAATCTGACATCCTAGGAAAAAAATGGGTGGCCTGAGAATAATCTACATCATCTCCTGCAAGAAGCGGCTACGTTTTGGCATGGAATATTCTATTTCCAGAAACTACTAAGATATTTTTTTTCTTGTGATTTCTCTGCAGGTGTTTAAGAATTTCATCATATTAGAGTCACCTCCTAGCTCACCCTCCCTCCTCTGCAGGAGAGGAGAGGGAGGAGTGATGGCATTGGGGGTACACTGATGGTCACTTGCTATGTGCTCCAGCGCTGACTGTGTGTGGCACCATCCAGCATGAAACTGCAGTCAGTTCTAACAAGGGATGTGAATTTGAGTTGACTGCTCCAGATGAAAGGCTCACTATTCCAATTACTCACTGCTCAGCTATTCAACACACCCAAGGTTTTCAATTTGTAAGAAAAACACATTTTGATCTTGATTCTGGAAAGAAGGCTTGGGCAATTTGTTAATCGTGTACTAATAGGATTGCCTCTTGTCGTATCAAATCACTACACCGGGTTTTGAGTGGTTTGTAAATTAACTGTGCCACAGAAACAAAATTTCTTTGTACAAGAATTTTCTCTTTCATTCACAGGAAAGCTACCTGAAATCTAAAATGTGATGCAACTTAGCTCTTCAACATTGATTTTAGTTGAATTGTCTCAAAATTAAATATGTTGTTAAAAATAGTTAGGAAGTGTTTCAAGTTGGTTAGGGGATAAATCTTCACAAAGTTATCTGCATTCATACAAAATACTTCAGATTCATATTTATGGAACTATGGATTGATAAACCACCCTCCTGTTATAAGACTAAATAGTACTGATACATGATGAAATAGTTGTCACAAGTGATGCAGAAATGATAACCCGTTCCCAGAAGCTGACAAGAAGTGGTGCACCGAAAAGTCAGGCAGCATGCTTCAGTAGCTGAACTTAAAGCAAACAAACAAACAAAAAACAACAAAAGGAGTCTTGCCTTTGGGCTGTGAGCACCCTGTGACCATCTCAGTGTTGGCAGTTTATCATGACCTGTGGGGTGAAGAATGAGACTGCCTGTGATTTGCAGAAATCAGACCTGGCCAGGCCGAATGTTGATTTGACCCAGGCTACCCAAGGAGTCTATGGCACAGCAGGGATCTTCTTGGGGATGGCCGTAGTGCTCAGCAGTTCTATAAGCTGAAGAACATCCTCGTTGCATGCAGTATTTCATACCTCACAGAGTGACAGCTCAGATCTCTTAGCTGAACCTGACAGGGGAACTTCTCTGGATTTCTCCCACTCTGGCCAAGGTGCACAAATTTTTGTTTTCTGAGCTTTGGGGCTGCCCATTACCAGCAGCACACTTGCATGAGGGGACAGAGGTTGTCCTGGAAGACTTCTTGGGTGCCAAAGCACCTGGCTGGGAGTTACTTTCATGGCTCACCATTTCTGTCAATCTGATACATTTCTGTTCATCTTATGAAAGACTACAGTCTAAAAAGAAAGCCTGGCAGTTGTGAGTAACTTAGAAAGTAGTTTAAATTAGCACTGGATGATTTTTATAAATAAACACAGGCCATTGAGTGTTCAAGAGAATTAAGAAATAAGAAAATGCCAAATTACCATTTTGTCAGGAGGAAGAATTTGGCAGAGAGTGCACCTCATTGGGTAGCTGCTCAGGGATAATAATCCCTGTAGCCTTTTGGATGACTCTGAACAAAATCCTAAGAGCAACTAACAGGCAGAGGCTGCATTCAGTACCACAACATTTGCTGCAGAATTATTCTTAGGTGAGAGAAGCATGTCCACGTTCCCTGGAGCTTGTTTGGCAATGCACAACCATGCTTACATTTGAATAGGGCAGCCAAAAATAGCTGGAGTTTTTTTTTCCAAGTTGTTGTTGTTTTCCTTCATTTACAGGCTGGAATCACACATACTGTTGGTATCGGTGGGGCACTGCTCTGTGTAGGAGGTGTAACCCGTGGTTTTGCCTTCCTGACCCTCAGATAGTGAGGTTGCACACCCACTCTACCTGTGGACTGTGCAGCATTTGGTTTGTCTGTTGGTGGCTGGTGGCAAACCTGTGCTTACTTTGAAGTGTCAGTGCTAACCTTGCAGGGTAAAACTATGTTCATCCCCTTAGCCCTCTATTTCTAAAGATACAGTTTTCCTTATATTTATCATTTTTCTGTCCCTTTACACATGGTGATGCTAGAGCAAACTCAATGAGGTAAAGTTGCAAAAGTAGTCAGTTTATCTGATTGTATTTGTTTTCCCTCACTGTTCTTTAAAAATAATTACCTGTGATTTGTAATATTTGCTGTAGCCTGGCAATATGTATAGCGGCAACAGTGCAGATTCAATCTGAGATGAAGCCATCATCCTCTGCTAATCAGGGTGTGGGAGAGGCATGCAAGCAACATGTTCAGCCCATTTATTCAGTTATGTAATGGCCTTTTAAACATTTTCCATTTATGGTCTCTATTTAATTTACTGTAAGTCACAATGGTTTAATGCAAATTCAAGCCATAACATATACCAGACAGCTCAACCATAAATCAGATGAGCCTCTGTCTTCGTATATTTATTCTTTTATGAAATAACAGAATGTCCATGACCTGCCTTTTAAAACTAGGCTAGAGAAAATAAATCATTTTTTGTTACTGCATAGAACAAACCAGCTCAGAGAGATTTGAGTCTTAGCTCACAGTGAATGCAAGAAAGGCTTAGAAACTTCCTTTTAAAAGTATTTTCACTCACCTTTTGTGTTGTCTGGCTTCAGTTATGCTTGAAAGAGAAAATGTGGAAAAAACTCACTTCTGCAGTATAGGTTCCAAACTTCCCAATGTCAGGAGCTAGGGAAGGCTCTTTTTGCACTATTTCCAAGTGTCTTGTTAAAGCAGATTTGGATTGGTGTCTAAATTAGGATACTTACTGAACTAAGCAAAACCTTAGTTCTGCTGGTAACAAGTCATAGCATGAGTTTCAGAGGTGTGTGTTTCCTTGTTCATCTCCACTCTGGAGATTCTCTCTCCACATAGCTTTTCCAGCCACAATCAACCTAGCACATTGTTGAGAATGAATCACTTTCTGTTGAAGGTGTCGATTACCATGTCACAATATTTTGATATTTCTTTGCATCCCTCCTGCCTGCAGGCCTGCCCCAGAGCACCAGCTGTTCCTATGGGGCCTGGAAAGCACAGCCCAAACCCCAAGGAGGCAGCCAGGCCTCAAAAACAGCCCAGTCCTCTGATGCATAGCTGGCACACGCATCCCAGGTGGCCTCACATTGCCTGGTCAGGGCAGCTGCAGCACCCTAATTAGCAGGACTTGTCTCTGACATTGTTAGGTGGATGACTGCTCTGAGCAGTACTGTGAGTGGTGGCTGGGTTCTCATGTGCACTTCTGTGTGGTTCTCTGGCAAAAGTGCTGGTCTCTTTGGACACACGTCATGTCCATGAGGGAACTGTGCCTGCGCTGCCTCCTTGGAGCCTCGGGTATGGCTGAGGATGGGACTCAGACCTGTTGAGGTAAATGTGCCACTGGGGAGCACTGCGGGGAGAAGCTGGACAAGTCCTTTCTGATACATTTGGGAAAAGCACGTCTCTTTGTGGTTTGAACTGCAGTCTCACAATGTTTCTGCCCAAAAGGCTCATCCTGAGGTCTGTTGGCTTAAGGGCACTGTACAGAGGAAGAGTAGAGCTTCTAAGCCTACTCCTGCATTAATGAAGACAGAGTGTACCTATATTTCTTCTCTGTACTGACTTTATCTGATGGAAATCTGATGGGTCTGGTATATTTGTGTGCATTGTTCTGCTGTTTGGTTTTGATAAAATGTGGTATTGTACTTGATGTTCTCTAGCTACGTCAAACCTTGCTTCACGGCTAATGCATGGCATTAGTCCATACCACAAGTTGTGCAACGCTCTGCAGCAAAAATATTGATGCTCCTTGGGGATTAACAGTGTTATTTCAGTATGAGTTTGATGAAAGAAGTGAGGGCAGAAATGGAGGAAGAATAATTTTTCTACAAAACTGATTTTAGCAAGTTAATTGTGAGGATAAAGAACATATTTATTCACCCTTTCAAGCATCCCACATTCACCTGTTTCTAGAAGCAAACTTTTTAAAAACAAAAAACAACAACAAAAAAGAACAACTTTTCAATTTGAAGTTGAACCAAAACACTAAGGACAAAGAAATGTTTGGACAGGCACACTTCAGAGAACACATCTAACTAGAGATAGCGAAGAGAATCAGAAATTCTACAATAGACCATTTCTCAGTGGAGATTCTCAGAAAAGGCTCATACGTTTGGGGCATCCTGAACAAGCACGAGTGTTTCTCTTGCCAGACCAACCTCCTGTAATTTCACTGCAGCAAAGAGAGTCATGACAGAGGTGCATGTGGCCAGCTCTGCACAGGACAGGCACTTGGTTCACAGCCACTCTGTGAACTTCTCATGGCCTTGGTGGCTATGTCCTCAACTACTTAATGAAACGGTGTTACTTATGACATGACACTCCCAGCATGCTTTTTACTGGGCTTTCCAGTGGTTTCCAGATATGTTTTGGGACCAGCAGCTCAACACCACTGACTGTGTGCCTTGGGCTGAAGATGCAATGTACAAATCTCCTTTCCACCCTGGCAGCGCTGAATTTAAACTGCTCCTCATGTTTCCTGGCCAAGGAGGCCCCATGTTCTGATCAGGTTGTGGAAGCAGTCCTGCTTGCAGCCTCCACTTGGGTAGCAGCAAAATAAAGCTCACACCCACCATTTGGACTCTGATTCATGCACTCTACTCATTCACTGTGGGCTGATCCAATAGATTAGCAGCTCTGCCGGCAGACACGCCTGTCTGCTAGGGGTTGTTGCCCTGTCATGGGGGCAGCAGGGCAGCAGAGGATCAGCTTCTGAGGCTCTTCAAGGCACAGGCTGATAAGCCCACCTGAACGTCTGCTTTTCTTTTGGTTCATATTACCATACTTTGAAATGTGGCAGTGGTTTGTGACCACTCAGCTGCAGCTACATCAAATTTGAAATACTATTTCTCATGTTTCCAATGTAAACTCTGTGAGACAGGCTGGCTTTTAATTGTTATAGGCTTATATTTCAGAGAGCCTGGTCTCTATTGAGAGTAGCAGTTACTATGCTAATTTGGTGCTACTACCATTAACCATAACAATAATAACAACAGTGAGCACTCTCATGAGCCAGACAATGAGTTTATTAGTTGCCGCAAACACCTTTTATCATGCAGCACAAATGCTTATGTCATACTGCCTGCATGCCTTGACTCCGTCTAAAACCCATGCTGCTGGCTTCCATCCAGGGTGTTCCTGCATGTCCATGGTATGGCTGCAGGGTCAGGACAGTGCAAGCCAGACCAGAGCTGGGCCATCTAAGTCCAGCAGGTAAGGAAGGGATGCTCCCCCATTACGCAACGATTTATTCCAGTGAGATCACTCCATCTCACTCTAAAACCAACACTCATACATATTAGAGGAATCTCTACCCACCAAAGTTTGCATGTGGTGTTTTTGCTTATTAAATTCCCGAGTCCTCGGGTCATCATTTGCATTGTGTATCTTCCTCTCTTGGGTTGACAGTGTTGCAGTATGAAAACATTGAGGCTAATTGTTCTGCTATTACAAAGGCTTCTTGAAACAAAGCAGGTTTGGAAAATAATTCAGAGCAGGTGCTCTGTACAGGGGAAGTTCAGCTGTCCATGTAATAAATAACGCAGAAGGTTACCAGCTCTGGTATTCGGTTATATTAGACTCTAACCTTTTCAAATCTTCACTAATGGATAGGTAGCTTAGAAAACCTCCATGGCTATCTTTCATATCTAAATGTTATGAGCATATTGTCAATTTACCCTTTGCGTAACTATGCATGTTCTTCTGGAGCTCGGTCTGGGTTAATTTTACTGAGTTGTTTTACAGGTGTTAGTATCATTAGGGGGCATGGCTTCAGCATTGTGCTTAAGCACTCTGGATAAGTTTTATGAAATGAAAACAGGAAATATTCAAAGTTCAGCAGAGATGTTTTCAAATTATTAGTCTTTCCCTCCCTTATCTCCCTTCCCTTCCTTCCTTCCTTTCCTTCTTCCCTCCCTCTTCTTTCCCTTCATCCCTTCTTTCCTCCCTCCATTTCTTAATGTAAATATATGCCCTTATTATGACTTTGATGCCTATTTAACCCTAGACTGCTGTAACGGAAAGAAAAACTTTATGACAGAGTAATAGAATCATTAATATTGGGAAAGACCACTAAGATCATCTAGTCCAGTCACCAACCCATTACCACTATACCCACTCACCATGCCCCTCCGTGCCACAACTCCATCCTTCTTGAACTCTTCCAGGGACAGTGATTCCACCACTTCCCTGCACAACCTGTTCCAACGCATCACCACTCTTTTGGAGAAGAAATTTTTCCTAATATCCAACCTGAAAAGAGAGGAAGCTGAACATCCCATTGCTAGCCAAGCCAGCTCAGTGAATGATTCCTGCTAAATCTTTTTCCTTTAGCTACAGCTGCTAACAAGTGGCAAACTAAGGCAAGCAAGGCAACAGCTCAGACCAACACAACAGTAATCTATATAAAGCGACACTGCATTTTAGAAAGTAACTTCTATATTCATATTACATACAGGATTTTTAAATATAAGCTTTGACTTCTTCTAGGAAGCTTTGTAGTTGCAAGAAAAACAGGACAAATCTAGCAACATCAGAAATATGGCTAAAAGTTAATCATCAAATACTGAAAAAAAAAAAAAGGAAAATAATTTTAGAAGTCATTCTGGAGGGGTTTAAAAGTTTCTTTGGTGTGTGTGAGAGAGCTTATACACCTTAAAACTATCTTTTTCTTCTTCGGTAAGATGTGAATAGTGTAGACTGAAATAAAAGCTTACTATGATGCAGCAACTCTGAAACAGATCATGGAGATGTTGAATTAATTGTCATGAATGAATCCCAAAATAAAAGCCAGAATACCTGTGTTTATGCTGGCCTCTGAAATTTCGAGTCTGATTCAAACAGACATTCCAGGAAAATTACTTCCATACAATACATGAATAGTTCAACTGCAAATGCACTGGCAATTGTAGCAATATCCAATTACACCATATGATGGTCCAGCAACATTATTTTATGTTAATTAACTTTCCTAGTAATTACTTGGTGTTCATTTTATGTTTACTTTAAAGCTGGCTTATAATAGAGTTTACTCATAATGACATGACTTTTTATAATTATATATATGTATAAATCGTCCTTCATCAGTGCAAGAAATGAGAAATAGTCACACTTAGTAACTGACCAAGCAGATGAAACTAAATAAAAGGGGTAGTTTTAAAAAAAAGAAAGTCTTATGGAAATGAACACTTATCACTCTTCCTGCTGTGATACTTACATGAATAAATAAGAATTACTTTGTATTTTCTTTCATTAATAGATTATTTTGCAGAATTATATATATTCAGTTCATTTGTGAGTCGCAGTCAGGGATTTCCTAGGTGCTGGGCAGTGACTTAGTAATTCATTGTGCTGTAGTGGCTCTCACATTAACCCCCTACATGTATGCACTTGCAGTGCTGTCAGTGTCAGTAGCTAACTGATAGAGTAAACGAGGTGAAATTACTGCATGTGAAGAGTTAATGAGGAGTTGATAGTACAAACTGCAATCACCATTTAGTGCACTACTCAATTATTTACCTGTGAAGAGGAGTTTTCAGCCCGATCAGAGGATAATTCTATGGATCATTTCTCTTTTTAAAGGCTTGTTACTTTAGCATTCTTTGGTAGATAATGCTATTCTCCATCAAAATGCATGAGAGCAGTCTGATAGAAATGATAACTAATTATTTAATGCTTTTGGAATATACATTTAATGCATGTATACTGCATACATAGGTGCCTACTTTTTAATTGCTAGTTATGAAATATATGTATATAGATGCCTATGCATTATGTGAATGGATGTATTTATTCATCTTTTTCAGAAAGTTTTTAGAAAGGAATTCAAATATTTACACTGGTTTTAGGAGTATCATAAAATTAGCTTTCTTACTAAGTAGCTTGTTTTTCTTTCTAGAGGTTATGAATCACATTTTATGTTTCCTAACTACCTAGAAGTAGTTCATGAATAATCAGTCATGCAAAGCTGTCACACTTGGTTAAATAGCATAGTCTTGTTTTTACTACTTCAGTCCTTTATATCTTTAATTACCTTTATTTAGCTGATATAAATCACCTTAGAATGTATGCTCTCCTAAGCAGCCCTTCTTTCTGCACGTATTTTGCAATATATTGACTGCACATCTGGATGAAGTGCAAAACAACACCTGTATCTCTTTTTCTTTGGCATAGTTAAGAACATATTTTCCATACTTTAAGTCATTTTATCCAGAATGAAACTTTTTCTTCTTGCCTATTTTAAGGCATATTTCACCGCATTAGTATTTTTGCTTGGCTCTCTTCTCATGCATACACATTTTTAGTTTATGCAAAGCCCCTTGTAAGAATCTTGTCTTTTCCAGCACCTTCTCTACTGGAGTAAGCTGTTATGGAAGCTTCTTCAAACCTTTCTGCAATTGCATCTGCGCTGCTCCATGCCTAAAGAGCTTTGAATCCCAAGCTCCCCTATTAAAAGCTAGTCTTCAACTGACAGAGGGATACCCTATGTTCAAGAAAATAGTTAGTTCTGATAACTTCAAATATAATTTCAACATTACTGTCATAATAAATGTTTGCAAAAGCCACTCGGTGACCTAACCTACTCAATCAGGTTGTAATGAAAAAGCGATGATGTATTAAAGTCATAGTAACCAGAAAATCTTGTTGATGGCTGCCAAAAACACACTTTGTCTAGTATGACACTTTCCATTTATTTTCTCATAATCTATCTGTCATAGTGAACAGACAGATTTGCTATAATGGCTAGGTGTCTGCAGATTAAACGTGATTACTTCTCCAAAATGAAAGGAGTGCATCTTCATGCAAAAAGTTAATTAGGCCCTGAAAATTGTCTTGCAAATCTCCAAAGGAAAGACAGACAAAGAAAAAACAACCAAAAAACCCAAAGAAGATAAACTAGCTGAATAATTTCAGGATGATAATTTAGTTAGATCAACTACTTCAAATTCTCTCAATTTTTTGCATACGTTTTAACTTCTGTTCAAGGACTACATCTGATTGTGTATATATATATATATATGTATATATGAATATAAACAAATGACTGTAGCTGAGCAGATGAAACCAGCTGTCTTGTATTCCTGATCCTGTAACAGGCTTGTTACTAGGGACAAAGTATTTAATGTTCCTGTGCTTTGGACAAAGTATTACGTGAAAACTGCAGAATTTCAGAATTACAGGGATTGGAAGGGACCTCTGGAGATCATCTAGTCCAACTCCTCTGCTAAACCAGGTTAGCTAGAGTAGATTCAGACAAACTTTCTCTCATCTTGCCAGTACCCTCAAGCTTTCATCCTATTTTCAGAAATTTCCCTTGAACCTTCCAGTTCATGAGTAATACAGCAACATCTATAAAAACAAAACCTACCACGAAAATCTCTGCTAAGGAATAGCTACATAACGTCAAACACATCAACAAGTCATTAGCACCCTAAGCTTCTGATGCATCATCTGACATCAGTGGTGCTTGCAATCGGACTGGCAGGAGCTGCTGTTCTGGCTGTTCTTGCTTTTTCAAATTCCTCTTTGCATGTTCACTGCCAACTGTACAAAACTGATACGCCTTTTTGATGAAACAAAGGGAATATTATTGGACAAGCTGCTGATTACAATATGTAGCTATTTGCATATCTAAATGCTGGTTTGTGAGTAAGCGCTGTAGGCCTGGGAATGGGTGGGTTTCTGTGACTCAGACAGTAGCTCTGCCTAGCACAGGAGCTTTAGTGAATAATAATCACCAAGTATCCTTCTGTTGTATGTACACAGAAAAATAAGAGCTACTCTCTCCAGTGCAGAGAGGCCATCATCACTCAGTACATAAAGGATACAGGAAGCTTTTGCTCTAGTGTTAATTTTTCTTAGTGGCTTGTATAAACATGATTGATTTTTTTTCATTGTAGAAAGTTCTGTTAAATTTTCATAGAGGTTTTACTCATTTTCTAACCATGTCTGGAGATCTGAAAACCTAAACTTATCAAAACTCACAACTTTTGAAAACACTGGAGTCTTATTTTTTTTTTTTTTAATGCAAATATGCTCCCTTTTACAGATAGCCCCACATAGAAGTGAGAGTACTAGGCTGATGATGGACATCTTCATTGCAGGAATGAGATTTTTTAAGAGATAGTTGAGATAGAGCTGCTGTGCAGGGGTGGTTGTGGAGCAGATGAAGAGACAATCTCTGCGGCTTGCAGCTGCTTTCAAATTTGCATCTCCTTCAGCCACATGGCCAGAAGGCATTTTCCAACTCCAAACTGTGCTGTAGAAAGCTAGCATCAGCATTCTCCTTGCTTTTGCTTGAAAATGACTACTGTAAAGTAGAGGGAGCACAAGAAAAGTGTATAAAACTTGGCTGAGAGTGGTGAAGAGAGGACACCATTCCCTTATATCTGTGACGTGTGACCATTCGCACTTGCTAGCTAACTAACCCACGCTAATTCTCTATCTGACTATGCTTGCAGACTGGCCTCACCAGTTCCTGGCTCAAAAATAAAAATGGCATTGATGTGCAATGCCATTTTCTGCAGCACACTGTCGCTGAATATGGGTCCAGAGAGAGAAGGACACAGGAAAGACTGGACTACAGGAGGCTCTGGAGGTAGTACAACCTGGGGAATGCCTTTATGCAAAGACCACTTAAATTAGACTTTCTTCTCCTGGTGCAATGCCAGGGCTGACTGACAAGCTGAGCCAGACCAGCTGAGTGCCCCAGCTGTGGGGACAAGGTAGTGAGTAGGTAGGTTGCCTGGGCTATTGATTGTTCTGTGCTTGTAAGTCTGCTTGCATGCATAACTGAGGGAGTGGATCTGGCCCTCAGATTCTCCTTGTGCTGGGAGACAGCAGGTGTCTTGAGTGTGCTGCAGAGCTACAGACAAAGTAACCATCTCTACAGGCATCTGAGTGCTGAGACATGATGTGAAGGTACAGTGACATAAAATAGTGACTGTTGGTTTACTGTGCATGTGGTAGAAGGCTTGGGTAGTTCTAGCAAGAGAGCAAGTCTTCCAGGCACCTCCTGTTGCATGTTGAAAGCTTAGGGGTGTGGAGAGCCATGTATTCCTGAGTTTTCCCCTCCCCTGGGATTTAAGAAGGCCATTTTCACAGTGCCGTGCAGGTGCCCCTGTGTCAAAGCAGAGTGAGCAACTGGCAAGTTGAGTATTCAGAGCTGAGCATGTGGCAATCCTATAGGCAGCAAGGGTTCAACCAGCGTGGGCCTGGTGAGCCCCTGGAGAGAAGGGTGTGAGTGCTGTGATCTTGTCTGCAAGACAGATTGAGTAGGTGATGTTGCCCTCTAGTGACTGCCCAAAGAGAGAATAAGATAGTGCAACTACCAAGGGTGTGCTTTTGGTCTTGTTTAAGACCTGTGGTGATGAGAAGTTGAAGTCCTTGTTCCCTGTTTTCTGTTTGACTGAATATAATTATCGTTTATTGCCAGCAGCATATTAAATCGTAGAAGCACAACAGAAGCTTAGTGGTCTTAGTAAAGTTTGAGTTTTGTCCGTTAGACTTCTTTTTTTTGACTAAAGAATTCTGGTCTTCTGAAGAAGGCTTGGTTGAAAAGAAAACACACAGCTGCCGTAGTCCTCCTAGAAGGCTATTTTCCCTTACTGAAATAAGCATTACGTATTCATACAAACTTGTTCACTCCTGTTATGAGTATGTCCTTACTGTAGAAACACTTGAAATGTAAGTTAAAATCTACGGGAACTACATTTATTTCCTGTACTTACTTAGTGAGCCTTGCTTAACTTTTTGGGAAGTCTTATTGATTTCTTGTCATTCAACTCAGCTAGAAAAATGATTTTGGATCAAATATTTTATAAGAGTACATTTACTTTGTCCCTTGGCTGGCTTTTTCTGAACATACCTTTTCTGTAGAGGTGATGCTGCTTGCTCCCACTCTCCTGTGTCTGTACAGCTGAACTTGCTGCTCCTGTACATGAGTTGCAACAATTTTTACAGTACTGTTTTCACTAACCTCCTACCTTTCAAAGAGAGTCTCTGCTGTGAGATCTATCGCATATGTACATACTCATTAACTGTTGCTCGTGGATTACATTTTGGTTTCACTGCTTGGTATCCCTTCTTTTGGGAAGAGAGGTTTTCGGAGTTAGGACCATTTTTATTATTTTCATGTTCTCTTCTTACTGAAATTATGTCAATGGTGAACAAAAAATTCCAGGTAATTAAGGTCCAAAACTGCTATTAGTTTGCCTGGATGTTTCACTGTGGTTTTTTTTTTTGGCCACAGCCAGAAGCGATGAGTATGAAAGTATGAGAATGAGGGGGGAGAACATATCCTCCCTGTTCTCTGCAAAGGAGACACCACTTACAGCTGCAGTGCCTCTTCCTTGTTTGCAGAATGTATGAAAACTGCTAAAGATGATAGTAAACATAAATATTTCTCTGTGTAACAAATCCTCACCCTCCTTGCCTACAAATACTTGGGGAAGGGCTGTCCCCCTGCTCTGCGAGCTGTGTCCAGCTCAGTGCAGGTGTTGCCCCAGCTCTGTCCACCTGCAGGGGACTGCAAGGAAAGCCTGCAGGTGAAGGGAGAAGCAGAGAGCCTTGGAGATGGGAGTGGTGAGAAGGGGTAGCAAGAGGAGAAGCGGTAAAGGAAAGGATATAGAAAAAAGAAAGGGAGGAGAGATATTCAGCTTCCCAGTTCCAATGGATTTTTTTTTATCTCAGTACTGCACTCCTCTCTCAAAACACGGGAATTGAAGGCAGCACGTTTACAGTGAGTGAATGAGCAGAAGAGAGACAATCAGAACAGAGAAAAGTGTGTTGAAAATAGGGCAGACAAAAAAGCAGGTATGTGTCACAAGATACCCCAGCATTTTATCTTTGCTGCCGCTTGCAAGTGACCATCTGAAATAGTCAGACGGTATTAATTAGATTAGCAACAAGAATTCAGTGGGTGGAAAAGTGGGACAATCTGCTTATATTATGCATGTCAGCACATATGACCTCTGTGCTAATTCAAGGCGTCTGTTTTGCCAGTCCTGGGTGTTCCTTCAAGCTGACAGAAAAGTGCTCTGGGTGCAAACAGATGTACTTAATTAGGAGCAGCACCAATCTGTACTTTACTACTTACAGATCTCAATTAAAAGATGGTTCAAAATGTGCTAGATCCTGTACTAATAAGTCTTGTATGAACAAGGCATTCAGCCTGCAGAACCTCCCCGCTGGGAGGATGAAGTGAGGAGTGAAATACAGGGAGCTGTCTCTATTTATTCGGTGTTCAGTGTCCTCAAGTAAGGCTGTTGGTAATTAAAGTTAATCTTATGCTTTGATCATACCTTTTTTTTTTTTTTTGTGTGTGTGTAGGGACTGTATGTAAAGGATTTGATGTGGACACAAATTCGGTAGAAAGAAGGCTCTGTCTTTTAGATACTTACATAATTTTATATATCAGTTAGGATTCACTCGCTGGGTCTTCCCAGACATCAGGTAGGAACTGTTTTACATTGTCCAGCAAAAATACTGAAAAATCACTGCAAAGCAAACCTTTAATCTTTAATCTCAGCTGCTACTGGGATTGTCAGAACTTCAGTTCCTGAGTTACTAACACAGGATCAAACTAATCGCTTTTAATAAGGAGCTTTTATTTTACTTTTTCCTTCCTTTGGCTCTTTGAACATCAAGGAAGTAACTTACTCTGCATTACTGTGGGTATTTAATTACTGATTGTTCATGATTGCATCTTTTTCTTCCCTTTAAATTATGACTATTTCAACTTGCTTATTCTATGGTATTCTTTATTTGTGTGTATTTGTTTTGTTTTTGTTTGTTTGTTTTCCTACTTCCTACACAAGATAAATCATTTACCTTGTTTTAAAGTTCTAACCTCAAACACTGTATTGGGATCTACAGTTACTTTTATTGGTTAAAATGCCTTCATTATTTCAGATAAGTGCTGTGCTCAGCCAACAGAAAGTAATGAAGAAATACCAAAAAGTTTGGGAGCTAGGAAAAATTCTAGCTGTCCATAATATTTATGTGATGTTCTATATTTTCATGATATACTTCATGTACCAACTAGTCTTCCAAGCAGACCAAAACACTTCTGTCCATAAAAAAAAAAATGCCTTCTTTCTTATTTTTCTTGCTTTGACTGTAATGACGGGGAGGAATACAGAGTAATCTGATGGTGCTGTACTGGAGCGTTTGTATTCCAAGCATGAGATAAGAAACATCAGCTGTTCACAGATGAGGAAAGTAACAAGCTGTCTGCAATGTAGAGAACTTCTTTTTTTCAATAAGGAAGGTAAGGAAGATAAATGAAATTTTTTTCATGACATGATTTTTTTTTTTTCATGCTACATTCAGAGAAAAACAACAAAAACAAACAAACAAAAAAACAAACCAGAACAGATAAGAGTAGGTTATCCACCACCTTTCCAAGGAAATAAGAGCTCAGGAATGGGTGGTTGCTTCCATTGTTCTTTGCACATTGTCTATTTGCTAGGAATAGGTCTGTGCAGGTAGAAGTGGGAGCAGAACTTGGCTGCAAAGCTTTGATGACTGGTGAGGGTATGCAGAAAAGTAGGACTTGTGCTGTATTTGCATAACTGACAGCTTGGGGGTGAGAGGAGGAACAACAAAAAACAACATTTTCAATTATAAACTTAAAAAAAAAAAAGTGCACAAGAAACGCTGAGATAGGGATGCCTTTAATCCTACATGCTCAGTCACATGATGGGACAGGACCACACTTTGAGGCAATCTGATTTTCTTCCCATAGATTTCGGATTCTGCTGTGATTCCCTAATTGCTGTGGAATGTTGGTAATAACAAGCAGGGTATTATCGCTCCATCTGGATTGTACAACACTAGAATACTTTGCATTTCTTTAGTCTCATTTACCATGGGGAATTTAGATGTAACCCGACTGATGAACCTACATGACTAATATTCCCTTTATAGGAGCATAGAAATTGAGACTAATGGCAATGGCTTTTTCATCGTGCTGCACAGTCTAGGAAAACTTGAGATTGAAATGGGATTTTCAGGTCCTTACAGGCTTAATTTTCTGTAACTCAAAATTTATGTGCAGCTTACACGAAGATCTTCATTCTCACTTTCAGTATTTGGGGCACACTGAAGAAATTCATTGCAGAAATTTCTTCATTAGTCTAACGCATAACTAATTTTCTCTGTCTTTCAAAATATGTTGCATTTTTAAGAAATACATAAGATTTGCATGAATACTGAGAATATATATAATCTCTTATTTCTCATAACTGCTCTGTGAATACTTATGGCTTTGCGGGTACAAGTGTGGTTATACGATTTGTCAGTTCATAGTTCTATCATTTCTTCTAGGATGTAATCCAGTGACATCATTTGTGTTTGCTGGAAAGGGTTCCCCGGGGTGGTAGTTGTGTGACCAAGCCTACCAGAGTTCAAGAAGCATTTAGGCAAAACTGTCAGGAGTAGCAGTTGAAAGTTGAGTGGTCCTGTGTGGGGCCAGGAGTTGGACTCGATGATCCTGGTGGGTCCCAAACAACTCGGCATATTGTATTCCACAAACATACAGAAGGCGCGTGCTTCTTAGCTGGTGTCTTCCTCTACACTGTAAAATGGCAGAAGATTTGAACCAGGGTTTATATTTAGACAAAATTTTAATGATAAAAACATCTACATGTTATCCTTCTTCAGAAGAAGGTGGTATTTAGAAATGTATTAAAATCTTCCTGAATGTCAGATTACAGTTTCTCAGAGAAAAACGTTGGTGTTTCCTTCCTGACAGATGGGATACACTACAATTTCAATGGAAGTGCCATGCTGACTACTCCTAAATGCTTTTTTCTGTCTTGCTCTTTTTCCCACTCCCACAACTACATGCAATGCCACACAGTTGTTCAGATGCCTATTACCAGACAGTGTCAGAGAAAGAGCTGAACGCACTGAAGATATGAGGACCATGTGTGTAGTTTGAATTCCTTCTATGAAAGGCTCTCTGCATACGTGTAGATGGCATGAGAGGCAAAAGCACAGTCTATCCTTTGCATGTGAGCATATAAACTCCTGCAAATACCCTGCTTTGAAAGAGAGGAAAACTTTATGATGCTTGGGTATTATGTTTCCCACTAGCAGTTACCTGTATTTCCAATAGTGTATTACACATTGCAACCTTCAAAGTGTAAAATCAGACTCGCAGAGAAGAGGAAGTTTTGGTCTGAATTAGGAATCTGCTGGGAGACTCAGGATCCTGGAAGTACCTGTATGTTTGTATCCTCCTGCCCTCGTCTTGTTACTCTACAGGCTCTGTTCTGAAATGACCAGCTTATTTTCCACAGTTGATCAGCCATCTGATGAACACTGCTGACCTTGACTGGAGTGGAACGATTATTTAGCATTTAGCTGTGGGAGATAATGTTGGTCCAAGTTCCCGGCCATACTTCATTGGTTTCCAGAGTGGAGCACGTATGCGTGATGAACCTATCACAGCTGTGGTTTAATAGATATAAACAATTAAGCAATTATAAATCAATGAGCTCTGTAACTCTGGTATTATAATAATTACATCTTAAAAGGTTCTACTTAGTTACAACTTGGGGATTATTTACAAGCAATAATTAAGGTCAGACTGACTTCCTCCTGTTACACAGAGTATATGTATGAGTAGCATGTCAAACAATAATTAATTAGGGCAAACCTAATTGCTTATTGTACTAAAGTGTGTCAGTACCCTTCATAATATGATCTTGTATCACTGGTTTGTTTTTTTAAGTAAAAAAAAAAGACATTTTTTTAAATGGAAAGGCAAATTGTCATATTTTAGTTAGAAAGGTATCGATTGCTTCAGGGTTTTATTTATTATTCAACCCACAGGAAAAGGAATAAAGTAGCAGGAAAAGGAGTATGGCACACTGCACGTATGAAGCAATCCTATGAAGAAAGAATAGATGGGAAAAATTAGTGCAATCTTTTTACAAGATTATTCCCCACAGTATATTTCCCAGTGCTTTGTCTGGTCTCGTTTGCAAAGATGCAAATGATGTCGTTTTTATTGCTTCCCTAAGGGGAGATTATCCAGTCTAATAACATTCACTGTTAGGAAATTTTACTGATGTTCAAACTGTTTTTCTTTACCTGACTTTACCCTATTGCTCCTAGTTGTAAACTCCTGCAGGCAGTTCTGAGGACTTCTCCTTCCTGGGTGTTCTGGGCCAAGCAGCACACAAGTGTTTCTGTTAATCTTTCGCTGAAGTCCATCTAAATGATGGACATTTGGGTCTTGCAGAGCCTGCAAGTTTGAACGCAGCATCTGATCGCTGCCCTGTGTGCACATGTATGTCCCTATGTAAATAGACTGATATGCACATGCATGTGTTCTCATGAAACACTTGCCTCCAGGCAAAGTGGCCTCCTGACATCCACCAACTGATGAAATGTTCACTTGTGAATGTGTTTGTCCTCCGGTGAGAGGAAAAGTCACTGCTAGACCAGCTGTCTTAAAGGTGAACTCAGGGTCAGCACAATGTCACAAGTGTGGGAAGGGACTGGTGGAGCTCTCTGTTGCAGAGCAGGATAAACCCTGAGCACAACATGTACCTCAGGGCTTTGTCCCACCTTCAGAACTGTCAAGGACTCTCATTCCACAGCTTGTCTTGGTGTTCTAGTCCAATGCTATATTTTTACTTTTTTTTATTTAATTTTTTTTCAATTCCCTTTCTACCCAGTCAGAACCTGAATTAATATTTGGTAGTCTTCTGAGATGCATTTTACATTTGAGGTACATTTTTAAGATTATGAAGTGGCCAAAGGGGCAACTTAAAGTGTCAGTAAGAAGTCTTGTGAGCTTTGAAAGGCAGCACAGGCTTCTTCTGCTCTATGTCAGTGGACAATTGAAGAGTTTTCTCTCCTATCCATCTTTTACTTTCCTGTCCACAGTTCTGTTTCTGTAGTATTAATAGATTAAGGAATTTTTTTTGAGTGGCACTTTAATAAGATGTGTTTAAAATGGGCTTTTGTGAAAGTATTTTGGAGTTTAGTATAGAGTGAAATCTGGAAATCTCATCAATGTTGAAAGTTTCTTCTGTTTGTTGAAATACCTAACATTACATGACCGTTGGTAGTAGTCACAGTGTTCAGTCTGTCTCCATCTATGTGTATGAAAATGGGAATCTTTCCCTCTTTAGTTGGGACACAGCAACTCTTTTCTTCTGATCATGATGCATAAGTCAGATGACCTCAGTGACATCTCCTTAGGGGACTGACTTTCAGGTGTGAGTAATTTGGTTTCCACTTATTCCTCCCTTGGTGTTTCTACTTTTTGTTCGAGTGCTGAATGGGCACCAAGCCTTCTCCAGCTCCGTATTGCTTGCCTTCTCTTTTTCGTCTCAGTTGGTGCTGGATATTTCTGTTAGATGCTGGTACTGCTTCCTGAAACAGATTTTACAACTCCTCCAGGCTTGATTACTACCTGGGGTTTGCAGTCATCCCAGCTGGAGGTGTCCCTGATAAAGGTAATACCATTCCTTTCTGCAGCAGCAAGTGTAGTGACCAGTCTCTGTTTCGCTGGACTAACAAGCTCTAGTTTCTTCAGTCTTTTTAAGGCTCCTGCCTGTTCATATTATCTCTCACATCTAAACGCCATACTTTTAGAAGTGGGGTTTCCGGTACTAGCTTTAGTATTCTTACTAAAGTCTTATTAAAGCTGAAAAGAAAAACTTCACGTATCTGTTAGGTTGTGCTCTGCTTTAAACCTCCAAGGATGATGCCAACTTTCTTTCTGTTGTGGGAGCAGGGTGTTTTCTACTTAAGTGCAGCCTATGCTTACATATATCCGTGACATCGTTGTATTAAAAAATAAAATGGAGTTGTAGCACTCAAGAAAGGTCAAACCAAACATAAAAAAAATCTACAGAACAGTTATGTTAGGATATAATATCATATATAATTCTCTTTTATAAAAGTCACAGTATTTACAATGAGGAAATTAGGGAAGAAGTGCAAATATATGAAAGACTGAGAAAAGATAATGCCTACTTTATAAATAGATGCATTGGAAGAAATGACTAGACAAATCCTTTTGATGTAATGTTTCCAAATGATGAGGGTGAGTTATTTCAAAGGATGTCTATGAAGCCATTTCAGGAAATAACAAAATGAAAAATCTATGTTCCAAAGGGACTGTGTTTATTTTAAATTTAGCAAAAAATCAGTTTTACACCATGGTTGCTTTGTAGAGATATACAGAGACATCTAGAACCCAAAATAATAACTGAGCGATACTGTAATATCCTTTAGCAGAAATGTTTCAAAAGGGACAGGCTTTTCAAAAAGCTTGGCTTCTGTTTAAGAGTCAGAACAACTGGCAATATTCTTAGAGACTTTTAGCATGCCTGACTTTGAGCTCTTCTGAAAATTTGCCTATAGAATTGAATGCTGAGTATTTGAAAAGAATTATCCTTGAGCTGTTTGGAAAATCTGGCTACATTTTAGACAAATGCCTCTTCTGTGATCTCTTGCCCTTTGATATACCAAAGCTTCATGTGCTATGTGATGAACTGCTTGTTGTCAGATGCTTATCAGTTTTAAGCTGGCTTTAAAAAACAAACAAACAAACCAACGAAACACAAACAACAAAAAATAAAAATAAAAAACAAGATGTAGAGAGTCTTTTTAGATTTTGTGGAGATGTAACTAAACTTTATAATTAGATAGCAAGTCAAGTGATTGACCAAGTGATTAATCAAAACTTTCAGCCCTTGGAAAGGACATAGAGCATACAGCCCAAGTGCTCCAATCCTTTGTTACATCAAAGTTTCATAGTTTTACCAGTGTGACCAAGAAGTGTTTGCAAATGTTTTCCACTACCAAATGGGGAGAAATTGCTGCATCCTCTTATGCTCATACATCAGATAATTGGCCCAGTTTGGGAGGTACATTAATTAGTACTTATTTGTAACCTCTGTGTGTAATGAAGTATTAATAATAAAATAAATAATATGTATAATTGTACGAAACCAACATTTCATAAGGCATATTTTAAAAAATCACGGAACTACTAACTTTTAAATCTACTTAACTTCATAGTAGCACCCATTTACTAATGTTTCTGGGTTGCACTTGTTTTCAGGTTTACATTTTGCTGCAGTGTGTCACTTCTATTTTCAGTCCTGTTACTTGTAATGTTAATTGGGAAGCACTCTTTTATCCTTCTAACTTCTAAAGAGTATCTTAAGTGAACCCAGAGAGTATGTGTTCATGGAAGGTTTCAGGTATTTAATTGACAATTAAAATTTTGTTGTGACCTTTCAAAATTTTCGCACTCATAACATTAAAAAAAAAAACAAAAAAACAACAAACAAACAAAAATAACCCACCAATCTAATGTAAATCCAGATTGGATCAATAAGAGTATCTGTGAAACTGTAAGATTATTTATTGAAATATTTTCGTGACTGAAATGGAGGCAGCAGACAATGCCATCATGCCCTTTTTCAGACGTATATATGTATGTGTGTGTGTGCTTGTGTGTATATATATATATATATACATATAATCTTTTGAAGATATGCCTCCCTTTCTGTGCTCAAAGATTTAAATGTAAGAAAAGTAATTATTTACAGCACTAAGTGATTAATTTGTTCTCGTATCAACTCCTAGTCTTATCCTAATTCATCAGTATTTCATTCTGCATTCCACATCTCCACTGACCTTTAAAAATATTCTTTGCTACCTATCAGAATTTTTTTTATGGTAGGAATTATTTTAGATTTTATTTGAATGATTAATTGCTTTGTTTTTCATCTCAGCAGGAGTGGTAGACTTGTTCAGTGCATTTCTCAAAACTACATGAAAGTAGTTTCTGAGCAACAGAAGTGGCCAAACTGCACTATGGGTGCAGTAATCTGGGCTTCATGATATAAGGCAACATAAATACTTCTAAAAAGAAGTTATTTGTTTACTTATTCCTCATAGTTTCTTTCCAGAGATTGTACAAGAGATGCTAAGCTATTATAGCAAGGTAAAGATATGATTGTGTAATAGATATGGTTTAGGGGAAGTTTTAATCTTTATTGAATCTTCTCAGAAACTAGTGAATGATATGTAGCTGATAGAAGAGATATAGGAAAGAAAGAGCAGCTGGTGTTTTGACTGATTCTGTAATATTGTAATTGAGTTTCTAAACCTATGCCAGATGCTTTAACAACTCTACCTAGGTTTTATTTTATGTGGATATAAATAAAGATTGTGGTTAATTTTCTTGTTTCCTGAAATAAGACTTTATAGGTGTCAGTGAAAGCAAGATGATTGAGGCCTAGAAAAAATAGGAGACTTAATTATTGGAAGTGTGCAACCAAAATAATGGGGTGCTTCAGAAGGTGACTGAGCAGCTAGGGAGGAGGTGAACTAGCAAGCTATTTTTAGTCCAGCAAAGGTCCATACTCATGCCTTTTATAAGGACATGAAAGCAAGAGAATAACCAAAGATAGCCTTCAAACACTTAGGACGTGAATACATGCTGCAGGCAATGACTGGAGCTATCATGGCTAAGTCATAATCATTAATTTATCATCAATTGGTAGAAAAGTGTGTTGCAGAGTGACAACTGAAGCTAAGCAGTAGGAAGGGCATGGTAAGGTATAAAAGTAACAGACTGGATATAAATAAAGTAGCAAGAAAAAGTTTGCACATGAACCTTTTGGATCAGCTGCTTGAAAGCTTGACCTGCAGTGTGCTTCTACACTGAACATGCTTCACTAATCAAAGGAACCTGAGCAACAAATCTGGTCTTGATTCTACTATGTAGTTAAAGACAACTGAGTGAAAATTCCTGGCTGATGGTGGAGGGACCACAGTCACAATAATCTATGAAGTCAAACCTGGTCAGTGAAAGGAGCTTAGGGTACTAAAGGGACTGATGTTGAATGTATGTTTGCTCAGCATTGTTATTACTCGTATGAAATAAGGAAGCAGAGGATATGGTAAATTAAACTTGCAATTGGCACTTCACTAGGAGGTGTCAGAAACACCAAAGAGGAAAATAGATAAATAGATAAAAATAAAAAAAGGATTTTTAAAAAGCTGGAGAACATGAAATAGGATTTAGCTGGGAAAAAAACATTTGTTAATGGCTGAAGGAAAAAGTAATCAAATCTAAAAGGAATTATGCAAAAAAAAAAAAGCATATTATTATAGTACTAGAGAGCTCTGTGGCTATAACTTCAGAGTGTAGCTTAGATCAAGTAGAAAACAGCCATTTGTCAGAAAATATTTTTGTATATTCTGATTTAAACACCTCATAAGGCTGAATGAGATTATTGCAAATCTGACAACTCTCCCCTTAGGTCTCTGTGACGATGGCTATTGTGCAATTTTCATTTCAACATATGTCTATGCTTTCTGGACTTAAGCCCTACTGGAGCACAATCAACTTCAGGATAAACAACAAAGGGAAGATATAATTATATGTACTCACAGGAGATGAAAATCAAAACTGTTTTTCAGTCCATATATGTTAAATGGGCTCAAGTCAATTAGCAAAACCATCTCTCACCGTATGTTACAGCAATTAATGTATTAAATTGTGGAGTGATCAGCTAGTGCAACTTAAGCGGCTGCTCTTCTTTCAGTGAGACAGAAGACTTGCATATTTTTCTCTGCCACATTACCTAGCAGTGGAAACCAGTTCTTGCCAAAATCCATAAAGCTGATGCCTTATTCCTCTCTAAATCCCTCCTCAAAACTCTTTTCTGCTATGATGCTCATGAACCACTCCCATCTGTTAGGCAAGTAGTGAGCTGCAGTGAAATCTGTTTGCTTTACAGTTATTCAGTCTTTCCAATCCACTCCCACCTCATGGTTTATCTGTTCCATCCATCGCTTTTATGCTCTACGATAGGTACAGTGTTAGATATCTGATGCATTAACTCGTATTATTGTTTGCAAAACTCCTAATTAAGTGATATCCTTTCTTCTTGGGTTTCTGTGTGCAACTATAGTATAAATCGTAAATAATAACTTGTAGGATAAGCATTATCTGTAACTCAAAAATCTAAAATTAGGACTTCAGTCGTAGGTGATCTGTGGTGCACTAAAGGAACTAAGCAGTGGAGAAGCCACAGCATAGTTTCATCACCATAAGAATTCTGCCCCCTAATGTGGTGAAGTGCAAATAGATGTGAGGAACTATGCATTTGTAAGCCTACACCACTCAAATTTGCCGCAATTAGGTCTGATTTCTTGGTTAGCACTAACCTCTGGTTGACCATCTGTGCACAGAAAGCTTCCCACACAAATGTAGCTTAGCAATATGCAGCCTGGTGCTTCTCCTGTTCGAACCACAGTGACGTAGTATGTCCAGCAGTGAAGGGCTTTGTAACAGAAGAGATATTTAGCTAAGTCTTACTAGGAGAGGTTACAAGAGAAAGTTCTGGGTCATAACCTCATTATGACAAGACTCACAGTGTGTCACCTCGGCTTGTGATATCAATAACTGGGTCAACTTCAGCAGTAAAAATGAATACACTGCATCACTAAGCCAGGAGGAGAACAGTGTGTCTTTTGAGATCTCTGTGTAACTGGTTGTACGTGTTCTAAAATGAGTACATTCTTTGAGGAGCATTAAAAGAAACAGATCTTACCTTAGTGCCTAATCATAATAAATGACAGGCTGGTTTAATTATTACTTGGTAATTCTTTATTTAAACTTTGTACTAAGATTCATTTGCAGTATATTCTTTCATGCAGAACATAAAAGATATAATTGTGTGTAGAGTAGGTGTGGTGCTTCACTAGGTCAAGTGAGGAGTAATTTGTTTATATAGTTGCTCTGTATGGAAAAACCTGTGTATGCTGTACATGTGTGTCTCGGTTCATATGGCTGTTCTTACTAATTGTTTGCACAAATTGAGGACAGTCAGCTCATCAGAGCTTGAGGGTCACTTTTCTTCCCTGAAGCAGGGAGGGAGCTTCACTAGAAGTCTGATATAAAGGTGCAGGATACAGATATGTTGGTGCAGTGAGGTAGTGACTTAATAAAACCTTCCAGACGTGGTCTTGTTCCTCAACTTTCCGCAATCTAAATATCAGTATTTCTAAATTAGTTAGCCTGATGACTACATTTCCTTGTAGGACTTGATAAAATAAAAATTCAGGGGCAAGACTTTACTGATTAGCCATTCTTGGGGATGATACAGAATAATCTGTGCTAAACCTTTTTTATTCAGCTTACTGAAGCTGTCTTTCTGCCTTCAGGAAAATTGTTGCAGTTATTTCACTGGATCACTGTTTTTGAGCCGACTCATACATGCAGTGTTTGTATATACTCCACATGTACAGATGTTGCACCAAAAAACTTTTGTGAATTAAGAGGCACTGTGCATGTCAGATGAGATGTGGGGAAATGCATCTAGAAGTCACTCTGGAAAACTTTGGTATCATTTTCCCAAAACAACGCAGTACTGTGAAAAAGGTGGAATGTTAGCTAATTCTCAAGGGTTTTCTTTATTTTTCCTCTACTTTGATAACAAACAAACAAAAACTGCAGATGTTTCTGGACCTGTTTTGCTTGGGTTGCCACCAGCTTTCTATTGAGTGCTACATAATCCCGTTGAAATTGAGGGAATTTGATGTGTATGGAAGACTTCTTTCAGCAGATTGCTCCTCACAGCTTCTGCCCTCTCTTCTATTCCTTCTCCACCTCTCATATCTTAGAGCTGGAAATCTCTGCTATTCCCTACCTCAAGAACTCAATCACAGTTTGGTACTAAAAGGAAGGAAAGGAATTACTTTTACTCCAGGGGATCAGGAATGATGTGTTAACTGTACAACGTATACAGAAAGGAGCTGTAAAACTCATCTACCCCTATCCTGTGGAAAAGGGGAACCACGTTTTTCATAGCTGCTAATCTGCCACTTTAATTAGTGCTGAACTTACTAGCCCTAGAGGCAACTTTCTTTATTAGGAGTGCTTCTGTACAAGGATTTTGGATTCAAAGGAACCTACTGTATTCTTGGGGCTCTGCATTGCAGAGCTCTCATCAGCTCTGGAGGGCACAGGACATTTGACAATACCGCAAGAGAAATACAAGCAATTACACATAAGAGAAACTTGTTCTTCCAGCATGGAAAAATGGATAAAATAGTGTTGTCCTGCCACAGGGTGCTCATTGTTTTACAACACAGCCACTATTTTTCCTATTATCAGCCATATTTAGAAAGTAAATGTTTTTCTAACCTTTGCTGTTTTTCTGCCCTTTAGATACTCTTATTGTAAGTCCTTTGTGCCATATTTCTTTTTAACATTTCTTTTCTATAGATATCTTTATGTCTGCTTGATATCTTTGAGTCTTTGTCATATTTGTCTTTTCAATAAGTTTGCTTCTTCCTTTTTCATTCCCTTTCTTTCTTTTATAATCTCCTGCATAGTTTCTCCCCCTTTTTTTTTTCCCCCAGTATTATATATATTTATTAACCACTCTTTAGCAGCCTCAGTTGAGCACAAGGTCTTATTACATTAGTCACAATCTACAAAGCACAGCAGAAAGGAATGTTATCCTCACTTCACAGATAAGGAAAACATGGCTCTGGCTAGTCATTGTCTTGACCTAATCCATGTAAGCAAGTTAGGTGCTTTCAGGCTTGGGACAGTTTCTTGTGAGTCCCACTCATAGAAGGCAGTCATTCATCTTTCTTTCTTTTGTTTTCTTTACCATCTGCTTTTCCAGGTGCATGCTTTCTCCTTTATATTTTCTTTTGTACTTTTCCTGAGAGTTTACTCTCTATGGGTACTAACTCTTGGCCACTTTGCTGAGTGGGTACCTTTCCACTCAAATCGGTGGGAATGATCTTGAGTTACGAGATGTTTCATCAGCTTCAGAATATCTGTATTGCATAACTCAATTAAGTTGAACAGTGTACCTGTCCTGAAATAACACTGGGCATACAAGTTAATTGCATAGACCTGTGGAAAAATAAAAAGAAAATTGTTTGGTGGCAACTACACAGGGACTCTATCAGCAGTGGTACTAACTTGCTTGTTTAACTTGAGATAACACTTTCAGTGCTTGCTGTTTTCCAGTAATCACGTAATTGACTGGTGTGCAAACAAAATGACTCTTTGGAAAAGTGCTTGCACATAAAATCCCAAGCTAATACAGCAAGAAAAGGTTACTCCTACTACCTCCATAAACATTACTGACAGCAGTTATCATAGTTTCTTCAAAAATAAGTGGGGGGAAAAAATAGAATAAGTGCCTATGTTGAATTCCACCCACATTCTGCTGCAGGGCAATAGGGAAAGATGCACAACTGGGGGAGGAGGAGGAAGAAAAGAAAGAAGTACTTGATTGACATGTATAAATGAAGATCAAATAACCTTTGTTTTTGTTCTCCTTCACTATGGTAAATTATTTGAGTGAGGGAAGGTTATTTGAATTACATAGTAAAACACATGCTTAGCACTATCTCTTTCACAGAGCAAAAGGACCCCTGAGCTGACACTTGGAGTTACTGCTACCTCTAACTCTCCACACTTAAACTTCAAATTCTGAGAGCAAGAAGGAATCCACTTGCATCAATTTGAGTAGAAGTTAAGTAATGCATCTAACAACTAGACTCAAAGTTTTTTTACATGGGAATGAGTATTTGTTTGATTAAAAAAGAGAAACTACAACCTTCTTAACATTAAAGCAAGGATAATTTCTGGTCCTATACTGTTTTCAGAGCAGTTTTGAATCAATAGAAGACTCTTCTCCCATGAGATTTTAGCATCTATTTTCAACTGTGGACAGAAAAAGTTAGATCCTAGCCTGAGCCTCTAACACAGTATAGAAGGTGGATCTTCATAAAGATCAGTATCAGAGTAAAGTCAGGCATGAATAAGGGGCTGTTTGATCATGGCCTGAATTGGATTTTCTTACTCTAAGAAGAAATTTGTCAGTGCTGCATCACTTCTTTACACTAGAAGCTCCACTTATTACAGTGACACTCTTACATCGGTACAACTAACTTCCCATCTCCCTTGCTCCAGTATGACTCACTATCATATTAGCTTGTTTCCCCTGTTCAAGTCAGAGTACTGTACAGTTTAAGGCAATAACACTACCATATGCATGAAGTCACAACATGTCTGTGTTACTATATTGTCTCCAAATTACACTTAGTCAACTGTGTGCATATCAGCGTTTGAACTGCTCCTGTTAGTTTTTCCTGGGTGAATACCAGGAACTGTGTCTGGAAGTCTAGGATGCGATGTCTTGAGAGCTAACGTAATGCTGAGATCTTGCAGAAACATTATCTACTAGAAGTTCACTGCAGCTGTTGTTCTGTCTGTATTTCATTGAGGTGCTTCGTTATTAATGGAAATTCTAAGGGAGTTGTTATCCCATATTAAAGCATAACAAGAGATTTCAATCTATTATTGAGTCATAATAGCTAGTGGCATGGTGCTTTTTTTTCAATAGTAAGAGGTTGGAGAGCAACCTTTGGACGTGTTCCTGCAGCAACGCCCACTCTTCTAGGGAAAAGGATTATCAATGCAAATTACAGGGGTGTGTTTATTAAAGGTTACTAATTTGAAAAATGAAAAATTTGCCAAGGTGAATGATTGGTAAAGGCGTCTGTCATCCATGTCAGGACCAAAAGAACATTAAAGGAATCACAGAAAGTGATTTTTTTTTTCCTAAAAGGGAGGCCTGGAAGCTATAATTACTCACTTCCTTATATTTGTTCTAAAATGCCTATCCAAACCTCTGAGGCTCTTTTCAAGCACCTTAAGTATTTCAGTTAGAACTATCTAATTCATAGGTAATTTGTCCTTTTTTCCCCTTGTCATCTAAAGTTCTCCTAGAATTGCATGTAGTTACCAGATACCTTGGGCAACCAAGCACCTACATCCAAACTAATCCTGTACAGAGTCTTGGTGCATCTTTGCAAGGTATGAGCACGTATGAATCAGGCTCCAAATAAAATATTTCTCAAAAGTGACACTGAAAAGTAGATTTTATGTTTTACTTTTACATAAATAACACTAATTCAAAGTCTACTCTGCCTCGCTTTAATTCTTTCTTCCGCTGGAGGAATACAGACTAGAATTCAAGATTCTCTCTTGGTTTAAGTAATCTCTTGGTTCCCTGAGAATTCATCAGTGCCCATTGTTTTTTCTTTGTGAGCCACTGAATAGTTTCTGTGCATTTTCAGACAGATGGAATGAGTATACTCCCTCCAAATTCAGAATAATTCCAATTCCAGCTTTCTTTGTGAAGGTGGCAGAAACTTGGTTGAGTCTTTTCCTTCCCGAAAGGTACCATCAGGTTTTCATCATCCTAAATGAGACCACTGACTGCCTGGGTACCATCTGAAAGAGCAGAGATTTCTCAGAAATAAACTAATAATCTCTGGTTACATTTTTCAAAGGCTTAAGCATCTGTCTTCAGGAATGGATTCTAGGCTGGGATTTCTCAGCTAGGAGGCTCTTCTCTGCTCTGTTTAGTCGCTTAATACTCAGATATGGCTTCAGATTAAAGACGCTATTGTTTGCCATTAATGATTTATTCTACTTCATACATGCAGCTTGTATTTAAAAAACTTTAATTTTTGTATACTTTTAAATTAAAAAAAAAAAGTCTTTACAAAGAAGTCCATTACAAACCTACCCTCATTTATTTGTTTGTTTGTTTGTTTTTGGATGGGATGTAAATGCTTGCAAGATGTAGTAGGAAGGAAGGCCTCCATAGAATTTTAAGTTGACCAGCAATGAGTCAAAGACCTTACATTTCTCTGAGCAAGAACTAATTTTGCCCAATAGAAGAAAATCCCATTATTCTTATTCTCTAAGAACTCAAGCATAGACATCAAAGTTTTGGGAGAATGTGTTTTTTGTGCTGCTGTTGTGCTCATTTTGAACAAAAATGACCTAAGGGGACGTTTTAGGTAGTTCTAAGAGTCTGCTGCATTTAAGCAAGCTAATTCACAAGGATACCTACAGACAATGAGAACCACACTGAAAACTACAATCTTTAGCTCAGCCCCTACCAGAGACCTTGCAAGTTTTTTGTAAGAAAGGCATCAGCTACTTGCATCATTTTCTGTCCCTGAGAAATCCTTCTTGACGTGATCTTAGCCTTATGGCATCTCAGTCCTTGCACCCAACATAAAGAACATAGGAGACAGCGGGAGTTTCCTCTGTAGAGATCAATGGTATTAATTAGAAGAATTTCAGTGCATAGCTAGCAAGTTGAAAATACATCTCATGAAATTATTCTGACTTTAAACACTCTTGGCTAACAATATTTCAAAGGTTTCTGATATACTTAAGCTGCCTTTCTTTCATTTGTTTCTTTAAAAACAAATTTCTTATATTTGCAGAATCTGAGCTCTGTCATTCCCATTGTGATGTAATTCTGGGAGCACGGAAAATATATCAAAAAATGAACAAAGAAACCCCCAGGAAATGTTTATGTGACTTTCCTAAGGAAGAAATCAAATCTGTCTCAGTCAACTGTAATTCAAAGAAATAGCTTAAAGATTTTAACTGAGTGTGCAAGGGAATAATGTTATGATTTTATTTTATTTTTTTCAAAGGAGAGGATAATTACAAGTGCAAGAAAGCTTGTGTTTGTGGGACAAATGTTGAAGTTATTGATCTCTCAGTTGGCTTGCAAGCATGTTAAATTTACATTTTTCATCTCACTGTGTGATAAACTTAATCCTAAAATGGGAAATATTGTTTTGACCTTGCTGACATTTGCAATGCGAAGCTAAGTCTGGTCACTTTTCTATTTAACTTGCCAAATTCATGACGCTTTTCCTCTGCTCTTTATGTTCAGTATCCTCTAACATGAGCTTTGTCCCAATTTTTCATGCACAAAATTAATTTTATTACATTCCATGGTGTATTACTTTGAATTCCTGGATTTTAGTACCCCTTTCCCCACTGTTTTTAGCTTTCTCCTTCTTTTTTGTCTTCATTTTTTCAGAAATACTGTGTTCGTTGTAGTTTAGGTGAAATCATTTAACAGTACGTTAAAATTATGTATCTCTTCTTTCATCCTAACACAGTCCTCGTGCATTTTCATTTCTTCCTTGAATAAATCTTTGAAAAAGTGCTCCCTGTGATGTTAGAATCAGTTCTGAATATGGCATGAGGAAAAGACAGAGAAGTATAACGACCCGTGAGGTAGATGGGAACGTGGCAGAGATGTCCAAAGTTCTGGAGGATTTCTGGAACTGAAGCTGGGAAACCCTATCACTAATGACAGAGTAAGGAAGCAAGGCAGTTTGGACACTTCTGTTTTTCCCCCAGAAATTAAGTGTTCTGATAAATTTCTTCATATAGATTTCTGCACAGATTTCTGCACACACCAAAACATGATTAAGGAAAATGCGAGACTTGTGTAATGCTGTTACATGACATAATGCCACAGTTTTGGTCTCTGTATTGAAGCCTGGGAATCTTTATCAAGTTCAAGTTAAATGTGGACTATATATTACAAAACAACATTAAACCTAAGGGTGGCTGGTATGACTCTCTCCCATCCTCTGTCTCCCTGTAGGAACAGGTTGCAATGCATTGTCATTTCATTTTATTTGGTAACTGATTTTTCAGGATTCACGATCCACTATTTTTCAGTTGACTGACTATTGTTCTGTACCAATTAGGCTTAGTTTATTATCCTCATTACATGATAGGTTTTTTTTTTTAGCATTTCCAAAAACTGGAAGAAACGTGTACTGTGTTAACTATTTAAGATGTCCACATTTTCTTCATATATAGCAGTCCTACTTATTAAGCATGAGAAATTTCAAATCTTAATGTGTGAACTTTTTTGATTACTACTATTGGACTCCTTTCAGACTACTGGGGTTTTACTGTTTTGATCGTTGCTAAAGCACAGTAGAACATGGTGCTCTCTCCTACTACAAGGGAAGCATTTTATTCGTGCTGCATTTGCAATAGGCAGTGGGGATCCTCATGTTCATATAGTGGTGATCTTCTGCTAATGTTGCTCCTATTGCTACTAAATGCTTTCTTATTTAGGTGTCTGAGGCCTTAATTATATTCTCTTCTTGTCTTTACTACAATTAACTAAATCATTTGTTATCATAATGCTCGTCTTTCCCTCGCTTTGTTTGAAAGATCCCCCTCTTACGCTGTGGCTCGAGGCTGGAAGCACTGAGCAGCACTGAAATGCCATAGAGCTGCTCCCTCTGTTGCTTTTCCGAAGCAGCAGCTACCCCCTTCTTCCTCATCCTCACATTTCTTTGTAACCTCTTTCATTTTAGCCATGGCAAGCAGGCACAGCAATGGCCTTTCTAGTCTCTTATTTTTTCTTTTTATTTTCCTGAATTTATTTATTTATTTATTTATTTGTTGTTGTTGTTGCTGTTTTGCTTTGTTTTGCTTTGTTGGTTTTGTTTCTGTTTCTACTGGCAACTGAACTTTAGGATTCATGTAATTTCCCCATCCAACTTGGGTTAAAAAAAAATAAAATAGTCTTTCAGGCTTCTCTACTGCAACCTGAGAGCCTCTAAGCAAGATTACACGGGAATTATTAAGTAAAAAGTATGACAAAATCTTTACTTTGGTAATGAGTTTCTTTTAATAGAAAAATAAAGTGTACAACTGGATGTAAAATGGAACATCCAGCCCTGGAGAAGTTTTAATCTGTTCAGAAACATTTAAGTGCCTTGATTTTTAATTGCTAATGTACTTGCTCTTTAGGGCATTCTGTTGAACTCCTACGTGGACACTCCTTTATTTATATACAAGCTGGGAAAAAAAAAAAAGCCTGCATTATGAAATCTCATTGTTTTTGGCTACAGTTTTTCGTAGGTATAGTCCTGGACCTTTATTTTTGTTATGCATGTGATATTTCAGAAGTTATCATACCCTGAAGGCAAGGGCATTAAATGAAATGATGACCCAAGAAGATGTGGTAGCCTGATTTTGAACGTGTGACACAGGTCATAAAAAGAGTAATTTTTTTATTGTATGAATTAAGTTGCAGGGACTGTTAAGTTAAACTTAAAATAACCCTTTTAAAAGTTGTTGAGGATAATGAATTAGCCAGGAGGAGTAAGAGCCTGCCGCTGCCAACTAAAGTGCTTGGGGACTTGAGATA
The DNA here is from genome assembly GCF_038088225.1 of Cyrtonyx montezumae. Taxonomy (NCBI): domain Eukaryota; kingdom Metazoa; phylum Chordata; class Aves; order Galliformes; family Odontophoridae; genus Cyrtonyx; species Cyrtonyx montezumae. Next base: position 39,791,163 of record NW_027071826.1, on the reverse strand, counting down.
GAAGCGGACGATAAGAAGCAGCTTTCATGCATTCAAATAAATTACATGTTGGGCTTGGCTTAATCCTGGCATCAGAATGATCTCTGGGGTTTTCCCTACATTATCTTAGTCTATGATTATGCAAATATCCTTTTAATGTAGCGACTCCTTAACAGGAAATTAGTCTCGTACTTGTTCGTATGCTCTTGCAACCAAGAGACATTTTGCTTGCAAAATCCTACTGTGTCTGAGGTACAAAAGGCATGTTAACTCTTCCAGTTCCAGCGTCCTACAAACATGCAAACAACAGAGTTTGCCTGGACAAAGGATTGGAGGTAGATGATCTTTAAGGTCCTCTCTCCAACCTAAGCCATTCTATGTCAGAGATGCAGTAGATGAACCAGGGAAGAGCTGAGCTGTCCTCTCCCCGGCACAAAAATATTCCTGGGTTTGAAAGTTCAACCAGAATGCAAATGGTATTAAGCTACATTCCATTTCAAAGACGGTACAGAAAGAGAAGTGAGGGACAAAAATCTGCCAGAAAAGTGGAATTAAGACTGTAGGCATTAACATGTAACAAAGCATAAAGGCAAAAGAAATGCAATCACTACTTTTAGTATGCAGCAAGCAGTTGAATCCAAGGTAGTTTGTCATAATCATTAGTGCATATACGTGTACTTGAATGCATTGCAGCAACATTGTTTTCATGAAATGTATCAAAATGGGGACCTTGAGGATAACCCGCTTTCTCTAGAGATTAGGATTTAAAGGGTGGGAATGAGATCTGGGAAGGCAAATAACTGATATCCTTAGTAGAGGAGGAATTAGTTATAATGCGTCTGAGTAAGCAGCAAAGATCAGTTCTGGCCTTCTCGTTTTTGTAAATCTACACAAGGTTAAGTTATTTGAGGCAACCTTTTTCTTAAAATGTTTCCAGTAATAGGGTTCCTTCCTTTTTAGGAAGAAATTTAAAAAAATAATAAAAAAATAAAAACAACGTTAGGCATCTGCTGTCTATGCAGAACATGCAAGGTTTATCCCCTGATCTGAGGTGCAGACAGTAAAATCCTGGGAGTTCCTGATGAAATTTCGCACTTAGCTCTGCAGTGGGATTTAGGGTAGTATCTGATTCATTCACGCTCTTTTGAAACTCCCATCAAAGTGAACTGTTCAAGGCATGACCTTAAGGTAACACTTGAATCAGCCACAGAATCTAGACTTCCAGCTCTTTGCTTTAAATATAAGACCTCTTCTTTCTTCTATATCCAGTGTATTCTGTTTGTAATTATCAGAAATTACCATTAGAGAAATTGGAGCTAATCTGAGGCTCATTTAGGAGCGAGAATTTATGCCCAGCTATTTAAATAAATTCTTGTTGAGCTAGTTTCTGGAGATTAAACTCTGTAATTTTATCTGTCAAGATGGGAGAAACTTGCTAGTACAGTAGCACAGTATCTTAGAGTAAAACAAAACAAAACAACACACATACGTAAGTGTAGAGTGAGTGGGTGTTTGCAAATGTTGTTAAGACAATATAATTCCTGTGATTTTCCATTAAATATTACATAGATGAACATGTTTGATCCATTCTGAATATTGCAGACTGGCCTGTCACTATTTTTTCTCTGATTGAGCTTTAGTAAAGCACAGCAGACATGAGTAAGTCTGAAGACATAGAAAAAAATGAAGAATTTAAGAACAAACTCAATTCAAAATATGAGTAGAATATAATTCTAAGAAACAGCCAACTGTCACAGTTTCACTGAAAGTTTCACCTCCAAAATAATTTTTCAGTGATGTGCCCAGTGTGCTGAGCCACTGGTATTCAAACTTAGCAGAAACAGGTTCCTGTGCTAGTGACATCAGCTGAAAAACAGTACAATTTTATAATTTGATTTACCATCTGATGTAAAGTCTTGTGTACTGACAGGATAAATGTAGGAAACACTTTTCTTTAGGACACAAGGACTCAGAAGCTTGCTCTTCTAAAGAACACATCAGGTAGAACTCTGGTGCAACATTAAGGTTAAACAATATCCAGTCACCAAGGCGCTGTGTTGATGTAAAACAAAACCAAGCAGAGTGTCACTGAATTCTATGAAAGCTTTGATTCATTGCTATCCAAGCTCACCCATACGCACCCCTGTTATAAAAGCATACTGTGATTCAGTATGTGTGCACTGCGTGGGTCTGTAGGTCATGGTTTTATTTCACCTTATGTTTAGAAAAAGAAGACAATCACCTCCCCTTATAACAAAAGGGAGTTCCAAATCCAAATCAGCTTCTAAAAGGAAACATTCTCCAAATTTCTTTAACTTCAGTGTGAATCTGTAAAGTATATAACCAATAAGTCCTTTCAGTACCCACACTGTAACTTATAACAGCTCAGAGGATTTTGGCATTTGTTTTTATTTCTTTTCTTTCTCCATTTTCTTTTTTTTTCTTTTTTTTAGAATTTTGAAACTAACAAATGTTGATATCAAAATATATATACTGATTTTCTTCTGAATCAAGGAACAGAAAAATAAACAAAGTGCTCCAGGTTTATTTGCCACTTTCTCATTTTCTTCATTGGTGGTAGGTGAATGTTGGGACTAGGTGATCTTAGAGGTCTTTTCCAACCTTAATGATTCTATGATTCTTTGAAGACTGCAACATATCATGATATATATATTTGCCAAATGGCAGCAAGGAATTTAGAGGAAGGATATCAATTTAGTTGTACTGTTCTACTGATCAGTAGGATTTTCAGTTGTTAATTTTTAAACGATGATTTCAGACTTACAGGAAATAGAATGGCATTGCTGAGGCATTATGACATTGTAGAGGACTTGCAGTAAGCAGTTATGCCAATATAAGTTATAGCTTTATCACTTGATATTACTAGGTGCTGCATTCCACAACTTTATTTCCTTCTTGGAAAGCAAGTAGGATGTTAGCTAGGAAATCATTTTTATTGGGAAATACTGGAACTTAATTACTGCTTTTGATGATCCACTTGAAGTGGGAACTATGACATTTTATATAATCATATCTAGTGATACTAAAGCCAGATAATCAGCTTCGATGGTGATCAGGTATTTGTTGCAAACGTGCACGTATCTGACGGGCTAGTAACATAGAGTTTGCATTGAAGTCTTGATCATTTTGTAAGGTGATGTGAATTGAAAGCCATATATCATTTAGGAAATTTTAGTATTTTTTGTTTTGCATAATTACAAGTGTAACGTAAGAGCTTTCTGAACACTTTGGGGAAGGGTAATCATTTCAGAGACTTTTGAAGCCACCAGCATTGTCAAATTAACAGTTTCTTCATAGAAGAGAACACATACAGATGTCAGAAGAGTGTATTTAACTCATTTCTATATCACCAAATGAATGGGATTTTGAGTATCTCAAAATCATCTATGCAAGAACATAACTACTACTGAAAATTTGTTTTTTTGGACAAATTTTACAAAGGTTATAGTATTACAAATTGTATTTGGATGAGGAAGTGAATGATCGTAATTAACATATGACTCCAGAGGAACGTATTTGGCAAAACACCAACAACAAAACACTCTCCTTGAGTGTTCCATTGTAGTATACATGCAGAACAGAACTAAAACAATGTTTTATCCTTAAAAGAAAAAACCCAAACATCAGTTATTAGAGAATGATATCATTATGGCGTATTACGACACCTTCAAGAATAGTGCAGGAATTCACTTCCTGCAGAAACCTCAGTTTGAAGAAAGAATTAAAGGTCACAATCAATAGACAGTAAATAGACTTCACCAGGTGGATTGTCACATTAATAGGTAATGAAAAAAAAAACAAACAAAAAAGCAGATTTTTTACCCAATTTCTTGTTGCAATCTATCATACAAACACAGAATGTATAGTTAGTCACTGAAAGCGAAGTATTTTCCACTGACAAATGTGTCTAATAATGAAAAAACCTCATCAATAATACTGATCAACAACAGTGATAACCACCATTTCAGAATTACAGTCATCCTCCCCCAGGGATTTAAAAGTCACATGCTGCAGGTAGGGCTCCAGCTCCACTCTAGGGAAGCTGAAAGATACATTTCATAACAAAACCTGCTGGTCTGTCAGTATAGCTCTACTGCTTGTTATGAATTTTAAGAGTTGGGGAGAACAAGCATTTGGAAGGTGAGTCCAGAAGATAAAGGCATAAAATATGAAACAGTCAATGTTTCCTAATGTGTGAAGATACTCAGAAAAAATGAAACCTGGTTAATTCTTTGATTTAAGAATATAGAGGCAAAGATTAGTCCCACAGCCCAATCATCACGCAGGGAGTAGGGGGGAGGCTATCTAAACTATATGAAAATTCCTGTTAAAAGTTCTTTAGTCAGGAACTGACTTACCAGGCAAATTTGAGCACCAGGGATCAGGGCAAATTTGATCACAAGGATTTGGGATTTCCTGTTGAGAAAACCTGAAGCCTCCCAGCAAGGTGAGGATATGTTTTGCTGGTAGATAAGCAGTTGGCGAGCTTCCTGTGCTAAATTGTTCCCTACAAGATCTCATTCCAGTCAAGTGGTAACTCTTCATCACTTGAGGTCTCGATCCCTTCTTTGATAGCCGCTCTTTGTCTGGTAGCAGCAGATGCTGAACGTGCTCTCTTGTGCCTGGCACAGAAAGACAGGCTGCAGTTGCCACGAAGACGTGGAAACACAAGACGTGTGGTTGATGACAAACTGCCAGTGTAGCAGCAACAAATCTGTTGACTACACGAGTGCACAGGTAACCACATCTTAGTGCTTAGAATCAGCCCTACCAGGTCAGCTCTCATCAGCAGACACTTGTCTTATAACATGATGCTTTACTGACAATGAATTTTGCTGGAGTCCAGCATAAGACTGTTAGATGGGCACACAAATATCCATCAAGACAAAACAGGATGTTTTTTGCATGAGTTTAGCATAACACTATTACCAGTAAATAGAAAGACCATCAGTTTATGTTGCCTTAAAAGCAGTGGTCTGATGAACAAAACTAAAGAAAGGCTGCATTGGGCAAAAAAATCCAAGAAGTTTCTTCCAGGGTTAGCCAAGTAACTTTCCATGAGTAGCTGAGTAAGTCTGAACAGTCATCCCCATCAAATAGGAAGTCTTCTCTGTCTCTGATTTTAGCTATGTCCTCTTTTGCCCCAGCTCTGGTACTCTGAACCCATCTCTGAGTTAACTTTTAACAGCGGCTGATTAGGAAACAATATAATTATTTTCTTTTTACCCCCTGCAGTAGTTTCTCTTAGGTTAATGAGTTAATTCACCTCACAGAAGCTCAAACAAGTGCCAAAGATGATGCAAGGGAAATGGTGTGAATGCATGGCCCCTAGCAGAAAACAGAAGGGAAAACAAGACCTCTCCTTTCTGGCAATGTAAGTTGTTGATTAGTGTTCTTCCTTGGGACAAGAGACTCAATACTCAGTCAGAAAGTTGGTCGTTAGTGGCTTAGATATATGTCACTGGAGCTATTCCAGGAGGTTTTGAAATAAGACACTAAGATACATAAATATATGAAACTAAATTTTAATGAGCTGTTTGAGTAAACCAACATTGAACTGGCTAATAGCAGTTCATTAAAAACTGTTTTTATACAATTGCATTGAAAGTGGATGAATTTAAAGAGGTAAAAAATAGACAATACCTGGAGGAATTTCTTGGTAACAACTTCCAGATGCATGCTACAAAATTATGCAAGTTTCCCGAACGCAATAACAATTAAAATATGACGTAAAAATGCATATGCTACAGGCTTAATTTCACAGAAATTAACAGAGCATAAATTAATCAACAGTTTAAACAATCCTTTTAAACATCATTTTTAATGAAGGGAAGGTCCTCATGTCCTTCCAAAGAATAAGGACTGCTTTATCTTTCAGAAGTTGAGATTTAGAACAAGTTAAAAGATTCAGCAGAAAAGCATGATCAGCAAATGTAAATTTGTTAAAATACTAATTTTTAAATTGTGCAAACAATATGGTTCTCTTCAGCTCTTTGAATGTGAATTTTCATTCCTCCTGCTGTTGTTTTTGCCAGTACTCATAAATAGCAATGATTGTTCAGGATCTCTTTGTTTTAACTCTTTTTCGTCATTGATGTGTCTGGTCAAAATTGGCTGCCAGCGTCTGTCAGTTCAGCTGAGTATAAGAGCACCCCCTTCTGGCTTCAACAGCATGAGATGGAAACTGGAACTCCTATAATCATGTAAGAAGGTATCTGTTGTAGGGAAAACAAGATAAAAATGAAGATTTACGTGGTTTAATGGACGTGGTCAAAGGTTGGACTAGATGATCTTAGTGTTCTTTTTCAACCTTAACGATTCTTTACTCTAAAATTAGGTATTTAGCCATAAGAAATAGGCAAAGAAAGATTAATTCCACCACGTTAGTATTACCTATACAATTTCAGGAGCTGAAGAGCAATTTTAGAACTCTTCTCAGAGGCCGTGGGGTAGCTCTGTGCAGGTGTGGTAGGCAGATGTCCCTGCATGCAGTGGCAGCACTCCAAATACCTGTTCACACAAGGACTCATTTGACAGCAAGAGTTCTGTCCCACTGCTTCCTCTTCTAGCGTGGGCATAACAGCTAGTGCTCTGACTATATGGCTGTTTTATGTTCACACAGCCTAAGACCCATTTTTCATCCCTTCTGATGCAAACACAGTGGGTGGACAGAATTATCTGATGGGCCAACTCCGTGCTACAGGTTAGCCCTTTCTGTTTAATTAGACCACTACTTTGGTCTAGGGACTCCCTTATAATCTCAGTAACTTTATCTTCAAACTTGCTTAAGGGAAAAGGGATGCCAAACTCTGAAATATTATGCTACCACTGTGTTTTGCCCTACTGTGCTGCCGAAAACTTATGTGTAAATTGTTTCAGAGAGCCTTCTCCTTCTATTACACAAAATACTGCCTGATCATATTACATATATTCTTTTCCTTAAAACTACTGGTTATGAAAACCTTGAAAATATTGATCATTGCTGCATTAGAAAACAGAAATTCACAGCCTCACTGTATGATGTAAATGTGATACTAATTAATTCAACATATTCGAATTACAGGAAGTCATTTCTGCTTAAGAGCAGAAAAGTACACCAAATAAGTGGCACCACTGAGAAAAGACTGAAAATAACCACAAAACAAAACTTGATACTGCAAGCTGAGGAACAGAAGGACATGTTCAGACATCTCTAAAAATTAGCATATTAGGATGAGGTCCTTTTCTTTCACTGTTTTCATTCTGGTAATGCTCGATATACCTTGGTTTTAAAAAGCAATTGCACTCAGAGCTGTACATAAAAGTGTCACAATAGGCACAGGATACACAATATATATCCTTCCAGTGCACTGCATAGTAAGGAAGCATGATTTCAGGTGTAGATGCAACTGCAGCAGTAACAGAGCAGGGAGAGTTGTGAATTTTCTGTTCTCTTATCTGAGTGGGAAAGCAGACTGAACAGATGGTGTCATCTGTAGCCTCTCTCTGCAAACAGATGATTTCTACAGATAAACACACACCTGAATATTGCTGTCATTCACAAGATCCCATTTTCCCCTGCTGGATGTTTTGAAGGATCTAGCCCATGCTGCTTCATCTGCACTGCAATATCAAATAGGTAATCGTAGCACTCACACCTAGAATTAAATGGAAAAACAGGTGAAGTGTAAAGTTAGGCTCAATAAATTCAAGTCTTACTGCTTTTTATGGTTAACAGTAACCTTCCTTGAGCTGTACATCATCAGTGTGATAGTCTAACTGGATAGCTGTTGCCACTCACTTCCACTGCTGCTGAATGGAATGTCAGCAAGGACACCTCAGTACCTTCCAGCTACATGATCCCGATGTGTTGCACTTCCAGCAGCAAATGAAGAAATGCAATTTCCAACTCCCCCAGAAAAAAGGGACTAGAGAAGGCTGCATGAACAGTGTTGACAGGTGTCATATAAAAGCATAAGTTATCTGTTGGGAACTCTTATCAGTCAGAACAGATTGGAAAGAAAAATCAAACAGGGAAATCGTGGGTGAACCTAGTGAGTTCAGTGAGGCCAGAAGTTTATGAATATTCTGAATCACTGACAATAGTCAGGGACACAGCACAGCGAATAAAATGTTGAGATATAATAGCAAAGAATACCATATTCCTTAATTGTACTCACATTGTTTTGGCTTTTTCCCATGTCTCCCCCCATACATAAACTCCATGACGTCTGACCAAAACAGCACAAGAATCCGGGTATTCTTCCATTGCTTTTGCCATTCTTTCCTTGAGATCCTTCTCTTCTGGTGTATTCTCAATAATGGGAACCACCAGTGTATCATCATATCTAAGAGAAAAACAGATTTAAATATATCTTAAAAACGAAATGAAATGTTTGGAAGAGTGAGTGATCTATCTTATAGCTCAGCTCTTCCATTACAGAGAGCTTTTCCTTGGCATTAAGGTGTTAGCAGATTCTCAGCATTAGAGATTTTTAAGCTCTTGAGTCACACTACAGTAAACGAACTCAGGAATATTTCCCACTCTCATGATCTGTTGGCAATATCTGAACCACACTTGAGGCACAAAAAGAAAATAATACTTTAATGTATTAGATATAGTCGTTTGTTCATGTATCATCACTTTGTAGTCGGGTCCCTTTGCAACTTTTTCAGACTTTCTTCATCCTGTACTGGCATCGCCTACAAGCTTGATCTCAGATTAAATTATTCAAAAGAATCACATCACAAAGAAGGAAACAAAACTGTTTGCTGGAGAGCAGGAAAAAATTGAATTTAGGTAGTCCAAAAAGCCCCTGGAAATAAGATTGTCCTGCTACGGCATATAAATAGAAAGTAAGTGTCAACACATGAAAAATAAATTCTTCTCTGATTGAGTGGTTGGTGGGCTACATGTGATCTTAAGAGAGCCTGAGAACCCCAGTTCCAAAGACAAGATGATGCATGTTACTCAGCACTCAGTGGAACTTGCCTAAGAGTTTCTTGTGAAGGAGATTGGGATATTTGGCATTGTTTGAACCTTAATTAACACTGGCAGAAACTTGTTTAAATAGTTTTTAATAAGTCCCCAGTTCACGTTCAGATTTATCATTGAGATCTCATAGATATTTCAAGAGTGGATGCTAGCAGATCTTACATAAAAAAAATAAAAAAACACATAGGGGAAGCAGTGGTAGAATTAATATAGCCTGTACTTCATATTAAATATTTACAAAATGAAGAGTTTTCATGTCTTAGTTTTCAATGCTGATGCTTTTCCCAAAGAAGTCTATAAAACAGTGAGGGAAGAAAACTGTTTGTAGGTTTGACTCTCATATATTCTAATCATTAAAATTAGATTTGGAGTGTGTGCTACTAGTTAGGATGTTCCAACTACAGGATTGGTTTCCTAGTTTCTACTTTGCACTTGGACATTAGTTTGGAAGCAGGTATAAACATCATAAATTGATTCCTGATCATAACCTTTTCTTTAAGAATTATTAGCTATATAATCCACAGAAGACTCTTTCAGAGTTAAACTGTAGAGATAGAAAATATTTTACTGAAACATAAGGAGCCTGCAAAATACTTTGAGATAGTCTGAGATTTTGAAAGCTATTTACTATAGATTTAATTGTACAGAAGGCAAAGGTGTAATTACTCCAGCATTTTCAGGGATCATATTTAGGCCAGTAAATACTTCTGATTATCCTATCTGTAACATTTTCCCAGATGGATTCCAGAATTGATTTTGAACTCAGTGTGCAGTGTGGTGTGATGAAAGGCAATGGAACTGATCTTGGATGGGTGAATATGTACTTAGCAAACATGTATCTGCAGCTTTGATATTTCCTTTTTTCTGATATGCTAGCAGGATGACATAGGACAATTTGTACATACGGAGCACGATAAATACAGTGTTTCCTGACTAACGTACAGGAATTTTGGTAATTCACAATGCAAATTCAAAAAAAAGTTGTTGTTGTTTTCCAAACCAGTGTTAGACAGTTCAGTATAAGGGATGTTTTTACTAGGAAGATCTGTCACATGAAAAATAGAAATGCTAAATGCTAACAAGAAGGCAAAGCTGGCAAGTCAACCAAAACTCCAAATAAAATATGCCCAGGCCTAAAATCACGTGTCAAACATACTGTTTCCTCCCTCGCCAGAGGACAGTTGTTATTTGAAAAAAATTACATTAAAAAGTGGAAAGAATTTGGGATTTCAATTTTTCATCTAATAGTCACATTATATAAATGTTGTTTGCTGGTCTCAATTCAATGCTCTGTGGGTGGAGTCCTCTAAACAAGCCATCACACATAATTTGGAATAACTCAGCACTTACCTCAGAGCTTGTCCTTGGAAAGTAACAACATTATCTTTAATGAGCTGTTTATTCTGATTTTTCTTTCAAAGTCTGTCAAGTAAAATCTGAAATCCTCTACTCTCTTAACTTGCCCTAAACTAGCACAGGCAGTGATATGTGAAGTCCACCCAAACACAGTTTGTACTTTATCAAACCAGGCTGGCTACAGCTTCAGTTTAACATTGTATAGATGTGCTAACAACTCTGTTCTTGTGATATTTGTCAAGACATGGCTCTTGATTTAGTTTGTTTCTATAGCTCAACAGACCATAGTAACTTAGACTTTGCAAGACTTTATCTCAGATCTCTTCTATAAGCTTGAGACCTTCTTAGGGGAATGACAGACTTATTCCAGAGGTCTTGCTACTACTTATTCACAACACGTTATATTATACACTTGAACACACATAACTCAAATTACTCATCACTTCTTTTGCTGAAAACAAGCAGTCAAATAGCACATCTCTGCTCCTAAAAACGTACCGGTAATAGCCTCCTGAAGAACACTTCTGGATTCCTTTTATCATCTCCTGATGGGTAATAGTGAACTCACTCCCTGGGTAAAGAAGGGTAGCCATCACAGCGGCCTTGGAATGAGTATGTATCACTGCACCTGCTCCTAAGAAAAGAAAAAGAGAAAAAATATTGTTTTTTATAATATTTAAAAGGCATTTATTAAGAAAAAATTGTGAATGTGCTTGACTCAATTTTCTTTGCCTCTTAGCAAATGGTGATCTGCTGTATTAGAAGAAAAATGCACAACAGCCTAAATATAGGTAGGAAAAAATTGTTCTTCTATAAAGGATAATTATAGATTTTTAAGGACACCAGCATCAACTTTTGCTCAGTAACAAATTTCAGAAGAAAAACTATTAGCATGAAAGCAAGGAGAAACATTCCTCGTATAGTTTGTGTCCTGCAAAAAGTGAAATGCTCTAACAATTTTATCATAAATCTGTGATTCCTAATGGATTTTCAAACTTATTCATAAAAGTTAAATATTTTTATTGTATGCAAGCAGTATTCCTCAATTATCAACTGATTCTCTGAAAAAATATTTATCTTACTGTACCACGATGGAAATATAGAAAATAACTGTAATTAACTTTACCAATGTGGCTGCAGAATTGCCAAAAATATGAATTTTTCTCAGGCACATAAGGAAGTTTCTCATGCACGAAGACTAGACTAATCTCCTTAAATCCCTTTTAAAGCAACAGATGTAAATCTTCCACATCAGAAAAAGATCTCTATTACTGTCCAGCTGCAGGCATGGTGATCAGTCCAGGTGCACAGAACATCATCTGCAGCTCAAGTACACTCAACAGCTTTTCCCAAAGTGGGACTGCAAACCATGCTGCTACCTAAACATATCAGGTAATTGCAAGAGATGAGCCGTCTGTAACATCTCTGACACCAGAAAAGGAAATGGATGCCCAACTGGAAACTGGCATTGTGATTAAAAACTAAAGAAAAGCCTCACCTTTCTTTCTCTTCATAATTTAGGACCTTTGACAACAGCTAAGGCTTGTCAAAGACCTCCCATTCCCTCCAACAACCTGTTAATAGACTGTGCTAAAAATCAGTATTGGAAAGATGATCTCAGGTGTAGTTTTGTAAGAAGCTGTACAAGAGGCTTAAGGATGTTACTATGGATTACATTCCATTTTAATGTGTGCCTGTATAAATTTATTTATTTCATAGGCCCACGTCTTTTTCACTGTGACTTTGATGCATAAATAATCTGGTACTGAATTTTTACTTTGTTGACAATGTATATACATCATTTCAGACAACAGTAAACGAAAAGATTTCCCACATACCTCTCATGGTGTAGGCATTCATAAAAAGAGGTGTGCACTGGCTTTTCTTTAGTTTCTTGTGTGGTGGGGGACCACTGATGTCCTGCTCGTTCATGTCACAGACAAACATATCTTCCGGCTGTATAAGAGAAATTATTTCCACCTGTGATGTCCTGAACAGTTTTATTTTCCTTCTAAGGAGATATATACATACAGAAACATAACATATTTATATAGAATGCAAAAAATGCTGTAATAGGCTATATTTATTCTATCCACTAACACTAATTATCATTACTGTCTAAAGTAAATGAATATTTGGTACTGTCTTCCAGTACTGCTGTCAAGGAGATGTCTGCAAAACTAAAATTTTCTAAGGAGATGGCTTATATCCAAATAATAGACCATCAAAAGCACAAATGGAAAAGTAGTAACTTAATTAAAAAAAAAAGTAGCTCTACAGAAGCGTTACTTTTGCATTAAGCAGCTAGAGCAGGGAATTGTCTGTGGTAGAAACAAAATTGTCTCATTAAAAAAATTAACAGGAAATACAGTTGCAGGAGATCTCTCTTACTCATTATGCTCAATCCACTGCTGCTGCCAGCAAAGAGCAGAACATCACAGCCGTGCCATATTATGCCTTTTCCTGTCTTGCTAATTTTCCTAGCGAGCACTACACAAAACTTCAATTTTTATCAGCATAGAGATTCCTTTCACTTTTCATTGTATTTCCCCTCAGATCTGTAAACCAACAAATCCCTTCCAAGAACTGTTGGTTTTTTTTTTTTTTTTTAGTTTTTTTGCTGTTCCAGGAAAGAAAAGGCATAAAATAGCCAACATCACCTTTTCTTGGAGCAATCCCACCTATTTACTGAGATCGAAAGAAAGATTTCCAATCACTCAAGACAAGAAAAATGGTGTTAATGCTTAATATGTGAGTACTACAGTAACTTGAAACTGTACTCAGATAGTTATAACGCCTTTTAACCTTTAAAAAGAAATATCTGATCTACAGAAACTTTGTCTTCTTTTCTTTAACCCATGCTGGCTGCAGGCTTGCCTGGTAGCTGAGAAATTACATAAGAAATCCAGTTATTTCAGGAATGCAGTCCATAGTATTAAAAGTCTAACCTTACGTAAGGAAAAATAAAACACTACACATAGGTAATTTCACCCATCTGAAGATGAGCTCTAAGGTAGAAATACAGCTAAACATACCTGTATTCTTTCCTTCTGGACTCCTGAAGGAGCGATGTAGATTTCATTCCTAAGAAAATTTGAAGATAGGTAAAACTATTAAAAAGCAAATGTCTTTCTAACAGCATGAGCATTAGAGCTCTAGATTCACTGAAAATGAAACAGCAAAACTGACCATGATAACAAGAGAACAAATTTATTGCTCTTTTATTTTTAATAATTTTTAATAAATACTTTCATTTTTGTTGTAACCGTGTAATTTACATATAGTTTTAAAATGAATTTGTATGTTTATTGCATTAAAAAATATCACTTAATACAATTAAGTGACAAATTCAAGTAGAAGTATATCATTTCTTCCAATGCTTACATGAACAAAATCCAATAAAGTTTTAATTTAAAATTAAATAGTTTTAAAGTGGCATCTGAAATATTTTTAATAACAGCAAAGAAAAATAGATTGCTATCTCATATTTAATCACTCTCTGATTTCAACAGCAGTGCCTTAAATTTAGGAGCACAGAGACATCTAGTGAATAATTAGCCAAGTTACAGATGTACCTCCTAAGAAGTGTGAGATGTTTCAGTTTTTTTCTCACTTCTATAGAAATTAATCATTCAGACTGTGAAATACAGGACAGCTGACAAAGAATTCTATATCCAGTTTTAATAATGCTATCCCATATCTTGGCATCTTCACTCTGAGTTAGTTCCTAGGAACACCGCAGTCAGTAATTATGATCAGGAGGCAAGGTAAAACTAGTTGCTAGAATTTCAGTTGTTCCTATGGAATGATTCTAGGCTAGTCCACTCACTCTTTGCCTCATGGCTATTCATTCTGAAACATACCTTCAGCTAATGCAGGTATAAAAATAAGTACAGTCATTCAGATTACTACTCCTGCCATGTAAGATGCATTGGAAGCTACTCAAATACTTATTTCAGTGTTGTCTGAGCTACAAAGCGATAGAACTGTTGAAGAAAGCTGTACTACTACATCAGTGTATTCTCTGTTTGAAGCCATTTGTCTTGTCAAAACGAACATGAATTACATAGAAACAACAGAGAAAATGGCCCATATTTAGCTGCTGGTAAGCAATCAGCATTATAAAAATCTTTCTATAGATGAAGAACTTGAAAAAACAAGAATTAATCCTCGTGTCGCTCCTTTGATTATTTATTGCCATTGCTTTGTTTGCAAAATTAGGCAGGAAAGTGAAATGACTTGCACAAAACCATTAGAAAATCACAAATATTAGTGTTTAGAGCTTTTATTTCAGATATACATTTACAATATATACAAAAAGCAATAGCTTGTGTTGTTTTTTTTTCTTACATATGCTGCGTGTAAGCGTATGTCAAAAAAATGAGAGATCAGAAACTTTTAAGTTACAGTGTCACAGCACTCCATGATGTGGCAGTGACAGACACTAAAAGGTATTCTGCAGAGTGAAGGATTCTCTTTTTTTTCAGTAGCTACTAACAGAGCTTCTGTTTCCATCAGAAGCTTTAAAGGAAGAATAGGGGGTAATGAACAGTTAAAAAGCAAAGTGGTGCTTCTTAGATACACACTAAAAATTGTTTTGCTCTTGCCTGCGTTGCTATCAAGTAGATCTCCTTAGAAATTCTCTTCTGTAGAATAGTACTTTCTTTACTGAACAAAAATATCATGTCTGCAACATGTCCAGGGTGGGATTAATATCATCTTACCACTGAAACATTTGTGTAATCTAATCTAGATTCCATAGTCAATGGTATGAAAAAGGGAAAATTACATGTTCCTTAAAAGCTATTAGTTTACTTTAGAGACAGAAGAAGGATAGAAAAAAAGTACTCTGAATTTTTTTCTCTTTTTCCATTGAAAGGATCTTAATCATTAACTCAGGCTAGACATCTTCCTTTTTGTTTTAATCTGTGGTAGTGTTTCCCTTCTAACTTCTTCACTAGCTCCTGACTTTCGAACATTTGCCATGGAACAGCACTGCCCTCACCCATTACAGCCACCCTTTATCTGTAAATGTCATGGAACGATTGGAGTTGGACTTTTAAAGAAGATACAGTTTCTGCTTTTCTACCGTTACTCACCCATGTTTCAAGCTGATTCCTCCACCGGTTCCTGTTACCCAGCCTAAACCATAAAACAGTTTACAAAGCTCTGGGATAAGATTTCTAGGATGTAATTCTTCCTAAAAAGAAATCGGAAAAAAAAATAATTAAAACCCACCAGAAAACTCAAAGTTCTGAAGTTCATTTTAAATGGGCACTGCTCACACTTCAGTACACCAGTCCAATTTATGAGATCAGTTTACAAAAGGGCTGCCTTTGTATAATGTCCTCCTTGCTTTCACTTGCATTATGTCAGTGCAGTTTTTATTTTCAGCAGTAGTAGTTATGGTAATACGCAGGCTATGTGCAAAACAAACTCACTCGTAAGGGTGCAATAAGGGAATAATAAAGATGTAAAACTGGAGTAAAACGTGTCTGGTTTAAGGCGCTATACAGTAAATAAGCAATGCCTGAATTATATATGCATATATGTTCCTTCCACAGATTGCTTTGAAATTACATATTGTCCCGAGAAACAAGCATAGAGCAGCACAAATGAAGCTGCTGTTCTTTCAGGCTGGCCTGCAGCACAGGGGGACGTGGGTTTAGAGACAGCCACGAGATCGCCTCCCGCTCCAAACAGTGACAGCAGAGCAGCGGGCCGCTCGCGTTCTGCTGCAGCGAGGGCAACAGAAACAGCGTGACGGCAGACACGTTTACCTAAGGCCTCGCCTAAAGCTTAGCTCGTTGTGGACAAAGCCCAGCTGCCGCGGCCGCCCCCTCGTTACCTGCGCGGAGTCGCGCCCGTTGGTGAGCTGCAGGCCGCGGCCACACGCGGCAGCCATGGCGCCGCTGCGTGCGCCGGGTCCTGCCACGCAAAGGCGTAACCGCGGCCGGCTGGGCGGGGCTTTTTGCGTTCAGGCAGCGCGAGAGGCAGCCCCGCGTCGGCAGCGAGGGCCAGGCAAGATGGCGGCCTCCTGGTGGCGGAGCGGCGGCGCCGGGGTGTTGAGGCTGCTGCGAGGAGCGCGGCCGGTGCCGGGCGCTGGGCTGGGCCTGCCCGCCCGGGGAGGCTGGAGGCTCCTGCACGGCACCCACGAGCTGCTGGGTGAGTGCCGGGCTGCGGCTGGCCTGCTGTCTTTGCTGTGCGAGGATAGCGGTGGCACGGAGCCTTGGTGGGCTGGAGCTGTGTGGGTATGGGCTGTGAGCGCCCAGTGCTACCGGCCGGTGTGTGGGGCTGCGTGGCCCTGCAGGTGAATCGAGGGGGAGTGGAGCAGTTGCGTCCCGTGAATGGGAGCCGTGGAGGTGGGTGCTGCTAGAGGTCTCTGGAGGTCCAAAGCACGCTGCTTTTTGGCAGTGTTGCTCCTATATTTGGCCCAAAGCCCGTTGTTCATTAAATATTAATTCTGGTAGTCTGTGTAGTTCCTCGGTTCTCTTGATGCTTTAGTTTTTCTCTTCAGTTTTCTCACTACTTGTTCTTACACGTTAATTTCTCTTACTCCCTGAAGTGTGAGGTTGTGTCTCAAACATTTTGTGCAAGTTAAAGAGCCAAATGTAGGGTTTAGCACTGAAATGTTGAACTTAATTTCAGCAATGTCTTCTTGGCTTCTCAGCCAGGTGAGAACTGCTGTGCTGACTTTCTCTGCTAGTTTGGTGTCATGTTCTATAAAGGACACACCTTCAGTTCTTCAATTTTCTTTGAAAAACCTGTGCTCATTCAGATTCAGCAGACTGCAAGTGTATGAATTACTTTAGATAATATTTTCTTATTCCTTTAGGAGACCGTATATGTTTTTCTATGTTTGTATGGTATCTGGGATGGTAAGATTAACATCCACAGCTACAGAATATGCCAAGACCCAAATTCACAGATACAAACAAAAAACAAACAAGGAAAAAAAAGTATTTTGAGGGTTAGGCTGGGGAGGTTGTAGTGGAACCGAAGATGTGACTGCTTGTTTGTTTATTTTTAGTTAGTACCACTTAAGTTCCCTTGGGAGCATGACACAAAGTGTCTGTTGGAAATGGAGAAGTAATGAGTCCGCTTAGTGTCATGATTCAAGTCTGATAGTTTATTGAAGAACTGTGATACATTGTGACACCCTGTTTTCCAGCTTGCAGACATGCAGGTGCAGTACGTCCCAGTGGTTTGAACAGTGTTGCTGAATTTTATCTTCTTAATCACATTGTGCGTCCCCATAGAAGGGGATATGTGAAATTCTAGCTGCGTCTGTATGTAGACAAAGCACGAAGGTCTGCTTAGTAGTAGTTGCAATTTGGTGTATGTTACACTGAGGTTTCAAGAGGTAGTTGACATTCTGGTAACCTTGTGGAGCTGTGTAGTAAGCTAGGGAGACAAGGTATTGATGGTCTTTCTTCATAGACGGAAATAAAAAAGAATGAACTATGACATTTTTTTAACCTTTTTAGTCTGATCATTGCTGTCAGAATTGTAGCAAGTCTTACACAATCTCTTCTAACCAAAGGGTATTGCCTGGGGACTTACAAAATATCTCACCAGTGACACGTGTTGAAGGGTTTGTTCTCATCTCATCACAGGTTTTATTTATTTTGTTTTGACAAAGCTGTAGCTGTTTCCATAACAAAGGAAGTCAAACAAGAGGCAGTGTGACAGCACTCAGATTGTAGTCATTAGCCTATTACAGAGGTCTACTCTCTGCTCTTCATTTTTTTTGGTACACAATGTAAACAAGCTTTGAATCTGTTCAATGTGGAAAGAGGAGGCAGAAATCTCATCCTTATAATCGACACTTTTCTTGGTGATATGTTTTAAGAATTGTATGCTTGGCTGTGTAGAGAATTGTCTTTAAAACAGCAGCTATTTTTTACGTGGGGAAAAAAATATTGTTCATTTTCTAAGCTTTTTTAAACTCAGATAATTGGTTGATAACAACACAAGTTGTTGGCAGTAAAATTAGTGGATTGTTTCATGTATTCTAAATTTTCTTAACTGAGTGA
Source organism: Cyrtonyx montezumae (assembly GCF_038088225.1). Classification (NCBI taxonomy): domain Eukaryota; kingdom Metazoa; phylum Chordata; class Aves; order Galliformes; family Odontophoridae; genus Cyrtonyx; species Cyrtonyx montezumae. Next base: position 39,772,797 of record NW_027071826.1, on the reverse strand, counting down.
GCTTCACTTCCCTTTAATAGATCGTGTGAATCGTCAGAACTTCTTGCTCCCCCATTATGAAAGAGCAACAAATTTACTTTCCAGAATGCTTATAAGGACTGGACTATGCAGTGCAATTAACACAAATGAATGCAGTGATTCTTTTTAGTAACACATTTATTTATTTTAAAACGGAAAAAAATAATTGTTGAAGGGACTTCTTCACTGTAAGATTGATGTTTTTAAAGAGCCACACTTCAGCCTGTTTTGACATCTAATTAAAATGTGACTAAAATAGCTTTGAAGGGCAACCATTCTTGTAGGTACTTTCTGTTTTTGTGTCTCTGTATCTCATTTACCTTGCCCTTGGAAGAGCAAGTCTCTTAATTGCAGCACTTCTGAACCTTTCTGTGAACATAGATGTCTCTACGTACACAAGCCTTTGTCACGCTCCAATATAAAGGAGGGAGACGAGGTTCTTTATATGTATATGTATACCCGATGGCGAGATTAAGACACAACGGGTCAAATGTTAGCCCAACCAGTTTATTACATATACTAGTTGCTTAGGGATATGGGGAAGGTGTGCGATAGAAAAGAGATGAAAAGCATGGAGACTTGGCAGAAAGCAAGAGAGATATAATCACCACCGTGGGTCCAGCGAGGTTCGTAGTAGGTCCGTTGATCTCAGGAACTTGTCAGGTCACTGTGGGGGATGGGAGATGGCAGCAAGCAGGCCTCGGGGTCCGTCCTAAGTCTCTTCGGGAGTTCTTCTCCAAAATCCTTAGTTCAGTGAAGGCCTTTTATCCCCCATTTCTCAGGAGTTTGTGTGTCATGTCTGGCCCAACAGATAAGCCAGCAGCGGATGTTGCCTTCATTGCCATGCAGGAGCATTGTCTCTGTGGTGGTCAGCTTCTCCAAGCCGTACTCCCTCGGAAAAGACTATTTGCACCTATTTCTGCTTATCTTTACAACCATAAGCAGAGACAATGGCACCATAACACCCATCCAGATAACCGGCAGTTATCAGTCAGAGTCCTGTCACCAGAAAAGGCCTTACGAAGCAAACTTTGAGACAAAAGAAAGGAAAACAGTTTCTGTCTTTTCCAGCCTTAAGTGAATTCAGAAGGAATGGTTTGTTTAGTGAAGCTGGAGGATGAGGAACAAGTGGAGAAAAAGGAGTTGAAGAGCACCTCCTTTTTCATTTCTTTTGCATAAGTACTTCATTTATAGTTAGCAGTTTTTTTAATGAATAAGTCCTATCCTTTCTGCAGCACATTTTGGGTGTTAGTGTTGTTTATATGGCTGTGTGATGAGTCAAGTCAGGGAGCTGTCATGAATGAAATGGTGCATTTCTCGTGATCAGATTAGCTACCAGTGAAACCCATTCTCTAATCTGGATAACTGATAGCGTCATATTAGTACTGCTGATAGTATGAATAAGTGGGACAGAAATGTGAAAGAAGCTGTTCAAGTGTCTTGTGGGTTGTTATTAAGTTAAAGTTCTCATAGAACAAGGGGAAGTCATGCAAGGTTAAGCTAGTAAGTTTTCCTTAAATTGGCATCATTTGAAATGTAGTGGATTCACTGCCCTGCAAAACTTTTGAGGGTTGGACTAGATGATCTCAGAGGTCTTTTCCAACCTTAGTGATTGTGATATAGTGTAGGTGAAAAAAGCATGTGCTTTCACACACAAAAAAAGCCACTTTAATTTCATAGCTGTGAAACACCACAACAGTGTTTATGTATGTTTTCTGTGGGAAGACTTTTTCAATGAACTTGTTGGTCATATCTGGCATCCAGACATCTGAAAACAACTAGAATGGTTTTATTAAGGTGAATAGGCCAGCAGGAACAACCTAGCAACTGATTGTAAGTTTCACTGGTGATGTGAGTTTAAAAATAAACGAATAAAGAGGAATAGAGGGAAAGGAGAGAAATGCTTTGCTGTTGGATAGCATTTGTCTGCAGTGACAGTATGATTATAGCTGAGGACAGCATTTTGCTCTGATAATATTGTTAACCTTTTTATTGTTACACAGAAACAATTGAAAGATCAGTGACTAGTGTGTTAGTGAGTAATCACTGCAACTTTTAAACTGCTTGTTTAACCTGGTTCCTCGTCCCTATTAAAAATATTCATGCAAGAATGCATAGAATTGTCTAGTGTATAGATAAAATCTAATCAATTCTCTGCTTTTTTAGGTTTTGTGCACATTTTTCTGATCAACTACCTTGGTGCAGATAGAAGCTTGTAATGTATTTCTAAATAGTTAATTGCTTTATGTTGTATACCTTGGCAGCTATTTAAATCAACAAGTAAGCACCAGTTCTTACAGTTCCTAAATATGATTGTAGAGTTGTGATGTGTTTATTTCCGTTAATTAAAAGCAGTTGTATACCTTCTATAGTCAGGTTGAGTGCTGCTCCTCTATTGCAGTTACCATTATTGCAGTTGGGAACAACAATATGGGAAATGAGTTTCCAATTTTCAGATATATATATATTTTTTAACTTCCAATTTTGGTGCATGCCTTGATTTTTGGATTCTTTCTTCTCCTTTGTCTCCTGATTATTTTTCTGATGTATCACATGTGCTTGCTACTGAATCTTGTCTTCTAACTTGATCAGAAGAGACTGTGATTTGTGGTAGCTGCTTGTTACGTGAAAGGAAAAACGTTACAGTATCCCAGATTTGTTACCCAGCTTTGTATTTATGCAGTGGGATAAAGTATATTTTGGGGAATGGGCTACTAAACTGAAGCACCTGAGCCACCATGTTTTAAAATACTTTTTAAATCTCATTAGGAAGACAAAGCGCTTTCTTATTTCAAGTATGCTCACCAGTTCCAGGTGATCCTAGAGTTTTGTGGGATATGGCCACAAAATTATTTGTGGTTTATTTGGTTGTCCAAGTTGACTTGTCAAGAAGTTTGGTAAATGAAACAGAGCATTTATTTACTTTTCATACTTGTGTTTTAGCATAGCATACATTACTTGAGTAAAACTAGACAAAATATGAACACAGGTGTTCAATGAATAGCATACATTCTTAGTGCTTTTTATTTATTGTTTTCTTTTGAGTATTGATCCAATATGAGCGATTACAAAAATAAATTTTAAAAACAAAATCCTTAGAGGTAATTCAGTTGATAATTACCACTGTTACTCAGAACGTTGTTTGGATACATTTCTAATCATTATAATAATTAATAATGCTAAACGGACAAGCATTTATGTACAATGGAAAGAACAGATCAATTTCTAGGGCTGATTTGTGAAAGGAAAATCAACTGGGGAATAGTAGGTTGAAACAAGTATGCATATTTCTTCATGCGGTCTTGTGGAAACACAAATCACCTACATATGCTCTGGGCTCATTTTTGCAGCTCAAGTGTTACAGGCAGTGTGACCCTAATTGTGGTGATGTCCTGGGGACTTTGTGGAATAAATAGCTCACCTTCTGCTCTTGGTGCATTTTAAAGTGGTCAGGTCATTGATGGTTGCTGACATTATGAGATGATTGCTGCAGTGTTTCAAATTTGCATTAAAAATCCTTTGTATCCAGAAATAGTGGGAAAAAACTGTTATTTCTTTACTAGCCTCTGAAATATTTACGGTTTAATACTTTTTACAAGTGTAGTAATTGGTTCTTTTGCAGTCCTATAGCAATGAGATAGTCAAGGGCAGCTTTATTAGGCATGTTAACATTAATTACAGAAAAAGGGTGGATAATTCTAATTCCCTTAAAACATTCTGTATTAATTGAAGTTTCCCTTCTATCTCTGTCTTCTCTGAGATCTTAATCAGAGTAGTTCTTAGGACATAGAAGTAAGGATGAAAAGCATTTTTGCTCTGACTTCTTGTCTTAAAACCCTCTGAATTCATTTCATTGTCCTTTTTATTCTCAATAATGAAAAAAAAGTGGGATACTTGCTAAGTTTTTAAAGTTGTTCTGCTTACTCTAAGCGAGACAGGATGTGAGAGAGGTATATTGCTGCTTCTTACTTATGATAAACCTTAAAGCTGCTGACTGGGTACAAAGAAAAAGCAATATGAAGCAGAATTGGTTCTTGCCTTTTTATAGAGTGTTCCTCTCCTGTTTATTTTTGTGATTTAACTGAATACAGATTCAGATAAAATAATTCAAAAATGAGCCTTAAATTGATAGATACTGAAAGCTACACAAAATTGTGCTTAAGGACTTGTATTTGTTTGGTCTTGTAACTGTCCTTAAAAGATCAGAATGCTATTATCTGTGTATTACAAGCCATGTGTCAGAATTCTCCTCTGGTGCCCTGGATCAAATGATAGGAGAGGCAGCGTGCCATGCAGCCAAGGAATGTGCTGTCTCATGGAGCTCTGTGCTCTGAAGAATCCCACATATGTGGCACACAGCTGGGCACTGCGCAGTGCCACTTCTCTCTGCGTAGGGTGTACTGAGCTGATCCAGCCAACTGCATGTTGCAGTGAGCTGTTGGCAAGCTGTATCTAGAAATGGTGGCATCATGGCAGGAAAAGGCTAAGAATTTACCTGGTCCATGTATATAGATGCTTAACCATTAGAAACATCTCTGTAATGAGAAATCTTTCAAGCTTTTTAACAGTTATCTTAGATACAAGCAGTTAAATTTGAAGTTAGGCAATTTCAGTTTGTGAAGTAGATAGGGTTTCTTAGCAAAAAGGTTAAATAAACACTGGAACAGATTATTGGTGGAGGAGGTGGATCATCATTGTCTGGAGTACTAGGGTTATGAGAACTTAATTAGTTTAAGAGGTATGCTTTAATCTGTCATCTGGAAAGAATTCCACAACCTACATTAAAGAAGAGGAGCACATAGTAGACTCTAAATTCCCATTTCTTTAACTTTTGAACTTCGGGAGAATGAGATTACGTGTTTTGTCTTGGCAGTTTTAATGTTGCAGTTTAGCATTAAGGCAGTGGTGCTAATTATAAGTATCTAGCCTTTGTTTAGGAGTCAGAAATCAATCTACAAGTTGGCTAGATAAGTTTCTTGCAGTTTCACTACTCTGTCCTCATGCTTATGTCTGTGATGAAGTCTGAGGATAGATGAATAATCTGAAACTGACCAGAAGACACTTGATAGGTACTGTATTCATGTGTTCATGATTTTGCTATGTAACTTGGAAGAAAATCTGGTAGATATCACCAAGGAATTTTTTGATCAGTGTTCATTAGCAGGGAACTATGAAGTACCTTTCCTTCAGTTTCTTGTGATGTAGAGGATTGGTCTGTTAATGTACACAGTTTCTCAGTCCTTTGATGTGTTCCTGGTGTGAATGAGAGGCTGTAGCACAGTATTTTAGCCAAGGTTTTGCTCAGAGGAACTCTGACAGTAGCAGAATGAAGAATATGCAGGGCTACATGTGGAAACACACAAAACAAAGAAATTAGGGTTTGGCTTAGTACATATCATTTGTCTTTGATACTCAAGAGGTGGGAGATATTAGGTGCCTCAGCTTCTTTATTTTGTGGCATTTCAGTGGGGAAGAAGACACAGCTTTGTGGATAGCTGCTTATTATTCTTGTGGATGTTTGTATTTTATGATTGCTTTTTCATTTTACACACAATGTGTCAAGTTTGAGCTCTAAGCAAGCTTTACATTTCATTCTTTTTTCCACTTCTGTTGGATGAACGTTCTACAACTGCTTTACTTCTGTTCACCAAAGCATTTTTCAGTAGGTTAGACTGAAATCTGAAGTTTTCGTTTGTGTATTTTTCATAATGCACTGTCTTCGTTGTGAAGGGGAAGCTTGCATTAAACACTAATTGCTTCAAAGCTTAAGCACGTGTAACTTTATACAGACATAGTGTCTGTATCATATTTTTACTGAGGACAGAATTCAGTTCGCTAACTGTCTATATGGTTTCATTCTTAGGTTGGCCATTCTCTATGTAACAGATTCTGTAGTTCATTTTGTTTTCTTTGGTGTTCTTGGGAGTGCATTTAAAGTATATACAAGCATTATAAGCTTTAGAGAAAGAGCATTGTCTTACTGGTAACATTTTGTTCAGCTGTCTTTCAGGTTCATGTGCTTTAAGTCTCGTTTGTACTTGAAACTATCAAGTCTAGATTACAATGTTCTTATTTATAGGTACACCTGCAATTAAAGTTCTCATGCCTGCGCTTTCTCCTACAATGGAAGAAGGAAACATCGTGAAATGGTTGAAGAAAGAAGGTAAGACACCATTTTCCATGTCCTCAGTTGCAATTCTTCAGCTATATGTTCTGTAAGGATAAGATCATTGTTTCAGGTTGTATCTCAGTATTTTGAAGCAAAATATTTGTTACATTGATGCTTTCTTTTTGAACAGCACCTCACTTTACAATGTTGGCTTTAAATATTTTTTTTCTTCATTTTGTATTCCGTAAAATTGCTTTGACCTCATCTTGATCATTTTATATTAGATTGTTCCAGGGTAAGAGTTTTTTTTTTTTTTTTTTTTGGCTTGATTGGTTTTAATTCCTAGTGTCGTGTTTAACAGTTACTTCATAAATCTGAGAATGTTTGAGTCTGGGGAGTGGTCTCTGTTTTGTTATTTTGGTGGGTGATAAAACACCTTAAAAGATACAGGTTATTTTTATAGTTGTTCTTTAGGACTTGCTTTCTAAATATCAGACACAAGTTATTGATCTAAGTCTGCATTTTGATTGTTCTACCTGGATAAATGAGTTCTTTCTTTTTGCTTATCTTTGAAGTATAGGTAAGGCTTTCATCCCTAAATTACCTAAGTACTTTGCTTGTATCTGCTTTGAATATTTTGGGATGGGGAAAGATAGCAACTTTGCAGCTCAGAGGACTTCTTGTAATGGACATGACTTTTACTAGTAAGAAGTTCTGCAGAACAAACTAGAAGAATCTGACAGTTTATCCATGAGGAAAAAAATGAATGGTTTTCCTCATAAATTGGTCTTAGAATTCAACAGCCATACAGTGATTTTTTTCCACAGGCTTCCCGCTACATGCAAGTGAGGAAGAAAAGTGTTTTAACTAAAATGAAATCTTGATCGGTGGTTTGTCTTTGAGATAAGCTATTTTAGGATTGTCATTTAGAAACAAGATCAAAATCAAGTAAAGGGTATCATCTTGTTAATATCTATCTATTGGCACTGATATGCAGCTGAACTTTTTTTCTTCTGCCAGCCTGGGCAAGGAGCATAATAATGACATTAAAGAATGAAGTCAAGGGAAAAAAATAAACAGTAATTTAATGCTTATTACATTTTATTGCATCTGCAAGAATTCTCATAGCTATGTGATCCTTCAGTGAGTTGACTACCCATATGTTGCAGCATTATTGAATATAAATGTTTGATAACCTCGTATCCAGAAAAATATATATATTTAAAAGCAATTGACCGAAGAAAGGTGATTGCATATGAAGTGTATTTCCCGGTTTTAACGGCAGGGGCCGGTAGAATACTAGTTGAATTTATTTATTTATTTATTTGCTCTTTAAGTATCAAATGTTTTCATTTTACACTTTCACAGCATGGGTAGATGATTTCAGTAGAGCAGGAAGAAAAATACTGAACTTAATTGACAACATTACTATTTTCTCCTCATTGTTCATGCAGTTTCATATAAAGTCTGGTGGGTAATTAAGTCCTTCTTTTAAAAACTGTGTATCTTAAAAATTTTATTTATTATGTATTAATTTAATGTTGATGAAAGATAATAGATTAACAGCCCTGGAGAAGAAAGCCTTCTTACTCTAGTCAGGAAACAGAACAGGCAGCAGTACTAGCAGTTTCCATGTGCAGTGTAACTTGGTCGTCTTCTGAGAAACCACCTCCAGGGACTTCTGTGCTCAGTCAGATTTGATTTATTTTGCAGAGAGTACTTCAAAGAATGCAGTTTGTATCTTGTGATTTGGATACTTGTGTGCTAGTAAATGAATGGAGAGTTCAGGCTACTGAAAGGATTTCCTAGAGGGCAAGTCACTTTCAGTAGAAGTACTAATCATTCAGTTCAGCTGTAAGAAACGATTCATTTAAGGTTTTTGCTTTTAAAGGTGAAAATAAAAAGATTTTTTAAGCATATTGTACATAATCTCAGAGGGCTAGCTACTGTTAAGGCAACTACTGTTGCAATAACTTTCTCATTCAAAAACATGAAAACAAGGGTATGTTTTCCAAAGCTGTTCATCCCCATCATCCCTACTGGGAAAGCTGATCTATAATTGACATCAAAGTGGGTACTGTTTTGGAGCTGTCACATTTTGCACTCTCTATTGGAAATAACTATGATTGGTTTCTACTACAGCAAGTCACTGAAACCCTTGAGATTTGGAGGTCTACTACGAAGTGTTCTTGATTAAATTCACATTTGATCAATTGCCTTCCAAATCTGTGTCCACTGCTGTAATGTTTACTGGAAAAGGGGAAAGGAAGACAAACCCAAAAAATTGGAAAAGTGGTTTACCCATTTCCTTGCAGACTTTTCCTCTTGCCTTCCCTGTGTAAGAGAGTCCTTAGCTTTCTATGAACAACCTCACGTACCCAAGTTGGTAGTTACATTCTAAGGGACAAATGTGTGATATTTGTTTTGGCTTGCTTGGGCTGTTAGAGTTAGTGCTAAGCAATCTGCAATAGTGAGATATCTTCTCAGTGGTGTAGAACCATTTTCATACTGATTGCAGGTTGCAAGAAGAGAATAAGCAAGCAGGTAGGGTGTTCAGCTCCTTTCTTAGCTACATAGGGTATGGAATTTGCTCAACAATTTGATTTCTTAACATCTATGAGGTGCTTACCTAATGGCCTGATATATAGGGCACTTGAATTAATAATCCAGTGGGATTAAGTCACTGATATCAAGCCTGGAAGTTTGGCTTCCTGTTGTGGACTGTTTATGCTCTAGTTATTGCAAAGTGCAGTGCAGCAATTAGGTTATTAAATTAAATAAACAGCTACTACTTTGTGACCTCCCCTGCCAAGTTCTATAACAAGATTGTTTATGAATTCTGAAACTATGTAATTAATTGAGATTTGAATGTCTCTGTTACTTGCTACTGCAGAGATCATGAAGGTAATATAATACTTCATTTTTCTTTTAATCTAATTCAGAATTTCTACTTAAATGTAGATATTTATTAAGTAATGCAATAAGCTTTACAGTGTAGGTTACAACCTGTACAATAATTTTCCTAATGCTTAATATCAAAGTGACAGCAGAAATTAAATGTTTAGATAATATAGGTGCAGCATTTCTGCTACTGAGGAAATACCAAAATCGTTTGGTTTTTTTTGTTGTTGTTGTTAAAAGAAATGTAATCTTATGTTAGACGTCTGTGTATTGTCCCCATTTTTCAGTATTCTGCAAGGAAAACCGCCATATTTGGTTGGAGACCAAAGCCTTCAATTACCTTAAACTTCTTTCAGTGTAGTTTTGTTTTTAAAGTATTCCACGAGGTCAGTATCAATGTGCTTAAGGAATTCAGATAATAATAACTTCTACTGTCTGTCAGCAGATACAGGTATTGCAGGGAAGGAGTATACTTCAAAATTATCCTGCTTACATTTCTGTAATGTAGTAAGAGGAATTTTTAACGTTTGTGCATGTTTGTATCTCACAAAGCAAGTTTTTTTTCTTTAAAGACTTTTTTTTAACTGTGAAAGAGATTGAAAAAGCAAGCCGGCAGATATGCTTTCCAAAGAGGTTGAAGCTCGAAGTTTTGATAGTGTATGTACAAGCTGTGGAACTGTGATACTTAGTTAAAAGCACTGCTGCCTGTGATCACGGTCTTAAAAACTGTAAATGTCTTACTTTGACTAGCAATTAATAGAGAAGGCTGAAGATTGCATTTGTGGTTCTGCTGCTTATCAGTGGTTTTGTACAGACAATTTTTACTGTGTGTGTACTTTGTCCTGGAATACCTACTACAAATTTTGCTATTTGGAATTTAATAAATATGTTAGTGTTCTGCTGTTGTTTCTGCTTCTGAGTCTTAGTGTTTGTATATGAAAATGAACAGCACAATATGACAGATCATGATGGGAATCTACTAGCTGTAGAATATGTTTAACAATGTAAAAGGGCTGTATTGTATCCTTAAGTGTCTCTCTTAAATAGTTAAAGATATAAGAAAGGAAATTAAGATCATGCATTATTATGTTCTATTATATTTTGCAGGTGAAATGGTGAATGCTGGAGATGCACTGTGTGAAATTGAAACGGACAAAGCTGTGGTTACCATGGAATCGAGTGATGATGGCATACTGGCAAAAATACTGGTAGGGATTCAGTCTATCAGAGTAGGATGTTATCTTTTCTCTCAATGCACTTATTTGCATCCCTAGTGAGGGAAAAAATACATTATTTTAGTTTTGTAGCATCTGTTTAAAGGGATAATGGTTTGTAAGCTGCATAAAAAGTTTTATTAGTGTTTTCATAAGTTTTTCAAATCTTGATAATAAATGGAATGGGGAATAATGTCTCAAAGGCATAACAACGTTAGTACAAGAATCAAATATGGCTTCATATGAAAAAGTCTGTCCTTCCAAAGAGTATCTTGAAAGTTTAAGATACGATGTAGTTAATGGGAAATTAAAAATGTCTAGTACATCTGAGTTATCAAACTAGCTGAAGTTAACACATATCCTTAAACAAGGCAGAAGGTTTGTTGTTTCATGCCAGCTGTAATTCAGTAATCTGTTAATTGAGTCCATTGTTGATAACTGAATAAAGAGAAACAAATGCTGTTTTTCACCTTCAAAGATTAATCATTAGATTAAGTTAATTCAACCATCCCTAACACTTGCTTTTCTTGACTGTGTGCTGCAAGTATCTATAGTTTAAGAATAAAGCAGACTAAGAATAAAACAGCTGCATTTGCATATATTCCTTTTTTCTCTGAATCTATCCATTAATGATCACATTTTTCTCAGTATAAAATGGTATTAATACTTAAATGAGTGGATGAAAATTTTAGATTGTAACCAGAAAAGTGATTATTCTTTCAGCAGAATTAATTCTTAAATTGGCACTGACTTTTTGCCTAGAATAGCTACATTTGGACTGAAAATGGAGAATGAATAATTGTTTTAAAGAATTGTATTTAATATCCATGCTCATTCATGACCTGAGTGAGAACTGCTATTAACTGAAACTACTCTGTGTAAAACTTGAACTAGAATAAGTTCTGTCCACCTTGCTTGCCACTGTGCTGCAGTGGCACCAGCTCAGAGATTACTCATCCATACTACTGAAGTTATCTCCTCTAACTATTTCACCCTGTTGTGGCTCACCTGTGCTTTGTTTATTTGTCAGCAAAGTTAGGGTTTTTTGGAGCCTTCTTGGTTGTGAGTACAGAGTAATAGGGGTACCCCAAAGCAACTTTTCTTTCGGTCTTTCTACATAATAGGCTCCAAGGTTCATTGAGTCATATGTGGAGGGGTTTTTCTGGTGTTGTGAATTTTGAAAATGTACAGGACATGATTAAAAAATCCAGGAGGTAAAAAGTTAACATTTTTTTTTCTGTCTCTTCCAGTCCTGATATGCAAAGGTGGTATGGATTTGTTCTTATGCTTTCAAAGTATTTTTAAACACCTACTGTTAAAAACACAAACTCTGCAGTTGTCTGGGCTGGAAGCTTGCATTGGAAAATATGGAATGCTGGAGTTTTCATCTAATTGTTTATCTTGAAGAGTAGTGAACATGAGGAAAAAGTGCAATGGGCTTGGTGTGATGAGCACTGATGGCTTTGAATGCTTGAGTAACACTGGCTTATAAACAAAGACTAACTAGGAAATGTGTTATGTTACTGAATGGTCAGCCATCCCTGTTGAATTTTTTCATGGTCTCATAGTATTCTTAAAGCACTCTGTTATCAAAATTGCAATAAAGATTTATGTACCATAAGCATATCCTAATCCTTATTTGTCTATTCAAGTACCATATGTAGGCTGCTTCTTGAAATAGAGCTCCTCTCTATTTCACATGGACATTTTTTGTAAAGAAATTAAGACATGCAAAAAAAACCCACCCTGATTAATTGTTGTAAAATGTTATATATTCATATGAGAAATGTTATGAACTTGTGGAACACCTTTGTTGCCATTGCTATGAATCTTACATTTGACATCAAATGTCTGAATATTAGGCTGACAAGCATAATTTTTTAAATGTCTTGTTCAGTGCTAAATGTGGTAGTGATGCAAAATTATTAGAGTATATAGTTTTTGTATTTTCTATGTTTAGTGTTTTTCTTCTTTTGTTTTTCCCAGTTTTTGGGCTTCAGTGACTCAGGTTGTGTTTGCAGTTACTTCAAACTGACATTTTATTTGATTATGAGTGGTGGTAGTACTGCCAATTATAGATATCTGCTTATCGACAGACCTTCCTGTGATAGGATCTTTCAGCCACAGACAAAGGTGTTCACCATTATTCTTGTTTGGCATTCTGTTATCTTGGGGTCCTTTAAACTAATCTCAATAAAAATAAAATGTGATCAAATCTTGATGCATAATTTCTTCTCTCAAGTAAAGCATTTCAAAATACTAATGAAGAAAATGTATCAGGAGATCAGAACCGGAAGTACTGATCTAAGTCTTAGGGTTGGCTTTATTGTTCTTTTTTTCTTCTCATGTAATAATTACTCTTAAAGAATTATTTACCTACTGTTCATGGAGGGAGAAGAAGTGTACTGGCAAAGCTATAAATGTGGAATGTTTTATGAGAATATAGATGAGACTGGATTTGCTGTTCCTTCTTAGATTTAGTGTTGGTCTTTCTGGGTAGAGGAGCAGGTAATCTTGTGAAATCAGATGCACTACCTCTGTTAACAGAATGCATCTGAGCAGCAGTGTTGTCCTAGTATTTGCTTCTGCCTGGAACAGCCTTTACAGTTTTACAGCATTCTATTTTATTAGTGTTTAAGTTTCTAGGAAACTTGATTTTATCTGCTAAGAACAATATGATACCTTATCAGGTACGTCATTATTTTGTTTCAGTTTTAGATTAGGCTTCTCAAATGTTTGCTAGAAAATGCAAATTGCTTACAAAAAGTCATCAGCAGTGCAGATACATACAAGGTCCATTTGAGGCAAGTGTTTCTGCAGTGTGGCTTTATGCCAGAGAATGAACATGTCTTTCCTTTGTTTGGAGATCGACTGTACCAGCCCAAATGTAGTCAGAGTTCTATGAAACTACCTTTTGGTTCCAATGGGCTTTGGTATCTGTTATTGATGCCCTAGAAATGTTAATTTTGAGGACCTGGAAAGTTGTACTTGGTCATCTTTTCCAAAGATCATAGGAGTATTGTATTGTGCAGCCTTTCATTAGGTTCTTAAGTTAACGTAGTAGCCATGGTTTCATCTGCAAAAGCATCAAAGAGCTATTTTGACTGGTACAGATACACCTTTTAACTTTATAGGAGCATCTAGAACAGATGGGACTTATTCAGTCTAATTATTTTCTATTCTTCCTGCATGATTCTGTTTGGATGTTTTTTATAATAGTGAATTACCTACCACGTTAGTGCCAGCATTTCCTTTGTGGTTGGACTTGTTAATTGGTATCACTTACATGTATTTTAGTGGTGGATGTTAGCATAAAGCAAACATTGTGTTCTTCAAAAAAGAAGGAAAGAGAGGCTTTGAGGACTTTGTCTTCTGTTTTTTAGCTTCTGCATTTACAAGTTGGTTGGTTGGTTGTTTTGTAAAAGTACCACCATCAGATACATCATAGTAATCTCAAGATACATTGCTGTACATGTCTAGCAAAATCTTCAGGCTCTCTTCCCAAAGAGCCACATCCATTTCCAGTAGCTTATGTGGCTTTTTTCTTAGAACTACTCTGTAGTCTGTGAGTTCTGCACTTTAACTTCTTAGTGCTAACTTTAGATGTACGAGATTTGGGTGTGTTAGTTAATATTTCTCTTTTACCTTGTAATAGCAGCTGTAGTTAATTACAGTCATGAGTCTTTTTTTATTAATAGCAGGAATAAAACAGGATATATTTTCCTGAAGAACTGTCATTAATGTGCCTGAAATTTTCACAATTATCCTTTTTAGTCATGAGTCTAGACAATGCAATATTTAACTTAATGTTCTCATTGCCTTAAATTTAGGTAGAAGAAGGAAGCAAAAATGTACGCTTGGGCTCCCTAATTGGTCTGCTTGTAGAAGAAGGACAGGACTGGAAGCAAGTTGAAGTACCAGCTGATGATCCATCTTCTGTGGTGTCACCAGCAGCTGCTGTTACCTCAACTTCTGCAGGTCCTTCAGTTTCAGCCCCTCCTAAAGTGGAACATCCACCTGGAAGATCGCAGTGAGTTTTTATGTCCATTATGAAATCGAACTTTTATTTAGATCAGTAAAGCTGAACCATAAAGAATCTTTAGACCTTTCTTATTTGATATTAAGCTGTTATTTAAGAGTATACGTCAGGATATGTGATGTAATAAAACTTGCTTGCTTGGAACATTTCTCTGCTTGTAAGCCCAGAAGGTAAATTCAGCCAACATAGCTTTATTAGAGTACCTTCTATGCATGTGCTTTTATTCTGATACATAATTGCTTTATGATATAATATAAGCTTAGATGAGGAAGAAGTTTTGTTCACATATGAAGTGAACAATGCCTACGCATCAGATGGACAGTTTACATTTAACTTCCTTCCTGTTTCCTTTTTTCTTCCTTTTTTAAGAAAGAAAAAGCAACAACAAAAGAAGACCCATTCCAAACATTCTAAGTTCTTATACTTTTTGGCAGTGGAAAATAATTGTTTTCATTTTCATAATGTCAGAATATGAAAAACTCAAGACCATGAGCTTACTCTTTGTTAGAAGTGGCAGAGATGAGCAAGTCTTTTGTTCCTGAAACTCATTTTTTTTATTTTGTTATGAACTGATCTTGAAGAATGTATTTGGGTCTGCACTCATCTTCCTTTTCCAGTGTATTGTGTAACTGATGAAGGTAGAAAATTTGGAGATGAGTTTTATGGTATAGTGGAAATGCTAACTCATGGCCTGAACCAGAGATCGAGCACCTGGTGGGAGGGCAGAGCTGTCTCAGGGGAGCTCAGGTGTATGCAATGCACTTGAGTGACTGGAAAGGGTGAAGCCAGGATCCACCCCTTCCCAGACCTCATCTAAGGGTGGTCAGTAGAGGTGTGGGCATTTCTTGCTGGAGATCCCTGCCTACCTGAGGCCTTCTGAAGTTAAACAGCTCTTTTCCTTTGTTTCTGAGTCTGCATTTGCTGCATTTGCACTCATTTGCTGCAGCCAAATACTTTGCCACCCCACTGTTAATTGCAATACTTTCCATCACATTATAGCATTGCATCGGGTCTTTATTTTGGTTCAAGTCATTATGTTTTTAAATTCAGCCTTACATTAAGGCTTTGTGAAAGGGCACATTCTGATTTATTAGCAGTACAGCCTTTTCACAGAACTGCTTTCTTCCCCCAGTTATTGCTTCTCAAATACAGCGTATGTTATGTAGTTTCTCTTGATATATGGTAAATAAGTAAACATTACTGTTTAAATAGTTGACTTTTTTTCTCCCCACTTCTTTAGGCTTCGTTTAAGTCCTGCAGCTCGCAACATTGTGGAGACACACGGCCTAGATCCAAGCAGTATTATACCTTCTGGGCCTCGAGGAATCTTCACTAAAGAGTATGTAGCTGTCTAGTTGAATTTAAAAAAAGACTATCAAGCAGATAGTGAGAATATATGAAGAGATGCTTCAAAAAAGCCTTAAACTTAAAAGAAAATTTTTTTTTGCCTTTATATCCCATTGGGGCTGTATGGATTCTGCTGTCCCATTTCCTACAGCTCACCTTAACAACTGGCTCTCAACACATAGGCTGTTAGCTACTGTTGTGGATGTGAAGTATTTTATTACTCAGCAGTACAGTCTGAGCCAAAACAAAACTCTGGACTGTTTTCTTTAGTTCCTTTTCTTTTATTCAGATCTTTTGCTTCCTTCATTGAAGTTCAGCCGTGAAATCTGTCAGAATTTAGTTTCATTTTTCTTTTATCAAACTGGGATCAGTAATGAAATGCAATAGTATGGAATCCAGAGTTATAGTTTTTTCTTTTGTGTGTCTGTGCATGTGTAATGCCTGTCTTTGGCTTAAGGAACGTTTGCTGCAATCGAGCTCCTATTTAATCGTCCTTAATCTTCTTTTTGAATATTCTGAGCTGATGGTTGATATTCATCTCTTAGAGTCAGGAGCTCATATAAAAACCTACTGTGGTAGATCCAGAATTCTTAACCTTGAAATTGTGTTTTCTTTGCATTAGTGTGTGAGGAACTAGAGAGAAGAGCTTTTGGCACAGTACTTTTTTTTTTCCTTAAGTGAAATTGTTACTTTCAGCAGATGTCTTCCTTCACTTTCACAGAGCTTGAAAGCTGCTGTTATACTGTTTCCAGACAAAGACAACTAGGTTACTGTAACTTTGAAGTTAATTCAGATGAGCAGGTAGTGAAACTGTCCCTTTTTCAAAACTTTTTCCTATTGCCTTTGGCTGAGTTGGATTAAAATAGAGGTTTGAGTGGATAGAATATTCTGTGTAACAGCAACAAATTATCAGAGAAGTTTTCTTCATTATGGTATTCTATGGTGCATTAGTAGTCTTTGGCAGGTGGGAACCCTCTAGGAGTTTGAACCACCTAATTAACATTCCCTAGTTGTCATGGAGATGTAGCAGAGGTATTTCTGTAGCTATGAAAACTGCTTGCAAACAAAATCTTTTTTTTTTGTTTCAAAACATTGCTCTTCTGTAAAAATAAACAAATAATAAATAGTAATAATAATAAAAAGAGATTTGACTGAAAATATTTCTTAAATGCAGCCTGATTTTTTTTCTATTTTTTAACCATTACTTTGAAATGGTGTTAATCTTTCAGGTGCCTGCAGGCTTTGCTGTTATTCTTTGAAATAATTTGCTTGCAGATTTTTGTAGACAGCTGCTACAGATATTCAAGGAAATACTTTTGTTAACTTGAGATCCCTGTTAAAATACATGCTGTACCTTTTAGCTGAGTGATTCATAGTCTTCTTCCCAAGAAAACTGGTGATTGATTCTTTGAGGTAGTGTTGCATGTTCAGTTTTCACTTTCAAAAGTTGGGTTTCCGTCTTGAACAGAGCTTATTGGATTACCAGAAACAAAGGAAAATAGTGAGTTATGTGGGCAAGCAGAATTCTTTTCTACCACCTTTCTATCTTTAGTTTCAATGTGGTGTAAAATCTACTTTTATCAGCAGTAGCTTGTTTCACAAGATAGCTTTTTCTGTCATAATATCTTCACCTGGTAGATGGATGCTTTTGTTTGATAATATTTTGTTTTCTGTTAACAATCTTCTGTCTTTGAAGAGAAATTAATTCAACTTCTGTTAAACGTGAGTAGTCTTTGTTACTTCTCCCTCATCATTCTGTTCTCCTGTTTAGATAGGCATTTTATAGAGTAGCTAGAAAGGGATAGGACTTTTCTTTTCTTTGCAGTTCTAATGAAACATCTCTTGGACATTGTGCAGAAATCTGTTTAATTGATATGCTCCTCAAACTCTTATATTTGGGTTCTAAATCTTGAACCCACGACAGTCATAAAAGATTGCTGTGCCAGTTTTTCATAATCAGTTGAGTAATGTGTATCTCAGACTTGCACATGAGTTTCAAAAATTCTCAAGTGTATATTCTAGTCTAAAAATAAGCTCAATTTTCACAATCAAGTTTTCAGTTAATGCACTAGCAGCCACCAAAATTATTAAAGCATTTTCACTTGGTTACGAAAGGTAGGACCATCTGTTTTTTTTATTTCATTTGCATAATACATGGAAGTAATTTCAAAGCATTTCCTTCATTTTGAATACATAAAAAGTTATTGAAGCTTTATTCTGTGTAATACGGGGATGATATAATGAGCAGATGGTCTCTGTTATGTTTGCCAAGTTAAAACTTTTGAGTAACATTTGTTAGCTTCTAGTATGTTAAGTAGAAAAGTTACATTGTCATGCAGGTTTTTTTTTGTGTGTGTGAAGTTGTAATGATGGAGGAGGATTTTCATTTGGTGAAATTTAATTTATTCTCCCTTCTTGTAGAAGTTATGTGAAATCCTAAACAAATATCTTAAAAACAAGTTTTAGGTAGTTTGTAAATTTGAGAAAAGAAGGGACAACTTTTGCATTGAATTTACATCCTGATCTCTACCTTTTTTTTCTTTTTTTTTTTTTCAAGTATTAGTTGAAGTATCTATTGGGGCTAAAAGAATAAATTGAAGCAGAATACCAAGGAGTAAATAGATACTGTATAGAAAACAGAGCATTTCAGTTTTTAATTCTTGACTCCAGAGTGGCATATTGTGAAAAAAATACAAGCTCTTCAGTGTTGTTCTGAGGTTCTAAGATTTTGTCCCTTTACAAAAATGTAATACCGTATAAACTATTAATGCTTATTCAAGAGTAGATTCTCACTTAAGCAGTAATCAGTAAAATTAGGAAACATTTTTGTTAGGTAGCTGTGGCTTAGAAGCCTCTTCAAGGTTGTAAGTAGTCTGATTTTTAGATTTGTTAGATTTTTTTCTGCCAGTTTGCAGTAAATCTTTGTGTACATGAGCACTATTTGTAAAGTAGCATTAGAAACCTTCTACAAGTAATTAATTTATATTTAGTTGAAGTGGTCACCAAAATAATAGATGAAATCGCTGGGTTGTGTTCTTTAAGGCTTTATAGCATGAGCAGTGTACTCTGCCTTAATTACGAAAAATGTCAGTCCAGTTCCCAAGTTGGCTTGTACATTGACAGTGATCATTAATTTTGTTTCTCTGATGCATATTGCTTCTGTTACAGCATATTCAAAGCCCTTTTATTAACGGGAGTGCTGAACTTTGGATTTGACAATAGAAATGTGAATGCACAAAGGAAGGTTGCTAATCAGTTAGAATTTGTGATGGAGTATTAATGCTTTGGGGATGTTTGAAGTTGTTTCTTCTTTGTCGGTGTTTCATTGTGTTTAATCACCAGGGATGCTCTTAAACTTCTGCAAGGGAAGCAGAAGGGTACACCCAGTGAACTGAAACCTGTGGTTTCTCCAGCTACTCCTCAGCCTACTGCAGTGCCTTCTGTTTTGCCAGCAACAGCTGTGGCTTCTGCTTATCCAAGGCCAATAGTTCCACCAGTTTCCATGCCAGGACAGCCTGCAGCACCGGTAATATTTCTTTTTAAGTCCTCAGTGTTGTAAGAGGTAAATATTGCCACTGCTGTGGAGGTAACGATATTAAATTTCCAGAACTAGAGAAATAAATCTTTCTTCCTGTTTTCATTGATATTTCAATCAATTTCTTAAAAAAACCAAAACAAACAAAAAAAAAAAACCTTGCTTTTATGAATAAGGTGAGAAAATGTTTGTGTTAAAATATTACTTAATTTATTTGGAGGGAGAGAGAAGAGTAAGAAGGAAAATTTGCAGTGAAAACTGAAGTGTCTGCTCTGGGAACTGAAAAAGTAGTAGCTTGCTGAGGAAATGCTTCATTATTTGAATATTCTGAGCAATATGTAAGGTCTGGAAGGTGAGTGTCTATATACCCTACCTGAGAATTCAAGCATGGATATTTGAACATAATCCAATAGACTTCTTGAAAAATGAATAGGATTACTTCTATACTGTTAATCCAAATTGAGTGGAATAGATTAGAACTCTTTGATCTTAACTGTATTACTTTCAGTAGTTGGAATGTGTATCTGATCTCTAGGTAGTGCTCAAAGTGTGTCGAAGCTGGTGTTTTGTTGCAGCAAAGGGGAATGTACATTTCCTTTCTTGTTATTTAGCAGTAGCACATGATTTCTTTCAGGGCACATTCACAGAAATACCAGCTAGCAACATCCGAAGAGTTATTGCGAAGAGATTAACAGAATCTAAAACCACTATACCTCATGCTTATGCTTCTGCTGACTGTGGCATTGATGCTGTTTTGAAATTAAGAAGTGAATTAGCCAAAGGTTAGTGATTAAACTAATATTCTATACCATGTGGTAATAATGTGTACTTTGTCTTGTTTACATCATATTGTTCCCAGAAAGTGCAGATTTTTGTATGGACAGAACATTTTATATTCAAATAATCTTTTTTGGTATCCTGTATATCAGACTTGAGCTTATGTGATTTTTGAAATTGGGTAACTTGTCAAGGTGCAGAAAAACAGCTATTTCTCTGCCAGGAAACATAATTCTTTGTAGTAGGTAGCTGCAGAGGACTATATATTGTCCAGTATATTTTTGTTTCATTCCATCAAGATGCAGCAATATTTAGCTTCTTTACTATTAAAACTCAAATTATCTGTGTAAGACAGAAGAGGAAGCTTCAAATTAAAATACACTTGTGCTATTCTTTCAGGTACGTTGTTATAAAACTTTTACTTTTGCTGGCTTGTTCACTGAATTTACTGAAAAAAAAATTGTAGTTGAGAATGGCATTATCCATGGTAAGGAAAGTTCTTAGCCAACGTATTGTAAATTCCCCTTGAAGATAGAGTAATGGTAATAATGTGAGTAAGACATGGTAAATGTCTTTAATTGAAGCTTGAATACATGCTTAAAACTATGTTAACCTGATACATAAACAGAAATCTTTTGCGCAGAAACCTGAATAATTTTGAAATGCACATTGGATTAAAAGATATAAACCTTAATATATGTAAAGTAGAAATCCCAGTATCCATAATGTCCATGCTTTTATTTATATTAAAATATTTTTTCTTAAGAAAAGTTTTTCATTTTTGTCTCAGCATGTATTCACTAAAATGACTTCAAAAATATTCTTTAAGATAATTTTTTCTTGGCCTTCTGGTAAACAAAAAAACCCTGAATGAAAACATTTTCTTCTTTAGGTTTATAAACTTCTTAATCTAAAATAAAGATAAAGACTGTAATGGAATAATCAAGATCAGAGGGAAGATTGTTGAGCAGTTGTGTTGTTAGACGGTGTAGTTTTTTTGTTTGTTTTTTTAAGCAAGTTCATATCTCTGACACCAATCAGGTAAACCAGAGGGGAAAAAATTAATGAATAAATTTGCTTTGCTTTTTTTAGTCACATCTTTTCATATCTCCTAACCTACTTGCAGAGACTTAATTTATAAATTTCAGATACGTTTTTCTTCACAGAAGAGCTGAATTGAGCAGCTGAAAATGTGTTGCATATTTATGCCTTTGTAGTACCATAATTCCCTCTGACAAAATGAATTATTTTAAGCTGTCCCAATCCACTCATCTGTTTTGCCTTTGAAGCTGTGAAATAGTCATCTAAGCACAATTGAGGTGGTGCCACAAATGTAGGAAGCAGTTACAGAGCTGAAGGAATACAGATCTGGGGCAGGAAGTGGTCCCTGCTTGTCTTCCATTTCATTCTTGTCCATGGAACTCCAACTAATTTTAATCTGTTGCAGAATGAAGTTTAGCTGTAGCTGTCCATGAGGCGTGGCATTCTGAATAAATCTGTGTAGGTTGCTCCAAAAGTAGTTACCATGAAAATAAATGAGGCATTACAACATAAACCGTTAGCTATGCCTCTCTGTTTCCATCTGTTATATGACAACAAAATGTAGCTGAACATTGCCAAGGTTCAACTGCTTCTTCCATACCACCAACATCTGCCTCTGACATGGTGGGCCAACATGATAAAATAGGAAGGACTATTTTCAGAGCAGCCCTCATATTTATTTTTAAGGTAGAACTTGATAAATTAAGCAAATGATGATCAAGTGTGATTCACTTTAATGCTTGTAAGTGATTTTATTGGTGCTATGTTTCTATAAAATGTGGAATATTCACATGTGTTGTGTTTTATGTGCTGGCTAATGGTTGATATTGGTTAATCTGTTTTATCAGTTGCAGCCAAACTGATTGGCCATAGCTTTTAAAACTAATTTCCACTTTTAGAGGAGGCAATTCCTTTTCAAATCAAATTGGGAAAATATTGAATACTTTTGATAGCATCAGTTAATAATTCTGGTGAAAAAATCACTTAATTTTTACAAAACTTGAATTCTCAGTACCTGCAATGTTTTGAAACTATTCCAGGCACTCAGGTTATATTTCTGCCACTTTGTAAATTTGATTTTCTTGTTCATTTCATTTTATGAAATTTAATTTTCTGCATTGCAGTAGTTCAGAATACATGAGCAAGTACTTAATTCTGTTTGACAAAGTAGACGGATCCACACAAGCTTCATAGCCTGCTGCAAAGCCTATTACTTTGGTTAAAAATAAATATATGAAGGCCCTTTATTTAGTGATGGTATGTTGAGGTAAAATATTATTTGTTATTATTTATTTATATTCTTAGTGTTGCCATTTAGTCATCTTCATTTATTCTTGTGTTTTTTTTCTTGGTTCCTTTGATTTTTATTTTTTTTAGCATCATCTGAAAAAATTGTATTATAATCACCCCAGACAGAATGCCTACATCTTTGGTATCTTACATGTCCCATCTGTGTAAATGTTTTGAATGAGAATACTAGCAAAATTCGCATGAATAAATTCCTTGCCTCCTAGGCAAGACACGCTAGTATTCATGTAAATCAAGCCACATGTAGCTGTGGATGATGGGTTGTTTTTGTTGGTTGTATGTGTTTGTATTCCTTTGGAGTGATTCCATAGCTTCCAGGTTCCAACCTCTAGGAACTGAGGTTGTCTTTCCTATGGATATGTCAGTACAGAGGTCTTTTGGTGTGCCATCACTGTGTAAGACTCACTGTCATTTGTTGTTCCTGTGACTCTACCTTGTGAATGTATTTTCATCCACTTAGTTTCACAGAGCTGCATAATGTTGGCACTGGGGAGTTACTGTTATGTGAGAAACCCACACTTACTTTTTTGGGGGGATCCTAAATTAAATTAAACTGATCAGATTTTCTAGATGATGAACGTACTGGAACTGCTTCCCTCTCATTGGTGTTTATAATGCAGGAGTAGCCTGAGCATTTTTCTGACCTTTATTTTTTTAAGATGTCTTACTCAAAAGTTAATATAGATGAAAATGTACAGTGTTGAAATTTTATCAGCTTTAAGCACATAAAAAACAATAAGGCTGTAAGAAGTGAGATACAAAACTGTTTTAGGAATGCTTAATTTTTTTCCATATCTTTTCTACTGCTGCAGATTCTTAATGGATATTTTTGAATATATAGGAGTGGGAAAGAGCCATAAGTCTCAGCATTGAATTGCAGAGACTATCCTGGTAAACTTTTTTTTCTGATGGAAATAAAAGTGGTTTCTACTACACAATGATGAAAACTTAATGCAACGTAGAATCATGGAATCCTTAGAGTTGGAAGGGACCTTTAAAGGTCATCTAGTCCAACTCCCCTGCAATGAACAGGGTCATGCACAGCTAGATCAGATTGCCCGGGGCCTGTTCCCTGCTGTATTTGTGTTTGATTTTGTGGTAAAATATATAGCAGTCATCCATACTTTATAATAATCTTTTGATTATTTTAGTTAAAATATTACAGATGAACTTAATTGAACTGTACTACTGTATGACTGAGATACAGATTTGTCTGATCTGCAGATGCACTGATGTGAATTCATGGTGTTGTGCTAGAATTCAAGGATTTTCCTTACTCATAAATTGCTATTCATGGGACATATTGCAATTCAATTATGTGGCACTTGGTTGATTCCTTGTTGTTAGTGTTCGCTTAAGAAACGTTCACTTAACAGCTGTCTATAAATGATTTTAACTTCACAGAAGCATTCTTAAATGTATGAGTATTAAATGCCAAAACACATTTTCAAAAAATAAGTAGTTTTGCTTCTTGAACATTTTGTCTAACAGCAGTCATGATGGCATCTGAGAAACTCACTGCATTTATTATGAGAATTATGTATTTAATATTGTGTGAATATCATATCTTCGTGATAATTCTCCAGCAACTATGGAATATTCTACGTTGTATCTGTAGGCTTTTCTTCTGTTGCCAGTCATGACTGTAGTCAGTACTGCAGTCTGAAAACCTTTAAATAAATAAATAAAAGCAGTATAGCAATTGTTTCTATCCCTTTTTCCAATTTTTAGGGGAAGAAAGCAAATGTAGTAAATTAAATGCAGTATTTTGTATGCTCACATGCAATCTAGTCCTGTAGAGGTTATTTTACGTGCTACCAGCTAATGCTATCTTTCTTGTGTGTAGTATTGTTCTTTATGTAGTTAACCTGCTTACTTGCATGTTGTTTTGCAGTTCGCTTTAAAATATATTATAAACTCAATTCAGGGATTCACAGATGGTTTCACGTTTGTAATTCTTACATTATAAGACCCTAAGGGTGACTGGAGAATGACATACCTTTAAATAATGGCTGAATAAAAGCTGATCTTTGCAATTATTCCAGTTTATGCACGAAAATACATGAAGATTAGTAGTCTGCAGTGTTGTTTTTTGTGTATTTAGATCCTACAATACTATTCTATGTGAAAAGTAAACACAAAAGGCATAAAGCACATATAGACTATTTTTCATAGGAATGAGTAGTAATGCTCAATTTTGCAGGTGTTCTGACTTAGTGTCAAAAACTAGAAGGAGGCTCTCTGCTGAGGAGTGCTTTCATTCCTGATATTTATGTTAATAAAGATGAGTTACTTTTTGGTATTGTTTCTAAGAAGCAAATCTACTGATTTACTGGAATCCTATCATCACACAAGTCTGATGAATGCATCTTAAAGGCAGTGGTATTTTTCTTTTTCTTTTTGCAGATGACATTAAAGTATCTGTAAATGATTTTATTATCAAGGCAGCAGCAGTTACTCTGAAGGTAAGTGAACAGTTGACTTTAATACATTTTATAGTAAACTGCAGAAGGGACAAGTATTTTGTAAGACTGTATGGAGATAGGAGTGCAATCAGCAAAGCATCTAATACTTTATCATTTAGCGTCTGTTCTGAGCTATCTAGGTAGAATTCTCCATGCTGTCTATACTGTGGGCTGTAGAAGTGAGAATTTTTTAGTAAAGATCTCCATAATACAGTTATAAGTAGGAACTCTGCAGGTGAAATAGCCTGCTGACAAAGCATCTACTGCTGAGGCAACTGGCAAGATAGTTGATTTGTATTTTTTTGGTTTGTTTTTGGTTGTTGTTGCATTATATTTCTTTCTTAAAGTTTTAAACAAATATTAAGTCTTACAGCCATGTTGTGTAATTAGCTCAGACGTATTTTAGTGATGTACTTTGTCTCCTCTGCTTTGAAGTAAATGTTCTTCAGGGAACCAATCTTTGCTTGTTTCTGGAAGTTGTCATTTGTTCTCTTTGTCAATGTAGAAGTTCAACTATTGCAATACATCCTGGAGTTAAAGTCCTGTGTTTCAATAGTACCTAGTCTTTATGTGCCTATATAATTATATGCTTATATACCTACTCTTTGTAGTGACTTCACAGTCTTAATAAGGTACTTGCCTGTTCTTTGAGTGAAACTGGATGCATTACCTTCCAGTCTTTGTCAGTTATTCTGCTTAGAAAATGTTACCAGTACCTCTTAGATTCTTGAAAATGAAAAGTTTCAGAAATAATTCTTTAGAAGAACTCTCATGCTTTAAAGATCTGAGTCCAGAGGGTGTCAAAACACTTGGAAAAATATGAAATGACTCTTTCTAAGCTTATGAAAAGAAGGAATTGTTATGATTTTACTTGAATGTGGAGTATTTGTTTTGAGTTCAGTTAACACTTAATTTTAGAGTAAGTTAGAGGTGTGAGCTCTGGCTAATCTAAAGGCCATTATTTGTGAGGTTCAGGAGGAAGCAGTACTATGGTTTAGTGACCACTTATAGCTGGAATAGATCTGTTATAGCAAGATAACTTGGGGGGAATCCACACTATATCTGTAAGAATCCCTGTGAAGTTTGCCCTTGCTATTAAAGCAGTGTACTTACAGATGACAATGAATGAACACAGATTTTTTTTTTTTTAAGTGTTGTGGTATTGCTGTGGTCTTGTTGCTCATACCTTCTTGGTTACACAGTGATCACACATTCTAGCTGTATGGTAAATGAAGAGGCGAACTTTCTAATATTGTGTCATTTGAGCAGCAGCTTCTACAACATAAAGGTTTCTGCTTAGTTGCATTACAGAATAAGCTGTTAACAGAAAGGGTGAGAGCCATTTTTCTCATTTGACAGGACTAACTATTTAAAACCCGAAGGAGAAAGTTTATATTTAAGTTAGGGAGCTACTCCCATAGGTGTATGTTAATTCTGTCTCAATTCTCAACACTGTAAAATATTGTTTGGGCACGGTAATGGAACAGACAGTAATTTAAAATAAGAATTCACAAGTAATTTTGCATTGGTATTCACATTACATTGTTGTGCTATATTAAATACTTGATGTGAATGTGTATGCCTTAGTCACTGAAGACATAAGAAGCAGAGGGTTTTACAGTTCCACAAAAGCTATTACTTTCCATGATAACTTGTAGAATTATCATTTTATCTTTTCAATAACTTTTTCTTTTGTAATATTACACACTTTGTTGGCTTTCATTTGGGAATAATATTTCAAATATTCAGTTTTCCGCATGAAGGTTCCTTTTGATTTTTTTCTTTTTTACAGAAAAGCCTTTCCTAGAGATGTATCTAAAGTAATAAATCTAAGATAGTAATGTAGCTTTGAGTAACTATGATTCAAAGAAATTCAAAATTCAACTCAGTTTGACCTTAGCTGCCCATGAAGAGCAGCATACATGTGTTATTAAAAATATACATATGGAAAGATATCTGCTTTGATCATGTAAAATGATAAAGCCATATTACATATAAATGCATCGATTAGGTATTCTAACTTCTTATGTAATGCACCTGAACATTTTCTTGCTTGAAGTTGAAATAACGAAATGGGACTTCTTTTTTTTTTTTTTTTTTTTTAGGAAACTGTCTATATTTTTGAAAGTAAAAATTCTAATGTTTGTTACAACCCTTGTCAACTGATTTTTAAAGTTGCTTTATCTACCTGATAATTCATTTGATCTTAGTTTATCTTCTAATTTTATTTTTCAGTTAGGGAAGATTCCAACATCTACTTAGGTTGCAATTGAAACAGCCTGAAATAGATTGCTTGTAACCACTTAATGTTATGCATATTGTTCATTCAATCATTTAGTATTGTACTTATTAGTAAAGGAGTAACTCCCTTAATACTAGTGTTGACAGTTACCCCTTTTGTTCTATTAATGAAGAAAATCTTGAATAAATGCACAGGCTAGATGCAGTTTAGATTTTATTTTATTGTGCTTTGGATTTGATTTTTTTTCTTCCCTTTTTTTCTATTAAAGAAATGGTGATTTTTCAGTGTTAATTACTGTCTCAATGAATGAAGCTTAGCTGAGTGTTCCTCCCTAACTTTTTCTTCTGCAATATGATGTCAATTTTCAGTATCCTAATTTCATTAAGGTCACTTACTACAAAACTTTGGAAGTAATACCTGCATGGTGTCTTGGACCAGTAACTTGACACTTCACCTATGTGTCTTGTTCTGCTAGTATTTTCTTTTTTCCCATTTGTTTGACTCATCTTTATATGGTAAACTCAAAATCTTCATTAAACTTATCAGTAAGCGTTATTTGAATCTTCATTGTGAGTCTACGCAGAAATACTTCCAATGCACTTTAGGAGAACTTCACCCCAATAACATTGAGTATACCTGCAGCATACTCTGTAGCTTCCTTTGTTAAGAGTCAGATTTGAGATAAGACTGGAAAATAATACATGACAGAATGATCTCTGTTTTTCGTGCTTTTCCAGTCAATATCCTGTATTTTATTTATTTATTTATTTAGGGGGAGAAATAAAACTGCTTTGTAGTTTTCATGTGCTGGGTGTCTGTAAAGTGGTGTCAGTGGCTTCTGAATGAATCTGGAGTTTTTGTTCGTTAGTTTTCCAATAGTGTCAAAGAAAACCCCCTGGATTCCCTAAAATTGTGTATTTTCATTTCCTGGAGGATAGATTCATACTTCTTGACAAAGTAAGTTTAAATCAAGCTAATAATGTACATTGTATTACCTTCTTTCCTTGCTTGTGGCAGTCATGATGACAGATATGACCTGTTCTTTTGCCTTCATTTACAAACAGCAGTTCTGATGCACTAATTAATTTGGTGGATGCCTGTATCTGTCTAGCTGTGTCTTAAAGAATTTTCCTTTTTTCTTGATAATTGATTGCACCACTGTTCTTTTACCAGCTGTCTTTTTTTTTTCCCCTTTCTTCTTTTCCTAGCAAATGCCAGATGTGAATGCAACATGGGATGGAGAAGGCTGCAGGCAGTTGCAATCCATTGACATTTCTATTGCTGTGGCAACAGACCGAGGGCTCATTACACCAATCATAAAAGATGTTCCTGCCAAAGGAATAAAGGAAATTGCTGCCTCTGCAAAGGTGGGACTTGAAAGTACAGTAAGCTGAGGAATATAATAGCTGTGTAGTTCCTTGTAGTAGAAAATGAAACATGATCCAGATACACATCAATTTCAAGAAAAGTACTTTTGAAATGGATCTAGTACTGCTTCTTAGATTCCATTATTATTAATTTTGCAGCTGTTTTTTTTTTTAACGATCTGTAACTTGATTAGACTCTGGCTAGACTGTTTGAAAAATGAGCTTGTATAGACTTCTGCATTTTAATGCTATTGATATATTTCAGTAATCCTTGTGAGATTAATTTCCATAGTATTTTTTGAGTTTGAGTTTTTGCTTCTTTTCCCAGAAATTTGTTTGTGGCTGCTTCTGTTATACTCTTTGTAGTATCCACAATTTTTCAATATGCAGTTGAGAATGTTACCCCAAAGATAAACTCCTTGTACTAATGAGCAGTATTTCGCATAGGCCAGGTAATCATTAGTGACTTGAACCCTTATCAGTTGTTACCAGCTGTAGGAGGAGTGTTTTGTGACAGGAAAAATACAGTGAGTGTTGAAGAGCACTGATCTGAGCTTTTATTTTTTTTGTTTAATGGGTGCTTATCTAAGACGTACAGTATCTTGAGAATTCAGTGGAAGTTGCTCCTAGGGCAAGAAACTGTCCTGAAACTGGACACAAGCTGTGCTTTATATTTATATATATATATATATAATTTATATTATATTATTTTATATTATATATAATATATTATTTATATTATATATATTATGATATGATATATATATTATATTTATATATGTGTATATATATATATATATATATTTTTTTTGTCTTTTACTGAAAACAGTAGAAACTAGAACATTCTGTACTGGCATAAAGAAACCAACAAAGTTGCAATGGAAAATTCCCCTAAAACTTTCTGAATAAGATATTTTTAAGATTTTCTAGTCAGTATTTTTTCCTTCTTACTGAAACTTCATGTTGTGAAAATAAATCCTTTTACTGATGTACTAGTCAGCCAACGAGAAGATAAACTTAGATTGCTATTACTCCATAACTGGTGATAGAATTACAAGTATTATTGGAGGAGAAGCATAGCATGTGCTTTGATTTTTCACTCCCTTTACCTGTAATGTCATGACACAGTACTGCAAACCATTCTTATCAGGAATTTGTCCTGCATCTCCTGTGATGAGAATGTAGGCGGACATTGTTTAATAGACTATACAAGC
Source organism: Cyrtonyx montezumae (assembly GCF_038088225.1). Classification (NCBI taxonomy): domain Eukaryota; kingdom Metazoa; phylum Chordata; class Aves; order Galliformes; family Odontophoridae; genus Cyrtonyx; species Cyrtonyx montezumae. The sequence continues at coordinate 39,743,220 of NW_027071826.1, read as the reverse complement.
ATTCTCTTTTCCTTTAATGTACATTTTGTGTGTCATGGGTCACACTGCTCTGTATGAAAGCAATTAGGTCACACGGATGTTCATGTCCACACCAACATAATTTTTTCAACTGCTTTACTTAATTGTTGAAATAAATATGTACCTCTGACACAGAAAGGGGAGAGAAAAACTGTGAGACTGCGTGTGTTTCTCTGCCCGTCTCACTGCGCTTTCACAGAATCACAGAATTGTAGGGGTTTGAAGGGACCTCTAGAGATCATCTAGTCCAATCTCCTTGCTGAAGCAGGCTCCCTAGACCAGGTTGCACAGGTAGGTGTCCAGGCACGTCTTGAATATATCCAGAGAGGAAGACTCCACAACTCCACAGCCTCCCTGAGCAGCCTGTTCCACCTCTGTCACCCTTACTGTGAAGAAGTTCCTGTGAGGAACTTCCTACATCACAAAATGATGCATGTTCCTATGATTTGATAGGTGCATTCTTTCTGTAGGTTGCTTATATGTCTCCTGGTCCATGTTTGTTCTGCAACTTCTTTCCAGGCCTTATGCACCCTAATAGCATATTTTTCAATTTTTCATCACTCAGTGTAATTGCAAATACGCTTTATGCTCAAACTGACCCTATTGTGTGAATAAACACTATTTCCATGGTTATTGCTTTCTAGTTCAGTAATTAGAGATGAATAAAAGCCTAAAACAATAATCAATATATCCTTTGGGGAGCTTACAAGAAGGAGACTTTTTTACACTCTGATAGCAATAGGACAAGGGGGAATGATGTTTAACTTAAGAGGAGAGATGTTGAGAAGAAAATCGTTACCCTCTGAGTAAAGAATCTTTTAAATTGATAGTAAGAGAATGTTTTCAGAGCTTAGTGTAAGCTTGAATTATTTAGTGGGTGATTCATTAGAGTGATTCCTTGAAGTCTCTAAAAGTTCTCTAAAATCCCTGAAGTCCTTTAAACTTGTTTATTCCTAAGTTGAAAGCATTGCAATTGTTAGACCACTGTGGCTTTTCAGAATTCTTGTATAAAGAGAAGATATTATTTAACAAGACCAACAATGTTGGATGTTGCCATCCATGCGCTAATTGGGCTTGCCTCATGCAGAAGGCCAAGAGGATGTGCCAAGATTTTATTACGATTGGAAAATACTCATCAAGAGAATTAAGCAATGTGTTTTCTTCACATTGTAGAAAATAAGTGCTACTGTCATAAGTGGAAACTATGATGGAATTGGCTTCTTTTTGTTTGCATGTGGGTGGAGGTGGAGTCATTATCAAATACAGTTCCGCAAAGATAAAGAGTTGGTTAGTAGTTATTGTTGTCACATGGGTTAATCCCTTTTCACGTTATAATATTACTTATAAATTTGCATGGATAAGTAGTAGCATTACGCTAGAAGCTGTATTATATCACTGATTATGTGAGATCTGGTGGCAATTATGATGGTGGTTTCTAGAAATATTCTGAAATATTGTACAGGTTTATCTTGGTATAACAAAGGTTGTAATACCTTAGAAGTAGTTAAGAATTATTGCAATAATGCTTAAATGTATGAAGTCCTGTGTAAGGAAGTATTCTAGAAACACAAAGATTTTAAATGAGCAGAATATCTGCATCTAAACTTTTCTTTATAGTCAGTTAATTCCTGTTTTGTGGTTAATTGGAAATCAAATTGTACTGGAGAAAACTGGGCTGTCTTTTATGACTGATGAAAGCTATATAGAAGTTATACTGTGATGCAGTACTTGTAAGGATGTTGTTTATAAGTCTATTTTTGTTGGTTGCTCCAAAAGTAATGCCTTTTATTTATTTCATGAAACTGGGAAAGCATGTTTGGGCAATTGCTGTGGAAGGCTGGCAAATATGTGGAAAATTTCTAGAAGGCAGACTTCTAGGAAGCATTTATCTGAAGTTGCATGGGAAATCCTAGAAAGCCCATTGGTAGGGGATGGAGGAAGGCTGCTTGAAAGCTCATGGAAAGTGCTTGAAATGCTTTTAGAAAATTCCAGGAAAGTAGAGGTGTTTCTTTGAGACCCATTGCAGGGAAGAAGGGGTATGAGAGTTCATAGAAATGTCCTCTTGGGATGGTGATATTCATAGGAAGCACCTGTGATTCCTGAAGAGTACATCTGTGGAGGAGATGGTGTTCCTGGAATGCACTTTAAAAATCTCTAGAATGTACATAAACATTCATGGAGTCCACTTGGGATCTCTAATTAGTTCTATTGTTTTGAACCAAAAGAAGGAAAGCGCAAACACATTTCTGAAGTGTTACGTGATATTTTTTCCAACAGTTATGTTGAGGGTGATACAAATTTGTCAGTGTATCACTAGATTATTTTTGTTATATGAAAAACACTACAGAGAAAAGACTTATTTGGTTCTGTTTTGAAAAGCGGAGCAAGGTTTATCAAGTGTGAGAACAGCTTATATTGAATCACCAGTATTATTAGGAAAAAAAAGTTTTGTGTCCTGGTCTTGTTTGGGAGATTGTGATTACAGATAGTGTTGCTGAAGTGCTCACCAAGATCAGGTGACTTTTTTGTGGTTGTATCATTACTTAAAATGTCTTACAAAAGTAGAAATAATGGGAGTTTATGACACTTGAATTTCTTTCTTCTCTTTCCTTTTTTCTTGTTGCATTTTTCTTAGGCTCTAGCAAAGAAAGCAAGAGATGGAAAGCTGCTACCTGAAGAGTACCAGGGAGGATCTTTCAGGTAACACTCCCTAGCGCTGTTTAATGAGCAGTGTGGGTTTAGAATTGCTTTATTCTTAGAGATTCTACTAAGTTTCAGTGCATTACCTTTTAAAATATTGATCTATTTAGAATGAAATTCCATGGGATGATTGATGGATGATTTTGAGCCTAGATCATGTACCATGTATTGGGGAAAATTGTCTTATTACAGATCTTCAGCAAGCTAGATTCATTAGTCTGATGAGAAATTCAGGTGGGGTTTTTTTGTGCTAAGACAGTTCTGACTTTTGTTTTTGCACCTATTTTTTTCACAATTGTGTAAGAATGTTATTGTGTAAGAAACCGCCTTCATAACTTAAAGATGTGAGAGTTCTCTAAAAGATTTTTGGCTTGGAATAGGGACAGGAAATTATAGGAGTTGTTTTGTGTTGGTAGCATCGTGGTATCTTACGATATATCCTGTTCCTCTTTAGAAAAGCTTTATTTTTGAAGAAAGTGTGAGGAACTGTGGATGTTACTGTGTATTTCCCAGGTAGCCAAATTGTTGCAAATGCCATTGTATCTGTTGTGGTGTAGTGCAAGGATATGTTTTCGTAGATAAATAGGAGCTGAGTAAAACGTGCTTTAGTTGTAGTTTAAAAAACTCAAATTCCTGGGAGCCTGAATGTGCCCAAGTGAAATTCAGTTCAGATTTTTTTTAACAAGTTAATGGGTTTGGCCGTCAGAAAGGAATTTAGCTGATGGTAATTATTGAATATAGACTTCATTCTAGGAGTTATGTTACTTCTGAGAATAACGGTAACTCTTTTCTTTTTCATTTAGTATCTCCAATCTGGGTATGTTTGGCATCAATGATTTCATTGCAGTCATAAACCCTCCGCAGGCCTGCATCTTAGCTGTGGGTCGAGCAAGACCAGAGCTCAAGATTGTGGAAGATGAAGAAGGGAATGAGAAACTTGAGCAACATCAACTCATGACAGTGACTCTCTCAAGTGATGGTCGTGTGGTAGATGATGAACTGGCCTCAAAGTTTCTGGAAACCTTGAAAGCCAACATTGAGAATCCAATACGACTTGCCTTGTGTTGAACTCAGTGAAGATTTCTTCCTGTTTTGACAGCACAGAATTCTGTTACAGAAAAACAGCCCCAAGTAAGAATAGAGGGGAGTAAATAGTGTGCGATAGATGGTTAAAGTATTTAATTTATTGAATTAACATAGAAATATAAATTTTCATGATTTTAGTCATTTCCAGTTTTTATATTGTAAAGCTGAAGACCTTAAAATTAGCTTACTGCATTTCTTTAAACATCTAGTACTAGTAGTACATTATATGTGCATAGAAATTAAGTTTCCTCTGAAAAGAAAAACTTAAAACAAGCCTATATAAAATTTAAAAGGGAATGAGGTGCTCTAAGGGCTAAATATCTAGCTGTTATGGTGAGGTAAGCAAGAACTTTAATTAACCAATATGCTGCTATGAGTCCTGATCAGTACTGAGGTTGTGGAGTAGTTAACTTATGTTGCTGCAGTTTTTTCAGTTTGCAAAAGGCTTTTCTAGCACACTTTCTTATTCAAATAAGATTGAAATAAGGTTTATGGAATTTTAACAAAAATTACAATGTTTTTCTACATAAGAGCAAGGAAGTTATAAAACAATTAAAGGTTTTGGTTTGTTCCATTTACATCACATATTGTTTATCTTCTTTACTTGAAACTTCACTGGAGAAAGCAAAATGAGACTGTGGGGATGAATGGGCAAGAGATCTGACTGGAAATTCTGAGACTAAATTTTAGACCTTTAGAAATTAAGTAACCTGATAGAATCTACAACCACATTCATATAATTAGATCTCATTAATACATCTTTAGACAGTAGCTGAATCTATCTCTTTTTTCCAGTATTTTAAGATTGCTGCTTTATTTCATACCATTCAGAGGATGGAGACAAGAACAAAGTTGTCTGAAAGGGATGTTGTCTCACTGATTTTAGTTTTAGATTTCATTGTTTAATGTAACCAATTCTAGGAAAACATTTTTTTTTGCAGCAGTTAATTAGTAATACATTTTCTTTGACTTAATTTAAAAAAGAAAATCTTTGAATTTAGCAGCTGTCCCAACTTGGAAATCTTCAGTACCACAAAATATGAAAAATATTATTTTCAGATGTTCAGTGAGATACTGTTGTTAACTTAAAACCCAAGGCAATTACACCAGCACTCTAATGATGGAAAAAGTGGCTTTGATCAGAGGTTGCAGTAGGAAAGGTCAGTTTTTGCACACTGAAAATTTGCTAGTTAATTCTGTTCTTTCAGTGCATTAATGATGTAGATACAAAATGTTCCATTGTTCATCATATTGAATGGTAAGTCAGCTGGAGGAATATGTTCAGTGGCATGATGCTTAAGTGAATAGAAAGTTTTCTTCCTATTGCTAAATATGGAACCATGTGTTATATGTGTTTGTAATGAACTAACTACATTTACGGAACCTGTTGATACTATAAATTCAGTTGACTTTTGAAAGTCTGCATTATTCTGGTTGTTTTTGTTAAGTTTGTTTTTTATACGGATTTATAGGATTTTGCTTATTGAGCTGCTGCCATAATTAAAAAGATCTCTGTGAGAAAGAAGCTTTAGTTAAAGCTGAATTCAGAGTTTTCACTTAATGTGTTTACTTCTTTGTTTTGTTCTGATGCCACAAATTTCCTAAACTGATAATCTAACAGTAGGGGAGGAAGAAACTTCCGATTACCAAGTTTAGTCTGCTGTGTAATAATGGGTGTAGTCATTGGTATTTCCAGGAGTTCTTCACTGATCAGTTATATTCATGACTGTGTGCTGAAGATTGATTTTTTTTTTCAATTGTGTAGGTGTGAATACCAGCATTTCTATAATGTACTCCCTGACTGGCCATAGCTAAGGGCAGCATGACTGATTTGCATATAGAACTGTAGTTTTGTGTGTTTACGTTCATGTAGTGTGAGTCAGTATATTACTTTTTTTTTTTTAAGGCCACTGGAAGGCACCGTTGTGTGTATATATACCTTGTTTATTGTGCTTTCTCATTCATGTGAGTGCTAGGACTTTCCCCATTTGACAGAAATAGGTGAAGACAATGCAGCTTCTTTTCCAGGTTAAGTAAACCTGAAACAACTTTTGAACAGGGCAAATCTGTCAGTAAGGCTAATACAAGTTTTAAGTCTGCTTTCTTTACATATGCCTGCTAGCCAGCCTGTCATTTGGCAAAAAAGTATGTGTGTGGTTTGTCAGTCATCAGCCTGTGAAGGACCTCTCTGGAATTCAGTCATGTTGCAGTAGCTGTCAGTTCCCAAATAAATGCCTCTTCTTAAATGATTGTACAATTCAACAGCACCTACAGCTTTAGCAGAATTGAGATGATACTAGTTGCTCATACAGATTAAAATAAAACAAAGACTCTCTTTATGGAGAATTCAAAAATTTGGTAATGAGGACAATGGTTGAAGTGGCCCAGAAAATGAACCATAGAAAATGCTTATGCTTACATTTGAAGCAAGTTTGCCTTGGATTAAACACTTCGTGGATAAAAGTACAAACTGTCATGTTTCATTCTTTAGAATGACATCTGCCAGCATCACTTTTAGGTACTTGAGAAGAAATACCATGAAAACCTCTATTATCTTGAGTTAAAATGCTAAAAATTGAAGTTTGAGGTCTGTGCTGTTGTTGGCTGGGAAATGTCTGCCTTCAAGATATGCCTGGTGAAAATTACTTTCTTCATAGAATTTCCTACTAAAAGAGGTGTAGTTAGGAAAAACTAAAAGATAGCTATTTTGGATGTTGTGATTGTTGGCAAGTCATGAACTTTATGCGTTACAATTCAATCCCTACTTTTACTCTCAGAATCTTTGACTTCTTTTACATTTTCTGCTGTGTATTCCTTTCGCAATAAAATTTCTGGAATTAATCTTCCCAATGTAATTCCTTAAAAGTTATCACTCCTCTGAAGTGAAAGTGCCATACTACTTCCTCTGAATCCTTTGGACCATGTGTGTTTTTGCATGGATGGAAATGAACAATAGATGCTTTTATTTCATCTAGAAATTGTTCCCGTTGTATACAATAGAATTTTAAAGTTGAGTGGGAAACCATAAATGTGACAGAGTCTGAATATATGCTTTTATATATTGTTTTGTACAGTAAGCTGCGTTTTAGTTGCATTGCAGTATATATGATTGTTGACTGATTTGGGGGGAAACTAATGCGGAATCACTGGACTTATGTGTTATGCTTGGTATGATTTCCTGTGCCATAAAATGAAGAAGAAAAAAAATGTTGCCTTTAGAATTAATTGTTGTATGGTGGTTTGGAACCAATTATTTACTTTCCTTGTCTTGTGTGACTTCATTTTATTTCCACTGAATCTTTTCCTGGATTGTATCAGATACTAAAAAATGCTTTTCACTCTCTAATTTCCATTCAGACTGTTGTGCAGACATTCGGACTGTTACTGTAAGTTCCGTGAAAGCAGTATGAATCAGGTATAGGAAGTAATGGTTGCACTATCATTTTTGCCAATGGTATTGATGAAATGGTGATTTTTTTTTTTTCAGTCAGATGCATGTGTTGCACCCACACAGATTGCTGTACCACTCAGATTATCTTGGCCATTTCAGTTATGGGTTAATCAGAGTAAAAACAATCTATTTGTAAGCTTTACCAAAAATGGGTAGTACCACAAGCGACCCCTGGGAATCTTAATTTCTTGTCATGTGTGCCACAATCTCTTTTGTGAAGAATTTTGGGTGGGCAAGCCAGTAGGTTTCAGAACCACTCTACTTCAAGCATTTGAGAATCTGTAGCATAGAGCTAAAACTGTTGTGTAGTAGGAAAAGGTGCAGCTGAGTTGTAGCAAACGTGACAGCATACAGTTTAACAGCTTTAGTGGATGAAAAGTATCCCAGTGTTGTCTTGAGGCAAAAGATAGCCATGTTACGAGGATTCTTCCTGCCAAGCAGATCATTTTCTGTAAGCGAGCAAGTTGCTCTGCATTGTTGATGAATTTTTCCCCTTTCCTAAAATGTAGGGGTATTGTCTTAAGAATTGAAAGCAAAACATGTCATTGACTTGCTTATCAAGGAATGCTTTGTCTACGTGTTCAACACCCTCTTTGATCTGTTTCCAGACCTCACCGTCCATACATCTGCGTAAGCTGGAAAAGAATGCAGGAGTTGGATTGTCATGACAGACAGGCTGTCTTCTGTTATTCAACCAACTCACCCCTTCCTGTAAATGGCAAAGCTGTATGTTGCAGTAGTACTAGATAAAGAGCAAGCATTCTTTGAAACAGGTAGTATTGAAACAGGTAGTAGTTATGGTATTCTCATGTGCAGACTAATGTTCCTTTGTCTCACGTACTTGGGTGATCCTATATAAGTTGCATGCAGGGTTGTAAATTGACACTGAATGTTAGTGAAAGTCAGGTGAGGGAAACTTCCAGGAGTCAGACTACGTGGGGAATTTGAGTGGAGCTGGTGTAACTGTATGAGAATAATTCCCTGTAGCATATTATAGGAAGAGACTATCCGTCATATGAATGGGCTACATAAAACTTCTTCAGTTATTTGTTCAAATTGAGCTTATGTTGGTGATTATTTTTAATGCTACAAGACCACTTACTACACCACTGTGCCAGTTATCTTAGTAACCTGAGTAACTTCTGTTACCTCCATGGGTAGTATTTCAGCTTATGTTCTGTACCACATCCATGTTGTAGAAAAGCTTTTACTAAGCCTCCTGTTTGTGGATGACTTCCCTTAGCTGTCTGGTTCATGCTGTTTAGAGGATGGTGCTTTTTACAAGGCTTTGAAATAAAACGTCCCTTCACTACCACTTATGTAGTAGTATAGCAAAACTAAAATCTAACTAGCTGTCTGTGTGCTCTTGTTAAAGTTTTCAAAATAGGAGGTGTATTCATCTGATACTGTAGATTTGAATGTATTACTATGGATTTGAAATAACTAGCTATTATTTTACTTTTCTCTGAAGATTGCTAATGAGCAATCAATAAGCAATCAAGTACTATCATTCAGGAAGTATCCTAGCACTTGAAATTTCCTCTGCTCCAGCATGGATGAGTAGCCTGCTCTCTGTTGCTTGGTTTTGTTTGTTTGCTTTGAAGTATTGAACACCACAGGAGCAGTGAAAGGACACAGTGTAAGTATTTGTGGAAACGTTTTTCATGGTGTTGTGTTTTCATGTTGTTACAACAATGTTTTTCATTATCTTTGAAGTTTCCAAATATTACATTTGGTGTTTTGATGAACATACTTTAATAACTTGTATGTTCTGATCCTTCTGCTTATTGGGTAAAGTTTTAGAAACTTCTTTGAATGTTTACTTCTTTAATTCTTCAGCATTAGGTGTTTTGGTTTTTTTTTACAGAACTAATGTAGCATGAAAAATGAAATGCATTATTTTACAGCGAAGCATGTGAAGTATACTTTTTAATTTTTTTTATTTTGTAAATTATCAAAAATATGTGCATGTTTATGCAAAACTTATTCCCATTGAAGTGTTATTAGTCAGACTATCTACCTCTCTATGTACAGCTGTTCACAGAATCATTTTGCAAAAACAGGAATCAGAGTACTAATGTACTCAGTACATAGGTGTGCTGGGTATAATCCATGACAGTGTTACTGCTTTATATCCTTTAAGTCAAGGAAAAACTTGTTTTAGAGGAGGAACTGAGATAAAGAAGGGCCAGTAGAGGGCAGTCACAGCAGTCTGTATTTCTGATTCTGTCTCTCTTAAGGTCTCTGTGACTATAGCCACTGAACTATTTTAGTATGTAGATATTATGCTTGAATTTCAACAATAGCTTGATAGTTCAGTGTTTGGTTTTGAAGTATTTTGAGAAGCACCTGACATGAAAAAAGAAGGAATAGTAAATAGCATCTTACCTTGGTCTGAAGGGAAATAATATCAGATGGAAGCTGTGCTCATTGCATGTTTTTTTTTTTTCTTCAGAACTGAGGTTAAGCATAAGTTATAAACTTCCAAGCTCTCGTGTTTTCCTGCTATGTAATCTTACTTGAATAAAGCAGGAAGATAAGGCCCCTTCTGGTGACTTGTAGAAACCTGCTGGCTGGTAAATGTTCCAGGAAACAAAAATCTTCAGAGGGAGCCTATAAGTTGATTGAAGTGTGATACAAAACATGACTGAAGATTTGAATGGCAATTTCAGGTAATTACTTTACAGAATCTGCTTATGTCCTATTGTAGAGTTCAAGCAAACAGTGATGACTTTTCAGTTTATACTCTTCCTGTTTTTACGTCAGTTTTGCTTTGACTTGAGGGTATGATGGGTGATAATCATTCACATACAATGGCCATATTGTTCTTCACTCTCTCCATAATAATTGTCCTGGCAAGCTAACCATTTATGTCACTACTAGAAATTATTAGCTGGGAAATGACAAACATTTCTATTTGTTCATTACTGGTACTAAAGGAAGATGATTCATGCTATGTCAATAAGTACTGTTGTTCACCTACTTTAATATTAGAGATCAAGGGAAGATTCTCTTACATACTTTAAAAAGTTCCTCAGCTGTGGCCTAGATCTAGGAAGGAGGAAAGGGGAATGTTATCTTTTCTATCTTTAACTGTTGTGTGAAGAATAAACTGAATTCTTAATGCTGTAGATGCCTCTTACAGTTTCATGATTTTTGCAGTGATTCGGTAACATCCATTATGAGTGTGCTCTCAACCTTTCTTCCCTGCCCAATAAATTATAAGCTTAGATACCTGTGAAAACCGTTCGTTTGTGTGGATATTTGTAGTTTCAGTCTCATCCCAGCTGTCATTAGCAGTGTACTTCGAAATTCTCTAGGTGTCAGCAGAAGTAGCTCTCTGCTACCTGTTCTTTATAGAAAATATGAACTATAATGGATCCCTTTGCTAACCAAGAAACTTGCATCCTCTTCTGAAACTCTTTTTAGTCTTCTGAATTGTAAGACTTGTGGCTCAAGGTTTAAATTTTAGCCACGTGATGATTGTAGCACTTTCCTTACTCATTTTTCTCACTGACAGGGATTCTAGAATGCCTTTTCTATTCACTTGAGTAATACAAGCACTACACAGATTCAAATGGAAATGACTTTCACACTTAGAAGAAATATTAGTTACCTACAGTCTTATTTTGGAGTCAGTTCACAAAACAATTGGTATCACTTATTGGACTTAGCTGGTTGTTGTAACAAATTGCTTTTTCCTGTTGATGAATACAGAAGTTACAGTATGATTTTTTTCTGTCAGATTAGGAGACCTTCCTCTGTCCATTCCTATTTTTAGCCAGTCTTGTTTTCATAGTCTTCAAAGCAGGTGATGTCTTGCTTAAGCTCATGACAAGTACTAATGATTCTGAGGGACTCCCAGCCCATACCAGAAGTCACATTTTGGAATTGCTTATCCTAAGCAATGCTCAAAGACACCTCCTTGGCTGCTTTCCTTGTGTATTTTTATCCTGACATGCTTCAACTGCTCTGACAGCTGCAGAGGAATCAGAGGGCCTAGGTACTCTTATTGAAATAAATAGTACTCGTAAAGAAAAAGAAATGATTGTCTCCTTTTTGTAAGATTTTCATTAATAGCCAGAATGTAGCTGATTTCATTGACTGTAAGCTAATGGACAGGCTTGTAGTTTTACCACCACTGAACTACTGCTGCATTAGTAGTTTTGTTTCAAAAGGAGACAGCTTTTCCCAATTGTCTGTTACTGTGACAACTGTGTTAATCAGTACGTGGTGACATACGTGGTGTGTTAAATGGAAGAATGATGCATACAAAGGTCAATACTATTTACCTGGAAGTCATTAATTTCAGCTTTAACAGACTCTGCTTTGAATTTGCAAAACTAGATTGACCTCTCAGGAGTGTCTTAATTTGTATTTATGTGACTTAAACATCAAGTAAGCTCTAGAGCTGAGAGAGTGAGGTGTTTTTGCCCAAGAATGCACTTTGGCCACTCTGGAAGATAATCACTGTTGTGTAGAGTAGAACAGATAAATGGAAGTGTCTTCTTTCTCACTTGTATTTATTGTTGCATGAGCTTAGTGTTTAGTGCTCTTGGAGGTGGATTGAGCACTTGTTTTTGTTACAATTGTATACTAAACGACAACTAACTAAGCAGAAGTTGTAACTACTACAGAGGACTTGATAAACATTGATAAGTGTATGAACCCAGAAAGGATAGTCTAGAATTCTCATGAAATTGGGACTGATTTGGGTACAGTCTTAGCTGTTTTTTTCTGTGTACTTATATAACCTGAATCCTACTTAAATTTTAGCCTGTTTAATATAGTGATTGTTTGCTTGTGGATGTTATGATTATAAACTTCTGATTTTGACATTAGTGCTTCATGTAATACTAGTTTTTAATAAATGCCTGAATAGCGGGTAATACTTAATCTTGAGATGTAAATTTTGCCAAACTAATGACAGAAAGAGAGATTAGAGCAGGTGAACAGAAACTTTACTTGGAACTTGGTTTCACAAGAACTCTGGATACTTGCATGTCTGGACAATATTTTTCTTAATTTGTTGTTGTTCATTTTTGGGGGGTTTAATTAAACGTGGGAAATTTTAACTGTTTTGTTAAGTGACTAGCAGAAAAGCCTTAAAGAGAGGGAATTATCCTACCAACCACAAGTTCTGATTGTAAACTCTAGAGTACTTTTTTTTTTTTGGCTGGAATTTTTAGGATTTCTTCTGAAATTTTTTGTGGTAGTGAAAAGAAATGTTTGCATGTGTTTAGCTATTATTCTTTTTGTTAACTCAAATGCATGTCTGACTTCTATATGTGAGCAGCAGATTAAGCAATTACAGATTGTAATTTTAAATAGTATTTGCTTAAGGTATGTAACAGCTAGATGTTTTTTTAGGGTAGATTCCCCATCTCATCTGTGGTAAGAAATGTGAAGACGACTTTTTTTCTAGGCTTTCAACAGGGTGAGAACGTCTAAATTTTTAAGCAAATATATTTATAAGTAGGTGAACTTTTTCACAGAACTTTAAAAATGATTTTTTTTTTTAGAATTACTATGAAGATTTTAAAGGTGTTAATTTGCATTAAATTAAAAGGTGACTTTATTTTTATTCAAGATTTCTGAATATTTTTTCTGTGAGAATTATTTCCCTGCTTATAAGTGAATGGAATCCGGGGTCATAAAATGAGAATGCTGCTAGAACTGTCCTTAAAGGTGCAGAGACTGAAAAGATTAGTATGGAGAGTCCAATGTTTTTTGGTTTTTATTTTTATTTTTTAATTTAAGATGACAACAAAAAAAAACAGCTGCCATCGGCTTCCAGTGATACTGAAATGTTAATGAGGGAAGCACATGCTTTGTATTCATGTATTTCTCTTTTCCTGGCATTGACTCATCCTTTTCAAGCTATAGTACTATGAGAAGACAATGAATGCAACTCAAATACAGCAGAACTCTAAAGCACCTGGTTGATAACTGGGGATATAATAAAGATTCCAGAGATTAGAGGTGGGGAAGAACATTTTACAAGAATGTTAGACTTTAATTTTCCTTGTGATTTTTAACAGTTTAACATAAGTTGCTCCTCTAACATAAATATGAAGACAGGTTCTTTTTCTGTCTGTGGTAGAGGTGTTCTGCAGGGTGCCCTTGCTCTTGTTTATTAGAGGGAAGTCTCAACATCTGAAACAGTTTATGAATCGTGCTTACAGCAAAAAACAAACAAAAAAACCAACCAGTAAAACCCCATACAACACTACAGCTCTATTGACTCATTCTCTGTAAGTCTTGGTTGTCTCCCTTTCTCAGTTGTTAGCTCATCTTTCCTCTTTTCTGTCTTCCCACTGACTTTGAATAATCCCTGCTAGTGATGCTTCTTCATGACCTCTCTTTTGGGCTTACTGGTCTCGTGTCAGGAAAGGGGTGATATATTTACATTTGTGAATACTGTGTTTATTTGCCAAACTCAGAAAATTTATTGAATGTTTTATTTTGAGTTAACTAGTGTAAGTTTGTGAGGCAAGAGGAAATATTATAATTAAGATATGCTTCTATTTGCTTATTTGGAAGTTGTAACTACTGATTCTAATCCTGCAGGATTTGCCACTCGTTGAAAAGAATTCCTTTGTCCACCTGTAAGCTGTTCTAGTTCTTCAACATGTGCTGAAGCAGGCCTTATTAATTTAAATTATGCTCTCTGTTTTAAAGTTTAGCATTCTCATTACCAAATCACTGTTAGAAGCTGTTTACTGAGGGATATGTAAAATACATCGTTGCTGAAGCTAGTGTTTTATAATTTGCTTTTAAGATTTTAGTTATTTTTTTCTCCCTCAAGTGACATGGTACTACATTGGCTTTTAAGAAGTGGTTAAAAAAACATGAAGCAAGCGAAAACAATAGGGAACAATAGCTGCCCTTTTGGAGTAGCAGCTAGAGGGCAGGTGGGATAGCCAAAGTGTCTAAAACAACAGAGGCTTGCATGTAAATGACTGACTCTCATCAATGAGTAAGCATAGAGAGAAACTGCTCTTAGGTTTTGGCCTGCTGTTTCTTGTTTCCCTAGAGAAACAGCATGAATGATTACTTTTAATGTTTGTTTTTGTTTTTTTGAAAGGGCCTTTTGTGCTCTCACTGTAGTGTATGATATAAAGAGAATCATTTTTTCCATGTACTTGAAGACTTGTTTCTAATAACATCGCCAGCTGTGCATGTCCCAGAGATAAGGGTGTGCTATATGTACCCTTAGAACTGCCACGTTCCTGGCAGAGACTTGCTTTGTGCTCTGGTCAGGAATCAGTTTGCAAGGCACTCTACTGTAAAGGGAAGCAGAGAAGAAAAGGATATGGTTACTTCTTCTGTAAGCATGTATTTGTATCCTTTAAACCAAAAAACCCTCAACCTAGACAAAAAAAAAATCTTCCTTTTATAAGGATATGGGCTTTACAGAGCATATATAACTTTCCAAAGCAATTTAAGATTAATTTGTTAGGAATCTTCTAAGTTGTTTGCATGTACAAAATAGAACAAGAACGTTCAGAAGAGGAACATCTCCTTAATGGGTAGTAGGCTGACACTAAAGCAGGAAAAATGTGGGAGGGAAAACTAGAGATGCTGGTACATGTTGGCGCTGATTACAATTCAATAGGTTTGTCATCTTAAAACAAGAACATAACATCATCAAACCAATGCCTTTGATCTCAAACACTGAGGAGAATTAAGTGCTATAAAAAGCTATATGTTAGATTTTTCCCAGCACTGTTCCAGCCGATTATTTGGAGTAAGAATTAATAGTTAGTTAATATGATTGTAATTCATACAAGCAGTTGAGTAATTAAGTCTGTAATTAGGCATGGCTTTGAGAATAGATGAGCATTTTCTAAGGAAGATAAATTGGCTTTAGAAGGAATATATACCAGCAGGTGAGACTATAGTCTGTGCTGAAGAGGGGCATGCAGTTTCCCAGCAGGGAAGCATATGCGAGAGATTAGAGATGGGTATTGAAAGTGGAGCTGCGGGCCAAGCAGATAGCATGGTAGGGAGCAGAGCAAGTCTGGTGAATGGAAGGAGGGACTTGTCAGGTGACTCACAGCCAATATTTTTTAGAACTGTAATCCTGTTTTGGTAACTGTTGTCAAATTACAGATCATTATGGGAGGTTACATTGTGAGTAAAGGAAAATGGCAGTCTATTAAGTGCATAGGCCCAATCTAGACTGAGTAATTTGTTATTTAGCAGCTTTTTCTTTCTTTTCTTTCTTTTTTTTTTTGGCTGCTGCTATGCTTCTGTTCTTTTGGTGTCTTGTGTGTAATGCATTAGGCATAAGTGTTGTACTGGGAAATAGGTAACCTGCAGGAATAAGTAGATGATTTTTGAGATGCTTTGTCTTCTGAACACTGCTGTGAACACGTGGTATTCATTGCAGATGTTGTGGGACTGTTTCTGCAGGGAAATGAATAGGAAAATGTTTCCAAGGCATTTTAATTAAAATCCCAGAAGGAACAAGTCACAGCTTTATGCCTCAGAGATATTCAAAAGCCACAGTTGCCTTGCCTATATCGTTTGGGTGAAAGGTTTTAGAAATGTGTGAACAGTAAAGGCAAATGAAATCTTTGTGAGTGTTACATAGTGAAGTATAAGGAAGCTTCTTCGGTTTCTTGTGTTCTAAAGGAGTTTATCTTTTTCCCTCTACTCCATTCTGAGTGGTCAGCAATATGGAACATCAGCCTACTGCAAGTGGAGGACGAATCTGCATAGGCAAATATAATTACTTCTGACATACCATTGTGCATGGACTGAGTAGCAAGGCTTTTCCCAAGTGAGCATCTCTTACACTTCTTTTTAACAACCTGTAGTTAACAAAGCCGTGGGTTAGCGTCTTTGTTCCCTTGCCATTTTAACGGCAACTGAACCGCAGTGAGTTTCTGCTCACAGTATCACATGTTATCAGTCCATCCTCATGTTATGCCCATGTTATCAGTCCATCTAAACTGTATTCCTTTAACAGAACAGAAAGGATTCCTTTAACAGAACAGAAAGACTACCCCAGTGGTCTTTATCAGAAGTTGCTTGTTACAGTGCAGCTTGCTGCGTGCTTACACGTTGTTTTCATGATGAAAACACTTTAGTGAATCAGTGCCTTTGCATTCTCTAGTGACTTTGTTCAGGTCTGATGTTTCAGAGTCAAATCTGTTATTCAAATGTCAATCCTTTCTATGGCCAATTATTTCATAAAATTTGTATTTTTGGTTGGAGAAAAAAGTCTGGATCTCACGCAAGACAATCTTCCAGGATTATTATTAGCAGGGTGGGTACTTGAGAAGGAAAGATCTTAATCCCTAATAGCTAAATGCATTACATTGTACGTCATCCCTAGAGTAATGTGATTAAACTCCAGTGAGGTATCAGTTATTCTTTTTAGATCTTTGGAAATGGTTGTAACTTTTCAGGCATCATTTCCACTGTGTATTGTTTAGCAGGAATCTGCTGGAATTTTTAACAGGAATGCACTCACGTTCTGATGTTAAAATATTCTGCAGCACCTACTTCACCAAGAAATGCACTAAGGATGTGGAAATCTGTTTCAGTTCCTCTGCTCTAGGGACAGAGAGCTCAGTGATGTAGGAGGAAGAGAATTGCTGATATCAAAGACTAACTAAAAAAAAAAAAAATCCAAATACTAACTTACTGTGTGTGACTTTGTAACAGCCATAGCAATGCAGAAAATCATGGTTGGAGACTTAGAACCATTTACTACTAAGACTCATCATATGTGCTCGTATGTGCTGAAGTGCCAGTACTGGGAGAAAGCAACAAGAATCAAAGCCTGGAAATAAAACTGTCCCTTGAATTTGGAAGCAACTTTTTACTTTGATCTGAATTTTCTGTGGGCTTTTGTTTTCCTTCCTTTTTCACTATTTTTTAGGATAAATCATTCGCTGTTCTCAAATTTGAAGATAGGGTAGATTTCCATCCTTGACATTTAGATCCACTACCTAATCACGATAGTAAATATTATCTTCAAAGCAGCGCTGTCATTTCTATGGCAGTAAACAACTGAAAGGTGGCAAAGTGTTAGAGGGTTAGTATACTCCTTCCTATGGGAAAAGTTCTAGTGGATTTAATAAGCAATAGCCTCATCTCTGGATTACTATAGTGTTACTGTACCTCATTAAATTGTTAATTATGGGATTATTATTGTTCTTTTTTTTTTTTTTAAGGAAAATATATACCTTGTCTCTGCAGCAGAATTTTTTCCTCTGTGATATGCCAGCATGCTTGGCAACATACAAGCAGTTTCTAATTCTTTAGAGCATGAGTCCAGCGCAAGTTGTAAACACCAGCCCCTTCTTTGTGGCTCTTATAGACCACAGATACAACAGAAGGTCGATTTTCTGTGCCTATTGGGCAAATGCAAGGCAATCGATCACAGCACGCTGGCTATCTGCTCCAATTGGAAAGAGGTAAGAGCTAACAAACTGTGCTTTGTATCCTGAGTCTCTGAGAGGCTATCCAATCTTTTGCAGTCTCTAAACAAGCAGTAAACATGCTTTCTCAACAGATTAACCACTGTTTGATCTAATTAAAAGTGTCTTAAATTAAAGCATTCATTATAAAGGCTAAAATTACTCTTGTTGTAGGTTAGTGACTTCAGAAAATTCAGTGAGTTTCTTTCACAAAGCATCTTGTAATTGAATTTCCAAAATTGTATTCTTATAGAATCCCTTCATATTTGGAATGCCATGCTTTGACCAGTTCCTGAATTTCCTGTGGCACGCAAATGATACAGCAGCCTGTCTGAAATCACTTGAAGTAATTCTCGAGGGGAAAAAAAAAAACGGTGTAATCAGACTACTTTTTTTTTAAGCCAAAAGAAAAGAGAAGGAAGTACCCAAAATGAAGTTACTAGAAACATAGGCTTTAGAGTCTCAGGTTTTGAGTGTTATTGAGGATGTAAAGGAATAGAAAAAAGTTAGTGAATCATAAATCATAATGCTATATATATTTTTAAGGTTATATGAATCAGGTTTACGCTACCTCAAATGTTAGCGTTAACAGCTGGAAAAGAACAGGTGGTAAGTGTTAATATAATGCTAAAATCATAAATGAACACTGAAATATATTCTTTTTTTTTTTATTATTTGAAACTATTGGATTTTTTCCAAACACCATTTAGTGCTATCTGAGTCTCCAAAGTGTGCTTGCTCTATTTGCAGAGACTGCTTTGGTCTCTCTATTGTGAAGTAGATGCAGAAATGTACAATATTCTCCCCTCTTCCTTTTCTCGTCCTAAAGTTCTACAACCATGTTATGTGTCCCATATTTATATGTCACAGCTATGAACATACTCCGTTTCTTATACTTGACATCTCCCCACTATTTGTGCTATGCACAGGCTAACATATGTCATTCTGCATCACTGAAGAGTTTGGGTAAAGACTGAGCTGACATCACTGGAGGAGATAACAAGCATCCAGGTTCTCTGAGGGTACTAATAGGCCTTAAGAGCCCCCCACCAGCCTCACAAGGGGTACATGTACCCCTCGTGCCCATGGGCCTGAGGCCCACTTAAACTCACAAGGGTGAGGAGGCTTCACTACTGACCTGGATTACAATGCCCCTGATTCTGGCTTTGTCTCAGCTCCTGCTTCTTTTGCTCTGTGTGCAAAATTAGCAGAACGGTGGTTAGCTGGAAATCTGTACTTGATTACTGTGTCATGGTGCAACTTAGTGAAATGCTGAAAGGTGAAAGTGTCCTGATAAATTGAGTTCCCATCACTGACTAATGGGATGTCAGTGCCTTAAAATGTATCCTGCAAGAGCTTTAGTCTTATTGTGAGTCAGTGGACTATAAATTCTTCAGTCCTGAAGTCACTACAAGAGAATCCACTTGTAGTCCAACTCATTTGGGTAGTAGTGAATTTTTTTTTGTGAGTTCAAACTGGAGCATCAGCTCTAAGGAATAACCTTGAAGCTTTAGTTTCTATGTTTCTCTTGCCTGATGGTCTGTACCAAAGTGATTAAATTTGCCTGGTATGGTTTGCCCTTGAATGAACCATGCTTTGTGTAGGAAATAGGTAGATTTTTTTGAAGGCTTTCTGCTTTCTTCTTTCTAAAGTCCAGTTTCAGAGTATTTCAAGACATTAATATAAAATTAACTGGATCTACTTACCCATTTTTTCCACTTAACAAATGAGTTTTCATTTTAACCCAAATTGAATGCTGTACATTTTTGTACTAGAACCAGTTACTTTGTACCTGCATTATACCTCTGCTGTAAAACCCACAGGCTAGCAAATTCAAACTTTTTGCCTTACTAAATTTTCATTGGGTTCAACAACTTCATTGGATGAATATTAACAGGAATGGCCTAAGCAATAAACACACTGAATTGCCAAGTGTACAATGTCTGGAAATAAACAAACATAAAAATGTGTTGTAAGGGGTCACAGTAGATCATTAGTTTTCTTGGACTGTTTTCCTTCTTCATGAACAATCATGGTCAGATGTTTGATTTGGAGGACATTTAAAATTAGTGCTTGGCTATGAAAGATACAAATGTTAGGTGGGTATGATGCAACAGGATCTTCCTGAAGTTGTATTGCTAATTGCTGAGTATCAGGGTTTAATGTCACACTTAGTAAGCTGTTTTAGAGACTTAGTAATGAATACAATAGTGCTCTCAAAAATCAGTAGCCTTCACTCTCAGTAGCCTAGTGGATGATGAATAGCCTAAAAATCTTTAGTTGTTAAGGAAAGAGAACCCCTTCAGAGCATAATGAATGTATATTTATATGTTTTGACATTATTAGGGCAGCCTATGGAAATCTGAATTTGCAAAGACCCATGGTCTTATCTTACTCTCCTGATCTCTTTTTTTTTAATTTCCTCTTTCTCTTAGTGTGACTCATTTTTCTCTTCCCTCTAGCTTTATCCCTGGCACTCACACTCACGTAATTCCATTTTGTTTGCTTCTCAATATTCCATTTTCTCAATGTAAGTGAGTGATCTTTCACTCATGGCAACAGTGAATATAGCTATCCTTGTCACTTCTGCCATTTTAATGTATTTTTCCAATTGTTTCTGTGGGTTATTAGGTCCTTCATGGTCAACTGTTAATTTTAAAGAGAATTTTTTTGAATACAGATTTCAGTATTTTTTGGTAAAGCAATGGGTGTATACTGAAACACAGAAACTATACATTTGGAAAATACCCATTACTATAACAGCCATATAGAGGTAGTCAGCCATTGCTACGATCTCATTATATAAGAAATGAGATAGACTTTTCCAATTCTTATGTTTTTAACTTATTTGAGTAAATTTTGTCTATGCTAAGTTAGGAGTCTTTCCATGAACTCTCTTTTTATACCTTGAAAAATGGCTGGTTTGCTACTAGTTTCAGCCTGAACAGCTCTGCTGATTTCAGTTGACTTGAAATTTTTCATCTTATTATATATTCAGTAATATGTGGTAAAAGATCTATAAAACAATCTGTCATCACCTTTCTTAGCAGCTAGTCGGATTACAGAATTTTTTTGAAAACAATGTGCTCTTGAATGTTCGAAGTAGAAAATGCATAAGGACTTCCATCTTTTATGACATACAAAAAGAATGGAAACCTTTTCAACTATTTTGCTTATTTTTTTTTTCTTGAAGCAGCAGCTGATCCATCACAAGTCTGGCTTATTTGTCACCCTTAGATACAGTTTCTAGCTACATTATTTCTTCTAATAACACTGTCTGGGCTTTGTGGTTAAAGTCTGAAAGGAAGCAGTCTGTTATCTATGTGGTCACTGAATCATTGATGCTCAAGGCGTTGGGAAATAGATCCTACCTCAGCACTCGTGCTTGATGACTAAGTGGCAGCTGCCAATAGAAATAGTACTGTGTTTCCCCGTCAGGACATCCCCTTAGTGAAATGCTTGAAAGTGTGAGGTACTTCACAAGGAACCATTGGACTCTGTACTGACCTTCCTGCAAGTCATTTAGTCTGTTAATCCTGGGGACTATGTTGTTTGAATAAGGAATGTATTCACTGTGATATCAAAGCAATTATAACTGTAGGGCTTATCAGAATTTTAGCATAATATTGACTTAAATAACAGAAACAAGGCTATCATGTCTAGGATGCTGACTTTTGCCATGAGAATTTTCTTAGAAAATGAAATATCTTTGGCTGAGCTATCAAGCTGCACAGTTTCTAGCATAGTGTTCTTCTAGCATAGTGTTCATAATTTTCTCAATTTCAACAAAATCACTTTTGCAAAGTTACTAATGCTGAGAGTAGACTTTATTTAGACATGTCTTGGCTAAGGAACAGGTGAAAGCTGCTCATTCTTCTCTTCCTTTCTAAGGATACTGCAATTCCCTTTATTTTCCAGAAATGTCAGTAGTTATCTCATATTTAATATTATGTATGTGCTTTAAAAATTATATTTTTAGTACTGTGAATGCTGTACAATTCTTACTGGTTTTATTGCCTTATTCACTTGTAAGGATGGACTTTTTTTCTAGATCAGGATGTCTAAAACTTTTTTTTCTTTCAATCTTGAAGTTAGCCACAGTTATTCTACATCGTTTTCAGGTACTTCCCTATCTAGTTAACTGTGATGTCCATCTGTCCTTATTATTGTAAATTCTATCTAGTATCTTCTTTTATGACTCTTGTCTTTGGATCCTGACAAATGAGTCTGTTTCCTGAACTGTGAAGCTGTTGCCCCTCTCTGGTTCAATAAGCTTTTTTCATAATTCTGATCCCAAGGAAAAAGTTGGCACCCTTATACGGTGGTACATCTCATCCATGGTCTAAGGTAAAACCAGATGCAAAGTCTGCCTTATATTCTGTGGCAGCACTGCAGGCTGAACAAAAACTGGATGTTCTTCATCAGCATGGGGCCAGACCTATATACTGTCCAGGTACTTCTGTGGCTCTCAGCCTCTGAGCATAAAGCTAATTTATGTAATCTTTGCAGTGTTTTCAGGGCACAAAAATATTCAGGCACAGAGAATTTAAGTTCACTGGGGCAGAAGCTCGTGTCTTTTATTTACAGTAAAACAGTTAAACCTGAAAGATAATAATTCACCTCTGCATCCTGTTTTCAGTAGTGTTGTGTGATTGATGAGCTACAGTAAAACAGGAATAAGACACATGAGAAATATATTCAAAGTCATACACAGAGGTGGGGAGAGGGTGGGAATTTTCCAGCGATTACACCCTGGCCCATGAGACTTGATTATCCAAAACAGTCTGATAAGTAATGTAATTTGTTTGCATAGCTAACTCCCCTGATTAGTTCTGGGGAGGTACGTGGCTTTCTTTCCACTTTAGGGAGTTTCTATATTAATTTTCTTCCTAAGGTGAATAACGTCACATTTCCCTAAATGCAGCTGGCTCTGAGGATCAAACTCTGTATTCAACAAGTGAACTTTCAATCTCAAATGGCTTGATGGTTGCTTCTGCCACAGGAGTTTCTTTCTCCTTTTCAGTATATGTCTTGTACATGTTGCTAGCTTTCACTTCAACTGAGGTCATAGTACCCTTAAAGTACAGCTTTTTCAAAGTAAACCCATTTAGACACAATTCATTTTATCTAGGTAAATCTCTGGTTTATAAGAGAAGACAAAAATATCACAACCATTAATTTAAAGAGAGAACTCATTTCAGTGTTGTGTCCATTTCGTCCAGAAATTATTTGGATTGTGATTCAAATTTTTTGAATCTCTGAAATTCTTTTTTTCAAGAATTTCAAAAAATCTTTGAATTTTTTGAAATTCTTTTTCACTGTTCCATCAAACAGTAGTGTTCATGGATAATGGTGTAGTATCAGCTGTTCTGTATGCAGAATTGATCATCAGTTGGCAACTGCCAAGTCTACAGGTTACTTAATGTGATCTCTCTTTTCTAAGGTGATTTAAGGACTTTGTTTTTGTTTTGTTCACCCAGACAAATGTTTCTAAAACCTTACTAGAAGACTTTTTTTTTTTGAAAGTAAAAGCTTCAGTCTTGAATGGCAGGAAATTTAGGTAGGATGGAAAACTGAGTGATACTCAGTTTAGCCAAAAGTAAAGAAAGAACGTGAATAATCCCTCTTTATGCATGTATCACATCTCCTTTGCAGAAAGTAACTACTTCAAAATGCTGACTATTGCAACACCCTCTTTTATGAATTTTGAGAGTCCATGTGATTCTGAACAAGACAGTCCAATTCACTTTTCTTTCAGAAGGAGGAGACTGAGAAACTTTGGCATGTGTTTTTAATGGATCATCTCCCACACATTTCTACACTAGTATCACTATTCTCATGATTAATTCCCTGGGATTTCTAAGTCATCTAAACTTTCAAAGTTACTGAAAATCTAGGAACTTGATGATGTAATTCTCCAATGAAAAATGGAACCTATGGATATAAAGCATCTTACAGTGCATGCAGAGTTGGACTGGAAGCCAACCTGGTCGTTCAAAGCAGGTCAGAGATGGAGGCCCTAGTAGAACAGCAATTCTGAAATCTGACCTTTCTCCTGGCCTTAGAATTCTACTTTAAGTCATGACTTGAGGAATAAAATAACGATGGAGTTTTCAGTGATAAATCTCTTTCTAGAGCTCAGAACCTGACTTATCTTCTCAGTCATGGTGGAGTATTCACCATGCGTACTTACGAAAGGAAGTCTTAAGCTTAATCTTGTTCTGGAAGTAGAAGACATGATTTCACTTCTGTATTCTGCCTTGGATTCACACTTCCAGGAAACAAATGAAAAAAATCAAAAACAGCCCAGAGGATAAACAAGCACCTAATTATCTTTACCCGTACTTATAAAAGTGAGCCACAATGTAGCAGACATTACAATGTTCAAAGGCAAATACCACCAGGAGGTGGCTTGTCCTGGAGGAGTGGTTCTCAGGAGCAAGTCTATACTTTATAAATTATTACTTGACAACAACAAAGTTCTATTTACTGTTCAATGTTAGGTAAACAGTAATCAATATTTCCCATCACTGCTGATAAATCTGACCATACTTTTTAGCTCTTCTGATCTCAGTGAGTTTTGCATTTGTACTTTTGGTACATGTCCAGGAACAGAAGTCGAAGTAATTTTAGTGCCCAAACTATAGCTCTCTAGGGTATAAATATATTGAGATAAGATTGTTGAAGATCACAGTCTTGGGCTGGGACTCTGGAATCCTTTCTGCTTTGCAATTGAGGTATGTCTGAATCTGGTTTTGGATCTAGTTCTTTATAGGCATCCTTTTTTGTTGTTGCCTCAGGAAATCAGTAATCTGTCTGTTTGAAATTTGGAGAAAAGAAGGCCCAAATGTTTGTTAGTGAAAGTGGACGTAATTCTCCTGCCTGCAGTGTATTTTGCAGATGGAAGTGATCTGTCCTGTAAAGGTAATAAATATCTGATTTTCTTCCTTTGAAGCGTAACGCTTGGTGGGAGGTGAAAGTGCTGCCTGCTGGATGATAAATGCCACTTTGTGCCAGCGTTCCCTTTTTCAGTGTGGCATAACATAAGTGTCACTGTGGCTCTTCTATCTGTGTGAAATAGTCGTGGCCAGAGATTTGATATGTGCCATCAAAGGAATTTGTCATATACTGTGTGATGGTTCACAGCAGGTGAGTCCAAGGGAAGTCTTGATTAGCATAGAGCTGGGATGAGACTGTAACAGAGCCTGAATGAGTGAGTTACATGAGCATGATTTATTCCCTGATCACAGTTTTCCATGGTTATACTGCACAGTCACAATGCATAGAAACGTTGTCCTGCTATAGCAACGTGACTCATTTGTTCTTTTAAAAGACATCTTGATTACATCAGAGGGATCATTTTTGGATATCTGATCATTTTCACTGAGTCAGTTAACTGCCTTTTCCACATGTGCCTGATAATTTTCTGAGTAAGCTTGGAGAATGCGAGGCTGATGACTGTTGGCAGGGTATGCCTGTCAAGAGGCAGAGAATACCCCCAAATGAATACGTAGTCTTTATGTCATGCAGTATTATTCATACGTGTGTTATCCAAGCAAGGCAGCATTTTGGCATACTAGTAATTTTTTTTTCCATGTAGTATAGTAAATTGAAGAATGTGCTCTAAAAAAGAGAGAACTCTACTTTCTCAGAGTATTTTCCCACTTAGTTTGCAGTAACAACTGTGGAATCGATACAGATAACTTCATAAAGCCCAAATGATTAATTGGGATATATAGACTGTATGAAAAAGAAACCAAGATTTTTTTATCACAAGTAATAAATGACAGCCATAAGGTTTTAGAGGAATTTAAATGTAGAGGTAAAAATTGCCTTTTAAATAAATGAGGTGGTATTACATTGTCTATTTCAAAAGGATTTTTGTTTAAACTTAAATGCTCCAAGATATTTTCATGAAATTCAGGACTACCTCTCCTTTTATATATGTGTAACTTTATTGGAAACATTTAAAACAGTAAAGTATTTCTGTGTGAGAGAGTGTATTCATTGACAAGGGGGGAAATGGCCACAAACTGATGCATAGGAAGTTCCACATAGATGTGCGTGAGAACTTCTTCATAGTGCAGTGACATAGCCCTCGCACAGGCTGCACAGAGAGGTGGTGGAGTCTCCTTCTCTGGAGACACTCAAGACCCACCTGGATGCCTACCTGTGCAACCTGGGCTAGGGAGCTGCTTTGGCAGGGGCTTTGGACTCGATCTCTAGAGGTCCCTTCCAACCCCTACAATTCTGTGATTCATGTGTGTGACACTGAAGAGAAGAAGCAGGCTTTCTTCTCTATGAAATGTTGGATCTGAAGTGGTCATTTCATACAAGCTGGAAGGAAAAAAAATAAACCTCAGGTTAAGTTGAGCTAAGCCCTGTCCTGTGATTTGAGCATCAATGAATGATATAACCCCAGTCACTTGAAAACATGAAAATTGGGGTCAAGCATGTTTGCCAAAGTTGAAGCTTTTATTAAAATGTCTGTAAGAAAAACTTAGATGTTAGTTTGTAAATATCATTGCTGTTCTGTTGTTCCATTGAAGTATCTATTTTTCAAAAACAAACAAACAAAAAATACCCCACAACTCAATTTAATATAGTCACTGTGTGTTAGAGGAACTTGTAGGAGTGGGGTGACTAAGAGACAGTGTCTGCTTTTGGTAAATCTCAGGCTAAGGAATTGTGAAATGTCTCCTTGACTTAAAGCTAGTGAGAGTTACTGGATGGGAACTGAACAGCAAGGATTTCCCAGATTTCACAGGCTTGGGGCTTTCTGACTTAGAAACCCTGAATTATTTCACTTAAGTTGCCAAAAGTATCTCCACTGTCTCTGGAATACCGAGTTACGAAATACTAGTGCTGTTACTGCGTGCAGCCTGCTCTGCTGCAGCCCTGCAAACATTCCTGGGGCATGAGTGAACCAAGCAGGAGGCATGCTCAGCATCACAGCAGGCAGAGGCAGCCGTTTTAACAGCATCTCAGTTATTAATTCTACTCCTACAGGGTCACCAAAACCAACCTGTAGGAAATAACAAGTCTCAGCTTGCTATGTGCGAAGGCAGCTCTTGCCTACTGCAGCCAACAGGAGCATTCAGGGCTTTGGATTAATTATAAAACGCTCTTATTAAATTTCTAATGGAATGATTCAGGAGAGATTGACATGGAAACTGTTGGTCTTTAAAGCTCTTACTCTATTTCAGAACACAGTCACATCTTTATTAACGTAGTTCTCTGCTCTCAGGCAAAATAAGATGAACCAAGCACCTGTGCAAACTAGAGCAGTGATTGCAACAGCGTGCAGTTATATGATATGTACCTGGCACTGTACTGCAGGGATGTCAGGCTTGAAATACCAACACTGAGGTCCTAATTAAAACATGCACGTTGTTTGGCAACCAGTCGCTTTTGAAATCAAGATTCACTGGATCAGGCTTTTCTCTCAGATCTCGTCTCCTCTGCATTCCAAGTGTACGCTGAAGGCACGTGTGCTATTTGATTTCTGAATGTATTCACTTTTTTTTATTAGATATGTTATGCCTTGTATCTTCAGGGGAGTTTGCATTCTATTCATCATCAAAAATTCTGTTTTTCTAGGAACTGATTGATTCCTTTTAGATGGGATTTGAACACAGATTGATTGAAAGTGCAGAAGAAGAGTAGTATCACCTTTGATTTTATTCTGAGGAATGCACTAAGTAGATGCTCCATGTTTTAACCCCAACAATTCCAGCAAGAAGTCAATGTACAAGTTTATCCAGAACAGCCTGGAAGAGAATAGCACAGGGAACACAGGTACCAAAACATCTGTGCATGTGTCTGAGTGTTGGTTGTGTATTTCTATAAAGCAAAATTTATTTTAAAATATTCTGCAGCAGGAAGAAACAGTTTAGGGCCTTTATCACTTAAGGACATCGTCAATTCTCTTTCCTACATTCTTTCTCTGTTTTTACCCTCAAAATTTGTTTTGGAATCTTTTTTTCCTCTCTTTCTCTTCTGGAAAATTATTACAGGAATAGCCAGAAATAAGCAATAATTATAGTAACACATTACAAAATAAGGTACTGTTGGAACCAGAAATACAACAAAGCAACCTGTTTATGACTTATTTCCTGGGTGGGAAAAAGAGCTCAGGGTGTGACTGGAAAGAGATGTATGCCATAGAGACATACTAATCCCCACCCACCAATAAGGGTCTGTTACCTAATGAGCAGTAAGGTTCTGTGGGGACCTCATGTCATTCTCTGCACTCTGCTCTCAGAGAATTCATCTGTTTTTTGGCCCTTCTGAGCAGGCAGCTGGCTAGAATGAAACCAAGTACATGTAGAGAGCTGATGACGACCTTGCTATAACTATGCCTATAAGTGTTCCTTTGCATTTAAGAGCACGACCCACAGCTCCGGTTGGATTCCAAGTAACAGCATTCTTCCAACTTACATTCTCACGTACATTCATCTGGAATAAACAATTGTCTAAACAATATGCTCTCAGTTGGTTGCTGTGTTGCAGTGAGAGGCAAATTAATCCTTATGTGTAGTCTGTTAGTCAATTGATAGTGATGGACTGCTAAATAAATAGCAATTTTTGTCCCTTGCAAATACCTATTTAATAAACATTTTTTAGATGTTACTGTGATGGACAGGAAAAAAACAACTGTTGGACAGAGAAAATGAAATTTGTCTATTTTGCATTTTACCTGGTGGGTTTTAAGTTGATATGAAAACTGCAGTAGATCTGAGGTGAGAACAAAACCTCATAAGATAATGTTTCACACCAATCAAAAGGTAAGAGCAAAATCATGAGAAACATTATCAGATGTTTTAAATTTCCTTAAGAAGAAAATTTGTGGTGCTTGAAGCATAGTGATCAGGAAACGAAAATGTAGCTACAATTGGAACTGAATAGTAACTTATTCAAGTGATGTCCACTTTCTATGCTAACTAACTTTCATGTGAATAATGCAAGATTGGCAGCTTGGAATATGAAGGCCTTTAATTAAGAAAAATAAAATCACACTCACATGGAGAGTATGTTAGAAATGGCATTAGATTAGCTTCCTTGAGTTTGTTTGAGCAGGGTAGATGTTTTGTTTCCTGGTATTTGTCAGACTGTAGATTGCCAGGTTTTCTTTTCTCCTCTGTTAATGTATCCCATTTTCTTAAGGACAAGATATTACACAGGATTGTTCTCTACCCCACTATCATAGTTCCTTGATTATTTGAAAACTTCTGATCTTTAAATCCCCTTCAAGATTTTACTTGAATGCGTGCTTGTGTCTGAATCATTTCATATTTGAATCAGTTTCATTAGTCACTATTCTGTGAGGGTTATCAGCATGTCATGTGATTGCTCTGCCTTCACGTAGTGGCTGCCAACCAAGGGGAAAACCACTTATAACATCTGCAGAAGCTAAGATTTTCACATCTTGGTGTAATTCCGCACTCTCGGTTTAAGGGAAATCAAAAGTGCATTGCAGTGACTACTGGTACTCAGATGTGGTTGTGTTATTAGCAGTCTGCAGAGCCTGCCCTGGCCAATTTCTCTCTCTTAGCTCTCGTGATCTGCTGTTTCAGACTCTCAGACTCCTTGTGACTCCTTGAGATTAAGCTTCCCGCTGATTGTATCAAGGCATTCCCCATTTGAGATGGGAAATTGGAAAATTTCCTCTGTGGGACAGAAGTGGGAATTCTCTCACCATGAGCTCCAGGAGTTTCAGAGAATCACTTAAAGGATTTCCTGATACAGAGCATCATCGCAATAATATAAGAGGAGTTTTTACTGAGTTTACATTTTAAAGAGCTGCAAGATTATTTAAAGAAAAATTTGCACTTCAATTTCAAGGGTTATTTTCTGCAACAGTAGAGTGCCATAGAGTGACCTTGGTCCTTAGGGGTTAAAAATCACAGTGGGTTTTTTTCTGCTTACTTGGAGACAGCTGAGTGCAGGCAGAACTTGTTGGTGTCAGCCCATTGAGAGGAGTCTAGTCCCATGCTATGTATGGGAGAGGGGCAACAAGAGGTTTGTTGCTGATGAAACGCTAAAATGCTTCAAAGAATGAAAGTGTCCATTCAGTGTAAGGTTACCAGCACTTGAAGCTGTAGAAGATGCAGCCAGTATGGCCAGTATTTGCTCCGCTCGAATGTGAACTAGCCAGGAAGTTGTAGGGAGAATGATTTTTGTTTTCTCAGCCTATGACATCTGTGAGCATTCCCAACGTTTAACCCCTGGTGCTCTCTTCCTGTTCCTACTTTGTTGGCTTCCTCCCAAAGCCATTTTCTTTAGCTTAGCAGTAGATATCCTTTAACACCTCACTAAGTATCATAAGAAATAATCAGACCAAGCCTTTTAAAATGAATTTGTAAAGCAGATATAATTATATAGACGTGCAGTTTGATTACAGTGGTTACAATGCTTTCTTCAATTCTCAATCACATGCTTCTTCATCCCTTCACTTTCCCAGAACCACAGTCTCATACAGTGCTTGACATTGACAGTGTTCACTTAATGAGAGTCTTTTTGGTATTTGTTTATGCCATGTTATTCTATGTGTGGCACGTAAGGGCTGTCTCTGATGAACAGGAATCCCTTGTTCTTCTCTGTGATTTGTCACTGCAGTGCCAGAATGTTTCAGAGGTGGTGATCTATCTTTACAACGCTCCTGGAGACAAACAAATCACAGAGCCTCCAGGAGAGGTAGCTGGGGCTTTTAAGGAAAAGAAGCACTTAACTTCGTGTGCTTGAGACAGAGTTCTACTCATTAACATCGTGTGCAGTCCTGACAAAAACGAGATTTGCAGGAAATCATGTCGTAAAATATTTAGGAACTTCGAGAACTCAAGGAGCAGCACGCTCTCCTGTTGCATCTGTGAGCCACCCATTGCCTCTCTGTGCTCATATCCACTGTATGGTCTCTGTAAATGTTCAGGAAGCATCAGTGAATGTCAGTGGGTGCAACTTTTTCTGCATGGAGGAATTCAGTGCCACATCTTTGCTTCGTATGCCTTTCCATGTCAGATGCCTTTTTGTCAGGCTGCCCGTCTGCTGCTGTTGGTCACACGGCAACAAAATGTAACAGAACATTGGCAGGAAGGTTCAACCTCTACTGCCATACTAGCAGTATCTGCCTCTGACATTGTGGGCATCATAAAATAGCTGCTATTTTTGGAGCTGCCCTCATAAAATGCATAATGTAGTTAATGTGCATAAGTGGCAAAAAAATATTCAATATTACCAATATTAAAACATTGAAAAAGAGAGCAACAAAACCCTATAAGTAGTGTGATATGTTACCTCGTTTTTGTGAAACTAATACATCAATCTGTGGTTTGATGCTGAATAATGCATGGTGAAAGAGGAAATTATATGTTTGTGGAATTGTGAAAGCAACTCCTTGTGCACAGTGCAGAATTATGATTATACATCCATGAGTCCTGATATTTCCTAATTTTGGAACCTGCAACCTGAAAAACAAGAGTCGTTTTGAAAACCCAGTAGGTTGTACAGAACCAAAATTAAAGCCTCCAGAAATGCTGCCTCATAGGAAAATATCGTAATTATGGACACAGTTTTTCTCTCGTTTAACAGCGACAGTTATCTGTGGTGGACTGATGCTGATGTCCAGACCTTCACTAAAGGAAACGGGAAGGAATGACAGATGATTGTGAGGTTTTAGCATAGTGCAGCCACATTTCCAGAATGCTTTTACTGTGCATTCAGTGTGGAAATTCTCCCGGCAATAGGAAAAATGTCTTGAAAAAAGCTGTATGAATGGAGACATGGCTACCATTTTTATTTCTTACAGCACAGAGCTGAACCTTTCTATTGCTCCTTTTGCTCTCTGTCCTGTTCCCATACTGAGTCCACCTGCTTCTCTCCCAGGCAGGTCTTTCAATAGGATCCTTTTTGCAGTCCGCTGGTCAGCTCTTCCCCTCTCCTTAATTCTGGTGGTTTCTTTATTTCTCAGAGTTAGCATGGCTGCATCAAATTTGGCAATCTGAAGGAAAGTTGTGCTTATCTCCATGTTTGGACATGCCTTATGGGGGTGGAATATTTGATAATAGCTGCAAAGATCCACTGGGTGTAGATGAGATGCACTTAATACTCTTACAATTTTAGCAATGGAATATGGCATGGGCCTGATGCAACAACCACTCCCATGTAAAAATGTAAAAACACATGTGGGTGTAAGGAAGGAGAACTGAAAGAAAAGCATCAGATGTATGGAGTTTTGAATAAAACAAATCCTATTTTTTTTTGAAGCAATCAAACTATTCTGATTGACTTTTCCCTAAACTATATTTACTTTAACACAGCACTCAGAAAAAAATAAGTTAAAAATTTAGCAGGCCTTTAAAAATAAGTATTGCTACATGGCTTTAATAGGTGAAGCAAGCGATTCAGGCCACTAAATCACCAATAAATAGAAAGATTAATAACTGCATGAGGCTAACACAGAACCCAAACAACTATCTAGTTATAGCCCTGTGTGCTGGATTTGTTGGTTTTCTTTCCAGTCTCAGAGCTTTAAAACTTATTTATTTAACAATTTTCTTTCCTCTGGAGACAGGATTTTCTACACAACCAGTGTCTCCCTTCTTTCTTCTCCTCTGCATATAATAAAACATCTTTCCCAATCTACAATACTGACACATAATTGAGCCCTGTCTGGCATTCTTTCAAGAAGTCAGAGATTTAGGGAGCTATTAGCTAAACCTTGTATATAATTTTTTTCATTCTCTTTTAAATATGGTTTGGCACTTTCAGAGTGCTTTTTATTCTTCTTAAAATACAACCTAAAAATACTTCATGAAAACTGAGCTAGATTGAATGGAGTAAGAAAAAGATTATTGCAGAGCTCTGGAACTCGCAGGCAGCCGATCTAAGCCAGATTTCACTCCTGTAGGGAGCGAGGGAAAAATTGGACTTGTTTGTAGGAAAGAAAACAACAATGCTACATTTGTATTTACACAGCTGACGACCACACACTTCATGGTATGTTAGTATCTACCTTTCCAGGTCTGGGTGCACAGCAATAAAACTGCAAGGAAATTCATTACATCAAATCCTATGTGAGAAAAGGACAAAGAGACCTTTTCTAAAATTCCTTCTTCCAACATCCCTGTGAAGAGAAATTAATTGCAATCCGTAGTCTGCTTTCTGTGAGTAAGAAACTTGGAATGTTTCCTCTGTAAATTGATGCTGCCAATGGAGCTTAATGCAGCCTCTCAGACCCTCTTTTTCTAATCTCAATGGTCTTTGTCAAGTGCTGCTGAAGTCAATTTTCCTACAACACTGGTGATATGCTTTTCATTAAGGTACTTAGTGTTTGTATTTGAACCTTCATGAAAACAATTATTCAGAATTTCATAAAAGAACAAGTTTAAGGCCCAGATTTATTGCTTCTAAATGCATCTCTTTGCATCTGAGTTTTGAAGGGCAAAGTTAGAACCCTTGGATAGTTGCACAGTAACAAGCTGTTCAAAATTCACTATATTTCACTATATTTCCTATAACAAATTACTTCTGCTACATTTTTCCAGCCATGTAGAAGTGTTGGGGAAAAAAAAATATGAAAAACCAAACCAAACAAAATGAAAAAACTAAAATAATATCAGATCCTCTTTTTCATTTGAAGAGGATACTGTGCTGTGGTTGCTGCATTCTTTGGTAGGATATCACTGTATTTGTGATCTTACTCGTGGCAAGGCAAGTTTGTGATGTGCTGCACAGAGATGCTGCAGAAAAAGATGTTTCCTTATCCTAGAAAGGTGTACTACAATGAGATGAGGCGTGACTGAAGTGGGCAGAAACAATCAAGTAGTGGTTAAGTTAGCTGTCAGCATGAAGAGTTGTGTAATTCTACAACTTCATTCAATAATGATTATGTAAATTGGATCTATGGCAGCATAAAAAACTCTCTTTGATATAGCTGTTTGAGAAAGAAAGATGATTGTTCTACTTGAGCCACCTAAATGGCTATTGATCAATTGCAAAACTTCTAGGGGAAAGGCATGGCGTAAAATTGATAAGTGTATTGAAAATTTGACATGGGAGGAAATTTTAAAATGGTAACTCAGAGGGAGTCATGTTAATAATCTACAAATGCTGAAGTGAATGCCAAAGGAGAGGAATTTACTGTGGTGCAAAGGAGGTACAACAAGCACCAAGAGAGATGAAAAATTTGGAGAAAGTATATACGTAATACTGCAAAATATTTTAAAGTAGACATCAAAATGAGAATGTGCAAACATCTGAAATTATATAGCACATGAACGAGCTCAGAAATTGAAACAGAATAATCTATATCCTGAGCCGTGTAGACTTTCCTCCCCCACGTTATTTTATTTCCCTATTAGAAGCCTCAATTTCCCTATTAGAAGCCTTGCTACCTGTGTGAAGCAGTTATCTCA
This sequence comes from Cyrtonyx montezumae, assembly GCF_038088225.1. Classification (NCBI taxonomy): domain Eukaryota; kingdom Metazoa; phylum Chordata; class Aves; order Galliformes; family Odontophoridae; genus Cyrtonyx; species Cyrtonyx montezumae. The sequence goes on along the minus strand of NW_027071826.1, from coordinate 39,709,117 downwards.
CATTTCTGACTGTTATATTACTGATCATGTAAAATGGTAAAGGCTAATGGGTGACCTACTTTAAACATGATCTATCTAATCAACTGGAGAAATCTCTGCAATCATAATAAGGCAGAAGAATTTTAAAAGAAGCAGCAAGGGTAGAAGGTGGAGAAAGACCTGTATAATTTCCAGGCTTAGTATTTGCTCAACAGAAGGATGAAAAGTCAAATAAATAAGGATATAGAAAAACACAAAGGAGTCTCATCACTGGATAGAAAAATGGAAGGAGGAATCATAAATGTAAATTAAAATAGGGAACAGTATAGGTACAGAAGGCATTGCACCTCATCTGAGAGACTGGGTGCGGTCAGTGAGAAATCAAATATTTATATACTAATACTGTAGCCTGGCAACACAATGGAGGAACTTTTGATGGTAGAGGAAACGAAACTAGACGGCATGGGAACAACAGAAGTATGATGGATTAACGCTCATGATTGGATTGGAAGTACTGAGAGGTATGCCAAATGCAAAAATGCTATTTATGCCCTTAACTGGTGTTAAAGCAGAGGAATTCAGGTTATGATGAGAGATAAACAAAACAAATGAAAAAGAGATAGCAAGGCTAAGGGAGAAAAGGAAGTCCAGTTAAGAATACTCAAATTATAGTAGGACAATATTGAAACATATTAGTGTTCTCAGACTTCTAGCCTTTCTAATTCTTTGGGGAATTGTATGACTTCTAGGTTTTTGCTTTCTTGGTAAGAGATTTGCTTTCTTGATAAAGACTTCACTTGCAGTGATGAGTCTTAGATGTTTGCAGAGCTGATAGTTAACACTTTATTTCATGGATTGTTCCCTGAATCAGAAAGGGATTGTGTTATTTATCTTCATTTGTATGTGAAATAAAACTTTCTACAAAGGTAATACAGGGGACCTGGCCACAGAAAACCATCACGCATTGACTGATGGGACTTTTTCCATTGTAGATTAAAGGAAAGATAAATAAAAGCATATATCTAAATAAGGCCTTCAGTTTAAAGAGAGAAAAAAAAATTGTATAAAGTAAAATTACTTAAGCAAGAGTGCTGAGAAGCTTGAGTGTAGGCAATCAAAATGTTTAATTAGAATGCTGTGAAACTACCATGCTTACAAAGTGTATTTGTGTATAGGTTGTGGCACTCAGATCTTTTATCTCTTTGTTTAGAACTGCTGGATAATTTCCTGATTGTCTAAAAACCTTATTTGAATTCAAATGCATCTTATGTAATGCTACATTAGAAATACTCGGTTAAGAAGGGAATGAGTGTGACAACGGTAAAATTGAGATAGAATTGGTCGAGAGGTAATGCAACAGCTTGGCAATGGTGGGTTGGACTGACCATGCCAAGGTGATGTTACATTGTGATTGCGTAGTACAACACAGTAGAACATAGAATCAAAGAACACTAAAATATCCTGAGTTGGAAGAGACCCACAAGGGTCATTGAGTCCAATTCCTGGCTCCAGTTCTCTTAGCCTACAAAACAGGAAAAAATGTTAAGTCACTGAGCTTACTTAAATTACAAGAAAAATATTCTTGTATTTGAAGATGTTCTTAATCTTATAGTACTTTAATGTTGAAGTGACTCCTTCAGCTGTAAATGTTGTTTTCCTCCTATAGGAAGTCACCATGCAATACTCAAGCCTAGTTGCACAGATGGCCAACTTTTTCATGCCAAAATAGATTTTCTGATTGCTTGGAGTCTGCAGAAACTGTACATTAAACACGTCCCCCCACAGACCATACTATCTATCACGTCTTTGATGTCCTTATCTTGCCTAGTGTAGGCATGTGCATTATCATTTGGAAACAGTTCCCCAGTCTTAGTGTTTGAGCTAGTGGTCTATCTGGGCTTGCTAAGACTGCCTGGAATTTTGATGTGCAAATAGTTTACTGTAAGATGTATTATTAAAAAAAAAAAAAAAATACAACATTTACTCTGTTGCTCCAAGAAAGTATCTTCCCTTCATTTCTGCCTTGCAGTCCACTTCAAATTTTCTGCAAGATTTTCCTAGTTTATGAGTAATATTGTCAGATAGGGGACATGCATTGTTGGCCATGGCTGAGTTTTGCTGTGGGTGATGCTGACTACGAGAGAGTATGTGAGTGACATAAAGTAATGAAAGTAGCAGAGTGGCATTTTGCTGTCTAATCCCTCAGTGCACGAAAGTATACCCAAGGTATGAAGAAGGGTAAGATGTTTGTGAGGAGGTTTGAAATTAGCAGGAGAGATATCCAGGAAGGAATATAAAACACTGTACTCAGACTCATCTGTCTCGATACTTCACTGAAAGTACCCTGGTACAGGATGAGATTGTTCCAAATCAGTACTGATGTCTTCAGCTCAGTGTTTAAACTACATGTTAGCAAGAAAAGAGAGAAAGCTGCTTCACTGCCACAAAGCCTTGTACTTCTGCAAAACTGACAACAGAATGCATTTTACAGTTTTGCTTTATGGTCATTACCTAAAGCTCATCAGTTGCCACAAAGTAATAATAATAATAGTAAAGCATCCCACAATACTTTTTTTTCAGTGAAAATGAAAAATGTGAGATTCTTTAGTTTCCCACGTAATTAATTTCATATAGAAGGAATAATTATGTTTACCTGAATGAGAAGTGAATAGCTATGTTGATGATTCCATCTTCTCTTAGCATAGCTACTGAACATTTTCCGGAAAGCACTGGAAGAGCATTCGGAAAATGTGAATATTTTAGAGATTTTGAATGATAAGTCTTATGCATCACATTGCTGCATGTAGGGAACTTTCTTAGTGGAAGTGTGCACTTGATCTAAAATGCTGTCGTTCTTGTCTGGAAGGAATAATTCCGTGTCTATAAAAGGCTAGAAAGTACTTTTCTATGTGTTACTTTTCTTTGGTAGATACAAAGACATGTGTGAAGGTATTTCTTGGGGACTAGTGATATGCACTTGAAAGGGAAAAGTAACCGTTCAGTGACAAAAGTTAGTGTTTCCATGTTTTGGCTTGTTGACCATCCTAGTTAGTGGCCTAGTAGTAGGACAGGCTGGTAATTCCACACAGGTGTGGCAGCAGCAAGGAATGGAAAATGAAATAGTTGCAGATGCATGCATCTGACTCTCTCAGGCTTTTCTAATTGAAGACTTGAAGCAGATAAGAATTTTTTTTCAGTCTGTTCATTTTCTATCACTCTTCATTAAAAATTTCTGTTCCTCTTCTGGGGAAACCTCCTCAATTCAGTTGCTTTTAATAGTTAAATAAGTCGGTTTCATCAAGAGCAAGCAGTTGAATCATATTGAGTGAGAACAAAAATAAATCAAGTGTTCTTGTGTACATGAGTTGCTACAATGGGAATTTCAGTGGTTTTATATTTATAAATAGTGCCTAAATTTTTTTCATGAATCTGCATAGCAGGAGGATTTGGTCATACTTACATCTGCTGCAGTCAGACAAGGCAATGTTTGTTTGTTTGTTTTAAGTGTTTGATTTAGTTCTCCATTGTCTGAGAAAAAGTTTTTAAATGACCCTCAGTCACTTTCTTAGGCCTAGGAGAAGATTTGATGGAATTTTTTATTGCACTTATTGATAGAATTTATGTTTATCTCCATTCTGGCATATTTACATCACATGAACCTGTTCCAAAATCCAGGTTTAAACTTGTTTCTTTTAAATGCTGTTTATCGCTGTCCGTCTGCCTTTGGACTGCTCCATGCGCAGCGCCTGTTCTCCTAATGGTTTGACCTACGACAAGCTGGCAAAATCCATCTCTGATCTGGTATCCCAGAAGCCTTTGTACTTTTAGTCCTTTGAGGAAAGTTGTACTTTCCCCATGCTTACCACATTACAGACATGGTTGCCCCCATTTAGTCCTTTCAGTAGGCCTAAGCTCCAGTTTAGGATTAAGATGCAATATGAAATTCTGTGCTCTGTCAGTGTAAGCAGCCAGGGAGGCTGTAAAGTCACTATCTTACGCTAGCACAGTCTCTTGAGAGCACAGATTACAGAACTGTTGAGGCTGGAATGGACCACTTGATGTCATCCAGTCCAATCCTTCTACTCAAGCCTGGAAACCTAGGATGGTATACAGTGAGATTTTGAAGATCTTTGGCTCTTCTTGGTCTACTTTTGATTCTGAGACATTTCTACTTGAGTAGTCTTTAAAAAAGTTACCATTAACATTTCTTTACCAATTGCACATTGACGTTTTTAAACTTAATTCAGTGCTTTCTGCAAAGAGTTTTGTAAAAAAAATAAAAATAAAATAAAAATTAGAATTAAAAAAAATAAGTTGTGGATTATTTTTTTAAATATTACTGGAGCGAATAAGTTCTGACCTATTGTCAGAACTTTGCAGTGTGTTCCCCACTGGGACAATAATTCTTTAGGTTCTCTAGCTTAATGTATTTTTAGACAAGCAGTTCACAGTTGCAGAAGTGCAAAAGCCAATAGAATCTGGCTAATATTGGGCAATTTAAACATGAAGACAAAGCAAATCGTGGTTACAGAAGGTAACACAGATTGTACCACACAAATGAAAGTTCAGCAAAAAGTTTATTTTTCCTTTGTCAGCTCCTTAGTCATCTAATCCCATTTAATCAGATGTGACAGAGCCACTGACACTTTTTGCTGGTTATTTCTATCTAGGAACCACTTCAGCAGTATTTCTGTGTTTTCACTCAATAAAGCAGGAAAATATGATTAGAAGATACAGTGCTTTCAAGATAGCATATGGGAGGAAAGAGGTGTGGTAAAGGGCAGGTGTAGTACAAGTATCATGGTCCCAGACCACTGAAGGTAAAAAACTTGTATTGCTTTCTTTTGCACCTAATATAACAAGCAGCTCTTTCATACATGTACAGGATGAAACAAGAATGACTACTGCACTTTTGATCTTCCTAGATCAACTATAAGGAATGGCCTCAAATTGTGCCAGAGGAGGTTCAGGTTGGATGTTAGGAAACATTTCTTCTCTGAAAGAGTATTCAGGCACTGGAACAGGCTGTCCAGGGAGGTGATTGTGTCACCATCCCTGGAGGTGTTCAGGAAACATTTAGATATTGTACTGATGGACGTGGCTTAATGGGGAAATATTGGTGGTTAAGTGGGCAGTTGGACTGAATGATCTTTGAGGTCTTTTCCAACCTTGGTGATTCTATGATTATTATGTTATTGTCTGCCATTATTTAAATCTTTGCTCTTCTTTTATCTTATCTTCCCCCCCACCCCACAATACAACCCATGAAAAAGGGACTTGTTTGTTTTGAGGATGGGAAAGATTACAGTGATACATTTCTGACTGCTATATATCTACTGCATATCTACATGGAAATCTTAGAGAAAGTCATTGCTTCTTGGGTGTGTCAACATTGTTCTGCTGTAAATATTTATGAGCTTCTGCTAAGCATTTGAATCAAACAAAAAAATAAGTTCTAGTGCTGCTTATATGTAGAGGAAAGGAAGAGGGTTGGTTGCAACTAGGCCTTGGATTTTGAAAATAGAGAACAATTGATCTTTTCATGTTAGACCTAAAAAGCCCTTTGTTGCTGCAGCAAGGTAGACTCTTCGCAGGAAACATCATGTTTTTTTCTTCATAGCTTGGATTCCTTTACATTGGAAGCAAATTTTCTTGCGTAGTTTAACTTCCTTCTGCTTGGTTATTTCCGTTCAGCTTCACAAACCACAGAAATCTTCAGTTGAACAAATGGGAAGTCTGAAATCTGAGAGCTCTTTGTGCGAGATAAGAGTTCTTTGTGAGGTCATATTAAACATGAGCACACTGTAAAACAAACCATTTGAATTATCTCCTCAAATGCATAACATATTAAGTTTGACATTTCTTGCTAGAAATTTTCAGTGAGTGCAGCAATTAGAGAACAAATAAGAAAAGAGGAAGGAAAGGGAGGGGATCTGAAACATAAAAGTCACTCAAAGAGGAAAAGTTTTAGTTAAATAATCTCTTGCAGTTGAAAAGATTAATTATATGAATAAAGTATAAAGCTTGAATAGCTGGAAGGAAGAAATTGATCCATATTACTTTCCCACAAACAGTAGATAAAGACAATTTAATTGAGAACTTGTTGAAGACCTGGAAGTGTAAAAGAGCCAAAAAGTGTTTTGGAATTGTTTTCAGTCTACAGTATTATGATATTTCAACAAGACACAAGTGTTGATTTCCCTATTTCTTTTATATCATTCTAGTACTATCTTTGCTAGTCTTCTGCTTTGCCAACCATTGGCTTTTAGAGTGAAGGATCTGTCACATCTTTCATAGATATGTGTCGGGTTTGCTGGGGGAGATCAGGGTCTGACCACCTGATCTTATGTTAGAAGCAGGTAATGAATTTTGGCAATATCAGGAATAGAATAAAAAGTTGAGAATATGTAGGAATCACTTCAGCAAATATTAGGAGCACAGGCCGAAAATGAATAGAAGAAACTGCACTCTTGAATGCAATGAACATATGCTGGTTGTATTTATGGGCATTCCAACTAAAATTGTACATGCTCTGTCAGTGTTATGCCAGAAATTAAACAAAATTTGACTGAGATATAGGAAAAAACAACAGGAAAATAGGAATAATTAGCTAATGGAAACATGTCTAGAGGACTCTGTTTTCTTGCCCCACTTGCTTTTTAATATCTTCTTGTCACTCTCCATAAGAAAGTATGAAAAAGTTTATGTAAAACACGGTGCAGTGCTTAAAACGGCCAGACAGTTCAGTTATACACAGCAGTCTAGTTCACGTCATTGGCCTGTGCCCTATGTTTTAGTACAGCTGCATGTAATATTTTACAACTGTAAGCAAAGAACAGTCTACTAGGCAGGAAACCAAATCCCACAACAGGCAAACGGCAAAGTGCATTTCTTTTTTTATCATTGGTAACTAACTGGCGAGAAGACTCTGGTATGCATGTGGCTGTGTCTGAGCCTTAGACCAAACCAATGTCTGAAATGTTTTTTCCTTCTCAGATTTTCTTTTTTTTTTTTCCAGATATTTGTTTTTGTTTTTTTGTTATTATTATTTTTGTTTTGTTTTAATAATGGGAACTGCTAAACCAAAAATTTACACAGTGACATTTATGTTCTGCTTCTCCATTCCAAATGTAATCTTTTTTTCTCCTGTTTCAAGCATTATATTGCATATCAATTCAGTTATTTCATTTTACTCAGGGTCTTGTTCAGTAAAACATTCTTTTCTTCCGAAACAAAATCAGCACTTAGTCAGATGTGGGGCTAACTTCTCTTCAGTAGGAATGAGTCATTAAAATTGTTTGTATGAGCTTTTTGTTTGTTTGCTGTTTAGTTTTGTTTTCCCCTGGTGGCTTGTGTAGAAGCAGCACCAAAATCTTGGTCAATTTTTATAAACTGTCTACTACTAATTACTGCAGTTACTTGATGTACTATTTCACAGTCTAGATGGAATTAAACTGACCTTTTTACCATGTAGTGTTTTCTCTTGTAACTACAAAAGAAAAGGCAAAGTGATCAGGACGGCGGGGAGCATTCATCTAAACTACAAAACTGGAAAAAAGCTGTTATTTTTGAAGACATACACAAGGCTAAATTCAAGAGTCCTGGCAAACTGCTTGGATTTTCCATTTTTTAGTCATTTTGTCTGCTAGTAGGCATTGCCAAGTTTACACTTACCAGCTGCTGCACTTTGTAGTATAGCCACAGTAGTGAAATATTGTCTGATTTACTCATCCAGATCATGAGTTTGACTTTCTGAACCACCTTGCAAGGAGTCTATGCATCTTCATTTTTGTGAAGTCACCAGGCATTTTCTTTCAGATGTTTGTGCAGTGAATATACAACATGACAGAAAAGACCAAGACGATGCTATCATACAAAGAATGAGAAAAACAGAAATGTAAATATTACTAAATCATATGTAGAATGTGTAGTTTGGGAACTGACAGGAATACACGGAGGACAATGCAGGTTGAAACAAATGCTGAAATCTTACCTGAGCCTTTCCACAGCTTCAGATGTGCCGAGCACTGATAATGTGGCCTAGCTAATTCAGTGGCCAAAGTACTATTGAATGCTGGGGCTTGTGCATATGCATCCTAGCAGTGATGTTTGCAGTCTGAGGGCTCATACAGACGGACCCCTCAGAGAGAAGCTTTTACTTCTTTTTGTTTTCTCTGTACCTTTCTGCGGGTTAAGTGGTCTTCAATACACTCTACTCTTCACTGCCTTTGAGTTCTCTCTCTAATCATTCAAGCTGACTTAACACAGATCTTTACATGGTTGCTTATTTTCAAAGGTTTTTCTTCCTCAGGCCCATCTGGAAGGCTGTGATGCTTTGATTTTTTCATCCTCGCTGCTGATGCTGGTGATAACATCAGTGAATTTCAGGTAAGTGTGTAATGAATATCTCACATTTATGCAATTCATGCATGAAACATATTATCACATAATTAATGGTGCCCATGACTAAAAATACAGGATTGCTGCCTACTTTGTACATATTTTGTATTTGAATGTGTTTTGGTGGTGGTAGATGGACTAGATTATTTAAGGGATCTTAACAATTCTCTGATACTATGGTTCTATGAAACTGAAGAGCCTGCAACTATACAGTAGATACCAACTTTTAAGTATTGGACATCAGAAGGTATATTGGAAGGAAAAACGTTCTTGCCTTTTTGCAGTTGCTTCTGCTTACTTGCTTTTGTGTTTTGCTTAGCACAAATAATGAATCTATCCCAGACTCATTTTTGTATTTACTGAATTTTAGCAAATTCTCAGTTCTACAATGTTTGATTTGTAAATATCAGAGGAGGTTTAATTGCTTTTGCAAATAAATTTTCTTCTTGTTATGTAGAAAGAATTGGAGTAACTGCTGTTAGTAGTATTAGATTTATAAAAAATGATTCCCTTGCCTCAATATTTAATTCACTGGCAATTAAAGCTGAACAAATTTTGTGAGATAACATATTATTTTTTCCCAGATCAGCAGATATAATTAATGATTGACTGAAAATCAGCATCTATATATCAAGACCCAGAAGCAATACATTATGTATCCAGCTCACACCAAGGGATGTTGAAATAATGCCTAAGGTATTATAAAGTAGTCTGAAGGAGAAGTACAAAGCTCTGAAATCAAGCATATAAATAGAGATTATTGTTACTGATACCATTTGATAAGTTTAAATTCATACAGCCTAATGATGCTCAAAGATCCGTTGCTAAAATTACTGAAGAAAATGTTATGTATTAGCCCTTGTTTTATTACTGTTAATATGTTCTCTAAAACAATTCCATCTCATTCAAAGCAAAGAGGATGCAAAAATGAAAAAAAAAAAAGATAAGAAAAAAACAATGGTTGTGGTATTGGTCATTGAAATAATTCAGGTCTTTACTGAATGTAGACCAGCAGGAAACATGCATCAAGATTGTCAAAGTAGTCCTTCATTAGTGCTTATTTATGCAATGTTTATAGACTCTTGATCTTCACAGTTCCTGTACAAACAATAATACCATATCCTAATCACTGTGGAGCTAATGATGCAGAAGCCATGCAAAATTCCTGTGAACACTACAACATATCCTCAAGTCCTCTTAGTAATATAGTGTACGTTTTTTGGCCCGGTTTTGAAGTGCACACATCTGTTTATGTCCAGGACAATGTGTGTAATAAACATACAAAATAATCTGGTCTTTGAAAAGAGGAATATTTCAGTATTCTGAATTATACATCCATTTCTTTGCTGGTCTCTATTACAGTTGTGATTTCCCATGGGAGATGACTGTATAGGACAACAGGCCTTGCTAAGAATTTTTTCTCACTGTAAAGTTCTGTTGACTTTCCCTGATCTCTTTCAAGCCAATGAGATCATTTACACCATTATAGAGACCAAAATAATGTATTGATTCTCCTATTAAAAGTGTAGTCACAAAGAGAACTGCACAGGATTTTTGTGACACTGATCAATTTATTTCTAGTTGTAGTAGGATATCGGTGACTTCCTAAGGCCAAAGTAATAAGAATGAATATAAATAGTTTAATTCATTAGGCCCAACACAAATATACTGGCACAGACTAGATCTGCTCCACTTTCTTGCTTAATCTAATGATTTCTGCCATTAAAATCTGAATATGCATAAATGAGAATGTAAATGTGAGCACATTACTATATAAAAACACAGCTGATCCAATTTCTACGTCAGAATTGCAAAGCCTTTTATAATATGGTGTTCTGATTTGCAAGTTGGGAGGGATGATAAACACTTTGCTTAAATTGGATAATTTATGCTTAGTTTTTGTATTTTAAGCCTGGAGAATTGAGGAAAGGAGCAAAGAAAAGCAAAGAAAGTTATATGCAACAAAAGAATTTCTTTAATTCTAGTTATGATCTCATTGGTGATGGAAGATTTGGCAGTAACTGCTGCTTTGGGAGCACATATCTTACAATCTGCTAAGTATGTAGGAAAAAAATGTCATTGGCAGAAATATGTCCTCACTGTGATTGTATTCTACACAGAGGTGATAAAATTGTCTGCTGTGAAGTGCAGTACAGTGAGGAAAAGTTTGTCTTTCTGATGTTGAACATGGTTCCTACTTTATTAATGGGAATCCAATCTTATTTCATCCTACGCGACCACGTATACAGAGGCCAGGAGGAAATCTACTTTTATTGATAGTTTTTTGTTTTTTTTAAAAAAAAGGGGGTGGGAAATGTAAAAACATTCTTGGCTTTATTTTTTGTTTAATCAGTAAGATAAAAGGGCAACAGACTGGACAGAAAATTGCTCTGAACACGCAAGTTAATTCAATGTCTTTTTTTTCTCTTGATGTAGTTCTCATTAGTCCAGTAAGTACAACAGAATAAAAGTAAATTATCTCTTTGCTGAATGAGTGAAAGTACATGCAAACATTTCTTGTACTAGGTGGCATTATGAAAGACTGTAAAGAGTTGTGTTTCTGAGAGTCTTTAGCAGGAAAATAGTTTTCTTTATCTGGGGATTCCTCTTTGTCCTAAGTACTTCTGTCTGAACAAAATGCGCAGTCATCAATAGTTTCAAAGCAGCAGTTAGGAATAATTGAACCTGCCTGGATGATGAAATAGATGGTTGATGAGCCAGTATAATGAACCAATAACTGTACAGTGACACAGAAACCTGCATTCAAGAGGGAATGTGATAGAACATGTCTCTGTATTCAACACCTTCTAGTCTGTGCTATTAGAGATCCCCTGAGAATTATCACAGCATAGCAAAGCTAGGCTGCTCACTGCATAAAAACACCAGAAAATTTGCCTGGCTCACTTTCAAACACCATTTCTATTTAAAATTCTGGATAATCATTTAAAGATTTGTATGGACTAAATTTGTATGGACTAAAACCTAGCATTCTGCTGAAGGAAAATAGGTTTAACAGTAGGTTTTATAAAACCTAATTATTGACTGAAAAAATGTGAAACCCCTACTTCTTAAAATTAGGGAAGGACATGTGGGGTACTTTTTTGTGATGGAAGAGGTGCGATTACTGGTAGCAGAGGGGAAATGGGGCTTTGAGGGCACTGTAGAATGGGGAAGTTGAAAAAGTAAAATAATGTGATGTCAGTTTCCTCAGAGGGTTGTGAAGAGGAGGCACTGCGCAAAAATGCAAGTTTTAGGTCTTACATGCAGGAAAAAAATAATCATGTTTCTGTTACAGTTAGACTCATTGCTCTGGCTTTATAGATTCCAGTGTGACAGAGACCTTGAGATTACAGTGTCGTTCACGAATTCAACTAATTCATTTCCACTTACTTCTTTGTAGGCTGGCAGGTAGAACTGCCTTCTGAAATGTTCACCTGGAGTCACATTTTAAGTTGGCTTTTCTTATTTACAATTGATTTTCCTTTTTCCTTTGATTGCCAGTTTATTTCACTTCTTCCTAGTGCAGCTCCCCACCTCTGCATTACTCCTGTCTATCTGATGATTCCTAGGCAAAACAGGGTGCCTCCCACAGCTCTAAACACTGTTTCTGACTGCAGGAAAATGCAATAATATGATGTTGAAGAGAGAACCTTATTTTACTGTATTCTGAGTCATTGGCAGAAGTAAAGAGTCTTAATTTCTTCAGTACAATTTTGAGCCGTACAGATCTGAAAAGAGCTCAAAGCATGAACTTTTCATTCCATTTACAAGATGTCAGGAATGAAAAAATATTTGAATAATTTGGTCAAATAATTCTGTGTTTCAAAATGTACTGCAGCTCTCCTAAGTATAATTGAAGTTTGTATAGAACAAATGCAGTACACATTAAATGTGGTAAAACCTTTCATTTTTCATGCTCTGGACATACAGGATTGGTACTGCCTTGCTTGTTGCTCCATGTAATAAACAATCACGTCTTTCCTACATTTGTTTGGGAAAGAACAAGGAAAATGACCCTGCACCATGTCAATGAAATGGTTTTTTTTTCCTAATTAATAATTCCCTACTTTTTCTATCAGTCTTTCATATCTTATTTGTGGACCAGAATTTAGATGACAGAGCTATGAAAAATCACAGAAAACTTGTTCTGCCAAATACTCAAATACTCAGTGGCCAATTTGGGAGGATTGAAGAGCAGTTTATGATATTTTCTTATGATATGCAAATAAAATGGCAGAAGTTTTGCGCAGTTATAAATAGTACATGTGTAGAAAGTCAGTGCATATTCATGCCTCTATGGCAGACATAGGGTATTTATCAACATGAAATCTCTCATTCCGCAAAACAGCTAATCTCATTCACAAATTTAAGTCCAAGAGTAGTCCCATTGTGACCTTTCAAACACTGACATAATTGATGAGGAATTTCTTTCTAGACTAGACCCTGTAAAGTGCTTGAATGCTTAATAATTAGGTGTGTCAGCCTTCTGGCTGCCCAAGCAGAAGCCAAAACCTCACCCAGATTTCCCTACAGAGTGGACAATGAGAGTCAAGCATCTCTAAATGAGATTTATAAAAGGCATTTACTACAGCTGTTTCTGGAGATGTTGAGAGGAATAGGGCCACTTCTGAAAGCTTACATTCCTTCCAAATTTAGATTTATTAGTTTTGTAAGAGAATTCTTCCGTTCACACTTCACATCCTTGAACAGTCACTTGAAAGGAGGTGCCTATTTTTATCATCAATAGGTACCTACTGTGTACAGCAGAATCTGAAAGAATACCTACTCCCTCACACCAGAGGGAGAGCAAAGTTGCATGTTCTAAAGTGTAGTCAGTAGCAGTGACTTTTTTGTATGTCTATGATTTCCTTTGTCTTTGAAGAGCTGATCAGTTTTATCCCCTTTTTTAGATAAACACCATCAGGTTTAAGATCTTCAAGGAAACCACGTTTTTAAATACACGATGGATGATTCTTAAAGTTGCTTATTTTACATGCAGTATGTATATACATACATAAAATGAACAAATCTATATTTAAAATCATAAAAATCTCAATACATATACAAGTGTATTTGTATCACTATATGCTAGATTGAGCCTTCATTTGCATTTCAGAATGAAAATAGTCACAAAGAAACCTGATATCATAACTCCCTTGTTTGCTTTTAGGTTTGTTCCTTTCTCTTTAGTTCTTTTTCTCCTTCACAGACTTTCTTTTTGAAAGCAAGCATTTACATTTATAGACCTGCCACAGTTTTTCGCCTCTTAAAAAATGCCTCCACTAAAGCTAACACCAATAATAGTTGCAAGGGAACCCAAACAGTGGAGTAACTGTGCAGAAATACAGAAGTATATTTAAACCAAGCGATCCTTGAATGCCATTTTGGTGCTTTCTATAATCTGTTGCATTTCTGAGATCTTTATTTCCTTTAAGAGGATGTTGAGGATTTCTGCAAGTTTAAAATAAATCATAACTTAAGAAGAAAGTATCAAACTGTAACTTTGTTTCCTTTTAATTAAATTCAGCAGCTTCTCATCTGATGTGCAATTTCTTGACAATAATAGAGAGAGTTCGTTGCCAAGCACTTAGAATGGTTGTTTATTCCTTTCCTTCCCTCATCATGTAGGCACATGCAGAGGGAAGATATGATTGGACTAAGGTGGATGCTGTGAAAAACGTGTTTGTTCACTTGGAAATTGGAATTTATTTATAAACCCCACACATGAATCTTGATTCAATTGCAAAAGCTTTTGTAAATAATTAAACAAATGTGTTTGGTAAATAAAAAAAATAATTTAAGAAGTGAATTCCTGTTTATGCAGAACTTGTAAGTAGGTGGTGATTACGTGCAAATGATTGCTGATTGAGACAACAAAGTCTTAACTGCTGGGTAGAAATGTGCTCTCTGTATCAGGCTCACATCTTTCTCAGACTTCTTTTTAACTTGAGAAATGTCTTAAAGCAGGTTTCTGAATTCTCCCCAGGTTTATCTTTTCTCTACTTTTTGCCCTTTTTTCTGCCTCACTACTATCACCAGAGATGCAAATTATATTGTCTTTTTTAACAGAGAAAGCAAGCTGAGGTTTATGAAAATTCTTGAGACTTTGAAGTTTCCCCACCCCTACTAGAATCTGTTGAGTTAAGGGTTATAAGCAGGGAGAGAAGGTAACACAGTGTTGTGAGGTGTACTGGTGTAATGGAAATATTCCTATATTTATGGATGTTCCAGATAGCATGTGATTCCTGAAGGAAGCTGACCTTTATAATCAAAAGGAGGAAATAGAACTCCTTGATTTTAAATTTTGAAGCATGGAACAGACCAAATTTTTAAAATTTTACTTCGTATCCTACTCTCCTTTTATTTTAAAGTTAACTTTAAAATCTTTGGTAGGTACAGCTGAATTCCATTTGGTTTGCATGTTAGTCGCTGCTCTTCACGAAATCTCAGACTGGTTGAGAGATAGTATTCAGATCCTGAAAATAGTGAGAGAGTTCATGCTGCCAGGAGTGAATGCTTAGCTCTTGTTCATGTTTGTGATTTTCAATAGATTGTTCTATTTGTTGGTGTTTTTTGCTGGCTTCTGCACAGAATTTGTCTTGGGAAAATGTTGGGATTTTTTTTTTTTTTTAATGAATCCACATAAGGTCACGATACTTATATGGATTCATACTGGGACTGCTTAGCACTGGGGAATGTGGAAGTCTTAGCTGGTACCAAAGCTTCTGGTGGATTTGAGTCTCCGTCTGTACAAAAGAATGCATGGAGTAAGTGTTGCTGAGTTGCTTACGTGTCCAGTATAGCTCAGTTTTGCCCCAGAAAACAGAAGGAACCATTATCATGTGAACTTCTTGTGGAACTCCCCTCTGTTCCCCCAGCTTCCTATAATAAGTCTTCTGGCTCTCAGGTTCATGAGGGTAATTTGTGTTACTTGTACGGTCACTGTTGCATGGCTAAACCTGAACACATGAATGAACTTTGCAGTCATTTGAAGGTCTAAAAATAAGGTTTGCTTGATTTCTTTTTCTCTTTAGATTTGATATCTCAGTGACAAAGAATATAACTCCTGATATATCGCATCCCTGTTCTGTACCCTACTACCACACTTGAAAGAAGATGCTATTATGTATTTCATGGTTCTGAGAATCAGCAGGCACAAAATGATTCATCAATGATGTTAAAATAATTTTAACCAGAAAAAAAGCTTATGTATAGACCATTCCTGGTATCCATGTTTCAAATGTTGTGACCCCTTTTTCTGTAACTTCTTTCCTACAGTACCACTCTGATCATAAGAATTTCCAACAAGATTTATAGCTACATAGTTGTTATTTCCAATATTCCTTAGTATAGCATTCCATGCAAAAGTGACCATTATCTGCAAAATAATAGCTCTGTGTAGAAAGAGTTGAAGAATCTGTAATTGCACAGCAGTGAGATTGTACTTGATGTAGGAGATTGCTATATGACTCCTTAGAAGAGCTGTTTTGTATAGGTTTGCTTCTTTACAATTGTGTGACTGAAGGAAGAATTGAATTAATAATAATAATAACAACTAAAGAACCTGTTAAGCAATATACAAGGCAGAAGAAATTATCCTGAGATGCTGATCCTGCTATGTTCTAATTGTGTTTTACAGCCCAGAACATGGTACTGCCTGTCCATGACAAAGGCACCAAGTGGAGAAAAGTATACATAGATAAATCAATGTTTCTTTTGGAGCACAATGTAAGAAACCATTGAGGAGCAGTCTCATGAATTGATATTCAGAGTATTCCTTATTTTCCATCCAGTAATTGGCCATCTGCTGGGAATCTCTCATCCTTCAGTGATGATGAAATGGGTTCTTGGGGTGTGTAAAATCCACGGTGTGTGTGAGATGATCAATAACACGAGTGTGATACAGGTTAAATGATAGAGGTCCTTTCACACTAAGTAATGAAGTATACTTGTATTCCAAGAGAGAAAGTCTCTAGCCAGGTTTCATCCTGACAGCTGTGTGACTGAAAGCATTCTTTGTATGCAGTGAAGCCTCTGAGGAGTGGCAGATCCCACCATGGTGTGATTAACTCCTAGGTCTGGTTTCAGTGACTGTTCAGGCGTTTACAAGTTTCGGTTGTGTAGCAGAGATGTGGGATGCTCTTCAGTGAATCATAGGTTCACAGTTACTAATGAATAGTCACATTATCCATCATTCTGTGAGGATGAGGATGTTCTTAGAAGGTATTCCACTATGGAGCTGGTATCATAGCAGACCCTTCCTAATGTTCAGCTTAATTTTTTCTCTCTGGATTTTATCTTTCACTCCAGTTTAGTCTCTGGAAGAGTTTCTCCTAGTCTTACTTGGCAAGTCTTGTTTCTTTGGCCAATAACTTCTTACATGACAAGGCCCAACCTGTTAATGAATAGGTTATTGCTAAATAATTGCCTAAATCTGTACCAGCGAAATAGGAAATCTTGCAGAACCCTGCAAAAGGAGAAAAAAAAAAAAAGGTGAGGGAGGGGCATACTTCCCCAGACCTCTATGGGAGGTATCCTATTTCTGACTTGAAAAACCACAAGCAGCATTACTAGTAACATGTAACTGTATCACGCAATGTGCTGTGTTCTTCAGGTTAACTCATCCCTAGGGACCCAGTAGAAAAGAGCAAAGAGATTTATCCAGCTAGTATATCCAGAGCTATGTAGAGTCATGAGCTCCTGAAAACCATAGATCATTACAAGGATGGATTGGGCCCTAGCTAGTTAGCTGTATTTGCTATTCTAATTATCTCACCTGCAATGCTCTGTAACTGTGGCTCCAACATTTCAGCTCTGAAGCAGGCTCAGTTAACAGCTGACTAGGACTTTCTTTGCTATGCAGACATGCACACACATGGTTGCTACCTCTCCAAGGGAGAATGAAGAGGACCCAGACCCTCACATAGGAGTGTCTAACAAGGCCATCCAGCCAGAGACTCAATTTCTCTCTCTGGTTCAATATTCCCTCACCTATGTGGGCAGAATGAGTAACTTCAGTGTGAATGCTTGAGAGAGTCCTGGCTCACGGGGACCAAACAGCCCAATGCCTTGTGTGTGCTCTCAGGACTGCACTAGGCAAGTGCAATCAAACTTATCGGTCTTACCGGCTCATAAATGTGTATGCAGTTCTGTAGCATTGGCTACATTCTAATTCAGAAAATCACTGTATGAATAACTAAGACTGTATTTGCTGATAGAGATAATACTTTTTTCTATTCTCTGAAATTCTCATACTTAAAAAATGCTGTGCAAAGGAGCTGCTGTGTTCTTTATATAATGCACCCATATTTCTGAAGGAAGTGAGTAATTTTAAGAGAGGTGCAGTCTGGCCTCCTCAGACATTCAGTAAGACTTTCTGGGTGCTTGTGACTGGCAGCGTATGGTCTATTTTTATCTTTTATTTCTCAGTTTCCTATGAGTGCTTCAATTAATTCTCAGATGGGCTAAGCTTGAAATAGAGCAAAGTATTCTCTAATTGCTTAGTTCAATAGAGACTGGGCCATGTGAACTGAGTTTCAAATATCCATCTGTAGAGAAAAGATTAAGAAGAGAGGAAAAACTAGCTAGACTGGGATTGGAGAACTGGATTTGAATATGGGAGGGAGAAGTTAAAAAGGAATCCTTAAATAGTTGAGATAAGCTCTAGTATCCTTATATCTTTATTTGAACCAGACTGTTGAACATTCATAGCCTGTCTATCTCACATCTATGCCCCTTGAGATATGCCTTGTATAATTCATCACTTAGGGAGTAATACATTTGTAAGAGTTGATGTTGATGTAGATCTATCCCTCCTGGGCTAGCTAATACCAAACAGTGATTTCTTCCTGTATAAGGGAAAGAAGCTTTACAGAAGTTCTCTCAATGCATTCCATTTTGTCCCAAGATTTTCAGAAACCTGTTTAGTACAATACTCTTTATGGTACTGTCTGGCATTTCCTGCTTCCTAGATAGTGCCATGCAGAGTTTATGTTACTATCAGAAGTGTCTGGCTTATTCTCCCTTCTGTTCTCCCTACCCATTCCTTTAGAAAACTTTTCACTAAACTCTTGTAACAATTAAAGAAGAGTTCACAACATTATGGAAAGCAAACTCGGTGGAGTGTGAATTCTAGATATATTCTCATGTATATAAACATCTTTGTCTTAATGTATCTTTCAAAAGATAGGAAGAGGGGCTTTCTGCACATGGGACTTCCAGGTACAGTAAATAAAATGCAGTCTCCCTTGCTAGTCCTCATATCCATTTGTATGTCACCAAATCTGCACTCATATCGTATCTTTAAAATCTCAGATGACTCAGACATGGATCATTTCTTGTAAACTCAGTGCAAGTTGGCTGAAACTTTAACATCTCAAGGAGTCTTAATAGCTTTCCAGATCTGACTTGTTCAACATGCTGTTCAGACATGACCTGCTTAATCTTTCCAACACTTCAATATAATGTTTAGCATACATAAGTAGTGTTTTAGAGGTGAACAAATAGCTCGTAATACTTTATTTATTACCAATTGTACATTTCTATGAATCAAAAGGTTGTGAATATAATGCAAATATTTTAGATGTTAGAGAATTGACTGAGTTCTTCTGAATAATGCACAAGTATTTTCTTTACCAATGAATCACAAATGATTGAAAAACAGTATTTGGGAACCAAAAGATGAAATGGGATTTCTTAATAACAACAATCATGTGATACTGTGGTATTTGATGATTAGTCTATTTATATAAGTCACCAACATGGTGCAAGTTTTGTAATTTACAGTTGCATTAAACAATACTATTTTTTTAATGTATAGAATTTCTGTCTAGCAAAGTTCTGCTTCTGGAAGACCCTGTCAGCTCTTATGTCTCTCCAAAACCATCTTGAACTGACTGCCACTGAATGAAAGCACATTTCAAAGTCTTATTCAGTTTTTTTTCCCCTATTTTCTCTGTCTTTTGTAGACTCTTGGAGAGAATGGATGCAGCATTATGTGACCCACTCAAGGCTGTGGCATTAACTGCTACTCAGACTGTGAGCAGAAACATACCTCCTGAATTCTTGATGTCTGTTTAAGCCTCCGTGCCAGGATGCCTTGCTATTATGCTTTTAAAGGATAGATGATAGCGAGGTTCAAATCAAACTATTGTTGCTCAATATCCTTAATGAAAAGACAGACTAAATAGAGCATTTCAATAATACCAGCTTTTGGCCAACAGGAAACATGAACCCAGATGGAGCTGTACTGTGCTAGGTATGTAATGGGGGGGGAGAGGGGGTTGGAACAACTTCATTATATAATTGACCTCTTACAAACTATGTAATAACATTTCAAATGAGAGATTTTTTGATTGTTTTGTTTCTAAAAGACTATCTTTCATTGTTACTTAAGTCAAGTGACGATGTAGGCAAAGGATATGTGGTCCAGCGTGACAATTCTGTTCTATGATTAATTTACTCTGTTGTAATAGCATTCACCTCTTCTGTTACCTGTTCATTTAACACAAATTCAGGGACATGGAGAAGTGGAGTTGATTAGCAGAGGGGCTTTCAGTGCTGCATGGTCTCATGCTCCTTATTTACCAGCTGGGCCACGGAGACAGCTGCCCGGGCTTGGGCTGTTGTGCCCAGGTGTAAAGGATCAAGTCTGAGTAAACAAGCCACTGCTATTGCACCAGGAAAGGCCAAAGTCCTGCTGGCTATGTTTAATCTGCAGAACTAACAGGGTTTACGATATTTTATTTTGGAAGGGAGGGAAGAATACAATAGCTGCAGGTCCAGTGAGGCAAGGGAACTGCTCTATGGGAAATAAGACGCTCTAGTGATGCACTAACCAAGACTTTGAGAAAGGTCAGACTGCTTGATGCATATTTTACCCAGGAAGTTGAGCAGTGAAATGCTCCCACTGCTGTGCCTTTCAGCCTCCTCATCCTACTCATTGCATGACGTGCACACACCTGCACTTTTCCTCTGAGAACCAGACTGGAACCAGCTATTATCTTTGTCTCTGAAAACAAACATGCCTATTATGGTCTAAAATTAGGATACTTTTCCTTCCCTTCCACCTTTCACAGTGGTCATAAACTGACTAACAGGGAGACTGCTGAAATTCAGTAAGTTTCTGTTTACATTCGGGCCAGGTCTGGTTTTAGTGCTCTTCATAACTGGAAAAGAGAGGCTTAACTACTTGTTCCCATGCTGCTAAGTTTAGGGCATGGCCTAAATGTGGCTGTGTTATATGTGGCTGTGGCAAGATGGGCACAAACGTACAGTGTGCAAATAGGAATCATTCCGTGAATGAATCCAGCTAGGAGTCAGTTTCTACTTTCTTTAGATAGGAAAATATTTGATGATGTCTGGAACCCCTCTATCCTCTCAGATTATATACATACATGAAAAAAAAATGTTATCATAATACAGATATTGAGACTAAACCAAACACTGTTCACAGCCGGCTTGAGTGGGAATTCCTCAAAGTCAGCACAGAGCTTTCCTCACCTTTGAAGGCCTCTGGTCAGGCCCACTTCAGGTGTAAGAGGCCCCTCAGATGTATCTGTTGGTGCAGTTAGCAGTTTGTTTATGCAGATCCTAAGTGTCTCCTGCGTAATGTGATATCTTTGCATTTTGTGCAGTTTACCTGCTCTTCTGGAGCATTAAGTCTTCAACTTTGTTCTTTGAACACATGGCATAGAAGAGAGAGCAGATGAGAAAGGTTGAGAGGTGAAACAAGGGCAGATGAGAGAGAAGTGGAGGTAGAAGTCAAAACCAGGAGGAGAGAATGGGGAAGACAAGAAACCACACATCCTGGAGATGGCCTTGTATAAGCTTGATTTACTCACTTTTAAAGGGCAAATACAAGAAACAAAAGCAGGAAGACCTGGGTTTTTTTTAGTGCCGAGAAAGTAGCTTGTGCCCTAGTGTGCAGATTTCCATGTTCGTATTGTGCAGTGGGTGCTGGGAGAGCCAAGCAAGAGGCTTGAGGAGAGAAGGAAAACTGAAAGTACTGGCAGATAATGCCTCTCCCTCATCTCTCAGTTCCCCATGTGCTCCCCAAGCCCTCACACAGCTGCTTCTGACCGAGTCACCAGTGCATGCAGTACATCTTTTCCGTGTGCTAGGTTGCTTGGCTTTTGGTGGCAGATGCTGTGTTCTGTGCAGGATCCTACTTCCAGTAGTGACCTAGTAACTACATGGGGTATAATGGTGTGGAAGCTGTGGATGGGCACATGTGCCAGGATGTCCTGCTGGTGCCCTGCTGTGAGACAGGGGGGTCAGCCAGGGGCTGGTCTGTTTGAGACAGGAGGAGTGAGGCAGCTTTCAGGGCCACACAGTCTACTGCAGAGGAAGAATTGCTGCAAAGTGTTTCTTGCAGCGTACTCGAGCAATTCTGACTCTTAGAGAATTTTTGACTGCATTGGATTAGCAAATTGTTTAGGGATCTGGGGCAAACCAGTAAAACAGGCTGATGAATCTGTGCGGTAGGTGCCAATCTGGGTTGCTGCCTTTTTCAGAAGTAAACAAGGAGCAACCATTGTTCATCTTCCTGACTCTCTGCAGGACACAAACTGTAAATTACATCTGGGAACAAAAGGTTGATGGGAGTAGAACCGGGTGCCCAACTTCATAAGGGAGTGCTTTGCCCTCCAGCCAAAAGAGTAGCTTTTCTGGCTCAGGCTAGCACAACCTCCTCTTCTGCCTTCCAACAGCACTCAGAGCCTAGGAAAAGTGTACAGTACAGGATTTACTACACTGAAGCATTTACAGCCATTTCCATTACAAAACCTGGTTTCAGGGTTGATCATGAAAATTAAATCCAGTCTGAAATGCGGCAAACAAGATTGCAGTCTGGGGACACAGGAGGAAATCTTATTAAAAATGCCATATCTTATTGAGATCCTAGTTAAGTGGGTATAAACTCCTCCCTCTACCCCCGAAACTGTCTTACAGCCAGATTCACAGACCAGCTGTATTCTATGTATGCTGCCATGACCAGAATTACCGAATGAGATATTTTTGTTCTTTTCATTCTCACTGAGGTTATGCTCCTCAGATCCCCATAAGTTTGAAATTTTCATAAAAAATAGGTTCAGAAAAAAAATCTTTATTAAAAATATTCCTTCAGTTGAAAATAGAAAAAAAAAGTTTTCAAATTTAGAGCATCCTTTTTTGATGGTTTTTTTTTTTTTGGAAAAGAAAAAAAAAAGGCAACATATTTTGACAGAAACAAAATTTCTTTCTTCCCTATTTCAATTGTTCCAATTTTGTAAAGTAACTCTTTTCCACTGATCTCATTTATTTCATAAATTCAGGTATTTTCATTTGCTGATCTGTTTACGCAATAAAATCCAAGTAAGTATATGTTACAAAGAGAGGCTGCCTCACTGAATTTAGTGGAATATTGATGTTTGACTTCAGCTGGGCCTGAATTTCATCCTCTAAGGGAATTCCAGCAAAAAACATCTTTTCATATTGCTGTAAGCCACACTTTCCTTTTCCAGGGTTCCAAACCATCTACACCCTAACAGGATTTTTATCAAAATTAATTGATGCTGGCTACAGTTCACATGTGATAAAATCACGAATGAGCTATTTTGGTGCTCCTGTACTAGATAGCATCATCACGGACACAGTATCTGCTGTGTCAAAGGCTTCTCAACAAGACAATTATTTGTGTGTTGTGGTTGTGTTATTTTAGTTCTTGGGTTTGTTGGTTCTGAAAATCCAGTTCCATTTGGTGCCACTTATCATTTTATTAATTTTTGGTCTCAATAATTTAAGTCTTTGTGGCCAAAGGTAACTGTGTTGTTAACAGTAATGTCATGGGAACAAATCCTCAAGGGAAATAAACTGATGGCCTCAACTTGAAGCAGTTCTCTGGTACATTTTCTCAGCTGAAGAGCTGCTTCAAGATTTTCACGTTTCCTAGGATTATCTCAAGCTAAACCGGAACTTATTTATTTCTCTATGAAAAATTGTATTGAACCTATTTCCCACAGATGAACATCTCTTTTGACTGAATTTTCTGGGTGGCATCAGGCCCTGCACACAGGCCAAATATGGATTACTGTCTACCTCAGGCCAACGTGTTTTAAGGGAGAACTTCCATGTTTGGATGGGAAATAAGGAAATATTTTCATGTCAGGCTTTTTATTTATTTGTTTGTGGCAGCTCTTTGAAGTGCTTGGGGAGCTGGAATGCAGGTCTGTGTCCTAGACTGGTGCGTATGCAGGCAGATGGCATGTGAAATGGTCAGCCTGACTTGGGATATACATACAGCTCATTATTCTTTCTGTGGTTTGTCACATAAAATGACGTATTGTGATTAATTATTCTTCTTGTATACATCTGTCTTTTCTACTTGTATTAGGCACTAGAACATCTATGCACCTGGTCTAAACATGCCTAATCTTAGCCCAGTTGCAGCAAGAGAGAGAGAGATTTTCTGAAGTGGAATATCACTAGCCCCCAGCAAGTGTAGAAGTACATGCAGAAGTGTTGAGATGTTTAAAGTAAGTATCAAATATTCAGTACTGAAAAAACAACCTGTTGATAATCTGATGTCAGAATGAGAAACTTCAGTCCATGGAGAGATTAGGAATTTCCACTGCTGGTAAAATAAGAGAGCTTTTCTGTAACACTTGCCAATATCCCTGAAATGAACAGTATTCTCTGCTTACCCATGGTAAAGAAAACATGTTTTGTTGTTGTTCCATTTAAATGGGAATATGGCACATTAACAGAGAGGTATTTTATGTTTATCCAAAAAGAAACCAAAACAAATAAACAGCAGTCAAAAATATCCAAATTTTATTTAAATATTTCATTCCTTTGTTTCACGCATAGCATGAATTTCAAAAGACTTTGATCAATCAAAGAAAAATAGATCCTTAGTAAAATTCAACAGGCTTAACTGTATACCAGCATTTTAAATCTTCTATCACTAGGCTTCATTCATTCATTCATAAAGTTAGACCTCAGCACATAGGTTTAAATGTACAGGGATTCACAGATCTATTTCCACTCCTATAAACAATAAGTTACATAGGAGGTCATTTTTGCTCTGCTCTTAAATACATTTTTTTTTTTTTCCAAAAGAAAAAGCGACATGTTCATAAAATAAAATATATTCAATCTGTAACTTCAAAGATGCTGGTTTCTTAATAAAAAGATCCCCTGGGTTTAAGGAAAAAAATTCACTTTAACCTTGTCCCATCAGATATCCCAGAGCTGTAGGAAAGCCTGTTGGAACCTGTTGTTCAGAAGCCGACTGACGGAGGAAGGGATGCCAGCCATCTTTAAGTCAAAAGTCAAAGAAAAGGCAAAGTATAACGTTCTTGTGCCCGTGGACGGAAATACCTGTCTGTATTTTTCCATTGTTCATGTTAGCTGAGATTAAAAACTAAAGAGAAGATTGTTTAGAGTGGGAGTATCGACACACTGGTAATCTGATACAAAACTTTTCACTTTGAATTTGCTGAGTGAAACTGAAATGGGGGAGTACCATCTGCCATAGGTGGGACGTGCCAGGCTGGGTGAGCCCTCATGGACCCTTGTGCAACCACACAAAGCACCTCATGACTGCTGAGGAGAGACACACCGTGCAAGATCACCAGGGCATGCAATAGGCATGCCTCTCTCTTATCTGCAGAAGCTTTGAGGTTTTTGCCAAGGATTTCATGTGGCATCTTTCACTGTGGAGTCCCAAAGAGCCACACACGCTCTGTGTCCCTTGGAAAGAAGGACTTGCACTGTGTGCCAAAGACTTCCATGTGCTGTCATCCTGTTCCCCTTCTCTGTGAATTGGAAATATGAGGAATGACTCCTTCCCCATGTCGTACCATCGATACAGTAAAGCATTGACCTTAGTCCTCAGTTCTGGTGCTGGGAATTTACCTACCTGCTGTTGGAGCATGGGTGGAACGGGCTGCAGGCAACGGAGCTGCCTCAACTGACCTGCTGCATGGGGCTATCCTCCAGGTGTGAGCAGGAGCATCTCAGGAGAGCTTGTGGCAGAGCAGGTATTTTTGCTTGCCCTGAATTTTACTGCAGTGAGAGTATGATGAGATGGGACAAAATTAGCAAAATATTTTGGAGAAATGTCCAGGCAGCTGTAGATGTTTTGCTGGGTTCTCAAAGCTGTATTCCTTTCTGTTTGTCTAGTTTACATTAATAAGGTTGTAGAAGGCAGGAGGGGGAGCTTACAACAATCAGCGCCTTCCTCATGAGAGATTACACACATTTTTCTGCAAGCTCAATAGCTACAACTTTAGCCTGTGCTTGTGTAAGAAGAGAAGGTTTAGTGCCTCTTTAAAACTCGTGTGGCTGCTTAGTCACAAGTCGGGCCCCCCGCGGCCCCCCCTGCCCTGCTCCGTAACTTTTGTTGCAATATGGGTGTGACTTTTGATGGAGCTCCCCCTCCCAGTTATGTCATTACTTCAGTTCCTTTGAATCAGAATAAAAAGTGCAGCAAACTTCAGACTCATTGACTGCAGGCTTAACAGGCGCTGGGGCTTTTCTTCCTTCTGCAGCTTGTGAGGATCTCTGTTTTTTTTACAAAGCAGTTCTGAGGAAACAATGGCCAACTTCTACTTATGGGCAACTTTTGGATTATGCCTGCTGAAGCTTTGTCTAACAGAGACACGTAAGTTTTTTATGAATGAAGCTTCTTATGATGGCTGATTAATTTGTGCTTCAGACAGCAATGGTTCTG
Source organism: Cyrtonyx montezumae (assembly GCF_038088225.1). Classification (NCBI taxonomy): domain Eukaryota; kingdom Metazoa; phylum Chordata; class Aves; order Galliformes; family Odontophoridae; genus Cyrtonyx; species Cyrtonyx montezumae. The sequence goes on along the minus strand of NW_027071826.1, from coordinate 39,683,025 downwards.
CTGCTGTATATAGCTAGCAGCTTTCTTGCATTTGTCTTTGTATAAAGTGCTATTTGCAGGAGTTTGCAGAGATGCTTTGGAACTGTAACCTGGGCTGTGCTGCTCTGCACAATCAGGGAAAGCCGTGTACTGCTTGTAAATGACAAATCCAGATCCATAAAAAGGGAATTGTAGAGCATTACAGTTTAAATTAAGAGCAGAAGTACACTAGGGAATCTGGAATAGCTCTGGTAAATCTGCTTTCAACGACGTGACTGCTGTTGCACACTTGGTTTGCTCTCCCAACCCTCTTTAAGGCTGGGGTGAGGGAACCCCCCCAGCGTACAGCAACTCTTTTCCTGAGCTCAAGGGGCTGAACTAACAGCTAGTGCAGTCTGTGTTTGGACACAGCCTGTTGAACAGAAGCACAATTGCAGTGATTTGTGCAGTTGAAATTTGCAGAGCTTTTCTGCCAAGCATGCCTGTTTCTGCCTTCTTAAGGCTTCGTTGGGGCTGACTGATGGGAGATTGGAACAAAGGGCATCAGAAGTGCCTGCAAAATCGATTGTGCAAAATCAGCTTTCTGTGGCTTGGTTGTCTGCTTCAAATATTTGTACTTAGAAATGAATGCTCATATAGAGAAAAAATAATAATTGTCTGTCCAGAACTGCAAAATGATTTAGAAATTTGAAATGGTGCAGGCTCAGCAGTGCCCAAGGGAGATGGCCATGCTTTTAGCAGGCTCGCTGTGACAGCAACTGCCTTGAGGCACTTTGTGGTCAGGGCAACAATTATCCTTCTACATTATTTTTCTACTCATCAGTTCCAGAAATCTAACAAAGTACATTTTTCATTGCCATTGTCACCCAAGTGCTCTATTTGTTCGTATGGTACAAATATTTATCATTTGTTTGAGCAGCAGCAAATACTTCTGTAATGGTGGCAGCGCTGCCAGGCTGTGAACGGGTGTGCCGCAGTGAACAGTTCCCGGCACATCTGGGGTAGCTGGAGAACCTTCCTTGCTCTCCTTGCTATAAACTGTTTGCCCATTGTGCTGAAGTGTGCTTGCTAAAATTGGGTGTATAGTTAAGTCTGTAAAGAGAGGGCAGGAGTACTGCACAAGAGGAATACCCAAGATAGACTTTGGCTTACTACGAGTCCATATGCTATATGAGAATTACAGAGTTTTGGTTACCGCCTGCTCAAATGATTTCTCCTCTTATGAGCTGCCAAGAGTGTCCTAAAGAAGTGGGGTCTGTATTGGCTCAGGGAGTAATGTAATTTTGCAGTGGGGCATAGAAGAAACCTCACCATCTACTCTTCAGCATAGTTCCAAAAAGTATGTCAGACTTCATGTATGCCCCACGGGGAAGTTTCTTTAATGGCTTAGCAAGGTATTAGATTATAGTTACAATATATTTTAGTTGGTATGCGGTACATTCCAGCATGACTTTGTAGTTAGTAATGACTTCAAAACGGCAGTTAATGGTGGTTTTATTTTCTTTTTTTAAACCAGTGACTTTGCTGTGCATCACAGGTTACTAGTCATAGCTGTTGATTACACTGTTAGTACTGAATGTGGCAAAAATGGAAACATCCTGGGTTTACTGTTAATGCGACTGTTAAAGGAAAGATGAGATATAGAAAACTGCTGGAAACCTGATTCATCCTGGGTTCAGTGCTGTTGTGACCATTCCCTCACTGCTATGTGAGGGAGGTGTACTTGTATTGAAATGATTTCTGTTTTCTGATGAGTTTGAGCCATATTTCACAGGCCAGGAGAGTTTAGCTGCAGACAGATTGGTTAATGACAGCTCTGGGGGAGATTTCCCCCGTGGACATGATGTATTTGTAATAGCATTTCTCTCATAGTTTTCCTTGATTAACAAGAAGCGAATCATAGAATTTTAACACCTCAGCTGGAGGAAGCTGGAATCATAGAATCATAGATTTGCTCAGGTATAGAAGTAGGAGCAAAGATGAAGCGCAAAGGGAAAGAATGAGTCTACCAGAGGAGGGAGGGGTTCTCTGTTGGCAACGGAGAGGTGCCAGAGTCACAGGACAGGGCTCCTCTAGTTATCAGTCAATCACAGAGGAAGGGACCTGTCTGCATTTTAGCTTACATATGTCATGTCAATATGCAAATAAAGTAGATTAAAGAAGTTCTCTGTGCTTCTTTATGCTTTATATTCTCTTATGTGTGTGTCTTGGCTATTCTCCCAAAGCTGCAAGGAAACAAACTTTAATAAGTTCACTTTAACTTCCATCATTGTTTAATGGAAAGGTTATGCATCTGCCCTTGAACTGCTCTCACACAAAGAGCCAACAAACCATGGCAGAAGATTGTCTTGCAGTCTTTGGAGAAATATTTGTTGCTTCTGTAGTTCCCGGTGTTCACCACAATGCAGAACCATTACCTTGAAAACAGGAAGAGAAAGGCTTAATGAGAGAAGATAGCATCGTACAAGCGAGGGAGAACTTCTTTAACTAAATGCTTTTAAAACCACTGGCAGTTCAAGCCAAGATGAAATGAAACGTTCCCCCGTACCTGGTGTGTCTTTCTTTCCAGAACTGTTCCCATGACTTTCATAGGCCAGGACTTGAAGGCTGTACAAATACTGTGGTTATTTATCTAGTACCTAAACATGTACGAGGTTCTACTGCAGCAAGAACGTGCTAGCAGGATGAGATGTCCTCAGTTGCTGATAGACAAGTATAAACAGGAGAGTAAAGCATGAGCTCATTGCTGCTGCAGTACTTGATACTGTAGGAGAGAATCTCATAAAGGGGTGGAAAAAAAAAGTATTTTTATTAATGGACAGCAGCAAAAGCATTTCAAGTAAAAGAACATGGAAAAAAGCAGGAAAATACAGTGAGGAAAAATGAGGATCTCAAAATGATTTTTGGTTGCGTGGTAAGGAGCACAGTGGATTCAGGAAACAACTAAAATTGGTTACACAGTTTGAATTCTTGAATAATTTTAACTCAGAAACTTAGAGAAGAAATCTGAAAAGCATCCAACCAAGAAACAGTGTAAACCTCTGCAAAGGTTTCCACTAATTCAGAAACCATCTGTAAGGAACAGGGAAAAATAAGAAATGAGTAATAAATCAAGATTGCAGCAGCCATCAAGCTAACATATAATAGGAAGGAGTCTGTAGATGTGTGAAAAGTTAGAAAAAGTAAAATCTGCACTTTTCATATGGCAGAGGAAAATATAGAGGTGAAATCTGTGAGATGTCTTAATTAAAAAGCAAAGGACAAACAATAAAATATGGCTATGCTCTTGCCAAAGAAAAGGTGGTATTCAGAGGGAGCGGCTAGACAGCAGCAGTAATTAGGTTTGAAAATAGGTTTCTTAAGAAGTGATTAGATAAGTAGATGGGATAAACATCTTAAAAGGGCAGTTGGATGTTGGTGATCATGCTCCTGGTTAAGAAGATGGACTAGAAGTCTTGTGGTAATTGTGTTTTTGCTTTGATAAAGGGGTAATTTTAGTTTGAGTGCAATTGACTGGTAGCGGAATATGTCATAGAGAAGCAGGGGAAAAAATGATGCGGTGCTCCTTGTATGAAGAGAGGAAAACTGTGCACGAGAACTTAGACGTTTCGGGAAATTCCAGAGATGATGTAACGAGGCTTCCACACTTGCTTTCTGGTCTTCTTGCCCTGTTTTTCTGTTCTGACACTAACAAGCATGTGTTAGGAATAAGGCAATTTTCAACCTCAAATAACACATCACATTATTTACAATAGATAGATAGATATTTCTTTGAAAGGGAATCCCATGCAAGAGGACTGTTCTCTAAAGATGTTTTCTCAGGTCTAAGTCTGAATGTATACAGCTAGCACACAGAGAGGATAATGGTGAAATGACCACGACTAACTGCTCTGGTCTTGCCTTCTTTGAAAAGAGTACAGTAGTGTACTGGAATAAGTCATTCTGTTCAAAATGTGATATATAAGCATCAAATGATATCCAAAAGCATGCATTAATCAAATTTTGGATTTTGACACTGAATCAAATTTTTAGACTACAGAATCTCAGACTTCCAGTGGAAAGTGAGCAAAGTCAGAGGAGCAAGACCAAGGTTTGGATCATCACTTGTACGTCTCTACTAAACGTGTGGTTGGTGCTGAGTAGAACCCACACCAACATCATACTTTTAGTGGTGTTTCTGGTGGTTTGGACCATTCTCTGTGGTTTATAGGTAGCTGGCAGAGAGCCAGTTCGGAGCAGCTTCCATCATTTTCCAGACGGTCCCAGAAATTCACAAGCACTGTTGTCTGTCACTCCAAGGGAGGTAATAATCATTTCAAAGCCAGGCTTACCGCCATCAGACACTGTAATTATCAGTGACCATTATGGCTGCTGTTAATGGGGGTGGCAGAGAAAATTGTTTCAGCCCTGCATGTTTATCGGCTTCCTTCCCGTGAAATCACAGGGCTCTCTATGGCAGCATTAGCAGTAGTATCAGCAGCAGCTGGCTGTGATTTTCATCCCTCGCTGGGGCCCACCCCGCCCAAGGCACAGTGCAGGAGCCCCGCGCATGAATGAATCTGCAGGCAGCGATGCGCAACAGCAGCCAGCAGAGGAGAGAGGGGTTTTCCTTGGAGAATCCTCACAGTCAGATGGAAAGTTCATCTAATTGCAACTTAAAGTTCAAGCCTTTGCAACTGTTTGCTGCCTAAAGAAACCTGCTGTCATTTTTGGAGTCTGTGTATACAGTTGAATTCCATTTTGTATGCACTGGATTTGGGACTTTCCAGTTCCTGTATAAGACAGCACTGGCTGTGTTTTATAATGTAACAATCTTACTTCAGTACAGTAACCTTCAATTCTCACTGGGAAAAGAAAACAAAAAAAAAATTGAATAATCTAACTTCAGCAATTATCATCAGGTAGATTTAAGAAACAACACCGATTCAGAGTGAAAATTGCAGAGATCTGCATTTTAGTGATGTTTGCAGTTTGAAAAATACATTGCTTTGCTTTTTTCCTTTCTTTCCTTCTATTGGTGACTGAACACGATTCAGTGACTGGAAGCTCTAACAGGCTGTGCTATGTGTTGGCACAAAAGGGAATAAAAAGGAAGCAACCTCAGACATGCAGCAGCTGTGATAAAACTTCCGTTGCTGTCTCTGCTAATGGTCCTGCCCCAACAGCAACGTGAGATGGCTGCAAAAGAGTGCCAGGCACAGGCGGGCATCTGGCAAGGGAGAGGGTGTGAGCCAGTGATTATCAGCTAGGCAGATAATGCCTATTTTAGCAGATACCTGCTTTTGTAAATAAGAAACTGCCCTTGACATAACATATAATACTGAAAAATCTGTTGTTGCATAGCTTTGGTTGATTATAGCCGTCTCACAATGACAGTGAGTTATCAAGGCGCATGGTGAAACGGGTTCTCAGAAGTATATTTCCCTAGGGGGCTTTTTTATTGTTATTTTTGTTAATGGATAGGTGTCTGTAAAGCAGCAGGGTGTGGTGTGTGTGGGCAGAGGTGATGAATAGCTCCCCGCAGCATTCCCATGCAGAAGCGAGAGGTGAACTGGCGCTGAGCGTGTGGTCGGTGGCCAGCCAGCACCCCTGGGCAGCAGAGCAAGCTGGGCCAGGCAGCACACAGCCAGCTCGGGGCTGCACCTCCAGCAAACTGGCAGCAGCTCTGAGAGAATGCATCTTGCTGCTGGGCGGGCGCAGCAGCTCAGGACTGTGTCACACCTACCTCTGCCACGCAACTTGAGCCTTTTCAAAGGGCAGGCAGAGCACATGTGCCCGCTCAAAGCAGGCCAGAGAAGCTGGCAGTTGCTTCTCCTACAGCATGTGAGCACTGTAGTTCAACTCGGGAACCGTTGTGATGGCAGTGATCAGTTGCTCTCCAGCCCTTTGCCATCCCTCAGACAGGCAGGCCCCGCGCGGAGGAGCGTGGAGGCGAAGGTGGCTGTGTGGGGGCAGCCAGGCCTTTTGCTTCCATCCGACAGTGCCAGTGAAGCTCCCACGCTGTGTGCATGGAATAGTTAACTGCGGAGCTTCAAGGGAAAGTAGTTTTGCCCATTATAAAGAAACATGATTCATTAATAATGAAGAAACCGAGGGCGAGGCCTGAGCTCATTTCACGGTTTGCTTTTACTCACTTCCCTGTTCTTCTTTCTCCTGCCCCATTAGGTGTCCTCCATTCATAACCTTCCCCTTTTCCATTGTTTTCAGCCATGTAAGTGTAGAGAAAATGCCTTTTTTGTTAGTGAGTCTCCAGTCTTATGAATGTACTTTTTTGTACTCTGTTCCTTATTGCTCGTGCATAAGTCTGACATGCAGGAACATTTAAAACAGAAATTCAATAATATTTGTGTTCAATTTCTCCAGAAGCAGTCTCATTAAAATCAGGTAAAACTTTCCCCATCACTCTGACAGCTCTGTCCTATTTACTTGTGTGTGTTATCCATACACCCACTGGAGACTGGCAGTTATTTTCACTGCAGTAGCATTTGTTTCCTGTTAGACTGCAGCATATGCAATGTATTATTTTCTTTGAAATTTCCTATTTGGGACTGCTAATTTTCTGATAAGGGATGCTTGAAGTCGTTTGGCAAATGAGAACCTTTCTAAGTCTTTTGTCCTACTGTCAAACTGAACGCTTATTTAGATTCAATGACTTTTAAAATTGATTTAATAATTAACAGAAGGATGATGTATTAAATCTATTCATGTTTCTTTCCTGTATGGGGTAAAAACTTCAGGTAGTGATAAATATCATTTCTTTTCTTGAGGTCGTGGGGGTGTTGATACACAAAGGCTTGACACTCTGGGAAAGCTGAGTGACAAGAGAGTTGGAATGGCTCAGCAAGACAGAGGAGGATCCAAGAACAGACCTGGTGCCCTTAACCTGAAGGTGGTCCATCTGGCTGCCATGCTAGGATGCCACATAGCCAAAAGGCTATAGATTTGGAGAATTTGAGTGCCCCTGTGCAGCAACTATGTGTATCCAGTTGGTAGCCAGGTGTATCTTTTAGATTTGCACACCATCTTTTGAATAACAGCTTCCGTTTCTCTCATCTATTTCCCATTAATCCATCTCTCTGAGGCATTTGGCTGAAGCAGTTCAATAAACCTGGACTCTGTTCAGCCTGTGTCTGTGATATAGGCAGAAATCTATCTAATCTGGTAAAACTGTTGCTCAGCAGCATAGTCATTCTCAGGCAAAAGGGGATGTGGAGCTCTCACAAGAGGCAAGCTTCAGTGAAGGTTCAAGGAATACAAATATTCTCTTATTAACCCTTTTTTGATTTCTTTTCATTTCAGCTTTCTATTCTGGCAAGTCTCACTTGCTGTCCTTGAGTTCAGCATGAGGCTAACAAGGCAGGAGCCATCCACTGGCTTCCAAAATGCGATGCTAACAAAATATCAGTCTTATTTCACAATGGCAAAATCACTGCCATCTTGGGAGGAGAAAAAGCACAGAACTCTTCTAGCACAGAAAATAAAAATGGTTTGCTTGGAGTCTCATATTGAGTGCTAAACTCTTAAATGCCTCTTTTCCAGAATGTAACAAATACTTTTTATAACTACAGAGAATAGGAAATTGGTTTTCACTAGTATCTGAACTGACACAGCTTAAGTTATAGACAGGCAGCTGTAGAATTCACGGTTCTTGTATGTACAGCTGTAACAGGCAGGCACTGTGAGCATGTGAGGCACCTTCCCACGGTGACTAACTAGAGAGAAGTTTCTTTCCTGCTTTTGCGGCTTGCCTTAGAAAAGCCTGAATCGATTTGCTCACTGCTCTGGTATAAAAAGTTGTAAAGCTTTTCTCAGGATATGAATTTTGTGTCTCCTGATATTTCCATTAGATCAGTCCCATTCATTCTTTTTCTTACATCTGCATTTCCTAGCTGTTTGTTGGATGGGAAGTGATCTGGGCAGTTCAGCTTTATATTTCTCCACCTCTTCTTGGCCTGCCAAGTCTCACACATTATCTAGTAATAATGCAGCTGGTGTTCATCCTGAACATAGCACAGCATTAATTGGCTTTTATGACAGGGAAACAGAGAAGCAACATAGAAGGCTAAGACCAGCACCATTGTGTTTAGGCATAAGGGTTAGACAGCATTTTCTGTCTCTGTGTGGGTTTCTGAGAATTGGAGAAAAGCTTGATCATCCGTTTCTCCAGGAGGAGGCACATCCTGAGACTTAGATGCTATTGAAACCAATGAATGCATCCGAATGTATTTCCTACTAACTCTGCTGAGAGTATATTTTTGTCTAAGCAGTTCGTATGACAACTAGTTCATGATTCTGGAGATAGAGGGTTTTTTTTTCTTGTTTTACATTTGCTAAGAAGAACCTGTTATGTGTACATATAGCTGTGCAGTCTAGCACTATGGTAAATTAGAGAAGAGTAAAAAATATATTGTCTGCAGAGCAATGCAAAACTTGTACAACAGTGCCTTTAAAGATTAGTGGCATTTTTATCTGAAATTTTACATTTGCAAATGAATCAATTTCTTAGTGGCATTCCTTTGCTGAGCAGAAGAGGAGAAGTTCAAAAAGCTCTCTACTAGACTAGGTTACCCTTCAAAACAAAATACAGATAATGTTACTTACTTCAGTTGTCTTTGTGTTGTCATAATTCTATTAAGAAATATAGAATAGCCACAGCATTGGAGGTCTTGAGCTCAACAAGGGTTATATACATTAATAACCTATGAGAGTGCTGATAAAATCTACTGTTATAGAACTACATCCTCAAAATGCAGTGCTCTCTTCTGAGCACCTGCTATATCATCTTAAAAATTGGAATTGGATGTGAATGTGTGCCTGAAATGTTCTTCCATTTGTCACTTGCTGGATTCTCTCTGGTACTATAAAAGAAGAACTTGGGTTTTTCCTGGAAGAGAACTCAAATGCTTACACTTTCTCAATGTCACTTTAGAAAGAGGTGGTATCTCTGATGAAATTTAGTTCTCTAGTCATTCTTTTTTCCTGCATTACATAGAGTTTGTGTAAATGTTACAACATTTTGTCTGGAGAGGTCATCTGTCTCATCTAATGAATTTTGTCAACGTAATCGGCACAGTTAGAATCAGGCTGAATGTGTTTAGGTTCCCATAGAAATTGAAATCTGAGTCTATTGTCATTTAACAGAATATAAGGCCTTAGCTAGTGAGTAACAAGTGAACTGTGTTAAGTTCTCCCGCTTGCAGAAGTTTGCAAGAGTACAGAGGACTGGAGCATTTCTGGAAAGCTGGCATCTTAAAGACAGGAAACTCCTCAGTTACTGACCACTTGGTAATCTGCACCTGGCTACTCAATCCTTATGACAGTTGGACAACCCATGTGAGAAAATATTCCTGCATGTGTTTCATTATGAGTAAGAGACAAGTATTTTCCTAATTTATGAAGCACTTCATAAGCCATTGTTTGCAGACCTCTACTGAGTTTATTGACCCTATCAGTCAGACACTTTACCAATTTCATTGCTCATACTCAGAACGGCGGCCATATCACTTTATCAGTAGAAGTTACAATCATATTGCTGTTGACTCACAGGAAATTCAGGTGCAGCAATTGCACGACAACATATTAACACCTTTTATTAACACCTGACAAACCCTGACTTCATACAAATATCCACAATCATGGTTATAGCAACATAATCATGTCCCAGTGTAAGCCTGTCTTTTGCTTTTTAATTTACTGGATCAGTATCTCAAATGGATTGCTAAGATGAGTGAGCAGTGTTTCAGGAGCTGGTTTGTATGGGTCAGACTGTTCAAGACTATATACAATGACTGATAGTAGATAATCCTAAAAAGTGTTTCTACTCTACATCAGCTACTTCTGCTGTTTCTAGGAGATATCTCCGCTTTGTGTAAAGAACTTCTCGCTTCTATTTTTTGCTAGTATGTGATGGCATCTTCACACTTTTGTTTTCAGGGTCCTTTAATGTTTTTGTTTTTTCTTTTTCATCTCTGATTTTTTCTGGACTCAGTTTGTCTTGTACTTTTGTACCTACTCATTGTGAGGGGAATCACAGATCAGTTGTTTACTTTATCTAATGCATTTGACTTTTTTTTTCTTCTAGAATGTAATCAGTTTCCTTGCACAAATACATATTTAGGGTTTTCTACTTATGAGGAAGGCTTTTGATTGGTTTGCTATTTGAACTAACTTTTGCTCAAGGTGATTCTGACTTCTTAATACTTTCCAGTCTCAGGAAACTTACAGCACATGAACTGAGGTCTCTCACTTCATCATTTGCTATTGAAATCTTGATATAATTTTGAATCTTCTCATAAAATCCAGATACGTATCATTAAAATAAAAGATTATTAAGATCTGGGAACATCACAGCAAAATTACTGGCTTCACTTCTGGAAGATAACAGTGCTTCACTATTTGAGGATTATTGCCTTCAAATAGTAGTGAACATACCTAAATGCATGTATGATTTACTGTAGTATGAGAATTCACTAAATACAAAAGCCACAGTGCCAATACTTCTTTCCCATTCTTTCCACATGCATGTGAATCCTTACTGCCTCCCATAAAAAATATTTGGGGAAAATAAAGAAGTAGGACAGATACATGAGGCTTTTGTTATTTTCTCTATATTTCCAATACCAACAGGAAGAAGTAATTTCTGTTGTTTCCAATTAATACTAAAACATTTATTAGAAGATTCAGAACTGGAACTCTCAGAATTATTTAAGAAATTTAGCTGAACATCTAATTTGAGATACAGACAGCCTGTATGTACCTTATGAAAATGTCTTGCTAGTTTATATTTTTGGTATAAGTCTCAAGAGGAAACTGCTGTGCAGATGGGTAGAGTCAAGTGGCATCCAGCAAATGAAAACATTATGCCACCAAAAAATTCCAGTAGAAGCTGTCTGCTGACCTAGGCATTTTGGTTGCAGGCTTTGTGAACCCAACCCTTCAGGTACTGGAAAAAAAAGAGGGAGTAGTGGGTGTGAGACTGTTCTCTTCCATTGCAAGGAGATTGTACTGATTTAGGCGCCTTTAACTTTTCCATTGACTTGCATAAAATCCTGATGGGATTTGATTAAGATGATTGTGCTAATCATTGCATGTACTTATAGAAAGTGATCATTTTCAAAGCTGACTTTTTGTTTGAATACATATTGTAGATCACAAAACAAATCTTCGTGCCAGTGAATATGAATATTCCTGCCATATCATATGAAATATCCATTTAATGAGTCTGATTATTTTTCAGTAGTTTGTAGTATACTTCCCAGCGCTCCTCTAAAAGTGCCATCCCTCCCTAAAGATCACCATCCCTCCATTGAGAATGTACTGGTGGCATGGTGTTGCTTTTTGTTTTATGGAGAGAAGCACACAGCGATCAATGCACTCTTTAAGTTAAACAGATGCTTCTCGACAATCTTTGACTGAGATAAGTAGCTTTCTTGTTTATTATTTAATAATCGTTCAGCAGTTAATTGGGTTGTGTAAGTGGCTGGTTACAGATTCATCTAGTAGTTTGTTGGGATATTGATTATTAAAAAAAAGCAGGTATCAGTGTTTTTAACTCTTGTATATTCTGCATGCTTTGGGAATGAAAATGTTGCCATCTCATTTGCTTTTTGTGTGTGTGTGTGGTGTGTGTGTGTGAAAATTGCTAGTACTCAATAGTTGTTTTACTCATGTTTCTAACTTCAAACCTCTAAGCAAAAATTACATCTATATTTTTAATCTGAGAAATCTGAATCTAGTATGAATCATTTAAATATCTGTTACACTGGAGATTTCAGTGCTCTAGTTTGAGTCACCAGTGAGGTCTTGATCAAGTTGAATGGATTACTGGACAATATTTCAACCGATACCCAGTTAAGTACTAGACACCCTCATTAAAATTGTGTTATTATTTTGTTTAAAATTGTGCTATTATTTTGTAAGGCACTTCCTTGCAAATTCATACAAGAAACCTCTTTTAAAAATTTTTCTTTTTTTCAAGCTTTTCCCAAACATTTGAGTGGGGATATGAAAGAAATTGTGTATGAGTTCATTGTGAGGAAGCTGAATGCTGAATAAGGATGGATGAGGATTCCTGTTTGTCCTTTGACATCTAATTTGTAAGGCATACTCTAAGAAGCCTTGTTTCTTTCCACGTGTCTGTCAGACTAATATTATCTTTACATTCGCTGGCTAGCTTTCAGAGCTTTTAAAGTTTCTTGAGGTTCTGTTACAGTTGTTTTCTTATGAAGGGGCCTTGTTCAAGGCAATGATATTCTGCTTTCTATTTAATGTCTTTTTTTCTTTGATTTGATCATTGATTGCTTTTCTGTAATGAACTCATGAAAATGCTGTGAATATTTATTAGAGGTTTTCATGGGGAATTTTTTTCTTTTCAGTTCAGAAAATATTTACCAAGAAATCGGAGTTTTCTAAATGTTAGGTGAAGAGCAGTCTCAACTCCCACCTGCTATTTTTATTAACAAGTGTGTTGCAAATTGATAAAGTTTAAAATCTATCTCTTAATTGGAGTTGTTGATCCTATGTCTGATTTTGTATGAATCCTTTATCTAAGTAACCATAAAACTTTAATCAGGCTTCCCGTGACTTCTCAAAGCTCAGATGGAGGCTGACTGCAAAACTTGTAAGAACACAATAAAATAACAATGAACACAATAAAATAACAATGTATTCGTTCTTTGCTCTTACAATGTTCTTTATCAGTCAATCTCAAATTGCTTTTTTAAGGAGGTTAGTTGCAAACTGAGGCAAAGAGAGATGAACTGGCGTATCTGCCAATTCTGCCAGCAGGTAAATGACAGAGCAGGCAAATAGACATAAGGCACTTTGAGCTCCAGACTCAGGATCTGTCTGCTGAGCAACACAGCTTTTCCCCTGCTTTTATCCCAAATGACATAACAATTTGCTTTTTTAAAAAAAATAAAAATAAAAATGAAGATCAGACTCCAACTATTAATCACCAGCTTTCGTTTCCTGCACATTTCTTCACCTGGATCGCATGGAGCCAGTCCCAACTGATTCACTTTGCAGTCCTTGTTATTCAGCCTTTGGGGTTAGGCTAATTGTACAGCCTGAAGCACTGCTGGTATGACAACGATGATCATGTTTTCATCATATCCAGGGGGGCATATCTGATAACTGTCTAATTCCAAGACTATGATTTCACTGCTTGCAAATTTTCCAAAGGGGTGCTGCACAGCTGTACCATGGTCTAGTGGAGTCTGAAGGCTTTCAACCTACTGCTGGGTAAAGCTGCTATAAAAAGAGTAATATTAATGTCAGCAGCAAGGAAGTTTACTGTAAGTGATAACACTGTATAGGCTCAGTCAGGATGTTTATCAGAGCAACTGTTGCCAAGGAGATGAAGCAAGTTTGGAAGATGCATTAGCAAACTTTCTGCAGCAAATGCTGAGGAACTAAACATATTTCTTGTACTTGAATTTTGAGTGATTGTGAATGCTTGATTTAATAATAGTGCCACTCCCCCCCACTCCACCATTTTTATAAAGGTAAATTGGTACTTGGGGAAGCTAACATTAAGATACTGATGATCTCTATGGATCAGCAAACAGAGAGACAATGATTTTGGTGGCCTGTAGGTATATACAGAGAGAACAACTTAGAGGGAAGCCAAGAACTTGAGCTCTGTTCTACATGGTTTTTTGAGCGGGCAGTGACTGAAGTAGTAACATTGGTAGAGAAAGTAGATCATCATACTGCAGCTCACCCTTTTCATACTGTTGCTCTTATCCCTGCCACATCTTTCTTAGTACTTTCTTTTCATTTCAGAGACTAACCTGAGTCCACTTGGCTCGTAGGGGAAGCGTGGCTAAGTCATGGCTTTTTACATAGTTAACAATAAACAGGAACGTAAGGAAGCTACAATCTTATTTGCCTTTTCAGCCAAAATTACTAGGTTCCCAAATATAACTGCATAGTAGGAACAGCTTTGGCATGACTTCAAAGAAAGGTCTGATTTTATAGCTCTGAATCTATGGAGACATCTTCACTTTCTTGCCACCACACCCAGCTATTAAGAAAATGCTGTTTCTATTTACAGCAGCAGGCAGCCCTCACAGTATGCAGGTAAATTCCTTTTCAAGTGTGTTCCTGGACTTCGCTGTCTTTAGAAAGCCAGCTATGCAGAGATTTTCCTTCTGAGTATTAGCAATCTGTTAGTGATAAAGCTGTGATTTTTTTTTCTCTCCTGAAAATTTTCAGGATCCAGAAATGTCTGTTAGATATCACTGATTGAAGTCTGAATATGTTATGGCATCCAAAGGAGGGCTACGAAGATGGGGAAGTGTCTGGAGGGCAAGGTGTATGAGGAGCAGCTGAGCCAGGAGTTGGACTTGATGATCTTTATGGGTCCCTTACAACAGGGGATATTCTATATTTTCCTATGCCAAACTGAAATGAAAATAAGAAATCAAAATTAATTCTACAGGGAAATGTCGTACTGGATTCCTTAAACTGTCAACTTATATTGAAACCCAGTAAACATTTAAATTATATATTTTTTTTTACTGCTTTGCTTTTCACTTAGTTTATGCGAACTAATTGTTTCAAAACAAGAGCAAGTTTCAAACCGAAGAATAAAACTTCACAGAGATTCACAGAATATCCTGAGTTGGAAAGAACCCACAAGGATAATCGAGCTTTAATTATCCACAAAGAATACTTAGAAAATTGAAGATATGGTTTATTACCACTGTATTTGGACATATATTTCTTATAAATCACAAGAAATTTCACAACTTGGCATGGCACCAAGTAAAGTGTTTCATCTGCCAACTCCCAACAATCTGTAAATTACTTTCACCTTATGCCAGCCATTATTTGGAGATGCATGTGGCATATTTCCAGTTTTTTTCTCTACTTTTTGAAGATAATCGTGACTAGCAAGAATCACAACTGTGAGAAAATAAAAGCATCACCCATCCACACTACGTGACAAACAGGTTGGTCTATCCCTGGCACTTTTTTGTTGCGATGGTTCTCTACAACCTCACACAAACACGCTTGCTTAACTCACGTGGATTCTGCAAAATTTGACTTCTAAATTTTCATCACTGTGTAGTCATGCCAGTTTAGAGTCAGATTTTCCCAGTACAGCTTTCCTTTCCCCATCAAGCCCTGAGGGATTCAGGTGTAGGTGTGTTTTAATGATGTCGACACGTGTCTATTAGTGAATGGGGCTGGGACTAATGAATCATTTTACATAACCAAACGAACAGCTATCGAGTGGTTTCCAGCAGTACTGGCCTGGGCTTTAGTCCAACTTCTGACATCAAGGTGGAAGCTTCTGCATGCTCTTACAGTTGCCTGGGCTGTGAATTGGTTTAGTGAATGGTTTTGCTAATAGACTCTGAAGAAATGGTGGAATAATCAGCAAATAATGAAGTTATTCAGGCCAGCATGTATGGTGATATATTAGGCAATCACTGAACAATATTTTTCTATATTCAAGTTTTCACAGATGTAAAAAGTACAGTAATTTTGCTATCTTAGTATTCCTGCAGACAGAATGTCTTGGCTTCTGAAATGTTTCCTGAACTCATCCCACGTGAGTTTTGTATTCAGCATTCTGATTTAGCCATGAAAACATAGTTTTCCCAAGAAAAACATTTAAAAAGAAAACACTAACTGGAGATGATTCTGAGCAGAAATCTGAGATCTGACTCATTCACACAGATCTTAGGACTCATATCATCCAATTTCTAGATTTGCTTTGAGAAAAAGTTTAATTACCAGGAGACCCTTTTAAAAGAATTTTTGTTTATAAATGCCACTTTATCAGCATTAAAACAGGTACTATTATTAATAGTGTAGTTGGCAGTATTAAGCAAGTCGATCCTTCTCAGAAGTGTCAGTACAAGATTATTAAATCTATAAAATTAAATTGTCTATGATTATAAGGAAACATTTACCCATCTACATCTGCCTAGACCCTGAAATCTGCTTAAGAAACATAGAACAAAGCTCTTATCAACTAAAAGCTACGTAAGCAGAGAATGAAACTGTCTGCACTTTTAAGAGCCTAGTTCTGTCCCTGTTTTCAGCCCCATTTTATCACATCATGGTGGCCAATCAATCATCTTGAACCACAAACCAAAGAGGAAAATCCCTCTGAGAACAGTGTACTAGCATTTCCTTGTTGTTGCCAAGCAATGATGCGCACAGTGGTTTTACCAAGAAATCTATTAACAATCTAATGTTCTTCTACAGGTTTTCTGTAAAGTGGAACAAAGTTTTCACAAGTCTTTCACTTCATTTGCTTTGATGAATCTCTGCAGTAGTTAAAGATCTTATATATATATATGCATATATATATAAGATCTTATATTTATATATATATATGTATATAGTGCAAGATATATGTATACATATGTATATCCACTTTGACAACGAAACCACTAGGTTTTCTCCTGAAATCAATGAAGAGTAGAAAGTACATGAACCATCCACACAGTGCATAAAAAAATAATTCTGGAGAAAGTTACTATAATGGGAAAAGTTTGTGTGTCAGCATTACTCACTGTGAGTAAGGGTTGCAGAACCATGATGGAAATGGGATTGCACCTGGCTTCTTAGGGTGACAGCTTCTAACAAGTCTCTGGTATTAACAAATGGGGTGTAACACAATTTCATGAAGGGACAATGCTCTTTAGTCTATCTCAACTAGTTATATCACAACAGAGGGGTCTAGCTAGCAAGTTCTTAGGAGAACAAGGACAATAAACTGGGCTGAAAATCAGCAATTAAGCTCAGCTTAGATACAGGATTGGTAATAGCTTTGAAGAGTTTGCTGAAGAAGAACTTGCAGCTGTTTTCTGAGTATCTACTCATGACCAAAAAAAAAAAAAAAAGAGAGAGGCAGAAAAACAGAAGTCACAGGAAAGGAAGGGAGAAATGATTTGTGCTAAAGTTTTCCATCCTTATAAAAATTCAGTGCAAGCTTAAGGGCATTCCATGGCTTTGGGTTGAGTCAGTGAAGTCTCATGGTCTGGATGAGATTAACGATCATGACAATTCAGGCATGTTTAGTCCTTTTTTCTTTTTTAAGAGCTATTATTAAACAGTGTTGTCTTTCAGCAGCAGCAAATCATGTGGGTGTCACAGACAGATCATGCCTGTCAGTCCTTGAAGACTGCCAAACTATAGGAGGGGGCAGCAGGGAAGGCTTGGGTGCTGGTTGAGATTCTGCTCTGAGTCCATTCTGAATCAGTTCATTTGAAACTTCGTATGTAGTGGAGGGATCAGTAACAGTCTGGCACACAACGTGGAGACGCAATGTAAGAACTCTGGGGTTTGATTTCCAGGTTCCTTGACTGACTGCATAGTTCTGGTCAGCGTGCTCTGCATCTGTATTTTGTCATATTTGATATGTGGAAATTGCTGCCTTCACAGAGGAGATGCTGGGTTTATGCAACGTGTTGAGTCCGTGAAATATTATGTGAGATTTAGGCATCACTGTCATCCTTTTTTCACACTCACCGCTTCAAAAACAGAAGTGCCTGTACTGCAAAAGTGTTGCCGACACTTTTAATAGCAGGTTTAGAAGATATAGTCAAAATAAGAACAAACAGAGCTCTCTGTCTCAACATTATTTTTGGGCAAAGTGCCAGCTAAGAGAATGGCCTCAAAACCAGTTTTGCAAATGAGATTGCCACATGTGTCCCTGGTGTTTCCTGGCCAGCCACGTGATCTCACACACTGCATGGATACAGCTTCCTGGGAGCCTCAGTCCTTCTGCAGTGCAGATGTTCAGCACATGTGCATTGTGCCTGGTGCTTCCCAGAAGTGTCCTGGTGTGCAGGATGTATGCTGTTGGGGCAAGCTCAGCATTTCCGTGGAAAGCATGCATGTGCAGAGCTGTACCGTACAAGTAGTTCTATTAAGCTCATTTGTGTAAAGATAGCTATTTATTTTCAGCAGTTGGATGTTAAGGAACAGACTGCCTCAGAATGTGATTAAATCATGACTGGATCTCTGGGTGGTAACAGCACCTATGTTATGTTTAAAAGCCATAAATGGGCTGAAGTTTGATGACAACTGAATCAAATTCGCTTTAAACAAAAATGAACTTCACTTAATGCTTCAGCAAATCTGTTATAGGCTGCAGGATTCAAATGTTACCCAAAACATGGGGATGTGGAAGGATGCTGCCTTCACAGCAGAGGTTCTTCAGAAATGAGCCTAAAGTTGTTGGCAGAAATGTTGATGTTCCAAAAAAAACCCTAGTTCTAAAATGTTAAAGTGAATTTGCTACTTTAATTAACTAATAATTTTTGCGTTATGACCTTCAAATATGATATTATCTAGGGCTTCAGAGAGTATGCTTATTTATTAAGAAACTTTGACCTGTCTTGTTCTACAGGGGAGAGAGAAGCATGAAGGGAAAAGTAAAGAGAAAGAGATGACACATCTGAGTAATTAATGCATAATACAGCTGCTCATTGGACATCTTCCCCTATAATGTCAGGTTTTGAATCTGGAATGTTTGGAGCCAAAGTAAAAGTCACTCTGGTAGCAGCTGTCAGAGCAGCTCCATCATATAGCTGAAGCCATGAGCCACATCCTTCTGCACAGAGTAGCTCTTAGTTGCACTGTCATAAGAAAACATCTGTTGGGATCTACAGCATGAATGCCTGTTGAGTACTTCTGTGACTTACAGGCACATTGTGTCAATGGCTTTTGAGCGTGTTGTGCTGAGACTATCATTTTATATTAATATACTAGCTTCTCCTCAGACTGTGAAACTCAGACTTGTTGCAAAATGTTAAGGCTTCCAGAGAAAAAAAGTACATTTGTTAGCGTCCTCCTCCTTCTGTACCAGCTCCTCATTCTTGCCTTAAAAACCTCTCCTGACGCAGTTGTCATCAAAGAAAGTTTTTAATAAAACTATCTTTCTCTGGAAGAAAACACGTGCCAAAAAAGACATTTTGAGAAAACATGTTAGACTTGCAGAAATTTCATAAAACTTAGATATGTGCTACCATGGTATTTTTGGATAACAAGTGTTTAAAGCTATTAATAACTATAATTAAGGAGATGTTACGTAATCTGTATCAACTTTGTACGCATGAAGTGCTGTTTTCAATCTATATAACTGGGTAAGGTTGGAGTGGGAGCGATATTTCTGATATCCTTCTTGTGAAAATGCAATCCAAGTAATGATAAGGATTAATTCTGTTACCTACAATAAAAGCGTTCAAGATTCGATGTACAGCTATTGTACTCTTTTGAACAAGTTGCCACCAATACTATTGGAATCCTACTTACCTTGCAAATGGTAGTTGTCTTCTGATATGCTGTACAGTCTGTATCTAATCTGCTATTTCATCTTCTTGATTGCTGCCTGTGATAATTTCCTGTTACCTGTGGACAGGAGCATTCCTTGCAGTGAATACACATGAGCAGTGAGTAGATACACTGTAGATGCAATATCCTCAGTTTGCCAGTGAACAAAAGCAATGGAAAAAAGTGTGTACGTCTTGATTGCTATAATTTGCTTTCACATTTTTGCTTTAGATAATGATAGCCAGCCTAGCATAAATGGTGTTAGGAAAGTTGCTAGTTATTCACATAGAATGTGTCAATGAAAAAGTGCATGAATTGCATTTCAGATGTTTTGGGAAGACTGTTGTTGTATGGCATCTTCTATTTGAAATAGATGGGGCAGACACCCCCTTTTTAATAATTGGCCCATTTTTCCTTTTCTTACACATGGAACTCACATTGAGATTAAGATAAAAACAATTCCTACTCCTCTCTTTGCTAGGAATATCAGGCTGCTCCTATTAAGCATGCTCTGCAGTTGTCATTCTAGTCTGGAGTTGCTACCACACTTTTCTCTTGAGGGAAAGGTGGGGTAGGAACAAAGTTATTTCACATTGCTTTGAAGCATCCTGATCTTTCCATGTTTTCAATATCCAAGTTACTATCGTTTTTAACTCTTTCTTCACAGTTTTTGCTAATATAAAAAGGTCAACAGAGGTTCATATTTCCTCTCATTTTACTCAGGCATAGACTTTGCTCTGTTTGTACAGTCTTTTCACAATTCAGCTGTTGTACTGTGTCGGCAGCATCTTTCCAACAGAGAGAAGCATATTGTGATCTCAGTGTCCAACTCCTTTGCCTTTCATTCAGTGTCTGTAGTGGCTTGAACAAGGCGCTCCCCTCCCGTAGGCTTTGCATGTATTGCTTATTCAGGGTTCCCAGGGTGAAGGCCAGGAAATGAATTGCACAATAGAGCTATGGCACCCATGTTACTTTTTAAAATTTATTCATAACTCTTATTCTCATGCTGCTTGCCATCTAAAGATACTGCCATGTGCAAACTTGCACAGTATTATTGAAAGTCCACCTAGTACACTTTTTACTACTGAAGAAACTTACTGCAGTATAAAGTATAAGTAAAGTATAAGTTCTAACATGGATTGACAGTAACATGTCTGCATTCAAGAATGAGCTCAGAGTACAGCAAGAGAAAATCTTGCAAAATGAGGGGAAATACTGTCAAAACTGAGGAACAAGCAGAAAGAAGTTGATTCATGTGTCCTTGTATGTTATGGCCAAGATTTTTCTGTCTACTGGCAGAATAAGAAGGGCTTAAAGCTTGCCTTTCAGTAAGCATTTAACAGTGTTATGTTGTTCTAGTTCAGAACATCTGTGCAGCTCTCTTTGGTTTCACATCAGGTAGATCCCAGTGCAGTCTCTTGGCTTTAACGTGGTCACAATGAGGTAAACAAGAAACCTTATGATCATAAAGGTTCTGATTATGCCATAATTTCATCTTTAAACACTTCTGTTTTGAAAAAATATTTTCAACTACATTTGAATATTAGTTGTTTTTTGAAGTAATGTAGTCTCAAAGACTTTCACAATGTATTTGTATCTTCTGCATTGCTATTGTTGATGATAAAACATGCCTTATTGGTGGACTAGCATTTTTGGTTTTTTGGAAAGGTTGCCATGTGTCTGAGCCCAAAGAAGGGAAATATGGAGAAGGTGATTTAATTCAAAGTGCTAGCTCTCTCTAAATGAATTGGTAGCTACTATTTGCTGCTGGCTTGCCTTGGTAGCAATATACTTGAAAATAAATCAATTTCAGCTCTTCAGTGAAGCATCAAGTCCAATAATTTGCAATTTTCTTTCAATCACAGAATTCAATGTAAGTTGCAGATATGGAGGAGTGTTTCATGTGGAGAAAAATGGTCGCTACAGTCTCACACGAACTGAAGCAATTGAGCTCTGTAGAGCTCTCAATAGTACCTTGGCAACACTGGAGCAATTTGAAAGAGCTCATGAACTTGGATTTGAAACTTGCAGGTAAAGATTTTTTGGGGCAAAATAATGTCTTATGACAAGACCAATGATAGTGTAATAGTTACTTTTGTTTTCATATAGTTGCTAATTTGATGTCCATGTCATTTCTGAAGTAAGTTATGTGATGTGCAAGCCATCTTTCAGCATGTGTACATTTGCACTGGGTCCTATAGTAAGTAAGTCTTTGACTGAATATTCTTTTTACCAACTATCTTGAAATCACAACCTCCTACAGATAAAATGTAAAGATGATAGAAGATTTTGAGCATAAGAAACCATATGATGTTCATATCATACTGTGTCACTGGCTAATCAGTAAAACAATTACATACAAAACATTTGTGATATTAATTAACCTGATGTAGAGTCAATAGAATATGTGGTATGAGGAACTCTTTCTTGTCAACCAACACAAAGAGCATAAAATGGTGTTGAGGATGAATGACTGACATCCAGTGAAAAACAGGTTGACAGTGTTGGTACATTATTAAAATTTGTGAGAACTTTCAGAAAATAACCTTTTGTTTTTAAGGTTGAAATTACAGTAAGTAACTCAATTACCCTTTATAATTAATGCTTTATAGGGAAATAAATGTGATTTATAGGAATTCCTCTGTTTAGCGAAATATACACAAAGACATTGAAAGCTGACAATAATTTTGGCTTAAAAAATCTTGCAAGTGTTGGAGTAGATTCTCTGTCTCACCTAAGCTTCATCAGGATTGAACATATTCCCCAGGGATAATATCTAGTTCAGAGCAGTCCAGTGGTCTCTAAATAGGTCACACTAGAAAAACGTGTGATCTTGTTATTGCACAAGTCAACCTAAACATTCACATTCAAAGAGTCTGATTTGGAGAGCTGTAAATTTGAAGTGCTTTTTCTCTCTTTCTTTTTTTTTTCAATCACGTAATAGATTCATGTTGAGCAGCTTTCAACTGCATAAAAATTTAAAATAAACAGCAAATATAGAAGAATTGACTTTATTACTCACCAGCACAGAAAACTTCAGTGTACATTTCTCCAAAATTTTAGTTTACATTCTTGAATTTGTCACTGAAATTGTTCATGTCTTAGCAGAGGACAAATTTGGATATGTAATGCATATAGAGAAGATTCTTCCCTTCCTCCCTGCCTGCCAGCCCTCCCACCCTCTTATTTGCTGATGCTACATCAGAAATCCTTGTCAGTAGAGTTTAGCTCTTATCAAGCTTGAGTAGGAGAGAAAAAATAAGTAGTATATAATAGCTAAAATATGTCTGGAATGGTGAGTAAGATGAATCAACAGAGCATAAGAAAATAAGGTGATTAACAGATTAAACATTGTCAACATTATAGGCTCAGTTGGGAGTGAAGTACTTTGTAATTCCACCTACAACAGAATTTTAGAATTGCAAGTAACTCTGTACATTATACATGCAACTGGAATGGGGCTCACAGATTAAAAAACTGCTAAGCTATGAAATTTATTTGTCCTGATGACTGTACATATTAACAAGTAAAGCAAAAACCAAACCAAAACTGCAGTTTCATTACCACTCTTTCACCCCTTCGAGCTAAATTCGTTGGAATTCATCAGGTGCTACAGGATTGCAAAATAGTACCAGTGTGCTGTGCATTAAGAAGCTCTGTTAAACACAGACTTCACTGAAATGTGCAAACTCGGTCCACAATTGCCACATTTTCCCATTGTAAGAAAGAGTAGGAATGTGTGGATCAATGACTGGTGCATCTGAACATTTCACTAAGGCATCTGCTTAGTAGAAACTTGTGTGCATTTTGTAGTTATTCTCTAAATTTGTTAAAGTACTATAACATTGAGCCCCAAACATTTCTTTGTTAAATGGCACTGGGGGTAGTATGTTATGCTTAAAGTAATGTAAAAAGTAAGGAAAAAGAAGTCAGACTAGGGCATCCTGTGATATATCCTCTCACTGAAAAAAAAGCACACTTAGCTTTCTAGCCCCTCATTTTCACTGCTTTGCTGTGGAACCGAGAGTCTTTAGCTAATGAGATCCTCAATTAAAATAGGTTTAGCTGTACACAATACATTACATGTTCTGGAACCTGATGGAGCTATGTGTGAGAAAGAAACATTCTCTGTATACAAAAATTAAGCATAAATGCATGCACCATTTTTTTAAGATGAAAATAATGGCTTATTTGTATCATCTTAAATTCTGAGACATCTTGAGCACTTATGCTATCTGATGTTGTATCATATATTACATGGCGTGCTTTCCTCTGTACTTTACAGGTATGGTTTTATAGTGGGGCATATTGTTATCCCACGAATCAATCCATATCATCTTTGTGCAGCAAATCATACAGGCATTTACAGGCTTTCATCAAATGCAACTGGCCGGTATGATGCATATTGTTACAATGCAACAGGTATGTAAGTATAGTTATGATGTTTTATATACAAATTAAGTAACAATGGCATATAATTCTTGCTTAAGGCACTGGAGCGAGGTCTTCTATATTAAATAGAAACTATTTCTCAACTGAGAAATGCATTTTGTCAGTCTCTAGAAGGGCATCTATGGCATCAGCACACTTAATGATCCATCTTTGTGATTACACACAATTTTAGAAATTTTCTGTGAAGTTTTCTGGATTGTCAGATAAAAAAATCAAACATAAGCATTTTTAACTTCATCTAACAGCACAATGATTAGAAGAGGATCGAGTGATTTTTAGGAGTATAAGGAAGCTTTCCAATCAGTTCATTTTGATAAGTCTTCCAATCTAATTAGTAGTGGTATATACAAGACTTTTTCTAATTTTCTTAAATTAATATTTTCTATTTTCCTTCTTTTTCAGAATCAAGGAGCAAAGCGTGTGAGCCTGTTGAAAGAATAGATACTTCTTTCCTCAGTAATCAGAGTGACATAGGTATTGTACTTACCAGAAAGCCTTGTATTTTTTTTTCATTTTTTAGGATCTGGTTATCTTTTTTTTTTTTTTACATGAACAATTGTTATTTTTAAAAATCAAACCAAGCAAGAAAAAGAAGTATGAAGATACTGTAGGTAGTTAAAACAATTAATCACTCATCTTCCTATAAATCATATGGGGCTTAATTTTATATGAAGTGTTACAAGGCATGTTTTATTTGTCATTTTTGAACAGCAGATCTGCTAATGTCTCTTTGACCTGTAGGTCTTTGTTTAAGACAACAACCCTTTAATGCTTCCTTTAAATTTCTGGTTAGAAGAGTCGCCAGAAGTGGAAGAATAAATTCATAATAAATTACATGTCATAATTCTAAAATTCTTACTGACTTCACAGAAGCCAAGATCTTATGTTCACACACAAACTGATCTGATCAAAATATCAAGATATCAAAATATTTGCATCAGAGTAGCCCTTATATGTTTGACAATTATGTACATTAAAACATTATGACATTGCATGTCATCAAGTGATGTGTAATCTGGATAGATTGGATGAGATGACAAAAACAGAGGAACTGTTTATTTTTACTTCTGTGTTGTTCTAAGACTCAGCTGTCTGTCATAACTGTCATACAGCTATGTACCTCCTGGTTATCAACAGCTGCCATGTTTACTCTTTCCAACAGTTATTGACAATGAAGATGGCTCACGTTATAATCCAGATGGCACACGTCATAGTGGAGACTCCTCAACCTCAGGTGTAGATGATGAAAATTTAGGTAGTGGATCAATACATGACACAACTCCAGGGGATACCTCTATCAGGAGATCAAGTCCTTCATATTATGGAAGTGTTACTCCTATCTCCCATATGCCAGATCATTCTTCTGGAGGAGGTGAAAAAGAGTTTCCTGTGAAACATTATGGTAAGGACATTATGCAACTACATCCACTTTAAAATGCTGTGTAAAGAATTACAGTGCTAGGTAAGGGAAATCATGAGTGAAAGGGAAACACTTTTTCTAATTTAAATCACTGGGAAGTAAAAAGAAAAAGCGTGTTTCTGGTTAGAAAAAAGCAAGCAAACAAGCAAACAGAACAACACCCAGAAACTTACTGAATGTTTAAGGATTTTTTTCTGCTTGCATAGCAGTACAAAGCAGCCATGCATATGCATAGTTTCCTATATGGGAACATCAACATCTTCTCAGGATGTTAAGAATAGATGTTCCTAAGAATTTGCTAATGTCCTTGACAAAATGATGATTTCAGTAGAAGAACCAAAAACACGTTTAGCAGTGAAAATAGATAGGTTAGTGGCCAAAAGTTTATGGCTATCTAGAGGTAAGATAGTATCTATCTGTTGTCTAATAGGGTGGATTGAGATAAGGTAATAAATAAGAGCAGTATACAGTACAAGTGATTTCTCTTTGCACAAATGCAAGGGTTTTTTAGAACATCTTACTACAGTATGTTCACAATACATAGAGTCATAAAAGTGTCCAGTTAAAATGTTATAAATACCTTCTTCCTTCAGGTGGTAGAACCAAATTCTAATTTTCTAAAGAGTTACCAAGTACAAATACCATACTCAGGCATTCAGCAGGGTGGCAAATCAGTGAATTAAGGTGCCTTGTCTGTATTTTGCTTTCTTGTGAAGGTGCTGTGCACTTGATTTTATTTTCTATGTTGCTTGTGTATTGGAAATGATCGGGGTCTAAAATACCAGCTCCCGGTGAGCCTTGGTGAAACAAATATACTCTAAGTACAGTGATGTTTACTGTGTGACCTCTGGCCATAGGCCAGATCACCAACAATGTACCAGTGAAGGATGTCAATAGTCTGCATTGTTACCCTCCATTAATCCTGGCATTAAAAAAAATATAAACTAAAAATGGAGCAGTGGAATTAGGATTATAAAATAACATTTCATTGGTGGCATATTAATGGGATCTTCTACTTGCTTTCTGTGTAATTCAAATCATATATGGGGAATCTTAACATTTTCTTCCTGAGCAATTAGGACCAGAGCCATTCTCCCAGGTGTATGCCATGTAGTTCAATTGCTTGCCATGACAATTCTTATCAGCTCTGCTTACTTGCAGTTTAGTTCTTTAGGCTAAAGCTCAGAATATTTCTCAATAAAGAGGGGAGTACAAATAACTTCACTTGTTGCTCTAGATTTCTGGTGCAGATGCTACACATGTACAATTAGGGCTTGAATCACACAAGCAGATCACTCATAGATTGTTCATTATCTCTGTGATATATATAGTTTTTGAAATTATTTATTTTGGTATTATCTTTGCTATGTTAGTAAAATAAGAATATTTAAGTTTGAATCGTGTGAAGAACCTGTTCTGTAGTTTTCTTCTCTTAATAAATGAAGGAATGAAGCTTCCAATATAGAATAATTGAAGTAGTTCTGAGTAAGGAGTTACATCTCAGCTAATAAAATAGTAATGATTCATCCATTTCATGCAGATGATGAAATTTTCCCTACATCAACTGATATCTTGACAACAGCTGCTGATTTCCCCAGAGAAGATGTTGTACAGCATCCTACAAGTACTAGTAAGATTTATGCATTATGATAACTACATCAATTAATTATTGCATTTAAACTGCTTTCTTTTTCCAGCAGTGCATTCTGGTAAGTGGCAAAATGCACATTTTGTCCAACCTTGGAAAGACCTGAAAGGATACTAATTTCTAGACTGATTAAACCAGAAATAGACAATGAAAGTATTTTTTTCCCCTTATTTAAAGAGACAAGGAGAACCAAATTATTTGTTTTTTCTTCTCTTCTGAAAAAAAAAAAATAAAAGAAAGAAAGAAAAATAGAAAAAAGAAGATATAATTCCCTAAATCTGAACTACTTAGACAAAAATAACTGTGGCTGATTTTTTTCCATCCATACATATTAGACATTCTTATGCTCTGGTGAATTTTCCTTATATTTGGTATGAAGCGCTCTCTGAAAAATCTCATTACTGAAAAAAGGCTTTAGTCCATTCTTTGGCTGATTTGATAGGAATGCACTGATATTTTATATCTGGAAGGAAACTATAAATCCACATTCATCACTCAAGTAAATATGTTCCTAACACTTGCTGTGGAGACCATTCAAGGAAAAATTGAATAAATGTGGGGATGAATAATAGTTACGCTTCTACTGAATGTTTGCTACAAAATGCACTGTACTTTGGTTCACCCATAGAAGTTGGTGAAGTCAAGAAACAAAAATTATTCCATCATGCCAGAACAAGAACAACAAAACAAATAACAACTAGCCCCTCTAGTTCAAGAAAGTGAATTCAGTTATTTCCAGAAATAATAACATGTAGGTAGGAATCAGATGATGGCTAATCAATGTGTTAGTCATCAGTGATTTAATTTCAGTATATCATCTCCCATGACACAAATTCTAATAGCAGATTTCCTTTTTCAAATAAACAACATACTCACCTCTTGAGAGATGCTATAGACAAAAGCTTAATCTACCTTGTTCACCAGTAAGTAGTGTAAGTGATCTTAAAGGATGGCCTCAAAATAATCTTTCTTCTATCAAATCATGTTAATTTGTCAGTATAAGTTGAAACTTGATATGTACAAAAGCTCTGCAGCTCTATACTTTAGTTATTTTTCTTGTTGATAATTTTGATCATAGTTCCATCCCAAAGTCCCAGATAACTTATTTTGTGTTACTCAATTGCTCAGAGGCCAGATTTTATAATGTCCTGATCTCCTGATCTTGAAAAAGGCAAGCCATCCTCTCCTCCTGCCCTGAAATGCCTGAACTCAATTTACACCTATTTTCAGTTTACCAACTTTGAATTTTGTATCTTAAAATTGCCTCTCAATTCTGTAGGAATACCTTTCTTATTAAAGAAGATTTTAAGGCTTGGAGTGGAATAGAAATCTTAAGTTTTTAAATTAATGAACTACAACCTGATCAGGCTGATTGGGTATTTTCATTTCAGATGGGCATATCTTCAGACCTCTTGATTTTCATAAGGTCTTCAGACCTCTTGATTTGTGTAAGATCATCCAGACACTCTGCTTGCTCCACTTCCACTTTTTCATTCAAAGCTGTTTTAACTATAGGCTTTTTTTTTTTTCACTCATCTGAGGATGGGTCCAATAGTTCACTGCATAATTTATGTCCATATGCAACCCACAGGGTCAAAAGAGAGACAGATTTCCATTGAACATGTCAGGTACTGCAGGAATTCTGTATCTTATTGTAAACGCTCACTGAGGACAAGTGTTAGTACGTTTTTATGTGGGAAAACTAAAGTCATCATGACTGAATTATAGCAGGAATGGCATTTCCAAATGCCAGTATTTAATTTTTTGTTTGCTAATACTGCATTCAGATTTATCTTATACTCTTCAGTATTCAAGCTACTTCTGTCAAATTCTTTCCTCCTATGAATTTGTGGCAATTAACAGATATGGAAAAACAAGAAGATTCATTGCATTTACATTGCTATGAGAATATCACTATTTGTGAATATTTGTGTAATATTTCCTAACTCTTCATGGATTAAGAGAAGTTTCCTCCTGAATGTAACAACAAACTTATGAAGCACTTTTACTCAACATCACAAACAAATTCCACTATAATACAGTGATCTTTTTCTAGACATAGGGAGTGATGGCATCAGGTAAGCACATTATTAATACTCTAGGAAATGCATCAGATTTGACTTCAGTGTTCATTATGTCTTAATCTAGTCTTCTTTGCAACAGCTATGCAGAAGACAATATAAAGGGAATGATTCAACTTTATATTGTTCAAAATGCTACAAGCTTTTAGACCATTTGTAATTGATTTCTGTGTGTGTACGTGTATACAACAATAAACCTTCTTATTAGTTAAATTTCAGGACAATTGTGATAACTTTACAAAGATTTCTTAGGAGTTATATCTTAGTTGAACCGTGAGAGGAATTTTCCATGTAATCATGTGTAATTCGGAATACATAAAATTGAAACATGACAACAAATATAGTTATAGAATGTATCAAATCTCTTCTAATCAAAATATTAATACTCAACCAGATTATATCTGTTGAAAATTGGCAACAGTTGTAATTTTAAGTGCTGAGGATTTTTATGCATCACAGGTCTATCCATTTTTATTTTGAAGATTGAGCACTATCATTTGTTTATGGTATCAGAGTCAGAGTAGTATTAAATACGAGGAGTAATTAGTAGTAAGCATGAGAAGAGAAAATAATTATTCAGTTAGGGACAGCTTATCAGAAAGGCACAAACTGTTAAGTTTTGCTTCCATAATGGCTACTCTTCGTACAATTCCCGTTTTAAGTCCATACCTTTTGTAGTTAACAGATAAGAAAACATAAGTAGTGTAAACAGAAGAATATCAGTCTATCCTATTGATTATTGGAACTTTGACTTCTAGATCTTGCAATTTTCAATTCTTACATATATTGCACAAAAATAGCTCTACACTAATGTATGAGAGGTCAGTTCCCTTGGCACCTCTCTGAAATAATTATTCTTTCTGTTAAGAGTATGCAATATGACTTTTTCTAGAAGATATAGATGTAAGATGGTTTGAATGTGTTAAAAATATTCTTATGAGATATTGGCCAGAATAAAAATGATAGCCAGGGAGATATTTTGAAGCAGATTTTGCTTACTTTTGTTCAGAGTGTACAAACAGAAGCACAGTTCTTGTAAGCTCTGTTGTTCAGTTTATTGCTGAATAATGTTATTAGGACATGCTCAGGTTTCTATGACTCTGTGATTCTAGGATGGAGAAAGACTAAATGATAAGCTGGATTTCTTGAGGTATTTCATCCTTGGTGCACACATTATTATTACCTTTGTGTGTCAGAAAGGGATGTATTTCACACACAGGACATATTTAGATCTGTTGCACTTCTTAAGCCTGTGCAGAATTCATTGACTTCACTGAACTTTCAGAGCTGGCATTATAATCTTATACTTCAGCAGAATGATTCAAAATTCTCTTACACTAAAATGATTGGATATTTTTGCTATTGGAGGAATGTAATGATACTGCAGGTTCATACATTCCCTTTGTGCTCACATCTATCTCAGTGGCATAAGCATGCTCAGGGTGCTGGTGCTAGTGGCCTTGACTTTGCTGAAGAAAATAAACATCTTAGGATAATAACAAGTTCTTGGTTCAATGAACCATGTCCTAACAGCTCCGGAGCCTCATCGTGACAACCTGGAGAAAACCACCACCCAGTCTTGGTGGAATCTGTTTTCAAACCAGTGGTGGTGGTCAAATCCCAGAGAGAAGACCCAAGAACCCACGCAGGCAACAAGGGGTAAAGAACATCATGCTAAGATGGTGCTTTTTATAAGGGCTAAATAACCAGCGTGCCAAGGCAGCAAGATTCAGAAATATTAATTGGAGGATGTTTACTGTAGGCAGTATGCGTTACTGATTTTCTCTGTAATGTTTCTGAGGAGGGAAAATAAAATAATTATAGAATCATTAAGGTTAGAAGAGACCTCAGAGGTCATCTAGTCCAGCCTTCAAACCGTCATCACTGTGCACAGTGAACCATGACCCAAAATGCCACAGCTACCTGTTTCTTGAATACCTCCAAGGAATGTGACTTCATCAAAACCTAGGGCAGCCTGTTCCATTTCATCACCACTCTCTTGGAAAATATCCAAACTGAATCTCACCTGGTTCAAATATTACCTTTTGTCTATGAAAGTACCAAATTCTTCTTTTGTGGTTGTATGTAAGGAAGCAAAAGAGCACTTGTCCACATTATTCATGAACTACTTATCTGAGAGGGTTAAACATGTGAGATATCTTGTAAAGGAACTATGAGAGTTTTTAACTTTCTACCTTGAAGACTCTTTTGAAGGAGATTATTTTAATGAGAAAGAATTGAAAGAGAAATGAAGAGTGTGTTCTCACAGCAGTACACTATACTCACTCTAATTGAACAAGACAGGTACCCATTTGTGCTGTGACCTTTAATTTGACACAGAAACATAGCTAACAACAACACTGGGGTAGCTTCAGCAGGGCCATGGTAAGGTGATGAATGTCTTGTGGGAGGAAGGACAAGCAGGAGATATGGACCGAGGCAAGCATGGCGTGGTTCAGTCTCCTGTGTGACTGTAGGCCACGTGCTGGGGAGGCAGCAAAGATTTAAGTGGTGTCAGCAGGACATCTTGCAGGTTCAGGCTTCATGTCACGTTTAACATCACCACAGCAGATGTGACCTCGAGCGGCAATGGTTCAGATGATGAAGACTCTTCAGAGGAGATGGTTTACCCAACGGTATTTCCAGGATGGGAAATAAGTGTAGCCAACAACAAGTATGCTGCAAGTACTAGTAAGGAACTTTCTCTCTCTTTGGATACTTTGCTCTTGTGGTTTTCAGTTTGCTTGCTCATCATTCCCTTTTCTGCACAATCTTCCCTTCTTTCACCGTAGCAGCATTTGGTAAAGAAGTAGCTGATGTTTTAGTCAGCTCTTGCTTCAGGTAATTCTCCCATGCCAAAGGAAAAGCTCATTAAAATCTTGTGAGGTTCTGATCCATAGAAGGGGCTTCTTTCAGTGCTGCTTGAATTTTTGTCTCATTTCTGTATGCATTGGATTTCCAGGATTCCCTTAAGTGACACTGTGATGTATTTGTCTTGTATGGCACAGTGGAGGAAGTGGGAGTAAAGTCCTGTGATTTCTCTAAGTGGAAATCTATTTCCACCCTTAGTGTTTGTCACAAGCAATGGTTTGGTACTATTTGAAATACCAAATTCTGAGAAAATGTTGCACGGTTGTAATGTGATAGAGGTGAAGTTGTGTCTACCGAATTTGCTGGTGCTTAACTCATAGTTGTTTCTGGTGTGGAGCTGGCTGTCAGCAACTGACCAATGGGAGTGCATGTGTTTTTGTGCAGAATGGCTCAGGTCTTTGGCAGCACTGGTTTCAGAGGACTATCAGTGGAAGAGAATGCATAACCATTGGGTGTGCTTGTTTCTGGGTGATCTTTCCAGCTGTTTGCATATACTCTTTTCTCTCTGAGTTGTTTTTCTTTCAAGACCTGGTGGATCTGGAGATCATCTGAGGCTATCTGCTCTTTTTCCTGCTGGCACAGTCTGCAAGGGAATCATTAACACTGCTAAATGCCAAGGAAAGACTCAGAGGGTTTTGTGATGGCCTCCTCTCAAGTGACCGTGTTCATTCTTTGGATTGCCACTAGTCTATCTTTCAGCTATCTTAAGAGTTTCAGGAATGTAATGATCCCCAAGCTCATACATTCCCTTTATGCTCACATTCATCTCAGTGGCATAAGCATGCTCAGGGAGCTGGTGCTGGTGGATTTGGCTTTGCTGGAAAAACTGGGCCTCTCAAGAAATAACAAGTTCTTGGCTCAACGAACCATATCCTAACAGCTCCGGAGCCTCCTCGTGACAACCTGGAGAAAACCACCACTCAGTCTTGGTGGAATCAGCTTCCAAACCAGTGGTGGTGGTCAAATACCAGAGAGAAGACCCAAGAACCCACACAGTCAACCAGGGGTAAAGAATGTTCTGCTAAGATGGTGCTTTAACTTTTGTGATGTAACAGCCAGCTTCAGAAGCATTAATTAGAGGATGTTTACAATTGGCAGTTTGTGTTGTTTCTTTCTGTAAAATGTGTTTAAATAGGAAATAATATATTTGAATCTTTCTGGGAGACTGTGTACTTGATAGTGACAAAGCACTTCACATAGCCAGTGGTTAACAAACATTTAGAGTATGTATTACACCTCAGAAAAGAAGGAACTATTGAATTCCTAACATCAGTTAATTACAGCCCACTAGTGGCCCAGACAGAACATTTGTTTTCTGAGATAAAGAAGTTAGATGTTATTACTGAGATGAATACAGGTTGAAAATGAATGACTTGTCGTTTGAGAAATCCATTATGGCAATATATACTTAGTGCTGATAACAATTAGGAATATTTGAAAAAAATGTGGCATTAAGTACACTGTCATAACTTCTTCTTATACAAACAACATGAAGTAGAATCGTATACAGTTTTGCTTCTATGGGCAACCTGGATTTCTAAAGAAATGAAAGCTGTGAGAGAAAAAAAAAGATGGAATTATGAATTTATTTTTGAAAATTCATTCATCCAAATCCACAACCTTTATCAAATTTTGCTGAAATTATCTAAATTATTTGTCTATAACCCTGCAAAAATGAATCAGATATCAGTGTTTTGACTCTGTATACGGCACAGAAACATAGCTAACAACAACACTGGGGTAGCTTCAGCAGGGCCATGGTAAGGTGATGAATGTCTTGTGGGAGGAAGGACAAGCAGGAGGTATGGACCCCGAGGCAAGCATGGCGTGGTTCAGTCTCCTGTGTGACTGTAGGCCACGTGCTGGGGAGGCAGCAAAGATTTAAGTGGTGTCAGCAGGACATCTTGCAGGTTCAGGCTTCATGTCACGTTTAACATCACCACAGCAGATGTGACCTCGAGCGGCAATGGTTCAGATGATGAAGACTCTTCAGAGGAGATGGTTTACCCAACCGTATTTCCAGGATGGGAAATAAGTGTAGCCAACAACAAGTATGCTGCAAGTACTAGTAAGGAACTTTCTCTCTCTTTGGATACTTTGCTCTTGTGGTTTTCAGTTTGCTTGCTCATCATTCCCTTTTCTGCACAATCTTCCCTTCTTTCACCGTAGCAGCATTTGGTAAAGAAGTAGCTGATGTTTTAGTCAGCTCTTGCTTCAGGTAATTCTCCCATGCCAAAGGAAAAGCTCATTAAAATCTTGTGAGGTTCTGATCCATAGAAGGGGCTTCTTTCAGTGCTGCTTGAATTTTTGTCTCATTTCTGTATGCGTTGGATTTCCAGGATTCCCTTAAGTGACACTGTGATGTATTTGTCTTGTATGGCACAGTGGAGGAAGTGGGAGTAAAGTCCTGTGATTTCTCTAAGTGGAAATCTATTTCCACCCTTAGTGTTTGTCACAAGCAATGGTTTGGTACTATTTGAAATACCAAATTCTGAGAAAATGTTGCGCGGTTGTAATGTGATAGAGGTGAAGTTGTGTCTGCCGAATTTGCTGGTGCTTAACTCATAGTTGTTTCTGGTGTGGAGCTGGCTGTCAGCAACTGACCAATGGGAGTGCATGTGTTTTTGTGCAGAACGGCTCAGGTCTTTGGCAGCACTGGTTTCAGAGGACTATCAGTGGAAGAGAATGCATAACCATTGGGTGTGCTTGTTTCTGGGTACTCTTTCCAGCTGTTTGCATATACTCTTTTCTCTCTGAGTTGTTTTTCTTTCAAGACCTGGTGGATCTGGAGATCATCTGAGGCTATCTGCTCTTTTTCCTGCTGGCACAGTCTGTAAGGGAATCATTAACACTGCTAAATGCCAAGGAAAGACTCAGAGGGTTTTGTGATGGCCTCCTCTCAAGTGACCGTGTTCATTCTTTGGATTGCCACTAGTCTATCTTTCAGCTATCTTAAGAGTTTCAGGAATGTAATGATCCCCAAGCTCATACATTCCCTTTATGCTCACGTTCATCTCAGTGGCATAAGCATGCTCAGGGAGCTGGTGCTGGTGGATTTGGCTTTGCTGGAAAAACTGGGCCTCTCAAGAAATAACAAGTTCTTGGCTCAACGAACCATATCCTAACAGCTCCGGAGCCTCCTCGTGACAACCTGGAGAAAACCACCACTCAGTCTTGGTGGAATCAGCTTCCAAACCAGTGGTGGTGGTCAAATCCCAGAGAGAAGACCCAAGAACCCACGCAGGCAACAAGGGGTAAAGAGTGTCATGCTAAAATCATGCTTTGTTTTAAGTACTAGTAAGGAGTTTTCTTTCTTTTTGGATCTATTGGTTTTTCATTTTTCCTATTTTTACCTTATGCTTCTCTCCTGTTGACTTATATATACTTTGGGAAGAGTGGACATTCTTCTTGTCAATTCTTCTGTCCAAAATTACTTTCCTACCATTGGAAAAAAGATGTTACCGAATTTATAGCTCTTCCTTCATTGGTTATTATTAACATATCACTTTCATCCCCATTTGAACACAGTTAATCAACGCCTTTATTTCCTAGAAGAAATGGTTATATTTTTTGTGTTTTTCTTTTCTTTTTTTTTTTTTTGAGAATAAATGTATTTTACTACTGTTTTTTGATATGTTATCTCAGTACATTTCTTGGCTCTGTTATATAGAGTCTAGCTTTGATATGAAAGACCAAAACCAATTTCAGTTCCCATTTCATTAGAAATTGTCACTCTCTCGCTTTCATTTGCTCAAAGTTGATAACATATCAATATTTTAAAATTTAATTTACTATCATTTAAGCACATCTTATTATGTATTTTTTCTGTGCAGTTGTGCTCTTTGTAGTGTCAATAAATCAGTACTTACTTGAATTTTACAATTTTTTCTTCAGAATGCAGTCAAATTTTGTCTTTTTCTCAGCAATAGTCTTTGATTTTCAGGAAGATAGAAAATGAGTAATTCAGCTTGTTTAGGGATTTTTATTCTTTTGCCTAAGCTTTAGCTATTTGGGATTTTTAGTCATTTAGCTTTTTCTCTATGCATTTTACTCTCTGACTTATTCCATATGGCATATAATATGCCAGGTCTATGCTCTAGTGATGTTTGCATGCTCTCTGGTTGATAACGTATGCAGCCTCTGATCATCTCCTCTTATGGCAGTTTTGTTATCAGTTCAGTTGTTTTATGACTTTACTGACTAATATTAACTTTCAGGTGTCTGTCGTGGTGCTTTCAGATTCATTAATCTGTTATACATTATCCTTCTATCTCTTGTTTCTGCCATTATTCCTGGGAGTCTTTGCATCTGTCAGATGCAAAAAGAAGAAAGTACTAGTTTGGTGTAAGGAAACTTGATAAGAAGAATAGTATGACTATCATCTAGTCATGCATGCATTTCCATTATCCCTTATCTTTATGGCACACACTAACAGTAGTGTAATAATGGTAGAAGTAGAGCATGATCAGTATTGAATCCTCCATTGTCCTAACAGCTGTGGGTTCACAACATGAAACACTTCTGGAAATCTCCACACAAGATTATTGGAAACCCTCCTATACAGATGAAGAGGAGAGATATCCTAGCTCTGCTGGCAGGGGTAAAGCAATTAAACATTTCAGATAATATTCAGATTTGTGATATAATACACTGTATGTGCTACATGTGAAGTATAGCACTCTCGCTGCACTGCTAATTTTAATTCCCATGTCATTAGCTTTGGTTATGACTTTGTATTATTTGCGCTATAGGCCTCAGAGGTGACGTCTATGGCATTCTTCTGTCACTCCAAATTTATCTTTTGCACTTAATATTCCTTACTTGCCCCTTTCCCACATATCTCTGGGGTTTTAAAGCTTGCACTGCCAGTGGTGTAATAAAACCGAGCAGATTGCAACATGTAATTGTAGGCCCAGTTTGGTGAAGAAAAATCCCCCTTTTTCACTATGAAATTTCTATTGTATCATCTGAAGACAAAGACAGAAAATGGCACTGGTGATTCAAAATCATAAAAAGTTAGATTAACCATAACTTCTCAGTTAAATCCAGCTTCTTGTAAAACAAGTTTTTGTCATTTACAAATATGACAAAACTAAATAGTAACCAACTACTCTTTCCATTGCTTAGTACACGTAAAAGCATAGGAATACTTACAGAAACATCCAGAGCAATATTTGAAAAATATGTGGATGGAACACCTACAGTTATATAAAGCTCAGACTGATTTAAGTAGATTCTTTAGTGTGGGATAATAACATAGTAGCATAAATTTGACCATGTTAAGTTAAACAAGTGTCCAGCAGGTATTAAACTGCGGTCTTCAAGACACAAAAGGCTCAGCCTAGGATTTGTTGATCCTGAGAGTCCATTTTAAATGGAACAGTAGACATTACATTCCCAACTGAGGTACAAAAGATAAGATGCTATCTCCAGACCAATATGAATATTTTCCTTCTAGAGTTAGTGTCATTAGCCAACCAAGCTATTGAAAATTCTGTTATATTCTTCAAGCCCAAAAACCTCTGTTGGCAAAAGCTTATAGAGTGCATTCTCCAGCTGTTTTTGCTGTGTATATAAATAGTTTCCAGTTTGTTGCTGTTTGTTTGTTTGTTCTTAAAGAACAGCTGAATATGAACTTCATTGTTTGGCAGTGTTGCCATTTTACCTTATTAAAAAGAATATCAAAACTGAATAGCTGTAGATGCAGCTTTCTACAGCTGGATTAGGGACCAGTCTTGTAATTGAATAGAATTAGATTGTGTCGAAAATAAATTGATTTGTGGAAAGCTTTATTATCCCTCTCTAGAGGCAAACATTTTCTTCCTTCTGTGGTAGTTCTCTGGATCTGCCTTCATTACCTAGGGACATTTCTTTATGGTACTGGGGTTTCTGGGAACAGTGCAGTATTATTCAATTGGCATTGGACAGGAGCTTTAATCACCTGAAAGGCGTTTCTGTGAAAACTTTATTTTAGTTCTGAAACGTTGTTAAATAACATGTGTTCATGCATTTCTTAATTTTAATGTCCTACTAGCTGCAAATTCAGGACCATATTGTAAAGGATTATCTTTCAGTATTTTTCTAATTACAAAAATAATGAATTACATTTGTTGGAATGTTCTCTTTATGAACATTTCACAATTTGAAATGTCAAGATGTGTATCTCTCCATTTCTGTTCTGTTCTTCTTGGAAAATGCTTGATGTAGATTTCTTTAGCTGTTGATTTATTGCATGTGTAACAGCTCCAGTTCATTCTTTGCAGCCTCTAGTTGGGACCTTTAGTTTATCTTTCATATGTCAATCATGGAAATGTTTGCTACCTAATGCTTTTTTTCTTTTTTTTTTTTCCTCTGTCTTTTAAATTTTGCTTTTAACGTTTTTCTTGGAGTTACAGATATTCTTTTCTGATATATATTTTCTAATCCTTTTAGGGTTTATTAGAAAATCTCTTGAGGTGGTGGTACTTCAAATTACTTCTGATTGCATCTTCTGCTATGTAAACAGAAAATTAAACATTTAGTAGTTAGTTTATTTTAGCTTTAATTATTACTGAGTTCAAGACTAGTACGCTTTTCAACCTCAAGTATATGAACTTATTCATTTCATTCATCCAACTAAATATTCTTCCACTCCCAGAAGCAGTGGCAATTTTCTTGGAGCCAGCCTTGCAATTGTATAATTGATACATTTAATCATAAGAGAAATTTCATCATCTCTTTTACTTCTGTAAACCCCAAATCCACAGACTCAACAGTACTAATAAATACAAAGTAGAGATGCAAGCTGTTATTGCTGTCTTCTTCCTCTGCTTTTCCTATGGCTTTATTCTACCACTGGTCATTGGGATACTCTGTAGCAAACTTAAATCTTCCACTGATCTTGGTGAAACTTTCCTGGGCAAAAAGAACTTCAGTTTCCAAAGGAGCTTTATTTCCTTTTGTCTTTCATTTCACACCCATTGCAACAATTAAAAGAAAAAAGCGAAACGCAAAATCCAACCTTACTGAAGATAAAAGTAGTGAAGATAAGGATAGTATGACTGTGTCGGGTATTTTGATCATTATTGATTCAATCATCATCTTATCAGCACTTGTTACAAGTGAAACTGAAAAACGTCAAGGACCAACCCAACATCCACTATTACACAGTGTTCACTATGGATGGATCAGTCAAGGACAAAACCCTGCAAACACCACTGGGGCTACTGAACAACAACAATTTACTCTTCCAGGTGAAAATGATATTGAAAAGGAAACTTCTTATACAGGTAATGTTGCAACTTAAATTTTAGTATATCATCAGGGTTTCATAAGGTTTCATTTTAGAAAGATTTTACTAACAATTTTGCATTCTGCTGAGGTCATAAGAAGAGTTCTGTGGATAAACCTGAGCAATACAGATCTATAGGTCGCCTTGTGTTAATTTTTGGTATTATTATTTTTTAATCTATTCTTCAGACAGCCTTGGAGGCTTGTTTTCACTCTCATTTGGACCGTATGTCAAGACCTATAGTGAATTAATACTGTAATTGTCTCCTACATTTACTGTTCTACGTCATGCAGTCACAAGGCTTTGCAAGGGTTACATCTGTAGGAAACGGTGAATGTTTAAACAGAAAAATAATGATATCTGTTGCATTTTTTTCATGTATTTGTGAATTGTATTCACACTCCAGTTGCAAGTCATTACAGGAGCTGATTTTTACAGTTTTTGTTAATATTGCAATTTTAACTAAATAATAATAATAATAATAATAATAATAATTAATAATGACATGCAAAATATCTACTCATCTCATTTTTGAAATATGACAAGATGATACTGAAATGGACAAAAAAAAAGCATAGTGTAAAACAGAAGACAGGTTTCCCAAATAAATTGAGATGTAAAAATGAAATTCTACTGCAAAGCTAGTATCTGAAAATTAAGAAATACCAGTCAATATTACTGTGAGTATATTGTTTGCTAGTTAATGACTGATGTGCTGTATGAAGCACTGCCATCTTTTCTTACTAATTATTGAACACAGGCCACTGAAGATAAATATGTTGCTATTTGCGATGCTCTATCACGTGAAATTGAGGGGGAAAATTTGAATATAGTTAATACTTCAAATTCTGTTATTAAAATCTTACCAACGGGTCAGATTCTTTCAGTTACTTTGTATTTTTTGCTTACACATTTGTGGATATTAGTTTGATATTCAACCAATATGTAGTCATGAACTGTACAAGTCAGGGAAATACTTTTGAATGTCAAGGATATATCTTGATTCTGCAAAGCACATACTCAGTTTGAAGAAGGATTCAATCCTATTGGTGACAGTAGGCAGCCTTTCTGAACATAAACCATAATGAGAAGAAAATCTGCTTTACTTCTCTTTGCCATTAAATGTAGTAGACATGTGAGCAAGGCCTGTCATAGAGACAAGAACCGAAGAGGAGAATAATATGAGAAATGGATCTTTATGTACTGGGTTCATAATTGCTTCACCATCATCATAACAGCTATGGTCTCCAATCATGGAGCCAAACAGAATGACTCAGCACAAGACCCATTGGTGTATCCTGGTTGGGGCAAGGAAGATTATTCCACACAACCCACTATAATGGATAGAATTATTCCTTCCAGAGAGAGTAATC
This sequence comes from Cyrtonyx montezumae, assembly GCF_038088225.1. Lineage (NCBI taxonomy): Eukaryota > Metazoa > Chordata > Aves > Galliformes > Odontophoridae > Cyrtonyx > Cyrtonyx montezumae. The sequence goes on along the minus strand of NW_027071826.1, from coordinate 39,642,632 downwards.
ATGAAAAAGAGTCTTCTAATACAGGTACTAGTCATAATATCAATTACGTATACTTCTTCACTTCTGTCTTTCAGAGGGCTTCTCTTGGAAAGCTAGGAAAGCTATTGCATGACTTAGAGAGAAGAGTAGCTTACTGATGTTCTATAGACTGTGACAAAAACTATAATGTGATTCATTTTCTCTGTGATCTGCCTGCACGGTGCTGAAATATAAGATTTCAAGTATAGCTTTCTATAAAACATTTAGCTCATAATTACAAGTAACAAGTTACTTCTGATAGAAAAATTGCTCTTACTACTGCCCATGAACAGATCTAAAAATTCCAAATACATTCCATAATATGTCACTACTCACATACTCTTGAGAAACAAAGAAACTCTTGAGCATCAGTGGCTGTAGAAAGGGCTCTTTACAATGAAGGATGATAACTGCAAGGTAAAATGCTCCATAGAATCATTTGGAAACGGCGCTAAAGTTCACGGTGTGTGTTCAGTCAGAGAAACGGGCCAAAAAATTCTCCTGATTGCTTTATCCGTGTCCTCTCCCTGTGTCCACAATCTTGGGAATCTTTTACATTAACATGAACATGAACAGGGGCATGAATGTGGTGGGTGTGGGAGGAGCACAACAGGTTGCATGTTGATACACAGCTGATTTGATTCAACCATCGTCATAACAGCTCTTGCCACTCCTGATGATGGTCATCATGAAGACCCAACTCAGCCACCTCTGCCTTCAGATAACGAAGCAGCACAGGGTACTGAAGGCATCACACATCCCACTGATGCCCCTGGGGGTCCGGTCCTCCTCGGGCTGGATCCCACCAGTACGAATGAAGCTGGTGATGAATCCCTGCTCTCGAGTACGAGTAAGAATAACGGATCATGCTCATTTCTCACGCACTGTGTGAAATGAGACATTATTTCTTCTGAAATTGACTCCTACTCTCTTTCTCACCTCTGGGGTTTGCATTCTTCTTGTGGACTTGCAGTGCAAGATTTTGTGGTGGGATCTGATCTGCTGTTAGAGCAACCTTCTGGACTGGGCATAAGGGACTCCTTGCTGGTGCATTTGTGGTGGCTTCTGTTCTTTGCTGAAGCATGTTCCTGGGTGGCCTCCTGTCTTTTCTGCCAGTCACACACTTTGGTGACTGTGAATTTCCAGCCTCATCCTTCTTTCCTGCACATCAGCAAGGTCAGGCTTGGTGTGCTCTGCTGCCATGGTCAGTGTGGTGGAGGTGCTCCGGTGGGGTTAAGTGGGTGATTTGCTCTTGTGGCTCAGCAGTGGCACCATCTCCAGAGAGCGCTGTCCTGATGGTGAGGGCAAGACAATCACATGAGAACCGTGTCCCATTCATTCTGCCTTAATTCCTTGCACCTCAGTGCCAGTGCAGGAACACTGCAAATCTGGCTGTGTTGTGGCTGCTCACTCCTGAGTTACAGGATCGGGTTTCCTGTAGCGGTCTCTTCTTCTGAAGGTCTTCCCTCTCCACCTGTCACTGGCTTATGTGGATACAGCCAACACCTCCCTCCAAGGTGGCATGCACATCCTAATTAGTGGGTCACAAAAGCCACTGACACTGTGGAGGGAGAAGGGGAGGCCTTCATGCCTTCTCTCCTGCTGTGCTTTCAACCAGGCAGCAGGATGTGCTTTCTGGCATGCTGTGATGTAGGAAGCAATGTGGGTGGAGGTTTGGTGGGCTTCAAAAGCTGACTGTGCCATCATCCCAGCTGTCACAGAGTCCATGGATGTTTTCCACCCAGAAGAAGCAACCAACAGGCCCCTGGCAGCCAGCACTCATCCTGGAAGTGAAAGTGTACAAGCAAATGCCACAGATGGTTCTCATGTCAATTTTATACCTGGAGTTTTTCCGGACATTGATGATCATTTTAACCAATTACAGACTCATCCTCCTACTAGTAAGAACTGATATTTAATTTACTTTTCTGTATGGCTACTCAGACTGTCTTGAGCAGCAAATGAGCATTACTGGTTTGTAGAAAGTGTTCTTTTCTGCCAAGGGTAATAACTGCAAGGTAAGATGCTCTGCAGAATCATTTGGAAATGGCGCTATAGTTCACGATGTGTGTTCAGTCAGAGAAATGGGTCCAAAAATTCTCCTGATTGCTTTATCCGTGTTCTCTACGTGTGTCCACAGTCTTGGGAATCTTTTACATTAAGGCATGAGGTGTATAAAATTAATATGTGAAAATGTAGCAGTGAATATTTACAAGGGGTCAACATCTTCCTCTTTTCTGGTGTGAAAGGAGTAGCCGTGTTTTAAAGGGAAGAGGGGCATGAATGTGGTGGGTGTGGGAGGAGCACAACAGGTTGCATGTTGATACACAGCTGATTTGATTCAACCATCGTCATAACAGCTCTTGCCACTCCTGCTGATGGTCATCATGAAGACCCAACTCAGCCACCTCTGCCTTCAGATAACGAAGCAGCACAGGGTACTGAAGGCATCGCACAGGGTACTGAAGGCATCACACATCCCACTGATGCCCCTGGGGGTCCGGTCCTCCTCGGGCTGGATCCCACCAGTACGAATGAAGCTGGTGATGAATCCCTGCTCTCGAGTACGAGTAAGAATAACGGATCATGCTCATTTCTCACGCACTGTGTGAAATGAGACATTATTTCTTCTGAAATTGACTCCTACTCTCTTTCTCACCTTTGGGGTTTGCATTCTTCTTGTGGACTTGCAGTGCGAACTGTTTTGTAATGCTGTTGCATGATAACATCTAAGTAAGAAATGCCATTCATTAAGAAGATTCTTCCCTGCACCTCCTTTTTCATATGTCCTCCTGTTTTTCTTAAGTTGATTTTAGTAGGAATTCTTACTTAGAAACTATTTTTGCTTTTACAGGTAAATGAATCATATGGTTCAAAAGTTTTTCATACCTATTCACCCCTGCTCTTGGTATTGTCACAGATGACATTAGTACTGTAAATTTTAACATAACTTTTCTACAGTTCATGAAGATCTATAAGATTTTGCTCCTATGCTCTGCACATTATCCTACTGAATTATCCCCCACCACAGTATTTTGGCTTTATTTAAATTTGTTTGTTTGTTTGTTTAATAACGGACTGATGACCTCGTCATTATTTGGAAATATTTTATCCCTTCTTTTGTCTTAAAAGAATAACAAACCTGCCTAAGGCCTCTATGGGAAAAAATAATATTTATGCTTTCCCTTTTCTCATTCACCTTCAATTTTCTTCAGGATTACTTTAACCCACAACTCTTGGGATTTTCCAAAGAGTTATAAAAAACAAAGTTTGCATTGGCAAAGGCAGTATGTTTCTCTACTTCCTCCTCTTGTTTGCTGTGTATGAAAGGAATCACATGAAGCTTTTGTGTTTATTTTCATCAGTGTGTTAGGCTTTACATAGTTTGACAGATCAATTACGAAAAACCCAAATAGGATTAAAAAATGTATTCAATACTTTTAAAAAGATCATTTAAATCCTACTGTTATGTAATGATAGGATTCATAATATTCATTTTATTCTGAAAATACCATGATTTATCTCCCTCTTAAATAGTGATTACTAGCTATTTTTAAAGGTAATGCTTTAAGCTACAGTTTTGGAAATTCATAATTTGATTTCTCATTTTACTTCATGATGAACTTCAATGGTGAAGTTTTCATCACTATTAATGTCTATTTCTGAGTTCATATATTGTGGCATTTGTATACTCTTCAAGTGCATCCAATTAGGCTATGCTATTTCTTAGTTTTTGTGACATCCTTATTCCTTTGCTTCAACATTGGTCTTTTTAGAAAAGACCACTGTCTTAACAGTGTGGGAAGGATATTCATTAAGTAGATTAATTCCATAGTTTTTCCATATGAATTCATTTTGAATGCTTCTAATGGGAAATGAGCACACGCTGTTTATGATCATCTCCCAAAAAAGTAGAAATACATAAATAAATTTAAAAAAAAAAAGGAGATTTTTTTTTTTTTTTTTTTTACCTTAAATCATCAGGTCTAAATAGCTGCTATCTAGATTTGGATAGATTTGCGTGCTTGAAAAGTCACTACAATTTTGGAAATGAGTATGTAACCATTAGAGTGTTCAATACAACAATATTAAAGGAACAATAGAATAAACTAATGAATGATAGAGGTCTTTTTCTTAGCCCCGCTTACTTATCCTCACTGTATTCTCCACAGAGGCTAATAATTGAAAAAGTAAACTTTGATAAATGAAATAATGAGAGAAAAATTGATAAGTTAGGGATTTGTAAACATCCGTGAAGTTAACTTAGTCATCATCATAACAGTCACAGCCTCCAATGATGTTCTGAAACCAGAAGATGCAACCCAGGAAGTGTGGACACCTCAAGTCATTGACACAGCTCTTGCCATTCCTGCTGATGGTCATCATGAAGACCCAACTCAGCCACCTCTGCCTTCAGATAACGAAGCAGCACAGGGTACTGAAGGCATCACACATCCCACTGATGCCCCTGGGGGTCCGGTCCTCCTCGGGCTGGATCCCACCAGTACGAATGAAGCTGGTGATGAATCCCTGCTCTCGAGTACGAGTAAGAATAACGGATCATGCTCATTTCTCACGCACTGTGTGAAATGAGACATTATTTCTTCTGAAATTGACTCCTACTCTCTTTCTCACCTCTGGGGTTTGCATTCTTCTTGTGGACTTGCAGTGCAAGATTTTGTGGTGGGATCTGATCTGCTGTTAGAGCAACCTTCTGGACTGGGCATAAGGGACTCCTTGCTGGTGCATTTGTGGTGGCTTCTGTTCTTTGCTGAAGCATGTTCCTGGGTGGCCTCCTGTCTTTTCTGCCAGTCACACACTTTGGTGACTGTGAATTTCCAGCCTCATCCTTCTTTCCTGCACATCAGCAAGGTCAGGCTTGGTGTGCTCTGCTGCCATGGTCAGTGTGGTGGAGGTGCTCCGGTGGGGTTAAGTGGGTGATTTGCTCTTGTGGCTCAGCAGTGGCACCATCTCCAGAGAGCGCTGTCCTGATGGTGAGGGCAAGACAATCACATGAGAACCGTGTCCCATTCATTCTGCCTTAATTCCTTGCACCTCAGTGCCAGTGCAGGAACACTGCAAATCTGGCTGTGTTGTGGCTGCTCACTCCTGAGTTACAGGATCGGGTTTCCTGTAGCGGTCTCTTCTTCTGAAGGTCTTCCCTCTCCACCTGTCACTGGCTTATGTGGATACAGCCAACACCTCCCTCCAAGGTGGCATGCACATCCTAATTAGTGGGTCACAAAAGCCACTGACACTGTGGAGGGAGAAGGGGAGGCCTTCATGCCTTCTCTCCTGCTGTGCTTTCAACCAGTCAGCAGGACGTGCTTTCTGGCATGCTGTGATGTAGGAAGCAATGTGGGTGGAGGTTTGTTTGGTTTTGCTGGTTTTTTAATTGACATTATTCAATATGTTTATAGGCCTCATTTAAGATTCCACTGAAGGAATATTTTCCTCTGTGAAGCAGTGTACTTGACCGAAAAGGCTGATAGTAGTGCTTTGCAGATACCCTTCTCTTAAATTCTACTATCTGTATTTTGTAACTTCTCAGAAACTGAAAAAGTATAAGCTTTCTCCTTATGCTCATAACTAGATGCTAGCATTTTTACTGCCTTTTAAACGGGAACAAGTGACAGCTGTGTAACCCTACCGTCTGTCACTTTTTCTGCCGTACTCATTCCCTCTGCTCTGGTTTAACACATATCAAAAATGTTTTGTGCAAACTTATTTTTCCCCATGGTAGGTGTATCTGCAGTTAGTATCTTGCCAGGGACTGGGTTGTTACCGACATTTGGTTTGTGAACAGTTTGCTTAAAAAGGGTTATTCATCTGATAATGTTACTGCAGTTAATACTTTACTTACTACTCTACAAATACCTTTTTCTTTTTTTGTAATTTGTTACTAGAACAGGAAATTAAGGGACTTTTCCTTACTCCCAAATGCATTTTCCATGCAGATCATCATTCTAACGGTGTTTTGTTTTTTTTTTTCCAGAAGCTACTCCTTTTTCAAACTGACCTAAATAGTGCTTTCATGCACTTTCCTGTAAGTTAGTGGAACTGTGCCAGGGTAGATTTTGGCCAATGCTATGCAGTTACTCTTTACACTTATGCATGATAATGTACCTCTATATATTTAACATTATAGAGAAGATATTTTAAAGATAATTCTATTGTTCTTAATGATTGGGAGTTGGAATTTGTTTCCAGTTAACATAGTTATTTTGAAAAAATTTAGCTAGAAATGGGATTTAGAGTGAAGGCTGCATGTTCCTAAGTTTGCATGATTTTTCTTCCCACTTTTACCCTGGCATAGCTTCACTGAGTTTTGTGGAGTCTTCTTAAATGATCATTAATTAATGTTAATTCACACAGGTAGAATTTTTCCTTTTCCTTCTTCAGAATTTTTTATTGACTCAGTAAGATCACTATTATCAAAACAGCATAAACTATAGTATTTAGACTTAGATACAACAATATAAATGCAAAATCTGTATTTGCATTTTATAGGAAAGCTAATACTATTTTAATATCTGTTTCCTAATACAACAGATTCATTTCCAGACCCTATCTCTTAACTGTATCAAGCAGCCTCAATTTACAGAGCAGACATTACGGTTTGAAAAAATGTTTACTACTTTTCCTCTTTGAGCATAGAAAACCTGTATGGACTGTTCTGAAGGCCTTTTACAAAGTGAATGCACTTTTATTTTTTTCCACTTATCTACTTGTACTTTTTAAAAACACTATCAAAGGGAATTACTAGTATTGCCATTTAAAAAAAAGTTCATTTGTTGAAGGGCTGTTTCATTTGTATAGCTGTAATGGAATGAAAAATTCATTTATATATTGGCAGGCTCTAGCTATAGGCTTCTTCCAACAAACGAATGGCTTCATGTGCTGTATGGCTTTCTTTTACTCCATGGCAGTTTTAAAGCTGTGGTCTGACATTGCTTTAATGACTGATCTTTTGTCCAAATGTCACAGTGGAATAACAGAACAGTCCACTGAATGAATCAAAAAATAACTGTCAAAAAGAAGAAAACCCAGTATATCATCAAAATGAAATGGAGAGGGCAACTGAGAGCCCTCCCTGTTCACTGCAGGCACCTTCCCAGAGCCAGGACACCAGGGGACATGGCTGAATTCTGCTTCTCCTCAGCACTCAACAGAGGGGAAGGGTGAATGCTGCAGTTCTTATAGCATGGGAATCTTTAATAAACGTTTTTCTAAGGGGCTTTGTGGTGGAGAAGCTCTGCCATTTCTCAAGGGTTTCATAAAGCACCTTAAAAAGTACTCACTGAAGTGCCAGTTAGGCAAGTCAGACCTCCTGGTCTGCTTTCTTGGAGGCTAGATCAAGTCCTCTAGTTGCTGAGTTAGTGCTCCGTCCGTTGGGATGAGCTATCGCAGAACAACTCATCAGCCACTAATAACAATGAAAACATCTGGAACATTCAGGAACTACTTGTTGGCTACACTCAACAGTGGGGAAAAATGTTCGTATTTCTTAGTCTGTATTTGCCAGCTGCTGTTAGGAAATGAGATCAGAAAGGCTGGCAAGAGGAGAGCTGCAGTATGTGCTGAAGAATTTTGCAGCAGATTACAGTGTCTAATTTGCTCTGTCAGGGTCTGGAAGAATTGAGGGAGGTGCAGATCTGTAATATTGTTCTTGTACTGATAATGAAGTTGTAGTCCCATGTGAAACACTGTATACAAATAATTTTGGACATGAGATATACCCATATGGCAACGATGTGGGCCAGAGATATTACTGTCATCACATAAGCTTTTAAGCAGCATAACCACCACAGGAAATATGTGAGACTAGAACTCCTTTGGATTTAAGATGTAATTCTGTCTTAGAACCAAGTTACAAAGCTTATTTTAGAGTGCCAAGGGATCCATCTCTGTGTTTACAGAGAGAATTTTTGCGAATAAGAAAAACATTTTGAATTTTAAGGCCCCACATTATACATAGTTATCAAATGTAAAGCATCCAGAGAACTACTATTTTATGAAGGCAGGAAAGTTTTTGAAATTCAGTTTAATGCTGTATAGGAATAAAATGAAAAGTTTTAAAATTTCTTTTTGTTGACCACTTTCAGTTTTTTCTCTCTACTCTTTTCTCATCCTCTTTTCCCCACAGAACTGGCGAGACCTTTGACTTACGCAGTAGAAACCTCTCTAGTTTCCAATGTACAGAAGTCTTTACATTCTTTCCAGACAATTTCTAGGCAACTGTCATTGCGTATTGGTTTATGACAGTGTAGCACCATCAAAGTAGCACAATCAACCTACAGCCTATGTAGGTTGTTGGTGTGAACTTTCTAGAAATATATATATTTTTAATGAAAATCATAGCTTTTGTACCTCCCTGAGAAATACCCAGTAAGGATATTTGGTCTAACAGATGGTTTTGTTCCTTAGGGTCTACATCCAATATAGACAGTGATCAGGGACCATACAAGGGAGACAGTGAACCTACTCCTTCCCCTGGAGAGTCCACAACAACAACTGTAATCACACAACCAAGGTCAGCCCCGGTACCAGGTAGGTTTCCAAAATCATATATTTTATTACTATAAGAACAGAATGATATGAATATGAACTGAACACACAAAAATGTAGGTCAAGTACCATTATTCTGGTTTTGTTTTGAATGAGGTAACGTTCAGCGTTTTCACTACCAGTAGCTCATAAAATACTCTAGCAATATCTAGATGAGAGAACTTGTGTATTTTGGAGAACAGGATTTAGAGATAAATAACCTTGACACTTTGATATACAATCAGGCAAAATTTGGTGAAGGTAGATGCGAAGTATCGTCTATGTGAAAATTTTCAGTGAAAACTGTAGCTGAGACAAGCACTGCAGAAAAAAGGGAATTGAAATGGAAAAGAATAGGAAGAAGCCAACATAGTGATACAATTGAAAAAGAATGCAACTATATTCTGGGACATATTAACAGTAAAGTCAATTTTAAGACAGAGAGAGTAATTATCCCACTCAACTTAGATCTGGCAAGTTCCGAGCTGAGGCACTGAATCATATAGAAACAACAGGGAAGGGCACAAAGACAAAGTCTGGTAAGGTAACCATAGCACAACCTGCATAAAGAACAGGCTATGGGGAAGGTTGTTGGGAAATCTCCATTTTTTAAAAATGCTATGAGCAAATGGCACACTTCTCAGGGGTGTTCTTATTCATTCTGTTTTACTGGAGTGAAGCAGCTTATGTGATCTCCAAGTGTCCCTTCCATTTTTATCTCCTGATTATATTGCATTTACTTTTCATTTTTATTTTTTAGAATTTGCCCTACCAATACTCCTTTACTTAAAATTTTAAATGAAAGAATGAATGTAGACATTTCACTCTACCTACAATCCATCCTACTTTTGCACCTGAGATTGAGGATCTCAGCCTTTTCTCCCACTCTTGAAATAGATCAGTGATACAACAGCTGTACACCTCTGTCAGCAAAAGTGCAGTTCTTATATTGCTAACACTGGACAAGCATTTCATCAGAGTTGGCCTGGGCATAGATGAGCAGGTGAAAGTGTATTTCATTTGCACAGAAGAAATTAGCAAAATGAGCAAACATCCATTTAAACTAGAAAAAAAGTTTTACAGTTCGAAGAATGCTTGAGTGTCCACACACTCTAAAATCACGTGGGATGGATTAACACATTCTCCTTCCCTCCATCAATCCCCAGAATGGCTGATCATTGTTGCTGCTCTTCTGGCACTGGCACTGATCCTCGCAGTGTGCATCGCCGTTAACAGCCGGAGGAGGTAAGGTACTCTGTGCTTCAAAGACACTGAAGTGTGTTGGTGATAGAATGAAGCAGTGATGCAACGTTATTAGAGAAATAAGGTGAAAATAAGGTGAAAAAATTAGGTGAAATAAGAAAGATATCAGGCATATGGTGAGGCAGAAATATCTACAGCTTTCTTTAAAGTGGCTCTGGAGTTACACGCCCTGAACAGCACAGCTTATTGATTTATATCTCACTCTGCTATGCCTGTAAAGGCAGAGGATGCCTTTGTTTCCTTCCTCATACCCAGAGTCACCATAGAAACAGACAAACAGGGCCAGGATGACTAATTATAGATTGCAACTGACAAGAACTGAAACGGTCTCAGCGCTAAAAATTACGTCCCAGATGCTGTGAGTGGAAAACATCTCTTCTGTAGAACTGCCATGCAGCTGGGAGTGAAACCCAAGGAGAGACAGTGGGCGTGGGTGTACGGATTCACAGTTTAGACCCTAGCAGCATGCACTAATCCACATGGGAGTGATTTTTCAAGCAGGGACGTCATCTAGGATGTTTGAAACAGGTGGAATATTTTCTTTCGCTTTAGCAGGATCAAAATAAGAAGAGATTCATTTGTTCTGATAAGTGCTCACCTGCTGCAGACTCAGGCAGGGTTGGCTGAGTGGTGGGGTGGGAATGTTCCAAGCATTCATTTATTTAAAAATGAGAACTGTGTATTTGTTACAACATCAGTGCAGGACAGATCTCAAGCACCTACACAAAGTAGTTGGCCCTTCTCAGTGAGTTGCAAATTGCTTCATCATAGTGTTTTTGGTGTTGTGGGCTTTAATTTGTTTGTTGCTGGTTGTTTTTTTTTCTTTTTCTATGTTTAATTGGAGTTGTCTTAATAAAAGCTGATGTTATCTTAAAACAAACAAAACAAATTGCCCAAGGTTCAGTGCAGGGCAATTCACTTGTTTATTTATGTCTTTATTATTCTTCATGTGGCAAAGAAGACAGCCTCTGTATGGTGCCTGTTGCCAAAAGAGTTAGGATCTCCATCCAGGGTCCTGTGTTTATGCACTGACCATCATTTCAGGAAAGAAAATCTGAGCTGCTCTTTTGAAAGCCCGTGATCACTCTGCATTTCATGGTTGCAGAGCAGGAATCATTCCCAAGTGTGTACCCAACATTTACACAGCAAACTGAGCCGCTTTGGATAAAATAACCCTCAGCTATCAGTCAGTAAGCATGAATAAAACTGATACTTAACTGCCAGATTAGTCATTCAGACAAAACCTGCTTCTCTGAAAAGAAAATACTTTTACAGTACAAATTTAAAAGTTGGTGTCCATCTTAAGAGAGCTGTGCTGAAGTGAACACTCAGCTGTTGAATCTTGATCCCAAGTCTGGATTTGGAATTATCCTGTCTGTGTCGTGGGATATATAAAAAGTTCATAAATATGGATTTACCCAAATCAGAAAATCATCTCCATCTTTCAACAATGCAAGTTAATCCCATCTCTAATTACAATAGACACTGAGCAGCCTGATGTAATGAGTGGCAGCCCTGCCCACAGCAGAGGGGTTGGAGCAGCCGGTCCTTACGGTCCCTTTCAGCCCATTTTGAATTTTGTTTTCTTATTTCCATCACTCTCAATTTATGGTACTCATATTCTTTTCATTTTGATCTAGATGTGGGCAGAAGAAAAAGCTAGTCATTAATAACGGCAAAGGTGCAGTGGAGGACAGAAAGTCAAGGGAATTAAATGGAGACGCCAGCAAATCACAGGAAATGGTGCACTTGGTTCACAAAGAACAGTCAAATGACCGAACAGGAGCGTGTGATGAATTCCTCACCGTTGATGAAACACAAAATCATCAGGAGGCTGACATGAAGAGCGGAGTGTAGCGGTACGAAGCCACCAGATAGATCAGTGCTGGGGAAATCAAAATCACACGGACCTTGGGCAGGAATTCACAGATGCACTGTGCTACTGATGTCTTTTGAACACAATTAAGCTTAAATTTTCTTCATTTTTAATTATTTTAACACGATGTCCGAGTTACAGAATTGACGTTTCCTTTCTGAAGTAAGCCCCAAGTGTTGCAGTCAGTTCCCAGTTCCTACATGGAGGGCACTTACTGTGCCCCGGGCATATGGCATGTCATTGTTCCCCAGATGCAGTGCCTTCGCTGTGCGGAGATACAGAAGCATCCAGTTGCTCCATCTTACAGGTATTTAAGGTACTAAACTTGTCATGGTACAGCAGTGAGTGAGTAACAGATGTCAAGAGCCAAAACAAAAAAGGCTTATATCAGAAGTGCCTCCTGTACAATGCCTAACCCAGCACAATCCACCAGCAATGCCTTCCAGCCAGGGAGAGTGGTAGGTGTGTTCAAAGTCTGCCAGTAAAAGCAAAAAGTGACATGTTGTAATGATTGATGACTTGGTCTGTAACAAGAGAAACCCAGAAGGACAAAGTTTATTTATCTCTATTTTAAAATGTCTGTGGGCATACAGCAAGCTTTTTTTTTTTTTTTTTTGGGGGGGGGGGGAGGAAGGGAGGAAAACCTGAGCTGATACATAATAAACTTGTATTCCTTGTTATCTTTACAATCTGAACATATATCCTTGAGTTTCTGAGGTGTCCGTTGCTCTTCCCCCCTCCCTCCTTCGCTGATCACAGTTTGTGTATGATTTCTAAGGAGTCAGTTAGTAATATTAATAAAACAGTATGACTGCAGCTCTATTGTGCGTGCACAGATCAGGATTGGAAGTCATCAGAGGTGATGATGGCATTTTTATTCCTGAAGAATAGCCCTTTCTCTTCCCCTGCTCCACTTCATTTAGGAAATGCTGAGCCCAACGCGTGTTTTTCCAGTAACTGTTGTGTTGCACCAGTTTGCCAGTATTTGAAAAGTTACTTTTATACAATCTTGCTCACTTCTGATTTCTGTTTCATCCACTTTTTACTTCTTCTTGTCAAAAATGCCAAAAGAAAAACTGTTTTATTGGTAAGAGATGCTGAAAATTTACAAAAAAGATAGATGAAATTTTAAGGAAACTCTCCCAGTAATGCAATATAGTCAAATAGCTGCAGCTGCATTGTCATACACTTCTGTTTTGTCCTTGTATGTCTGTTATGTGAAGTATTTGTATTAAGCTATGATGCTGTGCATTATATTGATATGAACTGCCAGAAAGAAAATTATTTACTACCAGTGATCTGTGCCATTTTTAAGAAAACATATTAGAGTGGAGAATAACTTCTAATTGGGCTACCTCAGAAAAAAAAAATGCAAGTAAAACCAACCGGAGGTAACTGCAAGCAGTGAGGTCTGTGTTGGCTGGAATGGGGAACGTTTGGGAAGGGAGATATCCAGAGGTACTTTATTCCCTGACCCCAGCACCTGCACTGGAAAAACAGTCTGCTAACCCATGTTATTTTATGCTCTCCATCTGAAGCAGTGCAGAGGATGGGCTTTCAGCTGGCTACATACTAGCATTAGCTAGCACTGGTCTTTACTGGAACACAAAGCACAAGAGAAATGGTGATTATGGGCCTCAGTTTACAGCCCTTCAGCAGTTTCCCAAGCATTCCATCAAGTTGCTCAGAGCCCTGGTATCTGCAGGCAGACCTTCTCAGGGAAAATGTGCTCCTGGGCAAAAGGTCCAGAGATGGTGTGATTGCAGTGGATGCTTCCTGACTCTGTATGTCTCATCTATGAGCAGTCCAAGAGCGTTCAAACAAGACGAAGCCAATAAGGACAAGGTGACGTACACTGTCAGTGCATGTGTCCCATTGTCAAACTTCTCAGCCCAACTGTAAGCAGATATTTTAATACTGAGCAGAGCTGTGCTGTGCCAAGTCTGTTGACAGTCTGCACTGGTTTTTGTTTCATTCCCATAAGCTTATAATGCAAGCTTTTCTAATTGCCTTTCTAAATGAAAAGGATCTATCAGAGGTTGTGTTTAAACTGGTATTACATACACATTTTTGTTAAGTGTGGAGAACCAGAAGAGTTTTGCCTCTGTAAAACTTAATTTAATATAAGCCTCAATCAAAAGGAGATAATTCACTGTCTTGAAGGGTAAACGTTCTTAGAAAATAAAAACAAAAAAGGGCCTTGTCCTGTTCCTACAGAGACACTGAGAAAATGGAGAAATACACCAAATCCTTCTAATTAATGGGTTCTGAGCATTACGTAAAAGTATGGACCACACTTGTTGGCTTCTTTTTGTATTTTTAACAGGAGATGCTTGATTTCTCTTTAAAAAGGCAGTGCCATTATTTTATGTATGCTGATTCTTTTTAGATAATGTTGTGCAACTGATGCATAATTATGTTTCATTATAGTTTCAAAAGTAGATGGCCATTTCATACGTGTAATATAGAGCATATTTTTATTAATCTTGGTTTTATTATTTCAGGGGTTATTTGCTGCGTGTATGTATTTTTTATAGAGAGCACTAGATATATTTGCATATTTATTTAACAGTTTAACCAAAGTTTAAGAAAATATCGTCTCTAAATTGTCATTAGGAAATACATTGCCAAAAAATACCACACAGAACTGTAAAATAAGCTTCCAAAAATAAACTTGATTCCACATTGAGGGTAAGAAGTGAGCTCAATGTTGCTAGTGGGAGAGGGGCAGTGTTTGGCAGGGCGGTCATACAGTGCCAAGGTCAGATCTCCTGCTTGCAGCTCTCTGCCAGAACTGGCTGAAGGCTGCGGGCCCTCTCGTGCTCCACCAGCCTCCTATGAGCCCCCATGTCCGTGGGGCAAGTGACAAGCTCATCTCCCTTGGATCACACATCTTGGCCCAAGTTAAGGTCACCGCATTAAGATGGCAATAGTGTTTAAAGCAGTAAGTCTATTTAAAAGAGAGGTGATATTTTTACAGGAATGTAATGTTTTCATTGAACAGTGCTGGGTGATGGTTTCACCTGTATTTTCTTGAAGGTCCTAAAAGGAATGTTTGATTAAAGCAGAGAAAGGATGTACAGCCTTTGTATGTGTGGATATTTTAAAGCCTTCCCAAAGCATCGGTTCCCAAGTGATATTTCTGCATAGTGTTCTCTTCTTCGTATCGTGTATCTTGCATGTTCTTTGCCAAAAACACTAATACCAACTGCTGCTGCACTAAGGAGTGTATGTTGGGTGGAATATTGTTGGAGAAAATGTCCAGATGTCTCATAGACACTGACACAGCCATGCAGAGGCAGAGGTTCTTCCATCACCCTGGCTGGGGTTTCTCCTGATTGCTCTTTCCATAGATGAAGGGGAACACAGTTCTGCCTCTGCTTACACAACACAGCAGTTTAATTTTTGCTATATTAGGCTGTAGCCAGCAATTATTTCTTGGGCTTATTAAACAGTTCAAAGCTCAGACATCTCTGGTTGCTAGAGATTTGATTTGTTAAAGAGCACATGGTTACCTTTGGGTAACCACATGCACTGATGTGTTTTCCTCTCCAGAGGTAAAAGAGACAAACGGGTGGGAGCAGAAATGCTGACGTGGGCTGGTTCCTGGGGTGCAGCTACAGATTTGTAGGTATGGGGGACAAAGCTCTCATCTCTTTTTCAGGGCAAGAAGCGTGAAACAGTGGGAACTTTGGGGGTGGGAACTCCAGAGGGTTTGGTGAAGGAGGAGTACAGTCACTGGGAGGCAAAATGGAGAGTAACATTTTTGTGCCACCGACTGGGAAATTCCCCCCAATATCCCCAGGACTTTAGCATTTGAATGGTTTCACAGCTCAGAGAAGGGAAAAAGTATTGGCCTGTTCCTACGAACCCCCCCACCTCCAGGTCACCTTCTGTATTCACCATCTGATTTGCAAATGGCTTTTGATCAGTTTTCCCCTGGTTCTCACTATTGCTCTTCTGCATTGCTGTGGCACTCACCAATGCCGTGCTGAGAGCACCCAGCTCTGACTATGGGAAATGGAAGGCAAAGCTCAAGCTTCTCAGAGGTGACTAACAGCACCTCATCTTCCATTTGCTCATCTCTCCCATCTGGAGTCAGGTGGGCAACACGATTTCTAGATGATTTCTGTTTGCACAGGTCAGCCATGCTGCAGCATGGCTTTCTGAAACGCTGAAGATGCTCTGACCTCAAGAGAGCTGCTTGTGGTTAAAGTGCAGGTAAAGAAGAAGCAGTGAAAGCTTTATATGTTCTTTAAACACAGCTTTCTTTCAGTTTTGTCTGAATGGATCCAACAGAAAGGTTTTCCTGAGCTACAGCTTTAGGGGTTTGCACACTTCTTATTAGATCTTTCTTTTCTATAGGCAAAAAGGGCTGGGATGAATAAGTGGAGGGTTGAAACCCATGTTCATATGTTCTGTGCCGCGCACTGAACTTTGATGTCAATGTCATTAGTTTTGTGTTTTCTTTCAGAAGAAAGACATGAAAATGATGATGCTATGGATCAAAACAGGTGCTCAAGGGCTGTCAAGTGAGAAATATTTTTTGCTTCAGAAACAGACGTAGTTTAGATACTTTTAAGACATCTGATTGATAGATTACTTTTCAAGGGGGTGGGGGAAGATGCCTAATATATAATACAGCTTTCGTTACTGAAAGTAAATTATTTCCTGTTATAAAAAAAAAAATATGTGGAAATTTACAGGAAAATAGGGTTTGTCAAGTTTGTCGAGGATCCAACATAATTTTAAGTGCATCTGTCAGAAAACTCAAAAACATTTTTTAGACTATGAGTAAAAAAAAGTCTCCCTCTGCAGCACTCGCTGAACAGACTGAAGCTCAACAGCAGCTTCATTCTGGTGCTGGATTGAGATGGGCTGCATTGCAATGCCAAGGACACAGCTGAAGCTGGGGGCACTTAGGAGGCACTGGGAAGCCAGCATGCAGCTCACAGACAGTGGTGGTTCTTCCTTCAAGTCCTGAGGAAGAAAGGAGAGAGGAAGAAACAAGAAAGCCAGTGACTGTAAGTTTAAACCCTGCGTCTGAATGCCTTGGGCCATTGTGCTAGGATGGCATCAACCCAAATGCACATTTTGCAGTGCATAAATGGTTTGGTTACAGCAGAGTTTTAGCCTTAAATCTGAATTTACTTCGCAGTCATGGGTCTACATCTATGTTCTGGCACCACATGCTCAAACGCCTGTTCGTTTTCCTGGCTTAATCCAAAAAATTTTAGATAAATTTCAGCAACCACATTTTCCTTGTGTGTTTAAGACTCCATGCTTCCATTTTACATGGAACAAACAGTAGCAAACTGGTCCCAGAGATCAGATGCTAAGTCTGTGCTTATACTCATTGTTTTTTAAGCAGCCTGTCCTTGTTAATGATAAGCGTCTCTCTGGGTGCTGCTATCAGCATGCTCTCTATAGCCAGTTCAGAGAGCTTCCAGCAGATTGCAGCCTGAGCCTATAGGATGAGTTTCTCTAAGATGAGCCCTCCGAAGCTGTGCCCAGTGCCCACAGCTCGGGGTCTTAGCTGGCTTCAGCACAGCTCCTCCACTCCTGCAATGTCAGCCTTGCAATCATCACAACCATTCGGCGTATTTTGCTTTGCAGCAGCGGGCTGTCAGATTCACCAGTGGGAACAGTTTTATAGTGGAACTTCCCTGCACTTCTTTTGCGGTTCGTTTTCTAGTTATTGTTTATTTCATTTGTCAAGAGAAAGTCTGAAGTACGCTCTAGGTGAGAATGCTTGTTTGTTCAGCTTGTGACTCAAAACCACAGTGTTCCTTTGTTCACAAAGGGTGAAGGTCCCCACGCAGAGGCAGGCACAGAGCTACACACCGGTTACATGCCCTTCACGTGGCAGAAGCAGAGCTCAGGCACAGCTCAGAGGGTTGGCTTTGTGCTGGTTTTCTGCAAAGGTAGGGTGTGGGAGCATGAGGGGGGAAATGCCTGGCACCACGTGGATCAGTCTCACAAATGGCAATGGAGGATGCACTCTCAGTTCAGTTCAGCCTTGGATGAGCAGCACTGCAGCTCTGTGAAGGGCAGGCCCTAGCCAGCTTTCTTAGATACCTGTCCTGAGGCAGAGGGGTCTGGTTTCTCTGCTGCCCCTCCCTGTGGGTTTCAGTGGGCAGCTTTGCTATCTGTCACTGTTGACATGCTTTGCTTATCGCTGCAGAACCTTTCTGCCACTCTACCATTGCTGTGGCTGCATGGCCTGGTATTGCGTGCAATCTCACTTCCTTCCTGCTTCGCTTGTGGCTGTGCGTTGCTCCGCGGTGGGGCCCGGTGCCAGCAGGCCTCACATGGCTGCTCAGCACCCCCAAACCCAGCTGGTCCTCTCTGTCCGTGTGAGTGCTTGGTGCAGGGGTGCCTGCCAAGCCTGCCTACAGGTCATTTTTAGTGGTGTTCCCCTCCTTGGACATGACACGTTGAGGTCACCTGTTTCTTTCACACTCTCGTCCTATTTACATACACCAATACAACAGAAGAGGCTGTTTGAGGTTTAGTAGCCCTCAAATCTCATCTCTCTTACTTTCACATCTGAGAGGGTAAAGAGTATGTAAAGAGGGAGTATGCAAGTGATAGGGAACAGCGAGTGCTAAAGAGACCAGAGTCGTTAGGGCAGCAGTGTATGTGAACAGGGCCAGGCCCGGATGTGGTAACATCCTTCCTCTGACAGAGCGTGGCTCAGACACACAGAGGTGTGAAGCAGGTTTCTAAAGCAACTGCAACCAACTATCTCATCCTCCGGTTCTTCTAACATTTCATTCTCCTCCTCCTCCAGCTTTCATTGCCAAGGCTGCTCTAGCCCTCACCACAGTAAGCAGATTCTGGACTTCATGGCAAAATAGCTTAGCTGCAGCCAGCACCCAGGGACATTTGGAGTATACAGCTCAGGGGGCGGATCTCTGGCTCATCCACCTTCTGCCCTGACTGTATCTCTCAGCTTCTCTCATCCATCCACCCGCTTCGTCTACACTCCTACCCAAATCATGCCAGTATTCAGCCTAGGCTGAGAGCAAAACTCACAAATACGAGGCAGGAAAATTATGAATCAACATTTATTGATGATATATACAGAAGAGGTACAACACTTAGTGAATATTATATTTGCGACTATTTCCAGTATAGAAAGAATGTCCAGTTTGTTTTATACATGAAAGTTACAGAAATCAGTTCACACAGTAAGAAAGCATCAAAACCAAATGACTACAGATAAGTGTAAAGATCTGAACTACAAAAATAGACTTAGTCTACAAAGCATTCCAGCTACAATATACAAGAACAGAGCCCGGAGTTGGGAGAAATTTTATCATCTGCATTCATTAGTTAATAAAGTGTGCTATAGTTACTGTACAGTATGTTTCAAATTCTGGGGAACTTTTTAAGAACAACAAAAAGAACCAATCCAATTCCTATTGCTTCTTATTCCTTTCAGGTGAAAAATACGAAAATATTCCATCTCATGACTCTCCTCCACTTTTAAGAGGAGGCAAAGGGTATCAGCAGCAGGAGCATGCGCTGCGCCGCCCCACACATTGTGATTCACACTGAAACACTGTAGGAGGACTCATCAAGAAGGATACTTCCTGTGCTTTGGGACTTAATTTTGATCACTTTCCACTTAATGGGGCAAGAAAATATTTATGAGAACCAGGTTCAGGTACCTTAGGCATGAACCAGTTTTCATTCGCTTTCCCACTCAAACTCTTTCAGAACCACCTTCAGCTTCCGCCCCAGAAAAGTCAGTTTCTTTCAGATCTCAATCATAGCTCAGTTTTCTGAAGAATTTTGCCATGTAGTTCTTATGTCTGCTGTATGATATGTTTTATGATCAGACCTACTTCTTGTAAATAACAGTTCCCTGGACTTCAACCACAGTGGTTCAAGAAGCACTTAGCTTTGCACTTATTTCCAGCATATTTTCCTATCAGTATTCTTTTCAAACAAAGTCAGAAGCAGTGGATCCTTGCCCATGAGTCACACGCTGCACAAGTAGCAGAGAGGGCACCTAGCACGAAGGATTAGTTTTCCCCTTGCTCACTGTGCTAATTTAAACAGCGACTTACTGAACTTCTGGTGCTAGAGTCCCAACATGTCAAGCAAACAGAAAGAACACAAAAAAAACGAACCACTCTGTGTGTGCATTAGTTCTTCATGTCATAACAAGTGCACTCGTGAGGCAGCACATTGATGCTGTCATCGCTTTCGCTCACTACCAGGGAAACACACACATGCAGGTACTGACACGTACCATGCCAGTTAGAGAGCTGAAAACTATAACATATTTACAATAAATTGGCTGTATATATTATTCTGCATGTTATCAGAACAGGATAGCCCAGAGTCAACCAAGAAAGCAACTATGAAGCTATGAAACAACTCGGTTGAATGGCCAGAAGGAAAACAAAGCCAGACAAAAGAAAAGAAAAACACAACAGAAACAAAAGTAGAGCAGAATTTTGAAAGTCAGCCTGATTTCCTACTATGGCGCAATACACAATGACCAATTAAATTAAATTAAAGCACCACTACCCATACTGTACACACCATTTCACTGAAATTACACGTTGATAGCTACGTTATCTACACTAAGTGCAGAGAGGCACCAGACATCATGCTTCAACAAAATGTCAAAACTGGTAACAATAAGGTTTTACAGCTATTAGAACTGAGAACTATTCTACCTCCAGTTCTTATTAATACCTGGTACAAGTGATTAAAAGTACAAGAAAGAGATTATAATATAAGGGTACATCAACACACTTCCTACAAGTCTACCTACTAGAAATTTAGTCTCCAAAACCTCAGCAAAATAACACGGCCCAAAGAGTTCTGGATAACTGGAGAGACAGCCAGTATCAGTTACACCGGGACAGTAATATTTGCTATTCAATTTTTTACTTTGAATCACAGTCAAGGAGTTAGCTGGCCATAAAGAAACTACATGCAATACGATTGTTATCAGTACTTAATTCTATTCCCCTCCAAACAGTTCTTTGTTCAGTAAAAAAAAAATTTATTGTAGCCACAGCCTTAATGCCAACATGTATTTGCCTAACAGGAACAGACAGCTGTAAAAGAGAAGAAATTTTCACTTGTCCTAGTCAAAAAATATAGTGTCTGATCTCTTAAAAGACATAAGAAAGTAAGAGGTATTTCTACAGATGCTACCCAATTGCATTGGTCCCATGGTGGGTTTGTTGGTCCCCTTTCAAGAAGGCAAAGATAGGTGGCCAAGTCATGAAGTCTTTCTGCAGGCTGAACTCACGTACATTGCACTGCAGCATGATGGACCAGGTACCTGACAGTCTATTTTCTGCCTACCCAGATGTCCAGTTTTCTTTAATCAGTAGTCTGAGTCAGTCAGTTATACCTGATCAGGTCCTAAGAAAAATATGCAGGATTTGGCAAAGGTAACACCAGGAAAAATGACAAAAATGAGGGGCGATAGCCCAAGACAGTCAATCTAGAAGATTGTTCAGGTTATTATAACATTGTTCCACAATGAACTGCAGCATTTAAGGACATCTTGAAATTCCTATTTGCTTCTTGCGTTTTGTGCTTCCTTTATAATTCATCACTAAACTTATCACAGAAATATTTCACTGATCCTAAACGTTATGAGAAAACTGGTTTTGTTCTAAGATCACCTTTAAAGGTCTATCCTCCTATCATACATGGTAATATAGAAAATATTATAAGAAAATATTTGAGTCTGTAAATTATAGATATTAGGTAATTTAGTTCAGTCTACACTGTAGTTTCCAGAGAACAAGTACAAACCCCTAAAGCTTATATTAATTACTGAATCAGTATTGAGTATAGCGTATTTAACAATATAAATACATATGCAGCTTTTTCTCATGCATTCTACAAGCTATGGTTCACACCAGATCATGGGAAATGGGCTATATTCAGGAAAGGGGCAGGATATGCTGGGTGGGAGCGTATGCAACTGATTTTAAGAAGGAAGGACAACCTGTAGCACACAAGGACTCACAAGCCCATACGTAACACCAAAAATGGACATGCCACAATCTACAATACCGACTGCAAAACCAATTTGTAAACACAGTTTGCATACAGTCTTTTAAAAACTGTAGAAAAGAAATAGAAAAGACAGATACAAAAATCCCTGCACACTACCCTATTTATGTACATAACGATATACAGGTACCAGACAATCCAGGTTGTGCGATGCTGTCTATGACAGTTTCCCTTTGTGTAATGGTGTATGCCACAAAGCATCACGAAAAACAACTGCTGGGCTCCTGAATTTTGAAAAGTCATACTAGAAGGATTGGATGCTGCTGCATCCAGCAGCATTGGCTCTGTAGCAAAACACTGATAGAGATGAAAGGGGTTCGAGGTTTGGATGAAGCAAGAAATCTCACAAGTCTTCCTGCTTCTCCAAATCCGGTGTTAGTTTGTTGGTTATCCTGGCCTAGTAGAGACCTACTCAGTGGCTCAGTCATATACTCTAGGATTTTTTCATGTTCACAGCCTGGGTTTTCTGTAAGAACACTAGCTGCAAAAGCTCGACCACCTTACCCATTAGAATTTGTATTGACACGACAGTGGGAAGCCACCAAGCCTCCCCCAGCCAGGGGAGATGTTGCTGGGATGGTGGGCACAACCGAGGGATGGTTTACCAGAGCCCTGTGGCAGGGAGCCCACTCATGAGAGAAAGGGAATTATCAGCACCTGAGCATCAGCAGTTCAGCTCATTCATAGCAGCAGATTTCAATTTAACATCAGACATGATTAGGAGGAAAAAATGAGGGAGGCACTCCTTGTACAGAATAAAGCAATGGGAGTCCTGCTGTAGGCGTGCAGAACTGGAGCCTGTGTTTTTCTGAGGCTTACAGAAAGTTGTCTGTGGGGAGGGAAAATGACTTCCAAAGAAAAATGGACTTGATACATTGTTTTAGGAAATTCTGAACAAGAGCGTAACACTAAAAAATAAGGTGGTGAAGCTGGACTGCCTTCTTTTGTCACTTCACCATTGTAATTCCTTTTCCCCCCAATACTTGATGTCATCCTCTATTTCCAGTTCTTCAGTCAAAGGAAGTGGGGTAAATATTTTTCCTTCAAAGTTATCAATATGATTGGAGAAAAGAAAATCACTCTTCATTCAAAGAGTGTTTTCTGGTGGGATCAGGATTGTCCATGCAACCCTAGGCAGGGAAGCAAGCACAATAGCCAAGGTGAGCTACACCACTACTATGATTAACATGAAAAATATCTCAATGGTGTCCATACAAGTCACAGTAATAACATCAAGGGTATTCTTCTGGCTCATAACAGATTAATATTACAGTACATTTTTATAAAGTGCCCTTATTTAGCCTTCTGTAAATTAATTCAAATGCAGCAATAAAAACAGACTAATGGAGCTAATGAAATGAGAAAGTTATACCTTATGTCTCCACAAAAGGATTTATTTGAGCCTGGTACTAAAGCTCAGAGCCTTTTAAAACTTATTTACAGAAGTGAATGTCAGGGGTAAGATTTAATACTGCCTGTGTTTTGGGGGATTTCTGTGATCGTTGCTGGTTGCTACAACAAGGCTGCAACAACACAAGAGAAGGCGAGGAAACAAAGAAAACCCAGACAGTTGCCAGAACAAATTTGTTCAAGCACTGCTGCTGTGGTTTCTCATATGAACAGTCGTCTCTTCTGAGTATCAACTACCAGAAATGTAATGGCCCTGGCAGTGCTAGAAAACAAATCAGAAATCCATACTACTCACACCTTTTAAAGTGGCACATAGAATTCCACGTGCTTTGAGAAAGAAATGAAGATAAGTTGCATCTCGGGGAAAGAACAGAACTAAAAACACCTTAATGACAGTGATCCTTATTTATGTGCTGAGTTTTAAAATCATCGTTGGACTTGTAGTATAATTAGGAAATAAAGAAGCTTCTTAGGAAAAACTTTGAGAGTGTGAGAATCACCTTCCACTTAAGCAGCAGACGAAGACTGTTAGGATTGTGAAATGCCTTAGTGCTTAGTAGAGACAGGAAGAGACTTGACCTTCCTGGAAGCCCGTGATTCCCCTGGATTTCAGTGGAACTTTCCTGTAGCCAGAACATTGCCAGCACAGGTTTTACTACAGCAAGCATAGTTTTTCAAAGACGTAATGAGTTTCTCACTGATTCAAATGGAAGAAGCACATATTACATCATGGCTCACATGGTTTGTCCCCTACCTATCTGAAGCATCTCCCCGTGTAAGACCCACGTGTGTTTCTCACAGTGCTGGTGCAGTTTTTGTTCTCTACATTAAGAAATGAAGAAAAAAAGCTCTTCAGGAAAGCTTTCCACTTCTTTAGCTTTAATGTGCAGTGTGCTTTAGTTTCAATGAATGGATATCAAGAGAATGCTGACATAGCTTTAGCAGTGAATGCACAAAGTAGAGACATAAATATGTAATTAAGCATGCAATTAACTGACTTTTCACCTGGGTCAGGCTTCTCCATGATCCAGAGCACTGTCAGCAATGCAAAGGGCAAAGGGTATCACAGCTGCACAGAGAACAGGGAGCTGACAGAGCAGCACTCAGGGTGAGCACTGGAAAGAAGTGCTGATTCCCCCAGGAGCTGCATGGAAAGCTAATCACTTTCTACTGTGCTTTTCTTTAAACATTGCCACCCCAGCACTGGAAACAAACGCAAAAGGTTTGCCACATGCAAATGTACTCATCAATACTCTTCTAGTGAAACTAAAGAGAGAGTGGTCAGCCCTGCCTGCTGAAATGTGAACTTGCATTAGCTGAGGTGGCCAGTCCCTGGGTTAGTTTCTGTTTATTTAGTTAAGTAGCAACCCAGCCTCATGTGGAATGAGCAAATCGAGAAATGCAAGCCAAGAGTGAGTTACATTTTCCCAGCAAAATGGAAAGCTTTTGATGGTTAAACACAGTGCTGTGCTGGAGTAACACTATATTAAATATTCAGCCAGGGTAAAAGCAGAGAAGTTTACCAAAAACAACATTTCTCCTTCTCCCACATCCACATTTAATTAGAGAAATGTGATTGCAATTATCTCTTGAAACATCCCTGAGTTACTGTACCTACAGAATCACTATTTTAAAATCACAGCCTGCTACTCCAGTCCTGTCAAAAGGCCCAAATTTATTTTCCCTTGTGTGGGTGAAGTTTCTCTAGCATCTCATTCCTTCCTGCCCTGGTCTCCCTCTGAAGGATCGCTCTTCAAAGGACAGCATGTCCCAAGCGGATATGCGAAAGCACATTGTAAGTGTTTCTCAATATGCAATTTTGAGGAGCTGCCCAGTCACACATTGCCGGCATCCCTTTTCATTTCCAACCACTAAACACTTTCAAAATACAGCTAAAAGTCTATGGTCTGGTTTTCCAGAGTCATTCACAGGAACAGTGGTTGCTGCGGCTGCTCCTAAGATGGAGCCAGTGAGCAGGCATCTGGGTCAGGCTGCCAGGTGCTGCCCCTTGGTCACCAGGACACTGCCCTGACAAACACGGCGTCTTGCTCTCAGGCAGGCCCATCACTGCAGTGGCTGCAAGCTGCCTGCAGCACAGGCCTGCACCCTCAGAGGAGGGAGGCTTTGGGGCACCGGCAGGCCTGCCTCCTCAGGCGTGTCATTGGCACATAACCCAGGAGTAATACTGTCTTCACACGCAGACTAGGGCCCGAATCTCAAGATGATATTAATACCTAGACATTCTGTTCAACATAAACAGAGTCAGTGACCTTCCTCTTCCTTCCCTTGCCATCGCAAATGCACTTTAAGAAGAAAGTAGTCGCACTGATTCTGTTATGTATTCAGAGAAACAGCGAACCAAAGGTTAGGTCTGGTTATTTTTATATCAGTGACCAAAGAAAAGAGAAGACAACCTCCCTGCCACTTCTCTGGATATTCTACTGTCCTATACTTCACAAAAAATCCTTACAATGATTCACAAGACCTCTGGAAAAGGTGTCCACCTCTAATACATGTTAGAGGCCTGCAGTGGTTCTATACTTGCTAGATTATTTATGCTGACCTGCTTAGGATCATCACGATGAGTTATAAATGAGAACACAATACAAGGACAAAAAAAAAATATTCCATATCAACGAATGCATAGCAAGGGCTGCTCTGACAGTGAACTACGTCTTGCACATCATTAAGAATATCTGCAGCTTTTTCAGAGGTCTTTATATAGAGTGCAGAGGAGCTAAAGCACATTTTATTTATATTCTAATAGCTTCTACAGAGACAAATAACACTCCACAGTTAAACACACTACTTCTGCTTATACTTAAAACAGGTCCTGAGCACAGATGCTGAATGGCCCATGCCTCTAAATGTTTCAGCTCTTTTCTCTGCCATTTCTAAGCTCACCATACCTGAGAACCTCTGAGAGTTCCCCCAGGCCCTGCACAGGGCTCACTCTGTGGGTACAGCCTCACAGGACCCACCTGGCTCAGCTTTGCTATAGAACATTGTTAGTAGTAGAGAGGCATTCACCAGTGTCTCAAAATTGCAGAGTATTAACAACCACATTAAAAACACAGCGCGATTATTGTGACTGCAGTTTCTTCTGGCAGGATGAGTGAGCTATACTATGTTGACAAAACACCATCTTTTTAATGCAGATGCCATGTGCTCTAAGAAACATTTTCTGACAGACCTTTATGCGAATCACTACCTGGCAAAAGAGGGAAATACAGAAGTATATTCAGTGCACTGGTCTAAATCCTGTAAGTCTAGCTGATTCTTCATCAGTCCAAACCCTTGCCAAATTCTAGTAACCTAGAATAGTAACCAGGAATTTGGCTTAGTAATGATTTCAGGATTTAGCCATTCTCTGACATATGACATACCTGGAAGACATATACTTTATGCCAAATGCCACTGGTGGTTACATTTAAAACCTCCCAATTACTTAGTGTAATATATTCAGAACTTGTTTACAGAGCATTGCCAAGTACCCAGTTATGGCATCCTTGCTCACGTTCAATAATACCTTACTTGAGTAGCCCCTTCCCCATGAGGACTCCCTCTGACATCAGTGGGGTACAGTGAATAGTAACGTGCTACCAACTTTGATTTAGAATGACATAATTGAGCCCATGGTGTCCTGGATTTTGTACAGCTGGCATGGATGCAGGAATTATCACCCCTGCAATAATACTGTCTTGTATTATGTGATGTGCTGTGGTCACAATAAAATGTGACCTAATAAAGTGAAGGTGGCACCTGCTCTGGACAGCTGATAAAAATACATCGCATGCACATGCAAATCTAAGGTCTTAATGCCAAATATTAATTGTACTAATCTAACAAAAAGTCTGGGATAATTTATTGACTTCCACATATTCATCTCACCCCTGGACCTAAGTTCTGTTTGAAATACAACTAGGCACAAAAATTCAGTGCTTCCATTGCCAGGAGCTTATTATTATTGTAACAAATACAAAACTTTATGGACACTTTCAAAAGCTGTTTCAGCCATATGGTGCTAACTAGATCAATTATGCCAAGAGTCATTGAAACACTGGAAGGCTTGCATGAAGTTATATTTTTCTGTAACTATTTGTGACCCTGAGTCCCTGTAGTGAGCTGTACTGGCATTGTGATCTTTCCATTTTGCAGCATTTACATTCTCTGTGTCTTGAACGAGCGGGAAGGCAGGTGAGAATACATCATACTGCATGGAGTATTCTTCAGCTGCATCATCCAAACAGTAACACAAGGGAGACAGATGGTTATGGATCATTGTTTGGCAAAGACACTACATTGACTTTATGAGATCTCTGCTAAGTTTCAATTAAGAAATTAAGTAAGCAGAAACTGTAGATGTTAAACAAAAAAGAAAAAAAAAAAGAGAGAGAAATCTTCCTTATTCATGATATCTTTTACCAGAAGAAAGCTTCAGGACATTAATTAAAGATGGAGCTGGGAATCTCTTCCCTTAGTTTTCACGTTTCCAAGGCTCTTCTTCAACAACATTGATGTCTGCAGATTTGCCATTGGTTGCCAGTGTTACCTGCAAGTAATTATCATCAACAACTGACTTAAAGGCCAAGGCACTTTAACAAGAAAAGTCATTACTTTTTTATGAGGAAGACCATGTTATTTACAGGAACTAGATACACCATGTCTTATTATATATGTAAAATATATTTATTCACAATTCACAACACAAATAGTGAGACTCCTGTTAATTTTATATACTGACAAGAAAACACTAGCAGTAGAAAAAATGTTTCCTATTTTCTTGGCTTTTGTTGTAGTTTTGTTTTTAGTAACTGTTTCAGGTGATACTCCTATCTTCTATAATTTTTTCTGGGTTATTTAAACAACAGATTTCTTTGTTTGCTTGTTTGTTTTGATCTAGAAAGTAGTACTTTTATAAAAGAACTCCTTCACAGAACAAAATAGCCAGTGCAAGGATACTAAAAATGTGCAAGGCCAGAATAATCATAGATATGTACCTATACAATCTCACCTACAATTACACCACCTTTAAAGAAAAGGAGCAAAAGATATTCTGTGATAGTGTTGTTCATTGTATCACTACCCTTTTTAGTGTAGTGAAATGTTCTGAGTATATTCAGACCAAAAATGCATAGCAACACTATTTTTGTCTCAAACAAATGACAGCACATCACTCTTGTCCATAAAGATCTGTGCTACATTTTTTCATTTTATGGTATGGCAGAAGACCTACAGGGATCTACCAACTCACAGTGAACACTGGCCAGTAGGTTGCATCCCAGAAAGAGGTATAAACAAACCCATGCTTCAACAAAGGTAGTTCCAGACAAATGACTTAAAAAAAAATGAAGAAAAAAAAAGGATAAAATGTTGGTTTAACTTTATATAAATGATCTAGGTCTTTATAACTCTGAGAGAACCTTTCTTTTAAGGTCAATTAAATAGCTTAATCTTTCCTAACTTACCTTGTAAAATAACATCCTCAGCTTCAAATGAAAACTTAAAGACAGAGATGAAATTCCCCATGCTGGATAAACTGGATGCATGGAAGCATTGGGACATGGAAACATGACAAAATGCAGTGATTTTGAAATAAAGTCAAGCTTTTTCTTAGATAATTAAAAGGGGAAAACATGCAAATACAGGAAGGAACAGCTTATTCAGAAATTAAAATCACATCAAGTCATGTGAAATGAGATAATAAAAAAAATACAAAAATATCATGCAGTAACATCCACTCTACCCCCATGTAAAGGTACACTACTTATTAAAAATGTACAATGACCATGCAAAATTATAAACTAGTAGTACTATACATGGAGTATACTACAAAACATAAATAGAAAGCACATGCTAGCAGATTAGCTTTTCAAAACTCCGATCAGAGTTGCAGTGAACTTTTCAGTACATCAATACATTTGACAGGATGAAGAGAAGTCTTTTCAGATTTAACAAGCAGCTATTTTGAATCCCCAAATCCTACACTCTGTTGCTTTGATACTCTAAAACTTAGGAGCTTCAACATCACTTCAGCATCATCCAAGTGCTTTGCAAATGTCAATATATACTCATAGCTTATAAACCGGACAGTAACACCACATCCTTTTGGCAGCTTACAGACAGACAAGTGACCCACTCAAGATCAGTCTTATGCTCAATCCAGTAAACCTTGGGTCTTTTCATGAATTTAAAAGTGCAAAGTGACATCCCTTAAAACAATTTTTAAAAAGGGCAAAATACTTCATAAATCACTGGTCCCAGATTTCTACTAGAGAGCGTCCTTAGGATGTTATCCTGAACCATTAGTCCACGTCTTTGAGGTAAATCAATGACTCAACTGATGGGAATCAGAAGAGAAACTGAAGGAGAAAATAAAGTATAGTAAGTACCATATCAAAGGGCAACTACTTTCTAGCCTGGCATGGATCTCTGGAAAGGAGATAACATTTTCAGTATGCAGCTTCATCAACCTGATGCAGAATGATCCACGCTAGCTGTAATTGTTGTAAACTCACCGAAATTAGAATATTCTCCAACATCAATAATTTTGAAAGAAGTTAATAAAAAAGAATCTTGAAATATTTCTTTTCAAGTTAATTCCTTCTTTTTTTGTTGTTGTCGTTTTTATTTTATTTTATTTTTTGCTTGTTTTGTTTTCCTGAATTCAGTACTACTTTGTCCACTAGAAATTTAGGTTTGGCCTGACATTATCTAGAAGTAAACATCTGAATAAAAGGGTATTCTAAAGAACATTTCCAGACAGGCCATAGGCAGGTGAAAGTGCTAGAAGAGAACTTTATTTCCAATCTACGTGGTGATCTGCTAAAGGACTTACTGTAAGCATTCACAGTTAGATACTGGCTCAGTTGTGGCAACTGAAAGATGCAAGAGAATCTTCTTGGATAAATGGCTGATGTAGGCTCACTGTGTCAAAGACAACGCAGAGGACCAGATTAGAGAAAGAAATTAAAAATACAAATAATTTTTCAAAATATTTTTGATTTCAAAAGAAATTAAAAGTTCTAGCTCGTTATGGTTTCTTTCTCCTCCTTTTCATTTAAAAACTCTCTTGATTCTAAACTGCCCTGTCCTAGTGGTGGGTGTTTTGTAAACTTCTAGCCATTAACCACCCCAGCTGTCTTCTCCTTCAACCGGTGGAGTTTCTTAAGCTCACTTTGCTCTGATCAAGACATTATTATCACTATTAATAATCCATGTTAGTTACAGCAAGGATTAGAAACAGAATATGATGTCTGTGTCTTAATGATCCAGGAACGATGGAAGCAAAGCGTAAGCATGCTGTATGAGTGCAGGAGCATTCAGATGCTAAAGTGCATTCAATATGTCCATTTCTGAACAGCATATCATGGAAGGCAATCAGCAAACAACAACACCTGTATTTGGGTTGCAGATACCCTTCATTTCAAGTTGGCAATTGAGTTCTCTGTTGCCAAAGAAAATTAAGTAAATGTCCACAGAAGGTGATGCCATATTTTCTGTGTCTTGGCATATTCCATAATACGCTGCATCTTGCCTTTTGATATGTAAACAATGTACATTATTTTTCTCCTCAAACGACAACTTTTAAGAAGAGTGCAAAGAAAAAATAAATCATCTTTTGAACTGCTCAAACTCATTCAAAATGTCTGGGGTTGATTCATGGAGCTTGTTGTCACATTGTTATTTACAGAACAATTTCAAGAACACATGCGGGTTAAAAACAAAATAAAATAAAGCATGCACTGCTATATACAGGTCTCAATATCCATAAATGTGAAAGGTACCTTGCACTCATCTACTATGACTGAGTTGTGAGCTGCAAAAACACACTGGTTTGAGTTGTTTTCCCTATGATTTTTCATGTCGTCATAGATGGACTGAGTCTTGGTCATTTCAATGTCTTCGTGCTCTTTATGGTGAGAATCAATGCTGTCAAGTTCTGCCTTGGAAAGGTGGTAGACGATGCCAGCACCAAAAGAATCCCCCACTACATTGACTGATGTTCTCATCCGGTCCCTATAAAAGAAGCAAAAGGCAGAGGCTGAATGGCCTGAGAGGAAGACAGGCCTGAAAGCTCTGTTAATGCTGTAGTTACTGCACTTATTTCAGAAGATTTATGGCACCTTTAGAATAGAAAGATGGTAGCTTTCAAGTGAAACTGAAAAAACTTGCCTTTCCAAGGGACGTGTTCAGACAGGAAGGATGTGCTAACTCCCATGGCCCAGCTGCTCATTCTTATGTGTTTTGGCAATGTGCTTGCACAGGGACACAGCCAAACTGCAGAGCTGTGCTTTGCTAAGATCGCCCTGGCGCCTGCTTCTGCAGCTGAAGGTTTCAGTGTCAGTGTGCCAGACTCACATCATTGCCCTTTGTTTAATCTGAATTTATCAGGGTACTTAACAGAGCCAGAGAAAAGGATTTGGGATCTGATGAAGCGTGCGATTGCTGGAATGGATTAACAAACAGCCCCTCCCCTTATTCTTAGTGAGCAAACTGCTGGGACAAAATGCCTGAAATGTCTCCATAAGGCTCAGGCCATCACAGCTCCTCTGCTGGCACCATCTTTACAGATGGTCAGCTGTCAGATGGCAGTACGCCCGCCCACACTACCGTATGGCAGCACACAGTGGATGAGCCAGCCAAATACAGGTCACTGCCTACAAAATGATGAGCCTGTGACAACATGTCAGTAACAAGTGCCCCTCACTGCACAGGGTGCCAGAGGAGGCCCATGTGCTCCAATACAAAGAAACATGCTCATTGGCACTTCGCAGACAGGATGCCTTTCTCCTGTTTCCTATTTACAGCATGACTCTATCTGTCAGCAGTGAGGTCATGGCTGTGGATCTTTCCTCATTTCAGACTTCTGCCCAAAACCTCCCAAAAAAGGGAGATGGTCTTACAGAGAATGTCAGGATTGTGAGCTCCTGCTGTCTTTCCTACTGCAGATAGGCTGCCCTGCACAATTTGAAATCATTTACACCTGCCACCTGGATGTGAAGAGCTAACAGTTCTGCTGTTATATCTGAGCTGTAGCAGCTCTCCCCAGTCTTTTCTTCCATCATAAGAATAAACAAGGAAAAAGTCTAGCAATCCTCCCCAAAACAAATAAACTAACAACATCCTTCCTGTTTTGCTACACATGAATGAAATGCTTTACAGATCTCACCTCATGCCTGTGAGGACTGTTTCAAACCCGGTCAGAGTTTCAGAATAGGAAAAAATGACTTTCTAAGAGTTACTTTTAATTAAGACCATCAAATATATCGAACCCTCCCATACAGTGCTCCAAGAACCTCTGCTTCATTTTTATTTATATGAGTTGCATTAGATTTTGAAAGACTTCACTGATGCCAGACAAGGGAGAGAGAATACAAAAGTTGCCAGAAGATGAGAGAGAATACACAAATATAACCGAGGCATGATTCAAATTTTGAGTAGGTCATTTGAGGAGATGCGTCAGCCCATATTCATATGTTGCTAGCCAAGAGATCCCGTGATACAAACTGCACGCTATTACAGAGCACTGCTATATTAAGTGAGCTGAAGTAGACCAGAACCTTTCCTACAACCACAGAGGCAAAGTTATAGCTGTCAGAAATGAACAGCAAAGTGTCACTGACTTCTTTGGGGCCAAAGAGCACCCAAGAAGAAACAAGACTGAGTTTACTCTTTTGTTAAAAAGAGCCAACAAAATAATTCCAGTTTCTTGGAACTTTGAAAACAAAAGTAATATAGGGAAGTTGCAGTCTGGTCACTTGCCCAATGTAACTACT
Source organism: Cyrtonyx montezumae (assembly GCF_038088225.1). NCBI lineage: Eukaryota > Metazoa > Chordata > Aves > Galliformes > Odontophoridae > Cyrtonyx > Cyrtonyx montezumae. The sequence continues at coordinate 39,609,680 of NW_027071826.1, read as the reverse complement.
TCTGGGGTGCTCATAACAGACCCTGAGAGGAATAAGGGGAAGAAAAAATGAAGTTCTCTCTCAAAAGTCAACCCAACATCTCGTAAGAGTGTGCTTTGATATCACTGGGACGTGTTTCTGAAAATCCTGATAAGGATTGTTTTCCATGAACTGGCATAAATATGAATGGGAAGCTTTCTGATGTAGATGCAAAGAAAAGAAAGAAAAGGAACTGAATTATGCAGACCCCTCTCGTTATTAATGTCACAACATATATATGGTATGCTAATATGCAAAAATGGTTCTCCCCTGAAAACTTGAAAACCCAGTATATCAACCTTACTATATTTTACAAAGATTAAAAACTTAGCACACCTGCTAATTGTAGCGGAAATGCTAAGTCACAGCTTGAAGCAGTGATTGAGCACCTGGTGGGAATTCGCAGGGCCAACCCAGGGTTGCTCAGAAGCATGCAATGCACCTGAGGGACCAGAAGAGGTGGAGCCAGGATCCACGCCTTCCCAGACCTCATTTAAGGGCTGGAAGTGGCAGCAAGGCTATCTTACTGGAGTTCCCTGCCTACCTGTGGCCTTCTGGTGGTAAGTAGGTTGGTTGTTTTTCTTTCTCTTTCCTCCCTGTGCTTTGTTTCTGTGTCTGCTGTATTTGGGCTTATATTCACTTGCTGCAGCATAGGGCTCTACTACCCTGTTCTCATTGCTCTGTTTTTTTTTTTACTAATACAGCAAGTTAGAGATCTGTTTGGCTCGCTTTATCTCTCTTCTGTTGTAGAGAAGAGCTTCTGTGCTTTACAGTTTAATTCAATTTGTTTGGCTTCCTATTCATAATGCCTAGATATCAAGTAGGTCTGAGTGTTCTGAGTTCTATGCCATAGAGCCAAGTCAGAACTCAAGAGATCGTTTTCTGAGATAATGAACAAAGGTGGGTGTGTGAAATACTGGATTGACTGCCTAAGCCCATTTTTTTAATTCCTCTTTCTTTTCTGCAAAATATTACTGTATCTGAGGTTGTGCCATGATATTAAGCTTGTCAGTCTCACATTTGGAAATAAGCCAGTTTGTAGCTGGAGCGAAAGAAGCTTGCTTCATTCCAGCTGTTGGCATATAATTGCTGTTCTTTTAAATGTCACTGCTGTGTTGTGCTTAGTTTCAAACTGAGAAAATTGTGAGAGTTGTGAAACCTTGGGAAACTTGCCTGGTGAAAGAGCTCACTTTGTATTCATGTGTGGGAGGGGGAAAGGTTTAGCAACCTAATCATTAGATATTGGAGTGACTTGAGGAGAAATTGATACTGAAACCTTTTGGCTTCTATTTGAAGGAAAAACTGCCAAGTTTGAAGTCAATCAGAAGTCAGTTTTGTGTTGTACTGTGACCAAATCTTGTGAACGTGGTTTTGGTAAGGCTACAGTTTCAGATGATGGCAGTATTGTAAAATCAATTGATTGCTTCTTTCATCAAGAGTATTGGAAAAACTCAGAGTAGGCCATTTCTGCTAGGCTTTCGTAAACCGGGGTTCAACTGCTATAAATTGAGCTATTCCAAAATATTTCTACTTCTAGAAAAGTGGCTTTCATAATACCTCAAAGATTTTTCTTAACTTTCTCTCTTTTAGGTTTATTTCATGATCTAAAGAAATAGAAGAAGGTGATGCTCTTAAGAAAATGTTTTTGTGACTTTTTGTTTTAGACATTCTTAGATACAGTCTGTGTGCCCAACAGATTGTTCAAAAGTTGGTTTGTGTGCCTCTCTTTACCACCTCCAATGTAAGCAACATTGTTTTGCATATCTCATTAGACCTCAGCTTAACCACTGGGAGATGTCAAGGGCCAACAGCTTTGTTTTAAATATGCTAACTAGCACAGTACCTCTACCAACAGACTTTGTCTTAACTTCATAGCTGAAGTGTCAGAGCACTAGAGTTTTTGATCTTTTTTTCTCCTTTTCCCTCTTTCATTTCTGAATCCCTCTTGCATTTCTGGAGTTGCATGGCTGATTGGTAGGCTGTTAGGATCCAACTCTGAAGTTTTGTGCTGGAAGGTTCTTTTGGAAAGATACCATAAAATATTTCTTTCTGAAGTACTTTCTCTCCATCTTGCATTCTATACTTACATTCATCTTACATTCATCACAGTCACAGCTCCTCAGCAAGATGTTTCTATTTCTCTAAGCAGTGCTGGATAAACCAGGGTAACAATACCTAAGCTGAGCCTGAAATGAAACACCTACTGCTGGATCATAACTGCCAGTAACTTAACGGCTCTAAGGATTGCTAGTGTGGGCAGAGCTTCTCAGTCCACAGGATTATTTTTAAATGTCATTTCCCTAAAAAAGCAAACAAACCACGGGCTTCTTTTGCACATCCTCCTACCAGCTGCAGAAACCTACCTATTTGCCTCACTTCAGGAGCCAGTAAAAACAGATTTAAAATAGTATGCCCCTCCCTTTGCTTCCTTCTTACCAACTGCAGATGTCTACAATGCTTTCCTGTTTTCAATCATGAGCTCATAAATATCTTAAAACACACGGAATCACATTTTTCTTAATGTCAGCTGCGCTCTGACTACTGAACCCAGCCCTACTTTGCCATTCTGAGTCATGATACTATGATATTCAGTTATACCTAAAATATGCAAGTCATTTTTTCCTCTGCTTTCTCAAGCTTTAGCTCTTTCATTTTTCCTTGAAACAGAATCCAGGACTGTGCACCATTCTTCACAACTCTTAGTGAGAAGACAGATACACTACAGAAGATGTGTCAGGGAGTTGACTAAGACTTCTAAGTCTTCTCAGTAAGCAAGAGATAATTAGAAAATATTTTTGTTTTGGCTTAACATTCTCAACCCTTATTACTTCTTGCATAGTTTTAGTGGTAACTATCAGTCCTGGATACACTACAAGTGAGTAGCTGAGACCGTATAGGAGGAAATGCACAAATAGTATAGAACAGTTATATCTCCCCTTCCAGGTACCACAATAGGAACTTTACTGTGTATATTAGGGGAGAGATTGCTGCTGACAGTAATATGTTGTGCTGCATCTGTGATAGGGAGGCATCATTAGGAAGACAAAAATGTATGATCTTGGGCCCATGCAACACAAGGAAATCGTCTGCTTGCAAAATTGGACCTTATTAGCTCTGTAACAATTTCTACCAGCTGAGAAGCTGCTTTCAGCATCTCATTCCTCATCAAATGGTCTGTCTATTTTTCCCCTTTGCTTCATTTGTACAGGAGTTTATTAAATTTCTCTAGGATCAACAGCTGAAAAGCACTACAGACAAGCACTTTATTATTTTTTTCTGCACTGAACAGTAAAGTCAGAACTTACAATAGCCAGTCAACAGCAACAAGCAAACTGATGTCCTGGGTAGGGAGACCCACTGCAGTCAGGATCAGAAGCATAGTGACGAGTCCAGCACTGGGAATACTGGCAGCTCCAACACTTGCAAGAGTGGCAGTCAAACTGCAAAAACAAAAATCAAATGGGAGTAGCAGGAAGAGGAACGTTATCTTTTGTTTCTTGCTCATGTGATTGGTAGGAAGGTCTTACTCTCAGATGGTTCATTTATGTTTATTCATGGCACCCAAAGACTGAATTTTGAGGTGATGATTGAGAGAAAGCGGTTATCAAGTATAGGAGAACAGAAATCTTGGTATCCAAAATGTCCATAGTGCAAATCAGTGATGTATCAAGCCTAGATATTAAACACCCTAAATGAAAACATGAGTTTTTTCTGATGGGTTCAGAAATCTGGAAGTTGTATTTGCTGTAGTCTCCTTTTTCTGATAAAGACCAATGAAGTGCTTATCAGTGCTTCAAATACTGAACTCTGTAGAAACATGAAACAGACTATAACAAATAACATAATTGAACAATACTACATAGAATATAAAATAAATTTGTTGGAAGATGGGGGGGGAAGAGTAGAAAAAGAACAAAAGAAATAAAACAAGGGAAAAAGAGGGTAAAAAATAAGCGTATGTCTTTTTAAAATGTTACACAGATGTAACGTGGTTACAATTGTGGGTGTACCCAACAAATCTGAAAGTGCTTCCAACATAGAAGTAGAAGAAGGTGGTCTCTGGAGGAAAAACCTTTGGCTCTTAGTCATTGAATTTGTCTATGAGGGTGTCAACCTGACCCAGACCTGCCGGAAGGCTGGGTTTGACCCAGACAGTCCAGGCTGTAGTGTGTTTGTCAGGTGTCTGGGTTAGAATGCATCCTAGCCTTCCAAACCCTGCTTTGGTGAGAGTATTTCCAAGCTCTGCCAGAAGAGGCTCTTTGCTGGCCTTCCCATAGCAGAGTGCATGGGGTTGCAGGGGAAACTGGTGTGAATGGGTAGGTCTAGAACCAGATGCTCAGAGGAGGGAGGAGGTGTAACTTGTGTTTGGGCTTAGCTGGCTTTAATTGCCCTGATCTTAATTTGGTTTTTGGACATGGCACCTCTGAAATTACTGTTCTGATTCTTACCAGGTAAATAAATGGAAAAGCTGCTGCTAATATAGCTGGGTAAGGAACACAGAATTATATATCCCTATGCAGAAACTTCTTAAGTGTTAAAATGGTTTAATAAAAGGAAGGTGGGTGAGTGAAAACTACAGGAAGAAGTCATACTTGGCAGACTTCACTTGTGGTTTACATTTTAACTACTCAAAATGTTAGGCCTAGTGTCTTCAAGTTTTCCACTGTAAATTAACCATAGCTGCAGCAGTCATAACTTTGCCTTTGTTTCTTATTAGTCACCATATCTAATGGTCTTAAAACTTCATTACAGTAAGCCATCCTGTATTGCTTCTACCCATTTTGAATGGGTACTTTCCTTTGTTCTTTCAGAGATTTGGCTTAGTCCTTATTATGAAGAGTTGATCTAAAAAGAATAGAGCTAGTTTTCTCTGGGTTAGAGAGAAGTAGTCCAAGAGTACCTATATCGTGCTGCAAGCAATCTCACCCTCAGTTGTTTTTTAACACTGAGTCCATTGTTTTTGCTCTTCACAGAAGTGCCAAAAAATCAACAATAAAACAAAACCAAAGGCAGATAAACATTTTGGAATATTTTTCTCTTCCAGTATATGTAGACACGTATGTTCTAGAAAGTTAGTGCCCTGTGTATCATTTGAGGAACCCCTCTACACTAAAAGGCACTGCATTGGACAAAAAAAATGCTGTATTTCAGAGTATTTTTACAGCAAAACAGTATGAACATCACTAGGATGCACTGAGGTTGCAAAAGATAAAAGGTTAGCATCGCTAGAAAACCAGAACCTATATATATTTATATGCCATTCTTTTGCACACCGTTATTAGAAATCTGTGGGTTTCACAGCGGATCTCACAGACAGGCGATTGAAAGGTTTATCTTTTATTGTATGCAGAAACAAAGCTTGCAATAACTTTGAACTGACCTCACAGTAACTATTTGGCCTCCATCCAGCTCAATTCCATTCATTTGTGCTATGAAAATAGCAGCCACAGCTTCATAAAGGGCAGTTCCATCCATATTAATAGTTGCTCCAACAGGAAGGACAAACCTTGTTACACGCTTGTCAATGCCTAGATTTTCTTCAAGACAGCGGAATGTGACAGGTAATGTTCCAGCACTGAAGGAGAGAAAGCAAGAAAGACAACATCATTTTAATGTCATACATATATATGAGGAAGCAAAGTTAGAAATTCTGCTCTTTGTTTACTTTCTACTTTCAGCTGTGATTCAAGTTTTGGCCTGTGTTTCAGTTGCTTCTACATTTAGCTGAAGGAGGGACTGAGGCCAAGGCATGAACTTTACTTGAGAGATTGTAGATGAAGCTTTCAGGCTCATTTATGAATTATTTCTTGCATTTGCCTTAAGGAGGGCAGTTTCCAATGTTTCCTGATGAACAGAATTACAGGTGAAGGGAAAACTCCAAAATTTATTTGTTTCTAAGTTCCCTTTGAAGGGAGAAATCAGTGCTGTATTATTTTATTAGAGAAATAAAAGCAGGCAAGTATATACAAAACACATGCAGTTCCCAGACAGTGGAGAACAGGAAAAAATATCAAACGTGGTCCTTGCACTGATCCATAGTGTGTTGGCTCTGTGGGGATCATTAAGGCTATTCTATTCACTTTTTCAAAATAAAGCACCTTCTTCTAAAAAATATTCTTGGAAATAGGACATACTCCCTGTATATGTTATTATCTTTTACTTCCCTTCTGTAGCACGTTTGCCTGCCTCAGGCAAGGGACTTGCTGCAACAAGTATGAAACACACACAGGAGCATGTTTTGGTTCCTTACCTCAGATAATACAGAAAAGTTAAGTTTACCACTGAATGAACTTGGTTGCTGCCTGAAAAGCCATTCTGAAAATAAACTTGACCTTGGGAAATGTTTTAATTGGTGCCTCGAACAGAAGCAGCTGAAGAACATTTGCTGTGGTTTATTTGCTTTTCTTCATCTGAGCTGGCAAAATATCTCAAAGGTCTTCACTATTGTGTACCACTGAAGCTGCTGTCACTGCCCCTACAGAAATACTTTCTTTTTTTATAAATGAGTAAAGGACTAGATGCACCAAATTTTCTCAGAGGAATACGTACAGGTTGTTTCTAGTGTCTTGTAATTTCAGAGTCTTTCCAACTCTTTAATTCACCAATTACCACAGAGATGCTATTGGGTTCAAAAAACTGATCTTTCCATTTTACAGATGATTAAACCAAGGAAAAGGCTTATTAGGGAATGATGCAATTTCTAACTATAAACATGCTGTGCTTTAAAAAAAAATTTCCCAGGTTATCTGGAAATAAGGACATAAGGCTGACACATCACATGAGAGGTACCGAAAACACAAACCATTTTGTGCTGGCAGATATCCAAGTCATTCCTTAAATGAATCCTCTTGTCCCACACCTATGGAAACAGGTCTTAGAAGACATGAGTTTGTTGATCCCCATGTTGTGCTCAAAAAATTAGGCTACTGTTTGTTCAAAGAGGTGATTTTTCTTTAACAGATGGCAGTAAGCCAGATATGTAGTACAAATGTTAGCGTTCTAGAATCTTCACAAATATGTGAATTTGATTTATTTTAAAATTAACTGAATGTTTAATGTTCTGTATTTAGCCAAATAGATTATTCATGCTTTCTAAAAGTATTGTTCTCCCATATGTTACTCTAGTGGTGATATTTATAGCAATGGATGAAATTATACAGTGAATCATTACCCAATATTTGCCTTTCACTTTTAAGGTCAATTTCATCATTACTATCTCTTCTAGAGTAAAGGCACTCCCATGTCTTATTAAAAGAGGATCAGGATAGAATGGTCAGTTTTAAATTAGGCTTTATTGGTTTTACTTTTTCAACTAAAACAAAGTATAAATCTTTGGGGAAAAAAAATTTGAAGAAAAACACATTATGAAGTATAGCATTTCTCTGAAAAATGAGACAGTCTATAGGCTACCCCAATGTAAAGCATTAACTTATTACTGTGAGCTGAGTGATTCAATTGCCTACCCATTTTGCAGAGTTTATTCTGTGCATTAGCAATGCATAGGAGTCTAATATATTCATCAGTTTCATTTTACTGAAGTCCCCTTGCTCTGTCAAATTGGATTAAAGAATGAAATGAGGGCACTATAGTAACTCGTTGCCACTGCTTGGGAACCAGGTTCTTTTTAAGCCTAATATCTGTGTGCGCCCAGAATACCTGTCCTCCACAGAAGAGGAGGGGCTTGAATGTGCCAAAATCTTCACTGAAATCAGCACATACACACATCTCTACACACAATCTACTACCATTGTAACTCAATACAAGAAGGAACTGGTAGCTATGGGAGGTGTTTATCAATTTCTTTCATTTCTCTCCTGAAGCCTAGGGCTATTTTTTCGCCCAGGGCAATAAGACTGCCTTAACATGCTTTTAAAAAGTGAGTAAATAGTATAATCACTGTCCCCCAGCTGATGAAACAAGCACAGAGGTAACAATGAGCGCAAGTCATTTGGACTATGTGAAAAGAGAAAACTAGAAGTATGCCTGCCAACTCTCTTCAGTGAGCTGTACAGTCTCTGTAAAAATCCCCAGTGTGTGTTGTAACCTACCTCTTTCAGTAAGGCTAGCTTTAAAAAAAAAAAAACAACTTCTTATTCAGTGGCATAAAATGAAGGTCAGAACAGCAGACGAATGTTCTGAAATCCTATAATCTACTTAAAAAATAGAGCTGTTATTTCTCAAGTGTACCTGGAAGCTGTGCCTAGTGCTGTGATCCATGCCTGGAAAATCCCAGCAAGGAATGAGAAGGGGCTTTTCCTTGTTATCACAAAGTAAAGCAGAGGCAGGAAGATTCCTCCATGGATGACAAGGCCCACAATCACAGTTACCATGTACATGCCAAGTTGTCTAGCTACTACTTCAAGGTCCTTGATTGCAATAATTTTTCCGCAGATGAGACAAGCAATGCCCAAAGGGGAATACCTGGGGAAAGAGAACAAGCACAGACAGAACTGATCTTTGTAGCATGCAGTCATAAGGTTTGTCCTTAACAGAATACAGGCAAGAGAAAGACTAGGGGCTTCACAGGCTCAACAGTGAGATGCAGCTCAGGAAGTGATAGAAATTCAATAGCTTGCTTTCACACCTCTTCTGAAAACACTGGCCATCTCCAGCAAATTCTACATCTAATTCACTTCATTCCATTCTACTGAATGGAACATGCACTTCTTGAAAAGTCTTTGATTCTGGAATGGCGTCCCTTGAGAATATGACAGTATTACACAGGCTTGAGCAGAGATGTAATAGTTGCTTTTAATATTATACTTCCCCAACATGTTGTTGAGGAAGCTGAAACACATGATACAACTAAATGCCATGCTCCTGAGAGTCTAAGCTTACTGGAGTTGCCATAGAAGTCACTGTTCTGTGCAGAGAGATAATAAGCCAAACAGAATGCAGTTCTGAAATGCAGTTGTCTTTATAATGATGTGCACAAAAAAATGCTGCTTCTAGCCACAGTGATTGTTTAACAATTCTAGAAAGAGATGAACAAGTTGAACTCCCAAAACCATTCTCCTTGTTGAGAAAACAGAAACAAAAAAGCACATCAGTAAAAAGAAACAAATATTTGCAGTCTTGAAAGTTGACTGGCTTCCTGCCATTGCAACACTGATTACAGTGGAAGCTTTGTAACTTAAGGTATTGTGTCCTGGGCATGCCAACTGGTGCTAAGTGAAATAAGAGCAATTTCTAGCCCTTGGTGTGTTATTAGAGTATAGTCACTGCCTCTCTCCCTGCACAGTCAAGATCAGCAAGTTACAATAACTACTAGAAGCAGGAGGGCTTTGTGAATAAAAACAACTGTCTTTTTATGTGGCAAAATCCCCTAATAGAAAAGCAGAAGCATAACAGGAAGAGAAAGTCATCATTTCAAGTTGCTTTGTTCAGCTCGTTTCTCCATCACTGTTCCTGTCTACATGACTCTTGCTTAAGTTTTCCTTTGGAACACTGATGCTGAATGCTCGTGCTTCAGGCGCCCTTCTCCTTTTTTGACAAACTTTTTCAATCTAAAGCCTCAGGGAAGAGGCATGCTGCAGTTCTGTGACTCCAGAACAAGTTTCTGGAGGCACATATGAATCATGGGCAGCAATGAGCCATGATATATGTCTCTCCAAAAGTAATGCCTCATATTTATTTCCATATTTCTACAACAGCTTCATAGAACTTGATAGTGCTGTTTGATAGAGCAAATTCTCAGCTATAGAATGCTATTTTTTCAGTACAGCCACTATCATCTCTGCATTTCTTTATTTTTTGCCAGCAATGAATGAGAGCCTGAATGCTGTGCTCGTAAGAATTTGCTTCAGAGGAGGGGATCCAGTGTTTCACAGCTGTTGTGATACTGTTGCTGCTATGGAAATGTTGCATGTGCAGTTCATCTTTCCTCAGCCTGAGCAGATGAAAGTCAGAAGGTAGCAAAGCTGGGCATCGTGGTAGGTAGTAGGATAGTTAAGATTGCAAGACCAAGATGGGCAACGTGCTCCACAGTCTTCAGAATGGTATGGTATAGGGTCTGGTGTTACTGCATTGCAAGAGAAAGGTTGTCTTCTTTTTACTCTGGAAGATTGACCTTTCGACCTAATCAGTGTTGTGATGTGGCAGTCAGAGTTGGTTTTTCCAGGTTCCAGGAAAGCCAGAAGGATCACTCTTTTCCCATCCCAAAAAACAGTGTGCATTTTACCTCAGTAGGTAAAATGTCTTGAGCATTTTCTTTGGTGGAGGAATTCACATGTCATCACTCCATGGAATGTAGTTTTGACTGTGGCTCGTAGTGGTGACACCATGTACATTTCATCACTGGTAAATGATCCAGTCCAGGAAATTGTCACCTTCAGCCTCATACTGTGTCAGTAGGTTCTGATAAACTTGCAGTGTTCTTTCTGCTGCTGTGTGAGCATTCATGAGACTCACCTGGCATAAACTTTCTGATATTTCAGCATTGTCACCATCATTTCCAATGCACTGAAGCTGATATTCAGCTCCATACATAGTTCCCTGATTGTAATCTGCCAGTTTGCTTCATCGCACTCCCATGTCAGACACCATTTTGTCATACTCTCCCTTTGTTGCCATCTGTCACACAGCAACAAAATGTAACAGAATATTGGTGGGAAGGTTCAACCTCTTTTGCCATATCACCACCATCTCCCACTAATGTCATGGCCCATCATAAAACAGGAGGCATTACTTTCAGTATCGTATTGGAGTGGCTATGTCTTGAAAAACTCTGGAGGTACTGAACATAGTAGTATGATGCCGAATGTAGCAGTGCACTTTTATGTCCTGAAAAACTGGTTTTGTGATATGTCTAGGTTTGGCATTGCATATGAACAGCTCTGGGGGAAGCCCTTGCAAGAACCATCTCAAAAAGAAAAAAAGGAAAGTAAAGAAAGAGAGAATGCCCTTCCAGAACCATAAACAAGAGTTCGGTCTTGATGGAATAAGTCATTCCCTTGAAGGCAAGCCAAGCCCCGTTATTACAAATGAGTGTACTTCAAAAACAGGACAGGCATCTTCCACTGCTGTGGTGTTCCAAAACTCAAATTCTGCAGAAATTATGGGGGAGGAACTATGCATCACTGAAGACCACTGGAATTTTATTTGATGGTTAAATGTTTTTATTACAGAAGACAGCAAATAAAGTATGTCTTCAGGCTTCTTTGTAATTATACCTTCTAGTTCATACTATGGGATTACTTTCATTACTCTGTAACCTCCCAGGAAGACATGGAGGTTCTTAACATGGGGTGTTCTCGTATGCTTAGGTGTCCTCATTATCTATTGAGCATCAATAATAAATAAGGCATTTGAAGGTCTTTGCTTGGATTTTAGTAAACTAATAAAACTTGTCAACTTCATAAATATCAAAATCAAATTTCAAATTTATTCCTAAATAATCTTCAGCATAGAGAAATAATGCTGTTCTGGTTCTAACATAATTGGTGAGACTTTAAAAACCAAGCTGCTATTTCATTACACTCTTTACTAGCAAACTGTTTACTATATGCTATAGTAGGGTTTTGAGAGATTTTTGTTTGCCTATTTTATTCCAGAAGTTAGGACTTTGAACTTACCACATAATCATAGTTACTAACTTCATTACGATCTCATTCAGGATATTGAAGAAATCCACCATCATCTTTGCCTGTTCTCCCATTTTCCCCATAGCAATGCCAAAAGCAATAAAGAATCCTATTAAACCTATTGAGAGAAAAAAATTAAAAGCAAGTAAAAAACAGATTTTAGCAAGTTCTTGAACCTCATTAGTGTCTTCATGCTACCTGCTAATCCACTTTTCAGAGTGGCTGAGGTTTGCTACACATCTCTTGGGTCTTTTCGGTGTGAACTCACCCTTCTACTTTCATGATTCTGTTCAGAACAGCCTTTAGTACTTCAGGTCAACTACATTTTTTTTTCTTTTTTCTGAATTAATCTGGTGAGCAAAACCAAGCAAACTAAAAAAAAAAAACCAGCACCACAATCTTTCCAGAGCCATATAATTGCTAGAAACCACGTAGCCCCCAGCAAACAGGAGAGGCAACACAGCACCGCACCATGACTGTTCTTTGTTGCTCAAATAGTCACTAGAGACCAACAGCATTTTTGAAAAGCTTTAAAGAAAAAAAGAAAAGCCTGTGGCAGGTTCAACCTACAGACCAGTCTGTCTTGTGAACGCAACCTCAGAGTGTATCTTTCACAGGTCAGGAGTAGCCTAGTTAAGAAGGTGAAGGTGGGAGGAGAAGGTCAGTATTGTACTTTAAGCTTAACCACAGAATTCACGTTAAACAGATTACTCTCACTGAAACCAGCAGTAGCAGATATTTAATCAGATTCACTACAAGTAAGAATGGGCTCCCTAAATTTAGATGATTAAGGTGAGAAAGTATGGAGTATTAGTGCACCTGTCATGTATTCCTTTGGAGCAGTGCCTCCAAAGCTAACCCTCACTTTCCAGTAATTTTCAATGTCCAGAGAGGGATTATTACCTGATACTGATAGGTGTTTTGAAAGCCAAAGCATCACTTGAGGGTACATTTTCAATCATGATATGAGCTCAGTATTTAACAAATGTGTGAACTCATATGGGAAGTTCCTAAGGAAAAACCCATCAGGATAAAAAACATTCTAAAGTACAGAATTTCAGCTACCATTACTCTGGGAAAAGACACTCTGCTAGATTTAATAGTCAACCTTTTGTGTTGTTGTTTTTTTAAATATCTGTTCTCTTGGGTATAAGGTCATTGTATTGCACCAACCTACCTTTGCTGAGTCACTTAAAGAGAGCACTGAAGTGCACTTATGTGTGCTGCAGGGCATGGAGAAATAATGAAAAGCTTTTCACTCAAAGGCCAAGTAACTTCCTGGAATACAGACTGTGCATCAGAAAATGTTTGTAGGTGGTTTTGTTCTGTTAATTCCAGACTAGCTGCTGCATTATTCACAGAAGTCAAGCTGGCTAACATTTGCAGGAATTTGCCTGGTTTGCACAGTTTATTCAACCTGGATGGCAATTTCTCAGCATTTTTACTTCTTCATTTATATGAAAAATGAACAATAGTGAATCACTCTGCAAAATTTAAGAGCTGCTGAATGAAATACTACAGTAAACATCCCTCCTAAACTATAGTTTTAATAGCATGCATTTCCTTCCTGGAGGAATTTTATTCATCCTTCTAGCTCTTTTCTTATCCATGATGAGAACAGCACAGCACAAATTCCACACTAAATGTACTTTATCTCTTGCATCAGAAATACAGTTTCATTTTAGCACAGAATAAGAGATCTAAGAGAGAGGAAAAAAAAAGCAGGTGATGGTAACAGCGTGACCAATGAGCTGCTGTCTCACACAGGGTGCAAAATTTCAGTCTGCACTTTTGCAAGAAAGCAACTCCTCTGTTCAGAGATGCAGAGATCCATCATGGCAAGCTCATGATAGTAGCTCCAGCTCTTCTTAAGCAGGCTGCTTCCCTGACCTAAGGTTAGTTTATTGACGTTATGTTCCCTGTCTAAGTAAAGCAGCCTCTGCCAGCCAATTCACTAACACCTGGAGAAGGTCTGCAGGCACAGCAGTCATTGGCTCTGCAGAAACTGCTCATCAGCTGTGAGGAGTCTGTAAGTGCCATTTGCCTCTGAAAAGTGAAAGCCTAGTGGGGAGATAAAGCAGTGGTTTTAGTACTGACACATGCTGTCTCACTTTGAGGATGGTATCTATAAACATGGGCGTGGGCCTTGACCCTGAGAACATGCTGCCGCAGAGCGCATGAGTCTTCAAGTACGGGTGTGCTGGTGAGCACTACAAATTGAGGGCTAATTTGTGACCAACATCACCCACGTCCACAAAGGAGGAGAAGGAGCACTTCTTTCTCAGTAGATAAAACTGAGTCTAGGCACGAAGGAGAAAGTAAATGTGGTGTGGCAGCTCTTCATTCCCTCATGCCTCTGCCTCAGCTTGAACAGGTGCTTCAGGAAGGAGTGGGAGATAGGCAAAACCTTTGTACCACCCCCACATGCTGGCTTGTACAGACAAGATGGCATGATGGCAGTTGTTCATAATGTGCAGCTGGTAAAGGTCAGCAGCCAACATGAAAGAGAGAGGGAGTTGTGACTCAGAGATGTGTCAAGCCTCTCTGGGATTTTTCTTGGGTGGTGCGGTGCACGCCCCACCTCTCACTTCAGGCTGTGCCTCAAGCCAAAATCTAGTTCAGCTTGCCCAAGAAACGTATTAGAAACAACTGAGCTCAAATTCATCAGAAGGTGTCTAAAGCACTACCACTTGAAGCTCTCCCCCATACTGTTTTGCCAATATGCATTCCTATTAGTCTAGATGGGCTACCTCTAGGATGAAAGGATATTTTGGATACCTCCTACATGGTTCCCCACTGTACTGCAAATAACTCCTGTAAAGCTGCCAATCCAGAATAATTCACTTGATTGATTCTTGTGATATCATCATAGTTCTACCAAAACCATTTGGTTTTCATCTCAGAGACCAAAGGGAAGCCAGTAGGTGATAACATTTGATGACTATTTGTGGAGACTGAATTTGCACCAAGGAGCAGATCAGACAGTACTGACTACTCAGTCACAGCCAGAAGCTGCATCATATGTATGATGTGGATATTTGACAGGCAAGAAGTTTTCCTACCCAGGACATTCATGCCATCCTTAAATTCGAGTCCCTTCTTAATGACTAGCTGGGCTTCTGGTGGTGCTTCCCGCATTGTCTCATTCACCAGAGCAAAAGCAGAGTCAGTAACATTAGATGGTTCTTCAATGGGTGGTGGCACCAGCACTTTCTTGGTGACAGTTTGGATCTGAAGGCAATAAAAAGGGAGGATGAGAATGGAAATAGACTGAGATGTAATCCATATGTGAGATCAGGAAATAATAATAAAAACTTTTCACTTGAAACTCCAGAGAACTATATTTTTAAAGGATTAGACATGCATTCCACAACCTCTTACCCCTTCTTCCAAAAATAAGTTTGTTTTTCAGTAGTTTCAAATGACACACAGTCCTGGGAATCTACACCATGACTCTGGTGTGAAAGCATGGCAAATATTCCTTCCTTCTTGCTACTGCAGAATGTTTTACAGACAGCTAACCTCTTTGTCCAGATGGTTCACAAATGGCGCTTCACAGATTGTATGTTGCCCATAGATATCGTTTATTTAGCACCAAAAGGCAGGTATCTCTAAAATCATTCACAGCAGCAACTCTACAACAAGGCTTGTTATTTAGGATGGGCTGCCCAGCTCATGTTATAGTGCGATGGTTAACTTGACTCAAAAATTCATGATGTTTCCAACACTTCACTCAGTGACTGAGATTGCTCAAAATGAAATAAACACAGTCATAGAGCTCTCTAGTTAAAATACTTTGACAGACACATAACGAGGGATTTAAGCCACCAGATACCTACTAAATCAAATCTGACCACCTTAAAAAAAAAAAAAGTCATCAGTATCTGAATGACTGTGAACCTCTTCTGGCACATGAAAGGAAGGGTCAAGAGAAAGATAGGAAAGAATGGTGGGGGGAGGAACGGGCTTAAGTTTATGGGTAGGAAAAAAAAATGGGGTATGAGGGTGGAAAAAGGGAAATTTGTAATTTGCTGCTTTAAGAAAGGACTGCCTTTTCCCCTAGTTCACACCTTGAGCTTTTCATGACTCTTCATGGCTCTGAGTCAGGCAAAATGCTTCATGACGCTTTTGCCGTTGCTTCCCCTTTGGCTCCCTATTTTCCTTGCTCCTAGTTTGAGCAAGGCATCAGAGCCACACATCAGTCTTTCAAAGAACATTTGCACCTTCTTTCTGCTGAGATGACACACTGTAGTACTACAGATGATAACTCAGATTTGATTCACATACTGTTTTAACATACCGTACATCTCTCCTTACCAAACCTGCTGTCTATATGCAGAGAGGGGGCTGTAGAAAGAAAACCTGCACAGTTCCTGTGTGAGAAACTCTTCAGTTGTCCTGAAGACATTGTAACATAGCCCAAATGTAAGAGCAAAGTCACAGAAATTAAACTTAAAACATTAAAGCACTCAGAAATTCAACTATGGTCACTTAACACAAAGGTCCTTTGCTTTTCATTGCATGTGGTCATACTGCTTACAAATTTGAGCCTAACTTTGAGTTTAGATTCCAGCAACAATGTCTGAAACCTGAAAGCTATTTGAATGTCACAGTCATTTAAACATGACTGCCCATTTCTCTGTCATGGCACTTAACTTAAATCTCTTCTGGAATAGCAGTTTTAATTATAAATCAAGATTTTTTTTCCTAGACTGTAGAAAAAAAATCAACAGCTACAGAAATTCCATGATGGTTCTGAGTTCAGTTGCCAAATGAGCTATATCAAAATTGCAATTTAATTCCTTAATTGCTTGCAGAACTCCCATGTGGATCACTGCTGCTTGTGGAGAAACTCTACATAAGCGTCTGCATTAAAAGGAATTATTCTTTCCTCCTCTCTCCTTTACTGAGCAGTTAAGGGCTAACAGGCAAGTTAAATGTGGAGAGGATTATGACTGACTTTGCAAATGAAAAGTGACTTTGTGACAAAGGCTTTCACTGGCAATTGATTTGGAATCTGAGGAAACTTAGGAAGGCCATAACCTCAAAAGGGAGTGTCCTTTGTATGCCACTGAAATTACCAGGATTGTGTTCATTGAGTGCACTGGGCTTTGAAATAGGTCTCCATAGGTAAGAGTAAGAAACAAACAATGGAATTGGTCATCCATAACTAATGAAGCGGATTAAAGATTGATATTACATACACTGAAAAAGCAGTATTAGAGTTCTAATATAACTATTTTACATGGGTAGCTTAATTTTTTTTTTCTCCCACATTTTTTTCCCTTTGTGTACATATTCAGCCACTTTCAACTGACCGGAAATTTAGTTCTCTCTTCCATAGTTTAAACTAGGGAAAGAAAGTAAAAAACATAAGCACCCTGTACTCCCCACACTCCATTTTGCAAAAACACATTTCACATTACATGCGGTATTTGGCCAACCACAGTTTGACCACATGACTGACATTCCCATGATGATCTGGAAATATTGAGAATGTTCTCTCGTTAAACCCCCAAGGACTATGTGTTTTTATGTGGAAGACTGTGGAAGAAGTGAAGCAATTCAAGTCTTTTTGGCATCTTAGGTTGCCCTCTGTTCTTTCACCCCCATAGCCTCTTCTGTCTCCCCCCCTTTCTCTTCAGCCATAATCACATCTCGTCCCATTTCACTTAGGAACGTTTAAGGGCATATTTGGCAACAAAGCCTATTTCATTAAAAAAAAAAAATCAGTCTGCGTTACTGGCCAAACAATTTAGCTTTAGGAAAAAGCAGCCCACATACAAGAAATTTGTTAAGAAGAGATCAGCAAGCCTGCCTCTCTCAATTCCTTTATGTTTCCAAGTGAAGCCATTTTTATTAAACATTGGCAAAATGCTTTTTGAAAAAAAAAAAAATTATGTACAAAGCAAGCAACACAGGGTCTAATATCCACCTTTCCCAGCATGCTTCAAACCTGGCATGATGGAGCCACCTGTGGGTGGATCAGTCACCTGAGTGTATTATCTCCATACAGTACTATAATCTTTTGATATAATGGAAGTTATGGGAGGTTGGGTTTCACAGTGCATTTGCACTGGCAGCCAGCCTGAATGAAGATCACCCATTTATTATACACAGGGAGCTACATCACCTTCATAACTAAGAACCAAGACCAAATTCAATAAAAGTCATCAGCCACTCAACCCCAAGCCAGCATTCTTGCCCTTATATATTGTCTGAAAAATGAAGAAAAGTTTTTAAGATTATTTTTAGTTTGGTTCTAAGTAATCTATAAAAAAAATGAAATTAAATAACAATTACTAAACAAAACAGCTACAGATAACGTTCTTTCATTTACCTGCTCAAGTCCTAAGACCTGTATTTCTCTTTGCATCATCATTTCTGTCATTCTTCATCTGCATAGTGTCACTAACTCTGTAGACAAACTTGGTCAATAAAAGAAGGTTTAAAAAATAGTCCCAAAAAGTAGGATTTACCTGCTGAAAACATGCTTGGACTAGATTTTCAGGGAACAGGTTTCGGATCAGATCCAAGAAAGCATCCAGACTAGATACTTCATCATTCTTTTTCCCTTGACCAAGCTGTTTCTTGAGTTTTGGATTCCCTGGATGGATAGCTAAAACCAGAATCACACCCAGCACGGCAGCAATAATAGTGGTGGACATGTAGTAGACCATGGCTCTCGTTCCCAATCGGCCACTTGCTTTAGCATCTAAACCAGACAGTCCTGCATGTGTTTTATTTTTAAGAAACAAACAAACAGACACTCAATATCCAATTCAATAAGCATCATAGAAAATACTGTGTAATTTGCAAATGTTAATGTCTGCCTACTTTTTTCCTTGTGAAATTCTTGCTGAAACTTCTCCCTCCACATCTTATGTGAACAATGTCTGCTGTTACTACTTTAAAGAGAATAATCTGAAATTCCATCTGACTGCACAGGAGACATCAAAAGATAAAGAAGAGTCCATACCACCTTTTGCTCTTATTACTGCATATTGTTCACATTGTGGCTGACAGCACAGATTTAAGAAGGAAAGGCATTTTACTGTCATGACACCTCAATTCACAAGGTTCAATGCAGGAACTGGGTGAAAAAGCACGTCAAGAAAATTCTCATCTTCAAGAAGGTGGTATGTCAGCATGTTTTTGAAAATAAATTCACTAGAGTATCTATCTATTAAAGTCAATAAATTAAATTAACTCCAAATACACACTACAAGTGAAAAATCCCTGACAGGATTGCATACTCAGGCATGAACAGCAAACCAGGTGATTTCTGTAGCAAGCACCTTAAAGTATTTATGGCTAATAGATCTTACCTGTGATTAAACTGGAGATAATTAAAGGGAGGATCAACATTTTTAGCATCCTCATAAGTATATCTCCTGGGAAGGCTATTAACATGATGATGTCAGGGTCAATAGGAGTTGCTAGACGAAGAAGACCCCCACATAATGCACCCAGGATAACACCTGGAAGGAGAGTAAAAGAGAGCAGGTAGACAAGAAAAATGTACATGAATTGACCCGTGTTCATTGATTATCTGTCAGAAAAGCCTAGAAGAAATATAGTTCTGGAAGGTGGCTATTTTTTTAGTAGAGAGACTGATTCTGGAAAGCATAACCCTCTGATTGATACCAGCTATAGCATGCTTACCATATATGTCACAGCTAAAGAGAAACAGTCCTGGAGTTTGCACCTAGTATGCTATTTTGCTTCCGCATTCTATTTTC
Organism: Cyrtonyx montezumae; assembly: GCF_038088225.1. Classification (NCBI taxonomy): domain Eukaryota; kingdom Metazoa; phylum Chordata; class Aves; order Galliformes; family Odontophoridae; genus Cyrtonyx; species Cyrtonyx montezumae. The sequence continues at coordinate 39,590,338 of NW_027071826.1, read as the reverse complement.
CCCACAATATTATTGAGATTTAATAATACTGTGTAGTCCTTGTAACATACTATGGGAGAGTGAAATGCAGGCAAACCTGAGGCAAGGAGATGTAGTGATGTAAGTCATTCAGGGTTGGGATTCTTCTTGGAATGACATCTAGCTCTTGGTGTAAGAATGATAATGCTTGAAAGCAAACTGCATAAGTAGCTATTTTACAGCCTAAAAATAACCCTACAGGAAAGCTAGAATAGTCCTGAGAGGAAAACAGTTTCAAGTGTGACCTGGGAGGTGTTGGAGGGGAGTATCAGTTATTTACTAGCATCTTGGTCATCTCTGATTCTGTCATTGTCAGCACACTACTAAGCAAACTGGGGAATTAAGCTATCAAATGATCTAGTCAATTCCAGCTTACCTCCAGCTCCAAGTCCTGACTGATCTTTCAGGCAACCAGATACCACTTCTCTACTCAAAACAGATATTACTACTACAGAGCTGTTATTCATCCTTTAATGTGTCTTGTAATGCAGCATGTTAAGAAAACTTGATTGAAGAAAAATCTGATTCTTGGTACTAGTTTATTACTACTTCCCTTTGGTGGACTGCATCCTTCAGTTCTCATGGTACTAACACTCTCTAATAGTCATTACCACAAAGAATTTCTTCATCACAAAAGTACTGTGAGAACACCTAAAATCCTCTCAGTGCTGAGGCTGGTAAAGTCCTGTCTATGTGGAGAAAGGCCACGTTTACTTCCATATCAGGGTCTTTGTGGATGGATATTTTATGTCTACATCCAGGATGCTTTTGTCTTCTTTTTATCCCAAGTTCATTATAAAAGCTCAATTGTAACAAAATCTGACAGCAGAGACTAAGTTGTGATCTGTAGCAACTACGACTCTTTGAAGTATCAGTTTGATAAAATGCAGAATATAAGTTAACTTAAAACTTTTATGGAATTGCATCAGCCGCCTTCTACAGATGATTCAATGCAAATACTCTGTCTAAACACTTCAGCAGTATGGGTTTTGAATGCTTAAAAATATGGCTGTGAGATTTGCAGCTCACAACCAGCTGCTGCTGCTGGTTTTTCAAACAATAACAGAACAGAGTATGTCTATGAATTTGCTGCGTTACGCTGTTAGGCTGTCAGTGAAAATGAGCCAGGCAAAGAGCCAGGGGACCACAATAAAATGTCAAACTTCCATATTTGGAAGTTGCTAAAGCCAGAGGTAATATTCAGGATGAGATCACTGAGCACTGGCTTACAGCTAAAGAGGGGGAAAAACCTTAACAGCAGCAGAGCGTGAACTGAGAGATACAAAAGATGAGAAAATGTAAATTTTGAAAGTTTTTCTCCTTTTTAAAGAAACAGAGAAAAAACGTGCAGGGCATTTGGTTTTACTGAATGACATCAATCTGACTCCCCTTGGGACTTGGGTTACATTCCACTCAAAACCAGAGACAGTAGGTAGCTCAGTTGTGTGGACTTGTTCCATATTGTGTTAATAACGCCCTGAGCACTTGGACTGGAGGGACAGTGCCTAAAGGTGTCCTACTTACTGTGTGACTGTTCAGCTAGAAGAGCAGATGAGCACAGAAAGGGGTTGTGGTCCTACACCAAGTACAGATCTGCTTAGCACCCCGACAGGCAGATGTAGCTTACCAAATACAGTAAGAGTCAGGAGCAGATTCCTGCGAAGCGACTTGAAGAACTGCACACATATGTTCCTGGATCTGTGCTCCACTGGACTCAAATGACTTTCATGCATCCGCACTTCTACTTGCTTCGGCATATTGTTGGCACTAGAGTAAAAATGAAAATCAAGTAGAAGTTAGAACACAAGATGCCAAAAGGGAGAGGAAAGCCTGGATTACTTCCATCGCATGTAACTGGGGAATCTGATGCATATTCCATCACTTCCCACATTTCATAAACACCGTATCATTACAGCTGTAAGGAGAGAGGCCTCTGAAATGTTACTGTCTGACATGGCTCTTCTAGATGTGGAGCCATTAGGGTACGTTTTGGAGTTCTCTTGCAAACAGAATGACTTCACAAGGCACCCTCACTGTTTCATGGATTAACTGATTTGTTATGATCTGGGGAATTTGATTTTCCCAGAAATCCTAGCAGTCCACTGAAATAGGAAAGATGGCAGAAAAGCAGAGTTTATATTAACAGAAAAATGTAGTTTAATGCCTTGTTTAATTCCAATTCAGAACAAAAGAGTCTAAAAATGAGGATTTGTTGGTAAAACAACACATTCAAGAATATTTTGCATACAATTCCAAAAACTTTTCATTTAAACAAGTAACATTTTATTGTAATATAATCAAAATGCAGAGGTTGAAAGAATCTTTTTCAGCCGGGTTCTAATGAGATTTGATCAACTGTTAATAACAAAAAAAAAAAAGACAGAAAATTACACATTCCACAAGAAAGCCTTTGGTTTTACTGAATTTGTAATGTTTAAAGGAAAATATATGTATATATGTGTGCACGTGTATTCATATATTTGTTTTTTTACAAACTATTATATATTTGAGTAAGTGATGCTCATGAGTGTAAACATTTGAAAGAAATGCTTCCAACTTTTTCAGTGCCTGAGAAATCATTAGCAATAGATTTACTTTTTATAAACAAAAGCTTTACATATACTTTGGAAAAAAAGAAAAAGAAACAAAACTGCTGCAAATAAAACAGTTTCCACAAACCCTACAACCATCTATCTAAATATGAGAAATATTTGAAGAACACAATTTTTATTGTCAAGAAAAAAAAAAGATTAAGAGATCTGGTCTATGCCAGTATAGGACAAGATTTTAGAAAAAAAAAAAAGAAAAGAAAACAAATCTGCATCTACAGTATTAGATTGAGGTTTACAGAGCTAAAAGAAAAATATATGACAGACAAAACTTGGATGCTCTATTACGTTTTAATCTATATATATATCACTCCACTATAAGTCTGTCTGGAGCACATCACTATGACAGCCACAAAGACTACAGCAAGCTAAAGCATCTGTGGAGAGGCAAAATATTGCTTTATTATAGACAGCACAGTTCATTGTCTTCATAAAGTTTCTCGATAGAGAGTCACAAAAATAGTTCTGTGATGTTGCCACTGATAGTGAAATGGCATTTCTTTCCAATACAGTTGGTTGTTAAAAGTGTGCCAGTTAAAAATATATCAGGCAATACAATTTCTTAAGAGACATGGGTGACTTCTAATTGTTGTGATTTAGATGTACATTTTATAAAATTTTAAAGTGGTAAAATGTACTTCTGATAGGAATAGCAAACAAGAATATCTGCACGTTCTGACAGCTTAAATGAGTGGCATACCTTCTTCCTGGAAACGTGTGAGCACAACTATCAGATGTAAATAAGAACTAGAGGACAATCTGCAGTTATATGAGGTGCCATAAGAAAAAGGAAATAGTGCCTTTACTGTTCATGCACATGGGTCACAGAGACTTGAAATCGCAGGTAGAAGCATGCCACAGAATTAAGGAGATTAGGATCTAAATTTTACAACTAGGGACTACTTCCAGTCTCACTTGTACTCTGGATATAAGTGCAGCGCTTGTTTAGACCTCTATTCACCAAAGACTGATTATATACTCATCTGAAATGTTGAATTATGGGCAGTTGAAAGTAATTCAAAGGAAAATATTAGATGATCTTCCAGTAGCAAATTACTGGCAGAACTAGAGTGGGTCAGTAAGCAGAAGCCCCTGCTGAAGCCACACATCTTTCTAGGACTGCTCCCAGCACTTCTGCTTCTTGCCCTTGGAGCATGGTCAGCATCCAAACAGAGGCTCATGAGGCAAAGGGATAGTGGGACTGCTCCTGCAGCTGGAGCCACCACTCAGGATTACATTCCAAGTGCACTGAAGCCAGCCCTGCTTGAGGTTCTCAGACAACACAGAGTTTCTGTGTTATAGCAAACATCCTCTTGTATCCAAGTATCACTGAGATGAGTAGGAAGTGAGGGCAGAAGTCTCTTTAAAGCTGTTTCTAAATTTCCAGGAACTTCATATCATGGTGCGCTTTTCTCTGAAGTGCAAAAAATGATCTTTGTACCTTCTAGGTCTTCAAGATTGCAAGCAAACTTCCAGCAAGGACAGAAATTCTGACTGGTATGTAATTTCTGTGTTTTTATTTTTGTATGCAAAGAGAAGGACCTAACACAAAAAATATGTAAACTGTGCAGATGTGTCACAAAAAGTGTTGACAAGTGGATATAATCACATATAAAATGGGACTGCAGCGATCAATTATCTAAGCATCTGCACTGTTAGCACTGCACTGAGATTTCTATCACCAGACCAGAGAGACAAAGCTCTTGAGGAGGCTGTAGGGTGCTGGGGGTTGGGTAAGGAAGACAGCAACAAAATAAAAATCTGCTGTGAACTGTAAGAGAAGCTTCTTCTGTAGCAATGACTATATCAGTGTTACGCTCCAGAAATTTTCTCTTTAGTTTTAGGTGATGAAAATCTGCTTGACCTCTGAATCATGGAAATAGACTTGGGGCTTAAGGGACTGAGCTTGAGATTGAATTCAGTGAACTAGCTCCATGTTAATGGTACTTCTGTACATAGTTGTATGGCAACTGCTGAGTCACAGCCTGAACCACTGATTGAACACCTGGAGAAAAAGCCCAGTCAGCCCTGGGAGCACAGGTGAAGCCAGGCTCAACCCCTCTTAGACCCCATTTAAGGGCTGACTGCCACTAAGGAGGGGTCTCTTGTTGGAGGTCCCTCCTTTGTGGAGTTTTTCCTGTAAGCCTAGATCTTCAGACAGGTGAGCGTTCCATTTTCTTCTTTCTTTGTAACACCTTCTCATTGTGTCGGTTCTGTTGCTATTACGTTAGGTATCGTGAGACAGTATGAGATGTGCTTCAGCAGCCGTGTTCTTTCAAACACGCTGATGATCATCTTCGCTAAATAAACTGCTCTTCCACTGTAAAGAGTTTCCACGGCTATTCAAACCAGCCAAATATTCTGAATGCTCATTTGGAACACATCAGACCAAAACCTCTTTTAGTCTAACGTCACTGAAGCTCTAGAGTACTGTAATACAAATTAGCGCTGCTCTCTATTTTCATATGTCATAATGACAAGCAGCCAAACAGCTAAGCTGTGGAATAGGCCCACAGGGACCTATAAGAACCGAGACCTTCAAACTGAAGAGAGTATTTTCTGCCAATTCCAGGCACTGGAACACAATGATGGGGCTTGTAAAAATTTAAAGCAAATACTGGAAAATGCGTAGCCATGTGCAACAGCACATACCACAAGCTAGATTGCTGTTTGTTGCTGTTTGTTTCGCTTTCTGGTTATTAGACATAATTGTGTAAAAATGTAGGAAAACAATTCACTAGAACTTCTGGGCTTCTGGGGTTTTCAGTCCTATTTCCTTCAAGCATTTATCTTAGGTTTTATTTTACCTCCCTCTGGGAAAGTCTGCTGTTATATTTCATTTTCACTCCTTTCTTTCTCACATTCCCATTGAAGACTCTATGTATAAGGGGATGAAAAAATCATTTGCTTAGTTAGAAAATATAAACTCATTTCCTCACAAAAGTTAAGGGTTAACAATTCACATAGCGCTGAAGTGACAATACACATTAAATTCCAATCAGTCATTGGAACACATACCTAGTTTGACATCAACCTAAAGCAGAGACCACAAGGAAAGATCTGTAATCTAAGTGAAAAACATATGCAAAGATTGTAATGAGGCTAGCAAAAACAGATGCTGAGGACAGGGCAAATCAGCAGTGATGGTGTTTAGTCTGCATAAAGTATTGCAGCTGTGCCAAATAATCAAGCAGGTAATTCTCAGTATAAAAGTCTGCTTTGGTTACTTAGAGGTTTTTGGTTTTGGGACATGGTGAGCTGCTTAGATTGCTGGCTCTCATTAGTGAAATAAATGGCTACTTTAGAGCAAGACAACTGAATGAGGGTAATCAATTATTTGAGACTTGGCAAAATAACTTGGGGGTACGTTAAGATTTACATAGTAGAGTAACAGGTTTCTAGCAATACCTTTAGTAAGAGAATCAGCACTCTTATTCTGGAATGCCAGGAATAAAGCACTGGCTTATCTTTTGTGGCAGTTCAGTCTGAGCATCTAGAGCTGTTTTTGAGAAAGCAACCGTGGGCATAGCAGACACGTTTTAGGTTCTGGGAACACCTCTTGAACTGGATGTTTGCTGTCAAACCAAGCATGGATCTATTCTAAGTGATGAGTAAGCAGCAGACATAAATAGTGCTTGCTCAGTTGTTCCTGTAAGAAATGGCCTTTTTAAGAAGATAAAAAACTTAGCTTGACCTCAAAATAAAAAGCTCAATTGTCTAATGTTGAGGCAAGTATTGTAAACGTTGTCACCAAGATACCATGACAAAAATGGTATAATGAAGCTTGGTATACAGTAATTTTGATGAGCACTTGCTCTCTGAGCTTATTCCAGCGCCCAGTGGAATTACATGGGAGTAAGCGAGAGCTTAACCTACCTTAAATGAATTTTGTTAGCAGTAATGTTTGGCTTAGGATTGTAACTATTCTTTGGAGTACAGGAGAATTAGTGCAACTGTAGTGATTCTGGGGCACGTGCTCTGTTTGTGACTGACAGATCTGTTCCACCTCAGTCATCACCTGACTCCATAGGAAAGAGTCCACTCTGGCTGTTAGATGAAAGATGAGTGACTAGAAAGACTTGGATAATATCACCAAGAGGGATTTCATTAGTTGGATGCCAGGAGATTAGATTGTCTGCCGCAGCCCTTGTGAAACAAGGCTCAAGCACCAACCTCCTCCTAGTTTCACGGTAAACTCTTATACAAAAAACATACATCTACTAAAGGAATGCTTAGTCTGTGTTAATGAAGGGTTTATTTTAAGCCTTTCACTAAGCTCTTCTATTCATTTTCAACTGCTATGTAGGGTTTTCCTTTCCATTTGCAGGACAGTAATGAATTCTGAGTGCAGACGGTCACTGACCGTGAAGTCTGATTTGACCTAGAGACTGGCATAAGCAACACCCTGCAGCATGACTTGCTTTTTGCAATAGGGGAAGGAGTTTTCTCCCTGAATCATTTTACAACTATGTTATTTCTGCCAAGTTAGCATTTAGTATACATTCTCCTAGTTTAACATAATCAGATCTAAATAGCTGACCAGAGGCATCCTCATAGAACCCGCAGGGAAGAGTGGCCTGGGCGAAATGCTCTCCAAATTAGTTTGCAGTAACATGCATCACTTTCTTCTGACATTTTAAAATATTGTTCTTTGAGGTCATTTAGGAAAAAAAGAAATCTTCATGCTCTGAGTTTGCAGACTTTGAACTTAGGTTCAATCTGTTTGCATTTTTAAAAACCTACTGAAGTAGTATAAAGTTTCCAATGACTAAATGCTACTTTCAACAGTTCCTCCAGCTTTTGAATATGGCTCAGGAAGCTTAATTTTTTGGTGGGGAAAGTGTAGTTCAGGGGCCATTTGGAAGCAGAAGCCATGAAAATGAAGTGTAAGGTGATAATTTTTTTTTCATAGGGTCCTTTTTTACCTATGTATGCAGATCTTGCCACAAATACCATTGAGGAGCTAAGATTTTTCTTTAATGTTTGATTGACTAATATATGTACATAGCACTTTGTTCCATATTATTATGGAAAAGTAAATAAGTCCTTTTAGGGAAGCTGTGAACTAAGGCTCATTTCTCATGGAACCCTACACCATAAACCACATGAAATCCATAGATCACATTGAATCATGCTGGTTTTGTTAAAATGAAGATGATTTTATTTTACACCTAGCAATGCAAGTCAAGACCTAGGAACACAAAGGCAAGTGAAATCCTGATTTTTGTTTTACTTTTGGGAGTTACAGGTAGCTGGAAGAGAAAGGAATTGGGATGACACCTATGTGTTTTATGGGTGGCAACAGTGACAAGGAGCTACATCAGCACACAGCTGGGGCACTACAAGCAGCCATCACTTCTTGGGGTGTCTTATTCACTCATATGAAAACCTGGTTTTAATACCTCAATGAGAGTGGTTGTGTGAGTATGTATTAGAAAATTAATTTCCTAATATAGTGGCACGACAAAGCTTGACAGAAAGATGTTAAGTTCCAGTTCCAAAGAAGATGGGGAATGTGCTTTTCTAGACCTCACAGAGACAGCATCAAGAGATTTTCCATGGTTTTGGGCAAGGAAGATCTGCAGCACTTTACTAGAGCAAAAGTAAATAGAATGGAAATCCCCTTGTTGCATAACTACCGGAACCAAGTGCCTGTTGTGTCTGTGTATGTGTTGACCAGACTACAAAGTAGAGTGAATAAGGAAAGACTTCATGCGAGCTTCTTGAGGGTGAAATAATATGCCCTTAACAGAGATTAGCTGTAGGTTTTATGAAGACAGTTTGTAATATTTTTCACATTTTAGCAGACAAAGGAAAAGTTTCCATGATTCTCTCTGTATGCTAGGCCCTCTGATTCACATCAGGTAAAGATGTGGCTATGAACTCTCTTTTTTTCTAACAAGACTTCAAATTTGGTGCTGACATGGTTATGTGAGACTTCGGCACTATCCAATGACAATCTGCTTTCCTGATTCTTAATTTTATACCTAATCAACCTAAAAAAAAATAAAATGAAATCCAACTGTGACAGAGTAAAGATAGAGTGAACTTAAAAGTTTTACACCTTAAATGGAATATCAGTTCTTTGTGGAAGGACAGCTGCTGGGCTTGTTTCTAAACTGGAGTAAATAAGGTGCATTTCCATCTACAGGGATCGTAATCTATCACCCTATCTAAAGTAAAAAATAAAAATAAAAATTAAAACACACAGTACAGTAACCACTGTAAATACTATCTTTTATTACTGTTATGGTGTACGTGTGGAGTATTTTTTAACTGCCAAATTTCTGTTAGGGCTTTACAGTAGTATACAACCTGTGAACACTGCTTTGATTGCTTCATGACCCCGGAATTACATACTGAGACTGAGATAAAGAGTAATAGAATTAAAGATTAATCATATTATTATTATGGCAAAGGACATAATAATGTGCTTTATGTAAAAACTATCTACTTACATGCTCAGAAACTTTGAGACAAATAAAATCATGATCTTTGCTTCTACCTGGGGTGTGCCAGGTAACACAAAGAAAAAGGCTGTGAGATGACTGGGGATTAACACAGTGCTCTCAAGAGCACTGAGCTAAGATTATTAAACCAGTTAGATTGGACAAAGATCAGAAACGTAGCAGCTCCTAGGCATGCTGGCTGGGACAGCAGAGTGAGGTGTTAGGGGTTTTTTTTATAGATATAATCCAGTGTTGTTCACAGAAAGGCAGACCAAACAAGGAGCTCTGATTGAGACAGTATGAATTAACGTTGCCATGATGACAGGAAAAAAAAAATGCAAGCTCCGCATTCCTCCTATGAATTTATTTCTTGAGTGATGGCTCTTGAAAGACTTTTTCCTCTGGTAAGTTCTGAAAAGTTTGTCAGAAAAAGAAACTGTGCCAGTGATTTTAGACTACATCACTGCACAGAACAAGTTCCTAGTGGGCAGCTAAACATCCATGGCTGAATGAGCGCATCACAACTCTACCATTAAATAAGTTTAAACTACATCTGAACACAATTATTAGCATTCATTTAGACACTATTAGTGATCTGTTATAAAGATTCCATCTTATTTGTGTATTTTCTCATTAAATGTATTTATTAACTAGTTATTAACAAAAGCATGATGTGTCAATGAGCAGAAAAAAAAAACAAGGAAGGAAAACTGCTGCTTTTGGTATCTGCTTTGAAAGTCCCTATAGCTTTGACAGCAGCAAGCAAGTACCAATGAGATGCATTAGCAGTCTTACTAACTCTGTACTTTGCTTTAACTTTCAAGCAAATTGTTTCTCTTTCTGAAGCCTCACCTTTCATTTCCAGTATAGTCTAGAAGCTGCATAAAGTATTCCAAGAAGTGGGAAGTGCTAAGTTTACTACGCACATTTAACCAGAAAAAAAAAAAGCTTCTCTCTGACTTTCAGTGGCTAAAGTGTGGGAGAGCTGACCTTTCACATTTTCAGCATTTTCCTCTGAACACTGTGGAGGACATAAATAGATTCAAGATTGACTAGACTTCAGATAAACTTAATAAAAAGAAGCCAACACAAAAAAGCACATTCTCTTCCATGAGATATTTGTCAATGGGCCAGCACACAACACTGAGTCCAACACTAATTCTGTTCTAAAGCATTTCTCAGTGCTTCCTGTGTGGGGAAATCTCTCTTCCAGAAAGCACTGTGGATAAAGTCAGAAACTGTTTGCACAAAGAGCGACTACGAAGGAGATTACAGGAAAACAGTTGAATGTCTATGCAGAAAATGTCAGCGCTTGAATTAGCGTATGGAAATTCAGAAAGTCCCAGTTTGCCTGTATGCACCCTAACAGATGTTAATTCTGCTGCTGCTGTAGATAATGGTGTTCTCTGAGATTTCTTAAAGGAAATTCTAAACAACTATTAACTAATTTACCACTGCAATCTGTGAGTGACAAGGAACTGTGCTCGAGTGTAGAAGTCTTTTAGTATAAGATTGTATCTGTTCACCAGTACAATGTATTTATTCATTTCAGAAGCAGAATGTCTATTTTTTTGTTTTGAACAAAAGACATTCTTTTCTCTCATCATAATGCACATCCTTGCTTAAAATGCATCCTGTTCAAGAAACTTGGAGTCATTCTTCTTGTTACTCATTTTGCAATTATTTTTCCAGAGTCCCTACTTTTCTTTAGTGCCAATACACTTTTATTATAGCCAGATATTCAGATTGTTTTAATAGCAGCTATTGCTCTGGCAGAATGACTTTGGCTGAAGTCTGTTCGTGTTTTCTTTTTCCTGAGAACAGTCTCGAGAAAAAATGATTGGGCTGAGCCCTGAAAAAGCAAAGAAACTTAGTTTTGAAGACACACTAACTTCCTGTAGTGTGTTAAAGAGATTATAGAAATCAAGTGTAGCATAACAGAATCTCTCGTGACAAATTATTTTAGCTCCTCAAGCTCAGCATGAGCTGTCTTATCCTTTCTGACAGCTGTTGCTTGGAGCAGTATTTATGATTGCACAGAGCAAGCTTTGATGAGTGCATGCCATCTGCTGGAACTGCAGAGGCCTTTTATGGAGTCAATCCTAAAATGCAGCAATAATTTCAACCCAGTGTAAAGCATCTTCTTCTTTGCCTCACGTGCCTTTATAATTACACTGGGGTTTGGAGCCCTCTTTTCATACTGTACCTTTGAAAGAAATCAAATAGTAGCAAACACATTGCACCTGCAGTTTTGGGAAAGTCGGGGAGAGTTTCCTTTTCACACTGACTAGTAATTTGACTCAAATAGCTGGATGAAATGGAGTGGACATTCAGCGAAAGAGGATATTCAGGTAATCTGTTTCTGACTCTTCCCCATCAGCATGTCTGCTAGGAAACTGCAAACTGTGCCCAGAAAAATGCGGCGTTTATGATGGAAGCTCATGAATACAGAAAGGCTTTCAGAAAGAACTGTGTATTTAGGATTACAGACCAAAAGGTGGATTATCATAGATGATAGGGTTGTTTTCTCTTATATGTTACATATGTGATGCCCTCAGGGCACATCACTCTGCCGGAGGATCCAGTTCAGGGGCAGTGCACAAGACTGAACTGTCTTTGTCTCCCCAAAGTCTGCATATACTCATTATACAGATGCATAAGAGTTGAGAGAGTTTCAGCACTGGCAAGAACAGGATTATTTTTGGCATTCCCTAAGTTTGTCTTAACAATACATTTTCTTGAACGTTTTATTTTTGCTGTTTACTTGATATTGTCTACTGGACTGTAGTACGGCACTGTGGGTAGCTTCAGCTGAACTATTCCAGCTGAGCCTAGCACTCCTTTGTGAGGAAATGCCTTTCTTTGGGATGGAGAGGTACAGCTACTATGGGTGTGTTGAAGGCAGGACTGCACATGTGCTTAAGTCTGAGACTCAATAGCAAGATGCAACAGCCAGCTTTCTGCAGAACACAGCTACTGTCACTGTGTGAGAGCTGAACAGCTTCTGTGAACACTAGGGTGAATTTCCTCATCTTGGCTGATTTCTGTAACTGAAACTTGAATTTTTCAAAGATCTCAGGGGGGAATCTAAAAAGGTTTACTAAATTCTGTAGTTCTCATCCTAGTGGTTTATAATATGAAGGAGGTCGAATTTGAGGGCTCAGAGTTTCAGGTCCCTGACAGTGCCCTACATGCCTAGGACATGGCAGCAAGATGAGTGTGCAGCATGGCGATTTCTGAAGTATCATCTTGGAATTCATCAGCCTGTAGGCTGGAGATTTCAAGTGCCATCTCCACATAAGCTATCAGGCTCCTTTAGTACAAAGTTAGAAAAAGTCCAAGCACGCATTGTGAGTGTTTTAGGCTTTCTTCCTTGTTAGACAAGACTTCTTAGGAGGCCAAACCTGAGGTGGCATTGCTGACCTCAGCAGAACATGTTGTACACAGAGAACTTAGAGATTTAGCTTGAAATATGCTCATCTACATCTCAAATCATGAATTACAGAAAGATCTTAACCTCCAGCTATGTTTATTATAGCAATATGTTTACCATGGCAAATTCCAAAGCATATATTGTCCAACAAAATGACAGTGCATTTTAGGGTGATGCAATTAAAGGAATAAAATGTCAAAGCAAGACCCTAAGGTTTTTATTCTGTTTTTTTTTTGTTGTTGTTGTTGAGATTTCTACTAAAGTTATTTGAGCGTTTGCCAAAAATTGGAGTTAGGAAAGTCTAATTTTAATTCTTGTCGATAACTTCTGAAAGTAAAACTGCCCATGCCACTTAACAATCTAAGCGATGGGATGGATGTCCTTAAGTGAGTTTGGAAAGGGCTAGTAGAACTGTGTGAAGCATTAAAGCCCTTGGTATAATGCCCAGCTTGTTCCCAGACCAGTGTCAGAGTAAATGCACAAAACTTGAGGCTCACCAACAGCACATGTCACACCCAAACACCATTTTCTGCCCTCTTAATCTAACCAGTAGTGATCTCTTGGGATCCAGCTATTTGTTAACTCAGCAGCTCTTACACAAGTCCTTACAGTGAAGCATATGTTTATGTGGGTTATTGAACTGAGCGCTAACCAACAAACCACAGAAAAATATGACCCTACAATTTACTAGGCTATTTCTTCTAACAAAAGGCTTACAACAGAATTGCAAGCTGAAAGCAACCACTGTCTAAATAATGATTATGGGAAACACACATTTTTGACTGCACACATTTTATTTTAAGTGACTAAATATTAGACTTCTGTCTACTTAGAGACTTTGAAGCCAGTACTATTTTAAATGATCCCAGCATTTTTTTCATTACGTGCAAACCACCTAAGCAGTTTTGACTTTTAGGACTATGGAGGCTTTTATTTATACGTTGCTTTTATTCATAGCATTTTTACATTGTTGCTTTAACACTAGAGGGAGCTTCCACTAATAGCCCACTGCTGCGGCAGTGTTGTTAGTGAAGCTCCAGCTTTGCACACAGCTTTTGAGCCTGGACACCCCAACCTAAGTTTGAGCTGCCAGGACAACATGCCCCGGGGTCCTCACTGAGAGCCAGCAGCACTTTCTTCATTTACATTTACAGCTTACTGCTCATCAACAAAGATTGTTCTGTCAGAAACCATGAAGTTGGGAAACAGGTGTGGTGGACACGCTGAAAATAAAATGGGTTAGGAAGTGGTGTGGCTGTGCCCAAATTCTAGGGCACTATAATGCTCAGGGGAGGTGAATTTGCACATAGATTCAGACCAACTTCATATGCTGCAGCTCTGGTGCTGAGCACTTTACAGCATGTGTATTTTGCTTTCAAAGAAGTGAAGAAATCCATATTAAACATCCACATGAGGCATGATTTAGCTCTGTGTCACCACAAACAGCACAGGACAGGCTAGTTTAATTGCTTATCATCAGCTAAGTACAAACCTAAACAAGGAATTCTGACACTTAAGCTTAGCAAAACTGAGGAAGCATTCTGTTCAAATACTCTTTACAATTCTCCTGTTCTTTCCATATATCCTGCAGTACCAATGAGTCAATTTAATCTCTGATATTTTTCTGCCTGATTAATTAACAGGTATCACCAATCCAAAGGGCAAAAGTTTGTATCACTGAAGTACTTTAAAATGAAAAGAATGAAAAAAATGTGCTTATGCAGTTGTGCATCTTTCCTTGGGAATCAAGAAATCACTTGAATTTACCTTATTTTTTATCTTTCCCACTTACGCTCAAGTTGCTTCTGATGGGCTTTCATTGCTGTGTTTATCATAACACAATTCAGTAAATCTATCTTTTCTAGTGTTATCATTCTTGAAATACTGAATTCAACTTCTGCTCTTAATGCTCTCTTACTGCTGTCAGTATAGTCTAAATGTCGCCACATTTCCCTGCCAGAGGACACAAGATCATTACCGAAGCAATTGTCTCCTGTGATCACATGCCTTTCAGTCATTGCGCTGAGCACATAACACACAGTGTGACTGCATTCTTGGGACGTTTACAGGAGCTCTCCAGCCAGCATCATACACGATGAGCAAGTAGAAAGCAGAAGATTCATCAGAATAATAGTTTGCCTCAAATGAATTACCCACATTACCCCCAGCATTTTTCTCTGTCCAATTTCTCTCTCTCTCCATTTCTTCCATCCCCATTCCACCTCTTTGCAGCAGCTGGTGGCCATTCCCCACTCCTTGCTGCCCTCTCCATGGCTAGTGGAAAATTCCAGCTTCATGCAAGGGCTGGTATCTCAGTGCTTAGAAAAAAGTCACTTCCCAGGAGCATATGAAACCAACATTTGGAAAATTTCATGCCGGAATCAATGCATCTCTTCTGATACTGGACCTTCCTGAGAGGTTCGTTTGATCTTTTAAGAGGCAAAAACTGCAGTTCATTTCAACTGATTGCAGTGGACTATCTTTGCCAGCTGCGTTAGGTTCAAAGCTGCAGCTGGTCACACTGTCTTCAGCTCTCCTGGCATAGTATGAAGTTTTACTTCTCTCGGTCTTCAGAGAACTTTTGCCTGGCAGTCATGGCATATATAAAAAGAGAAAAATCTCTTCCACCTCTTGCTACACTGGAGCTAAATGGGCAAATTTTTTACCCCAAAAAGAAGATGCATTTATTCTAAAATGAGTACCTTACACACTAAAATATTATGTCAGAAATTAATATGAGCTAAACTTAAGTCTAACTTGCTAAGGATGGCACTGTGCTTGAGTTTTGGATCAGACAAAGAGAGATTTTGAAATCTTCCTCTATTTTAGTTGAGTAGTGGACTTTAATTTTTAGGTGATAATTACATCATTTTATAATACAACTCCCTTTATTTCAAACTTAGATTCATTCCAGTTCTGCTGCCTTCTACCTTATTCAGCTTTAAAGTCTTATGCAACTGAAGCATAAAATAACTAATGAAAAAACTGATATTTCCAGCTGAGCAGGAGGAGATGATTATTGCTTGTAAAGGGAACAGTGTGAAGACCTAATTTCAGAGAAAAGACGACTGATATGAAATGACGATGGGCCCACTTATGCAGCTAGAAAATATAGTTTCTTGCAAATGTATGCCCCTTGCTCCTCGGCATCCCATTTTGCTGCCAAACCATGGTGTGTGTGCTGACCCAGCCTCGCAGAGCCAGGTAAGGGCCGGGGCAGCACATCATGCTGCAGTGCTCGCTAGTGTCGTTCCGGTAGGAGCTGCTTAACAGGCCTGGCCTTTCACAAACCTGGTTCTGCAGGAGGATTGCAACAAGTGAGGGTGGTAATTAATGGCCTCTGCATTTTTGCTTCTGGCTCCTGGTTTTAGTAATTTGACTGCCTTCATGGCAAAGACTGACACAATAGGTTTTTACACTGTTAATATTTTCCGTGCCTTTCAAGACTGCCTTTGAAAATTTGTCATCAGCGCAAATAATGACTCACGGGTGTTGTGCAACTGATTTTTTATAACAGGAAGCATAGGTGTTAGACAAGAAAATATAATTACTCTTCACTTGTGCTGAAAAATAAACACAAAATGTGAATAGTAAGAGTGAACAGCTATTTCAGTAAAAAAAAAAATTGGGGAAGCATGTGACCAGACTGCAAAGGTACAAAAAAAAGTTACAGAAGTTACAAAACAGGGCCTTACCCTGTTACATTCATGTATGGAATCCCACCTTTCAATATCAGCATAAGGCCTTTACATTTTAGATGAATATTTTTGTCTAAAAAAATGTTCCTCGGCTGCTCCCTCTTTTGATATTAATCTCTAGAAGCACTGAGCACAACTACCTGCAGGAGTCCTGTGGCATTAATGGTGGAAGAGCCACAGGATGGCTGCCAACAACCCACCCCAATAACCACAACTGCCACAGTGCCTTCCCTGCTCTATACAGCTGACACAGCCCTGTTGATGTCCCCAGACAAGGGCCCTTTGGGTCTCTCCAGGATATGATGGGGCTCACATCAGCCCTGTGCCAGACAAGGATGGACCGTGCTCTGTTCTGCAAGGCAACTGCTCAGAGGTTCCCTGCTGCTTTGGAGCATGCAGGATCAGCAAACATCCTTTAGCTTCCTTCCACCTAAACTCTCAAACAACTTAAGATCCTGCATCCCAAAATTAGGTAGAATGGAAGCACAAAATCTCCTGCCCTTGCCTATTCTGGCATTATTTGCATCAGGCAGAACTTGGGAGTTCAAACTGTGCCTAAGTTACATGGCCTGCTACAAGTCCCTTCATAAGGCAGTAACTCTAAGAGCTCATACAGAATCGCAGAATTGTGGGGGTTGGAAGAGCCAGAGCTTGTTACAGTTTCCTGTGTTTTCTATACAAATAAAAAAAAAAATAAATAAAACCTTTAAGCTGACTGCTCTTCCTCCTCTTACAAATCACTTAGGTTGAAGACAATCTGGCTTGTTACCTTGTTGCAGGAAGTGCAGTACAAATTGTGTAGGATGATGAAATGCACATCTGCACCAGCAGCCAGTCCACTTTCACGCTCGTTACAAGGGAAGTTCATTTGCTTTGTTAACACAATATTTTTCTAGTGCAGATATACGCTAAGCCCAGGCTTGTTTCTACATTCAATTAGGGTTTATCTTCCCATGGCCTAAAAGAAGGAGAGGGTTGGGGAACCTCAGTTTTAAAAGCTAAAACTACATAGTTGATATCCATCACTCACCCAGTAGAGACATATGAAATATTTCAAAGGCTTACAGCCTTTGGGACTGCTGAGGACAATTGCATCTGTCTTATCAGTTGCTAAAAATTTTCTCAAAGTGGACACAGTGTGTTCAGCTCATCATCTGCCAGCTAACGATGAGCTATCATTACTTTATGTCCTTCCCTCTGCTTATTACTGTCAGGACACAAATTGATAAAGGACAAACCTACATCTTAAGGACATAGACCAATTACTCTTCACTAGGTGGAAGGATGAAGCAATGTCCCTGGTGTACTCCAAAAGCACCCCACAGAGCACTTCTTACACTTTTCCCAGAACCACTCCTTCTATGGGCTGATGTCCAACATGGACTTACACAGATATGGCAATAAATAGCCTTCCTAAAATTAAAGGAGTTGTAGGCTATACATTTTTCCTTCTATTAATTTCTCAGTTCTATGAGCAAAGGGAATATTTTGGTGTTCACTGTTGTACTCCAGGATTACTAGAGTTTGCATTAAGGCACTCAATGGTAGCTTGAGCTTCTTTTCTATAAGTACAGCTGAGGTCTACAAGAGATATTCTGTCTTGGAGGAAATAATCTTGCTCTGATTTCTTTGCCTCTGCCCTCTGTTCCTGTTGGCAGTTTTAGCTTTCGCACAATGAAAGCGTTTAAGCACTTTAAAGAACTTCCGTGCAGGATGTGCATACATACACATATAATGCCACTTTCTCTCTGCTTTCAGTAGATGCTGGAGTAAAAGTGAAAGCACACAACACTTAGCACAAAAGAGAGCAGTTGTTGTAGCTGGAAAAAGAAAGCTGACAGCAGACAGCCCCCTTTTGGTTAGTATGTTAATGACCATTTTGTGTAACTGGTACACTAACGTGACTGCATCAGTGAACTGAACTTACCACAACATAAACAAGAAAACACAGTTGTTAAATAACAGAGGCTAATGTTTGTGTAGAAAGATATAAAGTCCAGAATCCACTTGTATTCAACAGGAAGCCAAGCACCTTTCACCATTTTTCACTCTACATACCCTGTGGACTGAGCCTTCTCTAAGCTATGTCCAGACACAAGCAGCAAGTCTTGTCACAAATTGTTGTCATTGAGGTGTGCATCATTCAAGGAGGAAAAGCACTGCAAAGCAGGTTCTTCATCTAAGCACAAGGTAAATGTGGAATGAAAGCATCTCTTGCAGGTCACCTTAAACACAGAGCTTCAAGTATCTTTTGAATTAAAAGCTTATTTAGGGGAAGGTCAGGTTGGATATTCGGAGAAAGCTCTTCACTGAGAGGGTGGTCACACACTGGAACAGGCTCCCCAGGACAGTGGTCAAGGCCCCAAGCTGCCAGAGTTCAAGAAGCATCTGACAATGCTCTCAGACATAGGGTCTGATTTTTGGGTGGTCTTGTGTGGATATTCTATAATTCTATTCTTTAGAACATACATCACCAATAGAAATTAGACCACGATCATCCATTCTTCTAAGTATCGCCCATCCCACTAACACTTTGTTTTAGCCCTCTCTTCAGGCACAATCTTTGGATCACTGCCCTAAAGATGGAAAATTACAACAGCAGACTGATCACATCTGCCTTGTGGCACAGCCTCACCTTCTCTGCAGCCCTTTAAAATATCCCTGATAACATCTAATGGCTTTTTAGCTCTTCTTGTTTCCAGATCTAGATTTAACAGAATGGAGAGCTATTATCAGTACAGCTTGAGGAGATGGACACTGTCTAATTAATAGGGTAAGTCCCTTTCTTCATTTACGACCATGTCAAAGGTCACATTTCAACTCCTTCTGCACTTATCTTGAAATAGAAAAGATAGATCTGTACTCCCCAAAGAGCAGATTTTTCACTTAGAAAAGAATCTAACAACATGTTTATTCACAAATTTTCTACAAATTCACTGGTATGATATGTCACAGTCTAGACTCACTTAATTCTACTAGAAATAATAACTCTTCAGGCTAGTATTACATATTAATACCCCAGACTATTAATAAGCATCACCTAAGAGAAAGCTCACCTTCAGGCTGAATCCCAAACTGTGATTTTCCTCTTTATTAATTAGCTTTTCCAAGTTAAACAAGGTCAGTACATCTCCTTTTTGTCTCTCACTTGCCTGCCCCTATAATCTCCTTATGTTTCGTTTCTTTTCTGAGCCACCATCTCTTCCACAGTGACTGAGACATACAATTTATATGGCCTCAACCACTTGTGGAATCATCTTTTTTTTTTTGTTGTTTTTCTTGCTGTGGCCTCTATAGAATAAAAGCTTATTTATTTCTATCAGTTGCAAATATATGTATGAGAAGGAATGACCTGCTTCTATGACTGATCAAAATTGTGTGCAGAAAGCCTAGCAATAACCTCTTTCCCGAAGTAGAAATGATTTCATTAGATGGAACTTGACCATGTCTTTCAGTTGAGTGCCTGATTTAGATCTTAGTCAATATTCTGGGTTAGAGAAGAATTGGGCAAGAGAAAGTTCAGAGCATATTCCCAGAACAAAATAGTTTAGATACACTGAAATTAAGGTCTCTCATTACCTCAGGTCCATATATTTTTAGCTGGGTAAGGGATATTAGCATGATTCACTTTTCCCTTCACAAAATATAATCTGACCTTTAGCCCAGCCTATTAAGAAGAATAGAAAGCCATCTGGGTACCCCCATTACAAGTCCTGTGGCAATATAACAGCATTCCGTGTTGTGACACTTTGATGGTTCAGCCAAGGTATTTTTCTATAAAGTGATTTGATTTCCATAGGAAGAAAATAAGGCATGCCTTGAGATTTCTGTCTTCAAATTCCTTCCTCACACAAACTCTGCAGGCAGTTTAAACATCTGTTATAAAATCAAATTCACAAAATTAACTCAATTTTCTTAACATTCTTCATCCTTGCATCATATCTCTGACATCTGAAATTAATCTGAGAATTCTGGAAAACCTATGCTTTAGTGTAGTTGTGATGTACAA